>NC_139000.1:43104313-47904313 GCF_964374135.1 Grampus griseus
GCTACCTAGGACTCCCTTTCATGAAGTACAGTAGATAAGCATCTTTTTCTAGGGCAGCTGTCTGTTGGTGTAACATTCATTGGTTCTCCTTATGATGGAGACAGTGAGGATGAGGCAGTATGCCAACTTGCTTAATTTCAGATTGATCTGAAAGCAACCCATTTAATTTCAAGAAGTCCTTAACTTACACCTGTGCTTTCAGATGAACCATCTCCCAATCTCCCTCTCATCTTTACCCCTCCCCTCCCCTCCCCCTTCCCTCTCTCTCTCTTTCTCTCTTTCCCTCCATTAATGAAATGTTTATAATTATTTGTCCCATGACATGAAAACAGTGGTTTTCAGTACTCATGTGCTGTCTCCCTCTATTCTTGAATTCTTCAACCCAAATGATGACCTTACAAGGATGATTGCTTACAAGATTGTTGGTTTCTTCTCTAATACTTATGACATGCTTGACCTAAATTGAAGCATCTGCAGATTGATACATTAATTAGTCTTTGATAGTTGTGCCTTTACAAGAGGGCTTTGCTTGAAACAATGGTGATATTATAGGCTCTTTGTATTAAGATGCCCACTCGGTTGGGGTAAAAAAAATTACCTCTTTTGTCTTTGTATCCCTTCCCTGTAATCCTAATTCCTGGTTTCCCTAGGCTTTTGAGCAGAAGGAAAGTAATGTTAGGAGCATCCTTAAGTGATGAGATTTCTTTACATACTAAATGGTAAAGTGGGGATTCTTCCATTGTTTGTGTGTCTAAGGTAACAGAGCAAGAAGAACTACATGAGGGTAATTCCGGACAAACCGTGACTATGCCAGTTCATCTGCTTTTTTTGTGTGTACATATGCATACCCAACTTTTAAAAGTACATATTGCTGCCAGAAACTTTATAGCAGTTTCTTTGGGCAAGTTTTCAATTAGGCTCATACATGAGTTAATGGTCAGCCTACACCAACATTTTACAGAATAAATGAGAAACTGGAAATTAATCATAAAGCATGATAATATGGACTCATCAGAAAGTTTAAGCATCACATTATTAGCATTGATTAAAATCAAGGATGTGGCTTGCTTGTGTATAGTGACGAGGGAGAATTAATAACAAACGGAAGTAAATGGAGTAGCAAAAAACTTTTATGAAATTAAAAATGGAGTGAGTAATGTCTTTCAAGAATTATTTCATTTGAGAATAACATACAGGTTAGAACCTGAGCTCTGAAGTCAGACTCACCTGGGACCAAGTCCTGTTTTTACACATGTGAGCTGTGTAACATCAATTACTTAACCTTCTAAACCCTCCATTTTCTCAATGCAAAACAGAAATAACGTTACCAACATCATCTGGCCATCTTAAAGTTTAAATGAGATGATGTAAAGCATTTAACAGAGTGCTTAATGCAGAAGCAGTGTGTGAGGAAATCGTTTTAGGCAATATACTATTGGTTTAAATGAAAAGTAATAAATATATATATTTGTTATTTATATATTGTAGTATTTTAATTTTCACAAAATCTTTTCATGAAAGGGCTCTCTTTTTGAATGATAACGTGTACTGCTTGGCTCTATTTTCAAAATATGATGCATAATATAGTTGAAATAGACCCAGTTTTTAGTAGAAGTAGAAGTTTTTAGTAGTAAAATGCCTTGGCTAGCTTATAGAAATAAGAACCATAGAGTTTTTTAAAAATAACATGTGGTAAAAACATGGGGAATATCTTTGCTTACCAATTAAAGCGTACAAAAAGACAGAATGAATCAAATCTCTTTAATTTATGCATTTTCTGTTCTCATAAATCATTTTCCTGTCAAAATTATCAGACTTTATTATTGCTGAATATTTTAAACATCATAATGGAATTTTGGTAGCATAAATCATGAAGCTTTCAGTAAGAACTTTTGTGTACATACCTCAGCATTTTTCATATATCTTGATAAAATAGTCCTCAGTCTAGAAGTAAATCTATGCAGAGTATAAATGTCAGACTCTACTCGTAAATTGCAGTAACTCAGCAATCCATGCTGACCATTTTGCTTACAAGGTAGTTATGGACTGTCATACTATCTTTCTAAGACTCACTGTTCTCAAAGATGAAGCTGTATGAGCTTGTGTTTTAATCTTGGTCATGATTTTTATACAAGCATCCTACCTACAGGTTATATCTCCTCACTTGATTTTTCTATTTCCTGGAAAAAGAAAAAAATTTCAGACATAATAAATCTGGGAATAGCTTGTCCATGACATCAGAAAATAATTTATTTTTCTTTTATTTAATAAAAGCATTACTCAATATATTTAATTTGTAAGAGAGACAACTGTTTTGGATTATGTGCGTAGTCCAGAGTACTGGACCTAAATGGGATGAGTACTAGCACGAGGAATAAAATCCATTGAATGTGATACTGACCAGGGTTATTGGTCTTCCTTAATCAACAGAAATTGATAAGAGGCCAGACAAGAAATTCAGGCAAGGCTTTAATGGGGCCCCTGCTGCAGGAGCGGGAGAGGGAAAACAAGTAACAGGTTCCCTTGTCGCTCCCCGAAGCGGGGGTGGGGGGTGGGGACAAGCTGGTTCCTTACATGGGGTGAGGGTAGGGGTGTGTCCAGGGGTCGGGCCAGAGGGGCGGCTTAGGTGGTCTGCCCACCCCTTTCGTGGTGTTGAGTGCAGGGGGCATGCGCAGTACCCTGCTTTTGCTCCCAACCCCCTGTTTTTGCTCCCTGCTCTTCAGAAGTGGCAGTTGGGTGTTTGGGTTTTTTTAGGTTTTTGGATCTTGTTGTCCATAATTGGGCCCCAGCTGCCCATGTACACAATTATTTTTAGTCCCTTGTAGTTTCTTTGAATTTGGTTGCTCAAGGAGACGTTTGTCCAGGTGCAAGCACTGCAGCAAAGGGTCCCAGGTCCCAGCCTGTCTCCAAGGTAGTGTGGCACTCGGAATGATGCAAAAGGCTCTATCCACGGTGATGTGGCTAAAGGAAAAAAATCACTACACATTTTTCTGTTGCTTTATTTGTATAGTGGCAAACAGAAGCTCATTCATTGAGTCTAACTTGGAATTAAGGATAAAGGATCCATTAATGAGATAAACACTGCCTGACCCAGAGTTTTTATATCTTATATTACTTTTTAAATGACTTTGCTTCATATGTAACTTCCTCTGTCATCTCACATCTAGGAATTTTACATGTGAATCACTTTAATGACTTAAAAGATGTGTGTGATTATCATTTAAAAGTTCACAGTATTATAAAGGATATAAGGTAAGAAATTTTAATATGAATATTCAGTTCCCATACCAAGAATTTGTGAAATACTTTCTATGAATCAAATTACTCCCATGAATCCTAAGAACGACCTTTTGATAGTTGATGAATCAGGAAAGGAAAGGGATTTAACATTTATTGTCTACTATATGCCAAACACTGGGCCTGCTTTTTGATACACATATGTCCTTAGTACTCACAGCAGTGTTATGAGGTGAGGGTTTACAGATGAGGAACTCTAAGGCTCAGAGAGATGAGAGAAACTCACTCAAGGTACCCAGCTAGTGAATGGCAAAGCCAGAGTTAACCTCCGAAGTCTTTACTAGGAACCTTGGAGAGAGTGCCCTAAAATAGTGGAGAGACACAATCAGATTATAGATTAGCAATTTGGCTAAATTATGACAACTTTAATATCAAGGTATCTTAATATCCATCATATGTTAACTTCAATATATATTAGTTGAATAACTATAGAAATGACATCCTAATTTATGGTTATAGAAATTATTTTCTACTTTACACTATGATCTTTTTTTGTGTCATTAAGTATTCTTTGACAGCATGATTTTTAATAGCAACATAATATTCTTTTATGTTACTGTTCCATAATTTATTGAACCAGTTCTCTATTGTTGGATATTTAGACTGTTTCAAATTTTAGTTATTATAGTAATAATTCAGTGAATAGCTTTGTCCACAAACCTTTTGTGTGTATATATGATTATTTCTTTAGAATATATTTCTAACAGTGTATGAGAATGCCCATTCAGCCATATTTACCAATTATAGGAAAAGAGAAGACGAAACATTTTCTTATGAGAGGATTTCTTTGTTAATGGTTTCAGGTATTTCAATTGTAAATTGTCTTTTACGTTCATCAACTATTTTTTCTATTGCTATGTCTGCTTTTTCTCATTGATTTATAAGAACTCAGTCTCCAGGACATTAAACCTGTCTCTTCCCTGTTTTAAAACAAATAAAGCAATGTAAATAATAATTATTCCATTGAGAAACTTTTGAGTGGGTTTTAAGCAGAAGAATATCATGGTTCTGGTTACATTTTTTCAAAGCTCTTTCTTGGTCCCGTGTGGAGAACTGATCTCAGGGAGAGGAGACAAGAGCGGCTACAGGGAGACCAGTTGAAGGGCTATCACCCAAGTTCAGGGAAGAGATAATGGCAACTGTGGCTACGACACTAACAGAGATGGAAAGAAGTGAGGGAAGTGTCTGGACTTGAGATATGTTTTAGAGGGAAAGTTAACAGGATTTGCTGATGGATTATGTGAAGAATGCGGGGGGAAAAAGGAATCAAGAACAATTCCTAGATGTTTGGCTTGAGTAACTGGGTGGATGGTGGTGCAATTTGATGCTGTGGAGGAGACTGGGGTGGAGGTAGGTTGTATTTTATTTGAGATGCTTATTAGACATTGATGTGATGGTATCACATGGATAACCAAGGTTAGTGTTGAGGTGGATGTGATTTGGTTGTCACTGGCAGATAGGCGGTTTGAAAGCCATGTGACTGGATGAAATCACTAAGGAGAATGTATAGACAAAGAGAAAGGGGTTAGGAACATTTAGAGGTTGACTAAGGGAGAGGAACTAGCAAAGGTGACTGAGGAGTAGCCAGTGAGTTGGGAGATAAACAAGGAGAGTGCAATGACAGGAAAGTGAAGGAGTTAAATATTTCAAGAAGGAGGGAAGATCAACCTCTTGAGATTCTTGGGAGAAGTTAATTAGAGTAAGAACAGGAAACAGATTTTGGGATTTCGTGACCTGGAAATGATTGATACTTTTGAGAAGAGCCGTTTCAGTGGAATGATGGGGGCAGAAACCTGACAGGAGGGATTCAGAAGACAATAGAAATACAAATATATGAGCAATGTAAGGAGAGTGGGTTTTTCTCTTTCAAAGAATATGCACATTTAAGGACTCAGATGTGTCTAAGACATTATTTAGATCACTTTTATTTCATGTGATGCACTAAAGCTATGCGTGTATAGAATGAAAACTAAAATTTTCAGAGCAATGGAATAAGAAATATCAATAAAATAGAATTTTGTGAGAGAATGGAATTTTCCACTGCATTTGTCCAAGTACTTTCAACCACTAATGTAGTAAATCTTTTGGACACTATCACTGTCTTGGTTGTCATATTGGTTAAAATAGAGCCCTATCATTTCTGTTTTCCTGCCCTTTGCCCTTATGATCATCAACCTCTTCTTAGGGCCCTTGAGATCTACACCTTGCTTTTGGCCAGGAAATAACAAAGCCTTTTTCTCCCTACGTTTTCAGGTCTTCCTACTCATTTCAAAACTAGGAATTACTGAAGCAAAAGAACTCATGACCTCTAAAAATGTTTAATGATCTCATCTCTGCGTCCATGAGTGACAGAAGACTGACAGGGAACACTTCCCCACTCTTCCTAACTGGCGTGTCGGAATAGTCTGGGTTTTGGCCAGTCATTTCCCAGGTGTAATGATTAGTAAAGTAACTTCCTAAATTCCACGCAGCAATCTCAGGCCGGGGTCATATTTCAAACGTGGAAGTTTGGATGGTGGGGTTAGGTGGTAAATGAAGGTAGGGTTCCTTTCTTTTCTAAACCTTTGGCAAATTGAGTGGGATATATATTATATATATATTATATATATTATATATATAATTATATATATAATATATAATATATATATAATATATATAATATATATATATAATATATATATAATTTTAACTTAAGGTAGGGAAAACATTTTGGAGACGTTTGAGCAGATTAACAAATAGTATTTGTATACTCGTAACTAAAACAGTAATTTATCAGGTAGAAGGCAGATGGGGGGAATAAAATGCCAACCTGTATCTACAGTTGGGTTGTGTTGATGATGAAGTGGTATTTATTCAGGGCCAGCCTAGCTTGTCAGCAACATAAGAGCTGTTACAGCACATGACTCCCTGCGTAGCTAGAAGACAATAATAAATTATGCCCTATGCAAACAGCACCGGCATAAAAGTAGAACAAACAGACCCTGCCTCCCGGATTCCTGAAGAATCTTACTCATTCCCTTGTTTGATTCTGTTTTAAACATGAAACTCCTGACATTATCCTAAAGCCAGTGAGATTGAATCTGGTTTGGGCAATTTTATTGGAGTGGATAGGACATAGTTGTTGACAGTCTGTTTTGGGGTGACTGTAAAATGTAAGTATTTTATTTCTCTAATATGCCTAAATGCTTCATATAAATCTTTGTTTTATCAATACCTCATGTGATCCTGTGGAATTCGGGGCCACCCAGGGGAAAACTGGGCAAGTATTACTCAAAGCAGCTTGATTCTAAGAATCACTTGAGATACATAGTGGAATTACAGATTCTTGGACCCAATCCTGGGCTGCTAAATGAGAACCTCTAACAAAGCGGCCCAGAAAGACACACCCCAGGGTGACGTTTATGATGAGGCTGGTGTGAGGGGCAGGGAGCTAAGGGCCTGAGTCAGTAAAAGTCCTGTGACAGCATTGAGAGAGCCCAAAGGATTGGTTCACAGGAAAATATATGAATTAAAAACGGCTCCCTAGAGCAGTGCTCTTCATACTGCCATGTGTATTTGAATTGCCTAGGGTTTGTGGGAAATGCAGATTCTGCTTCAGTAAGTCTGGGCTGTGACCCGACACGCTACATTTCTAACAAGATGCCCGACAGTGCCAGTGCCGCTGGACTTGAGTTTAGCAAGATCCTAGAGCCATAATTTTAATTAATTAATTTATTTTATTTTTTTATTTTTGACCGCGTGCCGTGTGTTTGTTACTGCATGCGGGATCTTTGTTGAGGTATGTGGGATCTTTCGTTGCGGTGTGCGGGCTTCTCTCTAGTTGTGGTGCGCGGGCTCAGTAGTTGTGGCACATGGGCTTAGTTGCCCCGCAGCATGTGGCATCTTAGTTCCCCAACCAGGGATCGAACCTGCATCCCCTGCATTGGAAGGCGGATTCTTTACCACTAGATCACCACGGAAGTCCCTAACACAGACGAATCCAAACAGGTTGGAGCTCAGCCAACATTTTTGAATAGCAAATGTTCCACAAGTATGGCTTTGAATAATGCTTATTCTACTGAATCTTAATCTTGTGCTGAGGTACCAGTAAAACCAGCCTTCTCTTGTTTGAGTGACGCCGCTCGGAGTGTCATGATAATTGTTACTGTATGTGAAAATCTCTTAGAAATGGTGTGTCTTCTTTCAAAGGTTTATAAATATGTTGGGGGAATGAGTTTATGTACATAATGAAAAAAATATTTTGAAAGGAAAATTGTAAGTTTTCTTGTGCCAAAGCCTTCAGTCACTGGAGATAAGATGTACGTGGAGTTGTCCATTGTTGTTTTCCTTTGGGACCATATCTTCATTTACAATTCTTAATGGCAAAAAGCTCAGCATTGAGGTTCTCGATGGTTAATACCAATGATGATTTGAAATAATTGTATCTATTGAATGCACATTGTGTATAATAGGTCCAATTTTTTTTTTAAAGCTCACTCTAAATATCTACTTCTTTTGTGGGTGAATTAATTTTTTTGAAGTACCTAAAGATGATTATTATTATGACACTTGGACAATAAATTAAAAGCATGAAAGCTGACCGTGTGCATACTTCCAAAAGCTATTGTATTTGAGCATGATAAATTTCATTACCAAGTCAGTGCAATAGATCCTTTGTATTCATCAGCAATATATCCTGAGATCTTTGTGAATTCCCATGTGTACCTTGTAACTGAAGATGCCTAATGAGAGTAGTGGCCTCAGGAGTGGACAACAAGGCTCCTAGAGGCATGGAAGCTGGTGATGGGCTGGGCCCACCCAACTGCCAGGTTTCTTGTGTGCCCTCTCGGGAACCTCATCGACCTTGAGATTTGGCTCAGCAGAATTACAGAGTACACGTATTACGGCAATTTTAAGTGGCTAGTAAATAGTCTAAGCCACAAATATCAAATTCACACGTGTCAAAGGGCTACCATATACAAACATTAATCTGGACATGAAAAAAATCTGCACCTATATGCACTGCACTGTTTAGTTCTTCATCATGGTTATCTGAGGAGGAGGTTCGTGGTACTTCCACTTCCTATGGGACACATCTCTGTACTGCTTTAATGTTTTACCAGTGGCATGCATAATTCTGATGACTTCGTAAGCAGAAAAAAGTTAGAATTCTTTATATCTCTTGAATGCACGTCATGGTGATTTTCACTAAGTAGAGCAGTGGACTGTCAGTGGATGATTATATGATTGTCATTTACATGTGCTATTACATATATATACACTATGATAAAGGATTATGTAGCACAGGTTGATTTTGTATATATGTCTCTCCAGTCATTCAACAGACTTTTCTTGAGCAACTAGTATATGCCATGCATGATGCTAGGGGCTAAGATATGGTCTTCAGTGTATTTTATTTTATCTTATTTTTTAAAGAAAGAGAGACAACCATGCTGACAAAGTGGTTCTCATTGTAGTTAATAAAACTCGAAAAGGCCAGAACATTTCCACAGATGATGTGAGTCACAGGTCTGGGTACTCTGCGGTAATGGGTCCCTTTTCCACAATTATTCATTCCTCCTTAGCTACCACTTAGAGCAAGCAGATCTGACATCACATCCCTAACACAAATCTCCTAGACTTCTACACTGGAATAAAAGGCATTCAGTAGACTCAGCTAAATCCATCTTTAGGAATTCTGCTTGGAGTTAATGATAACCATTAGAAAACAATTATAGAAAAGAACAATAACTTCCTCCTATTTTTCTAGTAGGTTGTATCAATAATAATATTCAGCAGACATTCCTATGTCCTATGAACAATAAAAGGAAAAGTATGTTTTACAAAGTCAGTATTTGAATAAACATTTTAGGAAAAAGATGTTAAGCTATTTGTTCCTCTATAAACTATTCTTAATAGCAAAGATGCCTTCCTTTCCTGGTTTAGGAAAACAAAACAAAAAAAGCAAAAGTATATTTTAAGCCATAGCATGAAAATTTCCAAACTTTCTCAAAGCAAAGTATTTATTTCATTTGCATCTAATAATAAGTATCAGTGGTAATACATCCTAAGACTGGACAAATTTGTGGCACAACTCTCCAGAGCTGGGCAGTTTGACATTAATATCAAATTGACTGTTGTTTCAGGACTGTACGTTTCACAGCAGTATCACCAGTGATTTGAAAGCATTCTCAGACAAGTTCGGTTTTGATGTCCTCATCCTCTTGGCCAACTACCTGTCGGAGGAGCAGCAGCCCAGACGACAGATCGCTGTGTACTCTGAGAACCTAGAGGTGTGCAATCAGGTAAGGACCTCCTTGACCCAGCACATTTCACTGCATCTCCCCTCCTGCTGGCTCTCAGAACATGCGGTAGAAGACGGCCATGGACTGCTGACTTAAAGAAATTGGTCCAAGAGATAAGGTCCTAGAGTTTGAGTTTTAAGAAACGTTGGGGGTATTTTACACATTCTGTTAGTTAGTTAATGATTTATTTATTTATCAGTGCTTTAATTCAGATTTTTAGTTTTCAGTTTCAATGCTATATTAGTTAATTAACTAATTAATTAGTTTTCAGTGCTTCAATTCAGATTTTTAGTTTTTAGTTTTGGTGCTGTATTACCAAAAAATCATCTAAATAGAATTGTCAGTGAGATAAAAGTTGGCCTTTGTTTTTTTTTAAATCGAGGTATAATTGACAGGTAACATTATATTTCGAGTGTACAATATAATGAGTCAATGTTTGTATATGTTGTGAAATAATCACCACAATAAGTCCCGTTAGCATCCATCACCATACATGACGACAGGGTTTTTCTTGTGATGGAGACTACTCTCCACTCTCTTAGCAGCTTTCAGATCCGCAGTACAGTATTATTAACTATAGTCTCCATGCGGTACGTGACATCTCCATGACTTGTTTATTTCATAACTAGAAGTTTGTACCTTTTGGCTCCCTTCACCCCACATAGGGGCATTTAAAAGAGCCCCATAACTGTTTCGTTTCTAGGCTGAATTCATAAAGAGAAAGATCATATCTCTTTTTACCCAATAAGGGCTAGTCCTCCTTTGGGTACCGTTTTCCTTGAGGACTGCCACCTGGTGATAACAAAGTTTAGTCCCTGACTAAACATCTGTTTGGTGTCCAGTGTTTAGTAACTGTGCTCTGAAGCTTTAATCCAAGTTAGTTTTTTGACCACAACCACGCTGACACCTTGGATATGTCTTGAGAAAAACATTCATATAAGTTAAAAAAAAAAAAAAAACAACCATTTTTCTCCAGGTACTAAAATTCTGGTTGGGTAATCAGTCAGATCTTCTTGGTTGAGAAAAGAGTCTTAACCCAAGGCTTTGGAAATATAAGAAATAGACAAAATTGGGCTTCCCTGGTGGCGCAGTGGTTGAGAGTCCGCCTGCCGATGCAGGGGACACGGGTTCGTGCCCCGGTCCGGGAGGATCCTACGTGCTGTGGAGCGGCTGGGCCCGTGAGCCATGGCCGCTGAGCCTGCGCGTCCAGAGCCTGTGCTCCGCAACGGGAGAGGCCACAACAGTGAGAGGCCCGCGTACCGCAAAAAAAAAAAGAAATAGACAAAATTAATGAAAATAGGGCAGTGGGTATGCCAAAGCAGGTACATTTAATAACTAATATGAGAACATATGTAATTCATTATAATATGGATGACATGGACATAGAACGATTTCATCACTTATCTTTCCTCACTAATGGATTAGACAACTGGTCTACCCACAGGTGGCTAGAGGTGAAGTCTCAACTCCCTTCTTTGACATCCTCACTTTCTGTCCCCCAAGAGATCCATTTCTTGATATATGACTGAAGTCACTCTCCAGCCTCTCTGTGCCCCCTCAAGTCCAGATATGAATGAGCCCCCTTCTCCTGCTGCAGATGCTTTTGGTACCCTTCTGACCCACATACATCTGTGAATTGCATCACTAGCCTGTGGCTTTTTTAGTGCTTTGGTCTGCACTGAGTTTCAAAGCTGAATTTTATCTTTGGTCACTGGTTTCCTAGGGAAAGGACTTAGGTCTCCTAAGCCTCCAATACAGTGGTTTTCAAATCACTTTTTGTAGCAAATCAATCTAGAAATTGGTTAATCTAAAACAGACAGAAGTAGAAGAGTGGATGAAGAGGTTAGAAGCCCTTGAGTTGACTCCACCCTGTCTCTCCTCGGCCCCCACCCCAACCCTCCCCACCCATTTGCCCAAGAGACATCTCCTTGAAATCTTGAGCAACACAAAGTCAAGACTGCTCTAGAGGAATCCTTCTTTGGCCATGTGGTCCCAGTTGGTTAAGGGTCAGCCTTTGCAGCTGGACTGCCTGAGTTCAAAATGTGGCTCCATCACTTGTTAGCTGTGTGTTGTTGGTCAAGTTATTTAAGCTTCCTGTCTATTTCCTCACTGGAAAACTGGGGATAAAAAGTTCCTACCTTGTAGGGCTTCCCTGGTGGCGCAGTGGTTGAGAGTCTGCCTGCCGATGCAGGGGACACGGGTTCGTGACCTGGTCCGGGAGGATCCCACATGCCGCGGAGTGGCTGGGCCCGTGAGCCATGGCCGCTGAGCCTGCGCATCCGGAGCCTGTGCTCCGTGGCGGGAGAGGCCACAACAGTGAGAGGCCTGCGTACAGCAAAAAAAAAAAAAAAAACGTTCCTACCTTGTAGAATTATTGTGAGGATTAAAGGAGATAATGCACATAAAACCCTTAGAACGGTGCCTGGCATATGAAAGCATTCAATAAATGTTAATTATTAATATTACTATCTATGTGAGCTCTGTAGTTGTTACTATTATTGTTGTTGTTGTTGTTATTATTACCTCCACTAATCCTATGGGGCCATTTCAAATGCCCAGTGTGCAAAATACCTTCAACATTTCCTAAAACAATCATAGAGCTACAGCCCAGTTTTGGCCTCACACTGACCATCACACATCTCCCTGCCTTCCAAGGCAGCTTCGTCTGTCCTGGGCCCCGTATAGATGCTTCCTGGGGCAGGAAGAGACAGTTGGGGCCTGAGTGCCGTTGAGTAAGCTGCCCCTGGTAGCTGCTTTCTCTTTCCTACGTTCTCCTTTGCCTTCTGAGGCTTTCAGAGGTTAAAGCAGGTCCTGGCTGCCTGCTACCAACAAGAGCCTTCCTTCTGCCCCATTTTCCCTTATTCCAATACTTTTCCCCTAGTTTTGTCAGCAACCAGCATTATCTCTCGCTTTTGCAAAGCTGAATTTTACTCCTGTTGGAAGATGGTATTAAGTTACACTGAGGAAAGGTTTTATATGATTTTGGGTTCAACAAAAAGCCAATTTGATAGGATTAAAGAAAGCATTGGTGGTATATTAAGTGGGACTTTCCATATTTTATGTTATACAATTCTCAGTTCTCTGTCTTCTTTCTAGACAGATGAACACAGATTAATTTTACATTACAAAAAATTAAGAAAGACAAATTGCAAAGAGCTGAGAGAGCCTGAGTGCTCACACAAATCCCTGTGCCTCCCCGACAGATTTGCTGTGAACTGGAAGAGTGCCAGAACCCTCGCCTGGAGCTGGAGCCCTTTGAATGTGGCTGTGACGAGATTCTGGTGTATCAGCAGGAGAACCCTTCAGTGACTTGTGATCACGTGGTTCTCCTGGTCAAGGAAGTCATCAATAGGAGGTGTCCAGAGATGGCCTCTAACAGCCGGACATCCTCCACAGAAGCAGTGGCAGGCAGCGCCCCGCTCTCCCAGGGGTCTTCCGGGATTATGGAGTTGTATGGTTCTGACATAGAGCCACAGCCCAGCTCCGTGAATTTCATGGAAAACCCTCCCGATCTCAGCGATTCTAACCAGGCCCAGGTGGATGTCAACGTGGACCTCGTTAGCCCGGATAGCGGGTTGGCCACCATTAGGAGCAGTCGCTCGTCCAAGGAGAGCTCAGTTTTCCTCAGTGATGACAGTCCAGTGGGAGAAGGTGCTGGGCCTCACCACAGCCTCCTCCCAGGATTTGACTCCTACAGTCCCATCCCTGAAGGGGCAGTAGCGGAGGAGCACGCCCCATCTGGAGAACACAGTGAATCCTTTGACCTTTTCAACTTTGACCCAGCACCCATGGTTTCTGGGCAGTCCCAACCATCTTCCCATTCTGCAGACTACTCCCCAACAGATGACTTCTTCCCCAACAGCGATTCATCAGAAGGACAGCTCGCCACGGGGCCTAAAAGACTTGATGAGATAGGGATGGACGTGTCGAATTATTCATCCAGTTCTCTTTTGTCAGGGACTGGCAAAGATAGCCTTGTGGAATTTGATGAGGAGTTTGTCCAGAGACAAGAAAGTCCCCGTGATAATTCTGAAAGAAATTTGAGCCTGACAGGGTTTGTGGAAGATGAATCTCCTTCACCAGAAAGTCTGAAAAATGTTGGAAGGAGGGTCCCACCAACACCTATGAATAGCTTTGTGGAGAGCTCACCATCCACTGAAGAACCAGCTCTACTCTCTTCAGAAGATATGACCCCCAAAACGGTCAACACGGGTCACACTGGGCCACCTCCAACCCAGGCACGGTGCAGCAGCTGGTGGGGTGGTTTGGAGATTGAGTCTAGAAACACTGCAGATGCATGGAGTTCCAGTGAACAGGAATCTGTCTTCCAGAGCCCCGAGTCATGGAAAGACCATAAGCCCAGCCCAGTTGATAGGAGAGCCTCAGATTCTATATTTCAACCCAAGACTCTTGATTTCCCAAAGTCAAGTCCCTGGGAGTCAGAATTTGGTCAGCCTGGGCTGGGCAGCAATAATATTCAAGACCAAAATGAGAAAAACTTGCAGTTTCAGGATATGTCCCCCGAAAACTCGCATTTGCCGAATGCTTTTCCTCAGGGAACAAACCACCTGATAGAAGACTTTGCGGCTTTGTGGCGTTCTGATCGCTCACCCACAGCCATGCCTGAGCCATGGGGAAATCCCACGGATGACGGGGAACCAGCTGCTGCAGCGCCATTCCCAGCCTGGAGAGCATTTGCTAAAGAAGATGACGCCAAAGCTTTGAAAAATACCTGGAATCTGCACCCCATGAGTGGTGAGACACCTTCTGTGAGGGACCCAAACGAGTGGGCCATGGCAAAAAGCGGGTTTTCTTTCCCTTCAGAAGACCTCATAGACAGTTCGCCCAGTGATGCAAATAGTGAAGCAGTTCCAGAGATCTGGGGCAAGAAGAACCATGACTCCGGGGATGATGTTCTTGTATCTGGAAATCCCAGGTCTGATCTGGAGCACGCATGGAATAGTTCTAAGCCAGTGAAGGATGATCAGAATGGTTTCGTGGATGCAAAACTTAGGGAGAAGGTGTACGAAAATGTAGATTCCTGGAACCTTTTTGAAGAGGGTAACAAGAAAGGAGGGTCAGAGGTCCTAGCACCTTGGGAAGATTCCTTCTTATCCTATAAATGTTCCGATTACAGTGCATCCAACGTAGGGGAAGATTCAGTGCCATCCCCCTTAGATACCAACTACTCCACCTCTGACTCTTGTACTTCCCCAACATTTGCTGGAGACGAAAAAGAAACCAGAGACAAGCCATTTGCTAAAGAGGCAGGTTTCGAGTCACAAGATGCTAACTGTACCTCAGGGGATGCTGACATGCCTCCTCAGTCCCCAGAGCAGCCGCCTAGAAATAGAATTAGTTCAGGTCCTGGGAACCTGAAAATGTGGGCTTCACCTCACGCAGATGGTAGCTCTGAAATAAACGCCCCTCACAGCCCAGATAAAGATTTGCTCAAAGCAGAGCCCACCGATGATCAGAACACCTCCGTGGAGGATGACATTGGGGAAAGCAGCCAGTCCAGCTACGATGACCCCAGCATGATGCAGCTGTACAATGAAACAAACCGGCAGCTCACACTTCTGCACAGCGGCGCTAACTCCTGCCAGGCGGCCCCCGACAATCTCGACTTGTGGAACAGAGTGATTCTGGAGGACACTCAGTCTACTGCGACCATCTCGGATATGGACAACGACCTGGACTGGGATGACTGCAGTGCAGCTGTGGCCATCACCGGTGAAGGTCAGGCACAGGGGTTCATGGCTGAAGGTTCCGAACCCGAAACCCGATTTTCAGTGAGACAGGTAGAACCCTGGAGCGTGGAGTTTCAGGAAGCAAATCAGGTAGATTGGGAACTCCCTGCCTCTTCTGAGCACAGCTTGGACACTGCTCCCGACGAATATCACATGCTGAACGAAAAAAGCGGGCAGCTGATCGCGAATAGTATTTGGGATTCTGTTATGAGAGATAACGCCATGTCATCATTAATGTTACCCGGCCCATCGTATGTTACAGATCCAGAACAAAGCAAATCACCTCCTGAAACGTCCAGCTCATTAGAAAAAATTCAGGACAGTCACATCCCAGACATGCTGGAAGCCTCTGGAGCCAGTGAGTCAGAAACACTTGGTCCTGAGAAGCAGGACACAGGCAGGAGAACCCCACCAAGTGATATGGCATATCTGGTGACCAGACTTGAGAATTCAGGGCATTTTGCATGCTCAGATCCCTGGAGGGGTCCCAGTTATGGACAAAAGGAAAGTGAGATGGAATCCCATGGAGCCGCTGGTAGGGAATGCCCCAGTAAGGAGGAGCTGATGGACGGAAGCTCAGGGGCTTCTGGAAAAGGGCACGGTGGCCAGGAATGCCCTTCCCCAGCTGCATCTGATCATCCAGAAATCTCCAATGAATCAGGCAAAATCAGCTCTCTTTCAGTCACTTCCATTCCTCAAACGGAGGAACCCCAGGAGGTATTAGAGCATGAGAAGGGGTCTTACACTCCAGACCCCTGTGATGTGCAAACAGAGGTGTCCACAGATCACCTGCAGGCAAAAGAGACCTGTGAAGAGCACCTCACGAGTCACAGAAATCCAGGTGAAACTACTGAAATTTCAGGTGGGCTGAATTCCACAATAAGTGTATCTCTACCTGAAGTGGATGTGGAGGAAGCTGAAGAACGTAACATTCTGGAGCCAGAGAGAATGAACCAAGACCTACCTTATGGATGTCCCCAAGGACTTGACCTTTGGGATGGCCCTAAAGACAGTGATGTGCAGGTCAACTGCACAAGTTCTGAGATAACTAAGAATCTCGAAGTTAAGAATACTGAAAACAGCCCTCCAGGAGCCAATTTATCAGGAAATGATGACAGAGACAGTATTTCTAGTGAGTATACACGTTCAAGTGCATCCAGTCCTGACCTAAATGACTCTTCGGCTGCATTGCCTTCCTGGGACCAAGGACCCGATACTGGGCATCAGAAGGAAAACCAAGATGATTGGAATACACAGAATGACCAAGAATCTGAACTAATTACTACTGATGGTCAAGTAGAAGTAAATACCGAAATGAAGGGTTTGGAGAAAAACAGAATGGACAAGTTTGAAAAGAGCTTAGATCACAATGTTCCTAAATATTTAGAGATTTGGAATGACTCAATAGATGGTGATTCCTTTTCCTCTTTGTCTAGCCCTGAGACAGGCAAATATTCTGAATATTTAGATGTATATCAGGAAAGAAATCTAGTGGTTAGCCATCAGGAAAAAAGTGAATGTGATATTCCTGAAACTGTGCAGCAAGAGGACGCCAAGTCCATTTCAACAAGCTCAGGTTCTGATGATGATAGTGTAGGCGACGAAGAGTCAGTGGAGAAAGAGATCCGTTCAGCCACTTGCCAGGTTGCTCAGAGTGAACTCAGAGCTTGGGATTCATTGAATGAATCTAATAAGTCCTTGGCCACAGCTGATCCCAAGTCTGAGGAATGTTCTGCCTATACAGGCAGTCCAGAACCAGCAGAGAATGAGAATAAGTCAAACCCATTCTTTGACAATCAACAAAGCAGCCCTGATCATGGGAATTTCTTGCCACTAAAGGAGACTGAAATACAGGTTACAGCAGTGGAGAAGGAGACGAGGTCTTCTCCAGAAACGGGGAGGACGGGAGATGCCATATGGCAAATACCTCCCAAAGCTGAACTAAAGAACGAAAATTATTCTGATTTGGAAATGGCTGGCTTCTCCACTGAGAGCACGGAGTGGTGGAACGCCTCCCTACAGGAAGGGCAACCAACGGAGAGGGCGTTTGAAGGGGAATTATCTAACTCAAGTGCTGTGCTAGAGGTGAACTCCTCACCACGCCAAAACGTGGATCCCTGGGGAGTACCCATTCAGGGTGATACTGAATCCCTGGAAACGCACGGTACCAATCCTTTCGGTGATAAACACGAGTCACACTTTCTGGATAATCATGGCGAGAATGCCCACGAGCCACTTTGGAACATTCAACCAAGGCAACCAGAGCCAGAAGCTGGTCAGCTTAGCCAGCTCGTAACACCGGACCAAATGAAAGACAAGGATTCCAGAGAACAGACCATGTCTTCTGCCAGTGACAAACTCACCTCTGAAATACCTACCCAAGAGCAGTGTCAGAATACAGTGCTGTCTGTCTGCAACCAGCCAGACCCAACATTTACTCACACAGATGAAGATGGATGCATTATGTCTAATGTATCAACTCCTGAGTGTCAAGAAACAGATTGGTGGGGAGAAGAAAAATCACGCCCCAGTGAAATGACAGATTCAAGCATTGCACCTGAAGATTTCCCTGCTGTCAGTTCTTCCACCCAGTTGATAAAGAAGTCAGGCTCTGAACGGGACGACTCTACCCCTAGTGAGGACCCCCAAGGTGCATTTGTACCAGATATTTTACACGGCAACTTCCAAGAGGGTGGGCAACTGGCCTCAGCTTCGCCCGACTTGTGGACGGATGTGAGACAACCCTTCGGTGTGAAGACAGATGGTGAGAATCCTGATATACTGACTCACTGCGACCACGACAGCAATTCCCAGGCTTCCAACAGCCCTGATGTATGTCATGATTATGAAGCAAAGCCAGAGACGAAGCAGCACGTTAGTGCTGGGATGGGGCCTGAAGGGGAATCCAGTGAGTTCTATCCCACCGAGCCAGAGAGAGATGAAGAACCCAGTCAGGAGCCGGCGCGGGAATTTGTCCCATATACTTCGGAACTATCTTCTGAAAACGCAATTCCGCTGCCTCGAATCAGCGAGCAGGCAAACACGAAAGACTCATCTCAACCTGCCTCTCACAAAGGTTCTCCTGAACCTTCCGAAATAAACAAATGTGAGAACATTACAGGTTTAAAAGCGTCAGAAAAGGGAGCCAACCCCGATAGAGCACCAATTTTGGAACCCACTGACAGAACAATCCCAGTGCTTGAAAACATGGGAACTGATACTTGTGTAACTCACCCAGAGCCAACTGTGGATAGCAACAGCTCTTGGGTATCAGAAGACTTTTCTCCTGAGAATCAGACCGATGCAGGGGGCCCGTCGGACCGTGAGCAAGCTTTTGCTACCGAGAATCCTGCCACAGTTCCTGATACTTTGCTAGCCTCAGACACTTGTCTGGATGTCAGCGAAGCTGCCTTTGACCACAGTTTCAGCGATGCCTCAGGTCTCAACACATCCACGGGAACAACAGATGACATGAGTAAACTGACATTATCAGAAGGAAATCCTGAAATGCCATTTGATGGGGAGGCAGGGAAGCAAGATATCTGTTCCTCTGAAGCCTCGTGGGGTGATTCTGAGTATGAAGTCGTGGGCCAAAATATTGATGAAGATTTAATGAAAGAGCCTGAACACTTTGTCTATGGCGGTGACCCTCCCTTGGAAGATGCCCTGAAGCAAGAGCTGGCACCTTACACACCTCCATTTGATTTGTCCTATCTCACGGAACCTACTCCCGGTGTCGAAACCACAGAGGAAGCTGGAACTCCAGAGAATGAGCCTCTGGGGAGCGAAGCCACGGAGATATTGCTTTCTTCCCTTCCTGCTGAAAGAAACAAGGAAAACCACGCTGAGGCCACAAACAGACAGCCTGAATGCCAGCTGGTTGTGCTGCATGTTCATGAAGACCCTGAGTCCATTTCTTTGCCTGTCGGAGTCGACGCCAACATTGAGTTGTCTCCATCAAACGTTGACTGGGAAGTAGAAACAGATCATTCAGATTCACCAGCAGGTGGAGACATAGGACCACCAAATGGTAAGAAACCTTTCATTCCTCCACCCTCAAGAAACTGCTGCTTTCCTTCAATCGATGCATTTGTAAAACACATTCTCCCTGCCAATGTGGCTATAGAGGAACTAACTACATTTGCAGTGCATGCTTAACCAAGTTCTGCCTTACCGCAGTCATTTCTACCGCTTGTCTAATAAGTATCCTTGAGAGGGTCTGAGAAAATTAAACAGCTCTACAAAATAAAAATGTTTTTTGAACTCTCTCTCTTTAGATAGATCATTTGCAAAGATCACAAGTCACGCGGTGGGTTAATTAAGCCTTGTTCTCTCCTTCTCACCTTCATCTTCCACTTCTAGGTACCAGCAAGGGGATATTAGAGTTGGAAGAAGAAAACATAATTCCTACCAAAGAGCCTGAGCACATAAAATCAGAATACGGGGGAGAAAGGTACCCTGAGAAGAATGAAGATCATCATGCACTGCACATGGATTACATACTTGTAAAGCACGAAGAAAATTCACCCCCAGAGCCAGAGGCCTGTGAGGCCAGAGAAATCACGTCGGAATTAGAAGAGTTTCACATAGATTCCGAAGAAACGGGGCTGCCAGGAACTCAGTTAGCATGCTTCCCAGACACACATCACCCTGCTTCCTTAAATGAAAGCATTCATCTCTCTGCAGAGAGAATGTCTTCCAAAGATGGTAAGAGATCATCTTTTGAAAGCCCTAGGCAAGACCAGAGTTGGATGGTCTTGGGCTGTAGTGAGGTTGGTGATGCATCATCGGAGACTAGGGACTCAGGGCCTGGATGGTCTGGCAAGGCTGTGGAGCCAGCCTCTGATCACAGCTTGGGTAAGGGCCCCCAAATGCAGATCCTGGGAGAGATGAAGCCTCTAGAATCTTCAGCACTAGAGGAAGCCTCTGGCCCGGACAGCCAATCCTGGAAAAGCATGAGCCAAGGCAGGACTGGCCCCGATACAGTTACGTTGCAGGCTGTCACCCATGACAGTGAATGGGAAATGCTTTCCCCCCAGTCTTCTCAGAAGAACATAATCCCTGACACGGAAATGGAGGAGGAGACAGAGTTTCTTGAGCCCAGAACAAGGAAACCAAGAACAAAAGGGTAAGCAAAAAGCTCAGTTTATTTTTTTTCCTGAAAACTGTTTTATTGGAAACTGGGGAAATGGTGAGGGACTATGGAATGTGAAGAATACCTAGATGATAGGAGCTTTGCTTATATTTATTTCAAAGCACATCATCCCTAAAAGCAGCTGCTGGGTAACCATAATGATGATGATGATGATGATTTGCGTACCTTTTCAGCCAAAAAAGTCCCTTCAGTTTCCATCCAAAGTCTTATACTTACTCTCCTGATACTTACACTTACTTCACCTACTCCATACCTATATTACCCTTAAATAGGCAGTTGGTGCTGGAGGGGAGAGGACACACACATTTACTCATAGTGCAAGGCAGTCTGCACACATTATCTTATTTAATCTTTACAAAAACCCTCAAGTAGTAGTATTATCTTTATTTTACACATACTGGTTGGGGGAGGGGAGTTGAGGCTCAGAAAGTTTCTGTAACTTGCCTAGAATTAAGTAAACAGAGTGAACACTCTGGGATTCAAAAGTTTCCACCTCCAAAGCCTGTACTTTTCCAGCAGACACACTGCCTATCGTACGGAAAAGGTGATTGTGGTTTCATGTAAGCATCTAACTTACTAATAAAGAACGAGGAGAATCCACAGCAGGCTTAAACCTTAATGTGAAACATTCATTCCTTAATTGACTGAAAAATTGGCAAATAACCGTCAAACCAGAAATTCATTCATTCGTTCGCTCACCATTCGGTTTTTGAGAATCTGCTCTGGCCAAGTTTCTGGGTAACCAATGGACATTGTCTCTGCCCTCAAGTTTCCAGGTCCTGCTAAAACTGTTTATGGTGGTTCATTTCTCTTCGGTTGCTCTGATAAAGCCCTTCTGCTTCCAGGGACAAAAGGGCATGTTGTGAAAAGTAACCTAAGTAAAGGAGAAAATCATGTTTCCTCCTTAAAATGTAGTGGAGGGGCTTCCCTGGTGGCGCAGTGGTTGAGAGTCCGCCTGCCGATGCAGGGGACGTGGGTTCGTGCCCCGGTCCAGGAGGATCCCACATGCCGTGGAGCGGCTGGGCCCGTGAGCCATGGCCACTGAGCCTGCACGTCCGCAGCCTGTGCTCCGTAACGGGAGAGGCCACAACAGTGAGAGGCCTGTGTACCGCAAAAAACAAAAATATAGTGGAGAAAAGATATCTTTTTCCTACTCTTTTTTTTCCGGTTTTTTTTGTTGTTGTTGTTGTTTTTGGTGGGTTTTTTTTTTTTTTTGCGTTACGCGGGCCTCTCACTGTTGTGGCCTCTCCCGTTGCAGAGCACAGGCTCCAGACGCGCAGGCTCAGCGGCCATGGCTCACGGGCACAGCCGCTCCGCGGCATGTGGGATCTTCCCGGACCGGGGCACGAACCTATGTCCCCTGCATCGGCAGGCGGACTCTCAACCACTGCGCCACCAGGGAAGCCCTCCTACTCTTTTTTTAAATTTAATTTTTATTTTATCCTGGAGTATAGTTGATTTACAATGTTGTGTTAGTTTCAGGTGTACAGCAAAGTGATTCATTTATTCATATATCCATTCTTTTTCAGATTCTTTCCCCATATTGGTAATTACAGAATACTGAGTAGAGTTCCCTGTGCTATACAGTAGGACCTTGTTGATTATCTATCTCATATATAGTAGTGTGCATGTGTTAATCCAAAACTCCTAATTTATCCCCTCCCCGCCTCGACATTTCCCCTTTGGTAACTGTAAGTTTGTTTTTGAAGTCTGTGAGTCTGTTTCTGTTTTGTAAATAAGTTCATTTGTATCATTTTTTTTAGATTTCACATACAAGTAATATCATATGATATTTGTCTCTCTGACTTACCTCACTTAGTATGGTAATCCCTAGTTCCGTTCATGTTGCTACAAACGGTATTGTTTCATTCTTTTTAATGGCTGAGTAATATTCCATCGTTTATATGTACCACATCTTCTTTATCCATTCGTCTGTTGATGGACATTTAGGATATCATTTTCCTACTCATTTTAGGAGCATAAAGGACTATACACACTACATACCCACTGCAAATCAAGGCAGCTGGATTCCAGCCTGGCTCTACCACTACCAGTTACGTATTTTAGGATTAACCCTAGGCTTAAGTTTCCTCGTCCATAAAATCGGTGCGTTGGGCTGGAGGATCTCAAGGCTTCCTTCATTATTGAATCCTGCGACCTTAATTTATGTATAAATAGAAAGTGTCCAGGAGGGCTTTGGCATTCACATGTCTCCATGAAAGGGACAGAGAAATCAGAAAGAATAGCAGGGGTATATTGACGTTTAGCAAAGTGCCGTAAAGAGTTAAAAGCTGTGCCACATTCAAGTGCAGCTTCATAAATCCAGACATTTTAAGTTGGCCTAATCTTTCTTTCTTCCTGTCAAGCTATTTCCTTCCAGAGGGACCTCAGATCTGTTATCAAAAAGAGAGTAGCAGATGGATCCCAGCAGCCCTGCTGGCACTGTTATAGATTGAGCTCAGAACACAGGCAGCCTCGAGTTGGCTGAGCTGTTATTTGGCTTCTTGTCTGCATTTTGCACATGCCCCTGAAACCCAACAGATGACAGTGTTCAATTGTGCCACTAGCCCCTTTTCTTTTCTTTTTTTTTAAAGAAGACGTTGGGGGTAGGAGTTTAGTAATTTATTTATTTATTTTTGCTGTGTTGGGTCTTCGTTTCTGTGCGAGGGCTTTCTCTAGTTGTGGCAAGCGGGGGCCACTCTTCATCACGGTGCGCGAGCCTCTCTTGTTGCGGCGCGCAGGCTCAGTAGTTGTGGCTCACGGGCCTAGTTGCTCCACGGCATATGGGATCCTCCCAAACCAGGGCTCGAACCCGTGTCCCCTGCATCAGCAGGCAGATTCTCAACCACTGTGCCACCAGGGAAGCCTGCCCCTTTTCTTTTAATGAGATTTCTTTGCTCATCTCTTTCTGCCCAGCCCCTGAAGTAATGGAAATCTTCTCACAGCTGGGGGAGGGGACAGATTTTCCCGCTGGATTTTGTGTTACCTTTTGCCTAAATAATTTACTCTGAAGTATTTGAAAGCTTTTCTCTGTGCTAGATTTTGGGAGGGTGCAGAGTTATCTAAAACAGTAGTTTTCTAAATGGGGCCCTAAAACCAGCAGGCCTCATCGTCACCTGGATACTTGCTAGAAAGGCGTATTACCTGCGCCACCCCGTACCTCCCGAATCAAGAACTCGGGGTGGGACCCAGCCATCTGTGTTTCAACATTTCCTCCAGGGGATTCTGATGCACAGTAGTTTGAAAACCGCTGGTCTAAAACTTAGTCCCATCCCTCTAGGAGTTTAGTTTAATACAGGAGTTAAACATAAGTGAAAAGGTAGATAATAGTGTGATGGTTAAATCAAGATAGTGGATGACCAATGTCAGGTTAAATGTAAATAGCTACCAGTTAATGGACATCTGCTCTGGACCAGGTACTAAGCATTCTATATGCAGGGTCTCACGTTACCATGGCAACTGTATGAGGTAAGAATTACACAAGAGAGGAAACTGATGTCCAGAAAGTTTGAATCACTTGCTCTGGTTTATAGTTAGAAAGTGAAGAAGCTGGGATTTGAATTTGAGCCTCTCTATGTTAATAAGTTAAGAGAGAGGCATCTGTATAGGATACTTTTATGGAGGAGGAACGAGGATGACTTATCATCCAGCAGCATCAGGAGGCAGAGTGCCCAGGGCCCACGATATTTTAAAAGGCCCATGAGAAGCTTTGAATTTCTTTCAAAATTAAAAGAAAAAGTGATTATATTCCTATGTGGATTATATTCCGGTGTGGATTACATTTCTTTCTACCAATGCAGATGTGAAGCAAATTTTTAGGGTTTTGTTTTGTTTTGTTTTGAGTGAGAGAAGGAGCCCGTGAAGGCAAAAGTGACTAAGGTCCACAAAAGTCATACTGCGGTCCTGAGAACTGCGATTTGAGACAGGCATTAAAGGAAGCTCATAGTCTGGAAAGGTGGAGAAAGGGGGTGAGAGGCCAGCCAAGTTAACTGAGGAGAGTAACATAAAGAAAATCCTGGAGACAGGAAGGCGATCACAGAAGCATTATGATAATAAGATAGCCATATTCTCCAGGCCAAAAACCTGGAGACATCTTCTGATGCATAATCTCATCGTAGGACCAAAATCAAGACTGTCCTGAAAAAAAAAAATTAAAACCTGGTCTTCAAAAATGAAAGTAGGCTGATAGTATATGCAAGATGACACACCATCTACAAATGGCTTCTTGCCCTCACATCAGCCAGCCACACCTCCTCTCAGCTCCCACACTGTTTTGGAGAGCACTAAGCCATTTCTCAAAATCTGAGGGAGCATTAGAAAGACACCTTTTCTCATCGTACCTCACCTACTGTCTCTTGTTAACAAAACTTGTTATGAGTGCTGGGAGATAAACAATCTCCCGTGAGATCTTCAGCACTGTGTTCTAGTTCCCTAGGATCAATCTTCCCAGAGGCTTTTGCCAACAGCTTGGTCATCCTCCAGCTGTAGACCCGCCAGCTAAGGATTGCATGCCAATACCCCATACAGTGATGCATATGCCTGAGCTTTCCTGTGTGGTCACAGAGAACATCTACAGAGTCATCTGCAGCACACAGACTTTTCTTAAAACAAAGAACCGTGTATGTATTTACTTTAAGGAAGGCATGGTTGCAAGACTGTCATGTGAAGAAAGGGTCATTGTGTTTTAGTCAGTGTTCTCCAGAGAAACAGAACCAATAGGAGAAATATGTATGTCTGAGAGAGAGAAAAGGGAGGGAGGGAGGGGAAATTCCTGTAAGGAATTGGAATTGGCTCACACAGTTTGAGGCTGGCAAGTCTGAATTCTGTAGGACAGGCCAGCAGGCTAGAAACTCAGGCAAGAGTTGTTGCAGTTTTGAGTCAGAATTCTGCAGGGCAGCAGGCTGGAAACTTAGGCAGAGTCTCTGTGTTGCAGGTTTGAGGAGAGTTCCTTTCTTTTCAGGAAACTTTCAGACTTTGCTCTTAAGGCCTTCAACTGATTGGACGAGGCCCACCCACATTCCAGAGGGTAATCTGCTTTTCTCAAAGTCTTCTGATTTCGGTGTTAATCACATCTAAAAAATACTTTCACAGCAACATCTAGACTGGTGTTTAACCAAATAACTGGGCATCATAGCCTAGCCAAGTTGCCACATAACATTATCAGAGGTTATATGCAGAAGCCTGAACTACATGCTAAGAGAGCATGGAACCATTAACGTTTGTAAACTCACCATCGGAATTGTATAAATACATTGCTATACAAATATATTGGCTTTCTGTAGGTGTGGGGCAAGGATATAGCTGTACAGGGTGATGGAAGTAAATAATTTCCAAGAGGACTAAGAAAATTGACAATACTTGTCCAACCTTTGTAGATACATGCAGCAGAGGGCAGTGGGGGAGGAAGGAGGGAGAGGGATGGAAAGGAGGGGGAGCTCTTGTCACATGTACGTTTGGAACAGAGTATTCAGAAGTAACCTAATCCTTATACTTATGGAGCTATATCTTTTTAAAAAATTTTTATTGGAGTACAGTTGATTTACAATGTTGTGTCAGTTTCAGGTGTACAGCAAAGTGAGTCAGTTATACATATATCCATTCTTTTTCAGACTCTTTTCCCATATAGGCCATTACAGGGTATGGAGTAGAGTTCCTTGTGCTATACAGTAGGTCCTTATTAGTTATCTATTTTATATATAGTAGTGTGTATATGTCAATCCCATTGTCTCCTACTTCTGCGAGGTGAGTTATCTGGTACTCCCTAAAATAAAAATGACATTGAAACACAAAAAGCTTCTCACGGTGATCTCTGTGCATTCTTTTGTTCTTTTAAAATTAGTAACTTTGGGCTTTTTTTTTCTGTCTGACAAGACTGTGGAAAAGAATTTGTCTTTCTCCCTGCGAGTGACACCACTAGAAGATGCTTTTATGTGTTTTCATGAGACCTTCTGCAATCAGCTTTTTCTGTCTATGACTTTCGGCTGAGGAGTTAGTACGTTGGGTCTTACACCCATGTGAATGCTGGAAATGAAAAACGGGTGAAGGGAGAATCTTTTGACTCCTTCTCTCGAGGCCGGGTAATGATATGTTTGGGCTGTCAGAAGAATCACACTCTTTGAGCACACACTACCCCCCCCCTCGGTCTTGCTGTTTGAATGGGCTCTATCCCAGTTCCAAACGTTTGCCCTTTCTCCAAGGTAAACTGATACTCTGTAAACGACAGTGTTCCCTTGTTTATTCACTGTTTTCTGGCTTTGCCCTGAACCAAACCTGGAAGACCAAACTTGGCACTCACTCTGCGTTCATTTACTTTCGTAATTATATTTTATCATCTGGTGCATTATATTTGGTGACTACGTGCTGATAATTAAGTATCATCAAAAGTCCTTTTAAATTGTTACTTTAATTCAGGACTTAAATCTTTTTTTTTTTTTTTTTCCCAAAAGAGCCTATTTTGGTGTCTCTCCCCACTCCCATCCCACTCCCACCCCAGCCGCCTCTGCGCCTCTGGCCAGCCCTTCCCAGAGCAGGCTTCCAGTAAGTGCTGGTAGATAGACTAATATGTTATATTCTTGGGTCCATCCAATTTCCATTTGAGATAGACATGGCAAGTTTTATTATGCCAGTCTCATAGGTGAACAAACTGACTCAATAAGTGAGCTGTTTAATATCATCCAGAAATGAGATCGTGGTAAAGTTGGGACTTGAACTGAAGTCTTCTCTCTTCTAGCCCAGTGCTTGCCAATTAGATAATTTTTTGGAACTTCTGTAGGTTGATGTGTTTATTCCTATTCTCCCATTGTCCCATGGAAAAGTACCTCAAGTTTAATAGCCAAAGTTTCCCAAAGAGAGATTTTGGGAATAACTGAGTCAGAACCCACCTCTGACTTTTCATACTGTCATGTGACCTACTGAATTCTTTTTCCCTCTTGAACACGCATTTCCCACCTCAGCAAGTCCATGACGCATTTCCCACCTCAGCAAGTCCATGACGGCTACTGCGGCGTCAGTAAGCTGCTCTCCATCTGCGATGTGTGGGACCAGCTCCAGTGGCTAGAGGCCAGAGGCAGGCGAGGGAGTCAGGCCTCTCAATGTACGTTTAAGTTTTCTGCATATCTATAGATATGGTGCTTGTTTGCGGTGAGGAATTTTATAGTGAGAAAAAGCCAGGAGTGCCGAGACGCGGTGGTACAACTCAGCTGTCTTGTAGGAGGAACACCCACAGGGGAGCCCTTTTGTACTGTGTTGGCTTCTAGCTTGAGGAAAAATCCAAGGTACTTCTCCAGCTGGAATAGCAAAATGTCAAAACTGATGTGAGAAAAAAAAGACCTTTATGAAAACTGATGGCATTTGAGGAAGATAAGAAGTCATGGCTTTTGAAAGCAAGATGGACTAGCGTATCAGGGACCCAGCAGGAAAGAGCTGACACATTCGAATAAGGGTAATTGGAGAAATATTTAATAAAGGGAGTGTTTACAAAGATGGTGGCAACTTGGGAGGAACTCACAAGGAATAGTGTGATAACCCAGGAACAGTAACAGAACAGCTATTATTCCTAGGCCTCGGGGTGAGGGGAGGTGGTGATTCCCAGAACCCAGAATGAGAATTTTGGGTAGAAAGGGCCATCCTACAAGGAGCTGTGACCTACTGTTGAGGGACATAGCCAGCCTGAGACCTTCCCACAGGAAGGAAACCTCCTTCCTTCCTCCTCTGATCTCCCGCCAGGGGCCCTCATTGGTTAAAATGAAGGGGAATTTAGAGGGTGAGATGAGGGAGCCTCCCAGGGAGGAGAGCAACATGGAAAAAGTAGGAAAGTGGACCTGCGGAAGCAAACAGAAGTTAGGCAGCACAGCTGGCTTAATTGGAGAGTGATGGAAGCTCAGGTTCTGAAAAGTGGACTGAGTTATATAAACATACAGGATTAGTTAAGTACTCCTCCAGTGCATTGGAGGATCTCCAATCTGTTTTCAAGATACATATGAGAGTTCCTTTAGGACAAAGGCTGTCAAAAACGCAATCTAGGATTGGGTCACCCTTTGTAGAAATCCAAGCTATACCAATGGAGGAAATTAGAATGTCACCTTCCCTCCATTTTAACTGTTGGTTAAAGGATGTGGCTTTTTAAAATTGTCAACATAAGAGAGTTTGGTTCTAGGTAATGGCTGGGGAGTAAATTTGTTTTTAATTTATTTTATTGAAGTATAATTGATTTACAATGTTAATTTCTGCTGAACAGCAAAGTGATTCAGTTATACATATATATATATATATATATATATACACATGCTCTTTTTAAAAAATATTCTTTTCTATTATGGTTTATCACAGGATATTGAATATAGTTCCCTGTGCTATACAGTAGGGCCTTGTTCATTCATTCTCTATATAATAGTTTGTATCTGCTAATCCCAAACGCCAAATCGATCCCTCCCACACCCTCTCTCCCCCTTGGCAACCGCAAGTCTGTTCTCTATATATGTGAGTCCATTTCTGTTTCATAGATAAGTTCATTTGTGTCATGTTTTAGATTCCACATATAAGTGATATCACATGGTATTTGTCTTTCTCTTTCTGACTTATTTCACTTAGTACGATAATCTCTAGGTCCATCCATGTTGCTGTAAATAGCATTATTTCATTGCTTTTTATGGCTGAGTAGTCTTCCATTGTACATATGTACAATGTGTACATCTTTATCCATTCATTTGTCGATGGACATTTAGGTTGTTTCCATGTCTTGGCTATTGTGAATAATGCTGCTATGAACATAGGGGTGCATGTATCTTTTCGAATTACAGTTTTGTCCAGATACGTGCTCAGGAATGGTACTGCTGGATCATACAGTAACTCTATTTTTAGTTTTCTGAGGAACCTCTGTACTGTTTTCCACAGTGGCTGCACCAACTTACATTCCCACCAACAGTGTAGGAGGGTTCCCTCTTCTCCACATCCTTTACGGCATTTGTTATTTGTAGACTTTTTAATGATGGCCATTCTGACTGGTGTGAGGTGGTACCTCATTGTAGTTTTGATTTGCATTTCTCTGATAATTAGCAATGTGGAGCATCTTTTCATGTGCCTGTTGACCATCTGTATGTCTTTGGAGAAATATCTATTTAGGCCTTCTGTCCATTTTCTGATTGGGTTGTTTGTTTTTTTGTTATTGAGTTGTATGAGTTGTTTGTATATTTTGGAAGTTAAGCCCTTGTCAGGCATATCATTTGCAAATATTTTCTCCCAGTCTGTAGGTTGTCTTTCAATTTTGTCTATGGTTTCCTTTGCTGTGCAAAAGCTTATAAGTTTGGTTAGGTCCCATTTGTTTATTTTTGCTTTTATTTCTATTGCCTTGGGAGACTGACCTAAGAAAACACTGGTACGATTTATGTCAGAGAACGTTTTGCTATGTTCTCCTCTAGGAGTTTTATGGTGTCATGTCTTATTTTTAAGTTCTTAAGCCATTTTGAGTTTATTTTTGTGCATGGTGTGAGGGTGTGTTCTAACTCCACTGATTTACGTGCGCTGTCCAACTTCCAGGGAGTAAAATTTTTAATTCATCCCCTTAAACTATCTGAAATGTTAATCAACTGAGAATCAGAATTTATGGTAGATTGAGTGAAAAATATGTAATGCAAATGGTCCTTTACATGTTCCAAAATGTGCCCTGGATTAAGCCCAGGCAGCAGAGAACTATGTACCTGTACCAAGTTGCGGAGGATCCCACACAGTTTCTTTATTCTGTTTTGTTTTTGTTGTAGGTCATTGGCTTATCTTGATGGAAAACGTTAGGTCAGCCCAGTGAAACTCATCTCTATGCCAAGGATATTACTGAGACCATGATTTTCTAATCAGAATATCTGTGCTCTCATGAGCAAATCCAATCCAATCTCCATCTTGACTATTAGTTAAATAATGTGACTTTATTTAATAACATTTATGTAATTGATCATGTTTATCCCTTTGAGTTGACTCCTTGGAAGTTTATGTTTCACAGCCAAGTTTATCACTTACTAGTATCAAATGTATAGAATTCTGGAATATGTATTTTATTGTATTACTCTAAGTCTTAATTTCGTGTTGTGATCCTGTCACTCTTTTTTTTTTCCCAGCTATTTTTAAGTCATATGGTGGTGGTGGGTTTTTATATATCTACTAGCTTTGTCTTAAAGTGGAAGTATAAATAAGCACATATATCCTCGTCATAGAAATGTTCACGTTTGCCCTGAAGAGACTTTTTTTTTCTTGCCTCTTTGCTCTTATCTTCGCACCTTTTTTTTTTTTTTTTTTTTTTTTTTGTGGTACGCGGGCCTCTCACTGTTGTGGCCTCTCCCGTTGCGGAGCACAGGCTCCGGACGCGCAGGCTCAGCGGCCATGGCTCACGGGCCCAGCCGCTCCGCGGCATGTAGGATCCTCCCGGACCGGGGCACGAACCCGTGTCCCCTGCATCGGCAGGCGGACTCTCAACCACTGTGCCACCAGGGGAGGCCCTTGGCACCTCTTTTAATTCCTTGCTCCTCCATCTTGTTTCCTGCATATTGAAATTCCACTCTTCATTTAAGACCCAGACCAAATGTCTCTTCCTTCCTAAAACATTCTCCAGTCTTATCAAACAGAAGGAATCCCTCCATCTCCTGAATCTCATTGTACTTTGAACCTTTTTGTGGCCGTCCTCACATTCTGCCTCATGTTATATTTACTAGAGACTCTCTTAACCTATCTGGATGTAAGCCACTTGAGGCTTACACATCTTTATATCCCAGACTACCTTAAACAGCATTTATACTGAAGTTTTAACTTAAAGTCAAATATAAATTGAAAGGGGGATGGTGAAGTCATTTAGATGGGTGAATTTTAGAAACTTCAGTGCAGTGTTTAGTTTCCCTCTACCATGGGAAGTAATTTAGATTTTCCTAATTGACACTGGCCTATGATTTTCCTTCATCACACAAGCTCTTGTCTGGTTTAGGAATCAAAGTTGTACTGACACCATAAAACAAACTAAGGAGTCTTCCTTTTCTTCTGTTCTTTAGAATAACTTGTATAAGCCAGGGGGTTTCTCTAATACGTGAGAATTAGGTAATATTTGTAGAATTGTCTGTGCCTATTCCTTATTTGGGGGATAGATATTTTACTAGTAATGTGATTTCTTAATGATTACTGGTCTGTTCAGGTTTTCTAATTCTTTCTGCATCAACTTTGCTATTTAATATTTCTCTAGAAAATTGTTCGTCAAAGTTTTCAAAGGTTTTGGAATAAAATTGTTCATATTCTCTTACTAGTTTTCAATCTCTACTATATCTGTAGTTAGTTATATAATTCTTTTATCCCTAATATTATCTATTTGTATCGTCTCTCTTTTTTCCTTGTTCAATCTTTCTAGAGATGGGTTCATATTATTAGTCTTTTCTAATAACTAGATTTGCTTTCGTTAATCTTTTCCTTTTGTTTTTGTTTGCTTGTTTTCTACTTTATTAAATTTTGCTTTCATCTCTTTTTTCTCCCTGATATTAATATTGCTATACTGGCTTTCTTCTTGTTCGTATGTTTCGTGTTCTTTCTGTTTATCTCAGAGGTCCCTGTTTTTGCCACTGAGCACCAATCACCATTTACTTCTGCCAACATGTCCATAACTGAACTACAAGTTCATGGAGTGCCATGATACATTTCCCTACTGCTAACTTCCAATTCCAGGGCAAGAGGGAAATTGGAGACTGGAATTGTTTGTCAGACCTGGATCTTTCATCTAACCATATTGGAGGTGGCCTCCTTCTCAACTTTATTATAATGTAACCAGCTGAGTATAACTACTTACCTGAGCCCCAGTTTCCTATCTATAAACCATCAACCCAGTACACACACAATCCACCCAACCTTATGTGGCAGCCCTGCCCTGGGCAGCCTATTTGGGTCTTTCAACCAGACTCCTGTCTCCATCCTGCCAACCTGGTCCTACAGTCCATTCTCCATTCACTGGCTTGAGTGAGTCTTTCAAATGAGAATATCATTCTTTTGCTACCTATCTTTTTAAAACCCTCCAGTGTCTTCTCATTTATTTTGCAATAAAATTCTTATTCTTAACTATAGTCTGTAAGGCCCTGTGTCCCCCAGTTGCTGCTTACGTCTGTGATCACCAAGACCACTCTCTCTACCAGCCCTCAGTCTTGCCCGCCAGACTCTTCCAATTTAGTGATTTACTGCCAGCTGTAACTCTCTGTCTAGAACTCTCCTGACATGGCTGGCTTATTCTCATGGTTTGGGGTTCCCCAGAGAGACCTCCTCTAACTGCTCCATCTACAGTAGCAATAACTGTACCACCAAGTTATTCTAGTTTTCAATAACTAGTTTCAAGAACTAGTTATTCTAGTTTGCCCCTCCCACCTAGGGAACGTCTAGCAATACCTGGAGACATTTTTGATTGCCACAACTCAGGTGATGCTACTGCCATCTATGGGTAGAGGTCACAAATGCTGCTACACATCCAACAATCACAAGAGCGCCCCGCGGGACACAGGATTATCCAGCCCCAAGGGCCAACAGTGCCAAGGCTGAGAACTGTGCTCCATCCCATAGCCCTGCTTCATTTTCTTCCTACCACTTTTTTTTCTTTTTTTCTGTCTGAAAAGATCTGTTTATCTGTTTAATTGATTTTGTCGTGTGTGTCTCCACACATGAGAATGGACCCTCCAGGAAAGCAGACATTTGGTTTGTCTTGTTCACTGCTGTACCCCTAGTGCTTAGAGCAACCCTTGCCACATGTTGAGGCACCTCATAAATACACCTGATTGAAGGAATGGAAAAGAAAGTCAAGTTCGTCCAACATAATTGGCTTTTAATAAAAATAATTACTGGTGTTTACTCTTCCTTTTCCGAGGGAGATGTGCTAGATTTAGCTTGGTAGTGATTTAGTTCAGGCTACTATAACAGATTACCATAGATTGATTGGGTGGCTTACAAACAGTACAAATTTATTTCTCAAAGTCCTGGAGGTTGGAAATTCAAAATCAGGGTGCCAGCATGGTTGGATTCTGGTTAGAGCCCTCTTCCAGGTTTCAGGCTTCCAACTTCTCACTGTATCCTCGAATAATAGAAAGAATGAGAGAGCTCTCTGGGTTTTTTTATAAGGGCACTAATTCCACTCATGAGTGCCTCACCCTCCTCACCTCACCTAATCCTAATTACTTCCCAAAGGCCCCCACCTCACACAGGGAGAGGCTCAACTGATGAACCATCACACAGGGAGAGGCTCAACTGATGAATTGAGGGGAGGGCACAAACATTCAGTTCATAACAGGAATATGCATATTTTCTAATGTTGCAAAATCCATCTTTCCCCTTCTTTTGAAATTTGAGACCATAGTTATCTATTTTTAGTGTTCTGGTACATTTCTTCTTCATTATAGTGCTTCCAAGATTCTTATAGCCTTTCATTTTGCTTAGAGTGCTGTTACCCACTTCACTCAGCCTCATGGAGAAAAACAGGTGTGCCTGTTCAGTTGTTTTGGTTGTTTTGTTTTTTGTTTTGCCTTTGTTATCCATTGCCTTATACCAGTTTGAATCTCCAGAGAGAAAAAATTATTCTGTTTACTTAATCATCTGTTACATCATCAACTCCAGTAGTACTTGACCATACATAATCTTCAAAGACTTTTTTTATTTTTGCTTTTTTGAACTTCAATTCATTAAATGATCATTTGAAAGTATTAGGCTCTCACAGAATAAAAATCCCCTGGACTGACATCTACCATGCCCTTTTCGTCCATGTAATAATCAGAATGCTACTTATTGCATTTAAATAGGAATTCTTCTTTTTTTTTTTTAATCATTGTAACTGCTTCAGTGGGATGAATAAGATAGTATATTTCCTCAGGGGCCCAGCTGACACTGAGCTGAGCTATTTTGCCTTGACAAAACATGTCTGAGAGAACATCCTGTAAGACAAGAGGAAGGATCGTTGGTGTTAACAGATGTCCCATATTTCCCCATTTAATGAAGTGCTACTTAAATGTTTTGAAGGTATTCTACGATTGGCCTGATGACAATAAATCACTTTCTCTCTCAACTGTTGACTTTTAAAGCAGATACTAAGGGTAGGTTCAATTACAGTGTCTGTTCTACAGCATGTGACTCCTATTTCTGTAGCTCCAACTGCTACTTTTTTCCACCTGAGGAGGGAAACTCCTAATGAGCCACACTTCACAAAGAAGAGACCCCATGTTTAACCTTCACCCTGGACACCCAGGGTACAACCAGCTCTGAAGCCATCTATTTTCCCCTGCCGATTTCTGGTTCATCTTGGCTTCAGGAACGGTACTAAGTTTTTGCTGAACCCTGAAAAAGTCATGACCCCCTAATGGCCCCACCCCCAATTCTCCATTGCTGAACGATAGAAAGCACATGAGAAATTATTTTCATAACTGCTTATAATTTGGAAGAATTTTGTAGGCTTTTAGTTTAAGTAGAGAGAGAAAAATTCACTTTTTCCTCTTCTCCCTTCCCCACTGCCCCCTCACCAGCCCCACAGCCATGGAGAAGACGAGGCGTGCCCTTCATTTTAAGAATAGGAGCTAACATTTCTTAAGTATTTACCGTGGCCAGGTTCTCTGCTGAGTAATTCACTTTCCTGTTTTCTTGGAGTTAGCTCAATCGGAGGTTACTGAAAACTGCCACATCCCCCTGTTCCACCATAGCGCCCTCCCCAACCCACCTACCCACTACCCCGCCAAAAAAGGAAAAAGGTCATATAATATGGGATTTCTAACAACCTAGTTCTGAGGATGGTGCCTGTAGTTACTTTTCACATTGACATTTTGCCTGATCATGATCAGAAGTCTTTGTTTGATTTGTCTGATAACGTATTCTTTTCCTTTGAAGATCAAACTAATCAATGTACGCTTTTCTAGTATGTAAGCTTTTCATTCACATTTCATTTGACTTAACTCCATCAAATATTTCTGTTGGCATTTTTAGAATTAATAATAGTAGCTAACCTTTATGGTGAGTTATTTTAACCCAGTCTCTCTAAAATCTCTAAGTTATCTTGCTTTAAAGTAACATTGTTAGTATTGTCCATTGGTGAGTCAGCAGTCTGAGGTACCAGGCAGTTTAGTAACTGGTCCAAACTTGCTAATAAGTAGCGGAAGTTAGATTCAAACTCAGGCCTTGTGACTCCAGAGCCTGAATGCTTACTGGTCACATGGCTTTATTTCTCAATAGTCAAAGCTGTGTGGATCTTGGGCAAACATCCTAACTTTCTCTAGAATCTCCAACTGGACTTCTTTATTTATCTTGCTATGCTTCCATAGTCCATTTTTATTAGGGTTTTAACCACTGTCTATGAAATGAAAATAATTACACCACCATCTCACTGGGTGTGCCGTGAAGCTGCAGGATTTTTTAAAAAAGAGGTTTCAGGGGAACTAAATTCCTTCCAATCTGTGCTTTGAGCCCATTCACATCCAGTCTCACTCAGGAACAGGAGTGACAGCAGTTTTCCTGAGCAGACACAAAAATCAAGGGGCATTTCAGACTCCACAACCTGCGTGAAAGAGTATTTTATATTCCCCAAAAGAAACTCTTCACAGCCCCAGCTCCATCCCCCAGCTGGAGCAGAGCAGCAGTGGTGATGGGCTCACTGGGAGATCTGAGAGGCAGGTGATCGTCCTTATTTAGATGTGCCCGTGATCACGTGACCAGAAAATGGAGGCGACTCCGTATTTCCAGTTAAGTGCTCCAGACAGGGGATGCTGAGGGCAGTAACCAAGCATTCTTCTCACTCTCCAGCCTGCTCTGTCCTCAGAAGGTAGGTGGGTCCCGGTGCGGCTTTAGGAGGATGGGCTGTGGGAGGTCGGATTGCAATGGAGGGTGTTGCTTTCACAGACTGGGCTATTGCAGCTGGGAAGTTGGAGGGGGAGAGGGAAGGGGGTGACAGGATGCAGAGCTCTGCCCAGCCCCTCGCAAGTGACAGCTGGCAGCTGCATTTCACTCTGTATCATCTCTTACTGGAAGGGCTTGTGGTCCTGTAAGCTATCTCCTGCCCCTCCCTTGGTGACCAGGTAATTAGTTAAACAGATTCTGCACGGCTATAAACATTTTTTATTCCTTTATGTCTATGATGAAAATGGAGATAGAAAATCAAAAAAAATGACAGTTGGGAAACCGTTTAGGACTCTCGTCTGATGGGTATTGAAATGTCTGTTTGGATTATTTGACAAGCAGAGTGGCCCTGGTACAGTGGCATTTTTATTTTTTATGTTATTGCTAATAGTCATTGAAGCTAGTAACATACATTTCTCTTTTTTTCTGATGAATCTTGTAACCTTTAAACCTTCCCTAAATTCCAAGCTGCAGAAATAGGTCATCCTCAAAAATGGGCTTATGTTGTTTTCTATTGCTTTTTCAAAATCGAGACAGGATACGCTACTTAGAGAATATCAGTATTTTACTGAGAAACTAAGTTATGTGAGAAACTAGAAAAAAATTATCACCTGGTTAATTTCAAACAAGAAATACATAGGTTATGGAATTCCTCTGTGGAAACCAAAAAAAAACAAGACTCCCATCTAGAAGGAGTGATTTAAAGTGTGATTCTGCCTGAGATCAGTGTCATGGCAAATCACCTGTCATGGTGACTTAAGGGGGAGGGGGGACATCATCTCTATAAACTGCCCCCCTTCTTGCATAGGAACTGTTAATGTGCTGCGGATCTTATGTAAACTGCTATTCGAGCACAGCTTCTGGGCTCATTTCCCACCAGATGGTCCCCCGACCCCCTCCTAGAGAGAAAAATAGAAGCTACCACCGAATGAGCCCACTTCAAAATGTTCATTTGATGAAAGTCTTCTTAAAATCATAATTGGTAATATTCACAGAACGTAAAAACTGGAATTATTAGATGAAACTTCCTGGTAATTAAAAAAAAATGATCCATGATCTTTCTGTTAATTTAAAGAGACATTATCTGGGAGAAAAAAAGTGCCTTTCCGGGAGTACCTCTATCAATATATTATACTTATGCAGGCTAGTGAAAGCTCTGTACTTTAAAATGGCTCGGACCTTGCTCTGCAACTCAAAGACAAATAAACAAGACTGGCTGTTGTCATGCACAGTCAGCAGCACCTAAACATCCCCAAGAGATTTCGCTTTGTAATGCAAAGTTACCGTTTATATCCTAAATAAGATCTAAAGCTTCATAGGTGCTTAAGGGTAATGAGCCAGATTCTCCTTCCTATTAACGAGAAGTCAAATTAACTTTTTCCCAATGGTTAGGGCTCTCTTTGGTACTTTCCAGTGAATTTCCATTTGGTTTTTCATTCTCGAATGTCTTTGTACTCAGGGAAGGATTTATCTCTTATTAAATAAAGGATCATGATACTTTTTTGACCTTTAGACTTCATACTTTCTAGCAAGCTAGAAGACAGTGCGGGGTTTGCACATAGGTTCAGGTACTCGATATAGGTTATGACAGGAAAGCTTGAGTTCACCTACAGCAAATAAAAGCTTATTTTTTTCTTCTTTGCTAGCCTGGAATTGCTTTGACATGCCAAGATTTTGCAGACGGTGGCTTTACTCAAATCAACTTCCTGCTAGAGTAGTATTTGAATTTGGGATGAGTTCTCAATCCCTTATCCATTCTAGTCAGTGGGATAGTTGGGGGAGAGGGGAAGGGATGAGAAGGGGCAGAGGGGAAAGTAGTGAAGGACATTCTGTCCCTGGTATCCTGTCTGTATCAGAGTTGACAAAGAACATTTGGGTACAGCTTTTTTCTGGATTAATAATGGCTGGAGTCATGGGGTAGTGGTGGATAGGTGTGCAAAAGGGTTGCAGGAGAAGAGGCAGGAATGGATACCCCTGTCTGAACACCATGATCATTTGAAGGCTCTGTTAAGCCATTTGCCTGGGGTTTTGATAGTTGTGTGATTCTCCGTATTATTCTTGCATCCTGAGTTTCAATTGCTAAGGTAAGATAAGCCGAAACAAATTGTAGAATTCATTTTGACTCGCTTCCTCAGTTTATAAGCAAGCAAATGAGCTCCAGTTAGAGTGAGGGATTGACTCAAGGTCACAGTCAGTGGCTGGGCCAGGATCAGAACCCAGGTGGCCAGCTCTTGATCTCATGCTATTTCCTTTCACCCCAGGCCTTTGAAAAGCCCTTAGCAAAACCTGGCCCATGCATTTACATTTCTCAGAGCTTAAAAAAAAAAAACACACAAAAACCGCTACTACTCTTCTATTTTAAGGGTAAGGTAGCATTTCCTAATCCCTTTACGACCCTTAGAAATTTGGGGGAAATGGAACTGGACTGTATTCTCAGAGCTTGTGCATTTATTATGAACAAGATGCTATCTACCCCTAAAGACTGCATGTGATACAAAGGCAAAACAAATGGCTTGCAAAAGGCGGAGTAAAGTGAATTCCATAAGAGGTGGAACTGAGGGGCTCTGGGACCTCCAAGTTGGGAGAGCCTTGCTCCTCCTTTATTGTAGAGAAGTAAATACAGGATTCATGGATGAGGTGGATTCAGTAGTTGGAGGAAGGAATATTTCAGCAGAAGGGAATATACACCAAGAGAGGGAAGAGAACTGTCAACAAGACTTGGGAAACTAGAAGCTCATGTTGTCTGAAAGGTAGAGCATTGGGGGATGCTAGTGGTGGATTGATCTAAATGGTGGAAAGCCCTGAGGGTCAAAGAAGTTTCTATGAAATGTGTTGGCAGTGGGAAGCCAGTGTTTTATGAGTTGAGGGTTTGGATTGGCAGTAGACTAGCGATGGTGTGGGAGAGATGGGAGGCAAGAGGAGAGGGGGTAGTCCGCCTGAAATAGAATGGACTGACCCTGCTAGGATGGAAAGAAGAGAGGCAATTACAGAACTGCAGATGTGGAAGAAAGGCATAGTGCTTGAAAGCTGAGGGAGATAAGAATCTTCTGAGGAGGAGCCTAGTGAAGAATTGGCGCACCCTGTGATGGGGTATCGTTTCATTCCTCATGACTGAGAATCTGCAGCCTTGCTGCCCTCGATATAAGTTAATATAAGCAAGGTGACAAAAGCATGAAGCTCTCTCATCTGAACAAGATAGACTCAACTGTGGCAGGAGCACTTTCAGAAAGCTAAATCCACATCTGATTAGTCAGCACCAGGTCACGGTCCCAACGCCCGGCCATGGTTTCTATGACGACACTTCCATTGTTAGCAAGAGCGCAGGGCTGCAAGCCTCTAGATCTACTGAGGTGGACCTCATGGAGTGGGATGTAAAGAGGATGGTGACTTTTTCTTCCAGTCATCCCCTTCCTTCCTAGGCAGTGGCCCTTTGAGGGCAGGGATCAGGCCGAATGGTGCCCCTGACAAGTGCCAAGAAGATTCTGACTCATAGAGTAGAAATCAGAATGAGTCTTGATAGTGGGCATGGGGGCTGGGGACAAAGAAGGGAGAAGGGGAACAAGGGAGCTCAGATGTAATCTGTCCTCACTCCTTCCCCAGCCTATCCACAAGATCCAGCCCCAAAACTGCTACCTGTTGTCTGGAGACTTCCAGGTATATCCACTCTGCCCACATGTGGAGGAACTACTCCTATCTCTGAAACTCCATGAGTATCACTCATGGGTTTTACCCCACAGTTTTGTGTGAACTTCTATGTCTTTTCCTCTTTATTCTCCTAGATTTTAAATTCTCAGACACACGCAGAATGTGTGTCTGAACCATTCTCTTTGTAATATACCCTCCCCCAGACTAACACTTGCCACGTGGTTCTAGGACTGAACCGTTTGTTAAATTCCTACCTGAAAGAATACTAACTTGGGAAACAAACAGTGAGTACCAGAGAATCTACATCTATCAAGGCTTATGGGAAACTGGTTTGGAAACCCTAGGGGGGATAATCAGAATTGTTTAGGGGTAGTTTTGCCTGGAGACAGAGATCTCTCAAAGTCCCTCCAATCCAAAAATTCAGAAAGGAACATAGGCTTCCTATAGTGCCCTCAAAAACAGGATTTACTGGGCTTCCCTGGTAGCGCAGTGGTTGAGAGTCCGCCTGCCGATGCAGGGGACACGGGTTCGTGCCCCGGTCTGGGAAGATCCCACATGCCGCAGAGCGGCTGGGCCCGTGAGCCATGGCCGCTGAGCCTGCGCGTCCGGACCCTGTGCTCCACAACGGGAGAGGCCACAACAGTGAGAGGCCCGCATACCGCAAAAAAAAAAAAAAAAAAACAGGATTTACTGCTGTCCAAATCCAATACGGAAACCCCATTCATAAAGCTACCATTGCCCATGAAGCAAGAGAATAAAAATGTTGCCACTTAAGCAATTACGGTTTTCTATGCCCAACTCCCAGAAACACCCAGGAAAGGGTTGATGAAGTTGGAAGTTCTAGAAATAGCTCTTTCTAAAACAAAACAGGAGTAAAGCCAACATCATGTGATCTCAGGAGAGCAGTTGTGCACAAGATCGGTTAGGAGGGCAGGTACAATGGAGATGAGAGGATAGCGAGAGATTATTGATCTCTGGAAAGGTATTGATAACTGAAAGAAAGAAAGCTTGGGATGGAGTAAAGCCCCATTCCTGGGCTAGCTGTGGGGAAGTTTTCTTTGTTGATTAGACTAAGTTCAGGGACGATCACAGGTCATGTTCTTGATATAACTGAATCATGTTCTTGATACAACTGAGACTGAATTTACGAGGAGAAACTTCCAACCAAAATTTTCATGCACTTCACAGTTATAGACTCAAGGCTTGTTTCTAATTTGCTTGGTCGTAGGTGGCTGGTCTTAGGCTGTTCATTTTATTTCCCAATACTAACTTTTATTTACCAGCAGGGACCTGGTAACTAGAAAATGTGAGTCATACACCAGAGTCTTGGAATCCCATATAATGCCATAATTCTGTGAACAGCAATTATTTAAAAAGATAAGCACATTTTTTCCCTAAATAGCTGTCTACATTTATACAATGCAGACATACCAATGTAAAAGAAATAGTTAAAAGAATCAGCTCTCCCTGTGAAGGTGGCATAGCTGTACGATTACTGACTGTATCCCTGAGGAGAGTACGAAATTAATCAAGTCTCATAAATTGGCTTCATAGAATGTGATTATACTGTACAGTGGGGCATGTGTAAATACAGGTGATGGCTTCTTTCAGCCGCGAGGGACCCGATGTGGGCTTCTCTCCTTCCCGCCAGATCTGTCAGGCAGCAGTAGAAGGGCTTTCTAGTAGAAAGGAAGAACGGAAGGCCTGATATACTCCTCCCAGAGCCGAGATTCTCCTCCTTGAAACTGTGCTGATGAAGGAGATCAAATACTGTATCCATTTGCTTGAGCTGCCATAACAAAGTACCACAGACCGGGTAGCTGAAATAACAGAAATTCATTTTTTTCACAATTCTGGAGGATGAAATTCTGAGATCAAGGTGTCGGCAGGATTGGCTGCTTCTGAGGCCTCTTTCCTTGGCTCGTAGATGGCTGTCTGCACCCCTGGCTTCACTTGGTCTTCCTTCTGTGTATGCCTGTGTCCTAATCTCCTCCTATAAGGACACCTGTCATATCAGATGAGGGCCCACCCTAAAGACCTCATTTTAACTTAATTACCTCTTTAAAGACCTTATCTCCAAGTACACTCACATTCTGAGGTACTGGAGGTTAGGATTTCAACACATGCATTTGGGAGGCGGGGGCAGGAATCCAGCCCGTAACAGAGAATGTGCTGGGAATTCCTGTGGACCAGCCCCACACTTCATTTGTCATTCTTCAGTGTTGAGTCTACAGGCACATGCCTCAAGTGAAGTAGTTTTATGGGTGTTGGGTTTTTTCTCCTCCAGTAGGGTGGGTGGAACAAGTTAATTTGGCTACTGCGTAATCTTTAAACTGCTCTGTAAAGTAAATGGCCACTCGGTGTGATTCGTAATGCGTGAAAGGTCCCAACTCAAAGCTGTGTATCCATAATCAACCCTTTAACCCTTCCTTGTCCTAAAGAAACCAAAGGGCACTGGTTAGTATGGTAAGGTTGGGGGGGGGAGTATGTTAATTTTTGGAATTTGGAAAGCAGACGGCTTTACTTTATTTTATTTTATTTTATTTTTTTAATTCAGTACGCGGGCCTCTCACTGTTGTGGCCTCTCCCGTTGCGGAGCACAGGCTCCGGACGCGCAGGCTCAGCGGCCATGGCTCACGGGCCCAGCCGCTCCGCGACATGTGGGATATTCCCGGACCGGGGCACGAACCTATGTCCCCTGCATCGGCAGGCGGACTCTCAACCACTGCGCCACCAGGGAAACCCCAGCTTTACTTTATAAGGTTGAAACAGCAGTACCGTCAATGAAATACAAACCAAAAATTTTACTGTTTCCAAATTTATTGCTGTTAATTTTGGTCTTAAGTTGATAGATTCCATAGAAGGTGATAAGTATCTTTTACCTCTTCCTCCGTTAGAAAATTAGGTTAATAATGGATTCCTTGATCGAGAGTATCACCACTTACTAAAACATACATGGAGAGAATAATCAATAAACAGGCTTTCTAGGAAAAAGAAAATGTTGAGTCTAAGGGTCACTTCAGGGGTTCCACGACCACCTTGGAGATTCACGGTGAATATGGGAGGCCTTGTTGAGCCCCAAATATTCTAATAATAGTAAGAGTAATATTAAATAGTAGAACTTTTGCCAAACACTTTACTCATTATCTTTGAAATCTCACGCTATTCCTCGTATAATACTCATTTTGCAGATGAAGAAACTAAGTCTTAGGGAGGTCAGCTAACTTTACCGCAGTTACATGGTTAATAAGAGGCAGAGGGGGGTTGATCCTGTTGACCCCACCTTGCCTCCCTATTTGTGAGCATTGGTTCTTCTTAGTTGTCTGTGGTCTGAAAGTCTAAGGAGAAACTCCTTGCAGGAGAATAAGGCTGGGGGTAGAGGTATGAAGGAACTTCTTTTCAGTTTTGAATTGGGGATCTAAGGGAGTCCAGAGTCCCCAAAGAACGCTGAAACCTGAAATGTTATTCAGAATTTTCCCATTGCCAAGACATCAGCTAACCTAGATCTGTTACACCCTAACCATCGCAAGAGGGAGGAAATAAGAACAAGGGTCAGGAATGGGGATTAGGGACTCTAGAGCTGCCCTGGAGTTGAGTATGCAGCCAACTCTGCCTCCGGTTTGATGTAGTCCTGTTAATCTAGTTTTGCTTTTGTTGGCTATGCTTTTGGTGTCACATCCAAGAAATCATTGCCAAATCCAATGTCATGATGCTTTCCCCGCTATGTTTTCTCCTAGGAGTTTTATAATTTTAGGTCTTACTTTTAGGTCTTTAATCCATTTCAAGTTAATTTCTGTATATGGTGTAAGGTAAGGATCCACCTTCATTCTTTTGCATGTGGATATCCTGTTTTCCCAGTGTCATTTGTTTTTGTTTTTTAATTTTATTTATTTATTTATGGCTGTGTTGGGCCTTCGTTGCTGCGCGTGGGCTTTCACTAGTTGCCGCAAGCGGGGGCTACTCTTCGTTGCGGTGCACGGGCTTCTCATTGCGTTGGCTTCTCTTGTTGCAGAGCACGGGCTCTAGGCACACGGGCTTCAGTAGTTGTGGCACACAGGCTCAGTAGTTATAGCTCGAGGGCTCTAGGGCACAGGCTCAGTAGCTGTGGCGCCTGGGCTTAGTTGCTCTGCAACATGTGGGATCTTCCCAGACCAGGGCTTGAACCATGTCCCCTGCATTGGCAGGTGGATTCTTAACCACTGTGCCACCAGGGAAGTCCTTCCCAGTGTCATTTGTTGAAGAGACTGTCCTTGCCCCACTGAATGGTCTTGGTATCCTTGTCAGTCATTTGACCATATATGTGTAGGTTTATTTCTGGGTTCTCTATTCTATTCCCTTGGTCTTTGTTTCTGTCTTTATGGTGGTACCACTCTGTTTTGATTACTATAGCTTTGTAATAAGTTTTGAAGTGAGGAAGTGTGAGACATCCATATTTGTTCTTCTTTTTCAAGATTGTTTTGGCTATTTGGGACCCCTTGAAATTTCATATGAGTTTTAGGATGGAGTTTTCTATTTCTCCAAAAAGTGCTCTTGTGACCTGAGGTACTGCCTTTGAAAACCACTTTTCTATTCTAATTTTAGCAGAATTACTGAAAAAATAACAGCAGCAGTATCTAACCCTCCTGTAGCATCAGCTAAAATGTGCCAGGCAGTATTCTCTACCCTTACTTAATCAACTCGTTTAATCCTTGCAACAGCCCCTGAAGTAGGTATTGATAGTTTCCCCATTTATAGATGAGGAAACTGAGACACAGAGGGGAATTCTGCATCTTACCTAATGTCACACATTTAAAAAGGTCAGAGTAGGATTCAAGTGCAGGTGATCTGACTCCAGAGTCTGAGACTTTAGTTGCTATCCTGTACTCTTTATGGAAGAAGAAAAAGCATATAGGAGTTCAGGCTGCATCTGTTAGACTCTTGGTAGATGTAGGCCAAGATGTGCAGATGTACAGAGAGGCCCACACATCTCACTGGGTTATATCTCTGAGCTGTGCTTCCCCAATTTTGTTCTGTATTAACATGTTACGAGAGAAAGGAAGGAAGGAGGGAAGGAAGGGAAAAGAAGAAAAAAAGATACCTTGGTCAAAAACAAGGTAAACAAAATCAAACATTTTTACCTTCTGTAGAACATCTCAGAGTCTATGATGAGTTCACATGCGTTATAAAGTCCCAAAAGGAGGGCAGGCTATTCGGTGTTTCCCAAGCTCACTGGGTACAGAGCTGTCCTTCAGGGTCTGTAGACCCTCTCCTCTGGGCGCAGGCTTTGGGAAGCGCTGGCTTAAACAAATGACCGGAAGCACCCCTTCTGTGTGTCTTTTGCCAGCAGGACGGTTTGGAACCCTCAGGCACAAGTCCTCCTCATGTGTCCGTTTCTGTGTCTGTCCCTGTCAGTCACAGGCCTGAGCTCATGGGGAGCTGATAGCGGGAGTAGATTCCAGAAATACGCCCGCTTCCTGGGGTCCCCGGGGTCTGAGAGGTGACTCCATTTTCAACCACAGCCAGGGACTGTGTGGGAATGAAAAGATAAAGGAACTTTATGCTCGAGGAAAGCAAGGAGCAACTGGGCCACCAGGAAGGAAATACAGAAAATAAAAATGGGGTGATGTTACCAAAGGCACAGAATTCTGGAGCTTCCAGCATGTATTTATTCAACAAAAGCTCACTGGGTGCCAGGTGCCAGGCAGTGCTCTCAGCTCCCCGGGGATTCTGTGGGGCACAGGATACCAGCTGACCCTCTAGGAGCCAACTGTTGGCCCAACCAGATGAAAATGCTTTTATTCTCTGCCCCAGTTTCTTCATCTGGCAAACAGCAAACAGAAAATGATGCCTTAAAAGGATGCAATCAAAAACACAATGTTGGGACTTCCCTGGTGGTGCAGTGGTTAAGAATCCTCCTGCCAATGCAGGGGACACGGGTTCGAGCACTGGTCTGGAAAGATCCCACATACTGTGGAGCAACTAAGCCTGTGTGCCACAATTACTGAGCCTGCGCTCTAGAGCCCACAAGCCACAACTACTGAGTCCATGCGCTGCAACTACTGAAGCCCACACACCTAGAGCCTGTGCTCTGCAACAAGAGAAGTCACCGCAATGAGAAGCCCGCTCACCACAACTAGAGAAAGCCCGCGCGCAGCAACGAACACCCAAAGCAGCCAAAAATGAAAAATAAATTTATTTAAGAAAAAAACCAAAACACACAATGTTATTTCAAATGTATAAAGACAGAGAGATACTACATAGAATCAAGGAGGTTGTTTTTCTTTAAGGAAAAAAGAACATAAATGAAATGGTAAAATTTTCAGAACCTAGAAAAATATTGTTTTAGGAAACAAAATTCAAAACTGAAAAACAGAAAGCAGCAAATCTAAGAAAATAGAGACAGTAAAAGGAACCAAAGTGAAAAGAACAGACGATTGGAAAAAGAGAAACTATTAAAAGATAGAGTGCAGATACAGACTGCAAAAGTGTAGAATTCGATAAATTTAAAACAACCTACTGCAAAAGATAAATGAATCAGCAGTGGCCAAGAGGAGCAGGTAGTGGCTGTGGCTTATTTATTTTAATATCCCCACTGTCTTGCAGAGATCAGACCTTCAGAAGATACCGGTGAGGCTGAAGGGAAATGACAGACATGTGGCCCGAGGGGGTAGCCGCCCCTCTGCCAAGGCCCGCTTATCAAAGGCTAAACTCCTCCCTTTCTTCAGTGATGCTAATATTTCAGCTTTCTATGCCTCCTCCTCCCTACTTTTATTTGGAAAACATTGAAAGCCGTGATACTATGGCAGTGGGACGTGACAGCATACTATTGCTGCTGATAAACAACTGAAATTACTACTAACGAAGCACTTAATTATTTCTAATGTCAGCTGGAAATTGTCCAAGTGAGGATTTCTAGAAACTCGTAGAGAATATTATTATATTTAAATTACCTCTTTATCTTAAACTGTTGCCCATGCTGGTATTTTAAAAATTGAAAAAACACAGAAGAGTAAATAAATAAAAAGTAAAAAAATCCCTTTCTCCCTAAACTGCTCCCTATACATAGCCCCTATTAATTAATTAAATTATTAATAGAAATTAATAATTTCTATTCCTTCTAGATATTGTCTGTGCCTAAACATGTATAAATGTGCATAACTTTATACAAATTACATCATTCTAAACATACCACCTTGTAATTTGATTTATTAAGTATATCTTAGAGGCCATCCCATGTCAATACATTTAGAAATTTTTTGCATTGATATACAGTGATGCATTTCATGTTATATTTAATCACTCCCCTGTTGAGCATTTAGATTATCCTTTATACTTTTTCAAAAAAATAATAAATTATTTGAGTGGAAAAATTCCTTTAGTGGAATATTAAATTAGACTATGTTTCCTTTAGTTTATTCAGTGAAATAGACAACTAGGGTTCAAAGCTGAGGGCAAAATGGTGCAAAGCACTCTTATCTCCCGAAGAGACAGATGGCAAGAAGCTCTCAAAGATTGGGTTAGATACTTCCCCCAAGGTCTTTTTTTTTTTTTTTTTTGTGGTACGTGGGCCTCACTGTTGTGGCCTCTCCCGTTGCAGAGCACAGGCTCCGGACGCGCAGGCTCAGTGGCCATGGCTCACGGGCCTAGCCGCTCCGTGGCATGTGGGATCTTCCCGGACCGGGGCACGAACCTGTGTCCCCTGCATCAGCAGGCGGACTCTTAACCACTGCGCCACCAGGGAAGCCCCTTTTTTTTTTTTTAATTGAAGTATAGTTGATGTACAATGTTGTGTTAGTTTCAGGTGTGTAGCAAAGTGACTCAGATATATACACACACACACACACAGACATATACATATATATATGTAGACACATATACATATCTGAATATATATATGTATTCCTTTTCAGATTCTTTTCCATTATAGGTTATTACAAGGTATTGAATATAGCTCCCTGAGCTATACAGTAGGTCCTTGTTGTTTATCTATTTTACACATAGTAGTGTGTATCTGTTACTCCCTAATTCCTAATTTATCCCTCCCCCACTTCCCCTTTTGTAACCATAAGTTTGTTTTCTATGTCTGTGAGTCTATTTCTGTTTCGAAAATAAGTTCATTTGTATTATTTTTTTAGGTTCCACTTATATGGGATTAGTTTTTCTCTGTGTGCTAATCTCTAGGTCCATCCATGTTGCTGCAAATGGCATTATTTCATTCTTTTTTATGGCTATGATTCCATTGTGTGTATGTGTGTATATATATATATATATATATATATATATATATATATATATATATATATATATACCACATCTTCTTTATCCATTCATCTGTCATTGGATATTTATGTTGTTTCCATGTCTTGGCTATTGTAAATAGTGCTGCTGTGAACATTGGGTTGCATGTATCTTTTCAAATTAGAGTTTTTGTCTCTTCTGGATATATGCACAAGAGTGGTAACTATTTTTGGTTGTTTTTTTTTTTAAATGAAGTATAGTTGATTTACAATGTTGTGTTAATTACTACTGTACAGCAAAGTGATTCAGTTATACATACATACATATATATATATATACACACACACATATACACATCTTTTTTATATATTCTTTTCCATTATGGTTTATCATAAGATATTGAATATAGTTCTCTGTGCTATACAGTAGGTAGGTCCTTGTTATATATCCATTCTATATATAAAAGCACTGCTAACCCCAACCTCCCACTCCATCCTTCCCCCAAACCCCTCCCCCTTGGCAACCACAAGTCTTTTCTCTATATCTGTGACTCTGCTTCTGTTTCATACATAGGTTCATTTGTGTCATATTTAGATTCCACATATTAAAAATATCACATGGTATTTGTCTCTCTGACTTAGTATGATAATCTCTAGTTGTATCTATGTTGCTGCAAATGGCAATATATCGTTCTTTTTTATGGTGAGTAGTATTCCATTGTATATATGTACCACATCTTCTTTATCCATTCCTCTGTTGATGGACATTTAGGTTATTTTCATGTCTTGGCTATTGTGAATAGTGCTGCTATGAACTATAGGGGTGCATGTATCATTTTGAATTATAGTTTTGTCCAGATATATGCCCAGGAGTGGGATTGCTGGATCATATGGTAATTCTATTTTTAGTTTTCTGAGGAACCTCCATACCATTTTCCACAGTGGCTGCACCAACTTACATTCCCACCAACAGTGTAGGACAGTGCCCTTTTCTCCACACCCTCTCCAGCATTTGGTATTTGTAGACTTTTTAATGATGGCCATTCTGACTGATGTGGGGTGATACCTCACTGTAGTTTTGATGTGCATTTCTCTAATAATTAGTGATGATGAGCATCTTTTCTTGTGCCTGTTGGCCATCTGTATTTCTTCTTTGGTTCTGACTTACTTAGTATGATAATCTCTAGTTGTATCTGTGTTGCTGCAAATGGCAATATATCGTTCTTTTTTATGGCTGAGTAGTATTCCATTGTATATATGTACCACATCTTCTTTATCCATTCCTCTGTTGATGGACATTTAGGTTATTTTCATGTCTTGGCTATTGTGAATAGTGCTGCTATGAACTATAGGGGTGCATGTATCATTTTGAATTATAGTTTTGTCCAGATATATGCCCAGGAGTGGGATTGCTGGATCATATGGTAATTCTATTTTTAGTTTTCTGAGGAACCTCCATACCATTTTCCACAGTGGCTGCACCAACTTACATTCCCACCAACAGTGTAGGACAGTGCCCTTTTCTCCACACCCTCTCCAGCATTTGGTATTTGTAGACTTTTTAATGATGGCCGTTCTGACTGATGTGGGGTGATACCTCACTGTAGTTTTGATGTGCATTTCTCTAATAATTAGTGATGATGAGCATCTTTTCATGTGCCTGTTGGCCATCTGTATTTCTTCTTTGGAGAAATGTTATTTTTAGTATTTTAAGGAACTTCCATACTGTTCTCCCTAGTGGCTGCATCAATTTACATTCCCACCAACAGTCTAAGAGCGTTCCCTTTTGAGAAATGAAATTGTATTCAAGTTGTTTTCATCTAGAACAGGGGTCAGCAAACTATGGCCTCCAGGTCAAATCTAGTTAGTTGGCCACCTATTTTTCTACCCAGTTTTATTGGAACATAGCCACGCCCCTTCATTTACATATCTTACGGCTATTTTTATGCTACAGCAAAGTTGAGTAGTTATGATAGAGACTGTGTGGCCTGCAAAACGTAACAAATTTAGTGTCTGTCCCTTTACAGAAAAACTTTGCCGACCCCAGCTCTAGAGAAGTCAAAGACTTAACTCCCCTGCCATGCCCTAGGGATCAACAAATATAACTGCTTGCGCAGCAGTTGGAAGAGTGGCTCTGTAGGGCCCTGTTGTTTGTATTTCTGGTGCCAGACTGTCCACACTCTTGAGCGACTGAGGGGAAGTAAAACCAAGGCAGTGCAGCCATTGCATTGCACTGCTGGGGAGAGGAATCCTTGTGAGCATATCCCCTCGGGCAGGATGGGAGGGCAGGGAGGTATCTACAGACTAGTCAGCACAAAAGAGAAATTCCAGGAGGTGCTGAGCTGCTGAAGTGGAGGGTGGGCAGGGCTGCAGGAGTCTGTGCTGAGACTCTGGTCACTTGGTCATCCTACAGGAGCTGCTGACTCTCGCCCTAAAGACTCTTCATTTCTGAAGACAAACGGTTGTCCACTCCTCCTCCGCCTCATTTCGCAAGAACCTCATCCTTACTTAACATGCCCATCCTCCCCCCCCCCCGCCCCTGCCCCGCACCGGGTCGTTCCTAATAGCATCTGAGAGGTGCTTTTGTCATTGTGGAAGAGGGCACTGTAAACTCTACACTGGGTGAACTTCACCTTATTATGTTTAGAGCAATTACTCCTTTGTGATATGACTTCTGTAAGAGTCACCTCGCATTTCTAAATTATGTTTTGAAGAAAGCTTAACTTGTTATCAAACGTAATTTGTTGGTAGACAATTTGAGTGGTCAAGTTCCAATATGTGGTGAGACCTTATGAGGAACACTCTGCTAGAGAAGTAGGGCATCCTCCCGTCTCTAAATAAGGGTGTTTATTCAATAGTTAGTTATTCCCCTCCACCACATGCTAGGCCCTCTGCTAAGCACTGGGAGTGCTTGCCTTCAAGGACCTCTGTGTGCATGTGTGGAGGGGGGATGAGAGTGGGGAGGAATGGGGAGGGTGGGGCCAGAGAAGTTAGGAATAGATGGTTGTAAATCATGAAAAATACCCACTTAATGTGAGCTCAGGGTACTGTTGGACTTGACCCAGCTGTGTGGGGTGAGGCTGAGATGTCTAAGCTGAGTTCTAGAAGACAAGCAAGAACCAACTGGGGAGTGAGCGATGGGAGAGGAGGTTCGAGTTCGGCCTGGAAGGCCAGACCGTGAAGCCTGGTGAGCCATTCTCTGGAGCCAGGACCCTTCCCTTGAGACAGTGGGGACATGAAAGGACTGAAACAAGAAGGTTAGATTGAGATGGTTAGATACTGAGTGAGCAATTTGAAGGGGGTGGGGAGTAAAATCAGAAACAGGTTTCTGCAAGGAAAAAATGAACTTGAACTAAGGTCTTAGCAGTGAAAATAAAGAGGAGAGGAGGTTGCAAATGTATAAGACTGGATGGTCAGGATGGTCAACTGGATTGGGAAGGAATATTAGAAAAAGAAGGAAATTAAGAATGATTGCCAGTTTGGGGATTGCGAGCTCACAGGTGATTGGTAGGGACATTCACGGGGATGGGGAAGGTATTAGCTGACCATTGCTGTGTAATAAATTATCTCGAAATTTAGCAGCTTAAAACAGCATTTTTTCTCTCACAGTTTCTGTGTCTGGAATTTAAGAGCAGATTAGCTAGGTGATTCTGACTCAGGGTCTCTTATGAAGTTGCTGTCGAGACATCAGTCATCTGAAGGCTCCATGGGGGCTGGAGGATCTGCTTCCAAGGTGACCCACCCGCATGGCTATTGGCAGGAGGCCTCAGTTCCTTCCTGGATTTTTACAGGAAGCCCTGGTTCCTCACCACCTGGATCTCTCCATAGGGCTTCCTGAACATCCTTAGGACATGGCAGCAGCAGGCTTCTCCCACAGTGGGTGATCCAAGAGAGAGCAAAGAGGAAGCCACGTGCTTTTTAGGACCTAGTCTGACAAGTCACACACTGTCACGTCTACCTTATTCTGTTCTTTAAAAGCAAGTCACCAAGTTCAGTCCACACTTAAGGAAAGGGGGGGTGTTAGGCTCCAACTTTTGAAAGGAATGTCAAAGAATTTGTGGACACTTTTTTAAAACTACCACAGAGAATGTAGGATGTAGCAGATCTGTGCAGAGGAAGATGCTGAATTCAGTTTTGTACGTGTTGAATTTTAAATGCCTGTGAGTAATCCAAGTTATGAACTGTAGATTCGCTTCAGAACCAAGTATATGCCCCTTCCCAGTGTGAGATTATGCCATTTAATTGAATCTTCTCAGTAACAAATATTGATATGTCTTAAGGTTTTAGAAAACATGTGAAAAAGAGAATAATATATACCCTGCAGGCAAGAGGTAGAATTCTCCATGCAGCCCTGTTCACGGCCAAGGATTTAATGAATTATTATCTGAAAGGAAATGTTTGAAATGCTATTTAGGCTTTCCTTCTATTCCTGCTGTGTTCCTCAAACTTTAGGGCTCATAAGGTTTACTACAGAGGATTTTATACAAAACGACATATGCTATAATTCAAGGGTCATTTGGACAGCAAGTGATTTTTGCTACCTGCAAAAAAAATTTTGAGAATTCAGCCCTGTGTAAGGAGACTGTATAATGTTTCTCTCCTCTGAGAACATGAGAACAGATGGCTGTGGTTTGTGGGGTTTTGCAAAATCCCTAGAGAAGGTGGTAACTGGGTGAGTGCCCAGTGCTTGTGTTCCTTTAGTTTTTTGTCATCTCCTTTCCCTATTCTCACCCCCTTCCTTATCTGCCTCAGCTGGCTGACTTATAGGAGTCACCACACTTATCTTTTCTAGGGTGAGTGAGGCCCAGTGGGGTAGCTAATTGTTGACAAGAGCCTCATTTCATGGGCTCAAACCCAGCTTCCTGTTGTGGGACCTAAGCGCCCATCCTTTCCTGGGTATCAGCTGGATTAACCTGAGTGTGAACCCCAGTGCCTCTGCCTTGCCTCCCAGTTGAGTAATGTGATAAGTGCCCTGGGGCACACAGGGTGGCATGTATCCTTATCTTAAATTGTCCAGCCTACTTTATCAGACAAGAATCCTGAAATGGCAACTCTCCAACCATTGGTCTTTAAAGGGCTAATTTATGTACTCAACAAAAGCAGGCAAGCACCTCATGAAAGGTTTTGTTTCTTCTTTTTTTTTTCTTTTCATTTTATCTCCACTCCTAGAGAAAGTGACTTATGAAGTCAGTCACAAGGGAACTCTCTCTTTATGTAATCATTTCCCAAAATTTATCAGCATAACCATATGGTATTTTTCTAAAGAACAATTAACATCCTTAACCTGCTACCCTATTTCTATGGAGCTGTATTTTTTAGTGGTCAGTCTTATAAGAATGATTATTCCCTAAAAGGGCTGTTGCCTGCTGCTGGGTGTGCATGCCCGCCAGGAAACATTAGAATCTAGAAGTGTTGTGTGTGCGCTAAGTCTCGGTTCACTGCTCATTCGCTATTAAAAAGAAACTGATCTCGGACAAAGCTAATCCTACAACAGTTAAATCCCTCCAGATTCATAAATGCTGGAAGGATATACAATGTAGAATGGGCTTACCTTTGTACCTGGTCTAAACTCAAGAGGGTGCATATAACCAGGTTCCAAAATTTTCCTTTTTCAGTTGATCTTTTACTCTGGTGTCAGGACTGCCGTGCTACTGCGCGCTAGTTTCTTTATTAAGAAGCAGAAGTACCAGAGACACAAAATCTACTAACATACATGGGATCCATTCTCAAATTGGAAGATTCTATTTACGTCACTGTTCCCCACTTGGTGGTATTTGTGATTAGAGGGGTGCCCAGATTCAGTATAAATAGCACTGAATCACCCAGGAGGACGGTTCTTTTTCCAACTTCTCGATTGAGTTGAGCCCTTAGATAATTCATCCATTTTCTTTTCTAATATCTGAGTTCAAGGCTATTTATTTTCCTCTAGGAATTTCTTTAGCTGCTTTCACAAGTTTTGACACGTAGGGCTTTATTGTTCATTTACTTACAGATGTGTTTTTAAATTTCCACAGTCTTTTTATGATTGATTTCTTATATATGGCCCTGAAGTCAGAAAATAAGGTACACACAATGTTGACTTTTGGTATTTTACAAGACATTCTACATAGTTTTCATGAGTTTGAAAAAATTGTGTATTTTTCTTGAGTGCCGATCTGTCCATTAGACCAAGCTATGTTAGTACTTTGTTCAGATCTTCTGTATCTTTATGCATTTTTTCAGATTGATTCCTAAATTCTTGAGACATTCAAATTTCCCCCCATGAAGTTAATTTCTCCTTATAATTTATATTCGATTTTTTGGCCTGTGTTGTTAAAAGCATATTGGCTCTGGGTCAATATATCTTCTGAGAAATTCCTCTTTTTATCATAAAGTAATAACTTTCTTAAGCCTTAATAATGCTTTTCTGCCTGAAGTCTATTTTGTTTGCTACTAATATTGTGACAATTGCTTTCCTGTGGCTATTGTTTTTCTGATATTTCTTTTTATATCACTTTATCATCAACACTTCTGCATTATTATTTTTAGATGTTCCTTTTTTTTTTTTTTTTTTTTTTTGCGGTACGTGGGCCTCTCACTGTTGTGGCCTCTCCCGTTGCGCAGCACAGGCTCCGGACGCGCAGGCTCAGCGGCCATGGCTCACGGGCCCAGCCGCTCCACGGCATGTGGGATCTTCCCGGACCGGGGCACAAACCCGCATCCCCTGCATCGGCAGGCGGACTCTCAACCACTGCGCCACCAGGGAAGCCCTAGATGTTCCCTTTTCTAGCCAGCATGGCTGCTCAGGGTAAATGGCACTGCCTGCTATGACAAACAACCCCAAATCTCAGTGCTTCAACACCACGAAGTTTTAAAAATTATTCTTTAATTATTATAATCTCTTTCATATTGCTTTTTGTGTTTTTTCTAAAGATTTATTGCTAGTTCTTCTGTTTACAGCATCTGCTGGCAATCCCCCATAGTGTTTTTCCGTAGTTTAGTTAGTAGTTTGGTGGGCGTGGGTGAGGGTGTTGGTGTGGGTTCACCTTTCAGAGGGTTTTTTCTTTCTCCTAAGTGGATTTCCAGTGAATCCTAGATAGTAGAAGTAGCACCATTAAGTGGTTTCGTATTTGGTTCTTTTGGAACCCTAGGACTCGAGGCCTTCAATGGTCCTAGGTGAATTTTCATTTTAATCTTTTGACTTGCGTTTCCTCCATCATTCAGGTAATATAAATCAAGACATACTTGGCATACAAGCAGTGTCTCTAATTCTCATAGGTTGCTTTTAGTTTTCCACCCAAGATTCCAGGCAGACTGTGCTTTCCAAGGCCAGAGGATAGAGTTTGTTCTCATCCCTCTTTCATTAATAGGGCTGCTTTTTAAGGGCCACGGCCTTATTTAGAAGTTCAGGGTCTAGGCGTTTCTTCCAGCACCTGGAGGTCACTTCTCCTGTGGGGCCCAAAGGCCTATGTCCAGTCCAAAATCCTGCAGGCTACCTTTCATCAGCTTTCTAGAATAACTCTTCATTTCCAGCACCTGGGGATTTCCCCCAGTCTCTTTCAAGTTTGGAAATGTATTAATTACTTTTAGGGTGTTCTGTCTTATATAGCATTTCTTTGGATTTATAATGATAAATGACATTACACCTTGCCAGACACTTTCTGATCCCTCTTTTTTTTTTTTTTTTTAGCAAATAAAGAAAAGTCTCAGAGGGAGAGCCCAGGGGTTTCTAGCTTGAATTTAATAGCATTGTTTTATTTTGATTATATTTAATTTATGTGACTATTTTAGGTGAGTGACTCTAAGTTTCCTTATATACAGTGATAACAAACCTTCCTTTCAAAACAAACTTAAGTCAATTTAAAGAAAAATATTAAGTAAATTGACAAGGGCTAGGTGGCTATGAGAAACCCATAAAGGTGCTATATTCATATTCAAGTTTATAGAATGCTTGAAAAGCAGTTGGTGGTCTTCTGAGCTTTGTCCTCATTTAAAAAAATGTTCCTATATGCTAAGCAAACCTAGACAAGAAGATGTTTATCATCACCCTGAGCCTGGGTTGAGAATGTGGGAAATGCCCTGATTTGGGTAATCCAAGTCAGGGCATAGTGCCAGTCAGATATTCCCTTCAAAACAAACAGCTGTACTGCTCAGAATGGGCTGGATTAGCACGTGGTAACAGAGAAACCCAATATCTCAGGGCAAAACAAAAAGATTTCTTTCTTGCTCATATATCCAACGATCTTTATCCAGTAGGGGCTCTTCTCCTCCCAGCCCCTGTTCTGAGCTCCTCCATAGGCACCAAGGCGGGGAACAGCACGTGGCACCTACACTTGGTCCTAATTCTTCTGCCCGGAAGTGACACCTGCCACTTCCGCCCTCGTTTCATTGATCAAAGCAAGTCACATGGCCACCCTAATTTCAGAGGAGGACAAAAGGCGGAGAGCCAGAACTATTTGGTGAAGAGCGATAATGTTTATAAAACCGCCCAGCAAACAGTTCTGGATCCGTCCTCTAGATGGCGACGTGGAGCCAAGCATCTGTTGGGGAGGTCAGCAATAGTAGAGTCAGACTCAGTGTTTATAACACCCCCAGCCTGTTGGGTAGCTCCCTTCCGTACAGAGAAAACCCCTAATTAGGTAGTGACTACGGTTGGGTAAGGTAAAATACTTAACCTTCACTATGGACTGATTTGTTACCTAACAGATCCCAAGAGGCTTCCATTCCCATTGGTAAAACTCCATGCTGTTCCATCGCCAACTACTCTGGCCACTTCATTTCTACAAATATTTATAGACCTAATGTATGAATGTGGTTGAAGTATTTACAGTGAGCACAACTTGGGTTTCTGCCAGGTTTGCCTCTGGGCTGTTGTGGTGCAGCGTTCCTTCTCTGTCCCTGGGGTTTCCTAAAAACTCCGCACGGCCTTCTGTAATATCTGTGGATTTGTGAGTCCCTCTCTTCCGATCACTGCCTGGTCACAGCTTCAGCTTCTCTTTTCCCTCAGGTATGCCGCCTCTGGTTTTCTAGCACTTTCTTAACTGCGTCTCTGTGCCGTAAAGGGGCGCTGAGAGACAAAGGCTCTATTTACTAACTTCAGTGAGTCCAGGGCACTTATAGGCTCTGTGGAGATTTGTGCAGCACTGAAATTTTCCCTTACCGAGGCTGAAACCCCAATTTTAATAACCTTAATATATGTTTTGTCCAACCATGACACAGACTTCTGTTAAATCACTGATCCTGCTATGATGTTTAAAATGAGGGAACACAATACCTTACACTTAGTGAATGCCTTATAATTTCCAGAGTATTTTCTCATGTATTCTAGTTATTGTTTATTCTCCACAGTCACTGTAATATTCTGTATTCATTAGCTTCATTTAAAATCACAAAGACGGTCAGCTAATTTTCTCAGAGCTTGTCAGTACTAACCGTAGAACTGTAACCCAGGACTATAACCTCATATCCAGGACCCTTTCAGTTATTCCATGATGTTGCCTATAACTCACAAACATCAACAAAACCTACAAAATTTTAAGATGGATACTATCTGTCTATTTTTTTTTTTTTTTTTTGCGGTACGGGGGCCTCTCACTGTTGTGGCCTCTCCCGCTGCGGAGCACAGGCTCCGGACGCGCAGGCTCAGTGGCCATGGCTTACGGGCCCAGACGCTCCGCGGCATGTGGGACCTTCCCAGACCGGGGCACGAACCTGCGTCCCCTGCATCGGCAGGCGGACTCTCAACCACTGCGCCACCAGGGAAGCCCCATATCTGTCTATTTTTAAACCCTTCATATTTATCTTGGAGCTAAGGCCAGCACCCTTATGTGCTCTCTGAAGCAAGTAGGTATGATGTCATTTTTTTTTTTTTTTAGGTTGACTCATAGGCAACTAGAGAAAATAATGTACCTGTGCATTTAGGGGATTTCAAGTTCAATAGTTCAATCCAACACATATTTATCGGGTATTTATTTCTACCAGGTGCTGGAGATGTAATAGTAAAGAAGACAGACATGGTTTCTGTCCTCATGAAGCTTCAAGGCTAATGGAGAAGGCAATTATAATAGCAAAAAGAACTACAATAAAGCAGATACCATTCGTTTCTTTCAGTGTTCTTTTCAGGCATTGCACAGTCTCTCTTTTATTGGAGAGGAAATGGAGGCACAGAAAGATTAAGTAACTTGCCATATGACACACAGTAAGGGGTGGAGCTGAGATTTGAATCTAGCTGCTCTCAACAGCAGCATTTTGCTACTTTTCAGGTACTACAGGGTTGATGTCAAAGAGAACGCACACAGATCACTTCAGATGACGAGGGGTCATTGTAAGGAGATTGGAAAAACCGCAACAGCATGGGAAACCTAGACAGCTATCCCTCTGGGTCCCAGGACTTTCAAACTGGGGCCTAGAGCAGGCCTTCTCTTTGCCTACCACCCCACCTCCATTGCTGGACAGTCTGGTTTGCTGCACCCCATGCGGTGCGTCTCTGGCAAGGGTTATCTTGTTCCTGCCAATACGTTTATTGCCTTTGACTCACAGGCTGACCCCTTGCTCACTGTTTTTCGACTAGGGTGCAGGACTCATTTCAGAGAACATATAGGGCAGAAGCCACAACAAGTGTATGGAGAAAGAAACTCCCTGGGGTTGTGTTTTTGAAGGGGTCTGTGGGGTTGACGGGTAAGGACACAGGCATTTACTTCTCTCAGGGGAGCAGTGCTGAATTGCTGGTGACAGTCCTCATTATTATTTTTTATTATTATTATTTTTTATTTTTTTGCTGTACGCGGGCCTCTCACTGCTGTGGCCTCTCCCGTTGTGGAGCACAGGCTCTGGACGCACAGGCTCAGCGGCCATGGCTCACGGGCCCAGCCGCTCCGCAGCATGTGGGATCTTCCCGGACCGGGGCACGAACCCACGTCCCCTGCATCGGCAGGCGGACTCTCAACCTCTGCGCCACCAGGGAAGCCCCTCATTATTTTAACTCCATCATCCCATCTTCACCACAAGCATGAGGCTGGTCTGTTTCATTCTTCTCCATCCTTAGCACAGAGTAGACACTCGATACATATTTGCTGAATAAATGAAGCAAGCACAGTTATCACTACAGACACAGGATTTTGTTTACGTCATAGACTTTGTTAACAATAAGGGGTTTAACTTGAATCCTGAAGAAACTGATCATCCAGGTAAGCAAACTCCAAATGTTTGGTAGACCCAGACTGAGGTGGAGAGGAGTCGCAGTAAGAGAGGGAGGGAGGGATTAAATTTAGAACTTTAACACTAAGGTTTATCATGTTTAAATTTAGATTAGTGTCTACATCAGAGGTATTCACCCTAGATGAGTAAAATTACATGGAAGCCACCACGAAGAAAAATATATTATCGTAGGGAGGGTGGGAGGGAGACGCAAGAGGGAGGGGATATGGGCGTATATGTATAGCTGATTCACTTTGTTATACAGCAGAAACTAACACACCATTGTAAAGCAATTATACTCCAATAAAGATGTTAAATATATATATATATATATATAATCATGATAAATGGGGATGTACTGAACGAGGGTCAGGAGATAAAAATAAGTCAAGGGGAATTTACTGTGAACAGTGATCAGCTTCCTACAACAGCATATAGATTTGCCACAGTTTCCTCCAGTATTTGTCTGTTCCCTTCCACTAGTCTTACCAAGTGGGTAAGTCCTGGGTTCAACAGTCCCGGGTTCAACACTGATTAGGGAGAAAAGATGGTAACTCATGACCAGAACCATCTTCACCAACTTATATTTCACAATGAATCTTTAAATATTCAAAGAAGGAAGGAAAATAACATCAGTTGGCACCTTCTCAGGAATGTTGGGCACTTTACATTCATTGCTTAATCTTTCAACAACTCAGTGAGGTAGGTGGTATATCCCTGTTTTACAAACAGGTCAGCAGAGTACGCTTTCCTCTGTCCACGCAGTTTAGGTAATATGCTCAAATTTACAGAGGAAGAGATATATACAAAGTCAAGTCTGTACTTACTCCAAAGCATATATATTGTATCCCTTGTTGAAAAAAAATTAAATGTCCCCTTAAGTATATTTTATTAGTTATTTGCTTCTCCTGTTTCTGAATTTCTTACTCGAGGTGTGTTTACTTATGAGAACTGGCAGAAGAAGTGACTCACTCTGTGCACAGAGTAAACTCCGAGTCCGTGGTTCTCATTCACAGTAACTGCAGAAAGTCTGTATTCTAATTTAGGGCCACTTACAATGGATTCAGTACACATACTTGGTTTATTGAAAATGCCATCCTGGAATCTCTGGGTTTCCTTTTCAAAGAAAATTAAATCCCACACAATTTTTTACACTCTTTGCTTTGTGTTTGTTTGTTTGTTTTTTCAGATTACTGTTAGAGGATGTGGGCATGGACATCCCCTTTGAGGAGGGAATGCTGAGTCCCAGTGCGGCAGACATGAGGCCTGGTGAGAAAGCGTTCATTCATTTTCTTCAGCAGTGTTCTATATCCAAACGTGTTCATTATTCAGTGAGAGAACCATTTCCTGTGCATCCAACTTGTGATATCAGTGATAAAAGTGAAGAGAGGAAAAAAATATGTGTGAGGAAGGTGTTAGGCTTGATGTGGTTAATTTCAGAGCTGACTTGAATCATCACCTAGTGTGGGCCACCCTTTATCTACTGGGCCGTGCCTGGATCTGCCAATGTTTTCAGTTCCTGTGATAACTGGCTGCTGCTTATCTTAATACCAAATTCTAACATCTAAGTTCCCCAAATTTATACGTAAGTGTGAGAATATTAAAAATTAGCGATTTAATATTAAGGATGCTCAGTATCCTGATTATTAAAAAGGAAAAACAAACAAAAAACCCCAAACTACGCTTTACAACCCAAGGCATATACAAAAAGGAATTAAAAAATTTCAGTGGCAACCTATATGACTCTCACTCTGTACTAGGTTCACTCCTTTGCACTGTACCAGCTACAGGATCATACCAAGATCCTGAACCCTGACATTATCAGTCAAGCCTAGAATTGAGAAAGAAGGGAGTCAATTTTTTATTTCTGTCCGAGTATTTAAAGTGCATTCTTCAAAGTACTAATCATGTGACATAACTATTCTTAAGTGTTCTATGGCCGAATAAGCATGGTAGCCACCGTACATCTGCTCCACTCTTCAAGGTCCACAATTCACGTGAATTGTGGGAATTCCCTGGCAGTCCAGTGGTTAGAAATCTGCACTTCCGCTGCAGGGGGCCCAGGTTCGATCCCTGGTTGGGGAACTAAGATCACACAAGCCACGTGGCGTGGCCCAAAACCCCCCCCAAAATGTTATATACATAACATTTCTACCATCACAAAAAATTTCTTTTGGACAGCACAGCTCTGAGAATCCCTGTAATATGGAAACCCAATGTTTTACAAACTGACGGATCAATAGAAACATTTTTTCAAGTAATACATAAAAACATTACATGGAACACAGTTTAGGTGTTGTCTAGACAGAAAAAAAAAAATCTTAATGACAAAGAAACAGTGTCAGCTTCCTTAGGACAAGAGACAAGACTAGAGTTAGAATTCCAGAATTGATGGGTATACCAGATGGCCTTCAAAACATTTTGTGATAGGGAATCCTGAAATTGTTTTGTTAAGGTATCTCTCTAACATTGTTTAGTTGGGATCAACTTGGTTAAAAATGACTTCTCCAGCTCTGCTTCTGTTAAGTGAAAGGCTCTTAAACAGCAAGATGCATATTACAGTGAAAGAGTGGGAGCTAATTCCATGAGCCTTACACGAGGAGACTATCACTACGGTACAGGAACCAATGTCAAGCCATATTGGCATAAGAATTAATGAGTGCTTGATCCAGGAATGTAATCTGGGAGGGTACCTCAGTTTTATTACAAAAAAAAAAAAAAAGCCAAAGAAAGTTCACAACAGAGATGTCAGGAACTAAAGAGACGTATTTTGGGTTGTCTGTAAACATTACAGATAAAGTTTGTATCCTCCATTTCAGAGGAATAAAGTCTCCATGAATCACTATAAGTTATGTGTAAAGCTTAACTGTTTTTCTTAAGTAATATGCATCATAAAAAATTTGATTCAGTAGTGTATCAATGTCAAGTTCTCAAACCTGAACAGGGCAGTTCTAAAAACTAGATCTCTGCTCCCACTTCCTATTTCTGCATGGCCAGGGCTGAGGTAGCCGGGGCGAGCCAGTACTGAGGCCTGCTGGCCAAGAGTGGGGTCTAAATCCCACATGAGGACTTTTAGCAGGTGTGCCTTTGCTGAAAGGCCTTAACACCGCTTCTCACTGGGGCCCACACCCACTGTTGGCAGCCGTGTATATGGTCTAATAATGTTGCTCTTTATCTTCTTTAGAACCTCCTAATTCTCTGGATCTTAATGGCAGTCATCCTCAGAGAATCAAACTCACAGCCCCAAATATCAATCTGTCTCTGGATCAGAGTGAAGGGTCTGTTCTCTCTGATGATAACTTGGACAGTCCAGACGAAATCGATATCAATGTGGATGAACTCGACACCCCTGATGAAGCAGATTCTTTTGAGTACACTGGGCATGGTAAGTGGCCAAGTTGGCAAGGCCAAAGTTAAGTGAAAAGTGAAAGATTATCTAATCTTATCTAATGTCATCTAGGTGGCTTTAGGAACAAACCTCTCATTGTGTTGCTGGTGGCTCTTTTCTGTGATTTCTAGAAGCTTCTGTTTGTATCTCAGGTCATAGGTGGACATGATTGACGGTTTAGAGCTTGACAGAACAGGTATGGCTCACAGAGGTCATACATAGCCATCACTCCTTTGTTAAACCCCTACTTTATGCCAGGCCTTGTGCTTGGCTGGGGTTGTAGGGCCATGTTACGTGATGTGTTACAAGTGTTACATGTAGGGCCATGTTACATGCTGTGTTATAAGAAAACCGGGACTGAGTTTGCAGAGAAAGAGAATTTAATCTAGAAGATAAAATTAGAGGTGGAAAAATTAGAGCTTACCGGTTTCTCTGTACAAGCTCCCACTGTCTGGAATGTTCTTGCCCACAGATCCTACCTGGGTGGCTCCTTCTCTTTATTCAGAACTTAATCAGATGTCATCTTCTCAGAGGCCTTCCCTGACCTCTGTAATCAAAGGCATTCCCCACACCACCACCTAGTCACTCTCTAGCCCAGTATTCACTTTATTTGCCATGTGTCACACTAATTGAAATCGTATCATTTAACTATTTGCTTGCATCTCTATTTTCTTTCTCTTCCCACTAGAATGTCTGCTCCACAAGGTCAGGGACTTTCTTATGTTTAGTGCTATATCCCCAATAAAGCAGGAAGGAAGGAGGGATGGGACAGGGTGTGCTGGGGGAAAAATAAAAAGGAAGAAAATTGGGGCTTCCCTGGTGGCGCAGTGGTTGAGAGTCCGCCTGCCGATGCAGGGGACACGGGTTCGTGCCCCGGTCCGGGAAGGTCCCACATGCCGCGGAGCGGCTGGGCTCGTGAGCCATGGCCGCTGAGCCTGCGCATCCGGAGCCTGTGCTCCGTGGCGGGAGAGGCCACAACAGTGAGAGGCCTGCGTACAGCAAAAAAAAAAAAAAAGGGAGAAAATGAAAAGCTGTTGGATCAAACACTGGCACTCCTGATATGATTACCAGTCTTATTTTAGTTCTTTCTCTTGCTCAATGAAATTGCGTTTAAGAAATATATACAGATACAAAGCACTTGCTTTAAAAAATGGCATCATGTAGTTTCAGTTTTACAGGGTGGCATTCTCTGACTTTGTAGTATTTGAATTTGAAAGTAAGAGAATCCTGGCTACAGCTACTGCTTTGATACACTTTGAAAATGATTAAAAAAGAAATACCACAATTGAATGATGCCCTGACTTATTTAGAGCTATACTGATTCCAGCAGTTTCTTTCATAGAAGAACATAGTTATGAAATTAGGAGAGTCATCATCAAATTACTTGCATCATCAAATTACTTAAGTCAACCAATGGTCATTGAGCAACTAGGGCTATAACCACAACCAGCATAGATTCAGACCCTGCCTTCACAGAGTATAAAGCTTTATTTCCTCAAGCTAAGAAAACAGGAAGTGGCTAAACTACTTGTATTACAGATGATCATGTTTAAGTAGAGATTTTATATTGCATTTTTATCATGTTCTTGGATTTTTATAGTTATCAGGATATTTGACCCTGTAGGTTGAAATACACAAATAGGAGGTGAAAGGTCTTGAATTCATATTCTTTTCTGCCATCTCAGTCACTCTTCCCCAGCTACTCCATCCTTTCCAGCTGACCCCAGCTCTCCCAGCCCTTCTTCTGCTAATAGATCTTCAAGTGTAAAAGTCAAGCATTAACTTAAAATCCCAGAGAAGACAGCTGTGGCAGGACCCTGCTCGCCCCTCCCTCTCCTCCCCCTGTGCTTTCCTGTTGCCCTGGAGAGCTGTGTCACACTACATCTGAACCTTTTCTTTTTATAAATAGTAAAACTGTCAAGCAAAGTGGTGGTGGCTGAGCAAACTGGTAATTAAAGCTGCCACTTGCTGACACAGTTCTTTTTATTTAGTCGACACAGTTATGCTGAAAGAACCAGATTAACAGCCACAACCCTGCTTTTAGGTCTTAAACTCAAAGGAGAGAATTTTAATGTAAGTTGAATTTTAAGTCCACCTTGATTTTCATATGAAGGATGTATGTTCAGACACTGTTTTAAAAACAACAACATTAAACACTGAAAACACAAAGTGCCTCTGAATAGCTATATTTTATAAACATGCAGATACAGATAACTGACTATAAAGAGAGAATACATTAGCGTCCCAAAGTATGAAATTAATGTTTGGAAAGCTGCATGGTTTTCTTGTTTGTTGTGTGAGCATTCTGAACTAGGCATATACATTCTAAACAAAATTGGAGTTTTTAAGGCACAGGCTTTCAAGAGTGTTTGGTCAGTAATTAATTTTATTTAATGAACACTTTTCACAGTGCTTACTGTGTGCCAGGATCTGTGCTAGGTGCATTATAAATATTAACTATATTAATGCTCACGTCACATCTATGAATAGGTATTATGTTACCCCCAGAGGTTAAGCAATTCACCTAAGGTCACATAGCCAGTAAACGTCAGAGCCAGCATTCAAAACCTGAGTTGTCCCCGACTCCTGGGCCATGCTCTCTCCATAAATATACTGACAGTGAACAGGAGGATCTTTTGCTAGGTTAGGCTAGCGCACCTGAAGTCAAGCCTGGTGACCCAGCCTCACATCTACATTCCCTTTTATCCAGCCATTTTGCGGTGACTTGAGGGCCCTTAATTTCTCAAGTGCTTGAAGGATGTTTACACCATTTGCCTGTTTTATTCAGTTGATGCTCACCAAACACTGCTGCCAGGTTATTTGCCCACAGTGTGATTTTGCTTACGGAAAATTTCTGAAGCTCACTATCAAAAGATGTTAAATTAGTCTTCCCTCCCAAGCTATTTTCTTTAATAATTGTGTCCAAATGTCATTCAAAGTACCGACATAATTAAGGCTTGACTTCCTTTGATATTTAGAAGTGCCAAAGATATCAGAAATATGTAGATAGTGAAGGATTTAACAGGCCAGTCTTTCATATTAAGGGAGATCTGAGCTTTTTTTTTCTTTTAATACTTTATTATACTAATCCTATAAACTTAAAAATATCCAAAGGTCAGAAAATTGATGATGACCTATTTCTGTTTTCCAAACCAACCGCAGAGTTATTTTTACCGTAATTCAGGTCTCAGCAAAGCCATTTCATAAGGGAAATGGAAAAATGATAGAGAGTTTTAGCCTGAATATTTCTGATAAGAACATTATAAGAAACACTTATGTGCTCTTATATTTTTTCTTCCTAGGCTAAGCGATGTTTAGTGACCTCGTTTAAGCTATCTTTTCTAAAACTAACCCCTAATGACAGACAGTTTCCTATGTGAATAAGATGCCCTAACATTTTTTCCACATAATCAGATAGTCACTTCATTTAACTTCCTTATCTGCAGTCTTCCATTATTTCACAGCCTACAGGCAACCAGCTTATAAAATCAATTCCCTGTTTTAACTCTGCATATTAACTAGTCAAGCGTTAGGCTTATTCTGTTTTACCCACAAGCAACCTTATGCCATAATGATAATGTGGTATGAAAGGATGATTTTTTCCTTGTATTTTTGTATGCTGAGTTTTCACATTCAAATTAACTACGTACCTGTTGTCACCTGAAGAACTTTAAAGACTTTCTTAGCTGGGTACAGGATGTCTTTCCTCTAACAAGTAAAAGTGCAAACCCGGGGTGGGGGGCAGAGTGTATGAAAAAATGGAAGTCGGAAGACCATTGAGCAAGTTACTCTTGTTGCCTGGGACTAAGACGTACCTAGGACTCTAACAATAGCAAAGAAGATGGAGAAAGCCCGTGTTTGAACCCCGGCTATGCTCTTTCCAACTGTACTGAACTATACTTCAACAGGAAAAAAGTGAAGAATTTTCTCAGTTTGTGATACTGGCAAAAGATGAAGCTGAACTTAAGCTTCGTTCTGTCAGGAAGGGTCCCTAGAAATATGTTCACATCATTACATGCTTTTGTAAAAGTTTGAAGAAAAAAAAAAAAAGAAAAGATTATTTTCCTTAAAAAGCTCCCTCCCCCCAAAACTATATACACTTCAGGCTCAAACAAACCTGAATCCACATTGGATACTAAGTGACATAAAAGGGAGCGATGAAAGGTATCTTAGGAATGAAAATTCAAAGCTAGTTTGTAAACCTCTGGGTATTTAGCATAATACTAAACATGTCTTGAACGATGAGTGTCATTTAGAAAGCACTCCTCCTACGAATTAAATTAGTAACATTCAACCTAATGTTCTCTAAATCAATAGTCTAGATTAATACACAGCATGTCCAGGATTCAATTATGCCTAATGTTAGTGATCAAATACGTCATGAATAATACCTAACCTCATTTTCTTCCTGGGAGTGATTTCTAACATTTAATACAAATAAAGAGGCTCTTTGGCTTAAAAAAAAAAAGTTCAAACATAATGAATGTCTTTTAAGGCATTTTCAGACTGTTCCCATTATCAGTGCAAGATCACAACATAGAAAGCTAGTCCCCTTTACAGATGTATGTCCCTACTGGAGGCCACGGCTGGCCTCATTGCCTCATCTTTTGTTAGTCTGTGTGATCACCAACAGTGGACTCTCCACTGTGATCTGTTAGCACAGGATATTCAGGAGCCTGTGTACTACATCTTCTCACCAAAGGCAAAAGAAAATGGTCAAGTTGACTTCTCCCCTGTGTACCAAGGCTTAATTGACTTCAACAGTCGCCAGGGAGAAAAGCCTGTTATTCAGAAAAGGAGACAAAGAAAATCAAGCATTTCTTAGTGAAGAGAGCATGAGACCAAACATTAAATTTGGAGGACCTGGGGATAGAGAGTTAAATGAGACCGGAAAATTTTGCAAATAGTGAGAAAATGATAGCAATGGGAGGACGGTAATTTATAGTTGTAGCAGAAGAATTTTTTTTTTAAAGTAGTTTTCTCATATTTTTAAAATTTAATTTAATTTTTTATTTTATTTCTGGCTGCGTTGGGTCTTCGTTGCTGCACGCGGTCTTTCTCTAGTTGCGGCAAGCGGGAGCTGCTCTTCCTCGTGGTGGGCGGGCTTCTCATTGCGGTGGCTTCTCTTGTTGTGGAGTTCGGGCTCTAGTCACGCGGGCTCAGCTGTTGCGGCACATGGGCTTAATAGTTGCAGTGCGTGGGCTTAGGAGTTGTGGCCCACAGGCTATAGGGCGCACGGGCTTCAGTGGTTGTGGCGTGCGGGCTTCAGTAGTTGTGGCTTGCGGGCTCTAGAGCGCAGGCTCAGTAGTACTGGCGCACGGGCTTAGGTGCTCCACAGCATGTGGGATCTTCCCAGACCAGGGATTGAACCTGTGTTCCCTGCACTGGCAGGCGGATTCTCAACCACTGCGCCACCAGGGAAGTCCCAGAAGAATTATTAAGTTTGGGAAGATCCATTAATTAAAGGGAGTAAAATAAAGCTACTTTTACTTCCTACTAGCTTAGATTGTTGACTTCCAGAATTGAACACCTTAAGACAATGTACTGAACCCCTAGCTCTTATATAACTTTATTTCATTTATATCAGTCAGAAGAGGTGGGAAAAGGAGGAGACATACCAACTTGGCCATGCTTTCTCTGAAACATTAGGAGTAACATTTGATAAAAAGGTCCAGCCTTGAGCTTCTTTTTATTGAAGTATAGTTGATTTACAATGTTGTGTTAATTACTGCTGTACAGCAAAGTGATTCAGTTATACATACATATACATTCTTTTTTTTGTATTCTTTTCCATTATGGTTTATCACAGGATATTGAATATAGTTCTTTGTGCTATACAGTATGACCTTGTTGTTGATCCATCCTATATATCATAGTTTGCATCTGCTAATCCCAAACTCCCACTCCATCCCTCCCCCGACCCCTCTCCCCCTTGGCAACCACCAGTCTGTTCTCTATGTCCGTGATTCTGTTTCTGTTTCACAGATAGTTTCATTGTGTCGTATTTAAGATTCCACATATAGGTGATATCATATGGTATTTGAATTTCTCTTTCTGACTTACTTCACTTAGTATGAGAATCTTTGGGTACATCCATGTTGCTGCAAATGGTATTATTTCATTCTTTTTTATGGCCGAGTAGTATTCCATTGTATATAAGTACCACATCTTCTTTATCCATTCATCTGTTGATGGACGTTTAGGTTATTTCTATGTGTTGGCTATAGTGAAAAGTGCTGCTATGAACATAGGGGTGCATGTATCTTTTTGAATTATAGTTTTGCCTGGATATATGCCCAGGAGTGGGATTGCTGGATCATATGGCAACTCGATTTTTGGTTTTCTGAGGAACCTCCATACTGTTTTCCACAGTGGCTGTACCAACTTACATTCCCACCAACAGTGTAGGAGGGTTCCCTTTTCTCCACACCCTCTCCAGCATTTACTGTTTGTAGATTTTTTGATGATGGCCATTCTGACTGGTGTGAGGGGATACTTCATTGTAGTTTCGATTTGCATTTCTCTAATGATTAGTGATGTTGAGCATCCTTTCATGTGTTTTTTGGCCATCTGTATGTCTTCTTTGGAGAAATGTCTGTTTAGGTCTTCTGCCCATTTTTGGATTGGGTTGTTTGTGTTTTGGTTGTTGAGTTGTATGAGCTGTTTGTATATTTTGGAAATTAAGCCCATGTCGGTTGCATCATTTGAAAATGTCTTCTCTCATTCTATAGGTTGTCTTTTGTTTATGGTTTCCTTTGGTGTGCAGAAGCTTGTAAGTTTGATTAGGCCCCATTTGTTTGCTTTTATTTCTACTGCCTTGGGGGACTGACCTAAGAAAACATTGGTATGACTTATGTCACAGAATGTTTTGCCTATGTTCTCTTCTAGGAGTTTTATGGTGTCATGTCTTATGTTTAAGTCTTTAAGCCATTTTGAGTTTATATTTGTGTCTGGTGAGAGGGTGTGTGCTAACTTCACTGATTTACACGTGCCAGCCTCAAACTTCTATGCCAAAATGAATAATAATGCTGTTTTTAAAAGTAAACTGTAGGAAAATGTTTGTGTACATGTAGACATACTTTTAAGGTAGGAGTGTAGTGTCCTTTCTTACTATGATACAACAATCAAAAAGCATACAGACAAAAACTGATAGATTCAACTATATAAAAATATATTTCTATTTGGGAAAAAATCACAAATTCAAAAACTAAGCACAAGGCAGGAAAATAATTGCAGTATATGACAAAGTTCTGTATAAAGAACTCCAAAGAATCAGTAAGGACCACAATAGGCAAAGGATTTATCAGGTGCCTCCCTGTCAGTAAGAGAAATATAAATAACCAATAAACAATAATTCTCACCTTCTTTAATAATTTAATATACATTAAAACAACAAAGAGAGAAGTTTCACCCTAAATTTTCAACAATTAAAAACTTCGATAACCTCCAGTGTTGTTTTTTTTTAATAAATTTATTGATTTTTAAAATTTTTGGCTGCATTGGGTCTTCATTGCTGCACAGGGGCTTTCTCTAGTTGTGGCGAGCGGGGGCTATTGTTGCGGTACATGGGCTTCTCATTGCGGTGGCTTCTCTTGTTGCGGAGCACAGGCTCTAGATGCGTGGGCTTCAGTAGTTGTGGCACGCGGGCTCAGTAGTTGTGGCGTGCAGGCTCAGTAGTTGTGGCGCATGGGCTTAGTTGCTCCGTGCATGTGGGATCTTCCCGGACCAGGGCTCGAAACCATGTCCCCTGCATTGGCAGGCAGATTCTTAACCACTGTACAACCAGGGAAGTCCTGCCAGTGGTTTTAATAGTGTGAGGAGATAGGTACTCTCAGCTATTTTGGTGTGATATATTCAAGGCCAGAAATGCTCATAAAGCCTTTCAGTGCTTAGACCCTCTGACCCAGCATTCCATTGCTAGAAAGGTAACCTATAGCAATATGTGCACAAAAGAGATAAGACACCTTTACAGAGATACTTATTGCAGCAAATTCTTTATAAGGAACAACAACCCATAAAATAGAATAAAACTAAATTTCCATTGCTATGGGACTGATAAACTAAAAGACATCAGTAAAACTGAATACTCTAGGGCTATTTTTAAAAATGAGCAGGGTTTATATTCACTGAGATGAAAAGAAGCCCATGCTGTGTTATTAGGTGGAAGCACATTGTAGAACAGTACGTACAGAACATGCAGAAGATAGAGATTAATCATACTTTCTGGGGAAAAAAAAAGTATGTTTGTGCCCATGAGTATAGAAAGAAAACTACATATCAAACAAAAATGAGTGAGAGAGGCATTGGTGATTTTTGCTGTTTCCCTGAACAATTTCTGGCATCTTCTGATCCGTAGTCAGATGTGCTATCCATCGCACCGCTAGCCCCCACCCAACAATTTCTGTATTGCTTGTACTTTTATTAACGTGTTTTATTTTTATAACAGAGAACAGAGTATACAAAAAAAAAATTTTTTTTTTTAACAAAGTAGCCTCAATTAAAGCATGCAGAAAACAAAACAACCCCACACAGATCACCAGGGTCAACGTAGAGCAGGCCAGAAAGTCCCAGACAGGGTGAAGAGGGGTTGGTGGATGGTGAGTACATTGCAGAGAAGAGCAGGTGTGTACAAGAACCTCAGAAGACAAACCCGCATCAGAGCCCAGTGGGAAAACAGGGTCCTGGTAAGGGAGCGGAGAGGAGCATCTGAGGGTCCTACCCCACGTGGGAAGGGAGAAGCAGGAAGGGATCCCAGAAAGGGAGTCCAGGGCAGATGGATGGATTTGCATAAGTGACACAGCGCTTGATCTGAAACCAAGGTTGCTGCTTTCCCGTCCTGAGTAAGCTGCAAGCGCTGGTGGGAATGCAGAGAAAGCCAGAGTGATTGCAAGGCTCTGCAGGTGGTAGTAGCTGTTGGTGTTGGCATAAAAGGCTAGGATTGCTTCCCAGCTGGACTCCATTTTGCTATTCTAAGTCACAGGTAATTACACACGTTTGAATTTGTCTTGCGGGATCTTCTGGAACATAATGGCTCTGTTGTGGCTCCCTTACAGATTACCTATACTTCCAGGAACTTGTCCAAGCTTTATTTATCCACTCACCCTCCCAAGTTTAACTGAGGGCTCTGTGCAGGGTTTCAAGCTAAGTGTTGAGTGGGTTGGTGGAGGCAGATATTAAAGATGATTCTGGCACAATTTCTTAGCCCAAGGAACTCACTGCCTCATAGTAAAATAAACGAGAATGAGACCAGTTACACATTCAAGGTACAATGTGATAGCTTAGAAGAGTAGAAAAGGTAAGGGTCTGATTGTATTTGCTTCCTAACTCTGTGACCTGAGGTAGTTACTTCAGAGTTTTTGCATTGGTATTACAAGTGGAGTATAAATCAAAGGTAATTTCTCATGAAATGGAAACTTAATGATAACATCTGAAAGAATTATTGTGAAATCTATAAACAATCCTTTCTTCCAAGTCACTTAAACACACGTAGAATAACCACTGTTAAATTCTACTAGTACTTGAAGTAAAAATGGAAACAATTGTTGCTTATTCTTTTAAGAAAACTAAATATGGTTGCTTTTTTCTTGATGCACAAGAATGGGTAGTAAATTTCTCCCCCAAGAATGCTCAGTGGGCTTTTTCATTGCCTTGGGCACCCGCAAGTAAGAGTCTTGTGAATTTTTGGCCTTGGAGCACTTCTGGTCTATGAGGTTGTTTCTCACTTACTGTAAAACCTTTGTGTAGCATATTTTGAAAAATGTATAGGAAGTAATATCGAATTAATGTCCAGATGCACTCCCAGTAGAGAAGGGGATTCAACCCCACTGTAAGAGTCTTCGAGTGGGGGTCTAGGCTGGCGGTATCGTCAAGATACTGAGCTGAGGGCCCCCAAAACACTCTGAGCACTCAGGATACACCAAGAAATGTGGCGCAAGGAAGATAGGGCCTGATGACTAGCCTTTCACCCCATCAGAAAGACGTGCAGTCTACAACTTATATGATCAAGGATGAGTTAGCACCAGCCTATGCCCCCTTGGACCACTACAGACACAAGACAGCTCTAGCTCTTTTCCTATCCCCACCCTCCGCCTGGCCTTCACAATGGATTAGTTGTTCAGTCAGTCAATCAATAAGACTTCACTGAGTGTCCTTTATGTGATCAGGATGGTGTCAAGCTCTATCAGAGTTGTACAGAACAGGGAGCTCGGGTTGACTCTGCCAGGAGGTCGCTAGTTGCTGAACTGCCTCACCTGTGGAGGTCTTTCTTCTTTATCCCTGCTCTATGCTTCATTTCCAGAGGATCACACAGCCAACAAAGATTCTGGCCAAGAGTCAGAGTCTATTCCGGAATATACGGCAGAAGAGGAGCGAGAGGACAACCGGCTGTGGAGGACCGTGGTGATTGGAGAACAGGAGCAGCGGATTGACATGAAGGTCATCGAGCCCTACAGGAGAGTCATTTCTCATGGAGGTAGGTGAGCTCTGCAAACCTGGGAAGCAAGCAGCGGGGCGGCCATACAGTTATTATAAGAAAACAAAACTAGGGTTTTCTGCAGCATGACGTCCCAAGACCCTATTAGGCAGTCGACGTTCAGGGCACTGTAGAGCTGAGCGTATTATTTCATACTCAATTCAATGAACACTGGAAAGCTTACTATGCAAAAGTAACCTTCCAATGTGAAAAATGCCTTTCGCACTGCATACCTGATAGCTGTCATCTTCTGGGCAAATTTCTTGAAAGCCGTAGTCGTCCAATTTAATAGTGTGTTTGGAATTCATATGTTGTAGGGTTTAACTGAATTGTTTTCGAGTCTGTTTTCTACATGGCCTGCAGTAAGAGGTGCTTTTAATTCCAGACCAATCTTTGGAATTCCTCTTCAGAAGCTTTAGGAAATCTTTTTAGTCTTAGCCTGGTCCTTTTTTTCTCCCTAGTTGAAGTTTGCTTTTCTATAAACTCCATTACATCTACGCCTATGACATAGGCATCGATGTAATGGACACATCTATGACAACAGCCCACTCCAGCCAAGATCTCCACCTGTTTCATAAGGGACAAGGGAGAGAAAAGGCTCTTTTGTATTTTCACTGCTTTCTTGGAGCTCCAGGAGCCTTGATTACTTTGGGACTCACAAAAAAATCACATGAGCTCAAGCGACACATTGAACGTTGTCAACTTCAGAATCCATAAATGGCTTTTTGGCTTTTTCTGCTGCATGCACAACTTCCCTGCAGTCCTGACGCCCCACCCTAACCACTCAGCTCTTCCGGGAAAAGTGTAAGCTGACAAGGCAATTGTTCTGCCTTCCTTATCGAGGACAGGGAAATAAGTGCCTTGGCGCTGCATTAAACCCGGAGCTTTGGTTTTCTAACAAGCAGAAGGATGTTTTGCCTTTTCCCTCCAACTTCTCTTCACCACAGATTTTCCCCATGCATTGCTACCTCCATGGAAGTATCAGGACCCCCCAGGGCCCCCACCCATGGTAGTGAAGGAAAATGCCCATAGGTGTCCCCGGCCCTGACCTTCCTTTCTCACCACTTGCCCTGAAATGGTAATATGGCCCAGTGATAGCTCCTCTAAGGGAGACTTTTCCCACAGCCCTTTGGAATGAGAGCAGGCCTAATCTTGCTGAAAATGACACACAGCTGGCCATAGTCAATCCTGTCGTTGTTCTAATGAAAACCACAATCTGAACATCGTCCAGATCTCCCCAGAAGGTCGCATCTCCTTTGCACCAGCCATCAGGTATTTTTGGTTTGTTTGCCTTTTAGAAAACAAAACAAAACAAAACAAAACACGACTGTAAAATAGCCTATGCTCATTCCAAAAAGTACAAGATATATAGAAAAGTCTGTCAAAGTCTGTCATGCAGTGACAGTCCCTGTACATCTTTACCATTCAGGTCATAAATTAGAAGTCCCTTTGTTGTGAAGCAGGCAGGCTCACAGCTTCACAAGAGATAACGTAGCCTGTTATTATAAGGCTAAGTTATCTCTTGTTACCCCAGCAGACTCACCTGCTTATGCTTTCATCCACAGTGAAGTTAGGCGGGTTGGATGGGTGGGTTGAGCCCATCGTTCTGTTGCCTGAATCAGGAGAGAGTGATTTTCATCAGCACACCCGGGTCAGAAAAAGCCACTGCTTCCGCTTGTCACATTCTTTGTGAAAACACCCGATATCTCAGGGATAACCTGGTTTGCTGTGCCCTCCATCCCCACCACCTCCTCCCCTTGGCATCTGCTCCTCCCCTTTCTGTGTTGTGAGCTCCTTGTTTGTCTGGGTAACTGTCTGGTTTGTTGGAGAGAGAAGGCCACCTCTCCTCTCCCTGGCTCCGCCTCGGCCTTCTCCAGGTGCTGGCTTGCATGAATGTGCTTCCGGCTGCACCCACCGGAATGTTAGGGAGATGCCACCTCTTCCTACGCCCTGACCAGCTTTTGTGCTCTGGAGGTAAAGACAGTTCACACATTACTTCTGAATTTGCCAAAGCTTTGTCTGCTGTCTTAGAAGCTCATACCACTTTCTCAGACCTCAATGATCTAAGAAGGTCACGCTCCCTAGTTACCAGTCCATTGAGTTTGTCATCCTGGCTTCTGATGAGCATTTTAAGAAAGCAGCACTCCAGAGTGAACAGAGGTGTTGTTCTGGTGTCTTGCGTTTTGCTATGAGGAAGTTATCCCACTCAGGCCGGTAGGGAAGTACCAGCTGTTCGGTGCTCTGGGCAGCACGACTGCAAGATGGGGGTGATGAAAAGCGCTGCTTAAGTTTGCTGCAAGAGTGTCCACACCAGCTGGGAACATCTGTGTGTGAGAGCAGGATTTGAACAAATATTTCAGCCTTCAGGTTTACTGACCTCCACATGAGCTATGGCCAGAGGCCCTGTACACAACGTGGAAGAATAGGGTTCAATAGGCCACTGACTAGTCTGTGATCTTGGTACATCACGTAACCCCCCTGGGCCTCAGTTACTTCATCAGTCAAGAAAGGATGATCTCAAAGCCATGTCACCTCCTGTGAGCCCATGAGTAATATCCCTGCCATCTGCTTAAGTAGAAAAGCAAAGAAAAAGAAGTCTGGGTGGTTTGGCTTAGCCAACAGTGAGGGGTCACTTTGAGGCCAGAACTGGCATTTTTGAGGCTGAAGCAGAGAACACAATTAGATAACCGAGGGCAGTCACGCCAAAGCATTGTAATGAGGCGTTTCCTGTCTTGTGTTTTTACTTCTCTTATTTCATTATAGGAGACTCAGGTAACCTTCTCTGCAGTGTTGCTGGACAAATGATCCTGGAAAGGATGAGAAGAGTTGCAGGCTGGTGTGTGTGTGTGTGTGTCTCGGTTGCGACTGTGGTATCTTTCCTTCTCTCTCCATTCCATTTGCTGGCCAGCAAACTTGTGTTACGTCCCTTTCATGCCTCTCTGTTCTCTCTCAGGTAAGGTTTGCATCGTTGCTTCCGAGGGTCTCAGGCGACACCACGGTGGGATAGCTCATGCACCTCAGCACACACACACCCTGAATTCACCTCACCGTTACTGAGAAGAGAGTCTGATAAAATACATGTGTTAAAAAGCGAAACTTCACGTGAATTCTGTGTTTGCCAACAGGCAACTTCACTTGAGTCAGCTGCATGTTTAGCGTAGAAATGGGGTTAGCTCACCCCCTTGGAGACACTGGCGAGGAACAAAATGCAAACGGTCCTGTTCATTCACGTTATTACACTTTGCCAGCAACTGCTATCTGGAATAGCTCCAAAGCCTGACAACAACGGTACCTGCTCTTGATTTAGAAGAAAACTTTCACGAGGAAATCTTTTTCTCGTTCCTTCCTTACACGCTACATCTCCTCCTCTCCTCCTCTTTCTTTTGCCTCTTCTTCCCTTCCTACAAATCCTCTGCCCCAAAATGCAAAATCCATCATCATTTGTCAATTTCAGTGATTTTTATAGAAAGAGTCAATCCCAGCTTAGTCATTGATCAGGAAGTGGTAAGTTGACCGTTGAGTATTCCTTTGGTTAAATAAACCCAAGCCAACGTGATACTACAACACGCCAAGGACAGACAGCAGTAACACAACTGCCATTGTGAATTGCCATTTAGGATGACTTCTGAAGTACTGTTTATAAACCTCAGTCTTTCCTTTAAAAAACGACAACAACGTATTCTTAGAAATTCTCCAGAAATAGAAAAAGAAATCAAAGTAACTGAGCGTCATAATCTTGCAATTATCCTGACACCCTGGAGTCAGACAGCTACATTTAGAAGGATGCTTTTATAAAATTTTTTATTTTTTTAATCTAATTTTTATTAGATATTAGTGTATCGCTGATCTGCAATGTTGTGTTAGTTTCAGGGGTGATGTGTTAGTTTCAGCATGATTCAATTGTACATATACATATATCCGTTCTTTTTCAGATTCTTTTCCCATATAGGTTATTACAGAATATTGAGTAGAGTTCCCTGTGCTATACAGTAGGTCCTTGTTGATGACCTATTTTATATATGGCAGTGTGTATGTGTTAACCCCAAACTCCTAATTTTATCGCCCCCCTCCCCATTTCCCCTCTGGAAACCATAAGTTTGTTTTCAAAGTTTGTGATTCTGTTTCTGTTATGTAAATAACTTCATTTGTATAATTTTTTTTATATTCCACATATAAGTGATATAATACTTGTCTTTCTCTGTCTCTGTCTTTCTCTTCACTTAGTATGATAATCTCTAGGGCTACCCATGTTGCTGCAAATGGCATTACTTCACTCCTTTTTATGGCTGAGTAACATTCCATTGTATATATGTACCACATATTCTTTATCCGTTCCTCTGTCGATGGACATTTAGATTGTTTTCATGTCTTGGCTACTGTAAATACTGCTGCAATGAATATTGGGATGAATGCATCTTTTCAAATTATGTTTTTCTCTGGATATATGCCCAGGAATGGGATTGCTGGGTCATATGGTAGTTCAATTTTTAGTTTTTTAAGGAACCTGCATACTGTTCTCCATAGTGGCTGTATCAAATTACATTTCCACCAACAGTGTAGAAGGGCTCCCTTTTCTCTGCACGCTCTCCAGCATTTATTGTAGACTTTTTGATGATAGCCATTTTGACCAGTGTGAGGTGATACCTCATTGTAGTTTTGATTTGCATTTCTCTAATAATTAGCTTTGTTGAACATCTTTTCATGTCCTTTTTGGCCATCTGTATATCTTCTTTGGAGAAATGTCTATTTAGAGCTTCTGCCCATTTTTTGATTGGATTGTTTGTTTATTTGATAATGAGCTGCATGAGCTGTTTGTATATTTTGGGGATTAATCCCTTGTCAGTCACTTCATATGCAAATATATTCTCCCATTCTGTGGGTTGTGTTTTCATTTTGTTTATGGTTTCCTTTGCTGTGCAAAAGCTTGTTAAGTTTGATTAGGTCCCATTTAATTTTTTTGTTTTTATTTTCATTACTCTAGGAGGTGGATCCAAAAAGATATTGCTACGGTTTATGTCAAAGAGTGTTCTGCCTGTGTTTTCCTCTAAGAGTGTTATAGTATCTGGTCTTACATTTAGATCTTTAATCCATTTTGTGTATGGTGTTAGAGAATGTTCTAGTTTCATTCTTTCATATGTAGCTGTCTGGTTTTCCCAGCACCACTACTGAAAAGACTGTCTTTTCTCCATTGTATATTCTTGCCTCCTTTGTTGTAGATTAATTGATCATAGGTGTGTGGGTTTATTTCTGGGCTTTCTGTCCTGTTCCATTGATTTATATTTCTGTTTTCATGTCAGTACCATACTGTTTTGATTCTGTAGCTCTGTAGTATAGTCCGAAGCCAGGGAGACTGATTCCTCCAGCTTCATTTTTCTTTCTGAGGATTACTTTAGCTATTTGAGGTCTTTTGTGTTTCTATACAAATTAAAAAATTTTTTTCTCTACTTCTGTGAAAAACGCCCATGGTAATTTCATAGGGATAGCACTGGATCTGTAGATTGCCTTGGGTAGTATAGTCATTTTGACAATATTGATTCTTCCAATCCAAGAACATGGTATATCTTTCCACCTGTTTGTGTCATCTTCACTGTCTTTCATCAGCATCTTACAGTTTTCAGAGTACAGGTCTTTTGCCTCCTTAGGCAGGTTTACTCCTAGGTATTTTATTCTTTTTGATGCGATGGTAAGTGGAATTGTTTCTTGAATTTCTCTTTCTGATCTTTCATTGTTAGTGTATAGAAATGTAACAGATTTCTGTGTATTAATTTTGTATCCTGCAACCTTACGAGATTCATTGATGAGCTCTAGTAGTTTTCTGGCAGCATATTTAGGATTTCCTATGTATAGTATCATGTCATCTGCAAACAGTGACCGTTTTACTTCTTTTCCAATTTAGATTCCTCTTATTTCATTTTCTTCTCTGATTGCCATGGCTAGGACTTCCAAAACTATGTTGAGTAAGAGTGGCAAGAGTGGACATCCTTGTCTTGTTCCTGATCTTAGAGGAAATGCTTTCAGCTTTTCACCATTGAGTATGATGTTGACTGGGTTTTTCATATATGGCCTTTATTATGTTGAGGTAGGTTCCCTCTATGCTCACTATCTGGAGAGTTTTTATCATAAATTGGTGCTGAATTTTGTCAAAAGCTGTTTCTGCATCAATTGAGAGGATCATATGGTTTTTATTATTCAGTTTGTTAATGTGGTTTATCACACTGATTTACTTGTGTATACTGAAAACTCCTTGCATCCCTGGGATAAATCCCACTCAGTCATGGTGTATGATCCTTTTAATGTGCTGTTGGATTCTGTTTGCTAGTATGTTGTTGAGGATTTTTGCATCTATGTTCACCAGTGATATTGGCTGGTAATTTTCTTTTTTTCTGGTATCTTTGTCTGGTATGATGGTGGCCTCATAGAATGAGTTTGGGACTGTTCCTTCCTCTTTGACTTTTTTGGAAGAGTTTCAAAAGAATAGGTGTTAACTCTTCTGTAAATGTTTTATAGAATTCGCCTGTGAAGCCTTCTGGCCCTGCACTTTTGTTTGTTGGGCATTTTAAAATCACAGTTTCAATTTCAGTGCTTGTGACTGGTCTGTTCATATTTTCTACTTCTTCCTGATTCAGTCTTGGTAGATAGTACCTTTCTAAGAATTTGTCCATTTCTTCCAGGTTGTCCAGTTTCTTGGCATACAGTTGCTTATAGTAGTCTCTTATGTTCCTTTGTATTTCTGTGGTGTCAGTTGTAACTTCTTTTTCATTTCTAATTTTATTGATTTGAGTACTCCCTTTTTTTCTTCATGAGTCTGGCTAAAGGCTTATCAATTTTGTTTGTCTTCTCAAAGAACCAGCTTTTAGTTTCATTCATCTTTGCTATTGTTTTCTTCTTCTCTATTTCATTTATTTCTGCACTGATCTTTACGATTTCTTTCCTTCTGCTAACTTTGTGTTTTTTTTGGTTCTTCTTTCTCTAGTTGCTTTAGGTGTAAGGTTAGGTTGTTTGAGACTCTTCTTGTTTCCTGAGGTAAGACTATATTGCTGTAAACTTCCCTCTTAGCACTGCTTTTGCTGCGTCCCATAGGTTTTGATCATTGTGTTTTCATTTGTCACTAGGTTTTTGATTTCCTCTGATTTCTTCAGTCATCCATTGGTCATTTAATAACATATGTTTAGCCTCCACATGTTTGGTTTTTTTTTTTTTTTACAGTTTTTTCCTTGTAGTTTATTTCTAATATCATAGCATTGTGGTCAGAGAAGATGCTTGATATGATTTCCGTTCTCTCAGATTTACTGAGGCTTGTTTTGTGGCTCAGCATGTGATGTATCCTGGAAAATGTTCCATGTGCACATAAGAAGAATGTGTATCCTGCTGCTTTCGGATGGAATATTCTATAAATATCAATTAAGTCCATCTGATCTAATGTGTCATTTAAGGCCTGTGTTTCCTTATTGATTTTCTATCTGGATGATCTGTCCATTAATGTAAGGGGGGTGTTAAAGTCCCCCATTATTATTATTAATTTTAACATCTTTATTGGAGTATAATTGCTTTACAATGGTGTGTTAGTTTCTGCTTTATAAAAAAGTGAATCAGCTATACATATATCCCCATATCTCTTCCCTCTTGCATCTCCCTCCCTCCCACCAGTCTCCCATTATTATTGTGCTACAGTCAATTTCTCCTTTTAGGAGAAATGGCTGTTAGCATTTGCCTTATATATTGAGGCACTCCTACATTGGATTTGTATATGTATTTACAATTTTTATATCTTGGATTGATCCCTTGATCATTATGTAGTGTCCTTCTTTCTCTCTTGTAACAGTCTTTATTTTAAAGTCTATTTTGTCTGATATCAGTATTGCTGCTCCAGCTTTCTTTTGATTTCCATTTGCATGGAATACCTTTTCCCATGCCCTCACTTTCAGTCTGTATGTGTCCTTAGATCTGAAGTGGGTCTGTTGTAGACAGAATATATATGGGTCTTGTTTTTGTATCCATTCAGCCAGTCTATGTCTTTTTTTTTTTTTTTTTTTTTTTTTTTTGCGGTACACAGGCCTCTCACTGTTGTGGCCTCTCCCGTTGCGGAGCACAGGCTCCGGACGCGCAGGCCCAGAGGCCATGGCTCACGGGCCTAGCTGCTCCGTGGCATGTGGGCCCTTCCCGGACCGGGGCACGAACCCATGTCCCCCGCATCAGCAGGAGGACTCTCAACCACTGTGCCACCAGGGAAGCCCCAGTCTATGTCTTTTGGTTGGGACATTTAATCCATTTACATTTAAGGTAATTATTGATATGTGAGTTCTTATTGCCATCTTGTTAAATTGTTTTGGATTTGCTTTTGTAGGTCTTTTTTATTCCCTCCCTCTTTTGTTCTCTTGTGATTTGATGACTATCTTTAGAGTTGTGTTTGGATTGCTTTTTCTTTTTTGTGTGTTAACCTATTGTTAATTTTTGGTTTGCAGTTACCATAAGTTTCGATATAGCAGTCTATATATATACAAGATTGTTTAAAGTTGCTAGTCTCTTAATTTCAAATGCATTTCCAATATCCTGCATGTGTGCTCTCCTCTTCTCACGATTGCTGGTTTTTCATCTTGTGGGTGATTTCCTACCTTAACTGTATGTTTGCTTTTTACTGGTGAGCTTTCCCGTTTGTAATTTTCTTCTTTCTAGTTGTGGCCTTTTCTTTTTTGCTGAGAGAAGTTCCTTTAGCATTTGTTGTAAAGCTGGTTTGGTGGTGCTGAATTCTCTTAGCTTTTGGTTGTCTGTAAAGCTTTTGATTTCTCTGTCAAATCTCAATGAGAGCCTTGCTGGGTAGAGTATTCTTGGTTGTAGGTTTTTCCCTTTCATCACTTTAAGTATATCGTGCCACTCCCTTCTAGACTGCAGAGTTTCTGCTGAAAGTTCAGGTGATAACCTTATGGGGATTCCCTTGTATGTTATTTGTTGCTTTTCCCTTGTTACTTTTTTTGTGTGTGTGTGGTAGTGGGCCTCTCACTGTTGTGGCCTCTCCTGTTGCGGAGCACAGGCTCCGGACGCACAGGCTCAGCGGCCATGGCTCACGGGCCCAGCTGCTCCGCGGCATGTGGGATCTTCCCAGACCGGGGCACGAACCCGCGTCCCCTGCATCAGCAGGCGGACTCTCAACCACTGCGCCACCAGGGAAGGCCCCCTTGTTGCTTTTAATATTTTTTTCTTTGTCTTTAATTTTTGTCAATTTGATTATTATGTGTCTTGGTGTGTTCCTTCTTAGATTTATCCTGTATGGGGCTCTGCACTTCCTGGACTTGAGTGTTTCCTTTTTCATGTTAGGGAAGTTTTTGGCTATTATCTCTTCAGATATTTTCTCAGGCCCTTTCTCTCGCTATTCTCCTTCTGGGATCCCTATAATGCGAATGTTGGTGCGTTTAGTGTTGTCGCAGAGGTCTCTTAGACTGTCCTCATTTACATGGCAGTGATTTTCCACCATTCTGTCTGTCAGCTCACTTATTTGTTCTTCTGCCTCATTTATTCTGCTACTGATTCCTTCTGGCACATTTTTCACTTCACTTGTTGCACTGTCCATCTCTGTTTGTTCTTTAAAGCTTCTAGCTCTTTATTAAACATTTCTTGTATCCTCTCAGTCTGTGCCTCCATTCTTTTTCTGAGATCTTGGATCATCTTTACTATCATTACTCAATTCTTTTTTGGGTAGATTGCCTATTTCCACTTCACTTAGTTGTTCTTCGGGGGTTTTATCTTGTTCCTTCATCTGGGACATATTTCTTTGCCATCTCATTGTGTCTTAACTTTTTGTGTTTGTGGTCTCTGTTCCTCCAGCTGCAGGGCTGTAATTCTTCTTGGTTCTGGTGTCTACCCCCAGTGGGTGAGGCTGGTCCAGGGGTTCGTGCATGCTTTCTGATGGGAGGGACTGGTGCCTGCCCACTGGTGGGTGGAGCTGGGTCTTGTCCCTCTAATGGGCAGGGCCAGGTTAAGTGGTATATATATATATAGGCAGCTGTTGGCTCAGGATGACTTTAGGCAGCCTGTCTGCTGATGGGTGGGGCTCTGTTCCCACCCTGTTGGTTGTTTGGACTGAGGTGTCCCAGCACTGGAGCCTGCAGATTGTTGGGTGGGGCCAGGTCCCAAACTGGCAACCTTCAGGAGAGCTCACGCCAATGGGTATTCCCTGAGGTGTCCACCACCAGTGTCCCTGCCCCCACAGTGAGCCACAGCCAATTTCCCCCTCCCCAGTAGACTCTCCAAGATGCGCAGGTAGGTCTAGCCCAGGCTCCTGTGGAGTCACTGCTCTGCCCTGGGCCCCAGTGCACATTGAACCTTGTGTGTGCCCTCCAAGAGTGGAGTCTCTGTTTCCCCCAGTCCTGTGGAGCTGCTGTGCTAAAGCCCCACTGGCCTTAAAAGTGCCAAATGCCTGAGGGATCCTCCACCCGATGCCAGGCCCCCAGGCTGGGGAGCCTGATGTGGGCCTCAGAACTCTCACTCGTGTGGGAGAACCTCTGTGATATAATTATTTTCCAGTGAGGGATTTGATTATATCACGAAAGATCCCCTCCTACCATCTCATTGTGGCTTCCTCTTTGTCTTTGGGTGTATATCTTTTTGTGTTAGGGTTGAGTCTTTTTTGTCAATGGTTGTTCAGCAGTTAGTTGTGATTTTGGTGTTTTCGTGTGAGGAGGTGAGCTCAAGTCCTTCTACTCTGCCATCTTGTCTCTGCCTTTCCTGGTGTCTCTCAGAAGAATACTTTTGTACTTGTTTTTAAGAGGGATTCATTACGCCTATTTTTTTCTTTTAATGAACTCTTCTTCATTGTGCTGAGCCTGAACTGCGTATTTTTGTGGTGTTAGGGTGGCTTAGTGACACTAATTCTATCCTTTGCAGATTTCTATTGTTATGGCTCTTCCTAAATGAAACTGTTTGTGGAACAAACACTTCTTATATTAAAATATATCTCCTGCCATTTTCCTTCATACCACATTCTAAAAAAAAAAGTTAGTAAATACCTGCATTTCGGAAAAGATGGGACTAAAGCAAAAAATCCAGAGGGAAGCTATTCCAATCCTGTTTTGCATATGTGTTGCATCAGGTATATACTTATGTAGGTAGCATCTTCTAAGATATGTAGCATAAACATTGTCTACAGCAACCTCAAATTAGTAATATATGCAAACCCATAATTTGATGTATTTGTAGTTGGTATCACTTTCTTCCCCCACCTCTTTTGTGGTAGAGTCATACTCTATCCTTGTAGAGAACATCTTATTAAACTGCTTTTCAAGAGTTAAGCCCGTCCAAATCTATATCCAGCCAGTATTTTACTGCCTTGTAATCACCAGAAGGGTATTTAGAGTTCTGAAAAAATGAAACACACTGAATTCTGATCAGGCTTGAGGGTGTGTCCTGTCCTCCTACTCAAAGGTTTGAGGAAATCTCTTTAATGTTTCTGAAGTCCAGAACTATGTTATATGACACAAATCACAAATGTTTAAAAAGGGATATTAAAAAATAAAAATACAGTACATTGAGATTCCAGAGACAAACCTGTGGAGACCTGACCAACCCTTGCCACGAAGTTCAAAGATGGGCTTTCAAGGAACACAGGCTTGCTACAACTAGGATGAACTAAGGAGGATCAAAGAGAACCTCTTTCTTAGCCATTAAAAGAAACAGTGTTATATAAATTAACTTTTTTATTATATAAATTAGATGCCCTGAAGTCAAAAAGTGTTGCCCCACCATCTTTTGATAAGTTGAATACTTCTAACACACTTATGACTGTGTACAACACGTATAATCATCCTTAATACATGGACACCCTATATATGCAAATATATTCACACTATTTAAGAATCTATATAACTTACATCTTAACCACTGAAAGATAATTATATGTGTATATACTTATAGAAGTATGGTCTACATAATACTCATTTAAAGATGTACCTAATACATGCACATACACACTCTTGCCAAGGCTTCCAGATTTATCCTTTAGGTTAAATATCTTGTTAAGAGCTTTCAGTTGGTTACAAATGTCTTTTTGTTTGTCCTCTAGGATACTACGGGGATGGCCTAAATGCCATCATTGTGTTTGCTGCCTGTTTTCTGCCAGACAGCAGTCGGGCGGATTACCACTATGTCATGGAAAATCTTTTCCTGTGAGTGATATTTACAACAAAATGTTTTCAGTTAATGTCTGCGGGCATGTGATGGCAGATAGAGCATCTTTAATAAAAGGAGATAGATGATGTAGACTATTCTAAGCCTTTGATTAAAAGTTGATGAAATCTGTGTCAAGGAAAATTGCTCAAGAGACCAAAAGCTTTAGAGGGGCTGTTTTGTCTGTAGAATGAATCGAAAACAAAATGAACACAGTCTGGTCTGCATTTTAAAATTCTGTAACGTTTCCTTTGGGTGAAGTATTATTTTTGTTCTCTGATAACATGTTCTTAGCCAACTGATGATAACCTGACCTCATTTATATCTGCCTTTATTTAATCTGACTTGCCCTTAGTATATAATAACATTGCTGACATTTTTGAAAGTCAGGTTTCTAACCTACACATTTTTCAAGTGTACCTGCATTTAAAAAAAAATGGAAAAAAGATAACTGTGCAAATAAATGAGTAATACTCTCAGAGAACTGATCTTAGGTAACTGCATTCTTCTCAAGCTGAAGAGGGAATGTGTGCAACCGTTCTTAAATATCATGCACCCTGTAATTTAAATGTTATATAATTATGGTGAAATAAGATGAACTCTTTCATGTGGAAACTGAAAACACTTATCTTTCTTCCTGTGATCAGATATGTAATAAGTACATTAGAGCTGATGGTAGCTGAAGACTATATGATTGTGTACTTGAATGGTGCAACCCCAAGACGGAAGATGCCAGGGCTAGGCTGGATGAAGAAATGCTACCAGATGATTGACAGACGGTATGTGGGCTCCATAATCTAATCACTATTTTGACTTGCTCAGTGACTCCCATCTCCAGTGACCTTTTAATTTACCAAAGATGCGATCACAATTTAGGAACATTGAATTAATGCTGATTTGAGATAATAAATTATAAAAATATTAATAAGTGTCACTTGATGCCCCAAATTTGAAATAAAGCAGATCTTCCCTAGATTTTGTTAAATGTTGTAATCTCAAACTTGGCAACAAGTATTTTAAATATGCATATGCTGTTGCCATATGGAGGTGCAATTTGAGCTGATAAGCCAAAGTCCATGATTCTTTACTAGTATCATGTAACCTTGCGGCCATTTTCGTGCACTAGGACTGTTGTGACTTAGGCAATCCTACTGCTCCTATTTCAACATTCACTGTTAATTCTGGCCCATATGGTGCCTTTGTGTGCCCCTTCCTCAAGATACGTCACTTCTATCCATACTGGTTTTATTAGAACCAAACACGTTATTGCCATCTACAGGAAAATTGTCATAATAAGCATACAAATTTATGATGTCTTCCATATGTGTGGCTTCCCCTCAGATGTGGCTCCCTGTATAGCAACATGTGAGTGTCCTGTTATAGTAACTAAAATCCATTAATCATCTAAACATACATAAAGTAGCATTGCTAATGCTGAAAAATATGCCTGAATGTACAAAACGCTAAAATGATTATCTGAAGGCCAAACAACCACATGCTATACTGTTACCATTTTCACTCTACAGAAGAAGAAACCCAGGCTCAGTAGAACAAATTGGCTAAGTTGCTAGTAAGAGTGTATTCATTTCAAAATAGTAAAAATAATGCTGACAAAAATGAAAAACATCGTTAAACAAAAACATGCCATATGGTTATAGATTTATGCACTCCAAGAATACAAAAATTCTATTTTACATTTATTCTTATGGGAAACTGAGGTTTGAATTACGCATGTTTCAAATTATATCTCAAAAGGCATTCGTTTGATTGATCATGGCATTCTGTACCTTCCTACCAGATAACAGTAACTTACATAGAATCCCCTAATATCATATATATATATTCTTATTTGGGGATATACTTTCTGTTTTAACTCCCACTCAAAATAGGTTATGAGTGGGCTTCCCTGGTGGCGCAGTGGTTGAGAGTCCGCCTGCCGATGCAGGGGACACGGGTTCGTGCCCCGGTCCGGGAAGATCCCACATGCCACGGAGCGGCTGGGCCCGTGAGCCATGGCCATGGAGCCTGTGCTCCGCAACGGGAGAGGCCACAACAGTGAGAGGCCTGCGTACCACAAAAAACAAACAAACAAACAAAATAGGTTATGAGTAATTTTTTTTCTTTTCACAATAGGTTGCGGAAGAACTTAAAATCATTCATCATTGTTCATCCATCTTGGTTCATCAGAACAATCCTTGCAATTACACGACCTTTTATAAGGTATGGTCATTACTGTAGTAAAAGTAAACGTACTAGTTTTTAAAAATATGTATTCATTGTCTTCTGAACAAAAATTCATAAACCAAGAGAGTAGGAAAATATGTTTGCCTCTGCCTTTCCTGAAAATATACTTTGGACTACCCAGCAAGAGACTCTAATTAAGAGTGAGCATATTTTCGCAGTGAATATTTTCCCCCCATAATTATAAAACATGACTTTTATACTGCTTGCTGTAAACACAGAAGATAAAATAGTGAGGTTTCTGTGCCATATTACAAAAGGGAACAGATAGTACTTTTAAAGTAATATATGGTATATGGTAGAGAATCAAAGAGGTAGAGTAACATAACAATGAAAATAAAGACACACCAGGGACAGAAACAGACGCCAGGTCTTGTCTTAATTGTTCTATTTCTTCTGAACAAATCCCACGTGGGTTACCAAAGGTAGGCAAAGCGTCTGAGCGGCCATTTTGAGAGCTTTGTTTTGATTATCCATAAGGCTTCTTGGTTTAAATTCACTTCAAATCAGTAAATATTTGTTTATCATCTATTCTGTGTTGGGTGCTGTATAACCTTACATTTCAGTGATGAAAAGTAAGATATGCCTTTTATATAGTAAGAATGAGACAGTTAAATGAAAGGGACAGTACAGGTTTTCTGGAGAGCTTTACAAAATATAATAAAATAGGGAGGGGCAAGATAGGGGTATGGAATTAAGAGGTACAAACTAGGTATAAAATAAATAAGCTACAAGCATATATTATACAGCACAGGGAATACAGCCGACATTTTATAATAACTTCAGTGGAATATAGTCTATAAAAATAGGGAATCACTATGTTGTATGCCTGAAACTAATACAATATTGTGAATCAACTATACTTCAGCTAACTAGAACAATGTCTTCCCTAACGTCAGGATACCAATCAGATAAATTGAAATTTTTCCATCTCCAAGTTATTAATGAATCCCTAAGAAAAATTCTGATCACTTTACTTCTGGAGAAAACAATTAAAGGTTAAAATCCTTTATATTTTTTTAATGTAGATTTTACTGTGCCTTCCAGAGTCCACCTTTTTTGTTCCCTGTTCACTTATTTATTTAGCATTCCCATCCCCTACTTCCAAAAACTGAGCAGTAGCAGGATTCAACCTAGTCTTCCTCTGGCAAAGATTTCTTTACCATACCATGTTATATTACTTTAAAAAATAATATGAGCTTTTAAGATGTACAAAAAGCCACTTATTTTAAGATTAGCAGAAAATGCTTTGACAGGGGAGGAGGAAGAGCTTATATAAACTTTAATGTGTAAAAAAGCAAGCATTAGAATTGATATTGATTCACTGATGTTTATTTAATAGTTCAGCTCTAATTATAAAACAAATATATTTCTTCCTGATAAATACTTGTTATGGTAAGAGTATTGAAAACAGATTGTAAGTCAACATTTATTGAAGGGCGTTTCAAGATAATAATTACAACAAAAATAATAAACTTATAGCAAGTAGTGTTGCGGTAGATCATGTATAATAATGGCCTACCTTTACTGAGTGCTTACATGCATTATTTTATTTAACCCTAATGACAGTCCTCTGAAGGAGGTACTGCTTACTATTTCTGTTATATAGGAGAAAACCCTGAGGTTCAGTGAGGTCAAATAAATTGTCTAAAGCAGGAGCCAGCAAAGCCATTCTGTAAAGGATCAGATATTAAGTATTTTCCATGTTATGGGCCATACAGTCTTAATCACAACCACTCAGCTCTTCCGTGGTAGGGTGAAAGCATCCGTAGACAATATGTAAATAAATAAGTATGGCTGTGTTCCAATAAAACTTGATTCATGAATACTGACATTGAATTTTCTGAAATCTTTTACATGTCACAATATTCTTCTTTTGAGCATTTTTCAACCATTTAAAAAATGTAAAAACCAGTCGTAGCTCAAGGATGTAAAAAAAAAAAATCATAAGCTGGCTTTGGCCATGGTTTGCCAACCCCAGGTCTAAGGTAACACAGCCAAGAAATGATAGATTCAGGCTTTGAACCCAATGTCTGCGTAATTCTAAAGAACACACGTTTCAAGCACTTAAACACCGTGTTCTACAATTTCATCATGTAAGACCCTCTTTAAATATCCCTCTGTAAATCAGTCTACATCAGTGTCATCAATTTTTTGAACTGAAAAAAGGAGGTCACTAAAATGTATTATAGGTCTTTTCACTGCTAAAGGGTAACACCTATGATAGAGGTATATGGTAAGTTTTTTTTTTAATTCATGTATTTTTTAAATTGAAGTATAACTGATTTACAGTGTTGTGTTAGTTTCTGGTGTACAGTGAAGTGATTCAGTTTTATATATATACATATATATATATGTATATATAAAAAACTGAATATGAAAAAGAATATATATCGTATTTCCATTATGGTTTATTGCGGGATATTGAATATAGTTCCCTGTGTTACACAGGAGGACCTTGTTGTCTATCTATTTTATATATATAGTAGTTTGTATCTGCTAATCCCATACTCCTAATTTTTCTCTCTCCCCTCAAATGCCTTTTTTTAAAATGAATCGTTTGTGTCAAGCATTGGGTTAGGTGCTGGAGCCTGAGAAGTTAAATAGCTCAGTTGCTGCCCTCAGGGAGTTCACAGCCGGGCAGCTGACATAGGAGGACTAGAAAACAGTTATAATACAGGGTACAAAGGAAGCGCGATGAGGCCTGATAACTCACGGTGAGTGTGAGTTTTAAGGTAACAGGTGGAGTGTGAAGGCTGAGAGTCTGCATCAAGAGAGCTTTCCAGAAGAATGTGCCCTCAAGTTGAGTTCTGAAGACTAACAGCATTGGCTAGCTAAAGCCAGGTAGAGGAAACAGCAGGTACCAACACACCAAGAAGGAGGTACCATACACCAGGCATATTTAGAGAACTGTACATTCCAGTGTGGAGGTGTCCCCCCTTGCATAACTAACTTCTTCTGCCTTTTTATTCCACCTCCTCCATCTTTCATCAAAACCTGAATTTAGCTTGAAAACTCTGGAGGAAGGAAGTGGCCTAAGGTAGCATATTGTTGGTAGTGTGTGTTCACCCAAGGCTGATCAGGACGACTAGAAGTGACTTTTGGGAGATGAAGGGTGTTCACAAGTCACAGCCAGTGGCCCAGGGTCAAAACTGCGAGTAAAATGTGAAAGACAGATGTATGGAGAACTGACCTTGAAAAGACTTCCTATTAGAATATGCAGTAGTTGAACAGAAGACAGTACAGTTGGCAGGTGGCACAGCATCCTCCCAGTAGACTGGGGAGGCCCTTTCATTGGAGAACATTCAGGAAAGTTCGATGCCTGATCAAATTCCCTTTCAACTGGAATGATCTATTTTTAGAAGTAGCTTGCTATTACACCAACAATACAAAAATGCCTTCCTTCTTCTTATAAAACATCCAATCATTATAAAGACCAAGTTCTTCCTTCAGCAACTACCGACTCTTGTGCCCAGCCCCCTTCCCCAGAGGCAAATTCAGGGGTCTCCTTGCAAGTTGTTTTCTATGCATTTACACACATCTAAAATGACAACATTGAGATGAAAGCCGTCTGTCATTCAAATCCGATGATTGGAACATTGTTTTTTGAACATTGTTTCATCTGGAATGACCTTTCGAGATTTAAAACTTTAAAAAGTATATATATATTTAAAATAAAAGTACAACTAAAAAAATAAGAGGAAAACAGGTTGATATATATTTTAAAAATATATCAACCATGGTAGATTCTGAAAGAACTAATGACAAGATTTTTGTTTGCTAAAAACAAACAAGCAAACAAAGGGAAACAAACCATAAACCGGTGACAATTCAGAGTGGCAGGAACCACCGGGAGGCCATGCCATGTGTGGACCCTGCAGTCAGGCTGCCCGGGTTTAAATCTAGGCTTTGCCACTTACTGAAGGTGAAATCTGGGCAAACACTTAACGCCATATGTTTTAAGTTTCCTTATCTTTAAAAAGAGAACGATAACAGTATCTACCTCATTAGGCTATCAATCATAGGAAATAAAAGAATATATATAAACCAGTTAAAATAGTGTCTGGCACATAGTAGCTACTCAAATAGCCATTCTTCTTAGTAAGAGTGCTGGGACAAGGTGATAAGAATTTTCAAGAAGAGGCAGCAGCCTGAGAAGGGATGGAGGAGCGACTGATATCTTTTTTCTTTTCTTTTTTCTAGTTCAAAGTTCAGCAGTAAAATTAAATACGTCAGTAGCTTATCAGAACTCAGTGGGCTGATCCCAATGGATTGCATCCATATTCCAGAGAGCATCATCAAGTAAGTCCTGATGGTTTTGAAGATTTGGGGAGAAATATTGCATGTCTGGAGAAGGAGATTAGGAAATAACTGATTTATAAAATATGGGGAAAGGGCATTACCTTCTATTTAAAACCAATACTAAACATCCTCCAATAAATATTTTCCTTTCTTATAGCCTAGCGATAACTGTTCTGTTCTTTCAGATCTTCTTTCACATAATCTTCTACTGGTGTTACTGCAATTTCCTCATTTTTATCTTGAATTTACTACCATTTTGGAGAAAGCCTGAATTTAACATGAATCAGCATATTTGTTACTTGTGTCTAGCATGCCACACAGACCCAGTGGGTTTCGTGCATAGCCTGGATTTCTTCACTGCCTTACATCAAGTAATTTATCGGCTTGACCCTAGGAAAAGAGAAAAAAATTACCCTTTCTCTGTTTTCTTCTCAGTCCTTTTTCTTCATGGTTCCCTTCAGGTGAAAGATAAAGCAGAGTGGTGGGTGGTGCAGTTAGGAATGACCTCCTTACTCAGTATAGGGTAAAGCCTGTGGGAAGAAAGTATGGATACTGAAGGTGGTAGAATTAGGCTGCAAAAATAATACAAATAAAAAGTTAACCGAACAACTGCTTGGAGCTGGGACTTAAAAACATGATGCTGGAGAATGAACCCTCCTAACTGGTTCATTGTTGCAAAAGAGCTATTGTTTACTGTCGATCATGTTTTTCTTTCACTGTGTCTGATTCACTAGCTTTCTGTGTGATTAAAACTGAGAGGAATCTAACCATCAGCTCAAGAGAAAACAGTCAAGGATACCCCATCTTCCTCCATAAGATGGAGAGCAAAAGTGACCTCCCAATTTGGACTTCCAAAAAAGAGTCCCCTCACTTAAAAAAAAAAAAAAAAAAAAAAGGCACAGAAACTGGAAGGAAAAGACTCTAATGTGTCTCTGCTGTGCTAGGCATAGAAGTGCTCTATTTATATCTTTTATTTAATCCCCACAGTAAACCCCCGTTTACGGAGAAGGAAGACAACTTAGGAAGGGGACGTTACTTATGCAAAGTATAAGTAGGAACAAGGAAGAGATGGAACTAGAATTCAAATCCAGGTCAGCCTGGCACCGCAATGCCCATGCCCTTTTCTAGCAGATTTCTTTACTTCCCTTAAAAAACCATCTAAAGTCAAAACTCAGAAGCAGCTGCGTTTGGTTTTCCGGCATCCCAATATCAGGTAAGAACAGAGGATACCGACTGGGTTGAGGACTGCCAGTTAGCTCAGCTGAATCAAGCAGAGTGTTCATAAGCTCCTAATGGTGGCTTTAATCCTCACTAGCTTCATAGAGTCCCGAAACCAGCACACCTTGTAGCTCTAGCCTGCTGCCTCAAAAAAGGAACCCCATCTCCAAATCCCACTCCTAGTCTTTAAATGTAAAAGTACTGGAGCACCCACCTCCTATAATGCTGTCTCCCTTTGCAAAAGATGACAAGGACCTTCCGTCGTCAAGTGGAAATGAGCACTGGACATTTTCTAGGTAAATATGGCAGTGCTTCCCCAGTGTGGCAAGTGGAAAAAGAGAAGAGAGTGGGCTTTGGAGGCTTAGCATTAGGTTTGAACCTTCCCACCTGCCTCTCTGAGACTTCAGGAAACCTATTTAAAACCCTGAGTCAGGGCTTCCCTGGCGGCGCAGTGGTTAAGAATCCGCCTGCCAATGCAGGGGACACGGGTTCGAGCCCTGGTCCAGGAAATTCCCCCACGCGCGGAGCAACTAAGCCCATGCGCTACAACTACTGAGCCTGCGCTCTAGAGCCCACGAGACACAACTACTGAAGCCTGTGCACCTAGAGCCCGTGCTCCTCAACAAGAGAAGCCACTGCAATGAGAAGCTCACACACCGCAACGAAGAGTAGCCCCCGCTCACTGCAACTAGAGAGAGCCTGTGCGCAGCAACAAAGACCCCACGCAGCCAAAAATAAAATAATTTAAAAAAACAAACAAACTCTGAGTCTCAGCTTCAGCATCTTTAAAATGAGAAAGTAAGGAGCAATGGAAAGGTCCTGAGGGCTGAATGAGAACAGTGTACGCAAAGCATTGAGGAAGCCTGGCACAAAGTTGGCAATCCAGAATGTTATTTATTGTAACTGTGTTGCTTTTAGAGACTTGCTGTTTACACAGGGAAGTTTAGTTGTTGAGAAGTTAAACATGCCAGAGGAGCTTTTCATTCACCTACACATGTCAGTTTTCAAGGGCTCCATTTGGGAAAAGTTTCTTTGGCAGGAAGGGCTTCATTTGGAAAGAGTTTCTTCTGGAGGAAGAAATTTACAACCATACCCGCCCTCCCCATGTGTCCATGATTGACCTCTCCCGTCTTTTGTAATCCATCTCCTCTGGATGTCCTTTCTCTCATTTCTGTGACTGACCCTCATTGCCTCATTTTCATATTATGCCATTTTCAAGCCATAGCTCCTTCCCGTTACACAATAGCATTCAGAGGGTCTGATCTCATCCAATCCCAAGACCAATATTCAGCTGGGATGGAGCCTGTCATCAAAGGGCTTAAATGCAAGAAAAATGAGCCCAATCTGGAATCAGATTTATAATCACTGATTACAGGCGATTCTTATTATTTGTGGCAGTGATGTTCTTACAAGATTTGAATAAAGTACTGAACCGTTGTTTCTAGGGGGCATACAGGGCTGAGTTTCTGTGAGTACTCAGTCACCACATTTTCATTGACCGATTAATATATAAACTTGATTTATTGCGTTTCTGTTTAAAGATATTTTATTTGACCTGTACTGTTGATTGACTAACATTGAACTCAGGGCCAACAGCACTGTAACTTGTGCCTGAATAAAGCTTATCTAACACACATATATCCTTCCCTAAGGCACACCATAGCCTCCCTGTGCTTAGGAATACTAGATGGTACTTAAGCACAATGTTTGGGGAACGTTTTTAATAAAGAAAGAGATCGCCAGCAAAAAGCACAAAAATGAGAAAAACATGACACTTCAGAGACTGTAAAAAGCCTACTTGTTTGCAGCAAAAGAGCTGAGACGAGAAGGCGGAGCCTCGCCTAGTTCCACATCAGCTGGGAACCCACAGGTCAGGTGACTCAAATTTCTGGTCACTCTGTGAACATCCACACGTGACCATGAAAGTGCCGTAAGTACTGCTTTAGAGGTTGCAACTATGGTTTAGCAAGTAGGCGAATTTGCAAACACGGAATCTGCAAATCATGAGGATTGGCTGGATATAATCATAAATTCGAAATCATTGACTATATCTAATAAAAACAAGATTTCTCCCCAAAGGCAATTTGATTACTCTTTGGGTAGGCTTTTCCTCTCCTGTTTTGACTGTTCTGTAAAACACTGACCTGTCATTTTTTTTCCATCTGTCTGTCTGCTCGTTTTGCTCACTGCATTCATTTTTTATCCTGTAAGGTACGATGAAGAGAGATCTTATAAGAGAAGTGTGAGGTAAAAGTCTCCTGATCTACAGTTCACGCTGGGTCCTCTGTGTGTGTACACCAGTGTCTTACTTGTGGGTGACCTCAACACGCTATCAGAGCAGAGGTCCTCGTACCAGTCCCTTGTAGTATATCATTTCCAGTCTTTGTCTTGTGTGTAAAAAAAGCTGTTGAGGTCAACCTTATTTGCAACTGAAACCTACTAAACCAGATACGTCCCTGACTTGGCCCAGGCTGCAAGCTAACTTTAACTGTCCCCAGCAACTGCTATGGCTGTTTCCAGCTTTATTCAGCCAGCATGTTGCCAATTTTCTTGCAACGTTTATATCTATCATCTTTACGAAGGACTTTGCAAAAGAAACGTACATAAACGTTGAATAGGAGTTCTGAACACACCGTATTTAATTGAAGGAATGTGTCTCAGTGCTCCAAAGGTTGGTTTTTAAAAGCACATACGCTCCACTTATGTCTGGCTCTGCTTTGCTGGGTGACTCTTCTCACGCTCTGCTTGCTTTTTTGTTTCTTTTCTACACTGCTAATTTTTGCTCATGCAGACTGGATGAAGAACTGAGGGAAGCATCAGAAGCAGCTAAGTAAGACTTGGTTTCCATTCAGCAGCGGGCAGTGATGTTGGCTTGCATTTCAGGAATGAAATGGGAGGACCTGCATGCCTGGTGTTTTATTCTTGCATCCTGACAATACTGCCCTTTAAAAGTTTCCTTTGTTCCATGATAGATGTAATTTCTCTTATTTGTACTACAGTCTGTTTGCCCCCCACACCCTCCCCCCCCCCCATGATCTTGGTTATCTTGGTCATCTTGTTACTGTTGTTTAATTTCTTTTAAAAATATACATGCAATTTTAGGCACTACAGCAAAAGAAACACATCGCAGGCATGCCACATATAGTATAACATCCAGATGATCGCTTGGCTGTATTGAGGCAATAAACCTCACCAATTCATACTAATGCAGAAAAATGATGGCAAGTTGAATTTTGCAATAGTTTTGTAGAACCAAATTCACGAATTCCCGAGATTTTTTAAAAACACCTTATTTTGGGGCTTCCCTGGTGGCGCAGTGGTTGAGAGTCCGCCTGCCGATGCAGGGGACGCAGGTTTGTGCCCCGGTCCGGGAGGATCCCACATGCCGTGGAGCGGCTGCGCCCATGAGCCATGGCCGCTGAGCCTGCGCGTCCGGAGCCTGTGCTCCGCAGTGGGAGAGGCCACAACAGTGAGAGGCCCGCGTACCGCAAAAAAAAAAAAAAAAAAAAAAAAAACACCTTATTTAGTGACTGGCAAATACAGCTTAACTAACAGCTTCTGAGCTATTTGGATGAATAAAAAAATTATTGCTCACTATTATTATAGTTTTCAAAACAGCAAAATCATAACTTTAATGCAAATATAAAATGAATACATGCCAATGATTTTGTTCAACTAATTATTTAATGAAGGAACCAGTAAGCTGTTAAAACCAGTTCAAAGAGCATTTGAAAAGCCAGACATCTATAGGCAGTTTATAAAGGAACATTAGGATAAAAATATTGGTTTAGATACAAAACTGATTAATGTTCAACAGGGCAATAAACTGTAACCTTAGGGTTTTCTTTTCCACTGGACAGAAATTATTTGCATCTCTGCTCAATAAAAATCTACAAGTTAACATCTGCCTCTACAGAGTTGTAAGATCCATAGAAAGTCAACTCAGCACTGCTATTAAAGAACATCCAGGGCTTCCCTGGTGGCACAGTGGTTGAGAGTCTGCCTGCCGATGCAGGGGACACGGGTTCGTGTCCCGGTCCGGGAAGATCTCCTCACATGCCGCGGAGCGGCTGGGCCCGTGAGCCATGGCCGCTGAGCCTGCGCGTCCGGAGCCTGTGCTCCGCAACGGGAGAGGCCACAACAGTGAGAGGCCCGTGTACCGAAAAAAAAAAAAAAAAAGGAAGAACATCCAGTAATTTCCTTTTCTTATTCCCCGGTCACAGATAATTTTTCTGACACTTTATGTTAAATCTAGACAAGAATATTTGCTGTATTAAGCTTCTCCATTTCACATGTTGCTCACACTGTTAATTTTTTTTTTTTTTTGCGGTACGCGGGCCTCTCACCGCTGCAGCCCCTCCCGCTGCGGAGCACAGGCTCCGGACGCGAAGGCCCAGCTGCCATGGCCCACGGGCCCAGCTGCTCCGCGGCATGTGGGATCCTCCCGGACCGGGCCACGAACCCGTGTGCCCCGCATCGGCAGGCGGACTCCCAACCACTGCGCCACCAGGGAAGCCCCACTGTTAATTTTTATAACCCGTTCCTGTTTTAATAGATATTGCAAAAGCAGAAAGCCTGGACAATGTCCAAACAGCTACAAATTCTGACTAAGTAAGATCTAAATTAGTGACGCTTTACCTGCGTAGGTGTAAATGCCAATTCCTCATGAAAACAATCCATTTAGATATTTTTTCCCTACAGCACATTCTTATAGCAGGTAATCTGTAGAATTATTTGCTTATAGTGTGGATCTTTTGGGCTTAAAAACTCAAGGAAAGGTTTTTGCTTTAGTAAGTTTAGCAGTAGAGTAGTTTACTGTTAAATACTCCTATCCTCTAGTTTTCTTTCAAGGTAACTGACACCCGTTTAGACTAACAATACTCAAAATTACACAAATTTTTACTCTAACAGAATCTTCTTAGTCTCTAACTCAACTGTTGAAAACAAGAAGGTGTGGAAAGAAGGAAGATACTAGAAATCAAGGAACCGAAAGTTGGTGTAATGTACCCCTTCAGCAGTTATCTTTGCTCAAATTGCACTGTCATGAGCTTTCCCTACAAAGAGAACTAGCAGTTAGTTTCCCTTTCGTATTCATTTTTTTAGGATAACGTATTTATGAAATTAAGGAGCTGTTTTCAAGACAAAAGATGAGGAAAGAGCATCAATAATTTTCCAGCCAAACCCACTATAGAGTCCTAGTCATGTGCTATCATTACCATAAAATCTTCCCTCCTTCAATAGTTATCTTCCCTCCATATTTCTACTCTTCCTGCTTAGCTACCATAGGAAAACATTTATCATTTTTGGTTTAGTTGTGTAGCTTTCTCTTTTTTTCTCTCAAATTCTTCATTTTGTTCACTAATCTACTGCCACAGATCCTCTCCCCCGATATCTAAATGGTCTCGGGTGGCCCTGAGATGTCTTGATCTCCTTCCTAAAGGAAGCACCAAGCTCATGCCTAGTACATACTAGATGCTCAGTAAATTTCTGCTGCATGAATTGGTGAATGTGCATAAGACTAATAAGATCATTGCTGTGGGGCAGTGGTTCTCAATCTTAACTGTGCATCAGAATCACCTGGAGCACTTGTTAAAACACAAGTATCCTGGGCCTCGCCCTCAAAGTTTCTGACTCGGCAGGGCTGAGAAATCTGTATTTCTAACTAGTTCCCAGTAATGCTAATACTGCCAGTCTCGGTACCTTGCTTTGAGAATCACTGTCTTAAAGTAAATGGCTGAATAAAAACAATTAGATTTGTCCCAGGAGATCTATGCTCTTGCTTTGGATTCAGTGAGTAAGCCGCCTGTCTAAATTCTCCTCCAATTGATCCTACTTCTTCTGATGGTGACATTACAGAGATGAGGCAATGAGATATATCTGCACATCTGAAAACGTGGAAGGAGAAAGAATTTTACTCTGTTGACCCCACCGATGATTGAAATCCCTCAGAATCCTTCCGTTTTGGCATGCTAGCTACATCTTCTTGACTACCTTTCAGCCTCTGAAGAGGTCCCCCAACCCTTGGACAGACTGTAGAGGATGATTTGAGGTTCAGAAAACATAAATCACTGCAGATCTATGGTTAGATTTTAGAAGCCAGAAAAACCAGGTTCCTTTCACGAACAGATGCCCCCTGACTTTCCACACGACCTTAACTAGAACGCTTCAGGCTGGTTCTAACAAAAGCAAACACATACCCTGTCAGGGAACAAAGCCTGTCTGTCTTTAGTCCCTCTAGTGTTTTTAAACATTCACCCTCTCCCCACATACACGTACACACACATACCACCTCCACCTCTAATTGACTTTCAGAAGGCAATTTCCTCAGCCTGCCTTATTTTTTTCCTTAAACCTTTAGTTTTATGTAGGAAAGAAAATACTTTCAAAGGATAAGTTGTATCTATAGAGCCGTTCTTATTTTGAAAACGGCGAAGAATCCGTCTGTCGCCTCTGGGGTGACAGTAACACGTGAGCTGCAAATTGCTGTTTGCCTTGGAAGGATTACGCAAAGTTAAAAAGCAGAAAAGCTAGGTTTGGAAGACTGCCCTGCCTTGATTCCACTGCAGCTTCACTAGGTTTTTCTAGAACAGTCAACACTTGCCTGACTGTCCTTGTTCACTAGAGTTGCCAGGTATCCTCCATAAAAATACCACCACCGGCGAGAAGGGAAGCTGGAGAGGGGCAAAAAGCCCTCTGCCCTTCTCAGGGAGCCAGACTTCTGCCATTTTCAACAAAATACCTAACATTAATAACCGAACCTCTGATGTGCAGACAGATACCCCGGCTTGTGAAATTATTCACATTACAAAAGGAACTCCCGCACGTAAAAAGGATCACAGCATCTCTTTAAATGGCGTTTGTTTGCCAACAATAAAATATTTACCAGAGGGGAACAAGTAACAGTTGGAGTGTTAAGTATTAATTGGAAATTAATATAAAGCAAGTTTGAAATTGGCTAACAGAGGAATCACATGGAATATCAAAAGCAGCTAATATTACACAAGAAAGCATAAACACATTCATACACCATAATAAAAGTTTCCTTATTTTATATGGTTACATTTTTCTTTCTGGATGAAATCAGTTTAGGTTAATGTTAGGACTCACTTGTTTGACCTGAATACAGATCAGCTGTAAGGTATTTTTCTGTAACAACACCAAAGAAAGCTGAAACTGGCATTCTTTTAGTGTCTTGGAAAATCTTCGTTGTTGTGAAAACTGAAAGTTAACTGTGTTCGTATGTAAATAACGTCAGGCTGCTTGAGAAGGATTGTCCTTTGTGTCTAAAATAGTATATTATTTGGGTTACAAATAAAAATTTGCAATATAATGTTCCCTGCATAAGATAGATTGAAAAGTCAGGAAAAAGAAAAAACAAACAAAAAAAAAACAAGGACAGAAGAGACCGATGGAGGTGTTTGGAGTTCTCAATCTTCCTTTTATGGTTCTAAATCAGAAGCAATTACTATATTTCAAAACTGATGGTAAAAGAATCAGAGCTTAATCTCATCATCTGTTCAGGTGTAGATGTGTTCAGTAGTAGCAATGGGACCACACTAAACAGTTTAAAAAGGCCAAATCTGTCGTGTTTACAAAGTGGTAACAGTGGAGAAAATGTTTACTGCTTCCTTTTTTTTTTCCTCCCCTTGCACTCAGAACTAGCTGCCTTTACAATGAACCAGAAATGTCTTCTATGGAGAAGGAGTAAGAATTCACCATCAATAACAACTGTGTGGTTACTTATTATGTTGTTTGGCTGGGCTCTGAAAGACAAAATACATTGAGGATTGGGTAAACACCGTTTAGATGTTCAGCTTTCATGTTCTCTATTCCTGAATTTAGAAACTTAAAGAGAAATGTGCCAGCTTAACACGGTCTCACTCATGATCACCATTAGATGACGTAAGGACAACCTAAGTCTTCATTTGGCATTCTATTTTTCCAGTCCAAAAGTGAGGAGAAAATGAGTATTTGAGCCAGATGTAAAAGCATTTGGGCAAGAGGAATGCAACTCTGCTTTCTGAATTACATCATTCATATTTTAATTAGTGAAAGTAGGGACTTCCATTTGAACTTATTTTGGTGGATGGGAGAGAAAACGTCCTTGTTTCGAAAATTCAAGAGGCAGTTGAGTCCGGATGGAACTTTAGGAATGATCTAGTCCATCTAGTCTCATCCTGTGAGAAACAAAAATTGAGCATGTACTGGGTTCTTACCACGTGCCAGGTTCTATGTAAAAACCTGCACGCACACTCTCTGATTTTTATCCTCAGAATAAGCCAATGAGGTGCGTTTTGTAGATAAGGAAAGAGAAGCATAGAGAGATTAGCTGGCCAGTCCAATTTGTACAGCTGTAAGAATGGCCCAGAGCTGGGACTGGAGCCTTTGCAGGGCAGTTTCAGAGCCAGTGGTTTTGAAATCAGAGAGAGGTGGTCTTAATGCTGGAATGGTATTCAACCTCTGATCTAAGAGAACACCGGGGAGGACAAAATTTGTCGCCTAAGACAAATAGAGTTCGTTATTGTCCCGGTCAGTTTCAGGGAATAAACTGTGGTCACCATGATGCTCTCAGGGAAATTGGCCATCCAATCGGGGACTCCTAATTGGGTTTGAGTTGTGGAGAGTTTAACCTTGTCCTTCTTCACAGGAATCCAGAAGGAGGGGCAAAGATCACATTTAAGTGTATCTGCTATTGTCACATTTTGTTCTCTTGTGACCTCCTTTCCCTGGAGGAGGTCTGAAGGGAAACTGGAAAATCCCAGTGCACTTACTCTGCAGTTGCCATGGTGACCTTACAGTTTAAGGAAGTTTATACACAAAAACTTGAAAGAGGTCTTTACTGAAAAGTACATAAAGAACAAAAGCTGTAAAAGAGACCTTTGAAATCGAGCAGCTACTCTTCTGAAGGGTACACTGGTCCCACCTTTTTTGAGATGAAGACAGCAAATGCTTCAAGCAAACTGTCACGCGAAAGTTCGGCAAAATAAAAAAAAACCATAGGCCCTTATAGTCCATCTAATCCTTTGTGCAAATCATCCCTCCCGCATCAAAACAGCGTCCCCTAGAGCAGAGTCCTGTGCCCACAGTTAACGCGGACGGATGTCCCTCACTAACCTACAGCTGCTGCATCTGTGGGCTTACCCACTCCTTTGCCTGCCTTGTGTGTTCTGTTCCTCATCTGTATAAAGGGCTGTTTGGGCTGGGGAGAGGGCAAAACACTGCTTCTGTTGGGCTTCATTCCAGGGATGGGCATGGGGGCGGGGGGATGCTGCAAATTGTTAATGTTACTTCCCACTTCTTAGAAAATACTCCTCTCCGGGCTTCCGCTTTCTTCAGCCCTCTCTTTCCTAAGCTCTTCTTTACCAGACACACGCTCACAGTGTGGAGGATGTGAAACGGGATGAGGGCCAGAGTGGCTGAGAGCTTTTTCTGCTGACTTCCAGCCCTGGGTTTCTGGCTTTCTTTAATATCGGAATACCAGGCTTCGTTTACCTTCTGGTTCCGGAGTGGAAGCATTTTACACCTTCTCTAGCTAGTATTAAATGGATAAACTGCAAAATGGGCAAAGGCTCTTCCAAGGAGCTCAATTAAGGCCAAGAATAAAACGCGATGTGTGCTGATACTGTAATGGCCTCATTTCCCTGAGAGAGAGAAGGGAAGGTTAAGTCCATCTCCCTGCTCTTCCTACAGCAAACAGGAGAGTTTCCTTTTATCATTAAACAATATTGTCAGAAGCTTTGTAAGAAACTTCGTTTAACACACGTTAGAAGCCAAACTAGCCTATAGGAAATGAGCAGAAAGCTACTGTGTCTCACTGGAAAATTAGTTCTAGAAAGTGAAGCCCATCTGCCCGATGAGGAATACTCCTTTCATATTTCAAGTCTGATGAAAAGTAAGTTTTTTCCGAAAAGCATACTATTTTTAAAAGTAGCCCCAGGTGCTTGTCTCCTTCACTGTCAGGTTTGGATTTTATTTATTCATGCATCTCCTAAAACCTGCAACATGACTTTTTATATTCTTACACACATAAAAAGTCTACATGATCCAGGAGAAGTGGTTCTGTGTGGGGAGACTTAAATTAGTAGCTTCACAACACAACTGTTATCTCGGAAATCAATCTTCAGTGTGGTTTCCTATATTAACTTAAAAAGCATCCACTCTTGACTATCTCTTGCTCCTTCCATAAACTGGGTTATTAAATTTCAACTTTTCAGCTTCTTGTTTACCAAAAGCTGAAGGGTTCAATTAAACCCTAAAAGGTTTACAAAAAAGTCAGTATGAAAAATGAGGTATTTCAAAATGGTGTGCTTTTTTCAGATTTTTATCAGGGGCCTAGGTGATGAAACAAAGTGACCGTGCCCTTTAAACTTTTCAAGATGATTTCAGGTGTTCTGACCCACATTCACACTCTTCAGATGTTGTGCCCCAGATGTAATAAATATTTTCTTGGTCTGCGAAAGAAACTGAGCCACCACCATATGAATAAGAATAAAAATCCAATCGTCAATCAAACTTAATAACATTCTTTTGGGAATAACTGCAGCTGGAAGTCCATTTTTGAAGCAAAAACAAGTCAAGAAGGATCTGTCTTTTGAAAATGCGTATTAGAAAAAGATCTAATCTAAAAGATCGAAGGGGTCAGAGTGGATAAAAAAGAAGACACCTCCATGGTAAAACCCTGCTGGTAAGAAGACAAGTCAGATCCTTGAGGGCATAAAATAGAGATTAATATCCATGACAACCTGGCCTCTCCTGACAGCATGGCTGGGTTTGAAAACTCCCAAAGGAGACAAGATGATTGTAAGCAGAGAGATGATTTTCCCATTTCAGAAAGACACAGAGCTACTACTGCGACTCTACTACTAGTACGAATATTACTGCTACTAATAATAGACATTTACTGTGCGCTCATTATGTGCGATTGAAAACACTGTAGACTTAATCCTTAGCAAGCTGTGAGAGATACGATTGTTCTGCTTTACAGATACAGACATGGAGACTTAGAGAAGATAGGTAACTAGGCCAAGGCCGCAGAGCTAAGAAGTGGTCGAATTGCTGAGGGTATTTCAAAGGAAGGATACCTTAACTACTGTAAACTGGATGGGCTGGCTTCATTTGCAGAGCTGCGAGAATAAACAGGGCTCAGCTGCTGCAGATTCCACCCGCAAAGCACAGTAACCTTTGCAAGATACAGACTTAAGGCTCGGGAGGGAGGGCAGACCTAAGCAAAATCCGCACATACTTCCCAAGCTGCCTGTTTCAAACAAAGCGTTTTTCTTTTCTCATGGTGGAAGTTCTTCCTCTGAGTGTTCACTGGCTGTACCCTCTTCTTTGGTAGATGCCAGGAAGTTGTGATATGTTCACAGGAGGTGGAAGAGAGGCACAAGTGGCCCGAAGCCATTTTAGGCTTATTCCCTAGATATTTGGGAACTCAGTGGACATTCTTTTTTTTTCCATCTTTTTTTAAAATTGAAGTGTAGTTGATTTACAATGTTGTGTCACTTTCAGGTGTACAGCAGTGATTCAGTATACATATATATGTCATATATATATCATATATATATATGGTATATATATATTCTTTTTCAGATTCTTTTCCCTTGACCTGGAGATTATCATGCTAAGTGAAGTAAGCCAGAGGACAAATGTCACGTGATATCACTTGTATGGGGAATCAAAAAAAGAAAACCCAATACAAATGAACTTATATACAAAACAGAAATAGACCCACAGACATAGAAAACAAACTTATGGATACCAAACTCAATAGACATTCTTTACAACAAGCTTTTCTTAGGATATAAGAATCCATCTCATTAAAGTAGTTGGCGCCCTTTTCAGGCAAATCCTTTGACTTTAGAAAATTTTGGAGGGTGAGAGTGAAAGCAGTGGAGTCACAGCCGGCGAGTCCCTCTCGCGTCACCTGGAGGGAAAAGAGAGCGCCTCACACCCATGGACGCCTCACACACACGGTTCAGAAGCACACAGGACCAAGCACGTGCCGTCACGGAAATGACAGACGATTCAGGAGCGAGGTGGCCCCTACCTGCGGGGAGGGACGTGTGGGCCACAGTAATGCTAGCCCCCCTCGGTTTATCAGTTTTTTCTAAATTATGGTAAAATACACCTAACACAAAATGTATTGAATAGTGTCTTGACCATTTTTCAGTGTACAGTTCAGTAATGTTAAGTACATTCACGTTGTCAGGCAACCGATCTCCAGAACTTTTTCATCTTGCAAAACTAAAAATCCATCCCCATTAAACCACAGCTCCCAACCCCCCACTCCCCTTCTACTTTCTGTCTGAATCTGACTGCTCTAGAGCCTCATATAAGTGGAATCACATGATATTTATCTTTCTGTGACTGGTTTATTTCACTTGGCTTACTGTCCTCAAGGTTCATCCATGTTGTAGCAACTGCCAGTTTCCTTCCTTCTTAATATTCATTGTATGTATAGACCACATTTTGTTATCCATTCATCCATCGATGGACACTTGGGTGGCTTCCACCTTCTAGCTATTGTGAACGATGCTGCTGTGAACATGGGTGTAAAAATATCTGTTTGAGTCCCTGTTTTTAATTATTTTGGGTATGTACCTAGAAGTGGAATTGTTGAGTCATATGGTAGTCCTATTTCTAATTTTTTGAGGAACCTCCATACTGTCTCCCATCATGGCTGCAGTAGTTTACCTTCCCACCAGCAGTGCACAAGGGTTCCCTTTCCTCCAACACTTTTGTTTTCTGTTTTTTCGATAATAGCCATCCCGGTGGGTGTGAGGTGGCATCTCATTGTGGTTTTGACTTGTGCTTTTTAAATAACAGCTTTACTGAGATAGAATTCACCCATTTAAATTGCACAGTTCAGCGGCACAGCATTGTCACTGAGTTGTACAACCAACGCCACAATCAATTTTAGAACATTTTCCTCACCTCAGAAAGTAACCCCATCACTCTCCATTTCCCCTGACCCCAAGTCCCTGGCAATCACCAACCGACTTCCTGACTATATCTGCCTCGTCTGGGTGCTTCCTGTCACATGGCACATGGGCTTTGGGTCGGGCTTCTTTCATTTAGCCTCACGTTTCCAAGGTCATACATACGGTAGCAAGTTTATAACTTTTCACGTGTTAGAAACATACTCTTGATGAATTTAACAAAATTTTAAAAGCTCCAAGACAAAACATCTGGGGGGAGGAATCAAAGGTGCTATGCGTGAAAAAAGGTCAACAGTGGTTTTCTTTGGATGGTGGCCCAAGAGGTCACTTTTAAATTTTATTTTTCTTCACAGTTTTCTGTATTTTTCAAAAACAAACATGTTTCTTTTATAATAGGAAAAAAATTTTTTTAAATATTGGAGGGGTTTTGCCATTGTTGTTTTATTGTTTACCTCTTAGTATTTAGCGCTTGTCAGATGTTCCTTATTTCAAGCAGACCATTTTTTTGCCCCACAAGGAAAGGCCATTTACTAAAAAATAGGTGGATTTCCAAAATGCAATAATATTCCTTATCGTAATCCACTTAAAAGGGAGCCTGCACACAAGTCTTTTGCCCCCTAGATCGTTTGGAAAGGCGTAAAATGCTTCCAGAAACTTTGGTAAAAGTGAACAGATTCCATATGTTAAAGAGAGCTTGGCAACTAGGGAAGATTGTGTTTCACCAGATTTGTCTAGTATAAGAAGCATGCATGATTTATTTTCAGTAAGTCCTTTGAGGAAAAAAAGCAAGCACAGCCCTCCTCAAATCATTACTGTTTCTATTCAGTCTCTCATGTTTCTCATTTCTTTTCTTTTTTTCTTTTTTTCCAAAGTATTAATCTGAAGCTAAAAGAAAAGCCCTAGTTGGCCATGGCTGGAAGAAGAGGATGCTTTTCTGCTTCGTGGTTCTGTTGAAACATATCTACCTGGAAGAGACAGGGCTGATGGTACTTTTTTCCCACTTTGCACTACCTAGTGCCATTCTAAATTTCTAAGGGGAAAAACAGTAAGGGAACTTGTTTGCTCTTAACATGTTTTATGAAATTGTGTGTATTTTCCTATTTTGCCAGTTATGTGCCTCTAAGATTTTAGTTGAACCTCAGCAAGAAAGTAGGACCTTCCGTTTCAATATTTCATTAACCCTTGGTGCAGTGGTATTTCGTCTCTTAGACTGGTGTTGACCACTAAGATAACTTCAGTCCACTATTTATCGTGAGTGGATTTGTTTCCATAGATTAGCTGGATTTCTCCTTGGTGATCATTTCAGGTTTAAAATACACAGGGCTCAACAGTCCCTAGGAAAGTGGTCCCCACATAACTCTACCTTTAAAATCCTAAGCTTGCTTAAGACAGCCATAAAGTAGACACAGGTGTGACACCACATCAGCTAAGTGCCCACTTGGCTCTTGTCCACGTGAATCGTCTCTGCTAACGTCTCTAAAGGAAGCCAGGCTTTCTAATTCACATCAATTTTATTTTAGTTATCAAACTGGGCATCATGTTTTCTGTGAATTGGTCTTTTTACAAAATCATTTCTCCAGCCTCCACGTTGAGAAACTTAAGGATCAATGTCCCCATTTCTGACAGCTGTCTGTGCTTCGAGCCATAAACTTAGTTCTTAGTTTAACTTAAACTTAGTTACACTTTAAGTGCCAAGGGTTCTATGTAAGGTGGCCCACTCAGAAATTCGTTATTTGGTAACATTCAGTTATCTGAATTTCTCTCTCACATGCATTATAAAAAGTAATCTGCTTTCACACACTCTAATCACAGCTTTCAAATTAAACATGAGTCTGTACTATCACTTGCAAAACAGTCCTTTGTAAGTCTTCATATGCCCTTTAAAACACCAATGTGGTTTAGAACCCGTGGGCCTCTAGCAGAGCGAGGGGTTTGTAATCCAGTGCCCCTACCTGTTGCCCTATGGCCTTCGAGTCAAGAATGGTTTTCACACTTTGGGCTAAGAAAAAAAATGTTTTTAATATTTCATGACACATGAAAACTATTCAAATTTCAGTCCCCATAAATAAAGTTTTACTGAAACACGGCCCCACAAATTTGCTTACAGACTCTGCAGCTACTTTCGTACTACAGCAGCAGAGTGAAGTAATCGCCATAGACCATGGGCCCACGGAGCCTAAAACACTGACCCTCTTTATAGAAAGCGTTTGCTGAGCACTGTGTCAGCACATCCATCCTTCCCCCTCCGCATTTGTATTCAGATATTGGTTTCTCTAACAGCATGCACAAACGCACCAACTAATTTACTCTTAAGAAAGAGAATTTTGGCATCCACAAGTTAGTGAAACGCATGGCTTGCTGAAAAAGGCAAGGAGTCCTAGCCACGAGTCCGTGGCTCAGGTTGTGTTTACATGACCCAAAGTGGAGCCTGCTTAGAAGGCTTTTGGCTGTACAGAGAGGCATTGCTGAGGTCCTGCCCTTACCCTGGAGACGATTCTCAGTCTCCAGTATCAACTATTACTAATAAGCTAGCAAAAATTAAAATGCAGTGGAGAACGGGGTTCCACCATAGTCTGAGGATGGTAACTGCATCCGGGAGAGCTGTCGGGGACACTTCGAGCCCTACGTGTCATGAGCTTTGAAATACTTTGAAGCAGACGTCTTTGCACAGGTGACTGAATTGTCCCGCCCTCATCTGCTTCCCGTCCGCCTCCACCCCTCTTCCAGATGTGCTCTCTTACACACAGGTCAGCTCTCTTTCCTCCATAAGCCCCAGCTATCTATGTCCTCCCCTCGGTCCCTTTCCGCTTGGTATCCTGTTAAACCATTCTTTGGGGTCCTCCTCCCTCACAACACCTGGTGTGTCTGAGAGGAAAACCCCCGGAGCGCAGCCCCTCCCACAGCTCACCTCTGCCTTCGGCAGCCCAAGTTATGCCTCTCTCAGAACAGAGCAATGACCCGATTTTCCAGTTGGCTCACTGCTGCCCTGACATGATTAGTCACAATGCTCCCTTTCGCTCAGCCATATCCCATTTTGGAAGAGAAATTACATGGTCCCCCTAGCCACCGGAAGTAATGAAGAATCCGCTGTTCAGCTTAGCGGTGTGAACCCGAGGACATAGAGCTGTCCATAAAAGGCTCTTGTGAGAGAGTCAACCAGACAGGACAACAGTCCCACCATTCACATATTCTCTGAACTTGGCCAGCCTGTTCATGGAAGGCTACTCAGGTGGTGTTGTGTTTGGAGCTTCATCTTCCTATGTGGAAATGAGCATCTTGCTCAATCAGTGATTTTGTTTGGGCTGTTCTACGGGCTGCGTAACCATTCTGATAGGCATCTGCTATTTTATTATCTTAAAAAGACAAATTAATTGCATGTGCTAGAGAAAGGCCACCAGGTAAATTCAAACCAAGTACATAGAAGCCTAGAAGAATCCTGAAAACAAATAATCGCTCAGCCGATATGTAGACAGATGTAAACATTCCCATCATCAACTATCTAGCTCTTGCATTCTGGGCATTCTTGCTTTGGTTCTGACTTCTGGGAACTGTTTGCACTTTTCCTGTAGATTTGTTGTTAAGGGAACCAAGGGGTCATTGGGGCAAACGCATTGTTTTCCTAAAGTGGCAACTGCTATTCACTTAGCTCCTTGATTAAGAGACAGAACAAAAATCTGCGCAGAAGATATCATCAGGGAGTAAGAAAGTTTGTTTGAGGGCAATAGCTGGGGGTGGAAGAAAACCCGAAGTTCCTGTTGAAGCCATACAATGTTTTATGGGGTTATCTTCTAAGACAGCGGTCCCCAACCGTTTTGGTACCAGGGTCCGGTTTCATGGAAGACGATTTTTCCAGGGACAGGGTGGGGGTGGGGTGGGGTGGTTTCGGAGGTAATGTGAGTGACGGGGAGGGAGCGACAGGAGGAAGCGACAGGGAACGAGCGACGGGAGCGAGCGAAGGGGAGCAGCAGATGGGGAGCGGCAGATGGGGAGCGAGCGACGGGGAGCGGCAGATGAAGCTGCGCTGGCTCGCCCGCCCCTCACCTCCTGCTGTGTGGCCCGGTTCCTACCAGGCCGTGTCTGGCGGGCAGGGTTGGGGACCCCTGTTCCAAGACATAACTCTGACATGTGTGAGGAAGTCACTACTCCAAGCCTTTGTGTTCTTAAGGTCTTGTTTTAAGTATTCAGTTATGGTACTAAGTTTGCAACCCTCATCGAATTAATCACAATGCCTCTGTAGTTTGTTCCCTTAGAAACATTTAGATGTGCACAAACTAATCTTTTATATATTTAAAGGTTTTTTTCTACCACATATTGGATCGCTCAGAATAAAGTATCTACTAGACCTTTGTTTTGGTAAATAAATAAATTCTACCTAAATAGTGCAAATTAATAATATAAAGATATGTACCACCACCACACACACATATATATATATATATATGTATATCCTCTCTGTATAATTCAGAAATAAACATTGATTCCACACACAAGTGATGGCTTTCTTTTTCTGAGTCAGCAAGAATCTGTTTCTAGCTTCGCTTTGCAGGAGTCTTATCTGGATATCAGTCTGGCTAGGTACCTGGTCCCTGAGGACAGTATGCATTCTGGCTTCCTTGTCACCCAAACATTATTTCCCTTTTCATTTTTGCTTTCCATGCCTCAATGAGCTACGCTTTCAAAATGTATGGTGTACCCCCTGGGTGAGCAATTTCTCACTTTGGAAGCATCTCCATGTTTCATGGTTACTTGATTTTGTCAACTTCTCCTTTCTCTGTCTCTTGCCTTTTCATAGCATATGTTTATTTTTTATTTAAAATTCATTAAATGCCATTTTATTTTTAGTTGTTATTGTTTTGTTTGGGTTTTTTTACTTTTAGAGCCATCAAGTGGTGTTGGGAATTATCACTAAGCTTTTTTTTTTTTTTTAAACCTAATAAACAAATGTGTACCTCTGCTTCTCAGAAAATTGCGGGAGGAACCAAATGGGAAGTTGCTCTGCAAAAAGTTAGACGTTGCACGTTCTCATGATGTAGGAATGAGTCCTGGTGAGTACTGTCCTCTACCCAATGAAGGGAAGAAGGACAAGAGAAGACTGAGAAGCAATTACAGGCAAATGAAGGGCACGATACTGCAACGTGTACTGTTAACCTTCATTCCACTCCCTTCACCTAACTGGTCGTGGGAATGGAAGGCAGGCTAGGGGAAAGGATGGGTAAAGTGTGGGGATATACACACTATGGTGTATTACACAGCTGTTAGAAGCAACAAATTACACACTGATGGAGCAACACAAATCAGGGTAGAGTGGAAGAAGGAAGAACTCAGTATTTACAGCACAGTGCCATTTATGTAAATTCTAAGCCTACACACACAAAACAGTGCTACCTATTATACAAAGTCCATGCATATTGAATGACTTAGCACACTCATTAGAGGGAATACAGGGGTAGGGTGAGGACTGGGGACCCAAAATGAAGCTGGGAGTCTAATTAAACATCAAAATAAACAATAAACCTTTCATAGGATGAAAATACCTTAAACTTTCAGCCACAGATCATGGAAGAGCCGTGTTAAGGTGCTTGGGGTCGTCAGGGGCTATTCCCTTCTACAGCTTCTCCTGTCGTTGTACCCTTTCCCTGCATTGGCAGCGTCAGGGCTGCGGCAGCTGCCAGAAGGCTGCCCTGGGCTACATCACCCTGAACAGTCACGGAGCTTTTAATGAAGCTGGTGCCTTCTGACACATCCATCCTCACACAGCGGTAACCTTGATAGAGCAAGGAGATTGCCCTGTGAAGCTCATTTTCCTAGATTTTCACTTACATCCATTGAAAACAATTCTCTTTAGCCAAACAAAATTATTTCTTTTTGATATGCAGCCATTTTAGTGATACTCAGATGGCAGACACTACTAATTGCCAACCACTACCTCTCTTGCCTCACTCGCAGTGAGAGACCTGCACCCTCGACGCTTAATCGTGCCCTCCTTGTGAAACTCTTCTCCCATAGGTTGGTGAAGTGAATTGTCCTTTTAGCCACCCAGCCCCATTTTTGTTATCTATTGCTACATAACAAATTACGGTGAATTCTCATTATTTGAGGCAGTTACATCCTATAAAGGCAATGAGAACACTTAATTAGCAGGTACTGAACCATTGCTCCTAGAGGAAATACAGGGTTTTAGGTTCCTGTGAGCCTCTGGTCACATTTCCATCAACTGATCAATACCTAATCTTGTTTTGTATGTGTTTCTGTTTAAATACGCTTTCTTTAATATATATTGTTGACCCATTAACATTGAACTCACAGCCAAATCCTGAATATAACTCATGCCTGAACAAAGCTTATCTAATACAGGAATTTTCTCCATAAGGCACATCACAGCACTCAGGAACATTAGACAGCGCTTCAACTCTCTCCTTGGGGACCATTTTAAAGAGTAAAATTACAAACAAAAATACCAAAAACATGGCACTAAATAGACCATGAAAAGGACGCTTGTTTACTACCGTAAAGGACAGAGACCGGAGAGCTGAGCCTTGCCTTGTTCAACCTCATCTGGGAGCATGCGCATCAGACAACTCAGGCTTTCACCACTCTGTACGTGTCCATAAATGACCATGAAAACAAGATGAGTATGGATTTGGGGTTACAAATAAGTTTTAGTGAGTAGATGAATTTGCAATTATGGAATCCTTGAATAATGAAGATCAACTGTAACCGAAGACTTAGCAGCCTAAAACAACACACGTTTATGATCTCAGTTTCTGTGGATTGGAAATCCCGACACATCTCAGCTGGATCCTCCACTTCAAGGTCTCTCAGCTACAATCACAGTGTTGGCTCAGAGTCCCTCACAAGACTCCACCAAGAGGGGTGACATCACCAAGATAGTGTCCTAAGTCATTCCTGACTTTGTTCCCTCTCGCAAGAGGTTCAACTGGGACAGAATCTGCCTCCAAGTTCATTCACATGGTTGTTGGCAGGATTCAGTTTCTCGAAGGTTGTTGAACTGAGGGCCTCATTCCTTGCTGGTCATTAGCTGGAGGCTATCCTCAGTTCTCTGCCTCACGGTTCTCTCCAACCTGGCAGCTTGTTTCATTGAAATCAACAACAAAGAATTTGCTAGCAAGATGCAGGTTACCATTTTTGTAACCATATCACAGAAGCAACATCCTGCCAATTTTGCTGCGTTCTACTGATTAGAAGCAAGTCACTATATCCAGCCCCCACTCAAGGGGAGACGATTACACAAGGATATGAATACTAGGACGTGCGAATCATCAGGTGCCTTCTTAGAAGCTGGCCTACAATGCCCCCTTCGCCCTCTGCAAATCCTCTTTGAGCCCCTCTTGCCTCCTCTCACCTATAAGTGATGGTGTTTCTCAATGTTTCTCTTTTCTTTGCTTTTCTACCATTTCCCCAATGACTTCAGGTAGCACATCTCTTCAAATTATTCAAGACCTGGCTTCAATCCCAACTTCCAAACCCCCACCATCTCACTCAATCTCTGTGCTCCCTCTAATCTCTGGGGTGAAAAAATTAAAGTCTTCCCCTTTCATGACCTGATGAGACCATTCCTCTACTATCCCATTCTCACTGAAACTACACATAGTGGGAATTAAATCCTGGTTCTGCTTACCAGCTATATTACTTTGGACCACTCAACTTCTTTGAACCTTAGTTATCCATTTTTAAAATGTGGATAAAACTCCCATCTTACAAGTTTATGTAAGAGTTAAATGGGATTTAAATGTCCAGCCTAGTACTTAATACATAGAAGGCATTCAATAAACATGAGTTCTTTTCCTCATCTTCCCACTCAGCCCTTTGTCTGTTAACTTGCCAACTTCTCCAAATCCATTGCCAGCCCCACCTTTACTTTCTGTCAACCACATTAGCATCTTGTGTCCTCTCCTGCTCCCTCTTTTAAATAGACTAATTCTCGTGAATCCTCCTCCTCTTCTCTCAGATATAGCCATTTTATACCATCCTCTGCCTTACTCCACCTCTAGCTCCTTCCAGGCTTTCCATCTCTTACCTTTGCTCAGTTTACCTCTGGTTTTTAATTTTTATTTGGAAACAATCTCAAACTTGCAAGAACAGAAGAAGAAATTACTTTTCCTGAAATATCTGAGAGTAAGTTGTCTGCATAATGCCTCCTCACCCCTAGATGTTTAGTATACTTCCGACAAACAAGGACATTCTCCTCATAACCTAATACAACTATCAAAACCAGGAAATTAACACTGAAACATTACTACCATCTAATCCACAGATGCCATTCAAGTTTCACCTGTTGAAATATATCCTTTAATGCAAAAGGATCCAGTTCAGAACCACAAGTGGCATTTAGTTGTCACATCTCTTTAGTTTCCTTCAATCTAGAACAATTCCTCAGTCTTTCCTTGACTTTCATAACCCTGACACTTAGGAAGATCTCTCACAGTATTCAGTAGAATGTCCCTTGATTTGGGTTTCAGGTTATTCATCTTTGGCATCTGTAACTCAGAACTGATTTGTGCTTTTCTCATTGCATCCTTGTGATATTCATTTGAACACCTGAAGATGCTGTCTATAGGGCTTTTGTCGGGGACATGTCAAAGAACACAGAGATAGATTGAAGGGGCTCCAGCTGGCTAGATTTGGGACAATGTGAGGACTAAAATAAATAATCATGCTAACAGATTATAACCTACTGAATAAAGTAAGATTCCGTGAGTTCATATCATTCTGATATTAATTAGTTAATTAAAATTTTGATGAACAACAGGATAGTTACATACACTCAAAGCACCCACCCCCAAATACCTATTAATTGCAAGAGGAAAAAAGAGTACTTTTACAGGCAAAGAGACTCATAAAAAGCTTTCCTATTTGGAAACTCAATAGAGGAGGAATTTCCAATGATTTCCAACATAAAAGGCATTAGCACATTTTATGTTTAAAATTATTTCCTCACTAGAAAGACAATTTCCAAAAGTTCATACTAGTTGTCCATCATTTTCTTATGAACAGAATGAATATGTTTTGTATAGTTTCATATAGGTTATATGCCATCACTAGAAGTAATTCGTGATCATTTTGTAAAAACTGGAAAATACAGGAGAATAGGAAGACTAGGAAAGGAAAATAGTCTCTCCCTGCTCTCGCCACTTGAACACAAGCACAAGTAACATTTTGGTAGGAACTTGATGCTTATGGGACATACTCAAGATCACAGCACTGGTACAAAAAAGCAGACCAATGGTCCTTGCATATCTGAATTTTTCTGATGGTGGTCACTGATATCTCTCGTTCTAATTGATTTTCTCAACATATAAAATAAAATAGCTTCATTTTCTTTTCTGCTTACAGGAAGGATACGTGCTTATTGAAAAATAAACAAAATAGAAAGTATAAAAAAGTGGGTAAAATCACCCAGTCTTACCACTTAATCACACCACTATTTATTAACACATTAGAATACACTTATCTGGAAGATCTTTCCAGATGTATCTTTATAAATTTTATATACATGTAGAGAGAGAGAAAGAGGCAGAGTTTGTGTTCTGATCATCTTTCTATGTCCAAAAATCTTTTTGATAATTTCCTAGAAGTAGTATACTTCGGTTGAAAACAATTTAAATTGTTGATAAATATTGCTAAACCACCTAAGGAATGATTATACTCATTTAGACTATCACTGCGTGAGACTCTGCATTTCTCCACATGCTGCCAAAGAGAAATAGAGTCAGATATTAGTGAAAATGGTTAAGGACAGATCTTAACAAGCACTATGCTATTGCAATAGAGAAGGAGGTTCAGTGTAAACTGAAGTCAACGTTCATTTATACAGAGGTGACTGGGTGTTTTAAAGGGAAAACGAAAGAGGAGAGGGGAGGCGGAGCTGGGGCTCAGTAGAGTCAGGAAAGTGAAAAATCATGATTAGGACAGCTGTGTCTGCTGGTTGGCAATTATTGAAGCTACAATTCTATCCTCCCACAGAGACTGGGAAACAGGCCCTACCCTTCCTGATGATTACATTTTAATGGAATGGCTTTCAGGTCCTTTAGAAAGATACTCCTGAGTTGTAGGTGACAGTATATATCTCAGAGGGACAGAGGAAGGATTCACAATTGTAAGCCCTTTTTATTAATTGCTCCAAGGAAGGGTGTTCAGGGGCCAATAGTCAGGTGTTGGCTGGAATGAATTCTTTTGGCATCCCTGAGCTTTCTCAGGCAGGCACCTGAAGAGGGGCTAGTGTCATCCTAGGGATGTGGCCTGGAGCTGTTAGAAATTATATCAGTGTTTGTTTAGGTCTTTTAATGTGGGGGCAGAGGGGTCGACCAAATCATTTGTGTGGAGAATCTGTAGTTTTTTATAGGCCGAAGTTGAGGCTTAGTCAAGAAGAGGGCTCAGAGGAGCCTGCCTAGAGTTTGGTCAAGGAGAAAATCTTCGTCAATGCTCGCCAATACTGGGCTTTGATATCTTTTTAATCTTGACCATTCTGACAGCAAGAAAAAGATACCATTGATTTTATTTGCATTTTCTTCAAACTAGTAAAACGAACTCTTTTTTATATATATTTCTCGTCATCTGTATTTCTTCTTTTGTGAATTGACTGTTTATGTCCTTTATCCATTTTTTTAAGTGGAGATAGTTATTTTTCAGTTACTGATTTGTAAGAGATAATGTTTTAGTTTGAAAATCTGAGAATTTTTCTTAATACATTTGTCATTTAATAACCTGTCCTAGGCCACATTTCCCTGTAGACACTCAAATACTATTCCTCTGTCCCTAAGTATCAAGTCAAAACATGTTTCAGCAATAAACTCCATCATTTGCCCTACTCTCTACCCCAGTGTTTTTGTCCCTGAGGTTCTCTGAGAAAAGCAGGCCACAACGGGGCCCCTGGCTCCTGAAGCATGTACATGGATCTGCATAGTAGATCAGACTCATAAGTTCAACCAGCTGTGTTTCTTTGAGCTCTGACCAATAAGCCTAAAAATTCTGACTGCAAGCCTCTTCCTCTCCCTGCACCTCTCCCTCCTGCCAGGCTAGAGAGGGCAATGAACAATCGATTATGCTGTGATAGAATGCAAGTGTATCTCAAAAACCTGTCAACTTCTCACTGTTCTTCTAGCTGATGCTGTCATGGACAGAATGACCTAGAGTCTGTTTACAGATATGTTAGTTCAATGCACTCACAGTCATGGAGAATAAAGAAAGGATATAGTTGAAGGACTGATTTGGCCCACCTCTGTCTCATATCAAAGAGATGAGGAGCTGTCTTCAAGCTCAGGAGGAAAGGTTGGCAACACCAAGGGCCAGCCTTCCGAGAATGTAGCTCCCGCTAAGGTCATGAGGAACGTTATCTTCCCAAGTCACTCCTGAGGAACACTGGAATGACCAATGAGTTCAGAAGAAAAACAAGCCTCACCCCCCAGTCCCCACCTTCAGTAAGTAGAGATGCCTCATAAATGAAAAATATCACACAGGAAAAGACTTTCTCCAAGCCAAGAACAGGAATCAGCGATTGAGCCACTGACCTGAAGTTTAGAGAACATGGTATGAGTAAAGGAGCACTGATCAAGCCGGAAAGAAAAGGATCCGTAAATTCATCACTTGATAGTATTTACTTTCTTTATAATCCATGTATGGCTTCCATCTTTCCTTATCTTTTCTTTTCTCTCTGGTGTAAGAAGATCTAAGCACTCAAGAGCTACTGTCATAACAGTGTTTGATGAGGAAATGCCTTTTGACCCCTAGATGACTTGGAAATTAGAACTCACATAGGATGTAAGTAAGGGAAACACAAATAGAAACTCTCGCTATGTTTCTAATTTTAATTTTTCCCCCCCAATTTAAAAATATTTCAATGTAACAGATATTTGTTGTAAAAATTTCAGGCAGAGATATATTTAAAGGAAAGTCCCCCTGTATCATTTATTTCAATATCACAAATGACTTCAACACTGAGTGGCTTAAAACAATAATTTATTCATTTTGCTCATTAATCTACGATTTGGGCAGGACTTCGTAGGGATGGCTCCTCTGTTCCACACAGCATCTGCCGGAGCAGCTTGGCTCAGGACTGCCCAGTCTGACTCACCTGGATGGCAGGTTGTTTAAAATGTTAGACAAATTTAAAGCTACAACTCTCCTGAGGATATATATTATCCAGGTGGTTTTTAAAGGAAAATGAGAAACATATATAAAAGGAAAAGAGTAGTCTCCTCCCACTTGCTAAAATACAATATTTTAAAAGTTAAAAACATGACTTTCATAAAAATATGAAGTGAACAGGTGTCAAAGATTTATTCAACTCACTAATTCATTATGTTAATTAAGATGTTAAGACCGGTTAAATGGATAAAAACCAGTGCTATATACAGTATATCAGGAATGATCAAATGAATTTGCTGATAGATGCATAATCAGTTACTATCCGATGAGGCAATAAAATGCAGTGTTTGCAGTTATCATTTCTATTAGTGGGGATCAACTGTTATCTCTGTGGAATTATATTCATTTCTGGGGAAATGGCCTCCATTCTTCAGTCTCAGTTGGTGTATGGAACTGTCCCTCCACAAACCCACTGTCCAAGATGGGCATGTGCCCCAGGCCTAGTCAAAAAGGAGCATTGCATTCCCTCAGTGAGAGATTCAGACACAGACGCATGACCCAACTGGAGGCCAAAAGATACAGTAGGACTTTGCGGGGACATTTGTGAGAACCTGGAGTGTTTCGGTCTAAACTCGCCGCCAGGTGTCCTGATATTACATAAGGCCTGAAAAGGCAGAAGTGTAGAAGGATGGCCACAAACAAGAGAGGACAGTGGCATCCTGATGACTTGAATTGCGCCCCTGCATCTCCCCTGCTTCCCAGACATCTCAGTTATCGTCAGTGTGTTTCCTTTTTTTTGGTTATATTAGGCCAAGTAAATTGATCCCTCACAATATAATAGGGTTCTCCAGCCCTGGCTTCTTCTATGCTAGCCCACTAAACATACATTCACTTCTCTGTGCTCCAATTTCCCTTCTATCAAAGGAACAAACAATACCTATAAAGAGTTGTAAAGATTAAATACGTAATAAATCTAAATAGAACATAATATACTTTTACAATGCTGAGGCAAAAGAAATATCACATAACTTAATTTTCCTAAATTAAATTCTATCTAATCCTTACCTCCCATTACTAGGATGAGAACCCTCCCAATGTCAGTCATCACTGGGTGTTCTTTAACTCTTTAGTGCTACAATCTGTCAAAAAAAATTTACCGAGGAAAGACTGTTTGGTCTTTGCTACATCATGGTTGCCACTGGGATGTTTATTGTCCAAGACCACATATTCTATCCAAAGGCAGGTGACTCCACAGCCTCTTTACCATCTGGGGGATCTGGCGACTTCCATGCAGCTCCTGAGACTAAGCTGTAGATCACAGAGCCCCAGCAAATACATCAGTTCACCCGTCAGAAGTCCTACTGCCTGCTAGGACACCTGCATACAAGACATTGATGCTTGTTAGATTCCTCTGCCGACTTTCTCTCAAGCCCCTGGAGCTAATCTTTCAACCCAGTGACTCCATCTCTCTCCAGATTATCTCCACCCCCTGAGGAACACCCAGCTAAATTCACTTCCCACACAAGAGCCTGGATAGCGTTCTATAACAGATGCCCTGTGCCTTCTGATCTGGGCTGGGAAACACACAGAGCAATTAACAACCTGTAGTAGGCAGCCTCCAAGAGGACTCTCCGTGGTCCCCACATCCTGGTATTCAAGCCCTTGTGCAATCCTCTCCCCTTGAGTGTGGGCTGGACCTAGTGACTCATTCCTGACAAACAGAATACAGCGAAAGTGATAGAATGACACTTCCAAAATTAGCTTATGAAACAACAGTAACGTCTATCTTGTTTGCTCTCTCTCTCTTTCTCCCTCACTGCTCTGAGGGAAGCCACAGGCCAAACTGTGAGCTGCCCCACAGAGAATCCCACGTGGCGAGGAACTAATATCTAGGAGCACAGCCAGAAAGGACGCAAGGCTTGCCAAAAGCCACGTGAATGAGCATGGAAGCAGATGGATCCTCCCCAAGATACGCCTTGAGATGACTATAACCAAGGCCAAAAGCTGGAGCTCAGCCTTGTGAGGGACCCTGAGCCAGCTACGCAGCTGACTCCTGACTGACCAAAAACTGTGAGATCATAAATGTTGCTGGCTTTAAGACACTAAGATTTGGAATAATTTGTTACTCAGCATCAAATAATTAATATGCCACCGTTAGGACCAGTAGCCCAGAATTTCCTGGAAAAGAAAGTAAAGTTACCTTTTCCTCCTTTTCAAAGGCTATTCCGGCAGGGACTAGGGAACAGCAATAAATAGCCTGGTAACTGACTCCATGACAACCATTACCTGAAGCAATATAACAGGTCTAACGAGAATCTCCATAGAGGAAAATTACCACCTTCTGGCACTGACAGTCCCTCCAATGGAAAGAAGCAACAGAGCCTGAAGTTCAGGGTAGGGGCGGGGAGGCAGTGGCTATAAGTCCCCCAACTGCCCACTGGGGTCCCTAAAGAAACCCAGACCTGTTCCTGTGGCTGTGAGAAAATAACAAGTTTCAACTTGGGTGCTCGGGGTTAATGGCATTTCTAGATGACAGTCTTCAAGGGATGGAACTCCCTTCCCTGTCCTGGAACCCTGCCCTAAACAGGGAGATTCTGGTGCAGTTCCAAAAATTAAAGCCTGCCGTGAAGACTGCCTCTGGGAACAGGAGGCCCTTGCACAGCTCCGGACACAGAGACAGTAGCTTGTGGTCCAAGAGGCGGGCTTCTGGGGACTCAGTGACCGTCTCTACCATCACGGTATCAGAACATTCGTGCACAGGGTGCCCCTGACCCTAGGTGTGGGCAAGGCCAGGTGTGCAGAATCCCGGGGAGCCCCATTGCCTTTGTGCTCAATGTCAGTGACACCTGCAGAAACCCAAGGCTATACAAGACGAATCACGGAGCCTAGATTAGCACCACACCGTGAGCCCCGGACGTGGACAAAACGCGTTTGAAAGTGTTTTCTGGTCAAGTATGTTCTTATCGTTCCACCGTTATTGAGCAAACAGCTTTCCATGTGGGCAAGAGTCGGGAAAGGGGAGGGAAACCCAGTGCTGGAAGCAGAGCGAGACTGAGGTATCTCTCCGGGATGCTTCTCCCTTGCCACCTGCGACAGGTCTTGTACTATCCCCCGAGTACGGAAATCCTGTCTGACTGCGGACAGAAGCAAAGATTGGGATCCGGTAATGACTTCCTAGGGGACCCAGGGCCAGTGTCTGAGGTGTGTTAAGCCACCACCTCACCCTTGGTGGGCATCTGGTACATGAGAAAGATCACTGACATGAGAGTCACATCCCCTTTCTCTAGTCCTGGCTTTTCGACCTAATGGGTGGGGGACTAAATATCTCTGAACTTCAGTTTGGAAAAATCAAATTAAATGAGATTTCCAGTTTCTGGTCCAGTATGTAAGGAGCTTGGAAGTTGTGTCTCCTGTCCACACAAGAAAAAAGATGAACAAACTTCAAACTAATAACTCTTCTTATCTCCCCCAGAGAACTGAGGTCGCAGGCCAAACACCTGCCTCCAAAATTAAAGGGACCAACAGGTGTATACAGAGAATCATAACTTACCAGAGGAGCCCAGGAGCGGAAACCTCCAAGGGAACCAGCACCAGGGCAGGGAAATCTAAACTATACCCGACAAATTGCTGGAGACTCAGCGTGGACAAGTCTGAGAGTCAGAAGCTCTGAGGGGTGAGCAGTCCTAGGGGGACCCTCCCCTTTTTTGAGTTTTACCTCTAGGAGCATCACTAAATTTTCACAGTGAAAATAGGAGAAAAATTCCCTAGTGCTTCCAGCAGGAGGAAGGGGAAAGGAGCTGTTTTTACTTATGCCCAGAACATTTCATTTTACAAAGCACTGTCCCCAAGGGTTTTACCAGAGGCTGGGAGATGGAAAATATTCAAATCCAGTCCCCTCTAAGCCTTCCTGTTTCACCTAAGAGCGGGAAAAACAATGAAACTGAGAAGCACCGGTGAAGGTCAGCCAGGAGCACAGGCTCACTGAAGACTGAGACCCAATCACAGGACTACAGAGCACTTCCTTCCTCCCGGCGCCCCCTGCATCCCCATCGCATCACAGGGCTCCTGTGTAACAGGGGAATGTGACGGAAAGAAATGAGCGTCTCAGGAAAGAGTTACGAAGTCTCTAGGGAAACCCAGAGACAGTAAGGGAGACAAAAACAAGGACGCCAGAGGACAGGGAGCCTCTCACACCTATAGCTACAGCAAACAGTAAACACAGCCTAACCCCTGGCCAGATCAACACAGACCCTCACTCAGTTCCTTTTACCCAGTACATCATGCCCAGTTTTCAACCCCAAACTGCAAGGCCTCCTCAAAGACAAATGAAACAAGGGGTGTGCAATATTATAGACTAGATTAATAGAGGCAGAAATGAATCTTTCTACACTTTAAGGTGGTTTGCTCTCTAAGCCTGCCCCACCTGATAGAAGCTAAAGGTTGCTTTTCTAGGGCCATTATCCAGAAGCCAGAGCAGGTGGATAGCCTGTGGACGGCGGGATGAGCTGCGCTACCCTAACCTCTCCAGCCTTCCGAGCATAAAGGACTGCGCTGGCAGACGGCCCCAGCGGTCTGTTCATGGTACATTCAGGCTGTGGACCTGAAGGTTGGCCTTTGGCTTAGCCTGGAGCTTGAGACCTGAGCCCACCCGCCCACGGCCTGGAATCAGGATCCCAGAGTCTAGCCAGCCTGTCTCCAAGAGGGCCTCAGTGGCCCTAGAGAGATGGGCCTGGGGTGGGGGTTCATGAGTTGGTACCTAGGCCAGGGTCATCTGCTTCCCCCCAGGGTCAACGGCTGGACCCTGTTCTTCCTGTGCCAAGAGCCCCTAGGTTTTGGGGACACAAGGCAATAGTGGGGGCTGCCCGGGCTGGGCCCTTCCCCTCATCCCCCCGCTGTTCGCTGACTAATAAATAGAACCATGGCTCTTTAATAAAAAACGCTGGGTGGGAGATCCACAACCTGATACAGTGAAGGAAGATGAGAAGGTTAGGTCGGGCACTAAGTTTGGCCGGGTAACAGGACGGAGTGTGTGAGAGTCTGCTCTGCGGCTAGAAAGGTCATGTCATCGGAGTAGGCAACAGACCATTAAGAAATCGAGCCCCAGGGGCAGAGAGACCCTCTGCAGTGAGGGAGAAGCAAAGGACACTGACGGGGCGGGTGCAGCGTGTGAGAGGATGGAGGCCAGAGATGAGAAGGTCAACGTTAGAGAGGACTCTGGCCGGGGGGCTGGGGTGTCCCAGAAGGACCCATCAGGAGCGGCTCCCATGACACAGGAAGTTCAGCTCCCCCGGTTGTTCTGCGGCACCTCTGGCTGCAGCGAGCTTGCTGGAACGTCTGCACAAAGCTGCCTTCAACAGGGGGCCGCTGGAGACAGGAGGTCCCACCTGTAGCCAGGAGCACTGCCGGGGACAGGACGGCAGCCGAGTTCGTATGCTCCCATGTCCCCATGTCACTGCAGCCCTTCACACTCACCCCAAGGCCTTCTTTCACCCTCTCCTCCCTGGGGGTCTCCCTCCTCCGTCCATCCAGGTGGTACTGGATTGTACAGGGGCCCCGGGTGGCACGACCCGTGCTGGGAAGAAGGATACAGGAAGGAAGGGGAAAGATTAACCACCCTTTCCAAGCTGGGAAACTGGGAAATAGGACCCCAGGTGACATGGGGTGAAGGCGGAAGCAAAGGGATCCTACAGGAGGCTAAGGAGCCCTTTAGGAAAAGGTTCTCCAACCAACCCCATGGAGCACCGACTCAGCCGACTGTCATCTAACCCCCCGCTCACTGTCTCGGCTCAGCTCCAACAGCCTCCACTTTAACTCAGACTCAGTGGAACTGATTTCAATCCTCCCCAGACAGCCCCGGGTGGCCTCTTCTGTCCCGACAGTCTCAGGCACGATGCTCAGCCATCCCTGGAGGCAGCATCTCCTGTGGATGTGGTCCACCCCCTTCTCCCACTGCCTCTTCCTCTAACGGGAGCTTGTCTCTCTCCACTCACCAGAGGCCTCTCTCGGAGGGGCCCTGCAAGCAGCATGTGGAAGCTGCTAGATTCTTTCCTCCTCCTTGATGTCCAGGAGCACCTGGAAAGAAGAGTCATCAAGGGAGAGACTTTCTGAATTTGGGAGAATGAGACGAGGTCAGGCTAAGGTCAGGCCCCAGGTGAGGTCTGGGAACACCTCAGAGACACTTGTTGACAAGCAGGACACCAGAGTTGTCCAGCAATAAAGGTACATGAGCATCCCACCAGTGCGCTCCGGGTGCGTCAGGCAAGGATCCAGCTCTTCCAGGGTGTCCTCGTCTGCACAGTGAGTCTGGGTGACAACTGTCCTTGTCTTTGGTGGCTCTTTCCCACTAGGGTCCCCTCTGTCTTACTCAGGGGGACATCTCATGGCCCTTCAGTCCTAACACAAGCTAAGGGATTTCCACTCCTTCCCTGCCCAGAGCCTGTCCAACCCCAAGGTCCCAGAAATCACTGAAGGCAGAATTGGGAAGAGATGGAAGAGATACACAAGAGCAGTTCTCCTGAGCCAGGCCATGGATGGGTGACAGCTCTGTTATAGACACAGCTAACATGGAGGGAGTAAACTAGATGTGGGGAGAGACAGAGAGAGAAAGTACGTACCATCAACTATGTGACTTCGTTAGTTACATGTTATAAGCATTGAGAGGTTAATACAAGCAGTACAAACAACAGGAATTTGTTGAGAAGCAGAAAAGTGGGAGGGAAGATTTAGGAAACCCTTTATTGAGGAAGTAACCACAGTGTAAATAAAAACAAACAAAAGATATTTCTATATACAAAACTGTAATTACTCCCTTAAGAGGACTGATTATGATAAAAGGAGGTCTCACCCACGTGCTATGTTAGGATAGCATAGGTGTGCAGGTTGACAGGGATCTGAGAGAACTGAATTGTTCTGTATAAAAATGAGAGGAATGGGGGGAGGGGGAAGGTAAAGAGTTCACAGCACTTAGCCCAAGAGAGAATTTGTAATGAAACAATCACTGAGAGAGGGTTTGAAATTTTGGCTGTAGGGAGGGCTCACACCTCACTCTGTCTTTGTTACCCTGACAGTTTCTTTAATAAACAGCACTTTGCTCTTTGTAGAAGTGGATTCTTTGGGGCAAATTTGAAAAGGGCTCTGTGTCTAGCTTGATGTAAGGCCAAAAATGATTACATGGGGAAGTTGCCCTTGAGCACAGGGAGGATATAAATGTAATTTCCTGGGAATTCGCAAAAATTCCTGAGTAAACTTCAAACTTGAAGGTTGTAGGATTAGTGGAGATCACCAATGGGTAAAGCTGGACCCTGATATAATCTGGGTTATGTGTGGAATAAATAGAACATTGCACCAAAATAAAATGGATATAACGGTGAAAAGCTGAAAGCCTACCCACTAAAATCCGGAACAAGACACGGATGCCCACTCTCACCTCTTCTATTCAACACAGTATTGGAAGTCCTAGCCACAGCAGTCAGACAAAAAAAAAAGAAATAAAAGGAATCCAAATTAGAAGGGAAGAGGTAAAACTGTCATTATATGCAGATGACATGATATTATATAGAGAAAACCCTGAAGACGACATACAAGCTTATAGAACTGATACACGAATTCAGCAAGGTAGCAGGATACAAGCCTAACATACAGAAATCGGCTGCATTTCTTTACACTAACAATGAAATATCAGAAAGGGAATGTGAAAAAACAATACCTTAAAATTGCACCCCCAAAAATAAAATACCTAGGAATAAACCTGACCAAGGAGGTGAAACACTTTGAGAACTATAAAACATTAATAAAGGAAACTGAAGATGATTCAAAGAAATGAAAAGATACCCCATGCTCTTGGACTGGAAGAGTTAATATTGTTAAAATGGCCATACTACCCAAAGCAATCTACAGATGTAATGTGATCCCTTTCAAATTACCCAGGACATTTTTCACAGAACTAGAACAAACAATGCTAAAATTCATATGGAACCATAAAAGACCCAGAATTGCCAAAGCAATCCTGAAGAAAAAGAACAAAGCAGGAGGCATAACCTCCCAGACTTCAGACAATACTACAAAGGGACAGTAATCAAAATGACGTGGTACTGGCACAAAAACAGACGTATGAATCAATGGAACAGAACAGAGAGCCCAGAAATAAACCCACACACCTATGGTCAATTAATCTCTGACAAAAGAGGCAAGAATACACAATGGGAAAAAGTCTCGTTAGCAAGCAGTGTTGGGAAATGTGGAGAGCCACGTGTAAATCAATGAAGTCAGAGCACACCTCACACCCAGTACAAAAAGAACCTTAAAATGGCTTAAAGACTTAAACATAAAACATGACACCACGGGCTTCCCTGGTGGCGCAGTGGTTGGGAGTCCGCCTGCCGATGCAGGGGACACGGGTTCGTGCCCCGGTCCGGGAAGATCCCACATGCCGCGGAGCGGCTGGGCCCGTGAGCCATGGCCGCTGAGCCTGCGCGTCCGGAGCCTGTGCTCCGCAACGGGAGAGGCCACAACAGTGAGAGGCCCGCGCGTACCGCAAAAAAAACCCCAAAAAAACATGACACCATAAAACTTCTAGATGAGATCATAGGCAAAACATTCTCTGACATTAATTATACCAATGTTTTCTTAGGTCAGTCTCCCAAGGCAATAGAAATAAAAACAAAAATAAACAAATGGGACCTAATCAAACTTACAAACTTTTGCACAGCAAAGGAAACCATAAACAAAATTAAAAGACAACCTACAGAATGGGAGAAAATATTTGCAAATGATGTGACTGACAAAGGCTTAATTTCCAAAATATACAAATAGGTCATACAACTCAACAGCAAAAAAACAACCCAATCAAAAAATGGGCAGAAGACCTAAATAAACACTTCTCCAAAGAAGACATACAGATGGCCAACAGGCATATGAAAAGATGCTCAACACTGCTAATTATTAGAGAAATGCAAATCAAAACTACAATGAGGTACACATCATACCAGTCAGAATGGCCAGCATTTAAAACTCTACAAGAAACAACAATAAAAAAAAGTGATGAGAGGGTGTGGAGAAAAGGGAACTCTCCTACACTGCTGGTGGGAATGTAAGGTGGTGCAGCCACTGTGGAAAACAATATGGAGGTTCCTCAGAAAACTGAAAATAGAATTACCATATGATCCAGCAATCCCACTCCTGGACATACATCTGGAAAAAACTATAATTCAAAATGATCGTTCAAAAAAATAGTTCAGATGCTTTTGCAAAAATGTTCCTATAAAAGGGTTTCATCTTCAAGGAATTCATGGAAAAGACTCTGACAAGTACAGGTTTCTGGTAACTGACTATACTGCTGAACTGAATGAATAAGCATTTTCAGAACGCTAATGGAAAATTGATGAATTCATAGAAGTGCTAACAAAAGATCAAGATGAAAAAAAATTAACTACATGGGACTGAGTGAACTGATGAGGATGATTATAATTTTTGTGACTTTCTGTTTGAATAAAAAAAAAAGTTCATAGCAGCACTATTCACAATAGCCAAGACATGGAAACAACCTAAATGTCCATCAACAGATGAATGGATAAAGAAGCTATGGTACATATATACAATGGAATACTACTCAGCCATAAAAAAGAATGAAATAATGCCATTTGCAGCAACATGGATACAACTAGAGATTCTCATACTAAATGAAGTAAGTCAGAAAGAGAAAGATAAATACTATATGATATCACTTATATGTGGAATCTAAAATATGACACAAATGAACCTATCTATGAAACAGAAACAGACTCACGAACATAGAGAACAGACTTGTGGTTGCCAGGGGGGAGGGGGTGGGGGAGGGATGGAGTGGGAGTTTGGGGTTAGCAGGTGTAAGCTACTATAATAAAGAATAGATAAACAAGGTCCTACTGTATAGCACAGGGAACTATATTCAATATCCTATGATAAACCATAATGGAAAAGAATATATAAAAAAGAATGTGTGTACATATGTATATATATATGTGTGTATATATATGTATATATATGTATAACTGAATCACTCTGCTGTATAGCAGAAATTAACACAACATTGTAAATCAGCTATACTTCAATTAAAAAAATAAAATGGATATAATGAAACGATGGAGTTGCTTAACAAAGAGGCAAAAAGAAGTGTGGAGGGATCTCTGAGACCCAGGTTGGATACAGGTATCTGCTCGGATTGAGGGGCGGGGGTGGTCCACCTTCCCCTTTTGCCCTCCTCCCACCCACAGGAATTCTGGTCCCGACTTTGCATTCTCAGTGCGAAGCAGCAGGCACCTCAGATGGGGGAGAAGAGTTTCTTCTCAAGGAACACTTTCTCAATTAAATTTCATTGTGATATGGGGTTGCTTCTGTTTCTCCACTTGCGGAAGAAGAATCTAACTTCACTAATACTTTGGAAACACAGAGACGACAATTTGGAGCCAGTTCAACCAAATTTCTCAGTTCACAGATAAAACAACTAGATAATATTTAAAAGTTCTATATATTTTGAAGATCACAAGTTCTTTTCTCTTTTAAATACAGGTGATTTCTTAAAGCAAAAACAAAGATGGATGGTAGATAGATAGATGGATAGACAGACAGATATAGGTATACATATAATAAGGGTTATAGTTGATATAAAGAGCTTCTGATATATAGAAATTATTCATAAGTCTGAGAATTTTAGGTTAAATTCCTATATCATTCTTACTTAAGGAAAGGCAAAATATCTCTCTGGTCCCATCACAGTAAACGACTTATCAATAATAATTGTTTCATTTGTTATCTGACTTTTGCTTGGCACTTTGGTGATAAACATAGTTTTCATTTATTCTGCTAATACTATTGAGTCAACTTAATATGTTTATAGTCCTGAGCTAAGTTTTCATTATAATCCTAAACTAAGTGCTGCAGTGCAGACAGAATACATGGTGTTTAGTCCCTGGAAACTCGGTGTCTAGAAGGAAGGAAAATATCTGGACACAACATCTTTCAGTGGCACCACAAGGCAACAGAGCATACAATTAAGGGCTAACTGAGGTGGAAGCAGTGTGGTCCAGTCTCAGCTTTGCCACTAACTAGATATGAATCTTGAGCAAGCCCCTCCCTTATCCTCTGTGGGGCCTCATTTCCTTACATTTAAAACAAGAGAGGTGAACTATTATCTCAAAGGGCTATGGAGTCCTAGAAGAGGCAATGTTTATTAACAGAGACCATGGATCTGCCAGAGCTGTGATAGGGAGTATGAAGAATATCCGGGTTGTCTTCCAATAGCTAATCTACCACCACCTGCTCCATGGTGTTTTGTTTGGCTGGGATTAACCCCACTACCAACAAGGAGGCATACTAAGGAAGGTAAGTAGGACTTCCTTCGTCGCCCAGTGGTTAAGACTCTGAGCTCCCAATACAGGGGGCCCGGTTTCGATCCCTGGTCAGGGAACTAGATCCCACATGCATGCTGAAACTAAGGAGACCGTGAGCCATAACTAAGGAGCCTGCCTGCCATGCCTAAGAGTTTACATGCTGCAACTGAGGAGCCTGTGAGCCATAACTAAGGAGCCCGCCTGCTGCAACTAAAGAGCCAGTGAGCCGCAACTAAGGAGCCCAAGAGCCACAACTAAGACCCGGCTCGACCAAATAAATAAACAAATAAATTTTAAAAAAAAAAGAAAAAGAAAAAGAAGGAAGAGGTTGCAGAATACGCTAAACTTTTGGCCAAGAGAATAAAGGAGGCCAAAGAAAAATGGCAAGAACAGACTGCCAAGAGATGGAGGCGGTCCTCTCTGAGAGCTTCTACCTCTAAGGCTGAGTCCAGTCAAAAACAAGATGCTTTAAGAGTAACAAATAAATAATATCTGACATCAAAAAAAAAAAAAAAAGCATCAACAGAAAGGCTTCCCTCATTGAAGTGATTAGTTTAGGTCATCTCAGGTTTAAGCTAATCAACCTAATCAAAGTTATGTAAACATAACTTTACACTAAAATTGGTTCAGAGGTCAGCCAATCAGAACAAAGCACAGGATCTTTCCTGGGAATTCTAAGATGCAGACGCTCTCCCTCCTTCCAGATGGTATGAAAGCCTGAAATGCTGCAGCCATGTACGAGAGGAGCTGAGTAAATGCTGGTGGAGGGCAGAACCAAGAGACTTTTGGAAAACGGAACCAGAGATATTATCAAACCCTTTAATAGCCCAAAGGATCACCCACACTCATGTGGCTGATCCTTGAAGGACAAGTGTGATTTTTTTTTTTAATTTATTTATTTTATTTTTATTTTTGGCTGCGTTGGGGTCTTTGTTGCTACGCGCAGGCTTTCTCTAGTTTTGGCGAGCAGGGGCCACTCTTTGTTGCAGTGTGCGGGCTTCTCATCGCGGTGTCTTCTCTTGTTGCGGAGCATGGGCTCTAGGTGTGCGGGTTTCAGTAGTTGTGGCTCGTGGGCTCAGTAGTTGTGGCTTGTGGGGTCTAGAGCGCAGGCTCAGTAGTTGTGGCGCACGGGGTTAGTTGCTCCACGGCATGTGGGATCTTCCCGGACCAGGGCGCGAACCTGTGCCCCCTGCAATGGCAGGCGGATTCCTAACCACTGCACCACCAAGGAAGCCCGACAAGTATGATTTGAATAGGAAAAAGGACAAGGGAGAATATTAATAGTGGGACAAATGGCAAAAATCTAGAGGGAATGTGCTGTATCTCAACCATGGCACTTGTAATTATTTTTAATCTGTTTTCCTTTGCTTTGTTGAAGCAGAGAATTTGTATTCATTCAATATTAAACATCTAGGTTATAATACAATTGATACTGTGGTAGAAGGTGGCTGTGCAGGATGGGTTCCGGATAGAGGCATGACATGACCCAGTTCTCAGAGAGCTTGCATTTGAGCAGAAGGAACAACAGGGCAACCTCTAACTACAGTAGAGGACGGATGGACCCCTTGTTCAGCTCCAGGGTCTGCAGAGGGTGAGAAGGCTTAGAGGACGGGGTTGTCTTTTGAATTCCTAGCTGGGAGGAATTACCCTCCACACTGTATAGATAAGGAAACTAAAGTATATGAGCAAAAATATCACATACCAAGTTAGAAAATTATTATTAAGACATAAAGATAATGCTTCCCTTTCTCTTACATATTCCTTTAAGGAACACCTAAGATCACAGAAACAACTAGCACGTGGTAGTGTCTGCAATTGAACTCAGATCTGTCTGGCTTCAAATCTTGGCTCTCAAAATTGGTCTGTTGGCCAGGAACAACAGCATCGCCTAAGGGCAGGGCCAGCTCTATAATTTGTGTGGCCCGGAACAAAATAAAAATGTGAGTCCTTTGTTCAAAAAGCAGGAAGAAAGTTCCATGAAAAGTACTGAAGATAAAGTTCTTCCTTTCCTCCACAGCCCCTCAAATTGTGGTGTTTTATGCTTAGCCATTTAATGTCATTCTAAGTAAAGACACAGTAAGATTTTAAATTACTAGCATGGATTTCTCATTCATCTTTTCATCATGTAAGGCCAGTTTTAAATGGAAATGTAAATTTAACTCATATGTGGAATCACTGAAATTACACAATCCGTATTTTGTAATTGTACACACAGATGTATTTTGTTCTTCACAGAACAGTGGAAACACTGAATAAAGCAACTCAGTTGTTCTTATTCTACCTCTTAATAAGCACACATTCTAAGAACAACCTCTACCTTCTGCTTCCTGATAAATAAGGAAAGAGTGAAAAGAAATGAAACTTTCCCTTTCTTTCTATGGCATCATTTTTAGCATAAGTGGTTGGCTTAATATAGAGAAGCAACATAATAAAAGAATATAATAGGGTTCCTTGGTTATTCATGTGTCTTAGAACATCATTTACTTCTTTCTGGTTCACAGCAAGTAATGATTCCAAGGCCGTCAGTGCCCCCAACCTTCCTAAATCTTGACATAACACATTACCCTGTACTCGCTTTGAGACCTACGGAACTCCCAGCAGAATTCTGTAGTCATGGGTCATCTCAAACGCTGTATGTGATGGTACAGTAAGAGACAGGGGACACGCATGTTCATACTGCACTGCATGCATCTCCACCACTCTCACGCAGGCTACACTGGCCCATCAAGCTTTACCTCCAACACACATCAAATTGAAAATTATTAAGAATTTCAAGAGGGTGACAGTAGACCATTAAACCAAGCTCATGGTCCCTTCTGAGCACAGGGCCTTGTGAGACTACACAGGTTTCAGCCCCGGACGCTGGCTTCGCCTGGGAGTTTGTTAGAAATGCAGGTTCTCAGGCTTCCCCTAAAGCCGTTGACTCCATCTGCACCTTCGTAAGATCCCCAAGTGATCTATGGGTGTGCGAGAGTCTAGTCTAGACCACTGAACACTCTGTCTCCCTGGCTCCATGCTGACCGCACAGCCTGGCTAGGTAAGTGGAAGTGTTTTCTCTGGCGTGCCCCCATCCCTCTATCTTCCCTCCTTTGGGCCTACCTGCAGCTTCCCCAGGATGTTACCAACCCACAGCCCACTGGCTTTTCTGAAAACCTATTTAGGAGGCTTTCCTGAAATCTCTGGTTTCATCTGCCTTCCATCCAAGACCTTTGCATATTCATGAATGCCCGTGGCAAGAAAGAAGCCACAGAGGCAGATTTCAGGGGCTGGGCCAGAGGTGGAGCCCCCCAGAGAGGAAAGTCTTGTTAATTTACATCTCAATGTGCTACTGAGATGCCTTTATTATTGAGAATTCAAAAGCAAAAAATCTTGCTTTCCTCCGTGGTTGCTATTTAATTCCATTTATTTCCCTAGTTTGGCTAGCTTTAAATTTTCCGAGTGTATGAGGATTTACTGTACTTTTCTTTTTACTTTTATTTGAGATTTCTTCATGATCAAAAGATAGACAGTAATAACCTTCCAAAAAATCTTTAAAAAGAAGAAGGGGTGGGAGCTTCAAGATGGCGGAAGAGTAAGAGGCGGAGATCACCTTCCTCCCCACAAATACATCAGAAATACATCTACATGTGGAACAGCTCCTCCAGAACACCTACTGGATGCTGGCAGAAGACCTCAGACTTCCCAAAAGCCAAGAAACTCCCCACGTACCTGGGTAGGGCAAAAGGAAAAAGAAAAAACAGATACAAAGAATAGGGACGGGACCTGCACCAGTGGGAGGGAGGTGTGGAGGAGGAAAGGTTTCCACACACTCGGAAGCCCCTTCACTGGCAGAGACGGGGCGGGTGGGGGAAAGCTTCGGAGCCACGGAGGAGAGCGCAGCAACAGGGGTGCAGAGGGCAAAGCGGAGAGATTCCCGCACAGAGGATCGGTGCCGACCAGCACTCACCAGCCCGGGAGGCTCGTCTGCTCACCCACTGGGGCGGGCGGGGCTGGGAGCTGAGGCGCGGGCTTCGGTCGGATCCCAGGGAGAGGACTGGGGTTGGCTGCATGGACAGAGCCTGAAGGGGGCTAGTGTGCCACAGCTAGCCGGAAGGGAGTCCGGGAAAAGGTCTGGAGCTGCCGAAGAGACAAAAGACTTTTTCTTGCCTCTTTGTTTCCTGGTGCGCGAGGAGAGGGGATTAAGAGCGCTGCTTAAAGGAGCTCCAGAGACGGGCGCGAACCGTGGGTTTCAGCGAGGACGCCAGAGACGGGCAGGAGATGCTAAGGCTGCTGCTGCCGCCACCAAGAAGCCTGTGTGTGAGCACAGGTCACTATCCACACACCCCTTTCGGGGAGCCCGTGCAGCCCGCCACTGCCAGGGTCCCGGGATCCAGGGACAACTCCCCCGGGAGAACGCACGGAGCGCCTCAGGCTGGTGCAACGTCACGCCGGCCTCTGCTGCTGCAGGCTTGCCCCGCATCCGTACCCCTCCCTCCCCACTGCCCTGAGTGAGCCAGAGGCCCCGAATCAGCTGCTCCTTTAAGCCCGTCCTGTCTGAGCGAAGAACAGACGCCCTCGCCACCTACACGCAGAGGCGGGGCCAAATCCAAAGCTGAACCCTGAGAGCTGAGGAAACAAAGAAGAGAAAGGGAAATCTCTCCCAGCAGCCTCAGAAGCAGCGGATTAAATCTCCACAATCAACTTGATGTACCTGCATCTGTGGAATACCTGAATAGACAAGGAATGATCCCAAATTGAGGAGGTGGACTTTAGGAGCAACAGTATATATTTTTTCCCCTTTTTCTCTTTTTGTGAGTGTGTATGTGTATGCTTCTGTGTGTGATTTTATCTCTATAGCTTTGCTTTTACCATTTCTCCTAGGGTTCTGTCTTTTTTTTTTTTTACTTTAAAAAATTTTTTTCTTAAAAATTACTTTTTATTTTAATAACTTTATTTTATCTTATTCTTTCTTTCTTTCTTTTTCTTCCTTCCTTTTATTCTGAGCCATGTGGATGACAGGCTTGGTGCCCCAGGCAGGCATCAGGGCTTTGCCTCTGAGGGGGGAGGGCCAAGTTCAGGTCACTGGTCCACAAGAGACCTCCCAGCTCCACATAATACCAAATGGCAAAAATCTCCCAGAGATCTCCATCTCAACGCCAAGACCCAGCTCCACACAACGACCAGCAAGATACAGTGCAGAACACCCCATGCCAAACAAATAGCAAGACAGGAACACAACCCCATCCATTAGCAGAGAGGCTACCTAAAATCATAATAAGGCCACACACATCCCAAAACACACCACCAGACGTGGACCTGCCCACCAGAAAGATAAGATCCAGCCTCATCCACCAGAACACAGGTACTAGTCCCCTCCACCAGGAAGCCAACACAAGCCACTGAACCAACCTTACCCACTGGGGACAGACACCAAAAACAATGAGAACTACGAACCTGCAGCCTGCAAAAAGGACACCCCAAACATAGTAAGTTAAGGAAAATGAGAAGACAGAGAAACACACAGCAGATGAAGGAGCAAGGCAAAAATCTACCAGACCTAACAAATGAAGAGGAAATAGGCAGTCTACCTGAAAAAGAATTCAGAATAATGATAGTAAAGAGGATCCAAAATCTTGGAAATAGAATGGAGAAAATACAAGAAACGTTTAACAAGGACCTAGAAGAACTAAAGAGCAAGCAAACAGTGATGAACAACACAATAAATGAAATTTAAAATTCTCTAGAAGGAATCAATAGCAGAATAACTGAGGCAAAAGAACGGATAAGTGACCTGGAAGATAAAATAGTGGAAATAACTACTGCAGAGCAGAATAAAGAAAAAAGAATGAAAAGAACTGAGGACAGTCTCAGAGACCTCTGGGACAACATTAAACACACCAACATTCGAATTATACGGGTCCCAGAAGAAGAAGAGAAAAAGAAAGGGACTGAGAAGGTATTTGAAGAGATTATAGTTGAAAACTTCCCTAATATGGGAAAGGAAACAGTTAATCAAGTCCAGGAAGCACAGAGAGTCCCATACAGGATAAATCCAAGGAGAAACACGCCAAGACACATATTAATCAAACTCTCAAAAATTAAATACAAAGAAAACATATTAAAAGCAGCAAGGGAAAAATAACACACAAGGGAATCTCCATAAGGTTAACAGCTCATCTTTCAGCAGAAACTCTGCAAGCCAGAAGGGACTGGCAGGACATATTTAAAGTGATGAAGGAGAAAAACCTCCAACCAAGATTACTCTACACAGCAAGGATCTCATTCAGATTTGACAGAGAAATTAAAACCTTTACAGACAAGCAAAAGCTAAGAGAATTCAGCACCACCAAACCAGCTTTACAACAAATACTAAAGGAACTTCTCTAGGCAGGAAACACAAGAGAAGGAAAAGACCTACAAAAACAAACCCCAAACAATTAAGAAAATGGTAATAGGAACATACATATCGATAATTACCTTAAATGTAAATGGATTAAATGATCCAAGCAAAAGACATAGACCGGTGGAATGGATACAAAAGCAAGACCCTTATATATGCTGTCTACAAGAGACCCACTTCAGACCTAGGGACACATACAGACTGAAAGTGAGGGGATGGAAAAAGATATTCCACGCAAATAGAAATCAAAAGAAAGCTGGAGTAGAAATTCTTAGACAAAATAGAGTTTAAAACAAAGATTATTAAAAGAGACAAAGAAGGACACTACATAATGATCAAGGGATCAATCCAAGAAGAAGATATAACAATTGTAAATATTTATGCACCCAACATAGGAGCACCTCAATACATAAGGCAAATACTAACAGCCATAAAAGGGGAAAATGGGGCTTCCCTGGTGGCACAGTGGTTGAGAGTCCACCTGCCGATGCAGGGGACACAGGTTCGTGCCCCGGTCCGGGAAGATCCCACATGCCACGGAGCGGCTAGGCCCGTGAGCCATGGCCGCTGAGCCTGCGCGTCCAGAGCCTGTGCTCCGCAATGGGAGAGGCCACAACAGTGAGAGGCCCACGTACGGAAAAAAAAAAAAAAAAAAGAAAGAAAAAAAGGGGAAAATGACAGGAACACAATCATAGAAGGGGACTTTAACACCCCAGTTTCACCAATGGACAGATCATCCAAAATGTAAATCAATAAGGAAACACAACCTTTAAATGATACATTAAACAAGATGGACTTAATTGATATTTATAGTACATTCCATCCAAAAACAACACAATACACATTCTTCTCAAGTGCTCATGGAACATCTTCCAGGATAGATCGTATCTTGGGTCACAAATCAAGCCTGGTAAATTTAAGAAAATTGAAATCGTATCAAGTATCTTTTCCAACCACAACGCTATGAGACTAGATAGCAATTACAGGGAAAAATCTGTAAAAAATACAAACACATGCAGGTTAAACAACACACTACTTAATAACCAAGAGATCACTTAAGAAATCAAAGACAAAATCAAAAACTACCTAGAAACAAATGACACTGAAAACACAACGACCCAAAACCTATGAGATGCAGCAAAAGCTGTTCTAAGAGGGAAGTTTATAGCAACACAATCCTATCTTAAGAAACAAGAAACATCTCAAATAAAAACCTAACCTTACACCTAAAACAATTACAGAAAGAAGAACAAAAAAACCCCAAAGTTAGCAGAAGGAAAGAAATCATAAAGCTCAGATCAGAAATAAATGAAAAACAAATGAAGGAAACAATCGCAAAGATCAATAAAACTAAAAGCTGTTTCTTTGAAAAGATAAACAAAATTGATAAACCATTAGCCAGACTCATCAAGAAAAAAAGGGAGAAGCCTCAACTCAACAGAATTAGAAATGAAAAAGGAGAAGTAACAACTGACACTGCAGACATAAAAAGGATCATGAGAGATTAGTACAAGCAACTATATGGCAATAAAATGGACAACCTGGAAAAAATGGACAAATTCTTAGAAATTCACAACCTTCCAAGACTGAACCAGAAAGAAACAGAAAATATAAACAAACCAATCACAAGCACTGAAATTGAAACTGTGATTAAAAATCTTCCAACAAACAAAAGCCCAGAACCAGATGGCTTCACAGGCGAATTCTATCAAACATTTAGAGAAGAGCTAACACTTATCCTTCTCAAACTCTTCCAAAATATAGCAGAGGGAGGAACACTCCCAAACTCATTCTACAAGGCCACCACCACCATGACACCAAAACCAGACAAAGATGTCACAAAAAAACTACAGGCCAGTATCACTGATGAACATAGATGCAAAAATCCTCAAGAAAATACTAGCAAACAGAATCCAACAGCACATTAAAAGAATTATACACCATGATCAAGTGAAGTTTATCCCAGGAATGCAAGGATTCTTCAAAATACGCAAGTCAACCAATGTGATACACCATATTAACAAATTGAAGGAGAAAAACCATATGATCATCTCAATAGATGCAGAGAAAGCTTTTGACAAAATTCAACACCAATTTATGATAAAAACCCTACAGAAAGTAGGCATAGAGGGAACTTTCCTCAACATAATAAAGGCCACATATGACAAACCCACAGCCAATAGTTATTGTCAATGGTGAAAAACTGAAACCATTTCCACTAAGATCAGGAATAACACAAGGTTGCCCACTCTAACCACTATTATTCAACATAGTTTTGGAAGTTTTAGCCACAGCAATCAGAGAAGAAAAAGAAATAAAAGGAATACAAATCGGAAAAGAAGAAGTAAAACTGTCACTGTTTGCAGATGACATGATACTATAAATAGAGAATCCTAAAGATGCTACCAGAAAACTACTAGAGCTAATCAATGAATTTGGTAAAGTAGCAGGATACAAAATTAATGCACAGAAATCTCTTGCATTCCTATACATTAATGATGAAAAATCTGAAAGTGAAATTAAGAAAACACTCCCATTTACCATTACAACAAAAAGAATAAAATATCTTGGAATAAACCTACCTAAGGAGACAAAAGACCTACATGCAGAAAATTATAAGACACTGATGAAAGAAATTAAAGATGATACAAATAGATGGAGAGATATACCATGTTCGTGGATTGGAAGAATCAACATTGTGAAAATGACTCTACTACCCAAAGCAATCTACAGATTCAATGTAATCCCTATCAAATTACCACTGGCCTTTTTCACAGAACTAGAACAAAAAATTTCACAATTTGTATGGAAACACAAAAGACCCCAAATAGCCAAAGCAATCTTAGAAAGAAAAACGGAGCTGGAGGAGTCAGGCTCCCAGACTTCAGACTATAGTACAAAGCTACAGTAATCAAGCCAGTATGGTACTGGCACAAAAACAGAAATATAGATCAATGGAACAGGATAGAAAGACCAGAGATAAACCCACACACATATGGTCACCTTATCTTTGACAAAGGAGGCAAGAATATACAGTGGAGAAAAGACAGCCTCTTCAATAAGTGGTGCTGGGAGGACTGGACAGCTACATGTAAAAGAATGAAATTAGAACATTCCCTAACACCATACACAAAAATAAACTCAAAATGGATTAAAGACCTAAATGTAAGGCCAGACACCATCAAACTCTTAGAGGAAAACACAGGCAGAACACTCTATGACATAAATCACAGCAAGATCCTTTCTGACCCACCTCCTAGAGAAATGGAAATAAAAACAAAAATAAACAAATGGGACCTAATGAAACTTAAAAGCTTTTGCACAGCAAAGGAAACCATAAATAAGACGAAAAGACAACCCTCAGAGTGGGAGAAAATATTTGCAAATGTAGCAACTGACAAAGGATTAATCTCCAAAATTTATAAGCAGCTCATAAACTCAGTATCAAAAAAAAAAAAAAACCCAATCCAAAAATGGGCAGAAGACCTAAACAGACATTTCTCCAAAGAAGATATACAGATTACCAACAAACACATGAAAGAATGCTCAACATTATTAATCATTAGAGAAATGCAAATCAAAACTACAATGAGATATCATCTCACCCCGGTTAGAATTGCCATCATCAAAAATTCTACAAACAATAAATGCTGGAGAGGGTGTGGAGAAAAGGGAACCCCCTTGCACTGTTGGTGGGAATGTAAGTTGATACAGCCACTATGGAGAACAGTATGGAGGTTCCTTAAAAAGCTAAAAATAGAACTATCATACGACCCAGCAATCCCACTACTGGGCATATACCCTGAGAAAACCATAATTCAAAAATAGTCATGTACCAAAATGTTCATTGTAGCTCTATTTACAATAGCCAGGACATGGAAGCAACCTAAGTGTCCATCAACAGATGAATGGATAAAGAAGATATGGTACATGTATACAATGGAATATTACTCAGCCATAAAAAGAAACGAAACTGAATTATTTGTAGTGAGGTGGATGGACCTAGAGTCTGTCATACAGAGTGAAGTAAGTCAGAAAGAGAAAAACAAATACCGTATGCTAACACATATATATGGAATCTTAAAAAAAAAAAAAAAAAAAAGGTCATGAAGAACCTAGGGGGCAAGACGGGAATGGGAATAAAGATGCAGACCTACTAGAGAATGGACTTGAGGATACGGGGAGGGGGAAGAGTAAGCTGGGACAAAGCGAGAGAGTGGCATGGACATATATATACTACCAAACGTAAAACAGATAGCTGGTAGGAAGCAGCTGCATAGCACAGGGAGATCAGCTCAGTGCTTTGTGACCACCTAGAGGGGTGGGATAGGGAGGCTGGGAGGGAGGGAGACACAGGAGGGAAGAGTTATGGGGACATATGTATATGTATAACTGATTCACTTTGTTATAAAGCAGAAACTAACACACCATTGTAAAGCAATTATACTCCAATAAAGATGTAAAAAAAGAAAAAAAAAGAAGAAGGGGGGAGAGAAGAGGGTGGAAAATGTAATTCTCTTTGACATTGAAGATATTCCTAAGAATAATAATTTTAGAAAAGAACTTAAGTCAGAATTAGGAAGCTTTTTCTTCTTGTTTCACTTTCAACCTCAGAAATAAAATAGAATCACTCTTCAGCTAAAATAGAATCGCCCCTCAGCTTGGGAGCAAAGCTTCACTGCACCTCTGCCCAAAACGGTATTTTCTTACACAACTGTGGTTCCCCTTGTCCGTGTCGGAGAGCATTTTTTAAAAAAGAAAAGAAAGAAGTTTTGAAAAGGCATCTGTTACTCCTCTGACGGGAATGGCCTCCGTTCCCTCCAAAACTTCAGTCAAGCCCACCAGAAAATATCCTTCCAGTGGCCAAGCTTGTCAGAAGCCAATATTGGCTCAGTAACTGCTGATAATTTTATCGTATCTTTCCGACATCTAGACACCTCAGTTTAAAAACCAAGCTTGTGTGTTCCCTGACCAGGACTGGAAACAGCGTACAGAAAGGACAGCCTCCCTCAGGTGAGGAGTGAGGAAGCAGCACAGAGGCAGTGGGGAGCATGTTTTGAACCCACAGAGAGAGTGGGGAGCAGGCCTTGAACCCCCTGTCTCGGGGGGTCTCGGGCTTTTCACCAGTGCCACTCCCCCCTCCCCCCACCAAGGCTGGAGCCACATAGAAACAGCTTAATAGTCAGCTCCTTGGCGTTGCGTTTTTACTGCATATCTGCGTGCTATTTCCTTATAAACTGTCCTGCTTGCACAATGATCGCATTCTCCTTTGGATCACCAGCTCAGGACAGTTGGTAGCATGAGTGACAGGCACATTTTAAATGCATGGGAAATACAAAACCCCCTTTGTGGGCATTGATTTCAGCTGCTGCCTCAGGTAACAAGAGTTGGGCTAAGTTTTCCTTCGCTTCCTTTCCTTATCCATTGATTCTCTGGCCAAGGTGCTATCGAGTAGCCCGCTAACCCATAGACCAAGGGAGGGAGGAGGAGATGGAAAGCAAGCTAATTCACCAGATGGAGAGTGGGGTACCTGCATCAGGAGACAGCTGCATTTCCGAAGCCAGATCAAAGTCAGGTTCAAAAAGTTAAGTCTTGCTTCAAAAGCTGAAGGCATAGCGATCCGCGTGGATGTGAGCTGGCCTCGGATGTGGGGAACTCTCACTCCCTCTCCTCCATTTTTCCAGGGCCTGGAGCTAGGAGGTCCTAGGCTGGAAAGCCGCCACTGTCTGTAGTCAAGGCCTTGCAGTGAAGTCAGACCTTGGTTCAAATCCTGTTTCTGCCCTTGGGCAAGTTAACTTCTCTGAACTTCAATATCTTCATCCATAAGATGGGGCCAATACTATCACCTATCTCACCGGCTTTCTGAGAGGAATCAATGAGAAAATATTCAATATATGCCACGGGCCAACAGAGAACATAGAGCTTAATAACAAACAGCAGCAACGGTAGTGGTAGTTGCTGTTTTAAAGGGGAAGCTGTTGCCCAGAAGCACAGCCTCACATGTTTAAAGGACGTAATGGAATGGCCATCATGAGTTGGTGAGGCCCTGAGTGACTCATTCCCCACAGAACCTGAGGTCTGGTGGGCACGCTACAGCCCCGGGTCATGAGTGGGCGGGTCCACACCAATGCCTTTCCTGAGCAACAGCTTCTCTCCCTTCTTGCCTGGTTTCCCTCTCCCTCTTCCACCCATGTCTGTCTCTTTTTCTCTCTTTTCTTCCCCAGAGACCCCATTAGCCTCCTCTTTCCTGACAGAGCAACTTTGGGAAAGTCACCGAAGGCTGCGGAGCCCATGTGCCTCCTCAGGGCAGTGGGCACGATGAAGCAGATGCTCTCAATCCCTTTGGAAGCCAACATTCCACAGTTATCCATTCCTCCTCTCCCCCCTCCCCACTTCTTCGCCCTTTAGCCCTCAAACTCCTGGGAGAAAAATTCTAACTGGTTGGGCTGGAGTCAGATGCCGCTACGAGGTACGGTGATGTGAGAGAAGGAATCCCCCAGGGACCTTGGGCTTCCTCAGTAGGAAAGCAGGACCAGGTTTCCCAGTCCTACCACAACTGCATGATTTGTGGAAGAGGGGGAGGTAACTCCTCGAACGAAATCAGAAAGGAAAAAATGGACATTGGCACTGGGATGGTGCAAAAAGAAAGAACTACTATAGCCACCGTGCAGACAGAATAAAAGTGGATGCATCTTTCTCTCTTTTCCATTCATTCACTTTTTCATGTATTCACCTTGGAGTGTCTAGAACACCGGAGAGGCAAAGCCTTACCTGAATCTGGGGCTGTTTAGAAATTGTCATATTTAAAACGTTATTAAAATACTTTGTGGTAGGTGAAATAATATAGCATCCACTCAGGAAGGAGAGTGGATCCCAAGTACCAATTGAGTCTACCCTCAAGGCTGACCAAGTCCTTGAGGGACTGGTTACATAAGCCCTAACCAGGCATAACATTCAGAAGACCCCCAGGATATGAAGCAGTCCTACAGTTCTCAACCTGGGGTGATTTTTGCCTCCCTCCCCAGGGATATGGGAGGGGGAGGGAACACTGCTACTAGCATCTACTTGGCCAGGGTGTTGCTAAACATTCTACAAGACAGCTCCCCACAACAAAGAATTATCCTGTCCCAAATGTCAACAGTGCCAAGGTTGAGAAGTCGTACCAGATGAACAAGGGGCCTTTCAGCCCAAGAATCCTTATGCCTTTTGTTGAGTCTGAGAAATTTCTCTTCATAAGAGCCTATTGTGGCCACAATCTAGTTTACTCAACCAGGTGCTGGCTCCCCGACTAAGGAAGTCAATGGGTCCCCGGAGGATCCTGGCCAAGATCCTTCCTCTTTCCTCTCTCATATAGTGAAACAGCAGAGAGAGAACCAAGCTCATTCAATCCGAACTCTCCACGGGACTTTGAATGTTAAGACACTTCAATATAAAATAAACAAAGACTTCTGGCAAGTCTGATGTGAAATTCCTGCTTCTGAGGCTCCCTTTAGCTGCCTAATCAGCTCTAAATCTAATTCCCCAACTTCTCTTGGAGCTGCTGAGCCACACCATACTCTTCCAGTAAATTTCTTTTTTGCTTCAATTAGCCAATCAATATATTTTGCCTGCAACTAACTGAAAGGAAAACCTTCAAATCCCTTTAGTGACTTCCAAACTTTACACAGCATCCCAAGTATACCCCATCCAAGAAATATGGGACCCCAAAAATATCCTGACTCACACCCTACCTCTCTGGGATCTGCCATCTGATCACTCAATCAATCAAGGGATAGATCAATAAGTACTTATTGATACCCACACATTTTTTAAAATTTTATTTATTTTTGGCTGTGTTGGGTCTTCGTTGCTGCGCACAGGCTTTCTCTAGTTGCGGCGAGTGGGGGCTACTCTTCATTGCGGTGCGCGGGCTCTGGGCGCGTGGGCTTCAGTAGTTTTGGCACATGCGCTCGGTAGATGTGGCTCGCGGGCTCTAGAGTGCAGGCTCAGTAGTTGTGGCACACGGGCTTAGTTGCTCCGCGGCCTGTGGGATCTTCCCAGACCAGGGCTCGAACCTGTGTCCCCTGCATTGGCAGGCAGATTCTTAACCACTGTGCCATCAGGGAAGTCCCAATACCCACACATTTTAAACAATGCCAGCTTAAGGAAAAGTCAAAGTAGAGAAGAGGGACTAATATTTGTTAGGTGCCTACACGTGGCAGGCATAGTGTTAAGGTCTTTACATTTAGAATCTTAGCCTTGTCACTATACTAGATGTGGGTATTACTGTCCCATTTTACATTCAAGAGAAATGAGGATTGGAGAGGTCAACTAACCTTCATAAGACCACATACCTGGTAGATACTGGAGCTAGGATTTGAGTTCACGTCTATGTGTGTCCAAAGCCCATATTTTTTTTTACCTCTATACCAGAGTTGGCAAACTGTGGCCCATAGGCCATATTTAGCCCACAATCACCTATTTTTGTAGATTTTTTTTTTTTTTTTGCTGTACGCGGGCCTCTCACTGCTGTGGCGTCTCCCGTTGCGGAGCACAGGCTCCCGACGCGCAGGCTCAGCGGCCATGGCTCACGGACCCAGCCGCTCCGCGGCATGTGGGATCCTCCCGGACCGGGGCACGAACCCGCGTCCCCCTGCATCGGCAGGCGGACTCTCAACCACTGCGCCACCAGGGAAGCCTCAGATTGTTTTATTCGAACAGCCACACCCGCTCTCTTGTTCTATACTGTCAGAAAGCCCTACTGTGCTGCCTGCAGATGGTTTTAAGGGCTGCTTGGCAGACCCTGCTGAGCTCCCTAAAACATCTTCCTTCCTTTGCCTGTTTATGCCGTTCCAGATTCCCTGTGTCTGGGTGATGATCTAGCGGTGTCATGAGGACTTCTACCAGCAGATCTCTTCCCTGTCACCCTGTCAGGAGCCTGACATTCTCCCCTTATCATTCTTAGTGCTTTCTAAAAACTTTTCTCATGTAAGTGGTTTAAGATGATCTCGTGTAACTTGGAAAGAATTTTACACTCGCCAGGATCAGAGCATCCAATCCACTGACTCCTCACTCAAAGTGAACGGGTCTCAGCAGGAGGAATGCCTGCCACTCAGCTCCTTGGTGAGAGGCCCTGGGCCAAATGGAGACGCTGAGTGAGAGGAACAAAAACATGGATATCACTCATGGGGGAAGGGGACACTTAAAGCACAAAAAGCACACTTCACGGCACTGCCCGGCACCTGGCGCCACAGGCATCAAGAGATACAGATCTCCAGAGAAGACATACAGATGGCCAACAGGCACATGAAAAGATGCTCAGCATCACTGACTATTAGAGAAATGCAAATCAACACTACAATGAGGTACCACCTCACACCGGTCAGAATGGCCATCATTTTAAAAGTCTACAAATAACAAATGCTGGAGAGGGTGCAGAGAAAAGGGAACCCTCCTACACTGTTGGTGGGAATGTAAGTTGCTGCAGCCACTATGGAGAACAGTATGGAGGTCCCTTAAAAAACTAAAAATAGAGTTACCCTGCGATCCTGCAATCTCACTCCTAGGCATATATCCAGAGAAAACCATAATTCAAAAAGACACATGCACCCCAATATTCATTGCAACACTATTTACAATAGCCAGGTGATGGAAGCAACCTAAATGCCCACTGACAGACAAATGGATAAAGAAGATGTGGTACATATATACAACGGAATATTACTCAGCCATAAAAAGGAATGAAATTGGGTCATTTGTAGAGACGTGAATGTATCTAGGGACTGTCATATAGAGTGAAATAAGTCAGAAAGAGAAAAACAAATATCGTATATTAACGCATATACGTAGAACCTCGAAAATAGTACAGATGAACCGGTTTGCAGAGGAGAAATTGAGACACAGAAGTAGAGAAAAAATGTATGGACACCAAAGGGGGAAAGCGGCAGGGGGTAGGGGTGGTGGTGGTGGGATGAATTGGGAGATTGGGGTTGACGTGTATACACTGATGTGTATCAAATGGATGACTAATAAGAAAATAAATAAACGTTAGAAAAAAAAAAAAAGAATGTGTCTTGGTTTAGGTTCTCCCAAAGCAGACCCAGAGACAAGAAGCCGAGTGCAGGAAATTAATTTCACGGGTCATCTCAGGAAAGCCCGGTGGGGAGGCAGAGAAGTGAGGCAGGGGAGGAAGGAGGCTGTCCAGGGCACTTTGCAGAACTCAAGTCCCTGTGGGTCACAGAGCTCAGGGTTGTCTACCCAGTGGAAGAGCCAGGGAGCTGGGCTCTGTATCCACCAGCTGCAGGGACGTTGGTTCTGGCATTTCTGGCTGGGATGTGCAGGCCGAGAAGCAACATTCTCCCCAAGAGAGTTGCAGGCGTTTTCAGGAATCCATCTTCACGCACAGAAGTGAATGCTGGGGAGATGGCAGGGACCGCTGGGGTTTGCTTGGGGATCTGTGTAGGTGTTCTCCTAGGCTGTCCTGGGCTAAGTGTTCCCCTCTCCAACCTGAGGTTAGCAGACCAGCTGCCAGCAACCTGGGATCTGAGTAAGGGAAGAGGCTAGGGTCTGACTATTTCATGTCAGCCTTCGCTTGGCCACCCTGTTTTCAGTATGGAAACCCCTCAGCCGTGCCCTTGCCCCCGAGTCACCCTTGGTTCACACTCTCTAGAGCAGTGCTGTCCAACAGAAACATAATGGGAGCCACGGAAATAATTTTAAATTTTCTCTGTCATATTAAAACAATAAAAAGAAAGGGAAGTGAATTTTAATCATGTTTCATGTAACCTGACATATCGAAAGCACTACTGTTTCAACTTGTAATCAATATTTTTTTAAAACATCAAGAGGTATTTCACGTTCTTTTTTATTGCACTGAGCCTTCAAGTCCGGTGTGTATTTCACACGTACAGCACATCTCGATTCGGAAGAGCCACATTTCAAGTGCTCAAAAACCACATGTGCTGAGTGGCTGCTGTAAAGGGCAATGCGGCTCTGCAGACAAGCCTTCGGTCCTGTGCAAGGGTGGGGAAGGGACCCCCGGCTGCAGGACTCTGAGAAGGGAGTGGGGCTTCTAACTGCTTCCCGAAAGGATTTTCAACCTGTTTTCCCGCATCTTAGAGATAGGTGGTGTCACGGAGTTCTGAGCATTTCTGGGGTCTGTGGTGTCAAGTGAGTGGATGACTCCTTTTCCACCACAGGCAGCTTAGGGTTCCACTTCTTTGAGTTGGCTACGTCAGTTCCCACTCATCTGCTGGCTCTCCATCTCGCCTTCTTTCCCGCTGTTTCCTCTACTCTCTTTGTCCTTATGCGTTTGTGCTCTGATATAAAATTCATTGTCATTTTAATGGGGTCTTTCGAGAGAACCAAGATAAACACACGTGTACAAGCCACCATCTCTAACCAATAAGTTTTCCATATCACTGGAATTTTAGGTGTTTTTTTTTTTTTCTTAACTTGGTCTACACATTTTTATCGTATGTCTGGAATTTGTGGTTTAAACCACCTGACAACCCTATCTATGCAAGGATAGAGTTTCCTAAAGGAATGAATGGATGAATGAAGAGAGATATGTGAAAGTAACTTAATCCTCACTCAGAGGTGGTCCAATCCGGTTGAAGCCAATGCCACACAGTGACACCCTCCGGGTCACCCTGTAGAGTCCGTTGCTCCTCCCATTCACTGGCCCAGCTCAGTTACCTGCGTGGCATCTCCCAGTTACCACTGAGCTAAGAAATCCCTTGCAGTTACAACGTGCCCACAGAAATAACTAAGAATGTGTAAATGCACTTGGCAGCCTGCCAAATGGAAGAGGAAGCCATGAGTCAGCGGTTTTCATCTCCTTTCAGCCTCGCTGCCCCACTGTCTGCTCGAACTGACCACTTCCTTGCAATGTTCATGCTGTCTTTAGCTTTCTCAAATGTGGGGTTTCTCAACTCTGCCTTTCCTAAACTTTGACCTTACTTCTTCTTTTGAACGGTGCTGAGCTTCTCTTGTGGTTTTTCTGGAATCTTTAAAAAATAAAGCCTGAGTCCTTCTAACATAGAGCAACATCAGAAGCCAGTCTTTACTTGTAATCCATACAGGGCTGGTGGCCTCAGGGCCCCTTTTTGGGCTTAGCTGTGCTTAATTCATTATTCTAGCATTCAAGAATAAGTGAAAAGTAATTTAAACATGTATTAGAATCACTTATAAAAATGCCAGAGAGGAATTTTGTTCATAATATATGGGGAAAACTTCTTAAATTCATTCCTTTTGCATCAATGGAAGCTTTGGGAATCGAGGAATTTTCAGATTTAGAGATCCCATTGAGTTGGCTTCTTTTGTTGAAATAGGAGATAGTTCAATTACATATCACACACATGTGGATGGTAAACAGATGAAAAAGGAAGTCCTAGAAGCAGCTACAACGGTGTCAGTGCACAGAGAAAATTTCCACAGAGGAGACAGAGACGTAAACTTGGGTATCATTGAAGAAAAAAATCTTGCTCTTAGAAAGTTTATAATAAAGCAATTGATAAATATGCAAATTGTATTAAACTGGAAGTTGTTCAAAGCTCTTCCATAGACTTACAGGGTTCTGCTTTCAGCAGGATCCAGCATGTGCTGTCCAACCCCCCACCCGGGCATCCTGCATTTTACTTCCTCAGCACACATTTTCAGCTCTGTGTACTGGGATATGTTTTAGTCACATCAATTTTCTACATTTTCAGCTCTGTGTACTGGGATATGTTTTAGTCACATCAATTTTCTAAGTCATAAAGAAAATAGGATTGTCCTGCTAGAAGTTTGCATTACATTAATATTTCCTGATGAAATCTTTTTCTAATAAAAATGTCACATATGCATAGGTTTTTATAGTTTTCAAAACATTTCAGAATGCCTTATACCTCGCTTCACCTTCACAACAACCATCTCTATTTCATATGTGCAGAAAAAGGACTCCTACTGGGTGTCTTATCTATTGATCATTTTGTTTCTTTTTCACCCCATTTATACAAAGGGCTAGAGGTGGAACAGGCTTCATATCCCTGGCAAAGTGCAGGGTCAGCACTAGATGCCAGGCCTCCTAAACTCTAGCCTGGTATCCTATCTGCTGAAGCTCTTAATCACTCAGATCTTCAACTCTGTGCCCAGAGATGGTCTCCAAAATAAACTTGATCAGAAGCACAGAACCTTAAGAGTCAACTCAGAGTTTGTCATAGTGATGATTTAGGGCTGTGAGGTTTCTGTACCCAATTCCAATGTCTGGAGGGATTTTCCCCACACCACCAAGCAATTCACAGACACCAGCTGCATGTCCTACAATTCAATTCTGACACTATCTACCCAAAGACAGCATCAAATTCCACAGGATAAGGGCTCAGTCCCACAAGACTGCCCTCCATTCAGATGACAATCACAAGTCCAGGTTGTTACCTGTGCTTCGGAGCCAGTGGCTATAAATAGGAGGTTCCCACCACCCTCTCACCTCCCACCATCCTCTCCTTGGGTTTAATTTACTACAGAGGCTCACAGGACTCAGGAAACCAGTTTACTCACTAGATTGCTAGTTTATAATAAAAGATATTAAAGGATACAAATCAACAACCAGATGAAGAGATACAGAGGAGGAGACCCCAAACAAAGGAGCGTCTGTCCTTATATAGTTTGGGGTCTGGCACAGTGGCACATGGAGGTTTCTGGTTCAGCAACCTGGAAGCTCTCTGAACCCTCTCCTTTTGAGTTTTTTTTCTTTTTCTTTTTTTTTTTTTTGCGGTGCGTGGGCCTCTCACTGTTGTGGCCTCTCCCATTGCGGAGCACAGGCTCCGGACGTGCAGACTCAGCAGCCATGGCTCACGGGCCCAGCCGCTCCGTGGCATGTGGGATCTTCCCAGACCGGGACACGACCCCGTGTCCCCTGCATTGGCAGGGGGACTCTCAACCACTGCGCCACCAGGGAAGCCCTCCTTTTGGGTTTTTATGGAGGCTTCATTACATAGGCATGATTGATTAAATCACTGGTCACTGGTGACTGATTCAACCTCCAGTCCCTCTCCCCTCCCCAGAAATCAGGGGGTGGGACTGAAAGATCCAACCCTCTATTCATGGTTGATTCCCCTGCTACCAGTTCCCCCAGCCTTAGGTACTTTCTGAAAGTTACCTCATTAACAAATAAGCCCAGTTGTGGTGGAAAGGGGTTTGTTATGAATAACAAGACTTCAGGAATTGAAAACAAGAGACCAAATATTATAAGAAAAGATGCTTGTGTGAGGAGTCACAGCCTACGACGGCACGGAAGGCAGATGCACAGGGCGCTGGTCCTATGCAGGGAATCCACACCTCAGTGGGATGAGAAGGGTGTCCGAGCAGAAGGTGGTGGCAGAGTCTAAGCAGGGTGGGAATGGCTTCCCTTCCACAAGGTGGGGCAGGCAGGTCAGGGTGAGGAGGGAATACACAGCAGCAAGGGGACAGGGGTCATGACTGGAGATTCACTAAATACCAGGGGATTGAGCAAATAAGGAGATTTAAGGATATTGGGAGCCAAATTTCTTACTGCTGGAGTTGGGAGTTACCATATGGAAAAGAAGAAAACTAGAATACATTCCATGATGTTGGATAGGAATTGGATGCATTTGGGGTAAACTCATGGTTCTCAACATACACAGTTAGTGTTGGGGAGGAAGAAATTTTCCTCTACCCTTCTTGGTTCTTCTGCCTGGTCTGAGAATTACATTGACAGGAGACAGATTAACAGGAGAAAATCACATAAAAGTTTAATAACATGTATACATGGGAGAGAGCCAGCAGAACTGAGTAACTCACCAAAATGGCTGAAACCCTCACCTTAAATATCATCTTCAGCTAAAGGCAAAAGAGAATGTTGGGAGTAGTGGTTTGGGACTCCAAAGGGGAGGAAGGCAATCTACATGAAGATGGAAAAGCAAATGTTTGGTAAAGAAATGTTTTCTGGGTCATGTAGAGACCATGGGACCCAGAGAGGAATTTTAACAAACAGATTTTACTTGGTTCCTCCCTGTATAACACACATAGCTCATACTCTAGTTTTCTATGGTGATAGGTCCTTTCTTCTGTTCTGTGCTCCTGCTAGGATGCAAAGAGGAGAATAAAGCGGCACTTGAAAAATCCCTGCCAAAGATGCATAAACTAAATTTTATATCGGATGAACCCAGATTGAATGAAGTCTATAAAATAATGGGCCTAGATACATGCACCCCAATGTTCAAAGCTTCACTACTTACAATAGCCAAGACATGGAAGGAACCTAAATGTCCATTGATGGATGAATGGATAACGAAGATGTGGCACATATATACAATGGAATACTACTCAGCCATAAAAAAGAATAAGGCCATTTGCAGTAACACAGATGGACCTAGAGATTATCATAGTAAGTGAAGTAAGTCAGAGAAAGACAAATATCACACAATATCACTTATATGTGGAATCTAAAAAAATGATACAAATGAATTTATTTTCAAAACAGAAATAGACTCAAAGACATAGAAAACAAACTTATGGTTACCAAAAGGGAAAGGAGGGGGGAGGGACAAATTAGGAGTTTGGGATTAACAGATATATAAAATAAACAACAAGGACCTACTATATATAGCACAGGGAACTATATTCAATATCTCATAATAACCTATAATGGAAAAGAATCTGGAAAAGAACATATATACATATTCTATATATATATATATAGAAGAACATACACACACACACACATAAAAATAACTGAATCACTTTGCTGTATACCTGAAACTAACACAACATTCTAAATCAGCTATACTTCAATTTTTTAAAAAATGGGCCTGGAGGAGACCAACTAAATGCAACATAGCATTCTGAGGTGGATCCTTTTGCTATAATGGACGCAGGATGACAGATAGCACTTGAATAGGGTCTGGAGTTGTAACAATGTTGATTTGCAGATCTTAATGAGTGTATTGTACTTTTGTAAAAGGATGTCTTTGTTGTTAGGGAATACCCACTGACATAAGGGGAGGGGGGAGGATAGTGTATCATGTAGTCAACTTACCATCAAATGGTTTGAGGGAAAAAAAATTCTTTGTATTGTTCTTGCAGTTTCTGTGAGTTTAAGACTGTTCAAAATAAAATTCATTTTAAAACAAAATTAGCTGTCAGTTTTAAGAAGAACAATAGCAACAGAAAAGAGAAAGAAAAGATTACATCACATCAAGAGATGCAATGTGATTATGGCAGGAAAATGTTAAGCTGTAGGATTCCCACGTGGATCCCCTTTCCCAGCAAACTGAATGCCCTTTCCAGTAAGTTACCCACTCAGGTGGAGAACAAGGTAAGGCCACGCCCGTTCCAAACAAGATGACCAAGAAGCCTTTTCTTATTCCATAGCCACAGACAAGCCCCAGAGAGACTATACAAAAGCAAGTTCCAGGAAAAAGAAAAGGTCATATTCCCCATCCCATTATTATCAAGAAGGTGATCTGTCTTGTTTTTATAAATGCCACATTTTAATTGGTAAAATTTGTCTCCTCCTTTCACTCAAAGAAAAATGCCATCCCACTGAAAAGGTCTGAAGCAGGAAAAAGTTTCTTCAAGTATAGTTTTAAAAAATAGAAGAAAATATAAGTTGCACCGCCTGGACACGATGACTATTTCGCGCTTTGTGTGCTCCTTTGAGTCTTTTTATGTGATTCCTTTTAAACAGCTGTAATCCTAGCATGCAGTTGTTTCCTGAGTATAGAATGGAGGTTATGTACAGGCTTTGAAGCTGACTGACCAGGTTCTACATCTGGCCTCTGCTACTCAATCTGACGTAAGCCTCAGTTTCCTTCTGTATCAAATAGGGTTAATATTCCCCCTTGTCTTAGGATTTATGAGAGGATTAAAGATAATAGATGTAAAGCATGTAGTATGGTATACTGCACACTTCATACATTTGGTAAATACCTATTATTGCATTATAAGCACTTTTCCATTTTTTAAATGATTGTCATCATTACAATTATTACTGGTTGATCTTAAAGAGATGCTCAGGGAAAGCTTTGGTAGGTATCTTTTTCACCGGTTGGTGTGGCAGAATCTACCAGCTGTCCAACAGAATAAGTTAATTCTTTTCTTCCTGAGCACACAGCTGGATGATATTTCCCAGACACCCCTGCAGTTAGATGTGCCACGTAACTGAGTTCTAGCAGTAAGCTGTGAGTAGAAGTGGTGTGTACCACTGGTACTCCCTGAGACAGCAACACCCCATCTCACCAGTGTGGCTGGAGACATAATATTTTGAAAACTGGGCTCCCCTGGTGGCGCAGTGGTTAAGAATCCGCCTGCCAATGCAGGGGACACGGGTTTGAGCGCTGGTGTGGGAAGATCCCACATGCCAGTGGAGCAACTAAGCCCATGCACCACAACTACTAAGGCTGTGCTCTAGAGCCCGCGAGCCACAACTTCTGAAGCCCGCACACCTAGAGCCCATGCTCCATAACAAGACTGCAATGAGAAGCCCGCGCACCACAATGAAGAGTAGCCCCCGCTCACCGCAACTAAAGAAAGCCCGCGTGCAGCAACAGACCCAACGCAGCCAAAAATAAGTAAATTTTTAAAAAGGGAAGGAAAAAAAGAAAACGGCAGAGCCACCATTTGATGAAGTCCTACAAGTCTGTGTAGAGCAGAACCTTCCCCTGATGACCAGAATCCCCGTCCTGGACTGTTAATGAATGAGAAGTGAACTTTTCTTGTGTTTGAGTTATTATCCATTCTTGTGTATCTTTGTTACAGGAGCCAGTGTTACTCTAATATGTATGGTTTGGGCACGGTTCCAAAAGAAGACACTGAAGAACTCAAAAACATTTTGAATGTCTCCTCTAAGTTCTGGGAAAAGAAGCAACAAAAAGACAGTTCTCCTGTGGCAGTCTAGAAACTATACACTCTTTCTGAAGCAGGTTTCTGAAGTGGTTTACTTACAATGTTAAGCTGTACTGAAGTGGTCTGTAAAGTTCTTCATGTAATTTTCAATAGGTCGGTGGAGAAGTGGTGAAGCGGTGGTGAAACTGCAACTCGGATTGGGACTTGAACCCACGGTCTTTCAACTGAGGTCACACACCTGGTCTCAGGACTTAATGAAGCTCAGGTTCTTGATGTCTCATCACAGAAAGAATTCAGTGAGAGACAAAGTGATAGGTAAGAAGTGAATTTATTTAGAGAGAAACATACTCCACAGACAGAGTGTGGGCCATCTCAGAAGGCGAGAGACCCCAAAATATGGCGTGTTAGTTTTTATGGGCTGGGTAATTTCATAGGCTAATGAGTGGGGGGATTATTCCAATTATTTCAGGGAAGGGGCGGGAATTTCCAGAAATTGGGCCACCGCCCACTTTTTGACCTTTTATGGTTGGCCTCGGAACTGTCATGGCACTGGTGGGTGTGCCATTTAGTTGATGTATTACAATGAGCATATAACCAGGCTCAAGGTCTACTGGAAGTTGAATCTTCCGCCATCTTGGACCTAGTTGGTTCCAGCCAGTTTTTGTCATGTCCTATGGCTATGTCATTCATTTAAAGGTTGTCCCCTGCCCCCTTCCCTCCTGTTTCACTGGTATCATAGAACAAGGTCAGATCCTAACTCTGCCATTATTTGGAGTTTCATATTCCTAGTGCTGTCTACCTTGTAGGATTGTGGTCAAGTAACAGTGAGGTCATGTACATACAACATAAAACAAAGAGCCCGGTCTGGAGTATGGTGTAATACATAGGTGCTCACCTAGCTTCACCCAGAATGCAACATTTTCCAAATTTTGTTCCAGGAACAATCGTTCCTTGATGTGTTCTGTTAAATATATCTCAAGAAAAGCTTTCATCGTTCAAATAATACTGAGACTGCTGAGAAATGTGACAAGCTGTTGAGTGTTCCCATTAATACTGGAAATTAGAGGAGAGGTCCTGCAGTAAGTTCTTTCACTTTTATTTGAACCAACTAACCATAAAGTCAGCCTTCCCATGACACACCTGTTAATATCCTGCATAGCTAATGTTCTGCAGGACATACTTTGAGAAACGGGCACAGTGCTTGGCACATGGGGAATAATCAACAAATGTCTACCAAACGTGAAAAGCAAGTAGATCGCCGAAGTGCCTTACAAAAGGAATCAGGGAGCTCCCTCTGCCCTATGCTCCCTGCCTCCTGACCCTCCTAAGTGAAATGGCTGCAGGAGCCTATAGGGTACTAGGTGCAGGCAAGGCCTTGGCAACTTTTAAAGGCTCGGAGAAGGAAAATATGCAGGTCTTTCATCACCATAAGTAGGACAACTGCCTGGACCACAGTGCAAGAGCACCAGGTGAGGACCAGAAAAGAGGGGATCCTGCCAAGAGAGTGGCCGGGGATTTAAACTTGCCCACATAAATGTGCCCATTCTTCCTGAGGCACAAGATGTTGAAAAGTCCGGCAACGGATGGGTTGGGTTTTCTCTGCTCCCAAGTCTGCTTCCAAGCAAATGTAAGAAGATGAAAGGGGGAGAAAATAACTTTCCTCTGCATTCCTCAACAGAAACTGGCACCTGCCTGCCTTGAAACAACAGGTGAACAGAGGTCAAGTTTTCTGCATGCTACCCAAGCTTTCTAGTACCCAAGCTACTAGATCTCATCCCCAAGAGGCAATAAAGAAAAATACAACTCATCTCAAGGGACCAACACGAAGAGAGAGGAAGATGGACGTGAACAAACAGAAGACATACCCAGAGAAACAGCACTGCTATAGGAGGAAGATACTATCTTAAATATGAAAATAGTTAAGAGTGCTTAGATTCAAGTGTAGCACACAAAGCACTCTGTTCTCTAAACAAAATAACTTGGGATGAAACAAAATCAGTAAATGAGCGGAAGGTCACTGTTGAGCCCAAACTAGACAAAAAGCAAGAGCACACCCCAACCCCGACCTGCACAACCTCCCCGCCTTGCTACCCTTACATGCTTCCTTTCTTCTGGTTTCTCTGGCTAAAACATGGGTTCCTTATCTTAGGTTAACCCTGCCACTTGTGGCTAGATTCCCACTAGCTACCTTCTCATCTACACAGAGGTGCTGCTCCAGCGATCGGCTCCATCTTGCTGCTGTAGCACCAATGTTTCTCTCTCCACCGCCTATGCTGTAATATTCCCCCCATCTGTAAAAGTCTCCATTTACTCCCTCCTGTCACTGCCCCATTTCTCCGCTGCCCTTCACACTAAAACTGCTCGCTTTCCTATACAAATATTCCAAAAGAAATCCCAAAGGATCACAGTATGTCTTGTACTTGGTTCTGTGAAGTGTGTTTGTGTCTTCAATAGCTGGTTTAGTTAAGTATTTTTTTAAATAATGGGTGTTAAATTTAAATTAGCAGAGATTACCTAACAGAGTATGACTAGGTTTCAGTATTAAGAAATATAACATTTTTATTTGAAGTGCCAATAATAATAATAGAAAAAAAATCTTAATCCCTTATTCACTTCTCTCTTGAACCTACTCCAGTCAAACTTCCATCACCACCCCTGCAGCCAGTTTTCATCAACTCCACCAATGACTTCCATATCGTCAAATCCAAAGGTCCCTTCTCCAGCTCAACTTACTCCACCTCTCAGCTGTCTCTGACCAAATGGATCATTCCATTCTTCTTGAGGCACTATCTTCACCGGGCTTTAGGTCATCCGTCTCTCTTGGTTTTCCTTGTATGTCACAGACTGCCTTCTCTTAGCCTCCTCTGCTTTTTCATCATCATTTTCCAACCTCAAATCTCTTCTCTTCTATACAACACTCATTCCTTAGGTAACCTCATTCAGGATCATGACTTTCTTTTTTTTTTTCAGTTTTATTGAGGTATAACTGACAAAAGTGTAAGATATTTAAAGTGTCCATCATGGTGATTTGACTGATATACACATACATTGTGAAAAGATTCCCTCCATTGAGTTAATTAATAAATACACCCATCACCTCATATATTTACTTTTGTGTGTGTGAGAACATTCAACTTCTACTCTCTTAGCAAATCTCAATTACACAATGTGGTGTTATCAACTATAATCACCATATCACATAGTTCCTCAGAACTTATTCATCTCATAGCTTAAAGTTACTACCCTTTTACCAACCTCTTCCTATTTCCTCTACCCCCAAGCCCCTGAAAAATACTTTTCTACTTTCCATTTCTATGAGTTTAACCTTTTTTTTTTTTAATTCCATATATAAGTGATACCATATAGCATTTGTCTTTCATTGTCTGGCTTATTTCATTTAGAATAATGCCCTCCAGGTTCATCTCTGTTGTCACAAATGACAAAATTTCCATCTTTTTTAAGGCTGAATAATATTCCATTGTGTGTGTGTGTGTATACACACCACAGCATGATTTTAAATGCCATCTAACTGTTAATAATTCCCCAATTTTTCTCTTCAGCCAATACTTTTCCTTTGAATTCCAGCAGAGAGATCCAACTGCTTACTCAATATTCCCATTAGGATAGCTAACAGCAATTTCACATTTATCATGTTAAAAACAGAACCCTTAATTTTACTCCTCAAGCTGTTTCTCCTACAGTCATCTTAAACCCAGTGAATGATTCCATTCTTCCAGTTTCTCAGGACAATAACCTTAGAGTTTTCCTTGACTCCTCTCTTTCTCTCCTCACCACTGTCAATCTAGTGGCAAATCCTCTCCATTCTACCTGATCACTTATAAGCTTCCATTATCCCCACGGCCCAAACACATTCACCATTCACCTAGGTTACCGTAATAGACTCTTAACTGAACAACTCACTTCAAGCCTCACTTCCTTAGAGTCTATGCTATGAAAACCTGGATTCTTTCAAAATGTAAATTCAGAGCTCTGAGAACTTTTTCTTTCTCTCACTGAGGCCCAAACAACTGATTGCCATTCTACATTAAGGTCATAAAGTACCTTTTCCAACTTCTGACGAAACATCAAGAACGTATCCCTTTGGTGAACATCATTAACTATGACCAGTGTGGACCTCACTGTTTGCTGATGTGATGTGATCATTGCTGGGCTGATGTGATCACTGATGAAAAAAGAAATCCAGAAAACACTGGGAAGCCATGGGTTCAAATAACTAACACAAACGTACAACACACAACTAATAGCCACGATAAAAAGGCAAATAGCCCAATTACAAAATAAACATACCACTTGAATACACATTTCTCCAAGGACAAATAGCCAATACACCTATGAAGAGATGCTCAACATTGTTAGTCGTTAGAGAAATGCAGTACTGGGAGAAAAGACACATATTTAGCCATATTTCAATAAAAGCCTTGAATTCTAAGGAGAAGGAGAAGATTTTGTAAACTTCCAGATAGAAGAAACAAGTTATCTACACTGGGAAAATAATCAGACAGGTATCACATCAGACCACACTACTGGAAGCCAGAGAACAGTGAAATATCATTACACAGTACTGAGAGAAATTCCATACCCTGGCATTGTTTCATTAGTCTGTGAGAGTGAAAGAAAATACAGATGAGGAGGGACATGCAAGCTTTCAGAGAGCGTGTCAGTCTATCTGTGATGTACTCTATCTGAGGAAAATACTCAGAAAGACAAACCAAACATCAAATAGATCAGAATGTAAATCTCAATATGGGAGAAGATAAAACAAGAAGAGTGACTGGTAAGCAATGAATCTTTATACATGTATATATATTAAATAGAAAGATTCTGACTAGAGACAGGTAAGTCTAAATGAGGGCTCTTGAAATGAAAGATTTATAAGAAAAATTCAAATGACAATATAGAAATAAACTACTAAATTATATCAGAAAAATCTATGTGTTTAAAGTTGGGTGGGAAAGAGGAGGGAAATACAAATGTTTGAAAACTCACCGGGCATGAATTTCTAGCTGAATTTTATCTAACCCTTAAAGGTCAGACCTTAAAGGTCTGACAATATTACTTTTATTTAAATTACTCTCAGCCATAGAAAAGGATAAAAAGACTCCGATTCATTTTATAAAATCAAAATAAACGTAAAGCTGGACTTCCCTGGTGGTCCAGTGGTTAAGACTCCACGCTCCCAATGCGGGGGGCACGGATTCAATCCCTGGTCAGGGAACTAAGATCCCACATGCCGCTGGGTGCGGACAAAATAAACAAAACAAAAAAAAAAACTTTAAAGCTGATAAAGATAAAATTGAAAATTATAGAAAATTTCAAGTATAGATTCAAGAACATTAACAAGTAGAATCCAGTCATGTATCAAAAAACAAACAAACAAACAAAAACCAGATCATGACTGCTTCCACAGAGTAAAGGGTGGTTCAGTACCAGGAAGTTTAAACACAATCTACTGCATCAGTCCTTTAAGGGAGGAAAACCATATGATCAGATGTTTAAAATGTATTTAGTAAAGTAGCAGCCATTCCCAGTGAGTAAAATAAGAATTAAAGAATTAATATAATAAAGGCTATTTACCAAACTGATGACAGATAATATCCTAACATGCAAAATGCTAAAACCACTTTAATTAAACAGAAACTACCCAAGGGACGCTCACCATCACCGTTATGACTAAAAATTGACTTGGAAGAGATCCCAAACTTATTAACACAACAAAATTAAATAACTGACCTAACATTTGAAAGTAAGAATAAAGCTCTTTTTGTTTTTGCTGATGATGTGATTGCTTTCCTAAAAATAAAAAAAAATTTTAAAGCAAACTACGGCAACAAAACCCTAGAGAATAAGTACAGGTAATAAGATAAGAGAATTTGCTAACATGGTTGGACAAGCAATAAATATTTAAAAATCAGTAGCTTTTCTCAAATCCTAACAATAATTACATAAAAGTATTGTAGAAACATAGAAAAATGTCTCATTCACAATAATGGCAAAATATAAAATATTTCAGAATAAGTTTAGTAAAAAAAGAAACAAAATGTAATTTTTCACAAAATCAATATATAAATGTAATATGATTTCTATTGCAACACTGTGTTAGTTTTCTACTGAAATTACCACAAATTCAGTGGCTTAAAACAACACAACATTATTGTCTTACAGTTCTGGAAGTCAGAAGTGCAAAATCATCTTCAAATCAAGGTGTTGGCAGGGCTGGTTCTGTCTGGAGGCTTTGAGAAAAGAATCTACTTCCTTGCTTTTTTCAGCTTCTTGCGGCCACCTATATGCCTTGGTGGCCACCTGTATTCATTCCTTGGCTTGTGGCCCTTTCCTCCATCTTCAAAGCACACCACTCCTGTCTGTGCTTCTGTCGTCACACTGCCTTCTCTTCCGACTCTGATTCCTACTGTGCCCCTCATACGAATTTTTGTGATGACATTGGGCCCATGGGATAATTCAGGATCATTCCCCATGTCAAAATCATTAACTTAATTGCATCCAAAAAGTCCCTCTTACTAAGTAAAGTAACATTCACAGGTTCTAGGAATTAGGAGGTAGACATATTTGTCGGGCGAGGGGGCATTATTCAGTCTACCACAAACATGAATACGATTCTCAAAATTGTTATGAAAGAATAAATATGCCCTAGAATTGCCAAGAATGTATGAAAGAGAAGAATAGTAAAAGGTATTATAATAAAATCAATAGAGTACTGTGGAGAAATAGATTAGTGGAACAGAACAGAGAAGCCAGAAAGACATCTAATTATATATGGAAATTTAACACTTGACAAAAGTGCTACTATACAACTCAAGGAGGTAAGAATGGGTTATTTAATAAATGATGCTAGCACAACTATTAAGTCCCAAAAAGAAAGTAAAAGTAGACTTGTATCTCACAGAATACAAAATGGTATCAACTGTATAAAGAACTAAAAAGAATGGTATCAACTGTATAATGGTATCAACTGTATAAAGAACTAAAGAAAAAAACAGTGCGAGAAAACGTAGGACATGTATCATGTAGACATGAGAAATAACCTTCTTAACTGGGACTGGAATCCCAAAAGCTATTTTTAAAGAGACAGACACACTTAAACATAAATAAGTGAAAACCCGTATCTGGAAAATGTTCCAGGTAAAAACCAACTGACAAAAAAATATGGTTTAAAAACATGTGTAATGCCAAAGCCAAGTATCAGTGTCTCTAACATACAAAGAGCTCTTGTGAATGGACAGGAATGAGACAACAACCCATTAAAACTACTGTGCACCGCCTGCCTGTCAGTCGCTCCATTTTTCCATCTTGCTATCTCTAAGGGTGGTTGGCTCATCCTTGGGCAGAATTTTCAGAGCTCTAAAATACTCTTATTTTTATAGCTGTCAGAACCAAGTGAATGATGACTCTGCTGGTGACTAATATGAAAATGGTTATCTGTTCTTGCCAGTAAGGGAATCAAATATTTTTCCACTTCTGTCTGACGCTGTTTAAACTGAAAAGAAGAATGTCCTTATTCATTTGGTTTCTTTCTTTCTCTTTCTGTTAGAGATCACTTAAAAGTTTCCATGATGAGCTAAGTTTGGGGGTTGTTTTTAAGGGACCCAATGTTATTTTGCTTTGCATAGTGATTCTCCAATCTGAATTTCAGATTTTAAGGTGGAGTATTTTGTTTGTTGCAGTATGTCAACTTTTCCCCTCTTCTTTTATTTGGGAAGCTTATGCTAAACTTGAAAAGGAAAAAAAAATAACGACCCGAAGTTGGCTAAATGGGAGGAAAACAGAACCTCACCTTGTGCCTAAGACTGTATGCTCACTTACTTGTTACACCCATAAAAGAACTTTCTATTTCGATTCAAACTCTTTCTCCCTCTTCTAAAACATAAATCCAGACTGAAGACACTGTGTGTTGCAGACAAATCTCTATTGAAATCCAAACCCAGAGTCTACAGAAATTTTACATGACATTTTTGGTGATAAGGGTCAGGAAGAGACAAAAATATTCTTCAGGGAGGGGGGCTTCCCTGGTGGCGCAGTGGTTGAGAGTCCACCTGCCGATGCAGGGGACACGGGTTCGTGCCCCGGTCCGGGAAGATCCCACATGCCACGGAGCGGCTGGGCCCGTGAGCCATGGCCGCTGAGCCTGCGCATCCGGAGCCTGTGCTCCGCAACGGGAGAGGTCACAACAGTGAGAGGCCCGCGTACCGCAAAAAAAGAAAAAAAAAAATTCTTCAGGAAAACAATATGATGGAAGGAAATACAAGATGGAGTTCAGAATATCAGCCCTAGAGCCACACAGGCCTCAGTCTGAGGTCTTACTAAGTTTTTTATCCTAAGCCTCCATTTCCTCATCTGTAAAATGGGAAGGAAAAGAGTATCTACTTCTCAAGGTTGTTCTGGAGATTAAATTAGACAATGCACATAATTTAGCCAAAAGCCTGGCATAAAGTAAGATCTCAAATGTTCATCAGGATTATTTTGTTTCTATGTACAGCCCTGAGCCCTAGATTAGGAGAGTGGCTATATTTCCATCTCTCTTCTGGGAGGGCGCTGGCCTCTGGTAGATAAAGTGAAGGCTAAGTAGCAGAGGTTTTCCAACTCTGCTCCCCAGAGCCTTGCAATTCCACAGAGGGCCCTTGTGGGTTGCGGAGGCATCCGCGGGAGGCTGTGATGGTGAGTGAAACTCCCATTCCAGCTTTGTTTCTTTCTGTTTTATAGAAAAGGAACCTGCCTAAGATTTGACTTCAAAAACCACTGGTCCTGATAATCTGCAAGGCTATTACAACTCTGTCATTCAGTGGGCATTCCTCCTTTTTTTTTAAATTTTATTTATTTATTTATTTTGCAGTACGCGGGCCTCTCACTGCTGTGGCCTCTCCCATTGCGGAGCACAGGCTCCGGATGCGCAGGCCCAGCGGCCATGGCTCACGGGCCCAGCCGCTCCGCGGCATGTGGGATCTTCCCGGACCGGGGCACGAACCCGTGTCCCCTGCATCGGCAGGCGGATTCTCAACCACTGCGCCACCAGGGAAGCCCTCCTCCTTTTTAAAATGACTTTTCCTGACTTTTTAGTAATCCTTGTCTTCATTATCCATCCGTAGCCACCTGATCCCTCCTGAGAGAAAGAAAACATTCGAGAAGCCCCGTGTGTTTTAGTCTGGATTGCTTTGGTGTATTATGTCTTCCAGGAGGTGCTTGCATTTTAAAAGAGTCCAGGGGCTTCCCTGGTGGTCCAGTGGTTAAGACTCCACACTTCCAGTGCAGGGGCACAGGGTTGACCCCCCCATGCTGTGTGTCGCAGCCAAAAAAATTAAAAATAAAAGAAGAGTCCAAACAAGAAGAGAACAGATTGCTATTCTATTCGCGGCACTTCAGTAGGGGCCGGGGTGGGGGGTGGGATGGAGGGGAGGCAGATTTTGTAGAACTGCTGAAAGGACAGCTCTGACCACTGCCTTAATGAAGTAATAATGACAGGCATTTGCGAATAGAGTCAGATTTACACAACAATCCTGTCTCTATTTTCTCAGCCGATAAACACCAGCTTCCAGTGGGTGAGATGCTACTCTTTTTTCCCATCTGCCTTTCCAAGATAAGGACAGGAGGCCCCGGGTGGCTCAGTGACTTGCCTCAGTTGGCAGAGTTAGGCCCTGACTCTGTGCCTTGGGCTGCTCCCCAGGCTGCTCTGTGGCCTCTGCCCATCAGGACAGCCAGGCCCGCTGGATACCCACAAGGCCCAGACTCTCCAACACTGCGTTTGCAGAAATGGCACAGCAGGTTGGCTGGTTTTTCTGACGCTTCCTCCATGGGACTAAAGGAATGGCTGCAGCAGGCCTGTCAGCTCTCAATGAGCTCTTTGTGCAAATAAATTCCAGAGTTTTTATGAACGATGATGGCAATGAGGGTTGCTTTTCCCCCAAGTAGTCAGAAAGTTGATGTTTCAGCCATGCTTGGCATTCCTCCAGAAAACTCTTGGATCAGTGAACTTAGGAGACTGGAGAAAAGGGATATAAAAAGCTTAGGGCAAACCAAGAAGCCCTCATTTTTAATGAGTAAAACTGTCCTTCCCTGTCAAAATCCCTGGTGACACAATTTTTTATATTTCAAAAACGTAAACATGAAAGGCGTGAAATCACTAGGGGAAAAGACTGCCCTTTTCTATCATATTTAGACAAAGCACAGTTGTCTGATTTGTACTTATACACTCATATCAGGACTGGCTAATACGAAGGCAGATGTGTAATAAGATCTTGATACATATTTGTTGAATGAGTGAGTGAATGAATGAATATCTCCTTTAGTTTGGGGCCAAGAAATTATGATAGCAGAAACAACATAATAACCTCTTCTGGGATTATCTTTCATTATGACTGACTCCCTGGATTCACCAGCAAATAACTCTGAAGTTTTTGCTTACTGCATTCAGGGAGATCGTCATGTTGACAGAGTCTTACCGGCATCTCTGGTTCAGGAGAGCCAAGTTAAGATATTTATGAGGTTTCTGAGGTCTGGTTGAAGGCAGGTCTTTCAATGCAAGATTGTGACATAATAGTTTAGGATTGGGAGACAGAGCAAGGTGAGGGTTTTGCAGTAAGTTTGGAAGCGTCTTAGAGAGAAAACTGGCATTTGAACAGTCGGATGTTCATTCAGTTGGGTTTTTCCAAAGCTGTTTGCAACTTTTATTATCCTGAGCAAGGATTTCCTGGAATAGAAAAGTCATGGTGATGAAGACAGTGGAATAGCAAGGCCACATGAATGCAGATAGCAGAATGGTACAGTCATGGTCATCTAGACCAAATTTGGCCTGTGGCCTGCTATTGTAAATAACGTTTTATTGGAATACAGCCACGTTCATTCCTTTAAGTATTGTCTGTGGCTGTTTTCATACTACAAATGCAGTTCCAATACTGTGATGCAGACTGTATGGCCACAAAGTCTAAAATAGCTACTGTCTGGCTCTTTACAGAAAAAGTTTGCGACCCCTGATACAGACAGTAAGCTGTGTGGAAGTAGATGGCTTCATTTCTTGTCACATCTATTCATTCATCAAGTATTTATTAAGCACCTACTGTGTGCACGGCACCTTCATAATGCTGGAAATACGGCACGCAACAAGACAAATCCTGCTTTCGTGGAAACAAATCGATAAATAATATAAATCAGATCGTGATAGCGCTCTAAAGAGGTATAGGGTTGGTAGAGGGGGTTGAAAGGGACTCTTTGCCACGTGGTAGTCAAGGAAGGCTTCTCTTAAGAGGTAACGTTTAAGCAAGACTCTAAATGAGGTGGACTAATTATGTGAAGACATGGGATAGGGCTTTGGGGAGAGATGTGCACACAGAGGGTACAGAAATGCGAATGTCTAGAGCTGGAACAAGCTTGGTGTGTTCATAAGAGCAAGCAGACCAGTGCAGTTAGAGCAGGTAAGCAAAAGGCAGGGTAGAGAGAGCTGAGATTGGAGAGGCAGCAAGGGCCACGGGGAGTAGTAGAGCCTCATGGGAGGTGGCAGGGTTTGAATTTTATTCCAAATATGATAAGCTAATTGGGGGCTTTTCAGCACGGGAGTGACTGAACATGATTTCTATCATAAAGACTTACTCTGGCTGCTGTGTAGAGAACTGACTGCCGAGGGAGAGAATGGAGGCAGGGATGACACCATAGGAGAGAAATCACACTTACATCACAGGGCAGGGACTGGAGGTGGACGCACATCCGTGTAATTTGGGATGAATTTTAAAAGCATAGCTAATAAGCCCTGCTGATGAGTTGAACGTGGGGTATAAGAGAAAGAAAGAGTCAAGAATGCTTCTGAGGGTTTAGAATGGAGGGACTGGGTGAATGACGATGCCATGCACTGAGATGGTGGAGGACATGGAGGTAAGCGGGCATGAGATCAAGAGTTCTGTTTTAATCTCGTTGAACTTCACACACCTGTGATACATCCAAATAAATGTGTCAAGCTGGCTGCTGGATATGAATATGTGCAAATGGGACAGACTGGGCATAAGATCTAATTTGGGATTCACCAGCATGTGGGTAGTATTTAAAGACACGGAGTTTGGTGAGATCACCTAGGAGATAACTACAGAAAAAAAAAGATCTGATTAAATTCTAGAGCCAGTGGTGAGCTGGAACAGGATCCAGCCTGCTGGTGAGAGCTGACTGAGCACATCTCTTCCTAAATCCCCATTCAGTAACATGATGCTAATAGCTAGAAACCAGCCAGAGTGTAAATATTTGCACCATGAAAACTGGCAAACACCACATATCAGGGCTTTTTTTCCCCATAGAGTCAGATGTTGAACGTTTACCAGCACATCACTGCCTGGGACCCTCACATTTAGAGGTCAAGAAAAGCAGAAAGAGACAATATAAGAGATCGAGAAGGACTGGAACATGAATGAGGTAGGAGGAAGACCAAAAGAGTGTTTTATCCTTGTCCAAAGTTATCACGTAGTTCCATGCCTTGTCCAAAAGTCAAGCGACTATTTTTGCTTGCTTGTTTGCTTTTTGCGGTACGCGGGCCTCTCACTGTTGTGGCCTCTCCCACCGCGGAGCACAGGCTCCGGACGCGCAGGCTCAGCGGCCGTGGCTCACGGACCCAGCCGCTCCGCGGCATGTGGGATCTTCCAGACCGGGGCACGAACCTGTGTCCCCTGCATCGGCAGGCGGACTCTCAACCACTGTGCCACCAGGGAAGCCCCAAGCAACTATTATATGGTCTTTTTCTTCTCTCCCTTTACAGAAGCTTTCAGCACTTGATTGCTAGAACATATCAATACAGAATACAGATCTTTTTGTATTCTTTGCCGAATGAGTTTAACTCATCCTGTAAACCCTGATGCTCTGAGAAGCTACTAAATGAAAAATTAGTTCCATGAACTTTAATGGGAAAAAGTATGATGTGTTCTAGCTCAACCCAAGCAAGATACCCAAGTGATTTCTACAAATAGAAAAAGACATCATTGGAGGTAAGTTTAACAACAGAGGATAAGCTGAAAGTAAACAGAGACTATCCATAAAATGTAAATTAGTGAAAGTTTACTATAGTCATTGACAGAGGAAAGACAGTCTTGAGAATGGGTGGTGGGCCGTAGAAGAGGTAAGTGAGAATTATCCTTTGGGATGTGTATCCTTTTTCTTTTGAATCATTTATTCCACACTGTTTTCAACTTCTGTAGCTCATATTATCTTACGCTCAAAATGCACTTAAGATTATAGCACGGAAAAACACATTTAGAGGTAAAGAAAAGCTAAACACAAGACTGCTTTGAAACATATGGTAACAATATACACGCATAACAGGCATAAACAGTCCTAGAAGGTACTCCCCGGTCATCCTTCTTGCCTGGCTCACACATGCAAAGCTGAACATCTGGGTATGTTCAAACATGGCGCACAGTGCTGTTCTCTGACTAGAAATTGCTGCGTCAAGTGAATTGGTGAGTATGTCTTTGCCCAAAACCATAATGTCAAAATAGCAGTTCTTACAGACTGTACAGTTACTGTGTTTGGGGGGTGAAAACTTGTTATATCAAAAAAAGCGAATTGACCAGAAAGCAGTAAAACTTTTCAACACCATTGTACTGAAAAAGTCACTAACAGGACAGTGGTTATGGAAAGCAACCCCGTTTTCGATTGTGCTGTCTAAGAAGAAAGCTCTCTTGTTTATACAGAAAGCAGCAGGTTGTCCACTCTGTAAGCAGGTTAGTAAGTTCTGCTTTTGAAAGACTTCAGTCTCACAGAACCCCTATTAGAATTATCATCATTCTTACAGCTGTTTATTTAGAACCTAATACATACCAAGCAAGGTAAAGGTTATCCTCCAGGATACAGAAGAAGCTGAGTATCAGAGGAAAATAAGTTATGCAAGAGGGGTGACTAAAGCAGTCAGTGTCTTCTGAGCAACCAAACTTAGAAGGAGAAATATTTGAAACAATAACTGTGCCACTAAAAAACCTGCTCGTTTGCTTCTTGTCATCATCCACGTTGCTTCAGCAGCAGGGAGACAACAGAGCAGAGCATATATTTAGTAAGAGTAACTCTTGAAAATAGGAAGCACCGAGAAGGTGCATTATTAGTAAAATCCACCAACGAGCCACATACAAATGACGACGGCAATTCGCGGGCACTGTTTATACTATTTTTCTTGCAGTTACGGGTTGTGCTCAGGGATGAAGGGACTTACTCTAAAACACAAAACCAGTGCTTCCTAAAGTAGGAATTCAAACACAGCTCTCTGGGGCACCAAAGCTTATGAACATTCCACCCCAACAGGCAGCCGCTTGCTTTTTTTACACAACCCACACCCAGATCTTTGATTCTCCCTTTATAGCAGTGATGGCATTGCCCAAGCCAGAATCCCAAGCTCCCTTGGGCTCTGGTACTCTCTCCTTCTCTGCCACACTTTCTCTTCCTCTTCACCTTCGTGTTTTACCTTAAGAAAAAAAGCTCAGCCAATTCCCAGAAATGTGCACATTCCACTCCACGGAATTCTAAACAGAGGACTTGGGACTTCCCTGGTGGTCCAGTGATTAAGACTCTGTGCTTCCACTGCAGGGGGTACAGGTTCCATCCCGGTCGGGGGAACTAAGATCCTACATGCTGTACGGTGCAGCCAAAACAAAAAACCAAAAAACAAAACAAAACAAAAATCCCCAGAGGACCAGAAAGTTACCTGATTGGGTTCAGAAATCTTGAACAGGAAGTAGACACCATGGCTCTTTGCCTTCCCCAACCCTATCGTCAACAACACAAATAATATCGTCTCTTCTAACTACAAGGATTACTGTTGTTATTGTTATTATATCTGCCGACTTGGGGCTCCAACTTCTGCTTTGACAAAAGAATAATTCAGTCCACCTGAATGTCAGTGTCTTCATTTGCACTGCGTGATTTGCCCTTGTCCCCCCAACCCCCTAGTTCTCAGAAAGTGGGGAGGATTGCTGACAAACAGCGGCTGCACAAGAAAAAGGAAACCCGCATGTTCACACTATTTCAAACGTTTGTGCCATCTGTGGGCTCCCTCGCTTGGGGGCTGAGTCTTCATTTTCTTCTAGCCACTCTCACCACCAACTTGTTTCCCTCTGCTGCAATGCCCAATTCACTGTTTTCTCTGCACTAGAAGACTCAAAGATGGCAATACAAGGCTTTCCAGGAGGGAATACCCAGGAGATGCCCTAGACAAAATCAAAGCCAGAGTCAGCAGGCGCGAGCTGCTGTCCACTGGCCTCAACAGCCTCACCCACTGGAAGAGGAGCCCACAGGTGGGAGCCTTCAGCACAAAAGCCATCATGCTGGAAGGACAGCCATTCCTACCCTGTGAGGATACTACGAAACGTGGTGGAAATAGAGTAAGAGAACAGACGGCAAGGTCTGAAAGACCCACTTTTTCACTTTCACTTTTTCACTTTAATACATTCTTTCATTTATTCATGCACTCAATAAATATTTATTGAGGACCTACTACACGCCAAGCATTGTTCTAAATTTCAAACATACAATGAACAGCAAAACTTCCCTGCCCTCAAGAAGGCTAAGATGAAGAAAATATACTTGATGTGTGATGTTGGCCAATTTACTTAAATTTTTTGAAGGATAAATAATACTTACCTCACAGGTAAAGATTAAAATGAAATAATGTGTATATAATGTTGTACGATGCCGGGGACATGGGAAGCAGGGAACGAACTATAGTCATTATTACTATGTATGTACCCCGCCCCCCCCATTCCCATAGTTCCCAAGTTCCTCCTTCAGTTAAGCCAATACTCCTAAAAATGCATTTAACTCTTTGTGATCTGGTGACTTTAAAGGGATAGGCCTTACTCCTCAATCCTGAAGGCAACAAGGGGGAGGGGGCGGTAAGAGAAAGGGAATAAAGTTTTAGATAGAGAGATTAATCAGAAACTCAGCAGGGGAACTTGGTTTCCGGGGAACTCAGTTTCAATATCATGAAATTTAACCAGGGTAACACAAAGTTATTCAACTTTCTCAAACATATAGGACAATCCAGAAGAGAGACGCTATATATTTTTACAATATTCTCATGCTGTGTTTTAAGTCATCTGAAATGACAAACCTCTTAGACTTAGTATAAAATCCAGCAAATGCTAGTTAGCAGCTGTGTCCAGCAAAGGTGAAATTTCCCAGTTTCTACTAAGCTGTAGCATGACCTTAAGTAACTGTTTAAGTTTCCAAAAATTAGCTGGCACTGAAATTAATCTGGAAGGAAAAAAGGGGGATTTTTATTCTAAGGTAAAAAACAGATCGTGGAGTTGGTTGTTTTTTGGGGGTGTTACCCCTGCCCCATCACTACTTCATAAAACATTCTTGGTTGTAGTTGTGAAACAAACATGCCTCTACATCTACCAGTTGAGTAACCTGGTCCTCGGCCAAAAAATGTAACTGGCTCCTAATAAGCAGGTAGGATGTAAAGGATGTACCTGAAAGGTTATTCTACATATATGTAAGTCAGTGGGGTGGCTGTGTGAGTCCCATGAATCTCCCAATAAAGAAAACAACCAAGGAAAAAAAGAGACTTTTGTTGCAGAAACCTCTGACCAAGTTAGAAACAGACCCATTTAATAGTGCATTCATCTGGGGAATGGTCTAGTCAAATCCAGTCTATCCTTATTCCGTAAGGACCTGCGAGGTATATCACCCAGGACATTCCTGCACTAAAGGCAACACCAGGCAGAAGGCAAGACCCTCGTCATGTGTCAAGAGATCACACAACCCCACGGGCCGGGCTCTGTGAATTGACATTTACCTCTATGTTTAGTTGTAAACGTTTAAAAATGCAATTTCTCTAAGGTGTGTGAAATGTCTTCATTTCCTGACATTTAGAAGTGATTCCTGTATCTAAATTATGAATTGTGAGTTGATAGAAACTAAGTCTGTAAATTGTTTTGGAGGTTTAAGAATCTGGTGTAACAGGGCAACGGCCAAGAAACAGCATTTGGCAACAAAATTCCTTTCTTATCTTCAAAGGTTTTGACTCTGAGGATCCACCAAACTACATTCAGAGACCTCTGGCTTATGACTCACATAATGAATTAGCTGGACCCTCGTATAAGTATCTTTAAAATTTTAAGTAGTGTCAGTGTGGTGATATTGCATTGATGAGGATAAACATTCTCTTTGTTTTGTCAGATTAATCACCTATTAATGTCCATCTGAAATATTGAACTGATTTCTTTCTCCAAGGTCAAGGAATTATTGTCAGGGATTGCTGTTCCTATTACCACTATCTCCAAAAGAGAACCAATAGTTTTTCTTTTTTCTTTAAGTTCCTCCTAACTGGACAACAGTAGAAGATTTATGTTTGCATGAAAATCTGTGTTCCTTCAACTTGGGCAAAACGGCATGTTTTCATTAACTGGAATCTGAAAGTATGGAAAGACATAGAATTCACTATGAAGGAACAAAATGTTAGGAGATGTATAGCAAGCTCTGCTGCCTGCTGTTTAGTAATATTTAGTCTTCCTATCTTCCTAGCTAGGAGACCCATATCTTGTTCACGTCTCTATCCATCAGAGAGGGTGGCTCTATCCCCAGCTCAAAATTAAATCTGACACTATAAACTTTTTAGACTGTAACTCAGAGTAAAAAACAAATTTCACATGGCAACCCAGTACACATACGCATTCTATGTAATTTTTACAGAAAATTGAAAAGAAAGCTTAATAAAACAACATCCATTTCTTATAATGGGCATTATGCTTTGATATGCTTATTCTATTATATTTCTTTTTTGAATGATAAACTCTGACCCAGTGAATTTGATTTCCCAATCCACTACTAAGTCATGAGGCAAATTTCAAAACACTGTTCTAAGCCTGTCATGTCAATCCTATTCCTCTTGACAGTGACTGGCTTTGGGCTTAGCGACCCATTCAAGTTCACGAGACATGAGGGAAGTCTTCCAAATTCTTGAAAAATTTCCTCACTCTTAGAACTGAAAGGGTGTATTATACTGAGTTCATGGGTTGGAAGAACTCAATATTGTTAAAATGTCAGTTCTCTCCAAATTGATCTACAGTGTATAGATTCAACATGGCCTTAATCAAATCCCAGAAAGAAAGATTTCTTTTTTTTTTTTTTGTAAAGGCCGAGAAGCTGACTCTAAAAGATGACAGACTCATACTACCTGACTTCAAGATTTACTATGATGGGGGTTTCCCTGGTGGCGCAATGGTTGAGAGTCCGCCTGCCGATGTAGGGGCCGTGTTCGTGCCCCGGTCCGGGAAGATCTCACATGTCGCGGAGCGGCTGGGCCCGTGAGGGCGCGTCCGGAGCCTGTGCTCCACAACGGGAGAGGCCACAACAGTGAGAGGCCCGCGTACCGCAAAAAAAAAAAAAAAAAAAGATTTACTATGATGAAGCTACAGTAATCAAGACAATTTGATATTGGTGAGAGAATAGACACTCAGGGGAACAGAACAGAGAGTCCAGAAACTAATCCACACAAATGAAGTCTACCAATTTTGACCAAGGGATAAAGGCAATTCAAAATAGAAAGGATAGTGTTTTCAACAAATGGTTCTGAAAAACTGGACATCCATTTGCAAAAAAAATGAACCTCCATCTGTGCCTCACACTTTGTACAAAAAATGACTTAAAATGGATCCCAAATCTAAATGGGAAACTACAGAACTTGTAGAAGAAAACATAGGAGAAAATCTTTGTAAACTTGGGTTATGACACCAGAAGTACAATCATTGAAAGAGAAAAATGATAAGTTGGACTCCATCACAATTAAAATTTTCTGCTTCACAAAAGATAGCAATAGGAGAGCGGAAAGACAATCCACAGGCTTTGGAGGATATACTGGCAAAACACATACCCAACAAAGAACTTATAGGCAGAATATGTAAAGAGCTCTCAAAACTCAATAGTAAGGGGGACTCCCCTGGTGGTCCAGTGGTTAAGAATCCGCCTTGCAATGCAGGGGACGCTGGTTCGATCCTTGGTCAGGGAACTAAGATCCCACATGCTACAGTGCAACAAAGCCTGCGTGCCACAACTAGAGAGCCTGAGTGCTCCAACTACAGAGCCCACACGCTCTGGACCCTGTGTGCCACAACTACAGACCCCATGCACCACAACTAGAGAGAAGCCCGCGCACCACAAAGAGCCCGCGTGCCGCAACAAAATATCCTGTGCGCCACAACTAAGACCCAACGCAGCCAAAAACATAAATAAACAAATAAATACTTTAAAAAACCCTCAGTAGTAAGAATAAAAACACAATAAAAACATGGGCAAAAGATTTGAACAGAATCTTCAACGTAGAGGATATATAGATGGCAAATAAGCACATGAAAAGATTCTAAAATCATTATGCTTTATGGAAATGCAAATTAAAGCCATAATGATACATCACCACACGTGTATTAGAATGACCACGACAGAAAAAATCAGTGGTTGCCAGATTTAGGGATGGGGAAAGGGTTGCCTACAAAGGGGCAGCACAAAAAAAAAAAACCCACTGGGGGTTAATGGAAGTCTTCTGTATATTGATTGTGGGAGTGGTTACATGACTATGTATTTGTCAAAACTCAAAGAACTGCACAACAAAAAGTGAATTTTATGTAAATTTAAATTTTCTGAAAGAAACACAAAGGAAGAGACAGTTTCTTTTCTGCTCAGTGATGAGCTAGATGTGACTTGTACAAGTAGGGCAGTCATTTCATCACCATGGTGAGCTAGAATGAAGACAAAACTAATATAAGCAGGTGAAAGAATGGAAAAGATGAACTTGGATATTAAAAATGTTATTGAGCCAACTGTCTATCCAAACCTGAAACCAACCCACCTTGAATCTTATTACATAAAATAATGATAATTTTCTTTCTGCTTAAGCCTTTCTGAATTGGGTTCTCTGTTATTTGCAGCCAAATTTATCCTGCACAGAAAGTCTCAATGACTTTGTTCCAAAACTTGCATCATCCCCATCATTAAAAAATAGAGTTTGGGAGTCTTTTGAATGTTTTGAGTAATTTGAAACTATGTTCCGGACCAACTTTTATATTACCATTTCCACAAGGAAAAAAATACATGAGCTTTCACAGATATATCCCCTCAACTTAAAGAATTTTAAAATCATGTTATTTATTTAGCTTTGTATAAAAGATTATCCTGTGACTTCTGAAATGCAATCTGAGTGAAATATGTGTTGGGATTGGCATGTGCCACAAATCTGAAGGAGGTAGTCAAACCTGACCCACAGTTATCTATTTCTAGTCAAACCCGACCCACAGTTACCTACTTCTCTTCACGAGTACTTCATGCACCTTCTTACCTCCTTTTCACCAAAGTGCATTCAACATAATAAAAAAGAATGATGTCATATATGAACTTAAGGGTGAATAACTTTGGAAGCAAAGAGAAAATGAATTTCAAAATATCTCCTTGGCATACACTTAATGTCAGACTCTATGAGTTGTAGTAATCAACACCAGCAGTGTCCTTACTGAGCTAGGTAGGATAATTCCAAATGTGACAAAGTGTTATAAACAAAAGAAAGGACAGGATGTTGTGAGAACATATAACAAAAGAGTATGGAAATCACCTTGAACATCCCAAGGATGACCCAGGAAGGCACATTCAGGCTGATTTAAGGCCAGGAGTCATCAAGGCCAGGGGTAGGAGTTCATGAACTTAATTTTAAAATGTAAATAGAGTGGGAGGGGGGAAAAAAGAGGAAAGGCTATTTTGGTCCAACTGACCCATAATCCCTGACTAGGCTGAAGCAAGACATCTTGACATGGCTCTTCTCATTAAGGAAATATTTTGAAACTGGAGTTTTGGACAAAGGTATCTTGATTTTAATATTACTCTTTTTATTACCAGGTATGTGTGCAGTAGAGCTTCCTTACCCTAACTCTGTGGTTCTCAGTGAGGGAGTTTTGTCCCCCAGGGAACAGGTGGCAAAGTCTGGAGGCATTTTGGTTGTCACAACTGAAAGGGGGGCTGCTACTGGCATCTGATGGGTAGAGGCCAGGGAGGCCAGCCCAACATCCCACAAGGCAAAGGGCAGACCCCATCACAAAGAATTATCCAGCCCCACAGGTCATTAGTGCTGAGGTTGAGAAACCCATCTCTAAGTGCCTTCCCGTGTATAATTTTCTACTTAGGAACTGAAGTGATTATTTTCCACCTTATTATGTTCTGTGTTGTTTGACCTACAAATGAATATATAGTACTTTAAAAGAACAGTCTGAGCTTTTGAAAAATCTATTAGACTCTAAAATCAGCTTCTTCTAAAAGTAGCTTATTTGTCCCCCAGAACAACCCTTTACAAAAGCTTATAAACAAGTTTAATGTATAGACATTACTTAGCTAAAAGAAAAATCATTAGAAATTTAGTTGAACATTCTTTTTTTCTTATCAGAATAAGTTAGCATTTTTAGCCAAAACTCTCTTCTCTCCTTTTTACCCTGAAACATTCGTCTCCAGAGCTGAATATATATCTGACATGCATCATAATGAAGGCTGAAATAAAAAGTATGCATTTTTAAGCTTCACTAATGGAAGCTGAATTGCCATTATTAAGGACACAAATATAATTACAGTATTTAACTGAGGTGCAGTTGATGAAGCTAAAGTGAATTCTCAGAGTCATCACTGGGCTTGACAGCACTTTCTGAGCAAGAAAGTGGGGTGACACTGTTCTCCTCTACTTGTGATCTCTCTGTGGGTGTTTAGTGCCCTCCCATCCTTCACCCCAGTCCAGTTACTTCATGTGGGGTGGGGTCAGTGATGGAGAAAGTCTCAGTGAGAGAAGAAGACTGTCTCACCTCCTACATGATAATTAATGATTGTTTTACTTATTCATTAGACTGTATCCATTCATAACAAAGTCATAACAACCTCATCAACATCATTTTGGACCAGAGAGTAAGTGCTCAAAATGGGACACAGGGGTGAGTGTGAAAGGGCCAAATCTAGGATAATTTGAGCATAAAAAAATAGTAATAGAACCCATGAGTTCATAATGATACTTCATTTAAAAATTTAAATGGAGTGGGAGAGAGGAAAGTGAAAGCTATTCTTTACAGAAAAATGCCAGCTAATAAATGTAGATGATATTATTGAATTAGAAAATAACCATATTGCAATAACTGATATAGCCAATAATTATCACTAAGTGTTAAGACTTTTGAGTGAAAAGATTTGTGGAAATTGGATATTCAGAATATCACACAAAATATTGTTAGTTACAAAGGTTAAAATATCTTTACAATGGAGAAATGTGGGAAATATGACCAAATCTGATATCAGCGATGATGGGACAAACTGATATTATGTGCCTCGTGATGTAATAAACTGAGGAGGACAAAAAATGACCTACACAGCTGTTATATAATGAAGAATTTGTTTGGTCTTTGTCCCTGGTTCCTGGCACAGAATTTCTAAAATTCTTGAAATTTCCTGAGTGACAGACGTACCTGTGTTACTTATGAGCCCCTTGGATCACACTTGAGTTTATGTTAAGAAAGTGACTCATGGTGGGCGCCTAGCTTCAGGATGGGGGCTGGTTACCAGCAAGACCAATCTCATGATTAGAGGGCCAGCTTCTGGGGAAGGGGTGGGGCTGCAGCCTGAGTTCAATCACATGGCCAATGGCTCAACCAACATACCGACATCATAAAACTCTGGACATGGAAACTCAGTGGAACTTCCTGGTTGGTGAATACAGCGATGTCCCAGGAAGGTGATGTGTTCTGATTCCACAAGAACAGGGCACGGAAACTCTGCTTTCCCAGACCTCAGCCTATATGTCTCTTCTTTGGCCGTTCCTGGGTTGTATCTTTTGCAATAAAATAATAAGTATAGTGAAGGGGAGCAGAACTTGCCACCCCAAAATATGCCACTGTGGCATAAGGTTTATCTTGAGATGGTCCTTTAAAAAAAAAAAAAAAAGCAGCCATGAGAGAAACCCTGAAAACCAAGTAGAGGTCACCTTTTTGTAAGAGACGCTTACATTTACGAGGGAAACCTCCCTTGTAGAGGTGTCTCCCTCTCTGTACCAGGAAGAGGATGACTAAAACTCTAGGAACTCTTATCAGTGGAGGCATTAACTTAAATCGGCATAACAGCCTCGTGTACTGTGCTTTGTCTGGTAACCTCCCATAACTGGCTCCCTCATGCCCCAAATATCTTCTTTTTTCTTTAGTGGGAGATGGTATTTGAGGGGGTGGCTTGGGCCATTTGGGAGAGTTACTCAGTTTTCCTGGGTAACTCTCATGTATACAGGAGGTATACATGTTATTAAACTTTTGTTTGTTTTTCTCTTGTTAATCTTTTAGCCAAGAACCTGGAAGGGTAGAGGGGAAATTTTTTCCTCCTCTACAATAGCACTTTTCTGAATTCTGTGCGTCATTCTAGTGAATTATTTAACTCAAGGGGGTGCTAAGAACCTCTGAATTTGTAGCTAGTTGGTCAGAGTATGAGTGGCCTGGGGATCCCCTGAACTTGCAGCTGACCTCTGACGTGAAGGCAGTCTTGTTGGGAACCGTGCCCCCTACTTGTGGGATCCATGCTAACTCCAGGTGTTAGTGCCAGAACTGAGTTGCAATACCCTTGTTAGTGTTGAAATAATAATCTTTCTACCAATAATGCTTAACTTGAATCCAAACACAAGGAAACAACCAACCAAATCCGAATCAAGGAACATTCTGCAAAATAACTGTACTGGGGTCTTCGAACGGCAATGTCAAGAAACACACACACCCACACACCTACACACCCACACAAAGACTAGGGATGTGTTCTAGATTCAAGAAGAAGAATGTCCTTGTGTTTATGAGGTACATGGAGAAGCATTTAACAGTGACCTGTCATCATGATGTCTGTCACTTCATCTCAAATGCTTCAGCAAAAAAACAAACGAGTACACACAGAGAGAGGGAGAGGGAGAAATGAGAGAACATGTTAACAAATGGAGAATCCACGCGAATGGTGATTCATGTTCTGTTCTTTTGAAATTTTTAAAAATAAAAAAAGTTGGGGAAAAATTACGGCATCAAGTGGGCTGTCTCCAAATGTCCCCTGCACCAAAGGCTGCGTCAAGCACAACACTGCGAATCTACTTAACGCCATTGAACTGTACATACACTTAAAAATGGTTACAACGGTAAATTTTACGTTATGTATATTTTAATCACAATTTTTAAAAAATCGAAATATCTGCCTCAGGTCTTGTCCTCTCCACTCCGAAGAGCAGCGAAGGTGGGCAAAGTCGTCCTGTCTGCCTGACACGGGGCGGGGCCGGGAAAGGAGGCCTGAGAGGGAGGCAAGAGACAGGTCAGGCGGGGCCTCTTCAGGGCAGTGTGAAGCTCTTAGAAGTTTCAGGCAGCTGACTTCGGGACAGGGACCCAGCTTTCCTAGATGACTCTGTCCAGCCCGGCTGCTTCAGCTCCGGCATTCCTCCCCTCAATGGTCTAGTGTGTGGGCCCTGCCCCCCTCCCCTCCCTCCCTTTCACTGGTAAGAGGGGGAGCATCTTGCCAGGAGAAGTTTGCTGGGCCACTTCTAACGCAGGGAGCCCAGGTGTCTGGGATGTTTTCATTTTGTCTCGATTTTTAATGGAAGAGTGAGTGAAATAACAACGTGGGCACAGCTCCAGACAATGTCATGCTGGGAGCTTGGCAGCAGCTGGGAGCAGCCTGCTGAGGTGCAAATCCAGAGGTGCTTTTCGTGAAGGTGGGCTCCGCAGTCCCACTGGGGCTGCCCTTAGCCCGAGCACGCGGCCAACTGGGAAGCAGGAATGTGACCAAAAATACTGTTACCAAACACTGTTCTTTTCACTGTTTAGGGGGCTTTTTAGAGCTGTCCAAGTAGCATGCTTTTTCTTTTTAGCACATGTCACATCCAAAATTGAACAATTTCAGGAATAGGAGAACAATTTTTACTCATTTGTTTTTAGTCCTATATTCATCAGTGTAAGATGTCCTTCCCTCTCCTTCCTGCCCCCTCCTTTCCTCTTTCTTTCTCTCTCTTTCTTTCTTTCCCTTTCTTTCTCTTTTCTTTTTTCGTCCTTCCTTTCTTTCATTCATGTTAAAATATACATGACATAAAATTTACCTTTCTAACCATTTTTAACTATACAGTTCAGTGGCATTAAGTACCCTTTCCTTTTTAATTTAAACTAGTTTTTAGAATTATTACAAAAGTAATTCATTAATATGATAAAAAAAAAGCAATGTAAACACTATGGAAGGGGACAAAATGAAAAAAAGAGAGTCTCTACCCCTATCCTCCCACAAAATGCTGTTAACAGTTTTTGTGAAACCCACTTGAACCATTTTAATGGAGTACTGCTTTTCAGTAACAGATGTATTCATTTGCTCCTAAGGGATAAGGGGCTCAGGTCTTGGAAGCATGTCGGCTGTTCTTTCTTCCTGGAAATGTGGGTGAGTTTTCCTTACATACCTATGTGAACATGTGCCCACAAGCAGACACACATACACACACACACATTTTTATAACTGACTACACATATATACATATACATATTTTATATTTATATAATAAAAGAGTGATATATTCCTACTGCTCCATGCCCTGATTTTTTTCACTTAATAATATATCTGCCCCACAACCACCTAAACTCACAGATGCATTTTGTTCATTCTCTCCTCTAAAGCTTTAGTTAAACACTTTTCACTGCCTGCAAATGCCTCATCATTTCTCTCCGCTCCGGTAATTCTACAAAGCCATCAAGATCTATCTCATATTCTGTATTCTCCAAGCATTTATTGGTTCTATATAATAATTTAGTAGATAATTATAACGATCATAATTCATTGGAAAGGAGGGTAAGCTCTTGAATCGGTCATTCATAGGTTTTGGCCTCAACTCCACCAGTAACTAGCTGTGGAAGGGGTCTATGGAAGTCCCCTTGGATATTTTCCTAAATTTTTCTGGACCTATTTTCTCATATGGAAGCTTTAACTTTTTTATAAAAAGAAATAATGATATTATTATTTTTATAGATCTCATATATGTGCATTGGGTGCTTTTATTAGTTAGGATTCTCTAGAGAAACAGACCAATAGGATGTTATATAAATAGAGCTGGAGAGAAAGAGAAAGAGAGAAAGGTATTTTAAGGTAACTGGCTCACACAACTGGGGAGCCTGGCAAGTCCAAAATTTACAGGGTGTGCCAGCAGGCTGGCGACCCAGGGAAGAGTTGATGTTCAAGTCCAAAGTCGGTCTTGCTGGCATAATTCCCTCTTTTTCTGGGGAGGTCAGTCTTTTTATATTAAGGCCTTCAACTGATTGGATGAAGCCCACCCACATTAGGGAGGGTAATCTGCTTTACTCAAAGTCCACTGATTTAAATGTTAATCTCATCTAAAGAAATACTTTCACAGAGGCATCTAGAATAATGGTTGACCAAATATCTGAGTACTGTAGCCCAGCCAAGCGGACACATAAAATTAACCATCACAGTGTTTTTTAAATTTAAAAATACTGAAAAAGCAGAAAGAAGAATTTTTATCTACCTCCATCCCAAATCCAAACACCTTACAACAAGAAATCTCAATATTTAGTGACCACTATCCTCAGAACTTCTATATGGCTAGCTAGGCAAATAAAGAGAGAAATATAGACAAAAGATAAAAAGCATATACAGATATGCCTCTGAGATATTGTGGGTTTGGCTCCAGACCACCACAATAAAGCAAATATTACAATAAAGTGGGTCACATGAATTTTTTGGTTCTCAGTGCATATGCAAGTCATGTTTACACTATACTGTAGTCCATTCAGTGTGTAATACATTATGTCTAAAAAAACAATGTACATACCTTAATTTTAAAATACTGTTTTGCTCAAAAATTCTAACCATCATCTGAGCCTTCAGCGAGTCATAATCCTTTGGCTAATGGAGGGTCAATGTTGACGGCTGCTGACTGACTAGGGTGGTAAGTTATGAAGGCTGGGGCCGCGGTGGCAATTTCCTAAAATAAGACAACAATGAAGTTTGCCGCATCACTGACTCTTCCTTTCATGAACAATGTCTCTGTAGCAGGCAATGATGTTTGACAGCATTTTATCCATGGTAGAACTTCTTTCCTCTCAAACCTTCAGGTTGCTTTATCAACTAAGTTTACGTAATATTCTAAATCCTTTGTTGTCATTTCAACAATCTTCACAGCATCTTCACCAGGAGTAGATTCATCTCAAGAAACTAATTTCTTTGCTCATCCATTAGAAGCAACTCCTCATCCATTCAAGTTTTATCATGAGATTGCAGCAATTCAGTCACATCTTCAGGCTCCACTTTTAAGTGGAGTTCTCTCGCAATTTCCACCATATCTGCAGTTACTTCCTCCACTGAGGTCTTGAACCCCTCAAAATCACCCATGAGGGTTAGAATCAACTTCCTCCAAATTCCTGTTAATGTTGATATTTGGACCTCTTCCCATGAATCACAAATGTCCTTAATGGCATCTAGAATGATGAATCCCTTCCAGAGGTTTTCAATTGACTTTGCCCAGATCCATCAGAGGACTCATTACTATGGCAGCTATAGCCTCATGAAGTATATTTCTTCAATAATAAGACTTGAAAGTCGAAATGACTCCTTGATCCATGGGCTGCAGAATGAACTTTGTGTTAGTTAGCAGGCATGAAAACAACATTAATCTCGTTTTATTATACATCTCCATCAGAGCTCTTGGGCAACCAGGTGTATTGTCAAAGAGCAGTAATATTTTGAAAGGAATCTTTTCTTCTGAGCAGTAGGTCTCCACAGTGGGTTTAAAACATTCAATCAACCATGTTGTAAACAATGTGCTGTTACCCAGGCTTTGTTGTTCCTTTTATAGAACACAGGCAGAGCAGATTTAGCATAATTCTTAAGAGCCCTAAGATTTTCAGAATGGTAAATGAGCACTGACTTCAAGTCACCAATTACATTAGCCCCTAACAAGAGAGTCAGCCTGTCCTTTGAAGCTTTGAAGCCAGGCATTGACTTCTCCTCTCTAGCTATGAAAGTCCTAGATGGCATCTTCTTCCAATAGGAGGCTGTTTCAGCTACACTGACAATCTGTTGTTTTGTGTAGCCACCTTCATTAATATCTTAGTTAGATCTTCTGGACAACTTGCTGCAGCTTCTGCATCAACACCTGCTGCTTCACCTTGCACTTTTATGTCATGGAGGTAGCTTCTTTTTTTTAACCTCATGAACCAACCTCTTCTAGGTTCAAGCTTTTCTTCTGCAGTTTCCTCACCTCTCTCAACCCTCATAGAATTGAAGAGAGTTAGGGCCTTGCTCTGGATTAGGCTTTGGCTGAAGGGAATGTTGTGGCTGGTTTGACCTTCTATCCAGACCACCAAAACTTTCTCCATATCAGCAATAAGGATGTTTCACTTCTTTATTATTCATGTGTCCACTGGAGTAGCACTTTTAATTTCCTGCAAGAATGTTTCCTTTGCCTTCACAACGTGGCTAAATGTTTGGTGCAAGAGGCCTAACTTTCAGCCTGTCTCAGCTTTTGACCTGCCTTCCTCAACAAGCTTAATCATTTCTAGCTTTTGCTTTAAAGTGAGAGACGTGCAACTCTTCCTCTGACTTGAACACTTAGAGGCCACTGTATTTGTGGCCTAATATCTAATTGGCCTAATTTCAGTGTTGTTGTGTCTCAGGGAACAGGAAGCCGGAGGAGAGGGAGAGAGATGGGGGAAAGGCCAGTCAATAAAGCAGTCAGACACACACAACATTTATTAAGTTCACCACCTGATACGGATACAGTTCACTCACCCCAAAGCAGTTATAACAGTATCAAAAATTATTGATCACAGATCACCATAACAAATATAATAATAATGAAAAAGTTTGTAATATTGCGAGAATTACCAAAACGTGACACAGAGTCACAAAGTGAGCAAATGCTGTTGGAAAAATGGTGCCAATAGACTTGCTCAATGCCAGGTTGCCAAAAACGTTCAATTTATTTTAAAAAATGCAATATCTGTGAAGCACAATAAAGTGCAATAAAATGAGGTATGCCTGTACTATAAATGCTATTTTTAAGATAAAAGTTTAAATTTTAATATTTCTTTAAAAGGAGAAAAGGAATTAAAGTGTAACTGCAAATAAATGTTTCCTTACAATAAGGTATGTTCATTCCCAAAAGATCCTTTTGAGGCTCAGTGAAAACATGATGGAAAGCCATTAAGAAGGTGGCGGTCATCATGGGTTTTTTTCTTTTTTTTCCCTACTTGTTTCAATTTCAAATAAGAATCAACTTCCTATTATGAAAGATAAATTAGCACAGTACAGGACCGCCTGACTCCCTCTCTCTCTCTACTTTTCAATATTTGTTATTTGCATGGTTATAGTACTTTGTTAAGGTTTATAAAACTTACAGGAGGTGCTGGCTTACAGCTTCCACAGCAGTTTCATTTTAATTTTACACATAAATATAGTCGATACTTATTACCATTTCTTTCACAAAGCCTTTTATATTTCTGACCTCTTAATTTTGATTCTTCTCTCCGTTGGCTAGATTTTGCCAACAAATCTTCTTTTTCTAAATCCTCAAATCACTTTTTTTTCATGAAAAGTTCATGACTGCTGTGTACACAGTAACTAACCATCCTCATTTATCTGGGACTATCAGGTTTTAGCACTGAAAGTCCTGTGTCTCAGGTAACCCCTCTGTTCCAGGTAAACAGGGAGAGTTGCACACATAGAGCAGCCTGGATTCACGCTTTCCTGAGAACATGTAAACACTGTGTCGCTAGTTTCTGGCACTGAGCGTTGCTGGGCAGATGCATGCAGCAGGCGGAAAGTGTCTTCTGTACACTTGTTTTGTCTGCTTTGATGCCCATCAGATTCTTTCGTTAGTCTTGACATTTAGTAACTTTTCTTCTCTCGGTTTTTTCTAAAGACAAGATGTACTTTCTCATTCGGTAGACTAAACTTTTTCATTTCAAGCAAGTATTCATTCGTGTTTTACATCTTCAAATATTTGTTTCCATTTTGTCCTTTTCTTATCTCCAAGACCTCCAGCTATGTGTATGTTTCCTCTCCTTATCTCTCTGTGCTTCCTTCTGCGTGAATTCCTGAGTCAGATTATGCGCCTCGTGAGATTCACGATATTAGTAACCATAGTCACCTTCTTCTCCATCACCCCCATTATGAAAACTTACCAAGCACTTGCTATGGGCCAGGCACCATGCACGTCACTCTATATGCTCTATCTTATTTCATCTTCATAAAAACTCCATGAGATAAGTTCCAGTATGACCCCCATTTTAAAGATAAGGATACCAAAAAGCGGAGACAGTTACCTACTCAAAGATACGTGGCTACTAAGTGACACAGCTGGCATTCAAACCTTGTTTCTCTAACCCCAGAGTCTGAGATTAAACCCCTACAGCCCAACGCTCTCCTATGCGTTATTTCACTATATTTGATTTACGTCCCTTGAAGCTTTGAACAATAAGGAAAAGCTGAAGTGACTTCATTCAGTTTCTGTTAGTTAAATCATTCCTTTGGCCCCTTTACTGAATGCTTACTACATGTTGACTATTATGCCATGTGTTAGACATACAAAAGACATATAAAATAGGGTCAGGGCCCTCAAGGCAATTTTAGTTTGGTGCGGTGGGGAAAAAAAAGACAGACTTCTAAACAGATGAACTGCCATCTTCCTTGGTAGGCGGCACAACAGAAGAGTGAACCGATTGCCTTGGGAGCCCAGGGGCTGGAGACGCATGCGAGCTGTCTGGAAGGATGAGAGGAGGTACTCAGATGCGGAAGCAAGTGTCAGGGGAGGGGGGACACGCGAGGCAGAAGCAGGGACACGTGCTGCTGAGCTGAAAGAGGGTATATTCTTATACTCAGGGAATAATGAAAACTTTGAGGCAGATGGAGCATAAGATACAGGGAATAACGTGTAAGACATGAAACTAGAGGGGCAAGTGAGAGTCAAACTACTGCCATTCTGTTCTTAATGATCACTTTAACCCTACAAAAGGGATGATGATGAGTTTCAAAGTTCTTGGAAGACTCATACATACTCAAATCAAACTTTCTAGATATCACTCTCTATCTTATGTCAGTAATTGGTTTTTTTCTGGTTCATCCTTGATATTTCCAGCGGATTATAAGAACATTCTTTGGGACTTCCCTGGTGCTGCAGTGGTTAAGAATCCACCTGCCAATGCAGGGGACACGGGTTCAAGCCCCGGTCCGGGAAGATCCTACATGCCGCAGAGCAACTAAGCCCATGCGCCACAACTACTGAGCCTGCGCTCTAGAGCCCGTGAGCCACAACTACTGAGCCCACGTGCCACAACTACTGAAGCCCGTGCGCCTACAGCCCATGCTCCACAACAAGAGAAGCCACTGCAATGAGAAGCCCACGCACCGCAACGAAGAGTAGCCCCCGCTTGCCACAACTAGAAAAAGCCCGCGCACAGCAACGAAGACCCAACGCAGCCAAAAATAAATGAAATAAAATAATTTTTTAAAAAAAAGAACATTCTTCTACTTTTGGTTTTCTACATTCAACCTGCCTCAGAACTGTGGGTGGGCTAATGTTACCCCTCTCCTAAAGAAACCAATCTTATCCATTTAACCTTTGCCAGTATAACATAAGAAATGCAGAGAGAACAAATACAGAAATCTAAGGAAATAGTTCTTTTCTGAGAGCATCATGGGTTTTTATTTTGTTTCGGTTTTCATCTGAGAGTCAACTTTTTGTTTTTTTTGCGGTACGCGGGCCTCTCACTGTTGTGACCTCTCCCGTTGCGGAGCACAGGCTCCGGATGCGCAGGCTCAGCGGCCATGGCTCACGGGCCCAGCCGCTCGGTGGCATGTGGGATCTTCCCGGACCGGGGCACAAACCCGTGTCCCCTGCATCGGCAGGCGGACTCTCAACCACTGCGCCACCAGGGAAGCCCAAGAGTCAACTTTTTGACAGCACCTTCCCGTCAAGGAGTAGCTAGGACAAGGGGTGGCTCAAGGGCAGGTTGGCGGGAAGGTTAAGTACGTTGACTTGGTTGACTCCGGTGTTTCCTGGATGTCAGAGCCCAAAGAACTGCACTCCCTGGTTCCTGAACCTACGCAAACAACCTGGGTTTGGAATTTAGGAAAAAAAAAAAAAAAAAACTAAAAGTTTTTAGGGCTGATGCACAGGTACCCCATAGAAGACTACAGCTCTCTGCTTTTAAGAAAAACCATTTGGAGTGAATAGTTGGCATATTTTTTCCAAAATAGCAAATCCATTTTAGAAAACAACAAGTTGATAACTTAATGAGTGTGTGTGTTCTTTTTAAACTGAAATAGCTGGCAAATGATTAAACATAGCCAGCTTACAGACAGCTTTCCAGTGTCAGTGAAAAGGCCGATTTGGATAGAGATCAATGAAGTAGTCAGAAGGGGCCATAAGTGAGAGAAGAGGAGAAAGTTGCTGGGAAAAAAAAAAAAAAAACAGAGGAAAGCGGTTACCAGGGACAACGCATCCATTAGTCACAGCCGGCAAAGCGCCTGGGGCACATGATGATTTAGAGACCCACAAAAATGATTTAATTTTTATTTCTTTCAAAATCAAAAGAAAAAAAAGTGACCATATTATAATGAACCCGGTCTGGATTATATTCATCTTTACACTCATGCAGTTGTAAAATGCGATTGTTAATATTTTTTTTATGGAGGAAGGAACCCACGAAGGCATAAGTGCTGAGGGGCCATGAAAGTCTTAATGCAGCACTGGCGGTTACTAATATGTTGGCTCAAAGACCTAAGAAAACATAACCCTAATGTCTTGCATTGCATTAACATGATCGTGCTCACATTTCGCCGGCTGGGTGGGCCCCATCCACAGAGTCATGGGATCGCAGCACACTTACCAAAGTTTCCCCAGCTATTTCTGGACACCCCTTCCACTTGCTCAGGAACAAGGCTAGAGCCCTTTGTGCTGCCCCTTTATTTTTAAATTTTTATTGGAGTATAGTTTCAGGTGTACGGCAAAGTGAATCAGTTATGCATATACATATATCCATTCTTTTTTAGATTCTTTTCCCACATAGGCCATTACATGTACTGAGTAGAGTTGCCTGTGCTACACAGTAGGTCCTTATTAGTTACCTATTTTATACATAGGATATATAGTAGTGTGTATATGTCAATCCCAATCTCCCAATTTATCCCTCATAACCATAAGTTTGTTTTCTACATAAGTTTGTTTCCACATATAAGTGATATCATATGGTATTAGTCTTTCTCTGTCTGAGCTACTTCACTCAGTATGACAATCTCCATCTACATCTCTGCAAATGGCACTATTTTGTTCCTTTTTATGGCTGAGTAATATTCCATTGTATATATGCACCACATCTTTATCCATTCCTCTGTCCATGGACATTTAGGTTGCTTCCATGTCCTGGTTACTATAAATAGTGCTTGTGCTACCCCTCTATTAACTTCCACTGACAGGAAGCCACCCAGGAGATGCCCCACCAATGTTCCTTTAACGGCATCTACTTCAGCTTTTCCGTCTAGGTGCTGTTCCCAAAATCTCAACCCCTCCTGGTGTCCAACAGCACTGTAGTGCCTTCCACCCTAATCCTGCGTTACAGCTGTGCTGCGTCCGCCCAGGATGGGGAGAATCATGAGTCCATAAATCTTTTAGGTTGTTTCTGCTGGAAAATACTAGCCATTAAAGAAGTCTGAGGAAGTGAGATTTACCTACATGCTCATCACCTATCAGGGTACAGGGAAAGCAGCCGCAGGCCAAATTCTGCCACCCATACAGATGTTTGTTACACACATATTCATCAGTGGTCATTGAAGAGTTGGCACTCTCCTGTTAGCTCGACGAGATTTTAGCTCTTCTCAACCCTTCAGGTGATCCAACCACACTGTGGGAAATGTTCACAGGTGGCAGACTCTTCAGAAGCAGGAGTCTATGCTTCCTCATTGGCATCATTCAGAAATCCTCCTACACCAATAGCTGGACAAAGGACCACTCAGGGATCAAGCCAGATCTTAGGTTTCCCTGAAGGCTCACCCACTGTTCACACAAGAGGAAGGAGTCTCTTTAAGGTATTTTTAGCCAGTCCGCATATTTTGAATACCTTTAGCATCACCAATGAGACCTCATCTCTATGAATCATCAATGTTAAGTAATTAAGTTTACTAATAAACTAAGTTACTGGTTTCTCCAATAAAATCCCCTTTCTGACATGCACTGTGCTGATTAACCAACTATCGCTTTGACAAAGCCACCTTCTCTGATTTAATCCTAGCTAATCACTCTTTTGCTTTGACAAAGCCACCTTCTCCGATTTAATCCTAGCTAATCGCTCTTTGACTACACGTTCTGGATTACTTCATAGGTTTTGGCTTAACCTAATAAGCAGATACAAAATATCACAAAATTTATGCTGAGTATTCTTAAATAAATTATAGTCACCGTAAGGCAGTGGCATCTGCGTGGGTCCCAACGCTATAATCCACACATGCAGATCTGCCATGACTTACAACACCCTGGGTATCGCACGAATGCCAAGGAAACACTGGGAGCCAAAGGCCAACAGAGGCCCAAGAGAGAGAAAGACCCAGAAGCAAGGTGATTCCTTCCTCACTCTCAATTACTGGCAATGGCGTAAGAATCCAGGAATTTAGAACCAATTGAGAGGGAAGGAGCTGAGGAAGGAAAACCCTGGAAAAAGGCATCCCCCTAATGGGATAGCTGTTTTTTAACTCTGAAGAATCCAAAAAGTCAAGAGCTTGGGCTCTTCCTCAAGAACGAAGAAATTTATTCACAGAAATGACAAATTTAAATGTTTCTTTCAGATAGAAATGGGAGCCACGATCTTGTACGTAAAACTGACTTATTTCAAATTAAAGTTATATTTTTGTACTCCTGACTTTTGTGGAAGGATGTGACTAGGAGGTTATATCTGTTACAAAGCGATTGCATATTCATGCATATAGAGTCCACGCAAGGTCAAACGCCCAAAATAAAAGTCAGGGTCGTGCATGAAGCATGGGCTCATCAATCATGCCTAACGTGAGTCCTGCCAATCACTTAGGAGGAAATGCAGCCTTCAGATGTGAAGCTGGGACTGTAGCTTCAGAAGAACTCTGGATGAGGAAGTGTTTACGGAGATATCCTGCTCTGACAGCCACAATATAGAAACATCTCGTGCCAAATATGAAATGGAAAAAGGAGCAGGTAGCTGTGCTAGGATCTGAAATTTATGTTTCTCGTATTTCCTGGCTTATTCATCTTCAGTTATCTTTTAGTATGTTTGGCAAGATGTTTTTTAAAATTCCAGCCATATTAAGGAAGTCAGAGCAATTTTGTTTCTGTCTGCTTGAGAGATCTAGAAGAAAATGCTGCTCTCCACATACCAGTCTGCTGATGGCCGCAGAAATAAAGACGCTCCCCAAGTGGAAAGTGAAACTCAGGGGCACAGATGGGTCCCTCTCGTCTGCCAAACCTTTCCACATGGAGAATATTTATTTTGCTCTATCTTAATATTACATAAGTAATTTGTATTCACCGTAAAAATGCTTGAAAGTACAAATAAAATGTTTTAAAAAATGAAATCACTTGTAACCTCCCCACCCAGTGATTACCATTGTCAACATTTTAATGTTCATATCTGTTTCTGTACATTTCATATATACGTATGAATATTTCAAAAGTAGGATCATGCTGTATATACTTTTTGTAATCTGCTTTTATTTAACTCATTCTATGGCGGCCCTCTTTTCATGTCAGTAAATTTCTGTCTACTACAGTGGTTCTCACACTGGATCGTGCACGTGAAGAGCTCCATACAGCACAAGGTGCTTGGTCTTCACCCACCCAGTTGCCCAGTCTCCCCTTTAGCAGTTGGTGGGAGGGGCAAGAATTTGCACTTCTAACAAGTGGATGCTGACGCAACTGATCTGGGGAGCACAATTTGAAGACTGTGGTCTATACCATCACATGAATGACTGCTGAACATTTCATGATACAGATGAATGAATTTATTTAGCTGTTCCCCTTTATTTGAATATTTGGATTATTTCAAACCCAAATGATGCTGGGAGAAACATCGTTACAGCTAAACCTGCACTTGTTTTTATGAAAGACCAGTTTCCTTGCTCTGAAATCCAAGAAAGGTAAAAAACTGGAAAGAATTCTCACTACCAGGAAATGAGAGAGGAAGAATGATTCAAATCCGCCTGGTTTAGGGTTATTTAGAGCCCACGACGGAAGGTGAAGTTCATGGGGGTTAATGGAATTGCAGATAGAGACACCTGCCCAAAGAACACTTCTGGCTAACTTCATTCCATTTCTGATAGTCCCATGACAAGTAGAACATTGGTACATGAGAGGAAACGCTTTATGTATTACTTAATGTTAAATGTGGCATCAATGAGTTGATGAATGAAAAATTTTAAAAGCCAGAAAAGAGAAGAAAGAAAAGATGAAAAGTGATTTGGACAGTGATTATAGAAAAATGAGTGTCAAAAAATTTAGATGACCTTCATGTGACCAAGAGATTTCTATTACATTCAACTTTTTTTTTTAAAAAAAGGGCAAGTGGCTCAAAGTGCATTGTTTTGAGACTTTCAGGTTTTGAACAAGTTTCCATTCTATACCAAATTTAATGAATAGAAATTTAAGTACATCTCAAAGCTAGATCTCATAAATAAAAAAACTGAGTATGAAGCAACCTAATTTTAAAAGGGTCAGAATTTATAACAGTAGAGTTTACAGAAGTAATATAAAGTAAAAGAAACCTAAGTCACACTCATAAAGAAATACAAATCAGGGACTTCCCTGGTGGTGCAGTGGGTAAGACTCCGTGCTCCCAATGCAGGGGACCCGGGTTTGATACCTGGTCAGGGAACTAGATTCCACACGCCGCAACTAAGATCCTACATGCCCAACTAAAGATCACGCATGCTGCAACGAAGATCAAAGATCTCGCAAGCTGCAACTAAGACCCAGTGCAGCCAAATAAATACTAAAAAAAAAAAAAAAAAGAAATCAACACGAGGTTAGCTTCTGACGTACAGCATAGTGATTTGATATTTCCATATATTACAAAATGCTCACCATGATAAGTTTAGTTACCATCTGTCACCATACAAAGGTATTATACTATTATTGACTATATTCCCCATGCTGTATATTTCATCCCCATGACTCATTTATTTCGTAACTGAAAGTGTGTACCTCTTAATGTCTCTCACTTATGTGGCTCATTCCCCCACCTCCTCCCCTCTGGCAACCTCCTGTTTGTTCTCTGTATCTATGATTCTGTTTTATTATCTTTATTTGTTTTGTTTCTTAGATTTCACATATAAATGAAATCATTTAGTATTTGTTTTTCTCTGACTTACTTCACTTAGCATAATACCCTCTAGGTTCATCCATCTTGTTGCAAATGGTAAGATTTCTTTCTTTTTTATGGCTGAGTAATATTCCATTGTATGTGTATGAGTGTGTGTGTATCATACTTTTCTTTTATTTTGTACCTATATAAGATGATGGATGTTCACTAAACTTATTATGGTAATTGCTCCATGAGGTATGTAATTCAAAATCACTATGCTGTACATCTGACACTTGTACGGTGCTGTTTATCAATTATATCTCAATAAAACTGGAAGAAAAAGAATTTTAACTATTATCCTCCAAAAATGCAAATTAAGGCATCATTATGTTTTCCTCTAGCAGACAGCAAATATTTTAAAGTTTGATGATGCTCAGGGTTGGCTAGAATACGAGAAATAGGTACTTTCATATTCTTTTGTTAAGAGGTCCATACAGTACAAATCTTTGGAAAATAATTGGCAATTTTATCAACATTTAAAAAGTAAATATTATTAAACCTATAATAGTATTGCTAGGAATCCTATGGATATGTTTTAAACTGTTTCCCAAAATATACAAAGATATTCCCTGAAAAATTATCTATTACAGAAAAAGACTGGAAACAACCTAAATGTCCTTTAACTGGAGAGTCTCCTTAAATAAACTATAATTCATCCATGTTATATAGCCCTTAAAAACAACAATGCTTTATACTGATATCCAAATACATACAAATTTATCAATAAGTGAAAGGAACAAGGTACAGAAAACTTTGTAGAGTATAATTCCTTTGTATAAACAAACATAAGCACATATATGTTTACAGAGAAGTATATGCAAAAGTTTTTTCTCAAAGGGAACCCCCCAAATTGTTCACTGTCATTTTCTTTTCTTTTCCAGGTGAGGACATGGAGGGATGCCGTACATGGACATGGGAGAGGAGAGGCCCAAATTCCTGATACTCACTGGGGTGGAAGAAGACTTCTTGGTCCAGGGGAGCATATTTGATCCCAATCTTAACAGATGAACCAAATTTCAAAGTCTTCCACAGTGCCTGAGGACATGGTTTCTTTTTTTAACCATCTATTTAAAACTTTTAATGTGTACAAATATGTTCACAGCAGGTTTATTCATAATGGCGCCCAAATGGAAACAAGCCAGATGTCCATCAAAGGGAGAACGGATAAAAGGTTGGGTATTCATTCAATGGATACAAAAATACTATGGTATTCATAGTAATTAAAAAAAAGGAGAAACTACTGCTACCTGCATCCACATGCATATATTCCAGAGATATTGTATTGAGCAAAAGGAAGCAAATACAGAAGAGTTCATACGTCTGTATGTTGAAGAACAGGTGAAGACAAAGCTGTAGTGGCTGCCGTTGGAACAGAGGCTACTAAAGTGGGAGGTTACCGACTGGCAAGGGCGTGAGGGAGACCTCAGAGGTGCTAGGCTGGTTTTGGTATACCGATGTGGGTGTGGCTTTACAAATACACACACGTATGCGAAAATTAACCCAGCTGTACTGAAGGTAGGTGTACTTTATTGTACACTGCACTTCAAAGAAATTTTTAGCTCTTTAGTGTGGTCTTTTTCCAGGCAACAAAATTTTAACAGAAAAACTGTGGAGCTCAACGAGGAGCACCTGACGGGTTATAGGTTTTCAGTGATTTTTCACTAATCTAAAATAAATATCGCTTGATTCATCAATTCTCCTTGATTTATATTGTTAATTTAGTAAAAGGGTGTACTAGGACGAATCAAGAATAACAACCCTCAAAGATATCCTCATCCTAACCCCCAGAATCTGCGAATATGTTACCTTCATGGCAAATGACATTGCAGATGTGATTAAATTAAAGGCCTTGGCGTGGAGGATTGTCTCAGATTACCCAGGGTGGGCCTGATGTGCTCAAAGGGCCCTTAAGGAGGGACACAGGGGAAATCAGTCAGAGAGAAGCAGATCTGACGATGCTACTCTGCTGGTTTTGAAGATGGCCGGGAGCCAATGAATGCAGGGAATACAGCCCAGGCAGAAAAGGGAAGGAAACAAATTCTCCTTTAAGACACTGAAGGAAACAGCCCTGTGGACACCTTGACCTTAGCTAAGTGAAACAGATTTCAGAATTCTAGCTTCCAGAACCATAAGGGAATACACTTGTGTTATTTTAAGCCACTAAGTTTGCAGTAATTTGTTACAACAGCAATACAATACAAAGGGGAAGCTAATATAGAGGGGAAAAAAGGTGAGGTGCAAATATTCTTACTCTTTTGAATTCTTTGGTTTGCTCTTCATTGAGAGAGACAGAAAAGCCTTTTGCTGTTGTCACTTTTTATGTCAAAGATGATCTCCACATCAACAGAGGTATTATTCCCTCCTACGAAAAATTTCAGTGAAGGAAAAGCCAATACTAACATACCTTACTTTAAATTAATACTAAGCATTTTTTCCAACTATAAAATTTATACATGATTCTTGCATAAAGTAGGTAAAGAAACCCAAACTGTCCTTTAAGAACTCAAGATCGAAATTGTCTCTGGCTGTTCTGAGCAATGGCTGGCCGAGATTCTCGCGTCATTATCTGGGCTGATAGATCCACGTGGAAACTGGACTACGCACTTTGTTTCCAGCATGTCACTATTCACCGTATTATTTACTAGTCTGTGAACAAGGAAAGGAAAGTAGGATGGCTTCCTCCCTTCCTTGGCTCTCCTGCATTTGGCACGAGGCCAGGTGAGCTGGGAGATCAGTGTTCCCTGGGATTTTATCACGTTCAGCCTGTGTCCCCAGGGCATCCAAGTTCCTCAGTGATTACTGCCCCCTCTCTTGTTTCCCATGCTGGAGACTGAACAGGCTTGAATGTGCTGTGAGGAAAGGTTGGGGGCTAAATGGTTCAAAAGTGAGAATCCTCAATCCCAAAGCAGGCAGGCAAAGGCATGTTACTGGCGCCGAGGCTGCGTGCTGTCGAGCAGGTTGACATGCGGCATTTGGTACTGTGGAGTTTTCTCCCTGCTACATTCCTTCTGGGGACCCGGGATGGGGGGTGGGCGCGGGGGGTAAAATCCGTGCTATCTGGCAATCATCAAGATCACCATCAAGGGCTGGGAGTAAAAAGTTCCCAACTCTAAAATGTGGGTACAGAAGCTCTTCCCATAGTGTCTGCATGGAGTTCTGAAACTGGGAAAGAGCTTATAAGGGTGCACTCTGTATGTGTGTGTATATGTGTGTTCATTTGTCACCAGTGAGAGACAAGTTTGTGTTCACAAGCTCCCTAGGTATTTATAGTGACTACTATTTACCCAATGCTAACCTAGGAGCCTGGAAGGAAGCCCTGGGAGGATGGGGTAGCTCTTTTCCTTTCTGTCCAGAATTCCTCCCTTTAAGACATCCACCCCTCTGAACACAGGAGTGGACACAGAGCCCAGGGTGAGCCAATGTGACTGGCCCTAGCCACAGTGACTGGCCCAGGAAGGGCCATGGGACATAAGCCCAACCAATCGGGAGGCTTCTCCAGGATGCTTCTGTAGAAGCTGAAGTAGAGTCTTGCCTTTCTCGCGTGTCAGGAGCTGTTTGACTGTGATGTGGAAATGGCCTTACTTGGTTCTCCACCAAGTAAGGAAACGTGAAGGCATAAAGTTCCAGGGAAAACCTTGTGAGCTGCTGAACCCTGATTTGTGTAGAAGTCACAAGCCATCCCTGGGTTCATTCATGCATGAGGCCAGCTCCACCCTTCTTGAGGTTTGGAGCTAGAACTTCATCCTTCACTGTTTGAGTTAATTCACTTTTGTGTTTCTATCCGTTAGAATGAAAAAAGAAACTGACAGACAGAGATTTATGGAAAAACAAGGCATGTGTGCTGCCCTCAGAGAATTCAGGATTCATATGGAAAGACAGGGACAATTACAGAAGAAAATACAAGTTAAAATATACTTAAGCATCACGTTGGACTTACTTCACATGTATCTGTACAGCGAATAATTCTGTCAAGTGTATGAAGAATGTGTTAGAGTGCACAGCTGAATGGTTTAGAACAATGCCCATTATGCAGTTCCCCTTGGGACTCAGAAGTTTCTGGCCCTTGTTTTGAATGATTTCACTTTCTGAAAGATAGTGGAGTAGAGTGGAAAGCACACAGACTACAGAGCCAGATGTAGGAAAAAATCTGGGCTTGCCACTCCCAGGTACCTGATTATGTCAGCTTGGATGTCTTCATCTGGAAATACCACCCTGACTCAAAATGCCTGAAAAAATATAGAAATTTATTTTCTAATCTGACAAGTCCAGGGGTGGGGTAACTTTGAGGTTAGTTAACTCAGAGGCTTACTCATGTCATCACAAACCCTGGTTCTTCAGCTTCTCCACTTTGCTATTTCAGGTCACAAGATGACTGTATTTATTCCAGGCATCATATCCAGGAAACACCAAATCCAGAGATTCTGCCTTTTTCAATGTCCCCTTAGGAATTCTAAATCTTTTTCAGGATATCCAACCCCCAGCATTAGTTAGAACTGAGTCACATGCCAACCCCCAAATTAATCACTTACAAAGGGAACAACTTTACCCCGATTGTCTTAAATTCATCAGGACTTACACTTGGAATGTGGGCTAAGAATGCCTTCCTTTTAAAGCATGGAAGGGTTAGGGGTAAGGGGATGTGCTATATACTCAGCACAATTGAGGCTCTACCAGCAAGGAAGAAGGGGAGATGGAAGGTAAGCTGGCAACTAGTAATGTCTGATGGAGTGACACAGGTTTCCTACAAAGCGTCTCTGAGCCTTGGTTTTTCTCACCTATTGAACAGGAGTCAAAATATCTATCATACAGGCTTGTGAGGAATAAATGGAATAGTAACTTGCTTAGCATAAAGTAAGTGTTCAACAAGTATTTATTCACTTTCCCCTTTCCCTTCTCGTTCAGAAACATGTGTTCAACCACATTTTTTTTGAACATTTACTATGCACCTGGCCCTGTACCAGGTATCAGGGACATGGTGGTGAATTAGAAAAACACAATCCCTAATGTGTTTACATTCTGCAGGAGAGACAAATAATACACGATAATTGGCATTGAAAGTAACTGTGATCATGGTAGTGCTGAAAGGAAGTAAAGGGAGATGTCATATTCAAGGAATCTTTTGATCCTGTTTTCAATTTAGGGAGGAAAAAAATGACGATAGTATCTCATTTCTCCTGATCATCAACTATAAAGAGAAATATTGACCATACACTGATCTTTGCTCCTTTAGTATCAGTTGATTTTCCTAAAGTGAAAGATTATTCCAGTTGTGCTTCCTTTCCTATCTTAATTCTGCAGTGGTAACCTAATTTTTGTACACTTCCATCACAAAAAAGATTCTTTTTAATCTCTCTGTTTACTTAAGGTCGATAGAATAAAAATTATTTCCTCAACAGAAGCTCAACCCATGGTAACAGCCACAGTTGCAGCACAAGGCGTAGGCATAGCTTTAAACTTTTTTTTTTTAATTGGGGCAGGACAGTAAACCTAAATGTCTTTAGAAAATTTTATAATTTTTGCACTGTCACAAATAGAAGCACTACCTCACATTCACAAATTATGTAATTCAGAGTTTCCTCAACTTGGCTGTGTATCACAATACCATAGGGAACTTGTTAAAAATATAGATACCATCAATCCTCATTATTCGTGGATTCTGTATTTGCAAATTCACATACTCACTAAAATGTATTCGTGATCCCAAAAGCATTACTTGTGGCACTTTTACGATCACTCATCAACATGTACAGAGAGGCGAAAAATCTCAGTCATCCAACATGCACATTCCTAGCTGAGGTGGAAAAAAGGTGAGGCTCTGTTTTCTCCTTTCGGCTTTAACACTGTAAACAAGTGTCCTTTTTGTGGTCTAATAGTGCCATGCTTTTTGCATTTTTGTGCGTTTTTCTTCGCCACCACTTCTCCACCCCCCCAGCCCAGGCCATCCCCCCAGCACTGCTGAAGTGCTATCTAATGTCCCTGAGGTGCCAGAAGGCCGGGATGTGCCTTATAGAGAAAACAAGTTAGAGAAGCTTGGTTCAGGCACAAGTTAACAGTGCTGTTGGCCGCGAGTCCACTGTTAATGAATCAACATCCAGGAAAGGAAGAGAAAATCTGCTGATCTCTGGGCGAGGCCACTCGGGAAAGTGCTAAAGTAACACCTGTAGTGCGTGATGAAGCTATGGAAAAGATGGGAAAGCAGCTAAATTTGGGGATTCATGAGACGATGACAGATTTTTTTTTTAAAAGCAGAGTGGGTAGCATTATTGTGAGTGTGAAAGCCAAAGAAATTTGTGGTCACTTTATCCAGAGTCAAGAAATGCTAAGCCCTGTATAAAATAAATCAGCTACGAGGATATACTGTACAACACAGGAAATGTAGCCAATATTTTATAATTACTATAAATAGAGTATAATCTTTAAATAACGTGAATCACTAAGCTGTATACCTGAAGCTTATATGATAGACTCTACCTCAATTTTTTTAAAAAGATAACTTTTTTTTCCCAGGTCATCAGGCTCTGGTTGTCAACTACTTGATCTCCCTTCACACAAGGGTTGCTTTTACCTCCCATGATTGGCTAGAAAGGTAGTAGCCTGGATGACTCTTTTTTTTAAACACTGGATGATTACTAAGAGAAATCACATCTACTTATTGAGTCACCCTACATCCATCCACCCATCTTCTCATCCATCAGATTTAAGCATCACATGGGCAGAAACCATGAATATTTGGTCCACCAGAGTGAATCTAATACCTTAGTCAGTGATTTTTCACATACAAGACACTCTTCCCAGGCACTGTGATGGGAACTGAATTCTTCCTATAAATCGGTGGTTCTCAAGCAACAGCGATTTTGCCTCCTGGGGGACATTTGGCAATACCTAGAGCCATCTTTGGTTGTCACAACCAGGGAGGGGGACTGCTACTGGCATCTAGTGCATAGGGGCCAGGGATGTTGCTAAACATCCTACAATGCACAGAACAGACCCCACCCCCATAACAAAGAATTCTCTGGCCCAAAATGTCAATCATGCCCAGGTTGAGGCAAACCTGCTTACATGGATGGATATAACAATCACAGTAGGCAATTTCTCACCCTCAGACGCTGCACTCCTGCCATATTCCACTGTTGAAATGACACAGCAGTACCGAATCATGTCACCCCCACACACAGTCGGCCTACTGTGCAGGAGGTGTGTGGAAAGATCCCTGGGGAAGGCTTTTCTCTCTCCTGTCCCACTGGTTTGTTGTTACTCATCCGAAGCCAAGAAAGCATGTATTTTTTTCTCCCCAAGTTTTTAGACACCTATTTTTCCTATTTGCATTACCCATCCCTATTTCCTTCTTTGCATCTCATACAAAGTACAGTCCAGCTTCATAGGAAACAGGTGTACCCTGACCCCCTTTGTGAATTTCTATAAAGGGCTTGGGAAAAAATGCATCCCAGGGCCCATGAACATGCACTGCGCCCTCCGCCTCCCTTCTTTTCTCTGGGGAACGAAGGGAAACTTGACCTGCCCAAGACCCCAACTCTGTGACAGCACACGCAGGATTGGTTGGATCTGCTCTCCAGTTTCCTCGGTCACGTGCTCAGCCAGTGAGCAAAGAACACCAGATTCCTAAAAATCGTATTTCCTGAACAAATATTTGTGGGCAGGGACAAAATGACAGAATACTTGAATTCAGGTGCAGCATTTCATTTTCAGTAAGGTTTCATTTCACAGTGAATATAAAGACAAGCCAAATTAAACCAAAGGTGAGATGTTGTGAGTTTTTTCCCCTTCTACTGTTACGGTTTCTATTTGAGAGGAAAAAATATATCTAAAAGAAGATTTTTTTCCTTTAAGAGAGGTTATTCAAGATTAAGCAAATTAGAGACTTCCCCGGTGGTCCAGTGGTTAAGACCCCACACCCCCAATGCAGGAAGCATGGTTTCAATCCCTGGTCAGGGAACTAAGATCTCACAAGCTGCACGGTACGGCCAAAAAAAAAAAAAAAAAATTAAGCAAATTAACTGTCTTTGTTCATTTACCACATATTTAGTGAGAACCAACTGTATGTCACACTCTGCGCTAGGCCTGGAAATACAAAAATGAAGGTACACTGTCCCTGCCCCCGAAAAGCAATATCGGCTATTAATTTAGCATTTTAATATGCATTTTTATGTTAAAAAATGTAGTCACAGACCGAGAGGAAATATTTGCAATAGACACAACTGATAAAGGATTGTCATCCCAAATATACCAAGAAGTCTTAAAGGTCAACAGTAAGAAAATCAACAATCCAATTGTTTAAATGTGCTAAAGACCTGAACAGACACCTCACCAAAGAAGACCTACACATGGCAAACGAGCGTGTGAAAAGGTGCTCCGCACCATACATCATTACGGGGTTGCAAATTGAGAACAATGAAAAATATTACATACCTTTAAGAACGGCCAAAATCCAGACCACTGATAACACCAAATGCTGGTGAGGATGTGGAGCAACAGGAACTCTCAGTCAGTGCTGGTGGGAGTGCAAAAATGGTACAGCCACTTCAGAAAACAGTTTGGAGGCTTCTTGCAAAACTAAACATAGTCTTACCATACAATCCAGCGATCACGCTCCTTGGTGTTTACCCAAAGGAACTGAAAACTTATGTCCACAGAAAACCTGAACACTGATGTTTATAGCAGTTTTATTCAGAATTAACCAAAACTTGGAAGCAACCAAGACATCCTTCAGTAGGCGAATGGATAAATCAACTGTGGTACACCAGACAATGGAATATGATTCAATGCTAAAAAGAAAAGTTTATCAAGCTATAAAAAGACATGGAGGAAACTTAAATGCATATGACTAAATGAAAGAAACCAATCTGAAAAGGCTATATCCTGTACGATTCTAACTATAGGATGTTCTGGAAAAGGCAAAACTCTGGAGACAGTAAAAAGATTAGTGGTTGCTAGGGATGGAGGGGAGGGATGAACAGGCAGAGCACAGAGGACTTTTAGAGCAGTGAAACCATTCTGCATGATACTGAAATGGTGGACACATGTCATTATACACTAGTCAAAACCCAAAGAATATACAACACTGAGAGGGAATCCAAATACAAACTATGGATTTGGGGTGATGGTGATATGTCAATGCAGGTTCATTTGTTATAACAAATGAACCACTCTGGTTCGGGAAGTTGATAGTGGGGAAGGATGGGGGCGGGGGCGGGGGATAAAGGGAAACTCTGTCCTTTCCACTCAGTTTTGCTGTAAACCTAAAATTGCTCTAAAAAATAAAGTCTATTTTTTTTAAATATATGAAACTACACATACAGTTATATGAGTGAGTTCAATAGTTTATTTTAGATGGTGGCGATAAACTCTGTACAGGGTAATATGGAAGCCAGAGATCACAGCGATCATGTACATAAGCGAGAAGGAAAACAGTGACGGTCAGGAAGGACCTTATCATAGGGGAGATGATGCCTGAGTTGAGTGTTAAGAGGTGAGGACGTTCTGGTCTGAAAGCCTGGAGAAACGTGTTCTAGGAGAGTGCACAGTGTGAAAGGACCTTTTCTGAAGTAACTGCTTTCAAAAACCCAGCTCGATCTCTCTCAAGCAATAAAAGTCAGAATCTACTGGGTCCTATGAGTGAACAAGCCTGGGCTCAGGTTGCTCCAGGGCTCAAAGGGCAGCCCTACGACAAAATCTGCAACTCTCCCTTTCTCCACTTGCTTTCTCAACATTGGTGAACCCTCTTGCTTCCTGTAAGGTGGATGTAGAAACCCCAGCACCCTCTTACTCTCAGTCCATTGTAAGTGTGGACAGAGCACACGGGCTGAAAGTGAGAGAAGAGATGGTTCCTTCAGACCACTGTTTAGCAGATGCTTACTGAGATGACACCAGGGGCAAAGACCCCAGAGGAGTCCTATTCAAGGAGACATGAAATAGCATCATGTGTTCAGAAAATCACATGTGGTCCAAATGGATAGAGCATCATGTGCAAAACAGAAGGTATGGAGAGGTGGGCAGAGGCCAGATCAGGGAGGGCCTCAGGCGCCATTTGAAGAAATCAGGATTTTATCTTTGAGGCAATAGGGAGTCATTGAAAGGGCTATGCAAGGGTGTGAAATTAGCAAATTTTCATTTCTGATACATCACTCTGACAGTGCCTCCACTGTCAGAGTGTGTGACTTGGCCAAGTAACTTGCCCGCTCTGAACTGCTTTATTCCTGCATTAGTAGCATGTGAACAACAGTTGTACACGCCATAAGATTACGGTGACGATTAAACGTGCTAATATTTGTAAAATGCTTAGGACAGCGCTTGGCACATAGAGTTAAGTATTTGCTGCTACTGTTATTGCTGTTGTTGTCGTTGCTGTTATCAGAAGAGTGAGAGACCTGAGGGAAGGAGGTGAGAAGCAAATTCATCTGAACCCACATGGTCTTCATCCACACCACTTTACTATTTCAGAAAACTCTTGCCCTGGAAGGTAAAAGTTGCAAATAACTTCATTTTTCACTCCAGGAACATTGTCTAAGGCCCAAGAATGTTGCAATAAGTAAAAAGCATCAAATGTCAGTTTATACCCCAGGACTGTTTGAACCCTTTGCCTCAAAATCCTCACCTTTGCTGTTTCCTCCAATCCTACACCATTTTATACTGTCATTATCCAAGATCCCACACTATCACACCCAACTCAAGCAGAATTGAAAACCTCAGCAATAGCCCGACTTGACCCTCCTCCCTCTGAGATGCTATCAGGAGCCCGGAGATGGAGCTCTCCATCGCTGCCGTCAGCAGTAGACTCTGCTCTTACGACCAGATTGTTTTGGTGACATTTTCAGGAAGCCAGCCTGTGGCTTGGCAAGTGGCAATGCTCCAAGTGAGAGAGGAGGGACTAAACAGGGCTTGATGACAAGAGAGGAGGGTATGAGTAGAAGCACCGTTAAGAAGAGAGACCTTAGGGACTGGCTGTGGGGAGAGAGGACACTCCGGCATGAACACTAGAGTAACCGGGTAGGACGTGGAAGGGTTTTCCAAAGTAGAACCTGCAGAGTTAGGTGGGTGTCATTTGGTGGAACTGGAACCAGCTTTGTCTGCCTTATTCTGATTTCTATCCATCCACAAGCCCTGCCTACAAAGAGCCCCTCAGAAGTGGGAAGGCCTGGATGCAGTCTGGGTGAGGCTTTCCAGGTTCCGTAAGTGGATACCTTCTCCAAGCCTTGCTTATCATTCTCTCCTTAGTGAGGAACTCCGCCTGTATGTGGCTGGGCCTACTTGTGGGCCCCCTGTTCTTTCTTGTGCTTGCCTACAGGTCAATTTCTGAATTGCTAGTGGCCAGAAAGCATAAAATCCACTGTCAAAAGCACTGACGTAGATTTTCCTGAAGATCTGGGGGGAAAGACAAAGGAAGGGAGACCAACTCCTCCTGGCGTTGGCACTCAAGGTCCAGTGTCCCAGGAACCTCCTCCTCAGGGCTGGGCAGATCAGGATGGTGGGTCACCTGACGTCAAGGAGAAGGTTAAGACTCCCTTCGCAATCTCCCCTTGCCCTCAAATTCTCCTCCATAGACTGCAGGCCCACCCACCGCCCTGCCCCAAACAGTCCTTTCTGGTCTTTCCAGCTGGTATCTCCTCCCCTCACATTCCTTAGCAAAACCCATCCATTTGCATAATTCCCTCAGCAACACAAAAAGCAAGCAAATAGGGCTCAGTCAAAGAAAAATTACCTCACATTTCCAGGGCCGCCCTTCTTTGTATGTGTGAAAGTATATTTATTACATTAGTTAGAGAAACAATGCTTGACTACGGGAAAGTAGCACTCAAAGGGAGACTTGTCCCTGGAAATCGGAGGTTGGCACTTGTCATATATTTTATGCCCAAACATTTCCCTGTCAAACCTCCTATGCTTTCAAGTATTTTAAGACTGATGTTGAAACTATTCCCCTTTGTGGCTTCCAGACTCCTCTCTCCTGCACTTAAGACTATTATGGCTAAGGATTTCTGGCCATCTCTCCTTTTCAGTGGCCCTCATCAAATTGATGTTCACCACACTTCCAGGTTTTTATCTCCTCTCCCTCCACACACTCTTTTGGGGAAGATTTCAGCAAGACGCAAGGGTTCATTCTTTTTGTTTCCACCCTTTTTATTTCTCAATACATCTGCTTATTTTTTAAAAAGTGCTACACTCAGAGCAGAGCAGGGTCTGGGGAAAGAGATGGGATGGTTGAAATGGTAGAAAGGAGGTGAACAGATGAGAAGAAAACTTGTCTTTTATTTAATATGTGCCATTTGTTACAGATTCATGTACTTCTTTGCCCCCTTTGTAAATTGGGCCAATAGTAGCCTCTGCTCCTAAGGTTGTTGTGAAGTGAGAGGTGATAAGTGCGAAGTGCTTAGAACATACAGAAAGGAAACACTCAACAAATATTAGCTGTTGTCATTATTCCCTCAATGAGCTTTAAGGAATATATTTGGAGGGGCATTTTTCTTTGGAAAGAGAGGTAGGGAAAGCTTCCCGGAGAGAAAACATGTCTCCTTTGAATTAAGTTAAACGAAGGAACTCTGATTGGGCCAGGAATAGTTTACTAATAAGTCTGACAAAGAAAGTAAATTATAAATATCCTGTAAGTCATGTTTAAGCTAATGATTAGCTCTATAGAAGTAAATCCTTTCCAAAACAAAAAATATTTTTATTTATTTTTTAAAGAAAGCATTGGTTTCACAACTTCCCTGGTGGCGCAGTGGTTAAGACTCCGCTGTCCAATGCAGGGGGGTGCCTGGGTTCAATCTCTGGTCAGGGAACTAGATCCCACATGCGTGCCACAACTAAGAGGTCACATGCCTCAACTAAGACACGGCGCAACCAAATAAATAAATAGATATTTTTCAAAAAGAAAGCATCGGTTTCTGTTTCTTAGCTCATCTTGAAGGTAGTGAAGCCTTCCCATGGAATGCATAAAACTCTTGAGTTAAACAAGATCCTCCTCCTGCACCAGGATTGCTCATCCAAGTGACTCCGCGCCACCCATCTGAATAGCTTCCTGTCCTCTTGCTGAAGAACATCTGTTTTGTACTGGCACGCAGCTGAAAGAACCAGACCATCCTCACCTAGTTAGCAATTAACACTTATCTGGGATCAGAAAATGAAGTTCCATCTGTAGATTCTAAGGAGCTACAAGCCAAATAGCTGTCGATCTGAGCACCCTAGGATCTTGAAGCCGGGTTGACAGTGACCTTTAGGATTGGTTCAGTGATTCTTCTGGCTAGTGCTGCAAAAAGTTCTCTCCAGCCACGGTATACAACTAGAGTATCTTAGAGGGTTACCCAGAGTATAAGGCCTCGGGACACACTGCAAAGCACCAAAGCTTAAATCTAAAAACATTTCTGTGGGTAAAAGAGGAGTGCTCCAGGAAAGCAGGGCTCCTTCCCGCTACAACCCACCAAGTGAAGACTAGGGGTAAGGAGTCTCAGTAATACTCCCTACGGCAAACCATATGTGGAAAATGCTCCAAATAAATATTTGGCAAGCAGCATTTTTTAATTTTTTTTTTGCGGTACGCGGGCCTCTCACCGTTGTGGCCTCTCCCGTTGCGGAGCACAAGCTCCGGATGAGCAGGCTCAGCGGCCACGGCTCACGGGCCCAGCCGCTCTGCGGCATGTGGGATCCTCCCAGACCAGGGCACGAACCCGTGTCCGCTGCATCGGCAGGCGGACTCCCAACCACTGCGCCACCAGGGAAGCCTGCAAGCAGCAATGTTATAGAGCTGGAAGGAATAGTTCTCAAAATACCAAGATGTGATATTTCAGGGAAATTCTGAATGCTCCTTTCTGTTCAGTAGCATTTTTTTAAACATAATTGAGAGCACATTATATATTCTGTTCCAGTCTGTTTACTTCATTTAACCTACAGTGATTTTCCATGGCATTAGGCATACTATAGGAATATTCTGTAATACCCCATCATATATTTTTTAAAGTACATAGTTATTCCTCTATTACTGGAGATTTATGTATTTTTACATTTCACCACAAATAAGCTGACAAACACTGGGTTTAAATGTGGATTCAAATCTCTGGTTATTACCCTAGGATATTTTCCAAGAAGTGAATTATTGATCAAAGAATTTGAGTGTTTTTAAAGACTCTACCTGATAGGTTTTAACACTCCTCCCTGCAGTATGAGCATGCATTCCTCAACAGTCACGTTTTAAAAAAATAAAAATAAATAAATAAAACACCCTAATTTGGTGTGTAAAAATTTTAATTTGGATTCTTTTTATTGAATTCAATTTTTCATATTAGCCATTTGTATTCTCCTTATTTCACTTTCTGTGAATTATTACATCTTTTGTTCATTTTACTCTCGGCATCTTAATGCTTTTAAAAAATATATTAGTATAAGGGGGTTGAGAGGTAATAGAGAGTAACCACTAGAGAGTACAGAGTTTCTTTTGGGAGTGATGGAAATCTTCTAAAACTGACTGTGATGTTATACTAAAAACCACTGAATTGTACATTTTAGATGGGTGAATTGTATGGTATATGAATTATATCTCAAAAAGCTGTTTTTAAAAAAATAACTTCCTTTTTTCCCTCTTTCAAAATCTGTTGGCAAATTTTCCAATTCTGATTGCCTTTTGCTTTCTCATATTCAGGAAATACACACTTTTAGTTAAATCTATTATCTGTTCCTTAATGAATCCTCCCATTGCTTTTATTTAGAAAATTCCATCCCTTGCAAAGATAGTCACTGACATGTTCTTTCAGTTTATTTTCATTCTTACTCCATTTGGATTTTGCTGCACGTTACAAAGCGATAATTTAATGTTCTCCAAACAGGTACTTATTGGAACTTTTACCAACCCCCTTCCTCACTATGTTCTGATAGTTGCTTTGCAATGTTTTATATATACTAGCATCTATTTCTGGGCTATTACTGTTATCACTCTGAGAGTTCAAATATAAACTTACAGTACTCTTAACATTTTTTACCTTTAAAGTATGGCTTCATGGGCTTCCCTGGTGGCGCAGTGGTTGACAGTCCGCCTGCCAATGCAGGGGACACGGGTTCGTTCCCAGGTCCAGGAGGATCCCACATGCCGCGGAGCAGCTGGGCCTGTGAGCCATGGCCGCTGAGCCTGCGCATTCGGAGCCTGTGCTCCGCAACGGGAGACGCCACAACAGTGAGAGGCCCGCGTACCGCAAAAAAAAATATATATATATATATGGCTTCGTATGTAGTATTATATGACTTCATTAATCTCTTTCAAAGCATTCTTCGCTATTCTTGCACATTTTTTCTTTCAGATGAAATTTAGAATAATTTTATCGACCCTTTGAGATTATGACTGGGCTTGTATTTGACTGATGGATTGATCTGGGAAGAAGAGAGATATTTAAAATATTTATCAGATAGGAGCGCCATGTTTTGTTTTGAATCTATAGAAGTATTTTATTCATACAGGTCCCACACATATCTTAAGTTTGTCTACACATTTTACAGAGCTTATTGCCGTGATGAAAGGTAACCTATCCCCATTATATCTTAAAACAATTTTTTTGTTTGAATATGGAAAACTAATTTTTGGATGAGTGGCAGTATTTGCTAAAGTCTTATTAATTTCAAGACAAGATTCCTGGGCTTTCAACTTGGACAATCCCATCACCTGCACTAATGAAAAGTCTTTTCTTTCCCAATAGTTACAACTCAGTTCTAGTTCGGGTTTTATTACACTGAAAAATAGTAAATCAATATTCTGATGACAAGCCCTGAAAACTTTAAGCACATATTAAAAATTAAATCCTTGACAAGGAGGGTTATAAAGGATACATAAAGCTCTCAAGCTTTTGAGAAAGACCTGAGGTTAATCAATTTTGCCACTTTGTAGAGTTTGTTTCATCGAAAATGCAGCTACAGAACATGCAGAGGGGTTTACTAGACCAGCTGAGGAGACAGCTGGAGCAGACACTCAATGCTCTGGGGAGGGAGCTTCCCTTTTCCCTCAGGTGTGCCCTCCACATTCATACCACAAGTCATGGATCCTGTATTTGTGGCCATTGCTCTTCTGCAGACATAAGCTGAAGCCAGTAATGCCCAGAAAGCAATACTAACTAGCTGTTAAATTGCATTCTTCTAAAGTCCCCGGTCTAGCTCTTTTTGCATAACCCGTGTTACACTTTCTGCCATTGCCAAACCCTCTCTCTCAGACATTTCTGCCTAAAGAATTAACCTTTATGTTTTGAATCACTACTCACACAAAACACCTGCTGGTTACAAACTATCAAATCCAAATACTAAATTTAATATTGGGGTGCTGGTAGCTAACAAAATAACTTGTGGAGACAAGGCATTGGTTTCTGAATAGCTGATTTTAATGGTCATATGACTAGTTCCAAACGCATCCAGTCATGCCCGTATTCAAAAGAGTAAATCTTAAGATAACCACACTTGCCATGAAAGTGTTGCATTTACTTATTCATGTTCACCATAATGAGAAATGATTTTTATTTTTCTAAACCAACTGAAAAAGTCCAGGTCAACTGACTCTACAGATGAAATGAAGTAAAACATGGCTTCCTCCTCCCCCAAATGACTGCAAAAGAAAATCCACTTCTGTTCTTTAAGTGAATTGTGCTTGATGAATGACACAAATACATGTTTAGAGACAATAGTGTTTCACATTTTCAAGGCTGTTTACCATGGTCTGGAAAGAGCCTAGGTAATTGCCTATAAAGAAAGAACCATTTTTGTTAACTCTTGTCCTTATTAAGTAATATGTGAATCTTGATCAGTACTTCATTAACTAGAACGCTTCCATTAAAAAATTGCAGTTTATGTTTATTTAAGGATTTGTTTGGGAATACAATTTCTAATAATTCCCTATAAAAGACCTTAAATGACAGTAAAAAGAAATTAGTATTTAATAACTGACATACAGGAAGCAATTTAAATAATTTATCTTTCCCAAAGAACTTACAACATTTTTGCTCCTCCTGAATGTAGTAAGGGTTTCCTTTTGAAACCATCTTCTTGATTCTTCCAATTCCTTGTTCCACTACCATGAATTTCATTTGTTTTAAGTTAGGTTGGATAGTATAAAATTGAGTCCTAATGGCTATATAATCCCTGTAAAGCTATTAGCAATAAGGTAATAGACACATTTCAGCAAGAGCCACTCTAGAGAGATGACGTACCACAGCTATACAAAGGATGGTGGGGGGCTTCCCTGGTGGCGCAGTGCTTGAGAGTCCGCCTGCCGATGCAGGGGACATGGGTTCGTGCCCCGGTCCGGGAAGATCCCACATGCCGCGGAGCGGCTGGGCCCGTGAGCCATGGCCGCTGAGCCTGCGCATCCGGAGCCTGTGCTCCGCGACGGGAGAGGCCACAACAGTGAGAGGCCCGCGTACCGCAAAAAAAAAAAAAAAAAAAAAAAAAAGATGGTGGGTCCACAGTTTTAGTGTGGGACTTGTGGAAATGGATTCTAAAGTCATATTTTTACATATATGGTGGAGAAAAAAAAACCCTCAAAGCTGCCAATTTAAATGTCAATAAGATTCAGTCACGCTATAGTAAGAGCACTGCGATGATATCTGTGATTTTTTTTTTACTTTTCAATTTTGCCAAATTCAAAAATCCATAAAACTGAGCAAATGAGCATGATGCTAACAACCAGTGACTCCAGGTGAAAGTTCTATAATGTTCACTGTACTATTACTTTTAACTTTCCTGTAAATTTGCAAATATTCAAAATAAAAAAATGACATATGTCTATAGTATTCAAGATACAATGAATGAAGTTAAAGAAACACAAGACATAGACACAAAGTATGTCACTGAAAATCACTGGTTTTAGAGTAAAAAAAAAAAACGGCCCAAATTACAGGTAAAATCTTTCTTCTAAAAGAGAGCATGGGAGGGACATGTGACGTGCATTCAAAGAACAAATTGGTTTAGAAGCCAATAGAGACAGAACACCATGCATATAATGTCCTCACCGACATCACCTCTTGAATTTTCAAAGTGGGTATGTTTTTCTTGATTCAACATTGGCTGCCCTGTCAAATCATGCAAATCCACTGACATGCACATTTACAAATGATTAAGTTTCCAAAAGTGTGAAACTTTCATTCAGGAGAGTCAGTATAACGAACCACTCTGTAAAATAAAAACGTTTCCTAACTCTGAGGAATAAAATGTTTTATCAGTTGAACGCCTGAAAACTGGCTGATATTATGTATTTCCCATATACTATTTAAGTTGTCTAAGTTTTAAAGTGCATGGATTTGATTCTTGTTTGAAGTCTCAGCTAAATGATAAAGCTTCTCATTTCCTATTAGATCGATGGCTGAATGGTATCAGCTTAGCAAAAGAGCAAGTTGGTTTTTTTTTTTAATCTTCATTTACTTTGAGATTTGAGACAGCACAATAGCAACCGCAAATCGGTCTTTTAGTGAAAAATAGAGTAAAAACCATATGCTGAGAATAATATCAATACTGAGACAATCCGCCCCAAACCTAATGTTCCCTTTAGGATACCCAGGCCTTCAAGCATGCCAGGTGGTACAACAGCACACCTTTCCTCTCCTCATAGGTTCCGAGAGAGAAGGGAACTTAAAATGCAAGAGCTAACGAATAATGAATGGGCAGGTAACATGAAGAAGCAAGACGACGGGAAGCCAGTTCCTTTCAAAAGGCGACAGAGGTGACAGTCGGATGCAAGAGCCTGGAGGATGCACACAAGCAGACCCAAAGAGCAACAGGCTTAATTTCTGGGGATAGTACCGACTGCTGCATCATAGGCCTCAGAGATTATCGACATATGACTCCTCCTCCCCTCTGCCATACTTACACTTCACCCTTTCTGTCTTAGCTCTCCACACCAATGACTGCCAATCGGATCGCAAAGGAGAACTGAGGCTGTAATATGGGACACTAGGAATATGGGGCACTATGAAAACAAGTTTATGTACAGCTTGATAGCAGGGTCTAGGGAGACTGGAGGAGGAGAAGCAAGACATATTTGAAAAAAAATTGAGTATTACTCTGTAGACACTATAATAATCAAAGATACCTTAACTTTGTAAATAACCTAAGATGATTCATAGAATCAACTATAAGGTCTTTTTTTTGGTGGGGGGGGGGGGGGGGCGGCGGTTAAAAACATATGTACATTGTTAAAAGCATACATGGGAAATATTCACATTCAGTCAAGCCCGTTTTTGCAAGTTCCCTGAGACGGCATATAGAGATACACAACACAATGCAATGTTACAGCAGAAAGTCAATCATTTACAAAGATCATTTAGAATAAAGTCAAATTTCTCTTTCAACAAATGTGGTCTACAAGATAAATTACATCCTGATTGTTGGCTGTTGCTATAAATCTATTCAAATCAGGAAAAACCATCATATTTAAAGCTCTCCAAGTAATTTTGGCACAGGTCAAACCTTCGGGTTTTGTTCAGTCCCTGAGTTCTTTTAACAGGATAACTTCCGTTCAACCTCTTCCCCAGCCACCCGGCCCACTCCCCCGCACAACGCCCTGCAACCTGCCCTACACTCTCACTAACTCTAAGTCAAGCCCGAAGGCTACAACCTCTCTAACCGACCTGCTCTGCAGAAACCATAGAGCTTCTCTGGCTTGAAGAGTTATAGGTGGAAGAATCAAATGGGGTACATCTCATGCCTCCTGATTATTTCTAAAACTGCCTCCAAGGGTCAGTGTTTTAATGTCTCCAGGGCCTTATGCCTCAGATGCTCATCCAAACACTGGATGGCAAAGAGGTCGATGTCCGTGTCGAACTTGTTGGCGAACAAGTGGTGCACGCGCAACATCCAGTTCAAGTCACCCGCTCCGAAAACGCACACGGAGCGCACGTGGACGCCGCTGCACGGCGGGTAGGGGGCGCCCTTGGAAATGTCACCTTCAAAGTACTGCCACTTGACAAACCTGGCAATTGCTTGCATGTCGGACATATCGTACTTATGGCTTAAGGACAGTGACCCTGGGACTTCGGGGATCCTCTGAATAGTGGCCCAGAAATACTCGTCCGGGCTGTATGTGTCTTTTGCCCACTCCATAAACTTTTGTATTTTTTCATTCTCGAGCACATACTCCACATACCTCCTACTGACCACAAAATAGGCACTGCCTGAAAACAGAGGTGTTTCAAGAGGAGGATGTATTTTGTCGGTCCCCATGTTTGTCAACTTTCCATTCACGACTGCATAATGCTTTTTCCACCTTTCTTTTTTATTGGATGGCATTCTCTCCGTTTCTAGGTTATTCTCGCCCATTAACGACTTGAGCTTCCTGACAATTTCCAGGTTGGTTTTAATAGGAAAATCCATACCGCAGAGATTTATCAAGTACTTCCAGCCTGCGTTCATTCGGTAGAGGTCCTGCATGCAGTTGAGGTCAGCCTGGACCCGGCTCCAAGATGCATACACAACGCTCTCCAGCTGACTGGCCACAAAGACATTACTGAAACAGGATGCAATGCCAATCACCGCGGCCAAAAAGGATTCCTCTGATTTTGTATCCACGTGAATGCAATAGAAATTCTGAGGCATATAAATGGCCCTCAGGAGCCTGTCAAGCATTTCAATTTTGTGATGAACCACTACAGAATATGCTATTGGAAACTCTGCCTCTTCCTTACTAAGGGGTTCTACAATATATTTGCGCTTCTTGATGAAAGAAGCACAATCACCGGTCATGTTTATGTAGTCATAGTTTGTCCATCGAGGGCGATTTCTAAATTTCACTGTTAGGATCTCAAGCTTTACCTTTTGGATTTCATCTACGTCACCCTGTAGAACTTTGGTACAATTAATATTACTACTAGGATTCTCTTCAAGCAGCTCCAAATGTCCAACGTTTACAAATTCAGGCTTTTGATGAATTCTTAAAACAGAGAAGGTGACCAGGGAAAAAACAAGAAGGAAGACGTAGTATTTAGTGGGATAAGAAAAAAGTTTCCTCCTCCGCAACTTCCTCAGCATTTCAACAACAATTGGGGACTTGGCTTTATTAAGGACAGTCTTCCAGGCTTCAAGCAGTAATGATTTCCCCTCTGTGGTGGCCTGGAGATTTGTCAGTTTGCATTTATCAGAAATGCAAAGGCATCTTGAAATGGAGGGCAGCACTAAAAGAAAAATAGAAAGGATACATACATATATATATATATATATTTTTTAAAAATACAGTGTTTCATGACATCTTCTCAGGTTCAAAAACTGTTCTCTTTGCTATGAGGTCAGATGTTTAAGACAAAAACAAAGTGGGTCCATCAGAGGAAAGGAAGTAGTGTTATAGGATACCCATCATCTCCAGTATCAATGCCAGATTGTCTTTTTTAAAAAGCTGAGTACAAGGATATGCTAGAATATCCTACAATCAACATTTTACCTCTCAGGTATATTGAGGTGCAAAACACAGTTGAAGACCTAGGCTATAGTTATTGAATTCTCCATAGTTGGTGAGTTTTTGATCCTGTGCCAGTGCTAATTAGCACCCCTTGCCTTGAAATCATTCCTAATCTGGGTTCCTCCTGACACATCCATTAACGTCCATCAGTTGGTGTCAGCAGCCCCAAGTATTTGAAGAGATCAGATCCACTCTGCTCTTTACCAGCTTAGGAGTGGGAGTACACTTAAGGAGACATTCAGAAATGGCTGTGGCTTCTAAGAATCTTTGAAGGAAAAGCGGGTCAACTGAATTTTCAAACTGGAACAGAAAGGCTCAGGTGAAACCAGGTCAGATTTGGAACTGTTTTGGGTTGACCTCACTTTGTTCAGTTCCATACCAGGCACCACAGGAAGAGAAGACATACATAATCCAAAATAGAGAAACAGCCTAGCTGAAAAACAACACTTGTATGCAAATTGTAACTTACGAAAGACCCTTTGTCTATATTCAAAAAAACCCACTTTTATTATGTAAAATGTTTACAAATATACAGATATTGTTTTGTTTTCAAAAGTCAATTTTATTACTCGGCAATTGGTTCTAACAAAGAAAGGCAAAACTATCAATTGTCTCAAAACCAGATTTATAGAGATCTGAAAAGTTTTTAACACCAGAATTAGCACTAGAACTTTTAAATATTTAATTAGGAAACAAATTGTGAATATTAATAATACAAATCAAAATAAATAACTGACCATCATTTGTACAGAGTAATGTTACAAAAAGTAGTTAGATTTTTTACCATTTAAATCAAGAAAAGTCGGGATCATTTAGTGCTCTGATTCCAGGTAACATCCTCTGCCCATGTAGAGTGCTTCTTATGCAGTCAGGTTTCTTAAATGTACCAGGCATCCAGCAATGCTGTTATGTCCCATGAGTCTTTTTTAAACAAAACACGTGAAACAAAAAGAAAAATCTGTGAAGGGATATATATGCCCACGTAAGTATACACACACACTCAGAAAGCATACTGGTAAACTAATTCGACATATTCACTTTTTTCTTCAAAATGATGGCTGGTCATATCCATTTTTTTCTTCAAAATGATGGCTCGTTGATTTCTCTTTTAAAACCTTCTCTCCAGTCTTTTTTTTTTTTTTTTTTTTTTTTAGGCTATGTTTGTGGACTGCTAAAGGTTTGACGACATCCCACAATTTAGGGTGAACTTTTTCAGAGAAAACTCTAGGAGCATTTCCCAACATGTGTGCCAAGGAACAGCTTAATGGTCCTATATGATTGGAAAATCCAACATATCCTATGCGGCTGTGAGGATTCCCAATGCTCACTGGCCCATTAAAGACAATCCTGCAATTGAATTAGCTGCTTATCTCATCTTCCTCCAACTATGTTGTCTACCACCCCACTCCAAACCTCTACTGGAAAGCAAACATTGGAAGATTCTGCTAAAATACTTATACATCTGAACTATTAACACATCAGATCCCTAAACAAAGTTATACCCTTAAGCAATCTCTGCTTAAGGCATTTAAGAAAATCTCTGACTAATCATTATTAGTCAGCTTCTAAGCTAACTGAACAGAGACTTAAGTTGCCTCATGCAATAAAGAACACAGATTTACCCAAGAAGGTCCATAACAACAATAAACCCTGGGCTGGGCAGGAGCAGAGGTCTGATTTCTAAAGTTGATGCATTATAAAATGTCCACTTTCAACAACAACAAAAAATTACAGGGCACGTAGAGAAACACAAGTCTGGCCCATACACAGAAAAAAGGGCTTCAATAAAAACTGTCTCGGGGGCTTCCCTGGTGGCGCAGTGGTTGAGAGTCCGCCTGCCAATGCAGGGGACACGGGTTCGTGCCCCGGTCCGGGAAGATCCCACATGCCACGGAGCGGCTGGGCCCGTGAGCCATGGCTGCTGAGCCTGCGCGCCCGGAGCCTGTGCTCCGCAACGGGAGAGGCCACAACGGTGAGAGGCCCACGTACCTCAAAAAAAAAAAAAAAAAAAAACTGTCCCGGAGGAAACCCAAGCACTGGACTTAACTACACAAAGACTTTCAGTCAGTTATTATAAGTATGTTCAAAGAACTAAAGAACTAAATCAAACCATGAGAAAGATATTTAACCAAATTGAGAATTTCAATAAAGAAACAGAAATTATAAAAAAGAACCAACAGAATTGATTGTATTAAAAGTACAATAACTGAATTGAAAAACTGACTAGAGGGGCTCAACAGCAGGTATGCACTGACAGTAGAAGGAATCAATGGAACTGAGGAAAGGTCAAGAGAGAGTATCCAGTCTGAGGTACAAAAGGAAAAGAGAATTAAGAAAGATGACAGAGGCTCAGAGACCTGTGAGAAACCATTAAGCACATCAACAAATGCATAACAGGAGTGTCAGAAAAAAAGTGGAGGAAAGGGTGGGAGAGAAGGGTGAAAGAGGGGGCTGCAGTCACAAGTATGGGGGAGGGGTGAAGAAAAAAATTGAATAATGGCTGAAAACTTCCCAAATTTGACTTTATTTTGTTTACTGAAGTACAGTTGACGTACGATATTAGTTTCAGGTGTACAACATAGTGATTCAATACTTTATATATTATACTCCATTTAAAGTAATTGCCAAATAATGGCTTTATTTCCCTGTGCTGTATAATATATCTTTGTTGCTTATTTTATATATAATAGTTTGTGTCCCTTAATCCCATACACCTATTTTGCTCCTCCTCCCCTGCCCTCTCCCAACTGGTAATCACTAGTTTGTTCTCTGTATCTGTGAGGCTTGTTATATATATTCATTTGTTTTATTTTTTAGATTCCACATATAACTAATAACAGAGTATTGTCTTTCTCTGTATGACTTATTTCATTAAGCATAGTACTCTCTAGGTCCATCCACACTGTTGCAAATGGCAGGATTTCATTTTTTACGGCTGAGTAATATTCCAGTGACGGGCAATTTAGTTTGTGTCCATATCTTGGCTATTGTAAATAACATTACTATGAACACTGGGGTACATGCATCTTTTCAAATTAGCGTTTTCATTTTCTTCTTATATCCAGCAGAACTGCTGAATCATATGGTAGTTCTATTTTTAGTTTTTTGAGGAACCTCCATACTGTTTTCCATAGTGGCTGCACCAATTTACATTCCCACCAATAGTGTACTAGGGTTCCCTTTTCTCCACATCCTCATCAACATTTGTTATTTGTAGACTTTTGATGACAGCCATCTGACAGGTGTGAGGTGATATCTCATTGTGGTTTTGATTTGCATTTCCCTGATGATTAGAGACAAGCATTTTTTTCATATGGCTGTTGGCCATCTGTATATCTACTTTGGAAAAATGTCTAATCATGTCTTGTGCCCATTTTTTGATTGGGTTGTTTGTTTTTATATTGACTTGTATGAGCTGTTTACATATTTTAGATAATAGCCCCTTATTAGTCATATCATCTGCAAATATTTTCTCCCATTCAGTAGGTTGTCTTTTTGTCTTGTCCAGTGGTTTCCTTTGCTGTGCAAAGAGCTTTTAAGTTTAAAATTAGGTCCCATTGTTTATTTTTGCTTTTATTTCTTTTGCCTTAGGAGACAGTTCCCAAAAACTGTTGCTATAATTTATGTCAAAGAGCATTCTGCCCATGTTCTCTTCTAGGAGTTTTATGGTTTCAGGTCTTATATTTAGGTCTTCAATCTATTTTGAGTTTGTTTTTGTATATGGTGTGAAGAAATGTTCTTCTAATCTTGTTCTTCTACATATAGCTATCCAGTTTTCCCAACAACACTTATTGAAGAGACTCTTTTCTCCACTGTAAATTCTTGCCTCCTTTGTCACAGACTAATTAATCATAAGTGTGTAGGTTTATTTCCAGGCTCTCTATTCTGTTCCATTGATCTATGTGTCTGTTTTTGTGCCTGTACCACACTGTTTTGAATGCTGTAGCTTTATAGTATGTTCTGAAGTCACGAAGGTGATATCTCTAGAAAAAATCTGAATAATGGCTGAAACTTCCCAAATTTGACTTTAAAAAATTAATCTGAATATCCAAGAGACTCAATGAGCTCCAAGTATGCAAAATGGGACAATGACTTTGGCAGACACTTTAGCAGTTTCTTACAAAGCTAAATATAGGCTAATCATTCAACCCAGTAATCACACTCTTAGCTATTTACCCAAACTGAACATGTATGTACACACAAAAACAAGCATATGAATGTTTACAGCAGCTTTATTCATAATTGCCAAAAACTGGAAGCAATCAAGATGTCTTTCAATAGGTGAATGAATAAACAATTTGTGGTACATCTATAAAATGGAATATTATTCAGTGATTTTTCAAAAAATCAGCTACCAATCTATTAAAAGACATGGAGGAAGCTTAAACGCATACTGCAAAGTGACATAAGCCAATGTGAAAAGGCTACTGTATGAGTCCAAAGGCTACTGTATGAGTCCAAAGATATGATAGTCTGGAAAAGGCAAAACTATAAGGACAATAAAAGTTCAGCATTTACTAGGGATTTGAAGGAAAGAAGGAACAGATGAATAGGTACAGAACAGGGCATTTTTAGGGTGATGAAACTATTCTATAGGATACTGTTACAGTGGTTAAAGGATACTATGCATTTGTCCAAACCCAAAGAATTGTACAACACAAAGACTGACCCCTCTTAATTATAATTAATAATGTATCAATATTGTTTCATCACTTGTAACAAATGTACCACACTTGTGCAAGACACTAATAGGGAAAACAATGTGATCAGGTTTATGAGAACTCTGTACTCTCTGTGTAATTTTTCTGTAAACTTAAAACTGCTCTAAAAAATAATCTATTAAAATTGAAAAAAAAATTAATCTGTACATTCAAGAAGCTCAGTGACTTCCAAGGATGATAAACTCAAATAAATTCACATCTAGATACTTCTTAAACTGTTGAAAGACAACTTGAAAATAACAAGAGAAAAGTGATTACACAAGGGGTCCTCAAAATTGAAAGCTTCAAATCAGAAACAATGGAGACCAGAAGGTAATGAATAACATATTCAATGGACAGAAATAAAAAAGATTCAACCAAGAATTCTATAATCAGCAAAATAGTTTTTCAAAAACAATGAGAAATTAAGACATTTCTGGATAAATGAAAACTAAGAGAATTCATCACTAGCAGACCTGCCCAAAAGAAATACTAAATAGAGTCCTTCAGAATGAAAAGAAAGGATACTAGACAGTAACTCAAATCCACATGAAGAAATAAAAAGCATCTATAAAAGTATATACACAGGAAATGTAATTTTCTATGAACAGTTTTCCCATCTGATTTAAAAGATAACTACATAAAGTAGTAATTATAACACTGTATTGATAGGATTATAATGTATAAAGATGTGATTTACATAGTAATAATAGTATAAAGGAGGAAAGGGGAACAGAGCTATATCAAAGTTTTTGAATGCTATTGAAATTAAGTTGGTATTAATCTAAAGTAGAATGTTTTAAGTTAAGAAGGTTCATTTCTTTGTAATTCCAAGGGCAATCACTTTAAAAAAGCTCAAAAGCATACAGTAAAGGAAACATCAAGGGAATTAAAATAGTACACAGGAAAATATCTAATACATAAGAATACAGCAATTGAGAAAGAGAGGAACAAAAAAGACATAAGACACACAAATAACAAAATAGCAAACATAAATCCTACCTTATCTGTAATTATAATAAATATAAATGGACTAAAACCTCCAATCAAAAGGCAGAGATTGGCAAAATAGATTTTTTTCTAAAAATGATCCAACTATATGATGTCTACAAGAGACATGGTTTAGATTGAGAGACACAACTAGGTTTAAGTAAAAGAATGTAAGCAGATATACTACACAAATAAATACAAAAAAAAGAGCTAGAGTAATCATACTAATCGGATGAAACAGACTTAAAGACAAAAATTATTAGACAAAGAAGAACATTTTATAATTATAAAACGAATAAAAAGGAGAAGGTCAACAAGGAAACAGAAGACTTGACCAACATTATAGACCAACTAGACCTAACAGACATCTATAGAACAGCTTCACCGAACAGCAAAACACACATCCTCCTCAAGGACACATGGAACATTCTCCAAGATGGGCCATATGCTAGACTATCAAACAAACCTTATTAAATTTAAAAAGACTGAAATGATGGAACATATGTCCTTCACTACAAAAGAATGAAATTAGAAGTCAACAACAGAAGAAAATTTGAGAAATTCACAAATATGTGAAAATTAAACTATACACTCCTAAATAACCAACGGGTCAAAGAAGAAATCACTAGGCAAATCAGAAACTACTGATATAAATGACATGAAAACAAAAACAAAAAAACTTACAGGATGCAGCAAAAGCAGTGTTCAAGAGGAATGTATATCTATAAACACCTATATTTTTAAAATATCAACCTTACATACCAACCTTACATAAATAGAAAGGATTATAAGGGAATAATATGAAAAGTCACCATCCAATAAAATTAGATAATCTGGATAAATGGCCAAATTCTTAAACAGAGAAACACAAACTACAGAAAGTGATTCAAGAGGAAATAGAAAATCTGAACAGAGCTGTAATGACAATTACCAAAAACCCTCCCACAAAAAAAAGCCCAGGCCCAGATGACTTCACTGGTGAATTTTACATTTAAAGAAGAATTAAATAAAAATCCTTCCAAAACTTTTATTAAAAAAATGGAATAGGAGTGAACATTTCCCAACTCACTCTATGATGCCAGTAATCGATTACCCTGATAACAAAAGCAGATGATGACATCACAAGAAAACTATAGATCAATATCACTTAGAGACACAAAAATTCTCAACACAATACCAGCAAACCAAATCCAGCAACATACAAAGGATTATATGCCAGGACCACATGGGTTTTAATCCAGGAATGTAAAATTGGTTTAACATGGAAAAGTCAATGTAACACACCCTATTAATAGAATAAATGACAATTACTCCATAATCAGAATAGACACAGAAAAAAGCATTTGACAGAATCAACACCACTTCATGATAGAAACAGTAAAATAAACTAGGAATAAAAAGGAATTTCCTCAACCTGATAAGCCATCTATGAAAAATGGACAGCTAACAGCACATCTTAATGGTAAATGACTAGAGTCTCCCCCGCTAAGATCAGGAACAAGAAAAGGATGTCCACTCTTGTTACTTTTATTACATTTTACTGGAGGATCTAGGAAAAGCAATTAGGGAAGAAAAAGAAATAAAAGTCATCAAGTTTAAAATGAAAGAATTAACACTATCTCTATTTGTAAGTGACATAATCTTGTTTATAGAAAACCCTAAGAAAAACACACACAAAAATTAGAATGAATTTAACAAGTTTGCAAGATTCAAGATCATTATACAAAAATGCAGTTGTATTTCCATATATTAGCAATAAAGAATCCAAAAATAAAAAGAAAGTAATTCAATGTATAATAACATCCAAAAGAATAAAATAGCTGAAAGAAACAATTCAACAGAAGTATAAGACTGTTGAAAACATTTCGTTGAAAAAATTTAAGACAATGGAAAGACATTCTACATTCATAACTTAAGACTCAATATTGTAAAGATGGCAATACACCCAATAATTAACCAATAATTTTCCTATCAAACTTCAGTTGCCTTTTTTAGCAAAAATTGACAAGCTGATCCTAAAATTCATGTGGAAATTCAGGGGACGCAGGATAGACAAAACAGTCTTGAAAAAGACCATAGTTGGAAGACTCACATTTCCCAATTCCAAAATTTACTATAAATGCTATGGTAGGAGAAATGGTATGGTACTGGTACAAGAAGACATACAGAACAATGGAATAGAATCCAAGAAATAAACTCTTACATTTACAGTCAACTGATTTTTGATATGGGTACCAAGAAAATTCAATGAGGAAAGAACAGTGTTTTAAGTAAATGGTGTTGGTACAACTGGATATCCGCATCCAAAAGAATGAGGGTGTGTCCCTATCTCACAGCATATACAAAATAGCATATGCCCCCAAAATGGATAAAATATCTAAATACAAGAGCTAAAACTAAAAAGAAAACAGGGGTAAATCTGTATGACCTGGAATTTGGCAATGGATTCTTAGATATGACACCAAAAGCCCAAGCAATAAAAGAAAAAAAAAATTGATGAACTAAACCATCAAAATTTAAAACTTTTGTGGTTCAAAGAACACCATCAAAAAAGTGAAAACAGGGCTTCCCTGGTGGTGCAGTGGTTGAGAGTCCGCCTGCCGATGCAGGGGACACAGGTTTGTGCCCCGGTCCGGGAAGATCCCACATGCCGCGGAGCGGCTGGGCCCGTGAGCCATGGCCGCTGAGCCTGCGCGTCCGGAGCCTGTGCTCCGCAACGGGAGAGGTCACAGCAGTGAGAGGCCCGCGTACCGCAAACAAAAAAAAAGGGAAAACACAACCCACAGGATAAAAGAAAATGTTTTCAAATCATTTATTTGATAAATATCCAGAATATATAAAGAACTCTTACAACTCAACCAAAAAACAAAAGACTAGCACCTGTGGAATTTTTTTTTGTTTCTTTTATTTATTTTTATTTTTGGCCGCGTTGGGTCTTTGTTGCTGCACACGGGCTTTTCTCTAGTTGCGGCGAGCGGGGGCTATTCTTCGCTGTGGTGCACGGGCTTCTCATTGAAGTGGCTTCTCTTGTTGCAGAGCATGGGCTCTAGGCACGTGGGCTTCAGTAGCTGTGGCCTGCGGGCTCAGTAGTTGTGGAGCACAGGCTTAGTTGCTCCGTAGCATGTGGGATCTTCCCGAACCAGGGCTCGAGCCTGTGTGCCCTGCTTTGGCAGGAGGATTCTTAACCACTGCACCACCAGGGAAGCCCATGTGGAGTTTTTTAAACAAGCAGTAGAAGAACTACCCTAAACAGATTTTTTTAAAGAATGTGCGTTCATAGTCACCCCAAAATTCATACGGAAAAGACAAGTTCCTGACCAAAAACTTGGATCTCACCTCAAGAAACTGGCCAGAAACTTAGATCTCACCTCAAAAAAGCCTTGTCTTTACCATTCTCATCCACATCCTAAACATCCATCATGCTTTGAAAAATGCTTTTTAAAATGTAAAATCATGAGTCTCAGGTTTTAACGCGATGGATAAGTGTCTGTAAAGTAGGTAAGCGTGTGAGAAAACAAGTCTATTTTATTAATAATGTTTTTGTGTATTTATCACCATGGAGAATAGAGAAGATACATTTCTTCCAATGATGTATCATTCAAAGTATTTAACTAGCCTAACTTCAAGGTATAGAACATTCCCTTAAACAAAACTTGGCTAAGAGTTAGGAGAAGGTGAAGGGAAAATAAGAGTTCATTAAGAAAGGGATTTCTATGTGGAAGAGTTTAAAGGGAGGCATAAATGTCCGCATACTATATTATTTCAATGGAACTTCAGTCATCAAACATTACTTAGTTTAAGCACACACAAAGAATATTGAAAATATTAAAGAACAAATAACAGGGGACTTCCCTGGTGGCGCAGTGGTTAAAAATCCGCCTGCCAATTCAGGGGATATGGGTTTGAGCCCTGGTCCGGAAAGATCCCACATACGGCAGAGCAACTAAGCCCATGCACCACAACTACTGAGCCTGTGTGTCACAATTACTGAAGCCCACGCACCTAGAGCTTGTGCTCCACAACAAGAGAAGCCACAGCAATGAGAAGCCAGCACCCCACAACAAAGAGTAGTCCCCACTCGCCGCAACTAGAGAAAGCCCGTGCCCAGCAATGAAGACCCAATGCAGCCAAAAATAAATAAATGTATAAAATAAATAAATAATAAAATTAAAAAATAAAAATGAAAAACAAATAACAAAAATATGGCAGAGGTTCATACCGCTGGGCCCAGTGTTCCTTCACCTTCAGATTTCACAAATCACATAGATTTCTTGAAGGATGTGGAGTGGGAATAGTCAATGAGGCCAATGACTGAACAATAAGAACCATTCTAAATAACCAAAGCTCATGAATTCTGAGATAGCAAGAAAAATAAAAGTCCCAGATACATACCAAGGCTTCCTCACCCAGGACCTACTACAGGACTTGGCAACTGTCATGTGATTGCCCTGGAAAAGGTCCTTCACTGGAATACTGATGCCTTTCCTAAAAGAGGAGACAGTCAGACTAAGTGAACCCAAGGACAATAAATATCGAGATCTCATCTCCTTCCCTATTTCCAGCTGTCAGCTCCCAGAACTTTGGGAGCCAAGACAATGCAGGAGTTTATTGTCTACGGAATCCAACCAGGACAAGTGACAAAGACTTAATCATGCTGCTTACATTGGGAATGCCCCCCAAATGTTCAAGGAGACAGACTTGCACAGGGAAAAGAAAACTACTAATAATATCCTCAGAGAGGTAAGAAAAGGTATTGTATACAATTAATCAATATGCAAGACAGACTGTATTATCTAAAAACAGGCAGAAAAATACTACCATACCATATGCTCTTCTGAAATGTGATCTTCCCACCCTTCAATCAGGAAGTGGTCAAAACTCCCTTCCCCTTGAATTTGGACAACCTTATGTTTACCCTGACCAGTGTGGAGTTTGGCAGAAGTGCTACTACGTGACCACCAAGATTAGGTCATATAAAACCACGTAGCTTCTACCTGGTTGTCTTGGAAAATGTGCTCTCCAGAAGCTCCCCGCCAGAGGGAAAGTTCACTTCTCATGTTGCAAGAAGACACAGAGAGGCCACACATTGGTACCCAAGTCAACAGTCCCAGCTGAACCCAGTCTTCAATTCATCCCAGCCCAGGTGCCAGCCACGTGAGTGAAGAAGCCACAGATGACTCCAGCCCCTAGTCAGTCAAGTCTTAACTGAATTCCTGACCCACAGAATGTGTGAGCAAAAAATAAAACAGCAATGTTTTATGTTACTATGTTTGGGGTGGTTTGCCTCACAACAATGATTAGAACAAACAAGAAACCACATAAACAGAACACCTGGCAAATAAAAAGCTCTTAAAACTTAATAACATGACAGCAAAAACTGAAAAACTCAATAGAAGCATTGGAAAATAAAGTTGAGAAAAACTCTCAGGAGGTTAAGCAAATAGGCAAACTACCTGATGGAAAATTAGAGAAAAAAATATAGTACTTTAGAGAACCAGACCAGGAGATCCACCATCCGAATTGTACCTCCAAAAAGAGAAAACAGAAAAAATGGAAGTAAATAATTAAATCAATTAAATAATTCAAGACTGTATTTCAAAACAAAGGGATGGTTTCCAGATTGAAAAGTCCCTTGGAATACCAACATGATGGGTGAAAACAAACCCACACCAAGACATACGTACTAATCATGAAATGTCAGAGCACTGGTAAAAAGGTAAAAAGAGTTATGTAGGTTTCAGGGGGGAGGGGGGCGGATGGTGTAATAATCCACATGAAAAAGATTCAGAAGCAAAATGTCTTCATACTTCATAAAAACCAACCAAAGAAGCCAGATGATAATGGAGCAATGCCTCCAAAGTACTAAAAGAAACTGAATTCCAGATGAGAATTCTTAGAACCAGATGAACTACTAAGTAAATTAAGGGTAAAATAAAAACATTTTACATATTAAGAAAGGCAAGCCTTCAAAATATTTACCATTATGCATCCTTTTTCAGGAAGCTACTGGAGGATGAGCTCCATCAAAACTAAAGTATAAACCAAGAAAGAGGAAAACATTAGAATCAGAAACTGTATCACAATACCAGAAGGAAGGAAAGGAAATACCAGCAGGACAGTAAAGGAACACCCTAGGCTGTGTGTGTAATAGGCCACAGACAAATATAGAAGATGGAAGTGGGTCAGAAGGCCCTGGAAGAGATGTCTTCAAGAAGATGAAATGGAAGGAATAACTGATGGGAATCAGCATATTGAAAGCCAATGTAAGCAACTGGCAGAGTTTGGGGTGAATCTGTAATAACTACATTGAAAAAAAGCAAATGAAGGGGGTTGAGGAAATAATTATCATTGACTTGAAAGAAATCAGAATCATGAGATGATGACAAAATCGATCACAGTGTAATCCGTGGCTTAGCTTGGGAGAGCATCAGTATTAATAACTTAAACACTGTTTTCCACGAGATTCAACAACACTATATTAGGAGCACAGAGCAATGGCAGGGATGGGTGTTGAAACACAGGGGTTGTACACTTTGACCAGCATCACATAACTGGCCATAGGGGGTGTTTAGAATTACATTGCTGTTCCACGCAAAAGGCCTCTTTCTCATTTTATTCTTCCACCAAGTGCTCTTTGCATTCAACAGCTCAATGGTAAGGATCTGATCAAAAACTTACAGTAGAGGTAAAGACTACAACTAATGCAGGCTTGTTTGCACAGTGATAAATAGATGAGGAGATGCACATAAGAGAAGTCCAAAAACCACTGATCATCATCAGATCTAGATTTCAGCTTGGAATAAGTAAGAAACATCAGAAGACCTTACAACGTAAAAAAATAAGTGCTATAGCGGCATTTCAAAATTAAAATCTACTAGATATGACTAGCACGTGCCTCTGTATTTTATTTATTTATTTTTACATCTTTATTGGAGTGTAATTGCTTTACAATGTTGTGTTACTTTCTGCTGTATAACAAAGTGAATCAGCTATACATATACATATATCCCCATATCCCCTCCCTCTTGCGCCTCCCTCCCACCCTCCCTATCCCACCCCTCTAGGTGGTCACAAAGCACCGAGCTGATCTCCCTGTGCTATGAGGCTGCTTCCGACTAGCTATCTATTTTACATTTGGGAGTCTATATATGTCCACGCCACTCTCTCACTTCGTTCCAGCTTAGCCTACCCCCGCCCGACCCCGTGTCTTCAAGTCCATTCTCTACGTCTGCGTCTTTATTCCTGTCCTGCCCCTAGGTTCATGAGAATCATTTTTTTTTAGATTCCATATATATACATTAGCATATGGTATTTGTTTTTCTCATTCTGACTTACTTCACTCTGTATGACAGACTCTAGATCCATCCACCTCACTACAACTAACTTGATTTCGTTTCTTTTTGCCTCTGTATTTTAAAATGAACCAAGTCCAAAATGATGATATTCATCTCAGTCACACACTTACTAGTTTAATTTAGAAAACTATCACCATATAAAGAAGCAAATGAAACAAAATGTTTAAAGAAATGAGCTACATGTGGCTCAGGCTATCTTCTCCTTAATTTCTTTTTTAATAATAGAAAGGCAAAGCAGGAAGAGGGAGAGAGGGGGAATAATATATATTTTATTATAAATTAATATGACATAACATATTCAGAATTTGGAAGGAAAAGGATTTACCATATTTACATGACTATTCACATACATACGTACACACCTCTAAGAACAATCAGGATTTCCTTGTTCAGCCTCTAATTACACCTAAGACTCCTAGACAAAGAGATAGTGTCCATCAACAGATGAATGGATGAAGATGTTGGGGACGGGGGGCGTGTACTACTCAGCCATAAAAACGAATGAAACCCTGCCATCAGCAACAACGTGGATGGACTTGGAGGGCATTATGCTAAGTGAAATAAGTCAGACAAAGAAAGACAAATACTGTATGATATCACTTACATGTGGAATCTAAAAAATACAACAGGGGGTGGGAGGAATTGGGAGATTGGAATTGACATATATACACTATTGATACTATGTATAAAATATAAATAACTAATGAGAACCTACTGATTAGCACAGGGAACTCTACTCGATGCTCTATGGTGACCTAAATGGGAAGGAAATCCAAAAATGAGGGGATATATGTATACGTATAGCTGATTCACTTTGCTATACAGTAGAAACTAACACAACATTGTAAAGCAACTATACTCCAATAAAAAGTAATTTAAAAAATAAACAAAAAATACAACAAACTAGTGAATATAACAAAAAAGAAACAAACTCACAGATATAGACAACAAACGAGTGGTTACCAGTGGGGAGAGGGATGAGGGGAGAGGCATTATAGGGGTAGGGATTAAGAGGTACAAACTATTATGTAAAAAGTAAGCTACAAGGATACATTGTACAACACAAGGAATATAGTCAATATTTTATAATAACTATAAATGGAGCATAACCTTTAAAAACTGTGAATCACTATATTGTATACCTGTAACTTATATCACACCACGTCAACTATACTTCAATTAAAAATTAAATTTTAAAAAGTAAAAAAGGGACTTCCCTGTTGGTGCAGTGGTTAAGAATCCGCCTGCCAATGCAAGGGACACAGGTTCAATCCCTGGTCTGGGAAGATCCCACATGCCGCAGAGCAGCTAAGCCCACGCGCCACAACTACTGAGCCTGAGCTCTAGAGCCCGTGAGCCACAACTACTGAAGCCCCTGTGCCCAGAGCCCGTGCTCTGAAACAAGAGAAGCCACCGCTATGAGAAGCCCACGCACCGCAATGAAGAGTAGCCCCCGCTCACTGCAACTAGAGAAAGCCCACGCACAGCAACAAAAACTGAATGCAGCCAAAAAAATAAATTAAAAAAAAAAAAGAGAGATAGGAAGGGCTCTGCACTGGTTAGCTTTGTTAACCTTTGTTAAGGTTAAAGCTGACAGATATAACTGTCAACTATAATAAAAGAAAGGAGAAGTTAAAAAGGTAAATTCTTTTCTTCAACAATTTCCACCAAAGTAATTCTGGTTTAAATCCAAATAAAACTACTACAGATAAGAATAATTCTACCTATTGCCTATTGTACCATTTTTTAAGTACTGGAAATATTCTTTCTTAAAAAAGTACACACCGGCCTTCCCTGGTGGTGCAGTGGTTAAGAATCCGCCTGCCAATGCAGGGGACACGGGTTCGAGCCCTGGGCCGGGAAGATCCCACATGCCACGGAGCAACTAAGCCTGTGCGCCACGACTACTGAGCCTGAGCTCTAGAGCCCGCAAGCCACAACTACTGAGCCTGAGCTCTAGAGTCCGCAAGCCACAACTACTGAGCCCGCATGCCACAACTACTGAAACCTGTGTGCCTAGAGCCCGTGTTCTGCAACGAGAGAAGCCACCACAGTGGGAAGCCCATGCACCACAATGAGCAGCAGCCCCCACTCGCCACAACTAGAGAAAGCCCACGTGCAAAAACGAAGATCCAATGCAGCCAAAAATAATAAATTAAATAAATAAAAATTGTAAAAGAAAAGTACACACACACACGTGTACACACCATGTATGTGCACACATCTGTGTGCCTGTATAAACAAATAGCTGGATCGATAAATCAGGGTTCACAACCTATTGCCCTTCTGCAGCAGGAAGCATGGTCTAAGTTCAGTCACTCTTTAGTTTCACTGAATACTCCTCCGGGGCTCAATTTCAGACTACAAGGACTACTGTTCTGTGGCCCAGAGGCTGTGACGGGAGGAAAATACTCACTATTATGATTGATGCCAAGGCCATGCAAGTATGGCAAGGCCATGCAAGTAAGGCAGAGGATCGTGACTCAAGCCACGGTGCCCAAATGCCACCCTGAAGCAGGCCAATGGAAGGAGTGGGAAGCAGGTAAGATGCCAAGGCAGAGGCCTTGCCAACCAGGGTGGGGTTCTTTCTGCCACCTGCACCTCCATGGCCTCACGTCATCCAAGGGTACCCGGTCTCTGTCTCCTGACAGCTGTGCCCTGACTGAAGGGTGGTCTCTGCTGCCTAGTGAGTCTGCCTAGTGAGTCTGTGACTCACTGCAGTGAACTCCCTAGCTTCTCTGAGGTCTCATGTTAAAACGAACTCCTGAGACTCCACAATGCCTGCCTCTCCAGACTGGCCAGGAACAGCTCTTGGGGTCCGCATACCTCAGCACCAAACTCCACAGTTTAGGTCGTTGTCTCCCAGAATCCATCCCAGAGTTTCCCTGGGCTCCAGCCAAGGAAACATAGGCAACAGGGGACTTTCTATAACCAAACTGGACCATGTTTCCTATGCTCCCTTGGGAAAGGGCGCTTTCTACACCAACTAAAGCCAGATGGTGTGATGGAGGGAGAAGAGGGCCCATGTCTCACTTCTTCAGACCCCCATGTCCTAGAGCCAGACACAGAATGCAGCACAGAGAATTGCTTGGTTATGTTTGTTGAAAGAAAGAAAGTCTCTCTCAAGTGAAGCCCACGTTCCTCTGCTAAAAATTGAACATCTATCCTCTCTCCCTTTTGAATGTCAGAGAAGGGTTCTGTCACCAGTTCTCTACACTTGCAGCAAGGGCTATCCTATTTTAGAGAGTCTATCAAAAAGAACAGGCTGTTTAAAGATGAAATTATAGTAAATGATTAAACCCCTCAAAGAACTGAGGAAATGGCACCAAACTTTTGAAAGCTAGAGGGACTGAGCGGTAACTGACTTGGAGATCTCAGAAAGCTGAACCTGAAGCAGGCAGAGGAGAAAGCTGAGAGGCAACTCAACTTACAGCACAGCTCCCCCTACCCCGCACCTCCCACCATCAGCCATCTGCTCCTCCTCAGAAGGCTCCGGAACTGGCAACACAACTCCTCTGGAAGCGGTGTGTGAAGTGGAGTTAAACTCCACTGAGTGAAAATCTACTTAAAAGGCTGTTAAGACTCCCAGACCCCTATTCTTCATAACCCAGTAAATACCCTTCCGGGCCTCAGTGAAAAGCTCTGGAAAATGTGAAACAGAGGGTATCTGACCTGGAGGGTACAAGGCACAGCTGAGGGCAGGAGTACCGACCTGAAAACAAGGGAATTAAGTCACAGGTCCTCATTTCCAGAACACTGGCAGGCAGGCATATATATCCCCCAGGCCTCGGCCTCAGATAAGAGAAAACTACCCGATATCCAAGAAAAGCTCATGACACAAAAGAGATCAGAAGAAACAGAAAAAACAGAGGAGAGTATCAGTTAACTATTTCCATATAATCAACCACAATTCCTAATGACTGAGAAGAACAACAATTTATGGTTTCTCACTACTTTTAGAATTGGTTGGGCAGTCCTTCTGGCTTTACCTGGGCTCACCTAGGCGGCTGCATGCATATGGAGGACTGTCTGGGTTGGAGGGTTCCATACAGATCGTTCACATCTGCACATGGTACTGGACGCTAGCTGGGGTGCCTCTCATCATCTGCTAGTCTGGACAAGATTCCTCACTTGGCAGCTGCATGGCAGCATACCAAGAGAACACAGCAGCTCCAAAGCCTCATAAGGGCTAAGCTCCAGAACATACACAACATCACTTCTGTCACCTTCTATTAGTCAGAGAAAGTCACCAGGCCAGCCATGATTGCAGAGGAAGTAAGCTTCTACTTCTGGATAGGAAGACAAGCAAAATCAATTGCAAGGGGGCAGGGATACTGCAATGGGAGGAATCTGTATCCATTAAATATACTGTCACATGGAGAAATTAAGATCAAGAGATGAAAACTGCAACAACAAAATCCTAGTGCTATTGTCGGCAAAGGCATAAGAGAAACTAGTGCAGCCATGAAACAAGAACAAGAGACTATGAAAAAGGAACAGAGAATAAAAATGAGCTCTTAGGGAGAGGGGCAGAGTCAAGAGGGCAGAGTAGGAGGACGTGGAGTTCACGTCTCCTCATAGGTATGACAGGGGTGCGTCGGAGCGCCTGCTGGACACTGGAGGAGGACCTCAGACACAGGGGTACAGGAGGGGTCCCAGCACAGCCAGGTGGGACAAGGGAGGGAAGAGGGGGGAGGACGGGTGGAGACGGGATGGGGACGGTGACCTGGGGTTGGATGGGAGGAGGAGAGGTTCCCACACTCAGGGGGACCCACTCATGGTGGGGGGATCGGCAGGGACAGGAGGGGACCTTTGGGGGACCACCACCCCTGACAGAGCCTCCTCCGGCTGTGTCGCATCCCCAAAGCCTCTTCTGGCTGAGTGGGTCCCGGTGGATCTGAGCACCACACCCCCGCCCCCTGCCACAAAGCCTCCTCCAGCTATGTCGGCCCCTGTGGACATGCCCACGGAAGCCTGCACCCCAGCTGGCCTACACGGGCTCATATACTCCAGGTCAGCTTCAGGAGCAGATGCTGGTGAAAGGAAAACATGCAGAGGTGGGGCTGATACAGTGGATCCAGAGACCTACCTAGAGGTCTTGGAGGCCCTCCTGGGGAGGCGGGGGTTGGATGTGGCTCACGTGAGGGCAAGGACACTGACAGCAGAGCCACCAGTGAGTTTTTATTTTTTTATTTATTTTTTTAATTCTTTCTTTTTTTTTTGCTCTTGCGCTTTGTTTTGTTGTTGTTTAATTTTTATTTTTTCTAATATTTTTTATTTTCCTAATTTTATTCTGTTTTTTAATCTTTGTTATTCTTCTGATCTTTTTCATTTGTTGTCTGTTTTTGGGGGGGGTATCTTTTTTTTCTTTTTTGCCATGCTGCACGGCTTGTGGGGTCTTGGTTCCCAGGCCATGGGTCAGGCCTGAGTCCCTGTGGTGGGAATGCCAAGTCCAAGCCACTGGACTAACAGAGAACTTCAAGCCCTAGGGAATATTAGTCAGTGTCGGCCCTCCCAGAGGTTCCCATCTCGGCACCAAGACATGGCTCCACCCAACTGACTGCAAACTCCAGCGATGGACACCTCAGGCCAAACAACCAGCAAGAGAAGAACACAGCCCAAGCCATCAACAAAAATGAGATGGCAGAGAAATACGTTACAGACAAAGGAGCAAGGTAAAAACCTACAAGAAAGATAAATGAAGAGGACATAGGCAATCTACCTGAAAAATAATTCAGAGTAATGACAGTAAAGATGATCCAAAATCTCGGAAATCGAATGGAGGCACAGATCGAGAAAATACAAGAAATGTTTAATAAGGATCTAGAAGAACTAAAGAACAAACAGTGATGAACAACACAGTAAATGAAATGAAAAATACACTAGAAGGAATCAACAGCAGAACAACTGAGGCAGAATGAATAAGTGAACTGGAAGACAGAATGGTGGAAATAACTTCCAAGGAGCAGAATACAGGAAAAAGAATGAAAAGAACTGAGGAAAATCTCAGAGACCTCTGGGACAACATTAAACACCCAACATTCAAATTATAGGGGTCCCAGAAAAAGAAGAGAAAGAGAAAGGGTCTGAGAAAATATTTGAAGAGATTAGAGTTGAAAACTTCCTTAACATGGAAAAGGAAATAGCCACCCAAGTCCAGGAAGCACAGAAAGTCCCACATAGGATAAACGCAAGGAGAAACACACTGAGACATATTAATCAAACTAACAAAAATTAAACTCAAAGAAAAAGTATTAAAAGCATCAAGGGAAAAGCAACAAATAACATACAAGGGAAACCCCATAAGGTTATCAGCTGATTTTTCAGTAGAAACTCTGCAGGCCAGAAGAGAGTGGCAGGATATATTTAAAGTGATGAAAGGGAAAAACCTACAACCAAGATTACTCTACCCAGCAAGGATCTCATTCAGATTCGACAGAGAAATTAAAACCTTTACAGACAAGCAAAAGCTAAGAGAATTCAGCACCACCAACAAATGCCAAAGAAACTTCTCTAGGAGGGAAACACAAGAGAAGAAAAGACCTACAAAAACAAACCCAAAACAATTAAGAAAATGGTAATAGGTACATACATATCAATAATTACCTTAAATGCAAATGGATTAAATGCTCCAACCAAAAGACACAGACTGGCTGAATGGATACAATAACAAGACCCCTATATATGCTGTCTACAAGAGACCCACTTCAGACCTAAGGATACATACAGACTGAAAGTGAGGAGGTGTAAAAAGATATTCCATGCAAATGGAAATCAAAACAAAGCTGGAGTAGCAATTCTCATATCAGACAAAATAGACTTTAAAATAAAGACTATCACAAGAGGCAAAGAAGGACACTACATAATGATCAAGGGATCAATTCAAGAAGAAGATATAACAATTATAAATATTTATGCACCCAGCGTAGGAGCACCTCAATACATAAGGCAAATGCTAACAGTCATAAAAGGAGAAATCAACAGTAACACAATAATTGTGGGGGACTTTAACACCCCAATTACAGCAATGGAAGCAATGGACAGATCATCCAGACAGAAAATTAATAAGGAAACACAAGCTTTAAATGACACATTAGACCAGATAGACTTACATATTTATTATAAATCACAGTATCAGTCACATACCTAGTAAGTGAGAGAGCTAAGATTCAAACCTACACAATCTGGCCCCCAAGTTTATACTATACAGTTGGCCCTCCGTATCCATGGGCTCTGTATCTGTGGGTTCTATATCTTTGAATTCAAGTAACCTCAAATCAAAAATATTTGGGGGAATTCCCTCGCAATCCAGTGGTTAGGACTCTGCACTTCCACTGCAGGGGGCACGGGTTTGATCCCTGGTCAAGGAACTAAGATCCCACAAGACACACGGCACAGCCAATAAGTAAATAAATAATGGTCTTAAAAAAAAAAAAAACTAGCACTACTGTAAAAAGAAATGTAGACTGAGTTGTCCACTGTATCATTAAAAAAAAAAAAATTGAGGAAAAACATTCTAGAAAGATGCAAAAGCAAAACTTGAATCTGCCATTCTCCAGCAACTATTTACATTGTACTTACAACTATTTACATAGCGTTTACATTGTACCAGGTAATAGTCTAGAGATGACTGAAAGTATACAGGAGTATATGTGTAGGTTACCTGCAAATACTATATCATTTTATATAAGAGACTGGAGCACTGGCAGGTTTTGGTACCCTCGGGGGGTCTGGAACCAATCCCCACCACACCCACACCCACCCGCTGATACTGAGGGACGACTGTACTGCATATCAAGAAAAAGACAGGGGACCTACTAATCAGGGATCCAATATAAAAGAGAGGCAACAGAAATTCCCAGGATTCTGAGGAAAAGCAATCCTAGGATATGCAGGGGTCCTAGGAAAAAACCAGTCTTAACTGAACCAAGTCGAATGGCTACAGAAGATATTTAAGACAAAAGGGAGAAAATACCTGCTGTAAAAGAATGTATTTTGAAGAGATTTTGACAACATAGAGTTCAGAGTTGAATAAGTAAAATGTACGTAGTAAAAAAATATATATATATGAAAAGAAGGCATTATCTCTAAGGAAAACAAAAAAGTGCAATTAAAAAAAATCCATGGTATGCTGCTTAACTCAGTTTATGCTACTATAGCTCAGCTAATACATGGTCATAATAATATAAACACTGAGTCATGGTCTGAAAAAATTATGATAATATACAGAGAATCTTGAAACTATTTTCATAATAATACTAGGATATCACATTCACCCTTTTTACTCCCATATTCTTACTACAAGTATACAGTGCAGTCTTCCAGAGGCTACATAGTATGTGATTTGTCTTCAGAATGAGTTCAGAGGCAAGTATTTTCTCGTTTCTATTAGGCTGTTTTCTATTAAGGCAAACATAAAAGAGATTTGCAAAAATATAAAATGTTATTACTCTTCTCACAAATTTTTATGAAAGGGTTTTCATTAAAAAAATATTACTTATGATAATATGCAAAGGACTTATCATTGTTTTTTTACATAAATATTTAATTTTTTCTCAGTCTTAATTTCTAACAGGCTAAATGCTGATAAACATATCACGCATAAACAAAAGCTCTTCGTGATCTTCAATAATTTTTAAGAGTGTAAAACAAGTTTTCAGAATCACTGATTGGGAGGATGGGAAACTGGGCTGTGAAGTGAACACACAGCAAGAGGGTTTGGAGATAAAAGAGAATTAAATCTTTAACAGTGGAAAGTCAACAGGAAGACTTTACAACTGAAAAATAAAGAAACAGTATAAGCAAGCTATTTAAAGATATGGAAATAGAGACTCAAAGAAATATGTGAAAAGTTGAAAATGGTTACTTCTAGGGCTATGCTGTCCGATATGGAAGCCACTAGTCACATTGGCTATTGAGCAACTGAAATGTAGCTAGCCTAACTAAGGAAAACAATTTATTTTATTTTAATTAATTAAAATTAAATTTTAAAACTTGAAGGAGTGTAAAATGTCTTTACATTAAACATTTTTTCTGGTAGGACTCCATTTAGCTGTGATGGCCGCATTGTGTAAGGTATTCCTGTTTTATTGTAGCACATGTATTAGACAAAGGCATCATTTTAATACCTCATTAGGCATCACACTTCCTGATTTCAAAATATATTACAAAGCAAACAGTTATGCCAACAAATTGGACAACCTAGGAGAAACGGACAAATTTCTAGAAACATACAACCTGCTGAGACTGAATCAGAAAGAAAGACAATCTGAACAGAGCAATCATTAGTAATGAAGTTAAATGTGTAATAAAAATTCTCTCAGCAAACAGAAGTCCAGGATCAATGGCCTCACAGAGGAATGTCAATATAGTCAATAGTTATGTACTATCTTTGTATTCTGACAGATGGTAACCAGACTTATCATGGTGATCATTTTGAAATATACAGAAATATCACTTTGCTGTATTTTAAGAACTAACATAGTGCGGTATGTCAGTTCAAAAGCAAAGAAGCAAAAAATCTCATAGAAAAAGACATCATTTTTGTGGTTACAAACACAAACATCAGAGAAAAAGAGTTCACATTTATGGTTATCGGAGGTGGGGGAATTGGATGAAGGTGGTCAAAAGGAACAAACTTCCAGTTACAAGACAAATAAGGAGCAAACTTCCAGTTACAAGACAAATAAGTCCTGGGGAAGCAATGCACAACATGACAGATATAATGAACACTGCTGCACATCATAGATGAATGCTGTTAAGGAAGGAAATCCTGAGTTCTCATCACAAGGAAAATATATTTTTAATTTAATTTTGTATCCATATGAGATGATGGATGTTCACTAAACCTATGTATTAATCATGTCGTGATGTATGTAAAGGAAAATCATCAGGCCGTGTATCTTTTTTTTTAATTTATTTAATTTATTTATTTATTTTTGGCTGTGTCGGGTCATCATTGCTGCGCGTGGGCTTTCTCTAGTTGCAGTGAGTAGGGGCTACTCTTCGTTGCAGTGCGCGGGCTTCTTCTTGCGGTGGCTTCTCTTGTTGCAGAGCACGGGCTCTAGGCGCGCAGACTTCAGTAGTTGTGGGACGCGGGCTCAGTAGTTGTGGCGCACAGGCTTTAGATGCCCTGCGGCGTGTGGGATATTCCCGGACCGGGGCTGGAACCCGTATTCCCTGCATTGGCAGGCGGATTTTTAACCACTAGACCACCAAGGAAGTCCCCAGGCTGTGTGTCTTATACAGTGATGTAAGTCAACTACATTTCAATAAAACTCAAAGAGGGCTTCCCGGTTGGCACAGTGGTTGAGAGTCCGCCTGCCGATGCAGGGGACACGGGTTCGTGCCCCGGTCCGGGAAGATCCCGCATGCCGCGGAACGGCTGCGCCCGTGAGCCATGGCCGCTGAGCCTGCGCGTCCGGAGCCTGTTGCTCCGCAACGGGAGAGGCCACAACAGTGAGAGGCCCGCGTACCGCAAAAAAAGAAAAATAAAAAAACTCAAAGAAAAAAGCTTTTTAAAAATATCTCATTAAAACGTTTTTATACTGCATAACTATTAAAATGATTAAATTTTGGATATACTGGGTCACATACAATATTAAAATTAATTTTATAAGTTTCTTTTTGCTTTTTTTAATGCAGCTAGTAGAAAATTACATGTGGCTCACATCATATTTCTATTGCACGATGGGGTTCTAGGGAGCAGGAAGTTCTGGGGGGCATTGGTAGAGGACTGCTACCTTTTATAACTACAATTCTTTGTTGGGAGACAATTCTCCATGGGTCCCTCGAACTTCTGCACATCTTGCAGAGTAAGGCACTAACTGCCCTTTTGTTCTGGGCTATTTTTAAGGCTATTCGTATAGCAAACAGCCTTGAAAGATAGAGAGTGCTTTCGTCCCTACCAAAGGGCAAGTGTGCTTACTGTTGAGATAATAAAGATAATATCTCTGGGAACAAAGGGAAGGTAGGCCCACTGCCCACCATAAAAGATTCAGGTTCCCTGAGCTCACGGTTCCTTTCCTGTAATGCAACCCACTGCCTGTGTAGGTACCATATGGCTCTGTTCATATTGCCCTGGGGGAACTGGGGCTCAGGAACCTACATGAAAAATGCCAATACTCTGCTCTGTTATTGCTATAGGTAGTACACTGTCCTTTGTCTGTGGCCCAGGAGTCTCATGCCTTCTGCCAGCACCGATGAAAATTATGACCGATTTTAAATCTAAGACCTTTGATAGTTCTAAGAGCTTTTTGATAGTTCCACTCTTGTGGAAATACCTGCTTTTTTAAAAATGTGCATTTATAGTTATTAAAATAAAGGCTACATTTTTCTAGTCTTAAAGGTAGTGATAAAATTAAGAGCTATAAGGATAATCAGTTTTTAAACATAACTAGCATAAATCAATATTCTCAAGTCTTGGTAAGCAGAATGGTTATTAAAATTTCTTCCATTTTTACCTTTTTACATTTTCATTAACTGTTTAATCTCACATTAAAGCATATTTAATAATTACATAAAATTTTTAAAAACATAGTAAGTATGATTAATTAAAGTCTCAATGACCTGCCCCTAATTTTAAATTAGATGAAACTAAATAAAACTATGTTTCAGGTTTCCCTGGTGGCGCAGTGGTTAAGAATACACCTACCAATGCAGGGGACACGGGTTCGAGCCTACTCCAGGAAGATCCCACATGCCGTGGAGCAACTAAGCCCGTGCGCCGCAACTACTGAGCCTGCACTCTAGAGCCCGCAAGCCACAACTACTGAAGCCAACGCGCCTAGAGCCTATGCTCCGCAACAAGAGAAGCTACCACAATGAGAAGCCTGCGCACCACAACAAAGAGTAGCCCCCCGCTCGCCGCAATTAGAGAAAAAGCCCGCGCGCAGCAACAAAGACCCAACGCAGCCAAAAATAAAATAAATAAATTTATTTAAAAAAAAAAAAAAACTATGTTTCACCCATGTGCTCACCTACGGAAGAAAAACAAATAAAGGTTCTCCATGCCTGAATTAATGGCATGAAAAGTTCTACAGAATTTTCTTTCACTTACTCATTATACTACTGTGGGAGGAAATGTCATTTAAATAACTAACTCTTGGGACTTCCCTGGTGGTGCAGTGGTTAAGAATCTGTCTGCCAATGCAGCGGACACAGGTTCGAGCCCTGGTCCGGGACGATCCCACATGCCATGGAGCAACTAAGCCTGTGCACCACAACCACTGAGCCCACAGGCCACAACTATTGAAGCCCTCACACCTAGAGCCCTCGCTCTGCAACAAGAGGCACCACTGCAGTGAGAATCCATCACACCTCAAAGAAGAGTAGCCCCCACTCGACGCAATTAGAGAAAGCCCGTGTGCAGCAACGAAGACCCAATGTCACCAAAATTAAGTAAATAAAAATAAAATAAAAATAAATAAATAACTCTTGCATTTCATTCATGACTGGAAATAGTATTCATTCAATTGCCATCACTTTCTCCCCTGAGGCACAGCCAAGGACACAGCACCTGATGGCCGGAAAGAGGAGATAAAACCTACCATTTCTGCGTACAGGCTTGGCAGGACCCATGAAATACACCCCAGTCTGCACTACAGAGGGGAAAGCTGTAAGTCCATACAGAGGAAAAGAAAGGATCCAGGAAAGCTTCCTCAGTTAACAACCAACTTGAATCTTGAAAAATGGGTAGGATTTAGATATCAGGAAATAGGAGAGAAAAGCATCCCTACTTTCTATGCATGCTGACCAAGTGAAAGCCTGAAGCAAAGGAAGCCGGAAAGGAAGGCGCAATGGTGATGTGTAACAGAAGCAGTTTTAAAAAGAAAAGGAGGGCTTCCCTGGTGGCGCAGTGGTTGAGAGTCCGCCTGCCGATGCAGGGGACACGGGTTCGTGCCCTGGTCCGGGAGGATCCCACATGCCGCGGAGTGGCTGGGCCCGTGAGCCATGGCCGCTGAGCCTGTGCTCTGCAACGGGAGAGGCCACAACAGTGAGAGGCCCGCGTACCACAAAAAAAAAAAAAAGAAAAGAAAAGAAAAGGAGACCACCAAACGGCAGACAGCAGAAGCAAGAAGAACTACAATCCTGTAGCCTGTGGAACAAAAAACACACCCACAGAAAGACAGATGAAAGAACAAGATAAAACCCCAGAAAAATAACTAAATGAAGTGGAGATAGGCAACCTTCCAGAAAAAGAATTCAGAATAATGATAGTGAAGATGATCCAGGATCTCAGAAAAAGAATGGAGGCAAAGATCGAGAAGATGCAAGAAATGTTTAACAAAGACCTAGAAGAATTAAAGAACAACCAGAGATAAACAATACAATAGCTGAAATGAAAAATACACTAGAAGGAAACAATAGCACAATAACTGAGGCAGAATAACGGATAAGTGACCTGGAACACAGAATGCTGGAATTCACTGCTGCAGAAGAGAATAAACAACAAGGAATGAAAAGAAATGAAGACAGCCTAAGAGACCTCTGGGACAGCATTAAACACAAAAATATTCGCATTACAGGGGTCCCAGAAGGAGAGGAGAGAGAGAAAGGGCCTGAGAAAATATTTGAAGAGACTATAGTTGAAAACTTCCCTAACATGGGAAAGGAACTTCTCTAAGTGGGAAACACAAAGGACCTACAAAAACAAACCCAAAACAATTAAGAAAATGGTAATAGGAACATACATATCGATAATTACCTTCAACATGAATGGATTACATGCTCCAACCAAAAGACGCAGGCTTGCTGAATGGATACAAAAACAAGACCCATATATATGCTGTCTACAAGAGACCCACTTCAGATCTAGGGACATATACAGACTGAAAGTGAGGGGATGGAAAAAGATATTCCATGCAAATGGAAATCAAAAGAAAGCTGGAATAGCAATACACATATCAGATAAAATAGACTTTAAAATAAAGAATGTTACTAAAATAAAGAACGTTACAAGAGACAAGGAAGGTCACTGCATTATGATCAAGGGATCAACCCAAGAAAAAAATATAACAATTATATATATATGCCCCCAACATAGGAGCACCTCAATACATAAGGTGACTACTAACACTTATAAAAGAGGAAATCGACAGTGACACAATAATACTGGGGGACTTTAACACCTCACTTACACCAATTGACAGATCATCCAAACAGAAAATTAATAAGGAAACAGAAGCTTTAAATGACACAATAGACCAGATAGATTTAATTGATATTTATAGGACATTCCATCCAAAAACAGCAGATTACACTTTCTTCTCAACTGCGCATGGAACATTCTCCAGGATAGATCACATCGTGGATCACAAATCAAGCCTCAGTAAACTTAAGAAAATTGAAATCATATCAAGCATCTTTTCTGACCACAACGCTATGAGATTAGACATGAATTACAGGGAAAAAAATGTAAAAAACACAAACACATGGAGGCTAAACAATACGTTACTAAATAACCAAGAGATCACTGAAGAAATCAAAGAGGAAATCAAAAAATACCTAGACAAATGACAGTGAAAACACAATGATCCAAAACCTATGGGATGCAGCAAAAGCAGTTCTAAGAGGGAAGTTTATAGCTATACAAGCCTACCTCAAGAAACAAGAAAAATCTCAAGTAAACAATCTAACCTTACACCTAAAGGAACTAGAGAAAGAAGAACAAACAAAACCCAAAGTTAGCAGAAGGAAAGAAATCATAAAGACCAGAGCAGAAATAACTGAAACAGAAACAAAGAAAACAACAGGAAAGATCAATAAAACTAAAAGCTGGTTCTTTGAGAAGGTAAACAAAATTGATAAACCATTAGCCAGACTCATCAAGAAAAAGAGAGGACTCAAATCAATAAAATTAGAAGTGAAATAGGAGAAGTTACAACAGACACCACAGAAATACAAAGCAACCTAAGAGACTACTATAAGCAACTCTACGCCAAAAAATGGACAACCTGGAAGAAATGGACAAATTCTTAGAAAGGTATAACCTTCCAAGACTGAACCACGAAGAAACAAAATATGAACAGACCAATCACAAGTAATGAAATTGAAACTGTGATTAAAAATCTTCCAACAAACCAAAGTCCAGGACCAGATGTCTTCACAGGTGAATTCTATCAAACATTCAGAGAAGAGCTAACACCCATCCTTCTCAAACTCTTCCAAAAATTGCGGAGGAAGGAACACTCCCAAACTCATTCTATGAGGCCACCATCACCCTGATAACAAAACCAGACAAAAATACTACAATAAAAGAAAATTACAGACCAATACCACTGATGAATATAGAGGCAAAAATCCTCAACAAAATACAGCAAACAGAATCCAACAACACATTAAAAGGATCATACACCATGATCAAGTGGGATTTATCCCAGGGATGCAAGGATTCTTCAATATATGCAAATCAATCAATGTGATACACCATATTAACAAATTGAAGGAGAAAAACCATATGATCAACTCATTAGATGCAGAAAAAGCTTTTGACAAAATTCAACACCCATTTATGATAAAAACTCTCCAGAAAGTGGGCATAGAGGGAACCTACCTAAACATAATAAAGGCCATATATGACAAACCCACAGCAAACATCATTCTCAATGGTGAAAAACTGAAAGCATTTCCTCTAAGATCAGGAACAAGACAAGGATGTCCACTCTCACCACTATTATTCAACATAGTTTTGGAAGTACTAGCCATGGCAATCAGAGAAGAAAAAGAAATAAAAGGAATACAAATTGGGAAAGAAGAAGAAAAACTGTCACTGTTGCAGATGACATGATATTATACATAGAGAATCCTAAAGATGCCACCAGAAAACTACTAGAGCTAATCAATGAATTTGGTAAAGTTGCAGGATACAAAATTAATGCACAGAAATCTCTTGCATTCCTATACACTAATGATGAAAAATCTGAAAGAAAAATTAAGGAAACACTCCCATTTACCACTGCAACAAAAAGAATAAAATACCTAGGAATAAACCTACCTAGGGAGACAAAAGACCTGTATGCAGAAAACTATAAGACACTGATGAAAGAAATTGAAGATGATACCAGCAGATGGAGAGATATACCATGTTCCTGGATTGGAAGAATCAATATTGTGAAAATGACTATACTACCCAAAGCAATCTACAGATTCAATGCAATCCCTATCCAATTACCAATGGCATTTTTTACAGAACTAGAACAAAAAACCTTAAAATTTGTATGGAGACAAAAAAAGACGCCAAATAGCCAAAGCAGTCTTGAGGGGAAAAAATGGAGCTGGAGGAATTGGACTCCCTGACTTCAGACTACACTGCAAAGCTACAGTAATCAAGACAATATGGTACTGGCACAAAACCAGAAATATAGATCAATGGAACAAGATAGAAAGCCCAGAGATAAACCCACGCACCTATGGTCAACTAATCTATGACAAAGAACGCAAGGATATACAATGGAGAAAAGATAGTCTCTTCAGTAAGTAGTGCTGGGAAAACTGGACAGCTACATGTAAAAGAATGAAATTATAACACTCTCTAACATCATACACAAAAATAAACTCAAAATGGATTAGAGACCTAAATATAAGACCAGATACTATAAAGCTCTTAGAGGAAAACATAGGAAGAATACTCTTTGACATAAATTACAGCAAGATCCTTTTTGATCCACCTCATAATGGAAATAAAAACAAAAATAAATGGGACCTAATGAAACTTAGACGCTTTTGCACAGCAAAGGAAACCATAAACACGACGAAAAGACAACCCTCAGAATGGGAGAAAATATTTGCAAACGAATCAATGGACAAAGGATTAATCTCCAAAATATATAAACAGCTCATGCAGCTCAATAATAAAAAAAAACAAACAACCCAATCCAAAAATGGGCAGAAGACCTGAATAGACATTTCTCCAAAGAAGACAAACAGATGGCCAAGAAGCACATGAAAAACTGCTCAACATCACTAATTATTAGAGAAATGCAAATCAAAACTACAGTGAGGTATCACCTCACACCAGTTAAAATGGGCATCATCAGAAAATCTACAAACAACAAATGCTGCAGAGGGTGTGGAGAAAAGGGAACCCTCTTGCACTGTTGGTGGGAATGTAAATTGATACAGCCACTATGGAGAACAGTACGGAGGTTCCTTAAAAAACTAAAAATAGAATTACCATATGACCCAGCAATCTCACTACTGGGCATATACCCAGAGAAAACCATAATTCAAAAAGACATATGAACCCCAATGTTCATTGCAGCACTATTTACAACAGCCAGGTCATGGAGGCAACCTACATGCCCATCGACAGACGAATGGATTAAGACGATGTGGTGCATATATACAAAGGAATATTACTCAGCCATAAAAAGGAACGAAATTGGGTCATTTGTAGAGATGTGGATGGATCTGGAGACTGTCATACACAGTGAAGTAAGTCAGAAAGAGAACAACAAATATCATATATTAACGCATATATGTGGAACCTAGAAAAATGGTACAGATGAACCAGTTTGCAGGGTAGAAACTGAGACACAGATGTAGAGAACAAATGTATGGACACCAAGGGGGGACAGCGGTGGGGGGTGGGGGGATGAATTGGGAGATTGGGATTGACATGTATACACTGATGTGTATAAATGTGATGACTAATAAGAACCTGCTGTATAAAAAAATAAATTAAAAAGAGAAAAAAGAAAAGGAAGGTGAACAAGAGATAACAGCTGTTTCCCACTCATGTTCCATAACCCTAGAGACCTCCTTTATGTTCTATTATGACACAGGTTTGTTTTCTCAGTTACAGGGCACCACAACAATGAATAGATTTTAAAGTACATCTGTGGAAACTAAGTCAAGATTTCAGTAAAGAAATCAAAAGAGTGATGATAAACAGGGGGCACATACATGCCCCAAATGACTACAATTCTCACTCATAATAAAAAGCCCTTCTGAGAAGCAGCTCAGAAGGCTGTAGAAAAGTCCTGCACAGAAGCAGTGGTGGTGGCGGCCTCTCTTCAGGGCCAGCTCTGTGCTCCCCTAGGATGGCTCTTCATCTATCAAATGAGCTTTGCTCAGTAATACTGAAAATGCTCAAACCATCCCCTGAAAGAAGGAAACTTGAGAAGAGCCAAAACACTGTTCTGGAAATTTCCTTTGCAAATGTAAGGCAAACAATAAGTACACAGAGACCAGAGAGTAGACTTGTTTGTTCTCTGAATGCCTTTTCCTTATACACCCCTTACGTGCGCGCGCACGCGCGCACACACACACACACACAGTCTCTCTCTCTCTCTCTCTCACTCTCACTCTCACTCTCACTCTCACTCTCACTCTCACTCTCACTCTCACTCTGAATGTCTGAGAATAAAGACCAGTGCTCTTCATCTGGATCTCTCTTTAAATACTCAATGATAGCTTGAAAGGGTGAAAGAAGACTTAACAACTGGCCTAAGTCCCTTTTCCAGGAACCTAGACATATATATTCATGGAGTCAAAAAAGACAAGTCGGGGAGGGGATAAGGGCACCAGCAGGACCAGACACAATGCATCAGAATAAACGAGTTGAGGGCCTCTCCTTCCCACTATGTTGAGCTGTCTGTGTCCTCTGGCCACCAGAGAGGGGCCCGTGGCTGAAGCAGCAGCAGGGCTTGAAAACACTGGCTCCAGCTCATGAGGAAATAAATGCAGGTGGATGAGGCTGGTCAATTCAAACAGGATTCTACAATTATGTGTCCCCTGTAACTCACTATTTGGGTTGACCCATACAAGTTGTACCCGTTCCCTTAAAAGCCAAAAGAATGCCCATGACTGTACTAAAATATCAGAATTAATGCATTATATTAGTAATTAGGAAAAGCAAATGATAAAATGGTGTGTGTGTGTGTACACACACACACACACACACACACACACAACGGAATATTCTTCAGCCTTCAAAAGGAATGAAATTCTGACACATGCTACATTCATGTACATTAAGTGAGTAAGCCGGTCACAAAAACACAAATACCGTATTATTCCACTTACAGGAGGGAGGTACCTAGAGTAATTAAATTCACAGAGATGTAAAGTGAAATAGAGGTCACCAGGGGCACTGCAAGGAGGAAAGGAGAAGCTACTGCTTAATGAGTACAGAGTTTCTGTCTGGGATGATGAAAAGGTCTGGAAATGGACAGTGCAGACGGGTGCACAACCCTGTGAATATACTTAGTGTCACTGAATTTTCCCTGACTCCATCAGTGATACAGTTTTAAACTTGAGGGTTATTTTTTTTAAGCCATTATGATTTTTAAAAAGATGCTGCTGGCTTACATGTACCTTGACACCTTTAGAGTAGATGAGTACATTTAGGCAAAAACGTTACTTAGAAGAGGCTTTTTAACTTAAGAGAAATTTATCAGGAGTACAGGCAGGAGTGACGCAGGTTGCCTGAACACACAAAGACAGACCTTTTCAAGTTTCATGCCATGAAAATTTGGAGATAAAGAACAAAGATCATCTGTCTGGCTCCCTCTCAAAAACCAGGGTGTTTCTTACGGCTATAGTGTTATCCCAGTTTCCTTAAAGTAGGAGTATCGGCTAAACAAACTTTGAAATGGGAAAAGCCTGTCCTATAAGGCAGTAAGTTTATTCACAGAGGCTGACCTTGATAGATCTGAACAGAAATACATCTATTTATGCGCGCGCGCGCGCGCACACACACACACACACACACACACACAGAGTTTGTTTTTTGAAGAACTCTTCAACCTTATTACTACTACACACCAAAATAAGTATAAAAGATCTCATTGTTCACTTTCAAAATTGCAGACTGAAGAGTAATAAACTTTATTCTTTCTTTCTTTCCTTTTTTTTAAAAAATTGAATACTAGGTAGTTTATAATACTGAATAGAGCACCACAGTTTTTTGGAAACAAATTTTAGATTTCAAAGGTACTTTAAGGTTCATTTTGCTCACTCTTAATGTTAAAGATGAGAAAGCCGGCACTCAGAGCGTACACGGCTGGCAAGGCCAGCCAGCAAGAACAATTCTTAAGCAGAGACATCTTAATAGTGGCCCAGGTTTCTGTCCCACCCACTCCTCATGAAGCCCATAGGTCCCAGATTTTGTTGAACAATCCCAATTTTAAATACTCTAGGGTTTAAATGCTTGCTAGGTTCCAAAAATTCTAGTTATAAAATACTAGATTCCCTCTTGCTTTTAGAAGAATTTCCAAAATTCCAGGTCATACCACCTGTCTGGATTTTTGGCTTGCTAAATGTAATTGTCAGAGCAAACAGTCTCAATCCATACAGAAGAATATACAGCTAACTATTAGCAAGAATGAGAAGTGCTCTCTTTGCCCCATTTCTTCAACAGGTTAAAACCAGCTCAACCTCTTGCACTTGGTCCCTTTTCTGAACCACAATGACTGCCCCCTTATCTGAAATCCAACATCATTCACTGTCAGAAGCCACAGAGCAAAACAGCAGTGTGAAGTCAAACACAAGCAAGTATAAATCTTAACTATGCGATGTCCTGATGACTGGCTTCAGCAAGCTACCTAACCTCTCTGAGCCTTAGTTTCCTCATCTGAAAAATGAAGCTTGGGCTTCCCTGGTGGCGCAGTGGTTAAGAATCCACCTGCCAATGCAGGGCACACAGGTTCGAGCCCTGGTCCAGGAAGATCCCACATGCTGCAGAGCAACTAAGCCCATGCACCACAACTACTGAGCCTGTGCTCTGTAGCCCACAAACCACAACTACTGAGCCCGTGTGACGCAACTACTGAAGCCCGAATGCCTAGAGCCCGTGCTCTGCAACAAAAGAAGCCACCGCAATGAGAAGCCTGCGCACCGCAACTAGAAGCCCGCGCGCAGCAAAGAAGACACAACACAGCCAAAAATAAAAATAAATAAAATTTTAAAAATGAAGCTCATAATAATACCCTCTTTATTTGGTTGGTGATGATTTTTTTAAAAACCTATAAAGCACCTAACAGTGATTAGCATGCATCAGTTCCCCAATAAACAAGGGTTACCACCATCACCGCTCACTTAATTCCACATAACCCCATCTCTGAACTAATCCAGGCACATGCTTGTTCGGCTCCTAGTAATCAGGGTCCAGCCTCAGCCTTCTTTCCTACCCCCTCTACTCACACTGCTCCCTAGGCCTTGCATAGGCTTATTCAACCAGTAACGACCCAAAGAATGAAAAAAACAAGCCTAAATATTGCAAAATCCACTCCCTTCCACCCAAAAAAGGTAGGGCGGTATCTTGGATACTTTTTCTTAAATGTGCTTTCTAACTCAGTCTTTTCCAGATAAAGAAACTAAAGTACAGTACTTAAATGCTCCAAATTATAGTCTGTCGATAAGTGTAACATGAATTCAAAGCACCCTGTGTTGGGTCTTACAGAATGAATATCTACAAAGAAACCCCAAACGACTGGCCTCATGCTGGGTGGCTCTCATCCTGTCTTCAGGATTGACCTACCTTTCTTAACCTTTCTGCACTTCAGTCTCCTCACCTACTCACAAGAGCAGACGAGTTCGGTTAGGGGACTCCTACTTTTGAGTGATAAAGCACTTTGCTGTTCCTCAGAAGATGTATGACGGACAGGGACGAGGGATGGAAAGGCTGAGCACTGACTGAGCTGAGAGTCAAGAGAGCAGAGGATGATAGGGAAGTCCCAATGCAAGACAAAATCTTAATCGGACTGTATTTCCACAAGTCTGAGAACTTATTTTTTCTCACACTGATAGTTTTGAAACTGATAGGCATTTGATGCACTTATATACACTATGTGTTCATTACTATGGTGGTTTCTTTTTTATAATGTCCTTGAAAACTGATATTAAATTGATGGTGCTCTTACAATTGAAGTTACTGCAGAATTAAGGAAAGTTTTAATGTTAAGAGTTAGCAAGTTCTTTTTACATACATTTTCTCTTTAACAGTTAAAGAAACTGAGACTTTAGCTGCTCTGATGAGCATCTGCTATTTATCTACTCTAGGTCACCAGCAGGAAAGAGGTGAGGTGGGGCTCAACCCACAACTGACTCTGGGGAGAGAGAAGAGGGAGCAGAACAGTCTCACTTTCCAGCCAAGAACAACACTGGATCTAGTTATTAAAAGCTTCAAATTATACCTCACCCTACCTCCTAACCTTACAAGGAGCCCCAGAACCTTCCAATTCTTCCCTGGGTGTAACTATGACAAACTCTCCTCCTGAAGGCTTCAGACCAAAGATACATCAGAACAACATCTTCAACCCTCAGATACCCATTTGTGAGCGGAGCTGTGAACGCTCGCTTTACGAAGCTTCATAAACTTGAGGGGCAACCTTTATCTATCCTTTTATCTAAATTACATTTAAGCGCAGTTGTTGAATTTGAAATTATTGCAGAAGTCAAGAATGAAGGTATTCTCTACGTAATAACACAGAAAACAGTTTTTGACATGAACTGGCATTCAGAGATGAGTTGCACTTTAGTCTGTACAAAATAAACCCATTAAAAAAACAAGCCTCCAAACATATCATAAATGTGCACTGGAAAAATATGAGAGGCATATATCCAAAACCATTTAGTGATCATCTTTTAGTCTGGGGAGGCGGGGGAGAGAGGTATTTATTCACTTTTGTAATACTTGAATTTTTAATTTTCACTTCAGGAATTGTTTTTAATTGTAAATTGAGATAAAATGGCCCCAGTGCTCCAACATAAGCTCCAGTTAAATACTGACAGGTCTGCAAAGCATGACGGTAACAATAATCTCTGAACAAACAAAAAGCTGTTTACAGTCTCAGTCCAGCTACACGTCATTTACATGTTCCTTTCTGATGCCTATCCAGGGGCACGACTGTTTTACATTTGTACTCAGATGTGATAGCAGCTGGGATTCAGTTTTCTATTCTGATTTTTTCATTTAAATGGATATCAAAATGTCTTCACTGTTTCTGCCCCAATTAGTGTGTGCCTTGTGGCTGGATAGTAAAGGGTATTTCCAAATTATACCGATATAAACATGAGGTATGGACATGTTTGAATAAACTCGTATCTTTGCTTTTCCTTGGAATTCCAGGAGGACTCTTGGATCAAAATCTATGAATTTCTATGGCTCTTGACTGCCTTTCAAATGGACTATAGTACTTACTTATACTGAGTAAATATCTGAGTACCCTAATATCTCAGTATCATTTTCTGTACATTTACTCTATAATTATCTTAACTATGTGTTACCTATTCATATAGTGTGTAATTATTATTGACCTATTACAACTGTAAAATGATACATCAGAGAGATTTCATCTTCTATTTCTTTGATTACTAGTGGCTCAATATTTTCTCCAGTATGTTTACATGTGAGAGGAAGGAGAGTCTGGTAGCAATGATTTCAACTCTAAAGCCAGACTACCCAGTTCAAAAACTGGACACCATCATCCACCAACTCATGCTTTCATAAGGCCTTAACTCTCCAAGTTTCAGCTTCTTTGCTGGTTAAAATAATAACAATTTGGAGACCTTCAAGACGGTGGAGGAGTAAGACGTGGAGACCACCTTCCTCCCCACAAATATATCAGAAATACATCTACATGTGGAACAACTCCTACAGAACACCTACTGAACGCTGGCTGAAGACCTCAGACCTCCCAAAAGGCAAGTAACTCCCCACATACCTGCGTACCTGCGTAGGGCAAAAGAAAAAAGAACAAACAGAGACAAAAGAATAGGGACGGGACCTGCACGAGGGGAGGGAGCTGTGAAGGAGGAAAAGTTTCCACACACTAGGAAGATCCCTTCACTGGCAGAGACGGGGCGGGAGTGGGGGGCAGGGGGGGAGCTTCGCAGCCACGGAGGAGAGCACAGCAACGGGGACACAGAGGGCAAAGCAGAGAGATTCCCGCACAGAGGATCGGTACCGACCAGCACTCACCAACCCGGGCGGGCGGGGGCTGGGAGTTGAGGCTTGGGCTTCGGAGGTCGGATCGCAGGGAGAGGGCTGGGGTTGGCTGCGTGAACACAGCCTGAAGGGGGCTAGTGCGCCACAGCTAGCCGGGAGGTAGTCTGGGAAAACGTCTGTAACTGCCTAAGAGGCAAGAGAGCATTGTTTCAGGTGCGCGAGGAGAGGGGATTCAGAGCACCGCCTAAACAAGCTCCAGAGACAGGCGCGAGCCCCGGCTATCAGCACAGACCACAGAGATAGGCATGAGATGCTAAGGCTGCTGCTGCAGCCACCAGGAACCCTGTGTGCAAGCCCAGGTCACTATCCAGATCACCCCTCCCAGGAGCCCGTGCAGCCCGCCACTGCCAGGGTCCCGTTATCCAGGGACAACTTCCCCGGGAGAACACACGGTGTGTCTCAGGCTGGTGCAACGTCATGCCAGCCTCTGCCGCCACTGTACCCCTCCCTCCCCCCGGCCTCAGTGAGCCAGAGCCCCATAATCAGCCGCGCCTTTAACTCCATACTGTCTGGGTGAAGAACAGACTCCAGAGGGCGTCCTACATGCAGAGGCGGGTCCAAATCCAAAGCTGAACCCCAGGAGTTGTGCGAACAAAGAAGAGAAAGGGAAATTTCTCCCACCAGCCTCAGGAGCAGTGGATTAAATCTCCTCAGTCAACTTGTACCCTGCATCTGTGGAATACCTGAATAGATAAGGAATCATCCTAAATTGAGTAGGTGGACTTTGGGAGCAACGATATTTTTTTTTTTCACTTTTTCTCTTTTTGTGAGTGTGTATGTGTATGCTTCTGTGTGTGACTTTGTCTGTATAGCTTTGCTTTTACCATTTGTCCTAGGGTTCTGTCCATTTTTTATTTTTTTTAGTATACTTTTTAGTGCTTGTTATCATTGGTGGATGTGTTTTCTCTCTTTTCTTTTTTTATTGCATTTTAATTTTTTTATTTTTAATAATTATTTTCTATTTTAATTATTTTACTTTATTTTTCTTTCTTTCTTTCTTTTTTTCTCCTTTTTCTTCTCAGCCGTGTGGCTGAAAGGGCTTTGGTGCTATGGTCGGATGTCAGGCCTGCGCCTCTGAGGTAGAAGAGCAGAGTTCAGGTCACTAATCCACCAGAGACCTCCCAGCTCCACATAATATCAAACGGCGAAAGCTCTCCCAGAGATCTCCATCTCAATGCCAAGACCCAGCTCCACTCAATGAACAGCAAGCTACAGTGCAGAACACCCCATGTCAAACAAGTAGCAGGAAGACAACCCCACCCATTAGCAGAGAGGCTGCCTAAAATCATAATAAGGTCACAGACACCCCAAAACACACCACCAGACACGGTCCTGCCCACCAGAAAGACAAGATCCAGCCTCATCCACCAGAATACAGGCACCAGTCCCCTCCACCAGGAAGCCTACACAAGCCACTGAACCAACCTTACTCAATGGGGACAGACATCAAAAACAAGGAGAACTATGAACCTGCAGCCTGCAAAAAGGAGCCCCAAACACAGTAAGTAAAGCAAAATGAGAAGACAGAGAAACACACAGCACATGAAGGAGCAAGGTAAAAACCCACCAGACCAAACAAATGAAGAGGAAATAGGCAGTCTACCTGAAAAAGAATTCAGAGTAATGCTAGTAAAGATGATCCAAAATCTTGGAAACAGAATGGAGAAAATACAAGAAATGTTTAACAAGGACCTAGAAGAACTAAAGAGTATACAAACAATGATGAACAACACAATAAGTGAAACTTAAAATTTTCTAGAAGGAATCAATAGCAGAATAACTGAGGCAGAAGAACGGATAAGTGACCTGGAAGATAAAATAGTGGAAATAACTACTGCAGAGCAGAATAAAGAAAAAAGAATGAAAAGAATGGAGAACAGTCTCAGAGACCTCTGGGACAACATTCAACACAACAACATTTGAATTATATGGGTCCCAGAAAAAGAAGAGAAAAAGAAAGGGACTGAGAAAATATTTGAAGAGATTATAGTTGAAAACTTCCTTAATATGGGAAAGGAAATAGTTAATAAACTCCAGGGAGCACAGAGAGTCCTATATAGGATAATCTAAGGAGAAACACGGCAATACACATATTAATCAAACTATCAAAAATTAAATACAAAGAAAAAATATTAAAAGCAGCAAGGGAAAACAACAAATAGCATATAAGGGAATCCCCATAAGGTTAACAGCTGATCTTTCCGCAGAAACTCTGCAAGCCAGAAGGAAGTGGCAGGACATACTTAAAGTGATGAAAGGGAAAAACCTACAACCAAGATTATTGTACCCAGTAAGGACCTCATTCAGATTCGACAGAGAAATTAAAACCTTTACAGACAAGCAAAAGCTAAGAGAATTCAGCACCACCAAACCAGCTTTACAACAAATGCTAAAAGAACTTCTCTAGACAGGAAACACAAAAGAAAGAAAACACCTACAATAACAAACGCAAAACAATTAAGAAAATGGTAACAGGAACATACATATCGATAATTACCTTAAATGTAAATGGATTAAATGCTCCAACCAAAAGACACAGACTGGCTGAATGGATACAAAAACAAGACCCATATATATGCTGTCTACAAGAGACCCACTTCAGACCTAGGGACACATACAGACTGAAAGTGAGGGGATGGAAAAAGACATTTCATGCAAATGGAAATCAAAAGAAAGCTGGAGTAGCAATTCTCATATCAGACAAAATAAACTTTAAAATAAAGACTCCTACAAGAGACAAAGAAGGATACTACATAATGATCAAGGGACCAATCCAAGAAGAAGATATAACAATTGTAAATATTTATGCAGCCAACATAGGAGCACCTCAATACATAAGGCAAATGCTAACAGCCATAAAAGGCAAAACTGACAGGAACACAATCATAGTAGGAGACTTTAACACCCCACTTTCACCCATGGACAGATCATCCAAAATGAAAATAAATAAGGAAACACAAGCTTTAAATGATACATTAAACAAGATGGACTTAATTGATCTTTATAGGACATTCTATCCAAGAACAACTGAATTCACTTTCTTCTCAAGTGCTCACGGAACATCCTCCAGGATAGATCATATCTCGGGTCACAAATCAAGCCTTGGCAAATTTAAGAAAATTGAAAACATATCAACTATCTTTTCTTTTTTTTTTTTTTTGCGGTATGTGGGCCTCTCACTGTTGTGGCCTCTCCCGCTGCGGAGCACAGGCTCCGGACGCGCAGGCCCAGCGGCCATGGCTCACGGGCCCAGCCGCTCCGCGGCATGTGGGATCTTCCCGGACCGGGGCACGAACCCGTGTCCCCTGCATCGGCAGGCGGACGCTCAACCACTGCGCCACCAGGGAAGCCCTCAACTATCTTTTCTAACCACAATTCTATGAGACTAGATATCAATTACAGGAAAATATCGGTAAACAATACAAACACATGGAAGCTAAACAATAGACTACTTCATAACCAAGAGATCACTGAAGAAATCAAAGAGGAAACCAAAAAATACCTAGAAACAAATGACAATGAAAACACAACGACCCAAAACCTATGGGATGCAGCAAAAGCAGTTCTAAGAGGGAACTTTATAGCAATACAATCCTACCTTAAGAAACAAAATATCCCAAATAAACAACCTAACATTACACCTAAAGCAATTAGAGAAAGAAGAATAAAAAACCTCCAAAGTTAGCAGGAGGAAAGGAATCATAAAGATCAGATCAGATATAAACGAAAAAGAAATGAAGGAAACAATAGCAAAGACCAACAGAACAAAAGCTGGTCCTTTGAAAAGATAAACAAAATTGATATACCATTACCCAGACTCATCAAGAAATAAAAAGAAGACTCAAATCAATAGAATTAGAAATGAAAAAGGACAAGTAACAACTGACACAGCATAAATACAAAGGACCCTGAGAGATTACTACAAGCAACTATATGCCAATAAAACAGACAACCTGGAAGAAATGGACAAATTCTTAGAAAAGCACAACCTTCCGAGACTGAAGCAAGAAGAAATAGAAAATGTAAACAGACCAATCAATCACACGCACTGAAATTGAAACTGTGATTAAAAATCTTCCAACAAACAAAAGCCCAGGACCAGATGGCTTCACAGGCAAATTCTATCAAACATTAGCAAAGAGCTAACACCTATCCTTCTTAAACTCTTCCAAAATATAGCAGAGGGAAAACACTCCCAAACTCATTCTACGAGGCCACCATCACCATGATACCAAAACCAGATAAAGATGTCACAAAGAAAGAAAACTACAGGCCAATATCACTGATGAACATAGATGCAAAACTCGTCAAGAAAATACTAGCAAACAGAACCCAACAGCGCATTAAAAGGATCATACACCATGATCAAGCGAGGTTTATCCCAGGAATGCAAGGATTCTTCAATATATGCAAATCAATCAATGTGATACACCACATTAAGAAACTGAAGAATAAAAACCATATGATCATCTCAACAGATGCAGAAAAAGCTTTCGACAAAATTCAACACCCATTTATGATAAAAACCCTACAGAAAATAGGCATAGAGGGAACTCATCTCAACATAATAAAGGCCATATACGACAAACCCACAGCCAACATTGTTCTCAATGGTGAAAAACTGAAACCATATCCTCTAAGATCAAGAACAAGACAAGGTTGCCCACTCTCACCAATATTATTCAACATAGTTTTGGAAGTTTTAGCCACAGCAATCAGAGAAAAAAGGCAAATAAAAGGAATCCAAATCGGAAAAGAAGAAGTAAAGCTGTCACTGTCTGCAGATGACATGATACCATACATAGAGAATCCTAAAGATGCTACCAGAAAACTACTAGAGCTAATCAATGAATTTGGGAAAGTAGCAGGATACAAAATTAAGGCACAGAAATCTCTTGCATTCCTATACACTAATGAAAAATCTGAAACAGAAATTAAGGAAACACTCCCATTTACCATTGCAACAAAAAGAAAAAAATACCTAGGAATAAACCTACCTAAGGAGTCAAAAGACCTGTTCGCAGAAAACTATAAGACACTGATGAGGGCTTCCCTGGTGGCGCAGTGGTTGAGAGTCCGCCTGCCGTTGCAGGGGACACGGGTTCATGCCCCGGTCCAGGAAGATCCCACATGCTGCGGAGCGGCTGGGACCGTTAGCCATGGCCGCTGAGCCTGCGCTCCGTAACGGGAGAGGCCACAGCAGTGAGAGGCCCGCATACGAAAAAAAAAAAAAAAGACACTGATGAAAGAAATTAAAGATGATACCAACAGATGGAGAGATATACCGTGTTCTTGGATTGGAAGAATCAACACTGTGAAAATGACTATACTACCCAAAGCAATCTACAGATTCAGTGCAATCCCTGTCAAACTACCAATGGCATTTTTCACAGAACTGGAACAAAAAATCTTAAAATTTGTATGGAGACACAAAAGACCCTGATTAGCCAAAGCAATCCTGAGAAAGAAAAACGGAGCTGGAGGAATGAGGCTCCCTGACTTCAGACTATACTACAAAGCTACAATAATCAAGACAGTATGGTATGGTACTCGCACAAAAACAGAAATATAGATCAATGGGACAGGATAGAAAGCCCAGAGATAAACCCACGCACATATGGTCACCTTATTTTTGATAAAGGAGGCAAGAATATACAATGGAGAAAAGACAGCCTCTTCAATAAGTGGTGCTGGGAAAACTGGACAACTACATGTAAAAGAATGAAATTAGAACAGTCCCTAACACCATACACAAAAATAAACTCAAAATGTATTAAAGACCTAAATGTAAGGCCAGACACTATCAAACTCTTAGAGGAAAACATAGGCAGAACACTCTGTGACATAAATCACAGCAAGATCCTCTCTGACCCACCTCCCAGAGAAATGGAAATAAAAACAAAAATAAACAAATGGGACCTAATGAAACTTAAAAGCTTTTGCACAGCAAAGGAAACTATAAACAAGACGAAAAGGCAACCCTCAGAATGGTAGAAAATATTTGCAAATGAAGCAACTGACAAAGGATTAATCTCCAAAATTTACAAGCAGCTCATGAGCTCAATATCAAAAAAACAAACAATCCAATCCAAAAATGGGCAGAAGACCTAAATAGACATTTCTCTAAAGAAGATATACAGATTGCCAACAAACACATGAAAGGATGTTCAACGTCACTGATCATTAGAGAAATGCAAATCAAAACTACAATGAGGTATCACCTCACACCAGTCAGAATGGCCACCATCAAAAAATCTACAAACAGGGCTTCCCTGGTGGCACAGTGGTTGAGAGTCCGCCTGCTGATGCAGGGGACACGGGTTCATGCCCCTGTCCGGGAAGATTCCACATGCCACGGAGCGGCTGGGCCCATGAGCCATGGCCGTTGAGCCTGCACATCCGGAGCCTGTGCTCCGCAACAGGAGAGGCCACAACAGTGAGAGGCCCGCGTACCACAAAAAAAAAAAAAAAAAATCTAGAAACAATAAATGCTGCAGAGGGTGTGGAGAAAAGGGAACCCTCTTGCAGTGTTGGTGGGAATGTAAATTGATATAGCCACTATGGAGAACACTATGGAGGTTCCTTAAAAAAGTAAAAATAGGGCTTCCCTGGTGGCGCAGTGGTTGAGAGTCCGCCTGCCGATGCAGGGGACACAGGTTCGTGCTCCAGTCCGGGAAGATCCCACATGCTGCAGAGCGGCTCGGCCCATGAGCCATGGCCGCTGAGCCTGCCCGTCCGGAGCCTCTGCTCCGCAACGGGAGAGGCCCTCGTACCGCAAAAAAAAAAAAAAAAAAGTAAAAATAGAACTACCATACGACCCAGCAATCCCACTACTGGGCATATACCCTGCAAAAAGCATAATTCAAAGAGAGTCATGTACCACAATGTTCACTGCAGCTCTATTTACAATAGCCAGGACATGGAAGCAACCTAAGTGTCCACTGACAGATGAATGGATAAAGAAGATGTGGCACATATATACAATGGAATATTACTCAGCCATAAAAAGAAACGAAACTGAGTTATTTGTAGTGAGGTGAATGGACCTACAGTCTGTCAAACAGAGTGAAGTAAGTCAGAATGAGAAAAACAAATACCATATGCTAATGCATATATATGGAATCTAAAAAAAATGATTCTCATGAACCTAGGGGCAGGACAGGAATAAAGACGCAGACGTAGAGAATGGACTTGAAGACACGGGGTCGGGTGGGGGGAGGCTAAGCTGGGACGAAGTGAGAGAGTGGCATGGACATATATAGACTCCCAAATGTAAAAGAGATAGCTAGTCGGAAGCAGCCTCATAGCACAGGGAGATCAGCTCGGTGCTTTGTGACCACCTAGAGGGGTGGGATAGGGAGGGTGGGAGGGAGGCGCAAGAGGGAGGGGATATGGGGATATATGTATAGCTGATTCACTTTGTTATACAGCAGAAACTAACACACCATTGTAAAGCAATTATACTCCAATAAAGATGTCAAAAAATAACAATAATAATAATTTTAAGCAATTTAATTGGGTTAAGGATCATACATACATTAGGGTTTTTGGGGTTTTTTTTTTTTTTTTGCGGTACGCGGGCCTCTCACTGCTGTGGCCTCTCCAGTTGCGGAGCACAGGCTCCGGATGCGCAGGCTCAGCGGCCATGGCTCACGGGCCCAGCCGCTCCACAGCATTTGGGATCTTCCCGGACCAGGGCAAGAACCCGTGTTCCCTGCATCGGCAGGCGGACTCTCAACCACTGCGCCGCCAGGGAAGCCCCATACATTAGTTTTTATACAGAATAAGTGAGCCAACCTGTAATGTACTTACACTATACTTGATACCTAATGAGCGTTCAATGAACATTAGCAATTAATTCATTATTATTGTTTATATTTTGTCAGCTGGACATTGTTCAAATCTTTAATTCATATCTAAGGGTAACTTTTTTCAGACACCTCCCCCAAATAAGAAACTGTATCTCAATTTTATTGACAAATACCTGAATACACTTAATTCCACACAAGCAGCTATTATACAAAACAGTGTGTTGTACAAAAAGCTATTAAACAAAACCTATCATATAGGTTCTAGGGGAAAAATACAATCACCAATAATGCATCTCCCTGATCTCAAAGAGTTCACAAAAGTTATTTGCTGAGCCTTCTGCGGGAAATTATAGGCTTGGTCAATACAGTAAAAAGCTATTTTGGAAACAATGCATCCATTGTAGAGCTGAAAGAAACTTGAGAATGCATCTAGTCCTGCTAGAAACACCAGCTCTGGTGGGCAGTTACTAGGTTGTGGGGGTCAGGTGGATCCTGTGGTCCAATAAGTTATGAGAAATGTGGTCAGAAACAAAGTTGGACAAGATGCTGTACTCCCGGGCTTCTTCCTTCTAATAGCTCTCAAGATGGTAATGCTCACCATGAATATTTAAAGACAGGTACAAGGGGCATGGTATTCAGAATTTCTCAAATTTGACCAAGAACACATTTTAGAGCAGCAGATTACAACCATAAGGAAAAAAATCCAGCTAGTCCCAAGCCCCTCTCCTCTTTAACTCACGAAGAAGCTGAGGCCCAGGGGCACAAGTGACTTTTCTAAGGGTCAACGGTGAGTGTAAAGGCTGAGGGTTCACCCTGAACTTCACCCTGTCAGAATGTGCGTTTTTACACTCTACTGCTTTGCCTCAACTCAATTTGGTGGGGGAGGGGAATGGGGCCGGGGGAGATTGGAAGGGCCGGGCCCGCAGAAACCCAAATGAGAAATCTGATTCCTGTGTGGTTAATGGCCATCAAACATCGCTTCTTTTCTTTTCTTCCATCCCCTTTCAATACAGGTCAAATTTCATAACCAAAAAAAGAAAGAAAAAAAATCTCTATATGAGTCAAACAAGAAATCTAATGTATTATTTTCTTACACTTACACTTTATTTTTAACCTCCCTACCCCACCTCCCCAAAATGGTATTACTGAGCATGATCAATCTACCTTGTAAGGCTGACTTTTTACCACGTTCCAAAATCACATCTACCATCAAACACTGGTCCTTTTCCTAATGGGTCCAATTTAGCACAGAAGCTAATCCTCAAAATAACCAGACACATCTAAGGATGTTACAGAACCAAACTTCGGTCCACACATCTGTGCACAGTAAAGCCAATCTACTGACACTGGGTTATGGTGAAAGAAAATGCAGCCTTTATTTACAAGGAGTCCGGGGCTGCCAATGCTTAAAAAACCCCTAACTCCTCGACGGTTTTGGGGAAACAGTTTTTTTTAGGCAAACTTTGATGGGGGGAGGTCTGCAGGGTGTGTGCCCTTCCTCTGATTGGTTGGTGGTGAGGCAACAGGGTGGTGTTCCAACAATCTCAATCATCAGCCTTCTGGTTCCAACCAGTCTGGGGCCCAAGCACCTGAAGTTACCACCCTCCACCTGGGTGGGGGGGCCTTAGTTCCCATAAAAGAGATCAGAGATCCCTTCAGGAGAAACCAGGGCCCTGACTGATGGCTGCACTAATCGTTCCTTGACTGCCTTTCCTTTGTTTCTGCATTCCCTCCCCCCTCTAACTAGTAACTATTTAAATCTGACCTTTGGAACTCAGGGAAGGTCTAGGAGGCTAAAATCCTTTCCCTACAGGCAAGAAGTGGTGGGGCATAGAAAGCCTTTGTACTTGGGAGGGCTCCACAGGGTCCTGCTTGGTTTCGTGGATGCTAAACAAGCTGTTCAAACGCACTCATTTTGATTTGTGCATGTGTTTGAAAATCTTGTATTTTTTTTCCCCCTTTTTGGCTGGGCTGTGCGGCATGCAGGATCTTAGTTCCCCAACCAGGGTTCCCCTGCATTGGGAGCGTGGAGTGTTAACCACTGGACCGCCAGGGAAGTCCTGAAAATCTTGTATTTTTATAGCCATGCCTATTTTTTCAGGGAACTTGCAAGTTCTCTGATAAAAGGCAATCAACGCAATATTGTTAGGTTGACTATAGTGTACTTTTAAAATACTTGAGCAGAGCTAGTAAGATGTAAATGTGGTTTTCATCTATATCTGGGAGCTAGAGAGGTCAAAAGCCCTAAACAGGAACACATTCCTGGGACAGCTGCACTCTAGTGGCAGCTACTACAAGTGCTTCAGGTATTTTCACTGCAAACCAGAGGTTTTGTTAATTAGCAGGAGTGTTAGAACTGGATCTTCCTGGGTGAAGCTAATGACTTTGATTAACATGGCATTTGAGAAAAGAGTGGACAAAGATGAGATCAGGATGCTCTGTCTATGTGGATGGATTAGGGATATTCTAGAGGCATGTCCTGCGCTTCCATCCAAAGGACACATAAGCCTGGCAAGTCGAATAGCCTGGGATGGTGCCCTGGGAGCATTCCTGGGTCCAGCTGCTGATTCCAGAAAATTCGTGATTACTTGACTGCAACATGATGGTCAGCTGAATCCTGCTGGAATGTCTGACACCCTGTGCCTCAAGTCAACCTTTTGCTGGAGAGGCAGTCAGAGCCCCAAGACAGGACACAGCTGACCTGGACTGGCTTTCTAACCTTCACCTGCCCAGAGAACTGCAGCCCTCCACCAATCTCTGCTTGCCAAAAATACCCAAACTGGCTTGTCTGGGTGCACGGACAACAGCAATGACGTGGCTAGTGAATGAAAGAAAGGGAAGCCACATGACTTAAAGCATTTACCTGTCTCAGAGCAAAGGGCTGATGACAAGATTTCTTGAAGTTCCGTGACTTTTTGTGCTTGTTTTTTAAAGTGTTCAAAGTGGCTTGTTTAAAGGAAGTTTAATGTACACATTTCAAGGGAAACAAGACACAGCATTCAATTCCTTCAAGAGTATGAGCACTTATTTTTACTCTAATAGCAATTTTATTTTCCACTGAGTGAGCTACAGGAGCATGTCATGGGGAAGAGGCAGTTTTAGATTAAAGTTTACAAGGAAAGCATACGTGTGTGTGTGTGTGTGTGTGTGTGTGTGTGTGTGTGTGTGTGTGTGTGTGGAGAGACAGCAGTTTGACTCACAGTTTTTAATGATAAGCTGGCAAAATTTTTACTACAAACACTAAGAGTAAAAGCTTCAATTACCTTCAATATATGTATATTTCTTTAAAAATTACATGTACTACTGTACATATGTACCTTAAATGATATGCATTACAAAACAAAAAGGTGGAGCAAGAGGAAATAAAACCTATTAGCTTAATCACTTAGGGCACAAAAGTTCTTGCTCACTACAAATTTTTATTAATATTTGTAATGAAAGCAATATATTAAATATGCTTCATTATTTTTGAAAACCCCCAATTACTTTGCAATCCAGCGCTTGAATGACTGCTTCCAAGCTCAGTGTCCTGTAACATTTTGCTTTAATGGCTGTCTGGGGTGGCACGGATACACTGGAAAAACAGCAGAACACACTTAGTTCTGCTTCCCAAATCTTGATACTTTTCTGTCTATTGATTAATTATAAAAAGCTCCTTGATGAGATTCAACTGGTTTCAATCAGTCCTTCTTGCAAATTAGTCTCAGGTGTCACATTTTTATAAATTCAACAAATAGATTCAAAACTTACTGATATTCTTCACCTAAAACATTTTAACAGGTAGACAATTCTGTTTCCAAGTTTTTAAAAGCTTTTTCTGGGACTTCCCTGGAGGTCCAGTGGTTGAGACTCTGTGCTTCCACTGCCGGGGGCACGGGTTCGATCCCTGGTCTGGGAACTAAGATCCCACATGCTGTGTGGTGTGGCCAAAAATGTAAAAATAAAAATAAGGGCTTCCCTGGTTGCGCGGTGGTTAAGAATCCGCCTGCCAATGCAGGGGACACGGGTTCGAGCCCTGGTCCGGGTAGATCCCACATGCGGCAGATCAACTAAGCCCCTGCGAGCCACAGCGGCTGAGCCCATGGGCCTAGAGCCCATGCTCCTCAACAAGAGAAGCCATCGCAATGAGAAGCCCGCGCACCACAACGAAGAGTAGCCCCGCTCGCCACAACTAGAGAAAGCCCGTGCGCGGCACAGCAACAAAGACCCAACTCAGCCAAAAATAAAAATTAATTAATTAATTTTTAAATAAATAAATAAATAAAATAAAAAGTTTTTTCTTTTGGGAAGGGGAGAGTTTTGATAACTCACAAATCTACCATATTTCTTGGCAACATGTTCACATCCTAATGCAAACATTTTCCAAATGGTTATTTCCAAATGCCTCTGTAGCATAAATTTCTTCTGAAAAGCAGTCACTCTCCCTCTCCTTGTGAGCATTTCACACTTATCTTGGATTGTTCCTGCTCTACAAAGTAGCTGCAACTACTGACAGGCACAGCAAAACTGGGAAAGGGCAGCAAATCTGGAAACCTTGTCTTTTGTTAAAAAAAAGATGCAAACACCTGTAAACTCAACCGCTCTTAGGTGGGTGCCGGGAAGAGAACCAGGGATGCTGAGTGGTGCGAAGACGGTCACGCTCCCTCCCCAGAGCATTATAAAGGATGGTAAAGCATCTACCACCTGAAGCTACAATTCTCTCATGCCCTGACACACATCCAACGAGGCGAATGCTCAACTTCAGCTCCCGTGGCTGAGAATCAAATCTCAGGACACCTGTAACCAACTCACGGCTAAGTCTCAGTTCACCGGCTAAGTCTCAGTTCACCGTTTAAGAGATGCTGCAATTTAAAGCCTTTGTGTTGATAAAACAACTACATAACTCAATGATACGCTGTCACTGGCAAATTGCAACACTTCACAATGTGCTTAAGGGTGAGGTGAGGAGGGCCCCACCTGGGCGAGGAATCCCAGCCTCCTCCTTAGGAGATCACACTCCTCGCACAGAATAGCAGATCCAGAAGGCACCACTGGCAACACAGACTTTAACTGGTAAGACAGCTTGGTTTCCTTCTTAAGTATTTACAAAATTATAAATAGAAGGTCTCATACTTTCCTTCAACACCCCGATAGAATCGTCATTCGCCTCCCGCTTTGGATGCCAATCTATTTCGTTCATAATGGTCTCAACCTAATTGTTCATACACAGTAGGCAAATACAGTAAATTCCAGGTAATTGGCTGCAGCTCAAGGGGGCAGAATGGCTTTAAATGGTCTGGTAGCCGAGGGAGTGGCTCTCAACCTTGGCTGTACACATGTTGGAACTATCGGGGAGCTTTCCAAGAATACCGATCCCCCTCCCTGAAATTCGATGGAATTGGTCTGGAGTTTCACCTGAGTGGCAGGAATTTTAAAAGCTCCCAAGTGTTCCTAATGTAGAGTTAACATTGAGAACTTGGACGTGTACCTGTGCATTGAGGAGGGAGCCTGGGAAGACCCTTTCCCTCCAGAAGCCCCACCCCCACCCCGGGGGCCTTGATGTCCATCAAAATAAACTCTCAGGTGAGCATTAATGCCTTTAGTCATCAAGCGTAAGGTGAAAGGTGGGAAATGATTTGAAGAAAAGGTTGTAAGAGGCTATTTCAGGTACGTGGGGCTGAGCTGGTTTTTACAACACTTCTGACACCAAATGCGGGGTTTTTTCCTCCTGACACCCACCAATTCTGACACCAACTGGGTACTCAACCATTCAGTTCAATTCTGTCACAAACTAGCTGGAGTCAGCCCAGACCCCAGAGATTAAGGGCTCAGTCCCACAAGACTGCCCGCACTTCAGTCATCAGCTGCAAATGGGGTGCCCAGGCAAATTATAAATTTGGGGGTTCCGTGAATTCAGCGTTTCTCATGACACCCCAACCCCAGGTTCAAAAATTTGCTAGCACAGCTAGGATTCCAGAAAACACTTTACTTACTACTACAGTTTATTAGAAAGCACACAACTCAGGAACACCCAAAAGGAAGAGATACATAGGGCAAGGTATGGGGGGACGGGCACCGAGCTTCCTGGCTACTCCTCCTGGCAGGCTGCCCCTGCTCAGCACCTTGATCTGTGCAGCTACCTAGAAGCTCTCCAAACGGTGTTGTTCAAGTGTTTTTTTTGTTTTTTGTTTGTTTGTTTGTTTGTTTTGCGGTACGCAGGCCTCTCACTGTTGTGGCCTCTCCCGTTGCGGAGCACAGGCTCCATACGCGCAGGCTCAGCGGCCACGGCTCACGGGCCCAGCCGCTCTGCGGCATGTGGGATCCTCCCAAACCGGGGCACGAACCCGTGTCCCCTGCATCAGCAGATGGACTCTCAACCACTGCGCCACCAGGGAAGCACCCCCCCTACCTTTTATTAAAGTCCGAAGTCCAAAAAATGACCCAAGAGGCCTCATCCCAAGCCACGTTCCTTCCTCGGTCTCAACCATTTCAGCCTGGAACTTTAAACCCTGACTCACCTGACTACTTCCTTCTCGTTTTTAAGGCCTCATTTTAAATGTCTCTTTTTAGGTGGACCTACCCTGAGTAATCCCCTCCCCTAAACTAGTCTAGGTCCCCAGGTTAAATGTTCTCTGGACATCTGTGCTTTTCTCAAGTATCATTTATGACTGTGACTGCCTGTGTGACTACGTGCTAGTCAGCCGCCTGCCCCCCGACAACCCACTAGACTAAATGGTTCATAAAGGCAGGGACCCTCTATCCCATTCACAGCTGTAGCCCCAGAGCTGACAATGCCTGGCATCCAACAGGTGCTCAGTAAATATTTGTTCAGTGAGTAAACAGGTGCAGGTACCCAGGCCCCTTGCAAACTATCTGGCTCCCTCTTTAGCAAAAGAAAAAGTAATCATGGGAGGAAGTTCTTAGTAAATTTAGCGCACTGATTATCAAATACACATAGACTCCCGATTGAAAATATTTGGACAATCCAAGAATCAGAAATTCTGGGTGCTTCATGGCAGCAGGAACACTTCTCTGGATTTGCATTTGTGACCACAATCCTCTTTTGAGCTTCGGACAGAGTTTTACCAAGGCCAGTTTCCTGTGTGCTGTTGCACAGGACCCTGAACTTTGCTTAACGCTCAGCTGTCTGTCGCCACCCTGAAATTCTTCATAATTTTTTTTTTTTTTTTTTTTGCGGTAGGCGGGCCTCTCACTGTTGTGGCCTCTCCCATTGCGGAGCACAGGCTCCGGACGCGCAGGCTCAGCGGCCATGGCTCACGGGCCTAGCCGCACCGTGGCATGTGGGATCTTCCCAGACCGGGGCACGAACCCGTGTCCCCTGCATCGGCAGGCGGACTCTCAACCACTGCGCCACCAGGGAAGCCCTCTTCATAATATTTTAACAAGGGGCCCCACAAATTATGTAGCCAGTCCTGAGTCTTACAAATTAGTCCGATTTCTCTGAAGATGCATCGTTTATAACCAGGGCAATGTTTTCAACCTCCCAAGGTCTAAAAAGAGAGGATTATACTTGCAGGACATTTTTTCTTCTGATAAGCAATATCATATATTACTTAGTGTTCTCTTTCATAAAATTAGGATATTAGACTACAGAAACACATGGTTGTCCTATTTACTGCTGTTAGGCAAAAAGTTTTACATTTCTTTTAAAACTAAATTCTACTCTGAACATGATTTAGACTGAGTCTCTTTTAAAATTTTTGCTTAAAAGTTTTTGTTTTTTGTTCTAAAATTAGGGATTGTGTCAATTTTTTCAAATCAGTAACCATGGTCCACTGATACTCCATCATACCTTAAAAAAATCTGAAAGACAATGAGCACACTGAAAAGAGAAAAATGAAAACTGCTGTATAACTCCTTTTTAGCTTCCACATTTTAAACTTTAGAAATTTAACAGCTGCGTCAAACACTTGAGATTTCTTTGGCGATAAAACCTGGCAGAATACACATGGCCATTCACGAAGAACACTGGTTTAGTCATCTTTATTATAAAAATATTTTAAATGTCAGATGTTTAAACTTTACCAATAGCTTCTCTAGTCATTAGAAGTTTAAAGTTAACTGTGTTTAGTATACAGTTTAGTTAATAAACATCTAGAGCATTTTAACTATTGGTGCATGTTTTTCTCAACTTGGTGACTCTGTTCCCCAGGGGACATTTGGCAATGTCTGGAGACATTTTTGGTTGTTACAACTAGACGGAGGGGGGACTTCCCTGGCGATCCAGTGGTTAAGACTCCGCCTTCCAATGCAGAGGACCCGGGTTTGATCCCTGGTTGGGGAACTAAGATCCCATGTGCCACGGGGGCAACTAAGCCCACACGCCGCAACTACTAAGCCCCTGTGCTCTAGAGCCAGAGCGCCAAAACTAGAGAGAAGCCCACGCACCACAACAAAGAGCTCGCGTGCCGCAACTAAGACCTGTCGCAGCCAAATTAATTAATTAATTAATTTTTTAAAAAAAAACCTAGATGGAGGGGACTGGTGGCATCCAGTGAGTCAAGCCAAGGACACTGCTACACATCTTACAATGCAGAAGACAATCCCAACAGGAAATTATCTGGCCAAAAATGTCAAAAGTACCAAAGTTGAGAAACTCTGGTCTAACCATACATGCGTTTGCTACAGATAGGCAAAAGGACATAGGACAACCTGAAACCATGCCTCCTGTGTCAAAGCCATTGTGGTTAAAAGTACAGACAGGCCCCAGGAGAAAGACCAGATTTATAAAATTAGTCATTTGGGAACTCCCTTTTTAAGGCAGGGAGTAAGGCATCTGACATCCTGAGCTAGAACCATGAATAAACAGTAACAAAATTCCTTGGTTGGCCCCAAAAAGACTACGTTCCTCAATGCAGCTACACTAATGTACACTTCATAGAAAAGAGAAACTGAGATTCGGAAGAGATGATTTTCAATAGTATTAATTTGTTTCCTACCGCCTCATTTCATGAAAAATGTACAATATATATACATCATAGGTCGGAATTTTTCATTCACTTGAGAATGTGATCACCAGGTATAGCAGTTTCTAAGAGATCGGAAAACAGATGATGCAGCATGAACCAAATTTGATTTGATTTCTTGTGTTTTAAAAAAGAAAAAAGAAGAGCCAATATTTAAAATCCCTTTTTACATATTTTTTAATAAAGATTTTTCAGTTATTGGGTGGGGGAGCTCTGGTCACACTGGACCAGAATTCCTGCAGTTATAGGGAGGAAATGGCCAATACCCACCCAGGTGTTGGCAAGTCCTCTGCAGGTCATCTGGGACCAATCAAGGTCCATTTAGCTCTCCCCACACATTACTTGTTTGGTGCCTGTAAATTTGTTGATTTCATTTTGTAGATAGTTGATAGTTCTCAAGAAAAACATTTTCCTTAGTGTTAAGTGACTAAATTGCAAATGGAAAAGAAGTAACTAGTGACTTGAAGCAGTCCTATAATTAATCAAGAATGAACTATAATTAATGAAGAATGGAATCCAGTACATACTCAGCGCCAAGGCTGAGAAGGCTCTTTCCAAGGCCAGGCTGAAGCAAAGGCAGAGGAGCTGACAGGAACCTTTAAACCCTCACCATGAAACGGGGAAAACAAACAAACAAACAAAACTTCTTTCATCTATCAATAAAACTGAGTAAACGTAAATTCGCCGTATATTATATTGTTTTTAAACATAGAGGAGTTAGCCATTTCTGAGAACTCAAAATCTTCCCAGAACGACCATCCTGAAGGCCTGCAAAAAATCCATTAAGCAACAGCAGAGAGCCACAGAGCCTGCATTTCCTTCTTGCCCTAACTGAAATCTGTTACCAAATCCTATGGCGGGTGGGGGTGGGGGGGCTTGTTTGGAACCGCCTGGGTTCCTAGCAGGTAATTTACACTGATCTTTAACAACCATTCAGCCCTCCTCCTCCCCTTTATAAAACAAATCTGCCTTTCAGAACAGCTCTTAAAGAGAGGGGCACGCAAGTCCCTGACCCCACGCCTCACCTACCCCTCACCAAATGCAGACCGTGCTTTCTCTGAACACTGTATATCTTCCCAATTTGCCTCTTGTCCTACTAATTCTAAAATGAAGACTCCCTTCTGTCTAAAAAGAGATAAAGCCAAGGGTGTGCAGGATGCCAGGTGATACAAGACTCACCTCCACCCGGGCAGCCCTAAGGCCGAGGCTGGACGTACAAGTGACCTCATCCAACGGGAAAGATGAGAAGTGTGCAGCAGGCAGGGGTGCCTGTGTTTTGCTCGGCGTCCAGAGAAAGGGCTGCAAGGGGGGAAAAGAGCTGTGAGCGAGAGCTTCTTCCACCTTAAAAGCTAATAAACAAAAATTGGAAATATTTAAATCAGAAATTGGGTGCTAACAACACAAAACCAAAAAGAAACCTAGGAAGGGAGTAGAATGAGTTTAAGAAGAATCACCTGTTTCATCACAGACTCAGCAGCGCGCGTTTCCTAGACTTGGCGTGAAGGATAGAGAGGGAACAGGAAGATGGGGAGACGCGTGAGGGCTTCAGAGCCCTTGAGTAGCGTCTCTTTTCCAGTACTTGGCCCCAGGGTAAGTCACTTATTATCCTGGCTTAGGCTTCTTTATCAGTAGAATGGGGGTAATAAATGCCTCTCCGCAGAGCTACAGTTAGGATTAAATGAAGTTAAAGCCTCTGGCCCGAAGGGACAACAACGATTAGTAATGTTCGCTCCCAGACTATCCAAGCCCGCAGCCGCCAACTCCGATTCCTAAGCTCCAACTCGCTACGTGGACCAGGGGGAAAGAGACCAGAAAAAGTGGCTTCCAGGTGACACTGGGCACCAGAGTCCTAGCCCCAGGCTCCCCTGACCGGACGGAAGAGTAGGGTCGAGGCAGGGCGCCCTGCACCATCCCCGGCCCCGGGCGCACAAGCTCGAAACCGATTCCCACCGCGCGTCCTCTTTCTCCTGCCCCGGCTACGCTTCCTCTTCCCCGGCGGAGCTGACCTGGCTCGAGGCAGCGGGGTCCTGGCTAAGAGCCTGCTCCCTCCCTTCAGCCCATCCTTCCCCTTTCCTCCCCTGCAGCCAGGCAGCCGAGCAGGGACCTGGTAGGGAGTTACTTACCAGCAGCGAGCGCCTGGTCCCGAGGACGCTGGAAGGTGCTGGGCCGCGCGGGTACTCTCCTCGCCTGGCTTTACGCTGCGCTGGGCTGCGCCGGTGGCGCTGGAAGACCTCGCCGCGCGGCTTCGGGCCACCCACCCGCGCGCCACGCCCCTCGGCCCGCCCCTCTAGGCCCCGCCCATGGCCTCGCCCGCCTCGCCCGCCTCGCCCATCTCTGCTCTTGCAGGCGCCGCTGGCCACCCGGCAGAGGTCAGCACATCCTCAGGGCGTTTCCGTGGTCTGGGCGGAGGGCTGGACTCCGCGTGCTTTCTCTCTCTGCTTCCTCAGGTTGGCACGGGTTCTTAGTTGGGAGAACCGCATAAGGACTGGGCACGTGAGTGGAGTCTTTTATACCTCCTTCCTCGGAGGCAGGAAACGCGGGAAGCGCTGTCTTCTCTGATTTTAAAAATAAAAATAGGTTTTATAACGAAAAAGAAAACAAATTAATGCCAAGCCTCTTTACATCATGTTAAAGTTTAGAGGTGACCGTGTAGTTTATTTCCGCTGATGAACTTTGCATACTAAATTTAGCATTTTAAAAAACTCATTACATGCGTGTGTATTTTCACATGAAAACTGAAATTAAATTGTGGAACAATCCTCAATACTATGCAAGGTAGAAAGCACCTCTCCTGCCCTCACTGCCCGTAGCATTGTGTCAATTATAAAAGTCCGCACAATCTCCCTTGCAGCAAGAGGAATATTGTGTACGTGTTTTCTTCCGTTGAATTTTTAACTCCTGGAGCGCAGAACAGGTTCTTACTTATCTTCGTATCACTTATTCATTCAACACATACGTACTGAAAAAAATGAAGGAACTAACTGAATACACAGTCACTTCCCTGCCCACAGGGCCCTGCTGGAACTGTAGGGTAAAGCTGAGACCTTGTTAGTGGATGGGCTTCCCTGTAACAGGAGGCTTGCCTGCTGTCCACCATTCTAAGGAAAGGAGGTCATTGCTCAGGGGAGACGCATGAACACAGAGAGCAGGGCCGGGAAGCACTGAGTATCTGAGGCTCATCTTCTTGGGCTTTGGTCTTGATGAGATTAGATGTCCTAGGGACAGGGTTAGCTGTATAGACATGTCCACACAAAGCAGAGGATGACAGTGCCCAGTAAGTGGAGCATAAATTAGCCACACTTAACAGCACACAGGTTTCAAGTTAACCCACCTGTCTCTTTTATGAACACCTGGCCTTTTCTCTTCTAGACTGGAATATTCTGGGAGGAGTGCTCTGGACTCAGCTCCCACCTCTGTGCCAGAGTGTTGCTGGGCGAACCAGGACCCTGCAGGCCAGCTGTACTGACAATGGCAGAGTCACTAGTGAAATATTCCTGGGGGAAGGTAAATCTTGACTGTTCCCTGAGGAGATTCCTCCTCCAGTGATAATCTTGGAACATCTTGCTTTCATCTTTCTTTTTTTTTTTTTGCGGTACGCGGGCCTTCTCACTGTTGTGGCCTCTCCCATTGCAGAGCACAGGCTCCGGATGCGCAGGCTCAGCGGCCATGGCTCACGGGCCCAGCCGCTCCGCGGCATGTGGGATTTTCCCGGACAGGGGCACGAACCTGTGTCCCCTGCATCGGCAGGCGGACTCTCAACCACTGCGCCACCAGGGAAGCCCCATGAACCTCTTTTAAGCGTGGTTTATATTTTTATCATGGAAACAAAAGTATGAACCCAAAATATCTTCTGCAAATATACACAGAATTTACATTTTGGTCAGAACTAGAAAAAAAGTAATTACAATTTTTTTTTCAATCTATTGCTAATCCAGATGACCTTTTTTACTAAAGGACAGAATTATATTTTTTAATTCCTTAAGTAAAGCCATTGTAAAGTCAATTGTGCTAAAACCTTAATACTGCATTATGAAATTAAATTCATAAATTTTATTAATTCACTGTTTGAAACTAAGCCTGTCACTTCTTTCCACTAGACTAAACATGTTTCCTCCATCGTCACTTGACCAGTTTTTTTCTTACTGTGCTTACATCAAGAATATTTTAAGTTTGTTTTTAATTGTCAATACTTAGTATTCCTATTTAGGGGAGCAGAATATGCTGCCCCAAAATATGCCTCTTGAGCACAGGATCATTTTAAACTGGTTATTTTTAAGAAACTGAGACACAAGAGAAGCTCTGGAAACCAAGTACTGTAAAAGTTACCCTTTTGTAAAGATATTTTTATATATAAGGGAAATCACCCTTTGTGAGGGTATCTTCCTCCCTCTACTAGGAAGAGGGGGGGAAGACCAAACCTCTAAAACTCTTATCAATGCAGCACAATGTTCCTTTTGTTTACTGTGTGTTCTTGTGTTGTTTTTGTTTTTGTTTTTTGATAACTGCTCAAAGTGACTGTCCCCCTACTCCACCCATCTTCTTTTGTCTTTAGCTGAAGATGGTATTTAAGGTGAGGACTTGCACCAGTTGGGGAAATTACTCAATTTTACTGGGCCTTTCCCATGTATACATGTTATAAACTTTTGTTTGTTTTTCTCCTGTTAATGTCTTGTGTCAATTAAATTATTATGCCAGCCAAAGAACCTAGAAGGGGAGAAGGAAAAATTTTCCTCCCGTATGCTTACAATACTACTCTTTAATTTCTAAAGGGCTGATCAAATTTGCTTGCCCTTGAGTTATCTACTCATATCATTAAACATTTGTATCTTAAAAAAAGAGAAATAAAATGTGCAGATCTTATAACCCAGCAATTCTACTCTTTGGCGTAAACTCAACAGTTGTATTGTCTAATGTGGTAGCCACTAGCCACACGTGGCTACTGAGCCCATGAAATGTGTCTGGACTGCGTTGAAACGTGGTAAGCATAAAATACACAATCAATTTTGAAGACTTAATATGAAAAAAAATTTTAATATCTAAATTTATTTTAAAATATTGATTAAATGTCAAAAAGATAATATTTTGGCTATATTATTTTAAATATTATTTTTTTAATTTTAATTAGGAGAAAAATGAAAGGTGAATAAAATTTGTCACTAGTATTACCTAACGGAACTTGGGTTCACTCACGCTCCACACAGCAAAGCCAATCTCCTGACACCCGGTTGTGGTGAAGGAAAGTACAGCACTTATTGCAGTGTGCTAAGCAAGGAGAACTGGCAGCTCCTGCTCGAAAGACCTGAACTCCCTGATGGCTTTCAGGGAAGGGTTTTTAAAGGCAACATTTGGGGTGAGGGCTGCAGCTCCTGGACTTTTCTCTGATTGGTTGGTGGTGATGTTTCCAGCATCTTAATCAACCTGGCTCCAACCAGTCTGGGGTCTACTGTTTGTGGTCAGCATGTAGTCACCATTCCCCACTTGGGTGGGTGGGGTTCTTAGTTTCTGCAGAACAATTCAAAGATATATGCCAGATTGTTATGTATACCCCTCGAAGAGGAACTAGCGCTCTGTTTTCTTGCTGAACTATTGTTTCTTAACTGCTTTTCCTTTGTTTCTGCATTCCCTCACTCCCCTAATTGGTAACTGCTTGAGTCTGCTCTTTGAAACTCAGGAGGCCTAGTAGAATCCACCTGCCGATGCAGGGGACACGGGTTTGTGCCCCGATCCGGGAGGATCCCACGTGCCGCAGAGCGGCTGGGCCCGTGAACCATGGCCACTGAGCCTGCGCGTCCAGAGCCTGTGCTCCGCGATGGGAGAGGCCACAGCAGTGAGAGGCCCGCGTACCGCAAAAAAAAAAAAAATCTCTTAGTTTTGCAAAAGTACCCCAGGGGACTATAAGATGGAACAGAGCTCTGATCACCCATACTTAATTATTCACGGCCGGTGTTATCAGATATCAAGCAAACAGCAATTCAAATCCGTCTCTCAGGGTTAGAGTTCCCAGCTCCAAAAAGGAAGAAAATTCTAACCAACATGCTGCCACAGGCGAAACCAACACAATAGGGAAGGATACCCTGGTGTCATCACACACGAGCCCGTTATTCACCAAAGATGTTTCAGCTGGTCAATGCAAGTGCTAACACACATACAAACAACAAACACATGGTCCCACAAACAAAGAATCAGACGAAGTGTAGTCTAGAAATTCCATCTCCATTCCCAGACGGAGGCTCCAGAGCGGCCTGGCTACCAAAAAAGAATGGACCACAAGTGGCTCACCCCATACACACAAAAACACAAACAACTAAGCTACGGTCACACAGACAGAAAATCAGAAGAGGTGTAGTCTAGAATTCCACCTCCACTCCCCAACGGAGGCCTCCACCAAGCCCAGCTCTCGCAAATGAACTGGTTCCCAAATCGGGTAGAGTCCAATAACAATTCCCCTCTCCGACAGGGCACCCCAGTCAAACAAATTGGCTTGTCCAGTAAAGGAAAAGCCCAAATTGAGGGGGGATATGTTCCCGGTGTGCACACCGGAGCAACTTACCCTCAAGTGGCTCACTTCCCGCAGGGGAAGCAGCCCAAACGGAGTGGAGAGAATTCCCAGCCTGTGCAAACTGAAGCGACTCACCGACGACACTGAATGTGGACTGCAGCTCCAGACGTTTCTCGGCTCCAAACAGCCTCGTGCCATGGGCGGCCAGTGCCTGTCGGGGACAGCCCCTCAGAGATCCCCAAGGGAAATGAGCTCTGGCGGCTGCTGGGGGCTCAGGGAACGGGCTGCCCCAGGCCAGGGTCGACCCGCCGCGGGCACGGACTCCTAGGCTGGCTTCTCCAAAATTGTTAACGCAAGTTCGTGTGCCCGACACACAGTGAGGCCAAACAAACTGAAACGTCGGAGTTTGGGGCAGAAAAAGGTTTATTGCAAGGCCGTGCAAAGAGACAAGGTGGCTCACGCCCTGAAAAGTCTCGAGCTCCCCGACGAGTTTTGGCAAAGCATTTTTAAAGGCCAGGAGAAGGGGGATCGCAGGGTACGTGATCAGCTTGTACACAGTTCTCTGATTGGCTGATGGTGAGGCAGCAGGGTAGCGTCACAGGGGTTAACATCAGTCCTTAGGCTCCAGGAGGCCTGGGCTATGTGCTCATGGTCAGCAAGTAGTTCTTCCATTTGCGGGGGGTGGGGTGGGGATGGGGGGTTCACATCTGCAAAGCAACTCAGGAAATTTGCAGCAAATACTATTATCTAGGTACTTCAGAGAGGAGCTAAAGCAGAGGATATGGGGGAAGGCCTGTCCCGGGAAGGCCCCATAGGGTCCTGCTCAGTTACAGAAACAGGGGCCACGGAGAGGCTTTTGTTCCTGGGAAGGCCCCGCAGGGTCCTGCTTGGTTTCAATCCCCCCTTTTCTTTGATACGCCTAAATCTTGAGGGGAACAGGGGCAGGACAATAAAGAGAATAAAGTTTTGGATAGAGAGGTTAATCATAGACTTGGCAAAGGGAACTCGCTTTTACGTGGCTCGGTTTCACTAGCATAATAATTGGAATTTTGAATATATGTTGCAAAGCGTTGCTAATTCTGTTCCCTAACACAATTTGTATAGCTTGTTCAGTTATATTATGAATATTGCTGGATTTATCTGATCATCTGACTTTAATGTGTAGTATTATTTTGATAGGGAAATTAATTTCAAGATCCAGACAATGAATTTGTAAATTAACCTTTAGAATGTATCTTTTTTGTCAGTTGTGTGTGGCATGTATCCCATGAATATAATCCACTTATTTTTTTTTTTTATAAATTGATTTACTTATTTATTTTTGGCTGCGTTGGGTCTTCGTTGCTGCGCGTGGGCTTTCTCTAGTTGCAGCGAGTGAGGTCTACTCTTCGTTGTGGTGCCCAGGCGTCTCATTGCGGTGGCTTCTCATCTTGCGGAGCACAGGCTCTAGGCACGCAGGCGTCAGTAGTTGTGGTGCACGGGCTTAGTTGCTCGGTGGCATGTGGGATCTTCCCAGACCAGGGATCAAACCTGCGTCCCCCACATTGGCAGGTGGATTCTTAACCACTGCGCCACCAGGGAAGCCCAATCCACCTATTTTTAATTACCACAATAACATATAATCCATCATAAATTTACACAAGAGTGGTTCAGAAGGTATTTCTGGATGTCCTAGGGGTGTGTCAGTCGGAGTCCAGGCAGAAAGCAAAAATCATAGCAGTTATTTTTATAGAGAATTTAAGGAATTGGTTGACCAGGTAAGGAGGATTGAAAAGGCACAAAGAGAAACATTGCAGTAGCAAAGAGATGCCCACTGTGGGAAGCAGGTGCCACTGGTAGAGCTGGAGAGACAAGTGTGGGGTTGTCAGAAACTAAGAGCTGGGAGGAGGCCCCTGGGCAGCTGGGACTCGGACCTCGGAGGTTGGGGAAGGCGAGCACCCAGCTGGTGGTGTTATTTCTGAAGGTAAGTGTTGAGGCTGGAAAAGAGGGTAGATTAAAAACTGGAAATTGGAACCAACTGCTTCAGCCAGGGGAAAGAGCCACTGCTTGGTGACACTGGTGGGAATGATTATCTGAACTGTTTGTCCCCACGGACCAAATTTCAAGGAGCAAATCCCTTCTCCCTCCACCACCTCTCAGCTCTCCTCAAGCCCCCTATTGGCAAAACGTTACAGGAAACATGGTTGGCTATGTCACACCCGCAGCATCACAGAACAGAGCACAGAAGAATGGGCTTGAGCCACAAGATATACCTTCATAACCAGCATGAGGAGTAAACTCATAATTACGAGTATCAACTAATCTAATATTATAAATTCAGGGAAGTACTGATAAACACAGCTTTTACAGTGATGACACTTGTAATGCATTTTTTTAAATATAATAAAACTGTGGTTAAAAGTACAACTCAAATAAGGGGACAATGTTGAACTCGACCCAAACCCTGTGCTCTCGAAAGACAGTGGTTAAAAAAAAAAAAAGAAAGAAAGAAAAACCCATCCCCACACCCTTTTGTGTTCCAGGAAACAGCTCACTGCAAAGAACCACCACCTTTCCTCAAGTGACTTAGATAAAAGCCACATAGAACTCCCTTGATTACCTATGATAAGGCCAGACACAGACCCTCCAAATTCCCTTCTTTGTCTCATAAATGATTAGCTGAACTGTTTGTCCATGCTGACCTATCGTACAAAACGCCTTGCTCACTTGACTTTATTTAGGCATTCTTCCTTCCCCAGGACTTTTATCTTTCATTCGCCCTCAGCCTAAGCTAGCATTGGGAGGCAGAATAAACCCCTAATTTCCCCTACCAAGAAGCCCCTTTCTGGGAATTCCCTGGTGGTCCAGTGGTTAGGACTCCGCACTTCCACTGCAGGAGACAGGTTCCATCCCTGTTGGGGAACTAAGATCCCTCATGCTGTCTGGCTGCGGTGGTGGGGGGGGATCGAGGAGGGAGCTGGAACAGCCCCTTCTCAACTGACCTTAAGGAAAACCTTTCCTGATCAATTGTCTGGTCAAGCCAGCTGCTCATCTCACTCCCTGATACCCATTCTTTCTAGCCCTTTTCTGCCTGATCTTTCAAAAGCTTGCAGATCTTACAAATGGAGCACTCTCCATTTCGATTACCCCTCCCCCTACTGCAATAAGCCCCTTCCCCGAATTGCAATAATCCTTTTGAATGAAGTCTCTTCTTACCAAATCTGGATTTGGTTTTTGTTTGACAGTTTTTCTGGTGCTGTGACTTGGCTGAAGACTGGCCCTCACCTACGGACCTCTACCATCCCTACACTGGTAACGGTTCAGTGCTTTGAGGAAATGTTGGTGAGTTCAGGTCTTGAACCAGTGCTCCGGACGTCTTGTTTGTTGAAGGATCACAGTAAAGAGTTACTTTTATTCTTTCCAACAAAGAGAGAATCTTTGCATGTCATTGTGGCACAAATCCAGTTTAATATCTTCAAGAAATGGCAAACTTTACCCAAAGCAATTTAGAACTTCAGAGGCTTCTTTGGGAAATTTGGGAACTCCCCAAACTGGCTCATGTAGGACCTCTCCCTTCCCATCATCCCCCACTCCTTTTTATCATCTGAACCTTCTCTTCCGCTGCCCTGAATCCTTTGACCTGTCCCCCTTCAACTCCCTTATCTTGTCCAACCCCACCCACCCTGTCAGAACCCTCCCTGCACACCCTAGCTCCTAGTCCCTTGAGATTTGGGTCCCTTCTGTTCTACTCACCTCCTCTTCACTCCCGTTGGTGAAGAAAGGATCTCCTGCTCTAAAGAGAACGAGATAGTCAAAGACACAACACCTGATACTAGACAGATGAGACTGATAGTTTATTATAGTCACATAGGCTCAGCCTGGGGGAGGAGAGCACTCCCTGTCACTCAGGGCCACATGGGGGTTACATTCAACATCAGAGTGAATGAGCAGGGACTGTGGAAGGCAGGCTCTGTGGTAGAGGCACAGGGATGGGTGACCCTGGGTATCCATGGGAATATGTGATGGCTTATTTAAATAATTGTGTGGGCTGGCAGGGAGGTAAGACTCCTTATTGAGAATCAAGAAGCGTGCATCTGGTCTGGCTGATGGGGGTACTAGCTGAGTGGGGAGCCATTTGCATTGTGCGGGGGCAAGAGCAGAGCAAGGGAAGAGAAGCGGAACACATGGTTAGGGCTTTGGGGCCCTGTGAGGATCAAAGGTGTCAAGGCAGCACATGCAACTTCAGGCCTTGCAATGCACCCTTCTCCCATCAGGGGCTCTTGAGGGGCTCAGGGACCCCAACAGCAACCACTTGTGTGAAAAATGTCACTGGAAACAGACTGGATATTTCATCCACTCAGATAGGCTTTGGAGGCACACAGATGGCCGCTTGGTCTTTTCTCAGTCCCTTGACCAAAATTTAGTCCACAGACTCTATAAGATACCCATCAGGGCAGAGGACATCTTAAAGCTCTGCTCTACCAATGTTTGTGGAAATGCTTAAGCCTCATATTGAGCAAGGAATGATTTGCTAGAAACACAATCCTGGTAAAGGATGAGAGCTGCACTTTTATAGGAACTAGTGAGTTGAAATTTTAACGTTGAAGCTATAAACTCTCTGTTTGAGCCTGTCTCATGTTTACGTATATATGTTTACATATCTATATGTATATATGTATTATACACATACTATTTTCCTAAATCCAGATGGTATTACCAGATTAGATGATAAAATCCCTTAAAGGTCCTCAATTCTGATCGACTTAGAAATAAGTTAGAGCCTATGTAAATTAAATACTCCTAAAATTCCCAGAAATTAAGGAAATTGAACTCCTAATATTTTAAGTCCTAATACTTCTAATATGAACATCTAATATTCAATAAGAGTACTTTCAACAGTACTTTTGCAGAAACTATCCAAATATTTAAAGAATTCATGTCCACATAATTTAGGTAAATCTTTGGCAGATGACACTAGTCTGATATTGTTGGTTTAATAAAAACAGCTCTGTCTTCTGAGTTATCAGCATTAAGTATAAAATAAGCATACACTTTTATTCTATTTAGACATGTTCTTCCTAAACTTATACAGATTTGCTTATTAATAAGCTACTGTTACATCTACTACATGTTTAACGTTATAAAAAAGGTAAATTTGTATTTAAACAAATTGAATCATTATTCTGACAATAATTTCAACAATAATTATGTTTTATAAAATGTCAGCTTGAAGATAGTTTCCAATCTCTTTTAGGTATCTTAAAATCTTAAACTTAACGCTAAATTAAATTAACCGATAGATATTCATTAAATGTCTAGATCATTTCTAAGTAAGATAGAATACTGAAACATAATTTTAAGTTTCTATAAACTTAAAAGTTTTTGCCTCTTATTTTTATGACAGAGAAGCTTAAATATATGTCAGTCTATTAATGAACACATTCATTTTTGCCACACTGACTAATTGTATAAGGAAATGTATGACTATAAAAAAAGTTATGAAATGTATATTCTTTAGCTTGGCTAGTCTGCTACAATATGCCAGTATATAATAGCTCACAGTTATCTATGTCACAGTTCTCTCTGTAAGTGTATTAGTATGCTAGGGCTACTCTAACAAAGTATCAGAGACTGGATGGCTTAAACAACAGAATTTTATTTTCTCACAATTCTGGAGGCTAGAGGCCCCTAAACTTGACACAAGTCAAGGTGTCCACAGGGTTGCTTTCTTCTGAGACCTCTCTCCTTGGCTCAAAGATGATTATCTTCTCCCTATGTCTTCATGCAGTTTTCCTTTTGGGTGTATCTGTGTCCTAATCTCCTCTTCTTATGAGGACACTGGTCATATTGGATTAGGATCCACCCTAATGACCTCATTTAACTTAATTACTATTAAAAGACCCTATCTCCAAATACAGTCACATTCAGAGGCACTAGGGGTTAGAACGAAAACATAAGAATTTAAAAAAAAAACACAATTCAGCCCATAACAGCGAGTGAGGCTCTGCTTGGAGAAATGATGTCAGAAAGGAACAGCTGTGTATGCAAGGTATTCAGGATGTATTTTTTTGAAGAAAGGGAGACTAATTTTGTCGTAAAGGTAAATGACTGGTTGTTTCAGGATGAGAAAGAGAAAAATGTAGGGAAAACCAGAAGGGCTGTAGAAAGTTGTAGAAGATTCTCAGAGAGATAATTTTGTTTGTCATTGTCAAAGCTGGCTAAGGTTTGACAGCGTCATTTAGAAGAATTTTTTTTAAGCCTTAGTATCAAAAATATAATGCTGATACAAAACCAGAACTTGGTGTTCTCTCTGTTAACAATGACAAAATTTTCTTACGGTCTGTTCTTCCTAAGAAGTTGTAAAGAGGTTTTAATTCTGAGTAATATACCTAGAAGGCAAAGGTTTTGTACCTTATCATAATAACTTCCTGTGCCTTACGTTGACTTTGTCATGTTCCTGATTATTTAAAAAAAAGCAAAGTTCTCTCACTTTCGAAAGAGCTGTGGTTCTTTACAACCACGTCACCTCCTATGTTTACTTTTAAAATCTTCTTCTGCCACTGTAGGCAGATAGGGTAGAGGTCCCCTGGAGGAAGAGAACCAGACATAGCTTTCTTGACATAAGAGAAGCCATTTTAGGCCTAAGCCTGATCACAATGCTTGACCTTGCAGAAGAATAGATCTCAGGAGTTAATGATTTTAAGGGAACAAAACAATGTAAGAACAAACAGGTATTACCAGGCCAGGGAGATAATGTATCAGGTGTAAATACTCCCAGTTCTTTTTTGAAGGTAAAGATTTGTCTGAAGCACATTCTTGAGCTGTTCTGCGAGATCCAACCCGCCTTGAGCGCTCAACCACCAGACAAGCTGGAACCTAAGAAATGATGATGCTGACCTTGCTGACCCTTGTAGACCTCAGTAAACTGGAGCCTGGACTCTGTCAACCTTTGCCCCAATTCTATGCTGAATTCTCCTCTGCTCAAGCCCCTTCATGAATATGCATGCACCCTCAGCTTAAGACTTTCCCACTTTTACTGTCTGGGGAGACATTGCTTTGGGAAACATACCCGGTTTTCTCCTTACTTGTTGCAAGTAATCAATCCTTCCTTCTGCTCTTTGGCTTGATTGTGTCTTTTGGCTCCACACCCGCCAAGAGGCAAAACCAATTTCCGGGTAAAACCACTCTGATTTTGGACTGACTTCATCTTTGCATGCTACATAAACAAATTTTCTTGCTACTTGCATTATTTTTGTAATGAATTCTCATCAGAGCTTTCACTTTTTGAAAATTGTCAGTAATAAGTTAACTCTGGTCGTTCTAAGTGTTTCATCATCTACAGATAGTGTTTTTGTTTTTCTCTGATGCTTCCCTGAAAGTGCTTGCAAATCAGGCCAGAGTGTTTTGTCTTCAACAAAGAAGGACTATCTCGGAGACCCGTGGAAAAGAACTCTGCCAACCAAGTACTCTTGGACACAGACTTCTGATGGTATCACTTAAATAACTTTGAGGATATATCAGTGGAATGAGTCAAGATTTCCAGAACTCTAGTAGAGAAGCAGATGCATTCATGAGATTTGCAAATCAAGATCAATCAGAACATTAATTACTTAGGACAGAATGAAGATCTGATGAAGATGATTTTGAGTTTTGTATGGAATATTGATTCCTTAATGTTCTATTCTTTCCTGGATATACAGAACCCCTTTCTTTGTCTTTTCCCTTAAGCTATCTGTAACTCATAACGATTTAGTAGACTATACTTTTGTAAAGAGAAATGAAATTTATCTTTCTTCTCCCTGCTTTCCCCTTCAGAATTAAGAATCTCTTATTGAACATCGTTATATTCATGACAATATAATTATTTGCATAGGTTCAGTAAGACTCCATCCTCCTTGTTGATAGGATATGATAAAACCAAGGCCTTGACTGGAATGTCATATTTGAGAATGATGCTCACTTACTAGACACTTTTAAGAAGCGAATGTTGACTTTATTCTAGAGCTAATGCTTACAAAGCCCTTTTAGGAAAACTGGCCTGGTACTTGCCTTACAGGGTTCCAGCCTTACAGGTGAGCAAGAAGGGTCACTTCCTGACAGGTCCAGGAACCTTAGAATAATTTGGGGACATAGAGAAGAGAGGAATTTATCCAATTGCATAGATAACTGCAGGTGAAATGTGATGGCAAGCTCATGGTTTGGCTTCCTAGCCTTTAGAGTTTGTACAAGTCCAGGCTGAGATTCCCTATGAAAAAATTCCAATGAAGCAAACTTTAAAAGGTTTATGTGCTAGATTAGCATTCTTGCTGCAACTGTGTAAATTATCAGGTCAGCCTTAATGAGGTCAGCCTTATTTTGTGATCAAGAATAATCTTTCTTTAAGGCTATCTTTCATCAAAAGAATGTAGAGAGAAATTTTGTGTTTCATAGAAAATAACAGCACATCCTCTGGGGTGATCAGATTCTGGTTCTATTCATTGTTTTTGAGCTATTTTTGTACATCTTTGTAAATTGCAGGTCACAGATGGATGTGCAAACTCATTTGTCAGGTAGCGATTTAATTGGTTTCTTTATCACTATGGAAAAGCCAGTTTCATCACCTACCTATAACTTGGACTAGATCCGTCACCTCGCACAAATTGTCAACCCTTGCAAGTTTTCAATTCTTCCAGTTTCCTGCCACATCTGGCTACAACTTCCAAAGTAATGTTTCCTTTTTTTCTCCCTCCCTCGTGACCAAGAACTGAAACCTGACTGCCCAGATTGTTATCAGGACTAAAGGTTGCCTTGTAGCTGGACTTTTTCTCCAGGATCTGAGGAAACACTGGCAACTTAAGCCCAAAAACTTGATACAACCCTGAAGAACTCATCATCACCACAGACCACACATACATGCACTGGATTCTCCCCACACAAACCACTGGCTGGGCCACCAGGAAGTCTGGCAAGATGTTCAGGTCATACATGCCACTATATGAGAGGGAGTAAAACCATGGACAGCATTGCCAAGGGCACTGACATTTTAGCTTTCAGAAACAACGAGCAGTGCTTGCATAATCCAAAGATCTCTTAGACCTTTAATATTAATGTTTCTTTTTTTTTTCTTCATGGTAGGCATATCTCTTTTAAGACCCTGACCTATGCTACCACCTCTCCACAGATGGTTGAACTGATTTGGCAGGAACAAAGCCAATAAGAGTCCTCGAGAGACTGTTTCTTAATCCCTGACGTGCCCTGCTCAGGACGTTTATGATTGCCTCTGGGTTGCTCAGCAGTGAATAATACTCACTCATCTTAAATCTGCAGGGGAGCAAAATATACCACCCCAACATACGCCTTGTTGACATATTGATTATTTTAAGCTGGTTATTTTTAAGAAAGAGCAGACACAGGTGAAGCTCTGAAAACTGAGTAACAGTTGCCCTTTTGTAAGAAATATTAACATTTATAAGGGAAATCTCCATTTGTAAGGATGTCTCCCTCTCTGTACCAGGAAGAGAAGGATATCTAAATTTCCAGAAACTCTTGTCAATGAGAAGCTGAGGGCTTAAATCTGCATAACAACCTGACACTTGTTTACTGTGCTTTTCCTGGTAACCTCCCGCAACTGACTCCCCACCACCACCACTTTTTGTCTTAGATGAATATGACATTTAAGATGATAGCTTTAGGGCTTCCCTGGTGGCGCAATGGTTGAGAATCCGCCTGCCAATGCAGGGGACACCGGTTCGAGCCCTGATCCCGGAAGATCCCGACATGCCGCGGAGCAGCTAAGCCTGTGCACCACAACTACTGAGCCTGTGCTCTAGAGCCCGCGAGCCACGTCTACGGAGCCCGTGCACCACAACTACTGAGCCCGCGCTCTGCAACTACTGAAGCCTGTGCGCCTAGAGCCTGTGCTCTGCAACAAGAGAAGCCACCACAATGAGAAGCCCATGCACCTCAACAAAGAGTAGCCCCGGCTCGCCGCAACTAGAGAAACCCTGTGTGCAACAATGAAGACCCAATACAACCAAAAATAAAATAAAGAAAATAAATAAATTAAAAAAATAAAGATGATAGCTCTAGCCATTTCAGATAGTTACTCAGTTTTCCTGGGTCTCTCCCATGTATACAGGAGGTATATATATTATTAAACTTTTGTTTCATTTTCTCCTATTAATCTGGCTAATATTAATTTAATTGTTAGACTAGCCAAAGAACCTAGAAAGGAGGAAGGGACAATTTTTCTACCTCTAGAAGTGGCAATGCAGATGGGATTTTCACTGGCTGGACACTGCTCACTTCAGGGCTGCTGCAGCTGAGAGAGATCCTGGGACCTCCGAGAAAAGCCTGCAGAAGATAAGAATTCTTATACGTCCGGAAACACTGTTTTTACTAATTTATCCAGACAGAAATGTGGGTTGCACCCACATCTGCAGATAGATCTTTCTTAGGCTAACTTTGGGAGTTAACTTTCTAGATCTTTTGAGGGCTGCATCTTGTATTCTCTTGTGGAGCACGTCTTGCAGCCTTGGTTAAACCATATAAAGGCTTGTTGGTTTGAGTCACTATTGAGGCTAATATTAGGTGCAATTTGTCCTTGGCCACATGATGGATCCTTTGAATTGGCTGTGTTTGAGAGAGAAAAAAGTTTTTAGAGCACTCTCAACCTACACAATTGTCTTATTGGTACCTATGGAAAGATCAAATTGAAAAAAAGACGGAGAAGTGTAACAGCTAGCCACAGGGACGCCCATAACAAGATGAAGAATAGAAATTTAAAAAAACAAAATTAATGTCCACATCCAATGTAAATTCCCCTTCTCAAAATCCGCCCCCATCTGCATGTTTTAGCTTCTCTTGCCCTCCAGCCTAATCTCTAGGCCCAAAGTATACAGGTTACTCATAAAAATGCTGAAAGCCAGGAAGTGAATTTAGCACAAGAACCTGGTACAGGCAGTAGGACTCCCTTTGCTGTCTCTTGAAATTCCTCCTACTCTCCAGGTCTCTATGAGGCTCTGCCAGCTTCAGGCCTTCCTATGCAATGTCCTGGGCTGATGTCTCCTGGACCTCCAATGCAATGAATTCATGTCCCCTGACCAGCAACAGATCTTCTAATTTATAAAGCCCATTTATCTCCACTTTCAGAAGATCCTACTAAATGTAGAGAAGAATGGAAAGATGAGTGACTGTTTACAACCTCACTCACAGGGACCTAAATTGGCTGGGAAGGGGTATGCTTCTTATCCTTGATTATAATATAGTTGTCAGGCTAAGCAGCCCCAGGGTGTGTGTGTATGTGCTCACAGAGGAAACAGCTGGCCAGAATTTCTTCCAGGCCCTCCTACAAATGACCAAGAAACAGCTCAGCTGAAGGCTGATATTCATGGACAGTTAGGAGCAATAGTAGAACCTTTACCTATTAAAGTGAATTGGTGTAATGTTGAATTGTAAACTCGGGGAAAAAAAAGAACATTTGAAGGCCTTCGCTGAACACTTTATACAGGTTTTTTTCAAGGCATACTGCATTAAACCCTGAAGTTCTAGAACGTAGAAATCTTTTGATTTCCGTCTTAGTTGGAAATCTCCCTCATATAAAGAAGCAAGTTTATTCGGATGGGCAGGTCAGTTCCTTGATACTCAGGCTGTAATCAGCTCTTTGCAGGGAATTGGAAACAACTGTCTTCATCTTGCAAATCTCTACAAACCAGACGTGTGGCTCTAAAATCAATTCAAATCCTGCCTATCTTTATCAGTCCCCAAACCCGCCCTATTCATCTCTAAATGCTTGTAGATATTATAAAAGATCTGGATGTTGGAAACAGAATTGTCTTTCATGTAAAAAAAAAGAGGACATTTAAAAAATTATAAATTACTCTAGACCTTTGATAGCAGGCAAATATGCCCCCAAACTCCATCTTGGAGACTTTCTCGATGCCTTTTTGATGTAGATTTTCTGCCCCCATCTTCTCTGGGACCTAGAAGCCATTCTCCAAAATGCAAACTTTGGGGAGATGTTTCTTATCAGAAGGAAAAAAAGAGGAGGTATTTTGAAATTAAGCTAATGAAAAGTCTTGAATGTCCTCTCCACAAATATTGCTAAAAGGCTTTGGCAATCTGAGTAGGTGAACTTAGCTTGTTCCAACTGACAAAACAAAATTTGGATCCAACTGTTCTTTTATTTTTATTTTTTTTAATTTTTTAAAAAATATCAAGGGTTTTTTTTGTTTGTTTGTTTTGTTTATTTATTTATTTATGGCTGTGTTGGGTCTTCGTTTCTGTGCGAGGGCTTTCTCTAGTTGCGGCAAGCGAGGGCCACTCTTCATCACGGTGCACGGGCCTCTCACTATCGCGGCCCCTCTTGTTGCAGAGCACAGGCTCCAGATGCGCAGGCTCAGTAATTGTGGCTCACGGGCCCAGTTGCTCCGTGGCATGTGGGATCTTCCCAGACCAGGGCTCGAACCCGTGTCCCCTGCATTGGCAGGCAGATTCTCAACCACTGCGCCACCAGGGAAGCCCGCAACTGTTCTTTTATAAACTAGTGAGTTTTATATTGATGTGCCTGACTCACAGCTAAAATTTTAAGGCAATGGTTATGGGGTCTGTGTTTGAGTCTGTACATATGTTTATGTGTGTCCATATGTGTATGTTGTAGATGTGCGATATTTTTCTACCTCTAGATGGTATTGCCAAAACTAATTTTTATAAGAGCTCTGTTTAGTTAGGTTGAAGGCAAGCACTTGTAAGGATTGAGTGTCCTAAAATTCTCAGAAATATAACAGAACTTAAATGCTTTTCAGGGTCTTGTGATCTGGGAAATTATTCAGTATCAAGGCTAGTTTAAGTTTGTTGGTTTAAGTAAAACAGAGTTATCAGCATTTAATATAATACACATAAACAATTTTATTCAACCTGGGATGATTAGTCAAATAAGATCATGTTATCTCTGTTGAAAAATGTGTCCACAAGAATATTAGCTGACTAATTAAATTAGCTGATGGTGACTGACTTTGTCTAATATTTCATGAAGTTTTTATGAGTCATCTAAACATAATTGTTGGGACCAAATGATTTAAATAGATGTAAGTGGGATAAGGGTTTTTAGATGCAGTAATTATGTTTTATTATATATATATATTTAAAAAATAGCTTCCAAATATGTTTTTAGTAACTTGAAACTAGTTTGCTAAGAGAAGTTAAAAGATAGAAATTTATTGAATATATAGTTCATTTCCAAGTAAGGTAAAATAGTGAAACATTAATTACTGAACATAGGTTTTCCTACTTTTGGCTTCCTACTGCATAAAAACTAAAGGTAAATTTAGGTTTCTTAGTAGACATGTTTTGTGCCATATTGAAAGATTGTACTATTAAAAAGGGCACATTTCTAGAAATTATGAAATGCATTTTTTTGCCAGTCTAAAGAATGCTGGCATAACATACAGTTCACAATTGCTTACTTCTTACTTTTCACTAGAAATTAAGTTTTCTACAGGTTAAAAATTCTGATTAATACATGTGATTAAAACTACTAATAATATTAAGGGAAACAACTCTGTATACAAGGAAAGCAGGATGTGGTTTTGGATTAAAAAAGGGTAGGAGATACGAAGTTGCATTTTTGTTAAGGATAAGGGAAGTAAATTTGTTCTAAAGTAAAACTGGTTACTTCAAAATTTAAAAAAAGGAAAATAGAGGACAAACTGGAGAGAGAGAGAGAGAAGGAATGAATCTTACCTTGTCTGGTCAAGTTGGCTTAAAGTGAATGAATTTATTATAAACGTTATAAAATTAAGCCATAAAATCTGTAGTGTACTCATGTAAAACTAAAATTTGATTTTCTTTCATCTGTTAAAAGGAGAAAGTGTTTTGGACTGTTGGTCTGTTGTTGATAAGAGATTGTGAAAGGTTTTTCTTTACCTTTTAAGCAATCTACCTAGAAACACAAATTCTGTATTTTATCAAAATAATTTTCTATGCTTTATGTTGTCCTAATCAGGTCTTTGATTATTTAAGAAAACTGAGTCTTCTCAATATTAAGAGCTAAGTTTTGCTCAGAGCTATGTAAACTTCTATATTTGCCTTTGAAATTTTATTGTTATTTTGGTCAAATAGTTATATGTTGTTTCATAATGATCTGTTATTCTATTTAGTCAAGTGTACAAGTCTTCTGATATTTTTTACAAACTTCCCCAAATTAAATTCGAAATGAAATCTTTTTGACCCTGAACGAACTTCGGGATTTTTCAGAGGGCCCCTGGAACATCTCAAAAGATTTGTTCTCTCTCCTTATAAAGAGAAATTAGGCTTATTTGGTATGTTAAATTATGTGAGAAGCATTGTCAAATAAATGATGATAAACCTTCATAGATTAATTTGTGTGGGTATATGTTATTACTATAAAGTGTTATTGAAATTGTATATAATCTGATACGTCCAGGTATGTTTTCACTTACAATTCTACTTATTATCTCAAAGTGTTGTTTGTCACAAAAATGAGCAAATTTCCTTGTCAATTGTATCATAATGAACTCTCATCAGATCTTTAACCATGGCCATTTTAAAGTCTTTTGTCATTTAAAGTTATTGTTTTACTCTGATGCTTTTTGCAAAAGTGTTTCTGCAGAAATGCTTCTTCATCTTCAAGGAGGCTCATGGAAAGGACTCTGACACACACATGTTTTTGACAACTTTGAGATCATAAAACTGAACCGGGTAAGAATTTCCAGAACTAATGGAAAGACTATATTCAAGCAAAGCAAGAGTGAATAACATGGAACTCAGTGAACTGATGAAGATGATTATAGTTTTTATGAATTTTGGTTGAAACATTGCTGATTTTTTTTAATGTTTTTGTTTTTCCAGATTTAAGAAAACCTTTTCCTCTTTTCTCTTAAGCCGCCAACAATTTGGTAAAATATACCTTTGTGAACAAAGATGAAATGTTTATCTTTTTCTCCTTACCCGATCCATTCAGAAACTCTCCATGAGTATTCTTATTTTCCATGGCAATATAGTTATTTGCATAAATTCAAAAAGAATCTGTTCTCCTTGTAACAGACACAATTAGAAACATTGGTACTTTATCAAAACTTTGACTGGAATGTCAGATTTGAGAATGTGCATAGAATCAAATATACCAGACAGCTTTAACGAACTAAGGTTGGCATTATGGAGCCAATAAAGGCCCTTGGAAGAACAGCCTGGCACTTTGCTTACAGGGTTTCTGACAGCCTAACCAGGTGAGGAAGGAAGGTCACTTCCTGGCAGGTGCAAGAACCTCAGGATATTTTGGAGATCACCAGCAGAGAGGAATCCTTCCAAATCTATAGGTATTGCCTGCAAAGTCTGATGGTAAATCCTTAGCATGGCTTCCTAGCCTTGAGAGGCTTTTAAAAGTCCAATCTGAGATGCCTTATGAAAAGTTCCAGTAAAATAGATTTAAAACAGCCTATATGGTCACTTGCTATTCTTGCTACATTTATGTAAATAATCAGGCCAAGTTTGTTGAAACTAGAGTGATTTTGTAAACAAATTTGTCTTAATTTGGCTGTCTTTGGTAGAAATAAATTTAGGTGATTTTAGAGGGAAAATTATGTTTCAGTAGCACATCTTTGTGGATATTAGATTCTATTTCTGTTCATTGTATTTCAGGTTTTTGGTAAACTGTAAACTGTACTGGATCCTGACATCTTCTAATTTTCTCAACTATATGGTTGCAAATCTCCAAACTAACATTTCCAATTTTCTCCCACCCTTTTGACTTGGAATTACTAAGTTTGAAAACTACCCTTTTACCTGAACCCCTGCAAATTGAATGTGAACAACTTGATATAAACTTCAGTGAGATCACCACAATAGCTCATGCTTAGACAATTTTGTGCCTGTTGGCTGAGCGAGCCACTCAGAAAGTTTACCTAAACACCCAATGACATCATCAGAGACATTCAAACTGCAAAAGATGCTTTGATCTTGACATCTAAAAATCTCTAGCAATCTCAGCTGGCTGCCCTCAGGACTCAGACATTAGATTTATAATTTGCTCCTGCCATTAACTTTTGTTTTTCTTTTCTTTCCATAGAAATGCCTCTTTTTAAATCCCTGATTTATGTAATATAGGCCTAACTTTGGGAGCCCACCTCCTGAAAGTAACATCACCCACCTCCTGAAAATGAGACACAACTCTTTAACTGAATTGACTTATTCTCAAGACAGACTGGTTCAGTAAGATATGGAGCAATCTATCAATTTAGCTTCTGAATTGTGAAACTTCTTTAAAGTTTTGAAAATATTACTAGTGGGAAACAAAAATATACCACCCCTAAATACACCTCTTAGGCATATTGAGTCTTTTTTTTTTTTTTTTTTTTTGCGCGGGCCTCTCACTGTTGCGGCCTCTCTCGTTGCGGAGCACAGGCTCCGGAGGCGCAGGCTCAGCAGCCATGGCTCACGGGCCCAGCCGCTCCGTGGCATGTGGGATCTTCCCAGACCGGGGCACGAACCTGTGTCCCCCGCATCGGCAGGCGGACTCTCAACCACTGCGCCACCAGGGAAGCCCATATTGAGTCTTTGAAGCTGGTTATTTTTAAGGAACAGTAGTTTCTAGAGTTTTAGTCATCCTCCTCTTCCCGGTACAGTGAGGAAGACACCCTTACAAATGGAGATTCCCCTTATAAATATACCTATCCCATACAAAGGGTAACTTCTACTCTGTTTTCAGAGCTTCACCTGTGTCTGTTGTTTCTCAAAAATAACCAACTGAAGATAATCCTTACCCCAAAGAGGCATATAAACTATACCTCAATAAAATAACATTGATCTTTTCTGAAACATCTGTTTAAGAAAACTAGAAGGTATAAGCAGAAAGGAGAGGGCATTTGCTGGGCAAGATCTGGACACACTGAGTTTGCAATGATGATGAGTTCTCCAGGAGCAGAGAATCTCTAGGCTCCTGGAAATATGCCTGGACTCTAGTATTTCCCATCTAGGAGCCACCTGGGAAGGGATGAGAGTGCTTAAGAGAAGATGTGAGGAAGTTTTATGAGTAGGAGGCACGAGCATAGCAAAGGAAGGGGAAAGGGTTGGAAGCAGTGGAGGAAAAACAAAACGCTGTGTCCTGGACACCAGGGAGGGTGGGCTGACATGTTAAAGGAAATAGAAGAGTCAGTTGGGCTCACAGAGTATTTTATTTTATTTATTTATTTTAAAAAATGAATTAATTATTTTGGGCTGCATTGGGTCTTTGTTGCTGCGTGCGGGCTTTAGTTGCGGTGTGCGGGCTTCTCATTGCAGTGACTTCTCTCGTGGAGCACAGGCTCTAGATGCGCGGGCTTCAGTAGTTGTGGCTCACAGGCTCTAGAGTGCAGGCTCAGTAGTTGTAGTGCGTGGGCTTAGCTGCTCCTAGGCATGTGGGATCTTCCCGGACCAGGGCTCAAACCCGTGTCCCCTGCATCGGCAGGCGGATTCTTAACCACTGTGCCACCAGGGAAGCCCCTCACAGAGTATTTTAAGCTGAGCACTAGAATTTTCTTTCTAAATGAGCAAGAACATTCCAGATATGAAATTGTTTAATTCTGACTTGCAAGTGGTTGAAATGTGGCTGAGGTGCCCTCTGCTGGTAGTATCAAGAACCAAATGTATAAACATAAAATAGTTGAGAGATGTGAGGAAAATCAGCTCTAGTTTTTATGTACATTGAATATAAGGAATAAATATAATAAACTTGGAAAATCCACTACACTTAGCTAGTTTTATCTAAACTAAATGGCTCGATAGACTTCCATTTCTAGTCAAGAGAAAGTAACAGGGATCAGATTTACCTGCTGTTAAAAACAAGACAACAGGCCCAAAATGGAGTCACTTATACTAAGCCCCCTGTCACCAAACCAAGACTTAGTTAAAACTTTGACTCTCCCAGAAACAGAACTTTCAACCAAACAGGAATCACCTGATCAGCGTTAGGTAGGTAATCTGCCTGATTGACCCCTGCCATCCCCTATCGGGAAAGCAACCCTGTAGTAACCAATCTGCTTTTTTGCCTCGTATAACTTCCTTTTTCCAGTCTCCTATAAAAGTCTTTCATTTTGTACAGCTCCTTGGAGCACCTTTCTTATCTGCTAGATTGGAATTCTATTCCTGGAACATTGAATAAAGCCAATAAAATGGTTTAAAACTTAGTCAGTTGAATTTTGTATTTTAACACCATCCACCTGAAACAGGAAGTTGTACAAAATATATGAAAATTATTTTTGAAATAATGGTTTTCAGAAATTGAACATCAGGCAGCACAGGACAGTGATTCCCTCCAAAACAGGAAACAAGTCAGGTGAGCTGTAGGATTGCCCTGGAGAATGTTTCCTCACCTGTGTGAGGTTGCACATCTTTTCATAGAATAATAATGAAAGACATATATGTCTCTAATGCTAGCGTGACCAACTCTTTTACTTGGGCAATTGAGGCCCACCCTTCTGTTATACTCGAGAACACCACCCAGCAGTTTTCATTTCTGCAATTTCAATTTTTATTCTTTCTCCTGAATCTTTTCAGCATACACGAATGTTATTTCATTCTTCTTTAAAAGCCTTTTCTTGAACTCTTTCATCCTTTACCACTGCCCTAATTCATTCTCTCTCTCTCCTCTCTATTTACAGCAAAGCTTGGCAAACTTTTCTGGAAAGGGCCAGGGAGTCCGTAAATATTTAAGCACAGTGGGCTCTACTGTCTCTGTCACAATTACTTATCTCTGCCCCTGGAGGGAGGCAGCAACCCCAGACAACACATGAATGAATGCATGTGGCATCATTTGCCTTAGTTTACCCACCCTGCCTTACAGAAAGCTGACCATCAGTTTGCCCTCACAGTGATCACTCAGGAAGAAGCTGCAATTATTCTGTACCTTTCCCTGTGCAGGCTTCTAGCTGGGATCTCTAGAACAGAGCAGAGGGTCCGGGGGCATAAACCTCCCCTTGAAGATGGCAAAGGGAGCTTCTGAAAGAACCTGATTGCTTGTGTCTGTTAAACCCTCTCTAATCCATTGCTTCCTTCTGTGGCCCTAGGGACATTGCTCTTGTCAAATTCAACTACACGTTACTAAATCCAGCAGGCATTTATCAGAACTCATCTAACTCGTCATCTTGGCAGCATTTCAGACAAATAATCACTCTGTCCTTCCTTTATGGCATAAGGATTATTTTAGGCTAATTACTTTTCGATTTTTTTAATTTTTTACTTATTTACTTAGTTACATATTTATTTATTTACTTTGCGGTACGCGGGCCTCTCACTGTTGTGGCCTCTCCCGTTGCAGAGCACAGGCTCCAGACGCGCAGGCTCAACGGCCATGGCTCACGGGCCCAGCCGCTCCGTGGCATGTGGGATCTTCCCAGACCCGGGGCACGAACCTGTGTCCCCTGCATCGGCAGGCGGACTCTCAACCACTGCGCCACCAGGGAAGTCCCCTACTTTTTTATTTTTAATAAATTTATTTTATTTATTTATTTTTGGCTGCGTTGGGTCTTCGTTGCTGCACGGGGGCTTTCTGTAGTTGCAACAAGCGGGGGCTACTCTTCGTTGCGGTGCGCGGGCTTCTCATTGCGGTGGCTTCTCTTGTTGCAGAGCACGGGCTCTAGGAGCGCGGGCTTCAGTAGTTGTGACATGCAGGCTCAGTAGTTGTGGCTCGCGGGCTCTAGAGAGCAGGCTCAGTAGTTGTGGAGCAAGGGCTTAGTTGCTCCGCAGCATGTGGGATCTTTCCAGACCAGGGCTCAAACCCATGTCCCCTGCGTTGGCAGGTGGATTCTTAATCACTGCGCCACCAGGGAAGCCCCTAATTACTTTTAAGAAACAGAAGATTCAGGAAGTCTTTCTTTTTACCTCCCCTTTAACTGCCTAAAAGAGTTTAGATAGAGGGCCTGGTCCAGGAAGAGCGCTATCTCCGGTGCTCTTCCTCTCTGTGCCCCATTGGCTCTGCACGACCCAGCAAACATTTGTTTACCAAACATTTGTTTTTCCCCATTTTCCTGTAAGTTGCCTTCCTCCCCTTTGAAGTCCCAAATCCCTACCTCCCTTCCTCTCTCAGATGGCAGATAAACCTCAATTGCCTAACTTGTCCTTGAATCTTATTTTTCTTATGGGCCCCCCATACGTACGTAATTCAAATTGATTTTCACCTGTTAATTTGTCTCATGTCAATTTGATTCTTAGATCAGCCAGAAGACCCTAAACAAGGGTAGAGGGGAAGTTTTTCCTCCCCCAATTTTTCCTTGCTCCCTCTGAACTACACCAGGCATATTCTCATCTCTGGTGTTTTGCACTTGCCCCTCAGGAATACATCTCCCCCAAGTACCAGACTGGGCTCAAATATGATTTTGCAATGTTACCTTCACTGATCACCCCATTTAATATGGCAACCCTCCCTCCCCAACTCTTCCTGTCCTCTTTCACCGTTTTGTTCTTCCACAATAGCATGTTTACCATCTAAAATACATAATAATATTATATTTCACTTAATATTTTAAAAATCGGGTCCCTTTCCAATAAATAGAAAGATTTTTGTTAGAGCAAAAATCCGTTGTTCTGTTTTCTTCTTGGTATGTCCCCAACATTTACAAAAGTGCTTGACTCAAAGTAGGAGCTCAATAATATTTGAAGAATGAATAAAGGAGCAAATGAATGAATGATTTATCTTTATCATATGTAATGACTTTAAACAACACAAATTTATTACTTTACCGTTCTCCAGGTCTGAAGTCGGAAATGGGTCTGACTGGCCTAAAATCAAGCCATCGGCAGGGCTGTGTTCTTTTCTAGAGGCTCTGGGAAAGAATTTGTTTTCTTGCCTTTTTCAGCTTCTACAGGTCACCCACATTCCTTGGCTTGTGACCCCTTTCTCCATCTTTAAAGCCAGCAATGGTCAGTCGAGTCCTTCTCACATCAAACCACTTTCCCCTCTGCTTCTGTCTTCACGTCTCTTTCTGATTCTCTGTCTCCCTCTCCTGCTTCCAACTTCTACTTTTAAGGACCCTATGATATCATTGGGCTTAGATAATTGAGAATAACCTTCTTGTCTTAAAGTCAGCTGATTAACAACCTTAATTCCATCTGCTACCTTAATTCTCCTTGGCCATGTAATACAACGTATAAACAGGTTCCAGGGGCTAGGATACGGGCATCTTTGGGGGCAGGGCATTATTCCGCCCACTACAGGCAGGGGTCTATGGGAATTCCTCAGGAGCTACAGCTCTAGTCAAATCATCCAAGAATGCCACAGATCCATGTTACTAAGAGGCAGCAGCTCTGTGAAGGAGGCTCTCCTGTCAGGGCAGACTCTCTGCCACTGCCTTCTCTGGGCAATGTCTCTAGCTTGGACCTATGGACCTCTCAGTGGTTAGTCGATCAAAACCCCCTCTTGTCTAGTTCTCAATGGATAAGATACCAATAAGTGACTTCACATCAAGCTATGAATAATAAGGTTTCCTCTCCCAGGGCATCTGCATTTTTTAAGAGGAGTTTTTTAGCTGTAAGCCACAGAAAACCCATGTGGTTTGTACAATTAATGGTTTGTCTTTCTTACAAACAAGACCTCTGGAGGTAGCAGCTGCTGGCATTGGCTGGAGGACTTAAAATCAGCACCAGCGTCTCTCCTGGTGTCTTTGCTTGTCCTCATAATCAGGAGGGGGCTGCTGCATCCCAGCACCATATCCACATTCCAGGCAAGAAGGAGGCACAGAGCAAAGGTAGAACCACTAGTCATATCTCTTTTGCCAGAAAAAAAAATCTTTTCAAACCGCATCCCACACATAGGCATAGACTTCCCTTAAGGGCCAGGACACTATACTCCCAGATGCAAGCAAGTCCGGGGAAATGAGGGACTGTATTATCATGATTGATTTAGACCAGTCGTGATCTAATGTCTGCTGATGGGCATATTGCTGCCACGAACAGAATTTCCATTTGGTTAGCAGAGGGGTGCCAGGCTTAATAAATAAATATACAGGATGCCTTGTTAAATTAGATTTTCTGACAAAAAAAAAATACCACTTTTTTTTTTAGCATAAATATGTAATATTTGGGACAAATTTATACTAAACCTCATCCACTGTTTATTTGAAATTCAAATTTAACTAGGCATCCTCTGTTTTATCTGGCAAGGAAAAGGGGAAGTTAGTGTTCACTTGGGAACTCTCAAGACCTGCCATGAGAGGGATGGCATTTTATTCTAAAATTCGAATCTATGGTGGAAGAATTTCAGGTCTTATCCACAGGCTGGTGGGGGAACTCTTCTGTGACGAAGTCTTTAGGGCACGTTGACCTTCCATTCACATAGTTGTAGGATATTCTATGTAATCTCCAGATGAGATAAGTCTTCAGGGGGGTTGGTGGAGTTTTCCACTCTGATAATCTTAATGATAAAGGAGAATGGCTTCTCCTTTGTAGCAGTGTCTTCTGATCCGCTCATCCCCGTACAGAAATTGCTTGATTCTGGAAAGCAAAACTGGAAAGTGACAGAAGCAGCCAAAATAAAATTCTGCTGAAATTAATCTACGCCCTTCTTTTGACTGATTCAACTACTGGTAATGATGGGGTTAGTAATTTACAACTTCAGCACTCAATCAGAGGTAAGATTAATTAAAAGTATGAAAGTAACTTTAAAACACTGATTTTTAGAATAAAAGCTCTGTCCCTATCAACTCCTTCCCTCTTAGTTTTTCTTTTTCCCACTGTAATTTAAATATTCTGTAACTACCCAAGATATGGGTTCTGTGGCCTGCCAGGGCCTTCGGTTTGAGATTTTTGACATTTGTTTTGAGCCAGAGCTGGCGAACAGCAGTATCTCCAGAATCACAAGGTGTGAGTTGCTATGGAACACGGTTAAAGTATTGAATATTTTGATGTTGATTCTGACCACATGTGAGCATTTCCCACAGCTCTTAGAGCATTTCCCACAGCTCAAAACCATATTATTAAGTTAAAAAATTCATGATCACTTTACTTCTTCAGGTTTCAGGGTTCTCAGACAGAAAACATTAATTCAGAAATTAATGCATGATGATTCCATTCACATTGTCTGCATGCCCCATGGAGATTCTCCAAACTGTTTTTGCTCCCAGGAAACCTCAAACAATAATACAACATTTATCACATCTCAGGCCTTGCTGAGAGCAGTGACACCCTCTCTAACTCCTTTAACAGTTCACCTGTGGCCTTCCTCATAACATTTCCCCTTTGTGCATCAAATTTCCCACGTGTGAAACAGAAAGTGATGACAATATAACTAATTTAGTTATGTGAAGTGCTTTGAACAAAATGGTCATAACGTCTTAGCACAGTGTATGATGGTGTACACAGTCTAGTCCAGAGGCTCTCGAACTTGCTGCATTTTGGAATTACTCAGGGAGCTTTAAAAAATACTGGTACCTAAGTCTGTACCAAGGATTATGATTTAACTAGTGTAGAGTATGGCCTGGGTGTCAATATTTGTAAAAGCTCCCAGATGATTCTAATGTGCAATAAAGTCTGAAACCAGGGAACACTGCACCTTGGAAGCTATGAACAGGTCTCTTTCAGATGTGCCACTTATTAGAGTCCCTCAATGACAACCTGTAGGTGCACCCTTCATTCTGCTCACTGGGCTTGGCTCCCCGTAACCAGGAAGGAGGCGGAACAGCCGGGGGCAAGACCTGAGCCACACTAAGGGGGACTCACTCAGCTTGGAACACCCATGGGAAAGAGACTCTGGACTCTGACTGGAACAAACTGGAAACACGCTACTGATTGTAATTCAGGTTTTCTCTGGCAAGGTGGGGAAATGTAAATTGATGTCACCCTCGCTCAGCACAGCTTTGGTGAAGCCTGGGAGCTGGGGAAACTTTTGTTCACAAGGCAAACAAAGTCTTCAGCCTTAATAGAATTTGTCCAGTTTCCTTGAAGATTATATTAACTTGTAGGTGGGAGTGGGATGAAGACTTTTGAAGCTTTTATGGGCATTGAACTCAACTGCTCTTGGAAAAGGTCAAAGAGAAGGCATGGAATCAGGAGCCGGAAGAGAAAGGCCACCCAAGAGCTGTCAAGCCAAGGAGAGGTTTGGGAGAAGAGCTATCTCAAGGTGGGGAGGGGAGGAGATGGAGGTGAGGTGGGAAGGTGGGCAGAATTAATTTCTTAAAAGAGCAAAAACCTGGGCTTCCCTGGTGGCGCAGTGATTGAGAGTCCGCCTGCCGATGCAGGGGACACAGATTCGTGCCCCGGTCCGGGAAGATCCCACATGCCACGAAGCGGCTGGGCCTGTGAGCCATGGCCGCTGAGCCTGCGCTTCCGGAGCCTGTGCTCCTCAACGAGAGAGGCCGCAACAGTGAGAGGCCCGCAAACCGAAAAAAAAAAAAAAAGCAAAACTCTGAGATCACGCTATCCAGCCCCTCTCCTGGGGCTCCCCTCTAACATCTTGAGTAAATTTTATACTCCTCACTAATGTACTAATCCTAGTGCAAAGACAGTATAGTTTTCAAAGAGCTCAGAAAAGAGAGAATATCAGAGTATGAGTCACAATATAAAGAAAGAGGCTCTCAGCTATTACAAAAAATTGGTTTGCTCCCATCCCAAGGACATGCAGACAAATATGTAAAGCCTGTCTCCTTGAAGGACTACCAGGTATTAGTCCCCTGAGGCACCCGCATGTCTCTGTTCTGCACCGTGCAGAAAAATAAAAAGAAGAGTTATGAGGAGGCTTACAGCACTGGTTCTCAAACTCTGGCAATGCATCGGAGTCACCAGGAGGGTGGATTAAAACACAGATTGCTGACCCCACCCCTGGAGTTTCTGATTTAGTAGATGGGAACATTTCTAACAAGTTCCCAAGTGATACTGACACCACTGGTCTGGGCACCACCCTTTGAGAACCTCTGGTTCCTCATGCTCTCATAGAAATGATTTCCTTGTCTAGTGTTTATTATGGTCCGTTCTTTGAAATTTTAACGGATTTTATGAGAGAAGCGTGTTATGGTCAAATCAGTTGGGAACACACTGGACTGAAAGAAGTTAAAAGAGTTTTCTTTTGAAAATCAAAATAACTTCCTGTCTACACATACGCAGCTGTCTACCTTTATTTGACTTCCTGTTCCAGGAAATTCTTACCCAGAAAGATGAAATGGCAAATAATTTTATTGTTTGTTCTAGGAACTTCCTGAAAATCCATTAATCCGAACTCTAGACTATTCAATTTACCGTCATGAAAGTAAATATATTTTCGCAGGAAAGTATATACGCTGAGGAAGTACCACGTGAGAACACAGCAAGAAAATAGCTGATTACAAGCCAGAAAAAGAGATCTCACCAGAAACCAGCCCTGCCATTAGCTTGATCTTGGACACCTAGCCTCCAGAACTGTGAGGTATAAATTTCTAAGTCACCTAGTTGGTGGTATTTTGCTGTGGCAGCCAAAGCTAATATAGTTTCCTTAAGGCTGGACTCTGAACCAATGAGTCATGGCCATGACCCCTGACCTGTGACTCAGAAAACTCCTTCTTGCCCAGCTTATCCCCTGACATTATAGTTGTTTTATTTATTTATTTGTGGCGTGTGGAACTTCCTCGACCAGGGATTGAACCCATGCCCGCTGCATTGGAAGCGTGGAGTCTTAACCACTGGACCATACGTGATGATAATCATATTATTACTTTTATATTATATACTTTGCATTTTACAGAGTTCTTTTATAGGCATGAGCTCAGTGGCCCTAAACAACAGTTGAGGGATGTAAGGAGTTTTACTGAAGGGTTGGAAAGTGAAGACTTACTTAAGAGTCACAGCCACTAGAAAAAGGAAGGGCCAGAAACCTGTGGGGTTTTTTTTGTTTTTTGTTGTTAATATTTTTTTATTTATTTGGCTGCATTGGGTCTTAGTCGCAGCATGTGGGATCTTTGTTGCTGTGTGCACGGTCTTTGTCGTGATATGCGGGATCTTTTAGTTGTGGCATGTGGGATCTAGTTCCCTGACCAGGGATCGAACCCAGGCCCCCTGCATTGGGAGCGTGGAGTCGTAGCCACTGGACCACCAGGGAAGTCCCTAGAACCCTGTGTCGTTCCAAATTTATCACACATCATCCTATCTGGTAAGATTAAACTAGATACTAAATATTTCTAAATTCAATTGCTGGTATTTTCACTAGACCATTTTAATTTTTTTTTTTTTTTTGCAGTACACAGGCCTCTCACTGTTGTGGCCTCTCCCGTTGCGGAGCACAGGCTCTGGACGCGCAGGCTCAGCATCCATGGCTCACAGGCCTAGCCGCTCCGCGGCATGTGGGATCTTCCCGAACTGGGGCACGAACCTGCGTCCCCTGCATCGGCAGGCGGACTCTCAACCACTGTGCCACCAGGGAAGCCCAACCATTTTAATTTTGATTGTCCACATATGTTTTGGACTGATGTAATATATTTTATGTTGCATAATAAAGAATTTGTCTGGTCTTCATCCCAGGTTTCTGGCACAGAACTTCTAAAAACTTTGAAATTTTCTGAGTGAGAGAAGTGTCTTGGTTATGCTAATGAGATGACTCATATTGATATCAGCCCAACCTTCTGAAATCTGGATAAGAATGCAGATTTAGTTCACTTATGTGGCCAGTGATTAAACCAGTCATGCCTCCATATTGAAATCCCAATAAAAACTCTGGACATGAAAGTTGATTGGAGCTTCCTGTTTGGTGAACACATTGATGGGCAGAAAGGGTGACATGCCCTGATTCTACAAGGAGAGGACAAGGAGCTCTGTGTTCCCTTCCAGACCTCACTCTATGTGTATCCTTTTTAATAAAACTATAAAAACAAGTATAGCATTTTCCTGAGTTTATGAGTCAATCTAGTGAATTATTGAACCTAGGTGGGTCATGGGAACTTCTAAATCTACAGGCAGTAGGTCAGACATGCAGATGGCCTGGGAGCCCTACTCTGGGCTGGCACCTGAAATGGGGGGCAGTCTTGTGAACCACAAAGCCTTTAATGTGTGGAGTCTCATGCTACTCGGGGTGGTTAGTGTCAGAACTAAATTGTAGTACAGCCAGTTGGTGTTGGTCCAGTTCGGGGTTTTACCGAAATATTTTAACATGCAAAATTACTTTCCTAACTTCTTTCCAACAGTAATAGGTGTTCCTTTTGGAAAATATGGATAAATAAAAATAATCTATAATTCCCCTACCCCAACTGAACTATTCCACTATATATTCTTCCACTCTTTTTTCTGTGTATGTATCTTATTTTACAACTATGCTATGCCAATAATTTTATGAAAAGAAATACAACCTTACTAACAATTAGAGAAATACAAATTAAAATGGAAACAATAATAAGATGTTGCTTTATACTTCTCAGATTGGCAAAAATTTAAAAAGTCATAAAACACCAAGCGTTGTCAAGAATGCAGGAAATGAGACCTTTCATCAACTGTCCGTGTATATTAGATTGCAAAAAAATAGGCACATATTTATTTCTCTCATTTCTGTACGCTTGACCCTTTGCCATGTAACTTTGCCACTCCACTGTCAAGTGGTGGAGTATATTTCTCCAGTCTTTGAATCTGGGCTTCGTCATATGACTTGTTTTGGCCAATGGCACTTTTATAAACATGATGAAAGCAAAGGCTTGAAATTCTTCTGTTCATTAGAATTTGTCCTTTCTTATTGCCAAGATTTGTCCTTTCTGCCTCCATGTGAAGAAGCTGGAGCTGGCCTACTGAACGATGCGAGGCCATGTAGAGAAAGGCTCCAGCTTTTCCAGCTGTCCAACTATCACAGCTGAGAAGCTGGACATCTGAGTAAAGCCATCCTAGAAAATCCAGCCCCAGCCAAGCTCACCAGCCTAGAATAATTGGCTGTCAATCCAAAGAATTATGAGAAATAATAAATAATAAACTTATAAGCCAATGAGTTAAAGAATGGTTTATTACACAGCAAAAACTAACTGATACACAATGGGAGTGTAACTTATATACCACCACTTTGGAAAATACTGAGGCAATATATAATGAAGTTAAAGATGCATATATTCAGTGACCCTGCAATTCAAATCTTAAGTATGCACCTTGGAGAAAACCTCACAAATATGTCCAAGGAAATATGTACAAGAATGTTCATTGCATCCTTGTACATGTCATGGGAAAAATATTGGAAAAACGCAAGTGACTCATCAAAAGCAGACAAATTTATTATTTATAACGTATTCATATAATGGAATATACGTCACAATTGGAAGGACTAAGCTAGAACTACATGATTCAAAATGAATGAATCTTGAAAATAAAATGTTGAGTGAAATTAATTTTGAGGGAATGGTTACATTTCAGGAGATGAGGGTGATGGTGGGAGGAAAATACTGTTGAAGAGGGGCACAAAGATTCTTCAACTGGATCTGTAATATTTTAGTTCTTAAAGAAATATATTAAGGGCTTCTCTGGTGGCGCAGTGGTTGAGAGTCTGCCTGCCGTTGCAGGGGACGTGGGTTCGTGCCCCGGTCTGGGAAGATCCCACGTGCCATGGAGCAGCTGGGCCCGCTGAACCTGTGCGTCCGGAGCCTGTGCTCCGCAGCAGGAGAGGCCACAGTGGTGAGAGGCCCGCATACCACACACACACACACACACACACACACACAAAAAAAATATATATATATATATATATGAGAGGGATAGTTAGGGAGTTTGGGATTGACATGGACACACTGTTATATTTAAAATAAATAACCAACAAGGACCTACTGTATAGCACAGGGAACTCTGCTCAGTATTATGTAACAACCTCAATGGGAAAAGAATTTGAAAAAGAATAGATACATGTACATGTATAAATGAATCACTTTGCTGTACACGTGAAACTAACACTGCGTTGTTAATCAACTATACTCCGATAGAAAATAAAATGTTAAAAAAAAAACAGAAGCAAGTGTGGCAAAATATTAAAAATTGCAAAATCAGGGCGGTAACCACATACATTACTCTCTTTATTGTTTGTATATTTGAATTGGCTCATTAAACAACAAAAAATAACTTTACAGGTACCTACTTCATTTGCAAAAATAGCATTTGTAATGACTGCTTAATATTCTAGTTAAGGAGCTAATATTTCTAAAATTAATCCTTTAATTTTTGTTACGTAGGTGATTTGCAATTTTTCACATGCATAAATTAGGCTGTGATGAACATCTCTGTATGACACTGATTGTTTCCATATGAGTCATTCTCAGAAGTATAATTGATGGGTCAAAGTCTATTCAGTTTTTTAAGATTTCTAATATTTATATTCAAATTGTCTTTCAGAAGGTAATAATTTATACTACTGCTAGCAGTGTATGACCACTTTATCAACACTGAATAATATAGCTATTCATTTTCTCTTTGCCACTTTGAGAGTTATAATTGCCATTTGAATTTGTATCCTTTTGATTATGGTATGGTGTATTAATTTGCTAGGGCTGCCACAACAAAGTACCACAGACTGGGTGGCTCACACAACAGAAATGTATTTTCTCACAATTCTGGAGGCTGGAGGTCTGAGACGGCAGTGTTAGCAGAGTTGGTTTCTTCTGAGGCCTCCCTCCTCGCCTTGTAGATGTCTGTCTTCTCCCTATGTCTTCACGTGGTCTTCCTTCTGTGTGTGTCGGTGTTCAAATTTTGTCACATTAGGATATGGTCTTATTGGATGAGGGCCTACTCTAACGATATCATTTTAACTTAATTATCTCTTTAAACATCTTATCGCCGAAGAGTCACATTCTGAGGTATTGAGGATTAGATCATCAACACATGAATTTGGGAGTGACACAATTCAGTCCGTAACAGATAATGAACATTTTTTCATAAATTTATTATCCAATGGAATTGTTCTACTGTAAATTTTTTATACTTGTGTCCTTTGCCGTTTTATTGCATCCTCTTATTGGAAATTTTGCTTATTGATTTGTAAAATTTTATTATATATTAAACTACTTGTCACAAAAGTTGCATGTTGTTAAAAAAAATGATTAGAGAAGACCATTTAGGTGATACAAACAACCTGTATCTAATACTTCTTGAAGTGGATGGTCTCCATTTCGAGAACTGCAAGATGAGGCAGAAGGCAGGAGGCTTTTTTTTTTTTTTTCATGATGTGTGATCACATCCCCTAGACTGGGGTAATACTTACTATTTTTTTCAGGAGGCTTTTATAGGATAAAGAATTAAGAACAAGGGAGAGAAAACTAGAAAATATCTGATTGGCAGTGGCCACATAGTCAATCTTGTTTGGAGTGAGAAGGAACAAGGAAGTTACTGTAGAGCCTTAGTGGTAGGCTATTAGCCTATTAGTATACTTGTCAGTATAGGCTGACGAGATATACTGCATTTCAAGCAGAGCATTTACAAGGACAGGAAAGTTATTTAGGTTTCAGTTTGCTGACAGGGCACCCCAGGCAGGAGCAGCTCCATCTTGGGCCTAGAAAGTTCTCTCAACAATATATTTTTTTTCCCAGTCTGTTGTCGGTTATTTGATAGGATTTTGTTTCCATGTAGAAGAATTTTGCTCCCGTTCAGAAGTTTTATGTCAAATGAAGGTCTTTCCCTTTATAGTTTTCTGCATTGAGAATCCCACAATCTTCATATTTATCTATACAGTTGTCCCTTGGTATTCACTTGGAATACCATCCTTTAGAACAGTTGTGCTGGAGGAGATCTCAGAATCCAAGGACCGCCCAAAGCTCTTATATAAAATACCATAATATTTGCATATAACCTATGCACATCCGCCCATATATTTTAAGTCATCTCTAGATTACTTATAATATCTAATAAAATGTAAATAGTTGTAAATACAATGTAAATGCATACAACTTCCAGCAAAGGGTAACTCAAGTTTTGTTTTTTAGAACTTCCTGGAATTTTTTTTTCCTGAATATTTTCAATCCGCGTTTGGTTAACTCTTTGGATGCAGAAACTGCAGCTATGAAGAGACAATTGTATATTTAATACACTAATAAGTTTTACTTATAATTTTTTAAAAAATATTTATTATTCATTTATTTATTTTGGCTGCACTGGGTCTTAGCTGTGGCACGGGGGATCTTCGTTGAGGCATGCGGACTTCTTAGCTGCAGCATGCATATGGGATCTAGTTCCCCAACCAGGGATCGACCCTGGACCCCCTGCATTTGGAGCATGGAGTCTTACCCACTGGACCACCAGGGAAGTCCCATTACTTATAATTTACAGATAAATTTTACCTATAATTTACATTACTTTCATGCTTTGTTTTTTACATGTAAACATTCAAGCATTCTTTTTTTCTTTTTAAACTTTATTTTATTTATTTATTTATTTATTATTGGCTGCTTTGGGTCTTCGTTGTGGTGTGCAGGCTTCTCATTGCGGTGGCTTCTCTTGTTGCAGAGCACGGGCTCTAGGCACGCTGGCTCAGTGGTTGTGGCGCACAGGCTTAGCTGCTCCGCAACATGTGGGATCTTCCCGGACCAGGGATCTAGCCATGTTCCCCTGCACTGGCAGGTGAATTCTTAACAACTGCACCACCAGGGAAATTAAGCATTCTTTACATTTAAGTAGTTAATCCAGATGGAATTCATCTAATTTATGTTATGAAGTATAGAACTAACTTAATGTTTTCCTAAAATATTTAGCCATTTGCCTGAACTTGGTAGCCTATATTTTGGGTAGGTACATATTAAATATTTTAAAAATAAAAATAAAACTACTGTCCCTTATTGGCCTTTTGGTAGTGTTTACATGTAAACTTTTGTGATGGTTCAATGTCCTTTTTTTACTGTAAGTTCTGGGAGAAGTATATCTGTTGATTTTAGTTGTAGGTTGGTTAATTTCATTTTTACCATTGTCTGAGGTGGGGTAAATGAATCATGTTTGCCTTAATGTCAATATGTAACTTCTGACCTTTTCATTCTGAACAGGGTACAAGAAGAGATTTAGCTACTGCTCATCACCCAGTTCTGTGTTACTCAGAGCAGCATACAAATGCTTCCTTTTGTAAGTTCTGTTTAGCTTTTGAAAAGAAGAAGGACTTTTAAGTATTGAATTAATGAATACTTTTCATAACACTCAACAAGAGAATAAAGGCCAATTTTTTTCTGTCAATGAGGCTGAATACCCATTTCATTAGGAGGGGAAAACATCCTCTTCAGTTCTTCCCCCAGCCCTGGCGGCTCCTTAGAAACCATCACAGTTCAGAAAATGTTTAAACAGTCAACTGCTATCTCCTTTCATTCAAAGGTAAACCGCTCTTTGGAATCTCTACCACCTAGTGCTGAATGTAAGGTAGAAAATGTCAACACATAGTTTAATAAGGTAAAGTTCACTATGAAATAACTGCCCGATTTGAGCAAAAGCAAAACTTTGATCAAATTGTTTCAGAAATCAAAAAAATATTCTATCTCAATAAACTCCTTGCCATCCTACACTGGAAAGCTTAACAATAGCATCACATTGACTCACTTCTACGGATGTGAGTGTATATTATGTTATACACTGTATATTATAGTGTTATATGTTATAGTGTATATTATTCTTAGAATTCTGAGTCGTAGAATCCTCACCTCATGGAGGCATGAAAAAAATCGGTGATTCTATCCATTCCTTTCTGGTTGCAGAACTGCAAGGGACATGTCATTTGGGGGAACAAATCTAGTAATTCTTTTATCCATTAAGGTCTTTTGAAACCGGATACTGTGATGACCTGGAAAGGGGAAAACTTTGTGGCTAGAGGCAAGACGGGGAGGGGTGGCAGTAGTGGGAACTTACTTTTCATTCTATATTATTTGTACATTTTCAATCCTATACCAAGTTCATGTATAATATATTCAAACTAATTAGTTCTCTTTAAAGTTATTTTTATTGTATTTATTTTTTATAAATTTATTTATTTTATTTTTGGCTGCGTTTGGGTCTTCGTTGCTGCACTTGGGCTTTCTCTAGTTGTGGCGAGCGAGGCCTACTCTTCTTTGCGGTGCGCAGTCTTCTCATTGTTGTGGCTTCTCTTGTTGTGGAGCACGGGCCCTAGGTGCACAGGCTTCAGTAGTCATGGCACGCAGGCTCAGTAGTCGTGGCTCATGGGCTTAGTTGCTCCGCAGCATGTGGGATCTTCCCGGACCAGGGCTCGAACCCATGTCCCCTGCATTGGCAGGAGGATTCTTAGCCACTGTGCCACTAGGGAAGTCCTAAAGTTATTTTTAAACAGTAATTTTTATGCTAGGGCCCAGTTACATTTGGAATAAATGCAAGTCAGAGTGTAACAGTAGGCTCTGTACCACTGCTCCAGGTAGAAACAATTGATTTACATTTTAAACAATTTATTTTTTCTTTCTTTCATTCATTCATTCATTCAACAAATATCTAGGTAACAACTCTGTGCCAATAATCATGTACATAGGATGGTGAAGATCGTGGTGGGGCTATAAGGGATTATGCACGGAGAATGGAGAGGGGGATTATTGAGATTATACAGATTGTGCAGCAATTCATAAAGCAATCATACAGGTGAATAATGAGTGAGATTTGCCATAACCTTGATGGGATGCGATTAGTTGATGGAAAAGTACACTCTGATAAACACTGAAATGGGTAAAAAATATGATGACATTTTATCGAATATCTGTCACGCTTCTTTATCTGCTGCCGTGATGACATTTTTCATCCATATGCTTCTTGTGCTGTCTTCCTAAATCATAATCCTTGTCTTAGAGTTTGAAGGGGGAGCCAAGGGAGGATTCCTTTTATTTTACCAGTATTTATTGAGGCAGTTAATTTCATGAACTTCATAAATAACTTTATAAATGATTCCAAAGAAAATTGTTTATTTCATTGTTTAGATTTAAGGCAGATAAGGGACAAATTCATGACCATACGTGGTTCATAGCTTCTAAACTGTTAAGTATCATAAAGGAAGCATTCTCATTGTCTTCAACACTTAAGAAAAAGTTCTACCTTCCAATGCAAGCAGACAGAAAGCAAGTCCTGTGAGACTTCCTTCAATTAAATATGAAGTAGTTGATATTGCTCCAATCCCTGTTATTACCAGGATGCAGAGGCTAAGCTTGGCAATGGAGCTCAAAACACTGAATAACATTGACTTGAGGGCAGAACATAGGAAATCACAATGAAAAGACAAACATGAAATCTTAGGGTTTTTTTTTTTTTCCTGTTTGTCTTTTCTCTTGAGGAGGATGGAGAAAAATACTTCTCTAAAGCACAATTATTAAATTGTCATTCTATATCTGTTTTCCCTACTCAAAAACTGTTAGTTACCTTCTACTATTTCTTTTCAAAACCAAGAGGTATTTCTATTTCATTAAAAACTGCTCAATCTCCTAAGCAAAGCTCAAAGGCTATGACTGAAATTTAACCACATTCTTCTCACATTCGTAATAGACTTCATAAATTTAGAGAAGTAAACTTTTTAGAATGTAAGTAAATTTTACAACAAAAGGATTTTTTTTTAATTTTTATTTATGTATTTATTTATTATTTTTGGCTGTGTTGGGTCTTCGTTTCTGTGTGAGGGCTTTCTCTAGTTGCGGCGAGTGGGGGCCACTCTTCATTGCGGTGCGCAGGACTCTCACTGTCGCGGCCTCTCTTGTTGCAGAGCACAGGCTCCAGACGCGCAGGCTCAGTAGTTGTGGCTCACGGGTCTAGTTGCTCCGCAGCATGTGGGATCTTCCCAGACCAGGGCTCGAACCCGTGTCCTCTGCATTGGCAGGCAGATTCTCAACCACTGCGCCACCAGGGAAGCCCAACAAAAGGATTTTTTGATATCATGATATAACATATTTTTTAAGATAACAGATTTAATAGGGAGCTCTTATTCATCCCACTAATACAAGGAAGCTAATGTGATTTCCCTATGGATTAGAGTTTATGTTTTGGAACCGATGAGTCACGTTATATTGCCAAAAGAGGAATCAGAACAGCTTGGTGAACTATAGGAACCAAACAAGATAAGAAGGATCAAGTTCTCAACTAAGCATCTAATATTAATGTAATGAGTATTTTCAAGTCAGAGCCTTTCTAACTATAAAGTAGAAAAACATCGGAATTGGTACACTGATTTGCACAGTATTGTTTTGCTAAATATAGTAGGTATTCCAATTTCATTCAAAAAGAAGCTTAGCTTACTTCTGTCAAATGACAAAAACAACACAATTTAGTAATGAGCTTGATGTCTTTTATTCAAGGAAAAATAATCTATGGCTTGCGGGCTTGGGTGAGGGGTGCAGTACCTCATAAGCAGTGGAACACTCTTCTGGAGGGATTTGGGGCAAGAGCGAGTTTTATAGGGTATTAGTAGAGGCAACACAGCAATGGGGCATGAATGGCTAGGAGGTCTGGGATTTCCTTGTAAGGTCGGCAGGTCTTATTTTTTTTAATTTATTTATTTTTTTTGGTAAAATTTATTTATATTTTTCGCTGCGCACAGGCTTTCTCTAGTTGCAGTGAGCAGGTGCTACTCTTCGTTTCGGTGCCCGGGCTTCTCATTGCGGTGGCTTCTCTTGTTGCGGAGCACGGGCTCTAGGCACGTGGGCTTCAGTAGTTGTGGCATGTGGGCTCAGTAGTTGTGGCTCATGGGCTCTGGAGTGCAGGCTCAGTAGTTGTGGTGCACGGGCTTAGTTGCTCCGTGACATGTGGGATCTTCCCAGACCAGGGCTCGAACCCGTGTCTCCTGCATTGGCAGGCGGATTCTTAACCAGGGAAGTCCCCTTATTTTCTAGAATAAGCTGAGCTTGAGGATTGTGACTGGTGTGTGTCAGGTCTCCTTGACTGGAGTTTCCCATAAAGTGCAGGCTGACTTAGGTTTAGATTTGTGATGTGGGCCAGGCCACTGGGGCGACCTCCATTTTGTGGGTCCTGATGTATGAATTAACTGTCACTTCACTGTTTACCTGGTAACAACTTACCTTGTGGTATTAGCTGTAACATAAAGAGCAAACAATTTTGGGGACTCACATAAAACTCCATGACAGTGGCTACAACTCTATATTATAGAATGTTTACTTTCCTGCATTACATATTTAAATCCATTTTTAATATCACTTATTTTGAAGAATATATTTTCAAAAATAATCGGTTTTTTAAATTAGCTTTTTTAAAAATAAATTTATTTATTCATTTATTTAATTTTTGGCTGCATTGGGTCTTCACTGCTGCGTGCAGGTTTTCTCTAGTTGTGGCGAGCTGGGGCTACTCTGTTGCGGTGCGAGGGCTTCTCTTGTTGCAGAGCACAGGCTCTAGGCACGTGGGCTCAGTAGTTGTGGCTCGCGGGCTTAGTTGCTCCGCGACATGTGGGATCTTTCTGGACCAGGGCTCGAACTCGTGTCCCCTGCATTGGCAGGTGGATTCTTAGCCACTGTGCCACCAGGGAAGCCCTAAAATTAGCTTTGATAAGAAACACACGCATAGTGAAAATTCTCTTTTCCACCTCTGTTGACTCCTCCCCTCCACAACCCCCACTTCAGGCTCTCAGTACAATCAGCTTCTTGTGTAAGAAGTTCTACACACATCTAACCATTATATATGTATGCGACACCTTGGGTACACAGGATTCTGGGGCTGTGATTAAACTTTATATTTGCCTCCTCTTGCCCATTTAAAGTTTATTCCACAGGGTTCACTTTCCTGCTCCAGGATGAATACTCAGCTCATGTACAGTTAACAGAGGACACATTGTTAGTTCAGTAATTTGATTGTTCAGTCATATGCATTAACCGAACTCCAAAACTAATTTAAGGCTTCTTACAGCCACTCGCCATTTTTCTCTTCCTAAATCCTCTCTCCTTTACATACTCTATTTTTAAACCAGGGTTTGGATAAGGGATCAAGGGTTGTGAAATTGTCAACAGTTTCCTTTGTTAATTCTACATAGTGATGGAGGTACCAGGAAAAGCCACCCTCTTTGACATATGCCTTATTTTGAGCTAATGGCCTATGAGAACCAGCAGATATAGGAAAAGCTTTAAAAGGAACAAGTTTTCCTTTTACAGAGGAAATTTACATGTATGAAAGGTATTTCCATTTGCAGAGAGGTCTCCCTCTCCCTTACAAGGAAGGAGAGAAGTCTGAATAACTCTCATCAGCACAGAAGGCATCTGAATAACAAACCTTTCTAAAGAACCCTTGTTTGGTCACTTTCCCATAAACTGCCTCCCCCACCCCCACCACCTCCAGCCAGAAACCCCAAACTCCTTTTCCTTTGTTTTAGCCTAAGATGGTGTATAAGCTGGAGTTCTAACCACACTTTGAGTTATTCTTTGCTGGCTACTCCCACATGGACCTGTAAACTTCTGTTTATTTTCTTTTGTTTATCTGTGTCTTTGGCTAGTCTCATTGACAGGGCCCCAGATGGAGAACGTGAGATGGACAGAGGAAAAGATTTTTCTTCCATCCCTACAACCTGGAATGTCTATTTCACCTGTGCTTTGGTACTGAATAGTTTATTGGTGCTTCATTAAAACAGAGAAAGAGGTCTGTATTTAAATAGCGTTACATGTATAGAAAACGCTACATATTGTCCTGTATCTTACTTTGTTCACTTAATGATAAAGCATTTGAAATTATTTGGAGGTTAGGAACACTTAGGGTATTTTAGTTCTAAGCATTAAACAATACATCTCTTCTTTGTGAACTACAAATTGGCATTTTCCATTGGCACTTGTCATCTACCTCTATAAGGGTTAAATCATGCGCGGCTGCAGCTGCTGACTTTCAACACCCCCTGAAAGGAGTTCAGGTGGAGATCAGGAATGAGGCACTCTGTGCTCTGGGAAAAACTGGCAGAACAGGTCTTCAGATAGTTAGGTATTTTCAGGAGCCAATTTTATGAGCCCAATTCTTATATCTCCTCATATCTAGAAAAACACTAAAGTCCTTCATGGTGACGTCTGCTCCTCGTGACTAGCAGAAACCTTCTACAAAAAAATGTGCTTGACTGCATGTATTCCCTCTTCACCAAAATCACATATATAAAAATAATGATAATAATAATAAAAAAAATAAAAAAATAAAAAAAAAATCACATATATACTGACCTTCTCCCCTGCCTCTTTGGAAGAGTTTCTCAGAGCTATGTGGGATGCTGTCTCCTCATTTTGCCCCAAATAAAACTTAACTCAGAACTCTCACGTTGTGCTTTTTTTTTTTTTTTTATTGGAAGAATCATACACCATGATGCAGTGAGATTTATTCCAGGGATGCAAAGACAATTCAATACACAAGTATCAATTAACGTGATGTATCATATTAACAGAGCAGGGGTTAAAAATCACATGATCATTTCAATAAGTTGTGCATTTTTTTAAGTCAACATCTTTAAACTCTTAAAAGCCATAGCAAATTTTTACATGGTACACTGTGGAGAAAATCCCCATATGCCCTCCTCCCTATAGCCCCCAAATTTGGTCCTTTTAAAGTACTGAGTTTATGTATCTATGGTCAGAAGGCTACATTTTAAACACATGTGTTGTCATTCACAGACCCATGCAGGGGCATTTTTCTTACCTGATCATCTTTGGTTCCATCTACTACGGTAGACTGCTCTGTGTTTTGGAATGAAAGATGGGGCGAGGAGAACTAGACAATGCATCGATAAACAATTTTTTTTTCACATCAGCATCACAATTATACTGGTGGAGTTGGAGGAAAACTAGATGATGAGGTCTTTAAGAGATACATTCTATCATGTATATTTAGTACTCTCTCTCCTGCACTGCCCTTGCACAGTGATGTTAGCACTCAACAAAATCTTATTATCTGACTAACACTACTTTAGCCATCAAAGTGATAGGAACAGAGTAAAGGGACAAAGTGGGTGATTAGATAGTTAATCCCACTAGGGGATCATAAATAAAGTAGGAGAGACTTTTTTTTTTTTTTTTGCGATACGCGGGCCTCTCACTGCTGTGGCCTCTCCCGTTGCGGAGCACAGGCTCCGGACGCGCAGGCTTAGCGGCCACGGCTCACGGGCCCAGCCGCTCCGCGGCATGTGGGATCTTCCCGGACCAGGGCACGAGCCCGTGTCCCCTGCATCGGAAGGTGGACTCTCAACCACTGCGCCACCAGGGAAGCCCTGAGAGACCTTTTAAGTTAATGATCACTCAAGAACGTAGGCTTGCTTAACAACAAATCCATGCCACAGAAACACAAGACATTCCCCCAAACAATAAAAAGATGGCGGAATGAGACCTACATCCTGCCCATTGAAGTTAGCACATTAATGATCCTTGAGAAGGGGCTTTTCCTGCATATATCTAAGCAGATATATAGGGGAAAGGTGACATTATACTGAAACCTGAGATGATTGACCATATTCTAGTATATGTTACTGCCTTTTTGATCATTTCCATAGTGCCATGACAGTCCCAGTTGGGCCATAGAGGGTCGAAAACTCCTTCGCCCAGTGTGGAGGAGGAACTGATGATGGAAGCTTGATGTCTACGCAAGAACGAGGAGGAAGGTGGTCTTCTTTCTCCCCACTTTTCCTTTGATTATAAAAATGTAGCCCACTAGTTCTCAGCGTGGCACTCCCTTGCCTGTCCGCTTGCATCTCTCACAAGCATCCAAACCTAATAAACTCTTTCCATGCCTGTCACTCTGCCTCTCATTGAATGCTTTTTGTGCTGAGACAGAAGAACCTATGCTCTACTGAGTCGTGAGACGCGTTCTGCAGTTTGAAAATCGGATTTCCCTTCTGTTTAAAGAAATATTGGATCATCAAAGAGAATTTAGTTACTGGTCTGGCACGCAAACAGATTAGAAGTCACCACTACATCTTACCAACAAGTAAAAATGCGAACAAACTGAAAAATAAACAAGTCTTCTTAGGTCTGTCAGGGAAGTGAGGTCACAGGGCAAATGACTGCTCCTGAATCTGGAAAGACAAATTAGGTGGATACAGGTAATCACAACTTAGTGGAGCAGAAACCTCCATGGAACCATTACCGGGATAGGAAAACGTGAGCTGTAAATGATGAATTGCTGGGGGCTCATTGTGGACAAGTCTGACAGATAAAATCTCTAGTGGGAGCCCTGCACTTCTGTGAGTTTTACTTCCTGGAGCTCTACCAGAAAGGTGCTCACAGCAAATATCAGAGAAAAATACCCTTGGGCTTTCAGCAGGGTAAGGGGAAAAGTATCCACTTCAAATACAGCAGAGCATTTCGTTCTTCTTAAGAAAGTCTGTCCTTCAGAGCAACTATCTTACCAAAGGCCTAACCTATTCAGATTTTATCAGAGCCTAACTGACCTGAGTGAAGAGAAATACCCAGCTCCATCCCCCTGCAGCCAACCTGTCCCACCTAGGCGGGGAAAAATCTAAGAGGCACCTGTGAAGGTCACATCCCATGGGTACAGGCTCACCAAAAGACCAGAGACCTAATCATGGGACTACAGAATGCTTCCCCTCCCCACATTTTACCATCATATTATTAAAGGCCCATGTATGGTAGTTTTTTAAACTCAGTGTATCATGCTTGACTTTCAACAAAAGATTGCAAGGCATACTAAAAGGTAAAACACACAGTTTGAAGAACTAGAACAAGCATCAGAACCAGACCCAGATAAGACAGGGATGTTGGAATTCTCAGATTGTGAATCTTAAACAACTATCTTTAATATGCTAGGGGCTCTAATAGAAAAAGTAGACAGCATGCAAGAATAGGTGGGCAACGTAAGCAGACGGATGGAAATTCTAAGAATAAAAAGAAATGCTAGAGTTCAACAAAACCATAACAGAAATAGAGAATGCCTTTGATGGTCTGAGGAAAGAATCTCTGTGCTTGAGGATATGTAGAAGCTTCCAAAACTGAAAAGCAAAAAGAAAAAAGCCTGAAAAAAATTGGAACAGAACAGCCAAGAGAAGTGACACAACTAAAAAGGTGTAACTTACACCTAATGAGGCTACCAGGAGGAGAAGAAAGAAAGGAACAGAAGAAATATTTGAAGCAATAATAATTGACAATTTCCCCCAAATTAATGTTAGACACCAAACCACAGATCCAGGAAGTTCAGAGAACATGAGGTAAGATAAATGTCAAAAGAACTAGGTCATGTTCAAGTTGCAGAAAGACAAAGAAAAAATTTTAAAAGAAACCAGAGGGAAGAACACCTTACCTATAGAGGAGAAAAAATTAAAATTACATCCAACTTCTCCTCAGAAGCAAACAAACTTGAAGGGAGTGAAGTGAAATATTTAAAGTGTTCAGAGAAAAAAACCCCACCAACCTAGAAACTAATAAGCGATTAAAACGAGGTTGCAGGATACGTGGTGAGCATACAAACATTAATCACTTTCCTATCACCAGCAAAAACAAATGGAATTTGAAATTAAAAACACATTACCATTTATATTAGCATCACCAAAAATAAAAGACTTAGGTATAAATCTAACAAAATATGTTAACTCAGAATGAATTATAGACCTAAGTGTAACAAAGCAAAACTATAAAATTCCTATAAGATAACGTAAGAGAAAATCTAGATGACCTTGGGTATGGTGATGACTTTAACACAGCACCAAAGGCATGATTCATGGAAGATATAATTGATAAGCTGGACTTCAGTAAAATTAAAAACTTGGGTTCTGTGAAAGACATTGTCAAGAGAAAGAGAAGACAAGCCACAGACTTGTGGAGAAATATTTGCTAAAGAAAATATTTGCTAAAGACATAACTGATAAAGGACTGTTATGTAAAATATACAAAGAATTCAAGCTTAACAGTAAGAAAATGAACATAGTCATTAAAAATGGGCAAAAGACCTAAATAGATACCTTATCAAAGATATATATACGTGGCCGGAGCAACTAAGCCCGTGCACCACAACTACTGAGCCTGTTCTCTGGAGCCCGGGAGACACAACTACTGAGCCCGCATGCCACAACTACTGAAGCTCACGCGCCTAGAGCCTGTGCTCTGCAGCAAGAGAAGCCACCGCAGTGAGAAGCCCGCGCACCACAACGAAGAGTAGTCCCCGCTCACGGCAACTAGAGAAAGCCTGCACGCAGCAATGAAGGTCCAATGCAGCCAAAAATAAAATACATAAATAAATAAAAATTTTTTAAATGTGAAAAAAAAGATATATACATGTGGCAAATAAGCATATGAAAAGATGCTCCACATCATATGTCATCAGGGAAATGCAAATTAAAATAAAAATAAGATACCACCACACACCTATTAGTATGGCCAAACTCCAAAACACTGACAACATCAAATGCTGCTGAGGATGGGGAGCAATAGGACTTCTCATTCATCGCTGGTGGGAATGTAAAATGGTACAGCCACTTTGAGAGACAGTTTGGCAGTATCTTAAAAAACTAAATATACTCCTCCCATGTGATTCAGCAATCACACTCCTTGGTATTTCCTCCAAAGGAGTTGAAAACTTGTTTCCACACAAAAACCAGCACATGGATGTTCACAGCAGCTTTATTCATAATTGCCAAAATTTAGTAGCAACCAAGACGTCCTTCAGTACGTAAATGGATAAATTAACCATGGTACTTCCAGACAAGGAATATTGTTCAGCGTTTAAAAAGAAAAAAAAGCTATCAGGCCATGAAAAGACATGGAGGAAACTTAAACGCATATTGCTAAATGAAAGAAACTAATCTAAAAAGACTGCATACAGGGCTTCCCTGGTGGCGCAGTGGTTAAGAATCCACCTGCCAATGCAGGGGACACGGGTTTGATCCCTTGTCCAGGAAGATCCCACATGCTGCAGAGCAGCTAAGGCTGTGTGCCACAACTATTGAGCCTGCGCTCTAGAGCCCGCGAGCCGCAACTACTGAAGCTCATGCACTTAGACCCCGGGCTCTGCAACAAGAGAAGCTACCGCAATGAGAAGGCCGCACACCGCAACAAAGAGTAGCCCCCGCTCACCGCAGCTAGAAAAAACCCGGTCGCAGCAACAGACCCAGCGCAGCCAAAAATAACTAACTAAATAAATAAATTTATTAAAAAAAAAAAAGACGGCATCCAATATAATTGCAACTATATGACATCTGGAGAAGGCAAGCTATAGAGACTGTAAAAAAGATCAGTTACCAGGAAGCAGGGGATAGGGAAGAATGAATAGGCAGAGCACAGGGGATTTTTAGGGCAGTGAAACTATTCTGTATGATAATAAAATGGTGGATAAGATATTATTACACATTTGTCAGAAAGCACAGAATGTAAAATACCAAGAGTGAACCCGAAGGTAACATGGGCTTTGGGTGAAAATGATGTCAGTGCAGGTTCATCCATTGTAAGGAATGTACCACTCTGGTGAGGGATATTGATAGTGCGGGGAAGCTGTGCATGTAGGGAAGCAAGGGATACATGAGAACTCGCTATTTCCTGCTCACTTTTTTTTTTTTTTTTTTTTTTTTGCGGTACTCAGGCCTTTCACTGTTGTGGCCTCTCCCGTTGCGGAGCACAGGCTCCGGACGCGCAGGCTCCGGACGCGCAGGCTCAGCAGCCATGGCTCACGGGCCCAGCCGCTCCACGGCATGTGGGATCTTTCCGGACCGGGGCACGAACCCGTGTCCCCTGCATCGTCAGGCGGACTCTCAACCACTGCGCCACCAGGGAAGCCCTCCTGCTCAGTTTTGCTATGAAACTAAAACTAAGAAATCGAGACTTCCCTGGAGGTCCAGTGATTAAGACTCCCGGCTTCCACTGCAGGGGGCATGGGTTTGATCCCTGGGCGGGGAACTAAGATCCTGCATGCCAGGCCGTGTGGCCTAAATAAATAAATAAAACTAAAAAATAAAATCTTAAAAATGAAGTCTATTTAAATGAAAAAACAATATTGGTAAAACAGAGCTCGCTGGCTGGTTTGGTTATCTATTCTGAATCACCCTGCCTGTAATTTTTTTCCTCTTCCAAGTATAGCTATAGTTCATGCTGAAAACAATTTGGTGGATTAGGGAAATTTTCTGTGTAGTCATTTTACATATTGGGAAGAAAAAATGGCAGATTTAGGAATTTCATACCTTAACTGTGAAAAAGGAGAAAGGAAACACCAGTAATTCTGGAGACAAACGGAAATAATTAAATGTGTAATTAGTTTTGGTAACATTGATATTTTTACCATGGTTGTCACATGGCAAAGCTATCATGAAGTTAAGAGAAATCAGGATAGGAGGCTCTCACTGAAGCTAGAATGGCCATTTTTATTATGAGTAAATCCCGCCTTAAAAAAGGAAATTTTCTGGAAATTCCCTGGCAGTCCAGTGGTTAGAACTCTGTGCGCTTCCACTGAAGGGGTTCAGGGAAGTAAGACCCCACAAGTTGTGCAGCCTAAAAAAAAAAAGGTTTTCTGAAAAGAAGTGGAAGTTTAATCGGATAAGTATTTACTAATTGTTATGAAAATATTCCAGTGCCCCAGAAATTTCTTCTTACCTTTCTTTTCAGAAATTTTAGCATATTTTTTTCTCCTATACTATAGTCACACCAAATATTTATATAATTTAAAACATTTTTTTAAATGGGAAAGAAGCCTGTATTCTTCCCTTTATAATTCTGGCTTCAATTCTCCTCTGCCTTATCCTTCTTAATGAAACATATATTCACAAGAAGCTTGGGACTTCCCTGGAGGCGCAGAGAGCCCTGGTCCGGGAAGATCCCACATGCTGCTGAGCAACTAAGCTCATGCGCCACAGCTATTGAGCCTGCGCTCTAGAGCCCATGAACCACAACTACTGAGCTGCATGCTGCAACTACTGAAGCCCGCACACCTAGAGCCCATGTTCCACAACAAGAGAAGCCATCACAATGAGAAGCCTGCGCACCACAACGAAGAGTAGCCCTGATGTGCTGCAACTAGAGAAAGCCCGTGCAGCAACGAAGACCCAACGCAGCCAAAAATAAAATCAATTAATTAAAAAAATATATAAAAAAGACAAAAGAAGCTTCAAAACTTTTGAAATTAGAACAATCAATTTTCAAACACTCTGGTGATTGAGGGAAGAGGTAGTGTACAATGGTCCTTTACCAAATCCAAGTGCATGAGGCAGTAAGTCAAACTCTTCAACTGAGGATAGAATTCTCCTGTGCCTAGAAGTACCTGAAGTGAACATCATTACTTAACTTTGATTTTCCGTTTGCATTTCTAATTCCAAGCATCAGTGAAATAGAAAACAAAGTGGTAATGTGCCACCTTGTGGAAGCACGAGGAATAGAACTATTGTAGGATTTTTTTTTTCCATGATGAGAATTTAACGTTGTATTTTTATGTTTTTTCCAATTATACAAGCAATAATTGTCCAGCGTAAAAAAAAAGTAAATAAAGTGGCTACTCAAATATTAGTTGAGTATATGAAGAAAACAGTAACCACCCCAGTCTTGATTTGGGCTGTGCCCTGTTGAAGCCGCACAATGAATAAATGAATGAATGAAATTTTAAAAGTCTGATTTTTCAGGTCAGTTATTGCCTCCAGGCCTGGCCTTACATTAGGATCTTATCTTCCAAAAATATTGTTAATGTTCCATTTGGGGAGAAAGTGATAAAACTTTATTTACATTCGTATACGTATTAAAAATGATCTGTTAGTACTATTGGCAACTCTCCATTTCCCTGTGTGGGGTGTATCACCATCAACCAAAATACACATTTCACTATGGGTTATTATGGGATAGTTGAATACAGAAGACCTGGAGATCAGTGGACTCTCCCAGAAAGGGTGATCCTAGGCCCACTGTTGAAGACAGAGCTGGATGGCTCCTCAGGAATTCCATAGGTTCTCCATGTTCTTCTGGATTTAACAAAGTCCCAGGCTCTAGGTCTGTTTCATTTTCTGCAAAATAATAGTGTTAGAACAGATTAGTAATTTTCAAACTGTGTGTTTTAAGAGGCTCCGAAAATATTTGATCCAAATTTTATTATAAATATATTTTTTTGAATTTATTTCATACACTACTATTTTATAATATATATTTCCTGAATGTAGTATGTTATAAAAGTCTATACAGTAATATGAACCAAATTTGGAGGTATTAGAGACTGTCAACATATTAGTGTGCCTTCAATGAATAAGCATATTATACAAAGTAAATTTTCTACATTTAAACAACAAAATACACTTGTGGTAACAAATTATTCTTCTTCTTTGTTTCTCTTTTATATTGAGGTTTTATGTGAGATCTCACATGTCTGTTTTCAAGAATGGCATTCTGAAGACCTTTACACCTCAGCCAGCCCCTTTGTGTTATAGCCTGGTGTATGGTCAGGCCACTCAGGATGGCTGTTCTCTTGCTGTCTGTTCATTCCCTGCTCAACCAGTGCCTGCTTCACCTACACCCTACTCACATGACTGACTTTCCTGCAGCCAGGCTCCAGCTAACGACTGGTTTAGCTTTAGATCAGAACATCTCCACTAGGACAGCTTATCACAGAGGCAGTAAGGGGCAGGCCCGGCTGCTGGTTTCCCTGGTAACCAACTAGCCACCTGTCGTCAATTTCCCCTATAACTGGTAACCTCCCTCTCCCCCTGGAGTGAAGACTGTCGCCTCTGCTGCACACAGTGGAGTGTCGTTCCAGGACCTTGCTTCATCCATGTAAGCTCCTCCCATCCATTAAACCATTGAGTGGTTCCTCTTTCTTCTGTCTTGAAGCCGGGCAAGTACAGGGCTTGCAGGCCTGAAGGATGCAGCCCCAAACCTGGTTATAATAAATTCTCTATAACACATCAACAGGTGTAGGGGAGGAATAATAATTTTCTGTTTACCCTTTTAGGTTCTTGGCAGAAACCCCTCTGTAATAAAACTCAGATTAAAATGAAAAACAAAAATCAAAAATCCCCCCAGAAGTTTAATAACATGTATAACTCCTGTATATATGGGAGAGAACCAGGAGAACAAGTAGCTTTAAGGAGTGGCCCAAGCCACCACCTCAAATATCATCTCCAGCTAAAGACAAAAAAAAAAAAAAAAAATTGGGGGAAGTGAGGGAGAGCCAGTTATGGGAGGTCACCAGGAAAAGCACAGTAAACAAGGGCAAGGTTATCACACAGATTAAGGTCCTTACCTTCTCCATTGATAAGAGTTTCTAGAGATTTGGTCCTCCTCCTCTTGGGTACAGAGAGGGAAACACCCTTACAAATGTAGATGTCTCTTACAAAAGGGTAATTTCTATTCTGTTTTCAGAGCTTCTTAAAAATAACCAGTTCGGGGGCTTCCCTGGTGGCGCAGTGGTTGAGAGTCCGCCTGCCGATGCAGGGGACACGGGTTCGTGCCCCGGTCCGGGAGGATCCCACATGCCGCGGAGCGGCTAGGCCCGTGAGCCATGGCCACTGAGCCTGCGCGACCGGAGCCTGTGCTCCGCAACGGGAGAGGCCACAACAGTGAGAGGCCCGTACCGCAAAAACAAACAAACAAACAAACAAACAAAAACGAGTTCGGGAATTCCTTGGTGGTTAGGGCTCTGCACTTCCACTGCAGGGGACACGGTTCGATCCCTGGTCGGGGGAACTAAGATCCTGCAAGTCACGGAGCGTGGCCAAAAAAAAAAAAAGCAAAAACGAAAAACAGTTCTTATGCTAAAGAGGCATATTTTGGGGTGGGAAATTCTGCTCCCTTTCTCAGGTAATCATCATAATAATAGCTGATACTGAGAGCTCACGCTGCATAAGTCACAGATTTAGTTGCTTTACCTTGTGTTAGCTCTTAAATCTTTCCAATGCTTTATGAGATGGCGAACATTATTATTCCCATCTCACAGCCAGGAAACTGAGGCACAAGGAGGCCAATTAGTGGGTCTAAAGAAGTGGCAAAGTCAGGGTCCCCTCTTATTATCTCCTTGCAGTAGAGTCTTCTTGTTCTGGTCCGTATATTGACATTCCTGCCTCAGAAATGAGACTAATGGAATCCACCCCAGTTTGATACTTTTCCCTCCCTCCTCTTTGTTCAGCTGTCTCACACCCATCCTGAGGGTCCAGCCCAAGTCCCACCTCTTCTGGAAAGTGTCTGGTGTACCTGACTCCCAGGGCTCCCCTGTCTCTCTGATCCACTGTGGCACTGGCTCATGCTAGGAAGCCTGATCATGCAAAGGCCCAGGAGTGAGTTAGAAAAACTGCAGAAATTCAGGAGAGGTCCTGGATAAAGTATGGAGGCAGCATTACCCGAAAACTGGGTTCGCCTCTTGGTGGATGTCAAGCCAGAAGGCAAAATCAAGCCAAAGAGCAGGTGAAGGAAGGATTCATTCCTTGAAGCAAGTAAGGAGAACACCAGGGATATTTCCCAAAGCAGCGTATCCTCGAATAACAAAATTGATGAAGTTTTAAGCCAAGGGTGCATGCATATTCATGAAGGGGCTTGAGCAGGGGAGAATTCAGCATAGAATTGGGACAAAGGTTGACAGAGTCCAGGCTCCAGTTGATTGAAGTCTACAAGGGTCAGCAAGGTCAGCATCGTCATTTCTTAGGTTCCAGTTAGCCTGGTGGTTGAGTGCTCCAGGGGGGTTTGATCCCACAGATCAAGTCAAAAATGTGCTTCAGACTGATCTTTACCTTCAAAAAAGACACAAAAAAACAAAAAAACCCACAGCAAACATCATTCTCAATGGTGAAAAACTGAAAGCATTTCCTCTAAGATCAGGAAAAATACAAGGATGTCCACTCTCGGCACTCTTATTCAATATACTTTTGGAAGTCATAGCCATGGCAATCAGAGAAGAAAAAGAAAAGGAATCAAAATTGGAAAAAAAGAAGTAAAACTGTCACTGTTTACAGATGACATGATTCCATACATGGAAAATCCTAAAGGTGCCATCAGAAAACTACTAGAGCTAATCAATAAATTTGGTAAAGTTGCAGGATACAAAATTGATGCACAGAAATCTCTTGCATTCCTATACACTAACAACAAAAGATCAGAAAGAGAAATTAAGGAAGCAATCTCATTCACCATTGCAACAAAAAGAATAAAATACCTAGGAATAAACCTACCTAAGGAGGTAAAAGACCTGTACTCAGAAAACTATAAGACACTGATGAAAGAAATCAAAGATGACACAAACAGATGGAGAGATAGACCATGTTCTTGGACAAGAAAAATCAATATTGTGAAAATGACTATACTACCCAAAGGAATCTACAGATTCAATGCAATCGCCATCAAATTACCAATGGCATTTTTCACAGAATTAGAACAAATTTTTATAATTTGTATGGAAACACAAAAGACCCCGAATAGCCAAAGCTATCTTGAGAAAGAAAAACAGAGCTGGAGGAATCAGGCTCCTTGACTTCAGACTGTACTACAAAGCTACAGTAATCAAGACAGTATGGTACTGGCACAAAAATAGAAATATAGATCAACGGAACAGGATAGAAAGCCCCGAGATAAACCCACACACCTATGGTCACCTAAACTGTGACAAAAGAGACAAGAATTTAGAATGGAGAAAAGACAGTCTCTTCAATAACTGATGCTGGGGAAACTGGACAGCTACATGTAAAAGAATAAAATTAGAACACTCCCTAACACCATACACAAAAATAAACTCAAAATGGACTAAAGACCTAAATGTAAGACCAGACACTATAAAATTCGTAGAGGAAAATACAGGAAGAACACTCTTTGACATAAATCACAGCAAGATGTTTTTTGACCCACCTCCTAGAGTAATGAAAAAAACAAAAATAAACAAATGGGACCTAATTAAACTTAAAAGCTTTTGCACAGCAAAGAAAACCATAACAAGACAAAAAGACAACCATCAGAATGGGAGAAAATATTTGCAAATGAAGCAACTGACAAGGGATTAATCTCTAAAATATGCAAATAGCTCATGCAGCTCAATGTCAAAGAAACAAACAACCAAATCCAAAAATGGACAGAAGACCTAAATAGACATTTCTCCAAGGAAGACATACGGATGGAAAGAGGCACATGAAAAGATGCTCAACTTCATGAATTATTAGAGAAATGCAAATCCAAACTATAATGAGGTATCACCTCACACCAGTCAGAATGGCAATAATCAAAAATTCTACAAACAATTAATGCTGGAGAGGGTGTGGAGAAAAGGGAATCCTCTTGCACTGTTGGTGGGAATGTACACTGATACAGCCACTATGGAGAACAGTATGGAGGTTCCTTAAAAACTAAAAATAGAACTACCATATGACCCAGCAATCCCACTACTGAGCATATACCCTGAGAAAAACATAATTCAGAAAGACACATGCACCCCAATGTTCATTGCAGCACTATTTGCAATAAGGACATGAAAGCAACCTAAATATCCATCGGTAGATGAATGGATAAAGAAGTTGTGGTACATATATACAATGGAATATTACTCAGACAGTAAAAGGAACAAAATTGGGTCATTTGTAGAGATGTGGAAAAACAAAAACCAAAACAAAACCAAAAACAACCAAAAAACAAAAAATCTCACTACTGTCAGTTATAAATTTATATGGAAAATTTAAAAATAATAAACTGATTTGATACACTGAAATTTAAAACATTAGAAACATTGAAAAAAAAAAAGAACTGGGAATCTTTACAACTTATACATTGTCTTCCATATGGTTAAGTTATCTCCCTAGCCTGGTAATACCTGTTTGTCCTTACATTGTTTTGTTCCCTTAAAATCATTAACTACTGAGACCTCTGCAAGGGCATGCATTGTGGCCAGGCTTAGGTCACAAAATGGCTTAGGTATAAAACGGCTTCTCTAATTGTAACAGTGAAGAGCAAACCTGACTCCATATTGAATTTATCTCTTTAGCTCTAAGCTTTGTGTTCTGTTGCTAGTTGCCCTTGCTTAGAGAAGCTAGCTCTGCACCTGAACTCACAGACACAATAATCATGGAAGGAATTCTGCCCATGGCTTAAGGTGTATGTGAGAGCCCCTTTCTAGAGAGTGGTCCTCCCCCCAACAAAGATAAGGAAACCTGAACAGGAAAGATAACATTTGTCTTATCGAGTCCTGCAGGCACACCATGAGGAGACCTGATTAACAAATTTTCATAGCATCCCACGTGGCAGATGCCCTGCTGCTTGAGGCTATGCAACACCTCCTGACCTCACCCTTCCCACATTCCTCTTTTCTTAGCATAAAAGAAGCTTGAATTCTAACCTGAAAATGACAGTCCTTTAGGGTACTAGTCTGCCATCTTCTTGGTTTGCGGGCTTTCTGAATAAAGTCACTATTCCCTGCCCCAACATCTTGTCTCTCGATTTATTGGCCTGTCATGTGCGGAGTGGAAAGAGCTTGGATTCAGTAACTTTATGTCAAGTAATATATGTTTGGTTCTCTTCCTCCAGGGACCACACCCGCCCCTACACACATGCTATTGGCCTACAACAGGAGTCAAGGGGTGTCATAGGGAGGACCCTAAGAATAGTAGTTCAGTATAGACTTAGCCTAAGAGGATGGGAAGCATGGAAAAGCTTTTGGTGTACTTTGATCAGATTGGCATTTGAGAAAGGTCACTGCTGTGCAAAAACATTGATTGGGATTGACTGGAATCAAATCTAAGGTTTGAAAGAATTGAAAGGAGACTGCTGCCACTAGGCAGGTAAAAGGTGGTGTCTTGCATAGTATGAGTGTGTTTTGTGTTTGGTAATTGAAATCATTGTTGCTTTTGTTGTGGTCATCCATTTACAATGCTTGGTGTCAGTTTATTTATCTCTTATAAAAATAAAATACAGTGTGTGTGTGTGTGTGTGTGTGTGTGTGTGTGTGTGTGTGGAAAAAATTAATTAATTAATTAAGAAAAAAAGAAAAGGTGGTGTCTTGGATTTGGTTGGGGCAGAGGGAGGAAGACAGATTGGGAGAGACTTGGTGATTGTTCAGATATGGACAGTGTGGACCCTGCTGTCAGATTTAAAGGTTAGCCCTTTTTAAGTTTTATTTTAAAAAGATATAGACTTTATTTTTTAGATCAGTTATAGAGTTTTAGGTTGACAAAAAAATTGAGTAGAAAGTTCAGAGAGTGCCCTTATATCATCCCCTGAATCCCACCCCCACAACCCCCCCACTTTCCCCTGTGGACTGAAAAAAAGAAGCACAACATGAGAGTTGTGAGTTAAGTTTTATTTGGGGCAAAATGAGGACTATAATCCGGGAGACAGCTTCTCAGATAGCTCTGCGGAACTGCTCCAAAGATGTAAGGGTCAGCATATATGTGACCTTAGTGAAGGGGGATATGTGCGATCAAACACACGTTTTGTCAGAAGTTTGCTGCTAGTCACAAGGAGCAGATGGTTCCGTTAGTGATTTTAGTGCTTTTCTAGATATGAGAAGATGCAAGAAATTGGGCTCATAAAATATTCTCTTAAAAATATCGAACTCTCTGAAAGCCTGTTCTGCCACTTTTTCCCAGAGCACAGAGAGTCTCATTCCTGATCTCTGCCCTGAATTCCTTTCACAGTGTGTTGAAGGTCAGTGACTGCAGTGGCTGGTGACTTCATCCTGGTAGAGGCAGATGGTGAGTGACAATTTTTTGTCTGCACCCCTATTATTAACCTCTTGCATTAGTGTGATACAGTTGTTATCATTGATCAGCCAATATTGATAGTGAAGGGGAACAGCCTATAGGACCCAAAGTGTGCCTCTTTGGAATAAGGATTATTTTATCCTCATTATCTTTAAGAAACAGGAGAAGCTCTGAAAACCTATTAGAAGTCATTCTTTTGTAAGAGACATTTACATTATATAAGGGAAATTTCCATTTGTAAGTGTGTCTCCCTTTTTGTACCAGAACGAGGAGCAGGACTCTAAGTCTCTAGAAACTCTTATCAATAGAGAAGGCAAAGACTTTTATCTGCATTAACAACAAATTATTTTTCCTCCCCCACAGTAGTTTATATTTGAGTTCATTCACTCTTTGTGCTATACAGTACTATGGGTTTGACACATGCGTAATGTCGTATGTCCATCATTACAGTATTATATAGAATAGTTTCAATGCCCTAAAAACCTCTGTGTTCCACCTATTCCTCCCCAACTCTGGGTAGCCACTGAACTTTCTACTGTCTCCACAGTTTTGCCTTTTCCAGGATGACAAATAATTAGAATCATGTAGTATGTAACCTTTTGAGATTGGCTTCTTTCCCTTAGCAATATGAAGGTCCTATCATGTCTTTTCCTGACTTGATAGTTCATTTATTGTTTTGCTGAATAATGTGGCATTATACGGACCTGCCACAGTTTATTCATTCACCTACTGAAGGGCATCCTTGTTGCTTCTGCTGACCTGAAACAAATAGATTGCTAGATATTTCTCGAGCAAAGATGAGTTTATTTGGGGTCAGCAGAGAATTGCAATTCATCTGCTACCAAGGGGAGCCATTTGCAAGTCCCCTCATGGCAAGTGAAGGAAAATGCTTTTATAGAGAGAAAAAGAAGTTGGAAGTGCTATAGTAAACAAAGAATCCAGGCTTTTTATTGGCTGACTCCTTGCCAGGGAAAAAAAAGGACTCTTTATTCTTTCTGATGTGCACTGTTATCCATCCCAGGGTGAGAGAGGTCCCCTTCTGGTCTCCTAATTCTGTTTGAGATTTCTGTTTATTAATTTTTTTTCTTACATTTCTCCCTTTTGTTCAAGATCTTTCTCTGAAAGCATCACTGATCAAGAGTCATCTTGTCTAGTTTCAGCAGACTTTTGTTCCTCAATGTCAGGAAGAACCTTTCCTGGGTGTAGAGTCCCATGTCAGAGGGAAAGTGCACAGATTATAAATCTATTAAGGTTACATTTGAGTAAAAAGAAGGGGTAGGAGGGAGAACTCTCAGGCACTTTTTATCTAAAATCTATATATTATCAAGATCATAGACACTGGAGATCATCTGAAGCATTATGACATCATCAAAGTTTTGGTGACAAGCTTCCAATAGCGAGGTCCTGATATCTTGGAAACCTGTCTTATCAGATGTCATCTGCTTCAATTCTGGGAAATCTTTACTTTCAGGTCACCAGATGATATGCAGGTCCAGTCAGCGTTCAGTGCTTTCTTTACATGTGTGCACCGAATCCAAGAATCTGTTCCTTGGAGTTTGGCAGCACAAAAGTTGTTTAGCAGTACCTGATGGGGCCTTTTCAGCAAGGCTGAAGAGAGTTCTTCTAGAGATATCTTCTCCAGTAGAAAAAAGTCTCCAGGTTGCAAGACGTGATGCTTAAGGTTTTCATGTCTGGAGGGCTCACTGAGAAAAAATTGCTCTACCAAAGAATGGTTATTTTTTTTTTAATTTTTTTTTTTTGCGGTACGCGGGCCTCTCACTGTTGTGGCCTCTCCCGTTGCAGAGCACAGCCTCCGGACGCGCAGGCTCAGCGGCCATGGCTCACGGGTCCAGCCACTCCGCGGCATGTGGGATCTTCTCAGACCAGGGCACAAACCCGCGTCCCCTGCATGGGCAGGCGGACTCTCAACCACTGCGCAACCAGGGAAGCCCAAGAATGGTTATTTTTAATAGAAGCAATTAAGCCTTTGCAATATTGGAGTATCACTCCTTTCGTCAGCTGTGGGTCAAAAGAAGCAGGAGCCATGTGCTCTCAGTGTCCTGTGACTATCTTAAAGTGTGAGAGTTTATGAGTTCCAAAAGGGGTGGATCTGAGATTTAGAAGGAAAAACAGCAATGCTTTTGGCCAAGGTATTTAGAGAACCTCTACACATTTTGCCAACGGAGTCTTAATAATGCCATTAGTGCGCTCGACTAAAGAGGTTTGAGGGTGGTAAGTACAGTGAAACTATAAAACTGGCCAAACGGCACAGACTTGTCAAAGCATCTGGCCAGAAAAATGGGTTCCTTGATCACTATGAAGTTTGAGAGGAGTTCCCGAGGTAGGGACAATTTTTTCTAAAAGGACATTAGCCCAAGAAGAGGCAGTAGCCTATCTGCAAGGGAAGGCTTCAGTCCAGCATGAAAACATACAGACAATGACCAAAACATATTTATGTCCACTTGACAAAGGGAGTTGTATGAATCCATTTGCCAGACCTTGAATGGCCCATTAAGCAGTTTAAAAAGTCCAAGAGCTGCATGAATAAGCTTCCCTGGGTTGTATTCTGGACAAGTGGGACAAGTGAGGTAGGCACCTTTGTGGCCTTGTTAATTTTCCCCACCAATATTGATTCATGAAGGCTATCATTTTGTCATAGACCAATTGTTTAATGCATGTGAAGGGTGGGAATTTTAGAGTCTCCAATAGAACTTGGTGGTAATTTGGTTAAAACCAGGGCTTTCTCTTTTTATCAAACTAATAATTGTTGAATTTCCAAACTTGTTTTTCCTTTTCTGAGGCCAACTGTTGGGACTCTCTAGCCAGTTTTTTTTTTAAAAAAATGATCATTTGCGGAAATATCCACTTGGACCATGACAAAGGTTTGGCTGCTCTTGGTTCCTGCAAGGGCAGCATTTCTTGCAGAAATATCAGTAAGGTAGTCCTTAGGTTCCAGAGAATCAAGTTTTGAAGCCCCAGAATATTAATAGCTTAAGTGGTATTTAAAAGTATTATATTCAATAAATCCTGAACATAGGGGCCATTTAAAGTTTTATCTCCACTGGAAGTAAGGAAGGTACATTGCTTCCATAACATTCCCAAATCATGAGCTATTCTGAAAGCATATCTCCTATGAGTATAAATATTGGCAGTTTTGTCCTTGGCTAAAGTACAAGCACATGTAAAAGCATGTAATTCAGCCTGTTGGGCTGAAGTAGCCATAGGTAAAGATGATGCCTCAACCACATCAAAAGGAGTTGTAATAACATACCCAGCACATTGCTATTGTTGACGAAAGTTGCCATGTAAATTTTTAAAATAAGACCATCAGTGAACTATAAGAAGTCAACATTACCCTATGGAATTTCTTATAGCTCATTATGAGGTATCAGGAGGTGGTCTGTCAGCGTTAAGCAGGGGAGTGTAGCCAGGTTAAGGTTGTTGTTATTATTATTATTATTAAGATTATTCTAAAATAAAAGAGTGAAGAAGAGTTAACCAAAGCACTTCATAGGAGGTGAGGTGACTAGCTGAGAAATGTCGAGTGTGATGAGAATTCAGGAGAGCTTTTGCTGCATGAGGTACAAAAATGGTTAAAGGGGATGCTACAGTGATTTTCTCAATGGCCTTAACCAAAAGGGCAGTAACTGTAAAGGCCCTAAGACAAAGAGTGTATCCGTGTCCCACAGTGTCCAGTTGCTGGCTATAATACCCTGTGGGTTGCTGGTGGTCCCCATGTTTCTGACTGAGCACCCCAAAGGCATTCCCTTCCTTCTCATACACAAAAAGAAAAAAATGAATCTGATAATTGGAATGTCCAAGGGCAGGTAGGTTCATCAAACTCTCCTTTAAGTCCTTGAAGTCTATGTCATCTGGTTCTTACCATATAATTGGGTCAGAGCTATTATTATTGAGAAAAACATATAGAGGTTTGGTCATAAGAGAGAAATTTCAACTCCAATTTTGGCCATAACCAACTAACTCGAGAAAATCTTGCAGTTGGTGCCTAGTTTTCGGTTTGGGGAAATTTAGGACACCAAAAAGTCTATCTGGATCTAGGTGTAGCCCTTGTTCTGATATCAGATGCCCTAAATATTGAACCTGGATTTGGGTAAACTGCAATTTTTCTTGGGCAACCTTATGTCCCTTTAAGGCTAAAAGATTTAGCAAGTGATTCTTTAGCAAGCGGTTTTCCAGTTAGGAGGCTTGAGAAGGAGAGCAAAGCAGTAAATCATTCATATTATGGCAACAAAGTAGAACTTCTAGGGAATATTCTATCATCCAGATCAGGCTTCAGGATTTGCAAGAAATAAGAAAGGACTCAATAAAACTCCAAGGCATTAGTGTCCAGGTGAATTGTTTTTCTTCCCCAGTGAAGGGAAAAAGGTATTGACCAGCTTCGTAAACTGGAATACTAAAGAATGAACTGCAAAAATCAATTACAGTAAAGAATTCACTTTCTGTGGGGACAGATGTTAGTCATGTATATGGGTTAAGAACAACAGAGTGTTGAGGGATAACAAGGTTGTTCATTGCTTGGAGGTCCTGGACAAACCTCTGCCATCAGCACTTAGGTTTTCTCACCAGTAAAATAGGAGTGTTATAAGTGCTAGTACAAGGCATAAATAAGGTCTTGAGTCTTGTAAGCTTCTTTTATGGGTTTTGTGCCTTGAAGGGCTTCTTTATTTATAGGGTATTGATTCATTCTGGGAAGAGGTTTTGAGGGGTCTTTGTTTTTGTTGTTGTTTTTTTAAATTGAAGTATAGCTGATGTACAGTGTTATATAAGTTACAGGTGTACACTATAGTGATCCACAGTTTTTAAAAGTTATATTCCATTGAGGGGTCTATTTGAATCTTGATGGGAGGTGTGTTCCAGTGTTTCCAGAATCTGCTCTAGTACTATCAGAGACAGAACAAATAAAAGATGTCAGAGGGTTGTGTAATTCACGTGGTAGATTACTTTGATGACTACTATCAATTTGTAGAATTACTTCCCCCTTTTGAAAGAATGAAATTACGGCCTGATACTTCTCTGAGAAGTCTCAGCCTAATAAATGGATAAGTATGGAGGAACTAAGGAGAAAAGGGTGGGTATCTCTCAAAGTGTCTAAACAAAAGGGAGTAGATTCATAGACAGAAACCTCTTGAGGTTCATTAGAGATCCCCACTATTTGAACAGTTCTAGTGGTCAGAGGCAGGGCCTAATTTATAGTAGTGGGGTTGAGCACCAGGAGGGTGGCTGTATGGTCAATTAGTACTGGAAGGAATTCATTCCCAATCTGGAGAATGTTTCTTTATGCTGATTAAAAGGGAGGATTGGAAAGGACTCCTGTAGTTCCATCATTGAGAATTGAGAGGATGTTGGAAAGGCTGGTTATAGGGCTGAAGCTTCCTAAAGCACTTAAGTGTGTAACAGTGTTTTTTCCCCAAATCCTGGCTCTTTGTAATAGCAGAATCTAGGAGGGTTTTAGTTTCATTTAGGAGCCTTCATTTTCTGGAGTTGAAGATTAAGAATTTTGGTGGTTTTCCTTTGAGGTAACTCATCTAGACTGCAAAAGAGCTGGTTTGCCAGATTAACTAAATCTGGAGTAGTCATAATTTCCCATTCCATCCTGGTCCTTTTTACCAGAAGGGAATTGTTCAGCCAATTAGTAAACAAAAGCTACTCAGGTGGAACTAGCATCTGAAGGAAGACCAGAATTTTCTTTAAAAATAATCTGAACTCAGTTGTAATATTCATGAACAGATTCATCTGATTCTGTGTGCAAGGCTGAATTTTATTCCAATCAACAGACTTTGGAAAAGTCCTAGGACTTGCTCAGTGAAGTCACCTAGTGATTGCCTAAGCCTGATCATGCAATAAGTTAGTGGGCTGGTCTTCCACTGGTAATTGTATTACCAAACTGAACTTGAGTCCACTTGCCTAATGCACATCAAAGCCAATCTACTGACACTGGGTGTGGTGAAGGAAAGTACAGCGTTTATTGCAGGGTGCCAAGCAAGGATTACAGGCAACCAGTGCTCAAAAGACTAGAACATCTCCATGGCTTTCAGGGAAGGATTTTTAAAGACAGTATGAGGGAAAGGTTCACAGGGTGTGTGATCAGCTCATGCACAATTCTCTGATTGGTTGATGATGAGGTAACAAAGTGAAGTTTCAGGAAACAACATCATCAATCTTCTGGTTCCATCTGGTCTGAGGTCTATGTGCTTGTGGTCAGCAGTTTCCATCTAGTGAGGATCTGATTTCTGTAAAAACAACTTAAGAATGTGTGTCAGACATCGTTATCTATGTCCTTCAGGGAGGAACTAAACGTCCTGTGACTCTGCTATATGGCTGATTTATTGTTTAAATTGTTACCAGTTCTGCCTGACTGCTGTTCCTTGTTTCTGTATGTCCCCATTCCTCTGTTCTCATTCCTCTAATCATTAACTTTTGTTTTTTTAATTTTTTTTAAATAAGTTTATTTATTTTTGGCCATGTTGGGTCTTCGTTGCTGTGCGTGGGCTTTCTCTAGTTGCAGCGAGCGGGGGCTACTCTTTGTTGCGGTGCATGGGCTTCTCATTGTGGTGGCTTCTCTTGTGGCAGAGCACAGGCTTTAGGTGCACAGGCTTCAGTAGTTGAGGCTCGTGGGCTCTAGAGCGCAGGCTCAGTGGTTGTGGCACATGGGCTTAGTTGCTCCATGGCATGTGGGATCTTCCCAGACCAGGGCTTGAACCCATGTCCCCTGCACTGGCAGGCTGATTCTTAACCACTGCACCACCAGGGAAGTCCTTTCAGCTTTTTTTGATGTGGACCATTTTTATAGTCTTTATTGAATTTGTTACCATACTGCTTCTATTTTATGTTTTCGTTTTTTGGCCGTGAGACATGTCGATCTTAGCTTCCCAGCCAGGGATCAAACCCACACCCCCTACACTGGAAGGTAAAGTCTTAACCACTGGACCACCAGGGAAGCTCCTAATCATTAAATTTTGAGCTAGATTATTTTTTGAAATTTTTGAGCCAGATTTTTTGAAACTCAGGGAAGCTTCAAGAGACCATAGTATTTTCTCTAAGCGGGAGATGGGGAACATGAAGGGGTCTGCTACCAAGGAAGCCTGTGCAGGGATTGCTCAGTTTCAATTCTAGAGACCCTTCAGGACTTTCCCAATTAGCAGTTTTCATCCAATGCTGGGCCTGGTCTTCACTGACAAGCATAACTAGCTTATGTAAGTCAGAGAAACCAGGTTGAAATGTTCAAGTGACTATATTAAATGCCTCAGGAGGGTCTTTGGTCACTTTGAAAATCTCTGACTATGGCTCACAGTTCAGCTTTAGCCCAGAGAGTATAAGAAATTAAAGGTTTAGCCCCTGGGTCCTCAGAGGGCTTAATTTTTTTTTTTTTTTTTTTTTTTGCGGCACGCGGGCCTCTCACTGTTGTGGCTTCTCCTGTTGCGCAGCACAGGCTCCGGACACGCAGACTCAGCGGCCATGGCTCACGGGCCCAGCCGCTCCGCGGCACGTGGGATCTTCCCAGACCGGGGCACGAACCTGCGTCCCCTGCATCGTCAGGCGGACTCTCAACCACTGTGCCACCAGGGAAGCCCGGGCTTAATTTTTAAAGAACAGGTTCTGACAAGTCCAGAGGAAAAGGGATTGGGAGTGTTTCAGGGAAAAGGAGAAGTTTGGCAAGAGAATCAGTATGGGAGATTTTAGGGTATAGTAGAGGGATAGTTGGTATAGATGTGAAGGCAGAAGATGGTGACAGAGTTGGAATCTGAGACAAAGAAGACAAGGAAGAAGAGCCCAAGGCTTTGGGAGCCATTTTATCTTTCTTTAATCATTTGTTTGCCTCAGTTAATCTTAAAATCTTATTTTGCGGACTAAAATTACTGAGTCTACTGATAATGTTGGGATGCTTCGAAATAAATATTCCACTCAGCTCTGGAAATGTTTGAGTTATTGTAGTCCAATTCAATTTTAAGAAAACTGAGTTTGGAGATTTCAAAAGTTCCCCACAGTGACCATTGATACTCTAAATTGCCTTTGGTCAGGTAGATCCATTTAGTTAGAAATATGCATGAAGAAGGACCATGGATGTTAAACATAAAATTGGCCTGAGTCCCTGTGTGTGGGTGCCCTCAAAATACTTAGATAACTGGGATCCCCCCACCCCACCCCAGAGGTTTTTCCTCTAGAGCAAAGGAGAATTCTCAAACAGCTTAACTTACAGTATATATGGCTCAATTCAAACAGCTGGCAAGCCAATTCCAGCCAGTCCTAAGAAGACAGGTTTGTCCCACACGAGCCAGGCCAAAGACTTTTTTTAGGCAGTCTCCAGAAGACAGCCTTTCCAAGGGAATAGGCCAAGAGCTGAAAAATCCTGGCTATTCTTCAGGAACAGTTTCAGAGAAACAATCCCTGATCCTGAAGAATGGCCAGGACTAGACAGTTTCAGTGAATCAGTCTGATCTCAAAATCAGAGCAAAGTGCCAAATGAATACTCTAGTATAGAGTAATGCCTTAACCAGAAAGAAGAAACCTTTGAATAGATCCCAAGTAAAGCCTGGAGAGCTTCAAATGCAAAGAGGGCGCAAGCTCAGATCCACGAGAAAAACTTCAAACTCCAGGGTCTGTGAAAAAGCTGTGACTGACAATGGCTCAGTTGTGGCTACCACAACCGTGTGCTCACCAGCCCCGGAGCCATCAGGAGCATTTTATGGTCTCCTACTTGTCACACAAATGTTGACTTGAAACAAATAAACTACCAGATATTTTCCCAGCAAAGATGGGTTTATTGGGGCTCAGAAGAGAATTGCAATTGGAGTTTGCAACCATGGTAAGTCATGTACAAGTCCCTGGCATAGAAAGGGAAGGAGAATGTTTTTATAGAGAGGAAAAGGAAGTTTGGAGGGCTATAGTAAATAGTCTATGGCTTTTTTTGGCTGAGTCCTTGCTAGGGAAGAAGTCTTTCTTCTTCCCGTTTGGCTCTGCTACTGGCCCTGTGCATGAGAGCTCCCTGTTCTGGTCTCCCAACTCTACAGTAAGCCCCCTACATATGAACAAGTTCCATTCCGAGCGTGCGTTCGTAAGTCCAATTTATTCGTTAAGTCCAAAGTTAGCCTAGGTACCCAACTAACACAATTGGCTATATAGTACTGTACTTTAATAGGTTTTTAATACTTTTCACACAAATAATACATTAAAAAACAGAAAAAATAAAGAAAACATTTTTAATCTTACACAGTACAGTACCTTGAAAAGCACAGTAGTACCAGCTACATCACCGCTGATTTTACACCTGCTTCCGGACATCCTGGACTTGAAATAGAGACACCGTATTACTGTACTCTATACAGTACTGTACAGTAAAGTACACAAAAGCAAAACCACTTGTAGAGGATGCACACACCACAATGTATGCCAGACGTGTGGACTAACCTGCATGATTGGACATGTGAACGCACGTTCGCATCTTTGAAAGTTTGCAACTTGAAGGTTCATACATAGGGGACTTACTGTATATGAGGTTTCTGTTTAATTTTTTATGCTTCTGAGTTTTGGCTATGCTGAACAAAGCTACTATAAACATATAAACATATATGGGCAGGGTTTGTGTGGACATAAGTTTTCAACTTATTTGGCTAAATACCAAAATTGCTGGATCATATAGTAAGAGTATGTCCACCTCTGTAAGAAACTGCCAAGCTGTCTTCCAAAGTGGCTGCACCACTTCGCGTTCCCAAGAGCAAAGAATGAGAGTTCCCGGAGCTCCGCATCCTTGTCAGCATTTAGTATTGTCTGTGTTTTGGATTTTAGCCATTCTAATAGGTATGTAGTTGTAACAGGGAAGAGTTAAATTGTACTCCATGTTCCATCTGTTTCTTTGACTTTAACCTTTGCTTTTTGTTGATTTTGTTATTATAATCATACATAATGGCCTGCCTCAGGGAAACCTGCCCCTCTGCCTGAATGTTAAAGTGCCTCTGTTTAGGGCTTCCCTGGTGGCGCAGTGGTTGAGAGTCCGCCTGACGATGCAGGGGACACGGGTTCGTGCCCCGGTCCGGGAAGATCCCACATGCCGCGGAGCGGCTGGGCCCGTGAGCCATGGCCGCTGAGCCTGCGCGTCCGGAGCCTGTGCTCCGCAACGGAAGAGGCCACAACAGTGAGAGGCCCGCGTACCGCAAAAAAAAAAAAAAAAAAAAAAAAAGACATGATATACTATTGTAATAGGGTGTGGACCCAATATTTGTTAGGATCAGAAGAACGATGGCCCCTGAATGGCTTACTCAATTATTTACAATCTTGCAGTTAGAAATATTCTGCAAAAGAGCAGGGAAAAGAGATGACATTCCATATGTAGGAGCATCTATGCTATTGCATCAGGAGGAAAGGGAGTCAGAGGGCTGCCACCTTATGGTGCTGCGGTCTGAAAGGAAACCCAAGAGGAAACCTGCTGTACAAGGGAAGAGAAAAAAAAAAATGAGAGTGGGGACATGTTATTTCAAAACTTAACCCCCCTCCAGCCTATCCAGCTCCCCCAGTGACCGAGCAGGCTGCACCGGCAGTTATTCCAACTGCCCCCCACCCCCCCGCCCCCGCCCATGCCGCCAACATATTCAACGCCTCCTGTTTCCCCTACCCATGGGGATCAAATAAAAGTTTCTATGGTAACCCCCGGGGCACAGGGACCTGGTTTAGTATCACCATCTAAGACCCGACAGGGCATCCAATTTGGACCGGGAGCCACTTCTGCAGCAGGGCAATTCCTCTTGCCCCAATATCCTGTAAGAGGCCAGGGGACTGTCTCCCTTGGACTTGAGGCGTCTGATTCTGATTTCCCCACAGGAGCCCCGGGTAACATTGACAGTGGGGAATAAGTTGATTGATTTTCTAATAAATACGGGTGATCTTAAGAGGCTCGTAAATAGTAAACAAAGGGGAAACAAAGTCATCCTAGGAGAAGCAGATACAGATGTCCTATCTGGTCTTCTCAAAAACCCTCATCTCTGCCATCTTTTTTTTTTTTTTTTTGGCGGTACGCGGGCCTCTCACTGTTGTGGCCTCTCCCGTTGCGGAGCGCAGGCTCCGGACGCACAGGCTCAGCGGCCATGCCTCACGGGCCCAGCCGCTTCGCGGCATGTGGGATCTTCCCGGACCAGGGCACGAACCCGTGTCCCCTGCATCGGCAGGCAGACTCTCAACCACTGCGCCACCAGGGAAGCCCTCTGCCATCTTTTTAAAATGCAAATTTTGAAAAAGAGGGTACAGTAATTTAGAACTTGACTTGTTTCCCATAAATATTAGTAGAAAGGGTTTAGCCATCTAGACAAGTGAGCTTGATTTGAACCATCTGCCAGAAACTCAACTTTAATCCAAACTCTTTAGTAAACTGATGGGTTTTACATTGCTGTACTTGACTCAGGGCTGAAATTTTGAAATGAGAACAATGATGTCTCTCTGTTTGTGTGTTTGTATGTGTTTTTGTCTTTGGATAACATTGCTGAGATTAATCTGTAAATGAGCTCTATTTAATTGGCTTAAAGAAAAGGAAGCGCTTACAAACCAAACAATTCTAAATACAAGAGAAATTAAGTTACATGAGTTTCAGGTTCACGTGAACTGGGAAATATTCAGTATTAAATTAATACCTGGTATTAATGTTTAAGTTTGTTGATCTGATTAATATAGACATGTCTTTAGAGCCATCATCATTAAGTATAGTACTTTCACTGCACCTAGGTTTAGTAAAAGTTAAATGAAATCTTGTTATATCTGTTGTAAATTTGTCAGCAAGAAAAATAACCTGATATGATGAAACTTTAAATATAAATGAAATAAGAGCTTTTAGGTAAACTCTATAGGAATAATTATGTTCTGAAAATTATCTAAAATCTCTCCATATTTTGGTAACTATTACTCGCCTCCTGGTTGTCACTAGAAATTAAGGTTTTTAAGAGTCGGGGATTCTAACTTAAATATATAATTAAAGCTACTGAAAATAATAAAACATTTCAGTATGGTAGAATGTGTGTTTTCAGTTAAGGTAGTATGAGGAATGGAACTACATTTTGCTGAGAAAGTTTTATACATGGTCAGGATTAACTAAATTTAGATTGAGGTTAACTAAGTAAATGGATTTTGTTAAGCAAGCTAGTACAAGACTGGAATTTGATCTCTCTGTTACAAGTGCTCCTTTTGATAACAGATTATGTAAGTTTCCGTGCCCTTAAGTGATCCGTATGTGTTTTCTTTTAACTGTTTTGTGACTTTGGTTAAATGAATAAATATTGTTTCACAGGGACTAGGATCCTGTTGTGTTTTAAAACCTTTTGATATTTTTAACAAACTTCCCAAATATCAAAATCTGACTAAAGCTTTTTAGCCTCCAGCTGACTCTGGGATACTTTGAAAGAACATCTCTGAGACATCTCAGAGAGAAATGTCAAACTCAGTCTATTTGGTATGTTAAATTACTTCAAAAACATTGTCAAGTGATTGGAGATGAACCTTAGGTTATAGTGTATGGATGAATGTCCATACATGAATGTCATTTATATAGATATTCCAAAATTTATATGGAATCCCTAACATCTGATATGTCCTGATATGTTATCAATCATAACACTAGTTATTCTAAAATGGTATATCCAAGTTTCCTGCTAATTGCATTGTACTGAAATCTTTAACAATGCTATTTTAAGTTTTGCCCTGATGCTTTTACAAAATGAAGATTTCCAAGAAGACTGATAAAAAGGAACTTTTTAACAAATATAAGTTTCTGATAGCCTTTAGATAATATCACTGGACTGGGTAACAAATGACAAAACTAATGGGAAACCTGATTATTTCATCCAGATCAGTGGGAATTAATTACATGGGACTGAATGAACTGGTAAATATGATTTATAACTTTATGACTTTGGGAAATATACTGGCTTTAATCTTTGTTTTTTGGGAAAACATTTTCTCTTATGCTATGACCTACAACAAGTTGATACAGTATGCCTTTGTAAACGAAGATGAAACATTTATCTTTTTCTCTACCTGGTCCTGCCAGAATTTGTTGTCTCCAGCTGGCTGTCTTGTGGACTTGATATTACGCTAATCATTGTTTTAATTTGCTCTTTGTTTCCAAGTTGTTTGTGCTTTGTGTCTCCCTACTGCACTATGTGTCAGTGTTATTTTATAAGATTGTTGTCTCTTGCAGTACCCAGTGTGTAACCAAGCCTCCAACAAAACTTCTACAGCTAAACATCTTAAGGTAATAGATCACATTTATAACACAAAATAATTGTAATAATGTGATTCTAGTTATGGGAAGAAGCAGCAAGGGAAAATGTCTCCTTGTTCATAATTGGACAGACGATCCAGAGAATCTTTATTTATCAATAGGGCCTAATCTGAAATTTAGCACCGGGAGTGGCATATCAAGAATTTTCGCCTGACCTGGCATGAGCCTCCCAGCACCATGGGGCAAAATTTGATCATAAAATGTCTCCCAAATATTGGTCAAATTCCTGACCAAGAGGAGAGGATCAATCATCGGCTATTGCAGCCCTCCAGCATGAGCCAGTGAACCCTGAGGAAACTCAAGAAGGAGAATACCTGCCATCTATCAGCCATCAGGCTGCAGCCACTCCCTATGGTGAGCCCTGAGGAAACTCGGATGTGAAAATACAGGATACAGGGACTTGCCCGGTAGCTCAGTGGTTAAGAATCCACTTGCCAATGCAGGGGACACTGGTTGGAGCCCTGGTCCGGGAAGATCCCCCGTGCCGCGGAGCAACAAAGCCCGTGTGCCACAACTACTGAAGCCTGTGAGCCACAACTACTGAAGCCCGCGCACCTAGAGCCCGTGCTCTGCAACGAGAAGCCATTGCAATGAGAAGCCCGCGCACAGCAACAAAGAGTAGCCCCTACCTGCTTCAACCGGAGAAAGCCCGTGCGCAGCAAAGAAGACCCAACACGGCCAAAAACAAACAAATAAATAAATAAAAAGAAGATACAGGATACAGGCCCCAGATAGCTGTGGTGCATATCAAAGAAATGATTTCAGTGAGCCCAGACTCTTGCATCTTCCCATACAAACAAAAATGCTAAATTCCTTATCTTGAGATGCAGCCTCCTGGGCTTGAAGCCCTCAAAATTCCTGATAACTCTCAGCTTTTAGGTTGTAAATATTTTTAAGTCTCCAGGTGTAAAGTAGACACTTCCAAAGTGGAACAAAAGACAAATCTCAGCATTTGGAACACTGACACCGATGGCGGACACTCCCGGAAACATCCATCTGACAGAGCAGTTAAAACGTTGTCACCCCTTTTGCCACAAGATTGTGGAATGGACACTGACAGTGGGGAATTGTAACAGGGAAGAGCTAAATTGGACTGTTTCTTTGACTTTAAGTTTGCTTTTGTTGTTATAATCGTACATAATGGACTGCCTCAGGGAACCCTGCCCCTCTGCCTGAATGTTAAACTAAAGTGCCTTTGTTCAGCCCACAGGGAGACAATCTGACCCTGCCCACCTGTGGGTGACTGCAGAAAAGAAGAAATTAACACTTCCCCTCCCCAAGGCTGGCCATTCCAGGGGATATTTGCAAAACTTATGGCGTTTTTACTTTACTTCCTCATCTCCTCCCCCTCTCTGTGCTATAAAAGAAACTGGCATCCAAAGCCCATAAGATGGTTTATCGGAGACACTAATCTGCCATATTCTCTGTCGGCTGGCTTTCCGAATAAAGTCATACTTCTTGCCTCAGCACCTCGTCTCCGATTCATTGGTCTGTCATGGGGCGAGCAGAGCGAGCTTGGACTCTGTAACAAAGTGGATCCCCTTGGTGTTTCGTTTTGTTGTTGTTTTTTAAAAATTATTTATTTATTTTTTATTTTTGGCTGTGTTAGGTCTTTGTTGCTGCACGCGGGCTTTCTCTAGTTGCGGCGAGTGGGGGCTACTCTTCGTTGCGGTGCGTGGGCTTCTCGTTGCAGTGGCTTCTCACATTGTGGAGCACGGGCTCTAGGCGTGCAGGCTTCGGTAGTTGCAGCACGCGGGCTCAGTAGTTGTGGTTCATGGGCTCTAGAGCACAGGCTTATTAGTTGTGGCATATGAGCTTAGTTGCTCCACGGCATGTGGGATCTTCCCAGACCAGGGATCGAACCCGTGTCCCCTGCATTGGCAGGCGGATTCTCAACCACTGCGCCACTGGGGAAGCGCCCCCTTGGTGTTTTAATTTGTAATTGCCTGATGACATATGATGTTGAACGTCTTTTCATTCATGTACTTGCCATCTTTATATATTCTTTGGTGAGATGTCTATCCAGACCATTTGCCCATTTTTTAAATTGGGTTGTTTATTTTCTTATTGTTGAGTGTTAAGAGTTCTTTAGATTCATGTTTTTTATTGTTTACTTATGGTGGTGAGGCAGGAGATAGACGGGCTCCAGACTAGACATTTACAACAGCCTCCTGTTCAGGCTTCCTGAGGTGAGAAGAAGATGGGCTCCACGCCGGACATTCATTACTGTAAGGCCAACTGGCCCGAGGCAGGGGAACGCAATCAGATTCACAGGTTGCATCAGACCGAAATTCTCCGGACCACCCAGTTCCAGAAACTGCCCTGGAGACTTTCTGGACCACCCAGTTCCAGGAACAGACCTGGGGACTTTCCACCCCGCCCAGCCTTCCCGCCTTTTGCCACGATACCCGAAAAGACCACCAAATAAGGAATACCCTGCGCCCTCCCGGATTCGCCACACCCCTTTCCCTTCTTCCCCGATAAATTCTGCCCAAACCCTCGCCCGGGCGCGACTTCTGGCCCCTTTTTTCTCGGACCAGTGAACCTCGCCCGGGAGCGCTCTCTAATAAAGCTCACTTGAAGCTTTCCTCTGTTTCGCGGTGCCGTTTGTTAAGATCCGACCTTACAATTACCAGCCCCTTGTTCACATTGCCTGAGGCAAGAGACAAACGGGCTCTGGACTACATATTTATGACCGGACTCCTGTCTATATTTCAAGATCTGCATTTAAATGTAAGAAACAACAACAGGAATAGTGTAGATAACTGGTCATTTGGACACTTTTATGGCAGGGACAGAGAGGGGCTAAACCCTGTTAAAAGATCGAGAGGTCATACATTTCCCATCCTTGGGGCAAGGGAAACATTGCACATGCGCAGAAAGCCTCCTTGGGGGTCAAAAGGGAGGGGGCACCAGTCCATAATATGTGATGCTAAGGCCATTCCATAGACCTCTGGGCTGGAATCTATCGTGGAAAAAAGTTGCGCATGCATGTCTGGGAGGGTCCTAGGGCAGGTCAGGTGTGGAAACAGAAACCAGATAATTGGCCAAAGGTAAACAAAAACCGGGAAGAACTGCCCAATATAGATGACTTAACCGCCTCTTTACTGCTCTCCTCCTCATTACGGGGACGCCCACACCCTTTCTATCTGATGTGCATCTCTGCCTTGCATCTATCTTAACTAAACAAACTGTTTCTCTGTGTGCTCTCCCACTTGTTGTTGTGCTATGTCTCTAATAATAAACTTGTACCTGTTTTTACAGTTTTTGCCTCTGTGAGAAATGCATTTTGCACTGGGGGCAAGAGCCAGGGGGTCTGGTGGCCAGGATTCCTTGTTTTCATCCAGGCTACGCAGGTTCAATTCCTGGCAGGGAATTAAGAACTCGCTTCACCGCCACCACCCACTGCTGCCTCTCCGAGATCAGGGTAGGGTGGTGGGGCTCTGATTAGATTAGTATATAAAGTACTTGAGGGGAGTCCTTAGAGATGAAACCCAGAATGGCAAATTGAAGGGGACCCTTGGAGGGCTATTTTATTCTGTAGTACCAAGGGAGCCACTGAGGGCTATTGAGCAGCAATGGAAAAGAGTCAGGCTTCTGCGTTTCATATCCTGCACTGATTACACAGTGTTTATGCATAGTAATTGACATGTCAATGCAGTTAAAAAAAACTGGAGCCCAAATGCTCCATCTTAGAAATTCTCCAAGTCTCCCTTTTCCTCTTTACAAATTGCGTTTAATGCTTTCCTCCAAAGCTGATAATGAGGATTACATGAAAGAGTGTGTGAAGTACTTACTATCATCTCATTTAATTCTTAAGACCACTCCTCATTTGTCCCCCATGACCTATTTAATTGTTTTACCTCATTTAACTGTCACACCTCCTTGTAATGTTGGAGGAGTAGACCCACCACGTATGCTTTTTCCCAGGCTCTCATCTCCAGGGTTTTATTTGGTGTATCATGGATAAGGATGTTCCTGCTGTTGCCGCTGCTACTGAATTTTTTACAACAGGCCAGGCAATTTAAGTGCAGTAGATACAATATCTCACTCAAACCCCACAAAATTATTGATATGCCCATTTAGTTCACAGGGTACCTTGCCCAAGATCACCCAGCAATTAAAGGAGGCAAGGCCTGCAACCAAAACCTGGCTTATCTAGCTCTAGCACCTGTGCACTTAACCATTAACTATACAAAATGCCTTTTATTGAGGACTGCTCTCTCTAGCAGTTTTCCAAGCACTCTGTCAGGACTTCATTGGCCTATTTATAGCATAGAATGCTACGTTATCAGGTTTCCCAATAGGTCTCCCCCACTAAGCTGAGTCTCCTGAGGGCCAAGACCTTGTCTTAGACACCTTTGTTCCCCCAACACCTTGCATTGTGCTTGGCACATGCTGGGCTCAATTCATTCTTCCTGCAGATACTTTCGGAGAGTTTGCTATGAGCCAGGCGCTAATTAGGGAAATAACACAGTCTTACCAACAAAGACCCTGCCAACTAAAAAATTACCCACAACCTAAACGTTGAGAGTTATGTTTTATTCAGCAGGAATTTTTAGGACTTCAAGCCCGGGAGGCAGCATCTCAAAGTAACCCTGAGAGAACAGCTCCGGGGAGGCAATGGGGGAAGCCAGGTTATATAGAAGTTTTACAACAAAGGGCAGGTAGTCCAAACGTCAAAAGATTATTGTTAATTAAAGAAAACCAGGTATCCCAAGCTAAGGAATTTAGTAGCTTTCTATGTATGGGAAGATGCAAGAATCTGGGCTTATTGAAATCATTCCTTTGATGTGCACCTCACTTATCTGGGGCCAGTATCCTGTGTTTTCACATCCTGAGTTTCCTCAGGGCTCACCAGCTCATACTGGAGGGCTACATCGCTAATGACTGTGACATCCTTCGTTTACCGTTATGACTGGAAATATTCCATTTCTCAACCCCTTTGGTACCAATAGAGAGAGAACATAATTTGAACACTGGGTAAGCACTATTAGAGTTAAGGTAAAAGGATAATGACTGCAAAGGCTGGATAGAATTTCACACACATTTGTAGAGAAAGGCAAAAGAGAATTAAAACTTCTTTCTCAAGAACAAGACAAGAGGATAGATCTTGTGAGTGACCCTGGAACTATTTCCCGAGGTAATGTTCACAGTTCCAAGGGTCAGAAGGCCCACAAATTTACATTGCAGTAGAGATCAAGTCTTACATCAAGTTTATTAAGTTCTCAGGGAGACCGGAAGATAGAGGGAGGGTAGGCAGCCGCTTCCCTGCTCAAAAAAATTGCATCACTGTAACCTTCCACTAGTCACTGGGATTGCAGCGTTACAGACCAGGACCCGCTCCCCTGGAGCTTACATACTGATACAACTTCAGACCATGGTCAAGTGGTCTGGGGGAGAGGAGGTCCACTTCCCGTAGCTAGTCGTGAAAAGCTTCTATGAAGAGGTGGAATTTTGGAGGTTTAATAAATCTTTAAAAAGCGAATGAATGATGAATGACGAGCAACCTAGCAGTTGTCAAGGAGCTAAAGAACGTCTCTTCTCGGCATCAGGATCATAATGAAAAGGAAAAAGGGGAAAGAAACACTTCAGAGTGTCTGAGAATGAGGACAGTGCTTTCACAGGCCCCAGGCTGAAAAACGCGCCCCCGACTCGGTATCCACCGCCCGGGAAGACTGAACTACCAAGGAAAAAACGGACACCTCCCAGGCTACGTTGGAGGCAGGGCTACGGCGGGGGCGGGGCTAAATTGGGGGCGGGGCTACGGAAGCCGTACGAGCGCCGGGGCGCTCGGCCTGGGCAGAGTACGTAAGCCCGTGGCGCTCGGTGGGCTGGGGGGCCGTCCCAAGCCACCCCGCTCCGCTCCCCGCCCACAGCCGCACTTCCGCCGTCGCCGGCGTTCCGGAGTCCAGACGCAGCGTCTGAGTCGCCCGGCACCTTCTGTCAGTGGCGTGAGCGTCTCGGTGTGGCGTGTCGTCCGCGCTGCTCGGCCAGTTGTACGCCCGTGCGCTCGCCCGGCCGGCCGGCCTGCGGAGCTCCCGCCCGCGTCCCCCGGCTGGTCTGGGGCGTCCGGGCACCGCCTCGACGGCGGCTCCGCCGGACGCGCGTTCTGGACCTCAGCCCGCACCCCGAGCGGACGGCGTCATGAGGCACCTGCCGTACTTCTGCCGCGGCCAGGTGGTGCGGGGCTTCGGTCGCGGCTCCAAGCAGCTGGGCATCCCTACAGGTGAGCGCGGGAGGGCGCGGAGCCCCCACCCACGCTGGGCCGGATCACCTGAGAGCGAGGACGTCAGCCGGGGGGCTCCGGGCCGGGTGGTGGGGCTACGGGCAGAGGTGACGTTCCCGTCCTCCCCGCCCCCGCTTTGTTGAGGCTGATGACCTTTGGTCGGACCGATGGAGCGCGTCCTTGCCCGTGGCTCCGAATTCACCGGCTTGGGGGGTGGTGAGGGCAGGAAGCCGGAGCTGAGTTTCGGGAGCCCTCTTTCCCGCCTCCCTATCCAGCCGTGATAAATCCGCCAAACGTGGCGCGCGTCTTTCTCTTTAGAAAATGTAATGTGGGCCCGATAGGCTAAATTCTCAAGCCAGCTGTAAGGTTTTCGTTCTTTAAATACGTTAGTAGGTTGTGTCCAAATGATGACACAGGCAGATGAATGAGAACCAGGTATCTTTTTTGGTCTGCATTAGTTTTAGTAGTCAGGTCCTGAAGGTATGCTTAATTTTTCCTTAAAAATACATTCCAGGGCTGCACCTAGACCTATTAAAGCAGTCTTTGAGCTTGGGACCTAGTATCTATATTTCGAAAATAGAAATCTTTTCAAGAGACGCTGAAGCCCTTTAAGAAGGACCAGGGCTAAAAAAACCCCCAGCTCTTCCTGTACCTGTTTTCTTCTACTGTGAGAGTTTACGATTTTTGGTACACTTACTATAACCTGGTAACTTATACATATATAATCTGGTACCTTTTTTCCTAACCAATCTGTATGAAGAGGAGAAAGAAATCCTAGCCAGAGTATGAAATGATGGGATTAATAATTGTAGTTAGAGTCCTAGGAATCTTGTGAGGGTAATGATTTAGACTAGCCTTACATGTGAATTTTCTAAATATTGACTATGAAACTCTAAATATTAGCATATTTTCTTCTGTTGTTTAGCTAACTTTCCTGAACAAGTAGTAGATAATCTTCCAGCTGATGTATCCACTGGCATATATTATGGTTGGGCCAGTGTTGGAAGTGGAGACGTCCATAAGATGGTGGTGAGCATAGGATGGAACCCGTACTACAAGAATACAAAAAAGTCCATGGTAAGAATTAATAATTGTATTTCACTCTGTAAACAGAGAATGGGATGATGATTTAGAGTAATACACAGATAGAACTCATCAGTGGTGATCACAACATAATCCAAATATGAGAATTTACTTGACAGGTTTAAAAGTGAAGAGTTTAGTTACTAATTGAATGGAATAACTTTTCCATCCTTTTCACTTTCAAGATTATTTGTGTCTTTGGATCTAAAGTGAGTCTCTTATAAAGGGGGTATAGTTGGATCTTGTGTGTTTGAACCATTCTGCTAATCTCTGCCTTTTGATTGGAGAGTTTAATCCATTTACATTTAAAGTAATTACTGATAAGGAGAGACTTCTGATGTTTTGCTATTTGTTTTTTGTATGCTTTATAGCTTTTTTGTCAGTTCCTCCATTACTGCCTTTTTTGTTTAGTTGACTTTTTTTTGTAGTGACACATTTTGATTTCTTTCTTATTTCCTTTTGTGTATTTTCTTTGTGGTTACCATGGGGACTGCATTTAACATCCTAAAGTTATAAAAATCTATTTTGAATTTATATGAACTTAATAGTATACCAAAACTCACAAATTACATCATTGTGTACCCAATAACATAGATTAATAAATTTTTATGCATTTATCTTTTAAATCATGGAGAAAATAGAAAGTGGAATCACAAGCCAAAACTACAATAATTAATTTTTATAACTGCCCATATGTTTACCTTTACTAGAAATAAAAGTGAAATAAAGTTGAGTTCACCAGTTAATGTAGGTCATTTACTCTAATTATTTGGTCACCCTGTTAAGGTAGAACTGCTTACGCTGTGGATGGTGTTTTCTGATAAAATTGCAAGGTGATGCTTTTTTTCCTCTTTTTTTTTTTTTTTTTTGCTGTACGTGGGCCTCTTGCCGTTGTGGCCTCGCCCGTTGCGGAGCACAGGCTCCGGACGCGCAGGCTCAGCGGCCATGGCTCACGGGCCCAGCCGCTCCGCGGCACGTGGGATCTTCCTGGACCGGGGCACGAACTCGTGTCCCCTGCATTGGCAGGCAGACTGTCAACCACTGCGCCACCAGGGAAGCCCTTTTTCCTCTTTTTAAACCCCTTTGAGAGTATACATAATTCTTCTGTTCTTAAGAACAGAAGACCTACACAGCTGAAGTGCTTAATCTGCTAGATGTGGCTGAATCTTTGGGTCAGCTCAAGTATGTGGCACAAACAGTTATAGTTGATCTAAATTTCATCCTCTTTGAAGAGTTTATAGAAAAGTGCTGGTATAAGCAATAGAAGTGGCCCAGAACTACTTAACGTTGTGCTCAGTGTTCCTCTTATTTTTCAGGATTAAGGCTGTGTTGGAATAGATAAAGAAAATAATCGATGAAAGAAGGCAAAATATTTTTCTCTGGAATGAGAGAGGGAATGAAGGGGAGGGGAGGCTATCCCATGACTACTTTTTCCTTATTAGCTACTCAGATAACAGAACTCTTACTATAGAGCCAGTTAAGGAGTGCCTTGGAGGTCCTTCCATAGTTAGGAGAAACTCAGTTTTCCATTGGTAGGAGGTTCATACTTTTTAGAGTTTTTCTTTTTTCTTTTCTTTGCTGATAACAGACATACATGATGTACCTGTTCAAGTCTTTATCCCTTTAAAAAAAATTGGATTGTCTGTCTTACTTAAATAAGTTCTTAATATATTCTGGATCCAATTCTTTTGTTGGAACTATGTATGACAAATGCCTTCTTCCACTGTGTTGCCTTTTTTTTTTTAATTCGCTTAATGGAATGGTATCTTTTGAAGAAGAGTTTCTTCGCTCATTCCCTCTGCTGTATTTGCTCAGTTTTTTCACCTTGATAAGACTCTTAATTACTTTGGTGCATGTTAGCTTTTTCTAAAAACAGCAAATCACACCAGATTTGTGGGATAGCATTTACCTTACTCAGTTATAATGGTACAAGGTCGAGAACAGGAGCAATGGAAGAATTCAGGAAATACTGCACTTAGATTTTAACCTGTCTTTAAAATTTTAAGGAGGGTTGATTGTTTCATTTAAATTACCTCACCATAAAGATAAATTCAATTTTAACATCTCTTGACTGTAGGAAACTCATATCATGCATACTTTCAAAGAGGACTTCTATGGGGAAATTCTCAACGTGGCCATTGTTGGCTACCTCAGACCAGAAAAGAACTTTGATTCTTTAGGTAAGTTCTTATTTAGATCTTCTTAAAATATTACTGCAGCTACTCTGCTGCTTCTCCTAATAGTAATCATGGCTAGACAGATAATATTTGAGCATTTAATATGCTAGGCACCGCTTTAAGAGCCTTACATGAATCAACTCACTTTATCCCAACAACACCCACATGAGGAATTATTTTGCTGATTTTGCAGATGAGGAAATTGGCACAGAGATGTTAAGTAATTTGCCCGGGGTAGCATAGTAAGTGATGGAGCGTAGATTCAAACCCAGCAGGCTGGCTCTCTCTCCAACAGTATGAAGTTAATGAAATCCTTATTTCCTTTTCATATTTTAAGGAACCAGTAAGAGTTAATACTGTGATGAATAATGGATGCTTAGCGGTAGTTGAAGTGTAAGAAGCAGTAAATCGGAACATTTAAGACATGTCAAGAATCTTAGTGTAGTGTAATAGTTTTAATTCTAATGTAGAGTTTCTTTTACAAGTGTAAATATTGAAGAGAATTGATAGTATTTGTTTCTTCCATTTAGTATATGCCATGTACCTTTCTGCCAATGCCTTTCTCTAAGTAATTGCAAGAAGATGAGGGACATCTTTTGTGTACTATTGACTTTTACTTAAGTCTAGAAGAAAGGATGAAACAGACATTATTGGGCATCTACCCTGTGCCAGGAACACTGCCAGCCTATGAGATTTTAGGAGAAGCTGAACAAAGGAGTAGTAAAAAAGCACAGCAGCAGATTTTCATTATCTTTACCTGGTATATTCTCTCCACAGAGTCACTCATTTCAGCAATTCAAGGTGATATTGAGGAAGCTAAGAAACGACTAGATTTACCAGAACATTTGAAACTCAAAGAACACGATTTCTTCCAGGTTCCTAAAAGCAAAATAATGAATGGCCACTGAAGGAAAAGCATCTTATTTATTCATTCACTGTTTTCTAATATATTACTGCTCATAACTCTACAGTCTCATCCTGGTTATATTTTAAAAATCAAACATTTTCCTACAGCTGTGAATTAAACAGTACAATGTAGTTACCATATTATGTTCCAACTGTTCAATTAAACCCATCGTGTTACAGTACTAAAAAGGTTCATTTTAAAAATCAAGATTCTTTTTAATGTAATATGTTGATTAAAATGTACCACTAGAAAGGTCTTAAGTGTTTTATAATGGAAATGAAATATATATAAATATGGGGAACAGGCAAGTCAGTGGTTTGAGATGAGAACTATTAATTCTCATGGTAAAATTCTAGCATGAATGTACCTGTATAGCATGCTCTGCTAATCAGAAGGCTCATAAAAATAACTATATTAAGCAGAGGTTTGACAGTTTATTACAAACCTAAGGGGAAAAATCCAGAATTCATAATTTTGATATTTTGTGCATTTATATATTATTATAGACATGAAGACTTGTGAAATTTCACTTTAGTTAGTCATTTCCTTTAAGGGCTCAAATCATTGTACTGTGTTCCATTTTTGTTACAGCTGCCTCAGTTCTAATTGGTCTAGACTCTCCCGATTATTTTTTTGTTTTTCTTTTAAAACCGTAAAATGAGTGTTTTTCGAATCTCCAGCTCTCATTTTCGTGTCGTGTAACACGTCTCTCTTTTTAAGAGGAGATATTCTTCAACATTTTTCTTAACCTTTGTTTCCTGTAAATAATTCTCAGTGTCAGTTCTTCCGTTTAGAATATCCAACTTTACGTTTACAAAATGTAGAGTTTCATCTGCGTCTGTATCTGCCGTCCCATCGCTTCACTATATGAACAGTGATTAAGTGCATATCTCTTGCATTTTAGAGAAAACACCCAAGTGTTCATCTGTAGGTTTCCTCAGAGTTTAAACGAACACCTAGCATTTCATTTATATATACCAGTTTCTTAAACAACATAAAATACTTGTTTCCTCCCCTAGGGAAACAATTTAAGACCCAACTAAACCATGAAATACAAAGCTATTTGTTTTTAATGTGACTGTATGTTCCTGAGCAAATGCCGACTGTTGTAGCTGTGTGTGCACAATGTAATTTAAGGCTAGAGTGCTCTCCAGAAGATAAATTTTAAAGATAACTCATTATAAAACCATTTTCCCCTAATCTGCATAAATGAGGACTGATTTTAACAAAACTGTTTATATAACATTTAGAAGAATATCTAAAGCTGATGTCGGAGAAGGGGGAAGCAGGAATAAATTCAGTTGGATTGTTTTGACTTTTTGGTATATGAATTTATGGCAAACAGTGTAGTATGTGTCTTTTTCATTTCTTCTTTACAGAAATACTTAGAAAATGTAATTTAATGTTAGAAATCCTATACTTGAAAGAAGCCTCAATTATCAGTGGTTCTGTGAAACAAAATTAAAAACAAACATGGAAAGTGTAAAAAAGATTTGTGTGTGAGTAGCTTGCGACTGATTGTGTCCTCATTAAATGTGAAAATTCTTTGATATTGTCACCTTACATTTTGTTAAATAACTATTGCTTTTGAAAAGCCTATAGTGTGTGGTTTAGGAGTTAGTTAACAGTGTCTACATTTTTTTAAGTTTTATATATAAAGTATTTATTATAAGAAATTGCAGTAGGGCCATTTTCAGTTAGTGTTTTCAGACCTTGAAATAAATCTTGACCAAGGGATGTTTCTTCTTTTTTTGTGTCAGTTTGAATCTTTTGATTTGTCTATATAAATTCCCGATTGGTTGGTTGATGGTTACTGGTTACTGTAAGGTGTGTTAGAGGCCCTGAATAGTGAGTTACAGGCAGCAGCTACAGGGAGAACCTGGCCAGCAGCGGTGGTTCTACAAACAGAGGCCTTGCCTTTAACGGCCCTTGTAGGTTAGGTCTGAGTACCGTTCCATAACCCCTGCTCCAAAACAGCGTTTTGTAACCCTCATGACTTGTGCCACCAACCCCCTCGCAGTGACTTGGGACTCTTGCCTGTCTCTACTACATGGAGCAACTCACAGTGGCTCTTTTCAACACTTCATCACCAGTGCTCTCAGTTATGGAGGCTTAAAGCCTTGCAGTTAGGGCTGTAACACGGTTCTGATCAGGGAGATGTAAGCAGAAGTCTACTTGGAGTTTGTGAGGACAGTTCTGCTTCCCTGGTGAAAGTGCTAGCCTTTTCCTGTTCTCCTCTTACCTGGAAAATGGATGGAGGCTGATAGAGGAGAACCAATCTGACCTTCTGGGACTGAGCTAGGAAATAAATCTACCATATAGAAAGAAATGCCATCATAAGCAAGAGTTAGCAGAAACAAATTACAGAATAAGCTCTATGAAGGTGACAGATACGGGCATTATCAGATACAGAACTTGAAATCACTGTATAATATGTGTAAAGAAATGAGAGTGTCAAAAATGGTGAACTAAGGTTCTATAAAAAATCGGGCAGATTTAAGAATTGTCAAAATAGAATTGATGAAAAAATAATTCAAATTTAAAGCTCAGTGGACAGGATAAGTACAGGTTAGACACAGTTGGTGAGCTGTGAGATATGACAGTCTGACTGCTCTCATACACCTATTGTCTATTCACTCCAAATTTGCTTCCCATGGTTTTTGTAATGTGGCTGTGACTTAACACTTCTTTGACAGTTGGCTTCCTTTTGGGTCAGGTCATACATGGACGTTGAGCCCTAGCTTGTGTCACAGGCAGCTCAGTTCTTGGACTTACCCCTGTGCTTACTTTCCCTGTTCCTGAGTGTGTATTTGGGATAGACATACCTGACAACTGACAGAATCCCCACTCTGGTTCCCTGACTGAAACAAGGGCCAAGTAGAAGCCACAATATTAAAGCAAGTCAGTGCTACATCTCTGGGGAAATTGCCAAGTGTCATCATTAAAAATACAGAAAGAAAACAAGCAAAAAAAAAAAAAATACAGAAAGATTCAGGGTAAAGGCTCCTAACATCTGTTCAGGCTGTACAGAAACTTAGTGGATCTTGGGAAACGACTGTATTATCAACTAATCAGGTGATGACCTCAACTGCAGCTGTTGTCCAGGATATATAAAATGTCTCAACAGATTTCTAAGGATTGGTGTAAGGAACATATCACAACATGATGGAGAAAAATCAGTATTTTTAAAATACAAAAATATCACAATGGAAAGCTATGTTGAAATGAATGATAATATGCAACGTGTAAAAATTTATAGGTTATAACTAATGCTATCAAGAATTCTAGCTTTAAATACATAGAAAAGAAAGATCAATAATCTAAGCTTTGATCTCAAGCTAGAAAAAGAATAGCAAGAGAAGCCAGACAAAAATGAGTACACACTGGGCTTCCCTGGTAGCACAGTGGTTAAGAATCCACCTGCCAATGCAGGAGACATGGGTTTGAGCCCTGGTCCAGGAAGATCCCACATGCCACAGAGCAGCTAAGCCCAGGCATCATAACTACTGAGCCTGTGAGCCACAACTACTGAAGCTTGTGCGCCTAGAGCCTGTGCGCCGCAACGAGAAGCCACCACAATGAGAAACCCGTGCACCACAACAAAGAGTAGCCCTCGCTCACTGCAACCGGAGAAAAGCCCATGCACAGCAACGAAGACCCAACTCAGCCACAAATAAATTTTAAAAAAAGTGAGTACACTGATTCTATATAAATTGTAAGAACAGGCAGAACTATAGCAAAAATGGTCAGAGTGGTTCTAGAGGACAGGGGTGACAGGAGGATTATGAAGGCTGTTGGGTGCTTCCGTCTCTGTCCTGTTTCTAGATCTGGGTGATGGTTGCATAATGTGCTCGCTTGTGAAAATTCATCAAGCTTTATACCTACTTGTACACATTCAAATAAGGCAAATGATGTTCTGTATAGCTTGGCTGTGAATATCATTTACACAGTCAAGAATTACAGCACTGAATTTTTATGAAGCAAAATACATTTATTGGAAGGATGAGGAGGGAAGTGTGCAGGGGCAGTGATGGTAAGAGTTTGGGAAAGAAATGCTCATCTTCCGTTAGTGGGAAATGAGTAGGTAGATACCTAACCTGAAAACATAGGAAGCAGCAGTATAAGCATCTGCCTTAGGGACAGGGAGAAAACATATTAAATAACTGAAAGGGTTGAAATTGCTTGCTTCTAAGGAGTGGGAAATGGGATGTGACAGGAGCAAACAAATTAATATTTCTTTTTCTTACTATGTCTTGTTAAATAATTTGATTCCTTAAACTATGTGCAGGTATATCCTGATGAAAATAAAAATTAGCCTTTAGAAAGTTAATTATGTATTTGGAGGGTGCTAAAAAGTTGTGAAACTTAGGATAAACTTTTTTTTTTTAATTAATTTATTTATGGCTGCGTTGGGTCTTCATTGCTGCGCACGGGCTTTCTCCAGTTGCGGTGAGCAGGGGCTACTCTTTGTGGTGGTGTGAGGGCTTCTCATTGCAGTGGCTTCTCATGTTATGTAGCATGGGCTCTAGACACGCAGACTTCAGTAGTTGTGGCTCACGGGCTCAGTAGTTGTGGCACACGGGCTTAGTTGCTCCGTGGCATGTGGGATCTTCCCGGACCAGGGCTTGAACCTATGTCCCCTGCATTGGCAGGCGGATTCTTTTTTTTTTTTTTTTTTTTTTTTGCGGTACGCGGGCCTCTCACTGTTGTGGCCTCTCCCGTTGCGGAGCACAGGCTCCGAACGCGCAGGCTCAGCGGCCATGGCTCACGGGCGCAGCCGCTCCGCGGCATGTGGGATCTTCCCGGACCAGGGCACGAACCCGTGTCCCCTGCATTGGCAGGCAGACTCTCAATCACTGCGCCACCAGGGAAGCCCGGCAGGCGGATTCTTAACCACTGTGCCACCAAGGAAGTTCCAGGATAAACATTTTTAAACAATGTATTATATTTTCAAATTACATGCTCAGTATGTTTTTCTTCAATTTACAAACACCTTTTTGAATAAAGTACCTCCAAATTCAGTGAGTTCAACTAGTAATCTGGAAAAAGTAATGCACACATTATAAAGCATGCTGTTCAATAGAACTTCCCGCTGTTGTGATAATGTTCCATTTCTTCACTCTCCACTAATTAAATAGCCACGTGTGCCTAGTGACTATTGTATTAGGCAATACAACTATAGAAGATCCAAAAAAAAAAAAAAAAAAACGGAAATACAGGGGAAATAATATACTTACTGTGCTTTTTTCAGGTTAACAATTGGTCCAATTGCTTTAATTTTGAGGTACTTTATCTGAAAATGCATGGACCACATTTCATGAAAATAGAACTAACATATAGTTTAAATTGTTTCTCAGCTTCGTGGATACTATGTATATGATACTCTTTTCTTTTATTTAGTTTGCTCTTTTTCTAATTTCTCATTTATTTTCAGCCATTATTTGCTTTATAAGCATTTTAAGCCTAAAGCTCACCTACCCCCCCCCCCCCGCCCCCACTACAGGTTTACCTGCCAGCATGTGGAAGCCAGCCCCTTGGAAAGGGAGTGAGCTGTCTGGCATTTGGCATCTCTGCTCAGCTCTCCTGATCACAGTCCTGCACACAGTCACCTTCCTTTAGAGGTCTCAATGGATTACATTATTAGGTTAGGTTGAAGGGCATTTAACAGAAGGGAGATGGATATATTTGAATGGCATTCGTGAATATATGAATTCATATAACAACCGACAATAGTCTTTCTCTTTTTAAAAAGAAAAAAATATATTTATTTATTTTGGCTGCATTGGGTCTTAGTTTAGGCATGTGGACTTCTTTTTTTTTTTTTTTTTTTTTTTTTGCGGTACGCGGACCTCTCACTGTTGTGGCATTGGCCTTTTCCGTTGCGGAGCACAGGCTCCGGGCGCGCAGGCTCAGCGGCCATGGCTCACGGGCCTAGCCGCTCCGCGGCATGTGGGATCTTCCCAGACCGGGGCACGAACCCGTATCCCCTGCATCGGCAGGCAGACTCTCAACCACTGCGCCACCAGAGAAGCCCTCGGCATGTGGACTTCTTAGTTGTGGCGTGCATGCAGGATCTAGCTCCCTGACCAGGTATCGACCCGGGCTCCCTGCATTGGCAGCAGGGAGTCTTACCCACTGGACCACAAGGGAAGTCCCCACAATAGTCTCTTTATAGCAGCCTCCCACAAACTCCAGTGTCTCATGTTTATAATCTCCTTAAGCTCTTTCACCTAGAGTGTAAACTTCTGGAAGCCTTGAACTGTATTTTAATTCCTCCAGCACCTATGTACAGAAAGTGCTCTGTATATAATTGTGCATTAATTAGAAATAAATATACCTTGGATACTGGGGCCTTAATACAGCAACAGAATTAGAGAAAGCTTCACTGGGGACCCAGCCTGTGGGCCAAATAATTGTTAAACCTGGCTCTGCCTTCCTTAGCTCCATTTTATTCTCCAAGGCAAAATCTATGCCATGGATGAAGCCTCGAGGGCTGAGTTTTGTTATCTATTAAGGGCTTGTTACAGTCATTATGATAGATATTAACTTATATTTTTCTCACAGAAAAATTGTGACTTCCTGAATTTTTTATTTCTAATCCTTCATGAACTGATACTTAAAAACATACAAACTGATGAGGATGATTATAATTTTTGTGACTTTCTGTTTGAATAAAAAAAAAATCCCCCCAAATACAATAAAAATTACTAGAAAAATAGTCACACGCTTGGATGTCTTGACAATGTCAAAATGCTGTAAGGGATTCTAAATACTCTCAATTTCAGTAAGAGACAGTTCATAGACCACACTTCGGGCTTTCCCTGTTAGCCGGAGCAGGCTGACAAACTTTCGTAAAGGGCCAGACAGAAAATTCTTAAGGCTTTGCCGTATCGAAAAAGCAACCATGGACAATATGTAAATGAATAGGCATGGCTATGTTCAAATTTTTATTTAGTAAGGCAGGAGGTTGGATTTGGCCCATAGACCCACAGTTTGCCAACTCCTGAGTGAAAAGAGCTCTTTTTTTTCAATCTTTATTAGCACATAGAGAAATAGTCACCTTCTTTTTCCCAATTACTATGCAGGTTTTATGTAACTCATGTGCACACAATTTTGAAGCACAGGTGTTAACACTGAAGGAAGATAGTTATGGGTTTAAAGTGGTATTGGTATCTTCAAATCTGGAGTGCCCAGGTGAATTTTAAATGTTTACTCTTCTAGTTGTGAGGAGTAGGTGATGGCAAGATGCCAACACTGGATAGGAACTAAATTTTTTGTCCCCCCCAAATTGATATGTTGAAGTCCTAACACCCAATATATTAGCAGGTGGAGCCTTTGGGAGGTAATTAGGTCATGAGGGTGGAGCCCTCATTAATGGGATTAGTGGCCTTATAAAAGGACACCCCCCCCCCCCCCCCAGCAAGCTCTCTCACTTTCTTTCCACTACTTGAGGGTATAATGAGAAGTTGGCAGTCTTGCAACCTGGAAGAGGGCCCTCAACAGAACTGGACCATGCTGACTCTGTGATCTCAGACTTCCAGCCTCCAGAACTGTGAGAAATAAATTTTTGTTGTTTCTAAGTCATGCAATCTATGGTATTTTTTTTTATAGCAGCCTGAACAGACTAAGACAGGAACCCTGATGTGAAATAAAGTAGGTGATCTCTTCCTTCCCTCTCCTCTTCTCCCTTTCCCTCTCTTTCATGCTCCCCCCACCCCTGTCTTCCCCCCCTCTTCTCCTCTTTTCTCTCTCTCTAATGGAAACAGGTGTGAGCAGTTGAACTTGGAGTGAAGAAGATACAAAGGCATCATCTATAAAATGTTTGTAATATTTCTCTTTGGAGCTAGATATGAAATGCCTCCAGGGTATTGGTCTTAATAGAATTTCTTAAGGTCAATGCTGTAAACCAACACTAGTTCCCTGGGTTACCCTGGACAATGGGATGAGCAGAGCTGCTGAGGGGTTATGTAGGAAAGGAGTGGTTGCCAGTGCCTGTATAGTTGAGAGTCTTGAGTGCTCACTACTGCTGTGTATAGTGGAGCCTCATCTTAGGAAGGGGTTAGGTTGTAAAGTCAGCAAGCATGGCCAGAAGGCATATAGAGAAGTCAAAAAGACCGATGAAACTTTTTTTTTTGGGCTGTGTGCCATGTGGGATCTTAGTTCCCCTACCAGGGATCCAACCCATGCCCCCTGCAGTGGAAGCACAAGGTCTTAACCACTGGACTGCCAGGGAAATCCCAGAAAACTTCTTATCTTTAAATTGCTAAAACCTGGGTCTTTTGTAACTCAAACCTAAGATTTAATTCTTCTGTGTCTCTTTGCATTTTGGCCATGGCCTCCTTATTCTGGGATAGTAGGGGCCTTGGTTGAGTTTGAACAAGCAAGGATAACTGAGCAAATAAAAGAACCTTACTTTTCTCTCTCATGCTCTTGTCCAACGAGCCTATATAGCTGAATTTTCTTAAGTTGAACACAACTGCACTGTATCATCTTTTGTATTTCCCACAGCAGACCTAAGCCTCATAGTTACCATTTCAACTGGGAATCTGTTTGCAAGTAACAAATGGATTCTGGCTGATTTAGGCTAGAAAGGAATTTACTGGAAGAATGATGGGTTGCTCAGGGGATAGATGGGAAAGCTGGAAACTGGGTGAGAAAAGGGGAACTCTGAGCAAAGGGGACCTCGAACCAGAGCCAGAATGACTGTACAGAGCTAGTTCATCAAGGGCAGTGCCACTGCTGCTGAGTAGGGAGGCCCCAGATTCCCATCAAACGCCAGCAGAACCATGTCCTCCACACTGCTGGCTGGCCCTGTTGCCCTGGAAACGAATCTTTATATGATTAGCATCTGATTGGCCAAGCTTCGGTCACAGGCCCATGTGTTATCTGCAAGAGGGGCTGGAATACTGAGTACCTGGCTATTTCAGCTTCTCTGAGAGAAGCTTTTCTATCAAAGTTCATGCAGTGGGAAATAAATTCCCTAATCATAAGGAAGGGGTTCCGAAACTGGGCATTAAAAAAAAAGAAGACAAATATCCACTACCATTACCTAATTCTGAAGGAAATTATGATCTTCTGAGTATATGCCATCCATCCACTCCTTCAGCCACTCCAAAAAGCATTCCTTATGTTAAGTTAGAATGTTCCAGAGAGACTGATAGAACCTTTGGTTTTCTTTTACTGAAGGAAGAAAAAGTGATCCAAAGTATCTTCCTCTTTATCTTGATTTGCTGGAAGCTCAGGGCTAATGTTCAATCACAGTAGCTATAATCACCTAGAACCCCGATTTTCAAAATGTTCTCCAAACTGCTGTAGAGCCTCATAGAAGGGCCATGGGCAATGGGCAGGCAAGGGGACCTCTGCCCCTTCCCACCCTCCTTACTTTAAGGCAGCACCCTTAACTGTCTGCTGAAGACTACGTTTGATTAAAGGCCTCCATTGCTAAGAAATACTTAAACTTCGGCTTGGATTGGTTAACCTACTTACGTCCTCCTCCCTCAGGGTTCACGTCCTCTACTTCCATGCCAACAATTTCATTTGTATACATAAAAGACGCACTGCAAGCACTTTTCTGGAAGCAGATGGATATAAATCCTAGAAGAGTCACTCTCTCTGGGGCTTCGAGAGGATTCTGGGTTGTGGGTTCTGCTTGGCTCCATGTAAACAAATACCTGCGTCTAACTATTTGTGAGTCACTCATAGGAATTCCAGGTTAATCTCAGGGTCCTTTTAGGCCTCTCTGAGCCTTCAAAATATTTTCTACTGTTGCCCAGGGAGTTGTTTTGCTTACAGATTTGCTTGTATTTCAAATGAATTAAAGGCTCCCCATCCATGACTGTACTTCTGTCAAATGAAGTGTTTTGTTTTGTTTGCAAATCTATCTCCTGGACCTGACAAACCGTATTTCTACCATATTTCAAAAGCAGGATTTTCCCTGGCTCTTCGCCTGACCAGCTAGACCTGTTCCCTGCTGTTTCCTACTGATTTAGTTTGGGTACTTTTCTGAAGATTTAGAGGACGGAAGGAAGTGTTATCTTGGATTCTCTGCCCCTTTTGAAAGTTTATTTTCTTCATTCCTTTTTAGACAGTCTTGCAAAGGAATAGCTAATATGAAATATCACCAAAACAGCTTAAGTACACGAAGGAGATCATGTTCTTTGTAAGAATACAGTATTAAAAGTCAAGTACAGATAACTAGGTACACATTGAACACATTCAAAAGAAGAGTATGTCCCCATGTTTCACTATCGAGATTCAAGATGGGAGTGATTACGTTCTCTCCATTTCATCTATTGAATACTTCCCAGTGGTAAATTTTAGTGGTCGTACCAGTAGGAGATTCAATTTGCCTTTATTCACATCACTTCATTGCTCCTCACAAGAAGTCTGAGACAGCCTGCTAGATGTTATTGTAACTACACTTCAGATGAAGAAACCGAAAGTCAAAGGTAAACTCAGACTGACTTGAACTGTGTTGGCAGAAAATTTCAGAGCTGAGTGTGGAATCCAGGTCTTCACCCATTACAGGAGGGAAGCAATCTTAGTAGACTCAGGCTTAGCCTCCCAGCCCTGGAGGAGTTGTGTATATGGGACCCTGGGAGCTATGGATGGTGGCGTAGTGAGTGAGGACAATCCCCAGGGCCACCAATTAGCAGCTTTTGCAGGACATGGCAGCTTACCCTTTGCTTGACTCTTGCCTCTACTAGCTGGAGGGTTTTGTTTTTTGTTTTTTGGTTTTTTTTTTGCGGTACGCGGGCCTCTCACTGTTGCGGCCTCTCCCGCCACGGAGCACAGGCTCCGGACGTGCAGGCTCAGCGGCCATGGCTCACGGGCCCAGTGGCTCCGCGGCATGTGGGATCTTCCCAGACCGGGGCACGAACCCGTGTTCCCTGCATCGGCAGGCGGACTCTCAACCACTGCGCCACCAGGGAAGCCCTAACCCAGAGTTTTTTAAACTATGCATTATGAAATCAAATTAATGGATGATAGTAAGCTTCAAAAAAAAAATACTAAATTAGAATATGATGGAAGAAATGTAATGAAACTTTTCCTTTAGTTTTATAGAGGTGTTGGTATAAACTTTTTATTTTTAATTGTGGATCACAGTCAAAAGAAGTTCAAAAGCCCCTGTTTTAATTTGCTCTTCTTCTGCTTGGTTCTGGAAGGATTAAGCAGCTGTAGTTTGGGAGATTAGAAACAAGGTCTATGGAGTCAGTTTCTATGCAGATTTGGGCAAGTTATTTTATACTTTTCTGTGGCTTAGAGTCTTACCCGTAAAACAAGGATCATAATAGTTATCGAGTCGTTAAAAGGATTAAATAAGTTGATCCATGCGAAGTGGTTCTCATAGTATTTGAGAAACAGTATGTATTGATACTTGATAAATGCTAATTATTGCTGTAAAGTGGTTATTTCATGCCCTGGCCAAAGATAACATTGTAACTGTAAGGACACAGCAAACTTTCCCAGATGCAGAGAGTCTAGTGTTGTTCAGCTGAAGACAACCGTTTCTATAGGCAAAGAGGCGTTCCACAGATATTTATGGAGCAATTACTGTGTTGTAGCCCTCTGTAGTACATTAAGGATACAAAGTAGAATAAGATAACATTTGAGGAACAAACAGTCTCCCAAAGAACTTCCAATTTATTTGACTTGAGCTCCATCAGCCCCATGAGGTACCTGGTATATTTTCTGTCCATAGTAAATATGTGTTGAACACATTTCTATGTCAGGAATCATGAACTGTCTACCTCACCCAGATGCAGTAAATAAGAGAGCATCACGTCCCTTCATTTTTTTCCAGTACCTTCAAGATGTGGAGGAGAGAACAGCAGCACAGGAGACCTTTCTGCAGATGCCGCAAATCTACACTTGAGGAAAGATGAATTTGTTCTTGTAGATATCCTCTGTTGTCTGTTTTATTGTGTTTGTTGAAAACAAGTTTTCAGGAAAGGAATAAGAAAGGAAACAGATGGCGCCAAATGACAGAGAAGAACTTTGCAGATTTCATCTCTCTTTTGCTGCTCAGAGCAGCTGACAAGCCAGCAGGAAAATAAGAGCAGGGAGGTGGTGTAGCCTCCTGAATCATCCATGTGGTCCCCTCCCTCCATTCCAAAACTCCCAGTCCTTCAGCCATGTAAACAGAGCTCTGATGTCACAACCCAAGGAAGGTCAGGCTGGGTGAATATGTCCAGCCCTTCTTCCCGCCCCTTCTGCCCTTTAGAGCAGGGCAAAGGCAGCCACGCAGGTTACACATAAAATTAACAAATTGACAGGGTGGTTTGTTTTCCTTTTTAGCCCAGAGGCAGTGGAAACTAGAGAAGGGAAAAAAAGAGAGGCTGATTTGGGAGAACACAAAGCCCTCCCCACCTGTTGCCTTGGACGACGCGTACAGCTGCACATAGGATGGGGACCCAATCAGAATGTGTGTGTGTCTTTTCTAAAAAGGTTAAGAACTACCCTTAAAAATGGCAACAGTAAAGTTTATGCTTTAATTGTTGTGCAATTTACAAGTTTACAACATACAAAGCACAGCCCCTGACATCATCTCCAGTGACTTGGCCAGTGTCTCAGAGAGCTTAGATGGAAATGAAGATATCCTGACTTGAAGACCAGTTGTCTTTCAGTTAAGCTTTTTATTCTTTTCTTCTTCTTTTTTTTTTTTTGGATACGCCACCCGTGGCTTGTGGGATCTTAATTCCCCAACCAGGGGTCAAACTCGCACCCCCTGCATTAGAAGCCTGGAGTCTTAACCACTGGACTACCAGGGAAGTCCCTAAGCTTTTTATTCTGAAAAGAAATTCTTCCTCTTCCATATCTTGACATCTTCTTCAGTGTTTTCCTTATATCCACATGTTTTGTAGCTCTTAAAGAGCTTCTTATCCCTTTTCCCCAGAGCTACCTACCACCTTTTGTATCTAAATTCTTTGACTCACTTGCGGGTGGAGGTAGATGCAGTCGTGGATGCATTTTGCAAGCCTCACGTTGTTCTGAATATACTGAAGTCATGTTTAGCTTCACGGCTGTGCTCTCTGGGCAGTCGCACAGGACCTGATTCTTAGAAGGGCCCCAGGCTAAGTTGCAATGCTCTGCTGCCACCATCTTGAAATTCTTTTGTAATTTTTATGCTGGACTCTACAAATTATGTAGCTGCCTCTGACTGACCCAATTAGTTTTCTGAGAAACCACACCCAGATGGTTGGCCTGAGAATATTATTTGCTTTCTCCCAGTTTCCACAGTATAAGTGGCATGCCTTCTTAAGATGGTCTACAGGTGAATGGGGAAATAACATTGGTGTAACATCTTAGGGTTTACTACAGACTTTTCACGTGCATTATCTCCTTTAATCCTCACAAGCAACTGTTAGGAGGCAAGTCTATTTAAGGCCAACAGGAATCCACCTACAAGGGATGAAATTGATTTGACAGGCAAACAGCAAACAGCTCCTTAAAAGTGAAAATCAACAGAAAAACAGGACAGAGAAATTATCCAGATGTTATACAGCTGTGCTGCAAAGGAAGTTACAAAGGCAGTAAAGGACTCAGCATGGAGTTTGGCCAAAGGGATCATGGGGAATAAAAATTCCAATCCCAGGCCAAGAGAGAGGGAGAGAGAAGAGACATGGTTCTTGGGTAATCCTGGAGCAAGAGTCACGAAGATCCCTCGCGATCCCTTTATAGCCCAGGGATACATATCACAAAGTCCGGCTCAAAACTCCTTTGTCGAGGATTCTATCTTTGCCCAGTCACTTCTTGATTAGCAATTTGATTAGGTTTCTGTGTTCCTTTGTTCCAGGAACAGATCAATACTGAAAACACTGCTCAAACCACCGTTATAAGGCTGCCGGCTTGAGACTGTCTGGAACCCAGACCAAGTACCACCTTTTGGCAGTCTTGCAGCACCCAGACTGTGGTTTTACTTGCTTCCACCTAGTTGTCTGACTTGCTGATTTCCTGCCTCTGCCTGTCCTGTTTCACAGCTCCCTTTCCAATCTGACGTCTGAGATCCAGGCTGCTGCTGCTTGGCTGCGTGCAGAAGCACGACACCTACATCATAGTCCTCAGCTCAGCCATTTGAGGCCAAAGGAGGCAAAGGGGGCCTCCCTGAGTTTTCACATCGACAGTTCAGATGGGCCCACTTTCCTGACTCTCTTCTCAGGCCATGTTCCAATCCTGTATCCTAAGGGTTTTTGTATATGGCTTCAAAGTGAAAGGGACCTGGAGAAGGACTGGGTTGCTGTCATCCTTCCTTTTCCGATGTTCTCATCACACTGCAAAGATCCCCCGTAGCTTCGGAGCCAAAGCCTTAACATTTGAGTTTTTCAAGACTTGGGAAGAGAGGGGGGCTTTATTTTAGAAGCACGGATTCTTTTGGACAGTCAAGGTATAAATAGGATTTCTATTAAGAAACTTCTGCTTGTGGGGGGGACTGTAGTTGCTTTTTAGAGAGTGGAAAGCTGTTGGGAGGGAAACAGTTTTCCTTAGAGGTCAAGCATTTGGTCAGTTATGGAATATATAGCCCTTTAACCAAAACATATCACTTCAGTGAAGAATGAGTTTTATTTTCTCCTGGTTTTGGAGGAAATCACTGTTCAGGTTTCTGAAAAAACAATCTTCTGTTTTTCTCTATCTGTTGAGAAATCAAGTAAGAAAAGCCAGTTTAATGATCTAGTTACTTAAAGCTACTCATTCAAACGTATTTGCTTTGATGAGAAGAAGCCTTGTTAACAAGTGCTGAGTGGGTGTGTCTTTGCTTCCAGATTAAGTGTAAAGGGTGAGAAATCTACTTTTCTCTCCATCACAGTCTTACTTCAGAGATCCTTTCAAGATACAGGTTCATGGGCGGAAAGACTATTAAGAAGCTTTCACTGCTGCTGAAACAATATGGGAGGAAGTGGTGGGAGGGGGTGGGGGTATGGGTAGCTACCGTCTTTCGAGCCCCTTATACCCAGCACATTGCATAAGTGATCTCTTTTGTTCTCATAGCAACCTTGGGAGGTCTGGAGTTCAAGTTTCCTACACATAGTAGAGAATCAGAGAAGTTTAGTAAACTTGCGGAAGATTCCACACAAGAAAGGGTCAGGATTGAAATTTCATCTCAGGAATCTTTAACCCTTAAATTCATGATATTTCTGTCATGCCAAACCATCTTTATAAAACTGAATACAGGAATGGTGAATCTAATCAGGGCATCACCCAGCAAGATTTTTTTTTTTTAAAAGAGCTTTATACTTAGGGATAGTTTGTGAATGGACAGAATGAGACGTAACTATTGAAACTGAAGTGAGGCCATAGTTTGTCAACCTGGCACTTGAGCCCATGTCTTTTGACGTTTGTGGAGCTTTCCCATTTCTTAGGTTCATTGGTGACTTGAGAAACAAGAACACAGGAAGGGGGAAACGATGCAGGGAGAGAAGGTAGGGTCCACCCAAGACATTGGCTGCTTGCTATACGTTTTCTTTCCCTCTACTAACTTCAGGGGGCCCAGGTTGGCTGGAGGACTAATATTCTTTATTACTTACAGCTGAAATTGACCTGTGATTTCAAGTTTATGTGAAAAGTGCTTGTCGTTTTACAGGCCATAGGAAAGTCGAGATACTTACTGTCCACTGTTACTGAGCTCTGCAGATCCTTTTATTCTCCTAAATCTCTCTCTCAACATTTCTCCCCCAAAAGGTATGTGGATGCATCGATTTGTTTTGTCTAACGGTCTCTGTGTTCCAATGGTTTTATTGGGTTTTTTCCTCCCAAATTATTGCACTGCTTGCATTCTCCCTCATTTTGTAGTTATTTGTACACATATTTGTTTTTCCACCTCGGTATTAAGCTCTTCGGGGGCAGATAATGTTGTTTATCTTTTCTTTTTACAGTTCGGCTTGCATAATCCACATAGATTTTTAATTTCAGAAGTACACGTGAAATGGTAGTATACATAAACTTTTCTATCTTATTATATGTAACTATTGTAGCGTATTGTATGTAACTATTGTAGCGTATTTTGTATAGTCTTTGTACAGTCTTTGTAAACTTACTTTTAGAGTGTTGTTTTAAATTATAAACAGCAATGTTTTTTTTTAATGCTTTGGTTCTGTTTATAATATTTCCTAGCGAGGAACTGGTGAATTCAGCTAGAACACACATTGAAACAACTCGACCTATTTTGCTAAACTGATTTCCAAAAGAGTTTTATTGGTTATAGTATCCTAAAATAACCCCTCAAGATTTCTCACTCTAATCCCCTTGAATATGATGAGATATCATGCCTGTGATTGTTACACTATAGCCAAAGGGAGATGCTCCAGGTGGGCCTAATGGAATCACACCAATCACAGGAGCCTTTTAAATGCAAACTTTTCTCCAGCTGGTAGCAGGAGGGACCATCAGAAAGATTCAGAGCGTGAGAAGGATTCAATGCACGGATGTTGACTTTGAAGGAGGGCGCTGGGGGAGGGCATGCACACTACCGGAGAGTGGCCTCTAGGAGCTGAGTGGCCCCAGACTTAACACCCAGAAAAGAAAGCAGGAACCTCAGTGCTACAGCCACGCGAAACTGGATTCTGTCAGCAACCTGAATACCTGGGAAAACAATTCTTTTCCAGAACCTCCAGGTAAGAGCCAGCCTGGTTGACACCTTGATTTTGACCGTGTTAGACCCTAAGCAGAGAACCCAGTCAAGCCTACCTGGACCTCTGACTTATAAAATTATGAGGTAATAAATGGATGCTATTGAAGATGCTAAATTGGTAGCAGTTTATTATGCAGTAATAAAAAATGATTACGTTCGCTTACCCTATACCAAGTAATACATGAAATTGTCCATGGCACTACAGGTGTCAGTAGATACAACTCCAGAATTGTGTGCTATAATTAAAAGAGTCTTAGTGTTTTTAATGTCTTAGTGTGCTAAGACATTATTATTATTATTTAATTTATTTATTTTTGGCTGCACTGGGACTTTGTTGTTGCGTGCGGGCTTTCTCTAGTTGTGGCGAGTGGGGGCTACTCTTCATTGCGGTGCGCGGGCTTCTCATTGCGGTGGCTTCTTTTGTTGCGGAGCACGGGCTCCAGGCACGCGGGCTTCAGTAGTTGTGGTTCGCGGGCTCTAGAGTGCAGGCTCAGTAGTTGTGGCGCGTGGGCTTAGTTGCTCCACGGCATGTGGGATCTTCCCGGACCAGGGCTCGAACCCGTGTCCCCTGCATTGGCAGGTGGATTTTAACCACTGTGCCACCAGGGAAGCCCCCTAAGACATTATTGATTAAATTTGTTTTTCTTTGATTGCTGGTGGAAATGAGCATAATAACAATAGTTTTATTATTATTATTATTTTGTTGTCTTCTGAGAGCATTGGAGTGGGGGAACTTGTGGAAAATAAAAGACAGGAAATTCTGTATATTTGTTATTGAGAGAAAGAAAACAATCACAGAGGAAAAGCTTCTACCTAAAAAAGAGTGGAAGGCTGGTATGTTGAAGTTGGCTTGTCCCAGCTTATGAAACCCAGCTGTTAATTTGTCAGGAATCTTGTGGAGCAGTTGTTAGACACAGCTGTTATTTAAAAATTAGGTTATAAGACTTTCTACTAAAGAAGTTATATTAAAAACACAGGTAACAAGCAAAACTGATTTTGCATTTTACGTTTTAATATTAGCTGTGTTCTTGAGGTTATTGATGTCTAATGTATCTGTGTGATAGAAATACTAGGTAATGGCTCCCTTTACATTTCTTCCAACTGCACGTTAATTGACATCACATTTGAAGCTTGAAATTGGCCACAGTGGGAGCATTTACACCTGGAAACTGGCAAATGTCTTTTCTGAGCCAATGAGATACCACGTAAGTGTTTTCTGAGATGTGGGTCAGAGGTAGGGCCTTTTTCCTACTGGATGTGAACCCATGAGAATTCTAAGTGTGGCACCGCATGCCATCATCCTGTCAATGTGAGGGAGATCTCCAGGGAGGATGGAGCCATTATAGCAAAAGACAGGCAAGAGATGGAGAGAAACCCATACGTGATGCCATGGTTTGAGCCCCATTTCCAGCAATACCTGATTTCATCCCCTAGCCCTAGACTTTTTGATTAGGTGAGCTGATAAATTCCTTTTGTATTTAAGCCAGTTTGGGTTGACTTTCCTATCATTTATAACTAAAAGCAGCCTAAAGGATACAGCAGAATTGATAGTTGACCCCTAAATAACACTGAGGGTTAATCTGGATACAGTTTATAGTTGGCCCTCCGGATCTGTGGTTCCTCCGCATCTGGGGGTTCAACCAATCAGGTGGTAGTGTAGTATTTACTATTGAAAAATACCTGCTTGTAAGCGGACCTGTGCAATTCAAACGCATATTGTTCAAGGGTCAGCTTATCAGGTCCAGAATCACACTCGTAGCCACCAAAGTGCCTTCACTGAAAACAATAACTTAGAGGGACGGTAAACCTCCTGACCTCAGTCTGGCTCTGCTGTTGTATTAGTTATAATTCTCTGTTTTACAAACATATATTTTTTTCATTTAATAGTTTAATAAGGCTTATATCACTTCCCTTGAAGCCTAGGATCAGTTCTTATCAATGAACACTTTCTTAGAGTGAGAGGCCTTTCCGTCAGGCTATCTAACAGCTATCCTGTCCTACCCTCCTCTTTCTGGATGAGGGAAACCTTTTATTCTGGGTGGCAAAGCCCCAGAAGATTAGTCATGATTGTGCGAAACCCTTCATGATAATCTCATATCCTTTTACCAAATACTTGTTTTCAAGCCTGCCTTACAGCTAAATGTGACCACGGGACCTAGTTCTGACTTCTACTCTTAGCTCAGAAGACACCCACATGCAATGATTTTCGTTCTTGTAAATAAATGAATGGCCTTTGTACCATGTAGTGTGTTGATCACTAGGGCCACAGAAGTGAATAAACAGACTTCATTCCTCATATCTTTCTTCACTTTATGACTTTTTTTTTGGCCTATGTTTGAGAGCAGTGCAAGGTAGACATAGGTGGTTTTAAAAGTGAAACCCTAAAGACATCTTCAAATTCTGATCTCATTTATTCATTATCAGATATTGTTGATGTGTGGTGATCAGTTACATCTAAAGTCTGTGCCAAGCATGCACTGATAGAATTCATATATTTCTTTTTGCAACACAATCTATTTACAGTTCTTACATTTCAGTGTAAAATGCAGGCTACTCTGAGGGCATCTGAACTTAATTCTTCAGTTGGGTAGTACACTGAGCAGTTTCTTTTTTCACGAGCTCTGAAGTAGGCCTCCTGAACTCTGAACAGATCTTGAAAGCTCTATTCCAATGTTAAATGTATGTAGGAAGCACCTAAAGTCTGTGTCTTCAGTTTTTCTAAACAGCAGTCTTCTATCCCATCTTGATGCTACTTCTGATTCCACATTTGGAAATTCTTAACTTCTTAAAATTTTTTTCTTTTATATGGTAGAATCTCATGCATACTTTTTATCTTTTTAAACTTTACTTTCTCATGAATACTTTTTAATAGGTTGGCTTATCTACAGTTAATGTGCACAGTTACCTAAAATTCTTTCTTTCCTCATTGCCCCTCAACACTGTGCCTCTAGGTGAGATTATGCACCCGAACTGCAGGATCCCATAGGTACTTCCTTGGCATCACCTTCTGATGATTCATTATAGCAAATTCCATACCGCTAAAACGAATCCCCAAATGAGATCCAGGGATTACTGACAAAGGCCAGGTTCTTTTTTATAGCTTAGAAGCAGGGTGGTAGAGCAGAAGGAAGATGGACTGAAGTCCTAGATTCACATCCCAGTTGGACCACTCACACCCTGACTGATGGCACTTTGAGTGTCCGCCCGAGCCTCCGTTTCCTCATTTGTAAAGAGGGATGACAGTCCTATTCTACTGCATTTGTGTAGTAAGGATTAAATGACGTCATATGAGAAAAGGGCCTAAGACTGTGGCTGGCAAGTAGAAGGCATCAAAAATGGTAGTTGTGTTGTCATTATTTTTTTTCTCCCCAACTAGACTGCAAGTTCCTTAAGGCCCAAGATCTGATTGATTCCACTCACTGTTGTTTCCAAAACAGTGCCTGGAATGTGGAAAATTCTTAATACACACTTAGTGAGTTAATATTATTACAATTATCAAGTTAACAACTTGTTAACTCCAGCAGCTTCCTTGAGGGATACCTTCTACATCCTCTTTTCTTTTTAAAATCAAGTCCAAGCATGAGTCCTTTTCCCATGAAGCCACCCCTAACATGCTCTAATTTGTGGTTATCTCATACTTCTCATATTTAACTGACGCCATCACCTGCACCCCACCCCCTTATCATTTATATTCAAGACCAAATAGGAATGGACTGCATAATACAACGTATGGTCTGTATCATTGTCTAATTACCTCATATTGGTGAATCTTGTCTTCTTAACATTCAATTCCATCAATATTTCTTGATTATTTACCTAGTGCTGGGCACTGTGGTAGGTTCTGGAAAGGAAATGGTAGCTGCCTCAAGAAGTACCCAGTCTCTTAGTGGAAATAGATGTATAATCAAACAGTGACAACAGTGTGATGTGAAAAGCTATACACGCATAGTATCTAGGTAGCAGAGAGGTGAGAAAGTGATTAACCTTCTTCAAGGTCAGGGAAGACCTCCCAGGAGAGGTTATGAGGGAACATGATTTTAAAGAATGGTAAGCAATTTTCCAGGTTAAGTTGGGGGTAGGGGAAAATATTCCAAGGCGAGTGAACAATGTGTGCCAAAGGACATGAGATAACAAGATATTATCCTGGAGAACTTAGAAGCAATTCAGTACTGTTGAATATAAGTAGAGAAGCTGGGAAATGAGGAGGGGTCAGGAATTGGTGCATAGTAAGATTGGAGACAAAGGCAGTGGCCATATCTTGCAAAATTTTGAATGTTGTAATCAATGTAGGTGATGGGGAGCCCTGAATGTGATGATCCGATAGACCTTAGAAATGACCTATGATAGCAGGGTAGATAAATTGGGAGAAAGAGACGGAAGCTTAGCAATGAGTCAGGAGGAAGTAGTAAAGGTCCAGATGAGAGAGACTAATAGCCCCGTTGAGCCAGTGATGATGGGGCTGATAAACGATTGGATTGATTTTTAAGAAGAAAGTTTGTAATTGATATGACTAGCTTAGTCATTGGAGCTAGAAAGATAAAAAGGAGGGGAAAGAAAGCATTCTTTTATTGCTTTGTATTCTTGATAAAGCATAATACTAATCACATAAAAAGTGCTCAGAAGTAGTTCATCAATAAGCAAGTCCCTATGGCATTATCTGGTCTTGATTTAATTTTATTTTCAATTTTTTTTTTGATGTGGACTATTTTTAAAGTCTTTATTGAATTTGTTACAATATTGCTTCTGCTTTATGTTTTGGTTTTTTGGCCCCGAGGCATATGGGATCTTAGTTCCCCGACCAGGGATTGAACCTGCACCCCCTACATTGGAAGGCGAATTCTTAACCACTGGACCGCCAGGGAAGTCCCAGTTCTCAATTTTAAAATTACTTTCTATGAACTAGAGCCTTCCAAGCTCCTGCCCAGCCTCTTGGTATATTTCCAGTCTGCAAGGATTCTCAATATTTCCAAGTTGTTCGCAAACAGAAAACCAAAAACTGACTTTGTTTTCCAACCACATATTTATCTATTTAGGCAGTTGTTAGCAGAATATTCAGAAGTCTGCGAATAAAGTGGCCTAACTAAGAACAAAGAAGGAAAGATGTCAAACTACCCACATACAGCATGAACCTTCTTTTCAGGATTACATAGAGTAACAACACAATTTTTCTTAGTATTCAAGGTCATCTTGACCTCATTTAATCTTTAACTGTGTATCATAAACACAGATTTTTCTTGGAAAACGATTTCCAGGCTACACAAAGAAATGTCAAACTCAGTCTATCAGAGCTTTAGAATTATCAGGGAAGATGAACAACACAGTATAAACAAAATTACTTATTTCCATAGGCTACACTCCAATTACACAACAAAAGATGAGGAATTCTTCCATTGATAAGATGGGTATCTTACATGTATTTTTATTTGTTTCTAAGAATTGAAAATGGAACCATAAAGGCTTCAAATAGATTTTGAAGAGGTGATTTTAAATGATCAGAATTTTTGGAAGCATATCATATGTATGTGTGATACACATGGTCTCTTAAGAATTTCTCTTAAGACAAGGTCAGCAAATTACAGTCTCTTGGCCAAATCTGACCCATCACCTGTTTCTGTACTGCCTTGAGCCAAGAATGGTTTTTACATTTTTAAGTGATTGAAGGAAAAAAATCAAAAGAAGAGTAATATTTTATGATATGTGAAAATTATCTTAAATCCAAATGTCAGTGTCCATAAATAAAGTTTTCTTGGAGCACAGCCCACCCATTTGTTGTGGATTGGCTGCATTCAGGCCACAATGGCAGAGTTGATAGTTGTGCAAAGCCTAAAAGTATTTACTATCTGGCTCTTTCGAGAGAAAATTCGCCAACTTTGTTTTAAGAGCTTTCCCCTAAAGAAACACTGAGGACTTCAGTAAACTGAAGACTGCTTTACAAAGATTTCCTGTGTCAGTGATATGTGCTTTTTTTTTTTTTTTAGTGATATGTTTTTTAAAAAAAGAAAAGAAAATGCACACATTCAGGAAAGATAATAGAGTTGCCATATCATAAAATAATAGACATGCCTTTATTAGATTTAGGATGCTTCTCTTTGCACTTTGTGTCAGTGGAGAAGAGTTATTAAGAACACACACTCTAGAGTCATCCTTTTTTCTTGAATCCTGATTAGCTTTCTGTGACCTTGGGCTAGTTATTTAACATTCTGTAAGCCTTGGGTTTCCTATAAAAAAATAAAAAAGAGTAATAATGGTACCATCCTCATGAAGTTACAGTGGTATGAAGTGGGGTGAGTTTTTTAAAGGAATTATTTAGCTCGGTACCTGGTACATAGTGTGCAATACATTTGTGTGTGTATGTGTGTGTGATTATCATCATTATCTGAAAATGTCACTTTCTGGTGGTCCACTCCCAGAACTGCCTATCACTTCTGTTTTTACAAGGAAATCCACAAAACCCTGCTTATATAATTTCCCTTAGCAAGAGCCCTTCTTTGTATTGCCTGCAGAAAAACTGTCCAGGGTGCACAAATCCAAGAGTGTACTTGACAGGAGGGTGGGAAAGGGGGTGCCTAGGATGTCTAGAAACAAAGATCACAGATATTGTGTTGGAAGGCTGGTCAGCGGCCGGATTAAGCTGGTGAGCAGGATGTTGGGAATTTCATCCTAACTTTTTCTAGGGAGAGTCCACAGTTCTGTGATGGGCTGTTGATAAAAGCTCTTTAATTTAGTAGCTAAAGTCTTTTTTTAAGAGTGTCTGAAGTTTTTGTCATTTTATCTCTTTTTACGTTAGGTTAACATTGACGTTTTTCTTTTATTACTTGATGTTTTAGCTGATGTTTCCAACCAGAAGTGCTCTTAGAAAAATCATGAGGGTGTAAGGCTGACATTCTTGGAAACTTAGTGATTTCTTTCCTCCTGGGATGCTCCTGCCTATCTCCTGGCTGAGCTTGCTCTAGACTCATCATGACTATGGGTGACTGCAAAGGCCTGATTCCTTGCCTATGATGCTACTTCCCGTGTCTTTCCTCATGTCTATAAATAGGTCATGACCAGCCTCAAGAGAAGTGGCCTCTTCTGCTTAGGGGTGATCTGGAATAATTGGTATAAATGACATGAGGAGGAGAACCTTCCTTAGTTGCCCCTTATAGAACAAATCTCCACCCAAAGAGAACTAAAAGGGGAGAAAAATCCCCTAAGACAAACAATTCCTTTGCCTCCCCATCCCCCAAAATCATTTACAGAAATATCAGAAATCAAGAAGGCAGCAGATATCTCCACAATCCAGCTGAGAAACAGAATTTCTATAGGTTCATTTCCATTTTTTTTTTTAAATCACATAAAACAGTTTGCACAGATCTCACTTTTTTTACCTCCTGTGTTTTGTGTCTTGACATATTGTTTTGAGGAAAATCATTCTGTATTTTATCCTTGTTTCTCAATTATGGTTGAACTATCATGGTTAATTGAGTTTAGCCATCCAAAAGAAGAACAAAATATTTCAGCATTCTTACATACTCTAGTTGGACTCGTGGTTAAAAAGACAAACACAAACACCCTCATGTCACCCTGGTGTGTCGGGATAAAATCCAACACTGTAATGCTCACACGCTTGCCGGTGAGTAGAATGGGCTGGGGGAGGAGGTGACCTCTGTTTGCTGGTAGGAGTAGCTCTCATCATCGTATTCCAGTTCATCTTCATCATCGTCATCCAGCAGCCCATACTTAAATTTCCGGTAGACAGTGCCATCTTGGCCCATGTAGACAATATCATCCTCATCGTCCTCATCGTACTCCCGGTCCCTGTACTCAATCACCTGATCCTCTTCAAAGCTGGTGCTCTTGCGATGACTGCTCTTGTAGGAGGAGTAAGACTTGCTAGGGTCAGCCAGCTTTGCATAGCCGGCCTTTTCTGTGGGCCTGACTCTGCCCCGAGATTTCTTCCAGATGATCACAGCTGCCCCGAGCAGAAGCGCCAGCATAACGGAGGAGGTGATGAGCAGGGCTGTCCTGGAACGCTCACCTGCAGGCTCAACCTCACTTGCTCGAAGGATACACTCATCTGTTGGAAGATGACCCCAGAGGAAGAGGGCAGAGGGGAAGGGTGGCAGAGAAGACATGGAATGGAGAAAATTAGTTTCTGAGGTAAAGAGGTTCACCTTTATCTTTTGACTCTAAAATGGTAGAACCACTGTCTTCGAGTTTCTTAGCACACCCCTCTACAGAATTGCTCCGTGTCTACTCCCATGAGAGTTTCAGTCTATCCCAGATGATAGCAACAAACTCTTCTAGGGAGAAAGTCAGTTTGAGATCCAAAGGGAGCCCCCTCATACCCATACGTCATGGGTGAGTCACCAAGTGTCCAGCCTTACCAAATCGATTCTTCTACTTCCTTCCTGAGAAAAATGTTCCATCGTGGGCCAGGCTTCAGTTACTGCTGAATGCTCTATTTCTGTTTCAACTCTGACTTTTTCTAAGACTGCATCTTTTCCCCAGCTACCTTTAAACCTGATTCAACAGGATCATCCCACAATTCAAAGATAGGAACAGATTATTTATAAAGCCATTGATTCATCGCTGCGTGGGGTCATAGAAATCACAGGTCAATCTGTAGTTTGATAGTTGAGGAAACTGAGACCCACAGCGAGAAAGTGAATTGTCACATTGTCACAGGTAAGAACTTGTTTATGGAGCAATCAGAACTCGAACCCAGGAATCCTTGCTTCATGCTACAGTCTGGAGACATAGGGTAAAACACTGATAAAGGTTTTTTGACTTCTTGGCATTCTGTGGACCTAATTTGGTAGCATGAAAAGTACCATCTTTAAATTCTGACTGCCAAATTGAGTGATAGGGGATTTCTTCTATCATAACTAAGATTTCTGAAGTTGAGAGCTCTGCCCCCGTCATCCACCAACATTTGTTTTGATGCCTTAATTGAAAATATGGAGTAACCAAAAGTGTCATAATTCAGCGGTGAGCTCATTTTTTGTACTTTTTTTTTTGCGGTACGCGGGCCTTTCACTGTTGTGGTCTCTCCCGTTGCGGAGCACAGGCTCGGGACGCGCAGGCTCAGCGGCCATGGCTCACAGGCCCAGCCGCTCCGCGGCACGTGGGATCTTCCCGGACCGGGGCACGAACCCGTGTCCCCTGCATCGGCAGGCGGACTCTCAACCACTGTGCCACTAGGGAAGCCCCTATTTTTTGTACTTTTTACTCACTTATTCAGGTGGTATAATTTGGGTAAGTTACCTAATTTTTTTTTTTCCTGTTCTTTAACCCACCAAATGGGAGTGTGAAAGAGAGTATGAAAGAACCAGAGAAAAAACTAGCAGGCCTTGTTGGATGTACAAGTTGAAATACACAGTATGTTTTCCATAAACACTTTTTTTTTTATATAAGGATGTTCTGTTCCCAGAAGAGAACATCCTTTTTATTTTTATTTATTTATTTTTTTGTGGTACGCGGGCCTCTCACTGTTGTGGCCTCTCCCGTTGCGGAGCACAGGCTCCGGACGCGCAGGCCCAGCAGCCATGGCTCACGGGCCCAGCCGCTCCGCGGCATGTGAGATCCTCCCGCACCGGGGCACGAACCCGTGTCCCCTGCATCGGCAGGCGGACTCCCAACCACTGCGCCACCAGGGAAGCCCTCCATAAACATTTTTGAACCACCTAGGTCTGCTCCCAGGATGTTTTATGAGATTCTAGGTGCATGATATACACTAGCTTAATGGATATAATACTGTTGCCAATTATTTTAGGGTTAATTATTTTCTTTTATAATATATTGGCCAATTAGGTCTGATTCATCACCACTGTGTGTTTTCTTTCTCTTTTTGCTAGTGATAAACAAGTTTTCTATTTTATCCTAACTTTCATCCTCATGGGATTTTGCCCATCAAGAAGAATTTCATCTCCTAAAGTAACAGCACCATCATTACTACTTTTGTCATTAACATATCAGCACAGAATTTTTCCCTGGAGGAAATATGAAAGCACCAGAGGGAAGGATAAGCAACCCGTGTGTGGTCCTTTGCGATAAATACTGCCTGAGGCAGGAGAATCAATAAAAGACTTTTCGAGGTTGTTTCAATTACCAGGGTACCATATGCAATCATGTCTTACTGCTCTCCAGTCTTAGGTCCGCAGAGTCAGAGTCAGCCTCTGTGATATGGGTTCTTTGAAGGATCAGAGTGTCTTAGTAATGAATGAGCAGGTAATAAGAGTATTTGGTCTTCAGTAGAGTTGCCCCAGGTAGATCTTCAAGAGCCAGAGAAAGCCCAGGAGAGCTGACTAAATAGTTGTTAGTTGGAAAAGGCTTGCAGAAATGCTGCACCCAACATGTACACACTTCTGGTTTCATTTAAAGCCATCAATGTAATGAAGGTTGTTATTCTTAGCTGACACAGCATGGATATTAGGCAATCAGACCCTGAAGGTGGATGTGTATGAAGAGCTGGGGAAACCAGCTGCTCATGGGGGTGGGAAAGCTGAAAGAAGGAAACAATTAGTTTTTGGAAAGATGGTATTTAAAAGTTAGTTGAAAAGGCTGATCAAAAATAAAACAGAAAAGACTAGTAGCAGTTATGGGTCTGGGACATACTTTTCTTAAAAATGGACAGGCTCCCATAAATATAATGTCTCTTTTCGTCAGGCCGTGATGTAGCTGAACTCCAAGGAAATGACCTGCTTTTACACTAGAGAATAAGTTTTAAGAATTTATCTTTTTCTTTTTAGAAGAAATCACTCCATTTGGGATCTTTCTAAGCTTGTAGCCAATGAGAACCAAGTACCCGTATGAATGGATTGGGGGTGGGAGACAGTTGGGGGACTCGGAATTGGTAAAAGGGGTTTTGTTTCCTCTTAGCCTTCAATGAAAGTTCCTTTCTAAAATGCCTTAAGTCTCTAATGGGAGCCCTGGATTTGGGCTGCCTTCCACAGGATGATTTTTCGATGGAATCAAGATAATATTGGCATCAGCTTCCTTGATAGGCAACTCTTTTCCTTTACTTATTTATTTTTTGCGGTACTCGGGCCTCTTCACTGTTGCGGCCTCTCCCGCTGCGGAGCACAGGCTCCTGACACACAGGCTCAGCGGCCATGGCTCACGGGCCCAGCCGCTCCGCGGCATGTGGGATCTTCCCGGACCGGGGCACGAACCCGTGTCCCCTGCATCGGCAGGCGGACTCTCAACCACTGCGCCACCAGGGAAGCCCATAAAGTAAATTTATAAAGATGAAACTTTAGACCTGCTTGAGCTTGAATCTGGGAGGCAGGACAGCAGTGGAGAGAATGCTGGCTTTGAGTCCAAATGACCCATATTCTGATTCCAGATGAGTCTGTTAACATTGGTATGGACTTGGGCATGCTAATCAAACCTTTGAGCCAGAGTCTCCTCATCTGTAAAATGGGATTAATAATATCAACTTATATGAGATGATGGACAGAACGTTTCAGGTACAGTGGGCACATAGCAGGCACTCAATAAAAAGGTTGCTGTATCCTGTAATAAACCATAATGGAAAAGAATATATATATGCATAACTGAATCACTTTGCTGTACACCAGAAACTAACACAACATTGTAAATCAACTATACTTCAATTAAAAAAATAAATTAAAAAAAGAATCATTAAATAAAGGTTGCTCTATTGATCCTCTGAAACTTCCCATCCCTCTCTCCCCCATGTTTCCATCAGCATCCTGAGGACATGCGCTTCCTCTGGCTCCTCAGGCTGCTCTCCCTCTCCCCTCACCTGTGGTGTCATGGCAGTCACAGCACTCCTGGGTGTCCGTGGGATCGGAGGTGTTGCAGCAGCGCAGGCAGCGGCTGTCATCCATGTGCAGCACCAGGTTGGCAGGACACACAGTGCAGTTCCTGGTGCCAGGTCCTTTGCATTCTATGCAGCTCTCATGGCATTTTTCACAGTTAAATTTCTCCCCCTGTTAAGAACAATCAGATTCCTTTGGAGTGTGGAGAAATTAACAAGGCACCGGAGTTCCCAAATGGGGGTTCCCTCTCCTATGGATAAGGGAAGGAGGCAGGTTGGGGATAGCAGAAAGGTGATTTGTTCTGGGTCCATTTTTACTGTTCTGGGTGAAAGACAGAACCAGCTGTTTGCACTTGGATGGAACCATTGCTGAGCCTTTCCTCTCAGATCTGCTGGTAATCATAGTGAGAGAACAAGCTTCTAGAATAGCTCAGGTTACAAACTGACAGCCATGTGCTGTACCTGGTCGAGGACAAGTTTTGTCTGGTCCGTACTCAGCTGGCCTTCTCAGTTAAAAAAAAATTGAATTCATTGCCTGCATTTCAAAATTGGGATATTTCACATGTCAATCAGTGCTGAGTATCTCTTTAAAAACTGGAAGATTTATCAACATTGAATTCACCACTCCCACATCACAGACAGAGCTGAGTGGCGGTGGCCCCCTTTGTGTGCTCTCCTATTTGATACAATACCCAGCCCTTGCCACCTATGGCCAAGTTTGCACTGGGGTTTTCTTTGACCCAACACTCTTCACTCATTTACATGACCTGCTCTGCCTCTGTGGTTATTAGGTTCTCGTGTCTCTGCCCCAGAATAATATAAATTGTGACTGTTAGCTAAAGCAGTGAAATCTCAGTGGGAAGATTGTTGAAGGTGAGAAAGTGGCTTCCCTCCCAACAAGTTGCTCCATTTCACTGGTGCTGAAAACGTAGATGAGGGAAGATACCTTCCTATTTCACTTCTGCACTTTGGAAGGCTGGTACAATAGAAAAAGAAGGAATGGAAATTGCCGTTGTTGAGCACCTTGGCAAGTTTCAGGTGCTGATAAGGTGCTTTCTCAGCTGAGATCTCATCAAATCCTGGGTTAGGAGTCAGAACCCCTGTGTTTAATCCCAACTTTGCTCCTTACTGTTCGCATGATCTTTATCAAATTACCGTATTTAACCTCTTGCATTCTCAGTTTCTCCAAAGTGTAATGAGGGCTCTTGTCAGAATTTAAAGAGAATAGCATATGTGAATATGCTGGGACTTGTGAGTTTTACCATGGAGAGATTTACTTAATTTCTAAAGTTTGGAAACACAATCAAGAAGTTAGTGGACTCAGAAAATCCATGGTTTCTAGGCCAGGAAACAAAATATACCTCTCTTAATATATTCGAAGGGGTGGAGGAGATTAAAGACCAACATTGGTTATGTAGTTCTGACATTATTCAGACATTTCAGGTTAGCCAGCAGAGGGGGAGGAGAGAAGATATATCTTATTTCTGACCAAATATTCCTATGTAGACCTGAAACTTCTAAGGTCATGAGCAATATATTGCGGTCCTCATTAAATAACTTCCCCATTATTTATCTCAGGTCTTCTCAGTTCTTTTGATTGACATTAAGGCTACAGGTGGGTAGCACCATTATTCCACAGTGCAATGGTAGATTTTAAAATATTAAACCTGAACTATAGTGAGTGTAGGGATTTTATGACTCTTTTGACTTTGCCCAAAATGACATGCAGAAACTAGCTCATGTCCCTCTGTAGAAATGGTGGAAGACACCCCACGCCCAGCTCTGTACCTCTCCCACTCTGTACTCTCCCACGAGACAGTCAGAGGCGCAGATTCCTCCCACCAGGTGGTAACTCCACACACAGGATAAGCAAGTCAATGCTCCTTTTCCTGAAAGGAAAAAATGATTCTAAGTTATGAAACTGACCTTACATTTCAATCTCTGTCTTGGATCCAAAACACTTAGGAGCAAGGAACATGTCAAGTAAATTGAAGGAGAAGAGTGAATTGATTGAGGAAATGGAAAAAAAGTCTATGAGATACCAAGTAAAGACCTAGAAATTATCCAATTAGTCTAATCAATGTAAACTCTCAATTTGGAAATAAGGGTTTGGAGATGACAGATCTTTTATTACAGCAAAAGGAAAGATTTTCAGAGAATGAGAAATCATGTAGAAAGTTTGTAAAAGCTTTATTTATCATTCTGCTTATTGTTTAACTAGTAGAGAGGATGAGGATGATTTGGAGGGTCCCAAAACTCGATGAGTAAATCATGAATGGGCAGTTAACTAGTTGAGAAACAACACCAGACTTGGAATTTAAAATGCTAGGGCTAAAAGGATTTACCAGATCATTTTGTCCAGTAATTATTTATTTATTTATTTATTTATTGGCTGCATTGGGTCTTCGCTGCTGCGTGCAGGCTTTTTCTAGTTGCGGCGAGCAGGGGCTACTCTTTGTTGTGGTGTGCGGGCTCCTCATTGCGGTGGCTTCTCTTGTTGCAGAGCATGGGCTCTAGGTGCACGGGCTTCAGTAGTTGTGGCACACGGGTTCAGTAGTTGTGGCTTGCGGGCTATAGAGTGCAAGCTCAGTAGTTGTGGTACACGGGCTTAGTTGCTCCGTGGCACGTGGGATCTTCCTGGAGCAGGGCTCGAACCCGTGTCCCCTGCATTGGCAGGCGGATTCTTAACCACTGTGCCACCAGGGAAGCCCTGTCCAGTAGTTCTTAATTTTGGGGATTGTCATGATAGATTCCTTTGAAATTCTCTTGAAAGCTGTGAACTCTCTTCTCAGAAATTTAACATCCTATTTATTTAATTTTTAAATAAATGTAAACAAATGCCCAGACATGTGAAGTCACTCATTCAAGGTTTCATAGGGAATGGTTGACTCAAGAGTCAAATTCAGGTTTGTTGACTGACAGTGCAGTGCTCTTTGATCATACTATCTGCCTTCATACGTGAACCAAGTAGAGGAGGTGTGAACAGACAGACTGTTTCCTGTGGAGGTAATACCCTTCTCTCCTAATTCAGAGACCCCAAGAATGACTGACCCAAGTATTTCTTTCTATGCAGATATCAAGGGAAAACTTCTGGAGAGAGTTTGGGGACAGGAGACCTGAGCTCTAGTTCATTGAATTAGACAGAGAGGCAGGAGCAGGGAAATAGAGGGGGCGTGGAATGTGCCTGATATTGTGAGTTGGAACTTGATATATAGGGCTTTTCATCAGAAAAATATTGTAAAGTGTGGTTAGTTGAAGTTGAACTAGAACCGTGAGTCCTGTTCTTACATTCACTCTGGATTTAAATCCACTTTTCTTGTCTGATCTGTGAGCTCAATCATTTATAATGTTTCTATGGAAGAATGAATTCTGAGTTCTGAACAACAGCTCAGATAATAAACCTTTATTACCCAACTTCCTCTTAGATTGGGGGCTGCCTATAGTGGTATCAATTCAAAGCCATTCTATTTTTATCTTACGTCCAACTTCATACAGAATTCCCTACATGTCCTGGGACACAATTTTGGTCTCTGAAGAAAGAATCAATCTTCCCCTACTTCTTTCCTTTTCTCCCTGCAGTTTTCTGAAATACAGCTTAAATGTCTTACTCCGATTTTAAAACATAGAAGTGTGGGATTTTTTTTCTTTATGAAGAGAAATTAAAGGTAGGAAAAATTAAAAGAGAGAAATGAAAGGGTAAAAAGGTTAGGTCACAAAATTTGTGTCTTAAGTTTGGTTACATTTTCCAGAAGGCCAGCAGCAATTCAGCCTAGATCCTGGGCAATCCCCAGAGGCACTACAAGCCACCTCTGGGTGACAAATCAGGACTCCATTTACATCGCCTACATTGATGTATTGCAAAATCCGCATACTTAGGGTACTCTGTGTCTTTTGCAAAAGGTAGTTGGCTAATTTCCAGAATGTTTTCTATTTTTTTTTTTCAAGTTTAACATCTTACATTTATCATTGCTTCCAAGGATCTGCAGGAAACTTGGCACCTATAAAGACAGCTTTGGCTTTTCCATAAAATTTGGAACAGCTCACCATCTGCTCTCCCTTAGAATGACCCCCACGGGATGAATTCAGCCATGCAGAGCCACCCCTGGGGTCTGTCCATGGTGTCATTCCACACCGGAAGAGAGAGGCAGCTCGGGAGAGTTAGGAGGCTTTGGTTAACCAGCCTGGATTTTTATTTAAAGCAATTTTGTGTGGACGATAAATAAAAAGTTAAATGTGTGAAGGCAAGGAATGAGCTAATTATGAAGGAACCAGCTGCATAAAAGATACATGTTGGTCATTAGTATGCTGCCCTTCCCCAACCCCCTTAGTTCCTTTTTTTTTTTTTTTTTTGTGGCACGTGGGCCTCTCACTGTTGTGGCCTCTCCCGTTGCGGAGCACAGGCTCCGGACGCGCAGGCTCAGCGGCCACGGCTCACGGGCCCAGCCGCTCCGCGGCATGTGGGATCTTCCCGGACCGGGGCACGAACCTGCGTCCCCTGCATCGGCAGGCGGACTCTCAACCACTGCGCCACCAGGGAAGCCCCCTTAGTTCTTTTAAGTATTTTTTTTAGAGTATTTTTTAACACCCTAATATTATTGGGCAGTCAAATGTGAAGGAAATACAATCTAGTTGGTAAATTACTTATTTAGGTTGGGAAAGTTTCCCTGTATCCTTCATGCATCCTCATTTCTTAGTATGACAGCTAATATTTTAAGAAGGAAGGAACTCATTCTTTATTTTTTTACCTAGTTTATAACCCAGGAGAAAACCTGTCCCCAAATTTTGTAATCTATATATTGAAAAATCAGAAGGCAGCACAAAGATTCACTAACCAGCAAAGGACATGTGTGGTAGGTGAAGAAAGGATGACAGAAGAAATGAACAACAAAGATAGAAATCATTAACCAGGAATATTTGGGATTCAAGTCAAATACAGGAGAAGGAGGCACAAACACTCAGAATGGCTTTAAGATTCACCCAGATATGCCCAATCATCCCTGGAATACAATCTCAGGGAGACTGTATTGATGAGCTTTATTTTTTTTTTTAAGACTTTATTTATTTTTGGAGTGTTTTTGGTTTGCAACAAAACTGAGAGAGAGAGAGAGGGAGAGAGAGAGAGGTACAGAGATTTCCTGTATACATAAAAAAATCATATGAATTCAGGTTCTGACATAACCCCTTTATTCCAAACACACTGAAATGAGAGAATAAATATAAACAGAGAGAACCAAAAAAAGAGATAGGTCGGCTCAAAAGTAAGATGGAATCTCTCTGGACCAGAAAGGGAATATAAATGCAAAATAGCAATCAGATTCAAGCCACCCACGTGCTTGGCTCTGGGCCTAAATGTAGGCAATCGTGGCTGTGAGTTCAACTTTTCTACCATAATAGGAACTAAAAGTGTTTCATATAAGACCTGCACCAAAATCCATGTTTAGAGCTTAAAACAGGAGTCAGGGTGGGACTCTCTGCCCTCATAGACATCACCTCTTCACCAGGAACTCTCCTGGGCTGCCAGCTGGGTTGCTGATGAGATCTGCAGTGACATCAGTATCACCTCCAGGAATATTGGAACATCATGTTTCTATACTGAGTTTCAGGGTGGGACATGGGGTAGCATGAGCTGAAAAAGTAGCAGACTGTGAGGAATAAGGATGAAGGGAGAGAGAAAGGGAGTGAAAACCAAAAGCAAAGTCTTCCATTCAAAATGAGCTCAAGACCAAAATTTCAAAGCATGTAGAAAAAAGAATGTTAAAAGAGAAGGTAAACACAATCAAGAATTAACATGAATTTACTTCAGATAATATTAATTTCATAGAAAAGTTTGACAAACTTAAAAATTAGCATATTTTGCGGAACAACTAGGCCCGCGAGCCACAACTACTGAGCCTGCACATCTGGAGCTTGTGCTCCGCAACAAGAGAGGCCACGACAGTGAGAGGCCCGTGCACCGTGATGAAGAGTGGCCTCCACTCGCCGCAACTAGAGAAAGCCCACGCACAAACGAAGACCCAACGCAGCCATAAATAAATAAATAAATAAAATTTAAAAATTAGCATATTTAAGATGCTTAAAAAGTAAATGAAGACAAAAATATCCTCTCACAAAAAACCTGAAGCACAAACAGGAAGATATGAAACAAAAATAGATGGATATGAAAAACAAACCATTAGAAATCTTAAAAATAAGTCATTTAAGTTAAAAAACTAAAATAATAGGTGGACTGAATTTTTATTTTTTTATTTTTTTTTTAAGATTTTTTTGGTGTGGACCATTTTTTAAAGTCTTTATTGACAAAACGAATGTGGTCCAATTCTTGCCTTGAGGGTCTCATCAACAAGAGAGCTGGACGTTTAATTAAAATGTAATGTATTGAATAAAAATAGCTATGATAAAACTGCATTATAGAATCAAGAAGAAGGAAGAAGGTTTCTGGGAAGACTAAGAAAAGCTTCACAGAGAAGATGATAGTCAAACTGGGTCTTTAAGTTGAGAGTTAATAGAGTGTTGTTCTCCAGGAAGAGGAAATGCATGGACAATAGTCATGGAGGCATGAAAGAGTATCACCTATTTGGAGGCTGCTGAGTGGTTCTGGGTAGTTCTAGGTTCTGAAGTACATGGAAGGAGAGTTGAGACCATAAGCTAAAAGGACTGACCAGGGAAAGAATTTAATCACTTTTCAAAAACAGAAAACATTTATTGAAAGTTTATCAAGGAAAAAAAATGAATGCATAGATTGCAGAGATATACCATGTTCATAAATGTGGCGACTCAGGATCGTAAAGATGAGTTTTCATGCAATGTCAATTAATATTCAAGGGATTTTTTTAAATTAAATGTGATAAAATTTACTTGGAAAATAATAAAAGTTACTTGGAAAAAGAGCTAGGAATAGCCAAGACAATTTTGAAAAGGATAACAGGAATGTACCCTACCAGGTATCAATATTAATCTAATATGTTTTAAGAATAAAAACATTGTAGGAGGTATTTCTTTCTTAAATGGTGAGAGGAATTCACCATAATTACCATTCTATGTCAAGCTATGGAGAAAAATGAGCAAATTTGAATTTTAGAAAGATTGCTATGGCATTACTGTACACGATGACCTGGGAGTGGGGTAGCAAGACCAGAGTTGGGGTGACGTGCTATTTCAGAAAGTCAGCTAAGCGATGCTGAGAATGAAGAATGAGAATAGTGAGAATGGAGAAAGAGATCTGAGCAGAGAAACGTTTAGAAGAGAGAAACAACAGACCTTGAAGTTTACCTTTGTGCATTGGACAGGAGGCAATGGGAAGATAACTTCAAGGTATCAGATTTGGGCAACTGGTTGGACAGTGGGTCTATTAACAGAAAGAGTGAATATCAGAGGAAACTCAGATTGTGTTTACTCTGGGACATGTTGATTTTAAGAATCTCTGGGACAGACGAGTAGGTGTCTGGAAAATAAGAATGGAGCTTGGGACAGTTTTAGGCCAAAATCTTAAGTAGTTGTTGAAATAATGAAAATAAATTTTGCTTGGCATATTCCAAGTTCAACAGGTAGAGAAAGAAGACAGTAGGTGGAAAACACTTGCCGTAGGGGACGATGCCTGTATATGGGCCCTGAAGGATGGGAAGGATCTGAAGAGGCAGCAGTGTGGTGCAGGATCAATTAGGGTTAGAGGGCAGATGTGCAGAAGCTGAAAGAGAACAAAGGGTGCTGATGCTGGAGAGGACTGGCTATGAGGTTGGCAAGCAAGAAGACCCTCCAAAGGTGATGAAAGGAGAGAGGGACAAAGCAGGAGCAAACACTTCGCATTTTTCCATTCACACATGCGAAATGATAGATGGCCCTCACCTTTGCATTTGTCGCAAGTTGGGTGGCATCTCTCACAGGTCTGTGTGCTTTGCTCTGCGTAGTAATGCTCTGGGCAGGTACGATGACACTGTCCCTTGGAGTGGAGCAGAAAGAAGAATGGATCGCAGGACAGGCAGTCTGTGGGCCGCGGGCCACTGCAGGCCCTGCAGCTCCTGCTGCAGCTCTCGCAACGCCCCGTGGAGTTTTCTGCGTAATACCTGAACCAAGGAGGGAAGCAGAGACTCAATATTAAGCTTTGCTCCAAAGTTGGGTGTGGTGGAAAAAATCATGGTTACAAGCTGCGTGCCTTCAGACTCTTTACTTATTAGATTCATGACTAATTATACTAATACATCTAATGAGTCTCAGTTTCTTATCTGTAAATTGGACATTACCATCCCTCCTCTGCTATTTGTGGGGATTAAGTTAGATGACACATATGAAAGGACCTAGCATAGATCACACGTAGTAGTGCCACAATAATTGTTCACTACCCCTGCCTTTTATATACCTATATGCTCTGCCACTTTAAAATTCAGGTGTTGGGGCTTCCCTGGTGGCGCAGTGGTTAAGAATCCACCTGCCAATGCAGGGGACACGGGTTCGAGCCCTGGCCCGGGAGGATCCCACATACCGCGGAGCAGCTGGGCCTGTGCACCACAACTACTGAGCCTGCGCTCTAGAGCCCGTGCTCTGCAACAAGAGAAGCCACGACAATGAGAAGCCCGTGCACCGCAAGGAAGAGTAGCACCCCTCGCCGCAAATAGAGGAAGCCCGGGTGCAGCAACGAAGACCCAACACAGCCAAAAATAAAAACAGATAAATAAGTAAATTTATATAAAAAAAAATTCAGGTGTTAAGTCATATTGAATGGGAATGGGAGGTATTTTAAGTGTACTCCTGAGTGGTTTTTCTAATTTCTCAGTTAAAAAAATCTTGAAATAGGAGGTGACATGAGTGATATTGACCTTTACATAGATGTGACCTCTTTTGAAAAGATTTTCAGAGGCTAAATATAATAATAATTACCATTTGTTAAGTTTCTCCTATATGCCTGACACTACACTGGAGACATCATAAACATTATTTCACCTCATTGAGTCTAAAAATGAGACATTAGGACATGGCAGTTAGGAGTGTGCCCTTTGGAACAGGAGTGCATGGAGTCAATCCTCATGTGCTGTGTGACCTCAGGCAAGTCACACAACATCTCTGTGTCTCAGGTCTGTAATATGGGGCTAATATTAGTAGCTAAAATTAAATAAGTTATTACTGAGAAGCTTGTTAGAACAGTGCCAGGACCATTAGAAATACAGTTGATCCTTGAACAGCTCAGGGGTTAGGGGCTTCAACCTTCCATGTAGTCGAAAATTTGCATATAATAATATATAGTTTTTTTGCATGTAATACTGTTTTTAAAAACTATAATAATGATAGTTGGCCCTCCATATCTGTGGTTCTGCATCCTTGGATTCAACCTACTGCAGACTGTGTAGTACATATTTAGTGAAAAAAATCCACATATAAATGGAACCGTGCAGTGCAAACCGCACAGATCAAGTGGAACCATATTATGCAAGGTCCACTCTCATTAATGTATATTATTGATAATTATGAGTTTTATGATTAATCCTCACAGCAAACCTTATGATTTAGATATTATCTGTATTTTACATATGTAAAGACTGAGGCTCAGAGAATTTAGTCAACTTGCTTAAGGTCAAAGGGCTAATGAAGTGGGGCAACACAATTTGAACATATCCATTAAATGCCACGATAACAAGCAATGCATTATTTGAAGGTAAACACAAGATTTTCAAGTAACACTGAAGGGAGAAAAGGAACCATTACCAAAGATAAACCTGTCTGGACGTTGGCACACTGACGCTATCCAACGGAAACATCAGTCATGAACTGAATAGTTGATAAAGATCACCTACGACTCAAAAGAGAAAACCATAGGAAAAAGTGAAAATCCACAATTTTCCGCAGAGGGAATACACAATATTGACGTCAGAAGATCTGATTTTTTGTCCTGGCTCCACCAAGTATTAGTAGCCATGTGACCTTGGGCAAGTCACTTAACCTCTCTGAACCTCAGTTTCCTCATCTGCAAAATGGAGGGAATGATATTAATCTCACAGGATTGCTGTTGAATCAAATCATAATATAAAGATACATTGTGAGTGCAGATACTTTGTAAACTTAAAGCAGCATAAACATTGGTTACTCATGTTGTTATTATAGATTGTTACTAAGATGAAAAACAACAGTAGGACCCCTGGGGAAGAAAGCTTATCAATACCGAATAGGTTTTTTTAAAAAATAAATTTATTTATTTATTTTTGGCTGTGTTGGGTCTTTGTAGCTGTGCGCGGGCTTTCTCTAGTTGCTGCAAGCCAGGGCTACTCTTCCTTGCAGTGCATGGACTTTTCATTGCGGTGGCTTCTCTTGTTGCGGAGCACGGGCTCTAGGTGTGCGGGTTTCAGTAGTTGTGGCTTGCAGGCTCTAGAACACAGGCTCAGTAGTTGTGGCACACGGGCTTAGTTGCTCCTCGGCATGTGGGATCTTCCCAGACCACGGCTCGAGCCCGTGTCTCCTGCATTGGCAGGCGGATTCTTAACCACTGTGCCATGAGGGAAGCCCCCAAATAGGTTTTAAAAATTATTAAAGAGTGATGCTAAAGGAAGACAATGGTGAGTTGTCCATTGGCTGTTTCTGATGAAAAGAAGAGCACACTGCCACTGCTTACCTTGATAACTCCTGCATGAGGTGACTGTGAAATCATCCGAGCCTCATAGCCTGGAAGAGGATCTTGTGCAGAAGTACAAACAATAACTGGGGCCTTAAAAACCTGCTCTGAGGTTAAAAACCAAAGTAATGATGTGCATGGGGTCAGGCTGCAGAGGATTACACACCTGCCTTCCCAAGGCGATGAGATTTAACATACGAAGTTTATACATGTGGATCATTGATTTTACAAAAGGAACTAGTTCAGTAAAATATCACCACTTATAACTCATTTATACCCCATTTACTCACCTTTAAGGGAGTTGCAGAGCACGGGCTCTAGAGCGCAGCCTCACCTCCCAATGGGTAACTTCACATATTATGGAGGAATTGCTTTCTTAATTTCATGGTCTATTTAAATTTTGTGTGTGTGTGCACAGGAGTATCTAATGACTTGATTTGAGAAAGATGGGATCCAGATTTTTCAAGCACTTATTAAGATGAAGATGAAGGGCTGACCCAGGTAGCCCCATCCCCCTCTTGTCTGGCAGGAACCTCTCTTTATTGATCAATATGACTGGTGTTTTTTCAGGGCTGCTAATGTGTGTGGCTCTGTGCTGAGTGTTGTTGTAACCTGTGTGAAAAATAAGATGCATTTCTCTTCCAGGAGCCTATAATTTTCAGGGAAAGAGATATATAAGAAGAATAAGCTCTTACAAAGTCTTTTTTTTTTTTTTTTTGCGGTACGCGGGCCTCTCACGTGCCGTGGCCTCTCCCGTTGCGGAGCACAGGCTCCGGACGCGCAGGCTCAGCAGCCATGGCTCACGGGCCCAGCCGCTCCGCGGCATGTGGGATCTTCCCAGACCGGGGCACAAACCCGTGTCCCCTGCATCGGTAGGCGGACTCTCAACCACTGTGCCACCAGGGAAGCCCCTTACAAAGTCTTTGTATTGCTCATCTTATATCAGTACATACAAGTGCTCTTTATTAAGCATGTGTTGAATGAATGAGGTGAATCAAAACACAAGGCAGTGATACAAGCAGTAATTGCTATAGAACTGCAGACAAGAGATGTGCTAATTTCAGCAAAAGCATTTGGGGAAAGTCCAAAGTTATAGCCCTTCAATTTGGGTCTGGAAATTCTCAGTGCTTTGAGTTACTGATTGGGAAAGAAGAGTTAGCAATAGGCCTGTAATCAGTCTTCCTCTTTACTGGGAATGCCTGGGGGGGAAAAGATGACCCAGTCAAATCCTCTTCCAAATGTGCTGGTAACCAGACCTTCTGATAAACACACTCAGTTTTTCCTTGCAGAAAAACACGTGATGGAGGGCTCTTATCTGTGAAATGCTTTTAGAAGGATACATCTGTGTTTCTGGGTTGTTTATGGTAACTAAACCTGTAATTTGTGGATGTGCGGGGGCATAGCAGGTTGGAGAATTAGTGGGGTATAAATGGAAATATTTAAGTGAAATTGTTCCCTTTGTAAAATCAATGCACCACATGCAGTGCTTAGACCTCTCATATTAAATCTGGTCCGAACAAATCGTAATGCAAAAGGGAAAGAATCTACATTCATGGGTTTGGACTTCTCTAACAGAAGAATCACCTCTGCCTTGTAATTGCTTGTATCCTTTGAATTAGTGATGTGGGTCTGACTTGACAATCTGACTCTTTGTGTTATCTCATTGGGTCCCTCTGCCTTTCCTGTTTACTCTTCCGTTACTGTGAACTTGCCGAAATCCTCTGGAGACCATTACAGTTGGATTGGACTCTCATCTTTGTTTCTTACTAGCAGTGAGACTTCAATCTGGTTATTTAAGTGTTCTGAGACTTAACTTCCTCATCTGCGAAATGGGTTTGCTCATAGTGATATCTGGAGTGGTTATGGGATTAAGTGAGGGGAAAGTGTGTTGAGCACCTTACCCTTCTCTGCACTGGGGCAGGCACTCCTTTCCCAACTGGAACCACCCTGGCTGGCAGGAGAGGCATTGCATGCTGAGTCTCCCTTCACATGTCCTACAAGAGCTGTGGCAGGGGGCACACCGGTGGCTGTCCTCATCAGCATAGTAGCCCTCGGGGCAGTCCTGCACGCAGGTCGTGTCTGCCAAGGGATGAAAAGAATCTGTCTTGGTATCAAGTATGACACATGTCTTCCAAACTTCTATATGCTCCCCACCGTACACCATGGCGGGTGGGGGGATGCAGGAGGAAGGAGACAGTGTCCCTGTGGGCTGATGGGCATCCCAGGAGCTAAGATGAATGTCCAAGAAATAGAATCAACCATAAGGACATTAGGAGTTGAGAAAAAACAGAGGTCAGAGTGGATGGGCTCTGTTGGGCAGGACGGAAACCACCGTCTGTTAAAGTGAGCAAGAGAATGTACAGGGTCTTGCAGGATGGGGAGAACATTCAAGGCAGGGGCTAGGGTAGCAAGAGTCAAGGCTCCACTGAAGAAAACAGTAAGTACAGGGCCAATGCAATGACAAGTTCCTACAGTCTCAACTCTTTCTAGCCTAAAATATAAGATTTTACCCTCAGTTTTGCTGTGCTGTCCACACAGTGTGACTCTTGACATTTAAGTGAATTAAAATGAAATAAAATGAAAACTTCAGTCCCTCAGCTGTACAAGCACAGATATAGACTATTTCCATTGGGACAGAAAGCTCTATGGACTGTGAGACTCTTTTTTGCCCAGTATTTAAAAAATTAGACTCTAACCGTGAATCCTCTGCTCTATACAGCAAGATGAGTTGCAGGGGAGTTCAGCCACACATAACCCCATTCCTTCCTCCACCCACCCCAGTGGAGTCACTGATTCTTGCCCTTTCAACTTCTTTAACAGCATTTAGGGTGGACGGTGAGGGTAGATTCACAATAAAGTTAAAACATGAGATTTGCTGGCTTCGCAGTTTAACATACAGTCTTAGAGGCAACTCTGCCCCAAATCTGCTTAACCTCATAGACCAGAAGCCAGACTCTCCTGCCTTATTAATGTGAGCCACTGGTCAGCTCTAGACCAGAAGAAGGTTTGTCTCCATAACTTCAGTCAGCATTAGCACAGGCACTGGGGGAAACGGAAAAAAAAAAAACCCCAAACTAAATAATACGAGAGCTCTGTAAGTGCTGTGGACCCACCCAGCTCTGTGCTGGGAGACCCTCTGAGCTGCTCGAGGGCAGGGGCCACGTCATTCGTCTCTGCTTTTCCAGCTCCTGGTTCAGTGCCAGGTCTTCCAGTGGCTATTCTGTTAAAGATGGATGTTGACAGTGGTTTATTGTCCAGCTGATGTATCTAGCTAACTAGGGGGAAGCCTGAATCCCCTGAATGTGAAACACCTCTTCATTAGTTTCCTATTGTTGTAACAAATTACCACATAGTGGCTTAAAACAATACAACTTAATAAATCTTATAATTCTATAGATCAGAAGTCTAACATGGGTCTCCAGGGCTAGGGAGAAGCTTCTAGAAGCTCTGGGGGGAGAATCTGTTTCTTTGCCTTGTCCAGCTTCTAGAGGTCACCCACTTGCCTTGGCTTGCAGCTCCTTGTCTTATTTTCAAAGCTGGAGTATCTTCTCTCTGTTCTGATGTCACATAGACTTCAACCACTAACTCTGGTTATCCTGCCTCCCTCTTACAAGGACCTTGCAATAATCCAGGATAATCCTCCCAAATCAACACAATTAATTTAATCACATCTGCAATTTCTTTTTTTTTTTTGGTCATGTAAGGTAACATAATCATGGGGTCTGGGGATTAGGTTGTGGACATTTTTAGGGAGAGCATTATTCAAACTACCTCAGCCTCCAGAGGAATTATCTAGTTTATAAGTAGCCTGACCCTGGTGGGGTGGTGGTGAGGGGCGGGATGGGAGAATATGAGAAGACCAGGTCCTAGCACAACCCGCATCCAGCCCCTGGGGGACCACCAGCACTGAAGTCTCAGTTCTAGTCTAATTCCTATCCCTAGTTAAAGGGAAGACCACCTTGTAGTGATAAGATGTATTCCTGTCTGTATGAAGGCACCTGAGGTGATCACTCGTAACACTCTATATTGGAGATAATTAGAAAAGAAGGTCCTGGGGGTTGAGGTGATACAGGAGATCTGGAATGGTCTCATGAAGCAGCAACTGCTGGGAAGAGGTTCATTGAGATTTGTGGAAGAGGAGCTAAGACAGATGGATAGGTATCCTCAAGTGTTTTCTACTGGGAGGCAACCAGGAATGGTATTGAGGATAGTGGTCCCCGTGTCTCTGCAGGGAATTGGTGCCCTTGCTGATGGTACCTCAACAAGAAGAGGAAACAGTTGCCACACATTTCTGTTTGAGTGTCTTGCTTCTCAGGTCTACTCTGGAGAGATGAATGCTCACACTCTCCAGGTCTTCACATATTCGTCTCTTCTCTCTCTCCTACACCCCTTCACTCTTCCTTCTTTCAGTTGAGTTCTGTTTCATCTTCTTTCTCCCATACCCGTGTTAAACCTAATCGTGGTATCTCTGGAAACCTGAAGGTGTTGCTTCACACTGGCAATAACCTTCACATCTGATCTGCTGGACAACCTCAGATTGTCCCACATTTTGTTCAAGATTTATTAATCAATGGGAGCTAAATCAAGGGGAAATTTTCATGAAAAGCTGAATACCTGCCTGTTCAGAAAGCATCTCTCCACAGACTGCTCATTAATCACAAGGGAAAATAGGAACTCTGCAGTGGAGAAATTGGACAGGAGGACCAAAGTTAACGTCACCTGTGAGAGGCAGGTGGCCACTGGGCGCCTCCAAAGGACATGGCATCACATATGAAGTATCCCGGCTGAGGATGCACGATCTCCATCTAATCATGGAAACCTTCACACAAACCCCAGTGGAGGGACAGGGACTGTGTTCTTCTCGAATGTCAATATCATAAAAGACAAAGTCTGTGGAAATGTTCGGATTAAAGGAGTCTAAAGAGACATGGCAACTAAATGCAATACCTGACTCTAGACTGGGCCTTGATCTCAAGGGGAATTCACAAAATTCTAATATGGACGGTTCATTAAAGGATTGTATTAATGTTAAAGTTACTAGACTTGACAACTGTACCGTGGTTACATAAGAGAGCATCCCTATTCCTAGGAAATACATACAGGCAGACCTTGTTTTATCGTGCTTCACAGATACTGAGTTTTTTAACGAAGTGAAGGTCTGTGGCAACCTTGCGTCGTGAGATGACGGTTAGCGTTTTTTAGCAAAAATGTATTTTTTAATTAAGGTATGTACATTGATTTTTTTCTTTGACATAATGCCATTGCACACTTAACAGGCTACAGTATAATGTAAACATAATGTTTATATCCACTGGGAAACCAAAAAGTTTGTGTATCTTGCTTTATTGCCATATTCATTTCATTGCAGTGGTCTGGAACCGAACCCACAATATTTCCAAGGTATGCTTGTGTTAAAGTATTGGTGGGAAAGAGGCCATGATGTATGTAACATATCTTCAAGTGGTTAAAAAATATATATTGCGAATTACGTATGCGTGTACGTCGAGAGCGAGAGAGTGAGAACAAGCAAACGATAAGGCCAACGGGGCAAATGGGCAAAGGGCACGTGTGCGGGGCTCTTTGTACTGATCCTCCTCTTGCGTCTATTCTGTAGGCTTGACAATTTTCCAAACACAAAGTGAAAAGTTAAAAAGAAAGACGCCAGTTTCTACTGGGTGCCATGCATTGTGCACGGTCGTTTCCCAGAGGGAGGGAAAGACAAACCCGTCCTCAGAGGAAAGGTAACTCACTGAGAAGAAGGCTGTCCCGCAGGCAGGTGTGACACTGGTCCTCCGAGGGTCCCGTGCAGTGGAAGCACTTGGCATGACAGGCCTTGCAGGCCAGGGCCGCCTCATCCCAGTACTCCATGGTGGCGCATTCAGTGTGAGGCACGCAGCCCCCGTGGTTGTTCACCCTCAGGCCTTCCTGACACGTGGTGCAGGTCCCCGAGGACGAGCAGGTCCGGCAGGACTTGTGGCAGTCTGCGGGCGGGGTGCAGACAGCAGACGGAGAGTGAGAGAGGGTCAGGGTGCCCCTTGAGGGAATCGGTTCCCCTGGAAAGTGTGCTCACCTTCCTTCCTCGGAGATTTCTAGGCTCTGGGCCAAGGGTGTGGCCAGGAGATGGGCTCTAGGCTGGAGCATTCTTGTTACAAGATGAGGAAAACATGGCTGCTTCACTTTCCCTGGGATCCCCAGAGAGCCCCTTCCTGCAATAGCCACCTCAGAGATAGTGGTAAGAGCCCCCTTAGTTACCCAAACTGCAACGTGCTAAGAAGAAGCAACCCTGTCACAGCACAGCCACGCACTAGTCTGTGGGCTTCTCACCACTGTAATTCCTCTGCTGTGGTTCTCCACTGACCGCCCAGTAATTTGAGCTTATTACTAACATAACAGCTGTTAATACGTGTTGTAAGTACCTCTTGATACAAAAGACCTTTTTTATAGGCATTTAGGAATGCACAGTGCCTATGAGAGGGCCTGGCAATAACATTGGCACTCAGTAAATATTTGTTAGACAAAGGAAATGAGAACAAGTCACTCCCACCTCGGGGGGTTAGCAGTTGCCGTTCCCTCTGCCGAGAATCCTCTATGTGAGTAGTTTGTTCCCTGTGTGAGTAGTTTCTTTCCCTCCCTTTTTCAATGATCTCTTCCAGGCCGCCTTCTCTCCAATTTCAACTCCCTCCTGCCCAACTTCCTGCCCCCCTTTCCTGCCTTATTTTTCCTTTTGACTGGCTTCTTTAGAGTCTGTTTTCCCCGATTGAATGTCAGCTCCATGAGGGCAGGATTCTGTCTGTATTGTTCCCTGCTGTGCCCTAGGCCTGGAAGAGCACCCAGCACATAGTAGGCCCCCAGTAAGCACTGCCTGGATGAACAGATGCATGGTATTCTTCTTGTGATTGTTATCTTCTCAGTGTATCTAGATCAGGACATTGAGGCTGGAGGTGCTAAGTCACGAGGCTGGGAAAGGGCAGGGAGAGGAGATGAACCCAGGACCTTAACAAGAGCTCTTGGCCATTTCTGCCCCAGCGCCTTGGGAAGGGTGAGGTGTTCTTAGACCTGTCTATGTTATCTCGTAGGGAGAAATTCAGGGTGATCAGAATAGATCCCATTCTTTGTGTTTCTTAGAGGAGAACCTGCTTGGACATGGCTTGGTTCTAGAAGCTTCTCTACACCAACCCAAATCTTAATTTTCAGGTCAGGTCCTTTGTTTCTTCTCTGGCAAGTCAGCTTGTTGCCCTGTTTCTTCCAGTACCAGCTTCCCTCCGCCTCCCTTGGGACTGATGGAAGGAGAAACAGCATTGCAGGGAGAGACCTCAGGTTAGTTCCCAACAGCTGAGCTGGCCTGAGCTCGGGCATCTGTGTGTTTTTTTTTTTTTTTTTGCTGTACACAGGCCTCTCACTGTTGTGGCCTCTCCCGTTGTGGAGCACAGGCTCCGGACACGCAGGCTCAGCGGCCATGGCTCACGGGCCCAGCCGCTCCGCAGCACGTGGGATCCTCCCAGACCGGGGCACGAACCCGTGTCCCCTGCATCGGCAGTCGGACTCTCAACCACTGCACCACCAGGGAAGCCCAGGCATCTGTATTTTTTAAAGCTCCCTGGGTGGTTCTCATGGGCAACCAGGGATGAGGACCAGAGGCCTTTCTCAGTGAGAAAATTAAACCGTTCTCTATATGGCAGATTACTTTTACTATGGAACACCTGAGAAAGGCCAAAAGTCGATCCTCGGTTCCTGCCCTAGTACAGGCAAGATGGCCCTGCAGGACTTTGGCTGAGGCTTTAAACTTCTCATGGAAACTGACCCACAGGTTTGCAACCTCCTCACATGTTCACTCCCGCCCCCTCTGCTACACAGGCACGGCCGCCCATCTTTAAGTCCACGTTCTTTCACACAGTCAAGTGGGACATTGACAGTAAGTAGTGCTTTACATAAGACACAAAAAGTTATACGCAGATTGTAAGGCTAGAGCAGAAAGGCTGTAGGAGCGCACTGCATCTTCATGTTTGACCAAAAACATTTCCCTGAGTACGTTCTAGGATGTGGGTGGCCCAAGGTTTCTCCTGCCACGTGAGTTCATGCTCAAGCTCTCACTGTGGTTAGGGGGCTGCCTCTGGGTATCTATCTCATGTTTGCTTGGTGGCAACATAAGGGGCTAAACTACCACTGGCTGCCTTGTTGGAGTGAATCCTGTGATTGTAGTTGACAATATTGTATTGTATACTTGAAAGTTGCTGAGGGAATAGAGCTTAAATGTTCTTACCAAAGAAGAAGAAAAAAAAAGAGGTAACTAAGGTCAGTGTCAACTGACCTTACTGTGGTCATCATTTCAAAATACATACATATATTAAATCATCACAGTGTACGTTCTAAACTTATACAATGCTATATGTCAATTATATCTCAATAAAACTGGGGGGAGGGGAAGGAAAGTCCTGGGCTTCCCTGGTGGCGCAGTGGTTGAGAGTCCGCCTGCCAATGCAGGGGACACGGGTTTGTGTCCCGGTTCGGGAGGATCCCACATGCCGCGGAGCGGCTGGGCCCATGAGCCATGGCCGCTGGGCCTGCGTGTCCAGAGCCTGTGCTCCGCAATGGGAGAGGCCACAGCAGTGAGAGGCCCACGTACTGCAAAAAAAAAAGAAAAGGAAAGTCCTTTCCCTAAGAATGCTTCTCTCACTTGCTTGAGAATTCCTCTAGTGATGGGCAATTTATATTTAATTAATTTTTCTTTTCCCTGACAACGGATAAGAAGCAAAGAACTCACGCCCACTTAAAACATAAGGAAGCATAAATAATAGCAGATCCTTTTTTGAACGTGTAGGGATTGAAATGCCAAATGGGACATGGAATAGGAGACCCCGGGCAGGAGAGGCTGCAGGTGATGAAGACGAGGGTGGCTTTAGGGAGACGAGAGGCTTGGAGAAAACCCTCTATGGTACAGCTTTCATTATGCTGCTATAAACCTATAATGGATTAAAATTTTAAGAAAAAATTTCCATTTTGGGTGACTTTTAAAGGCCCATCATCTCTGTTGTAAATCTTCACATGAGAATCCTTTTTGATCAGCTACCGTTGTGAGGAGGGTCAACGTGATTCATTGCTAATAAGTTACATCATCAAAGCTAAGGAATGATTCATTTAAAATAAATCATAAACTGGAGCAGGTTCAAAATATGCTTCCTTAAGGAGGAGGGAAAGAGCTGACACCACAGCTCTGGGACTGGGATGGAACTGCGCAAACCCCAGAACCTACTTAGAAGAAACACATCATCCCAAGTAGGTTCCCTGGGATGTGGTGCTCGGCCATTTTACCTGGAAGTCTTTACCTTTGCAAACCTTAGACTGTTTTTCAAAGTAAGTTCCTTCTGGACACTCCTCCAAACACTGCCCATCGTAGAGAAACAAGGACGCCTCAGCACAGAGGTCACAGTCATCCATTGAGGGGCCACTGCACTCCAGACAGTCTTCATGGCAGGGAACACAGTGCTGCGCATCTGCGTAGAAGTGCCTGGGACAGGACTGGTGGCACGTATCCTTGTACAGGAAGGACTCAGGCATGCATTCTGTGGGCAGAGGGAAGCAGCAAGTTACCCCCAGGGGAGCAGCAGAAAGGAATTTATTCATTCTGCAGTGGGCTAGCCCATCGCCCATCTCTTTGACTCATTTGACCCCAGTGTACATTTGCCCCACTCCCACCTTCCCAGGGCCTGTCCTCCTTGTCTCACAAGCCCTGCCTAGGGAGAGGAGACCACTTATGGTGGCCCAATTAGATGGTGCTGGGTTCACATCCTGAAATGATCTGCCCCTTCAATTGCAAAAACTTGTAGTGCTACGGCAGATGAGTCATGGAGATGCTGGACGTGTTGTTCGAAAACCCAGAAAGTATTACCAGATTTTTAAAATTGTATTGAGCACCTCAGGCTCTATTTAATACAAAATGCAGTTTAGGAGTTCGTGGATCAGTTAATTTTTCATTCACTGATAGGGTAAACCAATGAAATATACATGGTTAATCAGTATGAAGAATGCATTGTATATTTATTTTATTTGTGCCTATCCTCTTATTTGGGGAGGAATTCCAGAAAACTCTTAGGTTACACCAAGAGAGTCCTTTGGATTGGACAGAGCCAGTTAAATGAGTCTGTCTTGTCCTGGAGAGGAAATTGGCCTTTCTTAGGAGATAATTTCAGGGAAAAAAAAAATCCTAGCCAGAGTGCTACTCTCAGAGTCTTATAGTGGCCTGAAATTTTCTTTTGTATCTTTTATAAAAGTTGAAATTCTCCAGCCACCTCTATTTTATTAATATCAGTCTCTCCTATGAGATTTTGTGTTCAAAGAGGCAGAGACTTTGGGTTCTTTTCTGTATCTCTAACACCTGGGATGGTGCGTACCACACCCTAACTGCCCAGTACATGTGTGGGAGAAATCGTGCAAAAAAGGGACTCTTGTCTGTCTTAATTTGCAGACTCCATCATGGAAAGGCTTTATGTCACCCTCAGTCTCCTCAACGACACCCATGGAGGTCAATTTCAGTAAAGGTAGGGAGACTGGCTCCTCCATTTCTCCTTGGACAACCCACCCTCAGATAGTGGGTCCCCACACTCTCCCCTGTGGGGCTCCCAGGTACCTTTGCATATTTTCTCATGGATGCAGTCCTGACACATCTCTGGACAGTGCTTGCACACCCCCTCCACGGCCACGTGCCTCTCGGGGCAGGTTTCCTGGCATGCCCCGTGGTCAAGGACGAGGCCTCTTTCACACGAGTGGCAGTTGGAGGCATTCCCTTCACATGTTCTGCAGGAAGGGCTACAACGTTCACAAGTACCATCTTCTGCATAGAAGCCCCTGTGGGGAGAAGAGGGAGCCCCTGGAGAAGCTTTCCAACTAGGGCAGTGATTCACACCTGGCAGCTGAGACTTAGGACTGAAAACGGGAGGATCATGGCTATTGTTGACCAAAATGAATCCATCAGAATTCCTGGGGAAGTGTGGTAAAAATCAAGTTTGGAAAAATAAGATGAAAGGCATAGGTATTATTCTTGTGAATTTTGTGTGTTTGAAAACAACTTTTAATTTGTATATAGTTTAGTTATCTTCCGATTTTGTTTTATCTCCTAATCTTCATTTGTTTTTCCTTTTTTGTTAGAGACTTATGTTAGAAGAGAAAATGCTTTTTATTCAATTTAGTATGTTTTTAATTTTAAAACAGTTTAAAATTTAACAGATAAAAATATTTTTAAGAGGATCAAAAGGTTTAATGACCTATACAATTTTTGTATATGAAAAGGAAGGGAATACCCTTGGAGTAATCATTTAAAACACGAGGACCACCTGTGACCCATAGAGTATTATAGCCAGCAGCTGGACCCTGTGGCATAGGGAGACCCCTCTTGCCTTAGACCCATGACAGCCACTACCCTTCTTGTTAAGGCCACCGAGAAAATTGTTGTGGAATCCCCTTTAACCATTTTTGCTCCTCATGAAGTAGAAGCTCTCCTGAATTCTCATCACATTCACCATTTCTCAGCCAGACACTTCCTACGAAGTCTTTTTGTTAACTGCTCCTCACATAACTCTTTTATATTATAATAACCTTAACCTGGCTACTTTTCTTCCTTCCATCGCTGATGAAATACCCCACCACTGGCTAATGCTGACGGACCGCCTCCTGATTCCTTATAATGATCTACAGGACATTCTATTTGATAACACTGACATCTTGTTCACGGATGGTCTTATTTAACAAGGTGACAATAGTAAATATTGTGCTGGGTATGTTATTACAACTCCTTTTGATGTTGTTGAAGCAGCCTCTTTACCTATGGCTACTTCACCCCAGCAGGCTGAATTATATGCTCTTACACAGGCTTGTACTTTAGCTGAGGACAAAACTGCCAATATTTATACTGATAGGAGATATGCTTTCAGAATAACGCATGGTTTTGGAATGTTGTAGAAGCAAGGTAGAAATAAAATTTTAAATGGCCCCTGTGTTCAGGAATCAGTGGATACAATACTTTTACCTGTCACTTTAGCTATTAAGATTCTGGGGCTTGTAGCTTGACTCTGGAAGTCAAAACTACAAGCTAGGGGAAACCATCCTGTTGATACTTTCGCAAGGAATGATGCCCTTAAAGGGTCAAAGAGCAGCCAAGTGATATTTTATAATATCATTTCCTCAAGTGATAATTTAGAAAAAATGGCTAGAGAGGCCCAACAGTTGGCCTCAAAAAAGAAAAAAATTTTGGAAATTCAGTAGTTGTTGGTTTGATTAAAAAGAGAAAGCTCTAGTTTGGACCATATAACAAGCCAGTCCTACTGGAGACTGTGAAATTCCCACTCCCCACCACTGTACATGCATTAAACCTTCAGTCTAGGGCTTCCCTGGTGGCGCAGTGGTTGAGAGTCCGCCTGCCGATGAAGGCGACACGGGTTCGTGCCCCTGTCCGGGAAGATCCCACATGCCGCGGAGCGGCTGGGCCTGTGAGCCATGGCCGCTGAGCCTGCGCGTCCGGAGCCTGTGCTCCGCAACGGGAGAGGCCACAACAGTGAGAGGGCCGCGTACCGCAAAAAACAAACAAACAAAAAAAACCCTTCAGTCTATGACAAAATGATAGCCTTCATGAATCAGTACTGGTGGGGAAACATTAACAAGGCAACAAAGAGTATTTACCTCATTTCTCCCACTTGTCCAAACTACAACCCAGGGAAGGCTCTTCATACTGTTTCCTGACATTTTAAACTGCCTGATGGACAACTTGAGGTCTGGCAAATGGATTACATAAACATCCTCTGTCTAATGGATGTAAATATGTTTTAGTCATGGTCTGTATGTTTTCACTCTGGACTGAAGCTTTCCCTTGTAGACAGGCTACTGCCTTTTCTGTGGCTAAATCCTTTGGACAGCATTTTCCCTGCCTGGAACTCCTCTTGAAGTTCGTTGTGATTGAGGAACCTATTTTATTGATCAGGTACTTAGATAAGTCTGTACTGTTTGGCCAGTTTTACAACACTTTCACTGTGCTTACCACCCTCAACTCTCTGGTTTAGTAAAACACACTAATGGCATTATTAAGACTCAGTAGGAAAAATTTGTAGAGGTCCTCCAAATACCTTGGCCACAAGCATTGCCATTGGTACTTCTAAATCTCATATCCACTCCTTTTGGAATTCATAAACTCTCACCATTTGAGATAGTCACAGGATGCCCAATGAACTTGGCTTCTAGTTATTTTGACCCTCAGCCAATAAAAGGAGAGATACACCAATATTGCAAAGGCCTAACTGCTTCTATTAAAAGTAAACATGCTTTCGTAGAGCAATCTTTTCACAGTATGGCCATGGGAGATGAAGACCTTAAGCATCATACCTTGCAAACTGGAGATTTCATCTCTTAGAAAAGATACCTGCAGAAGAACTCTCTTTAACCTTGCTGGAAAGGTCCCCATTACATACTGCTAACCGACTCTTGTGCCGCCACACTCCAAGGAACAGACTCTTGGATTCACTGGACACACATAAAGAAAGCACTGAACCCTGATTTGACCTGCACATCATCTGGGGCCCTGAAAGTAAAGATTTCCCAGAATTGAAGCAGATGACATCTGATGCGACGACTTTCCCAAGATATCTGGACTAGACCTGTTGGAAGTTGTTGCCAAACCTTTGATGATGACATCTTCAAATGAACTCCAATATCTATGATCTTCATAACATATGGACTGTAGATAAAAAGTGCTGGAGATTTCCCCCTCCTGCCACTCCTTGTTACTTGAATGTGACCTTACTAGGTTTCCAATCTGTACGGTTTCCTCTGACATGAGACATTACACCCAGGAAAAGTCCTTCCTGACGTTGAGGGACAAAAAGCTGCTGAAATTAGAAAACCTGATTCTTGATCAGTGATCTTGATCAAAAGGGGAAAATGTAAAAAAAAATAATGAGAAGCCTCAATTAAATAGAGTTGGGAAACCAGAAGGGGAGTTCTCACACCCTGTGACAATAGCAAAGTCAAAGAGGAAGAAGAAAGTCTCCTTTTCTTTCCTGGCAAGGACTCAGCCAATGAAAAGCCACAAACTCTTTGTTTACTAAGCCCCCCCAACTTCTTTTCCTCTCTATAAAATTGTTCTCCTTCCTCTGCTGTGCAGGAACTTGCATGTGGCCCACCATGTTTCCAGACCTTGAATTGCAGTTCTCTGCTGATCCCAAATAAACCCATCATTGCTGGAGAAATACGTGACAGTCTGTTCATCAGGTCAACACAGGCAAGCACATTTCATTTTAAGCCTCTGATTCTCTTCTGGTAACATGCCATTGGCTAAAGCAAACCAAATTACCCAGACCAAAGTCAAGGGTCAGGGAAGTCCATTCTGCTACTCATGGGGAATGCCGCAACATTACAGGCAGAGGGCATAGATACAAGGAAGGGTGAAAATTGCAGCAAGTAACTCAATTTACTACAGTCCTTTTTGAATCCTAAAGCCAATAAAAGAACCTTCTTATATAGCATCTTTAGTTGATGTTTTAATTAATTAATCAGCTAACTCATTCACATCCATTTAATCATTCTTTCAGTCACTAATTTCTTATATTCAGTAAACAAAAATGTACTGAATGTGTCAGGAAGAAATAGGACAGGGGTGAACAAAAGTCACATTTCTAATGTAGTTTTAAGTAGAAAAATTGGAGAAGAAAGAAGTGTAGGTAGAAGAGGGGTAACTAAATAGTGTCCAGATGAAAAGTAAGGCCAGGCTTCCTTACTCATTAGTATCCTTAGTTTTTCTTTGGACCATGATGGAGAACACTTGAAGAACAAAGACAGTACTACTACTTTGTCCAACAAGTCAATCTCTTAAAATTGCATTTAACAAGACAGTGGATAGAAATGTATTATATGCTCATCAAGAGTTTGATTGAATTTGAGAAATTTGAAATTAAGGAAATTTAATGCATTCTTAAACATATCCCATCTACCTGAATGAGAATTTGGTAGATTGATTATTTCTTTGTGTGTAGCAAGGGATTTGGCCTGCTCCAAAGAGAGGTCTAGTCTTTCTCCCTAGCTAACTTCTAAATTCTTGGAATTCACCAAGTGGTAGGAATGTTCTATGCTCCTCTGACCACCTTAGAATTTATGCTAACAAAATAACGCAAGGTGGGACCAGTCATAGTCTGTAGTTTTAGGGTGGGGATTGGCCATGCAGGAAAGACCAACCTGTGTTTAGTGGCTGGGGGCTTTGGGCTATGTGATATCGCCTGGCTTCTGGGGAAATTTCAGTGCTAGGCCTGGTCAAGGTCTCTGCAGAATAGTTGTTGGGCACTTAAGGTGAGCAATTCTAGTACAGATTTTGAAGAAATGCAGCATGAAGAAAACTTTTTCAGATTCTTCTCATAAGGGAGTCAGTGGATGTCGGAGGAGATGCTGAAATGAAAGGAATAGATTCAAGCAAAAAAAGAAGGCAAAGCTGTTGAAGACGACTACTAATTCAAAAATACAGGAATCTGAGAAACTTGTCAGATGGGAGGCAGCTAGAAGGCAACGTGAGAATGTGTTTTTCAGAGAGCCACTTTGCTGAAACCAGCCTTCTCCGCATAGATCTGGCCAGTAATTAGTCTTCCTGTCTTCTCCCTGCACTTACAAGACTTTTTAGTTAATGCTTTATTTCACTGTTATTTTTATTTAAGAAGACAAATTTTTTTTGGAGAAGAAATGGCCACATGTATTAAACTGTTAAATTCAAAGTACTTTACGTTGAAGTCTTTCGATCAAGATAAATATATGTAATTCAAAAGCTGTGTGGTTCTGGAACTTTATGTATATTTTACAAACACCTAAGACAGTGACAGCCAACGCTTAAAGGAAGACCATGTTTTCTTCCACCAGAGCTTCAAATCTGTTCATATGTGGTGGATTTGAGCACACTTTAAGTTTTGCGTTACCTTTTAAACAATTACTGTAATGATGTATGTTACCGCTCGAACTTTTTAATTTGATGAACATATACCATATTTGAAAAAGCAGTGGCCACTAATGCCGATTTATAAATAATTCTGAATACCTGGATATCATTTCTTTGCAGGTTGTGTTTCTGTTATAAATCTTATTGCTATTTTAGGATGGCTCACACCCCAAAGGGCAATTTTGCAGGAAGAGAAAGCTGCCTAGCCAAGCTGGGTATTATACGTTCCTCAGACTTTATCTCCCCTGTTGTTTCGTAAACATAAAGACGGAGGACTCCACAGTAATAAGACCACCCTATTTAAGACAGGAAAGCACGTACTTGTGATTCCATAGTCTGCAGGATTTTCAGGGCGTGTTAGTAGCTTCCCTATTGCTTAAAAAAAAAAAAAGAAAAGAAAGTATCTTGGCTGCCATGTATCTGCATAGGGTCCCATTACTTCTTTTTATTCCTCCAAATCTGAGTGGCTCAACCCAGATTTGGAGAAAAAAAGTGTGGAATGGTCAACTAATTGGATGAAAGCAAAATGCATCTCTTTCTGCCTCACTTTAATGCATTTTCAATTCCTGGAACATTTGAAGAATCCAAGAGATAGTAGGAAGATGGTGGTAATGATTAGATAAGTAAGGTGATGCTAATGACAACCAGTTCAGTCCCACTGTGACAAAGGTTAACAAGGAAGCAATGATTGACTTTGGTAAGTAGATTTCTGACCTTCACCTTTGTTGTAGAATATCTTTGCTAACTTTGCTGAGGCGGAAGCATGGTGGCTGGGGAAGGAGAGCTGGGTGTTCCCTGGCTCAGTCTCCCCTCATACTCCTTTCTCCCTGCTGTGCTGGGTTCTCTTACCCTGACCCTTTCACCATTAAGCCTCTTCTCAAATACCCAACTGGGGAGGAACCTTGAAAATATTATGCAGAATAAAAGAAGTCAGTCACAAAAGGTCACATTCTGTAGTATTTATATAAAATGTTCAAGAATAGGCAAATCTATAGAGACAGAAAGTAAATTAGTGGTTGCTTAGGGCGGTGGGAAATTGAGAGTAACTGCGAAAAGGGTATAGAGTTTTCTTTGGGGGGTGATGGAAGTATTTTAAAATCAATTGTGATGGTTGCACAACTCTGACTATACTAAAAACCATTGTACACTTTATGTGGGTGAATGGTGTGGTATGTGAATTATATGTCAATAAAGCTGTTATAAAGAAAGAAAAAAGAAACCCCAGTTGGATGAAAATGTGGCATAGTGCAATGGTTAAGCACATGAACTTCAGTGCTACAGAGACTTGGGTTGGAATCCTGACCATGCCATGTGTTAGCAGTGAGATGTTGGGCATGCTATCCCTTTCCTCACCCATACAATGGGGGGAAATAATGATATAGTGTCCCTCAGTAACTGCAGGAGATTGGTTCCAGGACCAGACATGAATACCAAAATCCATGGTTGCTCAATTCCCATAGCTGGTCCTTTATATCCATGGTTCTGCATCTGTGGATTCAATCAACCATGGATTCTATAGTACCGTATTTACTGAAAAAAAACATCTGCGTGTAAGTGGAACCTCACAGTTCAAACCTGTGTTGTTCAAGGGTCAACTGTATCTGGATAAGAAGATTCTTGTTAGGATGAATAGGATGGTGCCTTTGAAACCCTTAGTGCAGTGCCTAGATATTGCAAGCTCTCAGTAAGTAGCTGTTTTTAAATGGTTTCTTCTTCCTTGGAAACTTTTAGCCCTTTGTGTATTAAGGACCTGAGAAGTATGACATTGATTGATGTAACCTTCCCGACTGGATTGTAAGCCTGTTGTAAGCTCAGACTTCCTTCACTTGATCTTAGCTTCCAATATCAATTCTTACACCCAGTAGGTACTAAACATGTATCTGTAGAATTGAATTGGATACATTTGGCTTCTACACTAGATTGGATGATTTTTTTTTTTTAATTAATTTATTTATTTATTTATGGCTGTGTTGGGTCTTCGTTTCTGTGCCAGGGCTTTCTCTAGTTGTGGCAAGCGGGGGCCACTCTTCATCGCGGTGCGCGGGCCTCTCACTATCGCGGCCTCTCTTGTTGCGGAGCACAGGCTCCAGACGCGCAGGCTCAGTAGTTGTGGCTCACGGGCCCAGTTGCTCCGCGGCAGGTGGGATCTTCCCAGACCAGGGCTCGAACCCGTGTCTCCTACATTGGCAGGCGGATTCTCAACCACTGCGCCACCAGGGAAGCCCAGATTGAATGCTTTTTGAGTGTCAGTACCATGACTTATATTTGTAACCAACAGGATCAATCTCAGTAACAGATACCAACAGGTCACTAGAAAATAGGTGTTGTTTTTATCATGTTCTTTTAAGCAGTGGGCAAATAAAATTTCTAGTTCCTTCAGATGTTGTAGGCTGCTTCCCCAAACTCATTTCTTGCCTCCCTCTCTCCACTCTTCCTGGCTGTCGGTGTTGTGATTTTTGTGGGTGTTCAGGGGCAAATCTTGTTCAACCTACATCAATCCTTACATTTCCATTCTCCTTGCCAGCGATCAGTTTAGGAAGATGTTAGTGATGCATTCTGGCTGATGAGGTGTGAAGGGAAGTCTGAGGGAGTTTTCTTTCCTCTTAAAAAGAGATAAACAAGGAGAAAGGCACCCTTTTCTGTCTCATGTTTTTGCAGTATGGGGTGGTGCAGTTGGGGATGGACAGACAACGTGGGCTCGGGGAAGGACAAGCTGAGGAAGGTACAAGAGGAAAATGGAAAGATTGTGGGTTTCTAATGAAGCGTTGGCCACTGAAATGACCAATACGAGATTTCCAAACTTTTTATTGTATGCATTCATACACCCCACATTTTCTGTCCTGCTCTTTGACATTTCTGCTGCTTGTCACTGAAATTTTCCTGATGAACTTTTCCATTTGCTATTCCCACTTCCCATTTAGGTAAATCCTGGAGGCAGGACCATTGATAGGAAGAGTAAAGGAATTGTAAACCAGGGGACCAAGGAAGCCATGAGGAACCAATCAATAACTAGGCAGGTATTACTCTTTATTTATTACCTGTGATTCATACCTCACTTTCGACATGAAGAAGAGGTCCGTGTGTTCCACAGCCTATCACAGCCTCACTTTTGTGATGGAAAAAAAAAACCCCTGACAACTGTTTGATCATAATTACAAGGTAAAAAATAAACATATTTTCATAAAGGTAAAAATATATACATCTCATGGTCACAAGGGAGAAGCGTGCATCTGGCCTTATGGAAGCTTTGGCTGCTGTGGCTGACAGTGATGTCAGACAGTTGAGAAGGGAGGCGGATGTAGGTGTTCTAACCAAGGAAGAGAAGAGGTCCTTGGTGAATGGGAAGGAATTGCCCCCAAAGTACTGCAGGGGAACGAACACAAGTAGCAAGTGAAAGGAAGAGGAAAACTTACTCAGGGCACCTGGTTAAGCACCTGCCTTGATGGAGGAGGAGGGGGTGGTCTGGCTGCGTTTGGCACTCTTTGCAAAGATTGGCTCCAGAGCAAGAGGCACAGTCCTCTGTACAGTTCTCACAGCTGCCGCTTCTCACTGAGGGCCACATGCCTTGGGGACAGGATGGGACGCAGGTCTGAGCCAACAGATATGTGCCTAGAAACCCAGGGAAGAAGGCAGGTCAGACGGTCATCGTGTGTCTAATCTAACAGCACACGCATCCACGCAGAGAACTGATGTTCCTGACAGCTTTTTTTTTTTTTTTTTTTTTTTTGCGGCACCTGGGCCTCTCACTATTGTGGCCTCTCCTGTTGCGGAGCACAGGCTCCGGACGCGCAGGCTCAGCGGCCATGGCTCACGGGCCCAGCCGCTCCGCGGCATGTGGGATCCTCCCGGACCGGGGCACGAACCCATGTCCCCTGCATCGGCAGGCGGACTCTCAACCACTGAGCCACCAGGGGAGCCCCTGACAGCTTTTTTAACTGCTCCAAAGCCCTGAGTATCGGGAACACTTATATCAGGATTACCAAAACATCTATTAGTGACGCTAAGTCCTCCAAGATGAGTTAAAGCTCTAGAAAGGAAATTGACCACAGGCTTGTTTCTTTGACTTTCCTATTGATACTGCTACGGGTCACCATGGGGCTTCCCATTGCCCAGGTGGTCCATCTATTGAGACCTTTGTCTTAAGCACTTTGTCTATTAAGACCTTCCTGGTGTGAGGCAGTTATACACGCACATCTTGATGGAGTCTATTCTGCTTCCCAAAGCCTATCCTGTTAGGACACTAACATAGTAGCAACCCTTCCACCCAACTCCACCTTTAATGGACAGTCCATCTATTTAGTTTTAATGGAAAAAAAATAAGATAACATTATTTTTAAAGAAAGCAATTTAAAAATCACCCTGAACTCCAAAATTCCAAGAAAACTCCATCAATTTTTGTGTGTTGACTTCTATATACTGTAGGAGTAGGATCATGGCATACCTGTCATTTTAAGTTCTGTTGTTTTTGTGTCTCATCTCACTATTAACATTGCACATTTCAACATAATGATCACTTTAATAGTGATTCTTAAATTCTGAATTCCTAACGTACCATGTTAATAAACTGTCCCCCTAATTCAGGGAACTTATTTCTGATGTGTTTTTATAGATGATGAAGCAATTAATTTGTTGAGCTGTTATGTTGTGCTTTTCTTTTTCCTCCCCTAAATTCAGTACCAAAAATGAAGAAAAATAGCAGGTAGACTCTCTATCCCCACCTAGATTCTCCACCTTAATTCTCTTGTTTCAGCTAATGCACTTTAAAAGAACAATGGAACCTCTAGAAAGGTCAGACACCCAGAGACCCTAACAAACTCTGTGGCCAAATCAATCACTAACTTCATCGTGCTTTTGGAAAAGAAACATTTCTTTTCTTTTTTGTTCTGGTCCCTTGAAAGCCAGTTTTTATTATAGGTCAGTGTTTAGGTCCCTGTGTTTCTCCAGCGTAGCTACTGTGATAGCAACATGTGATGGGACTAGTTCAAGTCCTGCAAACCCCTTACACAGAGATGCTGATGTACATGAGTTACAGCAAATTGGCTTTGCCACTGCTTCCTTCTGTCGCACGCAACACTCACCTTTTGGACACGAAGTGCACAGGGTTGCAGATCCATGGCAGGTTTTGCAAGAAGAATGACAAGGCTGGTATCTTCCCAAGAGGTCTGTGTAGGGAAAGAAACAAGAAGTCTGTCTCTTTTGAACAGGCTCAGAGCCCTGCAGTGTTGGAAAAGATCTCATAGGTAATCTCATTTCCCTTTTCACCCCAAATAGAATCCCTTCAGGTCGACATTGGCTAAATCTTTGCACCACCCACTGCCTACCATGTGGACTTCATTTATTTTATTTTTTTCTTACTCTGTCATTGACAATTGATTATCAAGACTTTCTTTGCAGACTATCCTATTAAGACAGGATAGCCTTAAATACTAAGGGGATATTTGAATTAACAAATTTTACTTCTTTCATATTTAAAAAATGTGTGGGGTAAGGGAATGTGTGGTTGTGTGTACGCATGCAGGAGTTTTTGCGTCAAAAGTAATCACTTATTTCCCCAGCATTCTTAGATGACCACTTCTCTTCACTCCAAGATGATAACTGAGAATTCACTGTGCTTTTTTGATGTTGTTCTTTGGAACCAGATTTCACAGTTGGTCAATGTTTGGGTCTCTGTGTTCTTCAGAGTAGCCACTGTGGGATGCAGCCTAAATTGATCTCCTCTTAAATTTGTGCCCAATGTTAAACATCAATATAGCAGAGGCACCCGAGAGCTTTCTGGCTGGTCAGGTGGTGGGCAGGCCATTCCAGGTTAATATGCCATTAAGCTGGGAAACATGCGAGCTGTTTCCCCTCTCTTCCGGCACGACCATTTGCTGGGCAGGCTTTTCCAGGAAGGCAGCAACTCCACTGGGCAGTTGTGCAGACATACATAACAGCCTCAATAATATCACCCAATCAATATACATAGAGATCTTGACTAAATTTCAGTAATTGCCTAGGAATCAGCATGACTCACACGGGGGAAAATTAGAAAAAGAAGTTCTAGCTCAGAACGTGTCATATGAATGACCCTGAAGTTCAGTTAGTTGTTATTGTTGGCATCTTACCATTCCCCTTCCCTCCCTCCCTCCCTCCCTCCCTCCATCCTTCCTTCCTTCCTCCCTCCCTCCCTCCCTCCCTTCCCTTCCTCCCTCCCTCCCTCCCTCCATCCTTCCTCCCTCCCTCCCTCCCTCCCCTCCCTCCCTCCCTCCCTACTTCCTTCCTTCCTCCCTCCCTCCCTCCATTCTTCCTTCTTTCTTCCCTCCCTCCCTCCCCCCTCCCTCCCTCCCTACTTCGTTCCTTCCTCCCTCTCTCCCTCCATCCTTCCTTTCTTCCTTCCTCCCTCCCTCCCTCCCTCCATCCTTCCTTCCTTCCTCCTTCCTCCCCTCCCTCCCTCCTTCCTCCCTTCCTTCCTTCCTTCCTTCCTCCCTCCCTCCCTCCCTCCTTCCTCCCTCCCTTCCCTCCCTCCCTCCCTCCCTCCCCTCCTTCCTTCCTTCCTCCCCCCTCCCTCCCTCCATCCTCCCTCCCTCCCTCCTTCCTTCCTTCCTCCCTCCCTCCCTCCTTCCCTTCCTTCCTTCCTCCCTCCCCTCCCTCCCTCCCTTCTTTCCTTCCTTCCTTCCTTCCTATTCTCTTGCCTTTCATTTCCTTCCTTCTCCTCCCAAGAGTCAGTCTCTAGTCACATCTGCCTTCATATCCCAGCTGTGCTGCTTCCGGTAGGGTAACCATGGATACAGTAATTAAACTCTCAGAGTCCTAATTTCCACGTCTCTAAAATGAGAGCAAATGATTCTTCCCTTACAGGACTCCTGTGAAGCCAGAGTGAGTTAACATGTAAAGCATGCGCGGAGTGGCTCAGTAAACGGTGGATCCTCCTCCTTCCTTTCTCCTCTCTCCCGATTTCCTCATCTGTTACCATTCCACCCCCATTCTCAGGCTTCTGTTTTATTTCCCGTTCTCTTTCGTTCCATACTTGGAGTGGCGCCAGGAGGCATTGCTTGGTTTCTCTGATGGCACTCATGGTTAATAAACTGCTGAGCCTTGCTACAGAGAAAACTAGGTAGGTAGGTAGGAAGGTAGATAGCTATGGATACATGGATATAAATGACTGTTGGTCCTGCCGTTCTGCGTGGAAGCTGTTTCCTAGTTTGGAGAGAAAATTTTGTACTGGTTTTCCAGTAGACCACTGACTGATGTACTCTCCCTGGGGGATTTGTTAAGAGTTCAGTTAGCCAGTGCAGAGCAATGCTAGTCCCAAGATTTTCACGAAAGTGATGATGATGAATGTGTTCACTGACCTTATTGGGGTAATCACTTTGCAGCGTACACATATATCAAATCATCGTGTTACACACGGTAAACCTACACAATATTGTATGTCAGTTATATCTCATTGAAGCTGGGGGGAAAAAGATGCTTACTTTCTGAGAGCAGTTATTCAAAGAATAATAACAAAATAATATTCATTAGCTCTTGAGCGCCTGGAAAATGGTTATTATATATCAAGGCCATGGGTTGATTTTGTTTTGACTTTTATCATTTTTATGCTAAAATGTTATATTTAAAAAGATAAAAGTTTTCATTAATTTTATCATATTTAAAAATATATAATGTATATATTTACACATATACATGCATTTGTAATTACACATACGTATCTCACATTCTGGCAGTTGGATATTTTACTCCAATATACTTGGTATAAAATTCTGTAATGTCCTCAATCCTCCACTAGAGGGTACTCTGCACACACAGTTAGCAATCAGGCGTCAGCAAATGGATAAAGTCATCTCCAGCCAGAGCTCTACTATCATGAAAGATTAGAGACTTAATGTCAACAAGTAAAATTTGACCTTGATCATAGTTTCTCTTTTTGCTACTCCAGAAATTCTAGACTGAACAAGACCTCCCCCACCTCAAAAAAAAAAAAAGATCACCTTGACCAAGAAAATGTAGTGTCCAGCCTTCAAAAATGACTATAACTCAATCCTATAAAACAGGGGTTCTTATTTAAAATTTTTAAAATCAAATAAAGCAATACTCACATGGTTGAAAATGCAGAAAAGGCACATACCGTGAAGTCTCTCCCCTCTCTCCCCATCCCCCTCCAACCTTTTTATACAAACTTTATCTGTTCACAATGTTTATCATGTTGCCTTTTTTTTTTTTTTTTTGTAACTCAGTGTTCTGGAGACCATTCTTTATCAGTACATAAAGAACCTCCTCATCCTTTTTGATGGCTCCATAGTATTCCATCGTGTGGATGTGTCATGCTTCATTTTTCTACTCTTATTGGTAGCCATTTAGTTTTTTCCAATCTTTGCTATTTCAAACAAGGCTGCAGTGACTGGGAAGGCAAATGGTGCTTTTCTTAAAGATTTGCAAGGACAGAGGATTTTCTTGATAGCCTCTCCCAAGCATAAGCACTTAGCACCTCAGGAATGTCCTTGTATGTTCTAGAAGTCTCCACTGATGAAATTCCTCCCAGTCTTTCCCTTTGGGCGCCCACTTATATTTTGTGTTGTGTTTTCCTCCTCTCTCTGTTTCTCTCACGATTTCTGCATGCCTGCTTGTTCCTCACTGCCCGGCTTCTCGGGTTGGTTTCTACATCACAGAGACTCTCCTCATATTTGATTGTCTTCTCCTCCCTATTTCCCTGTTACCTCTTTTGATTTGAAACTTCCACCTTCGTCGCTCCTGCAGCGGGCTCTTCACCAAAGATGGGCTTGCAGTGGGCACAGGTTCTTTTTTTATTAAAAAAAATAAAGTGTTTTATTTTTTTAATGCAAACAAGATAAAGAAGAACATAAAGTTTGCCCATGATCTTACCACCCAGAAATGTTTACTGTGTATACTTTGGCATATAGATTTCCCATCTTTATAGTGAATGTGTATCATTACATATGTGCATATATATGTAATCATTTACATCTTCTGCATATATAATACCAACCCTACATTTTTCATTTAATATTGTACATCTTATAGGCATTTTCTCTTGCCATGAAGATTCTTTGTAAACATTTTTAATGGTTTGTGTATTTGCATGAACCATAATTTCCTTCATTTTTTCTCATTACATTTTTAGATTGCTCTCTCCTTCTTTTTGTTATCATAAGTAAAACTGCTGTTATCATCTTTGTACACATTCTTGGTTAAGTCAGGACTCAACTTGGCTATTAGGCATCCCAACTGACCATCATTTGCCCTGCTTTCTGGGACTATTTTTCCCAGACCTGTATTATTTCTTAGGCCCCCAAATTGCTTTCTTTCATGAGCTCAAGGAGGCAGTTTTGAAAGTGAACTAGTGTTTCATGGGTTAAAACTGGATTAGGTTAAAGGGTTAGAGAATAGATTAACTTTTATTGCATCATATGTGCTGCAGGCTTTATATATATTCTTTCATTCAATTCTCCAAAGGACCTTGTATGAGGCAGTTTCATGTTCTCATTTTATAGGTGAGGAAACTGAGGCTCAGAGAGGATGAATATCTTGCTCCAGGTTATGGAGATAGTAAAGAACAGAGCCAGGATTTGAATTCAGGTATGCTGAATGCTAAAGCCTACGTTCACTAGAGAGATGTTTTAGTAATTCACTTTGATTTAAAATAGTTTGGTAGAGGTCAAAGCAGTGATGTACTGGTAACATGGCTCTTTGGAACACGAAACAATAACAAAAACTTGAGTCATCCTGTTTACCAATTGCTGTGGTGTAAATATTCCCACCATAGCTGATTTTAAGTTGCAATGGTTTAATGGTCCACTCATAAAATTCCTGGATGTTTAATACTCAGTGTAAGGAGATACATGTGGCTCCTTCATACCACTAGGACAAAAGTTTACTTAGCTACCCAGAAACATGTATTTTCTGCACTCTGAGTTGTGATTGGTTAATTAAGTAAAAATCATGTTCTCATTTGTAAGTTAAGCGAGGCAACTGTACACATCTACAAAGTCCTTCTAAAAAAACCAGATTCTCATGGTTTCTTTAAAATTCTCTAAAGTTCAGTTACTATGAAGCAACATATCTCCCCACTATTGAGAATTTTTTTTCACGCGTGAGTGGCTTCCAGTGTTTGTAACTGACTCTGGGATTTCAGTCTTTCACAGAGCATAGGAATTAAGATCGAAAGACAGGCTAGTGATAAATTGTTAGGATGTGGTCAAAGATAAAAAGTTAATTTACCATGTCTGTGCTTTGTAGATTAGACTACCCATCAGAATATGTAATTGGAGCCTGCTACAAACACGGTTTTAATGAGGGAAATAGGTGGGTAGGGGAAATGTGCAGGAATTATTCCCAAGACTTTCCAGCACTACCAGGGAGCAAACCACTTAAGAAAACCCAAATGATTTAACAGTAATAGGGTACACTGTTTCCATTCCCAACAATGGTTTCAGGAAACCAGCTGAAGCCACCATCTTCTTTCAAAGCCCATGGCCTGCCACCCCTGAACATTTTCACCAACGGTGGCTCTGCGTGTTGCCTGAGTCACTGCTGATGCCATTGGCAGCAGCCTGTTTAACATTGGTTCTGTTATTGCCACGCAGGGACATTGGCCTAAGTACTCTTCACAATATATTAGTTAGTGACCGGGACAGGGAATCTGGGGATGATCTATACTTTTTTTTTTTTTTTTTTTTTGCGGTACGCGGGCCTCTCACTGTTGTGGCCTCTCCCGTTGCGGCGCACAGGCTCCGGACGCGCAGGCTCAGCGGCCATGGCTCACGGGCCCAGCCGCTCCGCAGCACGTAGGATCCTCCCGGACCGGGGCATGAACCCGTGTCCCCTGCATCGGCAGGCGGACTCTCAACCACTGCGCCACCAGGGAAGCCCGATCTATACTTTTGTGCAGTGACTTTTAGGTGGCAGGAAGAATCTCTGGAGATTACTTGATCTTGGCTGGAGGATTTGTCAGCTGTGGTATGAGGTGTAGGAAAATCTCCATCCTTAGACCAGGAGAGGAGGCATTCCCAGGCTCAGCTGTTAATTGACAAAGGGTGATGACCCGTCAACCTCACCACTCTCACCATGAGTAGCCACCTTATTAAGAGAGGAGTTCAGTGGACTCTAGTTGGATTTTTATTTCAAGGGCATTTCCCCGACACACGCTGACGTAGACAGTGGGCGTGGTCAGTCTTCAGATGCAAGCATGAGCTTATTGTTTCCGCCGGCAGTCGTGTGGGTGAAGAAGTGGGCTAAAGTTTGTCCCATCTGCTCTGCCCTACCTGGATCTGAATCTGTGTTTAAAACAACAAAAACAACACAACACTTCGCTGGTACCACCTAGGTAGCGCCATTCTCTCATAAACACTCTGATTTGTCTGGGCTCCCTCTGAGTTGACCCAGGATGACTGCAATCTGCTTTCCATCATCTTAGAGGTGCGGTTAATTAGTGCTTGTTCTCTGGAACCCTCTGCTCTCTTATTACAACCTCAACCCTGTTTTTTAAGGAAACGAAGTCAGGAGAAAAATGTAGGCATTGGCTCAAATACTCTCAGGGCCTTGTGGAGTACATTTCTCATTTACTGTCCATTTCGGTGGTACCTAAGCTATGCTGGGGAAGCTGAGCTCCGGTCTTACCTTGCTCAGCTAAGTTTTTCTCGTTGTTCATAGTCTGCATGTCTTATTTCCCAGATCACAGATGTGGGAGAGTGCAGCCATGTCATTGAGTTTGTTGCTTTCGTCCAGCCGTGAGAAACATTCTCATCTGCTTCCTGAATCCCTTAGTACGAAATCCCCAAGTGGACTCATTCCTCCCTCTCTTCAGAAACAGTACGTTTTGGTGGTAGAACACGCAGAGGGGTAGGTGGGATGCTTCGACAGAGGGGGGCGGGCAATCAAGGCCTGATTTCTGCTTGCGAAGTGCGTAGTCCAGTTGAAAGGGACGTGTAATCATTTGGGGAATCAATCTGCTCTGACTCTTGGCTCCCCGAACCTTTTCATCATCTGGACACCAGATAAAATACAGATGTTCTGAGCTAGAAACACACCACCAGACTGTTTTTCTCTTGGCTTGCACTGCCTCTTAAATGCCTGAATGCCAGACAAACTCGTTTTCAGCCTTTCGGTTCAGCTTTAATTCACGGAAGATATCCCGGTCTGGAGTGAATGATTTTCCTCCTAGCTGTGTCTCTGAAATCGGCCAGTGCTCTCCGTGGCCTTTGGCTGCTGGGTTTGTGATGGTCTCCGAGCCGCTCTTCCTTTAAGTCACGTATGCGACACTGCCGAGGTAGACAGCAGCTGTGGATATCCTTCCTCTGAAACCCAGCAAGAGGCTTTTCTCTCTTGCCCCAGATCTATCCTTCCCTCCAGCTCTTAGAAGAATCATCCCAAGCAGACCTGCTTTCAGCTGCTGTTGCTTCTGCACTGGAATGACCTTTTTAAACAAATCCTCGCCTCGAGATCAAAACGGAGAGCATCTCTTGTTTTCATGAACGTCTCTGCATAGAATGTGAGTCAGATTTTTCCAGCAGCAGGAGGATTTTGTTTTTTAACCACCTCAGGCATGGAGAGGTCACTGCAAGGTTGTCATACCTTGCCAGGAAGCCTGCGACCAAGGCTTCAGGGTCTGGAGGCCAATTCTGAAGACTCAGGTGGGAACGAATACACACAGGCCTTTACTGTTAGATTCCCAGCTCCCACACTTTTCCTCCCTCCCGCTCCTTCTCAAGCCCCCCACTTTCCCCATCTGCAACTAGAGGGGCAACTTTTAAAAGGTAAGCTTGAATGATGGCAAGGTCTAATAATCCAGCCAGAAAGATCAGTCATTTCAGCTGAAGTTCCCATAATTTAGAGTGATTCTTCCTTGTCTAACTGGACAAGCTATCCCACTGGTAGTTTTCTTTTATCTCTTTTCTAATAAAGAGATAAGTGAATGTGATAGAAGCTATTCTGAAATCTTTGAGAAAATGGTAGTCATTTCTCTCTCCGACGCTCTTTACGTTCTCTGCGGTCTACTCCACCCAGGTGGAAACTCAAATGGTCAGATCACTCATCAGTGGCCCTTTGGGTTTTCCCTCCTCGCCAGATGCCAGCCATAGCCTCTTATCCTCTCCCGCAATGAGCATCACAGGGGCTCTGGGACTCCAGGCTTTTCTTTTACTGGCAACCTTCATCTCTTGGGTATCCTGAAAGCAAGGGTTTGGGGGTGGGGGTGGGGCGGCAGAGGAGTCAGCTAGACACCTGCAATCTCTCTTGGGAGGTCCATACCATTCCAGAATCTGCCTTCCACCTGGGTCTGGGCCAGATGCACACACGTCCCATGCAGCAGCTGCAACCCTTCTCTGCAGCTGCTACACTGGTTGCGGCCAACACCGGTGCAGGTTTTGCAGGCTCCGTGGCAGGGCTCACATTCTCCCATCTCCGGGTCACCGTAGAAGCCAGGGCCACAGTTCCTCACGCAACTGCCGCCTACATGAGAACACAGAACGGAGGCATGAAGCGCGACCCTGGCTGGCCGAGCCTGGTGCTCTACGCAGGGCCGAGTTCTAAACAGGCCGAAGGGAGGCCGAGGAACATGTTTTAGTTTTTAAAGAAACCATGATGGCATCTGCTTATTTCAACCAAGAATCGTGTCTTAATAAATCCAACGCTTTAAGTCCTCCGAAAGAGGACTGAAAATTCAAGTTGGCTATCAGCTCAAAGGGCTAGGAGCATAGAATAAAAGTTTTCATGTCCTCAAGGCCTTGAAAGACTGCAAATAAAATGATCTCTACGTACAGAATCTCTGAAGGTCGCTGTGGGCTGTCTGCGCCACTCTCTCTCCCACAAACATTCAAGAACCTGGACTATTCTCTTCAACTGGAAGGCTCACAGTATTTACCTTTCCTAACTATTCATTTCCATCAAAGTCAATGAATTGACCAAAATCGAAGACAAAAGATCTTATTTAACTTTTACAGTGCAAGGAATATATAACGCGGATGAAGTGTCAAGGAAAGAGTTATGTTCTAAATATTCCAGGTGACTTCAACTCCAAAGCATTTCTCTTGAGCACCTCTCCCTCCCCTCCATTCACTCTCCTTTCCATCAGCTTAGAGACACTTGAGATTAATTACTGAAATAGGAGCTATGCTTCAATAATAAAAGCAGAAAGAAGGAGTCCTGGTTAATGTTTATTTTCAAACAAAATTAAAATTCCTCCTTGGACAGGAGGCACAGGAGGACTCAAACTGATCAGAGGAGCTCTCCCATTTCTGGGTGGAGCCCTGGAGCCTTGCTGTCACTCTGTACAATGCCGTTTTTGAGCTTACCCAAGAGGAAGAAGCCCTCTTCACACCAGTAGCATTCATCCTGGTCGCAGTTGCCACAGTTGGTATCACATGCTTTGCATTCAGATTCTTCCCTGTAGGTCTTCTCAGGACAGGTTTTATAACACTGGTGTTTGAACCTGGGGGGAGAAGATGGAGTTTCTTCCATGAGCTGTGTTGACATATTTCTCTTTACCACCATCATTTAATCTCCTTGTATGTATCTACACATCATTTCTTTTGAAGTTACAGATAGTCTTTTTTAAAAAAAATTAATTAATTAAATAATTAATTAATTTTTGGCTGCATTGGGTCTTCGTTTCTGCCCGTGGGCTTTCTCTAGTTGCGGCGAGCGGGGGCCATTCTTCATCGCGGTGCGCGGGCCTCTCACTGTAGCGGCCTCTCGTTGCGGAGCACAGGCTCTGGACGCGCAGGTTCAGTAGTTGTGGCTCACGGGCCCAGTTGCTCCGCGGCATGTGGGATCTTCCCGGACCGGGGCACGAATCCGCGTCCCCCGCATCGGCAGGTGGACCCTCAACCACTGCGCCACCAGGGAAGCCCGAGACATACCATCTTTGATTTGTAGATTTTTAACAGAGAACTTTGGGGGTGATGGTTATCTGCATTTCACTTAACCTAGTGGTCCGTGTCTCTCATTACTCAGGGGAGGATTAAGAACTAACGAAACGGACTTCCCTGGTGGTGCAGTGGTTAAGAATCCCCCTGCCAATGCAGGGGACACGGGTTTGAGCCCTGGTCCGGGAAGATCCCACATGCCGCGGAGCAACTAACACCATGCACCACAACTACTGAGCCTGCGCTCTAGAGCCCACGAGCCACAGCTACTGAGCCTGCGTGCCACAACTACTGAGCCCGAGAGCTTAGAGCCCATGCTCCGCAACAAGAGAAGCCACTGCTATGAGAAGCCCGCACACCGCATCGAAGAGTAGCCCCCACTCGCTGCAACTAGAGAAAGCCCGTGCGCAGCAACAAAGACCCAACGCAGCCAAAAATAAATAAATAAATAAAAATAATAATAAAAAAAAGAACTAACGAAACACCTGGCTTCATCCTGGACTGTCTGACTCCCTTTAAGGATGAGGTCTCCGTGCAGACATTTGGAAACAGCTTGCTTGGGGTCAGGTATGTTATTAAAATCTGTCCATAAACAGCAAGGTCTGAATCTTGGTAACCCATGGCAAGATTCCTAGACACCAGTGTCAGGCTGGGTGACTTCCAGGACCAAGAAGGAGAGGACCTCCTTTCAAGGCAAGAAAACAGCTGCACTCTTATTGCTAAATGCAAGAATTGTTCATTAATAGCCTGACAGGGGAGAGTTGCTTCAGGCTGCAGGGTCTCTCTGCTTTAATCACTGGATTTAGGATTAAGTCAGTAATGCTTAAACTGCAGAAAGAGTTAGTGCCATGAAAAAAAACCAAAAACACCAGACTTACATGTAATACCCCATAGTGCATGATGTGCAGGTTCCTGGATCATCTGGAAAAGAATTATAATAATAAAAATAATCATCATCGAGTTCATCATTTGAAAAACCAAGCTTTGGAAAAGCTGTGGCTTGAGACAAATACTTGTGGGATAGTTTCGTGAAATATACTGTCAAGAAATGATATTTGAATAGATTGCACCATTTTTAATTAGTAACAAGATGTACGCTAGGATTTATCTTTCTCAAAGCTAGTAAAATAAGAGTTCTCATAAAAACTTGGCCCTGACTTTCAAGGAGGAATAGGCCCAAGCTACGGGGCCTTCAAATTGCTGATCAAGAATGACCTACGGGAAGAAACTCCTGGCCACTACCGAGGTAAAGGCGTCAAGCACGTCCACACACACATTTGGAAGGGGCTGCAAGCTTCCCACCACGCGTGGTGGGTTTTTCATGAGTTACCCCAAATGCCTGCCAATGTGAGGGAGTGTCGTTTGGGAAGCTCCTTTGAAATCTGGACAATTATTTTTTTCCAATACAGTATCCACTTTGTGTTCTGCACTTCACCACCCTCTTAAAGAAACAGTCCTGCTCTCATTAAATACAATGATTCAATGTGTCCCTGTTGGCTCAGAGAAGGGCTCTTTCCTACAGCTTTCAGGGGATTTAATGAGACAGAAAGGACATTGAGAATCACTGACTCAGTCTATTTCCCTCCCTCCTGTCCCTCCCTGAAAGATGCCAACTCCCAGATCCAATTATTAAGACAATTCTGTGACTTCCTCTGGCCTGCAATTCTCGTGAGTAACAGGGTTACCTCCATTAAGTTCTTTCTGTGATCTAACCTATACTCCAGTTCTGCTCTTTTCATTCTAAAAGGAGACGGAAAACAATTGCTCCTTTGGAAACATTCCTCTGGGTATATGAGGATTTATGTCACCTTTAACTTTATTTAAACTAAATAAAATTATGTCCTTTGAACTTTGTGCCTTGTTTTCCTTCCTAATCTATTCTAGGCTTTACTCTGGTTTTCAAGAAGTCTGCCCCTTGGTGGTAGAGTCAACCTCACCCACATCTTTTTGTTTGTTTGTTTGTTTTTTGTGGTGCGCGGGCCTCTCACTGTTGTGGCCTCTCCCATTGCGGAGCACAGGCTCCAGACGCGTGGGCCCAGCCGCGACATGTGGGATCCTCCCGGACCGGGGCACGAACCCGTGTCCCCTGCATCGGCAGGCGGACTCTCAACCACTGCACCACCAGGGAAGCCCCTCACCCGCATCTTTAGTCAGACTTTCATCTTGGGTCCTCCTCCTCGAGGTGCCGCAAGACGATACTACTGTGTCTTACACATACTACGACTAATGCATGTGCCAAAGTTATAGTGGAGAATTTCTAGAAGATGTTTTGCCATGTAAGCAGGGATCCTTAGAACCTTCTGGAAATAGCCTAGTGATGATATAGGCTGGCCTGGGAACTGGGCTACCTGCTTCTAATTTGAAGTTTTAACCCTGGCTTACCTGTCTTGTGGACTCGCGTAAGCGTCACGCTACTTTCTGGGTGGTGACTTCTGCAGGTTGGATAACACGGTTGCTAAGCTCCCCGAAAGTCTAAGATTCTGAAGCTGAGTCTTGGAGGAGTTGGCAGACTATGGCCCACTCGGGGACCAAATCCAGTCAGGCCCCTTTTGTTTGCATATTGTGTACGAATGCTTTCATGTTATAGCATCGGAGTGGTTGCAGTAGAGTTAGAAAGTATTTACTATCTAGTATTTATTTACTTTACAGAAGATATGTGCGGTCCTTGCCTCAAGCACTGTTGGCTCATGTCTGTCCTGTTCGCTTCTGTTAGATAACGCAGGTGTAAATGTTCTTATCTTAATAGCTGGTCCCAGAGTTCCTCTAAAGGAGAGAACTGTCTGTATTTAGGAAAATATCTTGCTAAGCTACTTGGGATAGAAGTTTAATCAGAAGGATTAAACAAGAGTCAAGACAACCAAGGAGATAGCCAGGCCCTTCTGCAGGAGGCCGTGGTTTGCTCATGGGAGGGAAATGGTTTTTATGTCTGGGTCAACGTGGTTTGCTATAGGGTGACTAGAGCAGGACAGTGAAATGAATCACAAACCAGGGAAACTAAATGGAATCAGGAATCTGAATTTAGAGGTGCCATGAGAAGGAAAACTCACTGGAATTCTTAGAATTCTTGGGGGAGGGCTTTATGCTTCTACAATCCATTGATTGGGGATCTGAATCCATCTTAAGGGCGTGCAAAGGTCCCAATGAACGCTAGTGGTTATACTGGGTAAGTTTTCTTCCTGCTCCTAGTCTGTGCTTGCATCTGTAGTCTTTTCAGTTCTGCTCCTAAATAAGTTGCTACTACTCGGCTTGCATTTGGGCAGCTTTCCTGTTCCCTGCCTGTCCCTGATGAACATATTTGACAGTTTTGCTAATTTGGCAAGGGCTAGGGAAATTCTAATCCTGTTCTCTAATGTTCTGACCATCCCTCCCATCTAGGAACTTAATGAGTTTGCTCTCTGCTCCCTTAAGCAGGTCAGTGATGAAAATGTGAAACAGAACCAAGCCTCAGAAATGTGCATACCAATGTAATCTCCAGTCCAGGGACTTTTCCAGCCCAGTTGCACAGTGAACTTGGTACCTTTACAACAGTTTGCATAAATGAATAAGGCATAGAACGGGAACTCTGTCTTATAACAGCCCATGAATGCCCACTAGTCTTTCTCATTATTAACAGTTCTAAAGCATTAAGAGTTATTTAGAAACATTTTTCTACCGCAGAATATCCACAAGTCAAACATAAGCTAAATGGATTTAGCTTGACCACTGAGAGGCAGCTGCTGTGGGATTAAGGAAAGGTAACAATTCCAAACCTAGAAATTGACTCTAAGTCAAGTTGGCATTCGGTTGGTAAGGAGGGCTTAAGGAGGAAGGTGAATTTTCCTGACTTCTGATACGTGTGTGTGTGTGTGTGTGTGTGTGTGTGTTGCGGTGAGGAGTGAAGGGGTGGTGTTTGAAGAGTGTAAACAAGCTAGGATTGTTAACTGTCTTGGAAGCTTTACCCCAAACAGGGTATTTAAATAGCTCTGGTTATTTGATCTTGTCAAACTTTGAGCTGAGAGAGCATATTTTGAGGAGGGATGGGGCAAGTTCAGACAGAATTCAGAGAGAGACTTCCACTTTTAGAAAAAAAGCCTTCAGAAGCAGCCACTGGCTTTCAGCTGCTCACATCCCAGCTAAGGAGAATGTGCGAGCAGATGGCTTGCCAAGATGGGGATACAGCCTTCATTTCTTGAGAAAATTTGTTTTATTGTCTCATTTTTATGGGGTGGGGTGAGTAGGACTACAGCGTCCACTCTGTCTGGACAGAGCTACGTGATTCTCTGCGTCACCTTTCCACTGTTTCCTTGGAGACCAGCAGGGCTGGAACTCACCACAAATGCACTGTCCCCATGGAGACATTGACTCCTGCTGTCAGTGTCACCTTCAGTGGTCAACTTACGTCCTCTGACATTTTATTTTGTTCTCAGTAATACCTGTAGCCTTCACCATTGAATAGGGGTGGATTAGGACCACATTAGGAGTTCTGTACGTCTTACTTACAAACTATATTGGAAAAGGGATATTTTAAACTTGAGATGGAGCTGAACATTTAAAAATGTCCAGAGAAAAAAATTTATTTTTATGGTTTACATAAACTTTGAGTCGTGTAATTAAAAATACATACAATCTAAAATGGTTCTAATTTGCTTTCTCTAAATTTTTGTTTCTTATTGTATGTTTCTTTTTCGTTTGAGGGAGACAGAAGAAACTCGGTGTCTCAAGACTAGCCTTTTATCGTATAGTATCTAGATATGCCAGAATTAGCCAGGGTTTAGATATATTGTTTAGGCAGAATTGTGTCTCTGTAAAACTGTGGGGAAAAGTTAATGTCAAGGTGCTCCTAACTTGCCTTGGGCTATTTCTCTCAAAATACATTTTTAGGCTTCTATGACTTTGTCCATACCCCGTGCTAGCCAGGCTTCCCTCTACTACTGCCTATTGAAACCTATCTGTCGCATGTCCCATTACTGCAAAGACCTACTAGGTTACTGCCTAGAATGCTAGACTAATGGGCATGTTAAACTTGCAGTCTTGGGAGGCTCCTAAGCTCTCACCTACCTCAGTCTCTTCTCAGCTGTCCTAGACTCATTAGGGTCCTTCTACCTTGGCCTCTTAGGCCACATCTGTGCCATAAAACAGCACCCACCTCATTGTAATTCAGCATACCTTAGAGGCTTGCTTTTCTCAGGTGATCTCGACTTTTTGGCTCAGTCACCTTTACAGGTCCAATCACCTATACCATAGGCTTGACCAAACTTGGGGCTTTACTTGCCTTCCCAGTGCCTCCCACACTCAGGCAAAGCATTAGACCAAACTGATGCTCCAGCCATACTTTATAGGTTTCTAGCCCCCATAACTCTCCGAGCGCCATAATACTGCCAATCAAAAGCAGTAGTCCCCATAGTTTTTTGAAATATGGTTTAAAAAAAAATTAGCAGGTACCTGCGATGCATATATGTGCGTGTGTAAATTATTTATATGTATTGCTACATGAATATTTTACATACATGAAAAAGGCACGCTAGGGCTTCCCTGGTGGCACAGTGGTTAAGAATCCACCTGCCAATGCGGGGGACATGGGTTTGAGCCCTGTTCTGGAACGATCCCACATGCCGTGGAGCAACTAAGCCCTTGCTCCACAACTACTGAGCCTGCTCTCTAGAGCCCGCGAGCCACAACTACTGAGCCCATGTGCCACAACTACTGAAGCCTACGCACCTAGAGCCTGTGCTCCACAACAAGAGAAGCCACCGCAATGAGAAGCCTGACCACTGCAACAAAGAGTAGCCCCCGCTAACCCCAACTAGAGAAAGCCCGTGCACAGCAACGAAGACCCAACGCAGCACCCCCCCGCAAAAAAAGGCATGCTAAAATAGAACGTTTAAGAGAATAACCTAAAAATAATTTTGAATACAAGTTCTATATTTTTCTGCAGCCCAATGGATTGTCTTGCACACTTCTCTTTGAAGACCACTGACTCAGGCCACACCTAACCAAAAACCACATCTGAGCTAATGAATTCATATGTTAAACTTCCAAGAATATGTCTTACGTTTGGTTCCTTAAAGTTATAATTGAAAGGAGTGACTCTCCGATGGGTTCACTCATATGCATATATTTATATATAAGGACTCCCTGCACTTGGCTTCTGGCCCTTATTTACAGACAGATTATATAATTCTAATCAGCTTGTTCACCTAGCACTTTTGGGGTGGAGGAGAAGTTGAAAATATAGACATGAATGAACGTGTTTGAGTGATAGGGCTAGATTCTACTTTCTCCACCTTTCCACCACCCACTATAGCTTGAGTACATAAATTTATTCCCAGAACAAACTTTCTAGATGAAAATAACCAATACTTACATCCCTGCAAAAGACAGCCTAAAAGTTCATCTATTGGGAATAGGGTAAAAAAAATCTGGTACATTTGTACAAGATGGGCTAGTACACAGCCATTAAAATTTTGTTTCTCAGGAGTGTTTAAAGATATGAAAATATTTTCAAGATAGGCTAGGGAAGAAAGGATGATAATCCGTATCTAGATACATGTGTAACCTATCTATCTATCTATCTGTACAGATACAACTTTATCAAAAATCAGAAGAAAAAGCTAAAATGTTAATAGTAGTTATGTGTGATTTATCTCATTTATGTGTCTGTGTATGTTTCCACATTTTCCTAATAAATGTGTGTTATGGAATTAATTAGAATCAAAAATGCTATTAAGGGAAGAAAGAAAGTGCTCAGGTTACGAATTCTAGGGGTCATTTGGGCCGCGTGTTCGGAAACACTCTCCTCCCAAGGATCTCCCCCAAGGGAGCCGGCCTTTTGGTTCTGCTCTTCATTTTCTGGCCCTTTCCTGCCTACTTCTGTTTTCTCATCTTTCCATTTTGTTTCTCAGCATTCCCTAATTCTACATCACTGGGACAAGACTGACGTTCTTCCATGGGGCGTGGTTAAAACAGTGGCAGATGTTTGTATAAACTCCTTTTAAAAAATTCACTTTTAATACGAATTGTTTTTCTGATAGGATTCTGTAAAGGAGGCAGACGACTAGGAAATGGGGTTGCTCTTGGCTCTGCCTCTGACTCCCTAAGTGGGCTAGGCCTGTCACTTGGGCCAACCATTCTTAAACCACCCTTTATGAGCACCTGCAGCCTTGTTGGAGCAGCAGCAGAATGTCCACCCCCTGCTGAGATGCACTACTGCTCCCTTTGAGGAGAGAGACAGCATTACAAGCAGCCAGTACTTAAATTGTTTAGGGAGATAATTAAGCACATTGTCAATAATGCATATTATCCCAGAGTAAATGTGTACTTAGTTACTGCACAGTGCTGTACAAATTTGTAGGCGAGTCATGGAAATTCTTCAATCTACCCAAGGAAAATGAACTGGGTTAAGAGATTTATATGCCCAAAGAATGCAACTAATTATAAGCCTAGCACTAGAAAGTACATAATCCAAACCTGCTTTGCACTTAAAATTGCTTCAAATAGGGAACACTCAAATATGAAATGGACCCTCTGACAGCTTTGCCAAAGCAGAAGATTTTTCTGGAAGGTTCAGTGGTGCTGGGATACAAAGTATTTGGTTAGGGGGACTGTTGATGGTTTTCAGTCATTTTGTCCTCAATAGTGTCCAAGGACAATGAATAAATATTTGAATTGGCAGTAATGCTAATAGTGCAGCTGACAGTGGGGCACAACACACTGGAGGGACACAGTAGTAGAAGAGACATGAATAAATAATCTAAATCATTGGCTACAAATGTTGGCTAAAGAAGGCTCAGTTCTCTGTTCGACTTTAGTCTTTACCAAGTCTCCTGATTCCAACAATGGAATAGCATAATAGGCAAGCTGCTTATGGATTTCCATCCTTCTCTAACTCAACTAGCCGGTGGAAGTGATGGCTGAATATACACAGCTGAGTTCCTATGAGGATTGCTCACTACAGCTGTATGTTCATTCACTTATTCATTCGTTCTGGAGCTTACATTTTAGGGGGAAAACAGACAATAAAAGAAAAAGCAGATGATTATTAGAATGTAAATGTCAATCTTCAATGAATGTATGAACATGGCTGGTTCATACATTCATGGAAGTCTAAAATGCAGACTCTATGAAGACAGTGTGTTTTATTTTTCTGTACCTTAATACTAACAGTATTGCCTGGCACATAGCAGATGCTCCAGAAATAGGCATTGAATGAAGAAGGAAGACATAAATAAGTACACACATTCAGATAAAGGGTTAGAAGTGATGAGACTAGAGTGGAGAAGGGAAGTGTTAGATGGGCTAGTTGGGAGAGAGCCTTTCAAGAATTGACACTTGACTAGAGATTGGAATGGTAACAAGGAGTTAGTCATGTGAAGTTCTGAGGGCAGAGTGTTCCAGACAGAGGCTAAGAAAGCTTGATCTGTTCAGGGAACGTCAAGAAGGTCAGTGGGGCTAAAGGGAATAAGGAGAAAGGGAGAGAGTCAGGATATGAGGCCAGGTTCAAGGGCAGGATCAGATCAAATATGGTCTTCTAGGCCAAGGTAAGAGTTTTGCATTCTAATCTAAGAGTAATAGGAAGCCATGAGAAGCTGTATTAGAAAATAACTTATTTTACTGTAAACATGGTTACCTTTATTAAATCATGCAAAACCACGATTCCATGTAACATGTTTGAGAAACACCCTTTTAAGGAATATACTAGAGGGAAAATGATTAGAGATAAACTAAGACTGTGGCTGCAGTCATGAAGGAAAATAGATTTCGGGACTTCTCTGGTGGTCCAGTGGTTAGGACTCCGCACTTCCACTGCAGGGGGCATGAGTTTGATCCCTGGTGGGGGAATTAAGATCCTGCTTGCTGTGCAGTGTGGCCAAAAGCATCAGATTTGAGAGGAATTAAAAAGATAGAAGAATAGATGATAAAATGTGAGAGGTAGGGAGGCAGGATGATTCCCTGACTCTGGCTTGAGCACCTGGGTGGATGGAAAAGGAGGAGAACTTGGCAGTGAAATGACTTAGGAGCAATAAACACATACTTAATGGAAAGCAGTCCATACACTGCTTTTTGTATTGTAAGGAGTAGATGCAGAAAAGAAAGGCAACCTTTGCTCTCAAGGAGTTTGCAATCTGGTAAGGGGACAGCAATTAACAAAGCTAATTAAAGAAGACATCATGATGTGGCAAAATGTAAAACAGATGAAAGAACCTTTAATCTAGAGCACTGCAGAAATATTTGTTTAGGGCCAGAGAGAAACCCAGTTATGATTCTTCTCTCTTCCCCCTTAATTAGGCTTTTATCTCTCTTTTTAAATGGAGAAATTCAGAGCATTCTTATTATAGTTAGGGTTGCCAGATAAAATACAAGACTGAAATGGGAACCCAAGGACTACAGTTTCAGTGTAAGGATGAATTAAAAATAAACTTGCCAGGAGAAGAGGACAGAAAAAAAATCATCCTGGTCTTAGCCTTGGATAGATTAAAATATCAACAGCAAACCTCCTCTGAGAATTTGTAACCACACACTGGATCTTACATAGAGTTTTTAATCAGAATTCATTTTATCTATGTGTTCTAAAACACCTCAAAAGGCAAACTCAATTTAAGCTAGTTCCAGGTAGGTAGTATCCATAGGTAATTGGAAGAAGCAAATGCAAATCCTCTCTAGAGAAATGTAATCTTAACCCAGATCTCAAACTATTATCACATTCAAGGAGAATGGTCACAGTTTAAAAACATAAACCATAAGGAAATCAGGTGCTCTGAGTGAAAGTCAGCAGAAATAACAGACAGCAGAATCAGACCCACAGAGACTACAGATCTTGAAATTATCTGACATGGAATATAAAAATAACAAATATTTAATATTTTTAAAGAAATAAAAGAGCATCTTGAACACAGAAAAGTAACCAAACAGTTTGAAAAGAACCAAATATAACCTCTATAAGTGAGAGACAGAGACAAAAAAATTTGAATTTAAAACTCAATAGATAGGTTAAGCAGATAAGGCATAAGAGGAAGAAAACTAGTAAACTCAAAGATAGATACAAAGACTGAAAATTCAGTCCAGAGAGACAAAAAGAGAGAAAACAGGAAAGAGTGATGAGAGATAATGGAGGTTGAAACAACGAGGTCTAACATATATCAAAGTTCCAAAAAGAGATAATATTGGGTTGGCCAAAAAATTCGTTCAGGTTTTTCCATAGGATGTTACAGAAAAACCTGAAAGAAGTTTTTGGCCAACCGAACAGAATGGGAAAGAGACAATATTCAAAGATAATAGAATACCTGGGAATTTTACAGAATTGTTAAAAGATACTAAGAATTAGTCCCAAGAAACAGCATAAACATATAATTATGTTTTTAATCTGCAAGAAGACCCATCATACTAAAATTGCAGAATAACCAAGAAAACGAACAGCTCTTAGACTGTGAAGAAAAATAAAGAGACTTAGTAAAGAAGAAGAAAGAAAATACTTTGAGAAGAGGATATGAAAATTTGGTGAATGAGAGCATCAGTCATTTCAGAAAGACACTAAAACAGTGGCAGAAGGTTCTTTGAAATTTTGATGAAAGACTTGGACTCATAACATATAAGATCCAGAAGGGAACTTAAGCTCAAGGCCCAGCTTATATGTCCTAAGAGTATGAAGCATTTTTGTTCATTTCTTTTGAGTCCGCTAGTTCTTCCAAAAGCATGAGTCTTTTTTTCTGAGCTTCCAGTTAAATTTTTATTGATGCTGCCACTCTTATTCAGTTGGGATATTGTGAATTATTAATGACCTGCTGTAGTCAGGGAATATATCTTATCTCTGCAACCCTAGAGCTTAGCGATATGCCCAGCATTAATTCATTCCTTCTACAAATATATTTTGAGTTCTACTATATGCTAGGGCTACAGTGATGACTAATTCCTGTACAATATGGAGCTCAGCGTCTAGGGGGCAATGCAGCAAGTAAAAAGGTATTGTAATGAGTGCTGTGTGATCAGTGTTACTAACGGAATTGTGAATGATTTACGAAGAAGAAAATAGGGTGTATATTGGGGGGTGTTCCCTGAGGAAGTGACAGCTTAGATGAGACCTGAAAAATGAGTTTGAGGGAGGGAGGGAGAAGGAGAGAGAGAGAGAGAGAGAGAGAAAGAAAGGACCTTTTTATGTGGAAAGGCCTGGAGGTAGAAAGAGTTAAATATATGGAAATAATTCCTTAAGTAAAAGGGCTCATGAGATTCTCCTTGAAGAAACTGTAGAGGGAGTGGCAAACTCTTGTTAGAATACAGCATAGATGCCCTCGCCTTAAAAACATACAGGTTTTTAAATAAAAGAATGCAAAAAGTACAAAAGTGGATTGCAAAGAATTTGAGGTAGAGTGAAGAGTAGACGTTAGGGCTCGAGGAAGCAGGAAAAGACAGGAGAGAGAAGACAGAAGAGACCAGTGGCTGGATTATGAAGAAGTTTTACATCACACTCAGGGATACAGACTTTACCCAGAGCCGTGGGAAATCATTTTAAATTCATAGGCAGTTGTCACAACCAGGTTTAAATTTTAGAAAGTCATTTTTGCACTATAGAGACTGGATTTTGAGAGTGAAAGAGTGAATTAGGGAGACCAGTTAGAAGACTATTGCAGTATCCAAGTGAACTGTGTTCGTGACCTGAACTAAAGTATAGTCATGGATGTGGGTCGAAGTGGGCAGAGTGAAAAATGTTTAGGAAGTAGAAATGACTGGGTGACTGGATTGAATTATGTCCCCCCAAACAATTTATTCAAGTCCTAACCCTTGGTGCCCGTGAATGGGACCTTACTTGGAAATAACGAAGTTAAGATGAGGTCCTACTCGATTAGGGTGGGCCCTAAATCCAATGACTGATGTCCATATAAGAAGGCACATGAAGACAGACACACAGACACAGAAGGAAGATGGTCATGAGGCCACTGAGGCAGAGATTAGAGTCATGAAGGTATAAGCCAAGGAAGGCAAGGATGGCTAGCAACGACCTGAAGCAAGGGAGGTGAGGAACGAGCCTCCCTCAGAGCCACCAGAAGTGAGTCACTTGTGCTGATGCCTTGATTTTGGACTTCTGGCTTCCAGAACTGTGAGACATACACATTTCTGTTGTTTCAAGCCAGCTCAATTTGCGGTTCTTTGTCACAGCAGCCCTCGGAAACTAATGCAGTGATACACTGAGTGTTTAGGGTCCACCATTTTTCTCTGTGTTTCTGCCTTGCTCTTTAAAATATTGGAAAGATAGCTACCAGTCCTTCTGTCTAGTTCGCCTACTTCTTTTTAAGGGGAAGAGGAATGCTCTGTCCCGTGTGATTGGTGAGTTTGGGAGAAGGGATGCAGCATGCTTGAGATGGGAAATTTCATAAAGGCAGGAGGAGTGTTAGGATGCTCATTTTTTTTGTAGCTCTAATACACATTCTCCACTTTGGCCTTATAAACAATCAAGTTGATATTTTTATCTTTTTTCCGCATGACACCCCTGCCAAAACTTAATGCTCACTTGTTTCTGAACTGTGGAGAGAGGTATTCCTAACAAAGCCCAGAGAGAGAGGGAGAAATAATGGTTTCTAGGAATTTTGGCTTGAGCAGCTGAGTGGTACTATATTTGCAGCCATACACTGAGGAGTAGCGGTTGTTGAGGACACAGGTGGGAGGTGACAGCATGTAGAAGGTGCTTGATATATTGGCTGAACTGAAGGTGGTCCAAGCCCCTCGTTTTAAGGATGAATAAACTGAGCACCAAGTCTTGTCCAAGATCATAGAGAACAAATGCAGTTTTGGAAACTTCTGCTTCTGTGAATTCCAAGTGATTTTTCTATTTTCTCCACTCCACCTCTCTTTAAGATTACACATCCTTGCTTAAAAATATTCCCACACTCATTCTAAAAGACCATAATATGCAGGCTTACTATGCTATTTAAGACCACTGATCCCTGACTTCCCTGGTGGCACAGTGGTTAAGAATCCACCTGCCAGTGCAGGGGACATGGGTTCGATCCCTGGCCTGGGAAGATCCCACATGCTGCGGAGCAACTAAGCCCGTGTGCCACAACTACTGAGCCTGCACGCCTAGAGCCCGTGCTCCCCAGCAAGAGAAGCCACTGCAATGAGAAGCTCACGCAACGCAACGAATAGTAGCCTCTGCTCACAGCAACTAGAGAAAGTCCGCGTGCAACACGGAAGACCCAATGGAGCCAAACATAAATAAATAAAATAAATAAATTTATATATATATAAGACCACTGATCCCTCTACCAGTTAGCAAAAGCCCACATCACATTGTCAGCTAAAGAATGTCTGTCCAGGCCATAGCCTTGGGACACTTCATCTGGACTTTGCACCAACAGTTTACCCAAATCATTTAAGTCAGAGCCCTCCGCCCCGTACAGAAGGGCTCCGCGGGATATTTCATCATTGCAGTTTTCGTTTCAAGACTTTGCTTGGAATCTCCAGTCAGGATACTCTGCCAAAGTTAAACTGCCTGGAGCAAAACAGAGCCATCCTTTGGATCCTTTTTTTAAATTTAATTTTTTATTTTTGGCTGCATTGGGTCTTCGTTGCTGTGCACAGGCTTTCTCTAGTTGCGGCGAGCAGGGGCTGCTCTTCGTTGCGGTGTGCGGGCTCTAGGAGCATGGGCTTCAGTAGTTGTGGCTCGTGGGCTCAGTAGTTGTGGCTCACAGGCTCTAGAGCACAGGCTCAGTAGTTGTGGCACACGGGCTTAGCTGCTCCGTGGCATGTGGGATCTTCTCCGACCAGGGCTTGAACCCGTGTTCCCTGCGTTGGCAGGCGGATTCTTAACCACTGTGCCACCAGGGAAGCCCGGTCCTTTGGATTCTGCAGTAAGTGTCTGGGGCTGCAGGAGCCAAGCTGGAGGAGGCAGAGGGACTGGGCATGCAGTCCCACCAAAACCCTATGCTTTAGGAGTTGGAAAATCCTTTCCTTTCATTTCTTGACTCTGCTGAGGTACATTTCACAACCTCAGCATCCAGGGAAGCTCTCCAGCTAAATACATCGTTAGAAAAAAGGGAAAACCAAGACAACATACGTTGATCTCCCTTTGCTGCCTAAACAGAAACAAACTGCTGAAAAACAAAATTTATTCTCTAACAGACATATTTTCTGGTCATTACTTTTTGCCCAAATTGCTCACCTGTGTAAGCAAACTAGAACTTGTGTAAACAAGTCCTGTTATCTGGAAGCATTCTGTGTGATAGGCTCTTAAAGAAGAAAAATAAAAGAGCCTCTTACATTTTTTTTTTTTTGCGGTACGTGGGCCTCTCACTGTTGTGGGAGTGTAAGAGGCTTGGGCTTCCCTGGTGGCGCAGTGGTTGAGAGTCCGCCTGCCGATGCAGGGGACACGGGGTCGTGCCCCAGTCCGGGAAGATCCCACATGCCGCGGAGCGGCTGGGCCCGTGAGCCATGGCCGCTGAGCCTGCGCGTCCAGAGCCTGTGCTCCACAACGGGAGAGCCCACAGCAGTGAGAGGCCCGCGTACCACAAAAAACAAACAAACAAAACCCTACGTTTTATGGTGTTTCTTCAATAGAATGGAGTTCACAGGAGGTACACTTGAAACTATGGCTCTGACTAAGAACTATACAAATCCACACACATGATCCCCTGCAACCGGTGATATTGCAGCAACTCTTGTCAGCGTGAGCTTTTCCAATAACACTCTGCATGTTATTTAGAATAAGAAGGGAATTAGTTCTCAGGTGCAGAGGAACACAGTACCCGGAGCTGAGCATGTGCATGTGTACGTGTGTGGGGTGGGCTAGGCGAGAAGAAGGGAGAGACCCTCTGAGCACATTCTCCAAAAGTGGTAGTTTTTCAAGATTTCTTAAATGTACTAGACTGAGGTGAGGATTATAGGAATTAGGAAAAAGCTGAAAAAATGTTAGAAGCAGCACTGTGAGCACAACATTGATTTATCTAGAGAAGGTAGTGGAAGATGAGAAACGTTTCTATGTTATTTGCTCCTCCACCTATTAATGAAGGGCACGTGTCCTGGTCTCCAGCATACAGTTAGTCTCTCCACCCCCCCGTCACATGTTAGAATGCTGCTGTGTCTATGGTGTGAGAGTAGGGGCTCCCCGAGCGAGTGCACGTGTGCGTGTGTGTGTGTGCACGTGCGTGTGTGTATGTGAATGCACCCACAAGCATGTATGCAGGTTTTGTGAGGATGGACAATGAATTACTAAACAAAAAGGTAATACTCTTCAAATTTCCGAGAGCCCTTTCTCCTTGCAGCCATCCCCAAAGAGAACAAAGATTAATAAACAAATCCTAGCTGTTTTGGTGCTGCAGTAAATAAAGTGAAAAGTTGACCATAAAAGAGAACTCAGGCTGTGGCAATACTTAATCTAAACAGTTCATGGGGAAATGAGCCCATTATCATAATGAAAAATAAAAGCTTAGCACCTGCCAGCGAGGCAAGCCACCCCTGAGACATGATGGCTTGTGGGGCCGTGCAGGGCTGGAGGTGCTGTGCTGTAGAGCCTACAATGGCCTTAACACAGGGGCTTTGTGATGACACAGAAGAGATTCCATGGAACAGCTAAATGCCCAGTCCCTACAAAGCCGAACTCTTCTTCCTAATGAATCTCATGTGACGGCTGTAACAGCATTCCAGTGGCACTTAGGTCTGAAAACAAGAGGGATTTCACAGTGTAATTAAGTCTACACAATAACACATAAAGTAGAAAGCAGACTGACAATTATCTGTCAGATTTGAGGAGAGCTTGGCCTCACTATGAAGTGTCTTCGATTGGTTATCTCGTATGATTCTTTGGGATAATTGCTGGCTCTGTCTTCACTTCATGTTTTATGGGCCTGATTGTTCTGTGAAAGCTCTTCTGTTTTCTTTCTCCATGGCATGGGAACACCCCAGGACCAGTTTGCAGGGTTCACTTAGAAAAGAGCTCCATTTTATAAGGCAGACCGTCTTGCAGTCAGCTGAGATTCCTCTTTCAGACACCACAGAGATTCTGTCTCCAAGGCCATTGTTCTTCCAGCCATTTCCCAGCCCTCCAGGGGCCTTCATTCATATCGGCAGGTGATAAGCTATGTTCAAGTCACGGGTAATCATAGTAATTTGGCATTTTTCCTTATTAGCACCTCTGAATGGAGAAACTGCGTGGAAACTGCTCATCTGTGCTGTCTCTTTTCTCTAGGCTTAGAGCTTTTATGCTCCAGATGGGCTATGTCGTTAGTCCAAAGGGATTAAACGAAAGCGCATGTACCAGTCTTTCTAATGGTCACAAATTACATGGATGAGATGCTCAGCGTTTCTTTCTTCACTTTGAGAGAAGCCACCGACCTGGTAGGAGAGCCATTGTTATTTTCATTCCTGGTTCTTGAGACACTATTGAATGAGACACTGTCAAATGATGGACGCACACGTGGGCGCCTGAGTGCATGAGTGTTTCTTATTGGTGATGAGAGCAATTTTCCAAAGCATTAATACGTTTTAGGAATCTCCAGTATTTTCTAAAAAAACTTGGCACTGATGGAAGTGGGGCTGGCTTGACCACAGAAGGCTCAAAACCTCATATATTTTGGTATGTGAATAGAAGGGAAGAGCATTCAGTTTCCATAAGCACACCTCCCCAAACACCGGTGTTCTATACCAACATTATCAAAGATGAAAGGGCTTATTTTGCAATGAGAATTAAATAGGCAAACGTTTAGAATCATTTGGAGACACCTGTGATTTATCCAACCCATCATGATCACTCCTGTAGGCCCATTATTATCAATAATTCTGTCTACATGCAGTAAATACATGTAATTATTTTTTACAATGGACTAATTACTTCATTCGTCTAACATTTTGGCTGACAGCTGTGCTACCTTTGTGAGGCAGTATATTTATTTACTTAGCCTGCTGTATAGATATTTCTAAGCACTAGGCTAGCACTTCAGGGTCTAAGAACTATTAAATCTAAAATTAGTGGATTATTTGAAAATTGTGTTTTCTTTGACCAGGACTTACATTTAATACACCCTAAGCAAAGTCTGAGGAAATTTTCTGTCTTTGTGCTAGTTTTGGAAGCTATACATTCTAAATGCCTAGAAAATGGACAGGCATGATAAGATAGGTATCACATGAAATTATAAATCAGAAGAAAACATGTGGCTTGAACAGACACCAAGTGCTACCAGTTCCTTCTCTTTACAGGATCGCAGACTTGGGTGGTTTTTCTAACATTTTACAGGCACTCCTCATTTTATTGCACTTCACAGATATTGCCCATTTTACAAATTGAAGGTTGTGACAGCCCTGCATCGAACAAGTCTATTGGTACCATTTTTCCAACAACATTTGCTCACTTCAAGTCTCTGCGTCACATTTTGGTAATTCTCACACTATTTTGAACTTTTCCGTGATTATTATTTTGGTTACGGTGATCTGTGATCAGTGATCTTTGATGTTACTATTGTAATTGTTTTGGGGAGCCACAAACCACATCCACGTGAGACAGCAAACTTACTCGCTAAATGTGTACGTTCTGACCGCTCTACTGACTGGACATGCCCTGTTCTCTCTCCCTCTCCTTGAGCTTCCCTATTTCCTGAGATCCAATATCAAAATTAGGCCAATTAATAATCCTACAATGGCAAGAGCTAGACATGATTAAGCTTAGTGAGGAAGGCGTATGTCAGATGTTGAAATAGGCTGAAAGCTAGGCCTCTTGTGCCAGACAGTTAGACAAGTTATGAAGGCAGAGGAAAAGTTGTCGCAGGAAATTAAAAGTGCTCCTCCGGTGAACACACGCATGATGAGAGAGCAAAACAGGCTTGTTGCTGATATGGAGAAAGTTTGAGTGGTTGGAATAGAAGAGCAAACCAGCCACAGCATTCCCTTCAGCCAAAGCTTAATCTAGAGCAAGGCCCTAACTCTCTTCAATTCCAGGAAGGCTAAAAGAGGTGAGGAAGCTGTAGAAAAACAGTCTGAAGCTGGCAGAGGCTGGTTCATGAGGTTTAAGGAAAGAAGCCACCTCCATAACATAAAAGTGCAAGGTGAAGCCACAAGTGTTGATGTAGAAGCTTCAGCAAGTTATCCAGAAGATCTTTAATTAAGATAATTAACGAAGGTGGCTACACTAAACAAGAGATTTTCAAGGTAGACAAAACAGACTTCTGTTGGAAGAAGATGCCACCTAGGACTTTCATAGCTAGAGAGGAGAAGTCAATGACTGGCTTCAAAGCTTCAAAGGACAGGGTGACTGTCTTGTTAGGAGCTAATGCAGCTGGTGACTAAAAGTTGAAGCCAATACTCATGTACCGCTTTGAAAATCCTAAGGCCCTTAAGAACTTTGCTAACTCTACTCTGCCTGTGCTCTATAAATGGAACAACAAAGCCTGGATGACAGCACATCTATTTACAGCACGGTTTACTGAATAACTTAAGCCCATTGTTGAGATCTGATCAGAAAAAAGATTCCTTTCCAATTATTACTGCTCACAGACAATGTACCTGGTCACCCAAGAGCTCTGATGGAGATGTATAATGAGATTAGTGTATTTTCATGCCTGCTAACACAATATTCATACTGCAGTCAAGAAGTCATTTTGACTTTCAAGTCTTATTATTTAAGAAATTAAGAACACATGTGATTCATGCGAAGAGGTCAAAACATCAACATTAACAGGAGTTTGGAAGATGATTCCAACCCTCATGAATGACTTTGAGGGGTTCAAGACTTCGGTGGGGGAAGGAACGGCAGATATGATGTAAATAGCAAAACTAGAACTAGAAGTAGAGCCTGAAGATGTGGCTGAATTGCTGCAATCTCATAATGAAACGAACATGACAAATTATGTGGATGAGCAAAGAAAGTGGTTTCCTGAGATGGAATCTACTGGTAAAGATGCTGTGAAGATTGTTGAAATGACAACAAAGGATTTAGAATATTATGTAAACTTAGTTGATAAAGCAGTGGCAGGGTTTGGGAGGATTGACTCCAATTTTGCAAAAAGTTCTGTGTTAAAATGCACTGTGTCAAACAGCACTGCACGCTACAGAGAAATCATTTGTGAAAGGAAGAGTCACTCGATGCGGCAAACTTCACCGTTGTCTAAAATTGCCTCAGCACCCCCACCTTCAGCAGCCGTCACCCTGCCCTGTCGCAGCCATCAGCATGGAGGCAAGACCCTCCACCAGCAAAATGATTATGACTTGCTGGAAGCTCAGATGATGGTTAGCATTTTCTTTTTTCGTAATAATGCCTTTTTAAATTAAGGTACATACATTGTTTCTTGCAACATAATACCATTGCACACTTAATAGACTACGGGAGAGTGTAAACATAACGTATGCATTGGGAAACCAAAAATTTTGTGTGATTTGCTTTTTTGTGGTATTCGCTTTATTGTGGTGGTCTGGAACTGAACCCACAGTATCTCCAAGGTATGTCTGTAATTTCAAACTTGCAGAAAAGTTGCAAGAATAAAACCATTTATACTTTACTCAGATTTACCTGTTGTTAACATTCTGCCCCACTTGATGTATAATTTGCTCACTTGCTTTAACTCTGTGTATAAAATATACACACACATACATACCTTACAAATACACACATATATTACATACATGTGTTTGTATATATATATATTTCTTTCCCCTCCCCTGAACCATTGAAAATAAGACGCACACATCGTGGCCCTTACCTCTAAATATTTCAGTGTGTATTTCTTAAGAATAAGTACATTCTCTTATATAACCACAATATATACATCAACTTCAGGAAATTTAACATTTATAAATACACTTATTTATCTACAATCTATACTCCAGTTTTTTTCAGTTGACTCAATCATGTCCAGTGGTGATCTGTTCTAGAATTACATATTGCATTTAGTTATCATGTCTCTTTAGTCTCCTATAATCTGGAACAACTCCTTGGTTCTTCTTTGTCTTTTGTGACACTGACATTTTTGAAAGGCAGAAGTTCCTTTTTAATAGCATGCTTCTCATTTGCCTGCTATTTCCTGTTGGTTAGATTCAGGTTAATTGTTCCCAGCCAAACTACTGTGTAGGTCATGTGGTGCTCTTCTCAAGCTATCCTATCCAGAAATATGCAACGTGTATCCATCTGTCCCTCTTTAGTGATGTTAATTTGCACTCTTGTTTTTGCATCTCAAGAAATTCCCTTGCACTTCAGTCCAGCACAACACTCAGCCCCTGAAGCTGGTGAACAATTCCTTTAAAACAACTAAAAGGACGCTATTCCAGGAGAGGCAGGAAGAGAGGTTTCAGAATTCAGAGCTCAACACCAAGGCAGGAAGAGATTTTTGAGATAAAAAAAACAATATTAATAGTTATGCTGTTAATAATATTTATAAGAAATGCCAACATTTATTGAGCTCTTACCATGTGCCAAGTACTTCATTACGTACTTTAAATGGTGTATTCGTTTTCTATTGATGTCGTAACAAATTATCATAAATTTAGCAGCTTAAAACATTACAGACTTATTCTTTTACAGTTCTGTGGTCAGAAGTCGGTATGGGTCACACTGGGCTAAAATCAGAGTCGTGGCAAGGCTGGCGCCTTTCTGGAGGCTCTTGGAGAGAATCCGTTTCCTTACTCATTCAGGTGGTTGACAGAATTCAGGTCATTTTTTGCAGTTGTAAGACTGAGATCCATTTCCTTACTGGCTATCACAGAGGGTTGTATCCAGCTTGTAGAGGCCACCCATATTCCTCAGCTCCGGGGGCCCCTTCGGCTAGCTTCAAAGCCAGCAGTGAGGGATTTCTCTTTCTCTCTCATCTCCTCCTGACTGTAGCTAGAAAGGTTCTCCGCTTTTAAGGACTCGTGTGCTTAGGTTCGGCCCATCTGGATAATCTAGGACAACATCCCCATCTGAAAATCTTTAACATTAATTATATCTTTGAAGTCCCTTTTGCTGTGGAAGGCAACATATTCATAGGATCCGGGGATTAGGGCATTGACATCTTTGGGGAGCCATTATTCTGCCTACCATGGATGGAGTAACTCCCAGCGACGCTGAGAGGTAGGTCCTGAAATTGTCTCTAGTCTATGTATGATGATGCCGAAGTTTAAAGAAGTTAAATGAATTTCCCAGAATCACACAACTGGTAACGAGGCTGAGCCAGGATTAACTTCGAGCAGAAGGGTTTATCTAATCTGGAGGATTAACATTTTTATTTTAGCAGCAGAATCCTTTATCAAACGGGAACTTATGAAAAATCAAATACAGAAAAAAGGGTCAAAGCAAAGCTGCTCTGGCTAAATTGGGAGAAGTGACAGTGAGGGGAGGGAAGGGCTTCACAGAACAGAGGGCAGACCACCGATCATCCAGTCTCTGTTTCCAGATAAGCACGTGAGGCCCAGAGACAAGCGTGCAATGACTTGCCTGAAGTGAGCTCTGGGGCTGGAGTCTGGCTCCTCCGCTCCCCACAAGGGCTCTTTCAAACCTGCCCCATAGGTTTACCTGTCAGGAGTCTGCTTGTTTATTTGTTCTAAAATTGTGTATTGAGCATCTACACGTGGTAGGCAGGATTCAGGTACTGATGAGACAACAGCAAAGAGAACAAAGTCCCTGCCTGCCTGGCGGTTACATTTTAATGAAGGAAGAAGCACAGCAAACAAGCTTTAAAACTAAATAAAAAATTAAAATATCAGGGACTTCCCTGGTGGTCCAGTGGTAAAGAATCCACCTTCCAATGCAGGGGACGCGGGTTCCATCCCTGGTCGGGGAACTAGGATCCCACATGCCGTGGGGCAACTAAGCCTGCGCGCCACAACTATTGAGCTTGAGCGCCTCAACGAGAGAGCCCACGTGCCACAAATTACAGAGCCCACGTGTCACAACTAGAGAGAGAAAACCCGCATGCCACAACCAGAGAGAACCCGAGCCATAATGAAAAGATCCTGCATGCCTCAACAAAGATCCTGCATGCCACAACTAAGACCCGACGCAGCCAAAAAAATAAGGAAAAACAAATTAAACTATCAGATAATTGCATGAGATCTGGCAGCATTAAAATAGATGATTGCTGTGTGTATGTGTTAGTGTGGAGTGAGAGTGGAGGTGAGGGGTCGGGGGAGGAGAAAGAGAGAGAGAGAGTTAGGGACAGAGACAGAAACAGAGACGGGCTGACTTCTTTAGATTGGGTGCTGCAGGGAAGCCTCTTAGAGGTGATGTTTAAACTGAGCTGTGATGGGGCTTCCCTGGTTGCGCAGTGGTTGAGAGTCCGCCTGCCGATGCTAGGGGATGCAGGTTCGTGCCCCGGTCCAGGAAGATCCCACATGCCGCGGAGCGGCTGGGCCCGTGAGCCGTGGCCGCTGAGCCTGCATGTCCGGAGCCTGTACTCCGCAACGGGGAGAGGCCGCAACAGTGAGAGGCCCACATACCGCAAAAAAATTAAAAAAATTAACTGAGCTGTGGTGGCAGGAAGGAGCCGGCCGGGTTAATATCTCGAGAAGAGTACTCCAGGTGGAGGAAACAACACCTAGGGCAGGGCCTGGGGGCAAGAATGGGCTAGAAGCAATCTTGACCAGGGTCCCCAAGTGTAGCTGAGAGTAAGGATGAAGAGAGAGGGGTAGGTGATGAGGTCAGAGACGTGGAGAAGGCTAAAATTAGTAAGGCTCTTTGGATTACAATGCACATCTGTCAGTTGTCCAGCATTTTCTACTAGTTCTAGCTTGAACCAGGCATAGAATTCCAAGTACAGGATTGCTGGCTTCTAGGCAGACCAAAGCCTAATGCCCCACCAGATGCGGTATCTGTTCATTGGACAGGGTTCCATTGCTTTCCCCCAGTTTCTTGCTAAGTTCCCAAGTGGCCCATCCCATGAATGCACACTTGGGCACATAATGTGCCAGTTGGACAGTGGCCCTGGGTAACTCATTAGGCACGCGTGCCATGGTCAAGGTAAGCAGTGACTGACTTCGTGCTTCAGATCTTGCATGTTTTAACGTTCAAAGGGGCAATTACTATACCCAGTCCCCAGGAGTAATTGACATATTTTATGTTTTGAAGTCTCAGTAGGTCAAACTTCCCATTTGTAAAACTTTTCGGTTGCTCTCTTGCCGAGCACACAAAACAAATTTACTTCTGAACGGAGACCTTGTATGCCAACTTTTTATAGCCTTAAATATAGTATTTTATCACTAATATAAATGTTGTCTCACCTCTCACAGACCCTTCAGTGCTAAAGGCAAGAGCCTTTCTAATTCACTTGTTTCAATTCATAGAAGATTTCTAAGTTGAAGCCGGGTCATCTGGATAATATTTCAGATGTACAGACTGCATTTCTGCTAAACATAATAAATCTGCAATTTTACAATTGGTTTGGGCAGCTAGCATGATTGTAGTAGGCTTTCCAATAAACGCCCCTTCAAAACAACCTCCTTTCTCTTTCCACACTCACCTCCAGACCTCACCCAAAGGCTCGATGTCATCCCTGAAATGTTGGGGACACGGTAATATGGAGACTACAATTTTAGGTTGATTTATTTTTCTAGCGGAACATCCAGGTTTCTAGCAATTATTTTAGGGCATAAAATTCCTTTGTGATGATAAATCAAGCTGTCAGCTCTTTCTGGTCCAAATTAGAGGTTGGAGAGATTGAGAAACTTTTCTGCTTTAGTATCCCACCCTTTGCATCTCCAGATTAGATTACACATGTTAGCCCTCTAGAGTTAATGCCATGTTTGCCCTCGGCTTTGCTCTGATCTTGGTGAGCTGGGAACTTCTCAGGCATAAATGCTCCTCTCTCAGTGCTCTCATGGGCCTCGCGCTCCCTGGTGGACATGGAACAAGGGGCTGGGAGGTAGACACCCCTGGGTTGCTTCCCTGGCTCATACAAAACATTATCTACTTGTCTCACCTAGGGGTGGATAGTTTATAGACAGTCAGAACACACTGTTTTTATGGAAAAGATCTGGAAAAAAAAAAAAAAAAGGCAGCTACAGATGGCCATAGGCACCGTTGGGAGGAAAAAAGTTTCGACTGACCCGGTAACATCACCAGCGAGGGCATGACTAATGTTGCGAGTTGTTGGCATGGCCATCCCCTGCCTTCCAGTACTTCAACTTTGGGTACTTGGCCAAGGGGTGGGAAATGAGAGACCCTGTCCCTGTGCCCTTGGCTGTCTCCAGCTTGCTGTGCCAGGTCTCCATTTTGCTTCTTGTGCCCTGGGCTGGCCCATTGTGCTGGAAGCTGAACTGAGGCTGTGGGTCGGGCTGCAGCCAAGGTTTTCTGGTGGGAGTTGCAGGAAGACTTCATGGAAAGGACGAATCTGGACTCCTACCAAATTACCCTCCTGTCGACTGTTGGAAGGCTGGAATTTCAGACTCAAGAGGTGCAGAGGCAATTTACTGACACTCATTGTTGGCCTGAGTCTTAGCTGGAGATCTGCCTGTTGAGCAACTGGGTATCAACATGAGAAGCTCCCACACTCAGCTTCTCTCGATTCTGGTGTCTGCTCTCAATTCTGGTGTCTGCTCTGTGACTTAAATCAATTTTTTTCTCATCTGCCAGTGGAGCTTGAAGCTCTTCCTACCATCTGGTAAAGGACTGTGAAAAGGCAATGTGGCAGTGGTGCAGGGAGATGGAGCTCTGGGGGTGAGATGAGGACAGCTCAGAGTAGGCACGAAAGTCACAGGTATTTTACTGAGTGCCTACCTGCTGACAAGTACTACGCTAAGTGCTTATGACACAATGGCACCCAATTTAGAAGTGTGGCCTCAGGTATATCAACAGGCCTTTTGATGATGGCAGATATGATAGGAAAGGAAAAGGGTGGAAATGGAGAGAAAGCAAATTATATTTTATTTTGATATTAGTAATAGAGGCTCTTGGTTTCACTCCCTTAGGGAGCCCAAGATATGATCATTTTTCTAGTTTTCATTATAATCTCTAGGGCCATATTAGGAGGTAAAAAGAAGGCAACTTATGATGTTTTCCTTTACAAAACAGGATGCAATTAAGAAATGAAAAGTATATGGGACTTGCCCAAAGATTTTCATTGTGGTAGGGGAAGGATGGAGATAGATACTAAGATTTCAGACTCCATTTTCCACAATCCCACAAAATCAAGCTGAGACCTAACCATCTAAGGTTCCAGTTACTACTGCTGGTCTCGCTTTTATTTTTGTTTTCAAATTAATGGACAGACATAAGCTGAAGGATTTCAGAAATATCATCAATATTTCACCGAAAAAAAAGTAATTTGGCAACATTCTTCCAGCTTGTTACTCCTAAAAATGCAAAAGAGATATTCTTGTTGGTTTCTAGAGAGTCCTGTAGAGGTGAAATCCACCCCACCAACCTAAGTGTCCCTTGCCCCTAATCACTGGCAGTTTAAGGTCGCAGGCACCATGATGCTTTCAGGAATGGCAGCTGGTCTTCTGAACCCCTCCACCCTGTGCATCGTGCTCAACCACACGCTGCGCTTTTGTTTAACTAGGTTTGTTTTGGAAGTAATTGGCTCAGCTCTCTTTCTGCAAGCGCACGTGATTCAGACAGCCTTGGCTTTCAGCTCGACTTCGCAGGACATTTACACAACTAGTAGGAGGATGTTTCATTATACCTGGCTCTGGGGGAAAATAGCGTGAAGAGCCAAGATGATGAGCTACTTGCTCTAGCATTGAACTTAGACTACCTTCCCACTATGTCTTCTCCCCCATCACCGTAAGAATGTGAACTTGAATGTAGGAGGAGCAGAGGGAAACTTCAGGCGACACAACTAAGTAGCATAAGAATATAACCAAGCGTGAAACAAATACAGCAGGTTGACTTACACGACTTTCATTTACATCGTCTAGGAAAATGGTGAATGAGTGCAATCTACTCTGGAAAAAGAGCAAATATTTGGATGTTCTGTTGGTTTGGAGCCAGAGAGTCCTAAGTTTAAATTTAGCTTGGAAACTTGCTAGTTATGTGACTTTGGGCAAGTTGCAAACTCTCTGGGCCTTGGTTTTCTCATCTGTGAAATGGGGATAAGGATTTTGAACAGAGAGGATTGTATTGGGGAGTAGAGAGCGTGTTTGTAAAGTGCCTACCTAGGTGATCACCTCATATGGAATGGACAGTAAGTTGTAGTTATTATGATATAATGTTTCTGCTTCAGCTTCATCCTCAACGGTGTTTTAAATACGACGTTGAAATTATCTGTTTATATACCCATCTTAAATCAACTCTGATTGCACATTAGAATCAGTCCAAGAGTTTTGAAAAAATACTGATGCATGAGCCTCACCCCAGACCAATTAAATCAGAAACCTTGGAAGTGGGTCTCAGCACTGCATTTTTCTATCTCCCCAGGTGATTTTCAGGTGCACCCAGGGCCGAGACTCACCGAGCTTTCCATTTCCATGCGAGCCCTTTGAGAGCAGAGAGCATGTTTGTTCACCTGTGTATCCCCGTGCTTAGCCTGATAGGGGTGCCCAATAAATATTTCTTGAACTAAACTCTAAGAAATGGAGAGAAAGTTGTCCAAATTCCTAAGACTGGTCTCATATGGGCACATTTCTTGAGCAGCCGATAAAGGCAAGATATACCAGCATGTTATTAATTCTCATAATAGGGGTTTGAAAGAACAGGGTAAAGAAAGATCAAGGTCCTTTCAGCTGACAGTTTACCTATCATGTCATTTATCACTGGTCCTCTTTTTGACTCTTCCATTACTAAGGGATCAGAGAAGTGAGATAGCAGGATACTTTGGGAAACTCCATCGGTTGAAAAAATATAGCAGCTTCTTCAGAAGAGTTTTTTTGAGAGAAGGAGAAAGTCAGACACTGCCAAGGTAGATAGTGGGCAATTATCTTGGGTAAGATTCAGAGCGGTACAAGAGAGAAATCAGTGACACAGACTGGACACATGTTTGGGGCTATTTCACGTGCAAACATATGAGGTGAGACCTCAGCATATACCAGTAACAGTCTTAGTCACCACGTGAGAATGTCTTTAGGATGTTCACAATATTACTTTCTTTCCCTTTTGCGGCACGTGGCAAGATTGCATCTCCCCAGTCTGCAGTCTCAGGAAGAACCATATGATTTGCTTTGGCCAAAAAATATGAGAGCTGGAGTTACAAGTGTCAATCCTGGGGGAACCTTTAAAAGCCAGTGTACTTTGCTTCTGCCATGACAAGGTAATGAATGGCTGCTCCGTCAACCTGGGTCCTGGACTGAGGACCGTGCAGAGCAGAGTTCTCAGCTGACCCCTGATGGAGATGTAGCACAAGTGAAAAATAAACCTTTGTTGTCTTAAGTTCTTGAGATTTGGGGATAATCCGTTATCATAGCACAACCTTGCCCATCATAGTGCATACTTGGGACAGACAGCTTCAAAGCCAACTACTTCCTCTGTGAAAAAAGTAAACAAAGTTAATGGCCAAGACTGCTTGAAACTGACAGCTTAATTCCTCTGTCACTTCTCATATGCATAAAATTGAGCAAGTTTCAACACTTCTTTAATCCTCAGTTTCTCCAGCTGTAAAAATCACTGGATTATAGATGTGAAAATACATCATCTATGTAAGTGCCTAGCACCGTGCCTGGTGAATGCTGATGCTCAATAAATATTAGGTTACACAGTCCTGTTATTTGTGGAATAATAATGGGAAAGCAGAAAGCACAAAAGTATGCAATAAACATTTGCTAAATAACTTAATCAAGAAAGCCAGGATGAATAAGGAACCATGAAAGTGCAAAACTTCTGCAAATTCTTCCAACTGTGGGTTCTCTTTTCTTAAGGTTTCTTTTCTTCTAACCCACCACCTTTGAAATGAGATATCACTTAGAAAATGAGGGGAGAGGGAGGCTCTAATAAATGAAAAATATGTTTTTGTTTTCAAGACAGGGCTGTCCCCACTGTCTAATAGAGCTTGCTCATTTCTCTTTTCTTCAGCAAACTGGTGACAGTGCATTTAGATTCCAATCCTTCCTCTGAACATGGCTCGTGTTTGGCCTTTTAAAGAAAAGAGTCATCTCGAAGCATGCGGGATCCTCCCCGACCAGGGCACGAACCCGCGTCCCCTGCATCGGCAGGCGGACTCTCAACCACTGCGCCACCAGGGAAGCCCAGGCTAATATACATTTTATTCTGCAATGCCTTTGATTTGCAAGGCACCAAAACTGTTTGACACTGTTCCTGTTCCCCCAGAAATTTTATGGAAAAGGTCTAAAGGAAGATCTAGATAAAAGTAAAGTAGTGATCTGTGACTACCATATTTCATTTGAAAAACCCTGTATGTCTGCTCCATTGGAAAACTAAACCATGAAATTCATGTCTCACATGTCTTGATATTGTTTCCTCTGTGATCAAGGTGTCACTCCTTAATAGAAAATAGAGTAGCAGAAGGAAGTGAGGTTGGTTCTCTAATTCCTGGATCTGAAGCTTGAATCTAACATGGGTCAGGGTGGAGAGAGCTCACTTCATATTCACAAGGAGAAGAGAGGGGTGTCTCTTGTCAATCATACCCTTATGATGGAACCCACTTTCCAGAAAGTAAAAGAGTTTCTGTGAAAGTGAATGAAACTGAAGGCAGGTAAAGTGGCAGAGAGGAATCCAGGGCTAAATGAAAATGAGCCCCCCTTCCCTTAGTCCTTCTGCTGCAAGGATTCTCCTATCTGCTCTGCTCCATCTCAGAACATTCCAGATGCAGGTCCTAAAGGCTGACAGTTTCAGGTGAGCTGTGATCCCAAGTCAATTTGCATGACTATTACTTTCACTGTTTGGTACATTTAGTTATGGCATCTGGGCTTACAGTGGTAGCTAAACAGAGTATAATAGCTATTATGTGTAGAACTGAGGAAAGCGGCAGATATAAATTTTTCTTTTATCTTTTTATTATTCCATAAAGCATAATAATCTTTCCTGTAGAATCAGAAGGGAAGAACGCTAGGTGGTATGGATAGAATGGTTGTGCAACACATAGGTTTTGATCTTGAGCTACTAGAATCAAGTCCAAGCCCTAATGGCTGCCAGCCCTGTTATCTTATGTAAGTTGCGTAACTGTTTTGAGCTTAATTTCTTCATCCGAAAAATGAGAACAATAATTACATTTACTTCTTGGAGTTAAGTGAGGTAATACACATATAGAACATGAGTAAGTGTGCAATAAATGCTGGCAATTAGGTTACTGTTATGGTTTTACTATGTAGAGATAGGAAAGAGGGGCACTGATAACGTTATACTTTACTTTTTCTTTTGCGGTACGCGGGCCTCTCACTGCTGTGGCCTCTCCCGTTGCGGAGTACAGGCTCCGGACGCGCAGGCTCAGCGGCCATGGCTCACGGGCCTAGCCGCTCCGCGCATGTGGGATCTTCCCAGACCGGGGCACGCACCCGTGTCCCCTGCATCAGCAGGCGGACTCTCAACCACTGCGCCACCAGGGAAGCCCTATACTTTACTTTTGAAATCAGACTTATTGAAATATAATTTTCATAGTGTAACATTTGCCCTTTTTAGGTGTACAGTTCTATGAATTTTGACAAATAAACATGAAGTCATGTAATCACCCCTGACAATCAAGATACAGGACACTTCCAACACCCCAAATAGTTCCCTCATGCCCTTGATGATAATGATGATGAGATTATTATTAACTGAACTCCATAATGTACTCAGATTTCCCTAGTTTTTACCTTTTGTCTTTTTTTCTGACCCAGGATCCCACCTAGGTTACCATACTGCATTTAGCAGTCAGGTTTCCTTAGGTTCCCCTTGACTATGACAGTTTCTCAGACTTTACTTTTTTGACAACCTTAACAGTGTTGAGGAGTACTAATCAGGTATTTTATGAAATAGCCCTCTATTGAAATGTTTTCCTGACGATGTTTTTTTCATGATCAGACTGGGGTTATGGGTTTTGGGGTGGAAGACTGCAGAGGCAAAATGCCATTCTGCTCCTTTTACATCAAGGGTACCTGCCCATTAATCTGATATAGCGGGCTTCCCTGTAGCGCAGCGGTTAAGAATCCGCCTGCCAATGCAGGGGACACGGGTTCAAGCCATGGTCCGGGAAGATCCCACGTGCCGCGGAACAACTAAGCCCATGTGCCACAACTACTGAAGCCTGCGCTCTAGAGCCCGCAAGCCACAACTACTGAACATATGTGCCACAACTACTGAAGCCCACATGCCTAGAACCTGTGCTCCGCAACAAGAGAAGCCACCGCAGTGAGAAGCCCGTGCACCACAATGAAGAGTAGCTCCCACTCGCCACAACTAGAGAAAGCCCCCTTGAAGCAACGAAGACCCAACACAGCCAAAAATAAATAAATTTATTAAAAAAATCTGATATAGCACTGCTGACATTGACCTTGATCACTTGGATGAGCTAGTGCTTATCAGGTTTCTCCACTGCGAGGCTCTTCCCCTTCCTCCCTTTCATACTGTCCTCTTGGAAGGAAGTCACTACGTGCAACCTACACTTGAGGAGTAGGGAGCTATGCTCACTTCCTGGAGGGAATAGATAAGTTGTTTGCAATGTTTTGCCCTGAAGATTTGTCTCCTCTGCTCCATTTACTTACTTACTCAACCATTTATTTATTTTTATCTTATGAACTCATAGATTCTTATTTTATACTTTGGGTCATAAGCTAATACTATTTTATTTATATTATTGCTCAAATTGTTCCTGTTTTGGCTATTGGGAGCTCTGTCAGTTGTCTCCTATGTCCCTTTGCTGTACCCCCATCACTGTGGGGTTTTTTCCTTTGAGTGCTCTCTTGCTTTCTGTCACTACACAATGCTACAGCTCATCTGGTCTATTTCCTGCCCCAGTCCTAGAATCAGCCAATTTTCCAAGAAGCCTTGGTATCTTTTATTGGAGGATGGTGTTAAGAATCTAGATCTGGGCACTAGGTGTGGTTATTGCTACTGGCGTGTTGCTTCTAGGCCCTCTCAGCTGACCCAGCATGAAGTGCTTTTTTCTCTCCAATTTAAAAAGTTTATTTTTCAAATCTACAGAAAGCCTGAAATAGCACAGTGAACAACTTTATATGCTTTACCTCAATCCTTTTATTCCTCTGAACCATTTGAAAATAAGTTGTGGACATCATGACATTTCATCCCTAAACTCCCCAGCCATGACAATCAAAAATGTCTCAAAACATTGACAAAGGTCCCCTGGCGTCACAGTCACCTCCAGTTGAAAGTCATTGGTCTAGACACTTTCGTCGAGGTTCCTAGGTGATATTGTTAATATATCACATCAGGAAACACATGATGTTATGTTGTGTGGAACTAATGATGGTAATGTTAAGTGTAATAACTTGGTTAAGTTGGTATCAGCAAATCCCTCCATTGTAGTTAACTAGTAATTATGGGAGTACTTTGAGTCTGTGTGACTATTGTGTTCCTGAACAATTCTACACCTAAAGATTTTAGCATCCACTCATAGTTCTCCCTTGAATCAATACACTAGGGGATGTAAAATGAAGATACTCTAATTATTCCCTTGGATATATAACAGGTGAAATCTTACTGTAAAGAGCTTTCTCCCTTATTCTATTTTCCCATCGCTTCCTTCCTCTCTTCTTTAAATATCATTCTTTTTTTTTTTAAGAAGATGTTGCGGGTAGGAGTTTATTTATTTTTGCTGTGTTGAGTCTTCGTTTCTGTGTGTGGGCTTTCTCTAGTTGTGGCAAGTGGGGGCCACTCTTCATCGTGTCGCGCGGGCCTCTCACTATCGCGGCCTCTCCTGTTGCGGAGCACAGGCTCCAGACGTGCAGGCTCAGTAATTGTGGCTCACGGGCCTAGTTGCTCCGTGGCATGTGGGATCTTTCCAGACAAGGGCTCGAACCCATGTCTCCTGCATTGGCAGGCAGACTCTCAACCACTGCACCACCAGGGAAGCCCCCTAAATATCATTCTTGATGCATAGATTATTTTTATTAATTGAATTGTAATCTTTCTCATCTTTTTTTTGGTTGACGCTCAAATTGTCCCAGATTGGCTGGTGGGAGCCCATTCACACTAATTACTGTGTCATTTGTTGTGAATATGTAACCCACTTACATGGTTCAAATCAAAACTATGTAAAAAGGTATACCTAGAAAAGGCTCACTCCCATTCCTTTTACACTCTTCTCTGTAGGTAAGCATTTTCATTAGTTTCTGATGTATCTTTTCTGTGTTTCTTATTTAAAAATAAGTAAAAAATGTATATGTGTGTGTGTATAATATATATATATATACATATATACACACACATATACGCATATGTTTTATTTCACCATCTATTCTTACCAAAAAGGTAGCACACTAGGTACATTTTTTGGCGCCTTGCCTTCTACTTAACAGTGTATCGTAAAACCACCGTCAGTTCATATAGACCTTTGCTCTTTTATGGCTGCATAGTACTCCATTATGTATGTGTCCTTCAGTTGATTCAATGAGTTTCTTCCACAAGAAGGCATTTAGGCTGTTTAAAATAGTTTACACCACAAATAATGCCACAATGAATAACATTGTGAATATGCTGTTTTGAGTTTGTAGGTGCACATCCTTAGGATAAATTCCTAGAAGGGGTGTTGCAGGGTCAAAGCATAGATGCGTATGCGATTGTGTTGTATATTGCCAACTTTCCTACAACAGTGGTCGTACCATTTTGTCTTCCATCAGTTACAGTTAAGAGGGCTTTCTTACAGCCTTGCCTGTACAGTGTTTTGTAAGCTTTTGAAATATTGCCAGTCTAATAGGTGAGACATGGTATGTTATGGTTGTTTTAATTTGCATTTCCCATATAATGAACAAAGTTAAGCATCTTTTCTTATGCATTAGGTCATTTGTTTCATGTGATTTTTTGAATTCTTTTTTTAAAATAATTAATTTATTTATTTTTGGCTGCATTGGGTCTTCATTGCTGCGTGCGGGCTTTCTCTAGTTGCGGCGAGCGGGGGCTACTCTTCGTTGTGGTGCATGGGCTTCTCACTGTGATGGCTTCTCTTGTTGCGGAGCACGGGCTCTAGGTGTGAGGGCTTTAGTAGTTGTGGCTCTAGAGCGCAGGCTCGGTAGTTGTGGTGCATGGGTTTACTTGCTCTGCGGCATGTGGAATCTTCCCGGACCAGGGCTTGAACCCGTGTTCCCTGCATTGGCAGGCGGATTCTTAAGCACTGAGCCACGAGGAAAGTCCATTTCATGTGATTTTTAAAACCTATCTCTTTCTTCATAACTTCCTGGCTCTTACCTTAGATCAGGCTCCTGTTACTTCAGACCCAGAATTCTGAAATAGTCATCTAGCTGGTTTCTCTGCCTGCAACTTCACTCCCTTTCAACTACCCTCAACACAGTTATTGGAGTTACAACATTAATCTTTTTAAAATACCTCTTCAAAAAATTCTCTTTTTTTTTCTATAATAACCTTCAGTTATTCCCTTTTAGGCACAAACTCATGAGTCCAGAATTCAAATTATGATCTTCAATCACTCTAAAGTGATTGCCTATTCCTTTGTATTTGCAGTATTATATTCCTTCTGCAAAATTAGTGTCCCAAAATCCATGGCAGAAATCCTTCCCTCCAAACCTTTTTCTCTGCGATTGTCTAGGTCAAAAGCCCCTCCATAGTGCAGCCCTGCTCGCTTATCTGTCTAAATTCCATGGAAACTCTAAGGCTCATCTCAAGTCGCATTTTCTTGGAAGCCTTCCTTAATCACTTCAGTGCCCAGGGCTTCCACCCTTTGCTAAATTCACTTGGTACGTATATTTATCCCCTTAACTGTCACTTAATTAATTAATTTATATTTATTTATTTATTTTTTAACATCTTCATTGGAGTATAATTGCTTTACAATTGTGTGTTAGTTTCTGCTTTATAACAAAGGGAATCAGTTATGCATATACATATGTCCCCATATCTCTTCCCTCTTGCGTCTCCCTCCCTCCCACCCTCCCTATGCCACCCCTCCAGGTGGTCACAAAGCACTGAGCTGATCTCCCTGTGCTATGCGGCTGCTTCCCACTAGCTATCTACTTTACATTTGGTAGTGTATATATGTCCATGCCATTCTCTCACTTCGTCCCAGCTTACCCTTCCCCCTCCCCGTAGCCTCAAGTCCATTGTCTAGTAGGTCTGTGTCTTTATTCCCATCTTGCCCCTAGGTTCTTTGTGACCTTTTTTTGTTTGTTTACTTTTTGTTTTAGATTCCATATATATGTGTTAGCGTACGGTATTTGTTTTTCTCTTTCTGACTTCACTCTGTATGACAGACTCTAGGTCCATCCAACTCACTACAAATAACTCAATTTCGTTTCTTTTTATGGTTGAGTAATATTCCATTGTATACATGTGCCACATCTTCTTTATCCATTCATCTGTTGATGGACACTTAGGTTGCTTCCATGTCCTGGCTATTGTAAATAGAGCTGCAATGAACATTTTGGTACATGACTCTTTTTGAATGATGGTTTTCTCAGGGTATATGCCCAGTAGTGGGATTGCTGGGTCATATGGTAGTTCTATTTTTAGTTTTTTAAGGAACCTCCATACTGTTCTCCATAGTGGCTGTATCAATTTACATTCCCACCAACAGTGCAAGAGGGTTCCCTTTTCTCCACACCCTCTCCAGCATTTATTGTTTGTAGAATTTTTGATGATGGCCATTCTGACCAGTGTGGCACTTAATTTAAATGGATTTTTTTTTTAAGTAACTTAAAAATTTTCAAATTTGTGTATATTTTCCCCCAAGAGTAGGGACTATTGCTGTTTTAGTAAGTATGCAAATATTAATCAGTTTTCATCACCCATTTCTGAGACAAGATAAAGGCACATTAATCTCTATTTTATCGATATGGTAAGGAAGTAAAGAGATCTTATGCAATTTGATTAAAATCAGTCATTAAGTCAATGCTGATGTAGGTATGGGCCCCAAATCTTAGGTTATAGTCAAGTGTCAAGTGTCAAAATGATTCTATTTGCTTATCCTCTCAATTAATGAAGAAATGTAATTTAGAACACTTAGATTTATCTTAGTTGAAACTTCCATTTAAGATATTGGTTACAAAGACAAAGAATTTGGCATCAAATCCTCTTAGAATAAAATGATATTATGTAAAATGCTATCCGTTTGTTTTCAGCCTGATAAAAGGCCCATAGACACAGTCTGACTAGAGAAAACGTATCTAAATCCATGTGTGTCCTGAGCCATGCATCTCTGCTTTGAATTTGGGCAACGCTCAAATTCAGTTCAACAAACGTTTACACATTTATTGTGCTTTTATTATACCCTAGACATGCTGCTAGTTCTTGTGGGAGCAGTGTATATGTCACAGAGTTTGTTCTGAAGTAGTTTACTCTCTAGGCAGAAAGATGTGTACACACCAAATATTACACAAATCAGCAGTAAAAAGTATTATCATTGGCCTACAAACCAGGGGAAACAAGCAAAAAGAGTTAATTCTATTGGAAAGATGAACAAAAGCTTCAGAGATAAGATGATAATTGATTTCAGCTAAGACAATACAAAAATAAATAAGGTTCAACATATAGAGAGTTAATAAATTAAGAGAAATTTTCCAATTTCAAATTAGAAATTAGCAGAATGTTCTATGTCACCCTCTCCTGCAATCCTACTACACTGTATACATCTCTCTAGTCTGGCAGCTTGACTTGTAAAAGATTTGGTTCCAGGTGTGTCACTTATGGCAGCCAGAGAGGGCCTCACAGCAGAATCACAGTCATATCACCTTTGAATTCCCACTGCCCAGGCCAGCACTCTGCACATAGTAGACAACTGAAGTCTCTTAAAGGAGGGAATGAAGTATTTTAATAACACTTTGTAAACTGAATCAAACTTTCTAATTTATCTCTTTTTTTGAAAACTGATTCTTTTGGATTTTGAGTCCCCACATTGCTGGGGTCTGTTATGGAATTCATCATCCAGGAGAGACATCTCAGTCTCATCTTTAGCTGAATCAGCTAAGAGAAGGGTGGGTACAATACAGATCATGGTTGTTACTGTTCCCACCCCCGTGCCAAGATTCTCACTGATCCACACACATTCATCCACCTCTTTAAACCTGAGAGCCAAAATCATACGTTTGAGATTTTACAGACAGACAGACACATACACACACACACACACACCCCTCCATGATGCATAAAGATGTTAGCATGGACACATAACACACGACAGCAAAGGTATAAAAAGAGACCACAAAATTTAGCAGGGAAAATGGGCAAACATGGTCCAAAATGGACAAAAAAGTGAAATCAAGGTAGTCAAAAACATTTATCATTGCTCCCTGTAAGAAAGACTACGTCCCATCTCTTCACAAGAAACACTGGGATTTACTCATCTTTTAGATTTTAATACTTTTATTACTTAGTTTAGATCTATTTTTGTTTCCCAGAAAATTAGTATTTTATCCTTAAATCTCTGACTCTAAGTGCTACCCCCTTCTTAAGTGGGAGTTATTATTATATTTTATTTTCCAATAATATATGCTCCGTTGTATAGTGGAAGGTAATAGGGGAATGGTATTCCAGTTCCTCAAAACTCTGTTTTGTAGTTACATATATTATAGATAATATGTCTTTCCATTGAAGGCAGACAGATAGTGATGGTCATCAGATAAATTATAACTCATGTATAATATTTAAGAATTAAGGGAATCTATTAGGTAAGGCCAATGAAAAGTCTACTTAATCCTGGCACAGTCTAACCCCCTGCAACTTCATGAGTGCTTTATGAAGCATGGGCTTCACTGGCAACTTGTTAGAAATGCAAATTCTTAGGCCCCACTCTAGACCCCTGAATCAGAATCTGCATTTTAACAAATCCCCCTAGTGATGTGTGTGCACATTGAAGTTTTAGAAGCATGAGTCAACCAGTCACAGGGTTTCATGGAAACTCTATGAAGAGAGATTATCCCATCCATCTTTAATTTAGGTTGGGTTTCCTTTCAAAGATCCATAAGACCAAGTGCCAATTATGTCAATATCTTGCCTAAATTTACATTAAGATACACTCTTGGAGTTTTGTGGCCTCCCGATTTTTCACTTTACGTCCAATCCAATGGTGCTGTGTGATACACCCTGTTCTGCAGGAGAACCAGGCATGCATGGGGAGAAAGGAGAAGGCAATAATTTGAACTAGAGAATTATACGGAAGACTGGCAAGTGATTTTCATTGTATGATGGGGATTTTAAACTCTACTGACTCCATGTTGCTTTCCTCTCAAAAGATTGTCTTGGGCTCCAAGCAGTAGAATCATTTTTGCAAAGGAAAATTCCCAAACTTCTGAAAAGCTTTTGTGTTTCATATACGGAGTGAGTTAGAGTAATTATGTATTTCTTTGCTTGAGTTTATTTCTCTCCCACCGTTACTCATTTCAAAATTGTCACCTTGAGAGGCTAAGCAGAGGCCGAGTCCCAGGCACCCTGAACTGTGGTTGCTGTAGGTATCACCTGCCAACTAGCTAACAACCAGAGGAAAAGATACCTGTCCTTTCCTAAACTTGAGTTTCGCGAAGACTAGTGACCTATCCATTGCCTCAAAAGGGAGCATCTCTCACTGTGACCCTGTTTACGTGGAAGTGAGCCTACTTAATGGATACTGATGGTGACAGTGATGATGACAACAATGACAAGAGTCCCTGTTGAAGGAATGACAGGATGCGGATGTGTGAAGAAGGACACAGTTATTTCAACTCTAAGGAAAAAGGGAGATGACGTACCTAAACTGCATCCCAGACACCCTTCTTCACAAGGCATGCATTCTTCGTAGTCTGGGTCTTGGACTTCACCTATACAATAAGAGGAGTAAAAAGCACAATTTCATTTTCACTGAATGGAGACCCATTAGTTGCTATAAAAATATGTTGGCGTGTAGCTTATTTTCAAGCAAATCATAGAGCAATTATGAAACCCACAACCATGACTGAGGATATATGTGTCACCCACATTTTCACATTTTATCTCCTTCTATTAATTTAATAGATTAGTTTGATTGGGCACAAATAACACAAAGTTGGACTGTATGCCATGCAACTAGTTTTGAAATCAAGTTGGTAGGTTTTATTTATTAAAGAAGTAAGTTCAGTTTCTGGGAACATAGTTGGGTATATAAGTGATGAAGCAGTCTTACCTTGTCCACACTCTAACTTCCGGCAGGTGCGGTTGGAGGGCACCAGGAAGTAGCCACGACCACATCGTGTGCAGACGTGTGAGCTGTGGCAAAGCTCACAGTTGTCCGGGCAAGGCCGGCAGGTGTGGCCCTCGTCAGGGTAGTGGCCTGTGGGACAGTTCTCCCGGCACTCTCCCCAGTACAGGAACCGCTCTCGGCCGTGCTTATCTAAACAGATAGAAATGAGCAAAATTAAAAGAAGGAAAATGTACAAAATTAACCATGAAGGTAATATAACTGAAGTCATTTTATTAAAAAGATATGACCAACTGCTTTTGCTCCCAGTAGACCAGAAAGATAAAAATGGTTGAAGAGAAAATGCAGTATCTTTGAACTTGTAGTTGAAAAGACTTCCTTGGGCTCCTTTTGGTGTCTGTAGAAGCTCACAGAGTTGGGGACTACAGAGATCCCATGAGAATAAACAAATGCTTGATGATAGATGCATTTCTATGATAGTGCAATCTTGTAGAATGATTTTGAATTCTGTTATCAAAATCACACACTTGTGTTAACTGTATAAGGACTGACTTTTTGCACAGCTACCAATCCTGTATTGACAGTCTATTGAAGCACTCAACCAAACATGCCTCTTTGACTCCTTTATATGAATTCCTGGGAGTTCTGAGTGGCTGTCAACATTGGACTCTACAAGGAAAGAATCAGCAGTACTCCCAGTATGAGACTGTGGGAATCTGCTCCTGCAGAAGACCCAATGTTGCCCCTGGAGGGAATGGAAAATTCGAATCAATTCCAAGCTATCATAATCAATGCAAAAGGATTCTAATCAGTTCTAATCATACACTTAAACACATAAGATTAATGCAGATGCACCTAGAGGCCTCCTACCTCCCACCCCCTGGAGTTTTTGCTTGTGCTAAGTGTGCCCAGGGCATCCATCTTCTCTGAATCAGGTCTCCCACATGCCCCTGGCTCTGAAAATATCTGCATTACCTAAAATAACTGGGTCTAGAATTCACTCATAATGTGATCTACCACACGAAGACCCAGAACCGTTGACCTTCAAGATGCAAGGCTGTTGGGACTTCCCTGGTAGTCCAGTGGTAAAGAGTCTGCCTTCCAATGCAGGGGACATGGGTTCGATCCCTGGTCAGGGAACTAAGATCCCACATGCCGCGGGGCAACTAAGCCCACGTGCCACAACTACTGAGCTTGCATGCCTCAACTAGAGAGCCTGCATGCTGCAAACTACAGAGCCCATCCACCCTGAAACCCATGCACCACAACTACAGAGCCCACACACCCTGGAGCCCTCATGCCACAACTAAAGAAGAGAAAACCTGCAGGCCACAACTAGAGAGAAGCCCGTGCGCCACAACGAAGAGCCTGTGTGCCACAACTTAGACCCAATGCAGCCAAAAATAAATAAAATAAAAAAATAATAAATAAATATATATTTTTAAATTTCAAGGCTGCTGAATTTGTAAAGATAGCACTAACCCCATGTTACAAGTGCGAAATCTGAAAGTCAGTATAATATTGAATATTAGATTGAACCACATGAAATTGCTCACATTCGACAGTTTTTTACCTGTAAACTAGGCACTTTCAAAGGTTTTAACCTAATGTTCTTATGTGATTAAAGCCCTATTTCAAATACAATTTAAAAATCACACCCTTAGGGCTTCCCTGGTGGCGCAGTGGTTGAGGGTCCGCCTGCCGATGCAGGGGACACGGGTTCGTGCCCCGGTCTGGGAAGATCCCACATGCCGCGGAGCGACTGGGCCTGTGAGCCATGGCCGCTGAGCCTGCGTGTCCGCAGTCTGTGCTCCGCAACGGGAGAGGCCACAACAGTGACAGGCCCGCGTAGCGCAAAAAAAAAAAAAAAAAAAAAAAAATCACACCCTTGGATTATGGACCCTGAAGCTCCCTTTTTTCTGATGGTGATTTCATGCCAGAAGTCTGCTGGTTCCCATGGGACAAAGAAAATAAAGAAAGTGTCCAAAGAGGTGGTAGAAAAAAGCGTTTGCAGCCTCCAGGTCAGACCTGGAAGAACATTATCCTCTAAGGGAAGGAGAGCGTTTGGGAGGATGTAATGTGCATTTGGCGATTCTACAGCTGTAGATCAAGGTTGTGGAGCACAAAACTCCAATCTGGTGGGACCTCGAATCTCAGGAGACCACAAAAAGGTCAACTTTCCAAGTTTTGTTCTTCTCATTTCTACCATGACTCATTGAGAAAAGATTCTGCTTTACAAAGTGCCAACCTTCGCACATGTAGGTAGGAATATGTTAGGGAGCAGTGAAAAGCTAACCCTCTCCTCCATCCAGCTGTTGCTATACATTCCCTACACCTTCACATGATGTCAAATCAAGATCCAGAGGCTTAAGGGAAGCTTGGCCTATGGTGAGTTCTAAATATATATTTGTTGAACGACTGAATGAATGAGTGAGTGAATTCGTATTTGTCAATATTCCTATTTTTCCAACATATCTAACTGGATCAACAATCTTTTTTAAAAAATTTATTTATTTAAATTTATTTATTTTTGGACTTCCCTGGTGGCGCAGTGGTTGAGAGTCCGCCTGCCGGTGCAGGGGACACAGGTTCATGACCCGGTCCAGGAGGATCCCACATGCCGCGGAGTGGCTGGGCCCGTGAGCCATGGCCGCTGAGCCTGAGCGTCTGGAGCCTGTGCTCCGCAACGGGAGAGGCCACAACAGTGAGAGGCCCGCATACCGCAAAAAAAAAAAAGAAAAAATTATTTATTTTTGGCTGCGTTGGGTCTTCGCTGCTGCGTGCAGGCTTTCTCTAGTTGCGACGAGTGGGGGCTACTCTTCGTTGCGGTGCGCAGGCTTCTCATTGTGGTGGCTTCTCTTGTCGCAGAGCACGGGCTCTAGATGTGCGGGCTTCAGTAGTTGTGGCCTGCAGGCTTCAGTAGTTGTGGCTCACGGGCTCTAGAGCACAGGCTCAGTAGTTGTGGCACATGGGCTTAGTTGCTCCATGGCATGTGGGATCTTCCCAGACCTGTGATCGAACCAGTATCCCCCGCATTGGCAGGCGGATTCTTAACCCCTGAGCCACCAGGGAAGTCCCTGGACCAACTATCTTAAAAATGAATGATGATGGGTTCAGATATTAGAGGAAATGTTCTCCAGTTCCATTTTATTATTTATTTATTTATTTGGTTGCACCAGGTCTTAGTTCCAGCTTGCCGGCTCCTTAGTTGCGGCACGGTGCCTCCTTAGTTGTGGCATACGAACTCTTAGTTGCAGATGCATGTGGGATCTAGTTCCCTGGGCAGGGCTCAAACCCAGGCCCCCTGCATTGGGAGTGTGGAGTCTTACCCACTGCACCACCAGGGACGTCCCTCCCATTCCATTTTTATTGTTCAGATATGGCTTTGCTATTTGGACCCCTCTGGGTATTATAATTTGGGTATAAGGAAGTCACTTAGGTGCCTTAACAATGGCCAGCTCTCCCACGTGATTGGTTCAGGATTATGCCGAGATTTGATATTTCTGCTAGCTTGATAGCATGGCAGCTCACTTAGCTTTGGATGACTATTTGGACACCTCAGTGATTCGAATATCATGCGTAAATTTTTGGCTACTTGCCCAGAGTCTCAGAACTTAAGTTCATGTAATGATAGGGGGGGAGAGGCCGGTTCTTGTAGTAGAAGTGCTGATATTTTTGTTATGGGACAAAGCCGTTCATGAGGTAATAGGAGACAAGAGTTAAAAATCAAGGAACTCCAAAAGAGGTTCAGATTGGCTTTCATTTATACTGAGGAGTAATTAACTGCTTCCAGAGTATTTCTGGGCAACCGATTTAGTTAGAAGAGAAGGTGGACCAACGTGAAGGCATTGGATGTCTGCCGGAGGAAAGGAAGGTTGAGGGTTGCAAGATAGGAAGGGAACAGGAATGCTGGAGAGGATGAAAGAAAGGCTGAGGGACTCTGAAAATAAACTTTATGAAGCTTACTCCAACATTTTGCTTACTGAAGCTGTTGTATGATTGTAGAAGTTAGCTTCGGGCTCAGTTTGGTAGAGGATAAACCTGGAAGAGAGTTTAGAGTGGATTTTCACTAATAGAGCTGCAGATCTGCCTTTCCAAAAGGATTCAGACCCAACATTAACAAAGTTACAATTAAGCAAGGGGTGAAATTTCTACAAAGAGATGGGACAGGCTTATGTGTGGAGATGGGACTCCCTAGCCAGAGGAATTTCAGGCTTTGAATAAAGCTTATTGATATAGAACTGCATCCGTTCCATCATCTGTCTTCTGCAGCGCTGCCTCATGGATTAGCTGCACTAATGTGTGGACTTGGGAGAGTACAGTCTTAACAGGCAGAAAACCCTGCTAATCAGAACCCGCTCAACATTTCCCTCTTCAGGGAGCCTCCTGTTCTCGCTACCGCTGAAAGTAGTGACCTGTAGTAGGGTTGCTACCATTCATTCAGTCTCTATCTAATATCTTCCTGTTTTATAATACATGAGGACACACCCCTCTGTTAGATCGTAAAACTCCTTGAAAGTGATATCATGCTATTATTTACTGCATTTTCCGTGGTACCCATGTAGAGTAACTTATACGTGGGAGGGGCACAATACATTTTTAAAAATTATTGATGTATAGTTGATTTAAATTTTGTGTTTATCGCATGTGCTTGTGAGCTCGACAGCTCCCCAATCCTCAGACTTTTCTGATGAGATCAGTGGTGATATTAACAAATGTAACAAAAATAGCTGTGCTTTTTTTCTGCTATACAGAGAAGTAACTCAGCTATACATATATATATGTGTATTTCATATTCTTTTCCATTATGGTTCATCACAGGGTATTGAATATGGTTCCCTGGGCTATGTAGTAGGACACTGTTGTTCATCCGTCCCATATAATAATTTGCGTCTGCTAATCCCAAACTCCCAGTCCTTCCCTCCCCTACCTCCTCTCCCCCTTGGCACCACAATACATTTTGTTAAGAGAACAGGTTAAACGCAGACTTTGAAATAGAAAACACAGAAGAAATGTCAGGGCATTTTATGTGTGGATTGGTCCAAGTAGCCATAGGTTGCTTAGAACGTTTTAGGTACTTGTTTAGCGTTTAAGCTACTCCTTAGCTGTGTATATATATGAAGATTTAGTGTGTTTTAAATGTGAAAGGGAATTTAGATGCCATCTTGTCCATTCTCCTCCTTTTTACAAACATGGAGAGACTTAAAGAGGTGAAGTGATTGGGTTAGTGTCTTCTAGTTTATTAGTGACAAAGCCGAGACTAGAATCCAGGTTTTCTGATCGATATTGTTTCTACTGAACCATACATTCATCCATCTATTTACTGTGTGCCTTCTATATGCCAGATTCTGTGCCGTGCTTGAAATACGGCAGAAAACAGGTAGAAACCATTGACTGCTCTTACAGGGCACAGAGTCTGATGGACAAGGTAGATAGCAAGGGTGAGGAGGCCTGTGAATGGGAAGTGCTGGGCTCCAAGGGTGCTCACATGAAGGGGGCTTAGCCTAGACAAGAAGGTTAGGGCAGCCTTCTTGACATTGAGGAAATGACATTGAAATGGAGGAAATGACATTGAGGAAATGGAGGCCTCCATTGAAATGGAGGCCTAAAGGATGAATAGAAGGAGATCAGGTAGACAGTGGCTGCGGAACATCTCAAGGGAAGTCTGAACAGCTAGAGAGACTGAAATGCTCGCAGGAGCAAGCAGGTACAAACAGTAACAGTAGTAATAGTAGTGATAATAATAAGAATTGCTAATATTTATTGAGTACTTCCTATGCACCCCACCCCATTCTAAGTGCTTTATTATTTTATCTCATTTCATTTTCATAATAATCCTAGAAGAAGGCAGCCATGATCACCATCTTACAGATGAGAAAGGGAACAGAATAAGCAGGCTAGAGGTAAAATTTGACAGATATACTTTGTTTATATATGAAACACAAAGAAATCATTTTAATTTTTACAAAGAAATGTGTTATCTCTCATTTTTCTGCAAATGCACGATGCTCTTCATTTATTCTTCATTTTTCTTGGTTTTATTACAAGCAAGAACGAAGCTAAATAATTCTCTCCTATTAGAAAAACCGTGTAAATGTCATGATGGTGGTAACTGAGAGCCTCAAGATTAGTGAGACAGCTGGGAGGGGTGGGGACTGTGATGAAATGGAGAGCAGCCCCGATGGTCTCCAGTCCACCATTTGGGGGCCATATGGAGCAGTGTTGCCAGATCTTCCAAGTTTTCAAGAGAAACCAAAAACCCAGGTTTTTATTTGAAAGTTTCCAATTTGGCTCAAATTTTAAAGTGTTCTGTAGGTCAAATAAGATATGAATTAGTCCCCCATGAAGTCAAAGTGGGGGGCAACATATGTAGGGAGACTGGAGAGGAGTCAAGGGTCAAACTACAGAGGACTTGAGAGATCATGGAGTATAATTTAATGACAGCAGAAACTTTAGCATTGCTAAGGCTGGGACGGAAAAGGTCATATTTGTGTTTGGAAAAGATTACTCTGTTCCCACAGGGCTCTGACAACTTCTAAATGGCATAGCTCAGGGCTGAGGAGACCCTGACCCAACCTCTATTACGCTATTTCTCTTAAAGACCAAATATGTCTGCCTTAATTTCCTAGCTTTTCACTTTCACCTCAATGAGTCTTAGTTTTGTCTAGCTCATGTCTGTCATCGTGTTTGCATGCCCTTTCTTTCCTCTTCTCTGGAAAGACATCTCTTAGTTTCTCTCTCATCTCCTCAGGGGCAGCGGGTCTGTGTCTCCAACAATTTGAACTTGTGTCCTGACAACAAGCAGAAACTTCAAGGTTGTACATACTCTTTAATGAACAGACAGCTGTCTAATCTCACCCCCTTGTCCCCAGAGATGAAGCTTTTAGTCAAACCAAATAATGTCCAGTGGGTGAGCAAGTTTGCAGCAGGAAGAAGAAGCAAGCAACCAGACTCCCTCACCTACTCCACAGGAGGTGCAGTTGGAGGGCTCATCTCCTTGGCATTCTTGGCAGGTGGAGTGGCATGGATGGCATTGGTTCTTAAATTCAAATTTGCCCGAGGGACAGTTCAAAACGCAGCGACCATCATCAAAAATCCTAGAAGAAACCAGACTTTTAGAGTTTGTAAGGGTGACTTTATGGAATGGTGTTAAGTACTAGAACATGTGGTGTTTGTGTTTCGCTGCACATTCTTGGTTTCATTGTTCGAGAAACAAGGGTGATGCCTGGGACTGATCATCTTAGAACATGGGGAATATTGGTCATGTACTCATCCTTGGCCAGAGATTTGGACCCAACAGCAGGCATGCCAGGAACTGGCTGGGGATGTAATCTTGATTCTGGTTTCAAACAAATTAACCAGTACCCCGGGGATTAAACCCACACTGTAGGCTCCAGCCAAACCCGGCCAACACTCAGATGGAGGTCTTTGAACTTTGAAGACACTAGATGGGTTTTTGAATCCAGAGGCCTTGGAGTAAATATTCTTTCTTTAGTTATCAGCATGCCCACACTTTGCAATGGGAATGTCAAGTCCAAGGGCTCCCAAAGAAGCACCATCCTGTAGTTTAGGTGCTACTTATAAACTTGACCTACACATATGGCAAGTAATCCATGAATTCTGATTCCTTTTTTAAAATTAATTTTTTATTGGAGTATAGTTGATTTACAATGTTGTATTAGTTTCTGCTGTACAGCAAAGTGAGTCAGTTATACATACACACATATCCACTCTTTTTAAAATTCTTTTCCCATACAGGTGATTACAGAGTATTGAATAGAGTTCCCTGTGCTATTCAGTAGGTTCTTATTAGGTATCTATTCTATATATAGTTGAACTCTGTCATTTTTGCAAGTATTTCCTGATGTATAGGGTACCACAGTCTCTATTTTCTGACCATGTTTGCCATCACCTACAAGGGCACTGCAGATAAGTTAGCATGTGGGCTTCTAAAATCTTTGGTTTTATACACATACTATATATATATATATATATATATATATATATATATATATATATATATATATATATATATACCATAATGTGATGGTTAATGTTTTCAAAGTTTTGCTTCTTCTTTCCCTTGGAAGTAATCCCAAGAGCAAATGTGATGAAGTAAATTGTGTCCAAGAATTTTCCTCAGCAGAAAATCCACAATGTCTAAGTGCAAGAGTCAGATGGGTCATGTGAATGGATGAAGTGAGATGGGTAGCTCCACCCTCAGAGTTTCTGTGGAGAGAGAGCCGAGATTCTGTATTTTTCACAAGTTCCTAGATGATGTTCATGGTGCTGGTCTAGAGAGCATACTTGGAGAGCTTCTCAGTGGTAGTCTGGGTTACTATGGAATTTGCTAAATGATTCCTACCTAAGTAATACAGGCGATGCCAAACTGGCATCTCAGAGAGCTCCCTTAGAGCAGTAGTTAGTGTGTCAGTCGTGAGGGTGTGATGCCTCCAAGGGTGTGATGGTGGCATCCACTGAGGGCCTGCAAACAAAGCTAGGCTTTTTCTCTCTCTCTCTCCCCAGTCTGAATGTCACACAGAAGGCCAGGTGTAGGTCTTGAGCAACTCATTCCTGGGGTGGTATTTAACTTGTCTAAATCCCTCTGTTTCTATAGCTAGAATCAGCCCTAAATGGAGGATTGGCATTTCAATACCAGGTTTGGAGGAAATTGGGGTGGGGACAAGGCATCTTGAATATGTGTTGCTGCAGTTGCAGTCTCCCATCTGTCCCTGAAAGTCTGTGTCATTTGCATCTGTTTGGAAACAGAATGGGATTAAGGCCAAGCATACAAGAAGGACACCTCGTTCTTGGATCCTCAGCCCCTCAGGCTCTGGTCACCATACCCAGCGTCACTGGAGTCAACAATCCTTTTGGCCTGCTGCAGAGTGTGGAATCCCAGCCCTAACCAGACATGCACACACAGCTGGTTGTCCAAGTCAAAACAGATCTCCTGCACCATGACCCGTAAAGAGAAGACTGTGCTCCAGACTTTTAGCTGATGGCACTAATGCCAGCTGGGAATATCCTGGTCCCACCCTTGCTCTGGTTTTTTAGCTAGAAGATTTGTCAAGGAATAATTTGGTTGTAGCTAGTTAAAAAAACGGAAACAAAACAAAAACCTCCCTTTAAGTAAAAACTATGTAAGAGCTTTCTGAGGATTTTAAACAAGTGAACTACTCTGTTCTCCACTGAAAACGAGAATGGGGCATGTTTATTTGTGAAGGTTCATTTTCTTGCTAAATTAAGTTGAAAAAGAGATGGAAAGTACATCTTGTTCTTTATAGGAAGAGATGACAGATGGGTTTGGGGCAATTATTTCTCTTGAGAGGGGTGATCTAATACTGTCAATGGTTGGAACCATTTAAAACCCTTCGCGAACTTGGGTGGGTACGGAGGTGAAGCAGATGGTGTAGCGCTGCCATGTTTATGTAGGGAAGGGGCTGTCTTTCTTACTTGAGAGCTTATTTTAAGAAAGTACCAAGCAAATGATTGTGCTTCAAACCACCTCCCTCTCTCTCTACCCTGAAGAAAGCACAGGTGACATACCCAGTTTTTGTAAGAACGTGATTCTTTATAAAGATCGAATGATAAGGACAACAGTCGTGCTTGAGTGAAGGCACCGAATTACATCATCTCTTGCAACCTCCCCATCCCGCTCAAGAACAATTGCTAAGGAACTTGAAGAAAAGTCCCATTTCAAGTGACACAGATTTCTACCACCACCAACAAATCTCCCCTAGTGGGGGAGAAGAGATATGTTGTTCTGGGCCCCATGGGGCTGATGAAAATTTTCTTTAAAGCGAACTCAAGCCATCTCTGGGACCACCAATCATCTAGTCTGTGGATTTCTAGGACACTCAGGCAAGCTCATCTCTGCAGGGGAAGCCCTTCTCTTCCCAAGTCACGTACGCTCTTGGCCTTTTCATAAGCTGTGAACCATTCCAGGTCCAACAGGCTCATGGAAAGGAAGACGGTGGCAAAACCAAGTGCTGAAGAGCTGGGCAGAGGTGAAGTTCTCAACATTGGAACTAAATTTTCCAGAAGCCCCAGGGTGTGTGTGTGTGTGTGTGTGTGTGTGTGTGAGAGAGAGAGAGAGAGAGAGCGAGAGAGATGTGAACTGGAACAGAAGAGTTGCAAGTCAGAGTTAGCTGGTCCTCTGCGCTGATCGTTGGTTTGGTCTAACTAAAGCCATCACAAGGGCATTTACTGTAATTTCTTGGCACGTTAACGCTGTAACAGAATGAAATCCCGCAAAGGAATTTTTTTCCCTGAATTCTTGAAACAGATCAAATAAAACATTTGAGGGTGGGTCAGAAAATTTTTACATGCTTTTAATTAGTTCATAGACTCTGCAGTTCCTTCAGGACTGGGTTGGGAAATTAGCTCATGCAGTGAGGACCACGGCATTACAGAGCTAGATGTGTTAAATAGCGGTGGCAAAGACGATACTTGCTTCCCCCAACTTTTTAATCATCTTGAAGGAGCTAGATAAACCCAAAGGTTTATAGAAATGTAGAGGGAAAGCTAGGAGATGAAGACAGAGTTTTCAAGTTTCAACTTCCTTTAAAACAACTTCAGAGTTAAATTATTTTTTCAAATTTTATTATGGAAATTTTAAACATATATAAAATAAACAAGACATAACAGAACCCCCCCTATGTACTCATCACTCAGCTTCAATAATTGTCAACACATGGCCAATCTTATTTCAACTACATCCCCAGTGATTTACTTCCCTCTCATATTGTTTTGAAGAAAACCTCTAAGTTAAAGGTTAACATTTCTTTCCCAGATAAAAACTTTAGGGATGATCTTTATTGTGCCAGGACTGGAGATACCCCAAAAGCTTAAGAATAGGAAGAAACTCAGAGTGACCAATAGTTTATTCTGTTTGCCTCACCTTACCCCTTACCCCCACCCCAGATCCATTTTCTGCCATTCTCTGACCTGCTATGCCCTGGAAGTGCCCAGTAGAGACCGTGTCCCCAAGCTCACTTCCCTCACTTGTAAATGGTGTTCCCCATTGGCATCCAGGTGTTTCAGACAGGGAAACACCAGTAGGAGATCTGAGGGTGGGGGGAGAGAGAGACTGGGGTATTTATTCCACTGGAGCCACAACCTGGCTTCCTCCTCCCATGATTCTGGAGTGGCTATGTTCCCTCCAGCTCCAGTTTCTATCAGGCATCCCTTCTTCTATGGCTGTAGGGTTTGCTTCAGGCCTAGGGTGTTAAATCTCCCCCAGTGTTCTGGTCCCTGAGTGCTTCACCAGCCCTTGACTTTGACCTCCTGAACCACCTATAAAAATCCATGGATTTGCACCTAACTCTGAGCTGGACATAAAGCAGGTGCTCAAGACCGTCTTGAGTAGACCTGATTCCACTCAAGGAAATACTTCGGAAAAACCTTAAGGAAAATACGTGGCTGCCCTTTGAGGACAAATAAGTCAACGACACCGTCTTTCAAAATAATTTCTTTCTCCTCATCTTCTAACCCCTTTCTGGAAAATGCAGATAAGAAAAGTCAGCTAGTTCATTGCCATGATGCGGTACCCTTTCTTGGAGGTATTTGCAAGTAACTGACATCAAGGAAGAGAAATGGGGAAAGAAATGGAGCGCTCAGGGGGATGAGAAGAAAATTGTTCCTGAGCAATAGGATTTCCAGGAGGACACCTGTTTTGAGATCTATACACATGCTTTTCTATCTTCAAAAGCTAAAGAATAGGTTGCTAAAGCCTATTCAAGTGGCGCAGGAGGTGTACCTCTGATCTTCTTGTACCAATGAGCTTCAATTCTTAAAAAAATGGCCACTGATGGTAGCTGAATTTTTTTCTCACTTCTGGTGAGCCTGGGACAATCATAACTTCCACAATGTACACTGGACGATGGTAGCTGCCCTACTAAACAAGTGCTAAAAAATTCCCTTGGTTCAAAGATGTCCAAACATGCAATGGCATTTGATTGTTGATGTGAAGAGTTAGAGGAGCAAAAGGACCTATTTTCAAAATGTTGTCTGTATCTAATAGCATGCCTTGAAGCTGGCTTAAAGCAAACTCAAGAGGCATAGGTATCTTAAAGAGACACTTAGAAAATGTTATCACAGCATTAAGAATTCTTAATAAGACTGCTCTTTTGTGTTTCCTTCCTTTCCTCCTTCCCTCCTCTCACTCTCTCTCTTTCTCTTTCTGAGGGAGCTATTTGGAGAACCAAGCTCATGATATTAATTACACACTTCATCAAGTTCAATAATACATACATTTATTGAACTACGACTATGTGTTGATCACTGTAGCGGAATAAGGAGACAAATACACTACAGTTCCTACTCAGGGTATTACAGTCCTGATAAAGAATTAGGTGAAATGACTGTTGTTCAAGGCAGAGGGAACGTCCATCCTAGAGACTCACCTGCCACTGGAGCAGCCTCATTATACTGGTCTTGGGAGAAACCTTGCTTCCTATGCATTTATCAGAGAAGATGAGGCCAACAAATATTAAGTGCTAGAATTAGAGGAGTGTTGATTAAAAATGCAACGGGCTCCCAACTCTCTTCATTATAAATTCTCAATGTATTAGCAAAGATGCTCATCCCATTCGGATACTTACTATTTCCTCATTCATTCAGTTATCAAACACTGATTGAGTGCCTACTGTTTTCTTAGCACTGTGATAGGTAATGGAGGTACAAAGATGAGTATTTCAAGGGGCTTACAGTCTAACAAGTAGAAGTGTAAGTCAATGTCTGAAAATGTCACAGGTGCACTTATGGAAGTTTGTACAGAGCACAGGGGAACATAAAGAGGGTGAGGTTAATTCTATTGGAAAGAGGTAAAAAAAATTGCTTTCATAGAACAGTTCACCCTTGAACTAACTCTAGAAATAGGGGTAGATATTTTATTAGCAGATGGAGATGATGGTTGAGGGATGGGTGTGCAGAAAGGGATGAGATTCTAGGCATCAAAGCCACCACCACCTTCACTGATGAGAAAGCCCCTGTAGTGTCCAGGGAACCGATTCTCACAGTGGTTACGGGGCATCATAGGGGGAGGACACTATAGACCTCTGACCTTGGGCCAGACCACAGCAGGTTTCTCTGTCAGGGGAAGGAGTTTGATTCTTTTTCCTGTAGGCCCAAGGGGTGCTTCTAGGTGGTAGGCACCTCCTCTCTCCCTCCTGCATCTCATGAACTCCCAACCCCAGGAGATACAAGAAAGGTCGCTCACCTTGTGCTGGGGCAGCCAGTGCAGTCTTCCTGGGTTGGCCCCCGGCACTCGGCACACGAGGCTTCACAGATCTGACAGAGGCCGTGCTCGTCGACGTATTCTCCTGGGGAACAAAATCTAGTTGTTTATCACATTTCTGCATGGCAGTGCTGTCTGGGCTGTCAGTCTGAGAGCAGCCAGCTCCCTCTGTGGCTGCCCAAAAGCGATGGAGACAACACAGAGAGAAGAGACCTTGAATGGCTTCAGCAGCCAGTCTGCTCTTCTCCCAAGGGCCCCGGAAGTTGGAACCTCAAAAAGTCATGAGGCATGACATAATTTTGAATCTAGTCAACATGTGTTACAGATTTTATAAGTAGGGAGAGGCTGGGGTGGGGGGCCGAGCGCCCCATAAGACCCCTTTACTGAGCTCCTACTAATGTTCCTGTTAAAACCTGAGGGCTCCTGGCCCATGATGAGCCCAGTTATAATGTTTGTGGAAGTCAAGCCACGGGCAGGACCCACCCAGATCTTGTCCCACCGCTCTGGGGGGGGATTGTGGTTACTAGTCAAAAATGGGAATTGAATCTTGGCTGACATTGGACAGATGTGAGCTGCATCTCATCCTGAAAGAGTAACAATAAAGAGATAGCCAGAGAATTCTTCATTGACTTAGAAAGTTTATCTCTCCCAAGGAAAGGCCAAGATGAGGCCTTTCCACATGAACTTTCCATGAAGCAAGTTGAGCCTCATGAACTTGTGGACATTTAAAAAATTTCTCCCATGGCAAAGGTGGTGGAGAGAGGCCAACCTCATTGCAGGTGATAACCTCATGATGGGTGTCTATTCATCGAATTCAACCCTTTATTGACACTACACTCATCCTCTTCTGACATTGTCTTAAAAAAAAAAAAGCCAAAAAGTGTCTTCAGTCCGATTCAAAGAGCCCCTTTGTGTGATTTGGAAACTGATCGTGCCCAGAAAATATAGGTTCAGATTTCAGTAGAGTCACAACCTTCACTTGCCTCCCACATCAGCCCCAACTTTCACAACCCCTAAGCCTGTCTGAACATTGTTCATCTGAGATCCAGCCAGAAGAGTGTGGGAGCAAGACGCACCCTCGGTTTGATCGAGGGGTGTTGCGCAGACTCCAAGGTTCACTGCCTGATTTATTGTAGTTGCCTTGCAAAAAGCCCTGGAAGCTTGGACCTGACTGGTGAGGAGTGTAGGGAAGTCTACCCCTCTGCCTTTTTCCATAGCTTTACTGCACTAGCAGAGTTGGGTAAGGTAAACCTTACCTACATAAGTCTTCCACTTGCTAGCACTAAACCACAAAAGTGAAAATGAAGAGGCAACCAGCATTTGCCCTTAATGGCAGAAAAAGCCTTTCACAGAGAGTTATTCTATTGGTTTCGTTAACTAATGGGGAAAAGTACATACTCAGAGCAATGCAAGCATCTAACAGTGGCAACACACAGCACATCTTGGACTCTGTTCTTCTGTGCCTTCTAATAGTTGCCAAGGTACAGTGTGGACCAGAAATCTGATACATAACCTTCAGAATGGGACTGTGGTTCTTAGCCTAGGAGTGACTCCCAGAAGTCCTAGCCCCTAAAGAGTGAGGAACAAGAGGGGGCAAAGAATGTAAATGTGCAGGTTGTTCACTGTGCAAGGTGCCTTCTCAAGTGGTCAAGTGGAGGTGGAAATCCCCCCCCCCATGTTCATCTCACCAAGCTGGACAGCCTCTGCCTCTGTAAGGGGCGCCTTCTACTAATCATGCAAAGGTGTTAGAATGGACTAGGTGTACTCTTGGTAATCAGCAGTCCTGAGGCAGAAAAAACTTGGGGCTTCTGTCTAGTAGGAGTGGTGACATCAAGATGCGACTGTCTCACTCAACACAGGCATTATAGTTCTGCAGCCTTCTTTTTTTATTTTTTCAGACTCCCCCATTCCCCTCTTAATTGTTGCCCTTGCTGAAATCTCTTCCACTTTTGTTGTGCAAGACACAACCAACGGAGCAGTCATCAGTCCAGGCATCAGCCAGATAAAGAGCAGAGGATCCAGGGTGGACCAACTAGGAAGAAGTAGATCATGCCTACACGGCTGATGAAAGCAATTTGTGTTCACAGAGTTAGATGACGGCTATGTGTCTTTCACAAGATGTGTGCTGCGTGGAACAGGAATGGGGGAGGGTTACAGAGGCTCCTAAACCCAAAGAAAGTGTATTCTAGAGAAATGTAGGATCATAGCACAGCTCACCCACTCATTCATTCACTCATTCATTCCATGATATTTTCTGAACATCTTTGTGCCAGGTACTAGGTGAGATTTAGAGATATAGAAATTAAATAGGCCCTGTTCTTGGCTTCTCAAAGATTTTTGAGTAGAACGATTTTTAAGAGATATAATGCAAATGCTGGCCCCATGTCTTTGACCTCTTGGACAGTCTAGGTTAAAGTCTGAAACAAAGAACAAGGGCATATGCTGGACTCTGCTAGACCTAGAGGCAAAGACCATTCCTTTGCCTTGGCGTCCATGCCTATAGGAACTGAGACAGTGGTTTGGGTCTCCCAACTCCTGATAGCTGTCCACCTTAATCTTCATGATATATTAGAGTCAATGCTAGGGTAGGATTTTAGACTAAATATACCTTGGTCTGCTAAATCAACTGCTATTTAGCTGGCTCTGCAAGTTATCCCATACCTACACCCAAAGTCTCCTTTGTAATTACAGATGATGCATGGCTAGGTCAAGCAAGGGTTATTCAGTTATTACTGTGAACATTTTAAACTCTCCTCTGTATCTGATTTGCTCCTCATTGGCTTCCGTAAGCCAGTAGGTGGCACTGACAGCTTGGCCTTGCACTTCCTTGATCTGCTCAACTCTTATGGCTTCTGTTGGTGCTGACAAAGTGCCACCTTAGATATAATCCTCACTTGGAATTGCCCCATCTCTGAGATTTCAAGTACCCACTCCAGACACAACCTTCTTATGCCCCATTATGAGTCTAGCTTACCCAGGTTGTGCCCTAGGCTGCTTGGTCATCCCTTCATTCATCTGTTTAGTTCCCTCTTGCATTCCTCATTTGGGCTGGTCCACACTTCCCAAGACTCAGTCCCACCATTCTTTCCCCATTCTTTCTCAGGATATGACCTCACTACCTAATTTTCTGATAAGATACTGTTTCCCCAGCATCCTTTTTTTCAATGTCAAAATTCCTATCTTCTTGAATGTTCACCAGTCGCCTGCCTCTGAGGAAGTTAGTCTTTTTTCTTGGCCATTCTCTCCATCTAATGCTCTTAATCTTTCCTCAGGATATTTCTCCACCAGTCTGTCTTTAGTCCTTTCTTCACATCTCCCACCATCCTCGGATCTATAAAAGTTCTCCCCAACCTAAAACCTTTGGAAGCATTTTTCTTCCCTGATAAGTGACTCTTAAAACATGTCTTTTCCTCCTACCATTTGGAAACAAAATGGAGAAAATCTCATAACCTAGAAGCTTATGTAAGAGAATCAGCATAAGACAGCTAAACTGTTCATCTCTCTCCAGTCTGCATGCCTCTTAACTTGAGAGCCAACTCTGGCTTTAGAACAGATGAGAATAGAGAAACCTGTCCCGTTTTTCATATTTATGTAGACGTCCAATGAGTTACATAAACAACTGCCCCCAGCCCTTGCAGGCACAAGAGTTCCACTGCACATCTGAAAGCAAAGAAACCAGATTCCAAGGACGTAGTCAAGTTGCTATTTTTTTGGTTGTTGGAGCAGTAAATTCTTGTCATCTGTTTTCATTGCACAATGAAGCTGAATGTTTATGACAGGCGTGATATACAAAATTCTTAGGAAAAATCACTTTAGCACAGACTCCGGGGTCAATATTTTTGTTCTCCACCTCAGCCTCCAAGCTCTCCCTTCTGGTGTCTTCATCCATTATTATCATGTCCAAATTATCTTTCTCCTGTCATCAAAATTTTTTCATCCCCCTTTTAGTTTCTTTCTCATCTCATCTTATAATAGGTCAAAGGACACTGAGGCAGTAGGGTCTCGTGGGGAGGAATGATGTCTCAGCAGTTGAAGACACATCTTAAAAATTAATACTTGTAAATTTAAAAGTTTACAAGCACAAGTGCCTTAGCCCGCCTGTTCCACTTCTTGATGACATTGCAGAATGTGTTTGTGTTAACAAGTCTAAGTTACAAATAAACTTTATGAAATCACCCAGAATAGGTAAACATTGATTACATCCTCTGCAGCTACCAAACATGGTTGAGACTCACATAGCAATATTTTTTAGGCTTACATGGCTAGAAGAGCTTCATGTCTCCGGCTAAAATGCTTTGCTTTCTTTGGTACCTTGTAATATTTCTTTTACTGATTAGAGTCAGTAATATTTAAGCAAATAAATATATAAGCCCAGTAAACTAATAAACACATAAGTAGATTATGATGTGAGTTTAAAACAGCTTTTTAGCAAGGGTGATTAGTAAGAGAAAATAAGAGGGACATTGGATGAGAAATCAGCCATTTGGTCTTTGATCTGGTTATTTCAGTGAGCAACCTTGTGTTACTGAATTATTTGTAGACCTCTTATCACTCAGATGCCAGGTCTCATAGAATGTGACTTTCCTGAATGTTTCCACAACCAGTTATATACTAATGAGATAATTCAGTTTTTAAGGCCTCATGAAGTGTGAAGTTTTATAGCAAAGTTCAGAATATGAGGCCATCAACTGAGCCTGCAATATCTTCACTTAAAAGTCTACACAATTATTTAACCTTAAAAAGGAAGGAAATTCTGACACATGCCACAACAATGATGAAACTTGAAGACATGTGCTAAGTGAAATAACCCAGTCACAGAATGACAAATATTGCATGATTCCATTTAGACGCCATACCTAGAGTAGTCAACTGCAAAGGGACAGAATGTAAAATGGAGGTTGCCAGGAGCTGGGGGAAGTGGAGAAGTGGGGAGTTATTGCTTAATGGGTGCAGAGTTTCAGCTGGGGAAGACGAAAAAGTTCTGGTGATGGATAGTGACAAGGGTTGCACTACAATGTGAATGTAATTAATGCTGTAAAACTGTACACTAATAATGGTTAAAATAGTAAATTTTATGTTACACACAATACATTTTGCCACACACACACACACACACACACACACACACACACACACGTCTACACGATGAGTTTATTCCCTAGAAGGGCAATACTTGATTTTAACTAAAAACCTCAGGATTCTCTGCCTTTGGGGATGGGTCCAAAGAGCACCAACCGTCTTGGGGAGCCAGTTTGTTAAACTGAGTCTTGGGAGACCTCCTGTGCTAATGGAGATAAATGAGTAAGTGGATAAAGCTTGTGAAAATGGAGACATCTGGCAGATGGAACACTGTTTTTCCTTTCCATTAGAAGTTACAAAGGCAGAGTGAACGTCACGCAGCTCAAAGCAGAGTTCTGTTTCCACAGCCTGGAGGTGTCTGGGGCTACTGCTTCTCTATCTCGTCCTCTTAGTGATTTCCGCTTTTCCTCCCCCACAGGCTTTTCTGATTGACGAGACTTATCCTTCCTGATCCCATTGCTTTTTCATTCTCAGGTGCTAGTATTCTTCTGTGTGGTTTGTGCAGATGCTATGAAATGCTACTCTGGCACCCCCGTAGGCTGGCACTCCTACAAAAAATGGATCGTAAAATGTGGATCCAACACACTCGCAAATGGTTAGTTTCCCTCAGCCTGCATGCTGTCCGAAGAGCAAGGAATTAAGAGTTGATCCTTTTAGTTTTTCCCTGCAGTTTGGGCCCTGACCACAGTCAGGCTGCTAAAAAAATGTATGCAAAGTGAAGTCTTGGCCAACACACCTGAGTAGAGTAGTGATGTAGCAATCACACGAGCTCCCATTCACCGACACTTACCGTATTACAAATACTGTATGTATCTGTAATAGGTAATGTTTAAGCCAGACAACAGCCCCTTTTGTGAATGAGAAAACAAGGCTCAGAGAGATGAACAATTTTGCATAAATTGACTCAACTAGGTGAGTGACAGAGTTGGGTTGTAACTCAGGTTTGTCCGAGTCTGAGCCATGCTCTTTCTGCAATATTTCCCTGGTATCAATTCATTTCCCCTTTTGGAGTTCCAAGTAGCTTTGCTATTTATAAAAAGAAAGAACTGAGTACATGCCTCCTCCAAACCACTTGCTGAGGTAAGGGTATCAAAAAGGAATTCACTGTGTAAACAAATGAACTTTGAGCTGGCCTACTGCTCTAAGCAGATTTACTCAATGATTGAATATACCTTCCAAATTTATTTTCTCATAAAATGGCCACCATTTATTAAAAGGCAATTCTGCTTATCGAATTGATATTTTACAAGCAGCTTATTTTGTCCGCTAGGCTAGAAGCTTTTAAGAGGAATCCCCCAATTTTTTTTTGAATGAATAAAATAATTGGTTGGAACTCTGCAAAGGGATTTTCTATACCTCTTAACTGCTGTCCACAACCAAAATAAACTGTCTCCTCAGAAATAGCTTACAACCAGAATTATAGTAGCTTCTCTCTGGTCCCTCAATTTATATGAAAATCTAGTATAGATGGATTGTTTCCTGTACCTCTTCTGCTCAATTAAGAGAATTTTGCACTGTCTTTATGTTAGTGAAAAGTCACTCTTTTCCTAGTTAGGGATGCTAAAATTAAAAAGGCACTGAACAGTTGGTTCCAAGATCAGACACAAGAGAAGACAAGAGGCATGAGTGTGATTATTATCTGCATTTAAACAAAATAAATTTACAAAGCCTATTGTTGAATGTGTGGGTGAGGGAAGCCATGAGCACTTTCCCGTAAGCAGTGTACAGTGGGTAGGAATCCATTTCTTGCCCACTGGAGGTGTGCAAAGTGTCTTGTCGGTCTCTCTAATTAGTGGGCTGTCTGCTCTCCCTGTAAGTGAGCCTAGACTCACTACAGGTTCTTTTGGGCACTCCATCCCTCTCCTCCTCAGAGGTAAGATTTTATGCCCCAGTGTTCCCACCATTTGTGCCTGCAGAGGCACTACTCATGGGAGAAACTGTACAGAATGTGATGTGTTCATGGTGAGGGGATATGTGGGGTTCAATACCCAGTGCTGAAAGTAAGTGATCATAATTTGAGAAAATAATGTGTTTACCTTTTGGAAAACATGGCTCATTACCTGAGGCAGGTCATGCTTGGGAGACACTTACTGAGAAAGTGACTTGAAAGAACAGGTTGTTGACTAGAGCTTCCCGTAAGCCAGTGAGTGAGCAGGGGAGCTATCAGGCCGTAAGGGCTGCGTCATTCCCCTTCACTTTGGGGGTGATGAAGATGGCAGGGGAAACTGTCAGCGGTGTGGCCCACTGAGCCTTCCTGACACTTTTGAACTAAACAAGGGTCCTAGCTTGTGAATCGGTTAAAACCCAAAGTCCTTCCCAAGGAGCGTAATATGATCTAAATGTTTTCTGTGATGGTGGAAGTCCTGAACACAGGCACAAAGGTGAGACTTGTTGTCCTGTACTTTCATTGCTATGGTTACCCAAATAGCCTCCCTAAATAACCGCTTTTAAAACTTGCTCTTTTTTTTTTTAATGTAAATTGGTGCAGCCACTGTGGAAAACATCATGGAAGTTTCTCAAAAAACTAAAAATAGAGCTACCATATGACCCAGCAATTCCACTCCTAGGTACATATCCAAAAAAAAACCCAAACACTGATACAAATAGATATATGCACCCCAATATTCATAGCAGTGTTATTTACAATTGCCAAGATATGGAAGTAGCCTAAGTGTCTATCAACAGATCAATGGATGAAGAAGGTGTGAGATATATATACATACACACACACACACACACCCCCCCCCCAATATATACAATGGAATACTACTCAGCATAAAAAAGAATGAAATTTTGCCATTTGCAGCAACATGGATGGACTTGGAGGGCGTTATGCTAAGTGAAATAAGTCGGACAAATAAGGACACGTACTGTATGATATCTCTTATATGTGGAATCTAAAAAAATATAACAAACTAGTGAATATAATAAAAAAGAAACAGACTCACAGATATAGAGAACAAACTAGTGGTTACCAGTGGTGGGAGGAGGGGCAATATAGGGGTAGGGGAGTGGGAGATACAAACTACTGGGTGTGAGATAGGCTCCAGGATGTATTGCACAACATGGGGAATATAGCCAATATTTTGTAGTAACTGTAAATGGAACGTAACCTTCAAAAATTGTATAAAAATTTTAAAAAATTAAAATGAAAAAATTAAGTTAACAAACGTAAAACAAAACAAAACAAAAACAACTCTTGCTCTTAAACCCTTCAAGGCACCACTGCTGTCCCTTCCCCAACTCCAGTGCCCATGGGAGGGAACATCCTCAAATTACTCTCCTTCTCTTGCTCTGCATCAATACATCCAAAGTGCTGTCTTTGTCTTTCCTCGCCCTTCCTTAGTCTTTCCTCAAGCCCTGCCTGCTGGTGCTAAGTTGCAGCCTAACTGCTAATTAAGAGAAAGAGAATCTCCTGGAAAGAGAAAGAAGTTGCCTTCCAAGGCCTAGGGCTGCACCTGCACCTGAGCAGGTAACTGGCAATTTAGTCTTTCATTGGGTCATCCTTAACGCTTCCCATCCTCGGGCAGGAGATGCTGCCTTCTAAGAGATGGTTTCGTTTGTCTAGGGACAAGTCTGAATGGAGCATGGCACCCAGAACAACTCAGTCCCTTAGTGACCGGGGAAGCATTTGATGAGTCAGGCTACCATATGTTTTTTGTGTGTGTGTGTTTGTTTTGAATTTTATTTTATTTATTTTTTATACAGCAGGTTCTTATTCGTTATCTGTTTTATACATATTAGTGTATATACGTCTAATCCCAATCTCCCAATTCATAGGGCTAGGCTGCCATATGTTTTGTTGAGAGTGACCAAACTGTGCTTTTGGAAAGACTCAAGTGTGGAAATAAAGGAGGGGACCAAAGTTTGCTGTGTGCCTACAGTGGAGTGCCAGCGTGGTAGGAAGCATTGTTTTGGATAAATGCGCAAATTTTGGAGTCATCCCCACCTGGGTTTGATTTTGGCTTCCTCTTCCAGCTGCCTGACATTAATCAAGTCACATATTTCCCTGACATTCCTCTTCTGTGTACTGTGGATGATATTTTCTTTCTCACAGAATGTGGTGGGGATCAAGTGAGAAAACAGACCTGAAAGCACCTCTCACAGTGGATGACAGGATGGTAGTTGTAATTATCAGGTACTTTGAATATGTTACCTCATTAAACCTCAAATTAATAAGGTAGGGTAGGGGCTATCATCTTCATTTGACCAAATAAGGAAGTCAGGCGTCAAAATATTCTCTCTCTGAACATCACCCAAACCCTGGGCTCATTGGATCCCGAATTGTGCCTTTTCCACCCCCCGCCCCTCCCCCGAGGGGACTCGAAGAATGTACTGGCTGCACAGGTCGGTGGCAATGAGGCAAATGAAATTAATGACCCTGGAGATGGAGAACTATGACCTCTCAAAGCAATTCAGCTGCGAGACGCAACCCACGCACGCAAGGTCATTTCCATACGTAATTAGCAGCCCCCGGGAGCCAGCCTCCCAGTACCAGAGCAAAGGCAGCTTTCCCTGCGCGTAGCTGTGGAAAATTCCGGAGCTATGGCTGCTGAGGTAGAAGTTTGGGGAGGCACACAGGCTTCTCCCGAGAAGCACGGTTTCCCCCGCTCGGGTGCAGAGCATGGGATTCTGGGCCCCGCGGCGGCGTAGGCGCTACGCTTGGACGACCGGCTTCTCCTTTAGGTGAGTGGCCCGGAACGGACTTAGCTTCCTTCCTTGGCTGGTATCAGGATAAACTGCAGAGTTTCCTCTCTGTCTCAGTGACGGTGGCACACATAAGCAGATGACAGTGGAAGTGGGTGCAGGGCTGTATGTCGTGAGGGTGGGTGTGTTCTGTGTACGGGCGGGGGAGTTCGTGTTGAGAGGGGAGAGGCCTCAGAAGCCCTGGGCGTCGGAGATGGGGAGTCCCAAGTGTTTCCCTGCCTACCAGCCTCCGTCCGCGTGGTTTGTGTCCGATAAGACCTTTAGACTCTGTCCAGAGCGTGAGATCCAGGGCTGGCCCCTCACCTGGCACTACCATAGAGTGCCTGCGCCTCTCACCCCCCCTTCAGGATTCCTCTCTTTGCCACTGAGCCCTTGGATGAGCATGTGCTGTCCTCTCCCCGCTCAGAGAGGGGAGAGGCAGGAACAGGTGAGGTGCTTGTGTCCGGAACTGGCTGTCCTAGATGTGAATCCCAGGGTTCTCTTGGGCTACCTGTGTAAGCTTGCACAAGTGATGTAACCTCTCCTCCCCTGGGCCTGACCTCCACCCTTCATGGCTGAGCTCACCTCAGGCCGACCCTCAGGGTCTCCCCAGGGGCCACTGCATCTTCCTGCTCTAGTTACATCACTGTCCTGGGGGAGGGGAGGGGCCCTTCAGCATCATTTCTAGGGAACAGGCCCCACGTTCGGGGGTCCTGGACCTTTAGAGACTAGCCTACAGCTTAGGCTTGCAGCCACCAGGCGGTGAGGTAGGGCTCGGTGTCCAGGACTCGGGAAGCCTGACGCTCCCTGGAAACTCGCTGTGATGCCAACAGGCAGAGCTGGTGAGTCAGGCTCTCCCCGCCTTCCCAAACTCCCTCTGGCAGCTGTCTGACCTGCTTTGACTTCTTTTTGCTTTCAAGGCTGCTCTCGATATTTGTCTTAACCAGATTTTACACGGTGTGATGTGCCTGAGGCCCCAAGCCCTCCTGAAGAGGGAGAGGGCTGGTTCCTCTCTCTGCTGTTCACAGTTTGCCAAAATGGGCAGGGATGGGCTGTGGAAAAGCTGCCCATGGGCTCGGGGAACTTGAATGGTTTTTTGCTTATGCAGTCGTTGAGCTTGATTTAGGTTGTAATTTCCTGAAGATGAATTTGTAAGAAGCCAACATTTTCTGTGGGATAAAAACAAGCACTTAACTACAGTAGCACAAATGATGGGCAGGCAAAACTGCTAAAAGGAGCAGAGGCAGGAGAAAAATGTGGTGTGTAGTTTGGGGATTAGAAGTCCGGGCCCTGGACTGGAGATAAGGGGACCTTTTCTGGGATAGCTGGGTGCTTTCGCAATGCTTCCACATTTAATTCTCAGAGCCAGCTTATGGAGGTGAGCCCTGCTCTCATTTGAAAGAGGAAACTGAGGCTCAGGAAATTTAAGTCATCTGTCCAGTTTCACTGAATTAGTGATAATCCAAATAGCTAACACTTATTCACTGATGGCGTATGCTAGGAATTGTCCTGAGTGCTTTGTGTGTATTAGCTCAATCCTTACAGTAATAACCCCATGGGGAAAGGAGGGCTCTGTGTACAGCTGTTTTTTTTTTTTTTTTTTAAATCATCCTCATTTTTCTGTTGAGAAAGTTGAGGCAATGAGATATGAAGGGACCTATTACAGTCACCCAGCTGGGACGTAAACCCGGGAGGTCAGATACCGAACTCTGCTCCTTTAACCCTGGTTTTGTAGCACTCATTTTCCCAGAAGATATTGGAGATGGGATTGATCCCAGGCCCGGCTGACGTCAGATGTCGTGTGCCCCTTCTACTCCACTGGAAATTCAAATAATTGGTGGGCTGTGTGTGCGTGTGAATGTATATGGGGGATGAGTTCAAAATATGCAGCCCTAGACATCTCAATCATGCAACCTGTACTATTGCTTGCCTAACATTTTCTGGAGGGAAGAAAGGCTTAATGGGAAGCCTTTCTATTTGGGAAGAAGGCTTAATGTCTACCTTTCATGAGACAGGCAGAATCAGCTCACATAAAATACCGAGAACATCAGCCGATATAGAAGAAGTATTCAAAACCTAATGGTTGCCCAGGGCAGCTTGTTCCTGTTGTAGCCCTCCCTGAGGACAGGACCGTTTCGTGTTCAGTTTTAGGTCCTCATGGCTTCACTGCATGAGTAGAAGATTGTTCCTAGACTTGTTTTGTGTTTTGTGGGGAGATATTCGTTAAATATTTGTTTGTTGTACTGAAATAAGATTGACTTGGGCCTCAAAAAAATGGATGTGGCTAGGTGGGGAGGGCGGGGGGGGGAAGTGGAACATATTTCAGGAGGGGAACACAGAAAGCAAAGGACTGGGGAGCTGGGCTAGGCATGATGTCTCTGTGACTCAGGAAAATGTTTGGATTGACTGAAGCAGAAACTGAGTTTGGATAGAGGATATAGATCATGGAACATCAGGCAGAGGTGTATCGAATGGGTGTGGTTGGCTAAAGCGAGCCAAGGAAGGTTTAGGAAGAAGGTCACTGATGAGAACAACTTTGGAGGATGATCACCCTGGTCGGGGGAGACTGGCTGAACTGGGGGGACAGGCTGAAAAGTCAGCTAGCAGATGGCTTCAGAAAGCCAGGAGTGAGGGAATTGGAGCTATTGCAAACCAGATCATCGAGAAAACAGAGTCACAGGATCTCAGGGAGAGGGGGATTTTGGAACTTATCTAGGGATCAGGCTTAATTGTCTCAATGGTTTCTAGCTCAGTGACTGTCCAGTATTTGAGTAAAAACTAAAAGGGATGGAGAACTCATTATCTCCTCTTCCAGTTTTGGAAAGCCCTGTAGAAATGTCTTTGTAGTTAGTAGGCCAAAATGGCCTCCGAGTCAATTTTATACATTGGTCATTTCGAAAGAATAGCTGTTATGAAAAAAAGAAAAGCAAGATATTTATGAGAATAGTGAAAAGAGTCAAGATTGGAGTCCAAGGCTCAGGCATGCGTGGCTTTGAGCAAGTCGGGGTAAACGCTGAGTTTTATTTACTTCTGTGACAGTGGGGATGAAACACGTCCTGCCTGGTTCTCTGGTCTATTTGGAGGACCAAATGATATGCCTTGTGACAATGTTTTGGAAACTTCAAAATGCCTTATAAAGGAGGGGAAGGTAAGATGACTAACGCTCCACAGGAGGGAATATAGTACAGTTTAGTGACAGAGAAAGCTGGATGCAAATTCTAACTCTGCCACTTTCTAGCTGTGTGATCTGGGGCTCCATCTCTAACCCTCGTTTCCATAGCCGCAAAATGGAATAAAAATAGTCAACTCTAGAAAGTTGTTGTAACAACTCAATTTGGTAAAGGACTCAGCACAGAGTCTGCTTGACATATAATAAGCCACAAATAAATACAGTTACTGTTATTATTGATAAATGACGACTCCTGCATACAGGAGATGGGTCGAGAACAAGGAGTCAAATCCATGCACTTGAACTTGAGGGATTAAAGAAGTGATGGTAGCATTGACAGGGCCTGAGGATGTGAGGGAAGCTGGTTGGGATGAACTAGCAGAAGTTTGGAAAATGCACGACAAGCGGCATGGCTCTGTGTGTTTATACAGATGCCTCGGGCAGGATTTTGACAGTGGCTGTTTTTTGCGTCTGCTCAATATCGAGCGGCTGTGTTCTCTCTCTGAACAAGTATAACAAGAGTTGATGGAGTAAAATATAGTGCAGGAGTTCACAGCCCATTCTGCCGAGTTCCATGCCATAAACGATCAGGAGCTCAATGCATTGTTAGCAGATAGAGTGTCAGGTTTAGGTGCCAGGGTGGTGAAAGAAATGTCATCACCTACACATTCCAGTGGAGGGGCCGTCCTGTTCTTGGCCAGGATGGCCGTTTGGCAGAAAAGTCAAGCATCTGTAGACACTCTCATGTACAAACCCACGCAGAAGGAAGGTCAGTTGTTACAAGGGCTCCGATCGCAATGATTGCAGCTGCTTAGTTGGATTTTGTGCCCATCCGAAAAGATGCTTTTCAATGAGTAACGAGTCTCAGGTAAATGATGAACTCGCATTAGCAGGTTAAAGGCTCATCATTATAGCAGAGGCAGTGCTTGTGGAAGGTGCAGGGAGGAGTGTCCTTGTACCAACCAGGCTAAGTGCCTGGTAAGGTAAGAGCATGAGTTTGATATTATTTGTGTTCAGGAGAGAGAGCACTTCGGAAAGCCTACATCTCAAGAAAGTTTCTTCAGTTGACTGTCAGGCAAGCTGATGTCCACCCAGGAGATCCCTTTTTTACAGATGAAAAAGCTGACAATGACAGTTTACCCAGCTCTCCCCAAATCACACCGTTTGTCTGTCCTCTCTCCATATTCAGCTATGTTGAGGGGGAAAGATAATCATTTAGGGAAATTGTAGAGAGAAATAAAGGCAAAGCAACACTCAGAGATGATAGAAGCCATGCTTTCTCTAGGTTGGCAAAGGACTTGATACCAGAAGGTTGTTGACGGTAACACTCAACTTATCTCACATGGTAAACTTCTAGTTATTTGTCTTGGAATTTCTTCTGCTTCCTTGTCTTCAAACATCTTCTATAAAGTGGAGATTCCTAAATAGCTTTTCCTAGTCCAGATCTGTCTCCTGAGTTCAATAATCCTATATCCATTTGCCCACAGACTCAACACCTGGACACTTCACAGGTGTTTCCAACCCAAAATGTCCAACAAGACTTAGCATCTCATGCCAGTACCTACATCCTTCCTAGACGCACTGTGTAGGTGGGTGCTGCCACCATCTGATCGGGAAAGCCAGTACGGGGAACCGATGCTCAACCCCACCCTTCCCCACATTTGATCCCTCACAATCTCTCAGCTCCGTCTCCAGCACCACCACAGGACTTCTCACCCAGTCTTTCCTATCCCATGTAATAGATTTAATATCCTAATTGGTCTCTGGGACTCATTATCTGCTCTACCCACCTCACCCCTGTTCTGTCTACTCTAACCAGAATGGGAATTTGATACTGCTCTTCTACCTGAAGTCTTCCAGTGCTGTCCCCTCAATACAGAATAAGGTTCCAAAGAAGGATATCCACGAGCCTTCAAATTTTGGCCCTTGCCTCCACTGCTGGCCTCATCCCCTGCCGCTCTCCCTGTGAGCTGTAGCAGACTTTTTTGGTGCCCTGCACACATCCTGTGGCCACATCAGTGTGTGGAAACCAACTTCCAGGGGAGAGTATCTGCTTGTATCAGTGTGAGGCTTTCTCCAGTGCAGGAAGGCTGCTCTGTCCGGTGCACGTGGCAGGCCAGGAGAACCAGGGAACTAACCGTGGAGTTTTCCTCCACCAATGCCAGGGATTTGGTGCATAAAGATCATGACTCCATTGTCCCTCCAGTGAGATAACTCTGAGGCCTGTGATCTCTACCATTTTCCAGAGTTTTCCCACAGGACTGAGCTTCGGGCTGTCTCCTGGATCGCTATTTGCCAAGTGATAAAAGTCGTCAAAACATTTTGGTAAATAAATTGACGTGTTTGGAATTAGGAATGCAAAAGAGAGTCACCTGGAAGCTGATAGCTCCATGGAAATGTAGGCATTCATTCATGTAAAATAATTATTAAGCAACTACTACGTGCCAGGCACACTTCCAGTAATTTGGGATACAACGGTAGGCAAAACACAAGTCTCTTCCCTGGTGAAGCACAGGAGATAGCGTGTACATCACAGATACAACAAACTAGTAAATTTTGTGTGGTTAGAAGCTAATCAATGCTATGGACCATAAAAAAGAACGAAATTGGGTCATTTGTAGACACGTGGATGGACCTAGAGACTGTCATACAGAGTGAAGTAAGTCAGAAAGAGAAAAACAAATATCGTATATTAACGCATGTATGTGGAATCTGGAAAAATGGTGTAGATGATCCTATTTGCAAAGCAGAAATAGAGACACAGACGTAGAGAACAAATGTATGGATACCAAGGGGGAAAGGGTGGGGGGTGGGGGGAGGAATTGGGAGATCGTGATTGACACATATACACTATTGCTACTGTGTATAAAATAGATAACTAATGAGAACATACGGTATAGCACAGGGAACCCTACTTGATGCACTGTGGTGACCTGACTGGGAAGGAAGTCCAAAAGGGAGGGGATATATGTATTGATATACGTATGGTTGATTCACTTTGCTGTACAGTAGAAACTAACAACGTTGTAAAGCAACTATACTCCAATTAAAATTAATTAAAAAAAAGAAGCTAATCAACTCTATGGGAAAAACAAGGCAAAGAGGGCAAGCAAATCAGAGCATGCTGGCGAGAGGCAGTGGTAGAGATGCAGGTTGCAAATAGAATGTAATGAGATCCAGAAACAACAGCTATAGAACCCGAGAAGTGAGTGTGTGCATTAGGCTGGAGTTGTTCTGAAAGCTAGTTGACAAGGTCAATTACCAACACGCAGTACGGTAATTTTGCTTCCAGTAGGCTAGACATTTGTGCTTCAGTGTACACCAGCCCTATTCTATCTAGGCTTGTAATATCCTTAGTTAAAAATGACTGCTTTCCTAGACATGTGGTCCCCAGGCAGAATGCCCGCTGTGCATCCAATTTTTTAATGCAAAATGTCTTTCCAGCACAGAAATGTACTGCCAGTTTATTGAAGTTCACGGAGAGAATACTGGTTGACAAAGCATATTAGGGAGGGGTGTTACATTGGCGGTAAAGTGGAGGGATGGAGCAGACTGGGGACCATGCGTCCAGGAGAGCAGGCCTTCTCAACTAAATTCACATCACAATTTTCATCAACCCACTTTTCAGAAAAACCACCCAGGTTAGAAAAAAAATATTGCGTGAGCAATCAGAATTACTGTGGTCGACCTAAGGCACTAATAGTTAATATAGAAAATCCACCTTTTGGACATTCTCATAAAAAGAACCATAAAGAGTAGGGGGTTAAATGGGGTCTAGGGGGTATAAGAATATTTTTAAGAGCAAGTGCTTTAAAAATGAGATTGACAGGAAGTCTAAGGGAGATGATGGCTCACTATGTCAGGAGGCCCTAAAAGTAAAATTCTGAAAGTATAAATCACAAAGGGTCTCAATGAAAGGCAGGAGGTACTTAAAGAAACCAGTACCTTGGAGGTGATGGATACGTTTATTACCTTGAATGTGGTGACGGTGTCATGGGTGTATGTATATGCCCAAACTCATCAAATTGTATACATTAAACATGTGTAGGTTTTTTGTATGTCAGTTATATGTCAATAAAACTATTTTAAAAAGTTAAAAAAAAAGAAACCAGTACCACTTCACAGAAAACTCTGCCAAGTTTGATGTTTAAATATGAATAAGGAGGCCAGAGCTTTCAGGATTTCCTGCTTGGAGCCCTGGAGCACTGTAGGGGATGGGATATTGAGGAAGTGCTGCTTAAACTTTTCAGTGGCTCGCTGGAGCACGTGATGCAATCCAGATCACTTACAGGGCACGTAGGACCATTCACAACTGGACCCCGGTCTGCACTGTTAGCTCATCTCTCACACTGCGCCCCAGTGTCTCCAACCCAAGACTCCAAGTGGGAGAAACTCCTGGCACTTCCTGGCCCCTTTCTCCAACTCTATGCTTCCACTCCTTTTTCCTGCCCAGAGGACTGACAACAGCTACTATGATATCCCTGTAGAACATTTCCTCTCCGATTTCTTTTCATAGCCCCTGTTCACACATCAGGTCACTTTTTCTCTAGCATTTATCTGTTTCTATGACACTATAAAAGCCATAAAGGCGGGGTTCCTCATTCTATTACATCTCCTGTGTCTAGCACGGTACTTGACACATAGTGTTTAGTAAAAGGTGCGTAAATGAATAGAGTTAATGAATTAATGTTAGATAAATGCTGCCTTCTTCTCTTTTGTGTTTAACAACCCAATAAACGTTTCTTTAGTGATTTGAAGTGTGTCTCGCAGCAACATTCTCATGAGGCTATATTATTATTTCTGTTTTACTGATGAAAAAGTGGTGGCTCAAAGAGTTAGCTGATCTCTCTGAGTGTGGTAGGCTGAATGCTGGCTCCCAGAGGCATTCAGGTCCTCATTCCTGGAAGCTGTGAATGTTACATTATATGGTAAATGGGATTTTGCAGGTGTGATTAAAGACCTTGATTTGGGAGATTATCTTGATTATCAGAGTGGGCCCAAGTGTCCTTATAAGAAGGAGGTAGAGGGAGATTTTACTAATAGAAGAAGGTGACATGACCTCAGCAGAGACAGAGATTTAAAGATGCTACTGCTGACTCTGAAGATGGAAGAAGGGGCCACAAGCCAAGGAGTGCAAGGTATACAGTGCTAGACACTGGAAGGCCAGAAAACAGATTCTCCCCTAGAGAGAAGAGGGGAGGGTGGTCCTGCCAACACCTTGATTTCTACCCTGTGGGACCCACTACCTACTTTCTGACCTCAGAACAGTAAGAGAATGAATGTGTATTGTTTTAAGCCACTAAGTCATGGTCATTTGTTACAGCAGCTGTGGGAAACTGATAGACCAAGATTCTAAGGGCAAGTCGTAGTATAGGAGTCAGATGATGTGTCATCCTAACTGTGGAGCTCCCCATTAAGAGCTGTGCGTTTGGGATTAGTCATTTAATCTCTCAGTCTCAGGGCAGCAAGCCACATGGAATACTGTTCTTGCAGAAGTGTCACGCAAGAGCCTTGTTCTCTCTCTGTGAGGTGGGCTGAGGAGCCCTTGTAGGCAGGACACTTCTGGAGAGAGGCAGCCAGAGACTGAATTCACTGTGCCCTGCCCACCACCCAAATGTTCCACAGCAGCCCTGCCAGGGAGAGTCACAAAAAGCATCCTGCAGCCCTGAGCGAGTCAGGGCAGAGCATGGGACCGGGAAAGGGGTTCCTTCTCTTGCCGAGGGAGGGGGTAGTTTGTTTGCACCCATGTACGTCACCATGCATCATCTTGGTTAATCCTCAGCCATGGTGCTCTTTTTTTTTTTTTTTTTTTTTTTTCGGTACGCGGGCCTCTCATTGTTGTGGCCTCTCCCGTTGCGGAGCACAGGCTCCGGACGCGCAGGCTCAGCGGCCATGGCTCACGGGCCCAGCCACTCCGCGGCATGTGGGATCTTCCCGGACCGGGGCACAAACCCGCGTCCCCAGCATCAGCAGGCGGACTCCCAACCACTGCGCCACCAGGGGAGCCCCAGGGTGCTCTTCTTACTTGTTTTTTATAGATGAAGAAAGTAGGGATTCGAGGGATTAAGTAATTTATCCAAGGTTGCATGGTGAATGGCCAAGCGGGGTCCCAAGGTGGGACCCGCAGCATCAGCATCACCTGGTTATTGCATTACTAGAAATGTAATTATTACATTATTAGAAATGTTAATTCTCAGCTTCCACCTTGAACGTACTGAATCAGAGACTCTGGGGTGGGGTGGCAGGAACCTGTGTTTGAACAAGCTTTCCAGATTCTGCTCTCTGCTTAAGTTTGAGAACCACTGCTCTATGCTATTCTTCTTAGAGTCTTTTGGAAGGATGGTCACCATCTTGGCCCAGGCTCAGGCTGCTTGCTACTCTGAGTTAGTGTTCAGCACAGGCAGTAGGAAGTGGCCAGTGTGCATGGTGCAACGATATTCCAGATTTTGCGTAGTGATTGGTGACTACGGTATAAGGTCTTTCAGTGGTAGATATGGGAGAGAAGAGGAGGAATCCAACACAGAGTCAGAAATCCTGCTTGCTGCCTGCAGAGTATTTGCTATGAAACCCTTAGCTACAGATAAACGTCATCTCTATTCTATTTTAGTTATCTGATAATTAGCCTGAGACAACAAAAGGAGACTGATGTTGTTTCCGTTGATACCATTATCAACATTTTTAAAGCACCTACGTGTATCTGGAATTCTCAGCACTAGATGTGACCCCCATGTTCTTGGAGCTTACAAGACAGAGAGCCCGAACTACAATGAACAGAAGCCCAGGATGGGGCAGGGCCTGAAATCAATTCTGGAGGAGGCCTGACCTCATGCTCTCCCAGTCTCATGAAGGATTTAGTGAGCTTGAATATTCCCAGATGATATATCTATTAGTCAGCTGCCTTTCTAGCATAGATATCAAAGGTAAAGTTGCTCCAGTCAACCCTAAGAAGCCCTCCGCGGTCTTCAGATGTCTGGCCACTTCTTCACCCTGTGTTCTGTAGGAACAGCATAGGTGGGTCTTCATTCTCGAGGTCTGGATCATGGAGTTTTACTGCCACAGAGCTGGAGGAGAGAAGATCTAACCTAGCAGTGGGATAGTAGCAAACTAAGGGGTATATATTTTGGTGGGGAGAAGATCTTTCTAGGCAGTATGCCCTAAAGAAATAATAGATGTCTAGTAGTGAGAATGTGTAAAGTCTATTTTTCAGCTTCTGGTTTTTATATAACCCTTAAGACCTCTGTATTTTGAGATGATACCTTTGCCGAACCAACTTCCGGTTCCTCTTGTGTGGCTCAGCTGCTTCCAAATAGTTTGCGACACGCGGGCAAAGGTTGCATCAAATCAACAGTTATCGAGCCAATGACTTGAAGTTTTGGATCTAACATAATTTAATCCTCACCCTCCCTCCCGCCAAGCAGGAGTCAAACCATTGGAAGCACCAAACCTTACTTGTCCTGCCTCTAAAATTGTGCCGTAGTATTTTCATTCATTCATTCATTCTTTTAGTCATTAAAACACAAATTACTGAGCAAATACTATATGCCAGTAACTGTGCTAAGTATGGAGGATACAATGGTGAGAAAAAGCAAATGCACTTCCTGCCCTCATAGAGCTTACAGTCTGGAATGGTAGACAGCTATCAGTCAAATAATCACAAAAGTAAATGTGAAATTGTGACTCCAGCAGTGCTGAGGGAGGAGATAACTGGACACAGGGGGTGGGAGTGGGAGACACGTCTGCAAAGGTTCCACACAGGAGGAGGCTTGGCCAGTGTGAGGGACTGAAAGGAGGCCAGACTGGATGGAGGGGAGACAGGGAGAGAGAGAAGAAATTGGGGTGGGGGAGGCAGAACTTGCAGATCTTAAAAGTTCCCAGATATACCTAAAAAGCAGCAGGTTTCAGCGAGAGAGTATGTGATCAGATTTGCATTTTTAAGATGCCACTTTGGCTTCTTTGTAAAGCAGCAACTGGAGAGGGTCCAGGAGAATGGTTTGCAGATTTCTTTTGGCAAGTGATATTGGTAGCTAACCTCATGTGGTAGTGGTGGCATGGAGGGAAGAGGACCCACTCAAGAGGTAAGTTAACTCGATTTAGTGATAGGTCAGATGTAGGGCAAGAGGCATCAAGGATGAATCCAAAGTTTTTAGCTTAGGAATAATAATAACCAACATATATTGTATCTAATACATACAAGCACTGTCCTAAGTGCTTTAATCATTTTAAATCATTTAATCCTCACAGCATCCCTAGGAGGGAGAGGTGATTATCATCGTTAGTTTACAAGTGGAGAAGCAGAGACGCAGAGAGGTTAAGCATGCTTCCTAAGATCTCACAGCTAGTAAGTGACAGAGCCAGGGCGTGAATCCAGCAATCTCCCTTCATATCCTGTGAACGTAACTGTGACATTGAACGATCTCCTGGAATGGATGGATTGAGACTCATTTAGATAGAGATGGATGGACACTTAGTTAGTATAATGTACTAGGTTCAACCTAGTCTCTGCTCAAAACTACATAAATGGGTAGGGGTGGTGGAAGATATGCCACCTGACTAGGAGGACTTTGGAAGGCTGGAATGTGGATAGAAGAGTAACAGACAGGGCCAGCTTTGCTGTTGGAGGAAAACAACTAAACTAGGAGCGGGAAACCTGGCTAATTACAGGGCCTTGAGAGAGCAATCAACCACTTGAATCCTCTGATCCCTCACCTTGAACTGGGGACAGCCACACTGAGTTGCCAAATAATGAACACAGAAGGCACTAGTGCTGTGCCTGACCTAAAGTAGGTTATCAGGAAGCCAATGATAAACTTGAATCTGTACTAAGGGAAGTAGAGGAGGACAAGGCTCACACTTGTCCATCTGCCAAAACTGTGGCTGACCATACAGCTCATTGAAAAGAACAGACATGGAAACTTGTCACAAGGACAGAGCCCTTTGACTCAATGAGGACAGATGGTGTCAAGGCACAGCTTACTGCCGAGCTGGCTGGGTTGTTAAAGTAGCTACAGGCAGAATTTTTTGCCCCATTAACTGCTGAGAGCCGGTGTTGGGAGCCTGTAAACGAATTCCCAATTCACACCCTCAGTCAAATAGCTGGGTCTCTCAGGCTCCCTAATCAGGCTGGGCATCAGAACACTCTAGCTGCTCACTAGCTGTTTCTTTGACCCAAAGTGCTGCAAACTTGCCTCGGTTCTGCCTGGTTAATAGCCAGCCAAGGACCAGCTTGCCTAATTCCTCAGCGTGCATCCTTCAGCAACGTGACGTTTGCAGCAGTGGCTCTCAATAAATCAAGGGTAGGCTTCTCACACTCTGGAAAGAGGTGCTCGTCCATGGCAGTGCATCTCAAACTTTCCTGTGTTCACAGACCATCTTGAGATATTGCAGAAATACATATTCTGATTGAATGGGTCTGTTCTAATTGTACTAGTTTTCCTTTTTTTCTCATTAAAATTATTCTATTTTTTGAGGTATAATTGACATATAACATATTAGTTTCAGGTATATAGCATAATAATTTGATATTTGTATATATTGCAAAATGGCGACCACAGTAAATCTAGTTCACATCTGTCATGATACATAGTTACAAACATTCTTTTTCTTGTGGTGAGAACTTTTAAGAAGTATTTTCTTAGCAACTTTCAAACGTGCAATACAATATTATTAACTGTAGTCACCACGCTGTACATTACATCGCCATGACGTGTATCTTATGACTGGAAGTTTGTACCTTTTGACCCCATTTACCCATTTCACCCACCCTCCCACCCCCGCCTCTGGCAACCACCAATCTGTTCTCTGTATCTATGAGATACTTCTAATTTTTTTTTTAAGATTCCACATATAAGTGGGATCATACAGTTTTGTCTTTCTCTGTCTGACTTATTTCACTTAGCATAATGCCCTCAAGGTCCATTCATGTTGTTGCAAATGGCAAGATTTCTTTCTTTTTTATGGCTGAATAATATTCAATTGTGTGTGTGTGTGTGTGTGTGTGTGTGTGTGTGTGTGTATCACATTTCTTTTATCCATTAGTCCATCAGTGGACACTTAGGTTGTTTCCACATCTTTGCTCTTATAAATAATACTGCAATGAATATGGGCATGCAGATATCTTTTTGAGATAATGATTTTATTTCCTTCAGTTATATACCCAGAAGTGGAATTGCTGGATCATATGGTAATTCTATTTTTAATTTTTTGAGAAAACTTCTTTTCATAGTGGCTGCATTCATTTACATTCTCACCAACAGTGCACAAGGGTTCCCTTTACCCACATTCTTGCCAAGACTTGTAATTTCTTGTCTTTCTGGTAATGGCCATTCTAATGGGTGAAGTGATATCTCATTGTGGTTTTGATTTGCATTTCCCTGACGACTAGTGATATTAAGCACCTTTTCATGGACCTGCTGGCTATCTGGATGTCTTCTTTGGGAAAATGTCTTTTCAGGTATTCTGCCCATTTTTAATCAGATTGTGTGTTTTTATTGCGTTGTATGAGATCTTTACATATTTTGGATATTAACCCCTTATCAGATATATGATTTGCAGAATGTTGCCTTTTTATTTTACTAATGGTTTTCTTTGCTATGCAGACCTTTTTAGTTTGATGTAATTGCACTTATTTTTTGCATTTGTTGTCTGATTCAAAAAATTATTGCCAAGACAGATGACAAGGAGCTTACTACTATGTTTTCTTCTAGTAGTTTTATGTCTTATCTTCAAATCCTTTATACATTTTAAGTTAGTATTGTGTTACATAGTGGTCCAGTTTCCTTCTTTTGTGCTATCCAGTTTTCCCAAAACCATTTATTGAAAAGACTATCCTTTACATATTGTATATTCTTGGCTCCTTTGTCAGAATATAAATGACCATACACGCATGGGTTTATTTCTGCATTCTCTATCCTGTTCCATTGATCTATGTGTCTGTTTTTATGCCAATACCACCATACTGTTTTGACCATTATAGTTTTGTAATATAATTTGAAATGAGGAAGCAATATGCTGCTAGCTTTGTTGTTCTTTCTGAAGATTACTTTGGCTATTTGGTCTCTTTTGTGGTTCCATACAAATTTTAGGATTGTTTGTTCTATTTCTGTGAAAATTGCCATTGGACTTTTGCTAGGGATTGCACTGAATCTGCAGACTGCTTTGGGTAGTATGACGTTTTTACAATATTAATTCTTCCATGAGCACTGAGTATCTTTCCATTTACTAGTGTCTTCCTCCATTTCTTTTCCATGTCTAATAGTTTTCACTGTGTTCATCCATTCTCCTCTCAAGTTCAGTGAGCATATTTATGACCATTACTTTGGACTCTTTATCAGGCAAATCATTTACCTCCTTTCATTAAGGACTTTTTCTGAGGTTTTATCTTGTTCTTCCATTTGGAACATATTCCTCTGTTTTTTCATTTTTTCTTGACTCTCTGTGTTGGTTTCTATGCATAAAATAAAACAGCCACTTCTCCCAGTCTTGAAGGAGTGACCTTGTGTAGGGTAGGAAGCTTGTCATTCAGTCCTGCCTTAGATCTTGGTTGTTTCTCAAATCTCTGTGATTGTCCAAGCAGCCTATTTTTATTTTTGGTGTGTCCCAGTAGCTGGAGAGTGCCAAGAGCTGTCAGTGTCCCAAAGGGGAGGATCTCAGTCAGCACCTAATTGGAAACCAGACCCTCGGGCAGTAGCTTTTAAAGTATGCAAACACATGGAGTTCTATGGGACTGCAAGGGAAGCCCCACTGGCCACCAGAGCCAGGTGATGTAGATGTATCCCCTGTGTGGTAGTCACAAGATCAGGGGCCAGACAAGTTGTACAAGTTCCTTTCTGGGAGATACCAGCCACCTGGAGTGAGGCAGAGGGAGAGTGCCAAGATGGCATCCACTGGCTTCTGTCCCAGGAGCACATTTTCACAGGACCCTACAGTGTGCCAAATCAGAAGTCTGCTCTCAGGCCAAAGCTCCAAGCAAGCATACAGGCTTCTTTGACAGAGAGATTGGGGGTATGTTTCAGTCTTCTCTATGCACAGGTGCCCTGGGGATGGTCGCCAGCCACGGACTGTTTGTTATAGTCCTGTGGGACCCAGGAATGCAAGCCCTCCTGGCCCCTGGACTTCAGCCACAAAAACTGGGGCACTAGCCGTGTGGAAAAGCTCCCCTTGGGGAGGTATGGTTCTCTGTAGCATGGCAAAGGGAGAGTAAAAAGATAGCACCTGCCCTCTAAGATATCTGGAGAAGATTAGAGTGGGCCCTTACATATGTGTTTAATCAGAAGCCTGCCCTTCAGGTCGCAGCTATGAAAATAAGCTAATATGTATTAGTTTTCTATTGCTGCTGTAACAAGTAACCATAACTTTTATGGCTTACCAAAACACCCACTTATTTTCTCACCATTCTGTAGGTCAGTAGTCTGGGCTCAGTGTGGCTCAGCTGCTTCTCTGCTCCTGGTTTTAAAAGGTTGGAATGAATGTGTCTCAGGCTGCATCCTTTCTGGAAGCTCTGGGCATGCATCTGCCCCACATTCAGTCAAATTGATGGCAGCGTTCAGGACTGAGGTCCCTGTTTCCTTGTCACCTGTTGGCTGGGGGTTGTTCTCAGTTTCTAGACACTGCATGCATTTCTTGGCTCGTGGCTTCCTTCTTGCCTCTTCAAAGCCAGCAACTAGAGTCAAATCCTTTTCTCATCTCGAATCTCTCTGATCCCCTCTGCCTCATGCCTTCTCTGTCTCCTTCTACTACGTCCCTCTGACCTACCTTGGGCTCGCATGGATAATTCAGGAATAATCTCCTTATTTTGAAGTCAGTTGATAGTAACCTTTAATTCCATCTGCAAAGTCCCTTCACAGCAATGAATGGATGGGAATCTGGGCGGTACACTTTAGAACTCTGTCACCACACCAACCAACTCCCAGCTGCACGCTTTTAGTGGCAAGGTCCTAGCTTTAGCTTCACTGAGTTTGTGACCAAGGCTTTGTGTGTGTTTTAGGGCTGGTGATGGAATCTCCATGAAATCTCCTGGGATTTCACCTTTTCATTGAGCAGAAGGGCTGGAATGGTTTACAGGGATGATGCTGAAGATGGGGAAACTGAGGTGGACACATAGAGGGCTATACTGAAGTTATACAGAATCAAGATTAAAACTTAGTTATACCAATAACTGGTCCAGGGCAATTTCCTGAGTAAATTGTTACTTACTCAATTATTCATTTATTGACTTATTCATCTACTACTGATCAAAGAGTTATCAAGTACCTACTCTATGAAAGACATTTTGCTAGATTCATGAGATGTAAGACATTTACAGACTTTGTCCCCATGGAACAAACCTTGTACTGAGAATCACATACAACAAACAGATACTCCTACAACGAACTAGACGTTTGTAATATAATTGATATGAAAGTAAAGTAGAGGCATGGATGAGAGCTTATAATAAGGAGATCTAACCTTGTCTAGAAGGATCAGGAAATGAAGAATGACATTTAAACTGAGACCCAGGTAATAAATGTGCTAGCCAGATATAGATGATTAGGGATGGAATAGCATTAAAGTATGCAGAATGGCATGTGGGAAAGTTCTAGCCTGCAAAGCAGAATAGAGGAATCAGGAAAAGTCAGTGTTGCTAGAAAATATGAAGGAAGGGAGAGAATGGTACGAGCTGAGTTTTCGAGAGGTGGGTGGTCAGATTGACCATGGCCTTCATGACCAGGGAAAGGAATTTCAACTTTTTCCTGGGTGAAATGGGAAGCCATGGGAGGGATTTAAACAGCAGAGTCTCACGTGAGCTTTGACTTTTTAGAAAGAGCACTCTGGCTGTTATGTAGAATAGATTAGAGGAAGTAGATGAGGACATGCTGGAGTGTGGACACAAGGGGTGCATTCAGTGAGGCTAGTTAGGAGGTGTTGCAACAGCCCAGGTGGGAAGTAGCTTGACCCAGGGTGGTGTGGACAAGGATGGTGGCAGTACAGGTGAAGGACAGAAAATGGATCAAAGACATATTTTGGAGGTAGAACTGCCCTTGACTTGCTGATGGTAGACTTGCTGATGGATCAGATATGGGAATGATCAAGGGAAGATGGTCAAGATGACTCATGGTTCCTGTCATATCTGTGGCTCTTCTAATGATAAAGACAATTAAAAATCACATTCCTATACATGATTAAAAGCCTTACATTTTCTTGATAGTTTAGCTTTTATTATATTGTAACAGTTATGGGTATGAGTGTCAAGGAAATCCTGTTTAATATCACCTGAGAAGAATTTATGTTTTACTAGATTTGTCAAAGGAGCTCATGGAATTTGTATTATGTTATGATTTTGAGTATTGTAATGTTTCTCTGTGTTCCCCGTATCTCCATCCTATTTCATCCTCATTTCATCTGAGGCTAGAGTATGCAAATGATGGCTTCCAAGACAAAGAAAAATCAGCATGAAAGGGAACATCACATCCTCATTTCTTAATAGCCACTGCCTCATTTCCTTTAGGTCCTTTCTGATTTCTTTTGCCCAGATGGCCCATTGGTTGCTACTAATTCTCATGATGATACTGAAATCCACTCCTAGCTTGGTCACACAAAGCACTATGTGGCCATGCTGAGTAGTCCTGGGTGGATATTGCTCAATTCACAAGAGACAGCGTGGACCCTGGACCTGACGCTGTCAGGTAACGTATACAATCCCGATGCAGGCTCTACGGTCACAGCCTGAAGTTTGTTTTGACATCTTCCTTGGCTCTTATATTTCTCTTGGAGACTCTGATACCAGATCGTATGGATTTAAATTAATCCCAGATCTTCCGTTTAACCACTGGGGTGCCTTAGGCATTTACCTCATCTGCTTTCTCATTTGTGAAAAGAGAATAAGGTCAGGCTATTGGGAATATCGAATGAAATAACTCACATAAAGAATTGAGCACAGTGCTTAGCACATAGGAAAGTACTCCATATACGGGAGTTACTGTTTCTGTTGTTATGAAAGGGAGTTGCTCACTTATTACTTTCTTTCCTTTTACTCATCTCTGGTAATGACAGTTTAGAGGGCAAGGGGTTTTCTCTTAGAAGGAAAAGAAGATTCTGAGCCAGCCCTTGTCCCCAAACAGGCCTTGCAAACAGGCCTTACCACATCTGTTGCTCTGGCCATGGACATCCCAGGGAAGAGAAGCCATGGGCTGCCTTCTCTCATGTGAGCTAATCTGACAGCTGAGCTCCGCTCAGTACCCTGTCCTTTCATTTAGCTGGCTCGAAGCAGCCATCAGTCCCCTGGGGACTGAAGCAGATTACAGCGTCCTCAGCATTCAGTCTCACTGAATGTCTCCCGAACTTGTTGGCAGGAAGCCACTAGTTGACTTGATGTGGTCCTTGAGCAAGTCAATTAGCCTCTCTGAAAAGAGGGTTGATGACCCCGAGGACAAGGAGGTGGAGGAAGGGCAACAGCCCCTCCTATTAGCCCTTTGCAACTTGACCTCTGGGGTCTTCCCATTCCCTCCCTTCAGTTGCCCACCCTGCCCACTCCCTGCCTCTCAGTCCACAAGCCCTTTGATGGTTTTGTGCCTTTGTACCGGTTCTCTCTCCCTCGCAAGTCCTACTCCAACATCCTCACCTTTGACTGACAAATTCCTGCTTATCCTTCAAGGCTCATGTCTAATGCCATTTCTCTCCGACGCCTTTTTATTCATTCATTCCACAAATATTTACTAAGCAAGGCACTGTGCTAGACCTGTAAGATACAGCTGTGAACAAGATGGGCAAAACCCCAGCTGTCGCAGAGCTGAGGGAGAGACCGACAATAATCAAGTCAATGAGCGATAGAATGTCATGTTTGTGGTTCGTGCTATGAAAAGACCAAAAAAGTGGGCAGGTGTGGAGCTGCTTCCCGAGGAAGCTATTTTTGAACTAAGACCTGTAGGATGAGAAAAAGCCAGCCATGTGAAGAGCAGGGGTCTGGATGCACAAATAAGCTAGTTTTGTTTGAAGAACAAAAAGAAAGTTGGTATGACTAGAATATGATGAGCAGGGAGGCATGAGAAGAGATCAGAAAGATCTCAGGTAAGGAGTTCAGATTTTATTCTGAGTGAATGGGGAGAGGTGAAATCAGATTTTGTAGTTGTAATAGCTATCTCTGCTATCTCTGTGGAGAATAACTCTGCTATCTGTGTGGAGAATGATGGGGGAGGAGAGAAAAAAGAGGAAAGGAGGCGGAGAGAAACGGGGAGCCTGGTTAGGAGCCTCTGGCAGTAGTTTAGGGTGGAGAGGATGGTGGTGTGATCCAGAATTATAGCTATGGAATGGGGAGAAGTAGACCACTTCGAGATATATCCTGGAGGTGTGGTTAATGAGACCTCGCTCATGGATTGGATTTGGGGGCGGAAAAAGAGGAATTCTAGGGCTTCCCTGGTGGCGCAATGGTTGAGAGTCCACCTGCCGATCATGGGGACACGGGTTCGTGCCCCGGTCCGGGGAGATCCCACATGCCGCGGAGTGGCTGTGCCCGTGAGCCATGGCCGCTGAGCCTGCTCGTCCGGAGCCTGTGCTCCTCAACGGGAGAGGCCGCAGCAGTGAGAGGCCGTGTACCGCAAAAAAAAAAAAGAGGAATTCTAGGTTTCAGGTTTGAGCAGATGGTGGATGGATGGGTATTTAGGTGGATGTATTTTAATGCCATTTGCTGAGATGGGAGACACTTGGTGATAATGATGTTTAGGGGATTGGTGAGTCTGAAGTCTGTTTTGGACGTGTTAATTCTGAGATGTCTATTAGATATCTGAAGGGAAATGGCAAGTAGCTATTTGGATCTACAGGTGGGAATCTTGAGGGAAGAGATCAGAAATATATATAAATATATTCCTCCCCCCCATGAAGAGTAAATTCCTCCTTTGCAGGGTTAAATTACGAACCCAGCAGATCCTAAGTTCTCCTACCTCTGTGGGTCCCACATCATATCAAGCATATTAAAATTCAGCTTTATCCCACATTAAGTTCAATTATATGTGATTGCTTAAGTTTTGAGCTGCAGTTGACTAGTTTGACATTTTGCATTTTGTAGATATTTAATTAAAATATCATTTGATTTTGCACATTTGAAAGGCAACTCTATTTTGAATGTTTCACGTTATTTTTGGATGCCCTTGGAAAGCTTATCGTGCAAGGCATGGGACTTTTAGCCCTTTATTGGATAGCTTCCTATTATAACCATGCATTTTTGTATCTGTGTTTCCCACTAGACCGTTAGCTTGAAGAGGGCATGAAGGACCTCAGAGCTTGGTATATGACAGGGACTCAAAGTTTATTTACGGAAGCAATTCATTTGGGCTCATAAGGAGAAAAAGCCAAGTCCAGGGATACAGTGTGCTTTCTATCCACACTTGGGAAAAGGCTCTTACCCCCTGCCTTGCAACACATATGGACTTGGTTTCTCTACGGTACTCATAAAAAGGAGGCAGTGTTGTGTAGAAGGTTGATGCTGTGGGCTCGAGTTTCAGCCACACCCTTGACTTGTTGTGAATCTTGCAACAGAAAGTTAGTTTCTATGGGTCGCTGTGATTTTTTGGGGTGCAAAATTAAATAAAGCCATTTTAGTAGAACTCTGCCAGCTTCAAAACACTGTATTCTTAAAATAATGTATTCTTTTATAAAATGAAAAAGGGTCTTACAATTCAGGCCTCAGGGAATGTTTCTGGAAACTTCTAGCAGTGGGGATGCAAAATATCTTTTGTTGCCTGATGCCTGGCCCTGAAAAAGCAACAGTTGCAACAATTGTTGGGGGCAGGGGACCCAAACAGTGGCCCTTTAGAGAAGAAATCTTGCAAGAAAATCTTTCAGTAATAAGACAGTCAAACATCCTTCTAAGTCCCTTGCAGGTAGAAGGTAGGAAGGAACTGCTGGCATTCCCAGGTCCCAGACTTGCCCTCTGAGACTCAGTGATGCTGCACAACTGCATCCTTCTTGCCCAGGAATTGACTCTGGGCCAGATCTTCACCTCTCATGATGAAGAGGAGACATGACTGTATGGATTACAGCCCCATCTCTACTGCCAAGCTGCTCCAATGAGCCACAGTGAAATTAAGTCCATCTCGGCTATGCCCTGCTAAATTTGTCAGTGGCTCCTAAGTATTCTGCCGAGAATTTCAGATTTTATAGGTTTGCAACAAAAATAACTTTGGAAATGGTTGTCAACCAGGCAGAAGAAGCAGGTTCATACTTTGTCATTGACACGTACTGAGTTTGGGGCCCAGGGCCCAGCTTGGGCCAGGTGAGGTCGGGCTGCAGCTGGCCTTTGTGCTCCCGCTGCCATTTTGTATCAGCAGATGGAAGGCGGCAGTGTTGAGCTGGCCAGGCCACAGCCGAAGTTGCCTCCAGTTTTCTCCATAATCGTCAAGCTGCTGTCTGTCATTGCCCTTTGTGCGAATCTGAATGATCATATGAAAGCAGTTGAGAATGCACGCCCACTTATATTTTAGCTGCATGATATTCTTTCTACATGAGGGGGATGGGGTATTTAATATGTCCATACTCAGATGTGCCTACAGTGTTGATCACTTGATGGAGAAATTTTAATTTAGTAGTTACTACAACAACGACCTGCCCTTCTCTACGAAGCACTCAGTGTGCAAGTTCCTCAAAATGAAGAGTAGACTGTTGGGTGGAAAACCATGAGTCTGATAGATCAGTAGCATGATGATAAGGCCCTAATACTGGGGTGAAAGGTGAGAAAATGCTGATCAATCCACAGATGGATATTGATGATTGGCAAGGTCTTCCATGGGTGTGGGAATTGAAAAGAATGGGCATCTTTTGGAAAGTGTAAACATGTCGATTCTTCTTGACTGAGCCATCACATGTTGAGTCACTGTCCTTTGTAGCAACGGGCTAATTAGATTAAAAAGCATTAAAACAATTGACTTGCTTCCCTGAACACCTCTTGCGCAGCAAGTTCACTGGTAACGCTCCTCCTGCTTTATTTAGTCCCATCTGCTTAGTTAAGCCTTAGCCATCCTCCAAGAACCAATGCTAGTCCAGACAGCTCTAGGAAACTCGGCCTGACCAATCCAATTCAAAGGAATTTCTGCCTGTCTGAACTTAGAATTCACTACTTAGTGTTAATGGTCTTAATACTGGATTTTATTTTTATTATTCTGAGTCTGGTTATGTAAACCCAATCAATTTATTTCAGTCCGTACGCCTCAGCTTTCTCATTTATAAACAGAGGATAATACATGTCTCTGCTCTAGAGTTTGTGTGAAACTTAAAAGAGGATATATTTATATCAGTATATATATACTCTATATTCCCATATTGTACAGCACATAGTAAGTGGTCAATAAAATTAATTTCTCTCCATTTCTGTAATGGGACTTCATGGCAGCAGGTCTCTCTTATACCTTCTTGTATCCCCAGATCTTTAAACCTAATTGGAGCGCAATATGTGTGTCACTTCTGTTGATTTCTCATTTCTTTTTGCAGAAGACAGGGCATTGAACTTTCAAGGCTAGTGACCATCTCAAGCAGGTTTCACAAAGATCTATAATCCATGGTTGTTTTTTGCTAACTATACAGTCCTACCCTGTGGCATGTACTGGAGATTGATTTTAGAAAAGTCACCTTCTAGGCATCCGGGGATACAGCCAACTTACAATGATACACAGGATATTAGCCCATTGAACAAGGTCATCTTCTATAACAGCTTTCACACCTGCCCCTGCTGCCTGACCTCTTTGTGCCCAGCCCCTTGGTCCCCACCCTTCCATACACCCACTGGCGGGTACGCAGTAGTCCATGCCCTGGGGGAAACTAGGGAAAGGACAGGTCCAGGTGGCCCTTTCACTGGACATGGCATCTGTACAATGCAAAAGCAACCGCACCGAACCTCTGTAGATTTTTTTCACAGTCTGCTTACTAAAAATGGGATTTAACATACATTCATGACCAAACCTAAACTGATCCTTTCTTCTATTGCTGTTACTTTCTCCTTTTTTTCAGTTCCCACCTCTGCTCACCCTTTTTCCCAACTTTATTTAGATGGTTCATTCACCTCACCCTTTCCTCCATATTCAGCATCTATGTGGAAACAGAGAAGTTTCTCATGACCTCACCCTTTCAGAGATGTTTGCACATGGGTACGAACAGATGAAATAAACAGGAACTTAGGTTAATTTAATAGAAAAAATAAAATATGGAATAACATTGATTTTGGCCAGTATCAATTACAACCATTCTACTATATTTTACAAAAAAACAACTGAACATTTTACACATGTACAGTATTTTTCAGTAAAAGTGGATTTGGATTTAACAATGGATCACTAATGAAAAATCAAAAGACAAAAGAAAACAGAAGATAGGACTTTTGTCTCTAGAGGTTAGAGCATTTGTTAAGTCTCCAAACTTTGTACTATCCATTACATATATCTCATTATGAATATATATATTTATACATAATATATAACATTAACTTAAACTTTGAAAGCATTATGTTCTAGTTAATAATATTCTGTAGATAAACGAGGCAGTAACCACTAGTAGTTAAACCAGTATTTCCACAATGTGTGCCTGCATGGTCAGTGAGAAATGGAACACATGTTGGTAGACCCCAATGATTTTGACTGTCAGATTGATAGTTATTTGTCTAAGAACACAGACATCATTTTTATTTTTCCCTTCATAGTAACTTTGTGCCTCATATATTATGGGTGGGTTCAGTTAAATGGATTTCTTTGCAGGCAAATCTGGTTTCACCATCTGCTTGACCTTGCTTTAGGCTCTCACTTGCTTTTGTCCACTTAGAGACTGTGCCTTTAAATGTAAGACTTTACATGCCATACCTGGGACTAACTTGCTTTCTTCGGGTCAGAAGGGCCTGAAGTGTTATGAAGAGGAAAATTACTCAACAAAATCAGTTGATTCCCTAGTTACATATGAATCATTACGTGACTCAGTGTCACTACAGCGCTCTTAAGAGGGTCATTAGACTTTATACTCATTATTTACCTTGGGTTCAATGTTAACTTTGATGTCTAGGAATGCATATTTTCAAGGTAGGCTCTTTACTACCTTGCTGCTTGGATGGGGACCTTAGTTAGCATCCACTTCCCAGGATAACCTATATTGATATCATTCCTCTTCTCATCTGTGAGGCCAGTGACATCTTGGAAGTGAGGCTGTCAGAAGCCTAAAGCTTGCAAGATGGCTGGTCATTCTCAAAGCAAATGAGGTCACCAATGGAGCTTTGATATGAAACATGAAGAAACTTGATATCAGTCTATCCTCTCCTAAACAGAGAAACTCAGAGTTATAAAAAGATCTATCAGGTTTCCTCATTTTTGACCACTGATCCAAACAGTCTTCACATAATTCAGTCTGCTAGATTCCAGGATGTGTTTGGGGAGTCATAGAAAACCAGTGAAGATATTTCCAAGAAAACAGATGATCTCAGTGACATTCAGTGGACAGGTGTATCATAGCATGGTTATAGAGGGACAGAGGAGTGGGAAAAGAACAGAACCAGGAGGGTACAATCATGCTGCCCATATTCCATTTCCAGTTTTATTTTCTTAAAATGACAAGATGAAAAAAACTTCTAATAAGCACCATTGAAAAATGTTGCCCGGCCAACTTGGGCACGAGCTTAAATATTATTTAAATAAATTCCATTTCTTAAAAATACAGGACCTTTTAGAAACTTTTGACTCCAGGAAGAAATTTTCTTCATCATATCCAAAATGCTTCCCACTACAACACATGGAATTTCTGATGGCCTTAAAAAAAAAAATAAAAATGCTATGGGGATAATGGCTGAATAGCACCAAGAGATTGTGCAGGGTTTACAAGTGAACACTCTGGATTTGGGGGGAGCCGGGTCAGTCTCAGCTATTTTGTGAATCTTTGCATTCTGTCCATCACCACTGTGACTATGCAGAGCAATCCCATTCGACCAGCTGTATGTGAAATAACCGAATCTACCATGGAAAAGCCAGTAGCAGCAAGTCTATTGGATGAAACCAGTGGAGCAGACTTATCAAGTGGGCATAATGCCAAAACCAGCACATAATGCATGAAGTAAATTATGTGTGGAAAGTATCAATGGTCAACTGTGAAAAACCAAGACAGACGACACTGAACACAACTCTGCGGGATGTTCTTAATGCCCTTAGGTCCGGTTTTCTGCCATTTCCCCCAACAGTGGACTCAAGCATGAGAAATGATGGATGCCTGAGCTTTCTGTTTCATTTTGATCTATGTCTGCTCTTGTGATGTTTTTGAAAGGTATATTTTTAGGCGTCTCAAAGGGGAAACAAGCAAGTAAATGCAAAAGGAAAAGAAATGGACCTTCAAAAACAGGGCAGGAAGTCAAATCATTACTTTAACGTCAAATTTTGGCATCAAATGCTTTGGTCATACAATACTGTCTCTGTGGTTCTGGCTGTTTAGCACTAAACACCCAGTTATAAAAGGTAGGCTTGTTGTAGGTTTATTTTTTTTTTTTCCATTTATGTTCTGACAAAACAGTTCACCATCTCCCTGCACAAATTTGAGAGAGAGAGAGAAAAAGAGAGCAAGAAAGAGAGAGGTGGCTTGCTTTTTTTTTTTTTGCTTGCTTTTTTCTTTTTAATAATAATATGGAGTAATCTATAAGTCTACAGGAACAAAGAAATCTAGGATGGCAGCTCAGCCTTGGAATGTACAGGTTTTGCAGCAAAGTTGTTGAAGAACCTTCCGTTGGCACAGATTGTTCTTTTTCACTAGCATACAGAAGCCTCCTTCCGCCCAGGACTCTTCCGTTGCTTTTCCAGGAAGTCAGCAAGAGAGAGGGGAAGTTGAGGACGAGAGCAGCATGATGGACACACACGGAAGAAGGTTGTGATTGGCCAGAGAGGCAGATTGGGGGGATTGGAAGAGATCATTCGGGAGCAGTCAACAGGAAGAAATTTGGTCCACCCAAAGTGATTTCAGTCAGCAGCATTGTTTTCAAGGAGAGATATTCCAGTCCAACGGTAAATGTGATTGGTATCCATTTATGAAAGGAAAAAAAAGATTAGAAAAAGAATAAATTAGAAATCAATAATAATATAGGCAAGGAATTTTTCTTTTCGGAGTTACCTAGAGCAGAGCGTATACAGTCATTTATACTATATTTCACTGAATCCAAGACACTGGATTTCAGATGCACCACTACTTTAAGTACTACCAAGAAAAGAATTCATATTAAGTGGTGACACAATAGCCTCTTATCAGAATATTAGTTTTATGCTTATTGAAAGTATTAGTTAAATTTATATAACATGCTGTTTTGTTTCTGGGCTTATGTAATAATTCTTCCTTTGAATATTGAGAAATAGTTTAACTTGTTCAAGCTATTATGAAGTGCAAGTAAATGCAACACAAGTAGGAGCGATCATGTGCCTAACTCAGTTGACTAGACATATCTGTGACTAAGTCACAGGCGATGACAACTATGTCACATCAACCTGTGGATCAAAAGCAGTTGTAAGCTGCCATGAATTATAAGATGCATCTGATTCCAGAGCTGTTAAAATATATTAAAAAAGTATGTCTTAGAATCACTGAAATATGACAGTTGAAAGAAAATAAATAGCACATCCCTGAATGCAACTGCCACATGATTTGAAAAGGCTGGTGAGCCATCAATGATCTCATTCCTTTAACCGACCTGAAAATGGACCCATCACAGATCATGGTTCTTCATTTTCCACTTTGGCCTGCAATCCTGACACTCCACTTTTACCAAAGTGCCACTGGCATAAATTACCCCATGCTTACTGTGGTTTAGGGAAAGCCGTTAAAGCATTGCAAACCTTGAAATGCCCAGTACCAAGTGCTGTGGGTGAAAATTTCAAACGAGCACTGGCTGGTAAGTAAAAGGTGATCCTTACATAGTACCTGGGGTGCTATCCCTCAATCTTCTCACCTCCATGTTGTGTGGTGAGAATTAGCCCTGGCCATGAAAAGTTTGAACACAGAGCCTGAGCAGGTCTGCCCGTCCCGGCCAGATCAATCATACATTAGAAAAGCTATGAAGATGCAGAGTCACCTGTGATCCTCTGTGGATATGAGACCATAAATGATGTTCCTGTGCATGCCATCGCATGCTCAGATCTTTCTGATGTTTGAGATTCCTAACGGGAAGTTGTAGAATAACCATATGAGGTCGACAGCATTATCCTTCTCGTTTTTACAGATGAGGGAAGTGAGGCCCAGAAAAGCTCATAACCTGCCCGAAGTCTGGAGGCTAGGTATGAATGACAGCATTCTGACTCCTGAATCCCCATTCTCCCAACCACAGCACTCTTCTGCCTCTTGTGAAATTTCCAGAAGAGGAACCATTCAAAAGAAGACAAAGATTAAACCCAGGGAAATGATTTTATCAGGGAAAACTGTTCCAAATGCATAGTTTTTTTATTTTCCGATTTTCCTAACAGTCCAAAGATGTTTAGAACAACGGTGGTTCAAAACAATTTCTTTCTACATCATTGAGATGCACGTCTGCATAAAATTTAGGCACAAATTTTAGGGCCCTCTCTGCATGAATTATATCGAGAGTCAAAGTTCACAAAAGGCTGGAGTTGGACTAATTTAAATTCATTCATTTTATAGATGGGGAAACTGAGGCTAGAAAAGGGAGAGAACTTGGTATTTCCCAAATCGTCAGGGGGAATGGTGGCACATTAAAAATACCTGAGAAGATTCTAAAGCTATCAGTGCTCAAACTGTACCCCAAGACCAATTTAAATGAATCTTTGGGGAAGGTCTGGGGTCCTGGCATTTTGATTGAGAACCACTGGTGCAATGAAAAGAAAAACAGACCAACATTAACATTAGAACCAATCTGTAGTTGGTTCTGTCATTAGATAGATGCCTGTCTATCACAGCTTAATGAAAGATTCAGATACCATTTGATTGTTATTTACATATCAAAATTATAAACAATCCAAATAAGAGGAGTGTGGCAATAAACTGTGGCATCTCCACATGATAGAATATTAAGCTGTTATTAAAAATGAAGTTTCTGAAGACTTTGTAAAAACATAGGATAATGTTTATCTAAATGCTTAGTGCAGAAAGCAAGATACAAAACTCCATGTATACAGTATTTTAAAAATCTGATGAAAAGTACATATGCCAAAAGACTGGAAAAAATACAGTAGGTAGCCTTTTCTAGTTAGTGTTTGATGTATGATTCCAACTATATGACATTCTGGAAAAGGCAAATCTATGAAGACAGTAAAAAAATTAGTGGTTTCCAGGGGTTGGGCAGGGGGAGGGAAGGAGGGAGGAACAGGCAGAGCACAGAGGATTTTCAGGGCAGTGAAGGTGTTCTGTATGATAGTACAATGGTGGATACTTTATACATTTGTCCAAACTCATAGAACACCAAGAGTGGACCCTGACGTAAACTATAGACTTCGGTGATAATGATGTGTCAATGTAGGTATCAACTATAACAAACATATCATTCTGGTGAGGGACACTGATAATGGGAGTGTTTGTGTGTGTGTTTGTGTATGTGCGTAGGGTAGTCAGGGGCTATATGAGAACTCTCTGCACTTTCTGCTCAGTTTTGCTGTGAACCCAAAACTCTAAAGTTGTAAAGAACCAAGTTTACTACGTAAAAAAAAATTGACTCGTGCCATCTTGGTTAGTGGATGCCTTAGTTCTTCTTGCAGTTAAAACCACCAACAAACCAAACCCATTGAGGGTAGAAGTTCGAGATGAATGAACGCCAACAAGATATTGGGCGTGTCCTATCTGGGGCACGCTTGAGAGTTTCATTTTCAAGTGGAAATATATTAGACCTTAACGTAGAAAGATCACACTTTGCTCAGAAGATCAAAACGAGCAGTTGTACTCACCGTCCTTGCAGATGGTTCCCATTTGACACATTCCTAAGTCTAAAAGATATCCACTGGGGCAGCTCGTACAGTTCTTGAACCCCGGACCGTTGCATGTCAAACAGCTGGTGTCACATCTAAGGGGACAATGTACAATTTATCATCCTTTTGCACATCAGGCACAGAAGAAGATGTGTTTGCTACCAACCTCTTAATGTCTTAAACTTAATCTTCTCCCTTTGAAGATGCCACAAAAGTCTTTTCTTACAATAACTGCTAGGTTTGACAACATTAAAGAAAGCCTAGCAGGTAGACTATGATTTTAAAGGGGAGAGAGCATGCATTTGAAACAGAAATATTACTTTAGAGGTTTTCAGTTCTTCTGAGGTGAAAAAAAAAAATCAGTTGGGTTAAAGGTTCAGCACAGTGTCCACAGGTAAATGTTTGAACCTTATTTTTCATTAATAATTCTGTTTCATATTATTTATGAAGGCAGTCAAATAAGGAACCCGGTAGCCAAACACTAGGGTTTAAGGGGTGGATCCACTTACTTTTTGCAGGATTTGTATCCATTTTCTGAAGAGTGGTCGAAGTAATGGCTGATACTACAGCTCTGCACGCACCTCCCATCCTCCATGAAGTAGCCCTCTGTGCAGTTAATACACCCACCAGCACCTGCTCCTTAAAAGCAAGACAGATGCCGAAGACAGAAACAAAACCTCAGAAGAGGTTGCATGAGGAGCTGCTTCTTGCATAGTTGGTTAAAATGGCATTAATAGGTTGTAATTTTAATAATTATGATATTTGTGCTTTTCCTTATGTTCTTTGGAAAAAGTAATGCTCCAGTTTTACATTGAACCCATTTGCCAAAAACATCAAATCTCTTTGGAAAGCGAAGGAGGTATCACTGGGAAATTTAAGTTTTCAATGAGCATGGGCTACTAATGTCTGACTTCTGAGAATACATGCATGATTATCAGAAGAGACCCATGCTTCTCCAGCATTTATTTTAAAAATATCAAATGGGTTTGCATGAGTGATGGATAAAGACAGGTAAACAAAAGCCAAACCAGAGCCAGAAGGATAAACAAGAGGACTGGGAGAGAAGGTACCAGCACAGGTGGCGCAGAAGCGGTGGCAGGGTTGGCAGTCTTGGCCGTTGAAGTACCGTCCGTCTTCACAGGCAACGGCACACCGGGATCCCTGCAGGCTGAAGACACAGACACAGACACAGACTGCTGTGAACAGGCAAAGGAGTCATGACTCCCCAACGCCATATGTAACAAATATAGTTCCCCCCAGAGACCAGTGGCTTTGGCAAAGCTTCGAAGCATGGGAAATAGCCCCTGTAGTCTTTTTTTTTTTCTCCTCCCAATGCCTATAATGCTTCTCTGTGCCTAAAATTATGTCTGTAGCATACACACGTGCTGCAAACTTTGGGGACTATTTCTCTTAATTATTAGACTGGCTGACACATTTCTTAACATTTTACAACATGGAGGTTTTTAAAAGTATTTTATTGACCCAAACAATCACCTTAGCTAACAATATGCCTACCAATTCCCTGATATCCAGACCTCCTAGACCTACTATGCCAGCGGTCCCCAACCTTTTTGGCACCAGGGACCAGTTTCGTGGAAGGCAGTTTTTCCATGAGATGGGGGAGAGGGGGAAGTAATGCGAGCACTGGGGAGCGGCAGATGAAGCTTCGCTCTTTGCCTGCCGTTCAACTCCTGCTGTGCGGCCCAGTTCCTAACAGGCCGCGGACTGGTAGCGGTCCGCAGCCCGGGGGTTGGGGACCTCTGTACTACACAATAAACTTAAAAGTAGTTTTGTAACTAAAAATGTAGTAGGAACACATGGTAGAATGAATTACAACAATAAAAGCGCACAACTATTGTTGCCCAACCCCCAGCTCAAACTCCCAGGAATAGCCTTTTTTTGATTTTAAGTGTTTCTGATTTTAGTTCTTCTATTGGTTCCAATCAAAACAACAGAATTCTAATATACTTTTGCCTTTATTGCTTGATTTATTAATTTTAAACTCTAATGAAAAATTTGGCAAAATTATCTACTTATACTGCTGCTTCTCCAAACATCTCGATTTTCCTTAGTTATACTATTATTTAGTCTTTCTAGGTGTTATCTGTGTCATATTTTCTCTAAATAGCACTCTTAGGCGTTACCTAATGAGTTGCTAGAATGTCACATGAGGAATGTGTATTTTTTTCTTCTAATTTTTGTCAGCTATGAGCTTTTTCATAGTCTACAGACTGATTCTTAAAAACAAATGCATAAAATTTACAACATTTAATATACAAATTTTACTCACGGAGTAACTCAATAGAGAGACTGTTACCATAATCCTATGTCACCCAATAGACAATACTAGAAAATGGGTATCTAAGCAACAGGGTCAAATGCTTTCTATTTTCTTATAAAAAATATATTTCTCTATATTGTTCCAATTCACATCTTACTTGACTGTGTTTTGAATATGGATCATACTACTAAAAAGTAACGTTTATTTTTCCCTATGCTCTTTAAAGAAATTTGGAAAGGACAAAACCCAAAGTAATTGAAAAAAGAATCCCGAACAGTCCTGTTCACATTTTAATCCATTTCCTTCTAGTATTTTATGCATAGATATTTTTGTTTGTTTTTAGCCAGTATTTAAAATTTTACAGGTCTCTTGAGGCAAAATGGCCAACCCTAGAAGCCCCTAAGGAAAACGCAGGGAGCCTCAAGGAGACAGAAAGTATATTTCATTCATAGATCTTCTACTGGCCAGAGAGCTGTCATTTAAAAAGCCAGTAAAAGCAAATCCCTTTCCTTTTTGTAGAGCTGTAAAAAGGGGACAGTGCATCAAATGAATCCTTTTGTGGGAGGACACAGGACTACCAAAAAACTTATCAGACTTTTTAAAAAGCTGCTTGTTTTTCTAATAAAGGACATTACTTCTGAGGTTGGCACTTATTCAGCAGGAGACAGAGGCTGCACTGTGTGAGGAGGGAATGCACTAAGTGGGACGTGCAGCAGAGCAGAGTCTCTGTGAATCATGATGCTTTCTAATGGTTCCAAAATACAGGGGTGGCAAGGCTAACGAACCTGGTACCGCGAACTCCTGGGTTCTTTCTGGGATAAGCCAGCCAGGTTAGACCTGTGCCGTCCCACACGCTGTAGCACCCATGGCTCGGAAACACTTGAAATGTGGCTAGTGTGGCCGAGGAACAGAATTTAACATTTTATTTTATTTTTGTTAATTTCATTCTAAATTTTACAAATTGGCACTTGATTCGGTTATTGGCAAACTTCTGGGTAAGTGTGGAACAACTTGGCTATATAAAAATCTACTTCAACTAAATTTTATAAAATCTAAATACAGATCAAGTATTTCTCATAAAAAATTGTCTGAATTGAGATGTGCTTTAGGGGTGAAATACATATCAGATTTCGAAGGCTAGGAACTACAAACAAAAAAGAATATAAAAGATCTCACTAATTATCTTTTATATTGTCTTACATTGATTACATGTTGAAATATTTTGGATATATTTGATTAAATATTTTATTAAAATAAATTTTACCTGTATCTTTTTACTCGTTTTAATGTGGCTACTGACATATTTAAAATAACATATGGTTCTCATACTTCTGTTGGAGAGCACTGGTTAACTTACTCTATCAAATGTTCCCTAAGAAATATAGAGAATAATCTTTTATTTCTCATGGACCAATTCAGTATCAGATATTGGAATAAGTGCTTTGTAAATGTTATCACAGTTAATCCTTATCATAATCCAGCAGCATCGGGGTTATTATCACCTTTTTTTTTTTTTTTTTGTGGCACGCGGGCCTCTCACTGCTGTGGCCTCTCCCGTTGCGGAGCACAGGCTCTGGACGCGCAGGCTCAGCGGCCATGGCCCACGGGCCCAGCCGCTCCGCGGCACGTGGGATCTTCCCGGACCGGGGCACGAACCCGCGTCCCCTGCATCGGCAGGCGGACTCTCAACCACTGTGCCACCAGGGAAGCCCGATCACCATTTTATAGATGAGAAAACCGGAGCTCAAGAGGGGCAAAGTGACTTGGCCAAAATCACAGAGCTGATAAATGGCGGAGAAAGATTTGAGCTCACATTTATCTTCCTTCTTTTCTTTATGCCAATCTGCTCCTTCTACAAAAAGCAGGAGGAGGCCGACCAGACTGACATTTATCAAAACCGAAGTCCTGAGGTTAAAGGTGCTAAGCAAACTGACACTGAATGCATTTATGGGGAAAAAAAGAAAGCCATGGATAATCAATTAATCGAAATAAAAATGATGTTCCACTATTAATTAGTGCAAAGAATTACCTGCCTAAAAACTGCCTGGACCCTGCATATTTCACCTCTGATCAAAGGTGAAAACAGAGGTACTGGTGATTCTTGAAAGGGAAGCAATGGAGCACAGTTCTAGCTCTATGTAATAAACCCAGAGTCCAACTCCTCACTCAGTGTGGGATGATCTGACCTTCTCTAAGGATATCAAGAGAATACCTAGTTCATTTGAGCTGCATGTTATTCTCTCAAAGGATCTATCAACTATCTGGCTTTAGCAACGTGCAAGTCTCATCCATTCAAGGAAAATATTCCTTGGTATTAAATCTATGTGCATATCATAGCATAATGGAACCAGCCTGAGGTGCTGAAGATAAGAGAATGACTGGCTATACGGAGAGAAATAATAAAGATAAGGGAATAGTTTTGACCATCAGAGGAATGAATCATGGGGATTAAATATAATTCATTGGTGTTACCTACACAGTAATCCTTGACTGATGTACTACCGGTCAAAAAGCCTGAAGCAGGCCTCTCAAATGGCCATTTATTTTCTTGTATTTGAGCCATCTTTTCTAAAGGAATTTTATTTGGTTTATAAACCTTCCTTAGCCAAGATGGTATCCATTTTTTCACATGAAATGGTAGAGATAATGCAAATAGCGATCAATGTTTGAATGGGAGTCAAACCAAGGGTAACTTATAAAAGGGTTATATTTACTTTTTTTTTTTAATTTGTACTGAGAAGTCCTTGGGCTGTGTTACTTGATGAAATCCTTCACTCTCTTACCTTGACCCCTCCCTACATTCTGTACAGTTGTCGGATTCAGTACATGTCTTGCAGTTTTCACTGCATTTCCGGCAAAGATTTTTCTCTGTTAAAAAAGAAAAAGTAACAAGGTTATAAGTCAATTTTGGTCAGCTGGATTCCATCAAAGCATATGTTCTAATGTTTGCTAATGTATGCTATAGTACACATGGCCTTGAGTAGGAAACTGTAGGAAAAGCCCCAGACTCAGCATTTGCTACCACTTCTCAGCAAACCAAATACAGGTAGGAACTATATAGCATGGGGTAACACCTTAGTGATATCTACCATTTTATAGACAAGAGAACTACAGCCCACTTAATTCTTAAATAGTTTATTGGTTTTTTTCTTCTTCCCATTCTCTTTCCCAAGCAGGGTTTCCTAACTTCCTACAATGAAAATCTCACTCATGAAGCTGGGGCAATGTCACTACGAAGTGTTGAGAAGCAACACTACCAGCTGAGGGATGGAATGGTAGACCCCATGCTCACAGCTTTAAGGACTACTCTGACGAACTATACTAGAAAAGAGAACTTGCTTTTAAGATTGCAAGGTAAGGGTTGATTATTTCTTGCATCGTTTAGTGTCTTAAACTTTATAGCAGCTGGAGACTTGATACCTTCTCTGAGATGCCAGTGGATTCTAACCTCATGTGTATGTAGACTTGAATGAAGCTTTGTCTATAGGCTTCTCTATCTGCTCTTTATTTAGCTGGTGTTCTTCAGGGTTCCACAGAGAAGCACTGCTTTAATGGATCCCTCTAAGGACCTCCTGGAAGTCCATTTCCTTTCTCAATTCTGAGCCCCTTGGCCTGAAATATGAAGTCCTTTACAATCTATGATCTCCCCCTCATAGTGTCATTGAGACTACTGGACATGGCATAGGCTCTGAAGCCAGAGGACCTAGATTTGTGTTATGCTTTTAGCATCTCCAGTGGGCAAGTTCACAGTCTCTGTTCTCCCATTTGTTAACTAAATATTACAATAATGCGTACCTCTCAGCTTGCCTTGAGGAGTTAATGACATTATTCAAGGGAACTGTAAATATGTTGGCGGTAATTACTGCTAGTCACGATCATACATAATCACTATGTTATATGTAAATGGATTCATTAAAGGAGGAAATTAAAACAAAAGGCAATTGCATAGAAGGAGAGAGATGCACAGACCACTTGTATCAGCAAAGTAATTGTTTAAATAGCCTTCTTTAATTATCTACCTTCCAGGCTCTGGCGAAAGAACTGGTTCTCTCAGTTATCTTTATCCTATCATATACCATCTAGAACCAAATTCCTCTTCCAAGGCTCAGCCTTCTTGGAAGAATTTTGAATTTTTTCTTCAGGGAATACTACTTATTTCTGATTCCTTTTCTAAAAATTTTTATTGAAGTATAGTTGATTTACAATGTGTTAATTACTGCTGTACAGCAAAGTGATTCAGTTATACATATATACACATTCTTTTTTATATATTCTTTTCCAATACACATTCTTTTTTATATATTCTTTTCCATTATGGTTTATCATAGGATATTGAATATAGTTCCCTGTGCTATACAGTAGGACCTTGTTGTTTATCCATTCTATATAGAAAAGCTTACATCTGCTAACCCCACCCTCCCACTCCATCCCTCCCCCTTGGCAAGCACCAGTCTGTTCTCTATGTTTCCGATTTCTGTTTCTGTTTCATAGATAGGTTCAGGTTCATTTGTGTCTTATTTTAGATTCCACATATACGTGATACATATGGTATTTGTCTTTCTCTTTCTGACTTATTTCACTTAGCATGATATTCTCTACTTGCATCCATGTTGCTGCAAATGGCATTATTCTTTTTTATGGCTCTGAGTAGTATTCTGGTGTGTGTGTGTGTGTGTGTGTGTGTGTGTGTGTGTGTGTACACACACACATCTTCTTGATCCGTTCATCTATCTATGGACATTATGTCTTGGCTATTGTGAATAGGGCTGCTATGAACATAGGGGTGCGTGTATCTTTTTGAATTATAGTTTTGTCTGGATATGTGCACAGGAATGAGACTGCTGGATCATATGGTTGTTCTATTTTCAGTTTCGTGAGGAACCACCACACTGTCTTCCACAGTGGCTGCACCAACTTATATTCCCATTAACAGTGTAGGAGGGTTCCCTTTTCTCCACACCCTCTCCAGCATTTGTTATTTGTAGACTTTTTAATGATGGCCATTCTGATTGATGTGAGGTGGTACCTCATTGTAGTTTTGATTTGCATTTCTCTAGTAACTAGCAATGGTTGAGCATCTTTTCATTTGCCTATTGGCCATCTGTATGTCTTCCTTGGAGAAATGTCTATTTAGGTCTTCTGCACATTTTTCGATTGGGTTATCTGTTTTTCTCATTGTTGAGTTATATGAGCTGTTCTTATATTTTGGAAATTAAGCCCTTGTCTGTTGTATGATTTGCAAATATTTTTTCTCATTCCATACGTCGTCTTTTCATTTTGTTTATGGTTTCCTTTGCTGTGCAAAAGGTTGTAAGTTTGATAGGTCTCATTTGTTTATTTTTGTTTTTATTTCTACTGCCTTGAGAGACCAAAGAAAGCAGTGATATGATTTATGTTAGGGAGTGTTTTGCCTATGATCTCTTCTAGGAGTTTTATGGTGTCATGTCTTATGTTTAAGTTTTTAAGCCATTTTGAGTTTATCTTTGTGTATGGTGTGAGAGTGTGTTCTAACTTCATTGATTTACATGCAGCTGTCTAACACTCCCAACACCACTTAGTAAAGAGACCGTTTTTTTCCCATTGTATATTTGTGTCTCTGTTGTTGAAGATTAATTTACTGTAGATGTGTGGCTTTATTTCTGGGCTCTCTATTCTGTTCCATTGATCCATATGTCTGTTTTGTGCCAATACCATGCTGTTTTGATTACTGTAGCTTTGTAGTATTGTCTGAAGTCTGGGAGGGTTATGACTCCTGCTTTGTTCTTTTCTTCAGGATTGCTTTGGCAATTCTGGGTCTTTTATGGTTTCTTATGAATTTTAGGATTATTTGTTTTAGTTCTGTGGAGAAATTCATGGGTAATTTGATAGGGATCACATTAAATCTGTAGATTGCTTTGGGTAGTATGGCCATTTTAACAATACTAATTCTTCCAATCCAAGAGCATGGGATATCTTTACATTTCTTTGGATCATCTTCACTTTCCTTTATTACATGTTTTATAGTTCTCAGCATATAAATAAGTCTTTCACCTCCTTGGTCAGGTTTATTCCTAAATCTTTTATTTTCAGGGGTGCAATTTTGAAAGGTATTGGTTTTTTACATTCCCCTTCTGATATTCATTGTTGGTGTAAAGAAATGCAACTGGTTTCTGTATGTTAATCTTGTATCCTGCTACCTTGCTGAATTCGTTTATCAGTTCTAGTAGTTTTTTGTGGAGTCTTTAGGGCTTTCTATATATGTAATCATTGTCATATAACATATAGCATATAATGACAACTTTACCTCTTCCCTTCCAATTTGAATACCTTTTATTTCTTTTTCTTGTCTGATTGCTGTGGCTAGAACTTCCAATACTATGCTGAATAGAAGAGATGAGAGTGGTCATCTCTGTCCTTCTCCAGATTTTAGCGGGGAGGCTTTCAGCTTTTCACAGCTGAGTATTATCTTGGCTGTGGGTTTGTCATAAATACCTTTTATTATATTCCACCTCCCCTTAAATTTTTTATTTTATATTGGAGTATAGTTGATTAACAATGTTGTGTTAGTCTCCGGTGTACAGCAAAGTGATTCAGTTATACATATACAGGTATCTATTCTTTTTCAAATTCTTTTCCCATTTAGCTTATTACAGAATATTGAGCAGAGTTCCCTGTGCTGTACAGCAGGTCCTTGCTGGTTATCTATTTTAAATATAGCACTGTGTGCATGTCAATCCCAAACTCACACTCTATCCCTCCCCCCGCCCACCCTTCCCCCAGTAACCATAAGTTCGTTCTCTAAGTCTGTGAGTCTGTTTCTGTTCTGTAAAAAGGTTCATTTGTATCATTTTTAAAAAAAGATTCTGCATGTAAGTGATATCATATGATATTTGTCTTTTTCTGTCTGACTTACTTCACTCAGTATGACAATCTCCAGGTCCATCCATGTTGCTGAAAATGGCATTATTTCATTCTTTTTTTATGGCTGAGTAATATTCCACTGTATATATGTACCACATCTTCTTTATCCATTCATCTGTTGACGGACATTTAGGTTACTTCCATGTCTTGGCTATTGTAAATAGTGCTGCAGTGAACATTGGGGTGCATTTATCTTTTCGAAGTATGGTTTTCTCGGCATATATGCAGGAGTGGGATTGCTGGATCATATGGTAGTTCTATTTCTAGTTTCTTAAGGAACTTCCATACTATTCTCTATAGTGGCTGTACCAAGTTACATTCCTACCAACAGTGCAGGAGGGTTCCCTTTTCTCCACACCCTCGCCAGCATTGTTTGTAGACTTTTTGATGATGGTCATTCTGATGGGTGTGGAGTGATATCTCATGGTCGTTTTGATCTGCATCTTTCTAATTACTAGTGATGTTGAGCATCTTTTCATGTGCCTCTTGGCCATCTGTATGTCTTCTTTGGAGAAATGTCTATTTAGGTCTTCTGCCCATTTTTTGATTGGGTTGTTTGTTTTTTTGATATTGAGCTGCATGAACTGTAAATTTTGGAGACCATTCCCTTATGGTCACATCATTTACAGATATTTCTCCCATTCTATGGGTTGTCTTTTCAGTTTGTTTATGGTTTCCTTTGCTGCACAAAAGCTTTTAAGTTTAATTAGGTCCCATTTGTTTGTGTTTGTTTTTATTTCTGTTACTCTAGAAGATGGATCCAAAAAGATATTGCTGAGATTTATGTCAAAGAGTGTTCTGCCTTTGTTTTCCTCTAAGAGTTCTATACTGTCTGGCCTTACATTCAGGTCTTTAATCCATTTGGAGTTTATTTTCATGTACGGTGTTAGCAAGTGTTCTAATTTCATTCTTTTACATGTAGCTGTCCAGTTTTCCCAGCACCACTTATTGAAAAGCCTGTCTTTTCTCCATTGTATATTCTTGCCTCCTTTGTCAAAGATAAGGTGACCATAGGTGCATGGGTTTATCTCTGGGTTTTCTCTGGGTTTTCTATCCTGTTCCATGGGTCTATATTTCTGTTTTTGTGCCAGTACCATACTGTCTTGATTACTGTAGACTTGCTGTATAGTCTGAAGTCAGAAATCCTGATTCCTCCTGCTCCGTTTTTCTTTCTCAAGATTGCTTTGGCTATTTGGGGTCTTTTGTGTTTCCATACAAATTGTACAATTTTCTGTTCTAGTTCTGTGAAAAATGCCATTGGTAATTTGATAGGGATTGCATTGAATCTGTAGATTGCCTTGGGTAGTGTAGTCATTTTGGCAATATTGATTCTTCCAATCCAAGAACATGCTATATCTTTCCATCTGTTTGTGTCATCTTCGATTTCTTTCATCAGTGTCTTATAGTTTTCTGAGTACAGGTCTTTTGCCTCCTTAGGTAGTTTTATTCCTAGATATTTTATTCTTTTTGATGTGATGGTAAATGGGATTGTTCCTTTAATTTATTTTTCTTATCTTTCGTTGTTAGTGTATAGAAATGCAACAGATTTCTGTGTATTAATTTTGTATCCTGCAACTTTCCCGAATTTACTGATGAGCTCTAGTAGTTTTCTGGTAGCATCTTTAGGATTTTCTAGGTATGGTATCATGTCATCTGCAAACAGTGACAGTTTTACTTCTTCTCCAATTTGGATTCCTTTTATTTTTTTCTTCTTCTATGATTGCCATGGCTAGGACTTCCAAAACTGGGTTGAATAAAAGTGGTGAGAGTGGTCATCCTTGAATTGTTCCTGATTTTAGAGGAAATGCTTTCAGCTTTTCACCATTGAATATGATGTTAGCTGTACGTTTGTCATACATGGCCTTTATTATGTTGAGGTAGGTTCCCTTTGTGCCTACTCTCTGGAGAGTTTTTATCAGAAATGGGTGTTGAATTTTGTCAAAAGCGTTTTCTGCCTATACTGAGATGATCTTGTGTTTTTTGTCTTTTATTTATGTGGTGCATCACATTCATTTGTGTATGTTGAACCATCCTTGTGAATTTGGGATGAATCCCACTTGGTCATGGTGTATGATCTTTTTTATGTGTTACTTGATTTGTTTTGCTAATATTTTGTTGAAAATTTTTGCATCTATATTAATCAAAGATATTGGCCTGTAATTTTCATTTTTGGCAGTGCCTTTGTCTTTTATTGGTATCATGGTGATGGTGACTTCATAGAATATCTCTGGGAGTGTTCCCTCCTCTTCAGTTTTTTTGGAAGAGTTTGAGAAGGATCGGTATTAAATTCTTCTTTGTATGTTTGGTGGAATTCACCTGTGAGGCCATCTGTCCTGGACTTTTGTTTGTAGGCAGTTTTTAGATTACAGATTCTATTGCACTTCTAGTGATCAGTCTGTTTAAATTATCTACTTCTTGATTCAATTTTGGTGAGCTCTGTGTTTCTAGAAAGTTGTCCATTTCTTCTAGGTTGTAGAACTTGTTGGCATATAATTGTTCATAGCATTGCCTTATGATGTTTTGTATTTTTGCAACATCAGTTGTTGTGTCTCGTTTTTCATTTCTTATTTTGTTTATTTGGGTTCTCTCTCTTTTCTTCTTCATGAGCCTGGCCAGAAGTTTGTCAGTCTTGTTTATCCTTTCAAAGAACCAGCTCTTGGTTTTATTGATTTTTTTTCTATTATTTTTTAATCTCTATTTTATTTATTTCCTCTCTGATCTTTATTATTTACTTCCTTCTGTTGACTTTAGGTTTTATTTGTTCTTCTTTTCCTGATTCTTTTAAGTGGTAGGTTAGGTTGTTTGAGATTTTTCTTGTTTTTTGAGGAAGGTCTGTGTCATTATGAATTTTAAGAACTGCTTTTGTTGTATCCCATAGATTTTGTATGGTTGTTTTTATTGTCATTTGTTTCAAGGTATTTTTAAATTTCCTCTTTGATTTCATCGTTGACCCATTAGTTTTTTGTTTTTTAATTATTTATTTTTGGCTGCGTTGGGTCCTCGTTACTGCATGTGGGTTTTCTCTAGTTGCTGCGAGTGGGGGCTACTCTTCATTGCAGTGTGTGGGCTTCTCATTGCGGTGGTTTCTCTTGTTGTGCACCCCAGGCTCTAGGTGCGCAGGCTTTAGTAGGTGTAGCACACTCAGTAGTTGTGGCTCACGGGTTCTAGAGTGCAGGCTCAGCAGTTGTGGTGCACGGGCTCAGTTGCTCTGCGGCATGTCGGATCTTCCCGGACCAGGGCTCAAACCCGTGTCCCCTGCACTAGCAGGCGGATTCTTAACCACTGCGCCACCAGGGAAGTCCTGACCCATTAGATTTTTAGTAGCATGTTGTTTAGTCTACATTTCATCATTTTTCTCTAATTTCTTTTCCTGTGGTTAATTTCATGCCATTGTGGTCAGAAAAGATGCTTGAGATAATTTCTATACTGTTAAATTTGTTGAGTCTTGTTTTGTGCCCTAGGATGTAGTCAATCCTAGAGAATGTTCTATGTGTACTTGAAAATAATGTGTATTCTGGTTTTTTTTAATGTAATGTCCTGAAAATATCAATTAAGTCTAACTGTTCTATTGTATCATTTAGGATCTCGGTTGCCTTATTCACTCTCTGTCTAGAAGATCTGTCCATTGATGTGAGTGGGATGTTAAAGTCTCCTACTATTATTGTATTCCTGTCAGTTTCTCCTTTTATGTGTGTTAGTATTTGTTTTATGTATTTGTGTACTCCTATATTAGATGCATATATGTTGACAAGTGTTCCATCCTCTACTTGTATTGGTCCTTTCATCATTATATAGTGTCCTTCTTTATCTTTCTTTATGGCCTTTGTTTTAACGTCTATTTTGACTGATATGAGTATTGTGACCCCTGTTTTCTTGTCATTTCCATTTGCATTAACTATCTTTTCCTATCTCTTCACTTTCAATTTATGTGTGTCCTTTGCCCTAAAGTGGATCTCTTGTAGGTGGCATATTGTAGGCTCTTGTTTTTTATCCAGTCTGCCACTCTGTCTTTTGATTGGAGCATTTAGTCCATTGACATTTAAGGTAATTATTGATAGATATGTATTCATTGCCATTTTAAACCTTGTTTTCCCATTGACTTTATATTTCTTTTTTGTCCTTTTCTTTTTGTTTTTCCTTTTGTGGTTTGATAATTTTCTTCTGCATTATACTTATGTTCTCTTCTTTTTGGCTTTTGTGAATCTACTGTACGTTTTTGATTTGTGCTTAGCCTGTTTTTCAAGTATGTTAACCCCTTCCTATACCTACTTGCCTTAGACTGGGAGTCATATAGGCTCAAACACATTATAGGAGGAAAAAAGTCTACATTTTTTACTCTCCTTCCCCTCATTTTATGATTTTTTTTTTTTTTTTTTTGGTGGTACGCGGGCCTCTCACTGCTGCAGCCTCTCCCGTTGCGGAGCACAGGCTCCAGACACGCAGCCCCAGCGGCCACGGCTCATGGGCCCAGCCGCTCCGTGGCACGCGGGATCCTCCCGGACCGGGGCACAAACCCGTGTCCCCTGCATCAGCAGGTGGACTCCCAACCACTGCACCACCAGGGAAGCCCTCATTTTATGATTTTGATGTCTTCTTTTACATCTTCATCCTTTTGCTGTTCATTATGGTTATCATCACTTTCACAGAAATTTTTTGATTTTTAAAAAAATCTGTGTCTGGCTTATTTAAGTGATTTACTTTCCAGTTGTGATTTTCTCTTTCCTATAGAGTTTTAGTTCTTTTCTATTTAGAGAAGACCTTTCAATATTTCTTTTGGGATCAGTTTAGTACTGCTGTATTCTTTAGTTTTTGCTTGTCTGAGAAATTCTTTCTCTCTCCTTCTTTTCTAAATGATAATCTTGCTGGGTAGAGTGTGCTAGGTTGCAGATTTTTCCCTTTCAGGACTTTGAATATATCTTGCCACTCCCTTCTGGCCTGCAATGTTTCTTTAGAGAAATCAGCTGATAGCCTTATGGGGGTTCCCTTGTAATTAACTCTTTGTTTTTCTCTTGCTGCCTTTACAATCCTCTCTTTAACTTTTGCCATTTTTATTATAATATGTCTTGGTGTAGGTCTGTTTGGGCTTATCTTGTTTCGGACCCTCTGTGCTTCCTGTACCTGGATATCTGTTTCTTTTTTTAGGTTTGGGAAGTTTTCAGCCATAATTTCTTCAATTACATTTTTGACCCCCTTTTCTCTTTCTTCCCCTTCTGGAATCCCTATTATGCATAGATTGGCATGCTGTATATTATCCCATAGGTCTCTTATATTGTTTTCATTTAGTTTTCTTCATTTGGCTTTCTGTCTGCTGTCCTGATTGGGTGATTTCCATTATTCTATCTTTCAGGTCACTTACTCATTCTTCTGCATTATTCATTCTGCTATTCATGCCTTTAGCTCAGTTTTGTCTCTGCAAATGAGTTTTCTAATTTTTCTTGGTTCCTATTTATAGTTTCTAATTCGTTTTTATAGTATTCTGCATTCCTGCTGATAGCCTTTCTTAATTCCTTCAGTATTTTCATTATCTCCTTTTTGAAATTGGTGTCTATCAATCAGACTGAAGAAGTCTGTTTCATTGTTTGTTCTTTCAGGGGAATTCTCTTGGTCTTTTAACTGGGAATGGTTCCTTCCCTACTTTATTTTACTTATATTTCTCTTACTCTGTGAGTTTAGGAGAAACAATTATCTACTGTGGTCTTGGAGGGCTATTTATATGTGGGGGCATCCCTGTGTAGCTTGTGTGGGTTTAATATATTTGGTGCGAGGGCTGTTTTTAGTAGAGATGCCTGTTGCCTCTTTCCTCAGCATGTGCTGATCATTAACCCCTTAATATGGGGTATGCAGATGTGATGGCTGGTGCCATTGCTGGGGTTCTTGGTGGTGGTGGTGGCAGCTCAGGTGCGCCCCCGGAGTACACCATGGTGGCTTAGGCAGCTCATGACCACTCCTGGGGTCCGGGAGGGTGGTGGTGGCTTGTGACCTCTCCTGGCATCTTTTCCAGGGCTCAGCCTTCCTGATTGAATTTTGAATTTTTTCTTTAAGGAATACTACTTATTTCTGATCCCTTATGTCCCCTCCCCATTCTCATTTTTCCCTTTCTTCGTCACATTGCAGCTTATGTTCCAAATTTTGGGGAAAATAAAAACTACTGGGGAACCCATCCCCATTGCTCTAAAGGGTAAGCCAAGAGCCCCATCTCCCTCATAGAGAAAAGCCTGCTTTTGAATGAAGAGTGAATTTGACTTGTTAAGTAGCAAAAGTATCCACTTCAAAATTCTTTCCTGTTTGTTTTTTTTTTTTTAAATCTCTTGTTCAAATTATCCAGAGCTCAGAAATACAGCAAAAGATACCTGCAGCCCTTGTCAGGGCCATACCAGAACACTGTCAAAAAGAGGTGTACCCAAGGATTATGGCATTCTCCAGGCAATGTACCTTTGTTCACTAATGACATTTGATTGGAGCCCACATTCTGTGAAGCCACATGCTAATTTACAGATTTCTGTTTGATAAAGTTCCAAATGATTTCTGTCCATTTGAAAAAATAACCCCCCCAAATTCTAACTGTATTGCCATGCAGGATATTATTCAGTTCTGTCTCTAACTCATTTTGCCTTTCCTGGTGGACTAAGATACCTGATAGTCTTTAAACCCACTTATCACCTTGTAGGTTTCCTCATTAATGGGTTAGGTAAGTCACTGACATATTTCCATTCTCTATTTACATGAAAGTCTCATTTTTAACCTTGTCGATATCACATAGGGGCCTGCTTCCTTTGCGTAGTGCGCAGAAAAGAGCAGGCCTGGCTGCTATCCTTATAAGGTTGGCCCATGGCTGACATCTGGGAAGTTGGATTTTATGAAGTTTCCCACCACCCTGATAAGAGTGGCTCATGGAGCCTAAACAGTTTGTACAAACAATATGGTTTGCGTTGAATACCAGCTTTCCTTCTAGGAGTCTGGAATTTTGGTATGTGCCAGGTACAGGGTGCCTTCATAACCAGACCCCAATAACAACCCCGGGTCCTGAGACTCCAGGGAGGTTCCCTGGTAGATGGAGACATTTCATACATGTTGTCACAAATTGTTGCTGGGGGAATGAAACGTATCCTGTGTCACTCCATTGGATGAAAACTCTTGAAAACTTGCACCTGGTTTCCTCCAGACTTTGTCCCATGTGCCTTTTTCCCTTTGCTGATTTTACTCTGTTATCCTTTTACTGTAATAAGTCATAATTGTGAGTTCACGAGTACAATGATATACTGAGTCTTGTGGGTCCTCCTAGCAAGTCACTGCTTCAAGGGGTCCTCGGGCTCATCCCCAGATTCAGTTAGTTATAGGCATTTTTACATAAATTATTTTTTTGCAAAATTTTTCTACAAATTCATTTTCACAAAACAATTGTAAAGTGTTCTCTTAGAAACTGCCTAGATCCTGTTTGATGTTAAGGCCCAGATTTCATGGAGGAGGACTATCCCTCCCAAGATCAATCAAGTGAAAACCTTACATTTCCTCTCTAAAAACCAAATTTTGGAATCGACTCACTGGTGTCCTGATACGATCCATCAGGGCAGTGAGTGACACAACTGTTCGTGTCCTCATTCAGGAAGTATCCATATTTACAGGACAGGCACTGGTCCCCGTGGCTCCCAAAGCAGGACTCGCAGTTGGGGGCACACTTTCTGCATCGCTTCTTGTCAGCGTGGTAGTGGCCAGAGGGGCAGCTGGAGACACAGATCCTGCGTTGTGGAATGATAAGAAAGAAGGGCAGTGTCACCAGAGATTCAGTCCTGAGTGAGTGAGGTGCTGAGCACATAGCTGTCCTCACTCTCAAAATCCTTTTTAACCATGATGGTAACACCACATCCAAAGGGCCAAATTCTGTTGGTTAAAGCCTTCTCCTATGTAGGGTGCTGACGTAGCCCTGAAGTTACATAATACCAAGTCCGCCAAGTAAGGCATGTCTTGGTCCAAACCATCTTCCAGTTCGGGTCTAGCTCTTTAAAGGGGATGATGGTTAGAAACTGAGTCTCGACAAGAAGGTTGTGCTGTTGGGTTGAAGGGAAAACATGTGCAAACCATGATTTTATGCAAAAAGGCCCTAATAAGGGGTTACTTCTATTGTTGTGTTTGTCATATGAATCCTGTGTGTATGGGTGGTGAGGGTGATGGTGGTTGTATGCTACTGTCTAAATTAATATAAATATATTTAGGGAGTTCCCTAGTGGTTAGGATTCCAGGCTTTCACTGCTGTGGCCTGGGTTCAGTCCCTGGTTGGGGAACTGAGATCCTGCAAGCTGTGCAGTGTGGCCAAAAAAAAAAAAAAAAAAAAAATTTAAATTTATGTTGTTTATGATAAAAAAATGACTACCTTGCTTGCCCATAACTGAAGGTCTGGGCTTTATGTATTCATTTAACAAGTACTTACTGAGTACCAATTAAACATCAGGCATTTGCTAAGTCTAGGAGCTAATGAGAGGGGCTGAGGTAGCCAAGGGGCTTTCCCTTTAAGGAATTTATTCTTTTTAATTAAAAAAAATTTTTTTTAGACATTTAAAAAATTTAATTTTATATTCGCTTTAAGGAATTGAAATTCCAGCATGGATGTGAGAGGACAGGACCACGCCTGGGTGGCTGGAGTATGGCTGCACTGCAAGTTGGCTCCCTGTGAGTTTCCTCCTGAAAGAGGAGGGGGAGGTGGTAGGGGTGTGAGAGACACGCCTGGAAGAGCACAGCCTCTGATGGGCAGTCACTGTTCCCTGGCCCTCCCTGTGGGTACATATCTGCTTGAGTCAGAAGCCAGGGGCTCAGAAGCACAGGGTCCAAGCAGGCCCGCCTCAGTGCCCCGAGTGGAGTAGTGAGAACGTGCAGGGACCAGCAGCTTTGCCACATGAAGGGCTTACACTTTGGGGAATTCGGGCAAGCATCCATTTGGCTTGTGTACTGGCATTTTCCTGAAGGGCAAATGCAGCTGTGGCATCAAACATCAACAGGATAGAAAGGTCTAGAGGGGAAGACCAGGCATGTGCATAGCTAGTCCCTCCCCATCATCCTTTGAAATGTGAGGAAAGGCGTTTGCAGTTTCCTAGCCTACAGGTCCATTTGATGTTCTGTAATTCAGTGTCAGTTTCACCGTTCTGAATGATGGGATGGGGTCGGGGGGGGGGCGGCGGGGGCAGCAGCGTCTCTTCTGGGCTTTGGTCCTGGTGGGAGAACATGGAACACACTGCCTGTGGTGACCCTGTGGGAGCTCCCAGGAACACCAGGGGGCGTGCTTCAGGGGGTCTGATGTGGCTTCTCTCTTACCTGGTGTTGTTTTTCAGCTTATAGTAGTAGTGCAAACAGTCATTGCAGTGGTCCGGTCCTGGCCCATCACAGCCTACCTCACTGCACTCAGGGTCACAGGGACCTGCCAAAAGAAATCAGAACAACACTTGGAAAAAATGATTTTAAAGCAGGTAAGCTTTACCTTGAATTATAAATAGGTATTTTTCTCCCTTAGGCAGTGAGAGTTTTCTTTAAGAGTTTCTAATGCAGTGAGGTGGAGTAATGTTCAATGTGGCTGTAAGCCCAGAGTGAACTCTTGACTTTTTTGGGGAAAACCTGAATTACCTAAGTATCAAGCATGTAAATCCTAGTCAGGGCCTGGTCTTCAAAGCACACATATGGTTGCCTTGTGGGAGAAGACAATAATTCAGAACTCAAAAGAACAATGCCATTGCAGCAACTAGAAGAAAACTGATTGCAATTAAATATGCATAATGATAAAAATGTCGGATAGAAAAATGAGAATTTAAGCTGTTGACAGAAAGGAAAAACGGGTTGTTATTCAATGCCCTGACCAGATTGTCTCTCTCATCCAAGGTCGTTAAAGCCACTGAGTACCTCTGAGATGCTGGAGCCAGCAAGAAACGTCATTATGGCATCTGGCACAATTTTATCCGCATCTCATTTTGGATTACAAAGCAGGTACTTCAGGTACAGATAATAGATTTAAAATTGCATCCTACCCATAGGCCAATGGGCGGCTCAACAAAAGAAAACTACACACACATTTTAAAGATGCAAGCAAGCTTAAAGAATTCCAAACCTGGGATGAAGGTTCCTAATCTCTCTCTTGCTGTGTATTCTTTGCACAGGCAGGAAAAAAAAAAATGCCAGAAAGATGGAGCTACTTTGTGATTGATGAAAAGTTTTCTAATGACATGGGCTAGTTATAGATATTTTGCTTGTTTGACTAACTCCCTTTTTTCTTGTTTTCCATATTTTGAGAGATTTGGTCTCATATAATCTTGAAGCTCTTTCCCATTGAAAACTCATATGATTTTAACTAGCAATAAACATGGTGCATGAAATGCACAAAAAGTAAGTCAAGGGTACTAGAAATGTCTTGAGCCAAATGTCTTAAGCCATACTTATTTTTAATAAAAAGGACTTACTTTTGTTGAAACTTGGTCTCCTTTAGTCATTGTAGGACTATGTTCTACAGTTACTGAATTGAAACGTAAAATGGTAGAAGTGGGGAGGAATGACTTAGAGAAAAATCTAGTAGTCAAACACCGTCATTTGACAGATAAAAACGATTTTCCAAGAGTTACAGTGGCTTGTCCAGTATCATATGGCTAGGAGAGCTGGGATCAACAGAGGTCCTGCTTCTCATTCTTAGTCCAGGTCTCCTACTTACGGGTAGTAAATCATGACCTTTGGATCTGAATGGAAATGAGTTATTTCAAAATGCTGCAGACTTGAAGTATATTTCTGATTAATCATGAGTCATTTGACAGCACTGTTTATCTCTATTATTTTCCCAAAAGCCTTAAAACTGATCTTTAAATTCCACAGCTAGTGCAACTTGGAACATTTTAGCTGACTGCTATGGTACATGAGGAGAGAGTGTCTCTGCTGTGTAAGAGTTGAAGTGCACCCGGCTGTGGGTCCCACAGTCCCTGGAATTCAATGAAACAGTACAGAGATCTGGTTATGATAATGCCATCTGTGCTTCTAGAGAGGCTGACTTCTTAATGAAGGTGAAAATCACAGCTCCAAAGAAAAGGAATCATGGGTGGCCCTAAATTTTCACTGGATGATTTCTACAATTAAAACCACCCAAACCACTTATTCTTGATATGTGCCAAAGAGCTGTGTATGGCAAGTTCACATGCTGTGCTGTTTCTTTCATAATCTTAAACTGTCCCAGATGCAATTTAGCATTTTAGGTTTCTGGGTAATAATGAAATAATTGTCTTTGTTCTCTCAGAAGCACCAATGTGGACATTTTGGAGATGTAGTGAGAAAAACCACAAAGATATATAACTGTTCAGAATTTTAACATTACCAAAATTTGAATTGGAAACATACCATAAGGCACATAGTAATATATTACTATTATACTCCATTTATGTTTTTAGATATACTTTCTCCTATCAGAGAAGACAAAATGGTTTGCTGGTTATAACATCAGTAGTAATGTTATAAGCTCAAAGCAAAATAAGACAAAAACTGAACACAATCTAGTTCTGGTTAGCTCAATTGGTCTGAATTCTCCAAACTTATTATTGACACAGGGATACCACCTATTTAGAATAAAAGGAACCAAATGCATATTTATTTAAAATACTCTGTTAAAGTGATTAATGAAAAAGAATCTTAGAGAGCTGAGCTGTAAGAAAAAAAAAAAGTTCCTGTCTAAAGGTATGTTAAACTGCTATTTACGAACAGTTCTCCATTGGGAGAAGCTTTGTTCATTAAGTGTTATATATGATATCCCAGAAGAACTGAATGCTGCTGGAAGTGGTAGCCAATGCAACAAGACAGGAATCAGAAATACACTGGGAAAGAGAAAAAATAATTTGCAGATGATATGGCTACAGTACCTAACTGCCCCAGAAAATCAACTCTAAAACATACAAATTAATAAAGTTAAGCAAAATGGCCAGATGTAAGATAAACACACAATAGCCAACAGATATCCCTGATACCAGCATATAATAGTTAGAAAATATGGAATATTTTCCACTACAGTAGCAATAAGACCTAAAATACTTAGAAATAACACTAACAGGAATAACACTACATAAAATTAAAAGATTTCAGTAAAATGGGATACGGTCTATGTTTTGGATGGAAAGACTCTATATTGTAAAAACAGTTCTTCCCATGAGATTGCATGTAAATTCAAACTAAATTTCAATGAGATTTTTAAAGGGGGATTTAAGAATTGCTATGAGAACAACAAGTAGACGTTCAACAGATATTAAAATACAGTGTGGGTGCTACTGGATCAAGAATTATTAGATTGGTAAATCGGAAAAGATGGTACCAGAAGAGACCTGGTATAAGAACTTACCATACTGTTATAAAGGAAACATCCTAAACTAATAAAAGAAAGGATGGCAACTCAGCTATTGATGTTAGTCTGTTTGGAAAATAAAGATAGAACTTCACTTCACAATATATATTAAAAATCAAAGATTACAAAAAAATAATCCATGTGAATATTTAGCTGATTTTAAAGAAGAAACATTCTGTAAAAAAGAAATTACAAATGTTATCTGAAACGATAAACTCTGCTCTCCAATTTTCTTTTTCTCTCAAAACAACACAAAACAAAAAGTACGTTTCGGAAGCAAGTGATAACAGAGAAAATGTTTTCAGCGAATATGAGACAATGAGAGAGTCAATAACATACAAAGAGTTTTTATAAATAAGAAAATTGCTACCACTTTGAATAGAAAAGTGAGTAAAAGACATATTTCATTCAGAGAACACAAAGGAAAAAATGTTTAGATTTACTAGCAATCAAAGCTATAAAAATTTAAACATGTTCTTTTCTTTCTTTTTTACTTTTTCCTTTCCACTCAATGCTGGCAGGAATGAGTGTAGTAAACACTCACACAGTGGTCCCAGTGCAGACTGGTATATCTTGTCTGGAAAGCAACAAGACAAATCATATCCAAGCCCTAAAACTGATGATTCCCTTTGATGCAGTAATTCTTAGAACTCTATTTTAAAGACATAGTCAAAGATATAGTCAAAAACTGATAATGGTATTCATTGAAACCTTATTTAAAATAGTATAAAACTCTAAGCAAACTACACATCCCAGGTTATGGATTAAATATATTACAACAGGATGGACTATTATGCTGCCTTTTAAATATGTGTTCTAAGGATACTTGACAACAGGGAAATATGCTCTTAATGATACCTTTAATGGAAAAAAAAGAATATGAATGTTCTATATACAGTGTGATTTTAGCTTTGAAGAAAAAAACATGAATATTTGAATACTTGAATGTACACATACCAATATCTAAGGGATAGAAAGGAAGATGGAATAAAATCTCTCAGAATATGAGTTGAGGTTTATCTCTTTGGGGGAATGATGCATGAGTTTTCTTTCCTTAGCCTGCCTCCCCATTGGAAGCCAGCTCACCTGCATAATCCTCTGTCCCATAGTCATCAGTGGGGTCTTCAACGCGGCTATACCGGACACGTTCCACTTTAGGAAACTCATTGGTGGGTGAGTATGGCTGCACAGAGGTGCCATAGAGGACCAAAGACCATTCTTTCAATTTACCTTGGGAAACAATGAAAGCATATCATGACCAAACATTCCCTCTTCAGCTTTATAATTTCTTTAATTCCTTCTCACTGAGGAAAAAGCAAGAGTAGGAGAATTGTGGGAAACAGATTCATATGAATCACTGCATCAGATACAGGGCTAGAAACGCATTTTCCAACGCTTGCAGAGTTAACTATTTAATAATTAACATACCACGTATTTACTGAGCACCAAACGTAGGATACACCTTAATTGAATCAGCATTTTGTGTGTGTGTGAGAAACAAACACATCTCAGATTTCTGGATCAAGGGCTGAGTTTCAAATTATGGATATTTAAGAGAATCCCAGGATTTTGCAGAAGGCCTTCTTTTTCTAGGTATAAAGGTCTTACATAAATTAAAAAAAACTGTTGGCATTATCTGACTTGTTTATCAAAAAAAGATGAAAACAACTACTTTGTTCCACCTGAAATGTTAAGAATACATCACTACATTATCCTGTAGACACGTGCTGGCCAATGATAGCCACTAGATCCATTTGGATGTTTCCGTTTAAATTAACTAAAATTTAAAACTTCAGTTCCTCAGTTAGACCACATTTCAAGTACTCAGTAGCCATATGTGGCTAGTGGCCGCTACGATGAACAGCACAGATACAGGAAACATTTCTACCACTGGCAGAATGTTCTCCTAGGCAGTGCTGTCATAGAGCATTTTCTGGTCAAGGGTGCTTGGAGATGTGAGGGAAGTGTTTTACCTCCTTTGGATGTAGGCTTTCAAGGAACATTTGCTTTAGTTAATCCTTATTTATAAATTTATTTCTTAGCTTTATAAAACTAAAGTCTTTAATGCAAAAAGTAAACAAACAGAAAACAACTGTCTCCTGGCCATTAAGCTTAATTTGGTTCTTTTTTTATATGAATCTTAAATAAAAGTTATTAAGACAAAACCATTAAAAACGTGGAAATATGCTGGCAGGAAGGTAGGATATCCCTCCCCCCACCTTAGATCTCCTCCTCACCTTGGCCTAATACAGGGAATCCAGGCAAGGTTAGGGTTGGGCTCTGTCACAGCCCAGAGAGGGATGAATTTCAGGTGTCTGCTAATTCATCTATCAGCAACTATAATCACCATCAAATTGATGCTTATTTTCTATAAGTGCTTACTATACACTAAATAAGTTTTATTCCATTCAGTGGTCTCAACAACTGGGAAATAGGTACTTGTATTCCCAATATGTAGATGAGGAAACTGAGGCACAGAGGTTGGTAACTTTCCCAAGGGCAGTAGGAGGACAGACTGATACCAAAATCTATCTGGGGGTTCTGATTTAAGATGGTAATATAGGAAGATCCTGAATTCACTGCTTTCCATAAACTTGCTGAATCTGTAGCCACATATGGAACAATTTCCTCTGGAAAAAAACCCCCAAACTAACTGAGTGGCTCCTACGCATCAGGCAAACAAGAAAACCCCAGATCAAAACGGGTAGGAGAGGCTTAGATGCATCTTACCATAAACCCCACCCCCCAGTGCTACAACCCACAATCGAGAGGGGACTCAAAAACCCCCAGCTTCTCCCCGAGGAGTGAAAGGTTTGAGCACCACATTGGGTACCAAAACTTTTAAGACCTACACCTGAGAGATGAGCCCCCAAACCATGTAGCTTTGAAACCCAAAGGGCCTTGGGTCCACAAGACCCATAAGACTGTAGTGAACTGAGCAGTTCTTAAAGAGCTCACCTGCGTGGACTCTCACTCCAGGGTGCCGTGCAGAGGCAGTCGACTGAAAAGCACCCAGACTTTCCATGAAAAAGGCTTATTTGCTTATCTTAAAGCACTGGCCGAGGGTCAGGCATCTAATTTAACACATAGAAAAGGGCCTACTGAATACTGTCCAAACATGGAGGCTCACTGGAGCCATCTGGTTCTCCCTTGGCCTGCTCCAGCTTGCTGGTATGAACAAGAAAGGAACTTGTACTCTCAGCTGGCACCTAGGGGATACCTCTAGGTTGCTGGCTCTGGTGGCCAGTGTGGCTTAGGCTCATGGATCCCCTAGGACTCTGAACAAAATTGACAAACCTTTAGGTAGCCTCACCAAGAAGAAGAGAGAGGACTCAAAATCAGAAATGAAAGAGGAGACATTTTAACTGATACCATAGAATTACAAAGGATCATAAAAGGCTACTATCAGCAATTATACCCAACAAATTGGAGGACCTATAAGAAATGGATAAATTCCTAGAAGCATACACTCTACCAAGACTGAATCATGAAGAAATTGAAGATCTGAACAGACCAATTACTATAAGGATCAATAATCAAAAACTTCCCAACAAAGGAATGTCCAGGATTAGACACCTTCACTGGTGAATTCTACCAAACAGTTAAAGAAGAATTAATACCAATCCTTCTCAAGCTCTTCCAAAAAATAGAATAGGAAGGAATACTTCCAAACTCATTTTATGAGGCCAGTATTACCCTGATATCAAAACCAGACAAGGTTTCCACAAGAAAAGAAAATCCCTGATAAACATAGATGCAAAAATCCTCGACAAAATGTTAACAAACTGAATACAACAATACATTAAAAGGATCACACATCATGATCAAATGGGATTTATTCCAGGGATGAAAGGATGTTTCAACATATGTAAATCAATATGATTTGACACAGTAACAAAATGAAGGATAAAACTCACACAATTATCTCAATAGATGCAAAAAAGCATTGACAAAATCCAATGTCCATTTATGATAAAGACTCTCAACAAAGTGGTTATAGAGGGAACATATATCAACATAACAAATCAGGAACAAGGATGTAGGCAGGAAAAAGAAAAGGCATCCAAGTTGGAAAGGAAGAGGTAAAACTGTTACTATTATATATAGACTCCACCAAAAAACTTAGAACTAAGCAACAAATTCAGAAAAGTTTCAAGATACAAAATCAGTATACAAAAATCTGTTGCATTTCTTTACACTAATGATGAACTATCAGAGAAATTAAGAAAGCAATCCTATTTACAACTGCATCAAAAGAATAAAATACTTAGGAATAAATTTAACCAAGAAAGTGAGAGATCTGTGCACTGAAAACTATAAGAAATTGATGAAATAAATTGAAGACACAAATAAATGGAAAGATATTCCATGCTCATAAATTAAAAGAATATTGTAAAGATGTCCATACTACCCAAAGCAATCTACAGATTCAATGTAATCCCTAGGAAAATTCCAAAGGCATTTTTCACAGAAATAGAACAAACAAGCCTAAAATTTTTATGGACCCACAAAACACCCCAAATAGCCAAAGCAATCTTGAGGAAGAAGAACAAATCTGGAGGTATCACGTGCTATGATTTCAAACTATACTACAAAGCTATAATAATCGAAACAGTATGGTATTGACATAAAAACAGACACATAAATAAATGAAACAGAATAGCAAACCCAGAAATAAACCCACACATATAGAGTCAATTGATTTATGACAAAGGAGCCAAGAATATACAATGGGGAAAAGGCAGTCTTCAATAAATGGTGTTAGAAAAACTGGACCACTATCTAACACCATACACAAAAAAACTAACTCATAATGGCTTAAAGATTTGAATGTAAGACCCGAAACCATAAAACCTCTAGAAGAAAACCTAGGTGGTAAACTCCTTGACACTGATCTTGGGAATGATTTTTTGTATTTGACAACAAAAGCAAAGGGAACAAATGCAAAAATAAATAAGTGGGACTACATCAAACTATAGAGCTTCTGCACAGCAAAGGAAACCATCAACTAAATGAAAAGGTAACCTATGGAAACTATTTGCAAATCATATATCTGGTAAGGGGTTAATATCCAAAATATGTAAAGATCTCATACAACTCAATAGCAGAAAAATAATCTGATTAAAACATGGGCAGAGGATCTAAATAAACATTTTTCAAATGAATACATACAGATGGCCAACATGAAAAGGCACTCAGCATCACTAATCATCAGGGAAATGCAAATCAAAACCACAATGAGCTATTACCTTACACCTGTTAGAATGACTATTATCGAAAAAACAAATATTGGTGAGGATGTGGAGAAAAGGGAACCCTTGTGCACTGTTGGGGGGAATGTAAATTGGTGCAGCCACTATAGAAAACAGTAGGGAGGTTCCTCAAAAAATTAAAAATAGAACTACCATATGATCCAGCAATTCTACTTCTGGGTATCTATCTGAAAAACAAAACAAAAACACTAACTCTTAAAGTTACATGTACCCACATGTTCACTGCAGCATTATTTACAATAGCCAAAACAAGGAAGCAACCCAAATGTCGACTGACGGATGAATGGGTAAAGAAAATATATGTGTATATACATGTGTACACACACACACACACACACACACACACACACACACGTACAATATTACTGGGCCACAAAAAGGGAATCTTGCCTTGTGTGAAAACATGGATGGACCTTCCTAAGTTGAAGTCAGACAGAAAAAGACAAATACTGTATGATCTCACTTACATGTGAAGTCTTAAAAAAATAAAATATAAAAAGTAAAAGACAGAAATCATAGATACACAGAACAGACTGGTGGTTGCCAAAGGCAGGGGGTAGGTAGGGGTGGGTGAAATAGGTGAAGGGGGTCAAAAGATACAAAGTTCCAGTTAAAAAACATATAAGTCCTGAGGATGTAATGTACAGCATGGTGAGTATAGTTAATAGTAGTGTACTGTATATTTCAAAGTTGTTAAAACAGTGTATCTTAAAAATTCTCATCACAAGAAAAAAAATTTTGTAACTATGTGAGGTGATGGATGTTAACTAGACTTACTGTGGTGATCATTTCACAATACATACAAATATCAAATCATACAGTTGTACACCTGAAACTAATATTTCAATTATCCTTCAATTAAAAAAAATTATGTATCCAAATCTTGCATTCTTAAACTATTATATAATTCTGCCTTCCTTGCCATTTCTAGGAGTTTAGGAACTTGAAGTTTAAAAATGAACATATTCTGGGCCACATTCATTGTTTTCTGACATCTGCATTGGGCCAGCACACTGGTTTATATTTGGTTTGACCTCTGCCAGGTTTTCTTTGGACTCACTTGTTAATGGCTATCCTATTCATAATTAGGGTGTTGTTCAGTCTCAAAATTTCAAGTAGTGTCAAGAAATGAATGACTACCTGAAATTAATGACCAATCTGACTGCCGTTAGGTAGCAATGCAAAAGAGAACCTATTTTCCATATGGCATCTCTCAAGTGCACACATGGAACACATAATACAAGGACACTATGTCAGTTACTCTAAAACCTGGTCCATTTAACTTAAGATGATTTTATCTAAAAGTTTACCCTTGTAAATGTTTAAAGAGTGTTGACTCATAACTGATTATTTCCCTTGGTGCCATTTCTGAAGTACATCATAAGCCCGCTGGGCAGTTTCTCTCTTTATTTTTCACTTATTATGTAATTTTATTTCCTTAGGATCTCTGCCACAATTCACATCAAACGCTGCCATATTTGGGCCGTCACTTTTTCCCTCCCCTATCACTTTTCCATTTGCTAAATTCTATAGCAGACTTTGCGATAGATCCTGCAACATCTTGTGAAAAATAGCAGTGTAAATGCAGAATGAGAAAAAATCCATTCTACTTGCTAACACTTAGATGCAATCTGCCCAAGATAGAAAACCCAAGATAGATTTAATATGCAATGAAACAAAAACAACAAAAATGCCTCCAAAAATCCTTAGTATGTGTTTTAATAATAAGCAAATGGGAAGAAATAATATACAAATATAAACTCAGTTTAGAGCCAGGAACCTCCATACTTGGGAATGATTCTACCATTTAATTGGGCTAGAAGATTCTATGTCTCCAACTGAATTTCGAGTAGCTTACTAAAGAAACCCCTCATTTAATTAGAGGACTGTACACCATAGGAACAATGACAGAAACACACAACCACACAGAGAAAAGTAAAAGTCCCTTTTCAAAGTTGTGTCTAATTCCGAACTGAAAGGTTGGTTGAAGAACGGATACCCGGAGACCATGTGTTTCTAATAAAGCCTCCTGACCCCAGGCTGTATAGCATTAGGGTATCTCTATTCTGACACAAAAGAACATCTCTAAGATGACTGGAGGTGACTGGGGTTAAACGCAAACATTTAAACAGTATAAGGAGAAGCCAGTGATACGAAATGGACAACTCTACATGATCTGGAATACTGCAGAGAGCTTTTAACACAGATAATCACAGTAAACTCTGGATAGACTCTGAACTCCTTGAGGGCAGAGAGATTTATGTTGGCCTCTCATGCTTGCACACCACCCCAGGTCTACCATTAGTATGCCCCTAGGGGCAGTCTATGCTTGTGGGGAGGAGCATTTTATCAAAGAGTCACTTTTATAACTGTCTTAAATTATCAATAGATAATGCACCCCTTATGTCTGTACCCTAGGCTGCACCCCTGTTGGTACACAACTGCCACGTTTGGACAGTGTTTATTTCTCTGGGATCTCTTGAGATATAACAGCCCTGTAGTGACACGTGCTGATGGATCTCCTGGGAGCTGCCCTTTGGTCAGGGCAGCCCAGTCCAGTCACCATGCCTGCCATTGCCCCTGAGCGCCATGACACAGCACATCTCCACAGCATGAGCAGTAAGCCTGGCCTGAAAAGAAGAGGGAAGGAGAGAGGAAGGTCCTGGGAACTAACTAGATTAGGAACAAGTGAAGGTTGTCTAGAAACCAGGGTCTAGTTTATTTGAATGTTTTCTATCAACTCTGCCTTATTGACAAATATCTGATTTCTGAATAAAACCTTGGCAACCATTACATCCATGGTGCATGCTGGAAGTGAGTTGGACCCAGATACTCTTTCACAAAACTTTTATCCTGATTCATTGGGACCTTGACACCATGCTGGTTTTGATTTCCCTGACTATGGGACCACTGTGGCAACACAGATGAACCACATCATGGAATAAGGGAAAAGAGATGGCTAAACTGTGTGCAGAAAATGGATCTCTCAGAATGAGTAACTTTCCCTGACTGGTGGGCAAAAGAGCGGCAAATGTACGGTTCACGCCTGCGTTCTGCTGTTTGCTTCTTTGGCCCGATGCAACCCACGGTATCCGAATGAATCACACCCTTACAGTTAATGACAGAATGTTGGGTTAAATTATTCTGTGATGAGGAGAGGACTTAGAATTAGATGTCAGTCCTAAAACTGCCCTCAAGCCCGGTTCTTCTGCAGATGGACTGGACAGAGCATTGAGAAGCATAAACTTATTAGACGATGGAAGATGGGTCCACAGCTGGGTGGGAGGCTGGGGTAGTTATCAAACAGATCACTTGTTACCGCGCCAAGTACTACTTAGGGCTCCATCACAGGCAACACAGGCTGCTGCAAAAATACTGTTCCATCTCCCATCTCATGCTGCATTTGTACTTTTCCTTATTTTATGTTACAAACAAGGTTCATACGTTAGCAAGAAGAGGGAAATAGGCCATGTGCGGCAACAGAGTCAGACCACCTGAAAAGAACTCTATTAACATCATTCATTTCCATGTTTTACGTATCAGGACAGTTTTCTCTTTACTTAGCTCCTGGGCTCACAAAGGGCAGAATGCTATCATGCATTCTCTTTAGTGGTAACCAGTTTAGCTGGCATAGGCCAGGCTCAATGTCTTGTCTGCACTGAAAATTAAATTTAAAGTAAATGCAGAAAAAAGATAGTCAAGGGAACTTGTCTCCTCTTATGACCATGCAATTTACCCATTGTAGGTGGACAAGGCTGGCTTGTTTATTGACAAAGAAAGTAAGGGAAGCTGGTTAGAGATATGGACCATATATTCTGAAATATCAATGAATAGCTGTCATGTTTCATCTTGTACTCATATCTAAATACTTATTCTTGAATTCGTATCCTTAAATTACTACTTTTCTAATGGCGATCTTGAGAATTGGAGTACAGGAAGACAACTCAAAGCACAGGATCATATGATAAAGGATAAAATTGATATATGAATGTGAAACACATTCCTTGGCCAGAACATACTCCATCATTTTTCTGTGCAATAAATCAAATTATAGAAAGGGAGTTCCTACCTGGAGTCTTGAAGTTCCTCAGCTGAGAGGGAGTGTCATAAACTTCCAGGATCCAGTCACCAGCAGCTCGTTCTCCCCAGCAATGAATGGTCATGAACTCCCAATTTTTAAATCCTTCCATGGAATGATCAAAAAGCCTGAGAGAGAACCATAAAACACTGTTTTTGTATGTTATTTAAAATCTAGTGAGTGTCACGTCAAGACCATGATGAGTGATCTCTCTGTATCTATCAGCATGTTCAGCTCAACACTGCAGGTTGTCTTCATCCTGGGCATCACCGATTAGTAGATCCAAATATATGCATATCATTGTTCTACCGGAGGGAAACAGGCATGGGGCTGGCTGTACAGTAACAAATCTGGGAGGGATAATGATGTGGGTATCAGGGAACCTAGGCTAAGACGCTACTCACAAGCCTGGTAGTACCAAGAGTTGATGTGGAGCAACTGAAGCTCTCTTACACTGCTGATGGAAACGCAAAATGGTGCAGCTGCTCTGAGCAACAGTTTGACAATTCTTACCATATGACGAAACAATACCCCCCCGCCCCGCCAGACATTTACCCAAGAGAAGTGAAGACATACGTCCACACAAAGAACTCCACATGAAGGCTCACAGCAGCTTTATTCATAATCATCAAAAACTGTTAGCAATTCAGATGTCCATCGACTGGTGAATGGGTAAACAAATTATGGTATATTCACAGAATGAAATACTACCTAGTAATAAAAACTGTTGAACTGCTAATAACTGCAACAACATGAATGAATTTTGAAGGCATTAAGCTAAGTGGAAAAAGTCAGACACAACAGATCATGCACTATCTGATTCAATTTATATGACATTCTAGAAAATACTACTTAAACAGAAACAGATTAGTGGCTGTCAGGGGCTAGGAGGTAGGAGGCAGGGGCATGCTGGAAGTTTTGGGAATGAAGGAACTGTTTTATACCTTGAAAATAATGGCTGGTTATGCAACTATTTATATTTGTCAAAACTTATTATTCACATTAAAAAGTGAATTGTATGTAAATTACTCCTCAATGAAAAACCATGCCCATTCATCTTATCCAGTTCAGGGAGTCATGCCTGGAACTGCAGCCTAAATTCTGCCCTTCCAGCCCTTCTAATAATTTTCTAAGTTCCTGATTCCCTATATGAAATCTCTTCCTGCTTGAAATCACTGGAATTACTTCTGTTTTCTGTGAAGTAATCCTGAGGGATACAAAATATAAAGAAAAATAAAGAGAATCCGAATCAAGAATCAAGAGATGTCAATAGATATGTATAAAATAGATATGTATAAGGCTAGCATATGAAGAAACAGGCATATTATTTACATAGGCATGTGACGGAGATTTGACTATCTGAAGAAATATCCAAAAGATTTCTATAGAGATGGGACCCAGAAAGTAGAAAATGAAAGATGGGGCAAGAGAAAAAAAAAATTTTAAGTACTTAAAATTATATACATCTATTATTTTTGTTGGGGCAAACAGAGAGGGAAAAGCATCTCTAGCATTGTCTTAGGAGCAACCGCGTCCAGTTACTGGGACATATCTGTCCTTCAGTGCAGACAAATACAAAGGTCATGACAAGTGGATGTTGACAGCTATTTAAGACATACAATCACCTCTCCTTGCTTTACTTTCCTGTTCACCAAGGAAACTGGTGGTTATCATTTGAACTTCCATGTGCATCTTCCCATTGGGAGAAAATGCACCCTTCTAAAAACAAAAATAACCAGTCTAATCTCATTATAACTTAATACATTACAATTCTGATTTTTTAAAGTGTTCTATCAATGTGTTTGAGGCTCCCTCTAAAATGCCAGCTGGATTCTGAAGCTGGAGGGTTAGGGGACGTAACTAGGGACCGTGTTAGGTAAATGGCTGACACTCGGCAGCTTTCCCTGGAGAAAAGCAATAAACAGGAAAATCACCTGTTGCATACTCCTGAGGTCTTGAAAGAAGAAAAATAAAAAGTATTTAGCAACATTCTCCAAGTGTCCCATGGTCAGAAAATTGAGAAAAGGCTGAGTCAAAGTTGAACAGATCTCTTTACTGGAGAACACGGCAGATCTTTGGAATATTCAAATATGTTTTGTTAATCTCCATACGGGGTTAATGGGAGGCAGTGATTTTCATACCTTATATGGACAGGAAGGCCTTTTTCTTTTTTTAGAATATCTGTATACTAACCTGTATACCTGTATACAGGTTCCTGTATACCTGTATACTGTATACCTGTATACGGTAACCTGTATACAGGTTACTAACCTGTATACCTGTATACTAACCTGTATAACCTGTATACAGGTTACTAACCTGTATAACCTGTATACAGGTTACTTCTGAACCAAAGGGTGTGGCATTTCAACGAGGACCATATTAGATCTGGCAGCTTTCCCTCATGATAACGGGGATGGAAACAGTGGCTCCTTACATGAATGTCTTCCCACTGAAAATGATCCTCGATAGATTATGGATGGTACATACATCCAGGAGACCTTACAATCCACGCACTACCACAATAGGGCTTGTTTCACAAGTTTGTGGCTTGAAACTGGACTTGGCCAGGAAGAAATTGTTGGGTCATTATAAACACAATTGACTTACCTACTGGGTCCTTCATGTAAAACCCAGAAAGTGTGTGTTGGGTGAAAACGAGACACAGAGGTAAGGAAGGAGGAACCTTTTCAAATGGTACTTCCTGCCAGAGGGATGTTACTGAAGTGAATATTGTGACATAGAAATGGATGGAGGCAGAAAATTGGTCTAGAACCACTTCTTAGCCCAACAGTTCTAATTTCAGTTCCAATTCGTTGAGGCTGTTTTGCCATTTGAGGGCACTGAAGCGACAGCTTGTCACGTAATACCTTTCCAAGAGTGTCAAACTGAAAAGCAATTCCCAAACAGTTTAGACAGAACATTTGGCTCACGGCCTCACGTCCAAAAACTACAAAGGAGACTTGAGGCTGCCATCACATGAGGGGCAGTCTTGTTTCCACAACCTCAGCCAACTTTTAATTACTCATGGGTCAGTTATTTATTTGAGTGCTGGATTAGCAGACCCTATGTTTCTTCCCTTACACCCTTTCCTCTCCACCTTTGAAAATCATTCCATTGCTATCAATCATTTTAAAATCACATTTGGAACGAAAATTAAATATAAACTAGGTACCCAGAAGAACTATCCATAATCACCATTCAAATAAGTGTTTCAAAGCCCGAATGTAAACAGGCTTTGTCTATCTGGCTGAGTGGTTCCCAGCCCGGCCTCTTCACTTTATGCAGAGCTGGAATGCTCATTAGTTTCATGTGGACATAAAAGTTGAGGAGAGGAATTAAAATGCAGCCAAACACGATCACTGCATTTTGCTAAAAGAGTTGACGGGGAGAGAAATAGACACTGATTGTTATTGTTGTTTCAACTAGCTGGGCATTGACTTTTCTAATCCCCACCCTTTTATTTTTACTCTGATTCAGTACTTAAAACTATTCGCTATTTTTCGTATTGTACTATTTAAAAACCCTGCACCATCTGCATATAACAAAAGGTAATGTAGGTAGTAGACGAGATTTGTGTTGCAAAGAACATACTTGCTCAAACCAAGTGTCAAATCACTGGACAGCGCTAAAGAGATTCTAATTGTGTGGTCTTCGTTTATCAACTAAAAAGTCCAGTGCCCTGTCTGAACGTCTGTGCTGTGCCAACAGTGAAGAAAAGAGACACATGCCAACATTATTAGTGTGGATCAAATGTCAATAAAGCAGGGCCAGTGTGCTGAAAGCTGGAGTACATTAACTCCATACCCGTGTCCACATCTCCTGTTGCAGTGAAACCCTGTTCCGTCAACTTGACTTCATAATCATGTGCTCAATGAAATGATATATGCATGCAGGGGCACAAATCATGTATCCAGCTATTAAAACGGTGCCCACAGCCCTACCCCTGTGAGCGGTTTCCAATTACTTTGATGAAGATTGGTAGGAAGGACTGCCATTAAATGTAGTACGTCCTTTTGAGGAATTAACTCAGGAAATAACTCATATAATTACTGTAAGCTTTCTTTCCCCCTTTCACCTAAAAAGTCTAGCCAATGTGTCAAGGCTACAACATGCTTCTCTGATGTTATGGCAACTAAATAACAAGACATTTTGTAAGTACTGACAGCTATGTGTTATCAAATAATTATTTCTCAAACTGTAAATGGATCTTAATTTCAGAATCATCCACGACTACACAGACAGTATTTGTGTTCACTACAGAATTAGACATTAAACCAATATTTTGGAAGTCGTCTTTTTTCTTTTGGTTCTCTTTTTTGATTTTTAATATTTTCAGTGCTTCATCACAATTTAACCTAAAGCTGATAGAATGCTTAAAGCACTCATTTGGCTTATTTGTAACGGAGCTTCTGATTTTCTTTAGATGTTCGGCTTTTGTAAGTTGTAAATAATTTGCTTCTGAAACGGTAACTTAAAACACACTATTAAGTTTTTCTCTCTCTTCTAATCTAAATCGCTTCTTTAAGAAAGGTTGAGAGAAAGGTACTGGTTCTAGAGGTTTGGAGTACCTAAAAAGGTGAGTTTTCTAAAAAACTTTCAGCGTGCACATTCTTACTAACTTACCAACCCCGCAATGCATTCCTTCTTGTGGGTACATGATATAAGTGCTTAATTGTCTTGAAGCTATATTCTTTAATAGTAGATGGCTTTTATCTAAATATCTGTTTTACATTATAAACTCCTTTGGAAATGACTTTCACAGCACCCAGCAGCATACTGCTCACAAGTTTTTTGATGACATGAAAATAAGAAGAATGTGTTTGAAAAAGCTGGGTGATCTTTTAAATCGGTGCCATTTAAAAGTCTGGTCTGTGGACGGGCAGCTTCAGCAACACCTGGGAGCTTATTAGAAATGCACATTCATGGGCCTCACCTAGACCTTTAGAATCAGCCTCTCTGGGAGAGACCTGGCCAGCTGTGTGTGACAGTCACTCACCAGGTGCTTCGAAAGGCACTGCATAAAGAAGGGTTAGCACTTATAAGTGCTTACTATGCTAGGAGCTTGCTGTATGTTATTCACTACTTGTAACAACCCTGTGAGGCAGATACTGCTATGTCTGTTTTCTAGATGAAAGAATCACTTTTCCAAAGTCGAACGTAAAAATGGGTGAAATCAAGACAACCCCAGCTCTAAGCTCCAAAGGCTGTACCTTCTCTTGAATAAAGGAAGAGGGTTATTCTTATGGTGAGGCCTTACTGGAATGTAAAACTTCCACAGCAAAAGTGTAATTCTGCAAGTCACACATACATTTATACAGCAGGACACTTTACAAAATGTCAGTAGTCTGTCATTGAACATTTGGGCAGGGACAAAAATATTCAAATAGAAACACCAGTTAAACACAGTTAATTATAGAACCCTATAGGTTGTGCAGACGAGAAAGTGTACCTTCTTTCTACTTAAGACCATAATTAGAAGCAGAGATACTCATCTGTAATCAAATTTAGAAAGGGAGGCAAAGTTTCAGCTTTCAGTCAGAGGCCAAAATTTGGAACAGAGAGCCAATACAGCTAAACTAAATCGAAAACTCAATGAATTGGGGAAAGGGGGTGTATTTAGGGGAAGAAAAAAAAAGCCAGGTTTTCATAATTCTAACAAACGCAGCTGAAGGAAGAATCTGATGGGATAAGCTTTTTGTTGGAAAATATGTAGGCAAGCAGAATTTGAACATGTGGTCGTATAAAGGCTTACATCTAGAGTTGCTCTTGTATCTGTTTTAAAGGGACCCAAGCCCACCTGATTGCCCCTACCCATGCCAGATCCCCACAGTCCCCCTAGAAGGAAAGCATTTGTGTCGATTATTCAGTTTGGTTTTTTGTTAGGCAGGGTGAGCAGGCCAGAAGGAGGAGCAGAAGGGTGGGAAGACAGGAGAAAACAAAGGGAAGAGAAGGCACTAACTGTCCATTCCAGGATGCCTCTGTTTACTCGGGGCTCCCACCCACTAAACCATCAACCTGGCCTGCCCCGGGGGCGGGGGGGGTGGGGGGGTTGCCTGCTGGGCTAATGGGGCATGCAGCTCGAGCTCGACTAGCTGAACGCTGCTGAGTGCCTTCCAGGGCTCAGCACCTGCAGATGCTCGGGTAGACCGTGCTTCCTGGAACAGCTGTTCTCCACAGGAGTTCCAGCCAGTGCCCGGCAGCCAGGACAGGGAAGCACTGAGGGGCTCCAGACGGCCCACACTGACAACATCTTCAACGACCTCGCTGAAAACCAGTTCCCTAGGAATTGTCATGGTGAGGGCATAAGCAATGTTGAAGACACTCCTTACTGAAAAGTTTAGGAAAATGTGGCCTTCTGGAAAGCTGACCATGACCCCTTTCTTTTGGGAATTTACTGTTATGGATAGCATTTTCTGGTCCCAAGACCAGGACACAGATTTTGTCAATACTGAAATGAAGGTAATAATGCACGGGAGTTGCTGTCCTCTCAGCTTCCTTCCTAGTTTATTCTCCTTGTCTGTATGTCTAGTTTTTGCATCATTAAGGGGAGATGATGCCAAGTGAGCCTCGGATTCTGAGTCTGAGCTGAATCTCAGCATCCTTCCTTCTCACAGCAGCCAGTGCACAGGCCACTGTGAAGAGTTCTGCCTCATGGAGAAACAGGAGGGATCAAATGGGGACGACTCTTTGCCACCACAGCTGTACCTCTTCATCTCAAATGACCCCACTAGGAAAACGGTGTGTTTTAAACCTTTCAGAATTCCTATCTTTTAACTGCACAGCGTTCTTTGCTTTACGTGGTCCTCCTCAGAAATCTTGACTTCTTTCAAAGAAAGATAAGTGTCCAACAGGGGAACTATTTATTGCCCTCATTAATAATCTCTGACACACAAATAAAATACTTAGGAATAAAGTTGACCAAGGAGGTGAAAGATGTATATGCTGAGAACTATAAAACATTAATAAAGGAAATTAAAGATTCAAAGAAATGTAAAGATATCCCATGCTTTTGGATTGGAAGAATTAATATTGTTAAAATGGCCATGCTATCTAAAGCAATTCACTGATTTAATACAGTGTCAAATTACCCATGACATTTTTCACAGAACTAGAATAATCCTAAAATTTATATGGAACCATAAAAGACCCAGAATTGCCAAAGCAATCCTGAGGAAAAAGGACAAAGCTGGAGGCACAACCCTCCCAGACTTCAGACAATACTACAAAGCTACAGTAATCAACACAGTGTGGTACAGGCACAAAAACAGACATATACGTCAGTGGAACAGAACAGAGAGCCCAGAAATAAACCCACACACCTACGGTCAATTAATCTTCGACAAAAGAGGCAAGAATGTATGCTGGGAAGAAGAATCTCTTCAGTAAGTGGTGTTGGGAAAGGCGGACAGCTGCATGTAAATCAATGAAGTTACAACACACCCTCACACCATACACAAAAATAAACTCAAAATGGCTTAAAGACTTAAACATAAGACATGACACCATAAAACTCCTAGGAGAGATCATAGGCAAAACATTCTCTGACATAAATCATAATACCAGTGTTTTCTTAGGTCAGTCTCCCAAGGCAATAGAAATAAAAACAAAAAAAACACAAATGGGACCTAATCAAACTTACAAGCTTTTGTATAATAAAGGAAACCATAAACAAAATGAAAAGACAACATATGGAATGGGAGAAAATATTTGCAAATAATGTGACCGACGAGGGCTTAATTTCCAAAATATACAAACAGCTCATACAACTCAACAACAAATAATAAATAACCCAATCGAAAAATGGGCAGAAGACCTTAAATACACATTTCTCCAAAGAAGACATACAGATGGCCAATAGGCACATGCAAAGATGCTCAACATAGCAAATTATTAGAGAAATTCAAATCAAAACTACAAGGAGGTACCACCTCACACCACTCAGAATAGCCATAATTAAAAAGTCTACAAGTAACAAATGCTGGAGAGGGTGTGGAGAAAAGGGAACCCTGCTACACTGTTGGTGGGAATGTAAATTGGTGCAGCCACTATGGAAAACAGTAGGGAGCGTCCTCAGAAAACTAAAAACAGAGCTACCATATGATCTAGTAATCACACTCCTGGGCATATATCTGGACAACACTATAATTCGAAAAGATACATGCACCCCTATGTTCATAGCAGCACTATTCACAATAGCCAAGTCAAGGAAACAACCTAAATGTCCATCCACAGATGAATGGATCAAGAAGATGTGGTACATGTATACAATGGAATACTACTCAGCCATAAAAAAGAACAAAATTGTGCCATTTGCAGCAACATGGATGCAACTAGAGAGTATCATACTAAGTGAAGTAAGTCAGAAAGAGAAAGACAAACACCATATGATATCACTTACATGTGGAATCTAAAATATGACACAAATGAACCTACCTATGAAACAGAAACAGACTCACAGACATAGAGAACAGACTTGTGGTTGCCAAGGGGGGAGGGGGTGGGGGAGGGATGGATTAGGACTGAGAGTTTGGGGTTAGCAGATGCAAACTATTACACATAGAACTGATAAACAACGAGTTCTTACTGTAACAGCACAGGGAACTACATTCAATATCCGGTGATAAAACATAATGGAAAAGAATATGAAAAAGAATATATGTATATGTATAAATGAATCACTTTGCTGTACAGCAGAAATTAACACAACGTTGTGAATCAACTATACTTCAATAAAAAAAAAAATTAAAAAAAAAATCTCTGCCATACAAATCCCTTCTAAACCCTGACCTGATCGCCTTTTCCTTGAGGAAAGGTATCACTGCCCTGCAGGCCAACAGGAAGGTCACCAGGAGCAAAGCAGACCTTCCCTTCACACCCTGCCCACCCCCTTGTCGATGCTTCTTGCCTTCAGTTCCCAATCCTAGGAATGTGATTTGAAACAGGGCCAAGGTGAGAGGACATGAGGATTCCTTGTCATGAGGTGAGAGACTGGGAAGTTCTGAGTAGAGATTTCCTCTCATAAAATGAAAGCTTTGGAATATGCCAGAAGGAAAAGATGCCAAAGGAAACTGTCTTCCCTTAGCTGCCTCAGTAGGAGGGATGCTACTAGCGTCAAGTACAACAAGGACAGGGGAGCCAGGCCCTGGAAGGTGGGCAGACGTGGCTTTGGGACCAGGTATAGCTGTTTTACAATTAAAGGGTCAGATGCTGAAAGCAGTGTTTTTGGGGAGCTATGGACAAATGAATTCATAACATCTGTTTACATCTCTCGGTGCCTCCAGTCCCCTCCGTCCACTCAAATTTGTCTACCTTTTCTGGGGTGGCTACTTATTTTCAGCACTGAGATGGAAGACAGACAAAAGAAGAGCACTTTAAGAAATGCTCCAGACCAAGAAGTGCACTCTGAGTGCAGATCTTATTCCCAGGAGGTAATGATGGGAGAGGCTAAAGTAAACCGCCAAGATCGGTCACCGAGCATCTGAAATGCCTGTTTCTTTTCTCTGACACAAGTCATGTAGCACTTTGGCGATCAGCACTTTGCAAAGAGCAAAGCGGATGTCTGCTGTTGAAGAATGCATGCAAGACTGAAGCCAGCGACACTGTAATCCACCAAATGCCTGTGATGCAACCCACAGCTCCCCAGCTCACAAGTTTCCTCACTGAAGTCATTTCCAGGGAAGCCAACAAGAAATACTGAAATATGCAGGAAGAGCCCAGAAAGGCTGAAGGGACTGAGTTTTCCAAGCAAACAGCAACTGTGGAGGGACTGTTTTTCTACAACGGAGGGGGCTCCAGGGAGAAGAGCTGCACATGTGTGAAGCCAACCTTCGTACTTCACCAGGGATCACCTGGATACTTCAAGTTCCATGCAAATGCACAGCAGTAAAGAAACAAAGAAAAACATCAAGAAAAAGGTCTTCCCTGGTTTTGGTAACAACAGCTGGTGTGACCTCCATTAATCATAGAATTGGGCATCTGCAGGCCTTGCTCGCTGGAGAGAGGCCTCAGGCAGGTAGCAGCGATGACCTGGCGGCAGCTGAGACCCCTGTCTGTGGAGGGAGGAGGGCGTGCCCAGCGACTGAGATACCAAAGCATCCTTTAGTTCCTTGCACCTGCATACCCTTAACCTGGCAAACTGCGCTTCATAGAGTACGAAGCCCAGGTTTCCCTATGCCCTAACAGAAGACATCAGGTTTTAAAGACAAACACAAGAAGACTTCTGCACACAGAAATAAAATGCAGTGAAAGACTCTGGAATCTGTACTCCTAGTCACTGTCACCAAGAAGTGCTACTGCTCTCTGTTTTTCTCACTGTCCTACAGCAGATGAGGTTGGAGATTTTGAAAAGCAACTGGTAATTCCTCAGTCTGACTTTCAGCTCTGCAGGCTTGCACTGGCCTTGGCCTCTCAACTCGTCTGGCATCTTGTCATTGTCCTAACAGAGATCACTACTGCTGTGGACACCTGGCATGTGGACAGGCGGCTGTGTCAACATAAGAGGTTGGCTTTCATTTGGACTGCATAGGCCTTTGACAATAAGGTTTTTGCCCCTATTAAATGTTCCTCTTGGAGAGAAACATCAAATGAAAGAAACTTACAGGCTTTTGGCTGTGGCTTGTATTTTAGAACCATAATGGGAATGGGGTGTATAAGGCAATCTGACATTTCCCCATCTGGTCCCACTTGTTGACAAGTATCCCCCACCCATGCTCTCAACCACTTGAAAAGCCAGTGAAGCAAAAGAAAACTTGTGTTAGAACATTCTGGCCTTTCAGCAGGATCCTGGCAATACAATTACCTGCTGGAGAAATGTTTGGAGGAAGTATGGGGAAAGGAAGAGGCTACTAAGAAAAAGTAAGTGCCCTCTTGGCCAATAAAGACTAAAGGGCCAACCTTTAAAACAGGGGTTAGCAAACTACAGTCAGTCCTCAAACCAAATCCAGCCCTTAGGCTGTTTGTGTAAATAAAGTTGTTATTGGAACACAGCCATACACATTCATTTATATTGTTTACAGTGGCTTTTGCACTCTAATGGCAGAGTTGAGTAGTGGCAATAAACACATGGCCTGCAAAGCTCAAAACATTTACTAACTGAATCTTTGTAGAAAAATATCTGCCAAAACCTGTTTTAAAACAAATAGAATTTCCTTTAACTTTGGAAAGTGCTCTGGCAAGAGCATTCAGTTAATCTGTAACAAATGCCAGCAGACACTTAAGGGCAGGGGAGGGCATCTCAGAGGCCTAAGGATTTAGTGTTCTGCACTCCTTTTATAGGATAAAGAACAACAGGCGGCCCTCAATTTGTCTGCAGCATCCTTTTAATATTACCCACCTCTTAAATGTTATACTGTTCCATGCCTACAGATCCTAGGCGGCTTTGCACTCTCTGTTTATGTGTGGGCAGTGAGAGCTATGACCATCCCATCATGATGTGTAAGTGGCGCTCCCCCCGGCCCCACCCAGTTTTTAGGGTAGTAAGAAATTAAAGAACAGCTGTATATTTTTGAATTAATGTCTTTGGGGTTTTTTTTTTTTGATTTATACCCAGGAGTGGAATTGCTGGGTCATACGGTAGTTCTGTTTTTAGTTTTTTTGAGAAACCTACATACTGTTTTCCACAGTGGCTGCACCAACTGACATTCCCACCAACAGTATACAAGGATTCCCTTTTCTCCACACCCTCGCCAACATCTGTTACGTGTGTTCTTTTTGACGGTGGCTATTTTGACAGGTGTGAGGAGATATCTCATTGTGCTTTTGATTTGCATTTCCTCTGATGATTAGCAGTGTTGAGCATCTTTTCATGTACCTGTTGGCCATCTGCATTTCCTCTTTGGAAAAATGTCTATTCAGTTCTTCTGCCTGAAAAATGTCTGTTCAGTTCTTCTGCCTATCTTTTAATCAGGTTGTGTTATTTGAAAAGATATATGCACCCCAATGTTCAGAGCAGCACTATTCACAATAGCCAAGATATGGAAGCAACTTAAGTGTCCATCAACAGATGAATGGATAAAGAAGCTGTGGCACACACACACACACACACACACACACAATGGAATACTACTCAGCCATAAAAAAGAATGAAATTTTTGCCATTTGCAGCAACATGGTTGAACTTGGAGAGCATTACACTAAGTGAAATAAGTCAGAGAAAGACAAATACTGTATGATATAACTTACATGTGGAATCTAAAACTACAATAAACTAGTGAATATAACAAAAAAAGAAGCAGACTCACAGATTTAGAGAACAAACTAGTGGACGGGGTAGGAGAGGTAATATATGGGTTGGGGAGTGGGAGGTACAAATTATTGGGTATATGATAGGCTCACGGATTATCCGTACCACACAGGGACTACAGCCAATATTTTGTAATAACTGTAAATGGAAAGTAACCGTTAAAAATTGTATAGAAAATCATGATCCTACAATATATGTACATGCACAATCCTCGACTTCTGAAAAAATAAAAAATAAAGCACAGTGGACTTTTTTGAGCTGAAAGAGTCGCTGGGCGTCATCGTGACCCCCGCACACTGGCGGTCAGGGGCCATGTCTGTACCTGTTGGCCAAAAGCTGGGACCTGGTTCCTGAGGGCGAGGTCAGGTAGATGGCCAGGTCTCCCCTCCTGGGGTGGGTGATGGTGATGCGCACAACTACGTGTTCCAGGTAGCTGACGTGGTGGTTGGGATTGTCGGAGCAGCCCGACGCTTTGTAGACGGAGCGCACCGCACTGTTGGGCCGAACTGTCCTGCAACAGAGAGAAGGGGGTTTGAGCAGAGCACGAGGCAGAGTTCGGCTGCGTGAGCCTGCAGGCCTGGAAGGACCGCGTGATGCAGTGCAAGCCGTGGTCGCTGGAGACTAAGGGACACAGTGTCATTACCCAAATGATTAGGTCGTTTAAGGGAGTAACCCTAGTTAGGGTGGGAAAGGTGCAAGTGAGAGGAAAGGAGGAATGAAGTTTCTTTTATCTTCATGCAGGTAGTGGATATCAATCTTGTTCAGATAGATCGCTGGGCCCTGGTGCTGGAGTGTCTGATTCAGTAAGGCTGGGGTGGGTCACAAGAATATGCTTTTCCAACAAGTTCCCAGGCGATAGGGATGTTGCTGATCTGTGGAATCCACTTTGTGAACCACCAGTATAGGGTACTGTGGTACAGTGGAGGCTTGGGGATGACGATGACCTTGATTCAAATCCCTGGTCTACCATTTCCTTTCTCTATAAGCCAAGCGCACACTCTTCCACTTGCCTACAGGCTCCTGTCTTCTTCACTAGCTTCCTCCTGTGCCACTGTGCCCCTTGAACACTGGGTTCCAGCCACACTAGCATTGGTTCAAGTTCTGGGATAATTCAAGTTTACCTCAGCCACTTTGCATACACTACTCTGCCTCTAGTGCTTTTTTGCTGCTGTTCCTATGGCTGACTCTTCTTTCGTAGTCAAAGCTTAAATTTCACTCTCTAAGATGGTCACTGAACCATAGGAAAAACATGTTCCCACCTTTTATTTACTACCCCTTTTATTTTCAGCATTCGCTTATTGTCATTTGTAATGATCTACTTATTATATTATTTTGGTTTGACTCCCCCGCTAGACGGTAAGCTCCACAAGGGCAGGAAGCATTTCTTATTCCGGTTTCTATCCCTAATTATCTAGCCCAGTGCTTGATAGCCAGTAAGTGCTTGATACCAAGAAAAATTGTTGCTGAATTGGTAAATGAATTTGTGAATGAATAAACAATTATTCCATTTGATCCCATTTCCTCCTTTGTCAAAAGGGAATAATACCCAAGTTGTTATAAAGTTTTAAGAAGAAAACACGTTGTTTCTAACACTTGGCTTGACCTGTAGTAAGAGCTCAGTAAATACCGGTTAACTTTTTACTTCTTTTTTTTTTTTCTCTTATTCTTTGCCACAAATGGGTAGAATGGGGAAAAAAAAAACTTAGTCCACTTATTTCTGCTTCCTAACAAGTTCCTCAAGAATGATAATGGCTCTAGTTTTATTACAAACCAAAGTTCTTACGTATTTTTCCGAGCTAACTCTCTAAAAAGAAAGCTGAAAGCAAATTACTAATAAAATCACTAAAATAAATCCTATTCTTCGGATTCAGCGCCTAGGAGAGACTTCACTATCACTTGATGAATCCAATCAGCACAGCCTCCAAGTTTGTGAGGCTGAAACAGGGGACGAGGCCCTGGAAGCTGAGTAAACTGCAATCTCTTTTACTGGGCATCCTGCATCAATCTTCAGAGAACTACATGGTGTGCAGTTAAGTTTCCAGAACATAAGGTTTAGTTTTGGGAGTACACCAACTTATGGGGAATATTTCTACCATAAAATATGGGGAATACTTCTACCACCGATTAGAAATATTGACAGAGTAGAAATTTGAAGAATGCCCATCTGTAAGGGTCCCCCCCCCACCCCCTTGTGAGATACGTTTTTCTTTTAAGGATCCTTGGGTTATACTAGTGTGTATTTAATGGCTTAGGGTCTTAAGACATTCTATTAGAATTTTATAATTACATTAGAAAAATACTACACAAGTTTCTAGTTTCCATGTGCAACACAGGGCTGTCTCAAGATATCTGCACTGGCCTAATCTCTTTTAGGGCACTGTCATGCTGTCTGCTTGCAGCAAACATTACTTGATTTGTCGGTCTGTGCTCTCCACACACACGTGCTGCTGGGGAACAGTGGTCCACTTCTCCGCCTCCATCACCATGGCTTCCGCATCCATCAGTCCAAATCCGTAGAGATGGCTCACTACAGAAGGCAAGAAGTTGGTCAGCTTTACCGTAGTTAGCAGCAACCTAGGCCATATATGTTGAGTTATACTTTCACACAGTAGAAAACCCAGACGCAACCCTACGGGAGCCAAGCTTTCTTTCTAGCAATGATTAAAAAAACAAATAAAACAAGTAAACAGTCATAAGAAAATAAGATGAATGCATATTATTCATTGAATATGTTCTATAACTAGTAACATGACTACCATTTATGAATTGTTACTACATGGCAGGCACTAGTCCATATGTTTACGTTTAATTCTCCCAACAATCTTAAGATGTTAGTGCTATTATTATTATCATTCATGGATGAGAAAACTGAGGAAAGAGAGAAACTAGGCTAAGATTGACCAGCAATTCAGTGGTTGAGCCAAATTCTAACCCACATAGATTTACTCCCAGGCCTCACTGTTAACCACTTGTATTCAAGTGATAACATCACCAATTTTGTAAGATAAAATAATTAGTAGGTTTAAAGAGAAGTGTATACAACTTCAAAAATACAAATTTTCTGACCTATCTAGTATTTTGGTTGAAAATCCTGCAAGACATAAATTATTATCTTTCCTCTGGCATATGAAAAATTTATTAAACTTCATGCATGAAATATCTGGAGGCCTCTAGACTTTTATGCCAGCTTCTTATCCTCGAATGTTATAAACTTTTAGCTCTCAATGAGAAATACCTATTGATCTAAAGCTAAATTTGACGTAACTGTCTCAGAAGTTTCAATTACATATAGGAATATTTTAATGATGATACAGTGAGATCTACATTTGCAGCTCTTTCTAAAAATACTTTAAAATCCCAGCTGAATGCTTAAAATCTCCACCTTGCATTAAACTCTCTCATATCTTTATATTTAACACAGAGTCCTACTTCGACCAGATTTATTGCCTAAAACATTTCCTTATGACATGAATTACTTTATGCAGAAATGTCTAGAGATGCCCATGCTTATGGATTATTTAAATACTTCAGCTTGAGATTCAAGATATTCTATGATACAGTCCCATTCTACTTTCAAAACAACCTCCTCACCAAACCTTCTGCGTTAGCAAGGTCAGTCACTCCTCTGCAGTCCCAGTCATATCTTGCTCTTTCTGCCTCACTGCCTTTGCTCATGCTGAGCCCTCGGCCTGCAGTTCCCTCACTCATCCTCTCTGCAGAGTCAAACTCTACTCTTCTAAGTTCCTGAAGGCCTAGCTAGTCTATCTTCTCCTTCTTGAAATAGTCTCTGACCAATAAAAGTCAATAGACATTTACTGAATTTCTACCATCTGTGATGAGTGAATTTTCTCCTTTCTAGACCTATAACTTTAATGAATTTGTCAATCCATCTGCCCTTCTGCCCATCTAGCCAGCCATCCATTCATCCATCCGTCCATGCATCCATCCACCTATCCAACATTTCTTGAGTGCCTTCTATACGTGCCAGGCACTGTATTATGCACTGCACTTTTTACCTGTGTCATCTATTGAATGGCTAATTAACTCTCTGTCAGCATGTCTTTTTACCCCAAATGTATTAGAAACTGCTTGATGGTAGGAACTAGGACTTATATGTCTTTATCTGTTTCATGGAAGTGAGCAGAACTTTACACACATGGGAGGAAATTACAGCATATAAAAAGGAAAATTGTGCTAGGATTCAGAAATACTGCTCCATTTCTGCTATTGGCTGATCATATAACTTTTGGCAAACAAGATAAAATATCTAACCCACAATTTCCTTGTGTGGGGATATTATTATCTATCCCATCACCATTACTAAATTGATTATTATTGTATATCCTATATGAGAAAATCTGTGTAAAGAACTATACAAATGGAAGTGCTCATTATTATATCAGATACTCAGCCAGACAGGACATACTGAATAAAACAGAATAAAAGTACTTTGCTATGGCAAGGATATATTTAGGATTTTTATACATGTACTTTTGTAACTTTTATTATAAGTGATTTTTTTCTTGATTAAAAAGTAATGTATGTTCATTGTAAAAACTTGTAAATACATCCAGAAAAGAATAAAATAGAACTCATCACAAGTCGGTAAATGCTACTAAAAATTCTATTTAGTTTTATTTATATAGTATTATGTGAGGTAAGCTTGCCGCCTTAATTAAAAAAGATACAGAGTAACCCACATAATAGAGGAGAAATGTCAAATTTGGGCTTAAGGAAACGAAGTTGTGGAGAGCTTTTGTTAAAGTTCATATAAATTCTATGTTGTCACTTATCACTTAACCATAGTCTATATCATTTCATCATGAATACTCTAAGGTATTTTCTTTCCCTGGAGGAATTGAAATTATTGCCGAAGACACAATACTAGGCTGACTCTGCATGGTGCACGAATATCCCCAGACTAGCGTCAAGCAGTTTTAAACCCGTACAATTTATCACTTAGTCTCAGTTTAGGGAAATGAGATAAGAGATTTGATTGATATGAGGGGAGTAGGGAAGAGGGTAAGTGGGGGCCTGGGGAGGGTAAGGGCTTTGAATAGTCTACAGAGTGGGTGCCTGGGCCCCAGCTCAGCTGTGCACGCTGCTGTTCCCTACCTCCCCACACCCCACCCCCAATAACTGTCAACTTAACCTTTAGGACATAAATTAACACACAGAGTCATCAAATACAACAAACACTTCATGACTGTTAAACAACCACTCGAGTTAAGTAGAAAAGCACCTTGAGTCTTTATGAAGGCCGTAAATTTGTTTCGGTTTCCGATTCAGTTCCTACCCTCCAGAGACAAGGTCTGTTCACGCAACACTCAAAGGAGGTGCTCAGAACAGAGGCTGAGTAGCTGCAGTAAAACTACAGACTGGCAGGTCAACAGAAAGAAAAGTGTATATTAATAAAATATTAATAAATGAGGGAATCAGAAGAGATCATTGAAGTCCATTGAATCAGTAATGGAGCTTTTCAGAAATTTAAATTATTTTAAGATACCTGAAATTGTGTATCTGCCCACAATCATGATACACAGTCTAAGGAAAAAATGAAATAAATTTATTTCTTCTTTTTTTTGGGGGGGCGGTGCTGACAATATATCAACTCTGTGTATTCTGATTGGCAGTTATTTGTTTGGTTTTTGGCAAATACTAATGAGAAGATAATTACACAATGAATGTGTTGGGCAGATAAACTCCTTCAAAACATGGTGTCAACAGGGAAACAAGCCATTAAATGGTATGGGAGCAATAGTCATTTTTCTGATAATTTTTTATATAATATAAAGTTTCACATTCTAAAATTAGCTATAAATTCAGAAACACTGTTCTGTTTGAGTCAACCATTTGAGTCAAGCCTTGCCCATCACACTGTTACCACTGTTACCGTGCCCCATGGAGTATGATTTCTTACAGTGGCTGCAGAACAGCTGGCTTAGAGATGAGGTTCCATATGTATTTGTGAAGTGAATGAATGTAACTGATTAGAGAAATTTTCTGTAATTCACCAAGTGGCATAAAGTGTTTTTAGGAGAATTGTAAGGGGGAATTAGGAGCTCTGTTCTTTTTGTGACTGACTACTATAAAGTCATCATTAATACTCAAAATGTATTCAAGTATAGAGCCAATATTCCTATTTTTAAAATTTATGATTACCTGTATAGCAAATACACCATGCAAACAACTGGTTGTGATATGGCCATTCCATAACTAAAATAGTTTTATCTATGCACGTTTCTCATGCCAAGATCAGAGCAAATCCTGAGCCTGAAAGTAACTTCGGGATGATCAAGTGGGACCTCTCTGTGCAAGCACTGTGCCAAATACAAAATTCTTTGAATTCAATATTTAGGAAGACGTGGAGGGAACAAAGCATGTATATAGATTAACTAAAGATCTCGGAGCACAGTTAAGACATGTATTTCAGAAAGTACATTTATCTCTTGGTAGAATGCTGCTGAACAAGCTTAATAAAGGGAATCTGAAAAACTTGCTTAGCGTTATATTTGTTCCATTAGGCGGCACGACTGTTTCTGCAGATAAGTTCCGAAAAGTGGAACTGCCTGGCGCCGGAAGTTTAACTAGTTTTTATGCCAAGTAATCCAAAAGCTTCCCTGCTTGGACTAGTCAGATGGCCGAGAGAAGGCAGGAAAATAGATAATGTTCTCCGGCAGGTATATTTCCATCTTCTGATGAGACCAGAAGTGCCAAGAGGAGCTAATCATTAAATACACAAGTAAACAGTTGCAAAGTTCAAAAGCAGATACACTTAATTTAGACCACAGTGCTAGCTATGAGACCTAAAAAAGTCAGTTCTAAAGAAAAGTTAGAAAGCTCAGTAGGAAAAGAAAAATTAGAAGTTTCGGGCACAGGAAGCTATAACCAGGGAAATTTGGTGTACTTCTATCTCTCTTAGCGGACATCCTTGCTGATGCCAGCTATTTTAAATCGTTTTTAGAAAAATACCATACTGAATACATATTTCATAACTCTAAAATGGCTATTAGTAAAGCACTCACTATATACTAAAGTAATTGATTGGAAAAAGTTGTGTGTGTGATTTTTTTTTTAAGTTTCTGAGGTTCCTGAAGTAAGGCTCTCTGCTACCAGCTGTCAGATGTACAGATAATGCTATGTAGCATCCAGTGTAAAGTAGGGCAAACAACAACAAAAGCCATCCAAGTTGCCTATGAGAGATTAACAATTTTGCCTGTGACTGAAAAAAATACAACTAAGTGACAGCTATCCATTCCTGAGCATTTAATATAAAAGTACAGCCAATTTCTTCCACTGGGGAAATCGTTTCTTATGACTAACACAACTAAATGCCTAGGTTTACCCAGAGGTGTCCTGGTTTTAGCACTGAAATCCTGTGTCCCGGGGAAAGCCTTCATTCATGGACAAACCAGGAGAGTGGCTACCCCACGTGGAACCAAGGGAGTAAGGTGATGCTCTTATGGGGTGGCACAGAGCTCTCACATCTGTTAATATCAATAATCCAGTAACTAGAAGACGTATGGGCATCCTGAACTTGTATTTGTTGAGATGCACGTGATCATCAAAATATAAAAGATGGTTGATAAATTAGGTTTAATTATTCAATTCTTAGAAAGGGTCAATTTCAATACACTTCGCCAATAGAAGCTAAGAATTTATGCCATTAATTATGATATCACTCGTGGGGTTTGGAGCACCTACTACGTATTCAAAACAATGAGGCTCGGGCTTCCCTGGTGGCGCAGTGATTGAGAGTCCGCCTGCTGATGCAGGGGACGCGGGTTCGTGCCCCAGTCCGGGAGGATCCCACATGCCGCGGAGCTGCTGGCCCCGTGAGCCATGGCCGCTGAGCCTGTGCTCCGCAACGGGAGAGGCCACAACAGTGAGAGGCCCGCGTACCGCAAAACAAAAAACAAACAAACAAACAAACAAAAAAAATGAGGCTCCAAAAGAAACAGAAACTGCTATGTGTTCTCAGGCCAGCAGGAGATGAGACAAGAATAACTCTATGATTTCACTAAGAAACAAGTAAAAGCGATAACTGTGTCGTCACTGTGTTAAGTGTAAAAAGACTTCAAAAGAGTAAGAAATCAGTAAAAAAGACAATGGATGTAAAGCAACTACTAGAGCCTGCTCTACACAAAGTACTCAATAAATGTTAGCTGAGATTTGGAGTCAGGTAAGATGACCCAAGAAGGGAAGGTGATATTTGGACTGGGCTTTGGTGTCCACATCAGATTCAGTGAGGTGGAGATGCAGGGAGGACAACCAGGTGCCAGGATGGAACCTCCAGTTAAAAAATCATCACGTCTGTGTGCGGTTCTTTGGCGCAGTGAGGAAACCAGCAGCCCCAGCGTGTGGGGTGAGTGGTCAGCGGGGGATGGGCATTAGCAGTCTACTTAGTAGGAAATAAGGGGAAGAGAGTGGACTGCGGGAGAACTGGATGCCAACCGTGACAGTGGGGTGTCTTCTGCCATCAGTCAGGCTGTTGCTATTCTATTGATACCTAAGGGTAAACCACCAGACTGAGAGGTCGTTATGCAAAATGCAAATTCCTGTCTTGAGGGGGGCTGCCTGATCTGCAGGGTGGGGTTGAAACTCCGACTGAGATCAGAGAGCTCCTGCAGCTGTCAGAGTCCTCGCACCTTTGGGTTCTTTGATCCTCAATGTGCTGAACCACCTGTTCTGAAATAACTGCTCCCACCAGAGACCGTGTGCCTCCTGCACCTACTAATCAAGCCAGACCAAACGTGCACAATAAGCAGAGGGTGTGCAACGCACCCCATTGCACATGCATAATGTAAGTGCTTCAGTACTGCTTCTTTTAAAGTGGAAATAAACAGCTAAATACGAAAACATAAAATGTAAGATTTATAAACATGAAGAGGCAGAAAGTAATACTCTTCCGTCTCCTATGTCAGCACTTCTACACTTAAACATCTCGATAGATGAAAGCCAGGATGCTTGCAGAATTAGCCTTTTCTTCTCTTTCCTTACTCAGACATCTATCTCTTCATTACATACCCTTTAAATTTCAGTGTGAAAGGCACATAAGCTTCTTAGAGAATCAGAACTCTAGTTGCAGCGCCTTCTTCTGCCTCTTCCTACAAAATGCAGACTCCCTGGGGGCAGGAAAACCTTGCATCCAGCACCTGCCTTATTGCCTTACTTTGCATAGTTTGTTTCCAGCTTTCCTTTGCTTTTCCTAAAATCACAGGCTCTACTAACAACTCCAGCCGGATCCAAAGATGCCAGCCATCACCAGCACTACCGAGGACTTGCATGTGGAAAGTTTCCAGACACTGACACTTGGCTGTCTGCGGGGTCTGCACTTGAAAGCGCCCCTCAGGATGTGTTTGGTGAGCAGCTACAGGTAGTCAGACAGGCTCATCATTACAGAGACGAAGTAAAAAGAGTTTAGGAAACCACTGCTGAGTTCTTCTCCTCCATGTACAATGTACTTCATTATACATGATTTATATGTACACAATTTATTATATATGCATATATAAAGTACATATTTATTCTAATCTTCTAAAATTTACAGAGTTAAGGAGATATGCCTGCCTTCCCTTAAGGGCATTTAAGAAAAGATAAACATGTCACATTCTTTTCTCCTTTTCTCTGGCCATTCTTTTGTTTGCTTCCAATGTGGTGGTCATAATAGGCAAGTAATTTGCTTAAGGTAATTGACTAGTATTTCTTGAATGGAGGTAGGAAAACTATTATACCACCTTGGGGAAACTTAGCCATGTATTCCTGGGCATACAAGCATAGATGCTGTGCTTGCTTTTAGGAAACTAAGATTGTTTGGACAGAGATGAGAACAAAATAAAAAATGTACTACAAGGGCCTTTGGGTAAAAGCTAATTGAAGATTAGACTGACCATATAGCTCCCCAGCCTAGATCTTCTTGGTCCATAACTTGGATAAACAATTATCAGACTGGGATCTTAATGAGCCAGCAGTCAAAAATTCTTATTTGTGAATTATGCATATTATTTTAGATAACTCTTCATTTAATTTTCGTTTACTTTTGCTTTTTTCCTTAAATTCTCATAAAAGAATGGCATAGAAAATCTGGTTGATATTTATTTCAAGTGAGTGTATTTTCATACTCTGTAGTTAACAGAGGTTGCAAAGATATGGTTATTTCATCTAACTACACCAAACATCCATGGCTCACCTGATATGAAGCCATTACCCACTGCTGATATGATGGTTGGCAAACCACAAAGAGTGACACATAGAAGAAATTATTCCTTGCGGCTGGGAATGTCATCTTCTGATTGGGAAGAAAGCTAACACTTATCTTTCTAAGTTTCAAGCATTATATAAGGCTTCTCATGAACACTCCTTTTCATTTACATAAAACTCAAATAAGGGACAGTAATAAGGAAATTTCTGTAAAATCTCAGAAAAATAGGCCACTAATGAAGGCTGCATATTCTCTTAGAAGAAGAAATACTTGAGATGGTTCTTATATCCTAGACTAAGATTTGGATTCATGGAGGTATAATTCATGGGGAAAGGAATGAGATATTTGGAACGGTGGCTTCCTCAAGAAACCTGTGTGGGCCTGGAACCCCATGGGTGGATTTAATCTGGAGGTAATGGAGGAGCCAACATTCAAGGAATTGACATCATTTAATTAATATTTTAGAAAGACTGATCTGGCATTGGTGTATGGGATATGAAATGGCAGACGGACTGAGGCGGGGAACTAGTTCCTTCAATGGTGCAGGCATGGAAGACCACAGAGAAGGTTATGGAAGGGGTGAAATGAAATAAGAGATCAGATAAGAAAAGGAGCAATGAAATTTCACCTCTCGCACTATGTAGGATACGTACTGAGTCAGAGTAAACGGGGTGATCTAGAGAAGGATATGCCCTGATGATAGAGGTAACTTTGGGGGAGAAGTTGTTTTGTAAAAGACAATTGACAGTTCCGTTTGGCAGTTTTGAGTTTTAAATGACACAGGTGAGCCTTGGGCAGAGATTCTAGGTGGGTAATGGATGAAGTCAATGCTGAAGATGGTAGAACTGAAAATCCTTAGTCAGGAGGTGGTACTTGTCATTTAAAGGAAGGTGGGGATGTGAAGGTGGAATTAAGAGAATGTAAGAGGGAGGGAGGGAGGAAGGGAGGGAGGAGATGGGGAGAGAGGAGGGGAGAAGGAGAGAGAGCCAGAACGCTCTAAACAACAGACCTTAAGGAATGGCCCAGGTGAAAGGAAGGGAGAGAAAGGACTCAGGAGAGTGTCAGTGAAGAATGGGGCGGGCTTCCTTGGTGGCGCAGTGGTTGGGAGTCCGCCTGCCGATGCAGGGGACACGGGTTTGTGCCCCCATCCGGGAGGATCACACATGCCGCGGAGCGGCTGGGCCCGTGAGCCATGGCCGCTGAGCCTGTGCTCCGCAACGGGAGAGGCCACAACAGTGAGAGGCCCGTGTACTACCAAAAAAAAAATGGGTCTATATTTTTGTATCACAAAAGGCAAGGAAAGACCTGGACTGGGTAGATCAAAAGCATGAAATCCTAGAGAAAAACAAGGAGGCTTCTGGTTTGGCAAGCAGAAAATCGTTGAAAATCTCAAAGAGTAATTGCACTTCAAAGGTGGAAGTGGAAACTAGATTGAAGAAAATTACAGAGGGATTAAACAGTAGGGAAACGGAAGCAGCTAAATAAGACTACTTGTTGGGAATTTTTAGTTGTGTAAGGAAGGACAGAACTAAGGCAGGAGGATAATGGAAAAGATTTTTCCCCCTCCAAAAGGGGGGTTACAAAGTTTGAAAACACAAGGTACGGTCCAATTGACAGAAAGGCAAATGCATGAAGCTGGGAGCAAATGGCTAAGAGACTGACAAGAGATGAGATATTTTAAGAGCACCTTTCACACATGGGATTCCTTATCTAAACTACAGAAGAAAAAATCATTTGAGAGACACGTTTTTCATTTCTTCTAAGGATGGTATTTCAATGAGCAACATTGAAATTTCACTGGAAGAGAAGTTAATTCATTGCATACAGCGGATAACCTGGGTCGGTGGTTCCCACACCTGCATGTGCGTCACCCAAAGGACCTGTTAGGGCACACATTGTGTAGCCCCACTGATTAGCAGTTTTGAGGTAAGGCCCAGAATTTGCATTTCTAACAAGTTCCCAGGTGATGCCAATATTGCTGGTCCCGGGACACCACTCTGAGAACCACAAGCCCAGTTGATAAAGCCTGGTTAATTAGGCTAGTATCTCCAACATAGGGCCTGAGTTTCTGTAGGTATGATTCACAAATACCTGTCCCTCGTGGCAGAAGCGCAAGAAGTAAGTTGCTTATACAGAAGATCATGCCAATGTCTTTTCATGTGGGCTACCAAAGACATTTCTGCCTCTCTTAAAAAATATTTTAAGAAGATAAAGTTCTCCCAATTAATCTATAAATGCACACCCCTCATTTTTCAAGCACAGGTTGTTGGTCTAGGTATTTCCTTCTTTGGATACACATAACTTAAAGAGTTAAATTCTATGCATTGTTAGGATAGAATCAGTGTTTGACTGAGATACAAAATCATGCTCAATTACAATGTTGCAAAAAGTAAATGCACTGAGAGATGTATTTCCTAATCTTACCGCATCTACAATTGAAGTGCATTTATCAAGCATGCTTCCCAAAATAAGATGCCTAGAAGAAATTTTGTATGGGAGGTAAAAATATTTTACATATGCATTTGTTTTACATATTAGCTAATGAAATCTGTAGAACAATGCTAGCAAGATAGTATTATTCACATTTTATAGCTGAAAAAACTATCTCATGAATATTAAAAAAAACCCCAACAACTCTGAAGTCACTGGGACTTGAGTCCAAGTGTTCAAAATCTTGATGTATTAAATATGCACTCAGTGATTACCACTGTCTGTAAGACACACAGTACTTCTTTCAACTACGGTACTCAAATCAATCATAAATCCTTGGAATAACAAGGTAGCAAAGGTGCAGGGGGAACATTTTGGGAATTTATCTACATATCACAAATGAACACTGGAACATTTTTATCCTCTCTTCCTTTTGCAATTCAGCTGCATTAAAAACTGCTCTCTTCTTCAAAACTCATTAAAATATCATGTGCAGAGAAAGAAATATGTGGAGTTTGGAAGGAAAGTTAACATCTGGCCCATAACCCTTTCCCCTATTCTTGCTGAGAAATGACCTTCTTCAGTCATTTCTATCAGGGGTTTTCCCTGAGTGAGAAGATATTGTTAATACGGTAAGGATACTTTATTGTATATTCATGCTGAGGCCATTGTTTTATTACAGCTAACCAGTCATGCACAGATGGAGGAAGGGCATTGAGTGGCAAAGAGCAGCTTCTCATTTGTTAACATCCAGCAGTGATCACAATACCCTCCTTTTGGGCTCTTTCAGAGATGACTCTGGAAACTTCAGGGTGTACCGTGTCTTCTGGTAGAACACCATAAAATGAAGCCTGTTGAAACTATTACTGGGATGTGTGATAGAAATTTAATTGCTTTGAAATGTCTGAGGCTAGCAAGATGTCAACATGTGTAAAGAGCTTGAATTGAGATTCTAAGAAAAAAAAAGTCTGGATCTATTTATGTCACAGAAGATGTATCCAGATGGATTCTGCAAAGTGATCGCCTGGTGTGTATAACTACCTTCGTAGACACAGTGGCCTTAGGAAGTTACGCACAGAACTAGGGTGGGATTAATTTTCAGGATTTCTTTTTGAATCTTTGGGTCTGGTTTTTATTGTAGACGCTGGTATGAATATAAAGATCTCTCTGGATAGAGAAAAAGGATGGGCTAAGCCATCTTTACGAAAATTTAAAAAGATGTAATAAGGCTCCTTTTTCTCTTGTTCATTTGGGTTATCTTATTGATCCTGAACCAGTTTTCACAGCTGGAACAGTCCCCATTTGGCATGGTCTCACCATGGTCACAGCAACTTAGAGCCCCCTGTCCTTGATGGAGGACAGGGAATTAGTGCTGCAGTCTGTGCTCAGAATGCTGATGCCACAGTCCAAACTGACAGGCACGTACTGATTTCAATGACAGAGTTCCTCCTACGCACCTCAATCACATTTCCCCCTTTCACATTTAAAGCTCTATTCCTCGGTAGAAAAGATGGTCTGTTGGGAGCCCCTCCACAAGCCAGCTTGATGATAATCATGGAAACATCACATAAAGTCCTTTTCACCACTGCCTCATGCCTGTGTTCATGCATCCTGCATATATCAACGTTCATAAGGACTCATCACCCCAAATAAGAATCTTCTCCTACTGGCTCCACATGAAATAATTATACATTTGAACTAATGAAGCTTCAATCATTTTTGGTCACAAAATAAGGCAGAATGTAGCAAGAATATGAAGAGAGAAACAGATGTGTGCTTTACACACTCACTCAAAATTCTAAGATTTTGCATCAAACTGTGTCTAGAGAGTTGGTGATAAAGATAGTGATGAAAAAGATATTGGAAAACTCTATTTGAGTGCAGTAACTTTGCTAATGAAGGTTCTGTGAATGTCAAGGTTGAAGCAATAGATGAAGGTTAAAATGACCAAAACCATCTCTGGAGAGATGCCTTTTAAAAGATACCCGTGCCTTTGACAATTGTGGGAGAAATTACAACAGAATTCTAGGCAACAGGGCTGCCTATGTGAGAATTATGTGTATTAGAGACAGCTGCCTCTTTCTTTAGGTGGACATCATCCCACTCCGGGGCACTTGGCTTGGTGAATAAATGACAGGCCAGATTTCAGTCTCCACTCAATCCTCTTGTTTGATTTCCTTGTGCAGTTAATAACCTGTGCGATGAACTGTGGCAGCCCTAGCATACAATCATAGACATTTCTTGCATTTTCAGGTATCTCCTCTGATTCTTTAGTCATATATGGCCGAGTTTTAGTTTAGTGCGAGTTTTAGGATTCACAATACTGAACTCTGGAACAAAGCTGGACATGTATCTTTTACCTTGGCTGTAAAGGCACTTCTGAAGGCAAAACAAATAAAGAAAAGCAAAAAATTTCCAGACAAAACCATCCCACACAGTATATTAAGAAAGCGTAGACACTACAGCCTCTGGCAGGTTCAAAAAAGTCCTAAAGCTTCCTAGGACTATAGATGATTCTAAGTTTGCTTCACAGCCAAGAAAAAGAATATTAACATAAAACTTAAGAAAGGGAAAAAGGCATTTGTAAACTGTAAATGCCTCTGTCACTCTACCTGCGAGAGTCTCACAGCGACTCAAGAAGCCAACCAGAATTACGTCACTCGCTTTCTTGAAGGCTCTGAAAATTGACATGGCAAATACAAAGACCACAACTGTACGTGAAAATAATCCAAATATTGGAAGTTAAGTGGCTTTCTGAAGGTCATGGTGAACAATTATAAGCAACAAAAAGACTTGGGTCAAAGGAAATTTGTGAAGTCTTCTCAAAGCACAGTTTCTGGCCTGACATGTTTCAAGAAGCGATCTCATCACCACACCCTTTGTCCTGGATTTATTGAAGACCCGTTTCAAAAAGCATTTCTTTGTCTTCTTTTTTTAAAAAAAGAATTTAGCAAAGATGATTATATACACCAGCGCTATAACTCTCCTCATTTAGAAGGCGACCAAGAGATGATAAAAAATTTCACTGAATGTCACAGCCCTTGAGGTCAGGAATATACAATTGCATGCTAAGATGATAGAAAATGATCACTGCAAGAGCATTTTCATCCATTTTAGCAAGTCAGTGTCTTCTGTGCGGGTCATTTTCTAGCACATATCATAGGACCCATGGATTTATACCATCGGCTTAAAAAAAAAAACTCTAACATCAAAGCAACTGGAATCGACTTACTTGATAGTCATTACTATTATCCAACTCACTTTCTCAAATCAGTGCAGTAGCCCCCACGTGTTTTTCAGATCAAATAAGAACTCTTAACTCTACGAATCAGGCAGCATTACTCTCAGTTTCTTCTGAATTACTTCCCTCATCACATCATACCCGTCCTTTTTGCACACTGGGCCCTCTGTCTTCTCCCTTACCCTGACCATTCCTTTCACCACAGCTGTTTCATCCAGTTTGAATCCCCAATCCTCCAAGAGATGCAAAGAAAAAATAATACATCTGTTTAAACTAACTACTCTAAAAACTATTTCAGACAAGTTTTGGTTCCCAGGAGTAACTCTAAGGTTCTCAACCACCTTCCACCCTCTCATTATATTTATCTATGCTTCTCATCTATGTTATGTACATGACATTAACAAATCATTCACGATCAGCAGATTATGCTTTTTTCAAAACATTCCAGCCCATCTAGTGTTTCTTGAAATCCAAGTAGTCTTCTAGAAAAGCAGAGAAATAACAAATAAGGAAGTTAACCCTTTATCCAGAATCATCAACTAAAATCACTGGCAAATGGAAATAAGAACCCAAATTAGATAAAGTAAACTACAGAGAGGGGGACAGAAGTGTTACAAGAAATACGTGAGTATAAAGGAGTGTCATATCTGCAAGGGAGAGTGGAGCTCATTTCATTCCTAAGCTACACACAGCATTTTAATGGCCACAAATCTATGCATATATATATATATCTATATATCTATGTGCTTCATTTTTATCATACAAAAACTCTAACAGAATATTAACTGTTTATTAATTCAACATTAAATGTTGTATGAGAATGATGCATAACATGTAGATGATCGTGTTCCCTGAGTGTCTGCTATGAAGGAAGAACGGTGCTCAATTCTGTATACGATACTGTTTTCCTCATTCTTCCCTTTGCCACACACTCCAGCTAGGATGGATGGCCTCCTAGCTTTTCCTTGATTGAGTCTCTGTATCTGCTCTATGCCTGGCCTGAAATGCGCTATATCTGGCTAGCCATTTGGACCATTCCCTTACTCCTCAAAGCCTCTGTTTAAATTAGGTCTTTTGGACTGCGTAATGCTTAAAGAGTTGTAATCTGTCCACACAGAGACTTATCCATGAATATTCATACCAGCGTTACTCTTAACAACCAAACTGGAAACAATGAAATAGTCCAGGGGAAGGGGAACCTTCGTACACTGTTGGTGGGAATGTAAATTGGTGTAGCCACTGTGGAAAACAGTATGGAGGTTCCTCAAAAAACTAAAAATAGAACTATCATATGAATAATTCCACTCTTGAGCACATATCCAAAAAAACCAAACCACTAATTCAAAAAGATATATGCACCCCAATGTTCAAAGCAGCAGTATTACAATTGTCAAGATATGGAAGTAACCTAAGTGTCCATCAACAGATGAATGGATTAAGAATATGTGGTACATATATACAGCAGAATACTACTCAGCCATAAAAAAGAATAAAATTTTGTCATTTGCAACAACATGGACGGACCAGGAGGGTATTACGCTAAGTGAAATAAGTCAGAGAAAAGACAAATACTGTATGATATAACTTACATGTGGAACCTAAAAATTAAAACAAACTAGTGGATATAACAAAAAAGAACAGTTTCACAGATATAGAGAACAAAGTAGAAGTTACCAGTGGGGGGAGAGAAAGAGGGAGAGGTAGGATAGGGGTAGGGGATTAGGAGGTACAAACTTCTATGTATGAAATAAATAAGCTACAAGGATATATTGTACAACACAGGGAATGTAGCCAATATTTTATAATAATTATAAATGGAGTATAGCTTTTAAAAATTGTGAATCACTATGTTGTACACCTGTAACTTATATAATATTGTACATCAACTATACCTCAATAAAAAATAAAATTATCCATGAAAAAGTGAAGGATGATACAAATTGTGGTACATTCCTATATATATAGTGGAATACTACTTAGTAATAAAATGGACTAAACTCCTCATATACTTAATGACATGGATGAACCTCAAAAAATATATGGAGGGAAAGAAGCCAGTTTCAAAGAATTCTATTTACATGAAAGTCTACAAAAGACAATCTAATCTACAGCGACAGAAAATCAACTGGTTGCAAAGGGTGGGGTTGTGGGGTGGAATAAAGGATGAGAAAGAGCACAAAAGAACTTTGTGGGGTGATGGAAATGTTCTCTACCTTGATTGCGGTGATGTTTACACAGACGTATACATTTGTACAATTAAAATGGTGCTTTTTATTATATGTAAACTCAGTCCAATGAAGTTAAGAATGTATGTGGATTCCCACATGTACTATTCATTTGTTTACAAAGCTGGGATTCAATCCCAGGTTATTTGACTTTGGGGTCCATGCTCCAAAACACTAGGCAGAGTGAGACTTTTGTTTTAAAAAAACAAAACCTCAAACAAGAGGTTTTGTTTATTTAAAACAAAAAACAAAAAGGCTTCTGTAAGAAAATGTGCCTGTATGTGTACGTATGTATATTCTTTTTTTTTTTTAGGTTCTCTGCTAGATTCTGCATGTTTTTTCTTTTTTTTAAATTTAATTTTGCTTTTTTATACAGCAGGTTCTTATTAGTTATCTCTTTTATACATATTAGTGTATATATGTCAATCCCAATCTCCTAAATCATCCCCACCCCACTCTTCCCCTGGCTTTTCCCCCTTCGTGTCCATACGTTTGCTCTCTACATCTGTGTCTCTATTTCTGCCTTGCAAACCAGTTCATCTATATACCATTTTTCTAGATTCCACAAATATGCATTAATATACGATAACTGTTTTTCTCTTTCTGACTTACTTCATTCTGTATGACAGTATCTAAATCCATCCACTTCTCTACAGATGACCCAATTTTGTTCCTTTTTGTGGTTGAGTAATATTCCATTGTATATATGTACCACAACTTCTTTAGCCATTTGTTTGTTGATAGGCATTTAGGTTGCTTCCATGACCTGGCTATTGTAAACAGTGCTGCAATGAACATTGGGGTGCATATCTCTTTGAATTATGGTTTTGTCTGGGTATATGCCCAGTAGTGGGATAGCTGAGTCACATGGTAATTCTATTTTTAGTTTTTTAAGGAACCTCCATAAAGTTCTCCATACTGGCTGTATCAATTTACATTCCCACCAACAGTGCAAGAGGGTTCCCTTTTCTCCACACCCTCTGCAGCATTTGTTGTTTGTAGATTTTCTGATGATGCCCATTTTAACTGGTGTGAGGTGATACCTCACTGTAGTTTTGATTCGCATTTCTCTAATAATTAGTGATGTTGAGCATCTTTTCATGTGCCTCTTGGCCATCTGTATTTCTTCTTTGGAGAAATGTCTATTTAGGTCTTCTCCCCATTTTTTGATCAGGTTGTTTTTTTTTTAATATTGAGCTGCATGAGCTATTTATATATTTTGGAGATTATTCTTTGTCCGTTGATTCACTTGCAAATATTTTCGCCCATTCTGAGGGTTGTCTTTTCATCTTGTTTATGGTTTCCTTTGCTGTGCAAAAGCTTTTAAGTATCATTAGGTCCCATTTGTTTATTTTTGTTTTTATTTCCATTACTCTAGTAGGCGGGTCAAAAAAGATCTTGCTGTGATTTAAGTCACAGAGTGTTCTTCCTATGTTTTCCTCTAAGAGTGTTATAGTATCCATTCTTACATTTAGGTCTTTAATCCATTTTGAGTTTATTTTTGTGTATGGTGTTAGGAAGTGTTCTAATTTCATTCTTTTACATGTAGCTGTCCAGTTTTCCCAGCACCACTTATTGAAGAGACTGTCTTTTCTCCGTTGTATATCCTTCCCTCCTTTGTCATAGATTAGTTGACCATAGGTGCATGGGTTTATCACTGGGCTTTCTATCCTGTTCCATTGATCTATATTTCTGTTTTTGTGCCAGTACCATACTGTCTTGATTACTATACTTTGTAGTATAGTCTGAGGTGAGGGAGTCTGATTCCTCCAGCTCTGTTTTTTTCCCTCAAGATTGCTTTGACTATTCAGGGTCTTTTGTGTCTCCACACAAATTTTAAGATTTTTTCTTCTAGTTCTGTAAAAAAAATGTCTTTAGTAATTTGATAGGGATTGCATTGAATCTGTAGATTGCTTTAGGTGGTATAGTCATTTTCACAATACTGATTCTTCCAATCCATGAACATGTTATATCTCTCCATCTGTTTGCATCATCTTGAATTTCTTTCATCAGTGTCTTATAGTTTTCTGAGTACAAGACTTTTACCTCCTTAGGTAGGTTTATTCCTAGGTATTTTATTCTTTTTGTTGCAATGGTGAGTGTGATTGTTTCCTTAATTTCTCTTTCTGATCTTTCATTCTTAGTATATAGGAATGCAAGAGATTTCTATGCATTAATTTTGTATCCTGCAACTTTACCAAATTCATTGATTAGCTCTGGTAGTTTTCTGGTAGCATCTTCAGGATTCTTTATATATAGTATCACGTCATCTGCAAATAGTGACAGTTTTACTTCTTCTTTTCCAATTTGTACTCCTTTTATTTCTTTTTCTTCTCTGATTGTCGTGGCTAGGACTTCCAAAACTATGTTGAATGACAGTGGCAGGAGTGGACATGTTTGTCTTTTTCCTGATCTTAGAGGAAATGCTTTCAGTTTTTCACCATTGAGAATGATGTTTGCTGTGGGTTTGTCGTGTATGGCCTTTATTATGTTGAGGTAGGTTCCCTCTATGCCCACTTTCTGGAGAGTTTTTATCATAAATGGGTGTTGAATTTTGTCAAAAGCTTCTTCCAAGTCTAATGAGATGATCATATGGTTTTTACTCATCAGTTTGTTAATATAGTGTATCACACTGATGGATTTGCATATATTGAAGAATCCTTGCATTCCTGTGATAAATCCCACTTGATCATGGTGTATGATCCTTTTAATGTGTTGTTGGATTCTGTTTGCTAGTATTTTTTTTGTTGTTGTTGCTTTGTTTTTTTTTGTTGTTTTTTTTTTAATAGTTTTTTATTGTATGATTTTTTTTTAACATCTTTATTGGGGTATAATTGCTTTACAATGGTGTGTTAGTTTCTGTTATAACAAAGTTAATCAGTTATACATATACATATGTTCCCATATCTCTTCCCTCTTGCGTCTCCCTCCCTCCCACCCTCCCTATCCCAACCCTCCAGGCGGTCACAAAGCACCGAGTCAATATCCCTGTGCCATGCGGCTGCTTCCCACTAGCTATCTACCTTACTACGTTTGTTAGTGTGTATATGTCCATGACTCTCTCTCGCCCCGTCACAGCTCACCCCTTCCCCCTCCCCATAACCTCTAGTCCGTTCTCTAGGAGGTCTGCGTCTTTATTCCTGCCTTACCCCTAGGTTCTTCATGACATTTTTTTTTCTTAAATTCCATATATATGTGTTATGTTTGCTAGTATTTTGTTGAGGATTTTTGCATCTATATTCATCAGTGATATTGGTCTGTAATTTTCTTTTTTTGTAGTGTCTTTGTCTGGTTTTGGTATCAAGGTGATGGTGGCCTCGTAGAATGAGTTTGGGAGTGCGCCTTCCTCTGCAGTTTTCTGGAAGAGTTTCAGAAGGATGGGCGTTAGCTCTTCTCTAAATGTTTGATAGAATCCACCTGTGAAGCCATCTGGTCCTGGACTTTTGTTTGTTGGAAGATTTTTAATCACAGTTTCAATTTCATTACTTGTGATTGGTCTGTTGATATTTTCTATTTCTTCCTAGTTCAGTCTTGGAAGGTTATACCTTCGTAAGAATAACCAAATTCTAAGAATTTGTCCATTTCTTCCAGGTTGTCTATTTTATTGGTATAACATTGCTTGTAGTAGTCTCTTATGATGCTTTGTATTTCTGCAGTGTCTGCTGTATCTGCTCTTTTTTCATTTCTAATTTTATTGATTTGAGTCCTCTCCCTCTTTTTCTGTCTGGCTAAAGGTTTATCAATTTTGTTTATATTCTCAAAGAACTAGCTTTAATTTTATTGATCTTTGCTACAGTTTTCTTTGTTTCTATTTCATTTATTTCTGCCCTTATCTTTATTATTTCTTTACTTCTACTAACTTTGGGTTTGTTTGTTTTTCTTTCTCTAGTTCCTTTAGGTGTAAGGCTAGATTGTTTATTTAAGATTTTTCTTGTTTCTTGAGGTAGGATTGTACTGCTATAAACTTCCCTCTTAGAACTGCTTTTGCTGCATCCCATAGGTTTTGCATTGTCGTGTTTTCATTGTCATTTGTCTCCAGGTATTTTTTGGTTTCCTCTTTGATTTCTTCAGTGATCTCTTGGTTATTTAGTAATGTATTGTTTAGCCTCCATGTGTTTGTGTTTTTACATTTTTTCCCTGTAATTGATATCTAGTCTCATAGTGTTGTGGTAGGAAAAGATGTTTGATATGATTTCAATTTTCTTAAATTTACGAAGGCTTTATTTGTGACCCAAGATGCGATCCTGGAGAATGTTCCATGTGCCCTTGAGAAGATAGTGTAATTTGCTGTTTTTAGATGGAATGTCCTATAAATATCAATTAAATCTATCTGGTCTACTGTGTCATTTAAAGCTTGTGTTTCCTTATTAATTTTCTGTGTGGATGATCTGTCCATTGGTGTAAGTGAGGTGTTAAAGTCCCCCACTATTATTGTGTTACTGTCGATTTCCTCTTTTATAGCTGTTAGTAGTTGCCTTATGTATTGAGGTGCTCCTGTGTTGGGTGCATATATATTTATAATTGTTATAGCTTCTTCTTGGATTGATCCCTTGATCATTACGCAGTGTCCTTCCTTGTCTCTTGTAACATTCTTTATTTTAAAGTCTATTTTATCTGACATGAGTATTGCTACTCCAGCTTCCTTCTGATTTCCATCTGCATGGAATATCTTTTTCCATCCCCTCACTTTCAGTCTGTATGTGTCCCTAGGTCTGAAGTGGGTCACTTGTAGACAGCATATATCCAGGTCTTGTTTTGTATTCATTCAGCGAGGCTGTGTCTTTTGGTTGGAGCATTTAATCCATTCACATTTAAGGTAATTATTGATATGTATGTTCCTATGACCATTTTCTTAATTGTTCTGAGTTTGTTTTTGTAGGTCCTTTTCTTCTCTTGTGTTTCCCACTTAGCGAAGTTCCTGTAGCATTTGCTGTAGAACTGGTTTGGTGGTGCTGAATTCTCTTAGCTTTTGCTTGTCTGTAAAGCTTTTGATTTCTCCATTGAATCTGAATGAGATCCTTGCCAGGTAGAGTAATCTTGGTTGTAGGTTCTTCCCTTCCACCACTTCAAATATATCATGCCACTCCCTTCTGGCTTGTAGAGTTTCTGCAGAGAAATCAGCTGTTAACCTTAGGGGGGTTCCCTTGTATGTTACTTGTCATTTTTCCCTTGTTGCTTGTAATAATTTTTCCCTGTCTGTAATTTTTGTCAATTTGATTAGTATTTGTCTCAGCGTGTTTCTCCTTGGATTTATCCTGCCTGGGACTCTCTGTGCTTCCTGGACTTGGGTGGCTATTTCGTTTCCTATGTTAGGGAAGTTTTCGACTATAATCTCTTCAAATATTTTCTTGGGTCCTTTCTCTCTCTCTTCTCCTTCTGGGACCCCTGTAATGCAAATGTTGGTGCGTTTAATGTTGTCCCAGAACTCTTAGGCTGTCTTCATTTCTTTTCGTTCTTTTTTCTTTATTCTGTTCCGTGGCAGTGAATTCCTCCATTCTGTCTTCCAGGTCACTTATCCGTTCTTCTGCCTCAGTCATTCTGTTATTGATTCCTTCTAATATATTTTTCATTTAACTTATTGTATTGCTCATCTCTATTTGTTCTTTAATTCTTCTAGGTGTTTGTTCTTTAATTCTTCTGGGTCTTTGTTAAACATTTCTTGCATCTTCTCGATCTTTGCCTGCATTCTTTTTCCAAGGTCCTGGATCATCTTCACTATCATTATTCTGAATTCTTTTTCTGGAAGGTTGCCTCTCCACTTCATTTAGTTGTTTTTCTGGGGTTTTATATTGTTCTATCATTTGGTACATAGTCCTCTGCCTTTTCATCTTGTCTATCTTTCTGTGAATGTGGTTTTCGTTCCACAGGTTGCAGGATTATAGCTCTTCTTGCTTCTGCTGTCTGACCTCTGGTGGATGAGGCTATCTAAGAGGCTTATGCAAGCTTCCTGATGGGAGGCATCAGTGGTGGGTACCGCTGGGTGTTGCTCTGGTGGGCAGAGCTCAGTAAAAGTTTAATCCACTTGTCTGCTTATGGGTGGGGCTGAGTTTCCTCCCCATTGGTTGTTTGGCCTGAGGCAACCCAGCACTGGAGGCTACAGGCTCTTTGATGGGGCTAATGGCGGGCTCCGGGAGGGCTGATGCCAAGGAGTACTTCCCAGAACTTCTGCTGCCAGTGTCCTTGTCCCCATGGTGAGCCACAACCACCCCCCACCTCTGCAGGAGACCCACCAACATTAGCAGGTAGGTCTGGTTCAGTCTCCTATGGGGTCACTGCTCCTTCCCCTGGGTCCTGATGCACCTACTTTGTGTGTGCCCTCCAAGAGTTCAGTCTCTGTTTCCCCCAATCTTGTTGAAGTCCTGCAATCAAACCCAACTAGCCTTCAAAGTCTGATTCTCTGGGAAATCCTCCTCCCGTTGCTGGTCCCTCAGGTTGGGAAGCCTGATGTGGGGCTCAGAACCTTCACTCCAGTGGGTGGACTTCTGTGGAATAATTGTTCTCCAGTTTGTGAGTCACCCACCCAGCAGTTATGAGATTTCATTTTATTGTGATTAAGCCCCTCCTACCATCTCACTTTGTCTTCTCCTTTGTCTTTAGATGTGGGGTATCTTTTTTGGTGAGTTCCAGTGTCTTCTTTTTGGTGATTGTTCAGCAGTTAGTTGTGATTCTGGTGCTCTCACAAGAGGGAGTGAGCACACGTCCTTCTACTCTGCCACCTTGAACCAATCTCCTTGTATGTATATTCTGATAAGACTGTCTTGTCTTAAATCTTTTGGGGGCATCTTATTTTGGAACTGGATTCAGAATCCAGTTATTAGTGACTCAAAGAACTCCATTTCGTTATTTATAGTTCCAATACACTTTTGGCCTGAAAACAACATTGGCCTTGGTTGACCACCCTTTGTAATTATGGGGTTTAGGGCTTGATGATTTTTATCTTTGCCTGAAATATCAATTGTAACCACAAAATATCAAGCTTTGCTATCATAAAGGATAGCCAAACTCATTTGCTGAAAGAAGAGTTTTAAAAATACCTAAGGAAGTCCAGCCTCATTAGAATTAGTGAAATCGAGTTTCATCAGGTGATTACACAAAAAGAGACATCAATTGTCTCTTCAGTATACGAATTTTGCATATTGTTAAAAATCACATTTTAAGCTTATAGCTTTTATACTGTATATTAATGATTAAAGAGTTGATAGGACATTGATAGCTACAGTCAGTTCAGATTTTTTCATTAGTTCTTATGTTGAAATAATTAATTACAACTTTCAAAATTTAGCAGGTTGAAGTCAAGTTGATATTTAAACATTAATTTGCAAAACAGAATTTTAGTTATGTTTATATATGATTATAGTATAGTCATTGATATGCGATTATGGGATAAAAGGTATGAAGACGTATTGTGATAAGTTCATTACAAAGTAATACATTTTCTCTTGCCCACTCAGGTAATTTAATTAATTTCAGTCACAAAATAGCATTCTAATTCACAACACAGTTTCATATCTTTATCCTCATTTCACAGTAGAAAGCTGTGACTTATGAAAATACACTTTTAAGACTCTTTTCTTTGTCAAGGGTTTTTTTATGTTTGGTATTTTGCAATTTCAAAGCACTTTTCTTTCAACTCAGCCTTCTCATTATGTTTGGTATTTGTTACCCACATTCTAAAAACCCAAGATACAAAAATGTTAATTGGCTTCCTCAAAGGCCAAAGAAAATATCAATAACAGACTCTACTAGAATAAAGTTCTTAAGATTGTGGCAAAGCCACAAAACTACTCCAAACATAATTCCCTTCATTAACTAATTATGTTTTGTAAAGAGATAATAGTCGTACAGTACAACCATTGTTTTAATTCTATTCTGAAGATGGATTTTAAGTGTGAAACCACATGCAGTTAAAACTTTTGTATTTAGGGATGAAAAAACAGAACAAAACACCCCCAAAGTCTAACAAACCTAACACTACCATTCAAAGACCAGTGCAGAGAAAATAACATTTTTCATTTGCAGAAAATATTTTAAAATCTCACATATTTAGTAGGAATGAATAGAACACTCTTATGGGGCAAGTAGACATTTTGGATACAAGACTCCGGATTAAGCAATGACCAAGCAGACTGCTGTCAGGGGTTCTATATTGCTGTTCCCAGGTAGATATTTAGGTAAATCATCCACCAGACAAAAGAATAAACGTAAAATCCCTAAATTATGTGTGATTCATATCTTTTTTTTTATAAATGAGCAAGAAGGTAAGCTCCTATTTCAGTGATCAATGAATGCAAAAATGAAAGGTTTTAAGTTAATAAATGCATAGGAGTTCATAGAATACAATGGAATAAATATAGAATCTTGAAAGAAAATCAGGTGGTGTTTCTAGGGAGCAAATTTCATTACGTAGGATCAAATGTACTTACATCCCTCTCTGCATTTTAAGAGAAGAACTAAATGCCTTATTTCTGAAAATAGGATCAGGACTGAAGTCAAGCATCTGATTCAAACACCCCCTCTGACACTGACCAGATGAATAATGTTTCACTTTGACCTTTCTTTGAAAACATGATGTACAGATTTCCAATTAAGGTACATTATGTAGCTTTAATCATAGCTACCAACATCACGTGAGCATGCTAGGTGGCAAAGATAAGATATTATTTGTACAGTGACATAATAAAATACAATATAGCTTTACCCTTTCAAATGGTAACACATCAGATATTACTTTATATACTCAGTAAAAAAATAAAAACACCACATTTCAAAACCTTTAGTTTCAGTTCAACACATGGCATGCTTAATCGTTTCAGCACATCTAATTCTTTTTAATAAGTGTTAAAACTGAAAGCAAGACAGGTAGGTATTAAAAATATATTGGAACATCTTAAAATTACCAGCCCTAACAGTGGAAATAAAATGACGGCGATTAAAAGTAATAAAGGTTATTAAAAGTTAAGGGCCTTTGAGGCTAAGAAGTCATGTTAGACTGTCAATTGTTTTCCCCATGGTGGGAAGTCAGTTAGAAATTAAAAAAAAAATCTAGTAGTTTAGTTGTGGTCAAAGAAAGAGTCAGTGGAGGATGGGGAGGTTTCAGCAACATGCTGGTAGAAAAAAAGAGACTTACATAGTCTGGGAGGGCAGTGAAATGGAAGGCGTGGTAACCTCGCTCACTTAGTTGTCATTTTTGATTTTCAATGACATTTTTTTCATTCTTTCGCCTAGTAAAGATGACAGAAGTTCCTAATTTATTATCTGACGTCTATTCCTCTTCCTAGATTTAAGAGAGTTTAACTGTAAAATATCAAGTCATCATATCCAAATACAGACACTTTGAAAAAAACTACAGCACCGATGTTGCATGCATTCAATTATACTTCTCATAACTGCATCCACAAACCAGAGATAAGGACATGGGGGAAAGATTCAGCGAGCACAGCCCAGGAGGCTGGGGGAGAAAGGGGAAATCTGCAGGGTCTTCAGATTAAAGCAGTAGGAGAGAGGGGCTCATAACAAAGGGTCACGTTCTTCCTGAAAGGCTGTGAGCCATGGATTCTAGAAGAATGCAGAATTCAAGTCCTCTGCATGGCTCTAGGATCCATATACTCTATAGGTACAAACGGAGCTGGTCAAAATGTAAATGACACTCCACAAGAGAGATTCTCTCATTAGATGCCTTCTGCTGCTCAGGGCTGGGCTGCATTTTAGATGATGAGAGAAGGATCATTGATACTATAAACATGAACCTGGCAGATTGGTTGGGCTTGACTGAAGGGATAAAAAAAGTGCAGTGTAAATTTCTGTTCTGTGTGTAAATCACAGCACAGCCAGATCAGAGCAGGCAAAGTCATGGGGCCCCGGACGTTTCCTTCTAATTCTCCTCTTTGGTTGCACTTCATTCAGCATGTGTTGGGCTGGCCTGCTGAAGGTGCGCAGGAAATATTTGTGAATAAATGAATGAAGAGACTGCATAACTTAAATTCCTTGAAGAAAACCACCCTGATGGGGAAAACCCTCAATTCTACAGCTGATCTGTACATTTTCAGGAGCACGAGGGCGGTATTAAAAACAGTAGAAAAGAAAAAAATAGGAAAGACTTATCGTAAGAGCAAAGGGAAAAAAAGGAGAAAGAAGTAATATTGAAGAAACCCCCAAACAGACAATGTAATGCCAAAGTCATCTCCAAGCACTGCAAATGTTGCTCAGTAGCAAAATACTGGAATCTGGATTTTAGTTCTGTAGTGGCAAATACCACATCTGTTCATGTGGTCTCATACAAATACTTTCCTATTCTCATGCATAATCTCAGATTCTTTGCTAGGTGCATGGTATTTATTATTAAAGAAACTATCTCTGGAGGAGGTTTAAAGTCAAAAGGTGTCTGAAATTTAGCTAGAATCATTCACAGGATGAACAAATCTAAATAACGTCTAGTTCGTTTCCATAGGTATGCATTCATTGGATTATGTTTATTTTGAAAAACAAATCTCCTGCAAGATATTTTAACTATAAGAGATTATTATTGAAGAAGCATCAAGACAGAATCATCTTAGTTCAATCAACATTGTTAAAAATTAAGGTACCATTAGCATAAAAATGTTGATGAGTGGCTTCCAGCTTTGGGGCTGGCTTTACTGTGAACTGATCTCAATATAGGATCGTTTATAGAGTGCGATCATAATGAGAGCACACAGAAAGGGGAAGAAAGTTCTCTGCACCCAGCTCATCAGTATGCAGCTCCGCTCTCAGAGAAACACACAGAGGAGCCGGTCCTTCAAGGGCAACTTCCTTGCCTGAGTGCAATCTGTCCATGCCAGTTAACAAGAAGCCAGCAGCTGCTTCTGGAGGGAATCCCCTTCCAGGAGCCAGGAATCCAGGCCCATAACACATGTGGGTAAGAGTAGATTAGATCAAGTCTGCCTTGAGAGGAGACCCACACCAGTCTAGTTCCTATAACATCTGGCTCTGTTCTCTGCTTCGGACGGACCACACATGGGTAGGTCTGGAGAAATGTAAGGACATTGTGTGAAATGCACTTGGCAGGGTTTGGGGAAAGACTGATCTGTAGGGTGTTGGCTTCTCCAAAGTTATCAGTGAGAACTAAGACTATCAAGTCTATTGATGGCAAGACCCCAAAACCTAACTGGTTGCTACTCTGAGCTGCTTCTGCTTTACCTGATGAGAAGGAAATTCACATGTTCGTACTGACGGCCCCACTGCAGAAGAGTACCTGCCAAGCAATTTATGAAATTCTGGTGGTTTCAAAAACAAAAACGAAAACCCACTCTTCAGACAAGTTAAATCTCTCAACATGAGGGCACAACAGCAAGCCCAGGGAAGCACAGGTGTTTTCAGATTCGTTTCATACCTACGTCTCACTCAGCGTTAGGACTAAACCAAGTGGTAAGAGGGAGTGCACCCAGGGCTGCAGGCTTCTGCTTGCAGGCAACTTCCGTTTTCTCCTAAGGAGAAACATTTGGCCATGTGTTCCCTCTAAGCAACGCCTGCAAAAGCTGGCTGACCTAATTTAAAATATGAGCTCTCATTGCATGAACCTCTTCCAAGCCTTCACTATTTTTTGTTCGTTCAGACCTTATTCCATAAAAAGTCAGCCCATCTTTTTCCAGTCCTAGTGACCTGCATTCTCTCCTTCCCAGAAGCATGTCACTTCTCCTGCTAGCCTCTGCCTTAATCACTTTTATTTGTGGGACGCTAGGGAGGGGATGGGAATGCTTCGAGTAGGGAAGAAAATAACTCTTAAAAAAATCATTCTTATTATGATCATGTTTAGATGAAACATGGGGCTTGCCATCAACAAAATTACAAAACAATTCCACTGGGAGTCCAGACGGTTCAGGGTAATTCATCTATGAAAAAGTGAACTTTAATTGTTACTCTTGGCAGCAATCTAAGAGAAGAGTGAAATATTATACTAAATATTGCCACGTGCAATAGTAAAATGCTCTTTCCTCCGTGCCAGAAGCAGCGTATGGCCCCCTTCAGACTCAGGTTTGGATCTGGTGATTTAGTCTAAATCCTCGGCTTCCCCCTCTCCAAAACCAACAGAGGTTTTCAAAAGAGTTGCATTTTTTATTAGAACCATTTGCTCCTTTTAAGTTGCCAAAAAGGAGTAAGTAAAACTAAGACTTTTATTTGGGTTAAAGTTGATTCCTCAGCCTCATTGAGGTCAATGTACTTAGTCTGTGAACCTTCTACTAAGAAGTTCATTGCAGTGTTGAACCAGCCAGTGTTTTGATCCCTTCTTCCCCCCTCCCCAAACCCAACCCCTTGGCTGCCTGCATTTATAGAGTCGGGGCTGGAAGCATGGGGAAGCTAATCAAAAGGCAACATACATATGGCAAATTACATCCTGGATTTTCTAGAACAATTGAAATTTCAAGTATTTTTGATGCTGCACACAACATTTGCTATTCTGGTACCACGTGTCTTGATTTGAGCTTCAGAAAATGTGATCCCAACAGGTATTTACAATGCTTTAGATTCAAAGCTCATTGAACACTGCTGCATTATATAGTTTACAAGCACAGAAAGGTGTTTGATAATACTCGAAAGCAGAGGGACATTCTTGTTTTCTAAAAGTGAAGTCTTCAGTGAAGATGTTAATCAAAGAACTCTTTTATATGGCGCTGGTTCCCTGGCATATTGATAGGTTTCGGCAAAGCACGATTAGTAAGCTGCTTGCAAATAATTTTTAAAATTACACTTTACATTTTCAGCATGAATATTTATATACATCGGGTATAATACACTAAGGATATATTAAAATCATATGTAACATATCCTATGTAGATAATATTATTCAGCTTCTAAATTGTTTAAGTTGCGGAAGTTAGGGCCCAGAAAAATTAAATGACTTGCCCAGGATTATTCAGCTTATTACCAATGATCTGAGGACCAGAACTATAATTTTTAAGTAGATATTCCTTATGTTATAGAATACTGTTTTTCATCCATAGGGATATATAATGATACAAAGATTATTTGGGAGTAAATTTAAGTCTGCAGATACAACAAAAAGTAATCTTTGTTGTAAATTAAATTAATGGATTAAAATGTAGATGATCTGAAACCTGAGTAAAGATACTACACTATAGGACAACTACTTTATATAATTATTTTCTTTTGATTATAGCATATGTTATGGATGACAATAAACAAAATGGCTACCATTAGTAAGATAGCTTGATGGAACTAGAATCCCCATCAGCCAGGGGAAAAATAGTCAGCACTTATTTATATCCTGTGCATACTTGCCTAAGACTGTGCATTATAAAGCTTCATAAGAACTTTTAGTTTATGTAAAGTAACGTCTTAGAATTATGCCTATTTTTCTGTTTGTGGAAGGTTTAAAAAAAAAAACAACAAAAACAAAATATGTAGAAAAGCATAGCCTAGCAACTAACAGTGCTACCCTCAAACGAACAAAAGATACCAGCTATTATTAACTGGAAGTAATCACTCCAGAAGGTAAGGAATTTTTAAATACATTGTTACAAATACCACTCAGATAATCGATGACACCAAAGAATAAACTAATGAGGAGCCCCATAGGTCGACAATACTTGGGAGTTGGTTACCTTTAAAGAAACTGACCTATGATGTGGGAAGCCAAGGAAATCTGCCTTAAATGTGTTGTTTTAATTAAAAAAAAAAAAAAAAGGAACCTGCCTTTTTTTTTTCTACTAAGAGGTCAAGCTCTTCCTGTGTCAGTACAAAATTTAAAGTTTCTTTGGATGGGTTCTAGTTCCTGCTCTCCATTTAAAATGGGGGAAAAATAAAAATATTTTGCCTGTGACAAAATATGAAAGAAGTTCTCACCCTTAAAACCAGCAGCATTGGTTTTCCAGTCATTAGCGTTCAAATGTCCTGCACGGGAAGTCCTTACAATAACATGCTGCACGTCTCTCCAGGTCAGAAACGGACTGGGGAAAGACAAGGTAAGAATCATTGTACCAAAAAAAAAAAAAGATGGGGGAAGCAGAGAGTCACAAGCAAATTAAAAAAGCAAAAGCAGAAGGGCAAAGTACTAAAAACAAAGGGTCAGCGATTTGGGTTTGGGATAAACAAATGCCAAATGCCGCTCTTGTTCTCATCTTGGAGAAGTGACATTAGTCTCAGGGAGGCAGAAAATGTAACCTTTAATTTGAGAAATAATGTGATATTAGTCAGTGTAAGTTTTTAAAAGGGTGAAGATTTCCAGTTTTCTCAACAAAATGGCTCCCAATTCTGGCCCTGTCATCCTTCGTGTAGACTCTTGCATCATCATTAGAAAATTACAACAAGCTAAAATCAAAACTGAAGGGCTCTTGAACATTCCTTGTTCAGTTGTTTAGCCAGGCACTTGATTTTAATTTAACAAAGAACTTAGCAATGTTAACCATTCTGGATGGATGTGTGGGATACAGAAAAAGTCTCAACTGAAACCAAGTCTTCATTTTCAGTGTTCTCAAAGGAAGAGGATGTGGTACGGAGCCCAAAACTGGGTACACAGAAAACTATGGGAGTGTCTTAATTTGCAATAAATAGTTATTAAATTATTGGATACCTATTTCTTATGGCTGTTGGCACTGAAGATCACAAAGACACTACTGAATGGGAGATACTTTCATCAAAGAACTGCAATACTAATAAACACACAGAAAACAAATCCAAGTATATATACACAGTCTTTTGTTCTCTTTCAAAGAACATGTTATTTACTAAAGGCATTTGACTCAGTGCATGCATGAAATTCTCTAATCAGGATACTTATTCAATTCAGTCTTGAATGTGAGGTGTGACAATTTTTTTACTTAACTAGGAAATATGGCAACTTATCATGCAGCTTGTGTAGTTATTTTCTTTGCTTCTCATCTGCCACCTTCATTTTAGAAGGATATTTGCAAAGGATGGGCCGGAACATTTGAAGGAGGAGAGACAATGACTTGCTACCTTCCTAGAAGTGTGACAGGGGCATGTGGTAATCTCTGTACCCCCTCATATGGGCACGTATGCACACTGGTGTCTCCCAGGCAGAGGGAGAACGTGGTATCTTTAGAGCTAATTTTCAATGATGAAGCTGCACACTGCTTCACTTGATACTACATTTTCCTATCACACTCAGCATATACGTGTTTTTGAGGGTGGCCTCCTAATGAGAGGGGGCCCAGTGATCAGATTCTGGTTCCTTCATTTTCTACGTATGTGAAATTGACTTCCCAAAGTGTCAGTTTCCCCACTTAGAATGTGGATGTTAATATCTACTTTACTTCGTTGTACCAACTGAATCAAAGTATAGCTGTCCCTTGAACAACGCGGAGGTTTGGGGCGCCGACCCCTGAGCAGTCAAAAGTCTGAGTATAACTTATAGTTGGCCCTCCGTAGCCACGGTTCTGCATCCATATATTCAACCAACAGCGGATCATGTACTACGTATTTAGTGAAAAAAATCTGCGTATAAGCGGACCTGTGCATTTCAAACCTATGTTGTTCAAGAGTCAACTGCCATGCCAAGTACTTAACCTTGTTCCTGGTGCATAATAAACCATTATAAGTGGTAGACAGTACATCATTTTGCTAAAGTAAGAGCCACAGCTCCTACTTAGTGATTTGAAAATGAAGGAGATGGGGAGAGAAAAGTACTACAGAGTTCTTAGACCTTTTTGTTATGTTCTCAGATTCCAAATAAAAGAGAAATATTACTGCCATTTTCAAAGCTTCTATAAGGGACAAGATAGGATCTCGACTATTTTGTAAGGTTGCATTACTAGAAGAACTTATACTAAGGGATTAAAACCCATCCACGTGAGTTTGAAAGATATGAGAACAATGGAAGCAGAATTATTTTTGTTTTGATACAACACTTGTTAGGAGCCAACTTTAGAACCTGACGAGGCACAAAACTCTGAATAAAGGGAGGGAGGTTGTGTGATGGATCCCAGGGGCACAGAAGTTTTGCTTCTAAAACAGTTGGTATGATTTGGCCCTTAGCTGCCTAATAGTGAATCCACAACAAAATTTAACAGAGTCCATGCACTACAGTCAGGAAAATTAGGAGAATGAGTCCAGGGAAAATTCTGAATGCTACTCTCAACATAAGACGTTCTAGCTCTGCCTGAAATGCGATGCTAATCGCCATTCCCTTTTCCAGTGTAGTTACTTGGGTGAGGGGCGAAAACAACAGAAAAGCTCAGTCTGGAAAGACATTCCAGCCCCTTATTTATGGGAAAGCAAAATCCTCTCAAGTGAACATGTATGTTTTTATTTTTTCATGAGCAAACAGCAAGACCCCTAAAAGTACACTTGGATGTGATAAATATGTCTAACTCAACCTTGTAATTTTAAAATAACATTTAACACACAGTTAAACCTTTCACATTTTAAATGTTATCCTTCAGGGAAAAAAAAGAAAAGAAAAGAAACAACACAAGCTTCCCTGTTACCTATCACCAGGGCAAAATTCCTTTAGAAATATCAAGCACAAGGTTCTGGTCACTGGGAGACCATTTCCCTAGTGACCCTTAGCTCTAAAAATAGAATAATAATAACAGAACAGGAAACACTTATCTTGTAGCTTAAGCAGTTGTATTCAGGCAGATTCAGGAAGCCTCCTGCATTCAACTCAGCCTGAAGAAATGAGAGTTACTTGCTCTCATGCTGAGTTGCACAAACTAATTCTTCTTGGAGTGCTTGTAATTAGAAGGGAGAAATGACCTTCAGGAAATTGAAACTACACATGGAGAGGAGGCATTCAGATAATTTTACTGTGACATTTGATAATGTACAACTTCAGAAATGATTTAATTTCAAAATTTCCTGAATTTCACCAAAATAAAGGGAGAAAGATAATACGGGAAACCAATGGATTTTTCAATCAGTGGTGTTCCTACCTGTGGGAGGGTAATTAATTATAGCTCAGGAAATAGTCATAGGTTAAGTGGCTAGTCTCCTGAGAGGACTTTTATTTAGGGGAAAGTCTGATTCACATTTTATGACCTATTTGTATTTATGCTCACAGGGATGATGTAGGAATGAAGAAGTCATCAAACGTGGGGTAAACCACATACAGAGTGAAAGAAGAGTGCCCTGTGCCGTGAGCGCCACAGTCCACAATGGTAACATAGGACCTCCTAAAACTTACCCCCTCCTGCCAATTACCCTGGACCCACACTCCAGTGGCCTCTGAAAACCAATACCCCTTTCACCGCCAAAGCACCAAAAGATTTGGGGCAAATAATAATCAAAAAGGCCAAAGGTCTAACCAACCTAGAAAAAAAGAGCAGTTTCTCTCAACTCTGAGCCCGGTGACCACCAGTCTCATAATGAGCCTCCAGGAGTTATGCCACATACCCCTCAGGTTTCTTCCTGGAATTACTGACAGTTGCCCCTGAATAACAATATACACTAAAAGGTCACATTTATAAATGCCTGCAAAACGTGCCTAGTTAACCATGACCTTTCAAGGCAATACAACGTACATGATTTTCTGGGGAGTCCTGTAGGTATCATCTTTTCCTGTAAGGAAGTTTTGCATCCTTTGATGACCGCAAAATAATAACCAACATTTAGTGAACACTTGGCCAGGGAGAGGTACTGTATGTTGTATATGCACTATCCTTGTGTAATCTAAAAAAAAATCACATGATAGAGGTAAAATTTTTATTCCCATTTCACAGATGACAAAAGTGAGACTTTGAGTTCCACACAGTAACTCAGGGACATACAGGTAGGTCGTGGTAGAGCTACAATTCAAACCAGCTGCACTTGGCTATGATAGTATGCTATCAATCACTATTTAATACCATCTCCACATGGACCCATAAACGTGAAATGAATGTACACACAGTGGCTTGTCAGGTGGTTCTCTAACAGCTGGATCAGGAAGCCAAGTGTGGCATGTTCTGTCCTCACGGTCATACAATTTTTGTGCCCATACTCTCTCTCTCTCAACTCAGTTGGTTGAGTTTTGTTTGCAACAGAATTCAGGAGATATTCAGTCCTAATTTGATTTTCAGGTTCCAAAGGCCTAACTTTGGCACATTCTATCAAGAAGGTAAACAGAAAGATACTGAACTAGGAAAAATCATACTCTTTTTATAAAATAATATTTTATACTAGATGTCATAACATTGTATCTTTTCTTAACATTTGCTATGAACTTGTCACCTTGCCTGACACGCTCACACTTTGATGTGGTTTAAAGCCTGATTAGGTAACTCTTCTCCAATAAGGGAACCTCAGCTGAACCTCATCTCAAATACTTCTAGTCTCCAGCTGCAAAAATAGGATCATGAACGACACTATCACTACCTGGTGTTTGTATTACATTTTTGTTCTGAGCAGTTCAAAGTATTTCATGGGCCCAAAGTATTTCATGGGTTTTAGAAGAAGTAGGACATATCCCGGGAGAGACATTCTGTCTAGTGCTTCTTGTTGGACGTCTAAGTGCAACTGCTAGCACTTAAAAAAAAAATTCCCTCCCTAAGAGTTTTCCCAGATAATTCTGCACACTTGTGAATAAACCTGTACCTGGTGGTCCTTAAAAACAAGGACCAAGGGCTTCCCTGGTGGCGCAGTGGTTGAGAGTCCGCCTGCCGATGCAGGGGACACGGGTTCGTGCCCCGGTCCGGGAAGATCCCACATGCCGCGGAGCGGCTGGGCCCGTGAGCCATGGCCGCTGAGCCTGTGCGTCCGGAGCCTGTGCTCCGCAACAGGAGAGGCCACAACAGTGAGAGGCCCGCGTACCACAAAAACAAAAAAAACAAAAACAAGGACCAATTTTAAATCCTGAGTGACTGATTCACCTGCATTTACTAAAGAGAAAAAAGAACTCACCTTCCCCCCCCCAAGCCCCCAGATGGATCTATCATCATAGGCAGTTTAAGGACAACTGATAAAAGGAAAAATGAATACACATCTTATTATAGAAAAAGAATAGCTCAATAAGAGGAGCAATAGCGAATCCAGATAATGAAAACCATTTCCTAAACAGGACAATCATCTTTAAATACAAGAGTGATTCCATCTAAAGCAAGGATGAGCGATTACGTGGACCAGACCTATAGGGAAACAGCATGAGCAATCAGCAATCATCAAATATCCAACTTACTAGTCAACCAAAAATCCAAGGCCAAAGCAGTCTCCTTTTATGTTTCTCAAGATTGTGTAAAAGGAAAATGGGAATCAGTAGCCAGAAAATGAATGCCATTGTACAGATGCTAAATAAGTCAGCAATTATGGGAAAGGATTCATTTTGAGCTGGAAGAACCAAGATGAGGCAGAAGTGTTTAAAGCCTGCAGAGATTGAGGAAAAACATTACTCTGACTGCAGCCAGTGTGTGCCAACGATGATTCAAGAATAAAATACAGACCTTTCAACAAAGGAAACCAATCTTCTTTTGTCAGGTAATGAAGAGCCCAAAGGGATCGCCAGGTGGTGAGTCCCACTACGAGCAGGAGTGTATCCCTGATGTGAGTGTGTTTGTTCTGTGTTCTATATTAATTCAAAAGTCCCAGGTCTAAAGCTGGGTTGCAGTAACAGAAAACACAGTTAATAATACCTCCAGATTTAGAAATATGATTTGTATTGGTAGCACCAGGATCCCTGCTTATGATCCATCCACACCTGAATGAAAGCAGAAAAGATAAAAGAAAAAACTGGTTTGAGATCACCTAAGTCAAATTTTTATTTTACTCCTTTGTGAAACCACTCACTGATTCCCTGAATTTAGTCTAAACCAAAGGTGTGGGAATTTGGTTTATAAACACACTTACGATAGTCCCCAATTTACAAAGAAAAATTCTGTCATTTAAACTGAAGTGTCTTCTTTCCACTATAAATCCCAGCTTATCTGTAGGATTTGTCATTATACCTGAAAGACATCAATAAGTTTTCTGCAGCCTTAAAAATGATTATTTTGTTTGTAAGCTCAATAATCATTTCCTTGAAATTATGTAAATGCTTATGGAGTAAAACCTGATGGGTGGTCAGCCAGAGGTACACTAAGTTGAGATCACACGCACTGAAATCAATTCATGATCACGGAACTTTCTTTCCACCTGCTCTTGTGGTACTCAATTCCCTCTGAGAATATTACCCTGAGACTATAAATTCTGGCCATTCTAAAGCCCTCTCTCCTAAAAGGAACCCTCTGTTGGTGGGAATGTAAATTGGTGCAGCCACTATGGAAAACAGTACGGAGGTTCCTAAAAAAACTAGAAATAGAGTTGCCATATGATCCAGCAATCCCACTCCTGGGCATATACCTGGAGAAAACTCAAATTCGAAAAGATACATGCACCCCAATGTTCATGGCAGCACTATTTACAATAGCCAAGACATGGAAGCACCTAAGTGTCCATCGACCAAAGAAGATGTGGTATATATATACAACGGAATGTTACACAGCCATAAAAAAGAATGAAATAATGCTATTTGCAACAACATGGTTGGACCTAGAGATTATCATACTAAGTGAAGACAGACAAAGACAAATATCATATGATATCACTTATATGTGGAATCTAAAAAAATGATACAAATGAACTTAATTACAAAACAGAAATAGATCCAGACATAGAAAACAAACTATGGTTACCAAAGGGGAAAGGTTGGGGTGGGGGAGGGATAAATTAGGAGTTTGGGATTAACATATACACACATATATAAAATAACCAACAAGGACCTACTATATAGCACAGGGAACTATACTCAATATTTTGTAATAACCTATAAGGGAAAAGAATCTGAAATGCATATATATATACACACACATATATATATGTATATATAACGGAATCACTTTGCTGTATACCTGAAACTAACACAACATTGTAAATCAACTATACTTCAATAAAAAATAAAAATAATTTAAAAAATAGGCCTCTGTCTTTATGCAACCATAACCTGGAATCTAAATCTGACTCTCTTTTTTGTCCCCAATCTTTGAAATTGTTTGAAGTAGACCAAATGTGTTGGTATGAGAGCTTCCTCCCTAAGTTTATCCTGGTCACGCTGGGAGAAACTCAGGTCTGGGAAAGAAACTGGAGGACACAGCTTACTCCCCCTTTTCTGCTAATTTTGTAGGCTACCTAACACTGGGCATGATTAAATACATAATTCTAAGGTAACTGACCTTGTCCTGCAGAAGGACACTGTGGCCCCCGTTATTTATTTCTAATTAAATTTTTTAAAAAATAAATTTATTTATTATTTTTGGCTATGTTGGGTCTTTGTTGCTGTGCGCGGGCTTTCTCTAGTTGCAGCGAGCGGGGGGCTACTCTTCATTGCAGTGTGCGGGCTTCTCATTGCGGTGGCTTCTCTTGTTGTGGAGCATGGGCTGTAGAGCGCACAGCCTTCAGTAGATGCAGCACGTGGGCTCAGTAGTTGTGGCTCACGGGCTTAGATGCTCTGCAGCATGTGGGATCTTCCTGGACCAGGGCTTGAACCCTGTCCCCTGCATTGGCAGGCGGATTCTTAACCACTGCGCCACCAGGGAAGCCCTCTAATTTAAATTTGTTCTCAAAATAATAATAAACATAGTTTCTAATCACATGAGAATGGTATAAATTGTGCTTTAGAGTCAGGAAGACTTCGGGTAAATCATGACCTGCTACTTAATAGGTCTGTCACCCTAGTAGCCTATTTACTAAAATTCTCTGGACTCAGTTTCCCACCTGAAATGTGGAGACAAATTCATTAGCTCAAATTCTTGGTTGCAAGAATTTGAGGTAAGGAATATAAAGTGCCCGGCACATGAAAGTTTCTCAAAGACAGCAGTCATTATGGTTACTTGAACAACCTATCATCCCAGAAAAATTCAGAAGAACCACTTTCTGAATTTATACTAGCATCTGATGAATTGTCACTTAATTAAGCTAAGTTTTCCTCTATGCTCCTAAATTTTAATAGCATGTTTTTTAGTTTCTGTAATAGATGAACAAAATAGCATCTTCAACACCTTGGTATATTTCTGCTTAGTGAAATAATAATGCTACTAAGATGTGTCAAAAAGCTCTGGTTTTAAAAGCTGATGGTGGAGGCAGCAACTGCTTGGGAAAGAACTGTTTGTACCCGCTGTGATTGTAATAAACCCTCTCTATTTGTGGGAAGATCTTCCCTTTTGATGGTTGGCCATTGATGTGATGTTGTAAAGGATGGTGAATTGTTCTTTGGTTTGATATCCTAGTGCTTTTCAAGTACCAAATGTTAGGATGAAGACTTTGAACATACTTATTCGCTTAACTGAACTACCGGACTGAAGTGTTTTGAAACTTTTTCTACATAGTTTGAGGATCTGCAGAGTTCTTACCTCAAAAGCCAGCAGGTGAACCCTTGGACAGGCAACAAAAAATATTTGGTTGCATCTCTGTTATCACTATTATTTTAAATTACTTTACAGCATTTTTCTCTCATTATATTTTTCCTATTAAGTACAAAGAATGAAAATGATCCTTTTCTACATGCTTATGTTTTTAAACAAAGGTTTTCAAAGTTCAGCTTTAATTTTAAACTTAAATGAAAATGACTAAGCATTTTGGATTCTAGAATTTTAAGTAAATGTTATTCTATTTTAGACACTCCTGGTTCATTATGTAAACTCCTAGCAATCTTTTTAATTATTAGACTTCAACAGTAACGAAAAATATTTTTCAAAAATTTCATGCTACACACACATACACACACTCTGAGGAAAAGATCAACTGAGATGAATAGAAATCTATTACAACAGTTTTGGAGGTATTTTAAATAACCCTATGGCTGATGTGACTGGACTGAAAAAAATAATGTTTAATTTTCCCATACTTCACATGAAGAAAACAAAGCTGGCTTGTCACCTAAAGGAAAGTAGAGGGAATAAAAGTAACAAAACACCTCAAACCTCAGCCCTGTTTCCCTGTCTCCCAAACTAAAGACTCAAGACATTGATGGGCAAAATGCAGGTACATAATTCCCTACTGGACAAGAACTCCTTTTTTATTTTCAAGGCAGCCCACGTATTAACTCCGATATCTCTCCTGTCCCTATTATCAGTGTCTCAATTCCCAGAAACTGTGGCAGAAAATAGAGGATAAATTCCAACTTTCTTTTCTATTGCCTCCCCTACTCTATATGTTGGGATGCCAAAATCATGTCTTTCCAGTGAGGGGTGCACAAGAGACAGAGTTGTGACTAATAAAACATAAGTGGGAGTCTACTGAGCATTTCTGAGAAAGTCTCTGCTTTCCTACCACAGGCACTGCCTAATCCTCCTTCACTCTTTCCTTCCTCTTTTTAACTGAATGTGGATGTGATGGCTGGCGCTACAGCAGCCATTAAGAAAAAGTCAAGAGATAACACAGACTTTGGCCTTGGTAGCCTTGGGCTTCTGAACCAACATCTTCACTTGTGGATGTCCTGTTGTACCAGCCACACATAGCTATTAAATACAATTCCTAAAATATGTATCTCCAGAAGTACAGAGTATTAGATAGCATTTATTGAGTATTCACTGTGTGCCAGGCACATTGTGAAAAGTACTCAATATTTCATTTATTTCTCACAACAATCCTATGAGACAGGTACTACTATTATTACTAAAATAAGGAAATCAAAGCAGGGAAAGTTTAACGACCCTGCTAGGGTCACATGATTAGCAAAAGCTGAAATTGGCTACAGGCAATCTGACTCCAGAGCCCTAGGTCTGACCTATTCCATCACCATTTGTCTTGTACTGGAGAAGGTGCCAAAAGGGGAAGAGTCAGGGTAACAATCATTGTAGGGACTGGCCAGCAAGCCTCCAATTTTTATAGTAGGGGTAGGAAATGATCCTGTCCTCACTTAGCATCCACACTTTGGATGGCTCTCTACCAGCATCTCAGAATTGACTGGGGGTTTTGTCCCTCATCCCACAATTCAATGGCAGATTTGAGTAGGTCTGTGCCTGGATGCTAGTTAGAGCAGTTCATCATCACACCCTTTTGAAACCAGAGTTTCTCATTGAGAATTTAAAAAAAAAGAATAGAAACAAAGAAAAAGAAAGGAGGGAAAACAATTTTTAAGGTAAAAGAAACATAAGAGAAGAGTGCAGGATGGTCCTTCAAGATGGCGGCAAAGAGGTGAGGATCGCCTTCCTCCCCACAAATACATCAGAAATACTTCTACATGCGGAACAGCTCCTACAGAACACCTACTGAACGCTGCCAGAAGACCTCAGACTTCCCAAACGACAAGAAACTCCCCCACGTACCTGGGTAGGGGAAAAGAAAAAAGAATAAATGGAGACAAAAGAATAGGAACGGGACTGCACCAGTGGGAGGGAGCTGTGAAGGAGGAAAGGTTTCCACACACTAGGAAGCCCCTTCAATGGCAGGGACGGGGATGGGGGATGAGGGGAAGCTTCGGAGCCCAGAGGGAGAGCACAGCAACAGGAGTGCAGAGGAAAAAGCGGAGAGATTCCCGCACAGAGGATCAGGGCCGACCGGCACTCACCAGCCCGAGAGGCTTGGGAGCTGGGGCGGGCGGGGCTGGGAGCTGAGGCTCGGGCTTTGGAGGTCAGACCCCAGGGAGAGGACTGGGGTTGGCTGCATGAGCACAGCCTGAAGGGGGCTAGTGCGCCACAGCTAGCCGGGAGGGAGTCTGGGAAAAAGTCTGGAACTGCCTAAGAGGCAAGAGACCATTGTTTCGGGGTGCGCGAGAAGAGGGAATTCAGAGGGTTGCCTAAACGAGCCCAGAGATGGGCGTGAGCTGCAGCTATCAGCGTGGACCCCAGAGACGGGCATGAAACGCTAAGGCTGCTGCTGCTGTAGCACCAAGAAGCCTGTGTGCGAGCACAGGTCACTATCCACACCTCCCCTCCCGGGAGCCTGTGCAGCCCGCCACTGCCAGGGCCCCGTGATCCAGGGACGACTTCCCTGGGAGAACACATGGCGAACCTCAGGCTGTTGCAATGTCATGCTGGCCTCTGCCATTGCAGGCTCCCCCCGCATTCTGTACCCCTCCCTCCTCCCAGCCTGAGTGAGCCAGAGCCCCCTAATCAGCTGCTCCTTTAACCCCCTTCTGTCTGGGTGAAGAACAGATGCCAGAGGGTGACCTACATGCAGAGGCAGGGCCAGATTGAAAGCTGAACCCCAGGAGCTGTGCGAACAAAGAAGAGAAAGGGAAATATCTCCTAGCAGCCTCAGGAACAGTGGATTAAATCTCCACAATCAACTTGATGTTCCCTGCATCTGTGGAATACCTGAACGGACAACGTTTATACTACTTATTATCATTGGTGGATTTGTTTATTGGTTTGGTGCTCTCCTCTTTTTTTTTATTAAAAAATTTATTTAATTGATATTTAAAAATTTTTTTATTTTAATAACTTTATTTATTTTTTCCTTTCTTTCTTTCTTTTTTCTCACCCTGTTCTTCTGAGCCATGTGGCTGACAGGGCCTTGGTGCTCCGGCTGGGTGTCGGGACTGAGCCTCTGAGGTGGGAGAGCCGAGTCCAGGACACTGGACCACCAGAGACCTCCTGGCCCCATGTCATGAGACCTCCTGGCCCCATGTCATATCAATTGGCGAGAGCTCTCCCAGAGACATCCATCTCAATGTTAAGACCCAGCACCACTCAATGACCAGCAAGCTGCAGTGCTAGACACCCCATGCCAAACAACTAGCAAGACAGGAACCCACCCCCACCCATTAGCAGAGAGGCTGCCTAAAATCATAATAAGGTCAGACACACTAAAACACACCATCGGATATGGTCCTGCCCACCAGAAAGACAAGATCCAGCCTCATCCACCAGAATACAGGCACTAGTCCCCTCCACCAGCAAGCCTACACAACCCACTGAACCAACCTTACCCACTGGGGGCAGACACCAAAAAAACGGGAACTATGAACCTGTAGCCTGCGAAAAGGAGACCCCAAACAAAGTAAGTTAAGCAAAATGAGAAGACACAGAAATATGCAGCAGATGAAGGAGCAAGGCAAAAACCCACCACACCAAACAAATGAAGAGGAAATAGGCGGTCTACCTGAAAAAGAATTCAGAGGAATGATAGTAAAGAGGATCCAAAATCTTGGAAATAGAATGGAGAAAATACAAGAAACGTTTAACAAGGACCTAGAAGAACTAAAGAGCAAACAAACAATGATGAACAACACAATAAATGAAATTAAAAATTCTCTAGAGGGAATCAATAGCAGAATAACTGAGGCAGAAGAACGGATAAGTGACCTGGAAGTTAAAATAGTGGAAATAAGTACTGCAGAGCAGAATAAAGAAAAAAGAATGAAAAGAATTGAGGACAGTCTCAGAGACCTCTGGGAAAACATTAAACACACCAACATTCGAATTATAGGGGTCTCAGGAGAAGAAAGGAAAAAGAAAGGGACTGAGAAAATATTTGAAGAGATTATAGTTGAAAACTTCCTCAATATGGGAAAGGAAATAATGAAGTCCAGGAAGTGCAGAGAGTCCTATACAGGATAAATCCAAGGAGAAACACACCAAGACACATATTAATCAAACTATCAAAGATTAAATATAAAGAAAAAATATTAAAAGCAGCAAGGGAAAAGCAACGGATAACATACAAGGGAATCCCATAAGGTTAAGAGCTGGTTTCTCAGCACACACTCTGCAAGCCAGAAGGGTGTAGCAGGACATATTTAAAGTGATGAAAGGGAAAAACCTACAAGAAAGATTACTGTACTCAGCAATGACCTCATTCAGATTTGATGAGGAAGTTAAAACATTTATAGACAAGCAAAAGCTAAGAGAATTTAGCACCACCAAACCAACTTTACAACAAATGCTAAAAGAACTTCTCTAGGCAGGAAACACAAGAGAAGGAAAAGACCTACAATACCAAACCCAAAACAATTAAGAAAATGGTAATAGGAACATGCATATCGATAATTAACCTTAAACGTAAATGGATTAAATGCTCCAGCCAAAAGACATAGACTGGCTGAATGGATACAAAAACAAGACCCGTATATATGCTGTCTACAAGAGACCCACTTCAGACCTAGGGACACATAGAGACTGAAAGTGAGGGGATGGAAAAAGATATTCCATGCAAATGGAAATCAAAACAAAGCTGGAGTAGCATTACTCATACCAGAAAAAATAGAATTTAAAGACTATTACAAGAGACAAAGAAGGACACTACATAATAATCAAGGGATCATTCCACGAAAAAGACATAACAATTGTAAAATTTTATGCACCCAATATAGGAGCACCTCAATACATAAGGGAAATGCTAACAGCCATAAAAGGGGAAATCGACAGTACCACGATAATAGTAGGGGACTTTAACACCCCACTTTCACGAATGGACAGAACAATCAAAATGCAAATAACTAAGGAAACACAAGCTTTAAGTGATACATTAAACAAGATGGACTTAATGGATATTTAGAGGACATTCCATCCAAAAACAACAGAACACACCTTCTTCTCAAGTGTTCATGGAATATTCTCCAGGATAGATCATATCTTGTGTCACAAATCAACCCTTGGTAAATTTAAGAAAATTGAAATCATATCAAGTATCTTTTCTGACCATTATGCAAGGAGACTAGATATCAATTACAGGGAAAATAACTGTAAAAAATACAAACATATGGAGGCTAAACAAAATGCTACTAAATAACCGAGATCCTTGAAGAAATCAAAGAGGAAATCAAAAAACACCTAGAAACAAATGACAATGAAAACATGATGGCCCCAAACCTATGTCATGCAGCAAAAGCAGTTCTAAGAGGGAAGTTTACAGCAATACAATCCTTCCTCAAGAAACAAGAAAAATCTCAAATAAACAACCTAAACTTACACCTAAAGCAATTAGAGAAAGAAGAACAAAAAAACCCCCGAAGTTAGCAGAAGGAAATAAATCATAAAGACAAGATCAGAAATAAATGAAAAAGAAATGAAGGAAATGATAGCAAAGATGAATAAAACTAAAAGCTGGTTCTTTGAGAAGATAAACAAAATTGATAAACTATTAGCCAGTCTCATCAAGAAAAAAAGGGAGAAGACTCAAATCAATAGAATTAGAAATGAAAAAAGGAGAAGTAACAACTGACACTGCAGAAATACAAAGGATCAAGAGAGATTACTACAAGCAACTCTATGCCAATAAAATGGACAACCTGGAAGAAATGGACAAATTCTTAGAAAAGCACAACCTTCCGAGACTGAACCAGGAAGAAACAGAAAATATAAACATACCAATCACAAGCACTGAAATTGAACCTGTAATTAAAAATCTTCCAACAAACAAAAGCCGAAGACCAGAAGGCTTCACAGGAGCATTCTATCAAACATTTAGAAAAGAGTTAACACCTATCCTTCTCAAACTCTTCCAAAATATAGCAGAGGGAGGAACACTCCCACAGTCATTCTACAAGGCCACCATCACCCTGATACCAAAACCAGACAGAGAGATCACAAAAAAAGAAAATTACAGGTCAAGATCAGTGATGAACACAGACACGAAAATCCTCAACAAAATACTAGCAAACAGAATTCAGCAGCCCATTAAAAGGATCATACACCATGATCAAGTGCAATTTACCCCAGGAATGCAAGGATTCTTCAACATACAGAAATCAATCATTGTGATACACCATATTAACAAATTGAAAAATAAAAACCATATGATAATCTCAATAGATGGAGAAAAAGCTTTAGAAAAATTCAACACCCATTTATCACAACAACTGTCCAGAAAGGCATAGAGGGAACCTACCTCAGCATAATAAAGGCCATACATGACAAACCCACAGCAAACATCATTCTCAATGGTGAAAAATTGAAACCATTTCCACCAAGATTAGGAACAAGACAAGGCTGCCCACTCTCACCAATATTATTCAACATAGTTTTGGAAGTTTTAGCCACAGCAATCAGAGAAGAAAAAGAAATAAAAGGAATCCAAATCAGAAAAGAAGAAGTAAAATGGTCACTGTTTGCAGATGACATGATACTATACATAGAGAATCCTAAAGATGCTGCCAGAAAACTACTAGAGCTAATCAATGAATTTGGTAAAGTGGCAGGATAGAAAATTAATGCACAGAAATCTCTTGTATTCATATACACTAATGATGAAAAATCTGAAAGAGAAATTAAGGAAACACTCCCATTTACCATTGCAAGAAAAAGAATAAAATATCTAGGAATAAACCTACCTAAAGGGCTTCCCTGGTGGTGCAGTGTTTGAGAATCTACCTGCCAATGCAGGGAACAAGGTTTGAGCCCTGGTCCAGGAAGATCCCACATGCCGTGGAGCAAGTAGGCCTGTATGCCACAACTACTGAGCCTGAGCTCTAGAGCCCACGAGCCACAACTACTGAGCCTGCGTGCTACAACTACTGAAGCCCATGAACCTAGAGCCTGTGCTCTGCAACAAGAGAAGCCACCGCAGTGAGAAGCCTGGGCACCACAATGAAGAGTAGCTGTCACTCGCTGCAACTACAGAAAGACTGCGTGCAGCAATGAAGACCCAATGCACCCAAAAAAATAAAATAAGTAAATTTATATAAGAAAACAACAACAACAACAAAAACCTACCTAAGGAAACAAGATACCCGTATAAAGAAAACTATGACACTGATGAAAGAAATTAAAGATGATACAAACAGATGGAGAGATACACCATCTTGGATTGGAAGCATCAACATTGTGAAAATGACTATACTACCCAAAGCAAGCTACAGATTCAGTGCAATCGCTATCAAACTACCAATGGCATTTTTCACAGAACAAGAACAAAAAGTTAAAGAATTTGTATGGTAACACAAAAGACCCTGAATAGCCAAAGCAATCTTGAGAAAGAAAAACAGAGCTGGAGGATCAGGCTCCCTGACTTTAAACTACACCACAAAGCTACAGTAATCAAGACAGCATGGTACTGGTACAAAAACAGCAATATAGATCAATGGGACAGGATAGAAAGCCCAGAGATAAACCCACGCTCATATGGTCACCTTATCTTTGAGAAAGGAGGCAAGAATATACAATGGAGAACAGACAGCCTCTTCAATATGTGGTGCTGGGAAAACTGGACAGCTACATGTAAAGGAATGAAATTAGAACACTCCCTAACAACATAGACAAAAATAAACTCTAAATGGATTTAAGACCTAAATGCAAGGCCAGACATTAGAGGAAAACATAGGCAGAACACTCTGTGAATCACAGGAAGATCTTTTTTGACCCACCTCCCTGAGTAATGGAAATAAAATCAAAAATAAACAAATGGGACCTAATGAAACTTCAAACCTTTTGCCCAGCAAAGGAAACCATAAACAAGATGAAAAGACAACCCTCAGAATGGGAGAAAATATTTGCAAATGAAGCAACTGACAAAGGATTAATCTCCAAAATATACAAGCAGCTCATGCAGCTCAATATCAAAAAAACAAACAACCTAATCAAAAAATGGGCAGAAGACCTAAATGGACATTTCTCCAAACAATATATACAGATTGCCAACAAACACATGAAAGGATGCTCAACATCACTAGTCATTAGAGAAATGGAAATGAAAACCACAATGAGGTATCACCTCATACCGGTCAGTATGTCCATCAACAAAAAATCTACAAACAATAAATGCTGGAGAGGGTGTGGAGAAAAGGGAATCCTTTTGCACTGTTGGTGGGTGATGTAAACTGATACAACCACTATGGAGAACAGTATGGAGGTTCCTCAAAAAACTAAGAATATAACTACCATATGACCCAGCAATCCCACTACTGGGCACATATCCTGAGAAAACAATAATTCAAAAGGAGTCATGTACCACAGTGTTCACTGCAGCACTATTTACAACAGCCAGGACATGGAAGCAACCTAAGTGTCCATTGACACATGAATGGATAAAAAAGACGTGGCACGTATATACAATGGAATATCACTCAACCCTAAAAAGAAACGAAATTGAATTATTTGTAGTGAGGTGGATGGACCTAGAGTCTGTCATACAGAGTGAAATAAGTCAGAAAGTGAAAAACAAATACTGTATGTTAACATATATATGGAATCTAAAAAAAAAAAAAAAAGTTTCTGAAGAACCTAGGGGTAGAACAGGAATAAAGACACAGACGTAAAGAATGGACTTGATGACACAGGGATGGGGAAGGGTAAGTTGAGACAAAGTGAGAGAGTGGCATGGACATATATACACTACCAAGTGTAAAGCAGATAGCTAGTGGGAAGTAGCCGCATAGCACAGGGAGATCAGTTTGCTGCTTTGTGTCCACCTAGACGGGTGCGATAGGGAGGGTGGGAGGGAGACACAAGAGGGATGGGATATGGGGATATCTGTATACGTATAGCAGGTTCACTTTGTTATACAGCAGCAACTAACAACAATGTAAAGAAATCATACTCAATAAAGACATTTAAAAAAGGGGGGGGGGAAGAGAAGAGTGCAAAGGACAGGAGAAACAAAGGAAAAGAGAGAAGAAAGCAGTAGAAGAGAAACAACAATACTATGGAGCCCATCGAAAAGATAGTGCAGAAGAAATCAATCAATCAGTCAATAAAGCAAGTTGAGATATCAAAATAGAAGCCTAGAGAAAGCAAGATTACAAGGAGTATAAAGTGATATTAGCAAAAGCAGAGTTTGCACTGCAGGGAGTAAAGTGATACAGACATGGATATTGTTGAGTAGATGTAGAGAACTGAAATAATGATGTGGAATAAAAATGTAAGAGCTTTCCACATTTTTTTTTTTTAGGAAAATAATGAAGAGATGACAAGGAAAGACAAAATGATAGATTTGGAGGACAGAAAACAGAAACCTACTTCAGGATACTAGCTTTGTCTTCCTCTGAGGACTGATATCTACTGAGTCTTTACTCACCAGATATTCTATTCTGTGCTTTGTATACCTTACTTCACTTAATGTATACAGAACAATCCCATGAGGTAGACAACATCATTACTCCCTTTTTACAGATGTAGAAACTAAGGCTTCAAAAGGTTGAACATCTTTCCCAAAGTCATATAACAGTGAGAACTACAATGGGACTTTGAAGCCAGGTCTCTTAGACTACAAAGTCCAAGCTCTGAAACCCCACGGCAGACTTTATCAATAATCAAAATCACGCGTGATTTAAGATGTCCAAGGGAGGCTGAAAGGACACAATATGTTTCAGGAAATATTAAGAGCTGCATCCCATAGACTCATCCTAAAATATATAAATAGGTATACACACACACACATATTCATTACGAACACAAATGAAAAGAAAGCTATTCGAGGATTTAAAAAACAAAACAAAATAGGATTTATATCTTAAGACTTTCTCGGCAAAGCTCATTTCAGGAGACAATGAAAGGTCAGCAAAAGCTATTGAAATGAACCAAGAATTTTATACTGAGCTCCTTGTCCATCGTGAGTCAATGCAGAAGACACACATCTGCAGGGCTGAGAAAGTATACTAACCCACCTTTCTACAAACACACACTCTGAAAACCAAAATAAAACAAATAATTTAAAGAGCTATTTCAGCTGATGAATAAAAACATCCAAATTAAAAACCCCAGAATGGGTAGTTGTTAGTAAGACTTACTGATGGCTCTAAGATAAATTAAACATAGAGTTGATCATTGTTTTCACACAATTCTTCTGAAAAGAAAAATAATGATAAGAAGTAAATTAACTAAAATAGTCTGTTGTGTAAATCCAAATTATGAGATTAAAAATGGAGAAATGAGTATAGATGGGAGAAGTAAAAGCAAATGTAAATCAAGTTCATATAGCAAGGAGTCAAGAGATAACTTGTTTCTTATAAGATAAATATTTATTTTAAAATACCACTAGTGTATACTTGAAAATGACATTTTAAAATTATTAAAAAGTGAAATTTCTACCTAAAAAATAAAATATAAAAACTAAACATTAAAGAATGGCAGAGATTTTTCCATTACATGTACATACACACACGAATGGATGGCAAAATTAGTTGCAAACAATATAGCATCTTAGACAGAAACACTGAAAAGGACAGAAAAGTATAATTTAGCTCTACTTACCATGAATATCTAACAGTATAAAATTTGTGCATCAAAATATATGGATCAAAGACTTTAAGACAAAAGAAGTAACTAATGGAACCACACTATTGTTCAGATAATTTAATCAATGTATTTCAGGACAAAAAATACAAAGGATCTATTTACATAATAGATATAATTTAATAATATTAAAATATATGTCCTACAAAGAGCAACTTTTTCACTTAAGTATTCATGGATCACCTAAAGAGTTTTTGGAAGAAAAATTGAAGGTATACTAGGCCAAAAGGAAATCTCAACAATTGCCCTAAGGAAAAACAATACCTCTCAAACCACTAGTGCAGTTAATTATCTGACCTTATTATCTGACCATAATACAGTGAAAAAAAAGTCAATAGTAAATCTCAATAGAAACAAAGTTTCTTAAACACTTAACTGTACTATTTTCAACTGTCATTCTATCAAAGAGGAAGCCAAAACATCATTAGGAAATAATGATATGTAGCCAAAAGTATGTTCAGAGGTAAATGTCCACATTTAAAAATTGTATTAATGTAAAAGGAAAAATAAATGAACCATGATTCAACCAATAAGAGTCATAAAAGAACAGAGTGATCCTAAGGAAAATAAGAAAGTAACAAAGTAAAAAAGGACAAAAGAAAAACAGCATTACTAAACAGTAAATCCAAGAACTGGCCTTTTGAAAAACAACAAGAACAAAAACATCTAAGAAAATAATATATATACTATACACATGACATTAATATAATGACATTATATATAATACAATATATAATCTATATAATAATGTTGTTAATGAAAAATATTGCCTGCCATATCAGCAAACAAAGGATGTTGCAGCCATCAAGCCATCACATTACAGCCATCCCTATGGTGAGCCCTGAGGGAACTCAGGATAGAAACATAATGCCCATCATCATCAGACACTGTACCACGCCCCCCCCACCCCACTGGCCCCAGATAGCTGAGGTGCATATCAAAGGAATGATTTCAGTCAGCCCAGACTCTTGTATCTTCCCATACACAGAAAGGCACTGAATTCCTTAACTTGAGATATCTGGTTTTCTTTAATTAATAGTAATCTTTTGATGTTCTAACTATCTGGTTTTCCTTGCAAAAACTCCTATATATACTGGCTTCCCACCTTGCCTCTTTGGAACATCTTTCAGAGTTATCTGAGATGCTATGTCCCGTGCTGAAGTCCTCAGTTTTGTCCACTGAAGAAAACATTAACTCTCAACTTTTAGGTTGTGCATCTTTTTTCAATTGACAATATATAATCTATATATAAGTATACATAATGGTATTACATACAATTATATTACAGTTAGATATATATAACTATATATATAATTGGCTAAACATTTTTTTAAAAATCTTATAAAATGGACATGGTTCTGGAGAATACAAATTAAAAAAATTAAAATCGAGAAAAGTTACCAAAGAATTACCTTTCAAAAAGGCTTTAAGGCCAGATGGTTTCCTTCAACCTTATAAGGACAGCTATCCCAAGTGTCTCCAGAGAAAGAAAAAGTTACAAAATTTCACAATTTTTACGTCTCTTGATATCAAAAACTGGCAGAGAGAGAGGCCAGTTTCAAGGTCAAACAAATCTGGGTTAGGAAGCCTGGCTCTTCATTTATTACCTGCACTACCTTCTACATGAGTAATAAATGAAAAAACCATAAAAAAATACTTTAAAAGATTCTGTTTATCTGCCATAAGTACACAAGTAGTATTACCAAGCTGCTGTAGCAATAATATAGAACACACACACACACACACACATTCAATAAAAGAAACTATAAATTTCTACTAAGAAAAAGAAGCACAAATAAAATATTCTAAAGCCAAACCAATAGCATATTAAAGAACTAAATTTAATTTGTGAATATAAGCAGAAAACATATTAAGAAATCTGTTATTCTAATAAATCACATCAACAATTTTTGTATGAGACACTATATATTAACCTCAACAGACACTGAGAAAACACCCAAATCCCATTCCTAACAAAACCTTTATAAAACCAAAAATGTTGCATAGACACAATAAACAAAAGCAAACATCCACAAAAAGTGGAAAAAAAAAGGTAAAAAAAATCCAGGGAAAGTCAGGACCTATACATGAAAGCCTACTGTCATTCTTGACATTTAACATTTTAAATGGTTAGCTAATATAATAGAAATATTAATTGTGATATCAGCTTCCATAGTTTTAATACTTTCCATATGCCTAAATTTATTTAATCCTAGCAACAATCTTGTGATTCTGGGTTACTACCCCTAATTTCAGATGAAGGAACTGAAACTGAAGGTTAAGAAACTTAATTTTCACTTGTTCAAGGCTACGCAGGTAGCACTAGCCTACAGACAGGTTTGGAACTGAAGACAACCTGATTCTAAGAGCTAAACGTATAATGACTAATTTGTGCAATAAGAACAAACATGAAAAATACTCAAATGAACAGAGATAAGTATTACTATTGTCAGATACTATGTATTCTTCAAAAAAAAAAAAAAACAACCCTCAAGGTAATCAGTTACATGTGAATTAAAGGGGCAAGAGATAAGAAAAATATACAAAACAAAAACAACAGCTCTGTTATAAACAAGCAATAATCAGTTAAAGGTATAATGGTAACAGCAAAACAAATAATTACTACTCCCAGTCCGGGAAAATCCCACATGCCGCAGAGCGGCTAGGTCAGTGAGCCATGGCCACTGAGCCTGCGCTCCGCAACGGGAGAGCCACAACAGTGAGAGGCCCGAGTACCGCAAAAAAAAAAAAAAAAGTATAATAAAAAAGTTAATGGGGAAGAAATGACAAAATGCACAACAAAATCTGAAGGGAAAGCAACATGCAGATTGAAGATAGTAGAGTAGGAAATATTTTTACAATAAATATTGTATATATTAAGAATATTTGGACCCAGAATTATAATATTGGGAGTTACTGCACTATTCAAGCATAAAAGTCGCTGAAAGTTGATTTTGTTGGGAGACCTTCGATTTTTGTTTATATACTTCATGATTTATATTCTTCTTTACAAAGAACATGTATTATTTTAGTGATAATAATCTAGTTATAAAAATGGTCCTCCTCGTAGAAAATGGACTTGAGGACACGGGGAGAGGGAAGGGTAAGCTGGGGTGAAGTGAGAGTGGCATGGACATATATACACTACCAAATGTAAAACAGATAGCTAGTGGGAAGCAGCCGCATAGCACAGGGAGATCAGCTCGGTGCTTTGTGACCACCTAGAGGGGTGGGATAGGGAGGGTGGGAGGAAGACTCAAGAGGGAGGAGATATAGGAACATATGTATATGTATAGCTGATTCACTTTGTTATACAGCAGAAACTAACACACCATTGTAAAGCAATGATACTCCAATAAAGATGTTAAAAAAAAAAAAAAAGGTCCTCCTGCTAATGATATCGGTGGCTATGGGATTGCTCTTCCTAGGATCTTTCAGTGTTAAATATTTATTTGCTTCTAAGAAGCTGGTGACAAAAGTCATCAGTGGAAGATTGGTAACTTTTAATTTTGCCAAATAAGGACAACATCATTTCACATAATTAAGAAAATTTTATATCAAAATAGTATATAATTTCCAAATAAGTCACTCAAATTTTTTTAAATTAAAAAGATACCTTTATTTTTAAACTAAGCTATATTGCATTACTATTATTCTTCTCTGACTGGTGATCCTCGAACACTCTCACTAAATAGCATCTCTACAGACCAGATGGTCTCTGGGCAACCTTCCAATGTTATGATGTCTCAGACAAACCGATAACAATTATTTTATGTTCCAGGTATGGTATCACATGTAATTGAGAGTTTTAGCACAATGAAAATTATAAAATTGAACACATCTGCTATGGAAAACAAGGCTATTAGATGTCAACTCCAATGGCACCTAAATTCAGAGCAATGAATAAGAATTCAGCATGACTAATACAATCACTTCCATATCATGCTCACTCCAGGAAGCTCTCTACACCATTCTTTCAAGTCGGTTGTAAAGGTTTCCAACAGCTAAATAACAAGCAGACTCCTCTGAGAGCCTACCTTAAATATCACTCAAATTCTCTTTCTTCCTCCCAACATTCCTCAGTTGTGTACCAAGTTTTTCAGATGTACTGGGGGTGCCCACCGAAGACAGAAAATTAAGGTTTTTGCTGTATTCTTTCTGACTGGATGAACAATTTTAATCTCTGAAGTGATGTCCAACCAGTTTCATATACAGGCATGTTTCTCAATTTGTTGTAGGAATTTAACAAAATTATGGATCATTCAGGGTTTTCTCCTTTTCATTTGACCTTCTGTTACCTACTTGGCCATGACTGCATCACCAATGCATGAAAAAAGGAGAAACTTGGTTAATGTGGCAATCAAACAATAACTCAGTAAAAACTCACAAAACCCAGGTATAAGTTTGATCACTTTAAAGACTCCTGTCAAAATGTATCGTCTCACTGATGGCCTTGTCTTATCCTTATTTGCTATTCTTCACGCTTTTCTACTCTTACTCCACTTTCTGTCACAATATTATCCTTTGTTTTATTTTTTTCCCTTTCATAGCAATTAATGTTAGTGTTATTATCTTTAATCTATGGAACGTATGCTCTACTAGAGCCAGGTCCAAAGCATCCCATACATTTGTACTCAATCTGCTCTACCATTCCTGGCATCTCTGGCATGGAACATGCATGTTTTGCTCAGATGTATTCTACTTCCAAGCATACTGCCAGGCACATACTGAATCACATCACAACTATGGTGCTAAAGATTACAACTATGACTGTAAGATGTAATACAGTTTCAGAGATGTAAAAAAAATGTTTATTTCAAAATAAAGAAATGATGGTAACAAGCATGACTCAATAAATATTTCTTGAATGAATTAATCAATATTTAGAGTTAAGACTAAACTTGTTGGCATTATACCCCACTAAATCCAGCTACTTGAATAGATATCTATCCATACTTTTTTTTTTAACATCTTTTTTGGAGTATAATTGCTTTACAGTGGTGTGTTAGTGTCTGCTTTATAACAAAGTGAATCAGCTATACATATACATATATCCCCATATCCCCTCCTTCTTGCGTCTCCCTCCCACCCTCCCTATCCCACCCTTCTAGGTGGTCATAAAGCACTGAGCTGATCTCCCTGTGCTATGCAGCTGCTTCCCACTAGCTATCTATTTTACATTTGGTAGAGTATATATGTCCATGCCACTCTCTCACTTCGTCCCAGCTTATCCTTCCCCCTCCCCGTGTCCTCAAGTCCATTCTCTACGACTACATCTTTATTCCTGTCCTGACCCTAGGCTGTTCAGAACCATTTTTTCGTTTTTTAGATTCCATATATATGTGTTAGCATACAGTATTTGTTTTTCTCTTTCTTACTTCACTCTGTATGACAGACTCTAGGTCCATCCACCTCACTACAAATAACTCAATTCCATTTCTTTTTATGGCTGAGTAATATTCCATTGTATACATGTGCCACATCTTCTTTATCCATTCATCTATCGATGGACAGTTAGGTTGTTTCCATGTCCTAGCTACTGTAAACAGAGCTGCAATGAACATTATGGTACATAACGCTTTTTTTTTTTTTTTTTTTTTTGCGGTACGCGGGCCTCTCACTGCTGCGGCCTCTCCCGTTGCGGAGCACAGGCTCCAGATGCGCAGGCTCAGCGGCCGTGGCTCACGGGCCCAGCCGGTCCACGGCATGTGGGATCTTCCCAGACCGGGGCACGAACCCGTGTCCCCTGCATCGGCAGGCGGACCCTCAACCACTGCGCCACCAGGGAAGCCCCATAACTCTTTTTGAATTATGGTTTTCTCAGGGTATATGCCCAGTAGTGGGATTGCTGGGTCATATGGTAGTTCTAGTTTTAGGTTTTTTTGTGTTTTTTTTTTGTGGTACGCGGGCCTCTCACTGTTGTGGCCTCTCCCGTGGTGGAGTACAGGCTCTGGACACGCAGGCTCAGCGGCCATGGCTCACGGGCCCAGCTGCTCCGTGGCATGTGGGATCTTCCCAGACCGGGGCACGAACCTGCGTCCCCTGCATCGGCAGGCGGACTCTCAACCACTGCGTCACCAGGGAAGCCCCTAGTTTTAGTTTTTAAAGCAAGCCCCAAACTGTTCTCCATAGTGGCTGTATCAAGTTACATTCCCACCAACAGTGCAAGAGGGTTCCCTTTTCTCCACACCCTCTCCAGCATTTATTGTTTGTAGATTTTTTAATGATGGCCATTCTGACTGGTTTGAGGTGATACCTCATTGTAGTTTTGATCTGCATTTCTCTTATTAGTGATGTTGAGCATCCTTTCATGTGTTTGTTGGCAATCTGTATATCTTCTTTGGATAAACGTCTACTTAGGTCTTCTGCCCATGTTTGGATTGGGTTTTGTTTTGATATTGAGCTGCATGAGCTGCTTGTAAATTTTGGAGATTAATCTTTTGTCAGTTCCTTCATTTGCAAATAATTTCTATCCATACTTTCGAAAAACCAAAGGGAGAGTTCCTTCCCTCCCTTCCTTCCTTCCTTCCTCTCTCCCTCCCTTCTTTCCTTCATTGTACAAGTATTTGATTGCCTGCTATATGCTAAACATTGTTATTATTGCTGGGGCTACTGCAGCATACCCACTTTCAAGACAGCTTACAGTCAGGATGGGGGTGTTCTTTTGATCTAAGGGCCACCTGCAGATGAGTCACCCAAACTATCCTGAGGACTCTGAAATCTGCATTTTTAAACAAGATTCAGGAAGACGCATGTGCACACTAAAGCTGAAAAAAGAATCTTCAGATAAACAACAAGGTCACACTGTATAGCACAGGGAACAATATTCAATATCCTTTGATAAACCATAATGGAAAAGAATAAGAAGGCACATATATGTATAACTGAATCACTCTGCCATACAGCAGAAATTAACACAACATTGTAAATCAACTATACTTCAATTAAAAAACAAAGAATCTTCAAAGTATAGCTCAAATCCCTCTTCTTTTGTAAAGTCTTCCTAAATCATCTCTGTTCAAAATTTCATCACCCTTCTCCATACTCATGGCCCTTATACTTCACAGCAGCCATTTATAATTAACCATGTCTCGTAATAGCTCTTAAAACACATGATGTAGTGTGATGGTGGGCTGCGGTGTCACACTGCCCTGAGTTCAATTTCCAGATCTATCACTTCTTGCCTGTGCAAGTTTCTAAGCCTCAGTTTCCGCATCGAAATATGGTGATGTTGCCTACTTTATAAGCGCTGCTTTGAGGATTAAATGAGATGACCAATGACAACACTAAGTTCAATGTTTGGCATAGAGTAAGAATTCAATAAAAGCAGGCAGCTGCTTTTATTTTCCATCCTTTTCCTTTTCCTTTTACCTTCTTGCACTCTTACACACTATTTCCACACTCAGTTGGGGCTGACAGCAAGAAGAATCTTTTGCCTCATACACAGTATGTCACAGTCAGATGTGCTATGATTTTTACTGGGTAGGATGACACTACCAGACTTTGCAGGCATCTTGTTTTTCTGGCATATGCAAAGAACGTAAAACTTTACTTCATCTCAGTTGCACATATGGTTACTCAATAAGATTTAGAATCGGAATGAATAGAGAAATGAGAACTTAATCCTAGATGGTAAGAAATAAGCCCATCTTCTAAGCACAAAATGTCTTGCTTTTTGTCCTATTTCAGGTATCATATTTTACTAGAAATTTGTTGCTTTGAGCTTGACACATCAAATGCCATAAACAACTTGTTGACGCCAGGATGAATAAATCTTATATGCTAGTGAAATGACATGCCTTTCAATCTGTCAAGTATATTTATCGTATTTATTTTTCTCTCATATTGATAACGGCAAAGTGTATTATGATTAAAATTCTTCAAAAAGAGAGACAGAAAGAATGCTGGAATCAGCTAAATACAAAAAACTAGATGCTAGTGTCACTGGGAACAATTATGCTCTTCTGAACAAATGACACAAAAATCTTCTAGGAGCAAAAAATTATAGGTCAAGAAAATGTGGGCACAGGCAAGATGGATTCAAAACAGCCCAAGAACACTTGGTATAAAAATAGATTTGAATTTTAACTGGGTTTCAGTATAGAGCTGAGGAATATATTTGAGAATCTTCAAAGACAGTGATATTCCAGGAAGCCATACAATAAGTCATTTTGCAGAATGTACTGAAATATGCTTTGATTAAAGTGATTAAGTGGTAGATTATGATGTGAAACTATAATGAACCCGGGAAAAAAAAGTCAGCTTCTCTTATCCCTAGCAAGAAAAATTATATTTGATAGTATTTGGGGTGTTACCATAGACACTATCAAGAACAAAAATTTCTTGGCAATGAATATAATCCACAAATCCTCAAGAGACTAAATTTAAATACTAAATTTTACATACTTCTTATAAACTCACTCATACACTAGTAGATTTTCTAAGCAATTTTATGGGGTAACTGCATAAAAATTAATTTGCTATTAACACCCTATTTAAATTAAAGGACGTGCCAGTAGATGAGCAATTTATAATGTAAATAAATCTGTTCTCTTTTTTTTCTTTCTCTTTTTAAACATGTAAATTGTCTCAGACATTTATAGCAATCATGGTCTTAGTGAAAAGCCTTTTCTAAGGAGTAATTCATAAACTTTTAGGAAGCTGATGCACAAAAGCCCAGTCAGTAATTGTAGGAGAAATTTGCTATAGGTCTTGTCACCAGACCTTTAAGCCCAGGGACCTTGTCCCATTCAGTATTTATGCTTCTTCTAATTCTCAGAATCCCATGGGAAGAAAAGAGTATCTATTTCAATAAATGGTATGCAATCCACCCAAGAGCTCAGCTGAGGAACTAGAACTCAGCCTTGAGTTTTTCCTTTACCCCCAAGCCCATGATCTAATTCTCTCTCTGTTTGTTGAACATGCAAAATGTATAGCAGATCTATCCATTTCTCTCTATCCCCATCACCATCACCTTGAACAGGCTACCCCAACCTTTCCTGATCTACAGAACTAACTTGCAAAATGGTTTACCTGCGTTGCTCCCACACCAGGACTTCTCCAAGGAGAATCTGGAATGATCTTTAAAAATTTTCATCAACTCATATCTCCCTCCTTAAAAGACTCCATAGATCTCTTATCATGCTTACCTACTATGACGCCATATGTATACTGGACTTTTCCAACCCTCTCCTCACTTTAGCCATACAGGTCTTTCTAATCCTCAAAGCCAGTAACTTGTTCCAACCACAGGGTCTTCCGAGCTGGCTCCTCCCTCTCCCTGGAATGCACAGGCCAGCTCTTTACAAGGTAGGCTTCTTCCCATGTTTCAGGTCTCAGCTAAAATGTCACTTCCTCCCAGAGGTCTCTGCTTAACCACTGTATGCAAAAATACCTCCGTTACTCCCCATTATTCTACTGTTTTTCTTAGTACTTATTGTTTGCTTTTTTACAGACTGCCTCACCAAATAGGATGAAAGTTCCACCTCTGTCAATCCACCAATCAATTCACAATACCTAGCATAGGAACTGACAATCGGTGGACCATTAATACATGTCTGTTGAATGAATGAATGATTCCATCTAAGGTCTATGTTACCAACAACCTTAGTCTCTTTATATACCTTTCAGAGATGAGAAAAAATGAGATTAGAAGTTTCCTTCCAAACTCCCCTCTTCTACACCGACTCTTTTTTTGGTGGACTTAAACTGGGAGAAGCTTCCTACTTTGTGTTTTCTCAGAGTGGTGTCATTTTTATAGAATTCTAGGCATAGTGTCCTTTCAGATGGGATTCTTGTCAAGGTGGTGGAGAGGATGGCATATCATAGATAATGATATAATTGCTATGAAATCAGTCAAAGAGGACACTGTAAAGACCTTTCCCACCCCCAATCTTCCAGCATTACTGCTTAGGTTAAATCACAATTTGAATATTTAGAACATGAGACATTTCTAATATATGACAAATGACACTTGAAAATGGTATCTGACCAGCTCTACAAGGAAAAACTCTGGGGATTGCAACAAGACTGAGAATTACTCTTCTTAAGAAATAATCTTTATTACTACAGTAATAAGAGCAAAATACATTCAGTGAATAATCACCTAATAGATTCATTCTCTGTTCTCAGTTCAGTCTCTGGGCAACTCAACCATCCATCAAGTTTCTTAGTTTCCTCAACTCAGGAAGGGGATGGAAAACACTGGCTAAGTCTCCAGATAATACAAGGTGAATAAGCCTGTTGACCAGGGCTTTTCTAGGAATAAAGGACACCTTTGGAAGCTGCATTGTTTTAAGCCATGGACCATCAGTTAAGGTACAAAGTTGAGTCCAGTGAGAATTGGCTTCTACATAATTTGAACTTGCAAAGTGCTAGAGGACACAGTGTATTGTCTGTGTGTGTGTAGACATAACAAAGCTATTTTCATGCACGGTCCTGGCAGAAGGCCCGTGGTAACTGCTCTGTGAGTCTGGTTACAATTATGTCACTATAGGGAACAATCCAGGACAGTACATCCTTTCTCTGTCCACTCAGCCTCACATGGAAATGTGTGCTGTTTCTACCTCACAAACCCCTTTTTCAGCTCTCCTGCCTGACTACCTTTTAATTTTCTTCACCCTCTTTACAGTATATGGCCCAACCATTTATGCCAGAAATCTCAGCTAAATTCTAAGCCAGAACTACATTACAATACAGGAGAAACTCTAAGAGTACGTGAAAGGAAGGACATGTGTAATAACTCCTTCTTTAACCTGTAATTATACAGAACCTGAGCATTTATGCCTGTATTCTCACTATCTGTGCATGTGCTAAGTTCTAATTGAAATAAATAAAACCCTCCTAAAAGGAGAGTTGGTATATCCTCTGTTATTTTACCTAAATCATCAAATGCATTTGTGCTCTCCGCCCACTGCAACATTTCATACAGCTGAATGTGGCCCTTGGGAGAATTTTTAATGGAACATTTTATACTGAAATGTGTTCTTAATTAAAACAAAACAAAGAAGATAAGAACAGTTTACAAGATATCAGGCCTAAGATGCTAACACCAATATTTAGAAATGTTTATGCCTATCGTATCTTTCATATGTGGCCTCCCTTCAAGATGGTCAGTTCTAGAACTTTGAAGCCCCTCAATTAGTTATTTTAACTCAGTTTGTTAAAAACTCCAGACTTCCTTTCAACTGTCTTAGGTATTAACTTCTCACAATAATTGCATCCCAAAGATTTTGGGCAGTGGCCCATTTTTTCTTGCACTGGAAATATACATAGGTAAGAGAGAGACTATAATGAAAGGTAAAACAAAGATATAAAGTGGTTGATGAAGGGGAACTGCATAACATTTATATAGATGGACTTTTTAGGTCTTACAGAAATGCAGATGATAAGTTTAATTTCCTAAGAAAGAATTTTTGGGATAGTTTTCTGAAAACAACAGCATATGAGGTGAATCTTCCTGTGGCCCAACGCGTCTTTAATTCTTCACACGTTGATCTTTCCATGTCTCACATTAACCCACTGAAGAATTCAGTGGAATTTTAGCTTCTTCTGGAAGCTAAAAGAGGGAATACCATCATGTCTTTATTTTACCCAGGGTAAGCCCAGTTCTAAGGAATGATATGTAAACTGGGTAAGGGATGAGCTGTGGCAGTGCGTAAGAGGAGTCACTATGCAACAGCAATGAGAGGAACTGAGAGGTAAAAATAATATATGAAACTGAGCAATTCTATTAACCTCATTTCCCTTGTACAAAAAATAAGAAGGTTGGAATAGATGGATTAATTTAATGTTTGTTTAGAATTGAACTTGTTCAAAACATGGTGTTTAAGGTGTCATAGAGATTATACAAATGCCATGGCACCAAGGTTCCAGTTTGGATCATCATCGAGTCTGACTGTTTCAATTTCTTCTAAATCCTTCATGTTCCACCACCTTTCCACCAAAACTATTTCACAGACTTTCTTAAATTATTTGTGCATGAATGCTGGTGTCCATATGCCCCCTAATGATATTTTAAGATCCTTTGAAGGCAAGTGACACAGTTTACAAATATTTGAATTATGTCCTGCCTAATTCACTTAGCTCCTAGCATGATGCTTTAAAAATTATTTTTTATCTCTAGGCAGGAAACACAAGAGAAGGAAAAGAGCTACAATACCAAAGCCAAAAAAATTTTAAAAAATGGTAATAGGAACATACATATCGATAATTACCTTAAATGTAAATGGATTAAATGCTCCAGCGAAAAGATGTAGACTGGCTGAATGGATACAAAAACAAGACCTGTATATATGCTGTCTACAAGAGATCCACTTTAGACCTAGAGACACATACAGACTGAAAGTGAGGGGACAGAAAAAGATATTCCATGCAAATGGAAATCAAAAGAAAGCTGGAGTAGCAATTCTCAGATCAGACAAAATAGACTTTAAAATAAAGACCATTACAAGAGACAAAGAAGGACACTACATAATGATCATGGGAGATCCAAGAAGAAGATATAACAATTGTAAATATTTATGCACCGAACATAGGAGCACCTCAATACATAAGGCAAATGCTAACAGCCATAAAAGGGGAAATCGACAGTAACACAATCATAGTAGGGGACTTTAATACCCCACTTTCACCAATGGAAAGATCATCTAAAATGAAAATAAATAAGGAAACACAAGCATTAAATGACACATTAAACAAGATGGACTTAATTGATATTCATAGGACATTCCATCCAAAAACAACAGAATACACTTTCTTCTCAAGTGCTCATGGAACACTCTCCAGGATAGATCATATCCTGGGTCACAAATCAAGCCTTGGTAAATTTAAGAAAATTGAAATCGTATCAAGTATCTTTTCCGACCACAACGCTATGAGACTAGGTATCAATTACACGAAAAAAGTCTGTAAAAAATACAAACACATGGAGGCTAAACAATATGCTACTAAATAACCAAGAGATCACTGAAGAAATCAAAGAGGAAATCAAAATACCTAGAAACAAAGGACAATGAAAATACTACAACCCAAAACCTATGGGAGGCAGCAAAAGCAGTTCTAAGAGGGAAGTTTATAGCAATACAATCATACCTCAAGAAATAAGAAACATCTCAAATAAACAACCTAAACTTACACCTAAAGCAATTAGAGAAAGAAGAACAAAAAGAACCCCCAAAGTTAGCAGAAGGAAAGAAATCATAAAGATTATATCAGAAATAAATGAAAAAGAAATGAAGGAAATGATAGCAAAGATGAATAAAACTAAAAGCTGGTTCTTTGAGAAGATAAACAAAATTGATAAACCATTAGCCAGACTCATCAAGAAAAAGAGGGAGAGGACTCAAATCAATAAAAGTAGAAATGAACAAGGAGAAGTTACAATAGACACCGCAAAATTCAAAGCATTCTAAGAGACTACTACAAGCAACTCTATGCCAATAAAATGGACAACCTGGAAGAAATGGACAAATTCTTACAAAAGCACAACCTTCCGAGACTGACCCAGGAAGAAATAGAAAATATAAACATACATATCACAAGCACTGAAATTGAGACTGTGATTAAAAATCTTCCAACAAACAAAAGCCCAGGACCAGATGGCTTCACAGGCAAATTCTATCAAACATTTAGAGAAGAGCTAATACCTATCCTTCTCAAATTCTTCCAAAATATAGCAGAGAGAGGAACAGTCCCAAACTCATTCTACAAAGCCACCATCACCCTGATACCAAAACCAGACAAAGGTTACAAAGAAAGAAAACTACAGGCCAATATCAGTGATGAACATAGACGCAAAAATCCTCAACAAAATACTAGCAAAGAGAATCCAACAGTACGTTCAAAGGATCATACACCATGATCAGTGGGGTTTATCCCAGGAATGCAAGGATTCTTCAATATATGCAAATCAATCAATGTGAAAAACCATATTAACAAACTGAAGGAGAAAAACCATATGATCATCTCAATAGATGCAGAAAAAGCTTTGAACAAAATTCAACACGCATTTATAATAAAAAACTCGCAGAAAGTAGGCATAGAGGGAACTTACCTCAACATAATAAAGGCCATATATGACAAACCCATAGCCAACATCGTTCCCAATGGTGAAAAACTGAAACCATTTCCTCTAACATCAGGAACAAGACAAGGTTGTCCACTCTGACCACTATTATTCAACATAGTGTTGGAAGTTTTAGTCACAGCAATCAGAGAAGAAAAAGAAATAAAAGGAATCCAAATCTTTAAAGAAGAAGTAAAGCTGTAACTCTTTGCAGATGACATGATACTATACATAGAGAATCCTAAACATGCTACTAGAAAACTACTACAGCTAATCAATGAATGTGGTAAAGTAGCAGGATACAAAATTAATGCACAGCAATCTCTTGCATTCTTATACACTAATGATGAAAAATCTGAAAGAGAAATTAAGGAAACACTCCCATTTACCACTGCAATAGAGGAATAAAATACCTAGGAATAAACCTACCTAAGGAGACAAAAGACCTGTATGCAAAAAACTATAAGACACTGATGAAAGAACTTAAAGATGATGCAAACAGATGGAGAGATATACCATGCTCTTGGACTGGAAGAATCAACATTGTGAAAATGACTATACTACCCAAAGCAATCTACAGGTTCAGTGCAATCCCTTCCAAACTACCAGTGGCATTTTTCACCAAACTAGAACAAAAAAATTCACAATTTGTATGGAAACACAAATGACCCCAAATAGCAAAAGCAATCTTGAGGAAGAAAAATGGAGCTGGAGGAATCAGGCTCCCTGACTTCAAACTATACTACAAAGCTACAGTAAACAAGACAGTATGGTACTGGCACAAAAACAGCAATATAGATCAATGGAACAGGGTAGAAAGCCCAGAGATAAACCCACACACATATGGTCACCTTATCTTTTATAATGGAGGCAAGAATATATAGTGGAGAAAAGACAGCCTCTTCAATAAGTGGTGCTGGGAAAACTGGACAGCTACACGTAAAAGAATGAAATTAGAACAGTTCCTAACACCATACACAAAAATAAACTCAAAATGGATTTAAGACCTAAATGCAAGGCCAGACACTATAAAACTCTTAAAGGAAAACATAGGCAGAACACTGTGTGACATAAATCACAGCAAGATCTTTTTTGACCCATCTCCCTGAGTAATGGAAATAAAATCAAAAATAAACAAATGGGACCTAATGAAACTTAAAAGCTTTTGCACAGCAAAGGAAACCATAAACAAGATGAAAAGACAACCCTCAGAATGGGAGAAAATATTTGCAGATGAAGCACCTGACAAAGGATTAATCCCAAAATATACAAGCAGCTCGTGCAGCTCAATACCAAAAAAACAAACAACCCAATCCAAAAATGGGCAGAAGACCTAAATGGACATTTCTCCAAAGAAGATATACAGATGGCCAACAAACACATGAAAGGATGCTCAATATCACTAATCATTAGAGAAATGCAAATCAAAACTACTGTGAGGTATTACCTCACATCAGTCAGAATGGCCATCATTAAAAAATCTACAAACAATAAATGCTGGAGAGGGTGTGGAGAAAAGGGAATCCTCTTGCACTGTTGGTGGGAATGCAAATTGATACAGCCATTATGGAAAACAGTATGGAGGGTCCTTAAAAAACTAAAAATAGAACTACCATATGACACAGCACTCCCATTACTGGGCATATACCCTGAGAAAACCATAATTCAAAGGAGTCATGTACCACAATGTTCATTGCAGCACTAGTTACAATAGCCAGGAGATGGAAGCCACCTAAGTGTTCATTGACAGATGAATGGATAAAGAAGATGTGGCACATATATACAATGGAATATTACTCAGCCATAAAAAGAAACAAAATTGAGTTATTTGTAGCGAGATGGACGGACCTAGAGTCTGTGATACAGAGTGAAGTAAGCCAGAAAGAGAAAAACAAATACCATATGCTAACACACACACACACACACACACACACACACACACACATACATACACACACACATATATATGAATCTAAAAAAAAAATGGTTCTGAAGAACCTAGGGGCAGGACAGGAATAAAGACGCAGATGTAGAGAATGCACTTGAGGACACGGCGGGGGGGAAGGGTAAGCTGAGATGAAGTGAGAGAGAGGCATGGACATATATACACTACCAAACATAAAATAGATAGCTAGTGGGAAGCAGCCGTGTAGCACAGGGAGATCAGCTCGGTGCTTTGTGACCACCTAGAGGGGTGGGATAGGGAGGGTGGGAGGGAGACGCAAGAGGGAGGGGATATGGGGATATATGTATTCGTATAGCTGATTCACTGTGTTATACTGCAGCAATTAACACAACATTGTAAAGCAAATATACTCCAATAAAGATGTTAAAAAAATTATTTTTAGTATGCAATAGATATTGATTACATACACATAAATAAAGACTGTAAGATACAGTCTTTAGTCTCAAGGAGTTTCAGCCTTGTTTGGAAGGTAATACATACAAAAACATCTGTAGTACAAGAACAGAAGTTGTCTAAGCTATCTAGAACTATATTCTCTCTATATATATTCTAGAATCTTGTTCTACATATACCTATATGGTAAACCAGTGGTAATAGACAATTGAAATAAGAGAGAACAGATAGATAATAAGAAGAAAGTAGATGAGCCTACCTAGGAATGTGTGTGTATTTATGCATGCACATGTGTAGAACACCAAGGGCAGCTAATGTTTAATGTGTACCAGGTCTATTTCTAGTATATATAGAATACATATATGCATATACAGAATAGATGTATGTATAGAATGGAATACACATTATAGAATATACAGAACAGAATAACAGCTGCCACCCCAATTTATTTATTTTCTAAATTTAGATCTGGATGTATTAAATGTTCTCAAAGGATAGCATCCCTGTGGCCCCTGAGATATGAAATCTGAGGAAAAGGCTTTGGGTCACTTAAAACAGGAATTTGTGGCAGATTCCTTGTATCAGTGCTAAATAATGTCAGATGTTTCTACCCAACTCAGTCCCTGTTATTTACCATTCACTGTGCCACATTTCTTGTTTGCCGAGTACATACTGTTCAAATTTCCAGTGAAAGACCATTTGCGATTCAAGGCAAAAAGGTTTCTTTGGTGAATTTAAATTCTGAATTTCCTGAGCTAATGCTGATAATTTAACATATAAAACACTACTAAAATAGCTTTCCTTAGCTAATAGTTGCAGACTCAAGGCAGGAAAACTTTCAGTAAAACAGAGTTTATGATTCTGAATACTAGGTTTTTATGAATGTCAGTTATTTCAACTGTATTTTATAAACCATTTAATATGAAATATCATTTGCTAGCAACATAATTTTTTCTTTCTACACGTCTGGGGTACTGGTAATATATACCAGCATTGAGACACAAAGCACCTTACAAATATGACTTGATGTTTTTCTAGGTTGCTCACTCAACACTATTAGTTATGTTTCACTACTTTCTTTTTCTTTTCTTTTTTTTTTTTTTTGTGGTACGTGGGCCTCTCACTGTTGTGGCCCCTCCCGTTGTGGAGCACAGGCTCCAGACGTGCAGGCTCAGCGGCCATGGCTCACAGGCCCAGCCGCTCCGCGGCATGTGGGATCTTCCCTGACCAGGGCATGAACTCGTGTCCCCTGCATCGGCAGGCGGACTCTCAACCACTGCGCCACCAGGGAAGACCCAACTACTTTCTTCATTTAAGAAACCTGCTCCCAGGTTCCTCAGACAACTAAAAATAGAATTACCATATGATCCAGCAATCCCACTCCTGGGCATATATGCAGAGAAAACTCTAATTCAAAAAGATACATGCACCCCTATGTCCACAGCAGCACTATTCACAATAGCCAAGACGTGGAAACAACCTAAATGTCCATCTACAGAGGAATGGATCAAGAAGATGTGGTATATACATATATACAGTGGAATACTACTCAGCCATAAAAATGAACACAATAATGTCATTTGCAGCAACATGGATACAACTAGAGACTATCATACTAAGTGAAGTAAGTCAGAATGAGAAAGACAAATAGTATATGATATCACTTATGTATGGAATGTAAAATATGACATAAATGAACTTATCTATGAAACAGAAACAGATTCATGGACATAGAGAACAGACTAGTGGTTGCCAAGGGGGAGGGGGTTGGGGGAGGGGTGGAGTGGGAGGTTGAGGTTAGCAGATGTAAGGTGTTATATATGGAATGGATAAACAACAAGGTTTTACTGTATAGCAGAGAACTATATTCAGTATCCTATGATAAACCATAATGGAAAATATTTAAAAAAGAATGTGTATATATGTATAACTGAATCACTTTGTTGTACAGCAGAAATTAACACAACATTGCAAATCAACTATACTTCAAAAAAAAAAAAATAAAGAAACCTGCTCCCAGGACAATTACTTTACTTAAACTTTTTCAGTTACAGTATATAAAAAGATGTCATTTTAAGTAGCAATGGACCAAATGATAATTAGTTTACTTGTAATCACTGATTACATATTCCCTACTCACTCAACTGAAAAACCAGAAAGTTCCCCCCAAATCCACAAAAGCCAAACAACAGAAATATTATAAACCTCTGAACCAATACATAAGTGATGAGGGCACCCCGAAACAGAAACAGTTTTCTTGCCTCTCTTTTAAGATGCCAGTGTTTTCTCTTATTCTGAAATTGCTCCTGATTTTTAGAAGGGAAAATATTTAGAGCTTCTCGCTCCCAGGTAACATTTTTAGGAGCAGGAGGAAATTGTTTAGTAATTAGAAAGACAAAGTTATGATCAGACTGTCAGAGGCGGCTATAGAGCTTAAAGAGGCTCTAGACTCAGGACAACAAGGAAAGGAGGTAGGTTTTTAGAACTGAGAATCCTTCCAGTCTTGGGAGTGGTACACTTTCACCCAAGGATCTGGGGGTGTGTTAGTTACAGTGGAGTTTCTTACAACACATGTTCTTACATACCCCACAGGATAAGGATGGCCTGGGAGTCCTATTAGTTATCACAGCAGAGTTAATGACCAAACTTTTGTTGCATTCAGATAAGAGATCTGAACACTTTAAGCTTCTCTGTTTCTCTGTTTTGTTTTTGTTTTCTCTTCCGTTAGTTTCCTAAGAAGAGTTTTTGGAAAGTTCCAACCTTAGGGGAGCAAGAAGACTCACAAGGCAGAGGGGTCAACAGTTGGAGTAGCATCACAGTAGGACCCACAGTCCTACTGATCCAGGCAAACGTGCCGATGCAAGCAAGCACGTGAGGATGTAAAGGAAGCAGGCTGTGAAGAAGCTGGGAGGCGGCAGTTTTCCCTGAGTATATACTACTGTAACCTAGTGACGTTAGGAGAAACGATGCATTTCTCCTTGTCCGGCAGGAAGAGCTGGGCTATGCAGCTGGATAGGGACTGGCAGTCCCCGCCTGCAGCTTTTCAGCTGAGCGCTCAGCCTCATCCAGTGACTCATCTGACCTGAGCAGGGGGTGGATATCTGAAGTGCTGGACAGAGTCCTGGGTCAGAATTCTGCCCAGCTCTGGCTTTCTCTCTTCCCTCCTTATAAGGGAGTACAGTGGTCCACCTCCCCACCCCAATCCTTGTCTTCTCTTTCTGCGGTTTCATTTATGCATGGTCAACCACGGTCCAAAAATATTACATGGAAAATTCCAGAAACAAACAATTCGTAAGTTTAAATTGTACAGCATTCTGAGTAGTGCGATGAAATCTCACACTGTCCAGCCCTGTCCCACCTGAGATCGCCAATCATGGCGTGATGATCCAGATTACCCAAAGATGACCCTCCTTCTGACATATCATCAGAAGGTCAGTAGTAGCCTAACACTACGTCACAATGCCTACGCCGTTCACCTCACTTCATTTCAACACGGAGGCATTTGATCATCTCACATCATCACAAGATGAGTGAGTATGGTTCTATAAGATGTTTTGAGAGAGACCACATTCACATAACTTTTAATACAGTATATTGTTATAATTGTTGTATTTTTAGTTACTGTTCTTCATTTCTTACTGTGCCTAATTTATAAATTAAACTTTGTTATAGGTATGTACTTATAGGAAAAATCATAGTACATATGGGGCTTGGTACTATCTGTGATTAAAGGCATCCACTGGGGGTCTTGGAATGTGGCTAACAGCGAACTACTATCAGGCTCTTCAACTTGTGACAGCAAAGGCTGAATCTCAAAATACCAAGGTTTAAGTGTCGCTAAGAAGTACTAGTGGTGGAGGCTGGGTGACTGGGTGAGGTACACTTACCAAGGGTTAAACTTAGCTTTGTTGAGAACAACTGCAACCTTGGTACACTGTTACTTGAGCTCTTTGCTATTTAGAAACCTTTTTCTTCCGTGGGAGGCCCATTGCTTATTGATGCTAGTTTAACATCCGTGCCTGACCCACTCTTGAGGTACCCAGGCCTATTTCCCCCAACTTTCAGCTTCACTTACAGGCAAAGATTGGCCTGTAGAACAAACCGATAGAGATGCAAGGAAAGGTTTATTCTTTCTCACCTGATCTGGTTGTTTACTATATACTTTGGCCACATGATCGGACTAGACTGTTTAAAATCTTAGAATACAGTGGATTTTCTAAACTCTATCCTAGGACCTTCCTTCCACCCATTGCAGTTTTGGCAAAAATCAATCTTAAAAAAATGCTCAAAATGCAAAGGGAAAGAAAACAGGCAGCTTTCCAGTGTGTTCCCCAGCCCCAAAGCAACCTTATCCAACTGAGTGTGTTGTTTGAGGCATAAAATAAGGAGTTTTCATTTGAACTTAAATAGTGGTTAAAAGAATTATTGTTGAAAATATTAGTGTTATAGTAGTATTTCAAGGAACTGAGTAGCATGTGCTGTACAGTCACAGTTATGGTACTTGGTTGCCAAATTTGAGATTATATCCTTTTTTTGGGAAATGGGGAGGTGCAGGAAGAATTCCTGATTTTTTTTTTTTTTTTTTTAGTAGTTTGTGGACAGGAGACTATTCCAGAGAAACAATCCAGAATTTCAGAATGAAGACGATATATTTTTCAAAATCCAACTTACAGTCACCAAATTAAAAACACAGATACTTAATCTGCTGTCAGAACAGTCCAGTGAAAAGTTATAAAGTGAGAATAGAATAAGTGCCAACTCCTCGCTAAACTTTTAACACTTTAAAAGATAAAATGTGTTGAAATGATTTAATATTTAACCCTGCCAAAACAAAAGAAATCCAAACATTGATGGGAGCTTGAATATCTCTCAATGTCAGTGCTTAGGGGCAGGAGGCCACCAAAAGATATGGTACCTGCTATGGTCTGAATACTTGTGTCCCCTTAAAATTCGTATGTTGAAACTTAACACCCAATGTGAGAGTATTAGGAGGTAGGGCCTTTGGGAGGTGATTAGGTCACAAGGCTGGAGACCTCTTTAATGGGATCAGTGCCCTCATAAGAGACATTTATCCAGAGATCTCCCTTGCCCCTTTCTTCTACCATGTAAAGCCAACTAGGAAGTGGGTCCTTGCCAGACACTAAGTCTGCTGGCACCTTGATCTTGGACTTTCCAGCTTCGAGAGCTGTGAGAAATAAGTGTTTGTTGTTTATAAGCTACTCAGTTTATGGTATTTTGTTATAGCAGCTTGAATGGACTAAGATACCACCATATCCAGAGCCTGTGTTCTTCTGCCTGTCTCAGTCCAAGGAATTACACATGACTTAGCAATTTACTGAATCCATATTACGTTGAGGCCCAACTGCCTTGACAGAGGCTGTCTGCCTTATAGAGAGTCAGCTGTAAATGTTGGGAAGCCAATACGTACCGGGAATGAAACAGTACTGTTCTTATTAATACCCGAGTCTCATCATGATTCTTGTATTCTTTCCCTGTCACCTGCTATGGCTCTACATCAGGTTTATCTGAAAGAATCTTTCCATTCCTCCCTAGGGCAGGGATGCAAGGCTATTTTTGGAAAAACACTTATGTAATTACTTCAATTCCTTCTTGTTATGATCCTCCTGTAGGGATGGCCTCAGAGTTCAGGCCCACAATCCCTTTTATAAAATCCTTGGACCAGATATGTTCGGAATTCAAAATTTTTTCAGATATGGTGTCCACAGCATAGGGTACACAAAACTTCCAGTGGGGTCCAAGTTAGCACCTCATAATCAAAGATATTAATGCTTCTACAGTGAAATGTGTGAATTTTCACAATACATAAAGACTGAAAATAGCTTCAAATCAGTTCTGGGCGAGCTTTGCCATCAAATGAGTTTTGGTGTCAAATGTGCAAAAAACAACTTTCAGTTTTCAGGTCATTTTGGCTTTTGAAATTGAGGGTAAGGGAGTGTAGATCTCTATTAGGTTTTCAAAGAGTTAAGACAAACTAATCTATTGGTGCTTGGAGAAAGAAGAGAGGAGACCTACCACCATATAAATCTAACCTAAGAACCTAAAATAACCTGAGGGGGCCTTTCAAAGGGATCTTTTAAACACCAAATTTGACTACATTAAGAAGGATTTCAGTTAAGTGGGTTGCCTTTCTTCCTGGGCTCCTGTCATATGACCTTGTCGTGTTTTGCTCCCCAGAGTGAGTCTGTGACGGTTCTACTGTCATGGAATCTGAGCTGCATTGCTGTCCTTCAGGGAAAGGAACCAGAAGTGGGCAGACCTAAGCTTTCTGAGACTCACAGAACATTCCCCGACTAGAATAAAAACCTCAACAAGGCAAGAGTGTTACAGCCAACTGGCATGCCTGCACTATGACTCCACAATAAAGTAATTACACAGTTTGATTTCTTAAGATAAAGACCAAAAAAGTTGCCTTTTCCCTTAACAGAGGGGAAGCTTTTCTTAAGGCCTAATCTTTGCAGTTTTAAAGGTGGAATTGGGAAGATTACAGTCTGGCTGTTTGTGCTCGAGACTGTATACTAGCGAAGGGGTAAACTGTCCTTGAGCTGAGGGGCTGTCGCCAGTGGAGACATATGGAGATAAAGGCTTACTTGGCTTCCAGGGCCAGTGCAATGATGCCTGCAGCCATGGGGGCTGAGGCCGACGTCCCAGTGTGGTTGTCCGTGCAACGCTGCCTCAGATCCGTAGTGATCTAGAAGACAGAAGTGGAAAATTTAGGGCTCTGGGGTCAATGTGAGTCACATGCAAGTAAAAAGAAATTTACTCATAAAACTGGAATGGAGGGGTGTTGAAATAGTTGTTTTAAATTCCTTGTTCCTGCACTCCTGTGGCTGTATCACTTCCAGAGAATTGCCTGTGTAAATCAACTCTGAAAAGGGGAGGGTTTGGAAATTGGATTCCACTTGTGTTACAACCAGGGTGAGGACTGAGGTGAGCCTTTGGCCCGAAACATACGGGTTGTGCAAGTGTATCCTTAAATTTTACACCCTAGGCACCTCACTTGCCTCTCTCTGGTTCCAGCTTTAGTTAAAACGAAAGTTCTTTCATTACTCCAACATTTTAAATAATCAAACACGTTGATCCAACAACGAGACACTGAGTTAAGCACCTAGCATAAGGAATAAAAGCACAGGGTCTTGTTCCTGCCCTCCTAGAACTATTACATTGGAAAAGCTGCAGGTTTCAAGCAAAAGATTTATTCTGTCCTAGAAGGAATTTTGCTTACAGACTCATTTTTAGAATGCACAGAAATGTGACTTGGATGAACCAAGACTTCCTGATAGATTTAACACAAATACTAAAAACAAGGTTGAAGCCAGTGTACTTGATGTGAAATGAACAGATCTAAGTGCATGCTTGTATATTATAGGAGATCAGCCATTTTCTATTTTTTAAAGATCAAAATGTGAGAACTAGATCATTTTTTCCTCTTGGTTTGAATCTATTTCACTTCAGCTGTGGCTGAATAACATGCCCATCAGCAAGGGCAGTGTTTCTCAACCTTTGTTCCACGATCATTTCATGAAAGAAGAAAAATTAAATGCAGAATCTTCATAACAAGAGAAATAAAGCACTATGGTATATAATTTCACAAACCACTGTAATATCTAAGATCCTCCCTCCCTGATAAGAATCCTTTTTTGCCCCCTTGGGACTAATAGCCCTCCTGCTGGGAAGCTACAAGGCTTGTGAGATGAACTTAGGAGTCTCATTGTAGTTATTGGAAGACATTGGTAAAGCTTTCTCAGTCATCAAGACAAGTATATTGCCCATATTTTACAGATAAGAAAACTGAGGTGAAAGGTCATCAGAAAGGCGTGGGGGATAGAGGTGGCGAAAACAAAGCCTTGCTTTTCTAAGGTGCATCCTTCAAAAGAATGCAGATTAGCTGATTTGGAAAGAAATTCGCTCATCACCGAAACGAAGCACTGCATAACTCTGTAGAAATGAGTCCTCCCCTAAAAGTTTCCTCAGGGTCACATGAGGATGTCTGAAGGGACTCCTTAATTATCTGTCATGAATCGAGACTGACATCCTGGTGATTTAGTTTCACACGAGGCCATCAGTGCTCACTATCTGTTCTTTATGCCTTTTGACACCACTAATATTACCAGATTAGCCATACCAGAGAGGCACTGATACAAAAGAAATGGGAGAGAGAGTAAAAATATAGAGAACCATGTAGATAGGTGGTGGGAGAGAGGAGACAAGCCTTGCACTCTTTTCTGGAATAACTGAGAGCTGGGCAAGAGCCCGACCGTGTGTTTGGCAAGCAGGGCAAGTTGTTTCTAGATTCACAGACGTGATTAGCTAGCCATCCTCTGAGCCTCCACGGTGGATGTTCGCAAGATGGCTGGGTAAAGAGAGCCCTACCCACTTCTACATTAAGAAACTTCTGAGATTTTTCAATTGTTGACGTTAAAAAGGTATTTCTTTTTGGAGGGAGCGAGGCAAAAAACCCCACATAACACAGATTTACCCTTTTAACAACTTTTTAAGTGTACAGTACAGTATTGCTAATTATATGCACTTGGCTGTGCAATCCTAGAGCTCTACGACATTTTCACCTTGCCTGACTGAAACTCTACCCATTAAACAACTCCCCACGGCCCCTCCCCAGCCCCTGGCAACCACCATTCTACTGTTTGCTTCTGTGACTGTCACTGCTCTAGGTACCTCATGTAAGTGGAATTATGCAGCATTTGTCTTTTTTGTGATTGGCTTATTTCACTTAGAATAACGTCCTCAAGGCTCATCCGTGTTGTAGCATGTGGCAGGATTTCCTTCTTTTTAGGCTGCATAATATTCCATTGTATTATATAGTATAGTTTCTTTATTCATTCATCTGTCAATTGGTATTTGGGTTGCTTCCACCTCTTGGCTATTGTGAATAACGCCGCAATAAACATAGGTGTGTAAATAGCTCTTCCAGATCCTGTTTTCAATTCTTTTTTTTTTTTAAAGACCAACTCCTTTAGACCCACAGCTGGCCTTTTCGTAATTCTTTCTTTCTTTTCTCTTTTCTTTTTTTTTCCTTCCTCCCTTCCTTCCTTCCTTCTTTATGGCAGCGTTGGGTCTTCGTTGCTGCATGCGGGCTTTCTCTAGTTGCGGTGAGCGGGGGCTACTCTTCATTGTGGTGCGCGGGCTTCTCATTGCGGTGGCTTCTCTTGTTGTGAAGCACGGGCTCTAGCAACGTGGGCTTCAGTAGTTGTGGCTCCTGGGCTCTAGAGCGCAGGCTCAGCAGTCACGGTGCACTGGGCTTAGCCGCTCCGTGGCATGCGAGATCCTCCTGGACCAGGGCTCAAACTCGTGTCCCCTGCATTGGCAGGCAGACTCTTAACCACTGCACCACCAGGGAAGTCCTCAGATCCTGTTTTCAATTCTTTTGGATATGTACTCAGAACTGAGATTGATGGATTGTTAAAAAGTGATTTCTATTTCATTTGAAATGATGGGTGAATTTGCAGCCTTATTTTCCAAAGGCCTGGTCCCTAAGTCAATGTATAAATACCCCAGCAGCAGCCTGTTTCCAGGTCTCCAGATATACTGTTGTTGAGAGGTGGCCTTGCCTGCATTTTTCTCATTTTACCTCACCCTCACGGTCACATTCCTTTGCCAAGTTTTTTTTCTTTTTTCAATGACTTGTGCCTGAATTCAAGATTTTTCATGACGCTTTCTCGGTTGGCTCATTTTGCTTATTCTTCAGCTGCACCAGACGCTTTCAATGTACAGAAACAAATCCAGAATAGAGACGCCAAGTGTGTGCAGCATTTGCGAGTGTAATAAATAGCTACCTCCAGCCTCACCTCCAGTGAACAATAAAAGTGTTACGATGTTGGATTGGCCATAGGAATATGCTCCATCCAAATAGGGTCCGCAGGTATATACACAAATGATATATACTTAAGTAAACAGCCATTTAGTACTTTTATATATAAACACCAATTTACTGTTAAATGCTATTAATATAGGCAAGTTTGTAGAATTCCACATCATTATCATTGTGCTTTTATTTTTTTTTTCCAATCACTTGAACTAAATGAAACTTGAGTAGTGAGTAGGGGTAGAAAGGGAGTGGAACAGGAAGGTGATGGAGAGGAGGGAGGTTAAAAGGAATGGAGAGAAAAGAAACAAAAACATCCTCACTCCCTTCTCATCCTGCTTTAAGTGGAAACTCCAGCTGGGTCATTTCAAGAGGAAGTTACTGTCAGTGGTCGAGATATTGAGGTGTAAATTACCGGAAAGATCTAAGGCAGGTTTTCATCATTAAGAGAACGCACAGCATCAGGAAATTTTTATGTCCATCTTTAGAAAGAAAAGGCAAAGACCACCAAGGAGCATGCAATTTTAAAGAAAAATGATGCTCCCCAAACTGGAACCACATGGGGTAACCCCATTAATCACAACACATGCATACAAGAACTGACAGTGTAATTTAAAGGAAAAGTTGCATTCGACGGTTGGCCCACATCATGGGGCTGGGAATTCAGAGAGTTGATATGTGAAAACAGAACAATAAAGCGCATTAAGTTTCAGTTCCATTTTAGAATGTCTCAGAATTTGGTTTTGGTCCCGCTGGCGCATCTTCCATGCTCTAAATTCCCCAAATTCACTACCCAAATCAGAAACAGAATTTTTCTGCACAGAACTTCTCAGATTGCTCAAGAAAATATCATTTCTGCCCATCAGAGTGAAGGAAACAGGAGATGACACCAGGCCTCACACCAGATCAAAGCTGTCTTGATCAGCAAATTAGATTTTCAGCCTCTCCCGGGATGGGTAGCAGATGGGCTTTTGGACTCCACAAAGTTTGGGATGTCATCTTGATTTGGTGAGATGGGGTGGGTATTCAGGTCGAGTCAGGCTTCTGCTGTTGAAGAACCATCCCTTTTTCTCATCCTAAGCTCTTATTTCCGAGTATTTCACATTTCGATTACTTGGGCTGATTGGATCTTTTATTCTAGCCTGTTGATGTAATTCTCCAGGGAATCTCAGTTCAGATTGAGGCTGGCTATAAATGACAAATCTTTACACAGTTAGGAGTTTCTATCTCCCTGATACCTTGTGATCTGTTTTATTTTGAAGGTGCCATATTGTCTCATATCTGTTAAAAGAGCAACTGAACAGATATTTTTAAAACATGAAATGATTCTGTCTGTCAGGTTGAATTTGTTTCTGGTGTCGATTTGGATTTGGATTAGAAAGGTGCCCCCCCCAAAAAACCTGTTTCAGACACATCTCTGGAGGAGGATAAGGGCAGAAACTACATCTTAAATGTGTTAACGAATAAAATAGGAGAAGCTGATTTATTAAGCACAGCAAAATATAAAGGAACCAAAGACTAACGCTTTCTGTGTTCACCAAAGTCACAAAGACTGGTGTAAAATTCGATTATGACTGACAAAAGACCACACAAAATTCCACTCCCATGTTGCAATGAGAATCTGTAACTGTAAAGTGCAAACGTAAGGTTTTGCTTATCAATGTGAGGTTAATATCACGAAAGAAGGATCCCATCTTATATCATTTTTTGAATCTCTATAATGTTCAGCTCAGTGCTGGGTACAGAGCAGAGGTACAGTATTTATTTGTTAAGTTGAATTACTAGTGTCAAGCTCCTTTCTACTCATTTTGTTCTATGTTTTAAACTCTCCCACTTATTAGGAAAGACTTCAAGGTTACTTCTTTATCGATTCTCCAAATAAGACTTACATAAACTTATAAGCAGCCTACAAAAATTATGTGTGTATGTGTATATACACAATCCAGGGGCTAAAGTATAGCCATTTCTCTTCCTACTACTATTGCTAACACTAGCTGCACTGCTTCTAAAACCACCACCACCAGCAACTTGCAAAGAGCAAGGCAATGAGCGATAGGTGTGTATGTTGTATATAAAATATATTTGTTTATATAAAATTATATTGGATCCACAAGAACTCTGCAAGGAAGATATATCAATACTATTTATTAACTAAGGAAATGGAGGCTCAGAGAGATTCATGAGCCCAATGACGTGCAGCCACTAAAGAGCTGGTAAGTGGTGAAGTATTAAATCCTGAAATGGCAGCAAAAGAAAAAGCTGAGCTACAGAGTGTAGTCACCCATGAGAGCAAAGGTGGCAGTTCCAGACCATCACCAGCAATTATGGTGAAACTGGCCTTGGGATCCAGCCCCCGTCAACCAGTGGGTATCGCCATTCTCCTTTGGGCCACAGTCAAAAATCAGAATTTTTTAGACATAAACTTTCCTTCCCTCTTTTTAACATTCTCAAGAGAATATGGATCAGACGTCTATACAAACTAAACACATCTGGATTTGCTAGTCTTTCACTCATGAAAAATCATGACATTTCCCAAATCAAAAGGAGAAACAGAGAGATGATAGCAATGACTGCATCTGAATAACAAATTCGTTAGTGCAGAGGGTACTTTCTGCAAAAGGAAATGTGTGGCTGCTTAGGAATATTAAAAGCAATAAGATAATTCCTTCGATGGAACTGGTCTTTCAGGCCAACCCTGAGATACCCCAGGCAGCAAGTTTGTTTTGAACACAAATAAATAAAATGACATCAGAAGAGGGCTGAGCAGAGCATATATTTAAACCCGGGCTCACAAGACCCAGGAGGCATACGATGGCCCCCATATTCCAATCACTGAGACAAATTACTAGAGGAAAAAAAGACAAAGGCTGAACAAGTCCCCAAAGAAATATAATTTAATGATGGGAGTGACTGGGGAGGGAGGGGAGCTTTATCTCTATCAAAGAACTTGGGAGAAATTCAGGAGGTAGTGAAGGGTTACATAAAGACAGGATCTTTAAGGCTCCTTGACACTAAGGATGGTTGGATGTACAGCTTTCTACAGCGGGATTCCTGTAGGCAATTTCCTATGTGAAATATATTGTCACGTACCCTCTGCCTTTCTCCAACCTACCAGTAGAGGAAGATTCTCTGAAAGAGAGTACCTACCTGCCTCCTGTGACTGTTTAAATGCCTTGTGAGGCTTCTATCTTTCTCAATGTCAGTTACTCCTGAACATTTATCAAGCTCAGGCTCTGGGAAAGAACAAAGTCTTCAACCTCAAGTTGTTTCCATTCTAGCATGGAAAACAGTCAATAAAAAAATGTATAACATCATGTTAAGTAGCTCTAAGGATGCCAGAAAGAAAACTGAACAGGATAAAAGAGTAGAGTTTGGGGGGAGGGGAGTGCCACTCTTTCAGGGGAAGGTGAGGAAGAACAGCCTCCCTGATAGGAAATTGGAGAAGAGGCATAAATGAAGTGGTTTCTGGGAAAAGAGTGTTCCTGCCAGATGACGCGAGTCGCACAGGAGGGCCCTGGTTTGAAATCACACAAAAGGCAAAAGGTAACTTTGGGGAGTTCAACGCCAGGTCACGGGAATTAGCCACTTAGACTGGCAAAGGGCTTAGGTGTTTTGCAAGAAGACCGACCGATCGTCTGAGGGGGTTAGGAAGAGGTCTAACGGCATGAAATTCAAAATTAGTGAGCCATAAAAATAAAAATGTGCTGTTCAATACAATCACCAATAGTCCCATGTGGATATTTAAATTTAAATCAGTTAAAATTTAATCGGAATTAAAATTAAAGTTCTTCCACGCACTGGCCATATTTAACATGCTCGACAGCCACGTGTGTCTAGTGACTACCATTTTGGCAGCACAGATGGAGAACCTTTCCATCCTAGCAGAAAGTCCTACTGGACAACGCTGATCTAAAGGACTACAAAGCAAATTGCTCATTGTATTTGGAGTGTATAAAATTTGAATACACTGTCATCAAGAATATAAATGAAAGTAAAGGTAATAAATTTAAAAATTAAAATTACTTTCCATATTCAAAAAGAACGAGTGGGCCAAGTACTGAAAAACCGTGGATGCCTATATAGTCCACATACTTTTCTTTTTTTTTTTAAATCACTGTGAAGAGAACCCCAAACAGGCAAGAAAAGCACCATTCTTTTATACAGCCCCATGCTGGAGGTCCCTGGGAAGGATCTGGGGCATGACAGCACACTGGTTACAAGGTGGGCTGGGGGTTCAACACAACTTTGGTTGGAATCCAGACTCTACCACTCACTACATGTGTTTCTTTTAACTTTTCAGACTTTAGTTTTCTCATCTGTAGAGTGGGGACAATACTTGATCTTCCTGCGTAATGTTTTGGTGATACAAAGAGAGGATGCATTCAATGTGCATAGCACACTGCCAGGCACACATCAGAAGGGCAAAAAATGTTATATTTATGACATGTTAATATAACTGTAAATGTACTACATGTCTGGCATGGAATAAAATGTATACGGTGTTGTTAATAAAAACATTATTTCATAATAACCAGTCACTTCAACTGATTTCTATTTACCTTATAGGGGAGCTTCTTATCATAGTAATCTTGATATTTTAGTTGCTTCACTTGCTATAATAAGGTTCAAGGCCATCACTGATCCGAAGCTATTAAAGCATGCGTGGAATACCAAGGTCCACAACTGTACGATAGTGATGGTAGGAAACCAAGGGATGGAGACTTGGCTACGTTCTGAAACTCAGGGCAAGGTTTTCCTACTTGCACACCATGAAAAGGACAAGAAAAAATTATTTAACCAAAGTGCTTTCCCAGAAGCAGTGAGATCTTTCCTCTCTCTTGGATCCTCAGCGTCTGCCTCAGTTCAACTCACAAAGGTGCTCTATGAATGAAGAATGACAACTGTGCTCTTCTGAAGAAGCTGCAAATGACAAAAGGAAATGGATGGACTGGGGAGGGGAGCCCCAGAACAAAGGGAGACACTGCTGTTCCTGTAACACTCAATCACGGATGCCACTAACAGGATGCGGGCATCTCTGAGGGACCACAGACATCTGGTTCAAAGCGTGGTGAAGAAAAGGTCCCAAGCGCAGAGCAGGATTATTTGTCATTCTGACATCTAGAAGGAAAAGGGGCAGCTGGACCATAAAAGCCTGATGTTGCCGCCAACTCTCCTCACGTTCAAACTGTTAACATGTTTACCATCAAAGTGCCATTCTTTACGGGGTGGGTGGAACGGATCGTGGTTCTACAGATTGGAAAAACGAAGGTGCGACAAGCACCTCTGTTAACAACAGCTGGAAAAAGGACCAGCCTAAGCTCCCACGATACAGAAAGCTACCCTGACTTAGGGAACAAGGGTACCAGCCACTTACTAGGTGGCTCGTTGCCACAGGCGTTGTGTAAGTACCTTAGGCTCAGTATATTGCTGTCTTCATGAAAATTTATGAGGCTGGTTCTGGCTTTACCTCCATTTTACGGAGGAGGAAACCAAGACTCGGTAGAGGTTACTTAGCCACTGAGTGGTCTGTCCGTAGCTAGAGATTATAATTGGGAACAGCTACCACATTCCTCTCCAACTGAGGGTAATCTGGAGGTTCAGGTAAAACAAGAGAATCTGAGAACTGGCTAGAGAAAAATTCGTACAATTGCTGCTACGAAAATGGGAGAGGTTAAACAAAAGGCAGAGCCAAGTAAAAGGTAAACAGGTCACTTTATATATTCAGTGAGTCAGTAAAGGTTCTGATATCAGAAGCAGCAACAAGGGAAAAGTGAAATATGACCTGAATCAAGGATACTGGCATTAAATCATGGCGTCCATCTTTCCTCTCAAGCCCTATCCCTCACCACAGAATGATCGATTTGTCCGTCTGTGGAAGAATCCTAAATGACCACCCAGTCAATGGGGGTCATAGCAGCTACCACACCATCACAGTAAGTAGTGATGAAAAGCCCAGGAAGGTCAAGTGTAAGGAGTAAATCTCAGGGTAGCAATTTTGAGGTCCCTCTATCTGCACTGTCCTCTTCCATCTGGGACCTGGCAACACTTCCTTCCTCCTTGATATTTTGCCCATTGGATTATAATCTCCTCTTAAGGAAGGCACTTATGGAACTTAAAAACACCTCTCTCACAACAACTGCCCCACAGGAAATAATAGCACTAGATAGGCATATTTACTTTGAAGCAATGGCGAGTTTTCATTAACATGCCTTCAGACTCTAGAAGTTTGGGAAGACAATTCTTATTCCAGAGAGTTTTCATCAGGATTTTCATGATGCAGAACTGACGGATGCCACTCAGTATTAGTGGGCCTTGACCAGGAGCTCTGAGAGATGAGCAAATTTGAAAGCCAAAGGAACATTCCTAGATTAAAACATTTCCATAATGATGGTAAAGTATCATAGAGCATCACTTTCCCATGAAGAAAGCCATGGAACTTCAAAACTTGTCATCTCTGTATTTTCTCCTTTTATATTTCACTTTGTATTGTGGAATATGTTTACTGATGTATGATAGAGGTACTTCCAGGGTTACTCATGTGCATATTTTTAACCCAATTATTATGAAGGGATTAGAGAAAGATGGGCACAGATGGGATATGCATAGGGGTAGGCAGTTTTTATTTAAATCAATCTGAAAAATGTAACTTAAGAGGATAGTGAAAGGTAGCCGAGAAATCAAACGTGAAAATCCTATAGTAATCAGGAATCAAGAGGAACCAAATAGATATGGATGAAGAATTACAGGAAGGAGGTAGTATCTTATCACCTCTATTTCCACTGCCGTATAAAGCCAGAGGGAGCATCGCAGAGTGAACCAAACCTGCGTGAATCACAGGATCTGAAAGCAGGGTGTTGGCTAAATGCTAAAAAGTGTCATGTATAGCAGCTTAGCTCCACTTTAGAAAAGACAAACCCCGAGACATTTTATACAACCACGATCAGGAAAAGAGCAAAGTGCAAAGGTGTCTGAAATTTAGAGTCAGTCGCACAGTGTGGGGCATCCTAAAAGTCAGACCTCTTTTGAGCACCAATGGGTCAGGTAGTGTGCAAAGCACTTTCTATCTACTTGCTCATAATCACTGAAATAACTCCATGAACTAGGTATTACTAAATGCCCTCATTTTACAGGTAAGGATCTTGAGACAGAAAAATTAAGTAATGTATCCAAAGTTACCCAGCTAGTAAATAGTTCCAGAGTGAACGAAAGCCACGCCGGCTGGTCCTGCAAACCTAAACTCTTAACCATTTTACCATCTGCATAGAGAGCAGAGCATGTTGGTAAGCAGATCACACAGGACTACTGTGCTTCTCGTTCAGGCAAACTCTGTGCTGCAGTGTTAGAGAAGCACCTTTTACATAGGTTTAGGTCGCACTGAATTCGTTGTACCTACTTTGAAACCAAAGTACTCAAGCTGAAGTTCAAAGGCAGTACGGGGACAGAGTGATAGGGAACTGGGCTGAGAATCCCACCCAGTCTTTTCTCTGCCACCAACTCACAAGGTGAATGTAGTCCATTTATTTGTCTTCAATAAAACTGAAGCTTAATCATGTCTAAGGCCACATTCAATGCTGGAATGTAATGACCCAGACAGGCTTTTTCAACGACTTGGTAATGGAATGGTAATATTTACAAATACCTGTGTTGAGTAATCAGCTAATCTTTCTATTTCCATATATTACTTGTGCATATAAATGTATGGTCTCCATTTGTGTTTCAAAGTGAAAGATAAACCAATCATGCCAGACATGCAAATGTCACATACTATTTTCTTATCATAGGACTCTCCGCTGCTGTAGGTTGTGGCCAGCGTGGACGAACACTCTTCCAGGTACCAAGGCTTCTTTCCACTTTCGGCTGTGCTGCTGATGGAGATGGTGTAGATGCTGTTGGTGTAGCCATCACAGGAGCAGTGGTCTTTGCTCCTCCCACCATTTCCCGATGCCCAGACAAAAACAGAGCCGAGGCCTCTCCGCCCCTGCACACAAACAGAAAAACTTAGATGATGGAAGACATGGGTCACAGACTCTAGATGAAGACAAGATCAATATCAACATGGCAGAATGAAGCATTTGCAGAAGGGGTACGATGCTGCATTAATAATGTGCTGGATCTAAGCTGCTTTCTGAAGTAAGAGGAGTTGCTTTTAAAAACTAATATAGGACTTCCCTGGTGGCGCAGTGATTAAGAATCCACCTGCCAATGCAGGGGACACGGGTTCAATTGCTGGTCCGCGAAGATCCCACATGCCGCGGAGCAACTAAGCCCCCGTGCCACAAATACTGAGCCTGCTTTCTAGAGCCCACGAGCCACAACTACTGAAGCCCGTGCACCTGCAGCCCGTGCTCCGCAACAAGAGAAGCCACCGTGAAGAGTAGCCCCCGCTCGCCGCAACTAGAGAAAGCCTGTGCGTAGCAACGAAGACCCAACGCACCCCAAAAATAAATAAATAGATTTATAAAAAAAAAAGACAGAACTAATCTGGATGCAATGTACACCATGACGACTACGGTTAATACTACTGTATTGCACATTTGAAAGTTGCCAAGAGAGATCTTAAAATCTCTCATCACAAGAAAAAAACTGTAACTATGTATGGTGATGGGTGTTAACTAGACTCACAGTGGTGATCGTTTCACAAATATATACAAATATTGAACCATTAGCGTTGTATACTTGAAACTAATGTCAATTATATCCCAATTAAAAAAAGAAACTAAAATATTACCTTTCACCTGATACAGTCATAGAAGTAACAAGAGCACAAACAGTGACGATCATAAGGGCTAACATTTTACTAGGTACCTACCGTGGGCCAAGCACAATTCTAAATGTTTTACATGAATCAGACTGAACTCCTCCAACAACTCTGTGAGAATGGTACAGTTTTTGTCCCCATCACACTGATAAAGAATTGAGGTAAAGAAGTAATGTTTTTAAGGTCACAAGCCAGTAAGTGGAAAGACAAAATTTGAACCCAGACAGCCAGACCTCAGAGTTGGAATATTATTAGTCACAATTACCATAGTCATATTATATTCCTATAAATCTTCATCCACATGAAGTGGCCACTATTATGTACCCGCATTTGATATATGAGCAATGTGAGGTGCACAGAGGTAATGTATTTATTCTGAGATCACATCACCAATAAAGGGCAGAATTTGGGATGATGCCTTCCTTCCAGAGCTGTGCTTCCTCTATGCATGGCAGGGATATTAATTATGAGGGATGTTATGGATGCTACCAGAAATAAAAGGATTTCAAGATCAAATATGTTTGGGAAATTCTGAATTAAGCAAAATTAAACAGGTTCCCTTATTGCAGAACTTCTAAGAGTCTTTAGTGAGTGACGGTTCATTGCAAAACTAAGAGGGAGGCACGATCTGAAGTAATTTGCAAACATATTTGACTGTGGATACCTTCTTCAACCAGACCCAAGAAGTTTTTCTTACATGCTTTATGCCCAAACTTGGCATAAACTCAAAGACTTTCCTAAGGTCATAAAATAATTAAGGAGAAGAAGCAACGTAGAACACAGATGTATTGAAGCATATGGACTATTTTTCTCTGTAAGATGAGATCTTCAGAAGAAAAGAGAAACATAAGCCAAAGTGAAGAGCATCTCTCAGAACAGTTACAGCTGAATCCTTCAGAAAGTCTACCATTTTAAAACTACAAGGCATGCTGGAGGACACGTAGGTCAAGTCTATCACTTTGTAATTAGGAAGTGCGAACCAAAGTCCCAAAGCTAGTGATGACTAAACCTCTTTCTTCTTTCCAGGCCCCAGCTCTTCTGGTGTCAGGTGGAGGAAAAAGTATTTGGAGTGTTGTCCTGGAATTTCTGGAAAAAAGAGCCAAGGAAAGAGAGATGACAAAGAATCTGGAGTATCTTTGATAAACTCTCCCTGACCTTGAATCCTCAGGGAACAGAATATTTATGACAGGATTTGACCTGACCTGAGCATGGATTTCTTTTTGCCCTTCAATGTGGAAAAGTGCAATATGATTACACAGGAATGGGAAAAATTCATGGAGAGGGGGAGGAACTTCTGGATGTTATTGCCACTAGACAGCTGGACCTGGTTTACCATCCTTCAGTTTCCCATCCAAATATTCACGAAACATAGAGAAGGATGCAAAAATCACCAACCCATCATAAACTAAGGATTTTGTCCAATGCTTCCAATTCTCCAGAGGAAATTACTCCTCACTATGGTGTGGGTGGCCAGATTGAGAAACTCTGGCGACTGACTCAGGTCTATACATCAGAGACAGAACGTCGCAGCCAGGGAAGAATAAGAAGGTTCCATTTCATCACCAAAATGTGCCCTCCCCATCACACACTGAGGGGCTGTGTCACCGGGAAGAAGCACGGTCACAGCAGAGCTTTACCTGACCTGTCAACAGAACACATGAGATAATGACAAAACCTACCTGGTTTAAACAGAACCATAACAAGATAATAGATTAAAACCCACAAAATGATGAAAAAGCACATATGGCACAATCTCATTCATGTATCTGTGTAAAATTATGACTGAAAAGATCTCTAAAAACGTATTTCATTTTAAAAGAATAATAAGACAATGTTCGGAAGGTACTTTTATGTTGTAATATCATTACAAATGTAGGCTACAAAATGATACAGTATAGTCTCAGTTTAGAAAAAAGTGTACGTGCATGTGTGCACAATGAAGTTAACGTGTAGTACAGTTTTACGCTTAAAGCTACCATCAAGTGACGATGTAGTAGAACTTATCCTGTTTGGTAAGATTAGGAAAGAATTTTATTTTCTTTTTATACCTTCCTTCCGTGACCATGTATGATTTTTATAAACAGAAACAAACACATTTATTCCTCTATTGAGAGGGAAAACCTAGGGCTAATTCTTAAGAGATAATACTTTATTTATTTTAACATCTTTTTTTTTTTTTTCCTGCGGTACGCGGGCCTCTCACTGTTGTGCCCTCTCCTGTTGCGGGGCACAGGCTCCGGACGCGCAGGCTCAGCGGCCATGGCTCACGGGCCCAGCCGCTCCGCGGCATGTGGGATCCTCCCGGACCGGGGCACGAACCCGTGTCCCCTGCATCGGCAGGCGGACTCTCAACCATGGTGCCACCAGGGAAGCTCAAGAGATAATTTTTGTTTTATAATCAAGGAGAGTTTTATACATAGAAGGTTCACTGTGCACTAAAAACCACGGAGGCTAACATTTACAGAAACTTACTACGTACCAAGGACTGTACAAACATTATTCTGCACAATTCAAGTCTATATCATTATTTTACAGATGAGCAAACTGGGAATTGGAAATGCTCACTAAGGCCAGAGCCAAAGCTTAAATTCCACTGGGCATGGCAAAGGCAAACTCCAAAGGAGGGTATGGGGTCAGTAACTGCCTAAAGGGAGCCAGGGAGAGAGGAGTCACTGAAACGGGAGACAGAGGGGCTAATAGGAGTTGAAATCTGGTCAGGGGACTCGCCAACCCATGTCGGCCCTGCAGGGAAGAAGCCAGAGGAATGTGTGCTGAGCAAGACCCCAGTCTCTTCCTCCCTCTCTCCCATTTTTTGCCAATGTATCCCAAGGCTGAACCCCAGCAGAAGCCAGAGGACCTGGATCCCATAGAGATCAGTACCCTAGAGCATGAGGCTTGTGGAGAGAAGGGGAGACAGGGAGCTGGAGGACTGAATGGAAGATGTAGCTTCACATTCCCAGGGTGACTGTGTTTGAAGATAGAGCCCTTAAAAAGTAATTAAGGTTAATGAGATCATAAGGGTGGGGCCCTAATCAGACAGGACTGGCGTCCTTTTAAGAAGATGAGACAACAAAAGTGTGTGCACAGAGGAAAGGCCTTGTGACAACACTGTAAGAAGGCAGCTGTGTGCAAGCTGAGGAGAGAGGCATCACCAGAACCTAACTCTGCTCGCACCCTGATCATGCACTTCCAGACGTCTGGCCTCCAGACAGTGAGAAAATCCACTGTTGTTGTTTAAGCCACCCAGGCTGTGGCATTCTCTGACGGCAGCCTGAGCTGACTAACACAAGGTGAGAGAAGGAGATAAAGGAGGAGCCGCACCCCCGTGGAGGCTACAGCACATGCAGATGTTGCCACCACTCTGTCTACAAGGCAACCTGACCTTTGCGCCTGTGTGTATGACTGATGATTAAAATCCCAGAAACAAACAGACTGAATCTGTGGGCTGAAAATGCCATAAAGACAGCTGCTAAAGATCTCGGGGGCTGATCTGAAACAATTAGCAATTCAAAGGTTTATTTACTACAGATGCACAGGGAATTTTCATTAGTGGGCAATATTCAGAAAACCAAAACATATGTGGTAAAAAGAAATCTGGACATTTCTCTAAAGCTCAGAGTAATTTAAGAATTAAATCTTAATGTGGGATGTAGGGAGAAGGGAAGGTGGGCAGAATATTATAAAGAGAAAAGGATCTTTGAGACACGTATTTTCGCGAAGTGTAGGAAATAACATTATTGTATAGTTCGGTAAAGTACTGTGATTACAACTGGTTATATTAATATAACTTTGTATGAGGAAAGGAAAAGAATCCTCTAATTTAACTGGGTGCCAAGTTAAAAGTTAGTAAATTTACAGCGAAATATACTGTGAAATCCACACAGGACCAATTTTTTTTTTTTTTGCAGTACGTGGGCCTCTCACTGCTGTGGCCTCTCCCGTTGCGGAGCACAGGCTCCGGACGCGCAGGCTCAGCGGCCATGGCCCACGGACCCAGTCGCTCCACGGTATGCAGGATCCTCCTGGACCAGGGCATGAACCCGCGTCCTCTGCATCGGCAGGCGGACTCTCAACCACTGCGTCACCAGGGAAGCCCCACACAGGACCAATTTGACCAAATTCTAAAGATTCTCTTTCATTGTGTATCTATCTAATTGTGTATGTGTTTCTTCTCAAGTATGCCCTACAAAAGTTAATTTATATACGCCATAAACATTATTATTAAAGGCTGGAAAAAAACTGGATTTTCTTGTGGTTCAGGTCAGAAAAGGATACTTTATGCTGCGTTATCAATTAAATCATACATTGCAAGTCAGGTTTAGAGAGGTATAGACTTTAATGGAACTAAATTTCTTTCTTTAAAACGGTGTGATAATTTTTCAGCCAATACAGCTAGATTGTATTTGGTATTTTAATACTACTTCTTTTCCATATTGCTTAGAAAGTAGAGTTGACCCTTAAACAATGGTGGGGGACAGGGGTGCCAACCCTCCGCACGGTTCAAAATCTATGTATAACTTCGAGTCAGCCCTCTCTATATACCGTTCCTCCATATCTGTGGACTCAACCAACTGCAGACTGTGTAGTACTATAGTACTTACCACTGAAGAAAAAAATCCGCCTCAAAGTGGACCTCTGCAGTTCACACCTGTGTTGTTCAAGGGTCAACTGTATTCTTAAAGGGACATGACTAAGTGACCAGAGGCTTCTTGCAATACAAAAGACGGGACATTGTGCTGGGTGCTTTCACATCTATTACTTAACGTCAAGCAAATTAGACATGCATTTCTACAGATTAAAAAAACTGAGTAACATTAAGTAATGGGCACACTATCATGTAAGGAGAGTAGGGTGGAGACAGGAGAGGGAGACCAGTAAGTCTGATCAGAACCTACATATCTGTATGTGTCGACATGAAGAGACACAGTAAAACAACTGTAGGAGGAGGAACTCTCTTTTAAGTGTGATGTCTTCCAAGTACAGCCTGATACCCAGTTTACCAAAGCCCCTCATTGCTCTGCTCCCTGCTTTTTTCTGATCTTCGTATATCAGTGAGAGACGAGCGCAGCCCTCTACGGAAGCTCTTCCATACGTGGTTCACAGATAAAGGGGCTTCAGGTTGAAAGAGGTTGGAGAAAGACAAGGACACCTACAACTATTCGGTAGCTGAGACGTGAAGAGAGAACTGTTCATCTTTTAAAGCTCAAAAACATTCTGACAAAATAAATCCTGTTCCTTAACAGAGCAGGGGTCACTGAAAGAAACAGGTCTGGGTCCAGAATCATGACGTAAACGCAAAACAAGAGCAACGACAAACTTTGGAAAGGTTTTTGTAGCTCACCCAAGATGTTTGTTTCAGAATTTAAAAATACATATAGCTTTTTTTTTTCGGTACGCGGGCCTCTCACTGCTGTGGCCTCTCCTGTTGCGGAGCACAGGCTCCGGACGGCGCAGGCTCAGTGGCCATGGCTCACGGGCCCAGCCGCTCCGCGGCATGTGGGATCTTCCCGCACCGGGGCACGAACCCGTGTCCCCTGCATCGGCAGGCGGACTCTCAACCACTGCGCCACCAGAGAAGTCCCCATATTGCTTTTTAAATACTTAATAACTCTTTGAATCATGATCATCAGTAGGACAGATGATTCATATGAAAATGAAGGCTCCTTAAAGGTGACCTGAAAAGTAATCTGAAAAGAAATATAATCCACAATTGAAAACAAATCAGGAGCACACAGCTTCCGATGCCTTGGAGACAACACTGGTGTAACCTGGTGGGAAAAAGTCTTCTCTGGGAAGACACCAAGAGAGCGTAGTCATGAGACAGACGTAATCAGAAGTCTTTGGGAAAGACTAAAGCCCAAGACTTGCTTCTTCAATCAGTGCATTTGGGCAAGATGGAGATTGGGGTAGGGAAATTTAATTGTATGAGACGGAATTGGACCCAGGAAATAAATTGGGTCACTCCCCACCAAAGCCCAAGGGAATCGAATGAGGCAGATATGAGACGTTTCTAAAGGAGTAAAAGAAGGAGACGTGGCCTCTGAGGGTCAGGAATCCAGGGATTACGTGCTGCTTTTATCAGGAACAATCCCATGCTGAAGTGCTCACTTTGCCAGACACAAGTATCCTCACCTGGAAAATAAGCACACCTGACTCTCATTTTTAAGATCTACTCTACAAGTCGGAATGTCCCACGTGCAGAGTATACAGGTTTCCCTCGATTCTGCTCTGCTCTCAGAATGTTTAGTTATTGTGCTCTCAGAATTACTAAGGTAAACAGAGGAATGACTCTAAGCATTTTAAAACCAAACTGTCGGACTTCCCTAGTGGTCGAGTGACTTACAAAAAACACTCTGTGGGAGTGTCTTCACCAATCTCATTTTATGCTACTTAGCCTATCAAAGGATGGTTGATGAAAGAAAAAGACTGAAAATACAAATGCAGTTAAAGAAGGCTTTTGTGAATGGCAACCTATTTCTCCGCATTTTTGTCTTCCTGCCTTTTCTCAAGTGATAGGACTTCATTTCCCCCTCTTTCTTCCTCTCCATCTCAACCCCACCCACCTTTTCTGCCCCACATCAGGTTTTCTGTATTCTGATTTGCTGTGTACACAGTAGGTCGCTAAGCCATATATATTAAGCAATTTTTTTTTTTTTTTTGCGGTACGCGGGCCTCTCACTGTTGTGGCCTCTCCTATTGCGGAGCACAGGCTCCGGACGCGCGGGCTCAGCGGCCATGGCTCACGGGCCCAGCCGCTCCGCGGCATGTGGGATCTTCCCGGACCGGGGCACGAACCCGTGTCCCCCGCATCGGCAGGCGGACTCTCAACCACTGCGCCACCAGGGAAGCCCAGCAATTTTTTATGTTCTGTTGACTTTTTAATAACACACTAAAAATATTAGATGCAGTTATTCGTGATGACATTCATTTTATCCGGCACAAATGAAAATCGATTGTATACGTTTCCGGAGCATACCAAATGCAGTCGACTTCCCTTTTAAAGGAATAGAGAGCCTGATTATGATTGTGGGACCAGCTGCTGGTGACAACAGTTGTAAGCATTTCTGGTAAAATGCCACATTTAAAAACGTCACTTATGTCTACATTTAGGGTCTTTCCATGATATTCTTTGTGTTCTAGTACATGAAGGAGAAGCATGATGCACTGAATTCAGGGAACCCAAAGGTGACCTTAGCTCAGTTTTCTAAAAGGACACTTGCAGTCACATGGCCAAAGACTAGTGTAAAGAATGATCGATCAACAGCGCAAATACAGAACTACCCCAGATTCAGGTTCCTGATAAAAAGCTACTTTTATATTTATGGTGTGAATAGAAAGAAGAAAAAAACCCAAATTGAGTTGCTTATTCACCACATCTGCCAGAATATAAATTCAATAGAGCATCAGCTCACTGAAGGCTTGTAGAATCAGTCCTGTCATCAGAGCTTCCCTTTCTTCAGAAGAGCTGACAGAGGACCTGGACACATAATACAGCTTCTCCCACCTTATCACCAAGTGCTCAATGGTGTAACCCTTGGCTCCTGGGAGTAGTATTACATCAGGGTAGATTTCGTTTACTTTGTTTACTTCTAAAGTAGAATTAGAAGAAGCAAATCAGTCTTTCATGGAGAAAGGATAGTAGAAGATCTAGGAGTAAATAAAGACCAGGTGTGTTTACTAATGGAAATAAATATGCTTTCAAGCAAATAATTTTATTCCTGTTAACCTGCAGATTCGATGTACATTTAGAAACTCCACATAATAAAAACGTGGAGGCGAAGAAGGTGCTATGGATGTTATTTAAAGCTGGACACATAAGAGGTTCGTACAGTGAAATTTTACATTTCTACGTAAGGAAATTAAGGGACTAAAGTGAGCAGAGCCATTCAGTGGCAGAAAAGCTAGGACCAGATAATCCAGTCTCAGCTCAACCAATGCTCATCCCCGCTGACTAGTACTGACACTGGGTATTCCTAAAAATGCTTAACAACGTGGTTTAGAGACATATTGCTTAGCAATAGTGCATTAGAGGAAAAACAAAAAAACCAGAAACAAACCCAAAAACCCTTCCCTTCCTGCTTTATCTCATTTGCCAAATCAACAATCCCCAAGTAACTGTCTGCTTTTCATGTTTATCTATGGTCAATTCATATTGATCAATGCCCATCCCCTTTTTTTTCTCAGCCCTTGTCTTCCTCATCTGACTCAAAGAAGCCTCAGAAAGACTCAGGTTATTATTTACTTCTGGTCACTCCCACAGTCCTGCAAGCTCTGAGCCCTGTTCCAGCAGTTTTCCCAGGGCCTGGGGAAGGCTAACACCGGTCGCGGGGAGAAGCATGCAGATTGGGTTTGTCAATTTCTCATTCCAAGCAACTGAAAGAGTACGTTTGAATGTCATCTGCCCTCTGAAATAATCACAAGAATGAACAGCACCAACGCAGGTATTCTGGACATTCACCATCCCAGCACTCCCATTTTGAGGGAAAAAGAGACACACCTCCCAAAGGTTTCTCCACGTTGGATCATCGCACAGCAAATGCAATGTCATGCTCAGACTTTCAGGAGAGCCAGACTCATGAAATGGAGAAGGATATTTTCCATATTCACATTAATTCCCTATTTTCAAACTGCCCAGAAAGATACCATCACCTTTAAATTATGCTGAAGGAGAATTTGAAAAATTCCTTTCACAGAGAATAAAAACATTTATTATCAATAGGGGTATGAAAGGAATTTATTGTAAATGTTTGGAAAGGCACTTGGAAAGAAGGATGGATACTCCAGCAATATTGAAAAGTTAATACTCTTCTCTAAGTTAGCTCTGGGGTAGAGAATGCCTCCTGTGGGCTGGTTCCAACTCCCAGCTCAGCTCTGAAGGGGTGAGCAAAGCTGCCGCTCTCTGGAGCCCATCCTGGGGCTTGAATGTCACACAGGCCTCTACTCCATGAAGCAATGACTTTGACCTTTTGTGGAGTAGCTCATAACATTTCTGAAAGGCAGAAAATCAGCCCCTTACAGTTTCTTCCCATAAACATAATCCTGATTCAAATGAAAGCAAATCACACTTCTGAAAAAATTACAATTGATATTAAGCTTATATTATTTACAAGACTGTGGTGGATACTCTAGGGTCCTTAAAGAGGCACCGAACGGTGGCCTTCCTCGCGGGGGGAGACCAGCAATTGGTCTGAGCACTGTGTATGTGAGACCTCAGTCAGTTTTCACGATGGCTCCATAAAGTATTATCATAGCCTTGTCTCAGGGAAACGGAAGCTCTGATAACTTAGTAACTTGTTCCAGGTCAAAATGCTAAGAGAGAAACCAAACTGAGATTTCAACTCTGGTCTTTGTGACTTTAAAGCCGATACTTTCGACATCATCACAGGCTGCATCCAGGGATGAAGAAAAAGGGAGAAGCTAGTGAAGTTCAGGATATGCCAAATCAGTTTGCCTAGATGATAAATTTCCCAGGAGTCCAGAGGAGAGCAAGGTCCCTGATGCAGTGTTCACTTTCATGACCAGAATTAAAACTACTGTTGGCAGAGAGCTGAGTATGCGGAGACAGGCCTGTATGACGCACTTCCTCAGAGCAGGTATCACACGGAGCATGGGGGCCAGGAGCACAGGCTCGGAAGGCAGACCTGAGTCTGACCCACAGTCATGCTTCTTAATGACCAGGTTACCTACTTTGCCAAGACTTGGTTTTCAAATCTTGAAACTGGGGGATGTCCTGTGAAAATTATCCCTATGCCTAACTCGAGAGGCTATCAGAGGTAATAATCATAATAATGTTTACAATCCTGAATATTAAATGTGATTGTTTTCCTCTTAAAGATGAGGAATGTAGGCTCAGGGCCAGTGAAAAGAAGTCTGCAATAAAAGCCATATATACGTTTAAATCATCGGATACTATCAACTCAGTTCAATTGATCCTTGTTTATTACACAGTGGCCTTTCTTTTCTGGTTGCTGCCATGTTTTGTTGAAGGAAATTTATGTACCTGTCCTCCCCATCAGCTTTTTCAAATCTATGTTTAGAATCACAGACACTCAGAATTGGTATGAACCTCAAGTTGACCTAATCCAATCTCTGTATGATTTTGTATCTTCCCTATAACAGGGACATCCAGACTATATTAGAATGACTCCCGTGATATGGACTTCATTTATCCCCAGGTGGCCCAGGAGTCACTAAAAATTGAACAAAACAAACTAAAAGAAAAGAGGACTGTTACTGATATCTGGTTAATCCATGAGTAGGACAAAGGGAATTAGAATGGAATTTGCAAAAGTTAAGAAAACCACTCACAGTGTTAATAACAAATCTCTAAACTAAAAACAAGGTGACAAGAAATACCTGACGTGCATTATACAAGGCTAGGACAAATTTGTGCTTCTTTCCATATAAACGCATCACAATTCACAAGAACACAGTAATCTAAATCTGATACTTGGATATCAGATAATCTTCAATTACACAATGTGAAACCACCTATGTATTTATGAAAACATCTATTTCTTTGTTTCCAAAATGGATAATGTTCTAGTGGGTCCATTTGGCAAGTCGCTTCTCAGCTTTGTTAAAGTTCTAAAAACACAGAGTTCCATCAGTACATAGTTAAATTCTAAGGGAGGATTTTAAAAATAAACTCCAGTTTAAGTTAATTTTTGGGACTTCCCTGGTGGCGCAGTGGTTAAGAATCTGCCTGCCAATGCAGGGGACATGGGTTCAAGCCCTGGTCCAGGAAGATCCCACATGCCGCAAAGCAACTAAGACCGTGAGCCACAACTACTGAGCCTGCGCTCTAGAGCCCACGAGCCACAACTATTGAGCCCGCGAGCCACAACTAGTGAAGCCCACATGCCTAGAGCCTGTGCTCTGCAAGAAGAGAAGCCACTGCAATGAGAAGCCCGCGCACCTCAATGAAGAGTAGCCCCCGCTCGCCGCAACTAGAGAAAGCCTGCGCGTAGCAACGAAGACCCAACGCAGTCAAAAATAAATAAATAAATTTAAATAAATAAATAAAGTCAATTTTCATGAAGTGAAGCTGATATTAAAAAAAGCTCCCTTGTCTATCTTTGCCTGCCCATATATTATTTCAACGTTTTACAACATTTGCCAACTAATTTAACAACAATCTGTCATTTACTAAAATGCAAATGGGTACTAAGCCTGCTGCAGCTGGGTGTATATCAGATAAAAACATATCCTTCCCGAGTGGAATTGGTTCATTTCATTATGATTATTATTACTGCTTTATTATATAAGCTCATTATACCTCTTCTCTCCTGTTTTTGTGAACATGTGCCTTTAATTTAAGGGTGAAGAAACTGTGTGTGTGCATGTGTGTAAATGAGACAATGTGTGAAAATAAAGCATGCTTGTGCTTTCAGCAAATATTCTAAATATTCAATCAGTTGTAAAATCTGGTGAATTGAAAAGGAAATTGATGATAGAAAGGAGATATACTAATCAGAGACTTCATAAGAGACTAGTTTCCATCGGGACCCCTGAATAGAAGGGCAGAGTGAGGATGGGATGAAGGCCACTGTTCCAACAGGGAGTTAGAGACCAACGATTCCGATTTCACCTACTTTTGTTCCCCATCCTTGACACTGGTTCTGTCATGAATTCATTGTAATGCCTTAATGGATAACCCCAAAGCCTAAAAGGCTCAAATAAAAAGAATCTGAAATTGAAAGTATACTTGCAGATAAAATGGCAAAGCAAACACTATAAGCCATGATCCTACAATACCTACAATGAGCCCCATGATTTCTCCAGATAAAACATTAAGCTAAACGTCAAACCAGTGCTTGGTATGTAGTGAATACTTAAGAAATATTTTTTGAGTAAAATAATCAGGGAAGTACTGGTAATCCGAATACAGGGTTTTCTGATTATGGGAAAAAGAAAAGATTCAATTCTATGTTTTTCGCTTGTTTTCTAAAGGATATTATTAAACACACTTGTCAGGAAACTGTGAAATGCTGTCAATGCATTAGATGCCTGTTGAGGAATATCAAATGCATCATTAAAGTTTAATAACCCAACTAGGGCAAAAAAGATGACTGCAGGGCAACTAGACTGCACACAGTACGTCTTGTTATCGTGTGTACTTTAGTCTGTCCTTACTGTTCACCAGATCTGGGAGTCTGATGGCTCTTTGTCTAGAACCTTTACTCATTGTTACATGGTGAGCTCCCTGAAGACAAGTCACCTTCCACTAGCACCTAGCAAAGTGCCTGGACTATTATAACCACCAGTGAGTGTTTCCTGAATGCAACCAGAAATAAATGAATGAAGAAAGAGTCTATCAAAGACAATTTTAGGCAATTAGCTCCTTATTCTGACACCAAACCTTGGGTCCCCTATCTCTGAAACATTGTCAGTCAACTCACTCATTTTATAAAATCATTTCTTATTTAGAACTGTGTGGGCAGATGAAGCCAAGAGCTTCCCCTGAGGGAAGTCTTTGCCAGTCATACCGAGGAGCCAATCCGAAGGATCCCATGGTAAGTGAAATCGTATCTGTTTGAATGAGGGCAACTTTTTTTTCAACTATCCTTTCTCAAGATTTCATTCTGAGACTCCTGCCAAAATTATAAGAGACCCTATGTGTCCTCCTAAGAAGCTCAGAATGTTCCCTGTTGGTCACAGGGAGCAGTGATGAGTTTTAAAGAGAAGACAAATGACAAGATTTACATATAAAAATACTTCTGTGGCTGTGGTGTTCATGCTGAATTGAAAGTTGAAGCTCAAGCTGGGAGGATGGAAGTTTTGAAATTATGCTATTGCCAAAGTCTATACGAGAGATGTTGGTTCTAGTTGTGAGGACAAGAGGGCAGATTCCACAGACTTTTCAGAAGTAGTCCAGGAAAGAAAGACTTATTAGATGACTAGATCGAAGAAAAGAGGAAATGATGAGTTTTAGGAAGGGAGATTGGGTGAATGGCGGTGACATCAAGTAAATAAATACAACAGTGTTGGTAAAAACAACCCAATCACTAAAATTATTTCCAGTTCTAACATTCTGACTCTAATAAGTTTAGCTGAATTTTCACTAAGCAATTCTAAAGAACTTAAAGTGAAATTTAACAGCAATTCAAAAAAGTCATGAAAATAAAAGCTTTGGTGTGGTTAAAGTTTAGAACATTGATTAAATAAACTTAAACACATCTCTACTGCAGGACTTCTCAGAGCCTTTAATATGCTTTTAAATTTCTAAAGGACGCATATAATAAGTGGTGTTTCTCAAGTGCATTTGAAAGCAAAATTCCCCCACCCCCCCCCTTTTTAGCATTTTATTAATTAGTGTTTTACGGAAAAGCTTTAGAAAACCTTGGGTATTTTCTCCCATTTATTTTGGCCATTCCTTAATAATAATCTCAAGATTATATACTTACCTTCCCTAAGGACCATTCAGCAATACGAAATTGATTAAACCCAGAGATTTGGAACAATTAAAACTTTTTATAATATTTACATGATTAATCAGTATTTCACTTTTATTACTCTTGCCCTTTTAGTGATGATAATGATTAAGATTCATAACATAATGAGAGATTCTTATGTTCCAGGAACTCTGATGAGTATTTAACAGGCATTAATCATATAATCCTCATAATAGTCCTATAAACTAATTACTAGCATTTAGCTCCATTGTACAGAGGAACAAACTGATCCTCAGAGAGGCTAATTAACTCGAAAAAGGCAAGGTATTAGAACCCACTGAAGAGTCTGAATGCAGAGTCTGGGTACACTAATCACCAGACTATTCAACGTACGTTAATAACTCATTTCCAAAATATTAAACAAAAACAATGAAAGTGTGACCCTTAAGAAAATTAACTCAGTATACGCAGCAAATTGGCATGGAAGTCATTCATACATTCATTCACTAAATACCTACAGAGTACAAGACACTGTTTTGGGTACTTGGGATACAGTAGAGAACAAAACAGTCAAACTCAGGGCCTTCATGGAGGAGACAATCAATTAACAAGGTAAGTAAATCTAATACATAGAAGAAGGGATAAAAATTGCCAAAAGGGGGTTCTGAAGGGTTGGAATGCATGTATGTTATATTGTGGATAGAAAGAACCAGGCAGGAGTCCCTGTCAGGACAAATTAGATAAGAACTCAGAGAAGAGTACTGGGTTTCACAGTGACCTTGATAAGAACAGCTTCGGTGGAATGATGGGGCAGAGTCCTGATGCCATGGCTTCCCAGATGATAGGACAAATGAGGTTGTAGAGGGCAAGTATGGACCACAGTTTCAAGGAATTTTGTTTCAAAGTGAAAAAAAAAATGAGGCAGTAATTGGAAGGAGATAGGAGCCCAGAGATGGATTCTCCTCTCTCTCTTTTGAGATAGGAGAATTAACAGTGTGAACGTTTGTGGATGGCAATAATACAGTTGAGAGGGAAATTTTAAAGATGAAAGAGAAGCTAACTGATTGAGCCATGTCACTGATGAGGTGAGAAGGAATGGGGTCAAGTGAAGAATTGGAGGCAGTGGACTCAGGTAGGAGAGCAATTAATTCACCATGGTAACAGGAGAAAAGCTAGAGTATGTGGTCACAGATGGAGGGAGGAAGACAGATGTGCCAAACAGAACAGAAATGACAACTTGAAAAAAAAATCTATTAGATTTCGTTGAGGCCCACATTCTGACTTCTTTAGCTATGCTGAATATCTGTTTTCTACAAAATTGGGGAGAAGAGTATATATCTTATGAAATTATTGTGAAGATTAAAAGTTATCTATTTTAGGGCTTAGGAGAGTAACTATAGTATAGTAGTCTCGCAAATGTTAAATGTATTACTATTATTATTTTCATGCAGCCCAAATGATATACTTCTAATTCTTGCATTTAATTTTATAGCTCTGTAGCAGCAAACATAGTGCTATCTTTGAGAGAAAGAGCAAGTTGTCAATTGTGACATGGTTTGTTTAACATAGTTTCTCTAATGCAGTTTTGGCACATTAATTCTAAAGGGGCTATAAATGGAATCAATTTTGATTTTGTTATAAAGTCTTTGAAAACAGTGTTCCATTTTACTAGGCCAAATACTTATCTTATAGTAAACAAATGGGGAGCACTTTGAAATTCAATATTTGCTACATTTTTTGATTAGCAAGCAGAAGGCATGGATGCAATCTATACTTGGACTCCCTGAGCAAAATCTATTTATTTCCTTTGTGAAAGCTTTCTTGATCCTTAAGCTTCTCTCTCTTGCCACCCATCTCTCCAGATGTCTTGACACCCAAGTCCAACTCATTATCAACTCTTTCCTGGACCATTTCAATCTTCCTCTCTTGCCTTCCCATCCCTTGCCCCACATGCAGTCCCTTCTCTACACAGCAGTGATCTTTTAAAACTGTGTATTCCATCAGGCCACTACCTCTGCTGAAAACCTCCACTGGCTTTCTGTAGCAGATTAAAAGGCAGACCCCCTTCATGGTTTAGGACGCCCTGCTGAGCTAGCCCCCTGCCTACTTCTGTGGCCGTCTACTACTGCCTACTTTCTGTTCTTGTTGCTCCCAACACCCAAGTTAGCATTCTGTTCTGGAGATACACCCTAATCGTTCTCCACTCAGGGGGCTTTTTAGCTCTTGCTGTTTCTTCTGCACAGAGCATTCCTTCCACATTTCTTCACCTAACTGGCTTCTTATCACTTATGTCTCCATTCACATATCACCTCCTCAAAGATGACTCCCTGTCCTCCCTAACTAAATCAGTTCTGTTTCCCCCCAGTCATCAGTTTAATTGCATTCATAACACTTCTCCTTAGCTCAAATAGTCTTGATAGTTTCTATGTTTGTTTCGTCTTGTTGCTAGAATGGGGAAACTTTTATGTATTATGTATAAAACTTAGACGTCTTCTTCCGTCTTTTATCTACAGTGCGGAAGTTGGCTAAACTTAATAAAAAGAAGAAATTCCAATTCCTGTAGTTTCTAGATGATGTAGTTAAAACTGCAACAGTCTAAAGTCACGGTGACTTTAGACTGCCACATAGATTTTCAGCTAGTTTCTTGAAGGAATTATTTTTAGTCACTTATTCCCTCATTCCTTAAATCACTCAGCTAATAAATCACTTATTTATTTCATTATTGTGTTCTATAATCTAACTTTGTATAAAGTAATTATCCAATTATTTTCCATATATTTGAAAGTATATATTATACAAAGAACACAAATTAAAATAATCTCAAAGAATATAAAATTTACCAACTCATTTGATGCCTGATAGTGGAAGAATGAAAGATTTCTTTTTCCTGGAAAAGGCTATCTAATATATTGCTTCAAAAATCACAAACATGGATAACTGAAATGAATTTGTATACCGAGAGGTTATCTTGATGAAACTGAAGATGAGCTTTTATAAGGCAAGTAAAATCGAAGGTGAGTATAGACATAGGAAGAACAAAATAAATGACATTATAGAACTCAGAAAGTCTATGCTGACTTTCATCAGATTATTTTTAATCTACCACTACAAGTAACTAAATGGAATCATCTAGAACTCCACAGTGTGGAATGCTATAGGAGAGAAGAATGGGGGGCTGAGAATAAATACAAAGTTTTCTGGAAGAACATGATCTCTTTTCCAAAGAAAGAAAAACGTATATATGGTATTTCTTGAGCACCTATTATGTTCCAGGTACTGTGTCAATTGCTTTATATGCATTATCATCTCACTTAGCACTCGTAACATCTTTGTAAGTAAATACTATTATTGCCCTACTATAGATGAGGAAATGGAAGCAGAGAGGTAATTTGATCTAAATCAGGTCAGAGAGCAGTAAATGACAAATCCTAGACTCAACTCTAGACTAAGTTGCAAGCCCATGTATATTAAACACATAAAAACCCTCTCATGCTGATCTTAACACATTTAAATGAGTCACCGCTGTTTTTCCATAATTAGATGTGCAATGCTAGAAGTCAGAATAATTTGTTCTTTTTAAGAGTTACTTCTTTTGTTACTGCCTTAACTCTAAAAGTAAATGGTCTGTTTTAAAACTAAAGTCCTTGTTTTCCCAGATTAAAACCTTGAGAGATCCTCAATTGAAAGTTGAATAAATTATGGGATATCCATACTCCAAAAATTTTGAAAGAGTAAAATGAATGAGTCCTATCCTATGGATTGCCCCAGAAGGATACGCATGATACACTGTTAGGTGAAACCAGCAACATGCAAAGACATATGATCCCCATTTGGTATACGAACGTGCACAGGAGTATGGGAAGATGTAGTCCATACTCCTAGCAATGGTTATCCAGTTGGACAGGAAAATCTATTTTAATTTCATCATTATAGTAATGATCTACCGTAACAGGCATGGATTACTTTTATAATTAATGATGAGAATAGAATAAGTTTTTTTAAATTATTTATTTCTGAATATAATCTTTCTATATATCTGAATAACTTTTTCAGATCATCTTGTTTCTAATATTAGCTCTTTTTTCCTTCCACCAACGTACCACATTTGTATTTGTTTTATACATTAGACTTCCAGTTAAGATTTCCATTGAATGAAAGATTCACTAGCAATAATAAATTTGAAAATCATTGGTCCATATCACCTGATTTAATGATAGCTACTGAATACAGGACATTCTCTCTATATATATACTCATGAGGCTATGTGTACTACTAACATAAATAGATTCATTTTAATGAGAAATTTCAGATTGCTCTTTATTATGTTAAGAGTCATACACATGCAGTTGAAAATTAAATGTGAACTAAGCATGAGTGACTTAACTTGAATAACCATTGTACTGATGACACAGAGAGAAAGAACAGTAATGTGCAGCCCAAGGTTTTGGTAATGAAATCACCTGATTACTGGTGATTAAAGGAAAATTCTACCCAACAACTTAGTTTCAAAGCATTCTAATGTAGCTGAAAATTGACAGAGCTAGAAAAGTCTGAAGCAAACCTAACGATAGTTAGAAAGTGCATACAGAACAAGTGCAGAAGTCTTCCCTCCAGTCTCTTTCAGAATAACCAGGAGACGGCTTAGCTCAGACTTCTGATTAAAACCCTAACCCCAATCCCACAAAGGTGGAAGAATTGTAATTATCTGTACTCCAGCTGCAATGTTACCTTAATCAACTGCATGCATTCCACTGTTTCAAATCTGGGCTGAATTTATAACAACCCTATGGTTAGCATAATTTGCAGTAAATTAAATTAAATTCAACAAACATTCACTGAGTACTCACTAGAATTCAATGGACTTTATGGGTTTTGCAAAGCCCACAAAGGTGCGTACAGTACAAGCTCTGCTCTTCAAGAACTTACTATTTAGTGAAGAAGATACATGCAAAACTCTGACAGAGAGCACAATACGATAAAGACTATACATACCAGGAAGAATACAAAGTATAGGAAAAATAAGGTAGGGAGCACATACACTAAATTCTAGCTTGGGCAGTGAGAAGGTTTCTGGGAAGAGGTAGCAGTTTAACTGAAGTCTGATGGTCAAATAGGATTTGTCTGTACAGTAGTAGGTCATGGGAGAGAGTCAAAGACCACATACTGTAGAGAAAGCAGTATGTGCCAATGGGTAGTAAGAGTGGAGTATGCTTCACAGACACAGAAAACAAACCTATGGCTACCAAAGGGGAAAGGGAGGAGGTAGGGATAAACTAGGAGTCGACGACTAACAGATACAAACTACTATACAGAAAACAGATAAGCAACAGGATTTACTGCATAGCACAGGGGGCTACATTCAATATCTTGTAATAACCTATGATAGAAAATCTGAAAAATATATACCTAGCCGGATCACTTTACTGTACACCTGAAACTAACACAATATTGTAAATCAACTATACTTCAATTAACAAAAAAAAAGAGTGGAGTACGCTTACATTCCTAAAAAGAAAAAAGAGATGAGGAAGCAAAAAGAGGTTAGGCCCAGATCAACAATGGCCAAACATGAACATGATTAAAATGTACGTTTTAGACTCACAGGTATAGAGAACAAACTAGTGGTTACCAGTCAGGAGAGGGAAGGGGGAGGGGCAATATAGGGGTAGGGATTAAGAGGGACAAACTTAGTTATAAAATAAGCTACAAGGATATATTGTACAACACAGGGAATATAGCCAATATTTTGTAATAACTATAAATGATTATAAACTTTAAAAACTGTGAATCACTATATTGTACACCTGTAATTTATATAATATTATATATTAACTATACTTCAATAAAAACTTTTTTAAAATATGCTTTAAATCACTCAATGGTGCATTCACGAGTAAGAAAGAGAAAGGAGTTGCTTCTGGTGGAGTATTACAACTGTATAGCCCTTATTCTTTAATTTAATTTAAATAAGACAGGATTTCTCAAGATCTGTAATTTGAAACAGATATTTTATTACATTAGATTATATGGTCAATTTGGGGGAGAGGAGTGGTCAGTGAATTTTTTTAGTGAAATCAAGGAAAATGATGATGAATTAAGCTGCCTGGTTAGGGAATGTGGGAACAGAAAAATAATATTGTCCTGGGACAGAGGTGAAGCTAGGGAAGGGACTACACAAGGGAGATGCCCAGAAGGGCATTGTTGGATGACCTATCAACACCAATTGGAGGGTTTCAATATCTCCAATTCTCAGTCTCACAGTTTCAAGAATTTATATCTCCAAATCCAAAATTAACGTATTGATGAATATTAATGATGTTAATATTCATATTAATAAATATTTCTTTTCAACAAATCTAAGCATCCAAATATACCTCTGTTCTCATCAGAGGAAACTCTCTAGCCCTTAGCTTATTTGCAGGACAGATACAACGCACAATCCTGTCTACTGACTCAGCCTAGAGCTCCATGCATTCCTCTAGACGGGAGGATTGGAAACTCACTATTTCAGAGGTGGCTTCATATGAAAGTCATCACCAATCAACACAGTTTGAGCTGAGGTGCTTTTAAAACATACAAATATACAAATAGTTCATGCAGCTCTATGTCAAAAAAACAAACAACCCAATCAAAAAATGGACAGAAGATCTAAATAGACATTTTTTTTTTTTTTTGCGGTACGCGGGCCTCTCACCACCGTGGCCTCTCCCGCCATGGAGCACAGGCTCCGGATGCACAGGCTCAGTGGCCATGGCCCACGGGCCCAGCCGCTCCACGGCATGCGGGATCCTCCCAGACCGGGACACGAACCCGTGTCTGCCACATCGGCAGGCGGACCTCCAACCACTGTGCCACCAGGGAAGCCCTAAATAGACATTTTTCCAAAGAAGACATACAGATCGCCAAAAAAGCACATGAAAAATTGCTAAACATCACTAATTATCAGAGAAATGCAAATCAAAACTACAACGAAGTATCACCTCACACCCGTCAGAATGGCCACTATTAAAAAGTCTACAAATAATAAATGCTGGAGAGGGTGTGGAGAAGAGGGAACCCTTCTACACTGTTGGTGGGAATGTAAGTTGGTGCAGCCACTATGGAAAACAATATGGAGGTTCCTCAGAAAACTAAAAATAGTTAACATATGATCCAGCAATCCCAGTCCTGGGCATATATCCAGAGAAAAATATAATCCTAAAGGATACATGCACCCCAATGTTCACTGCAGCACAATTCACAATAGCCAAGACATGGAAGCAATCTAAATGTCCACCAACAAAGGAATGGATAAAGAAGATGTGGTACATATATACAATGGAATATTACTCAGCCATCAAAAAGAATGAAATACCATTTTCAGCAACATAGTAAGTGAAGTAAGTCAGATAGAGAAAGACAAATATCATATGATATCACTCATATGTAGAATCTAATTTTTTAAAAAATGAAACAAATGAACTTATTTACAAAACAGAAACAGACTTACATATACTGAAAACAAACTTCTGGTTACCAAAGGGGAAATGTGGGCGGGAGGGATAAATCAGGAGCTTGGGATAAACATACTCACTACTATATACAAGATAGATAACCAACAAGGACCTACTGTATAGCACAGGGAACTCTACTCAATATTCTGGGATAACCTATATGAGAAAAGAATCTAAAAAAGAATGAATATATGTGTATGTATAACTTAATCACTTTGCTGTACACCTGAAACTAACACAACATTGTGAATCAACTATACTCCAGTAAAATAAAAATAAAAAAAAACACCTACCATTCTAACACCGTTTTCAAAGGCTTGCCGGGTGAGTGGAGCTGGTCCATCCACAGTCTTGCCATCGTCATCTGGGCCCCAGCTCGCACTGTAAATGTGCACGTGCTGAGGGTTGAAGCTAACTGATTTTGCTTCAACCATATCCGTGACATCTCCATCCAGCATGCGAACTCCTGTAAGACAGAAAGGGGAAGTAACTCAACAGAAGCTTCACCCAAACAGACCAAGATATATTTCAATCGTAGCATTTTTTTTTTTAAGGAAAGAATAACCTTTAAATCAACACTAAGTCAGCATATGTTCCTCAGAAAAGGATAGTGCAAGACTTTTCTGAAGCTTTCTTGGGGGGAAAGGAAGTTACATTCCATGTAGAAGAGCAAAACTTCTTTAAAAACGTTTTTAGCCATTGTTCTCTTTTTCTAAGTTTCCACATTCTTTCCCTTCTCTTTATCTGTCTTAAGGGATAGGTTTGTCTCTTGACAGAGGGAGCCTCAAGCAATCCATCTTCCCTAAACTTCTCTTCATTAGGTACCTTGTGCTCATAATTGGTATAAAACACTCTAACCTCAGCAGTCTTAGAAATTTGGAAAGCTGCCAAGTTAGAGTGGTCCAATTTCCTCCATATTTAATATTATTTCCTAATCTGAAATACTGATGTGAACTTAAAGTATTACTTCTTTGCCAAGCCAAGTTATTATAAGTCAAATAATAAATGAGAATGCCCTCTGTGTATGTTACACATCAAATAATTCTCAAAGGGTTTTGGCAATGTTTAGTCATTAATCTTCATGTAAGTATTCCCACCAGACAGATAGGAATTTATTATTAACCTTAATTTGCAAAAATAGACACTAAGATACTAAAAAAAATTGTCAAATAAAAAGCTTTCTTTTTATTTTACAGACACACAATAACAACAAAACACCTAATAAGTAAACATATCTTTCCTTAAGCTGAAGCTAAATACCATCACTGAGACATTGTATTATTTTAAAATTATGTCCTTATAGACCAAATTTACTCCTTAGGAAAACGTTATCTAGTAGGATTTCAACTTTCTTTGGTTACCAATAAATGAGGATTAAATAATAAAACCCTAAATCAGGCAGCTTTAGAGCCTATGTGGTTTGAGGTGGGAATTCTGGTGGAATATAAAAATATTCTTGAAGGAACCATATCTTCTTTGTACTTTTAAAAAAATGTTTAACTTTTAACTATAAAATAACAAACACAGAAAAACAGAAAAAATGACAATGAACCCGGATACAGCCAGGACTCAACAACTGTTAACATTTTGCCACATTTTCTTCATCTAAAAATATAAATATTAGGCTAAACCATTTTAAATTACATGACAGATATGACACTCTGTCCTTTCATATTTTTTCCAACAAAAGGGGGAAACAAACACCCACCCTTAAATTTCCCCAAAGCATCCCTAAAGATGTTGCATTTGGCTGCTCTATCTCTTGACTATCTTTTCTTCTAGGCTTGTGTATTTTTAAAGGAGATGTATAGAAACAGGTGATGTGGAGAACAAAGGTTCTGAACAAGTCCATTTAAAAATTATGGAATGTAAAGCATACTTAGAAAGCTTTTCAGCAGTTTATTTTGTGGGAGGAAAATACCCAGCAGGACGCTCTGCACATACTGGGTCCTCAGCAGCCATTTGAATATTCAAAACTCATCTGCATGGTTTTTACCAAATAAAGAGGAAATATTTCATATTCTTACTTCTATTTAAAAGCATAAAATGGAACTATTTTACCACTACAAGGAGGCCTGAAATAATCGAATCAGTATGTCTAAACACAGGAGTGTCTACACAGCACCTGAATTCAGTTTCTACACCGTGAAATTTATGTGACGTCCATGAAAACATGCTTGATAAAATCATATCTAGAGCATAATATTAATTTTCTGACCAAAAACTGGTAAGGATTTTATTTTCTCAAGTTTAAAAATGAAAGGTTACTTTTTCTTCATTTAACTAACTGCAAGCCTTCATGCCTTGGGTCTAGGGGTTAAATTTATAATTTAGAATGTTTTTGCTTTTAGGATGAAAGAACATTTGTCAGGCATTGCCATTCATTCATTTTTTTAGAGGTCTTGTTTAGCTAGGTCAGCAGTTTATCTGTGAACTTCACAAGTTCATCCCTTCACTCCCTCAAGGTCAGAAGTGCTGGGTTAGTACTGAATAGTAATGATAGGGACCTGGGTGTGTGTCTGTGTATGTGAGTGTGTGTGTGCGCTGGACAGCAAGTAGGGTTGACTGGACAGCCACTGTAGTCATCCAGCTATCCTGAGGAGAGCAGGGGCTTCCAGCACCCTCACTATTCTTCAGAGGATGTCTGTTTCCTTTCCATAACACCTCCATGAACCTTGCCCTTGATACAGAGCAGATGCTCTCAAGAGTACTGCTAATTACTGGTTAATAAGCTGCCACACTCTAGGAATCCTGGTGAAATGAAAGAAAGAAAGCAGTCAAATTTACTGATGGAATGACACAGAAGACAGTCTCAGAAAACCTTTCCTTAGCACCGTCATTATATACCCCAATTATTTCATGTTATAAGACATCTACATTAACCTTAGAAAGGACTATCATTTCTATTTTTTAGATCCAACTCTGTTTACCATTTGGAAATAAATAGTATATTGGAAACAAGGATGTCAGCCTGGTTCGAGGAGCTTCATCTTATGAAACCCTTCAGAAGATGCTTAGAGGAACACCTTCAAAGCCAGTAGGATCTATACCATCTCTTACAATGTTTTCTTCCCATTTGTGCGTGGCTGTGTCACCAGGCTATACTAAAAAAGATGATTACAAATGGGAAAGTAAGAGTTTGTTTTATTAATATCTGAATTTACACTGCTTTGGTTGGTCCTTGTAGTAAGTATATGTATATTTGAGCTTGTGTATGTGTGTGTGTGTGTATATATATATATATATATATAACCTGCAATTATTAATGGTAATAGCATTACTATACTCTGGGACTACAAAAGGAGATTTTACTATTTACCTTTTAATTACAATTAAAAGGAACTTTTTGTAAAGCCTATGGGAAAGAAAAAAAAAATTTTCTGCTTTGACAGAATTTCAAAATGCTTCTTTCCATAGAGATATTATGGCCTGTTTATATCCTTAGTTCTTTCTGACCCAGGTACCAATTGTACAAGTTGGTATAGATGCTAATGACCCCATCTTCGTTATTGGACAACCTTTTCTCATTCCTATTTAAAGAAAGAAATGTCTGTGTTTGCAACGCTTTAGGGGGGCCACTTCATAACACAGGTTAACACAGTCATTTTGCTGTCAGCAGTAGTTGAACTCCATTATGCAAACATATGCCTGTCTTTAGTTCAGAAAAGGGTTCTGAAAACCAGTTAGGGTGAGAGCTCTTGGCTTGTTTCTACAGCCACTCGTGTCTGTTTCCCATACCTCCGATCCTGGCGTTGAAAGCAATGCCAACCGTGCAGTGAGAGTTGTTTGCTGCGGCGGCCACTTCTCCAGCACAGCGGGTCCCGTGCCTGCAGGGAGAACACACACACTTTCTAAAGGAAGACACCTCATTCTCCCAAACTCAACACATCCTCGACACCACTCAGACTTCAAAGTGGTGAAGAATGTAGCAAGCTGTAGGTGTTTCTGGAACTTCTTACCCAAGTAGCACTAAGTCTGTCCATGGCAAACTTTTACACTTACACTTAATTACATTCTGTTTTGGATTACATTCTTGTATGCTTATTTTTGATATCTTGCTTTCCCAACCAGAAAATCTCCTTGAAGGCTAAAATCAAGTTGTATGTTCCTTTGTATTCTCTGAACTTTCGATGTCCAATATGGTAAACGCCAGCCACATATGGCTAATAGGTACTTGAAATACGGCTACTGTGACCACATCTTAATTTTTAATTTTAATTAAATTTAAAAACGAGTACTCAGTTCATTTATTACCAAATGTAAGAATATGGGTATGAGAAACTACTTTTTAAACAGGAAATTAAAATATACATCAAGGATCTCATCTAATGAGATCTCATCTCATGAAGAAAATTCATCATCTAAGATTAGATTGCTGTAAATACACACTGGATTTCAAAGATCTTATGTGAAAAGACAACATAAAATAATGCATTAGTAGTTATTTTATATCAATTACATGTTGATATATTGTACTTAATAAAATATATTATCAAAACCTATTTTACCTGTTTGTGTTCACCTTTTTACTGCTTTTTTAAGATGTGGCGGCCAGAAAAGTACAAAATTTTTCTGAAAGATATTCCCTGTTATTTCTCACCACAATAACTTAGTTCTTTAATCAGAAAAATCATTTAGCTGAAAGGACTTCTAAGATCTTATCCAAGGATGGCAAAGAAGCGTCAAGTGCAAAGGACAATCTGTTTAGAAAGGGTGGCCTAATACGGTGGGTGCTGAGAACACTTCTAAGGAATGGCTAAGCCCAGAGAAAGAACGCGAGGACTGACGACTAATGCTTGCCCTGGATGCGGGAGCGGGACGTGACAACCACTGTGGTGTATTTCTATGCTAATGTAGTCAGTGCTCACCTCCCTTCCCACATTTTTAGAGATGAGGGCACTTAAGGAGGCCCTGAGAAGTAAAGAGATCTGTCAAAAATAGCCCAACAGTGACTAGAACTCAGGACCCCAGATTCGGTTCTGGTACTTTTTATTTTACAGCATATTCTACACACTCATCATGGGATATAACTACTGTCTATGCAACTATAAACAAGTAGCTGCTTACAACTGATAGGTACACACCAGTTCACACACCAGAGATATATCCTGCTTTTTCCACTTAGTAATATCATGCATCTCTTTTTATGTAAAGATTAATCTATATATCATTTAAATGGTTACTATTATTCTATATAATCTTTTATATTTATATAGAAATGGCACATACCTACATACATATACCTATATACATATACCTATATATGTGTGTGTGTGTGTATATACACACACACACACACACACATCATAATCTTTATTTCTGGAAATTTACCCATTTTTTCACTAGTATTAATGAGGCCACAAAGAACAGTTTTGTAGCTACAAAATTTTATATACCTTGGGACAAATTTCTAGAAGTGGAATTACTGGATCAAAGAGTACAGAATATACTGTCACACTGTCAACAGAAGATAAAAGTAGTATAACCGAACCTCATAAAAACTGCAAGACTGATAAATAGTACTACAAAACACCAAATTTTCATTAGTGACAAAAAAAGACAGGCCATAAGCCAAGTTGAATGACAATATGAAGAATGGAGAAAATATCTGGACGAACCCCTGTGTACGTAAACCCCTAGGTATGAGTTTTCAATCTTTTTCATCCTTACCAAGCAGACTTGAACAATATTATCTCATTGTTGCTTCCCTCTTTATCCCTTGATTCCATTTGATGTTGTACATCTTTTCAAATATTTATTAGCTATTTCTATTTCTTGCTTTCTGAATAACGCCTTCATGCTTTTTGCCCATATCACTTATTGCCTTTCCATCATACCTGTTGCAAATATATTTCCAAATGCTTTATTTGGAACGTAACAATCTTATTTATGGCAGTTTTAGGTTGTCACACATAGTTATTTAATTTTGATGTACTCATAATTATCTTGCCCTCTGATATGTGGTTATACACTTTAATCATCAGAAAAAATGATCTCTTTTTTAAAAAAAATATTTTTGTAAGCCCCAAGCTAGACTACTAATTTTCCTCTGAGCATAGTAATTATTTACTATGAATTTTCATTAGCCTCTTACTGCATATTACTTCATGGTGTAGGTTATTTTTATTCAAATGTCAAATTCCCTTTATGAGTCTACTGTTTTTATACTTCACTGGCTCTATTATTAATTAATGCAAGTTCTACAGGATCATGAGGACCTATGGTTTTAATGTGGCTCTGCTTTATTCTTTGGCCCATGGGTTATTTAGAAGTATGATTTAAATTTTTCAAACGTATACAGGTGTTATGTTTTTTATATCGATCAATAACTTGATTAACTTATGATAAAAGAATATAATTTTTATGAAGCAATCATTTGAATTTTGTGAGCTCATAAAATGGCGAAGCATATGATCAACTTTTATAAATGTTCCATGTGCTTGAAAGGATGTGTATTCTCCAATTGTTCCATATAAGTCCATTACGTCAAGCTTGTTCATTATATTGTGGATTTGTTAATGTTCTTTGCAGTTCTATCAATTTTTATTGTGTTTAGAAAGGAATTATCAAGTCTTTCTAGTGAAACAAACTGTTTATGAATATGTAGTAACACTGTGGTTCTTGCAATAAAAATTAAAGATATCTGGTTAATATTTAAATTATAAACCACTTGATCCTTTTAGTTTAAAATATTCTGTGTTCATATTAGTATGCCTCATAAGTAGACTATAATTATGTTTTTTTGAAGCTAGGCTATCTCTGTCTTTGACTCAAGAGTCAGTCCATTTACAGTGTCTATGTATTCATATATTCATTCTGTATACATTTCTGTATTTTTTACCCTGTACTAGTTTGGATGTTATATTCTATTATTTAATGGTTATCCTAGATATTTGATAATAGATAGCTAAGATCACAAACACTAAAGTTATTAATACTTTTTTCACCTTTTCCCAAACAATGCAGACTTTAGAATGTTTTAACTGATTATCCACCCCTTGACATGATCCCCCCATAATTATAGTTATACATTGGATTTTTTAACTCTAGAAATCACCCACTACTGTTCTACTTTAAACAATCAATGTTTGCTTAGATTTACATTCTTTGCTCTGTTTATTTTTGTAGCTCTTATTTCCTTCTGGCATCACTAATTTCTTTCTGAAGAACATTCTATAAATGTACCCATTGGAGAGGCTTTCGGTAGCCTCAGAAAATGACTTTACTTTATCGTTGTTCTTAAAAACTAATTTCACTGGATAGAGAATCCTAGACTAACAGCACTTCAAAGATGCCATTCCACCAATTTTTAGCTTCCATTGTTTCTGGTGAGAAATCAGCCATCTGGCAATCTAGTTCTCTCTGGATGCTTTTCAGATCTTTGTCTTTTCTATTCTGCAGGTTCATGAAGATGTTATATGTATGTATTTTTAAACATTCTTTCTTGGAATTCCTAAACCTGTAGTTTAATATTTAAATCTTCAGAAGTCTTAGCTAGTACCTCTGTAAGCTAGTACCTTGATGCACTGCCTTTACATCATTCTATGGTTCCTCCTATCAGAATCTCTGTTAAGCATACATTAGACCTTTTCACACTGTCTTAATCTTCAATCTCACCTTCAGGCTTCCCCTATCCTTCTCTCTCTCTCTCGGCTGTGTTCTGTGTAACCTGCTCAGTCCTATACTTCACTTGTCCTATCTTCGGCCATGACCAACCTGCTATTTAGTCCATTCACTGCATTCTTCTTTTCAGTTATTTATACGTTTTACTTTTTAAAGCTCTTTTGTCAAGTCCACCCAGTTAATTTGGATAGTCAATTTTTCTTAAAAATGCTTTTCAATATTTATTTCTTGATGCATATGAATTATATATAATAATTCTAAATAGGTGAATCTAATTCTGCTATTCGTTTTTTCTATTGGCTTGTTTTCATGCTGATGTTTCCCCCATGTAGTTGGTGAATTGTCAAATTAGGAGATCATGCTGTTTAGGCTTTTATCTTTGTGAATTCCTTGAGGATGGTATGGAAAACTCATTGTTTTAAAGAAGATTTAAATTCACTTCTAACACATATTTTGGGCTACACCAACCAGGACCTGTTCCACCAAATTAAAAATGGGGGCCATACAAGTAATATGGATTATAGGTGCAAATTCCACAAGAGAATTTAGTTATTCTCCAAGGTAGTTATTTATTTATCGTCCTGCCCTATCTATCACCCAGGGAGAGAAAGTCAAATACATCCTCTGTCTCTCTGCGTAGGTTTTCTTTTTCTATGGTTATTGCACTGAAGATAGTACCTCAGGGGATCCGTTTTATGCAGAAAGCTTCTCTCACCCTTTGGACCAAGGCCTTGTCTCCTGCCATCTCTGGACTTTTAAAACTCCATCTCCAGTCTGGCTGGGATTGGTTGCTCACCCTGGGAAATGCCTAGTGTCCACCTGTTGCCCACGTAGTTGATAAATTTGCACTTTCTCAGAGAAATACTCTGGTAACCCATTAGCTCAACCGTGCGCTGAAAAGTTCTTTAATATTTTCCCATGAGTTTTAGATATACTGTGGTAGGAGAGATTTAATTGAATATCTGTTCTACCATATTACTAAAAAACAGCAGTAACATGGTTCTGTATTTCTAAAATGCACTTATTATGTGCATCGTTAATGTACAGTGAACGTTTGTAAGTGAAGAACAGAGTGACTATTTTGTTTATAAAAACATTTCTTGTAAAGATTTCTGTACAGGGCTCTACATCATAATATATGGGCTATTTTGGGGAGACAGGGAAGTTATACTGTACTGTTGACACTTATATTTTAATATCATTTAAATCATATATTGCAGCATACTGTAATTGAGGGTCCAAACTGCCAACTACATTTAAACAGCCCACTCTTTAGATGACAATGATCATTGCTCCAAGTAAAGTACTAGTCATCTTTTTTATTTTTATATCCTAGTTGGACTCTGTCTTGACATGGGTTTTAAATAGATCATAGAACAATGGATATCATCATGACCTATTCAAGTACGTGAACATGATTCAATTTCTTCCTTCTCCCAAAGAACAAAAGGGTGGTTAGCAAAAAGTATACTCATGATGTCAATAAATATGAAAGTCACAAAACAGACAAAAGTCTGTTTTTCAGTTGTATTTTTCTTCAGAGATGACAGATTATGAGCATGTAAAGTATTTTCAGCATAAGAAGAAAATTTTAGTAGATTTTAGTCCAGAAAACAATATACTCATTAGATTATGTTCTGACCCACACGCACCTAAATGCAAACTTTACTAGCCATGTCCCACGTTATATCCCTTGGAAATGAGTCACCTGTTTAGCTTTCTTGCATATGTTCACAATATTACTAAGACACATATTTTCTGAGACTTCTAGAAGATAACCCAATTATGTAAATTATAAGGATATATAAACCAGTGACTTAAATTGGACATCATCTAAAATAAAGCACATGTAGACAAACTAGGACTTAAAAATGCATCACTTCTCTGAATCTCTTAAGGGCATTGCTGCCAGGGCCCCTAGTAAGTGTAAAACGTTGTATTATATAATTTTTACTTGAATAAACCATTTGACTTAAAGAGCATTTTGATTTAAATATCATGTCTGTCTTTGTTCGATGGCTTTTTCTTACTCAGAAAAAAAAAAATTTTTTTTTGTCATCTGCTACATTACCCAACAAGAAACCACTGCAATTACAGGTCTCAACAAGTTTTACCTTGGCTATCTGATTGGAAAGATGGAAAATCAGATCAGAGAATGCCTGTTAACTCATTTCTATAATATTGTGAACACATACAAGTTAGGCGAAGTTCGTCTAGAGTATAAATCTGTGGGGTCTACTAAATCTTGCTAGGTAGTAAAATACCACCTTTACTCCTTCGTTTGCTTTCTCCCAGTCCTCTAGTCACACTGCTTTGTGAACTTTTTTTATTTCAGATGAGTCAGTGGGGATGGAAATATTAACTCATTTGAGATTTACCATGGGTCTGAAAACAAGATGTGAATGAGCTCAGCGATGAACCAGAGACATCAGGACACATGCAAGAGGTCTCCAGTCAGTTATCACGACATTGCTTGAAAGTCAAACTTATACTTGTATGGAATCAAGCAATGGCAAGTTGGAGAAAGACTACTTTCTATTTCATTTCTTCCCTGGAACAAACATCTTCAGCTCTTTGTGGATTCTGGCTCTCCCTCTCACTGTTTCGATTCCCTCTTGACATCTGATGTGCCCATTCTCCTTGGCATGTTTTGATTCTGTTTGAATCTGAGTGAAAACCTTCCATCTGAGTCTACTTCAAAAGCCCCCTTAGAAGGGGAGAGGGGAGCAAGCCATAGGGATGTGTTTGAGGTGTTCTCCAATATATCACTCAGAGCGGCTGTTTCTGACTGCTTGTGTTGTTCTTGATAATATTACCACTTTATATCACACTCTCCACTTCTCAAAGTATTTTAACCTCATCTGATTCTCACTTCAACCCTGTGATGTAAGCAAAACAGACATTACTTCTCTTATTTTACAAGTGAGAAAATTGAGTCAGTAAGACAGTGATAAACTGTGACAGGCCAAAGACTAGATCTGGGTCTCCTGGGTCCTTCTCTAAAGCCTTATCACTCTTCCAGCAAGACTCACAAGGACCCACATCCCTAAGTCTTTGAATGATTGACAAGATTTCCTGACTTCTTCGCCTGCTACCCTACTTATTTTGTGAGGCAGAGGCACTTTATTTCCTCATTGCTATTGATGACAGCATATTTGACAATATCTTTTATAGAATCCCCACGATCATTTATTTAACTTGAGTTATAAGGAGGAAATGCTGGGAATCTTAAAAAACTTAAGAAGAATGGAAAATAGCTGAAAATGGATTTTCACCCTGTCTTCAGCAAAAAGCTTAAGAAATATATTTTTTAAAAAAGGTAAATTAAAAATTTTAAGAAGGAAAAAAATCACACAGTCCACTTTTTGGTGATTAGTTTTTGTGAGACAATTAAGACAATAGCTTCTGATGTGACTACAATTATACATAGTCCCTGAGGCTTCAATGATATTAATTTTTTTATTATACTAGCAAAAAACTCAAAATATACTAGGAAAACTCATTCAAAATAACTACTATGGACTGAATGTTTCTGTCTGCCCCACCCCTAATTAATTCACACGTTGAAACCCTAATCCCAATGTGATGATATTTGGAGATGAGGCCTTGGGGAGGTAATTAAGTGATGAGAGTGGTACCATCATGATGGGATGAGTGCCCTTATCAGAAGAGATACAAGAGAGCTTGCTTCCCTTCTCTCTCTTTGCCATGTAAGAAGGCAGTCATCTACAAGCCGAAAACCAAATCTGCCAATACCTTGATATTAGACTTCCCAGCCTCCAGAACTGTGAAAAATAAATATTTGTTGTTTAAGCCACCCAGTCTATAGTATTCTGTTAGAGTAATCTGAACTAAGACAATGACAAACGATACATAAAATAAGATTATAGTCACAGACCTTTTGATAGCCTAATATTGAAAGAATTTTAAACATGAACTTAAACTGTGACAGTTTCTATACTTAGCAATACACATTGTGAATCCTCTTTTTGGCCCTCAGGAGTAATATATACAATATTTAAAGAAATTAATAAAAGTTAGCATTCATCAACTGCTCCAAAGTCTAACAGATACACTGCAGACAAGGAAAGAAAATGAAAAAATATATTATAGTATTAGAGTATTAGGTAGTAATAGAATACTACTAAGCATTAGCATCAGAAAATATCATATGTAAATGACTAGCAAGTATTAAAAAAAAGCTGAAGAATATTTCTTCTGGAGGGTTAGAAGTATTGCTAGTTTGACACACACATACATAGACCCACACACACGAGTGCATGTAAAAACTGGTGAAATCTGAATAAGGTGTGTAAATTGCATTAATGTCAATTTCCTAGTTTTGATATTTTACTATAATTACATATGTTGTTACCACTGGGAGAATTTAGGCGAAGGATATGGGGGACTTGTACTATTTCTGAAACTCTCTGTGAGTTTATGATTTTTTTTTTAAGTTTAAAATTATTGTAGGTTTGAAGAATTTGTATAGTTATTTATAATGTTGGTTGTAATTCAAATAGAATATTTCAGTCAGAACACAAAATATTGACAATAAAATAAATAAATCTCAAGTGGTCAAACTGCTTTAGAAGTATTTTCTCACCTCTGCCATTTTCCCTCTTCCTTAACCTCCCCAGCCTAGTAAAATGACTTATTCACCATTAAATGAATTCATTGTTAACTATGCTAGCCCACGTTTAAAGGAAAGAATAAATAGCTTGATTTATCAGAAAACCTAGTTCTATACCTCACTTCTGTTGCTTTCCCAAATATAATGTTGCATGGAATGATGAAGTACAGTAAAACCCACAGCAGGTTAACATATACACACTACTATATATAAAAGAGATAACCAACGAAGACCTATTGTATAGCAAAGGGAACTATACTCAATATTTTGTAATAACCTATAAACGAAAAGAATCTGAAGAAGGGGTAAGGGAGACAATTTCTCAGGCCTCCACTGTGGTGGAAAATGAAATCAGGCTGTTCACAAAGCTCTAACTATATGGAATAAAAGCTAGTATGTAGGGCTTCCCTGGTGGCGCAGTGGTTGAGAGTCCGCCTGCCATTGCAGGGGACACGGGTTCGTGCCCTGGTCCGGGAAGATCCCACATGCCGCGGAGCGGCTGGGCCCGTGAGCCATGGCCGCTGAGCCTGCGCGTCCCGAGCCTGTGCTCCGCAACGGGAGAGGCCACAACAGTGAGAGGCCTGCGTACAGCAAAACAAACAAACAAAAAAACCTAGTATGTGTGTGTATATATATATATATATATATATATATATATATATATATACACACCTGAGTCACTTTGCTGTACACCTGAAGCTAACATAACATTGTAATCAACTATACTTCAATTAAAAAAAAAGCTCACGGCAGGCATTTATGTACACGTGTTATGTATATAGTCCTGACCAAGACAGTAACCAGCTTTTTATCAGCCTACCTCTCTTCCTACCCTTGTCTTACGGATCAACAACAATGTCAAGGCACTAGGGTATGAGAGATCCCTTTGATGAAATATATTAATCATGATGATGAAATGAGGCCCTTTTTCTTGGCTCCCTGGTTAATACTCTAAATTTACCCCACCATGCTTTTCGGTTCCTCTTTTTGTTTTAATGATTAGTTTTCTACATGTTACTTGAGCTTATTTCTATGAATTCAGATCGCCCATGCCTGTCTATATCCCCTAGTGATTCCATGATGCTATTCCTTCCCCACTGGGTCTATTAAGAGCCCCACCACTCTGCTCTTCCAACTCCCTAACCTCTTATCACAGTGTTCTGTTCAGTCTTTGAAACTTAGACCTACTGGTTTTTACTCCATGTAGTCAGAGCTATGGGAACAGCTTGATCTCATATTCCACCACCAACGTAAGCCTGAGAAATTGTCTCCTTTACCTCTTGACTATGAATATTCAGAAATTAGTCATTCCTGCTGATTCTTTTTAGGTGTGTTTTTAATAAGCTGGGAGTCAAGTGTTTTCAAAGTTCATTAAATGTGGATCCGGAGGATCCGATTCTTCCCTGGAACTGGAGGGACAACATGATGCCCACCTTTTCCACTGGACATCTGTCTGCTTTGTTAGGATAATTACTACCTACAATTCCAGAACATAGAAATATAACACTTTCTGTACTGGCACAAAAACAGAAATATAGATCAATGGAACAGGATAGAAAGCCCAGAGATAAACCCACGCATGTATGGTCACCTTATCTTTGACAAAGGAGGCAAGAAGACACAATGGAGAAAAGACAGCCCCTTCAATAAGTGGTTCTGGGAAAAATTGGAGAGCTACATGTAAAAGAATGAAATTAGAACACTTCCCAACACCATACACATAAATAAACTCTAAATGGATTTAAGACCTAAATGCAAGGCCAGACACTATAAAACTCTTACAGGAAAACATAGGCAGAACACTCTAGGACATAAATCACAGCAAGATCTTTTTTGACCCACCTCCTAGAATAATGGAAATAAAACCAAAAATAAACAAATGGGACCTAATGAAACTTAAAAGCTTTTGCACAGCAAAGGAAACCATAAACAAGATAAAAAGACAATCCTCAGAATGGAAGAAAATATTTGCAAACAAAGCAACTGACAAAGGATTAATCTCCAAAATATACAAGCAGCTCATGCAGCTCAATATCAAAAAAAAACCCAAACAACCCAATCCAAAAATGGGCAGAAGACCTAAATAGACATTTCTGCAAAGAAGATATACAGATTGCCAACAAGCACATGAAAGAATGCTCAACATCACTAATCATTAGAGAAATGCAAATTAAAGCTACAATGAGGTATCACCTCACACTGGTCAGAATGGCCATCATCAAAAAATCTACAAACAATATATGATAGAGAGGGTGTGGAGAAAAGGGAATCCTCTTGCACTGTTGGTGGGAATGTAAATTGATACAGCCACTATGGAGAACAGTTTGGAGGTTCCTTAAAAAACTAAAAATAGAACTACCATACGACCCAGCAATCCCACTATTGGGCATATACCCTGAGAAAACCATCATTCAAAAAGAGTCACGTACCACAATGTTCACTGCAGCTCTATTTGCAATAGCCAGGACATGGAAGCAACCTAAGTGTCCATCGACAGATGAATGGATAAAGAAGATGTGGCACATATATACAATGGAATATTACTCAGCCATAAAAAGAAACAAAATTGAGTTATTTGTAGCAAGGTGGATGGACCTAGAGCCTGTCATACAGAGTGAAGTAAGTCAGAAAGAGAAAAACAAATACCGTATGCCAACGCACATATATGGAATCCAAAAAAATGGTACTGATGAACCTAGTGGCAGGGCAGGAATAACGATGCAGATGTAGAGAATGGACTTGAGGACACGGGGAGGGGGAAGGGTAAACTGGGATTAAGTGAGAGAGTAGCACTGACATATATACACTACCAAATGTAAAATAGATAGCTAGTGGGAAGCAGCCGCATAGCACAGGGAGATAAGCTCGGTGCTTTGTGACCACCTAGAGGGGTGGGATAGGGAGTGTGGGATGGAGATGCAAGAGGGAGGGGATATGGGGATATATGTATACGTATAGCTGATTCACTTTGTTGTACAGCAGAAACTAACACAACATTGTAAAGCAATTATACTCCAATAAAGATATTTTTTTAAAAAAGAAATACAACGCTTTCTTTTTAAGCAAGCAATGAACTCTGTCAGGAATGCTGTTATTTTTTTGAAAATTATTAAAGAACTTACCAGGAAATATTTTAGTTATCAATATTAATCCCTTCCAGCCCTTCTTTCCTCCCTCCCTCCATCCGTCCCTCCTTACTTTCTCAAGTCCAGATAATTCACATCCTATGTCCTAGGCATCTTCTAAGCAAGGGGCATACAGAGTTGAATTATCCAAAGTTGTGGTGTTCACAGTCTTGGTGGGGAAGATTCTGAGTCAAGGATAACAAAAGCTTTCTTCCTTACCTATGGAAACACCACTTTGATTTTAACTTTCTAGCTCTGTTTCCCTTGGTATCTGAAAAAGGTGGAATGTCAGCTACCAAGCAACCCTGCTTATGGTAAAAAAATGAAAGTTGGTTGGTGAGTGACCATGAACAGGGAGGTCTGTGGCCAGAACAATAAACACATGGTGAGGAGTCTTGGTTTTGGGCTTCTGAGAGTGGACCCTGGAAATTGAGTGTGCCCTTCCTTGTGAGGCCCTGGAAGCTCTATTCATAGGCGTTTGCAAGAAATATTGTTCCTAGGAGCCTGGGGTTTCTAGGGCAAAGGGACTCTCACACCTTTCTTTCTAGCACACCTGAGGTGTCACCTGGGTGTCACTTGGGTCGTGGTGGGAGACAGGGGAAGAGTAGAAAATAGTCCTGGAACTGGTGAGCATTCTTCCTAAAGAAATACAGCTATTGCCTTACTAGTACATTATATTTCTATCCATCTGATTACCACTTGTGGCCTAATGGGTTCTATGAGTTCAACTGACCAACTGAACCTAAGATCACTGACAGGGGTGTTGTAAGACTTATGCAAATAATTACCAAGTATTGAGGTACACACTAATCAAGGTTCATGTACAAAGTGTTACAGGAATTTCTGCTCCAAGAGTTCTGACTTGGGGTTGGTGTGTACGAAAATGCTTGGTATGCAGCCTAAACAACTCTCTCCTCCTTACATCTGAGCTGATTTTTCCTGTAATTTCTCATCCTCATAATTAACAGAAAATTTCATAATTAGAACTCATGAAAGCATGAAATAGGCGGTATATACTGAATGTGTATACCAAGAGACCAGAAAAAGATCTATAAAGATAATGAAAGAAATCATGACCTGTATCATATTATAATTTTGATTTTTGTGGTCTATTTCTTTCCATACATATTTCTCTTCTCCAAATGTATACTGAAAACCACCTCATAGAAATAATTCTAAAGTAGCAAAAACAAGAGACCAGGATGCTAGAATGTGCCCTATGTAGACAATCAATGTTTCAATTTTACCTGTGCTCCTGTACATAGGTAAATTCTCATTTTATGAATATTATAATGATCTAGTTAAGGGTATGTAATGAGACTACTCCCATGTTCTGGTCCATAATTAATGAACTTTTCTGAGTCATCATTCAGCAAATATTTATTGAGTACCTAACACATCCTAAGGAATGTATTAGTCACTAAGGATTCAAATAGTGAGAAAAATAGACATGATATAATGTATTTTCAATGAATTCCATTGGCCTGGAAATCCTGACTAATAAGCAGTAATTCACAAGCCTTTGTTCATTTGGCAGTAAACTATTTACAGTCCTGCTTCTATTTGCTTTTGCTAAAATATTCATGTAAAGATACCATTCAGTACCTATACACCATGAAATGGCCTAACAATATCTGTTTTTCTCAAAATCTGTTAACAATTGACTGATGGAGAACAGTGATCTTATAACTGTTTGACTTCACTTTGCTTGAGACTGCTTCCATATCATAAATGAACTGTCAAAACACTTCTAAAGACTTGAGGTGTACTTTGCAGGGAATAATGATCTAAAATAGGTGACTATTACCTAATCCTATTTGTCTGCAATACAGTAGGTAAACCGGCTCCAGAGTCTGAGAAGTTGGGTGGCGCTTGGTCCCAGCGTCCCTTTGCACTCTGAGAAAGAAGTCCTGAAGTATAGATAAGTAACTTGCACACCTTATATTCACTGGGCTATCATCATTTCAGCTCAGCTCCACCAAGCAACGGCCAGCCTTTCCATTTCTTGATAGCTATTTCTGGTTCTCTCTGCGGAGTTCATCAGAGCCATTTCCTCACACGCTGGAAGGTTCTCAACATTATGGAAGTATGAAACCAACAATTAAGGAAAGCCTTCCTCCAAAACATATAATTTACCATAATCCCTAATTATCAACTCAGCATTTTAACACAGAAATCCTATTTCATTTGGAAGTAACATAAGCGATGTATCTTTATTATGACGGTATTTGCATGAGTTTATGAGCAGGGGTTGGCAAACGTTTTCTGTAATGGGCCAAACAGTAAATATTTCAGGCTTTTTGAGCCACATACAGTCTCTGTCACATATTCCTCTTTTTAAAAAAACCTTTTGAAAACGTAAATGCGGTTCTTAGCTAGAGAGTCACTGGGCAGATTTACCTATATTGTACAGTTTGCTAATCTCTGTTTTCTAGGCATGAAGGGTAAATACAGTCTTATAACCATTTATGTCTTTTGGGGAACCAAAAAACACATGCTTCTACCTTTTCTACCTCCACTTCCTATGATTTGATATTAATACTGAATATTTTTTAATGTTAATTCATCATCCCAACAATTATTATGTATCATTCATATCCACTGGTATCATTTCCATTTGAAAGCATGCTTAATACAATTTGCAGTTTACACATCAAATCAATGAAGGTAATAAGGTTCACTTATTTATTATTTGCCAGATAATCTCATCTAGCTTCTCACATTTAATTTAATTTGATGTCTCCAATAATCTTGCACTGCATGTACTTTCATCCCCGTGTTATAGGAAAGGTAATGGAGATTCTTACGGGTTAAGTGACTTCACCAAGGAAATACAGCCAGTCTACTGCAAAAGAACTTGAACCCAGATCTCCTGACACCAAGTCCTAGTGTTTCCACAACAGCAAATGCACAATCAATTTATAGAAGAACATGCATCCATCTTCAGGCACACACATACTCAGCAGGGCCAAATAAAGTCATGATGACTTGAGACTTTTCCTGAGAGGAATGCTCAGAACTGCACCTTTGAAACTATTTGGATCACTGCCCATAGGTTCTTTTTAACAGGGTACCATAAAGTGCAAACAATACAAGGCAGATCAAGCAAATCAACTGCCTAATGAACTTTCAAAAGACACAGGATTGGGCTTCCCTGGTGGCCCAGTGGTTGAGAGTCCGCCTGCCGATGCGGGGGACGCGGGTTCGTGCCCTGGTCCGGGAAGATCCCACATGCCGCGGAGCGGCTGGGCCCGTGAGCCATGGCCTCTGAGCCTGCGTGTCCGGAGCCTGTGCTCCACAAGGGGAGAGGTCACAACAGTGAGAGGCCCGCGTACAGCAAAAAAAAAAAAAAAAAAAAAAAAGACACAGGATTTCATACAATCAATGAAAATAATATTTGAGAATAGCTTTAGTCATTCTGAAAGCTTTTGTTGAAAGAGGATACAGCAGAGCGAGATTTAGTGAAAATGTAACAAGTCTGGCGACCTGACAGTGGCTTTAAATGAGAATGATTTGTCAATAAAATGATTCCAAATGGCCCTTAGAAAAACCGATAAAGATTTTTATAAACTGAGTCTGTTTATGACTCTACTAAAATTCAAATTTCATAATATTACATAAAAACGACAACTGTAAACATGATTCATTTTTGTCTGATGTAAGAATGGCTATAGCTGCGCGTTCTGTTAGATAATAAACTACATGTATTTTCATCATTTTAGCTTTATTGTTTAAAATAAAACACCATTTGCATCGTTCATTATAAGACTCTGGCCCCAATTTAAGTGGATTCATTTCTAATGTTTTCTCCTCCCAACACCCATTTATCCCAATAATGAGTCCCTTATGCACTGCTTCTCCAAAACGGGAAGGTTGTAGATTAAGTGAGAGAATAAGGAACTTGCTCCCCTCTCTTGAGAGTGCGGGAGCAGTCACAGAGTTTGAGTCCCTGCCACATCCAGAATTGGCTTGTCATCTTGACCTTCACTGTATATTCTATGCAAGGCCCTTTCCATATCCTAAATGCTTTTTTCTCAAGTCACTGGAATGCACCAGCTGTTTACACCAAAACAATCATGAGAAGGATATTCCCCCATGAATACGATGTGATAATAGAAAATGTCAGGCCCTAAGTCGCAATGATCAGCATCAGGAAGATTTCCTTTGAAGCAGTCATGCAGTTTCTTAAGTCCGGTATAAGGCTCTTTTTTCCTTAGTTGACACATTACTTGCTTTGGCTAGGTGTGAGGCCACACTTACAGACACAGGGGAGGCCCATGGCTGGATGTCATTCTGCCTGGTGTTCTTTATTAAAGTTAGACATTGGGACACAGGGAAACTCTTTATGTCCCAAGAGAAGTGTGTTCATAGAACTGCACTGGGTGATATTTAAGAACAAGAGTCTCATCCTTTGTTGACCTAGTATCTAAACATCTTAGCATATAAAAGAAAACATTATGTGTTAATGCTACTAATGTTTTATTCTAGCATTCAGATTGATTCAACTTTTCCGACTCCAAAAAACAGGATAAAAGAAAACAACTGTATTGAGACAACTATTTCGGGTTAAAGCATTTATTTATAGCATTCTTCATTATCTTCCCTATGTAACAGTTCTAGAAAATGTAGTAGTTCGAGGCGACAATCTCAGATATTTGAAATCTTTATGGCAAAATTAACTAACATTCTCTCAAGAGTGGTCATTTTCCAACATGCCCCCCATGCACTCCCTTTTTCAACAGATTGGTTTTTTTTCCCTTCAAGTCTCAGATCACTGAGATCACCAAACTGCCTCCTTCCAACATTTTGACCACTTTCCTGTTCAGTGACCATCACTGGGACAGCAGGTAGACAACCAGGAAGGCAATCACAGGCTAGTTAAATCTCAGTGAGGTAACAAACTTTGTGAAGGGTGGAAAAGAGATTTAAACTGATTAGTCAGAAGAGGCACTGCTGGACATATTATGTGTTTGATAACCATCAGTCAATAGCTCGGACAATCATAAAACTGTGTCCTTTTCAAAAGGAGAAAAGCAAAATGACTTTACAAACATTTTCTTTTCCTCTCCCTCTGCCACTTTAAAATGGAAGAATTCTGGATCCTTGCTGTTAACCAAATGGCATTTACAGCTCTCAGTTGGCATGGGGCAGCTGAGAATCTAAAATGAGGAATGCTTATTTCATTTCCATTTCCATGGAAACCAGTCACCAACTGGTGAAAACAAGGTAGATCAAATTTTTGAACAAGAATGTTGAAATGATCACTGTTTTAAAACTTTTCTCTTGCGTTGGGATGGAGAGCATATTGTAATCTCAGGAACATACGGAGATGTGTGTTCACCACTGCTTTTAATTCTTTTCATAATCACAATAATTATTGTATTCGCATAAGTGTTTTGGGTCATTCTTTGAAGGACAGATTGCTATAAATCCAATAAATAAGTCATATAATAAAATGCAAAATTAAATGAGTTTTTTGTTTGTTTGTTTGTTTTTGCGGTACGCGGGCCTCTCACTGTTGTGGCCTCTCCGGTTGCGGAGCGCAGGCTCTGGACACGCAGGCTCAGTGGCCATGGCTCACAGGCCCAGCCGCTCTGCGGCATGTGGGATCTTCCCGGACTGGGGCACGAACCCGCGTCCCCCGCATTGGCAGGCGGACTCTCAACCACTGCACCACCAGGGAAGCCCTTAAATGAGTTTTTAAGGGCTATTTTAAAATCAAGAAAACCTTAGAGCAATCAAGTAAACTTAAGAACTCCTTTCAAAACTTACGATCATCTTCTTCTTCTTCTATGTCCTCCTAGCAAACGTGTGAGGAAAGAAATGTAATTTCCAGAGAACGAGTGGACTCTGACCAGTTTTCTTGAAGAAATTCAGAAGGAATATTCAATTTTTTGAAACTCGACTATGAAAATCTGACTTTGAAAAGACCCTTGAAACAACCAGTTGTTACAGTGGAGATGATCTCCCTAAGCTCTGGGATCCATTTAGCTTTTCCAAGAGAATTTCAGACTCGCACCCTCCCCTGGCTCCACCCAAATCCAGATACCACTTCCACTGTTTGCACATTTAGAATTTAAATATTCCAATTGAGTAGAAACATTTCCCCTGGAGAAATAACAGGAGGAAAAGTGTCAATGATTCATTTCACTTGCAGCTATGTCGCTAGGCATTCCTGATGACGAAACTGCTAAAGTAGTGCTAATGCCCTGCGTTGTTACATAGGCTAGTAGGGCCTATAGTACCCTGAACATTCAGAATGCGTTACCTGTAATTCTCACAGAAAACTGCGAGAAGCTATTTTTGCCCCCATTTTATATATAGGAGACAATTAAGTCTCCCAGTGGCAAAAAGACTTATCCTAAGTTATTCCTACAACCGTTCAGTGTGTTTCCCCATGTCAGACTTTCACATTCACAGTCGTTCTGCTCAGACACCCTTCTCTAATTCCAGCTTGTATTCCCAGTTCAAAAATATCACTATGTCTATTTCCCATCTCTAGATTAATTCTAATCTTCTCATATTGGTAAAAGATAAATATACATGGAAATATATGACCTCAAGCACTGTTATTTTTTGAGTATGAAGAACTCATGTATGATTATTATTTCTAATTTTTCAGCTAAATTCTAAATCTGAAATTGTTCCTTAAGTTGGTCCAATTATTTGATTTGCTTCCTTCCAAGTTATGCTAAATATTTAAGAAGTTTAACCTTAATTTTTAAGATCAACATTGTAGTTAATAAATGAGAATACAATAAGAAGATATTTATGTGTAACGAGACAGAGAGAGAGGGAGACTGATTTTCACTAGATTTCAAATATCTAAAGGAATTATCTCAAAAGTTCCATTAATCAGTAGTATTTGTGCATGGCCCATTTTCACCTTTTCATACGAAAATTACTCAGTGAAAACATTTGTTTTTAGGCTATACTACTTGATTTACCTCCTTACTTAAAGAAAGGCCAGCACATAATATCTGAAAGAAAAAAACCTAAATCAAAGGTTAATTAATTTATAATTTCTTCTCTGATGGCTAAGAAATAACAATCAGTTGATATTAATGAACACAGCCCACCGTAACTTGCAACATTTTCTTTCCATGCAAACTGAACTCTGTTTTTCAGAGTCTAAATGGAAGCTCCTTAATTTTAGCTAAGGAAAATACTCACAAGTATTCCGTATAAAGGGAAGTTTTCTTCCTGTTACTGAAACTATTATTTATAGTCATTTAAGACAAATAGAAACAAACAAACAAAAATGGCAGTCAGGGCAATTTTACACAATAACTTGGAATATCAGAGGAAGGACGAATTAAAATTAACTTAAAACTTGTATTTCTGACACTGGTTTTAAATTCTTCACCAATAAAATCTTGGTTTTTTTTTTTTTTTGCGTTTCCTAGCCTTTTTTCCTTCCCTGGTTTCTCAAGGAAAAAAGGGGCAATGGTCTTGCCACAGAGCAGGGATAGGCTGAAACTCAGCTTTCAATTGGGTTAAGTTAGTAATAAGCATAACGCATACCAAGATTACATGTTATGGTTAACAGTTGCAAAGCATGGTAGAATGATAACCACTTATTGAATGCCTATTATACACCAGTCTCCAACACAAATGAAGCATGCTATTTTCAGAGAGCTGTAAAAAAATTGATTAAAGCTAGAGTATGATGCAGTATAAGTTAAAAAAATAGTGGACATATTATGAATCCTTTGCATATATCTAAGGAGTTTGGACTTGGTCATAAAGGGCTTGAAGATAGAGTAAAAACATGTTCAGATTTGAAATTTAGATAAAGAGGAGGTTCTAGGGAAAATAAGAAATTTCTGGCTTCTCCCCTTAAAAAAAAAGAAAAACCCAAAATGTCTAAACAGAAAGGTGCTTTTTATTCCAAAGCTTGTAAGGAGCCCACTAATACTAAGACACTTCCAGCCACTACAGACATTCTCTCAGTAATGATTATTCCCTCCCATCAGTCATTTTTCAAGTCCCAGGTCAAATGCCACCACCTACAGAAGACTTCCCTAAAATGTCTACCTACCTCCAGTGACAGCTCATCTAAACCTTATTTCTCTGGTCTGTAGCACTGGTTTACAATCGTTTGTTTGGTTCTGTATAAACAGAACTCTTTAGTTCAAATCTTGTTTTATGAGAAATACCACCAACTAAAATAGATTTTAATGAGGTTTTTAAAAAGGGGAAGTTTAGTTGAGGAAGATGGAGCTAGACCCATTCACACAGCCTCCTGAGTGACAGTTGGAAAGCCTGTAGGATCCATCAACAGACTCTAAGGTTCCATGAAACACTTTTGGAAAAACAATGGTCTCCAAATCACATCTTGCCTAATGGCTTCTTTTAACTGTATTAGTTAAATGATGGATCAAATCTTAAATTTCTACATATTCTAAGTATATCACCAGCTTGATTTTTAAGTGCTATTCTCCTAGTAGGTATTCAAAAAATCTTTTCTGAATGAAACTATATGCCATAACATAAGCACCAAATTCTCAAAAATAACAATTATTGCCATGAATTAAAAGTATCTATTACTTATGAACACTATATTCAAAAAAAGAACACCTACTATCATGTTCCAAATTAGAGTGCACTATGTGATACAAAGAACATGAATTTGGAAGCCAGATTCTCTTTCATGAGCTATGTAAACCTGCCTCGAATTTTATTTTCTTCCCCTGGAAAAAAGGGGACAGCAATAACATTTCATTTCAGGTTCTGTGCTGCAACTGAGTTAAGCAGAAAAGTACTTTGTTCAAAGGATACTGGGAAGCTCCGAATGGTTGGGAACACAGAAGACACAGAATTAGCAAGATGGAGGTGAAGGACTGAGAAAACACCTGGCTGTTCTGTGAGGAAGGATCTGCTGGGAGAAGGAGCGGGTGGGAAGAAAGAACACAAGCGAGTGAGTGAGAGCTTACTTGGCCCTTTCTGTCACCAGGCTGCACATGTGCTACTGATTTTTAGAATCTAGACCATACGGTTCATGTCCGAGACTAGAGCAGTGCAGGATGAGCAAATCACTATTGGATCTGGTAATTCCAGCCGCCATACTGGAGAGCAGTCTTGGCTCTCCACCAAGACTCAAAAGACAGAACATTCCTTATACATAAAAAAGAATGCAGGGCTCCCCTGGTGGCGCAGTGGTTGAGAGTCCACCTGCCAATGCAGGGGACGCGGGTTTGTGCCCCGGTCTGGGAAGATCCCACATGCCGCGGAGCAGCTGCGCCCGTGAGCCATGGCCGCTGAGCCTGCGCGGCCTGTACTCGGCAACAGGAGAGGCCACAACAGTGAGAGGCCCGCGTACCGCAAAAAAAAAAAAAAAAAAAAGAATGCAGACACTGGGGGACCAAAACAACTACCTACTACCTATCTGATACGAATTTTTATAAGTCAAAAGAATACATGTAAAAATGCTTTGTGAACTGTGAAGTTCTAAATAAATTATTATCCTTGGTAAATGGCTCCTCTGTATTTGAGAAGGTGAAATCTGAGATGGCTTGAAAGGACTAATGCCAGTCGAGGGAACCAGAAAACCTGCTCTTTTTTCTCATCTCTCATGGAAAACATATACTGACCCTGCTGAACTGTATTTAAACTTTGCTGAGTTTATAGCCCAAGGCAAAAGCAGCCAGGGTTTCTTTGGGGGACAAAGTTGTTCTCCGCTCTCCCGCCCAAATTATGTACCAAGCTCCTCAAGGCTATAGAACTGCTCACAGGAAAACCACATAAGCAGCTCATGTACATTGGATGACATAGCCATGACTTTTCAAGTATGAACAACATGTAGTGTTGGTCGCTGTATCAGCACAGTTATGCTTGGTATGGGTCAAAACATCCTCTCAGTTTAGAAAAGGATCATTCAATTTTATTAAACAACTTATCTAATAGTTACTTGGGCCTCCGTCCCCCATTCACAATGTCCTGGTTTACTCCAAATACACGTGTGGGAAATCTGTGTGTATTATATTCATATAGATTTCAGAAACCTATACATCTTATTAAAAAACACGTGAATTTAAGATGAGTACCACTGTTAACAAAGTTGACTTTCTGAGCATAAGTGAAAACAACATCTCCCTGACAAGAGACAAGGAAAAACGTAACAGATATGAATTGTGTGCATTTTGTTTCAACCAAGATGAATTAAATGGAGATAGTATACCTTATAGTTGAAATAAGTTTTACAATGTGGATTTTAACAGAAGCTCATATGATAAAACTGGATGATGATAAATGGAATCAATTGATAGAAAAATAGCACGTATGATCATAAAATCTGGAAAAAGGAATCTCCATATAATTTGCAATGGCATACCTGAATAACTGCTTATATTTGCATTTGAGCTACAAAGATTTCAACAAATATGAATGAACACTCCTACAAGTACACCAGCCAAATAGGTCTTGTTCCCATACTTCCATGTTGTAGAATGTGGTTCCACCATTATAACGCCACTAGTATTACTCCCTGTAGAGGCTGAACAATTTGACACAAATTCAACCAATCGAAAATTAAGCCACAGTTGCTATGGCATCTCTCTATTGGGGAAAACTATAGTCACAATAACTGGGGCCTCTACTGTCCCATAAATGGTTGCATCAAACTGGATGATGAGGCAAATGCATGGTTGTTAATGGAGTGGCTTCTGAGATGTGGGGACCCTTGACCCCTTTTGCCTCCATTTGAATTAAATTTCAACCAAATCCAGTCCTCTAATTCTTTGATCTTTTTCATTCCAAACCCCAGCTCTTTCTCAGATGCTCCATTACCCAGCCTCCCACAATACTTCTTATGTGTTGCGTGAGATGGGCGGATAAGAGAGAGAAGAAAACAAGTGTTTTTGTTTCAAATCTTTCTCTTTCCTCTGAAAAGCATTAAAGGGATCTGCCATTCATTTAGGAAGGAAATAAATTCTATGAAAGAGTCAGATAGCCAATAAAATTAACAACACAAGTCACAGTTAAAGCTGCTGAACCATTCAAGTTCTAGTCAGATCACCCAGTACAAACTATATACACTGGTGCCAAGACCAGGTGATTACTGGCGACAAATGTGTTCCTCTTTCTCTGCACGATGGCAACAAAATACTAGAGCCTATGGGAAGATCAAGGTATCAGGACAGTGGAAAAAGAGAGAGATTTGTGATACAGGGGTGGGAGGGGGCTGCTGGAGGGTTGTGGAGAATATAAGAGTCTATATTCGGCAACCCAGACAGGTGTCGGAGGGGGTGTGATCCAGTGAGAATGAATCTCAGAAAGGGATGACCAACCAAGAGCAAAAAGGTCATACAAAATCTGTAGCAGTCAGCTACCCTCAGCCCAGGATGTCATCACAGGTACTTTATCTGCAATTCATGCAAATTCAAATGCATCTACTAGCATACGTAAATCATATGCAGATGGTGTAAGGATCTCTAAAAATAGGAAGAGGTAAACTCTTCTAGCAAAGGTCAGTCTTTTCTAAAATTCGTGAGATGGCATCTTGTGACGAGAACATGAGGCAGAGCAAGCAGGGATTCAGGGAAATCCACTGCAAAATCACCAGTAGTCAACTGCTCCCAATTCCTTCAAGTTATTTTAGGTGTTCTATAGGCAAGATAATTCGCCACAATTTCCCAAAGCAGGACACATCTTCAAGACTCTACACCCGTCTGAGGGCAGGAAAAGGTTTCTGATTCCCACAGGCTCTCCTGGGTCTCAGTTTCTTCCTCCTATAGAGATTCTTCCTTTCCCAGCCCACATTTCCAGAGCACTCTCAAGGGCTGTCATGTAAGTGTAAAAACATCGGGACAGTGTCTCTTAGGTTATGTGATTCCAACTTCAAACAGTCCATATCTCCATAGAGAGAAAATTCACTACCTGCCGTCTGAGGATCAGACTAAAACTTTATCTTATTACTCTTTATCACCCTTAATAAGATTAACAACCTCCATACCTGTGGCAATTTTACAGAGTTTACCAAAACATTTATCTGCATTAACATGATGACCAGCTGATACTCATTCAAATTTTTTTTAACGCTGTTAATATATACTAGTAGAATTGTTTAAGGACAGAGCCCCAAGCTCCAGTTTCCACATGGCACCCTCTGATCAGACCATACCTGAAGTCTTCCTATTTTTTTTTTAACACTATAAAGCTTTCTGGGCCATGTGCCTGCCTTTGAGTCTCTTAAAGTGACAATAGCTGACTCCCTTGCTATAGCAAGCTCCGAATAATTAGCCCAGAGTGTCATTTGGGTGGTCTTCATCGATTTCCATAGAACAAATACCACTGTGAAGCCAGAGCTGTACAATTATTTTCTGTAATAAAGGATTTTTGTTACTTGGCCAAAGTTACGTGTACATAAGGTGTTGAGAACCTTTGTGGACCAATCCCCTCTCTCTGGAGAAACAGGGCTCAGAGCACCAGCACTTGGTAAAGCCAGGCTGCTGGGTATTTACTGAATACAGCAGGAAGGCATTCTGGTAAATGCAGTTCTTCCCAGGTAGTAAACTTACTGAAGCATGTGCTCAACACAGGAATTAATTTCTCATCTACTTGACCACAGGTTAATTAACTATGTAGGTGAACAGATGGCGTGAGAACAAATGAGCTCAAATGGTGCGTCTGCCACGTGGTGACATTAGCCACTTTACTTCACCCCTCCAGACTCGCTCTCCAACTGTGTGTTGTTGTGAGCGGTAAATGAGACAACATACTGACGGGCTCACTGTATTAGCAGCTGCTTACACTGCATTCAAATGCAGCCAAGTAGCAACCCCATAGACTTATGGATTTTTTGGTTGTTTAAGTCAAACAGGGTCATCGAGATACTGATGTAGCAGGAGGAGACATAGATAAGAATGCTTCTCCAAGGCCACAGATATAATGAACAGCAAGGCTGGGACTGGTACCCAGGTCTCACCCAAAATCAGGACATTTTTTTCCTCTATCACCTTGCCTTCTTTGGTGACCTATTTTATGAGATAAGAACTAAGCAAATATGTCCTGATCTAAGACATACTTTCTACCTTTCCATCTTTTATTAAGGATTATAATTGAAATGCACAGCTACCGCAGATGTTATACACACACATACTTAAGTACACTGGAACAATAGACTTCTATTGTAATTAACTGTACTGCTAAAACGTAAAAACTATAACATGTCCTTTAGCTTGTAAAAACAAAATTCTAACTTCAGTCCTTTATCTTAGAGGGCATTTGATTTGAATAGGAAGGCAACCAATATCTAAATAATATCTTAATACTGAAATGAACCATCAACCAGTTTGCAGTTTGATTATATTTTCAGCATGTTCTTCTGGTATCGATACAACGAGTGAGATAAACAAAACAAGGGTTCTTCTCTCCTCAGTCTGCCTTCCTGTTCAGCCTGTGGACACTGGCTGACCACATTTGAAAGGTCCTGGATGCCTCCTCTACTGCTCTGTAATAATACAAATAACACACTGGTAGCATTGACCTCTCAAGGTCTTCGTGCTTTCGATTTTACATATTTCTGGATATAAGGAAACATGAGAAAATAGAAGGATCCAAGGTGGAAGTTAGAGGAGAAGATGAAAAGAGAAAGATAAATAAGTATACCTGTCTGGAACCCTGCTCAAATGCTTAATCCATATTTAAAAAGGATACTTATCTCTTTCCCTTACTGCAATTTCCATCTATTTAGAGACCTCAGGAATTCGTGAGTTTGTTTTTTAAATAAGAAATTTAAATTGAAGCAACGATCAATTATTCATGTCAATAGTGCAGTGGGTTAGCACAAATTAAACCCAAACCTTACTGTAACCTATAGCATCAGACCCTTTATCCAAACTCGTACCGTGAGCCCCAAGAGATTATGTCCCCAAATCCTTGAGGAGAACACATTGAAACTGACAAAGGAAACAACAAAGGGCTTGAAGGTTGCATTATCATGATTATGAGCCCTGGAATAATTAATACAGTATTTTATAAAAATAAATACTTACACTTCAGGTGTCAGGTATATAGGAATTTGAGGTTAGATAACCATTTTCTGTATTTACTCAGCTCTCATTAAATAATAAACAGCCATTAAGACAACTCCTATGGACATAGTTATTTTCTTTCTTAGATGTGTCTGCGCTCTTTTATACTGGGTATAAAAACTTATTCCAGAGACTTATATCTTAGTATTAAAAAATGTATTCAAGGGACTTACATAGAGAAGCAGACAGGATTTGGGGAACCCTGCAGGACTTGCAGGATTCCTCAAAAGGTGCCACACTTGTTCAACCTTCCACCGTCTACACCTGCATAATTCCTTCTTTCTCTGCCACTCATGTCACTTCCCCTGTGAAGCCTTCTCTCCCGAGTTGGATGTCCTCCAGTGAGTTTTCACAGCATCTGCAAACTTACTTCTTTTAAAAAAACCTTCGCTATTGTAAATGGGGTCACGTGTACCAAGATAGGGAATAGAGAGGCAAGGAAAGATGCCTGGAAGATGCAAGGAAGAATGCAGCATTCTGGACAAGCAACACTGGGAAACCCTTGGGTCTAAGAAGCCCTGGGGAGGAAGTGGTCATTGAATCCACAAATGGCAATCCTTAGGAGGTCAGCCTTAGGGCCACCTAAGGGGAGTTATGATCTTTTGGGATGCAGCTAACCCCCAGTGGCTCAGCAAGGAGGGAACAGAGAACAAATATCTTTTCTTTACCCTTCTGCATCCCACTGATGTCCTGCTTGGGTGTTCCATTGGCCGAACCCAATGGGAAGCCAGAGGGCAAGGGAGTCCCTTAATGCAGTCCTCAGAGGTCAGCTTTCTGGGGTACAGAGCAGGGTAGAGGGTAAAAAAATAAAGCGATCCAGCACAAGGTCCATTATAACACCATTTAATAGTTACTACTTTGGGACACATTTCGCTAATTCATCTAGACAAGCCAGGCAAGGTAGATACTCTTGTAACTTTTGTATGACTGAACAGACACTTCATAACCCAAACTAAACTGGAAAACATCTTCTCAGCATCTTTCCTTGCCTCTCTATTCCCTATCTTGGTATATGTAACCCCATTTACAATAGCGAACTTTTTTTTTTTTTTTTTTAGGTACGCGGGCCTCTCACTGTTGTGGCCTCTCCCGTTGCGGAGCACAGGCTCCGGATGCGCAGGCTCAGTGGCCATGGCTCACGGGCCTAGCTGCTCCGTGGCATGTGGGATCCTCCCGGACCGGGAAATGAACCCATGTCCCCTGCATCGGCAGGTGGGCTCTCAACCACTGCGCCACCAGGGAAGCCCCTAATGGTGAAGGTTTTTATGAAAGAAGTAAGTTCGCAGATGCTGTGAAAACTCACTGGAGGGCATCCAACTCGGATGCAGGAGGTGAGAGAAGGCGTCACAGGGGAAGTGACATGAGTGGCAGAGAAAGAAGGAATTATGCAGGTGCAGATGGTGGAAGGTTGAACAAGTGTGGCACCTTTGGGGAACCCCGCAAGTCCTGCAGGGTAGATAAATAAAGTGGGGGGAAGTGGTGGACAGAGAGCAGAGCAGACTTGAGGGAAGAGTGGGGTCATGAAGGGTTTTGCATTTTAACAAAATTTCAAGATATTACAAGATTTTAATATTCTTATTTTGGTTCTAAAATAACACTTGGGCAGCAGGATGGGGTTGAGACTGGAGACAGGGAAACCATCTAGGAGATTTTCCAAGGAGGAAGGTGAGAGAAGGGGATTAGACTAACAGAAGGCTAGTGTGGATGGATGGAATGGGGGAGTCTCTGGAGAGGTATTAAAGAGAAGGATTTAAATGGTGAGGATGGTCAGGACTTGTGACTACCAGCTGGTGAGGGAAGGGACGGGCTGCCTGGCTTCTGGTCCGAGAGAAGCCATTTCCTATTGTTACTCAACTTTCTGAGAGGCCCCAGACGAAGACCACTTCCCAGAACCTAGAAGATAGTCCAAAATGTTACTTATCTCAACATATTACATTATGAATCTATGGGATAGAGACAAGTTTTCTACAATATTTGTTGCAGGTTCTTTCATGGACATGAAATCTATAGCTGTATATGAAAAGGATCGGATATTTTTCACAACTGTCTCTTTTGTACACATTTGGCCTCTGGTACATACATTTGTAGTCAGCATTATATAAATTCACGCGCTAATCATTGATCAAGTAACTACTATATAGTACATTGTAGTGTTATTTTGCAAAAGGATTAGGGGAAAATTTTCAAAAATATATGGAAAAGAAAAATCAGCCTCTGAAAATGGCCTCACTTCTTTTTGGTAGGTTTTGTCTGAGCGACCTAGCTATAGGATAGTTTTATCTGAACATGTTTGGCTGAATGCTGGGTATGAAGAAATAGTGCTTCCATCTGTTAAGGTAGTAGATTTAAAGTGTTGTTTTCTCTCTAGTATTGAGTTAAAATAATTCCTGTATAGGTAGACGACACTGCCTACATTTATCGGCTTTGCTTTGCAACGCTATTTCCTGACAACAGTTCTCATCCGCAGACATGAGAAAGAAAAGGCCACACAACATGGCGACATTCTAAAAACCAGAAATGGGGCTTCCCTGGTGGCGCAGTGGTTGAGAGTCCGCCTGCCGATGCAGGGGACGCGGGTTCGTGCCCCGGTCGGGGAGGATCCCACATGCCGCGGAGCGGCTGGGCCCGTGAGCCATGGCCGCTGAGCCTGCGCATCCGGAGCCTGTGCTCCGCAGCGGGAGAGGCCACAACAGTGAGAGTCCCGCGTACCGCAAAACAAACAAACAAACAAATAAAAACCAGAAATGATGTGTGAAAAGGACACTAAAGACGAGCAGAAGTGTATTTCCATCCACCCTGGTTAAATCTTCAGGGAAACAGAGCAAAGCAACAAAAATGAAAAATCCATTCCTTTTGGAAATGAGTCTTTAACCTATAGGTTGGTTTGCTTTGAAAGGGAATTAGATTCTGGGCCCACATATCACACATTCAAGATACACAGTGTGCTCTCATCTCCCACTAAATATGTTGCTATGACTCAAGCACAGGGAATATTTAAAAAGAAGCAACCTAGGGAAGGAAAACTCTAACTCAGACATCAATAATTCATTTATCAGAAATGGGAGTAGTAGTATGAAATGCCAGGAGACTTTCATTTATAGGGAGGCGTTTTCTATTTTAAGCCTAGAATAATGCAGTCAGCTTCATTCTACAAGTTAATACGAATGGAGGCAGAGCGGAATGGGAGAGCAGGTTTTATGGTCTCCCCTAATAATACTATTTCTTTAGCATCTGTTATTTAGGTTTGACACACCACCATCTGGGGACTTGAAAAAGCGGTAAGAGAAGGATTTTTATAACTTTTTTACTTCAGAGGTGATTTTCTTCACCCCAAAGCTTTAGTGCTAGAAATGGAATCAGGTAAGTCTGAGAGATGTGATCTGCATAAAGTTTTGAGGGTGCATTGTCTCTTAGTAGAGTCATGCCTCAGTATCCACGGGACATTGGTTCCAGGCCCCCCCTGAGATACCAAACTCCGTGGAAGCTCAGGTCCCTTACACAAAATGACACAGTTCAGTTAACCCTCCATATCCTTAGGTTCCACATCTATGGTTAGGAAGAGCCAACTATAGGACCCAAAACCCTTCAGGTTACGGCTTCTTACTAAGTCGTCTCCTAACTCAACCTATTAGTTAGTAGCCTATATTATTGCATCATTGTATCCCCCAAGCATTTAGCACAGAGCCATTCACAAAAGTAGCATCTTAATGAGTATCTGCTGAATGAATGAACAAACGCACCCAGGTGTAAATAATTCCAATATGCTTTGAAGCCTACTGGTCAGACTGTACAATGAGGAGGTACTTGCACAGCATATGCCTCAACTTTTTCATTCAGGCAATGTTTAGAAATTCCTCCCCCTCACTAACTCACTTCGAATTCAAGGACTCATGGTCCACTAAAGGGAGACAGAGTATTGGAATTAAATTAAAGTATTGGAATTAAAGACAGAGTATTGGAATTAATTAAAGTATTGGAATTAAGTATTGGAATTAAAAGCAGATTTACTGTAGACCAAATGAGCCACAGTTCCCAGCCCCTGAAGAAGCAGAAAACATATCTAAACCTCTAACCTTGCAAATAAACAAAGACTTCCAAGTCTTAATTGAAATGTGAAATGTTCATAGGCACATATTTTGAGATAATTGTAATTTTTAACTGATTATTTTTCAAGAACTGGATATAGGAATTGAACACATAATTATAATAACAGCTATAATTACCTAGTGCCTATTAGACAGTCAGCCCTACGCTTGGTGTTTTACATATTTTATTGCTAATCTTTGCAAGTATTATTATGCTCATTTTAGACATTTTTAAAAATACTAAAGCTCAGAATAGTTAGGCCTAAAGACCATAAAGCTATTAAGGTGAACCAAGGATAAAAGTCAACTCTCTTAAACTACAAACCACTCTTTATTTCCTGATGCCAAATGACTTCTATTGAAACAGAATTAACTATCTGTGGATCCACACTTAAAGACAGATCCATCAATCATATTTATAATTATGGTCTAATGAGCAGAGAGGATATTTTAACCCTAAATGTCTGAATACATGCTTGTGGTTGGCCAAGAAAAAATTGGGCAGCAGTACTGATAGGAGATAAAGGGACACATGATGCCCCAGGTGACTGCTGATTTTCATAAAACAGAGGTTGGAGTGGTGGTGTTGCCCCTCTGAAAATGCCCCATTTCACTGTCAAGGCTGCAAACTAAGCACGCATCCAGAACAATGCCTGTGTCCTCCAACACTCAAACCCACACTGCACTCAATGAACCATGAACAGTACTTAGAATGAGTCAAAGCAGGACACACTAGAATACTCCAGAGGAAGCGGGATGGTAGTGACTCTTCCCGAACAAAAGTCTTGGGGAGCTGCCAAGTTGGAAAGGAATCTTCACAAAGGATACAGTTTTTAAAAGGCAGCCTGTAAAAAGCCATCAAAGTGAACACTCAAAGAACTGTCTTCACACACAGCCTTTGCAGTTAGCACTGTCAGTCACAGGACAGATAGGCCCTTGGAGAACAGTCACCATTACCACTGAGTTTCGATGCAAAAGTCACCACATGTAGATTCAGACAGAACTGGCTACAGGGCACAATACATTTTCAGTTTCCACCTACAGCCCCTCTTGTCCCTTCATACCCTGTACAAGGATACTGTGGGTGTTAACTTGATCTCGACTTTCCTCTAGCTTTCCTGTTTATCTTTTCTCTATACACACAAATGTTGATGGGATAACTTTAGCCAACAGATATGGTACAATCAGTTCTACTATCATGCTTGCCTTGAAAACACACATTTCTTCCAATAACATTGATATATTAGAGAGTGATTTGAGTATAATGTGAAATTTGCATTTGTTTATCCACAATTTTGTCCCAGAAACTCTAGGTGACTGTAGAAAACAGACCTAGTTGCACTGAGCACTGTAGGAATGCACGAAACACACAGAGCTGCACACCTTAGGAGCACAATGGTCCACATGTGTCTACATCTGGTGCTGTTACTTCCTCTTTGACCTCAGGTAACCCTCCTTCCACTTCAGAATAACTTGCAAGCTGCCATGCTTCCAAAAACCATCCTGGAGGGTAGCCTCCACTCTGCTTATTTTCCCCCTTCCTCCCAGCCTATTTTGTTATTTTCCTCTCTACTCTCTGTTCTTCTTCAAAGTTTTCACCTTTATCTCTTTTTTCTTCCTCTTTTTTTTCTTGCACACAGAGTGGCAGGCATGTGAGTAGAAGTAGATGCAATGGGTACACACTTCCATAAGCAAATTTCAGGTCTTATTCAAGATGAAGTGCCAGGAGGGGCAGTACAGGTGTCAGGGAGTGGGAGATACAAACTATTGGGTGTAAGATAGGCTACAAGGATGTATTGTACAACACGGGGAATATCGCCAATATTCTGTAAAAACTGTAAGTGGAGTGTAACCTTTATAAACTGTATAAAAAATTTAAAAAGAACAGTGCAACTTAAGAAGTCAGTGTCACAAGAGAATTGTATTATAAACATACTAGTTAGAATTTAATTTCATAATGATAAGACACAGATTAAGCATAAAATTGATGGAAACGGACTTTGAACCCAGCCTCGCTATGAATCATATCTTTACTATTTTGAAGGATCAGACTGGCACGCAGTCTCGAGCCTTCTTTATGACAGGATGTGAAAGGTCAGCTCAGCGCTCTGTATTCTCCAAATATTTTGGTCAATAATTCAGCCTTTCTTCCTCTCAAATTTACTGTTATTGAAACCAATTATCTCTAGTTACAACTCATTTAAATGACAGATACTTGGACCATTTTCCTTTTCATTACCATAAGGGTCTGGCCTTGTGTATAATATGCAGAACAAGAGTTTATAAACAAACCACTTGAGTTTGATTCTTTGTTTCCTAACTTCTTCATGGCTTACTACCTGTTTAACCCTTATCCACTTGACCTGTCTGAGCCTTTTTTTTCCTTCACAGCTAAGGGCTGAATTCAAAAAAAAAAGAATTTAAAGAAGGACTTTTTTAAATTTAAAAAATTAAAAAAATGATTAAGTGCCACATTTATTATAGTTTTATAAATTTCTTAACCACTTAACATGAATAAAGTGTTAACATGAATAAGTTCTAATAGGTCCCTATCATTTTTCTGTGTGTCATTGATGAAGCTTCTAAGCTTTTCCTATTACTCTATGGTTTTAGACTTTGCAGAGTGCAAGTATTTTTAGGAGTATATGTGTCACACTAGAGTAGAATGGACTGGAGAGTGAAATTTATCGGTGACCTTTTAAGTATGGAAGCTTCAAGTTTCTTCTTCAGTGTTTCACGCTAGTTTGCAAATTAGGTTAAATAAATTAGCTCACATTGACTCAAATTATAACCCTTTGTGTGAAATTGACCGTAACTTTAAACAGTGTAATCTAGACAGTAATGACCAGGCTTGAAAGAAAATGATCCAGTTTACTTTAGGTCCCTTTCTCTTTTTGTTTGGAAAGTTCTGGAAAATTCTATCTACATCAATTTGTATATTAATGCTTTCACCACTGAATTTGATTTATAATATTGACTCATTAATATTAAAAAACAGCATATTTTTCACAGTAACTTTTTTGAAGCTTCTTTGTAAATGGTAAGAAGAGGGGAAAAAAAAAAAGAAAAACCCATGTACAGTCACAATTATCTAGGCCACATTGGTTTTATCTAAACTTACTGACTTACTTAAATAATACCAGCTGAGAAACTCTTCCCTACAGAAAAATGCAGGCTAGAAATAGTACATAATAAATGGGTAAAGCACCTCTCTTTCTAACTTCTGTGATTCCAAACAAAAACAAGTAAATAAAACTTCAAATGATAGTATCTAAATCACAGCATTATCCTGGAGAAACTGCAGTAAAAGCAAAAAAGTTAATGTGATCTAGAGATTAGAAACACCTACTAATCTTTTAAAAATACCCGGATCATCGTAAGCAAGAAATGGATGTGTATTTCATTTGCTTTCAAAAAAACTACTGTACTAACTGGAAAGTGTAAACGTGGTTACATGGGTTTCTAAGGCTCTTGACTGTGAGGATAAGAAAGGTAATGTGTTCCATATGTGGCAAACCATATAGGTATTTCAGGTATATTAGTAAAAAACACAATCACTACAAAGGAGAAAAGAAAAAGCAGCAAATCAGAAAGCACTGGCAGAGACCTCAAGCACAGCATTCAATCAAATGCGTTGAACTTAACAGAATAAAGTAACCCTCTTGGGAGGTACTTTGTTTTGCCTCTCCCTTTAGCACCCCTATCCCTAAACAAATGGGTCACAGTCCAATGAACACCTGAGGAACAATATTCCCCAACCGCACCCTCAAGTCATTCCCCAGAGTTCTCTCTGTAACCATTCTTACTATGTGGACCACGCCTTTTTATATCCAGAAGCTTTAGCAGAAAGACACTTGTTTATCTTGGAGCAAATTAGGGATCAAAAAAGTACTTGCCTCCGCAAGAGCAGAAAACAAAGCCCCCTGCCAGCCACATACCAGGTACCCCCACTTGGGCCTTACTTGTTCTCGTTGCTCGCGTCATAACGAGGCATGGGGTCTAAGTCGTTCCCATTCACGTCACAACTCGCCAGAGCATCCTATGGTCACAGAGGAGAGAGAGAAAGGAGACAGACGTTCATTAATTAGCCACGCACCTGAAGGCTCACGCCTCCTTAAACACATTTCTGCAAGAGAGTAATTAGAGTAAATAATACACTCACGGTCCGGTGGTGTCAGGATGCCTTTTTCTGTAATAATCAGTGTCATATCTTTCCCCATGAAGGTGAAGAAATACTCTCTACAGACCAAAGATGTGCCCAGTCCACTCTTGCCAGCACTTTTCCCTCATATCTAGCACTGACTCCTCACCCCAGTGCTTTGAAGATGTCCTCGACAACCACTTTCTCTGCGAAGTACTGCTAGAACACCTAGAAGGCAGTGATTTATTCTTCGCCGACTCTCTCTGTATTCCTTACTTCATTTCTTGAGTGTGCAAATTCCTTATCACAATTCAAAGATTTTTGGAGACAGAAATCATTCACAAATAATTGGCAAGCCAATTAAAAATCATCATTAGAAATCTATTATATCAGGTATCTTGGGACCTCTATTAGGCAATATTTGTCTGGTTTCAGATGTTTTATCTACTATAAAAGGGTCTACAATTCAAGACTTCGTACTAACACCAAATGGTCTTTTGCCCCAACCAAAATAATGCTCAAAATTTTGTTATATGTCAAAGTTCCAAAATGAAGCAGAAGTTTCTCTGAAACCAAAGCTGAATTTATTTGTTTGCTTTTTTAAATGATTGTGAAAAATCTTCAAATTACTAAAAAAAAAAAATTAATGGATTGTTCCATCATCTAAATTTATATCACCATAGATAGAACTAATTTAGGATGTTCTGAATTTTCTGATACTTTATGATGATTTATTTCTGTTATCAGTTTTAGTGAAAGTAAATGCTATCTTTGTTTTCTGTCTTTATCAAAGGCTCTTGTTTCTGAAAATAACTGAAAGTACACGGAGTCTGAAATGTTTGGGGGGAGTAAGCAAAACACATGTGACATATAAAGGTGATAAGTCTCTGCTTCCCGTACGAAGGAACATACAAAGCAGCCCACCTCAGCAGTCATTACAGCATGAAGGATAATACTGTGCAATTTCACTTATAAGGAAACAGAAGCCCGAGACAGGTTACGTGACTTGGCCAAAGGCATGAAACGAATTGCCTATGGCATTAAGACTGGAACCCAGCCACCCCATCCAATGTGCTTTTCTCTACTCTTCACCAGCTCTAACATTAGGGGAATCAAAAGGGCGCCAGTACTGGTAATTGCACAGGTGAATTCTGGAGAACTTTCTTTCCAGGGAGAAAAAAGTGAAAAAGGTAAAGAATGCAATCACATTTAGGTTAAGGCTCTTTGTGTTTAATCAAATGCATTTCTATGCAGTGCGGAGAAGGAACACCCTGTAAAAACTGCATTGCATACGATAAGAAAGACTTCTTTGCTAGGAAGTGGACAGCCACAGTTCTGTTCTTTATATGACCTGGGCTAACTCACTTTAGTCTTCAGGCCTCAGTGTCTACCCTATCAAATGAGGAGGCTGAACTGAAGTTCCTTTTTAGCTCTAAAATTCCATTCTGTGAAGAGACACAAGTTTATCTGAGTGTGCTTGGAGGCAGGGTAAGGGCAGCCAATCAAGTGTCTTGTACAAATGAGAACTAAATGAACTTGCAGTTCCTTCTCTCTCTCTCTCTCTGTTTTTCAACCTTAGGGAAAATCATCTAATTTAGGAGAAATTGTTTCAACATTTCATTGTAAAAATTGATTTGTGAAGTTTCTTAGCTGAATTTTTGAAACAAAAAGGGCAACAGGGTAGAATACTGAGAGACAAAGCAGTTAAAGTTGATAAAAGTATAAGGTGATACTGGGTGGTCCTGAGTGAAGGTCTTCGTAAGGTCAGAAATATGGGTGGCTGTGTGAGCCAGTGGTAGTTTCTGATGTGTCAAGGAAGTGACTTGGAAGTATTTTATTTGCAAAGATAAAAAGAGAATCTTTTCAGGTTTGAGGGCAAAAGGAAAACTAAGAGAAAGTAAGTGTCATGCAATAAGTGAGACTGAGCAAATGAAAAATAAACACTGGAGAGCATATATGGCCATCGCTACCTAAATGGTTTCATGAGAAAATGAAGTGGCAGATGAGAAAGAAGCCAGAGGAGAGATGGTCAGAGAGACAGATACAGGGAGTCATTCCCACAGTGCAGGGAAACCATGTCTTCCCATGCTGGAGAGAGAGAGAGAGAGAGGGCGACAGACAGACGGGGGTGTGGGGGGGAAATAGCAGACTTCAAGAGGACAGTATGTCCATTCTGAGTGAGTCCAGGACAATGGGCCACTGCTGTGTCCACCAGTTACCGGGGAGCAAAGAGGAGAGAAAGGCAGCAGGCCTGCGAGGATGCTGAGTCCTTCGTGTTAATGTGCAACAGGAAGCTATGGGCCAGGCCCCTCTCAGAACTCTCCACAAACTCAGGGCACCGTGAGATGGGCTGGGCTTCCTGACGTTGCTCCCTTAATGATGATGAATAGAGAAGAGAGAAGAGAAAAATCTGAGGGGATGTGGTCCTCCCAGTTATAGCTAGGGTTTTCTGTGGGCACCTTCCGTAAACACGAAGCAAAGCTTCCCACCCCGGCCCCTGACTTTCCTCCTTAAGGATCAGTATGACTCCTGGCTTCATTATGATTCAGAGCTGCTTGTATTTTCAAGGCTGTGAGAGGAAACTTGTAAGCTGAGAGAAGACCACCAACTCTGACATTTTTTTCAATAACAACATGAAATACAATATAGGAAAACTCTTACAACCAAAGTTGGGGGATTAAAAGGAGTTATGAAGGAACAGAGAGGGACATAGGTCAAAGTGACTGAAGTCCTAGTGGGTGTGCGGTGATAAACCAGTGCTCTAGTGGAAGCAGTCGTCTACAGAAAAGAGCTTAGGAGGCACTGGTGTGAGTGGCATCCAGCAGGAGTGTCTGCTGAGCCCTGACAGAAATCAGAGAGCTGCATCTGCGGATAAGAGGGAGTCACTGCAGGCTCTTAAGTAACAAAAGAGATATTTCAGGGAGAACACCAAGGTGTCATGAGAAACAAATTTGAGCAGAGAATGGCATATTGGGAGATAATTATGGTATTTTTAACCAAACTTAGGGAGGAGAAGCTGATGGAAAGGAGGCGTTTGGAGAGTAGAAGAGGGAGGGGTCATTGACCTATTTCCAGGCAGGAAATATCACAGTGGTATAGGGGACCCCAGGGACAGAAACCGACCCCAGTGTCCAGTGGACACTGGGTATCAAGACTGTGGTTTTCAATGGAAGTACTGAGTCTCAGCCCTTTCACTCGCTCTTTGACCTTGGGCTCACCTTATGTTCTGAGTCCTGGAATCTCAGTCCTTTCTTAAGCAAGGGAATTGACTGATTCCTAAGGACTTCTGGGAGGCTCTTCATTATTGCCGTTTAAAAAGGGAGAGGCAGAGAGAGAAAGAGACTCGCAGAATAACTTGAGAAGGGTTCTAAGCACGCTTTCTCCATAAAGGAAACAAGGAGTGCTATCTGGCTGCATGGATGAATTGCTGAGAAGAGTGGATGTTGTCAGCAGCACAAGGGAAGGGTGCTGGAAACCGGTTTCCGCTACCTTATCACCTGCATTTTGTCATCAGAACATCAAAGGCACACAAAAGCGGATAGCGGGATAGCCTTACCTCCTGCTTCCTGTCCTCCAAGAGTGCATCCTTTATAAGATGGGAGCAACACGCAGAGCCTACTGTACCCGCTGGCTGCATTTTTCAGTGGTTTTCCCCCTTGTGGAGCATCCTAACATGAGTTCCATTGTTTCCCAGGAGGGAAGCAGCTCAGACCACAGCAAATACTCACATAGTTCTGCATCAGGTCTGGATGGGTCCTCTCAATGCCGTCATCCAGGATGGTGACCACGATGTTCTTTCCCGTGTAGCCTCTCTTCCAGGCTCCTTCGATGTTCATGTCTGACTGGCAGGGATGTGTGTTGTCACTGCAGTGCTAGAGGTGTAAGAGGGAGAACTGGACGTTGCAGATTACCAAATAGTGAGGAGGCTGGAAAATCACTTACTTCTTAAGACAAGGCATTAACTTAACAGGAATTTGGCGGATTGTCTGTTCAAGTAGAAGCGCAGATCTCCAACATGACAACAAGGGAAGGGAGGAAGGACAGATGTGGGGAAGGAAAGCAAGACAGAAATCTCTCCTGCCAGTTCTGCCCTGTTCTAATACCTTCGGAGAAACATGACAAATAAAGTATACCTCCACAGCAGAATAACGGGGGCACCCATTTTATTGTTAGCATGTATTAATGACACATAAAAAGGCACTGTAGCATTTCATTTATAAACCCAAACTAGATAACTGAAGAACATATAGCTTATCGTTTCTTAAACAGGCACCTAGAAAAGCCTGGCTGTAAAAACAGCCTCAGCAGCTTCTGTACAGTGCCAGCCAGAGGTGTGCCACTGCTGTGAGAAACCCATTAATGAGAAGAAATAACAGTTTCTTCAAACTTCTTTCAGCAAATTAACAATGAGTGTTGTCTCATAATTTGTAGGGAGCCAACAGACTTATTCAGTGCTACTTTGAGAAGGGAGAGAAGAGTGCAGGGTCCGGACAGGGGACAGGCACAGGAAAATGTGTGTGAGGGCTTCGAAGGGCAGGCTGAAGAGGCATCGAATCTTAGCTCATTAGGTGTAGTGATTTCATTCCACAATGGCTACGACATACAAACACATCGATAAATAAATTAAACCAGCAGTTCTTCCCGATATAATTGACTAGCATTCGTCCAACCCACACAATTACCCCTTCAAAGTCCATCTCTATGAAATATCCCTCTGAGTGGTGTTTTCCAGGTTCTTAAGGCTCAGCAGAGGAACAAAGGAAAAGGGATGTGCCGTAGCCTACTGCCATGGCAACGCAAGGTCCACAACATTCACTATCTCCCTCCTGCTTCGTAACAGTTCAGCACTTCAAGAGGGGAAGAGAACATGAGATCTGCATGCTCTAAGCATAATGGAGACCCCACTGCCACTGACTCATCTAACACATACTTTATTGAGCACTTACTACATGTTGGGGTATATGGCAGTGAACATGGAAGATGAGGTCCCTGTCCTTATGACCTCTCTAAAGGGGAAACACAGATGGTAAAGAAAACAAGGAAGACGATTCAGAACACTCCTTATGTCTTAAAGGAATTAAAGAGGGTAATATGGCGGTCAATGCTGAGCTGTCTGAGTACACACCTCTCTGCGGGGGGATGGACAGAAAAGATCCCAGTTTCTGAGAAAGTGAATTGTGAGTTGAGATATGACTGATGAGAAAGAGCCGGCTTGCCCAAGAGCTTAGACCTTGTCGTGGTAGAGGACACAGCAAATGCAATGACCATAAGGTGAGAAACAGATTTGTGCATTGAAGAAAGAGAAAGAAGATGGGGTCTAGCTGAAGCTTAGTGGATGAGCAGGAAAATGGCATAAAAGGTAGCAGATCAGAATGGGCAACAGAGGTCAGGTCATCCCAGGCTTTGCAGCCATGACTTGACTTTTATTTTAAGTACAACCTAAATGGAAGCTCACCTCTTTCCAAACTTTACCCCTCAAAATCAAATGCTAACTAGTGGCAGATACCTCTAATACCTCTGTCGAACATCATAAACACACTTGAGTAGTTTTATGGATTCATTCTAACAAATGGTGTACCCAGTTTTCATCACAGATAATATCAATTTCATTGAAAGTAGGGGCTTATATATTTTATGAACATTTGTAACTTTCTGTCACTTTCTTGACTTCTTTCCGGCACTTGAGGCCCTGCACCACCATCTATTACTACACTGATCCAATTCCACTCTCCCCTCTCTCCCCCAGTTTTTGGAGCACAGCTCAGGACCTACTGCCTCCCACTTGGCTAGCTCTTCCCCTTCCCTGAACTTAGGAATGAAGAGAGACAGACACAGACACACACACACCCCACACGACACACCACACACCCAACACACATTCTGTTTTACACAGTCCAACCCCAACTTACTGAATTCTGCTGAACTGTGGTTGAGTGTTGAATCTTGTGTGTGAATTCTGTCTCTTTTGTAAGCCTCTAGAAGACTATGCATTAAACCAAGTCTGATCTAGGATTTCAGTCAACATTGGCTTATCGATTACACACCAGAAGGGAGGGCATATTCTCCACTTTATATCCAAGTTCACATCTGCCAAATGCTTGCTCCTCCAACCTCGTCAGAGATATCTAACCAGCTAATGCTTGGTTAACAGATCATGAAAGAAACAGTGTAGATTTACAAAATGCCCATGTTTTTCGGAAGTCTCATTCTAGCCAAGAGTTTGGGCCTCTCCTCACCAAATATTTTAATTTAACACAAAGCAACCCTCACAGGTTTCCATTTCACTCTTTTCTTTTTCAAAACCTGCTCTGGCCACCTGTGGTATCGTTTGTGACACAAAGTAGCATTAATGTGGCCAAGAGGTGGGTGGGAGGAAGGAAATGCACAGGAAATGGGTCACCCACACGTGGATAACTGTCCTGGAGTGGAGGGATGCTGCCTGAAATTGTAATTATGAAAGTTGAAGAAAACCCACCGTGTATGGAAAACATGTGTGTTCAAAGTGGAGCAGTTAGGTTTCTTTCTTCCACCTCTGCTTCTGTTGAATCTGACTTCACCATTAAATATTTTTGAACCACTTTTTTTCTTTCCATCTGCCAACATGGTATTGGTAGAAGGGGAAGGAGGGGAAATATCCAATTGATACTTTCATTTGGATAATCTAATATATCAGGTAGCTAAAACGTCAAAGAAAAAAAAAAAAAAGATGATCAGAGCCAGGGGTGTTTCTGGAAAATGAGTAATAAGATCAGTGGACCCTTAAACGAGGACCCTATCTTTAGATTCTTAATACCCATTTCAAGTAGTCCAGACTTGTTTCATAAGCTCAAGGCAACCAAAGAGCAAAAACTACAGAAAATACTGACGCCAGTCAATGCAGCCCAAATGAAAAGGAATTAGTCATTTCCTTCACTGCCTGATCAAAATGCTCTTTAAACTGGGCTCTATTTACTTGACGGCAATCTATGTTACAGCATTACCCAAAGGCAGAAGGAACACGTATTAGCCATGATTTCCTCATCCTCAGCCTCCATGTTAATTCCTGCTCTGGCACAGATCTCTGAAGACTAGTTTCTGGAATTGTGTTACCCCATATAGTCCCGAGGCTGGTATTCACAAAAGGGGCCAGTCAGAAATTTCCGGCATACTTAAAGCTGATGAAAACCAAATACGTGCACTGTATATGTAAGACAAATATTTAGAGTAAATATAGGCACCTTCAGCTCTGAATAATGTCCTGTATTTCAATAATGGTCTATGCACAGATGACAAACTATTTAGAAAGGACACAAAATAGCAAATATCTATAGAAACAATGGTTACTACCTAGGTCTCTCATTTCCTTATCAATAAAAACTTTTATTCTTTTCAGGAATGAAATTTTAGAGAGATTATCCTGTGAGTTCTAGAAAAGGCCTCTTCCATACCAGGGTTATGAGCTCTTTTGCTTATAAACCACTCTGGGTGTGTCTACTTCTCTTGTGTCTTTATAAACATATCACAATGTTTGCTAAATGAAAGAACAGTTTATACCCAAAATAAACACCTTTGTTATGCTCTCACCACCATTTTCTTCAGACTAGGGGGTGGGTCGGAACCCTCAGTGTCATTATTTTTAAACTTTTCCAGGTTCTTAAGGTCTCCAATGAACTGCCAATTTATATGCTGCCAATAGTCTGCTAACATTGAAAACATCTGTTGCTCATTTCCATTGATAAAGTGGTTCATAAGACTGCATCTCTGACTCTACAACATTAATAAGAAAGCAGAATTAAATACACAAAAAATCTGTTTTAAGAAACAGACTCAAAGACTTAGAAAACAAACTTATGGTTACTAAAGGGGGGAGGCAGGACAGGGATAAATTAGGACCTTGGGATTAACAGATACACACTTCTCTTTTTTTTAAACATCTTTATTGGAGTATAACTGCTTTACAATGGTGTGTTAGTTGCTGCTGTATAACTAAGTGAATCAGCTATATATACAGCTACATTCCCATATCTCCTCCCTCTTGCATCTCCCTTCCACCTCCCCTATGAGACCCCTCTAGTTGGACACAAAGCATGGAACTGATCTCCCTGTGCTATGCAGCTGCTTCCCACTAGCTATCTATTTTACATTTGGGAGTGTATATATGTCCATGCCACTCTCTCACTTCGTCCCAGCTTACCCTTCCCCCTCCCCGGGTCCTCAAGTGCATTCTCTACATCTGCGTCTTTATTCCTGTCCTGCCCCTAGGTTCTTCAGAACCTTTTTTTGTTTTGTTTTAGATTCCATACATATCTGTTAGCATACAGTATTTCTTTTTCCGACTTCACTCTGTATGACAGTCTCTAGGTTCATCCAACTCACTACAAATAACTCAATTTCATTTCTTTTCATGGCTGAGATATCCCATTGTATGTATGTGCCACATCTTTATCCATTCATCTGTAGATGGACACTTAGGTTGCTTCCATGTCCTGGCTATTGTAAATAGAGCTGCAATGTACGTGGTGGTACATGACTCTTTCTGAATTACGGTTTTCTCAGGGTTATATGCCCAGTAGTGGGATTGCAGGGTTATATGGTAGTTGTACTTTTAGTTTTTTAAGGAACCACCATACTGTTCTCCATAGTGGCTGTATCAATTTACATTCCCACCAACAGTGCAAGAGGGTTCCCTTTTCTCCACACCCGCTCCAGCATTTGTAGATTTTTTGATGATGGCCACTCTGACTGCTGTAAGGTGATACCTCATTGTAGTTTTGATTTGCATTTCTCTAATGATTAGCGATGTTGAGCATCCTTTCATATGTTTGTTGGCAATCTGTATATCTTCTTTGGAGGAATGCCTACTTAGGTATTCTAACCATTTTTGGATTGTTTGTTTTCTTGATATTGAGCTGCATGAGCTGCTTGTATACTTTGGAGATTAATCGTTTGTCAGTTGCTTCATCTGCAAATATTTTCTCCCATTCTGATGGTTGTCTTTTCGTCTTGTTTATGGTTTCCTTTTCTGTGCAAAAGCTTTTAAGTTTCATTAGGTCCCATTTGTTTATTTTTGTTTTTATTTCCATTTCTCTAGGAGGTGGGCCAGAAAGGATCTTGCTGTGATTTATGTCATAGAGTGTTCTGCCTATGTTTTCCTCTAAGGGTTTTATAGTGTCTTGCCTCACATTTAGGTCTTTAATCCATTTCGAGTTTATTTTTGGCTATGGTGTTAGGGAGTGTTCTAATTTCATTCATTTTTAAAAATACATTTATTTATTTATTTACTTTTGGCTGTGCTGGGTGTTCATTGATGCATGCAGGCTTTCTCTAGTTGTGGAGAGTGGGGGCTACACTTTGTTGCGGTGCATGGGCTTCTCATCGCGGTGGCTTCTCTTGTTGCGGAGCACGGGCTTAGGCACACTGGCTCAGTAGCTGTGGCGCAAGGGCTTAGTTGCTCCGTAGCATGTGGGATCTTCCTGGATGAGGGCTTGAACCCATGTCCTCTGCACGGACAGGTGGATTCTTAACCACTGTGCCACCAAGGAAGTCCCTAATTTCGTTCTTTTAAATGTAGCTGTCCAGTTTTCCCAGCACCACTTATGGAAGAGGCTGTTTTTCTCCATTTTATATTCTTGCCTCCTTTATCAAAGATAAGGTAACCATATGTGCGTGGGTTTATCGCTGGACTTTCTATCATGTTCCATTTATCTATACTTCTGGTTTTGTGCTAGTACCATACTGTCTTGATTACTGTAGCTTTGTAGTATAGTCTGAAGTCAGGGAGCCTGATTTCTCTAGCTCCGTTTTTCTTTCTCAAGATCGCTTTGGCTATTCGGGATAGTTTCAGTTTCCATTACAAATTGTGAAATTTTTGTTCTACTTCTGTGAAAAATGCCATTGGTAATTTGATAGGGATTACATTGAATATGTAGATTGCTTTGGGTAGTATAGTCATTTTCACAGTGTTGAATCTTCCAATCCAAGAATATGGTATATCTTTCCATCTGTTTGTATCATCTTTAATTTCTTGCATCAGTGTCTAATAGTTTTCTGCATACAGGTCTTTTGACTCCTTAAGTAGGTATATTCCAGGTATTTTATTCGTTTTGTTGCAGTGGTAAATAGGAGTGTTTCCTTAGTTTCTCTTTCAGATTTTTCATCATTAGTGTATAGGAATACAAGAGATTTCTGTGCATTAATTTTGTATCCTGCTACTTTACCAGATTTGTTTATTAGCTCTAGTAGTTTTCTGGTAGCATCTTTAGGATTCTCTATGTATAGTATCATGTCATCTGCAAACAGTGACAGCTTTACTACTTCTTTTCTGATTCGGATTCCTTTTATTTCTTTTTCTTCTCTGATTGCTGTGGCTAAAACTTCCAACACTATGTTGAATAACAGTGGTGACAGTGGACAACCTTATCTTGTTCCTGATATTAGAGGAAATGGTTTCAGTTTTTCACCATTGAGAACGATGTTGGCTATGGATTTGTCAAATATGGCCTTTATTATGTTGAGGTAAGTTCCCTCTATGCCTACTTTCTGGAAGGTTTTTATTATAAGTGGGTGTTGAATTTTGTCGAAAGCTTTTCCTGCACCTATTGAGACGATCATATGGTTTTTCTCCTTCAGTTTGTTAATTTGGTTTATCACATTGATTGATTTGCATATATTGAAGAATCCTAGAAGAATCCTTGCATTCCTGGGATAAGCCCCACTTGATCATGGTGTATGATCCTTTTAATCTGCTGTTGGATTCTGTTTGCTAGTATTTTGTTGAGGATTTTTGCATCTTTGTTCATCAGTGATGTTGGCCTGTAGCTTTCTTTCTTTGTGACATCTTTGTCTGGTTTTGGTATCAGGGTGATGGTGGCCTCGTAGCATGAGTTTGGGAATGTTCCTCCCTCTGCTATATTTTGGAAGAGTTTGAGAAGGATAGGTGTTAGCTCTTCTCTAAATGTTTGATAGAATTTGCCTGTGAAGCCATCTGGTCCTGGGCTTTTGTTTGCTGGAAGTTTTTTTTTTTGCGGTACACGGGCCTCTCACTGTTGTGGGCTCTCCCATTGCGGAGCACAGGCTCACGGGCCTAGCCGCTCTGTGGCATGTGGGATCTTCCCGGACCGGGGCACGAACCCATGTCCCCTGCATCGGCAGGCAGACTGTCAACCACTGCACCACCAGGGAAGCCCTGTTGGAAGATTTTTAATCACAGTCACAATTTCAGTGCTTGTGATTAGTCTGTTTATATTTTCTACTTCTTCCTGGTTCAGTCTCAGAAGGTTGTGCTTTTCTAAGAATTTGTCCATTTCTTCAAGGTTGTCTGTTGTATTGGCATATAGTTGCTTGTAGTAACATCTCATGATCCTTTGTATTTCTGCAGTGTCAGTTGTTACTTCTCCTTTTTAAATTTCTAATTCTATTGATTTGAGTCTTCTCCCTTTTTTCTTGATGAGTCTGGCTAATGGTTTACCAATTTTGGTTATCTTCTCAAAGAACCAGCTTTTAGTTTTATTGATCTTTGCTATTGTTTCCTTCATTTCTTTTTAGTTGTTTCTGATCTGATCTTTATGATTTCTTTCCTGCTAACTTTGGGGTTTTTCTGTTCTTCTTTCTCTAATTGCTTTAGGTGTAAGGTTAGGTTGTTTATTTGAGATTTTTCTTGTTTCTTGAGGTAGGATTGTATTGCTATAAACTTCCCTCTTAGAACTGCTTTTGCTGCCTCCCATAGGTTTTGGGTTGTGGTATTTTCATTGTCATTTGTTTCTAGGTATTTTCTGATTTCCTCTTTGATTTCTTCAGTGATCTCTTGGTTATTTCGTAGTGTACTGTTTAGTCTCCATGTGTTTGTATTTTTTTCTGTTTTTTTCCTGTAATTGATATCTAGTATCGTGTTACTGCTGAGTTCCCCTTTTATTGCTGTTAGCATTTGCCTTATGTATTGAGGTGCTCTATACTGGGTGCATAAATATTTACAATTGTTATATCTTCTTCTTGGATTGATCCCTTGATCATTATGCAGTGTCCTTCTTTGTCTCTTGTAATAGTGTTTATTTTAAAGTCTATTTTGTCTGATATGAGAATTGCTACTCCAGCTTTCTTTTGATTTCCATTTGCATGTAATATCTTTTTCCATCCCCTCACTTTCAGTCTGTATGTGTCCCTAAGTCTGAAGTGCGTCTCTTGTAGACAGCATATATGTGGGTCTTGCTTTTGTATCCATTCAGCCAGTCTATGTCTTTTGGTTGGAGCATTTAATCCATTTACATTTAAGGTACTTATCAATATGTATGTTCCTAATACCATTTTCTTAATTGTTTTGGGTTTGGTATTGTAGGTCTTTTCCTTCTCTTGTGTTTCCTGCCTAGAGAAGTTCCTTTAGCATTTGTTGTAAAGATGGTTTGGTGGTGCTGAATTCTCTTAACTTTTGCTTGTCTGTAAAGGTTTTAATTTCTCCGTCGAATTTGAATGAGATCCTTACTGGGTAGAGTAATCTTGGTTGTAGGTTTTTCGCTTTCATTACTTTAAATATGTCCTGCTACAACCTTTTGGTTTGCAGAGTTTCTGCTGAGAAACCAGCTCTTAACCTTATGGGGATTCCCTTGTATGTTAGTTGTTGCTTTTCCCTTGCTGCTTTTAATATTTTTTCTTTGCATTTAATTTTTCATAATTTGATTGACATGTGTCTTGGCATGTTTCTCCTTAGATTTATCCTGTATGGGACTCTCTGCACTTCCTGGACTTGATTGACTATTTCCTTTCCCATATTAGTGAAGTTTTCAACTATAATCTCTTCAAATATTTTCTCAGTCCCTTTCTTTTTCTCTTCTTCTTCTGGGACCCCTATAATTCGAATGTTGGTGTGTTTAATGTTGTCCCAGAGGTCTCTGAGACTGTCCTCAATTCTTTTCATTCATTTTTCTTTATTCTGCTCTGTGGTAGTTATTTCTACTATTTTATCTTCCAGGTCACTTATCCGTTCTTCTTCCTCAGTTATTCTGCTATTGATTCCTTCTAGAGAATTTTCAATTTCATTCATTGTGTTGTTCATCATTGGTTGTTTGCTCCTTAGTTCTTCTAGGTCCTGTTAAATGTTTCTTGTATTTTCTCCATTTTATTTCCAAGATTTTGGATCATCTTTACTATCATTATTCTGAATTCTTTTTCAGGTAGACTGCCTATTTCCTCTTCATTTGTTTGGTTGGGTGGGTTTTTACTTTGCTCCTTCAGCTGCTGTGTATTTCTCTGTCTTCTCATTTTGCTTAACTTACTGCATTTGGGGTCTCCTTTTTCCAGGCTGTATGTTTGTAGTTCTCATTGTTTTTGGTGTCTGCAGCCAGTGGGTTAGCTTTGTTCAGTGGGTTGTGTATGCTTCCTGGTGGATGGGCTGGTGCCTGTGTTCTGGTGGATGAGGCTGGATCTTGTCTTTTTGGTGGGCAGGACCGCATCCGGTGGTGTGTTTTGGGGTGTCTGTGAACTTATTATGATTTTAGGCAGCCTCTCTGCTAATGGGTGGTGTTGTGTTCCTGTCTCGCTAGTTGTTTGCCATGGTGTGTCCAGCATTGTAGCTTGCTGATCGTTGTGTGGAGCTGGGTCTTAGCTTTGAGATGGAGATCTCTGGGAGAGCTTTTGCCATTTGATATTACGTGGGGCTGGGTGGTCTCTGGTGGAGCAATGTCCTGAACTCGGCTCTCCCACCTAAGAGGCTCAGGCCTGACACCTGGCCAGAGTACCAAGACCCTCTCAGCCACACAGCTCAGAAGAAAAGGGAGAAAAAAAAGGAAAGAAAGAAAAATAAATAAATAAATAAAATAAAGTTATTAAAATAAATTTTTAATTATTAAAAATAAAAAAGTAATAAATAAAAAGAGAAAGAAGAGAGCAACCAAACCAATAAACAAATCCACCAATGATAACAAGTGCTAAAACTATACTAGGAAAAAAAAAGCAACAGACAGAACCCTAGGACAAATGGTAAAAGCAAAGCTATACAGACAAAATCACACAAAGAAGCATACACATACACACTCACAAAAAGAGAAAAAAAATATATATATATACAAAAAAAGGGAGCAACCAAATCAATAAACAAATCTACCAATGATAATAAGCTCTAAATACTAAATTAAGATAAACATAAACTAGAAACAAATTAGATGCAGAAAGAAAACCCCAAGTCTACAGTTGCTTCTAAATCCACCATCTCAATTTTGGGATGATTTGCTGTCTATTCAGGTATTCCACAGATGCAGGGTACATCAAGTTGATTGTGGAGATTTAATCCACTGCTCCTGATGCTGCTGGGAGAAATTTCCCTTTCTCTTCTTTGTTCACACAGCTCCTGTGGTTCACCTTTGGATTTGGCCCTGCCTCTGCATGTAGGTCGCCTGAGGGGGCTGTAGCTCAGGCTAGGGGGAGGGAGGGATACGAATGCAGGGCGAGCCTGCAGGGGCAGAGGTTGGTGTGATGTTGCAATAGCCTGAGGCACACCATGTGTTCTCCCAGGGAACTTTTCTGTGGATAACGGGACCCTGGCAGTGGCGTGCTGCACAGGCTCCCAGAGGGGAGCGGATAGTGACCTGTGCTCTCACACAGGCTTCTTGGTGGCTGCAGCAGCAGCGTTAGTGTTTCATGCACAACTCTGGTGTCCGCGCTGATAGCCGCGACTCACACCTGTCTCTGGAGCTTGTTAAGGTGGTGCTCTGAATCCCCTCTCCTTGTGCACCCAAAAACAATGGTCTCTTGCCTCTTAGGCAGGTCCCGGCTAGCTGTGGCGCACTAGCCCCCTTCAGGCAGTCTTCCCACAGCTAACCCCAGTCCTCTCCCTGGGATCTGACCTCCGAAGCCGGAGCCTCAGCTGCCAGCCCCCACCCACTCCGGCCAGCGGGTGAGCAGACAAGCCTCTCAGGCTGGTGAGTGCTGGTCGACACCAATCCTCTGTGCGGGAATCTCTCCGCTTTGCCCTCTGCACCCCTGTTGCTGCACTCTCCTCTGTGGCTCTAAAGCTTCCCCCACGCCACCCCCCGTCTCCACCAGTGAAGGGGCTTCTTAGTGTGTGGAAGCTTTTCCCCCTTCACAGCTCCCTCCCAGAGGTGCAGGTCCTGTCCCTATTCTTTTGTCTGTGGTTTTTTTTTTTTTTTTTCTTTTGCTCTACCCAGGTACGTGGGGAGTTTCTTGCCTTTTGGGAAGTCTGAGGTCTTCTGCCAGCAATCAGTAGGTGTTCTGTAGGAGTTGTTCCACATGTAGATGTATTTTTGATGTATTTGTGGGGATGAAGGTGATCTCCACGTCTTACCATTCCACCACCTTGAAGGTTCTCCCTACACTACTTTATGTAAACTAAACAACAAGGTCCTACTGCATAGCACAGGGAACAATATGCAACATCTTGTAATAACCTATAATCGAAAAGAATCTGAAAAATAATTTATATATATTCTGTATACCAGAAACTAACATAACGTTGTAAGTCAACTATACTTCAATAAAAATAAAAATTTAAAAATCTGTTTTATAGACAAATTCAGAAACATATCTAGTTAGCTAAGTGTAAAAATACGCTTGGAATTTTTTGTAAAATTTGGAGTCAAAAAGCTCTAAGAAATGGGAAAAAAATAGAATCATTACCCTCTTAAGTGGACATAGAACTGACATGTAGGAGATTCTTAGTATGGCCAAGAATTGTACTAATCCCTTTATATGAACTAGCTTCATTTAAGAGTCAGAACAACTACTGGAGAGAGGTACTTTTATCATTTGCTTTTAACAGCTAAAGAACATGAGACTTAGCCTAGCTAACCTTCCAAAGGTCAAACAGCTGGTCAATAGTAGAATTAGGATTCAAAACCAAGCAGCCCTATGGTCTATGGAAACTCTTCTGTTAAAAGTTAAAACAAAAAGGGCTCAGGGGAGGGCAAAACACTGCAGACTCAGATAAGGAGCAGATTAGGAGTGGATGTTGGACAGTATAGCTCCAGTAAAGAAATTCAAATAATAGAAATCTCACTGGTCTTAGCACTGTGATCAGTACATTCAAGTGACAAGGCGGAACCTAGTTGGGTAAGACTTTAGAGGCCTTCTAATGTTTCCTTATTCCACTTACTGCAATACATCTTTTAGCAAATCATCAGTTTCTATTTGAACAGTTTCAATAACAGGGAGCTCACTTCTTTACTGAAGAGCCAATGACGTGCTGGTAAATCAGTTCATTGAAAAGAAAATCTCTTATTTCTAGTGTTTGCCAATTTCCATGGTGTAAATACTCACATCATGGCCAGTTTTAAGCTACCATGCTTGCAGAATTCCTGAATGTGTAACAGTAAGCTTTCACGAGCTGTTGGAAGGTCACCCAGCACACCACCGGGAACAGCTCACACCATTGTTGGTCCTGCTCCATTTCTGATGAAGTCATCACTTCCCATAGGTCTGCCATCTGCTTCTCAGTACAGCTGAACCATGCAGGGGTTAGAGGCGCTGACCCTCCACGCAGTTGAAAATCCACGTATAACTGATAGCTGGCCACCTGTATGCATGGTTCCTCTGTATCTGCCTTTCCCCATCACAGATTCAACCAACCGCGAATTGTGTAGTACTATAGTATTTACTACTGAAAAAAATTCCACATATAAGTAAACTGGTGCAGTTCAAACCTGTGCTATTCAAGGGTCAACCACACTTGGGAACCACTGGGAAGTACCTAGGATTAGTTCTCTCCTTTGCAGTTTCAGACAATAGTGTTACTCTCTCTTGCAATTCTTTGGAGAAGATCTTTTTTAACCTTTCGTTCTCAGGGCTACCTGAAGCAAGAGGACTTTGAGCTTTTGTGAGCCCATAAGCTGATGGGCTCTCCTTGGGATCTATGAAGTAGAGATTTTGTGACCCCAAAACTGAAGATGCCTTCACAGATTTTAGAAGATCTAAATTAAGCTAGGGAAGTTCTCAGACATTTACTACTATATTTATGGGCCACTTTGATGGACTTCAAAACCTTTGTTCAGACATTTACTACTATATTTATGGGCCACTTTGATGGACTTCAAAACCTTTGTTATCACACACATTAAAAAAAAAAGATATCCCTGGCCAAAATAGATCCAATGTACATTTATCCAAGAATGATTATTCAATTTATGAACTTTCCAGAATTTCCAAGGAAGCCCAGTACGTTTCAACACCACCAAACTCAGCATAGCAAGTAAGGGATACTAGCTAGGTGAATCAGGCAGAGGAAAGGTTAAATTCCACCTCTGCTACCTGCCAGTTGTATGACTTTTTCTAGTTACCTAAATTCTTGAAATCTGATTTGTAGTTTGAATGCAGAGAATTGTTATGAAGGTTGAAGAAGATAAAATATGTAACAAATGGATGCCTCCACATTCATAGGAGGCATCAGTGTTCCTAACAGTTTACAGAAGATGACCTTGGTTTAAAAAAAAATGGTGAAATAGATTACTACAAAATAATGAGATGATGATTCTCTTCATTATCTGGAGAGATAGGTTAGGCAAACTTGAAAGGGCAATTCATCCTTGTAAGGATAGCTAGAATGATTTGAATATTTTACATTTGTGGCTGGGGGTCTCAGCTGGTGGTTGGAGATCAGGGATGGGGTGTAGGAGAAGAGAACAGTGTCCAGTTATTTTCTGGCACATCGGTCAAATGACCTCCTATGAATCACCATGTTTTACTCCTATGTATTTATACCAGTATTCCAACTTTGTTAGAACGGATCACATCTACCATAATATAATTTTGACAGAAGATCATTTCTCACTTACAAAATTTTAAGGATGTCCCACTTAATACCAAAGAAACATCAGAAAATAGAAAATATTAGAAGAAAGGCTGTTGTACAGAATATACTCAAATAAGAGGATAACGAGAATAAATCCAGTTCCTAAAATTCTACTCATAGTTGAGCATCAAAAAATTGAGGCAGTATAGTCAACACATCTTTGACAAAGGAGCAAAGGCAATATAATGGACCTAAGATAGTCCCTTCAACAAATGGTGCTGTAGCAAGTGGACATCCACATGCAAAAAAAAAAAAAAAAGAATCTGGACACAGACCTTCCACTTTCCACAAGAATTAACTCAAAATAGCTCATGGACCTAAATATAAAATGCAAGACTAAAAAAAACTTCTAGAAGATAACATAGGAGAAAACCTAGATGATCTTGGGTATGGTGATGACTTTTTAGATATGACACTGAAGACATAATGCATGAAAGAAGTAACTGAAAAGCTAGACCTCATTAAAATTTAAAACTTCTGCTCTGTGAAAGACAATGTCAAGAGAATGAGAGGACAAGCCACAGAATGGGAGAAAATATTTGCAAAAGATAAAGGAATGTTATCCAAAATGTACAAAGTACTCTTAAACTCAACAATAAGAAAATAACCCAATTAAAAAATGGGCCAGTGACCTTAACAGACACCTCACTGAAGAAGATGATATACAGAAGGTAAATAAGAACATGAAAAGATGTTCCAAATCATATGTCAGCAGAGAAATGTAGATTTAAACACCTATTAGAATGGCCAAAATCCAGAACACTGACACCACCAAATGTTGGTGAGGATGTGAAGCAACAGGAACTCTCATTCATTGCTGGTGGGAATAAAAAAAAAATGGTTCAGTCACTTTGGAAGATTGCTTGGCAGTTTCTTACAAAACTAAACAATACTCTTAACCATACAATCCAGCAATTGTGCTCCTTGGCATTTACCCAAAGGAGTTGAAAATTTATGTCCACACAAAATCCTGCAAAGGGATATCTATAGCAGCTTTGTTCATAACTGCCAAAACTTGGAAGCAATCAAGATGCCCTTCAGTAGGTGGATAAATAAACTGTGGTGCCACAGAAAATGAAATATTCTTCAGTACTAAAAAGCAATGCTCTAACAAGCCAGGAGAAGACATGGCGGAACCTTAAATGCATATGACTAAGTAAAAGAAGCCAATCTGAAAAGGCCAAACACTGTATGATTCCAACTATATGACATCCTGGAAAAGGCAAAACTATGGAGAAAGTAAAAAGATAAGTGGTTGCCAGGGATTGAGGATCAGATAGGCAGAGCACAAAGAATTTTTAGGGCAGTGGAAATGCTCTGTATGAAACTAGAATGATGAATACACGTCACTGTACATGTGTCCAAACCCACAGAATGTACAACAGTAAGAGTGGACCCTAATGTAAACTATACATCTAGGGTGTATGATGTGTCAATGTAGGTTCATCAGCTGTGACAAATGGACCACTCTGGAGGTAGATATTGATACTGAGGGAGGCTGTGTATGTGTTGGAGTAGGTGGTATACGGGAAATCTCTGTACCTTCTCCTCCATTTTGCTGTGAAGTTAAAGTTTCTCTTTAAAATATTAGTCTTTTAAAAGAAAAGGAATTTCACAGAGCAGCCAAAGGGTAACTGGATGATCTATGAATTTAGTTTAGTGGACCACATTTCTCTCATTTGTAAATTTTGTGATCCTCTTTGAATCTTTCCAACCCTAACACATTTTGAATTAGAAACTTTCAGTCCTAAAAACATTTAACAAAGTAAAACCAATAAGCCAACAAAAACAATCTTGTTTCCTTTAAGGAATCTCTACATGTCTTGTCTTAGTGTTTGCAGAATTGGCTCCAGCTATATTACCCAGCCATGTTGCTAAAGGGTAATCAGTCTCTGAAACTTACTGGGTATTTCTGAGACACTAAGATCAAGCTTGCCTTTACATGTATGGCCCATTGCATGTGCCACAGTTCTAACCATTCTTAAATTACTCAGATGCAAAAACCGAGTCAGGTTCTGGAAATCTGGGTCTGAAACCACATATCCTTCTCTCCTGCTTCCTTCCATTTTCACAGCACCTTGCAGTTCAGGCCATTGGCTCTGCTCCACTACTTTTAATCTTTCTAACCTAGTTTTAGGCTTTCAATCTATCCTCCTGGCATTAAAACAGTTTTATCAAGCACTTACTATATTCTGGCTATTATACTGGCCAGAGCAATGTCACTGTGCTCAAGTCCTTGAACTCCAGTCTGTGTGACGGACACACAAGGAATTTTTATTAAAATTTTTTTTTTTTTTACAAAAACACAAGTATTATAACAGGGGTTCTCAGGGTACTGTGGGAACATGGAAACCAGTCGGGGGAAGCGTGGGAAGGCTGAGAGCACTTCCGAGAGAAAATGACATCTAAGCTCCCAAATATACGTTGACTAGCGAGAGGGCGAGCAGGGGATAAAGAGGATGTGTTTATTTTCGATAAGCGTGCGGAATAATCAAAGAGAGACTGGAGTGTTCAAAGAACTGAAAGAAATTCAGTACAGCTGGAGGATACAGATGCAAGAGGTGGGGGGAGATGAGAAACATGGAAAGAGATGAGACTGGAGAGGTAGACGGGGGCCAGACTGTAAATGTTCCTATAAGCCATGTTTTTTTTTTAAAAAAATTTTGAACTTTATCATAATTCGATGAAAAATCATGTAAGGGTTTTAAGATAGGGATTGGCATGGTTTGGATGCCTAAAAGTGCACCTCAAACTTAATTCCCAAGAAAAACACTTGATCTCCACCTGCTCTGACCCCTCCAAGGCCGCTCATGCCCAGGGTTCTCAGTCTCCCCCACACCAGAGCATCTATAGCTGCTCTCCTTCTCTATAAACCCATCAGCGAATCCTTCCAAACAGCTCTTGAACCTGACCTCTTCCCACCATCTCCACGGCCCCGAACCGATTCAAGCTACTATCATCTCTTATTCCTCTACAGTCTATTTTCCATACAGAAGTAAAAGTGATCATTGTAAACTATGTCAGAGTTATTCTCCATAAATATTCCCAATAATTCCCAATGACTTTCCCTCACACTTGCAATAATACCCCATGTCCATTCCATGGCCTGCAAAGGGCTCGTGACCTGATTTGGCGCCATCTCCCTGTCCTCTTGCCCCACCCCTCTCGTCTTTCGCTCACTGTACTCCACCCCATTATCCTGTCCCATCCCAACCCACTGTCATCTCAGGGCCTTGACACTTGCTATTCTCCCACACGAGGATGTTCTTCCTCGGGTAGCCACGTGGCTGCCTCTCTTATGCTCAAATGTCACCTCCTAAGAGAGGCTCTTCCTAGTAAACCTATCTGAAATAGCATTCTATGTCATTCTCCACCCTTGACTCTGATTGCCTTTCCTTCATAGCATTCATAACTACTATATTATCTATCAGTTTGTCTCTTGTTTGTCTCCCACACTGGACTGTAAACTCCGTGAAGGCAATCACTTTGCCTTATTTATTTCTGTATTCACACTAACACATAGAAGTTCAATAATTATATACTAGTTAAATGAACAGACTGGGTTTTAAAAAGTCATTGTGGGTCCCCTAGAACATAAAGGAAAGTGTGGAGACCAATTAACTGGGAGAGAGCTCTAGTGATTGAGCAATGACAGTGGTCGAGATTAGTGGGACCATGGAAACTACAGTATTTGATACACAGCAGGCATTCTTCGTATTTGTTGATAATGACAGTGAATGGGTATGGTGAGAGAAGAGACAGGAATGAGGAATGATCAAATATCTGGCTTGGACTATAGATCAGAGGATAGGGTCACTTACTGAGAAAAGAAACACGGGAAGAGGAGAAAATCTGCCTGGAGAATGAAAATATTGAGCTCAGTTTTAGAAACATGGGAATTTAAATAACATCCAAGCAGGAGTTGCCTGTAGTGACTGCCTATGTGGATCTAAAGTGTCTTTCTCCCCAGACCCATGAGTGAATTCTTCCTAAAATTTTGGCATCGTGCTGTTATTTCCCACCTCAAATCTTCTTCTCATCTGTAAAGCACTAACGTGTTCACCTCCAAGTTGCTCCGCAATCTGGCAATGAACATACACTGTCTAGTGCCACTTGTTGCCCCAAAGTTCAAAAATCCCTAAGGGTAGCATACAGTGTATAAATATGATGGTCTTAGCAAATTCAAGGTCATGACCACGTGTGGCTGAGAGCAAAAATGGCTACAATTCTCCACAGCTCCCTGTGCTTATGGCACATGTAGTCCTTCCCATGAAGCAAGGAGGTTTTTCTTCACCCTTTGATTCTGGGCAGACCTGGTGACTTGCTTTGGCCAAAACAGTGTAGCAGAAGTAACAGTGATCCGTTTCCACACCTCCCACACCCTTTCGCTTATAATCCTTCCTGGCTGCCATGTGAACAAGCCAAGGTAACCCGCTAGAAGATGGGAGACCACGTGGAACGCATAAAACTGTCCTGGCTAAACCCACACTAGACTAGCTAGCTACCAGCTGACCTAGAATGGCTCACAGACGCATTCGCGAGCCAACATGATACCAGAGAACTGTCCAGCTGAGTTCAGCCCAAATTTCGGACATGCAGAATCATAAATCTAATAAAGAGCTGTTGTCTCAAACCACAAAATCTTGGGGATGATCTTTACACAGCAGAAGTTAACTAACCTATGAGGTTATAAGCCTGAGGGAAGTAAGTCAAACCAGAACGACAGGAAAAAAAAAATTCAGCGAATCAAGGTGAAATAGCTTATCCAGAAGAGAAGAAGAATTGGCTGTATAATTGAGGAGGAAGAGAGCAGTAAGGACACTTAATGTATCAAACACACAATCCTAAAGCAAATTCTAAGATCCCTGTGATTCACTCGCTTCGTAGGAAGCCCAATGTTTTCCTGCTCATCCCATCCAGCCCTCATATCAGCAATTTCTGATTGTATATAGGTTTTATCTTCTCAATGAAATTATAAGCCACTTTTAATAATGAAGTCTGTATTATGCATCTTTATAACCTCTAGAGTTCATACTAAAAATACTCAACAGTTAATGAATTGATATTTATTCAAGAGAGAAGGCAGAAGTAAATTCTGAGATAAAATGCAGAAGAAGATAATTTACGTAGTTAAGACATAAATGCAGGTAATAGAAAAGGTTCAAATAAGATCTACAAATCTTTGCCTTCTCATGGCTCATAATAGGGCACCTGCTTATTCAACTTTACCAACAAAAAGATTCAAGAAGTAACATAGGAAATGTGCAGGGGCCAAATAATTACATAAGGAAAAAGAACATTCATTTAGGGGTATTGGTTATGCTAACGCCCCGCTAATAATGCTCAACACTCCTGGCAGAAGATGTGAAAAGAGATGCAACACGGTGACACATGAACTATTATCCCCTTACAGGCCTGGTGGGAAATGTCTCCTGGCTGGAGAGGAATTCAGGGGTACAGGTCTGTTTCCTTTGGAACAATACAGGGCATGATGGAAGTAAACACTTCTTGACTCTTCTCTGGTATCCGGTCAATGGCTCAATTTTAATACTGTCTTTCCTTGTAGGTCATGCAGTAAATTCTTCCATGAGTTGAGGAGAAACTCTGTGTTACCAAATGACTTTTCCTGACTATGAATCAAGCACCAATTATTCCTAATATATTATCCTTTGCCCAAATTGTGCAATTAGTAAAAAGTTGTATTTGTTTAGGGATAATCTCAATTGAAATTTTTCCTTAAGTGCCTATAAAACCAAGAAAAAATTCCTACATTGGAGCTCATGAAAATGAATTTGAGAAGCAACTGAGCTGCATTATTTAATAACTATGCAAACATTAGCAAGAAGCAAACTTCATTCCTTGCTAAAATGTAACTTCTTTGCTTACATTGTTTACAAAATTCTGCTTGCATAGAACTCTTCACTCTCTTGTCCCCTTTAGGCATAAATCTGACTCAGAAACTCCTGTCTCTTCTTTTTTCATCAAGATCTCAGGAAGAACAGCTCAGATTGGAGAACTTTTCCTTTTCTTTAAAATGAGTAGGATGCAGTATGGTTTGGATAAGCCTAACCAACTGACTTCAGAACTCAGTTGCTCCACTATTTTTATTTTTTCAAAGTCACAGAAGAAATTTTGAGAAAAAAATGACAGAAAACAATTTTTTGTTATATTAGAGACATTTAAGGTCAAGGAGGAAGAATCTGAATATCATTTGAAGATATGTGAATATACTCTTACTAATATGTCATGTTTCTTCATTTACATTATTTCATAAATGGCAATATTCTTATGGAACATAATAGTAGAGGCAACTATTTTTCAGGTGAGAAAAAAATCCATTTTACAGTTAGAAAAATAATGAAGAATAGGAATAAACCTAAATAAGATCTTCCCAAACCTTCAATCATTCTGCCATTCAGGTTTTGACCACACAATCACTTTCTCTTAAATAGATGGATGGGTGGATGGACGAATGGACAAATGGACAGAAGCATAGATGGATGAACAAAGAATGAATGGACAGAGAAGCAAACAGACAATACATGCAGGTTACTTCCAAGTCCTATTATATTTCAGTTTTATTTTCAAATTTCTATTGAAGGATGTGTTCCTTTCCAGGACCTTGCAGAACTTCTGAACAGTAAAAGCCACTTCCTCTTCCCTGAGTCAACTCCTCAAATACCCATAGATTAGATGCTCCCAAAGGATATTTTCAATCAAGACCAAGTCACAAAATGAAACACATGTAGGAGGCAGAGGATACAGGGGGACGGAAGAGGAAGAGAGGGTCAAATCCACATGATAGTGAGGCTGCGTATATTCAAGTTATGTCCAGAGCTATTAGATAGCTCATCCCTTTCCAGAACAAGAACTACTTGAACTTTCCTAACAGAACATATTTAATGTATTTAATGTTAACATAGAGAGCAGCATAAATTTGGTTTAAATATTAACAGTGGTTCCCCTAATTTTTGTTTCAAAAAAGGACACTGAAGTAGATATGCTTAAAAGGACAAAAAAAGATGTGTTAGTCTGTTAGAAAGATATATAAAAATTAATGGGATAAGGCATTTCAAACAGTCTTTTCAGATTTTAACTTTGTTTCTCTCTGGATATATGAGATTACCGACTCAACTTCCTGAAAGTTCTGAAGGGTTTTCACCATGCCCTCTAATACATCATTACCTCAAATACATTAGTTCTATAAGAAACCTGTAATAATTGTGGTATAGAAACTCTGAGAAGAGGGAATAATACTATCAGTGTGTCAAAATTCTTATTCTTAAAATTAATTGATCATATCAGAAGAGATAGGGTGGGCAAAGCTCACATGGTCATGATGGGTCACAGACAAAATGTGAGTTCACTTTTGCTTTCCTGTCAACACAATAGCCCACTTGGACACCCATGAATCTTTGCTTTTTCCTGGTGACATGAATTCTTCAGGTATAATCTAGTCTTTATGTTTTTATATAATCAAAGAAGAGGTCTGATATTTATAACGCACCAAAAAATAAGTGTCTTCTTAGAAAAAGAGAGAAATTCCTTAGTATCAATAAATGTGGTTTATACTATCAACTTTTTCTTTTTCCTATATAGTACAAATGAACGACCCCAAAACTTAACGTCTGAAAAAAAATTATTATTATGGCTCATAGTTCTATGGGTTGGCAGGGCTCAGCTGGGTGGTTCTCCTTTGGGGCCTCCCATGTAGTTGCAGTCAGATGTCCACTGGGGCTAGATGCATCTGAAGACTTGACTGACATGGAAGTTTACGATGGCTTCTTCATTCACATGAACAGCTGGAGAATTTTCACCCTTCTGTGTAAGATTCAGTTATTAATGCATACTTGCCCCAGTTGAGTTATCTACAAGTCCTTCTGAACAACATGTATCTGTTATATAATGATTTCTATCCCATAATAGCTAGAGGAATATCACTTCCGTTACCACTTCTCTACATCTGTTAACTGTCAAAACATTTCATTCATTCACTTATGTTTTATTAGTTTGTTTTTAATTTTCCAATGCTAATTATATGCTTTCTAGATTTTGAGCCTACATCAGGGAACGAGAAAATACTTAGTCTGGCCTTCACAAAGTTTACATTCAAGTTGGAGTAGCTAAATAATAAACAGACAAATGAGACAAACAATATAGTTAGAGATTATGGTAATAATTATAAAGGAAATAAAGAAGAGACCTTGGACAATGACAAGGGAAATGTGTTATTAAACTTATACCTTGAGTTCTTCACAATTTTACTACTATTAAGCAGACTTTTAGTCAATGAACACAGAAACTTCGTTCTGAAAAAAGATGTTTATAGGTATAAGGCAATAAATCCCAGCCTCAGAAAAGCAAATTAGAGCAAAATTGAGATTCCAGACCTATTGCCATTTAAAATTTAAAAAGTAAAACAAAAACTATTTTCACATTTCAAATAAAAATTTAAAATCAAAACATTTTCTAAGACAAAAAAATCCCTAACGATAAAGAATGTGAAATATGCTATTACTGTGACACATCCACAGAAAAATTAATCTATATTGCAAAGCAAAAACAATCTCACCTCCGACAACCAGGCAAATCAATCTCAGATAGCTACTAAAAAGCCTGCTTTAATGTTGTTCCTTCTAGACTGAGTAAAAATGATTGTCTGAATCTCCCTGACGTCTTTGCTTTCATTGTCCACTTGAAGATGTAAACGCGTATAAAATCTACAAAGTGGATGGAAAGGACAAGGAAACATTTTGCTTGGACTGGCCAATACTATGTCTAGTGCTTCTTCTCCTGTGGCAAGTGTAGATGCTTCAAAAAAGATGAAGGATTCCATAATACATGTGATTAGCTAGCTACTCAATAAAGGAACCTACAGAGAAGACTGCCTCTTCGACCTAGTGAGATTCTCTCCAGAGCCTGAAGTATAATGAGCAAGAAAACCAAGTCATTTGTATCCTACACTAGCAAGCGTAATTGCGAATGTTTTTCTTATTAATAAAAAATGTTGAATCCTTTAAAGAATCTAACCAAACAACTTGCTTTAACAGCATCCTACAGAATTCCTTCTGCTAGAGAAAAATAATAATTCCAGAAAAGTAGTGCAAAGAAGCAGAGATTCTGCGGGAAAAGGGGCAACTTGGAAGGAGCACTCCTTGACGAAGTGATGGAGAGAGAGGTAAGAAAGAGATGAAAAATAGAAATAAAGAAAAAAAATAAAAATAGAATCACAAAATCAGAAGACAAACTACCCTCCTTCAACTCCCTCCAAAAACACTGATCAAAACAAATAAACTTTACTGTACCAAAATACGAGCATAGGGCTTCCCTGGTGGCGCAGTGGTTGAGACTCCGCCTGCCGATGCAAGGGACACGGGTTCGTGCCCCGGTCCAGGAAGATCCCACATGCCGCGGAGCGGCTGGGCCCGTGAGCCATGGCCGCTGAGCCTGTGCGTCCGGAGCCTGTGCTCCGCAACGGGAGAGGCCACAGCAGTGAGAGGCCCGCGTACCGCAAAAAAAAAAAAAAAAAAAAAAAACGAGCATACTGTTGAACTATGGAACTTATGGGCAAGTCATCCAAACTCCCACAGCTTTCTACAAACAACTGCTACTAACAGTCTAAGAAAATACAACATTTCAAAGTGAATGGAAACCAGTAGACAAACATCCATTCATTGTTTCTACAGGTAGAAAATACAAAGTGAATCAAAATATTCCAGTTTATAGAAATTCTGCTCAAAAACCTGCAAAAGAACTGTAGCACCACACCTGAATTGAAATGAAACACACTAAAATAGAATCTGCAGATATGAAACTAGAGCGCAAATAAAACATTTCAAAACATATACGGACAGAAAAAAACAGAAAGATGTGAAACTAGAGTTGACTAAATCTTGGAAATAAATCAAAGACCAAATTATATTAGAAATAAAAACAGAATTACAAAATGTCCAAGAGAGAACTGATTCAACTGGAAATACAATCAGGAGCACTGAGGAAAGACATAAATGTATGAAAAGAACAAAAACAAAGCAGAAGTCAAAAGGATCCGAGAGCAAATAACTAATAAATAGGCAAAGAAGATCTAATATGCTTATAACTGTCTAATTTTTAATAGTACGCTTTAAAGAAAAATATCTCCTGGGTCTCTAGATCAAAAAAAAAAAAAAGTTACTTGCAAGCAAAGAAAAGTCAACCACCAAGGTATTCTTCAAGTTCCAAGCCTATACAGTTATACAGTTAAGAACTCAGGGAATACTGCTTTTGCAATCCCGTCCTAGGTAGTCTAGCAGAGGATGTGCTTTATCCAATCAAGATCTGACTTGCAAAATAACTGAGGGTATGCGTGAAACATAGTTAAATATATACCTAAGGATAAAATCAGTAAATCTAAGTAAATCTAAGAATAAAAACAAAGGTGGAAACAAGGATGGAAGAAGAGTAAGTACCATGCTATGTGTTCTGACAAAGTAGGAATAATGAACTTAAAATGGGGGGGCAGTAAAAGTAGAAATGTTAAAATAGAATAAGCTAATGAACAGTCAGAGGCTTAAGAGTTAAAGGATATGGTTTAAACTTGACAAACCAAATATAGAAGCCTAAGTGAGAAAAGAGAAACTGAGATGTAAGTTATTTTTAACAATCACTAAAATATTATTTTATATATTTTATAGTTTTTATTTATATTTATTTTATTATATTTTATATTATATATTATAATATAAACCTTCCCCAAAGCCAAAAGAAATTATTTTAAAAGAGCAAAAACAGACCATGTAATGAAACACAGTAAAAATAACACAATACAAATCATATCTATCATAATAGGACAATATGACAATAATATGACAGAGTTCAGACTTTTTGGTTATATCTATAAGTGTAAGTAAGCTCAAAAGTCTCCACTGAAAGAAAAATGCATTAAAACTGGCTCACAAGGCAGAATCAACCTCCTAAAACAGAGTAATTCAAATGTCCAAGAATAAAGGGTTATGGTAATGCAAAGATGTAAAAGCAGGCATTGTGATTCTGACAACAGCTAAAATACACAGAAATACTGTTTCTCACCTATCAAACTTGCCAAAATGCACCTATTGACAACAGGGCAAGGTGAAGGGAGCAGGTCCTCTCAAACACGGCTGATGGGAATGTAAACTATCCTAGACCCCTCTGAGGGGGTTCAGGCAAGATCTAATATTAAAACTATATCTGCTTCTACCTTTTGACTGAGCAATCCCACAGCTAGGAATTTACTCTGAAAATACACCTCCAACAACACAAAAATGTATCCACAAGGCTACTCAGTACGGAGTTATTTGTAAAAGCAAAATATTGAAAACAACCTAACTGCACATTCATCATTGTCTAGTCAAATAAATTATGGTAAGTCTACCATAACACAGCTGTAAAAAAAAGAATAAGGATCTCTATGAACTAACATGGAGTGATTTTCAGGTATATTAAGTGATAAAAGCAAAATGGAAAAATGCATTTATAGTATTCTCTGTATCTCACTTTGATAAATATGTTTTAAGTATTCCAAAATAAAAGTAATAAAATTAAACATATAATGATGGGGGAAGGAGCTCTAAAACTGACCAGAACTATCTAACTGTATATAAATAATGACATAATCATAGAGGAAAAAAGCATTTATTAAAGCAACTTTTGACTCAAGTAGTGTGACTGTATTGCCTCAGTGGGATATATTCTAAGAATAAAAAGAAATCTTGAATTCTACATAAGTAGGTTTGTGGTTGTCGGTGGTATTGTTGTAGTAATTCCAATACGTTTTTGTGTGTGCAGTAGTACATTTGTTGATATTGATAAGAACCATGGTTCTCACCGAAGCGGGGAGGGGAGAGAAATATGAAATGGGCTAAGAAGAAGAAGAAGCCATGCTCTAGAATTAGAATGGAAGGTAACACTAGGGATTCTAGATATACATCCCTCAGCTCTATCCACTGAAAAAGAGGCTACAACCAAGGACACCCTTACCACCAAACTCTGGACTTTTAAGTATCATTCCTCAATAAAGGAAACCATCTACTTAGAGAAATGGCTATTTCTAGGTCTGAGGCAGAGAGAATACAAGGTGAACATTTTGTTGTGCCATAAAGGCTAAGCACTAAAAAACTGATTGGGGTCTTCTCAAAAGGGCTCTTCAGTCAACTTGAAAAGTTACCCACTAACCAAACGGGACAATTTAAGAACCAAAAAACAAATAATGTCAGCAATGAATCACTCCATTTTAAAAGAGTACATGAACTCATAATGATATTAAAAAGGTAAGCAGAGTGAAGAAGGGATTACAGAATTAGAAAATCATCATCTTGTGACCACTGATCTAATGATTAATTTAGGCGGACATTAGCAATAGGTGCTAAAATCTTGGGGAAAAGTTGACAGGAAACAAGGTAATTCACAAGTCTCAAACTATTACCCCTCAAATTTCCTATTAATTAGAGAACTAAAATGTACCTTTACAATGGAGAAATCTAGCAAATACCTCAACCAACCAGAGAAATAAATTTAACATCACCAAAAAGGAAACTTCTAACATTCTACCTCCTAATATGAATCACTGAAAAAGGTATCATCTCATCCGGGTAGTTTTCACACCAAAAATGTTTTATTCCTCTGAAGTCCTGAAAAACCATCAAACAAACATTCAAATAACAAAGTGTGAGTTATTTCACAAACTACCAACCTGGACCCATCAAAATCATCAACATGAAAGACCCCTCCTCACCACTCCCCACCCCCAGTAGGGCAACTCTTCCAAATTAAAGGAGATAAAAGGATAGAACAAATAATGTCAATGTATGATGCTAGGTTCTGGATCAAAAGGCACACATCTATTAAAAATGTTTTTGTGACCACTGGAGAAATCTGAATATGGACAGCAAATTGGATAAGATCACTGTTAACTTTCTTAGAAGTGAGAATGGTACCTTGGTTATATAGAAAAATACCATTCTTAGGAGAGGCATCCTGAAATATTTAGGGGTGTATTTTTACCATGTCTGCAACTTCTTTTCAAAATTCAGGGGGAAAAAGTGCGTGTGTGCAGAGAGAGAGAGAATATTAATTTTAGTTAAATCCAGGTGAATGGAATGTGTATATGTTCCTACTATTCTTTCCATTTGTCTATAGATTTCATATTTATCAAAACAAAACACTGGGGGTAAAACATGACAGGCAAAATTAAAAAAAAATAATAATCAAAATGTTAGGCCCCAAAGGGCACAAAGCATAGAGCTCATGAGATAATGACAGATTTCAAGATGATCCAGGGAGAGGCAGTTGCCATCTAGGCACACCAGGACCCAACAGGACACCAAGCCAGCGCCTACAGACTACCCACCGCCCTGTCCACAGACACTGCACGTTGCCCTTGCTAAAGCAGCAAGTCAGCTATCTCTTGTTTAAGGCTCTCTGGTGAGGGCTTCTCAACAGCTGCCTTCACTCACTCTGCCAAGGAACCTGCATGACCAAGATGCTCACCCACACCAAGATTTCTGTTGGGGTGGGGTGACCTCCTTTCCTGAGTCCATGATGCTCTGTGCACTTCAGTTACCTCTTACTCACTCTCCTTTGAAATCACTTTGTCCCAAAGGTATCCCCAGCAGGTTGAATTATGCCTGATACGGAAGAGGAGTTCAATACATGTTGTTGAATAAATAAAATAATTATCAACTTACTTTTTTCTGTGGGAATTACATTCCCTGTTGCTTTCCTACATTTTCCCTCCTGTTACACATTGAATTAATGCTTTTATTGAGTGTTCTATGGTAACTCCTAGTTCTTAATTCCTGGGAGAATAGAACTAATTCAGTGTTCATTAGTGTGTATGACTAGTTTAAATGATTTGCTCACTGAACATTTCTTTTACTCGTCCAGAGTGTATCAGGTTTGATCATTACGGATCTCCTTAATCTTTCATTTTCTTGGACAAACTCCCACAATTATAAATGTTTCTAGTCCTGCTTTTCTGTAATATTTGTAGTGAAAGCTGGTGAAATAGGGATCAGATGGGATACACAACCTGGAATCCAGACCATCGGGTGTGTGTGGAGTGACAGGGATACAAGTTTCTGATAAACTGCATGGAAGTGTTTTTGGGCTGAATTGCTCATTATGGAAAGAAAGGGCTGTCTGAGTAGCGTATATTTCTGGTGACTGAAAATATACAGGGTGGGTATTGCGCGTGAGCTGAGGGCTTCAATTAAGTTATTTTTCAGGCCCATCCCAATCTGGTGGCCTTTGAGGGTTTTCTTTTTTTTCAGTATCTTCTTTTTTTTTTTTCAGTATCTTCTTAAAGACCACATTCAAGGTACTAACTGCAGAAACATACACAGCATGTTTTTCTGGACAGTCCATGGATGGGAAGCAGAAGGGCCTGGGCTACGGAGCACAGGCATGAAAGCAAAATGAGAATGGGCATATAAAACATTTCTACAGAATAGGAATGACATTTAAAAAATATGTATACCTGCTATGTTTAACCTACTACTGCTAAGAGTCCTGCCGAATTTCTTTAAGTTCACTAAAAGATAAGGATGATTTCTCTATCGCTAGGTAACAAACCCAAACACCAAGTTTTTAAGACACTAATTTAACTAAATTTCAGGAAACCACGCAAAGAGATCATTAGGAGAACACAGTCCTATGCTACCTGGGCATAATTTTCTTTGCTTTGCTTCAGACATGCTAATTTGGTATGTCTGGATCAGAACGTCTATCCTGGTAGGCTTTTTACCAAGAGACTCAATTCACCTCCCCAGAAAACTAAAACAGAAAAGAAAGCCCCACAAAGCTACATTTCTTCCAAGTAGTCTTTAAGATTATTCTGTAAGTTTTGTACCAAATATTTGAATAGACACCATCTAAACAGACTAGTTTTTCTTTTTTTCCTAGCATAAAGGAAGAAATTAGGCTTCTTATCGGGTTCTCCTCCTTTTAATCAAGGAAAGAATAATCAGTAAATGCATTTTGTACTTTGTCCACATCGTCTACCATAAAGAATAGCATCTTTGTATTATGAGCCCAATTTGATTCTGACCTATGCAATTAAGTAATCAAATCCTATTTCTGGAATTTATAGTTTTATTCTACTTGCCTCAGTATAATTTGACTGCATCTGGTATGGAGCAGCTCTTGGTGCCCGTACCATTTGCACATTAGATTACCTATCGCTAGCCTAGAACCCCATACACAAGGCTGAGATTGTCTACCAAGGATTTTTTTTTTTTTTTTAACATTTGAGAAACTGGAAAAATCACACTGAGGTGCATGTGTATTCTATTTGAAAATGATTATTACTTTCTCCTCCCTGGGCAATTTAGGCGTTTTCTTCTGATTCTTCTCATCACTGGATTACTAAGAATTATTGCTCTTACTCCATTAACTTCCCAGCCAAGTTCACTGCCAACCAAAATTAAGGAAAAAACAGCATTCCAGACACCTTCCTCTCAGATAACTTTAGAACTGAATTCTCAACACAGGACACTTGAAGGCACCATCACCTTTCAGGAAAAGCCAAACTCAGTTCTGTGAATTTGGTCTCAATGACCAACTCGCTCCTCACTTCATATCCATAAACATTTATGGAGCACTTACTAAGAGAACCCTACTCATTGGCAGAGAAATATGTTAAAATCAACTGAAAATGTGCCTTGATCACTAGAACTAATCCCAATACTGGGTGAAAAGTAAATAAGAAATGAGGAATTCAGAGAAACTTTGATAAAGGAACTTGAATCAACATGTTAAGAAGACAACCACAGATTAAGTGAGTTCAATGGTCAATGCTATCTGCTCTCCAGCAGAAAATGCGTTACTAATTAAAGAAAAATCACTAAAAGCTTGATGAGAACAACTTTATGTTAACAGACCCTTCATCATGTTAGAGTCAGACCCAAAGGCACAGAATACAGACATACTTTTACTCTTTGAAAGTAAAGCTGAGAAGATAAACTACCAGTGTGGAATAAGTTATGTCTTGCTCAAGGAAATTAATAAAGGTCGTAATAATTTGCACCAGGCAAGAATGAATATTATCTGAAGTGATTTTTTACTGGCCTCTTAGAAGCACTTTGACTAGTTAATTATAGGTTAACTTAATACCTCTAATATACTGACTTCCATCACAAACCTCACATGGGGTAATGAAATCACATGAAATCATCACAATCATCGTGAGCTGTTCAGCAAGTTCCAGTTAGGGTTCTGCTACTGGTACCCTCAGTGGACTACCATCAACTGAGTAGACAAACTGACTATAACTACCCTAACCTCTGCCCATAAAATGCTCCACTTACGCTTCATTAAAGAAAGCACCGTCTAGGGAATGTCAATTGGTACAGCCACTATGGAGAACAGTATGGAGGTTCCTTAAAAAACTAAAGCTAGAACTACCATACGACCCAGCAATCCCACTACTGGGCATATACCCTGAGAAAATCATCATTCAAAAAGAGTCATGTACCACAATATTCATTGCAGCACTATTTACAATAGCCAGGACATGGAAGCAACCTAAGTGTCCATCGACAGATGAATGGATAAAGAAGACATGGCACATATATACAATGGAATATTACTCAGCCATAAAAAGAAACGAAATTGAGTTATTTGTAGTGAGGTGGATGGACCTAGAGTCTGTCATACAGAGTGAAGTCAGAAAAAGAAAAACAAATACCATATATATGGAATCTAAAAAAAGTGGTTCTGAAGAACCTAGGGGCAGGACAGGAGTAAAGACGCAGATGTAGAGAATGGACTTGAGCACACGGGGAGGGGGAAGGGTAAGCTGGGACAAAGTGAGAGAGTGGCATGGACATATATACACTACCACATGTAAAATAGATAGCTAGTGGGAAGCAGCCGCATAGCACAGGGAGATCAGCTCGGTGCTCTGTGACTACCTACAGGGGTGGGATAGGGAGGGTGGCAGGGAGGGAGACGCAGGAGGGAAGAGATATGGGGACATACGTATATGTATAACTGATTCACTTTGTTATGAAGCAGAAACTAACACACCATTGTAAAGCAATTGTACTCCAATAAAGATGTAAAAAAATAAAATAAAATAAAAAAGAAAGCACCTTTTACTATTTTATCCTTGGTGTCAAAGACATTGTAAGGAGTGGGAAAAAATAAATCTCTGCTAAATATGAATGAATGAATGATTGCATACATGAATGAACATTTGCCTCATAGGAACTTTCATTCAGTTGGGATTTTCCAGGCTGTAAAACAAATATGGACTTACACTTAGGATTCAAGTTTGCCTTTTCTTGGAATTATCACTTATGAGTATTTTTCTCTGGTGTTAATTTATTCATTCAGTGAACACAAAGTTTTAATAAAGGAGGAGCATTATTCCATCTCAGGCACTCATGCGTTTGACTCTCCACATACACTTGGCGGGCATCTGGGAACTTGGGTTTGGGGAGGCTTCTCACCGTTTCTTCGTAAGTATGTCTCACTGTGTCTACACTGGTTACACAAACAATACGGTTTGTGCTGAACGCCTCTGAGAGTATGGAATTCGGGTACATGGAAGGCACTGGGTACCTACACGACCAACCCCCAGTGAAAACCCTGAGCACCAAGTCCCTCACGAGCTCCCTGGTAGACAACATTTCACATACGTTGTCACAATTCACGCTGGAGGAATTAAGTGCTTTCTGTGTGACTCCACTGAGAGAAATCTCTTAGAAGCTTCAGCGTGCTTTCCCCTGAACTTCACCCCATGTGGCTTTTCATTTTGCTGATTTCGCACTGTATCCTTTCACTGAAATAAATCATAGCTGTATGACTCTATGCTGAATCATGTGACTCCTCCCAGTGAATCACCAAATCTGGGGGTGGCCTTGGGGACCCCAACAAGGGGACACACTGAGATTGAAGTAGTAATGAAACAAAAGCATGGGATACAACAGTCAGGAACTCACGGGGTGGGTCTGAGCTGGAACTCAAGACCTGGGCCTACTGGTGGTATGTGTCTCTCTAAGATGTACTCTCCAGTTCAACTTGCCATGTGGACCTAGAGGAGGTTCAAGCAGGAATGAACTCAAGAAAGCATCTAGTCCAGATTCCTCATTTTTTTCAGATGAGCTAAGGTTGAGAGCGCTAAAATACCTTTCCACGGGACACAGAGCTAGTTCGAAGCAAACACTGGTCCACCAAAACCACATCTCAACCCCCAGTAGTTCCTACCAGGAAATCACTTACTGCTTGGCTGGAGTCCATCCTTTCTCGGAAGCCCTCCTACTTACGTCAAGACGGGCCACATGGTTGCAGATTTACACCATGTTGCATTTTCAATTAAAACAGCTAAATGGGGTGTTGTAAAAGGATGATTTCCAAGCTGCCAGGACAATAATGCCCCAAACTCCACCAGATTTTATTAGAGTCAAGTGACAGTATAAGTCATTAGGAAAATGTGTGCCAACCACAGAAACAGCAATGCCTCACACTCTTGGAGAACTGAATACCATCCAGTTGGCTGAGAAAGAACCATGTGGCTTACAATCATTTTTCACAATTACTATCCTAGCTAGTTCATAGTTTTTGGCAGATATACCTCACACGCATAGCCGAACTCAGCTAATTTTTACTCTGCTGATCGACAAATATGATTTTTTTTCCTCAAAGAAACCACCCAGAGAGCTTTCATGACATTTGAGGTAGTGCATCAAAAAGTGAGCCCATTTGTTAAAACCTGCTTTAAAAAATTCATATTAAGTAGGCCACCCAATATTCATTACAAAAAATTCTGTGTTAAGAATACTCACTAGTCATACTCACAACTACAGTCTGAGAATCAAATAGCAAGACTGCACAAGGCCTTCTTTGCTTTTCTCTTTGGAACTGAGCTTGCCTTCCATAAGGCAGGAAAAAAAAAATTTGTAAGTTCTTTACTATGGGCTTCTCCAAAATCAGTATTAGTTCTTAACAGTTAGACAAGAAATACTGTACAATGCTAAAACACGTTCCTAAGGCAATAAAATATTTACATGACTAAAGGAATAAAAGAGCTATTCTATTAAACTTATATTTTCCTCCAAGTTTCATTTCCAGTTTGCCTTCTTGGGACTCTTTGTCAAGAGCCTGAGTACAAATTTCATGTATGAATGTGTTTCAGGATGACTTCAGAAAATATAAAATCTACTATAAATTGAATAATCCCTCCCACAAAGAGAAACATCCTGCCAACAAAGGGGAACTCCCTCCCCCCCCCCCCCCATATTTCAAATGCAGCATCTGCCACAACTCTGTAAGGGATGAAGGGACACTATTAGGACAGGATTCACAAGGGGCTTCAACTGTATACATAACGTTCTATTCCTTAGATCGGGGGTGGGTGGACCTGCATCTGTGGTATTCTTTCAAATTTTTGTATGTCTTAAATATTTTGTAACAATTTACAAAAAATTAACTCCCTGAATTTGCTCAATTGGCATTCCCAGACCCTTGAGGAGGCATCTTACTTAGGCTTGCTATCTCTAGAGTCAAACTGAATTTTCTTCAGGGGGTCAAAATGGTCCATTATACCAGCTGGGTACATTAAATCCATGTCTATTACACTGAGTTCCCAAAGACTTGGCCAAATCTTCACAACCTTTCCTATCAGATATCCTTTGTCTGTGGAACATCTTGAAAGACTATATAAGCCAAGGATATTTTTCAATCAGTGCAAGTAAAGTGAAAATATCTTTTTATATTAAAGCTGCCAGCTTCTCAAATAGAAAATTTTGTAAGAAAAAGGTATAAGATCAAGAGGAACAAATTAAATCGACCGAGTGCACTTTAAAGTGTCTCATAAGTTTTTAAAAAGCTCTTCTTCCTCCAACTGATAATGGGAAGATGGAGGCCAGCTGTGTTCACATAAACCTCCTGTTGAAAATATGATAGAGCACGGAGATCTCAAAGCAGTCCTGAGAGTCAAACAGCATCAGCTCAACTGGGAACTTGTTAGAAAGGCAAATTCCCAAATCTCCGCTGGGGGGCATGAGAGGGGTGGGCAGCAATCCCTCCAGGTGATTCTGATGCCAGCTAGTATGAGGTCCAGGGACTCGGAAGTTGGAAGTCTAGCCTCTGGAGTCAGAGTGACCGGATTTGAATACCAGGATCTGCCCCTGGTAAAGAGTGTGACTTTGGGCAAGTTACTTAACTTGTCTCTGCTTTATTCCTCAGTGTAAAATGAAGACAATAATGGTTCCCAGCTCACTGGAACACTGGCAATAAGATATTATACATGTAAAATCTGGCAAAATGTTTGACAAAGACTCAATAAACGTGAGCAATTATTTTCTCTACATGATCACAGATGTCCAAGTTTACTCATCTATTATTTGATTAGCATTTATTGAGCATTTACCACAGACACGGGCAGTGAGTAACTCACGACTCCTGGCTACATATTAGAATCACCAGGGAATTCTGATGAAATCCTACTGCCTGAGCCCTCCTCTATACCAAAAATAACAATCTCTGATAGTGGGACCCAAGCTTGGATATCCGTTAAAAACTACTCAGGACGTTTTAATGGAAGAAGCAAATCTACAAGCAAAAATTACAACCCAAATCCCATGGAGCTGGGTGTATGCACACGATCCCAGAGAAACGTTTAGGGAGGAGTCGTTGGCCCAGCAAACTTTCATTGGCACTTCTATATTCCTCTCCTGCGTTACTGATCTTCTTAGGAAGCACGATTTCCTAAATCCTCAGTGCTTGCCACCATCCTGACAAAGAGGAGATGCTAGAGTCTGTCAGCGCAATGAGAAGCGAGCTCTGTTTCTACGCCTAGACCCTCCCAACTCCTGGAAGCCTGAGCACAGTGTTCCAGGTCAGAGGAGTAATTAGACAGCTGTCATCTCCATAACAAACTCTTGTATATATACCTTTCCTTGAATATACTGCCCAAGCCTCGAGGCTAGACATAATGGTTTCACATACCATTTCCAAGGGGAGGAGTGACAGGGGCAAAGCTTTTAAATTAATTAAAAGAGACACTCAGGCACACTTCATGCCATTCTTTAATCTCTGTTCTCCTGTGATAAATATAGACTGACAGGACCAGGCCCAGGCTAACGAGCTGAGGGTAGGACCCTACGGAGGCTCACCAAGCAGCCCTCAGAAACACTGCGGCAGGGCCAAGGGCTCAGAAAAAGGAAGAAGGAAATCAGCACCTTCCCCAACTGTGTCACTGACATGTCGCCAGAGCGCTCTGAAGGATGCCCACTGCACATGTGATCACACCCCCCTTCGACTAGTAGCAATGAAAACAACAGATAAAAAGAAAACAGCATGTACTGTAATTAAAAAGAGAAGAATAACAACAATTATAATTTACTGAGCGTTTTGCAGGGTCAGGCAGTGTGCTAAAGGCTTCCTGTGCAGTATTTCATTTCATTATGGTAACAAGCTTCCCAACCATCCTTCCCTCCTAGTAGTATACACATGCTTGTGTAGTTCCCTCACACATTGAATCAGAGTTCACACATGTGGCCAAGAGATTACAGAAGTAACTGCGACTTCTGAGCTTAGATCATAAAAGACGTCACCGCTTCCTGACACAACCTCTTGAATCACTTGCGCTGGGGGAAGACGGAGCCATGGAGCCAGGTGGACACTCAAGCAGCCCCACGGTGAGGCCCACATGGAGAGGAACCAGTCACGTGACTAGGCCACCTTAGAAGTGGACCCTCCAGCTCCAGTCATAGCTTTGAGTCTTCCAGCTGAAGCCCCAGACATCACAGAACAGAGAAGTCGTCACCACTGGGCCCTGTCTGAATGCCTGACCCACAGAACCCAGAAGATCACTGTCTTAAAAACTAAGCTCTGTAATTTATTATGCAGCAATAGCTAACTCATACGTAAGAGCTGGATACTCCTATTTTATAGCTGACGAGAGTTTAACTGATTCAATCGTGGGCGTAGCAAGTGAAATAATGGGGATCTGAATCCATCTTTGCAGATTTGAAGTTCTGACTCCTATTCTGTCACCACTCCTGACCGATAAACATATGGTGTGTAACCTATTTCCCACCCCTTTCATTAAGGGAACAGTATGAATGTAATAGGAAGTTCTGAAGTATTTTGGTTGTCCCCAAGATACTTTGCCATCCTGCATGGCACCCGCCATTCTGCCTTGTATTTCAGCTATCTCTCCATGGCTAGATTAGAAGTTCCTGGAGGGCTGGAGTAGTGTCTTCCTTATGACGGTGCTTGTAAATAGTAGAAGGATGGGGATAGGATGCCACTTTAATCCCCCGGACTCCCATCAATCGGCCTGGTTTGGCAACTCTGCTCCACCGCTCTCAGGCTGGGTGATCTTAGGCAAATGGCCTACATTTCATGAGCCTCAGATTTCTCACTCTTATAACACGGGGCCAATATTAATGCACACTTTTGTTCACACTACATTAGAAAAATATTAGCACAAATAAAGTATGAGCACATTGCCTGGCATGGGCTAAGTGCTCGACGAATGTTACCTATTTGAATTATTACCATCAAACGTGTTGAAAAACATCCAATATTTTAAATGGCCGAACAGAAGCTCTTCCCTCTCACCCTTTCCTTACATCAAAAGAGAATTTCCAAAGAAATGGCAGTGGTTCCTGGGAGTGAGGGTATCTCACTCTACAAGCACTGAAACCTTTGGCGTCACCTTGGCCATGGCTCCTACGACAGCCCAACCTGCCCTGCTGGAGTGGTGAGAGGGTAGGGGGAAGCTGCTGTACACTTCCACTGTCCAGTGGGACATGTGCAGACGGCAATTTGGTTCTTTCTTGCAAAAAGATACGTAAGGCAAAGAGGGTCTCACTCCCCCCAGCCTTATAAGCAGGGGTGTAGGGGGATTTTGCTTGCATCCTATCCTTAATCGCATTACATCCTTATCATCTTGTCAGCACAAAGCTCCTTAGCTCCTACCAACACTCCCTCTAATGCCTTCCCTTGTGGTTCACTCTTTCTTGGTCTTGGAGCTAATAAGCTGTCAAATGTCTTACTGTCCCCTCAGGTGATTTCTACTCAAATGCTGTTTAGAGTCCCACCTCCCTTTGAACTTAGCTTTATGGCTCCTTCTTTCTTACACAGAGTTCTCTGTGTAAAATTCTGTTTGGGGTCCAAAATCTTTCCACAACCTTCCACTTCCAGGTAAGACTAAGAAAAGGGAAACTGGGAGAAACGCCAGCTACATTCACCCATGTCCAAATAAACACAAATTCCTAGCGTTGCTAGGTGCTAGGTTAGATTCTCAGATGGGAGGATATAAGTGACCCCCTGCCCAAAGTAACAGAGCAGATTTAAAAATACAACAACGATGAAACAAAGTGCCAAGGGAAGGATGCCAGGAGTGGCAGAGGAAGGACAAACACGGACAGGTGAGGACATGGGAGACATGAAACAGTCAGCCTTGGGTGTGGGCTCTGAGGGATGGACAATACTGAACCGAGGATGTGGGGAAGGGCAAAAGACCACTCTGGGCAGAAGGAATGAAATGCAAGGAGGCAGAAAAGCATCAGACAAGTATGTGGAATGCAATGGATTCGTAGAGAAGCAGGGTCAGGGAGTGCAAAAAACAAGGTAGATTGGAGAAGATAACTATGGCAACAATTTGCAATAAAGATTTTCAAAAAAGAGAAAAGTTAAGGTCTTTTGCAGATTATAGAGCAAATAGGTAACATATGAATTTCATGATTAAGAATAAGTAACATATTCTAATCAATTTCTCAGGTATCATGAATATAAAACCCTAAGACAAGAGAAGTGTCAATATATTTTCAAAGGAGGCGACATCAACTGAATTCCTAGACCACTCTTCCCAATATGTTAAATTTCCCTCACTGCAAGTTTTTGCTTGAACCAATGAACTAGCTACAAGTCAAATACTTTTCAACTGCTTTTTCCCTAGTCTAGTTTTAAAAATTGTTACCCAAAGTGAGAAGGCACATTTAGACAACTAAAGTCAGGAATCTGTTACCTACTCGCAAAGTCATTTCAATGATTTCCATGACCCAGTACCATTAACCAGGCTGGTTTCAGGGTGGAGTAGATGAGTAACAGAGGTGAACATAACTATTGCTAGGTCTCGGGGTGTCTGCCCTTAGTATATTTTTCTATCTTCTCGCCCAAACTTACCAAGCTACCACACAGAGTAAGATCTCAAACAGAAATAGCTTCAGAATCAGAACTCCCTTCTTTCTCCTTAGACCTAGAGAGCTAAGTTCAAAAAAGATCCAGAAAACATCAAAGGCCATCAATCTCCATCTTGACACAGGAAAAAGTCCCTGGTCGCTGTTTCTGCGTCCTCCCAGCCCTAACAGACAATCCCTGCACAACACAGAACAGAACGCCGTGGCCCCAGGCCAGGCAAACTCACCATATACCACATGCTTGGCCACTTGGGATCATTGAAGTAAGTGGACTGGGCGTGGCTAAAGTCATAATCCCTCTTGGTCCGTTTTTTTACCACTTGTTGTTGGATCCACTCCACCTGCCAAGAAGGACATTTGGTGAGTGTTCAAGTTCCATCAGGGTTAGCACAACATAAATGACAGTCTGGGACATTTCCATCTGGAGTCAGTTCTGTTTAAGGCACAGGTTTCATTCTGGCAACTAGAATCTCCAAAGCACAGAGATGCCCTAGAAACCTGGTTCTATTTTATCTTAAATGCAGGTAGGCTTTGTAGTCTTTTACGACAGATCATTCGTATTTCTCAACAACATGCTCACCCCTTTAGCTTTTTCAGAAAGCATACTTTACTCCCAACTTATTGCAAATTGATAGTGTTAATTTTTAAAGCTAATTTATTTATCCTGACCTTATACTAAGGGCTAGAAAACTTCTCTAAAGGTCCAGTTAATAAATATCTTTGGCTTTGCAGGTCATACAATCTCTGTTGTAACTACTCATTCTGCCATTGTAACACCATAGACAGCACATAAACAAATGGGTGTGACTATGTTCCAATAAAACTTGATGTATAAAAACAGGTGGGAGGCTGGATTTGGCCCACAGGCCACAGTTTATATCAAAAATTTTAAATGGTCTGGGATTACACATCAAATTAAGAGAATCATCCTCGGACCAAATGCTCTAGGATCACAAATTTTTTTTAAAAAAATGGCTGTCTATAACAGAGTGGTGGAAAAAGCACTATTCAGGTAATCAGAAAACCAAAGCCCTAGACTCGTCTCTGGTACAAAATTGGAGAAGTCACTCAACTGTCTGAGCCATAGGTTCCCTGTCAGCTCCAAAATTCAAACCCTCTACATTTGAGAAAGTCTTAACATTTAGCCACAATTAGTTTTTAAAAAGCAACCGGGAACTTTGAGTTTAATACAGAATTGTAACCTAAATGGTATGGGTATGAATGGGGGTACTTTTAAAAACAGTTAATCATTATGGCAATATAAGAATAAGCATGTTTCATTTTGAACGGAGCATCTCAGATACAGTATCAGCCCGGTGGCATTCTACCATTTGTTCCTAAATTCTCTTTGTTTGATTTCTTCTGGCCACAGCTAATTCCCTTGTAATACTCTAAAATGTTTCCACCATGTATCTCTACTCTCCACAAAACTGGTGGGGGGGAGGAAGACTTTGTGGTCCACTACTATGATCTGTGATTCCATACCCATCCATTCAGTAAAGATTTCAGAACCTCTCTTGACTACTTCAAAGATTACTGGAGGAGAAGGAATACTAAAGGACCAATTAACAAGCTCAAAATGCATAAATAAGGTACTAAGGCCAAAAGCCCAACTAATAAATTTCTATCATTCTCATATTGGGAAATATTATTCAACAAGAAGATTGGTATGCAAGATGAATTTAAATACTGAATTCTTAGTTACATCACTAACAAGGCAAACAGAATCACACAGCCTCCCAAATAAGATCTATTTATGATTTGGACCACAGCTAAGCATCATATATGTGCATTTTCTGCTAGATAATTTAAGCAAAATTATCAGTACAGAGAAAAGTCAATAAATGAAAAATAATATACTGGAAAATGAAAGTGTTCTGTTCCTGCTTTAATTAATCTAGACCAAGTGACTCAGTGGCACTGAATCATTCTACATCACACACACATGCACACACGTGTGCACACTGGATAAAAGGTATTACATGTTATTTCTTTAAACTATTGGACAATAGCTGTCAGGCAAGCTAATAAGGATCTTGTTTTTTCTTTACTCGAAGAGACTGCTGTTTAGAAATCACACTGAAACTAATGGGGCATTAAAAATGTGTGTAATTTTTTTAAATGAAGAGAGTAATTTTTAAAGTGACCATGTTTCTAAAAATACAGAACAAAATCAATTTCCTTCTCAATCGAAGTGGAGCAGCAAGCATGAGCGTGCATGTATTTTGTCTATTTCCAGAAAACATTTTAATCTCTTTATTTCAAACAATCTTTCTAAGGAATGAGTTTCATAAAGTCATTTATTCATTCAATATGCAGTAAGTGCTTATTCAATACCAGACACTGTACTGGGAATTTAAAGATGACTAAGAATAATCTTTGCCTTTGATGGACCTAATTTTATCAAGGAATATTTAGCAATTATTCACAATTTTCCACTTCATAAAAATGTCATTATCTTCATGAATGACATGTGATGCAGGAACTATCACTATACTAATTAGACCATTTATGACAATTTTGACTATGCAAATTACATTTACAGTCCTTATAGTACTGTCTCTTAAGACTTATCCCAATAAGATGGAACTAGTTCATATTGCACACTTGGTAAAAGAAGGCTGCAGATCTGTTTAGACCAAATGCTTTTCAAGCTAATTATATATTGGCAGTGATCTTTCCTAAGAGAGCCTCCATAAATCCTGAACTGCCAACATATATGTGTTCACAAATCAGAAGGTGTCAAATCTCGTGTGGACTCAATAAAGAGACGGCTTAAGCTCAGAACAAGTCTACAATAGGGTAGGGTGGATAACTGTCTCTACAATGACACTGTAAGTATGCACTTCTCCCTACATGTGTGCGTGCATGCACGCACGCGCGCGCACACACACACACACACGCACAAACGGACAAATGGGATAAGTATGTGAGAAAACCAAGTGACAGCCATTTTCCCAGATGAACTACAGGTACTAAAATAGAACAAAATACCTCACCAAACACCATTTCTTCTGTAATTTTACCAAACAAAAATGCTTAGTTACAGGGTTCAGTGGCTAGAAGATAGCACAGCAAGTTGGCATCTACATTTGACTATAAGTCACTCTGTCTGATCACAGGGCTGCAATACTCAAGAAAAGTACAGTTGTTTTTTTTTAGTGTCAGATACCATGTATTTTGTTTTGGTGCTTTACGAGTATGAGTCTATAGCCCTACATTTTTGGGAAAGCGGGAAAAGTACCCCTTGGGTCTGAAGATTTCTATGACTGGAAAGAGCATATTTATATTTTTAAACCATTATCCATATGTCTGTCCTTGAGACCTTAAAAAAAAAGCTCAGAGGTAATGCATTATACAGATTTCACTTCTTGCCAAGAAGCCCAGTGCGAAGAAAAACCAGTTAGAAATTCATTTTCATAAAACTATGGTCAGCCCAGGAAAAAAGGAAAACTGTGTGCTTTCCCTCACTGGTTTAACTTCTAAAAGTTCTATTTCCTATATATTACGGATCTACATTTAAGCCAGAGTATAAAAACCTTTAGACCTCTGAAATCAATCTAGCCTCCATTAGTTAAGCCACCTGTGTGGTACGGGGTGTTAGGACAGCCCCTCCTCTACTCACAGAGCTCACCTGCCTACGTGGTCCACGTGAACAGTGGGCATTTGCCACTTCAGAATCTTTGTCTAAACATGTTCTCTTTCATCAGTTTCATTTGTCAAGCAAAGCACGTTAATTGATGATTATGGGAAGCCTACCCACAGTCTCAGCTGAACTCATATCTCATGATTTTGGAATTTACCAACTTTCTGACACTATACACACAGGGAAGGAAATTTGTCAGCAATCAGAGAAAAGAGGATGTTATAGCCTATGAATCTACATTATATAAGTTATCATATAAATATAAACAGAAAACCAATTATGGTATCTATCACAAGAAAGACATGGTATCACTTATATGTAGAATCTAAAAACAAAAGTCAAAACTCATAAAAAAAGGTAGAAAAGTGGCTGCCAGGGGCTGGGGGTGGGGGAAATAGGGAGAAGTTGGTAAAAGGTACAAACTTACAGCTGTAAGATGAATAAGGTCTGAGGATCTAATGAATAACATGGTGACTATAGCTGATAACACTATATTGTATAATTGAAATTTGCTAAGAGAGTAGAACTTAAATGTTCTCACCAAAAAAAAACAGAAGATAAACATGTGAAGTGATGGATGTGTTAACTAGATGGGGGGATACTTTCAATAGATCAAATATATCAAATCAAAATGAGGTACACTTCAAGTGTCCTACACTTCAAGGCACACTTCAACATGTCAAGTGTTATATGTCAATTATACCTCAATAAAACTGAAATTTAAAAAATATGTAGTATCTCCACAGTGAGGAGAAATCAGCCCTTTAGATATTAAAATATATTAAAGCTAGTAACTGAAACACATACTGATAGCAAATGTCTACAGGTATTGATATATCAATGGAATGGGATGGAAAGTCAAGAAACTGACAGAAAATATGTAAGAATATAGTATATGATACGGCTGCTATCCTAAAGCAATGGGGGAAAACAGATTACTTTATAAATGATGTTGAAACATGAACCAACTGGGAAAAAAAATAAAATTAAAACCATTCCCACATCTTAATCAGGATCAGTTCCAAATGAATCATATTTAAAAGTAAAAGTAAACAAATAAACCCATATAAGTTCCATGAGACACAAAGGAAATTTTGAAAAATAATCTTAGAGTGGATGATGCTTGTCTAAGTATAATAAAAACCACAAAAGTGATTTGGAAAAATGGATACATTCAACTACAGAAAACATAAATTTGGCGTGGCAAAAATTACTTCATAAACAAGGTAAAAGACAAACTAGAGAAACATTTATAGCTGCTACCATGGACAAAGGCTCTTTCCCTCAAATATAAAGAGTTCCTGGGACTTCCCTCGTGGCGCAGTGGTTAAGAATCCACCTGCCAATGCAAGGGGACATGGGTTTGAGCCCTGGTCCGGGAAGATCCCACATGCCACACAGCAACTAAGCCCGTGCGCCACAACTACTGAGCCTGCGCTCTAGAGCCCACGAGCCACAACTACCGAGCCCGTGTGCCGCAACTACTGAAGCCCACGTGCCTAGAGCCCGTGCTCGGCAACAAGAGAAGTCACCACAATGAGAAGCCCACACACAGCAATGAAGAGTAGCCCCTGCTCGCCGCAACTAGAAAAAGCCCACATGCAGCAACGAAGACCCAATGTAGCCAAAAAAATAAATAATTAAAATTAAAAAAAAAAGAGTTCCTACAATCAGTAAGAGAAAAATTCAATAGGAAAACAGGCAAAAGAGAAGAGTACCATAATCTCCAAAAAGGTAAATCAAGTTTCTTAAACATATAAAAACATGCCTAACCTCATGCATATAAATACAAAAAACCAAATTAAAACCACACCAAGATATGGCTTTTCACATCTCACCTTTCAGATATAAACATTCTAAATATTGATGCCATACTATTAGGGAGAAATGATAAAATAGTCATCCTCATATATTCATCCTCATATTCCCATCCCATGGGGATGGGAATGTAAATCTATACAACTCTATGGGCAGTAACTGGACATTACCTACAAAATTCCTAAAATAAGTCATTCTACTTTTAGAAATTTACCCTACATTTTCAAAAAATATTTTATTTAAGTATAGTTGATTTACAACGTTGTGTTACTTTCTGCTACCCTACATTTTTATTAACACATGTAAATACACAAAGTTATTTATTGAAGCACTTCTAGTAATAACTGAAAGTAATAAACAACCTGAATATACACTGATAGGGATTAATTAAACAAACAACGACATATCAATATAATGGAGCACAATGCAACCATAAAAGATAATGAAGTGGGCTTTATGTATTGACAGAGAATAGTCTCCATGATGTAGCCTAAAATGAAAAAAAAAAGGAAGGTACGAACAGTCTCCAAAAGATACTACAATTTTTGCACCTCTCTGAGGTAACTGCTGTACACAAAAAACCCTGATAACACTGGTTGCTTTCTGGGGAAATAACTAGGTGATTGAGATGCAGGAATACGAGGGAAAACTTTTACTGTAGGTCCTTTAATACCTTGTTACTTTTGAACTATGTGAGTATGTCACCTATACAAACAATTTTAAATTTCCTTTAATTTAACATGTTCCATTGGTTACTATTAATGTAATCCAACGGTATCAAATGTGACCAAATGCCTAAATTACAACATATTTTAAAAGCAATAATGAGAAAAATAGTATGTAAAAAGTACCTTAGATGGTTTTGCAGTATGTTATAACATGGCCAATATTGAGAAAAGGTGGGTAAATAACCAAGAGACGTGGTTGGAATTTGGGGAACTTGGTTTATAATCTCAGATGTGCCACCAGCCACCTGTGTGACCTTGCAAAATCTTCGTGGGCTTCCTTCATCTGTAAAATGATAGAAGACAGACTAAATATGCTCTCTACTCTCTTTCTTCTGGCTTTGAAATTTTTGTCGATGTATGTGGTCTACTCTCTGATGTGACTGGGAATGAAAAGTCTGTGTTAAACACAATACAGAGGTGAGATAGGTGGTCCTGTGGACAGATGATCTTAAGTCATTCTGTGCAGATGCAAGATTAGTATTTCGAAAGGAACATAGTAAATATATTACTACTTTCGTGATTTGATGAAGCAGATGCCAGCAAATAAAATACGTGGGATTCCATCTTTCATATTCTTTTTTTGATCAGCTTTGACAAAATGGGGGAAAGGAGCATGAAGAGATTTCTCCCCTCTGTTTTCTTCTCTGACTTTGAAAACATACAAACAAGAAGTACTAGTTAAGTACATACCGGCTGTGTAATTTTTTCCTTTGGAAGTAAGGGATTGATGGAGACGATTTGGCACTGACAAGCTACTTCCAAACCTTAAAATCTGAAGCCAACATATCCCAAAAGTTTTCTAAAATTCTGATCAAGAAATCAGAGGTAATCATTGAGAGAATCAGAGAATCTAGTAAAAGTATGCGTTCAGGGTATAACAGTCTTTAAATTTTGCTCACTAACTGGTAATCAGTGAGTTACTAAATGCTGACATTGTTATTTGATTTGATCACTCTTTTTGAAGAAAAAACCATAATTGTTTGAATTCTGCTTATTTCAGAGGGCTACTTGTGAACAAAATAAGCATTATTGTTTATCTGAAGGAGAATTTTCCCTTGACTTCCTTGAGATAGGCACGCTGAATCCTATTTAATGACTGCAGACATCAGAGGTTTATGTTAAAGAATCATCTAGTCAGGAATATGCGGAATAATACAATTTTGAAAGGTCACTGAGAAGAAAGTTGTGAAATAAATACTGCACATATGTTTAGAAGAGGGTAATAGAAGACAATGTAGGCCTCAGTGAAAAACTTTAACTGTCCTAAAATTTTATAATTAGCTGGCTTTCTCCAAGAGAACCCTATATTTTTAAATGTGTCATCAATTTAATCATGTTCTATTTTGTATCATGAAAAACTCATGGCATTATGGTTCTAACTGTATTACTTACTTTTAGAGAATTAAAGTTATATTTATTCCCTTAAACTATTCCACTATTATTTGCACACTTCTAATTTAATTTCCTAATGTGTTGTCTAGTTTTTTTCCTCCCCATTTCTGCTAAGATGATGTATGAAAGGGAAAAATGAACGGTTACATCCAGTTAAAGCAGTAAAATTTATTCCCCCCACCAACGCCTTTTCTTTCATTTCTCTATTCACTCCAAAAATATTATATTAAGTACCTACTATGTGACAGGCACTGTTCTGGATGCTACAAAATGGCAGTGAGCAAAATAACCAATTTCCTGCCTCCAGGCAGTTTCCATTCCACTGGGCGTTAGACCATAAGCATGTAAATAAATAAAAGATTATATAATAGATTTTCATAGTGTTAAAGGGTGCAAAAAGTAAACAATGTAAGGTGGTTGAGAGTGATTATGGAGGAGGGGGCTATTTTAGGGAAGGTGGTCAAGAAAGGCCTCTTTGAAAGATGTGATATTTTAATAGAATCCTGAATATTAAGAAACCAGCCATATAAATGTTTCAAGGAAAGTATTACAGGCAATGTGAATAGCTAATGCAAAAGCCCTAAAACAATGTGTGTCTGTAATTTGGTCTACAGCTCATCCATGGGCCATAGATGCCTACAGCGATCCCTCAAGGCCTAGGGGTAGGTATACCAGTAGTGCATTTCGCCCTCCAGTGGATGGATGAGGAAAGAGACTCACACAAATCATGGAAGCTGGTTCCCAGCCATCTGGTCAACTAATTCTGGGCTCCTGAGCACAAGGAAAATGGTCTAGAAGGCCACACAGGTTCAGGGTGGGCACGTCCCCAAGGCCCCACCAACTCCTTAGCTGGTAGGGACAAACTCAGCTGAAAAAAAAAGGCTCAGCAAGACCCTCTAAAGCATGAGGCCCTGGGCAGAAGACCCTCCTGCCCAGATGTAGGAATGGTACTTGTGTGATGCTAGCCACTATAAACTGGTCCAGTAAGGAGCTGTGATACAGATTCTGTCCTTTCAATTATGTAGTAAAAAATCACAGTTTCAATGTCATCTAAACAGCAGAGAAATTATAAAATGACTTCTAGGATAGAAAGGCTTCCAAGTATGAAGCATTCAAGCATTAAGGAAAGAATAAGGCATAAAATGCTATTTAGTGTATAAGCAGGTATGGAACATTGTATTACTAATCAGAAGACAAAGTTACTTCATCCATCCATCTCAGACATATCAATTACCACCTCTGCAACTCCACAAAAAAGGATATAATATCTGTGTTGGACAAATTTTGCAAAACAATTTAACATTAAATTAGGTTCATTCAAAAAGCAAGGAGGTTATTTCTAGAGCTATATGTAAAAATATTTAGCATGTGCTCTTCATACATGCAGAGGGGTAGAGCTGGACTAGACTATGTCACAGATAGGCAGTACAGAATAATGAACTGGGAAAGTGTGCTACCTGAGTTCTTGGTAGAGTGCCACCAATTACTAGCCTGTCCACTTTGAGCAAATCACATAAGCCTTAACGTTCTATATTCTCACCTGTAAAATGACATTTTTGAGGTGAGGCTCAAAATATATTGCGCTATACAAATGCAGGCTCTTACAGGACTTAGTACCTTGTATTCTAATTGCATGTTTCTTGCCACTTCCTTGAAAGAAAGAAGCTAGGTTTTAGTATTCCTAGTATCAAGGGCAATGCTTGACAACAGGCCCTCAATAAATAGGTATAGAGGGCTAGACAATATTTTTACATTGAATTAATACATTTTCTGTTAGGCATGTTTAAGTCTTCTACTTATTAAAAAAAATAGCAGGAAATTTTAAACAGGAGAGGGTGCTAAAAAGGGTGTATGCTTAATTCTACCAAATATAATAGGATATTTCATATTTCAACAACAGAAAGATGATATAGCACAAGTTATTACTTTACTAGCAATGAATAGGATGGGTTCTTTCTATATATAATTCTATACTTTTAATGTATCATGGAACCCTTTTCGGTTTGATCCTCGACTTGAAACCTACTGCTGTACAGATTATCTTAGGAGATGGAACCGCTTCCTCCACTTTCCGAAACTAAGTCTGAGAAGCAACAAAAGACAGTGTCTACAATTAAAATGGATAAACATAGATGAAGTAGTGGTTGACACAGGTCAAGAACTTGGCATATGAACACAGAAATCAGCAGTCTTTCATAAACTACAAGGGTCCAGGGTTAAATAAAGTCAATGAATCCCAGTGCTAAATGATGCATTCTCCCAGACAAATAAAGAGCAACTCCAATATTTAAATGGTCAATAGCTAGTCCGTAAGCAAAGGATATGGCAGAAGAAGTAGGATTTTAAAAGCAGCTACAGAGGTAGAATATAAGAACAAGAAAACGACTGGAAACCAACTCAAAACAAAACAGGAAAAGGTGCCAAACTGATAAGAAAAAACATGTTAGGGCATCTTTCTTTAAGGAACATTTATTTTCAAACATTTAAACTTAAGACGTCACACATTCTGGCCACTAGTAATAATACCCATAAGCAACAGTTTTGTTCCCCTATGTCCGATAACAATACATATATTTATATATATTTATATCTATATTTTGCTTTCCCTTTATCTTTCCAGTAAAGATAATCTCAAAAGATTTTAGGTTCATTTTCCCATTGATGTCTCACTTGCTAAACTTTCTCAAAATCCCTTGAAGGCATGACACATTTTATACTTGTTTCAAATGTAATATATTTGTCTTTTGAAACAAATTTAATTTGTCCTCTAGGGGAAAAAATAGCTCCCTATTCCTAGTCATGCCAAAATGCTTTCCAGTGGGTAAAACAGAATTTGATTTCTGTTAAAAAAAAAAAAAAGTGTGTGTGTGTGTGTGTGTGTGTGTGTGTGTGTGTGTGTGTATACGCAAGCACACAGATGCACCCAGCACATGGAATAGAAGTGGTAGAAGGAAAAGCCAGTGATGTCAACTCATTAGATACCTGAATGGCAAAGAATGTTGCATTTTTAAAGTTGGATTTCAGGTTTTTCTATTTTAAACTTTAGGACAATTAATGTAAGCAATGAGAGGAAATTCGAAAAACAATTTTGATTGCTTAAAAGTATTAAAAGGAAATGGAATTCTAAAGTACCTAAGCTAATTCTACTGTCTGAATGCCACCTGGGTTAAATTCACACTTTTTATTAAATGCAATCTTAAGGCAGGGATTAAATTGGGACGGCACAGAATTCCCTCCAGCTTCACTCTAGGATCAAGATTATCACTGCATTAAAAACACAGTGGCATGACTTCATTCTACATGTATTTGTCTTTTGAATAACCATCCTCTAAGCAATTTGAAAGCCAAGGCAAGGTAATAAAATCCACTGAGCATTTAAAGTTACACCTCATTCTTCCCTTAATACAGCTTAAGTTTTAGATATCTGCAAAAATGACAATTTTACCTTAAAACAAAGTGTTAATCACTTAATAGATTTTGGTTCTCTTTGACCAATCCTGCAACTCTGTGAATAAATCATTCAAGATATTCCCAGATCTGTATTTGCAAAAACTGGATGCCCTCAAGTTGTATATCAAGTGAATACAAAGACGACCATTATTTTGTACAGAGTGAAGAAATTGTTCAATTCAGCTGAGATTAATATAAAAAGAGGCAAATGCTGGCAAAGGAAAGGGCAGTCATTCTCATTATTTCTCCAAGCAGAGGACATGGGGTGATCTGCTAAATACCAAAAGTGTATCAGCATCTTACTCTTAATATAATGTACCACTTAATTCCATGGCTCACGAGCAATGATTGTAAAAGTTATACTCATAGGGGGAGAAACACTCTTCTCCAGTGACTAATTCAGCTCCACTGCACACATTGTCTTATTCTCCAAGCTATTTAAATATAAATGGCAATAGCTTTTTGTTTCTAATTTCCATGGACCCTACTGCTATGAGTTTGATCACAGTGGAAAAATTTGAGGGGGAGGGGTGAGTACATAAATTCAGAATTAGGTACCCGAAGTTTTAATTTCATCCATTTTATTCTTTTTTCAATGTAAGGCGTTCTCAGTACTCTGATAGCTTCTGTTTTTTCATCTTGCCAGCATCTGTAAATCTCTTTATTGTCAAGATCTCAAATCTTGGAAATCAAGAAATTACCAATTGTTGTGTTAGTAAGTTCTAGCACTATGAATCAAATGGGGTTGGGCTAAAAATCAATGTCTTCTCTTCCTCCTGTTGCTATAAGATAAATATGCAACTTTAGGGGTGAATGCACGAAGCCTGCACAAGGGTTCTATGTTTTTTTGAGGCTACCTGACATTTTTAAACCTAAAATGAGCTCAAAATGTGTAAGTCAGTAACTAGTACGAAGTCACCAGCGGGGCAGAAGTCTGGATGAAGATCCCGTGTTGGGCCCCCAAAACGCAGAGAGAAATGAGAAAGGTGGGCCTTTGGAGAGGGTCTCTGACTTGGGTTTTCACTCCTTTCCCTTTTTTCCTGAACTCTAATCTTACACTTGGCAGAGATGGCAGGGGCGTTTTGCAACAAAAACACTGGAATTGTGGCAGCTCTTAAACACCATCATCACCCTCTGAAATATTTAGCAAACAGCTACTTTGGTCAGGATGGGGGAGAAGCATGCCTTCAGCCTCCTGGAATAATACTGTCCAAAATCCCTGGGCCAATGGGAAAGGGATTGGCATTTTCTCACCTAAATCCAGTTGCCTGAGGCAAACCAAATGTTTTCTCAATTTCACTGCTGTTCCTTCACCTTGAAACCACTGACAAGGCTTCCAGCAAGGTGGTACTTGACCAAACTTGCAGGTCAGAGCACATAAAAGTCTGGAGCGGGGCCTGATGAGTGAGCGTGCCCGATGGAGCTTCCGCCTGCCCTCTGCGAAGGCCAGGCAGCGCCCTGGCTCCCAGCTTCCTGGCGGCCTCCGTGTCACAGCCGAGGAGTGCCAATTCACTCCACTGGGCCTCCCTCTCCCTGAACTCATAACTCATACCCACCACAGTCAATTACAGGAGCCCTGGGGCTGAGGCTCAGGGAAGGAAAGAGAAAGCACATTTTCAGCACTGTCATCAAATCTGACACATTTTCAGTGGGGAGACCCAGAAGCCACAGCTCTCCCCCTTCAAGCTTCCTTCTTTCCTGCTGTGTCTTTTGGATGCCTTACCCTGGAGTCTGTTGTGTCAATGTTCATGGGATTGTGATGAACTTTACTGCACCCAGGGGCTGTCAGCAATTTTAATGCATCACTTTCCCTCCTCCAACGAGTTCCACTCTGGCACATTCAGGCTCTCGGCAGTGGAGTGAGAGCTTGGCCTGGACCACGGTTCCCGGCAACCCTACTGAGTCTTGGCTACTTGAGAAAGGGCCATCAAAATTGTAGCACCTAGGCTTCCTTGGCGGCGCAGTGGTTGGGAGTCCGCCTGCCGATGCAGGGGACGCGGGTTCGTGCCCCGGTCCGGGAGGATCCCATGTGCTGCGGAGCGGCTGGGCCCGTGAGCCATGGCCGCTGAGCCTGCGCGTCCGGAGCCTGTGCTCCGCAGCGGGAGAGGCCACAACAGTGAGAGGCCCGCGTACCGAAAAAAAAAAAAAATTGTAGCACCTGCCGAGTCCACTTCTTAGACTTGGTTCAGTATAACACTTAGCAGCTCAGAATCTAGGGGAGGGAAGGCAGAGCAGAAAAACGGAAATGACAGGCTTGAAGATGATGTCTACAATTTGTGAAGGTTCAGGAGGATGAAAGCAGCATCTCTCTAGCCCTCAGAGCAGCCACGCCACGCCTTGCCCGGAGCAAGCGCCCTGTAAGGATTTACAGAATGAATGACTGTATTAACTGCTCTTTCAGTAAAGGAATAATTGGTAGTCCAGTTGTTTTTCAGCCCCAAATGCATTAGGGAAAGCCAATAAACAAGCTCTAGTAGGACAGGAGTTCTCAGTCTCTGGAAAGAGAGGGGAAATGATCTGTCATTTTCAGATAGGAGCTTCTGGATTTAGGCTCAAAATAGACCAATGAAGTCACTGTTGCTTGGCCAAGGAATAAATCATATAGGTGGTGGCAGCTGTGTTTTTTTGCAGTACTTTGATTTCCAATGGGTAAAGAAATCACTGGTTAATGCTTTTGAAAGTAAAACTGATGTTTTTCATGTTTTGTGCAAAATAAAATCTACCTATTGTTTCTTGAACACCACCAAACTGTCCCATGAAAAGATCATCCTTTCACCAGTGGGGAGCCTGTGGCACAGGGAGGTTAAGTGACTTGATCAAGTCACAGGATAGTAAAGGACCTGAAACAAGAATCCTTAACAAGTAAATCCACGCCTGGGTTTCTTTCCACAGAACACAGTGGCTCCTTACTGAAATCTCTCTTCAGCTGATGGAGTGGGTTGAGGGAGCACATCTTTTTCCTCCCCCTTTGTGTCATTATAACATTTCTATGCCTGGAGATTAGTCAAAGCTGATCACTTAACTAGAAGCTTTAGTGGGTGAAAGGTGAGGGAAGGAGGAAAGAAAGTAGGACAAAATGGCATAACACCGGAGCTTTTATCATCGATGTAAGGAATCTTGCGGAGGTGTTCAATTACTCAGCTGGAAGCATTTTAAAATGGGTTAAGACACTCAGTTAAGTCTGCAAATGACAGGAGAATTGTCTGATGAATGAAAAATAAAAATCTGAATCAGGAAAAGAATTCTCAGCACAGCCTTGGCAGTGATGACAGAAATCCTTTTTCCCTCAAGGGTACCTTCTGACTTGTAATTTAAGAGCCTAGGAAGTTCAAGACCTAAAAATCTCCCAAATTAAAAAAACAAAATACTACCTCATTGTAACCAAATCCTTAGTTACCCAGATGCTTTGAATTAGACTGAATTGACAAGATGAGACAAAGGAAGACATGATGGTTACTGATTAAAAGCGGGGTTTCTGGAGTCCATGCAACCTGTGTTTGAGAATGCTGGATTGTCCACTGAAAAGCACACTGACCTCAGACAAGTTACTTAACCTCTGAATGTCAAATGGGGCAGACAACTGGATCTGAAGACTAAAGGAGCTTGATTCATGACAGATCCTTAGCACAGTTCCTGACACAAGACTGTCCACCATGCAGCCACGGCGACGTGTTGGTATGCCCAACTATGCCCACCAAGGAGTTTACTGCTTTCATTAGCCCAAGAGCTGCAAGATTGAGTTCAGTCCCAATTGACCAGAATGTGACACTGAAGGTCAAAGTTTTACAAAGGCACACTGGACTGGAAATCAGGAGATCTGTACAGTCCAGCCCTGTTACCTCTTTGGTTTCAATGTCCCTCTCTACAAGCTCAAAGGTGTTAGGCCAGAGCAGTGAGCTGAGCCCAGGGGTTCAGAGAGTTGCCTCCACGGTCAAGGAGGTGTGGATAAACAGTAAGGCCAATCAATGTCCCCTCCTCCCCACCCTCCAAAGTAGGCCATCTCTTTTTTTTTTTGCGGTACACAGGCCTCTCACTGTTGTGGCCTCTCCCGTTGCGGAGCACAGGCTCACAGGCCCAGCTGCTCCGCGGCATGTGGGATCCTCCCGGACCGGGGCACGAACCCGCGTCCCCTGCATCGGCAGGCGGACTCTCAACCACTGCGCCACCAGGGGAGCCCAAGCCATCTCTTGAATAAAGTATTTTGCTTCATACCAGAAAAGACAATCTCAAAGGTTCTGAGATCCCATGTGGTGAGTAAAATTCTACTGAAGCTCTAAAATGTTTAGATCTGCTTTTCGTCTAGCATTAGGGCAACCTACATTAACCTCTGAGAATTAAGATTTCTCATTGTTTGTTTGTTTTGTGCAAATAAACTTTCCAGCTCTTTTTATCTTATGGAGTAATCAGCAGTAGCCTGGGGTGGAAGACTGGAAACAGGGAAAGCTATGTTGATGACAGAATTCCACTAAGGGCAGTCATGATGTTTCTCCATTAAAGTGGGTTTCTGGACCTTCCATAGAGCAATTCTAATGAACACATATGTCTTAGAGTTTACCAAAGCCATGTTTAGAAAAGGAAGTAGGTATGCACATAATGATTTCGATGACAATATAAATGGATCAGATCTGACCACTCTTCAGCATTTCCACAGCCATCACCCTAACTGAGACGCTGATTTTCTCATATCTTTCTCACTGAAATCCCTAATAATTCCCTGGTTGGATTTCTATAAAGTTTGGCCCTCATTTCTTTCATCCTCCAAACTCTTCCAGACGACCTCAGTAGGTCAATTCTTTTATCCCAGTACCCTCTTGGTTGAAGGCACCTGCTTTCCTCCTCTGGTGCATTCTGAGCAACCTATGCTTATCTCTACCACAACCATTATTAAAAGCCTTTGAACTACTGGCTTGTCAGGCTTCCCCGTGAAAGCTTACCTTCCTAGAAGGAAGAGATTGTACTTCCCATATCGGTGTCCCTGGCACTTGGCACATTACCTGGCTGACAAAGGAGGTGCCGTAAGTATTTGCTGAATGAATGAATTTGCCTGTCAATGCACGAAGAATAGAGCAGAACTTTGTAACGGACTTGGACTGGCGTTCAAGGCCTTGCCTCAACTGGCCTAGCTCCTGAGACTGACCTCACACTTGTTTGATACAGGTGGTCCTTGCTAAGCTTTCAAATCAACCTGATTGGAGACCCTTTTACTGAGCACCAACCAGGTGCCAGGCACTGGTGTTTTATCAGTGAATCCACCAACAGGCCTCTGACTTCCTGGAGCGGGGGGACAATTTAGTTAATTGCTGGCAATTAAGATCAGGCAGGTCTCTGCCCTCCAGGAGCTTACTTACAGCCCGGGAGGTGGAGTTATTACAATACCAAGGGGCGTATGTCTTAGCAACATAGGATTCTCCCTGGTCCCTTCTTGCTCTAAAATGTTGTGTATGCAACATCTGGAAAGCTTCGGCATGTTCCTCCTGCTACGCTGTGTCTTGTGAAGTGGGCCAATGACAGAGAAAATAGGATCCCCCAGCCAAAGGGGTGAGGTGAAAGCGGAGCATCTGAAGCACATCATAGCTCCTTTTGGGCCCTGGCTAAAACCTGTCACCTTGTATCTGCAGCGAGACTCAAGTGGAAATGGGTTACCTCCTTCCGCTTGGAGGCTCTCTGTTTACTGAGGCTGATTGTGCCCTGCATGGAGAGAACAAAAAGCCATGCACAGGCAGAACTAGTTTTCCTTTATGTAAAGATATAACGTGCAGGGCTGAATGGTTTCACAGTATATGTTGTGTAGAAATCGGACAGACAAAACTAGATGGCTCTAGATTAATTCTAGAAAGCAACACTTACTATGTAACCTTGCCCAAGTGATTTGACCTATCTAACTATCAGTTACCCTGGTGTGTTGTGAGCCAAAGTGATGGGCACGTAGTAGGTGTTTGGTAGAAAATAGTTCCTTTCCAGTACCCTTACCACTCTTGGGGCCAAACTATCAAATATGTTTATTGACAGGTTAACAGGACACACTGGGGGTTCAAACATGGATAGGTCCACCTGCGATTAATTGAATTTAATTGAAGTCGGTAAAACCACTAAAAACAGGACTATCTCTATAGCAAGAAGAGAGATTTTTCAAGAGCACATTCCCACGAGGTTGGGATGGTAAGTTGCTCTCTTTCTGGGTGGAGTACCCAATAAATGTCCTATTTATAAGTAGCTATTAAAAAACTTTTGTCAAGAGAAGCACTGCAGGTGACAACCATGATTTCCTTTTTCACTTTCTAGCTACCCCACATCCTCTAGAATAGGATGAAACTGTCAGAGTTTCGGTTTCCCAATCGCTAGTCTAACCATCCCAGACGGTAAGCAATCTGCTGAAACTGACTTCCATCAGAACTTCTGGAGAGATTTCTCCTTTCTCTGACCTACCTCCAGGGCCCTTTCCAGCCCTGCCTCAGTACAAGCTGGTATGCACCCAAAGCATTAACCCTGGACTAACTTCTAGATGCACTGGTTGATACAGGGGCTTAGAGCCCAGGGCAGCCAAGATGGCGTCACAGGGCAAACCGCCTTGCAGGCAGGGGCCTTATCTGTATACTTGCACACCGTACCATGCTTGTCACCCACCCTCTGCTGTCTCTCTCTAATGTGCCCTCCACAGCTCACAGGCTGGATTCTACTTCCCAACTACAAATCCCACCGCTGTTGGCAATCTGTGGGCCTCATGTGGCAGGTCCAGAGCTCAGGAGGTTGTCCTTCCCAAGAATTCCCTCCTATTCTGGAATCAGGGACTAAAAAAGCAAAAAACTAGCTTTCTGCATCTATTCATTTTTGCTTCATACACCTAAGAAAGGGGGGCATAGCCTCACCAAAAAAGTCACCAATAAACATGGGATCAGGGCCTACTGTACACTTTAGTTAGCAGCCTCTCATGTCCTGCTGCAGATTCTTTGCCTTTGGGGCAGAGATCTTAGAGATTATCTAGCTCAAACCTTTCATATTACAAATAACAAACTTGAATCCAAGTGAGGTTACAGTTTATTTGTGATAAGAAAGGTCTTCCTCCTCTGAGGCCTGCCCTTTGACCACTATTACACAGTCTAATATTTGATGCTTGGCTTTTAAGCGAAATTGAACCAACATGGATAATGACCCCCGACATGGGCAGGAAGAGACAAAAGTGCTGTTAAAAACAAGCTTGGCTTTCTAAAGTTTGACAATGAACGGCCGGGTTTAAAATGGAGCCTACAAGGAAATAGCCTTGTAAACATGTACAGCAGATATGCAGTGAGGACTTAATTAATACGTGAAGTTGAAATGAAGCATGAATTAACAATGGCATTCATCAAACCGAAATTATGCTGCTGTTAGTCATGCATTGGCATTTGTGGGCATTATTCCCTCAGTCATACATAAAACATGCCCAGGTGCACACCTAGTAACCATCAAATACAATGGACAAACATCCCAGCTGCAAAGGAAGCACTGCTTGGTGAAGGCCACCAGTCTTTGGTGGGCTTGCGCTGACCACCCCATAACTCATTCCACCGTTGGCATTTTTTACAACAGTGTTCTAAACACAAGTTTTATTTCATTGCTTTTAACCCAAGATGTGTGTAAAATATTCAAGAACACTGAGATAATGCCAGGAAGAGTGTTCTGAGAACACTCAAAGTTTTAAAACATATTAGTCACGCAATATAAATATTCACTGTAAGAAACGAAAAAGAAAAACCAAGACGCAAGGAACTCTCAGAACACAGACTTGTCTGTATTCTGGCCAAAGGACTTTTACCCTGTTACAGGTAAATGTGCTCTCTTGAGACAGGAGAGCAATGCAGCTGCCAGTGTCATCAGCTCTGCTCACCAAGTGCCACAGTCAGTCCCAGGTACTCTATCCACACGGTCTCTAATCTTCTCAACAAAAGGTTGGATGTTCTCTCCATTTCCCAGCTAAAGAAACTGATATTCAAAAAGCTAAGCAAAGTCCAAGGTTACCCATGAGACTATGCAGAGCTGGGATGTAAACCCACAGCTAAGTCCATGCTTTTCCACTACACTATAAGCCATCATTCAATTATTCTTTAACCAAGAGTAAAAATGAACTCAAACAAATGCTCTGACACTACCTGCCCTTCCTTGCCTGGCACGAGTCCACACCTCTCTAAGTTGGCTAAGAACCACACGAAAACTAAATGTCAGGATGCTGCAGGACAGTTGTTGCCAACAAAATGATTCAGGTGAAGATGCCTCCCCCGTAATTCTTCTTCTTCCAAGTTGCTTATTTTAAACACAAAAGCTCCTTAGATTTTCACTGTAAATTGTTGGAACTGGAAATGTGAGAGCAATTTCAGAGGAAAGCTGTGAGTTTTGTGGTTTGCCAAAGTCTGCAGCCCAGAAGAGCCAAGATTATGTTATTTTCCCCCAGAATGGTGTTAGTAGTGATCTCTCTCTGATTGCGTCAGATCAAGTATCCCCAAAATACTAACCAGTGAGCTATGGCCCAAGCTGATCTTTTAACTTTGCTTTTCTATGGTATTTCAAAAGAATAAAAGAAAAAAAAAAAGGGAATAATGAACATAATGCCAATAATAATAATAGCTACAATTTATCGGGTACTTTCTATGAGCGAGACTCTGTGTATATATCTTATCGTTTAATCCCCATAACAGTCCTAGAAGGTCAGCTGGCATCGTGTAAAGGACATTATCATGGACGAGGAAGCTGGGACTCAAATAGGTTTAGTTTTCTGCCATGTTCCCACAGCTAGTAATTGGCAAAGCAGGACTCAGACAAGACCTGCCTCCAGAACCCACTCGATTCACCATTACACACACAGTTTCTTATGAAGCAAGACAGGACCAGGGCTGGGTCCCTGAAGATGCCCATTTGGGACTCTGTCACCCCTCACCACTTTTTTGTTGGTCCCATTTCAATCTGTGCCAGCCACTCAGGGGTGATGTCTTACTGGTTCCATGACACCCACTGACAGAGCCACTCTCTACAGACGGGGCACGTTATGCCGGTTCTCAGTCCACTTCCAAATCTCTGCTGAGACCTCCGGGAGCAGATGACAATGACTATCAACCCCAGTGCGTTCGGTCCCTCTCCAAGTTTAGGCAGAACGACGGAGCCAGGCACACACACCACGGTTTTAAAACCTGTGTATTCTGCTGTGAATACCCAGTTGTCAAAACTGAAAGCGTCTGGATGCTTACGGAAGGGCCACCCTGTCACATTCCTAGCCTTGAACATCCCGCTGGCTCCAGGAGGGTGAATCTGCCAACAGACTCTTTCCTCATGTGCTGGCCGATCGCCTGGCCCCTGGCTCAGCTGGATCTGAGCCTTCCGAGTTGCCAAGCCAGGTCTCAAGCCAGGAGCTTTCTCTATAACCTCCTTTTGACCCAGTAGCCCAAGAAGTCTTTCTGAATGAGCTAAGGGAAGCACAGTTTACCCACGCTTCAGGACTCAGATCAAAGACCTTCCCTTCCAAGAAACCTTCCACGATCCCTCCCAGCAACTTCTCCTCCTCCAAGGTCTCGGCTCAACCATTTATGCTGGGAGGGCTTCCCCGACCACACTCTCTAAATGGGGCCTCCCTGCCCCAATTACTCCAGCATCACCCTGCGTAACTGCTTCCCAGCACTTACCACAACCTGAATTCATGCCGATTATTTGTGTGTATCTGTGTATTTTCCATCCTCCCCACAGTAACCTCATGCGCTACCAGGGCAGGAACCTCACCGCCTCCACGACTGTTGTTTGTGGTCAGCTCAGAGCTGGAGACACTGCAGGGAATCAACACTTGAAGCAGTGTTACCCAATAAAAGGAGAAAGCACACACGTGTATCATTTTAGATTTGTTAGGGACCCCACCCATTAAAGAGGCAAAAAGAAACAGGTGAAATAAATTTTAATAAGTCTTTAACCCAGTACCCCAAAATGTTATTATTTCATCATGTAAGCAATATAGAAATTATTAATGAGCTATTTCAATATATTAATGAGATATGTTCAGTTTTTTGGTTCTAAGTCTTTAAAATCAGGTATGTATTTTATACTTAGAACAGATCTCAATTAAGATACCAAATTTTCATCAATAATACTCAATCCAGGGCTTCCCTGGTGGCGCAGTGGTTGAAAGTTCATGCCCCGGTCCGGGAGGATCCCGCATGCCACGGAGCGGCTGGGCCCGTGAGCCATGGCCGCTGAGCCTGCGCGTCCGGAGCCTGTGCTGCGCCACGGGAGAGGCCACAACAGTGAGAGGCCCGCGTACCACAAAAAAAAAAAAAAAAAAACTCAATCTGTACTTAGCTTCCATAAAACGGGCAGTTGAAACAGCAGATTCACATACCCAAACTGTATCAGACACAAACGATTTCTAATAACTGGGTCAAGGATAAGTTTTAAAATTTAAAGTTAATTAAATTAAGTAAATTTACGAGCCAAGTACACAATGGCCCCCTGTGGCTGGTGGCTGCTATACTGGAGACTCATTTAAATGATTCAATGAGAGAATGAATTCTAAAATATCAACTGATTGCTAAATTAACTGTAAAGAAAATGTTGGCACTAGTCAATTGAAAGGCTTTAAATCTCCTGGATTTTCTCTGGAGGCTAAATACTTTGTATCAAGTCAGTGCAATCCTGAATCATTTCCCTGTAGGAGTACAGCAGCCCTACCATCTTGTGCCACACATGGGGGATAAGGCTACGTAGAGGCACCAGATGCAACCAGGAAGCCTGGACTTCAGGCTCAGCTCAATCACAAAGACTCAATCCAGTTGGGGGCGACAGTAACTGGTGGAATCAGGGACACAAGTAAGCCACACAGCTCTTCTGTTAGATTAGCAAGAAGCTGTCCTTCTTCCAGCACTTGCCGCCTGACCCAGTCCTTCAGCACTCTACCACTCCACTTTTCATTCCGACTGCATACAGGCTGCAGTTTGCCTTCTAAGACAGTCAATAAGTTGAGCCTGGAGAGAGCCCTATTCGTCATGAACAGGGTGACTAGTTGTCCCTGTTGGACAGGACAATTGCCGTTCAAGCCTGTTGTCCTGGTGTCATCTGCACCCCTCTTCGCTCTCAAAACTCTGGAAGATTAGAATTCATTGTGGAACCTCACAGAGAACTGAGCTCCTATCGGGCACTTGGCAAACAGCTGTTGGATGTTAATGAGTAGAGCATGGCGGGAATCTGAGGATGCCCGATGCTCCCCTCTGCCCTTCTCTTCCGTACATACGATTTGGGGAGTCATAAACAAATGCAACCCTGTGATCAATAAAAAAAATAAACTGGACTTTATACTAACAAGATCAAATTTGCAATCTTCGGTGTTTTAAATTTCCTTTTGCTCTTTCCTTAATCATGCTTTTTCCCCATGATCACATGCCCTCTGTTTTCCCTGAATATTAAAATTAGTTTTTTCTCTGACAGTTTCTCTCTATGGCTTTGCTTCCCTCACCCCCACTTCCTTTCAATGATTAGCTGCCCACAAACCTTTCTCAGACTTCTCACTCCTTCCAAAGTCTAGCCTGCTGAGTTTCCCTTAACTCCGGTTGTTTGCAACTAACCTTATTCCTCCTCACTCTTTCATTTCCCCTTCAATTCGTGAGTCTGTTAGAATCTGACAATTGCCCTGATTGATTCTTCTGACTTAGGATTTAAGAAATGTAAGCAAAAGAAAGATTTGTCCCTTTTATTTTATTTTGTTTTATTTTATCCTGTAATAAACCTTTTATTTTTATTTTACAGTTGAAGAAGGACCCTAACTCTTGTCTATGTTATTTCCTACAATCTCCTTCACTCTCAAGTTTCCACCTTCTATTCGTTTAGTCCTGTACACATCTGTCTCCATCATATGCCACGAGTAGGCGCTGGAGCAGGGACTCTGGTCCTGGGCACCCGACTCTGAAAGCCCTGCTCCTCTACAAACTAGGTGTGTACGCAAAACTGCGTGTTCTGAGCTAGGAAGAACAGGGATTACAACACCCATCTCAGAGGGCTTTGGAGTATTTAAATGAGTTAACACAAGTAGGGCACATACAACCATGCCAGACCCACACTGAGGGCTCGACAACAGGCAGCTACTGTCATTACTCATCCTTATTTCTCCCCTGCACTTAGCACAGTGCTGTGCCCTGCACACAGCAGTGCCCAATAAAGAGAGTCAGCTCTTTCAACTTGAATGTTTATTGCTGCAGATGAGACAAATGTGAGCTGACTCTCAGAAGGGTTCTTAAGCTTCACCTGGCAAATATCTCTGCTTGTGCCAGAGCCCCAGAGTCTGGAATGTGGTGGACTGCTTAGGGAAGAAGCTCACTGGATTAGTGCAAATCCTTCTCTAATCTTGGAGGCGGGGTGGTGAGGAGTATCAGACTGCACGTGCGGCTCACAGTAGCTCAGGAGCATCATCATTTAATAAGAACATCGGGGCTTCCCTGGTGGCACGGTGGTTGAGAGTCCACCTGCCGATGCAGGGGACACGGGTTCGTGCCCCGGTCCGGGAAGATCCCACATGCCGTGGAGCAGCTGGGCCCGTGAGCCATGGCCGCTGAGCCTGCGCGTCCGGAGCCTGTGCTCCACAATGGGAGGCCACAACAGTGACAGGCCCGCGTACCGCAAAAAAATAAAATAAAAAGAACATGGTATTCTGTAGTTTCACATGTAGGAATGACACCCTAACACGTGCAAGCTGAAGCCTACATGCTTGGGTGTGGAATAAGCAGTGTATCGAGACCTGGTTCCTAGGGTACCTCCTTATCAGACTCTTCCTCTGTACCTTCCCACCTTACCTGCCCACCCCACACACACACCCCTAAGCTCCAGCCAAAATGAAGGTAGCATCATTCCCTGTCACACACCTGAAAGTCTCGCCAGTCTTTTTAAAACCTCCTTGGGCCACATCAATTTTCTTGCCCCCAGGCCAACTTCTATTCCATAATGTCCGGTTTAAGGGTCTCCCCTCCTCTGGGAAGATATTCCAGATTCCTCAAGTAATTACACTTTTTTTCTCAATGTTCCCTCCATGTTGTGGGCACACTTCCATCAGAGGCCTAACCCTACTGTGCTGTAATTGTCACCTTCTCTGTCTACCTCTGGATTGCTAACTCCTTGTGGGCAAGAATTCAAAGTAGATGTGTAGTGTTGATTGAATGAATAAATGAATGAATATACTGCTTTCAAGTTTACAACATGTCTTTTGCATAAATCAACCTCTGTAACCTTTATATCGTTATGAGTTCTTACCATCATTTCCATTTTATACAGAAGGAAACTTTTGTTCATAGAGCTAAAATCATTTGCCCAAATGTTCACTGTCAATGAAAGATAAAAACAGAAATGGTTTTTCTGGCTCCAAATCAAGGGCCCAGAGTCTTCCATGGAAAGAAACTTCCATGTGCATTATCTCAATTAATCTCTAAAACAACCCTGCCACACAGAATAAACTGAGTCCCAGAGTGTCTCAAGTTCATGAATCCTACAGAGGTAGTGGCCTGCTTCCTGAACGTAGTTTCTTTAGCCTCTAAAGTTCAAGCCTTTCCTCTGAACTCCAAGCTCCACGGATACACATGGGGACACAGAAAGCAAAATGTCTTCCAGCTGCTGTTTACAGTCAGGCTGGGCAAACCACTGTGAAATACAGAGAGTAGAATGTCCTAATAAACTTGGCTTCATTCTCCACTCCTGAACTCCACTCTATCCTAACTGGGACAGGTGCACAGAGAGGTCAAGTCCTGACCACGGTCGAGGCTGAACTGGGTCAAAGGCTGAGTTTATTCTGGGCCTGATGCAGGGCTCTGTTCTCACCCAGGCATCATAGAAAGTTAACTAGGTTTACCCCAATTTCGACCTTACACTTACTATCACTAATGTGTTACTTTCACAGAATCTTTTTGAGTTTACAAAGCAGTTTCAAATGTCATCGGGGCTTCGAAGCAACCCAGTTAGATAGACAAGGCAGATATTATTATTCCTAATAAATGATGGCATACTGCACGGGACAAATCTAAGATCTGGGATTCAGGGCACGAGGGCGATATTCTTTTCTCTGTTTCATAAACTATCACTGTCAGGTGAGAAAAGAGGATCTGTTTGCCTACTTCTGGATCCTTGGGGGGACGTGAAAATGGAAACAGAATCTCTCAAAATAGAATCACCTAAGAGAGACAGTCAAGGCACTCAACCACCAACAAGCCATCACTCTCTACATGTACATGCTTGTCTCCATAACAAGCTAGACTATTACAATAGAGATATTCTCATCTCTTCTTGCTTAACAGAAATGTCAATCTTAATATGGCAATGTATTTCAATAGAATATTTTAAATTAAAAAAAAAAACAAGATTTGTAAAAATTAGAAAACCAAAAAGCTAGCAACACAGGTTAGAACCCTTGAGACAGAACTCAACAACCCAGCTAATTAGGAGGATGCCAGACTACTGCAGCCCCCGTTCCAGCCTTCCACTGGGAGAGGTAGAACTGCACTTTTCAGCAGATGGTAGCCAAAATCCTAAAATTCTGTTTTTGTCAGAAAATAGGAAGATTTTTTTTTCCTAGTGACAATTTCTGATTCTTTGGTACACCCACAAGTCATCAAGTGTAGGAAATTTAAACTAGAGTCACTAATTTGCTATTTATTGTAACAACACTGCCTAGTGTTCACACAGCACATTCCGTTCTGGGATCTCCAAGAATGTTACGATCCTTTCCACTAAAACAGATGGAGAAACTAAGGCACGTAAGACCACCCACATGGCCACTGGGAGGGGCCAAGAGCAGGAGCCATCTCACTCATCATTGGGTCCATAGCCTTCTGCCAGGACCGAGTCAAGATCTGGTTTCCTGACAAGACATAATAACCAGGAGAAGCTGGACACGGAGTTCACATCTTAGAAAAGGTGGGTATATAGGAAATCCCATAAAACCAAAGCCCAATTTGATTTAGAACCTGAGAAACAGGCCTATGGGTGAGTCTGTAGACAACAGCCATCTGGGAGGATGCCAGGAGCTCAGTAAAGCCCTCCTATGAATTTCCCCACCCTGAGTCGAAATTGTCACCCTTAACATTTATCCCCTAAGCTTCAACTTGTGCCAAATTACAAATCCTCTGGGGAGGAATAATACTTTAAGCTATAACTGATCTTTTGTAACTTGTTGTGAATTAAGGCTTTGAGAGTCAGTCTCAGAATTGCTGAGGAAGAGAATATTGAGGATGCTGAGAACAAAAAGATGTAAAGATACAGGAGAGAGAGAAGACTTCAGTGAGAGGCAAGCCACCAAGGAAAAACTACATCCATTTTATAATCCTGCCCAAGTTCCAAGATATTTTATCTTCGTTTCTAATTGATCTTCAGGCAGCAGTGCCTTCTAGCTATCACTCCAATATTTCTGTCTAGGCTGTACCTTAAATTATGTACAAATCTTTCTATTAATCTCTTAGGTTTGGCAGAAGATACATTTAACTCACTCTGTTTTGTCCATGAATGTAGAATTATTTCAAAGAAACATTTAGATGATATTAATAGATTTTCAAATGTGTGATGAGAAGTTGGAAGCCCACCCAGAGTTTATGCTGCCATGGGAGATTATCTGGGAAGTGACCCAGGACATGCATGGGCTTTGGAATATAACCCATCTGGACTGCTTGCCTAGGTCAGTAGTTTACCAGCCCTGTGGCCCTGGGCAGGTTTCCTAATCTCCCAGCTCCTCCCTGACTTCTCTGTAATATGAGGTTAATAACACCTACTCACCCCATAGGTTATTCAAAGGATTAAAGAAGATAAAAGAGTAAAGGGTTGAGACAGGGGACAGAGTTAAAGGGCTCACGCTGAGAACTACAAAGTATGCCAAGGCCAGAATTCAAATGTATGTTAACCAGGGGGTAACAGACACCACAGACTTGGACAGGCTCCACCATGTTGCTAACGAAGATGACTGTTTGAGGCATAAAATGTATTTGCAGAAAGGCATCCACTGGTATCAATGACTAAACAGAGGCTACAGAGTACAGTGGTTAAGACGGTTCAGCCTGGAAACTAGCTTCTTGAGCAAGTAATGAAGCCCCTCAGGGTCTTTGTTTTCTCATCTGTAAAACAGGTAGACTAATCACCGGACCCCACTCTTAGGTTTGTCAAGAGCATGAAATGTATTCTCACCAAGAATGCTATCGCTGGAGGGTGATCTTAGACATTACAATGGTGGTGGTGCTCCCAAGCGCAACCCTGCCTGACAAAGACATATTCCTTACTGTTCGATGTTTCTTGTTATGGAGAAATTAAATTAAATTTAAATTAATAAAGTTAACTTTAATTTAATTTTTCTCCTTAGGAGGACAATAATGAGAAAAATGGTTGCAAAACACTGAGTTAGCACATATAAAGCACCTACAACAGGGCCTGACACGTGATAAGCAGGCAATCAGTATTTATGATGAAGACTTTTTCCTTATTTTTAGATGTAACAGTAGTATCCTGGCTCCAGTTAAGTATGTAATAATTGAATTAATCAAAGGCTACCATTTCAAATTAAGTGTTTTAAGCTATTTAAAATTACTTAAATCACTGAAAATGACTTTAAAGTAGTGTGTTGGTGAGAGGGGATTTGAAGAATGGGGAGAAGGGAAAGCTGATCTTTCAGCCTGCCTTGGAGTCCCTGCCTAAGTAATGTTAATCTTTCTTAATTGCTCCTTTTTACCCTCCTGCTTTATATCTTTGTCAAAGGCAGGAGTTAAGCATGGTGGAGTGAAAACAGTATATGCTTTGACAAAACCACCTAACTTCTCTGAGTCTTTCTCCTGGAAAGAAATGCACCTTCTTTTAAAGTTTGTCAAAAGCATTAAACGACAGCGTTCATGAATTGCATAGCACAGGGCTTCCACATATAGTAGAGGCTTGATACATACCAGCTTTTCTTTCAAATTATCCTTTTTGAATGATTGTGAACCACAAAATGGAGGTTTTCATTAGGATGCAGTCAATATTTAGTGTCAAACTGAAAACATTTCCAAAACATTTTTTGAGAAAGATGTGTATTCAAGAAAAGAAAGATGTTTCATAGTTCAGCATTTCAGAGACCTGTAGGCAACCACTTGTAAGGATTAGCATGCTTTCTGATAATTTCTTCCTTTTTCCCTGGCAAGCGCCGCATAGACCCAGTCTCCTGTTGAGAAAGCCCTAGAAATGAAAGAGCAGGGGAGCTTTTCAGGCCATGCTCCCCGTCTGTCGGCTGGCTTTGGTGGTTGGAGGCTTCCATGGGGTATGCGTGTATTTATTTCCCTTTGGTTTTCCTCAGGTCTAAATCCATTTGGTCCTGGCAGCCAAACTCCCTCTTCACTCTCCTTAATAGTGACATTCCGGAGAGCCAAGCATTTTAAGTGTAACAAATTGCCATTGTAACAGCTGCAATTATGAGTAAATTTGATCTTGAAAGAAGCCAAGGCACTGTAACTCAATAACGTTGTAACAGAGCTATCGTTATAATAAGGATAAAGTACCACAGTGTTTTCCTGGTGCTACATCGGCTTCCTTGAACAGAAGTGGGGGAGAGAGCTAGTCAAGGATGTGCTTCCCCTCCCTTCCGGGAGGTTCGTTAACCAACTGGTATGCTTGTAAATTCATAAGCAGCATCCAGGTCTACAAACACCAAGACAGATCATTGATGTTCCTTGAGTGTTAAAGCGATGATGAACATAATCTGAACAATGAGGTGCCTATAAAGAAAAAATGCATCCCTGATGACATTCTCAGAAATCATCTACAAACTCTACATGGGGGGACAAATATGCCTGTTCCTAGAAACAAAATTCCAAGTACGTTGCAAAATCACTTGGTTTTCTCTGTTTCCGCGCACTGTTTAGCCACATAATTACCAATTATTAACCTATTTAGATGGCCTCATGTCCTTTTATTCCTATTTGAAGTTCATCCATTTAGCACCTTTTGGTGCAGTGCTAAATCCAAAGCTTTCTATAAGACTGTTTCCTTCTTGATTCTTAGCTCAGAGAAGGGGGGGGAAGATTATCATCCCCATAAGACTTTACTGAGGCAAATATGATGAGTCAAATTTCATCTCTACCCTTAATTCTTATAATAATGACAAAACTGCAGAGCAATCTTTTTCCTTTTACTAAGGTCTGATTATTCTGACAAAGTTTCAGAAGTGTGGGGATTTGATAGCTGCTCAATACATTTCTATGGAATACTGAGTAAATGAAAAAAGCAGGTACTTTGGTTTGCTATCTCCAACTATATGATAAATGCACACACACACACGCATGTAAATAAAATGACCAAATTGTTTCTGCTTTCACAGAAAATGCAGGAAGCAAGAAGAGACGAGCAGGTTTCATCCCAGTAGGCACCTGGCAGAAGCTTCTCACATTTGGCACCGGCTCTCTGACCAAAACAAAAGCACAATCCAACGGTGAAATTTATCGCCTCCTCAGTCTCTCAGCTCACTAAACCCTGCATCAAGCCGACTTACTGTTCGGCGACTTGACCTGGTGTAACCGCTGCCACATAGCAACCCAATGAAATATTTATTGGTGGTTGTTACTGCTACGTGGAGCCCTCCCCTCGCCCATATCCTTTTTTCCCAGTCTCACTTCTCTTGCTTCTTCACCATCAAATCTTCCCCCTTGGTGCTCAGAGCATCAGGGTGGATTATACGTACTGGCTTCTGAAATGAGACTAGAACATCAAAATATTTGTTCTGCCGAGGACATAAAAATGCTCCAAACCCACTTGGAAAAAATCACCCATTTTAAACTATGAAATTCAAACAGTTAATGATATTTTTTCAGGTTCCCAAAGTCAAAATGCAAAATCTCATGTAATGCATACTGACAACTTGGATTTCTGCTGCAAATTTCATAGGCGTGAATAACTAAACAGTTCTCTACCAAATCGTATAATTCATACTTCTAGCAACTACTGATTGTGCATTTGTCCTGTGTCTGATAGTGGACTGGGAATTTACAAATAAACACCAAAACCTGGGTCAGGCAAATCCACCTCATAGTACACTTAAAAACGTATTCCGTTCAGTGTATAGCAGCTTTACTCATAATTGCCCAAACCTGATATGATCCAAATGTCCTTCAACCAGTGAATGGATAAACTGTGGTCTATCCACACAATAGAATACTACTCAGCAATAAAAAGGAACAAACCACTGATACACACAACCTCATGCATGAAATCTCAAATGCATTATACTAGGTGAAAGAATCTAGACTCAAAAAGGCTACATACTATGTTATACCATTTATATGACATTCTAGAAAAGGCAAAACTATAGGGACAGAAAACAGATCAGTGGTTGCCAGAAGCTAGGTGTGGAGGAAGGGGATGGCTATAAAGGACCCAGGAGAATTGCTGGTGGTGATGGAACTGATCTATATCTTGATTGTGGCGGTGGTTACACAACTGTCTACATTTATCAAAACTAACAGAACTGTACACCGTAAAGGACAAGTTTTACACTATAAATTAGACCTTAATTTTTAAAAATCAACCCTTCAAAATTAATTTATGGTAGGAAAAAATTAAACCGTGATTGTCTCTGGGTGGGGAGACAAGTGACTGGGAATGGGCTCAAGGGGTGATGGAAACAATCTATATCTCGAAAGGGGTTTAGGTTACACATGTGTATGCATTTGTCAAATCTCAAAGACTATACATTTAACATTTGTGAGTTTCATTGTATGTAAATTTTACACAAAAAAACAGAAAAATGTTAATGACATGCATGCTGAAGTATTTGGAGGGGAATGGACTGATGTCTGCAGCTTATTTTGAAATACATCAAAAATTAGACGGATAAATGGATGAATAATGATAGATGCACATATATGTAAATTAAATGGACTAATAGATGAATAAAGATGGATGGGTGTATAAATATGTGATAAAGAAAGTATATAAATGTTAATGATGGATTCTAGAAAGTATAGTGGTGGTCACTTTAAATTCTTTAATTTTGCTGTATGTTGAAAATCATAATGAAATGGGGAAAAAACAATTCTAATGAATTAAAATATATACATAACACAATGAGCATTTTAAAGGATTTAATAAAAACATATCCCATTAACTCTTACAAAGCTATGAGGCATCATTTTTCCCATGACTATCGTATCCTAGTCATGTAACATATCAGATTCAAATTGTAAATTATGCCACAAACACAGAGAGCTGTGCCTGTCACTTCACAGGGTTTGCTCAACTATAAACTTGAATTAGACACACAAGGCTGAACATAGGCTTTATTTACCACTGATGATAAGAGAAAACTGACCCTTACAGAATGGCTTCCTAATTCCCTACCATTGTATTAACTCATACACAGGACGCTGCAACTGGTGCAAAAGGGGGAAACGCTCTAAATTTTATTCCCAAGGATGTTATTCCAATGCCCCCAAGGTTGGAGTTGGAGAATCATGGAATTGGAAAAGGCCAGCTCTCTGTACTAGTGATTCATCGTGTTATCTTCGTTTAGGGCCACACAGGAGTCTTTGCCCTCTCGGGGTAATTCAGCAGTCTCAGGTTCTGTGCCAGGCTGGACTTCTGACCCTGTTCCTATCAGTTAATAACAACTGCTGGTTAGAACTTATGTCTATGGAGTTGGAACTTTCTCCTGTGACGGGGCACCCTTACAGTGACACTGCTTTAAAATCTCCAAAATCTACAAATCTGCACACCGTGTTGCTTTTCCTGTAATCATACAATGTGAAAGCTGAGAGCTGATCAGAAGGCTGATAAATAGATGCTTTCATTCAATGCCCTTGTTGTGGCAGGTGTCAGGTTAACTACAGTGACCTCTACCCCACCACACACACACACACACACACACACACACACACACACACACACATACACGCACACACACACACACACCCTCTGTTACAGAGGTTTAAGGGTCAGGTATACAGAGCTCAGCCTCAGAGAAAATTGGCTTTGTCTCTTGGAATCAAGAAGAACAGTTTATGAAATGTTTTACTAGGGGCTGAAAGAGATTGTCTTTCTACCAAACAACAAAGAAGTAATCATCATGGTGGGGGCTGGGGGACTTTACTGGCTGGGTTACAGATATCACTATAAGCTGAAGAACCAATCTTAATGTCCCATCATACATGTATGGTAAAAGAAATAGTGGTTACTCCAAGCAGGTTCTTATATAGTGATAATGTTTTCTAGAAACACTTCATGACATAGGGAACATGGGAAATCTCCTGATTTACTGTGGTCACGGGAGACTGGGGTTTTGGTTAGTCTCTACCCTCAGCTGTGCCTTACGGCATCTACATGTACTAATGTCTCGTTATCAGTGTGTTTTTCCTAACTGTAATCTCAAAATGATTTCCGTGTAAGTTAGGGTTGTCAGACGTACCAAATAATAACACAGGACACTCAGTTAAATTTGCATTTCAGGTGAAAAACAAATTATTTTAATAATAGTATGGCCCGTACAATATTTGGGACAAGCTCTTATTAAAAATATATTCTTTTATCTGGCAGCCCTAAATAGAAATAAAAACTTGAGATGTGTTAGTGAAAAGCTATTAAAACGGTATTAATTGATGCCTTCAAAAGTCTCAGCTTTCCAGTGATGTTGGAATTGCATTTGGGGATAGAAACTGATGCTGAGAACTGGGGTTTTTAGCTTCAGGCCGGCACTTTAGGCTTACTAGGTGGTAAGCTCCACTGGGAAAAAGCTCTGGGGTCTACCAGTATCTTGTACACAATTAGCTCTCAAAGTTATCCCTGGAGAAAGCAAATGAATGAATGGCTAACTCCAGAGAGCCCTCCCATGCTACCTCCTCCAAGTAGTCTCCATCTTTGTCATTTTCTCTCCGTGCACAGATGAATTTGAAAAGGGCTTCCTGCTGGCGCAAAGAGTAAGTCTGAAAAGCTTGTCCATATCTTGAGGGACATTATTGGAACATTCTGTCTAGAGCGAAGGCTGCCCTTGAGCTGGGGCCTAGCAAATTTGCCCTAAGACACAGTCCTCTTCCTCACATACTCACTCTGCTCACCTTTTGCCCTTTTTTTTCGGTGGGGGTGTGGGTCGGGGGGCAATCACAGCCTAAGCTTGAAAACTCAAACCTGAAAACACTTGCTTAGCTTTGCCAGTGGATTAAAGAATCTACATTCCACCAACAATTTTCATGAATTGTGTCCACCCTTGATTCTTGGCTTCTTCTATTTCCTACTTCCTACCCACCACCCTCCCAATATATTTCTAATTTCTAATTTCCATGGTAAGCTTTTAAAAATGTGTTCTAGTGTTGTTGTCATCTTAGAAGATGTTCCGTTTCTCCAAAAACTAAATAAAGTATTAAATTCCTTAGAAGCACTTGTATTAAGTATGTTTTGCTGTTCAGAACTGCCTTCTGCAATTCATGAGCATCAGTAATGATAATTACCATTCTCGTTATCACACTCTTGTATCAGTGAGAGACATGTACTCTGAAAACAAAGAAGCAATGTTACTTGTTCCTCATTTATCATGTGCATTGCTGAATAGGTAAAGTCTATCTGTCTCAAGACTAACCAGGTTATTCTCAAGTCTAATTGCAAAATTCACTCTTTCAGGTAGAACAGAGTCCAGGGGAAGAGCTCAAGTGCTGAGAAATATTCTAAGTATTGGGGAGAAAGAGAGAAGGAGGAAGTTTGGAAAGACATTAGAACAGGGAATATGAAAAGGGCACATCTGATGCGCAATGTGGACCAACAGTAAAATCACAGGTGACACTGGTTCAAGATGGTAATTAATGGATCAGAATGAATGTCAGAAAATGGCTCACCTGCTCCATGATTTTATAAGTGAAATAAGCCCAGTGAGGAGTGACCTGCTAATAGCAGGTTGAGCTAGTAGCAAAGCTGAGACCGGAATCCAAATATCCCAAGTCCAGCCAATACCTCTTTTATTTTATAAAACAGTTTCTCCAACTGGCTGCCCCCACGTCTGCACTAAAATGAGATAGTACTGTGTATGTCATCATAAAATGATTTGAGTTCTAAGGCAATTAAGAGAAATTCAGCCCCTAGATTTATTACTTCCTCTCTCATTTATTTTCCTGTACAAATTAATTTTAAATATTTATTCATTCATTTATTCTTCTATGGATGGTCTTTATGTACCAGATATTATTCCAGAATGAGGGAATACCACAGGTAGTAAGATGGGGCCCCTGCCCCTACTGAGTTTTATCCTGGAAGGGAAAATCCAATAACACTCAAATAAACAATATGGTTTTGGATTCAGATACGTTATCAAAGAGGAAATTAACATGTTAAAGCTAGACAGAAGCTGGGTAGATGAGATTAAGGGTGTATTTTAGCAAGGATGACTGTCGAAGGGCCTTCAAAGGAGGTGACATTTGCTTTGATACGTGAAGGGTGAGAAGATATCCATCATGCAAAAACCAAAGGAAATATGTTCCAGGCAAAGGGAAAGAGTTTGATGTTTATAGAAAGAGGTCAACGTGGCTGAGAGTGATAAGCAAAAAGGAGGCATTTCAAAGCCTAGCTCAGGGAGGTAAGAAGGGGCCAGATCATGATGGTCCTTAAAGAGCATTAAGAAAAAATTGGATTTTATTCCAAAGTCCATGGAAAGTGTTTGAAAGACCTGATCTTTGTACGTCTTAAGAAGCTTACTCTCTGTGGAGAATGACTACAGAAGAAGAGTGGAAGTAGAGGCAATTGCCGCAGTCCAAGTCAAAGACAATGGTGGGATTAACCAGGCTGGTGGCAGTGCCGGAGAGGAAAGCCCACAGGTTCACAGCTTTAAGATAAATTTTAGCAGGGAGACCCCCTTAATGGTTCCATGAGGGGAAATGAGGAAAAGGGAGAGAATCAAGAATAGATTGCTTTACTTTTGGCTTGGGCAACTAGATAAATTATGGTACCGTTTACTGGGAAGGAAAAGGTTTGAGCACCATGGTGATGGATAGAAATTAAAAGCATCGTATATGTCATATTATGGCTTAGATGCTTACTAGACATCTAATTGGAGACGTCACGTAGGTGAGAGAAGAAGATATAAATTAGAAGCAAGGACACCAGCATAAAGGGGAGCCCTGGGCTCTCCAAAATTTATAGGTGAGGTGAAAACGTACCATCCACAGAGACAGAAGGTGCAGGAGAGGCAAGGAGAAAACTGGGAGACGTGGTCTCAAGAAACTGAGAGTCATTTTTCAAGAAGGAGCAAATGATCAACCACTGTATTAAGTGAAAGATAGAGTCAGATGAGAACAGAGATGAACTCACCAGATTTGAAATGTCAAATATCATTGTTGATATCAACAAAGGCAGTTTCAGTATAAACAGTTTTTTAAAAGTCATACAATGTGGAAAGGTAACTATTAAGAGTTATTTTTATGTGTTTGTGCTTCCTTCCAAACCTACGCTGCATATAACTACACAAAAATACACACAGGTCTTTTTGTTTGTTTGTTTTTAAATGTAAAACATAAATAGGAACACATCTTATATGTTCTTTTTATACCGCTTTTTGTTACTTTACATATTATTTTGGAGATCTTTCCTTATCAGTATGTAGAGATTTATAACATCATTTTAATGGTGAACTTACTATTTTCTTATAAGAATTTAACCTATGCTTTTGATCCTTTCTTATGTACAAACCATTATACCGTATTATACCATGTACTTCCCTGAGTATGGGCATGAACAATGATGAGGACAGAAATGAGGAGAGAAAATCGATGGACAGAGGAGTTAAGTGCTCACCCCACAAAGATCTGAGCATGAACAAAGACCCAAAGGTTCTTTCTGTTGTACCATATTGCCTCTTTTTATGTTGTAAGAATTGATTGACATTTGGTAGAACTGAGCACAGAAACAAAACTCACAAGCACTTTTTAACAAATCATGCCTTTTCAATGGTGATGTTTTAATTGGATCTCTCATTTACTCTTGCATTCATTAAAGTAAATACGTAAATCAGTATGATTTCTCTTCAAAGCCAAACAATTAAAATGGCTTTGGGTTTTGTTGTTGCTGGCTTGTTTGTTTTTGCTGTTTTCGCTTATTCCCTAGGATTACTTACTTATTATATCCTAACTTGCCCAAGAGTTCAACAGAACCTGTGGCTCTAAAGTTCCCTTCTTAAGACCTGTTACAGACTGAATGTTTGTGTTCCCGCAAAATTCACATGTTGAAACCTAATACTCAACGTGGTGGCATTTAGCGGTGGGGCCTTTGGGAGGTGATTAGGTCACAAGGGTGGAGTGACCTAATGGTCACCTATAAATGGGATTAGTGCCATTATAAAAGAGACCCCGGAGAGCTCCCTTGCGTCTTCTGCCAGGTGAGATTACAGTGAGAAGACGACTGTCTATGAACCAGGAAGTGGGGTCTCACCAGACACCAAATCTACCAGCACCTTGATCTTGGACTTCCCAGCCTCTAGGACTAGAAGAAGTAAATGTATGTGGTTTATAAGCCACCTAGTCTATGATATTCTGTCAAAAGCAACCTGAACTAAGACCAGACCTAACGAGAAATTCAGAACATCGTCATTACCCTACATTTTCTAGATCTAGCACCGGCTGCTTTAGAATCTGACACCTTAGAAATACTACATAAATTAAGAAAATAATACAGATTTTACATTTGTACCTTTCCTTCACGTGGCTAAAGTGGCAAAATCCATAATTACCCTTCCCCCACCCTATCTAATTCCTCTCCCTATTTTTACATGGTCATCACTTTATTTGCTTTTTTTCTGTTCTTTTCTTTGACTTATCCTATTTCCTCCAGGCTTCATTTCCTGTTGAGACTGTTGTCAGTGGAAAACTGGGTAAAGGCACAAGAGGAGCTAGAACGAGCTCCCGCAACCCTCCGTCCTCACCGGCAGCAGCGTCTGCTTCAGAACCGGAGTGCTCTGAGCCAATTATTTACACCTAAAAGATCGTTGCATTTCAGGGTTTCCCGGGTGGCGCAGTGGTTGAGAGTCCGCCTGCCGATGCGAGGGACACGGGTTCGTGCCCCGGTGCGAGAGGATCCCACATGCCGCGGAGCGGCTGGGCCCGTGAGCCATGGTCGCTGAGCCTGCGCGTCCGGAGCCTGTGCTCCGCAACGGGAGAGGCCACAACAGTGAGAGGCCCGCGTACCGCAAAAAAAAAAAAAAAAAAGATTTCTGCATTTCAGTTTGGAGACTAAGACACAGAGAAAAATCATACTAGAGCCACTCAGCAGAGCGTGACTGACAGACTGAAACCAGTGTTCAGGTGAGGGCAAGACCGAGGCCAAGTTACGAAGGTGCTAACACCCACCTTTCACGCCTTCCCCGCTTTTTCCCGATGCAGCCCACCTCAAGGGGTCACAAACTGGGATGCCCCTCGGATGCATTTTCCTTGGCCCACACGAATATGTTTAAACTTCTGAATTACTGGCCAACATTTAAAATTGGGAAACGTCCCGTGAAAGTGCAGACTTGCCGGCTCTTCTCAACTGGCACCCACGAGCCAGCTTGCAAACATGAAGCCGCAGGGCTGCGGATGCTCCCTTACACACAGCAAGCTCCCTTACACACACTCTATCCTATGCCCAGGGACTTTCTGTCTGGCCCATCTTACTCATCCTCCTTATCTGCACGCCACTGTGGGCACGTGCGTTTATAACCTTTCAGAATGAAACGCTGCGAAGTGCTCTCTAATAAAGATTTGGCCACTTTTCCTAATAGCTAAAAAAATTGGGGTTATGACCCAAACGTTCCCATCAGATAACCCAGCAGTGTACAATCTGACTCTCTGGTTTCTGATCATCCAGACATCTGGGAGACCTGAAAACAAGACAGAAAAGAAGGGAAGGCGGAGAACTTGGTGGCATCTGCACCCACATACTGCTTCCGTCTCTCCTACACTCCTAGCCATCCTGCCATTATACCTGTATCACAGGTTGCAAACTTATGCCTGAAACACTTCTCCCAGGAGTCTACACGTTCTAGAGGGGTTTTCAAAGGCACAGGAATGCTATCAAAAAGCAAAGACAGGAATCTGCCATAGCGGTTGCACTTCATAACTGGTGAAATGTAGTTAAAGAGGGTCACCCGGGGGCTTCTCTGGTGGCGCAGTGGTTGGGAGTCCGCCTGCCGATGCAGGGGACACAGGTTCGTGCCCCGGTCCGGGAAGATCCCACATGCCGCGGAGCGGCTGGGCCCATGAGCCATGGCCGCTGAGCCTGCGCGTCCGGAGCCTGTGCTCCGCAACGGGAGAGGCCACAACAGTGAGAGGCCCGTGTACCGCAAAAAAAAAAAAAAAAAAAAAAAAAAAAAAGAGGGTCACCTGGAACAAGACAGCCCCCCCCCCCAACATTCCCCTTGACCATTGCATCCACATCCTCTCCACTCATCATCACACCCAAGCCCACGCTGCTTCCAGAAGAATTCAGGGCATTCTCAAGCTATATGGTAACTGCTTTTATTCACTGGTGAGATGCTGAGAAGCAAATGTGTAACAATCACGGTTATGACACAGGCTAAGAACACACAGCCTCGGGTTCCTGCCCCAGAGAACACAGCCCCTCTCGTTCCACCTCAACACACCCAGGATCTGTGCACGTGGCCGCCCAGCACAAGCCCAGGAATGTTGTTATAAAACTGCACTTCACAGAAGAAAGTCAAACCATGAGGTTATTATCACAGTTAAAAGCAAAGAGCAGAAAATTGAACGGCCAGAGAAAACAGTCCACGGGAGCACCAGCTGGAATGAGGGCAGGTGGGGTGAGAGGAAGTGCAGCAGCGGCCAGATCAGGAAGCACTTGTACTCGGGGTGGAATGAATTTTGAAGCTGCACTAGGACACCAGGAATCTTGTCAGTGAAAAGGCATGGCTGTGATTCATGCATGGGAGCCAGGCAAGATGGAGCTCAGACACTCCTGAGCATCTATTTCTAACTGAATAAGGTTTCTTTACCTCCAAAGATCCCCTGGCAGATCAGGTGTATGGAAACAACTTTTAAATGGTTTGTCTCAGAGTTAAAAAAAAAAAAAGAGTTAACTAACGTGCTGGTTGTCTCCACAGAAAAATGACATATCAATCCTCAGTGAAGATAAATTGATTCTGAAATTGTAAAGTGAATCCATGGAGAAATGAGGTTTGACTGAGAAGAAGTAGATTGGTACAACTTTTTGGGAACAGGACCATTATGTACAGTGAAGTACCCCTGCACCCTTACTTTACTCCATCACATCGTCTTCACCCTTGAGGCAAAAAGAGAAACTCCATTCGCCTGAAAATCAAATTCTGGACACAATAGGTACCAACAGGGATTAGTCAAGAACTTGAACTTCCCTTTCTCCTTTCACAGGTTTGATTCTATCTGATTTCGCTAATTACCTCCAATTACTTCATTTCCGCCTTCCTGTCCTTTTCCTACAGCCCTTTAGCTGTCACTGTTCGGTGCTTGCATGCTCTGCTCTACAATCCTCTTGAGAGGAAATGGCTTACATATAAATGTAACAAATGAGCAATCTCTCTGTGAGCTAAAGCCTTGAACTTAATTCTGGGCCACACTGACAGAGGGACAATTGCTGCTCCAGGAGACTAAGAGAGGGGCTCCAAATATTTAAAGAGCTGTTATGTGTAAGTCTGGAAGGTAGAAGTAGATCCAATCAATGGACAGAAGTTACAGACAAGCAAATTTTAGCTCAACATGTTAAATCTCTTTAATTATAGAAATGTTTGCCTTGTCCAGTACTGAGCTCTCTGTCACTGGGCATGTTTAACAGATCTGAAAATAATATTTTTAGGAGTATGACAGAGGGTATGTTAGCATTGGATAGGAAGGAGAGAAGTCTAATTCTAAGGAGCCTAGGATTCTGCAATAAATAATACTATATCAATAGTTTTTCCGTATTTGAGATACACAGCCATACACATCCACGCGATGAGGCGGGTTGATAAGTTGAACTTCAGGAAAAAACAAGGCAGGAGAGTTGCTCATCCCTGAGCCCAGAGCAGAAGGTAATTCTACCCTAGATTTAGATAAAAATTGATCTTTAAATATATTTGAAGACAGAAAAAAAACGACTGGAAAAGATAAGAGATTAAAAGGCCAGAATCTTCAAGATAAAACCTCATGGGCAAGGGTAGAAGTTGGGCTCGTATATCAAACCACACATGAATAGGACATAAGGGCTAAACGAAGGACAGTTTATGTTCTTTATTTTTGAAAGCCTACTCTAATGGAAAATGTAGGATTCTGATTTTTCTGTTCTGGGTAAGAAGAATGAAAGAGAAGTATCTCCTCCACCACCCCTGCCCATGTCTGCACCGGCAGTTAAAGAACCGTAAAGAACTTTCATTTCAAAGACCTCCCGTAGATATCGCCCTCTTTGACCAAAATGCCACAGGGCTGGCAAAGATTTCCAAGCAGATTAATGAGAGGCTTCTGAAAACGTTAATGCAAGACTGCTGTCTCTCAGATGTAACCTAGGTCTCTTGGACAGAAGCTGGTGAGTCAAGAACACTGTTAGACTCACCCTTCTAACGCTGTAATATTGTACCAACACTTTTTGCCAAACTGTGTTATTATCGTGCAGTGATGCCGTCTTAGAAGTCTGCGGATCCCTGTCATTTAAAAGCTAATCATAACATACCGTTAACATATGGGAATCCAGTCTATTCTTGTTCTCCGGGCTCATGTGCCCCAACTGACCACAGCATTTTCTTAGCACCAGGAGGGTTGTTCTTACAATGTTGCTACTTTTGCATCTCCTCCTTTAGAACCCTCTAAGTAAAAACAATAGCAGGGGGAAGAAGCAGCCATGCAATTTACTCCAGCAAGTAAATGCCAGGATCTGTTGAGTGTGTGTATTCCCTGCAATTCACCCATGTGTGTTTTCCCTTTCTGGAGAAGATGAGGAACAAAAATAACTTCACACTTCACCAATGTTTCCCACCAAGCCATTCCACATGGTCCTGTCCCCCTAATCACAAATGTGCCTCCACTCTGGCACACAAATCACCCACCACACACACACACACACACACACACACACACACACACACACACCCAAGACTAAAGAAAAGGAGTCCTGCCTAAGAAAGCAAGTTGTGCGGGTACTTTATACTCCCCATGAGATCTGCTGGGAGTGGAAAATAAAAAGCCAGCCTGTAGAAATTTACATAATCTCAAAGTATTTCCCCACAAAACACCTATTAATTAGGTGGGGGAAAATCGTATTTTAAAATAAAGAAACCTGGCAGACACCAGGTTTCATCAAGTGACCAAAGTTAAAATCATCAGCAATGAAACATGTCAATGTCATGCGCCTCCCGATCTGATACACTGGGAAGGACATAGCACTTCTCTGGTGTTCCTGCCAAACCTGCAACTAATCATGAAGAAACAGACAAACACAACTTGAGAGATCTACAAAATAAGTGGCCAGTACTCTGAAAAAAAATTCTAGATCATGAAAGAAAAGGAAAGGAAAGGGGAAGGAGTAAGGGGAAAGGGAAGGAGAAGGGGAAGGGGAAGGGGAAGGGGAAGGGGAGGGGAAGGGGAGGGGAGGGGGAGGGGAGGGGAGGGGAAGGGGAGGGAAGGGGAGGGAAGGGGAGGGGAGGGGAGGGGAGAAAATGAAAGTATGACAGAGTATACCAAGGGGATTTGGGAAATATGACAACTGATGTGATCCTGGCCCAGAAAAGAGACAACTGGCAATATCTGAATAAAATCTGTAGATTAGATTATAATATTGAATCAATGTTAATACCCAGATTTTACCAAAATGTTATCCATTGTACTCCCAGTTATATGACAGAAAATCCTTTGTTTTGGTAAATACACAGTGAAGTATTTAGAGTTAAAGGGGCATCATGTCTGCAATTTGCACCCAAATTTTCAAAAAGAAACGTATATACATAGCTATGTGTGCTTGTGCGTGCACGTGTAGAGAGAAGAGAGAGAAAATGACCAAGTAAGTTTGACGAGATGTAAAATGTAAACGTTAACATTTAGGGAATCTGGGAAGTGAATACAGGAATTCCTCATAACGTTTTTGCAACTTCTCTGTAAATAACATTTGTTGTTGTTGTTGTTTTAATTAAAAAGGAAACTTAACCTAAGTGGCGGCCTGAGCTTTTCGCGGAGGGAGCTGGAGAAGGAGGAGGAATGTAGTAGACCCCCATCTCCTTTGCTCTTCCGTCCCCAACACTGAGAAGCACTGTAACGTCTTGTGTTTCCCTGAAAGCTACTGTGGGAGGCTGCAGAGAGCTCCCTGAGGGCAACACCCTATCCCCAAATCCCCAGAGCCTAACACAGGGCCTGGCATATATTAGACGCTCAAGCAATGGCCAATGGAAGGAATGATCGGACTTTAAGAAATGTCTGAAAGAAACTGCAGGCAATCCCCAATCTGCAAAGTTGGTGAACAGTGGCCCTTCTGTATAAACAGCTGGGCGGCAATGAGGGGCAGGTGGCATCAGAATGAGGAGTGAGAAGCAAGGTACAGTCCTATCCTAGGGTATTGTTTATATGGAGGAGGAAGAGGAACTGAGCACGTACCCTGGGGCTGGCCTGAACTGGCTCTGTTCCTCTGGGCGGTGTGGAGGAGGACACACATGCCAGGCACTACGTGTCCCAGCATCTGAGGTCTCCACTGGGTCCTGCGTGAGCTATTTGATGCACTGAGATAAGAAGAATGGAAGGCCAAGCTTCCCCAAAAGAACGTTAAGGCTTGAAATAGCTCTGTATTCAATTCTGTTCTTACCTCCCAAACCATTTAGTACTCGGTTTTTCAAATTCATGTGGACTGGGCTTCCCTGGTGGCACAGTGGTTGAGAGTCCGCCTGCCGATGCAGGGGACACGGGTTTGTGCCCCGGTCCGGGAAGACCCCACATGCCGCAGAGCGGCTGGGCCCGTGAGCCATGGCCGCTGAGCCTGCACGTCCGGAGCCTGTGCTCCGCAACGGGAGAGGCCACAACAGTGAGAGGCCCGCGTACCGCAAAAAAAAAAAAAAAAATCACATGGACTATGCACATGAGGTCTGAAATTAAAATCATTTAAATTACCAAAGTTCAAGAAAGCTTGGAAAATGTTAACAGATGAAAAACGTGACTTTGCTTCGAAAACTTCGCTAATTCAAGAACATCCTAACAGATTGCTTTTCCAGTAACATTTAATTCTGAATAGAGATAAAGGGAAAATATACATATAAGCCACAGGCTGCCAGAGTGTTAAATATCAGGGGATGTTCCTATAATCCACAGAAAATTGGGCCCTACAACAAACGTGCTTTTTCTAACCACCAAGATACAATTTCACAATCATGAACGCTGTGTGATAATATTCCAGACAAAAATTAAACAAGAACTGTGGCACATAACCGAGGACAGGACTCCAAAGAGCCAACCTGATTTGCATATTAATTCAAACAGGGACCTTTTTGCTTTAATAAGGAATATCATTTTTGAGGAATCTCTAGGTGACATTGCCATGCTCACTGGTATAGACTTGTTGACCAATTTATTTGAAAATGAGCTCCTATGATAAACCCAAACCATAATGAGGAAAAGACAACCCTTCCTGATCAGTAAATAACAAACAGTGAATCCACAGAGGAACCAGGGCAGGCTGGTACTGCTGTCCTCTCTCCCTCTTTACTCGTCACATCTGGGAGGCCAAGCAGTTCTCTGTCAGAGTCAATCCCTTCCTCCAACTTAATAAGGACAGAGGGTTATCTCATCCTCAGAGTTTTAGTTGCCAGTTATTAGCCTGTTTGTCCCTAACACCCTCCAGCTTCCTATCTCCCATTTCAAAGCTGTCCTGCCTCTCCAAAATGGATTGGGAGGATCTAGACATGACATGTCTCCTGCTAGGTTCTCCTAGAAGTATGCTTTCTGTACAACCCAAAAGGATTGGGGTCAAGACAATGTGTAAGAAAGATCCCTGTTGAGCTTCCAAGAGGAGCACAGCCAGCTTCTGTCCCTTCTGTGCTCAGAATCCCTCCTGTCTCAGACATGGTCTAGGCCATGGTCTAGGCCCTGGGCCACCAGTGGCATGGCTCTATTAATGCCCGTTGAAACTACAAGGATTCGTGGTGACCTAAGGCCTGACCTAAGCGTTCTGGAAGAGACTCCTCTACAGAGCTCAGATAGAACCTCAGATCTGTATGCAAATAGGCAGATAGTATGGTCTTCTTAAGACCTCAATACTTCTGAATCCATCCCCATCTGTCCCCACATACACTCCTTCTCATTTCTCCATGACAACTCCTACTTCTGATACCCCTGGGCTGTTCTACAACTGGGATGATAAGGGCACTTCAATAAAAAATCAAGCCACTGCCTATTTTTGGTCTCAAGAGGAAGCAAAGATATTGGACCAAAGGATAGTATGACAGCTCTTGAAATGTAAGCTTTCGTGCTGGTCACCAGTTCCTAGTGTGATGTTACCAATGAAAAATGCAGAAGCTCTGCCTCTTGGTCCCCACCCAACTGGTTCTTCTTACCTTTGGTTCCATTGAAATGAAACTGTGTGTTCCTCTGCTTGAGAGAACTGACCTTTTAATCGTCCTGCTGTGATAGAAGTGGTAGTAATCCTTCAGGGCCCCGATCTGCAAAGGCAGGAGGGAAAGAATATAAGAGAGTTAACGTATGAAAAGTCTTCTGTTTTCCTGGTTTTTCATTAAAATAAGAACACAAAAGCAAAAAAAAGAAAAGGTCCATAAATTATGCAGTTGCTGGCCATGCTTAAATGTTACTTGAAGCTTGGTGATCACTTTTCAAAAGAAGGACATGTGATATGAAATGGAGTGTCCTTGAGGCGGTGACCATGCAACTAAAGATTATAATGGGGCAGCTTGGGCTCTCCATATCTCCCTTTTAATGTTTAATTTATATGCAGCATTTTAAGTAATTCTATATCAATCTGTATCCAAATGTATGAAAGAGAAACAAATATCAAATAGCTATCTGGTTATAAAAACACATCGTATTTTGTTTGCTCCGAGAAATGTACAATGAAAGACCTTGTTAGATTATTTATATCGTTAATTTGAAACAAGGCCTAAGCAATTGATCATTCGCAAAGAAAACAGTACTTAGTTTGTTTCCTGACTTCAGTAGACAGTATAAATACATAGCTCTTATTCATGTGTTGCAAAACTAAAAGTGGAATGAATGGCAATTTCTAAAACGAAACAAAGATCACACGTCCCACCTATCAGCTAAGCTTCCTGTGTGACAATAGTTCAATCGACTTTATCTTAACCATTTCTTTAACGAATTAGTTTTCTCATTTATGTACCCCTTTCTTTAGTTAAAAACAGGTCTGTTTAGGATAGCTGTAAAAATAAATCCCTGTCCATTCTAAGAAAACAAACTAACACAATTCCAAACAATCATTCTTTCAGCAGACTGTAAAATGTGGATCACATAATGGAAATTAAACCATACAATGAGCTAAGGCAGGAGAGCTTGGCTCTAGTTTTGGCCGACGGTCACCAGAAGTGTCTTCTTAGCTAAATCGCATATACTTACTATGTCTCAGTTTCATTATCTATAAAATTGGACTTCAAGTCAGTTCATTTCTCAGATCACTACAGCTGTCAAATTCCATTCTTTACCACTGACACTTTACTCGCCTTGGGCAAATACATTTAGCGCACCATTGCTCTACCCTAAAAGAATGACCATCATCAAGATGTTTTCCAATTAGGACAATTCAAAAGTTAGGCCTTCTTAATTGATAAAAAAAAAGAAAAAAAAGTCATTGCCCCAGCTTAATTTTTTCAGATAAAAGGTTTACTTTTCATTCCCATCTTTTCATCACATTCTCAATCATCGTCCCGCCCTTCCAATAAGGATGATCAACCAAATTTCTGTGCCAGTTAAGAGCCATCTCCTCACTGGGACTTCATGCTCTAATTGAATGTTTCTTATCTTCATTAAATTTGAATGTCTGAAGTCTCCCATTTCTGATTCAAGTGGAACTGCCCAGATGTACACAGAAGAGATCCTGGACTCTGAAAACAAGTAGGAAATGAGGCAATCCTAGCTGAAACCTCTAATCTCAATGATTCTGGACTCTGAAGCAGTAGAAAACAATGAGGAAGAGGCCACAGGTGCCAGTCCCAGTCTCCACGGGTGTTTCAAGGAGGGTTTTACAGGCCAACTTTAAAATTCCAGAGGAGTAGGGGTAGAATTCAGGAGGGGCTGCATAATCCTCTATCAGAAATCTTAAAATCCCAAGAAGCTTAGAGCTTTCATCTCACATAGTTTCTGTCAAGAATGCTCCTTGGGGGCTTCCCTGGTGGCGCAGTGGTTGAGAGTCCGCCTGCCGATGCAGGGGATGCGGGTTCGTGCCCCAGTCTGGGAAGATCCCATATGCCGCAGAGCGGCTGGGCCCCTGAGCCATGGCCGCTGAACCTGCGCGTCCGGAGCCTGTGCTCCGCAACGGGAGAGGCTACAACAGTGAGAGGCCCGCGTACAGCAAAAAAAAAAAAAAAAAAAGAATGCTCGAGTAAATACAGTAGTTTTTGTGGAAAGGAACAGAGAATCTCTGAGGAAGAACTTTTTATCAACGTGAAAAGCGCCAGTATGTTTAAGATCATGTCCACTCAACTATTATGGAAGCTCTTCGACTATAGGAAATGACTGAATTCAACTCAACTATTAAACTCAAACTGTGGATGAAATACACCCTGAAGAAATATTCAGATCCTTTGTGGCTTCAATGGTACACACCAGAATGCTGGCCTAATGCAGTGTACATGGAGCTAGAAAGCGGAACCCTTGTCCTGACTTAACTTGCTCTGGGATTTTGGATACATCACTTAACCTCTTTGGGCCTTGGTTTCCTCAACTGTGAAATAAGGACACAGGAGGTACAGTGGACAGAGACTGGGCGTCAGAGTCTAATGGGGGATAATAGTGTTTATGGGTTAGTGTGGTTATAAGGATTGAATGTAATAGCAGGTACACTGCCTAGTCAAGTCACTGTCCGGCACATAGTGAGTAGCAGAAGGTTATGAGTTTCCCTTCTAAGTTTATATTCAAATCCTACCTTCCCTCACCTCCTATCCTCTAATTAATCCCTCACCTCTGTCTCTTGGCAGGATTCCTCTTAATCTGCCCTGGTATCACCTCCCTTATTTCACTTCCCTTATTTCACTGGCCAAAAATCAAAAGGGTTGATGATACACTGTTGGCAAGGATGTTGGCACAAATGCAGTTCGTACAGGATCAGTAAAGAGCGTACCATGGTACAAGTGTGTGGAGAGCCATTTGGCAATATCAATAAAATTATACACAGTACTTAACCTTCGACCTAGCCTTTCCACTTCTTAAAATTGATTCTATAGGTAGAGTCATTTACGTAAAAGAATGGATGTTAGTTAGAGCAAATTTTGTAAAAGCAAGAGAATGCAAACAACTAGCTGCCATCAGTAGGTGACTGGTTCTATATGAACTGAAATGCATTGTTTCCAAGGTAGTGGATAAAGAAAGAAAGAAATACAGGTGCAAAAGAGGCATATATAGGGGCTTCCCTGGTGGCGCAGTGGTTGGGAGTCCGCCTGCCGATACAGGGGACACTGGTTCGTGCCCTGGTCCGGGAAGATCCCACATGCCGTGGAGCGGCTGGGCCCGTGAGCCATGGCCACTGAGCCTGCGCGTCCAGAGCCTGTTGCTCCGCAACGGGAGACGCCACAGCAGTGAGAGGCCCGCGTACCGCCAAAAAAAAAAAAAAAAAAAAAAAAGAGGCATATAATATGACCCAATTTTTGTAGGAGAAAAAAGGAAGACTCTAGATGACGTGTGCTTATATGCACAGGATATTTCAAGAAGGAAACTTGACAAACTGGAAAAGAGGGATTTTCTTTTCATGATTTATGTGGCTGCATTATTGTTTTAAATGAAACTAACCAAAAATGAAAAAATAATACAAATGAACACGTGAAATAGCACACACACAAATCCCACCTACTTTTCCAGGGGCAAATATGCTCCCCCAATTCCATGGGACTGATACAAGGGCCACTTCTATTGGGGCCATTAAATCTCTTTAGCAGTACACTCTATTTAATCTCCATCTTTCAGGGATTCTGTTTCCTCTATAGGGTTATGGAATGGTGTTCACTGATTGGCTGATGCCTCAATTACAGAATGCCTGCCACGTGCCAAGCATCTTGCTGCTCTTCCGCATGGTATTATATTTAACTTCACCTCCCCAAGAGCTTCTGAAGACAAATATTATTACCTCCAACTTGATAAAGGAGGCTATTGAGGCTCTGGTAGTGCCCGAATGTACACAGCTGGTATTGTGAGGTGGTAATGTAAATCTTTGTCGAATGCCTAGCATCGGGGTGAATTCAGTTAAGTTTCATGGTGCATCCCGTCAACGGGCTCACAAGACGCATTCCGACATCCTTCTAGTGAGCCTTCCTATACTGCAGAGCTAAATTCTATGCAGCCAGGGTTCTGAATGTGATAAGGTTCTATCAAAGGCAGACTGTGGCATCGTGAGGCATGCTCTTGGAGGCATTTTCGTGTTTAGTGGTGGCTGTGGCTAAAGGTCTTAGTACCTGGTTGCTAGCTTTCTGGGCATTCATTTGCACATCCTGTTTTGTCAGTCAGTTGGTAAGAGATTTTAGAAGAACTACAGGGGCATCATAGGGTAGCTTCCTCCTTCCTCAGCTTCCTCACTGAGGCAGAAGCAGCAGCTCTGGTGGAGGCCCATGCTGTGGGGTGGCTGTGGGGGCCTTTTCTGAAAACTTGGCCCTCCTGATTGATACTCTAAGCTATTTAATAGTCAATACTGAATGCCTTCCAAAGCAGACCAAGCAGTGGATTCAGTAGTTGGCTCCCCTGAATATTCCAAACTGGACAGATGAGAATTTCTGAAAAAGTAGCTTTATATATATTCAATCTTGCACAACTTAGAGATCCTCGAAGGTATGCACCTTTTGAGTCATGGGCTACAGGCACCACTGAGCCACAGGCTACGGATGACCCACTGTGTCTGCTCTAACATCCTGTTAGATGACTACACTGGCTTCTTGGCTTCTCGCAGCCATTCATACCAATCTCCTCTCTCAAGTCTTTCTATACAGTAGCCAGCATAAGGTTATAAATGTACATTTGACTGTCATAGTTCATACGCCAGCTTCAAATCCTTGAGTGGCTTCCCTTTGCTGTTAAAATAAATAGTAATATTTAATAATATAATTTTAAAGTTAATAATAAGATCAACATTTATTCTGTGCCAGGAACTAGTCTACATGCTTTATCTAACTCATTGAATGAAAGCACTGTGGCCACCTCGATGAACCTGTCAGCTCTCTCAGGCTGCTTGTTTGCCTTGTTTTCCCTCCTGCCCTGTCCAACTTACAGATTTCCCCAAATTCTGTACTCCTTTTCGAAAAGTTATTTACTATCAGCCTACAGATAAAATTTTTTTAATGGGCAAAAGTTTGAACAGACATTTCACAAAAGATATACAAATGGCCAATAAGCATGTAAAAAGATGCTCAAACGCAAATAAAATCATAATGGCACTATACACATACCAAAATGGCTAAAATTTAAAAGGTAGACAATACCCATTTTTAATGAGATTACGGAGCATCGGAACTCTCATACATTGCTAGCGGGAGTAGAAAATGGTTCCACATCTTTGAAAAATCATTTGGTAATTTCTTATGAAACATATCTCCTCCTCATGACCCAGCCATTTCATTTACAGTATTTACCCAAGAGAAATGAAAACCTGTTTCCAAACAAAACTCAAACATAAATGCTTATAGCAGCTTTCTTAATAATAGCCCCAAACTGGAAATAATGCAAATGTCTATCAACAAGTGAATGGATAAATCAATTGTGGTATATTTACAGAATGGAACACCCAGCAATGAAAAGGAACAAAACTCTGATGCATGCAGCTACGTGGATGAAGGTCAAAACAGCATGCTGACACAAAGAGGATACACTGTATGATTCCATTGGTAAGAAGTTCTAGGACAGTTACTCTATCATGACAGCAAACAGATGAGTGATAACCTTGGGGAAAGCCTGGAGAAACTTTTGAGTTTGGGAAATGTTCTATATCATGACTGTGGTGGTAATTCCATCAGTGGTTAGTGCTCCGGCATGTTGGAACAAGCTCATTGCAGGCTTGCCAGATCCAACTGCATCTTCTCCCAAAACCCTCTGCAGGGACATCACATTGCTGACTTGACATCAACGATGGAAGTTTTTAACACATCAGGAAAAACTGGCAAAGGCTACAAATTAGGGCTTCTTTTTTCCCTGATCAGTCACTTGTTTCGTATTTATCAGCACAACCCCGGGTACGTACATTTGTCAACACTCATCCAATCTTACACAAAAATGGCTGCGATGGGGATATACCACAATAATGGCGAGTTCAAAAGTTATATCTCCTCTACTGATCTCTGGTTCTCTTTCCCATCTGTAGAATGATTCAGAGATTGGGAAACGTGAGAACCCGGTGACCTGGGGCTCTTCAGCTCAGATCTCCTCCCACCCTCTCAGGTGAGGTGGGGAGGAACCAAGACAATTGTTCTTGCTGATCAGTCTCCAACATCCAGGAGTTAAAGTTTGAAACTCCTGCTTGCTAAATTCCATTCAGACAGAAAGCTACAGAAGCACCGCCTGGATATACTGATTTCCCTTCATTAAAATTTGACTGTGATGCCTCATTTGTACTTCCCTGAGAATATTAAAACCATTGTAATTACTTGCCTTCTGTATTTCAGACTCTATAACATTCAAAGGAGAATCAAAGAGAAGGTGGCCATGATTGCTTTCCCCAAAGTCACCAAGAATACTCCAACTTCAGGGCCTTTGCGCCTGCTTTTCCTCTGCCCAGAATGCCCTTCTAGAAATCTCCATAACTCACATCCTCTCTGCTTTCAGGTGTTTGCTCAAATGCTCTCTTCTCAGGGAGGATTTCCACCCAGTTGACCACCCAATTTGAAACTGCTGTCTCCAGCACACCCCACTGCCCCTTCCCTGATTTATTTTTCCCGTTCACATTTATCACCACTTAACATATTATATATTCCCTTTATTTGTCCCATTTATTGCTGGTCTTCCCCTACTAGAATGTTAGCTCCACAGGTCAGGAATTTTTGTTTTATTCACTGCTGAATTAGACTTAGCTCCTATTAACAGTGCCAGGCATACCCAATAAACGTTAGAATGAATGAATGAATGAATGAATGGTCCCTGATCTTCAGGAAATCAAAGCAGCAGTGAGCATGTCTCTAAACCTTAGGGAAGGCTTCTTGCAAATCTCTTTATAACCCTTTCTGTGATACAACATTAACATATAACATACACTTTATACTTAATAAATGTTGAATGAATGAATGACATTATTACATGTAAACATATCTGAAAATTAAGAATTTACTACCAACAACCACCTAATCACCAAAGTCTGCCTTTGTATTTCCCTCTCTTATTTCATCATGGTCAATGATCTATTGGAATCACTGAACAAACGTGATATTTATAACAAGGCTGTTGAACTTATTAAATATTAAATTAGAAGGCAACTCACTGCAGAAATCTGATGAATTGCTAATATTTATGAAGTACAAACTAAGTGCCCAGCATCATTGCACTGTGTCCTCAAGGCCGTATGAAGTAGGTATCACGATTTCCATTTTATATGCACGGAAGCAGAAGCTCACAAAGTTTACGAACTTGCCTAGGGCCACACAGCAAAGGGCCAAGCTCAGGTTGATTCTGGGCAGTCTAACTCCAGAGCATATGTTCTCAACTACTCTAAAAGATGTTTAAAATAAAAGGTTTCTAAGGATGAATTTAAAACAATTACCCAGAAGACTGTGCTCCTAAGAGTTGTACACAGAGGGGATGTTTTCTAGGGATATTTCTATCTACTTTGAGCAGATCCAAAAGAGAAAGTGTTGACAAGCATCTTTGAGAGTGAGAGAGAGCCCATTCCTGTCCTCTGTGGGGGGCAAGGAACTTGCTCTCAGTTTCCTGTTCTACCGTTGACCCCAAGGAACTTACATTAGTGTCTCCTTTAGGTGAGAAATTATCTTTAAGGGCTTCCCTGGTGGCGCAGTGGATAAGAATCCGCCTGCCAACGCAGGAGACATAGGTTCAAGCTCTGGTCCGGGAAGATCCCACATGCCGCGGAGCAACTAAGCCCGTGCGCCACAACTACTGAGCCTCTGCTCTAGAGCCCGCGAGCCACAACTACTGAAGCCCGCGCGCCTAGAGCCTGTGCTCCGCAACAAGAGAAGCCACCGCAGTGAGAAGCCCGTGCACCTCAACGAAGAGTAGCCCCACTTGCCGCAACTAGAGAAAGCCCGCACGCAGCAACAAAGACCCAACACAGCCAAAAATAAATAAAAATTTAAAAAATTTTTAAAAAAAGGAATTATCTTTAAGGCACACCTTCACCTTGAAGTTCAAGGGGCATTCTACGCTTAACAAGTACAACACCTGGCACCAAGCATCTTGGATGTTACTCCATGAAACACCACAAATGACATGAAAAATGTCTTCCTTAGACTTTAGTTTCAAGTCAATCACTCAGCTCTTTAGAGAATGACATTAGAATACATGAATTCAGAGCAAAAGAACTATAATCATTTTATTTTTCCTCAGGATGCTCAAGGAAAGATGTATAATCTCTGTGATTTTAGAGCAACTTTCTCAGATATGCAGGAATGTGACAGCTGAATAACGGCCCCCTAAAAATGTTCATATCCTGATCCTCGGAGCCTGTAACTATGTCACCCTATATGGCAAAACGGACTTTGCAGCTGTGATTAAATTAAGGGTTTTGAGATGGAGAGATTATCCTGGATTATCCGGGTGGGCCCAATGAGATCACAAGAGTCCTTATAAGAGCAAAGTCAGAGAGATGTGATGGCAGAAGCACAGAGAGAGAAGGAAACAGAGATCAGAGATGGGGAGAGGGAGAAAGAAAAAGAAGGAAAAGAGAGAGAGATTTGAAGATGCTATGTTGCTGGCTCTGAAGATGGAGGAAGGGGTCACAAGCCAAGGAATTCTGGTGGCTTCTAGAAGCTGGAAAAGGCAAGGAGATGAGGCTCCTCTAGGATTTCTGGAAGGAACGCAACTCTGATGACACCTTCATTTTAGGTTAGGACTTCTGGCCCCAGAACTGAAAGATAATAATTTTGTGTTTTTTTGTTTTGTTTTTTTCTAATGCGGTACGCAGACCTCTCACTGTTGTGGCCTCTCCCGTTGCGGAGCACAGGCTCCGAAAGCGCAGGCTCAGCGGCCATGGCTCACGGGCCCGGCCGCTCCGCGGCATGTGGGATCTTCCCGGACCGGGGCACGAACCCATGTCCCCTGCATCGGCAGGCAGACTCTCAACCACTGCGCCACCAGGGAAGCCCTAATTTTCTGTTGTTTTAAGCCATTAAGTGTGTGATCATTTGTTACATACGGCAGCAAGAGGAAACTAATACTAGGTAGAACTGGTATCTCAGTAGACATCCATGAGAAGCAAAGGAAACGAAACTAGACTATTTGTATTTGGAGCCTGTTTATTCTTCATAATCTTCAGGACTCTCTGGGTATTCAGTTATCAATTTCTAAGTAGCTATACCAGTATAATAATAGTGATTAGTATCAGCCCAGTACTCTGCTCAGCACTTCGTTAGCATTCTCTTCTTAATCCTCAAAACAAACTGAAAAGCAAGATAAAGCAACTGGCCCAGCAAAAGAGAACCGGTAAGCAGCTTGTTTATTCAAAGCCAACGTATAATTAATACTACTAATAACAACAGGTACCACTTACTGCTTTCCTACATTATCTCCAATCTCTCCAACAACCCTGCAAAGGAAGGAGAATTATTCTAATTTTATGGAGAAGGAAATGGTCCAAACCTGGGAGAGGCTAAGTAACATGCCCAAGTGAGGAAATGTCTGAGTCTGATTTCAAAAATCTAAGCTTTTTCTAGTCATAGCACTTTGTGTTTTATTTAAAATTTATTCAAAGGGTTTTCTATCACCACATTTAATTCAGTATGCACACTCAAATATCCCCACCCCATCCCACTCCTTTGCCCTCACCAAGATGAGGCCTCGTTATTTTACTCTAAAGCTACCTGATCAGCAGAGTGTAGCAGAATCTAGGTCCCAATAGTTCATCTTAAAAGCGGGTGATCAAAAACATCCTGTCTACAAATCCCAAGCAAGCAAGAAACGGACACAGCAATTTCACCAAGAAAATGTAAGACAGAAAAAACAGAGCGAGCACCAGATTTTCCCAAGTTCAAGTGAGAAACCTACAGTCTACCCCGCTATTCACACAGGACAGGAAGTTTCCCTTGAAGCAAATCAGAGAATGTCAGAGTTGGAAAAGACCTTAACAGGATTTTGATCTGCCTTTCCTCACTGAATGCAGGAATCCATTTTTCAACCTTTAAACATAGAGCACTGCATTTTCTGAGACAGTGCATTTGTTAGGAAGTTCTTCCAGATAATTAGTCTAAATCTACTCCTCCTTCCTGGTTCTAGCTTGTGAGGCCAACCCAATAGGGTCATCCCTCTTCTGCATGCCAGACAGCCAACACGTCCCTACTGGGTCTTCCCTGTTCTTAGCTGAACATCCAAGTTTTTCCATTTTTTTCTCATGTGACAAGCCTTCGCAAGGTTGCTTCCCCTGGACGTGCCAACATCCATAATGCCTTCCCAGAAAACTTGGAACCCAGAACATAACACAGCTCAACTCTAGCTATGGTGGAGCCAGGATGGAGTCATGATCCCATGACCTCCCTGGGCAATGCATTTCTATTAGAAGTAGCTTAGAACTGAACTATTTTTAGCTGAATGAACTTGGCCAACTGAAAAATCCTCAGACGGCCTTTTTAATTTGGTTCTCCTCCAGTCCATAGTTTCATTTCTTAAATGTAAATGATAGAAATTTACATTTCTGTTGAATATTGAATGTCATTCTCTATATCCTACTCTATACATTTACAGCCTGCCAAGACATTCACTTATTTACTGAGAGCATACTCTATGTCAAGCACCGATCCAGAGACACTGGAGACGGAGTGAACAAGACAAAGACCCCGCTAAGATGCAGATAACATTCTGACTTGACTCTGACAACCCCGCTCTGTCAACTGCAAGTTTGAAATTTACATTTTCCCTATTGAATCAGAATATTTCTCCCAAGAGAACTGAAATAATTTTCATATTAGTCCATTATAGATAAGGATGGGGTTTAACATTCAACGTATAACATGTTTGGAACAGTTATTTAAGAATGAACTGTAAACGGCATTAGGCTTTTATTTTCTTTGATCCATTTTCATCCAAAATGAATAATTATATCCTTAATTTAATATAATCCGTGTACTGTATTCCTCAGATAAAAACATTTATTACTGCTATTTATAGTCAGTTATTCTTTCCAAGAGCTTTTAAAACTCATCTGTAAGTAATTTCTGGAGAAATGAAAAGAAATTATTGTTTAATATTTAAACTATTCCACCTGCTTATAAGACACACATCACACACACACACACACACACACACACGAAGTCAGAGTCTAAGAAAGGCTGAGCGAGAATGAGCACACGCAGCCTATATTTAGATCTGTATTACTCCTTCCATTACTGATCACTGTTGCAACTTGAAAGCATTTCCACGTACTACATGGAAACAAACACAAAACAGTACCTATTTTGATAGGTGGCAACATTTCTAGAATTACCCCAGGAACAGTAAATTTTCTCTTTAGATTCAATGATTCTCAACCCTTGCTAAACATCAGAATAACATGGAGGCTAAAAAAAAATACTAAGTGTTCGTTTCCCCCCATGTCCACCCCAGAGATTCTGACATAAGGATCTGAGTTAAAAGCCAGGGCATGAGTATTTTCTTTTAAAAAGCATTTTAAGTGATTCTACAGGTGAACAACCACTATTCTAATCCATCCATCTCATTCTGCAGAAATAGAACAATTTACTCTGAATTCTGCAATCTCCATTCAATTATTCCTATCTAATTAATTAAAGTACGTGTAAATGAGAAAATATCTAACTAATGTGATCTCAGCACTATTGTAACTGGTATGTTTTGTTCTTTTATTCATCTCCTTAATTATTTCAAAAGCCATCTCTCCCCCCAAAAAAAGTTTTTAGAAATATGTATTTAGTATAACCAGATTAGTAATTTCCAATATTTTATCATACTGGTAAACAGAGGCTAGTCTGAGCTCTACAGAATTTTAAATGATACGTTTTATTCTTTCTTTTTTTTTTTTTTTGCGGTACGCGGGCCTCTCACTGTTGTGGCCTCTCCCGTTGCGGAGCACTGGCTCCGGACGCGCAGGCTCAGCAGCCATGGCTCACGGGCCCAGCCGCTCCGCGGCATGTGGGATCTTCCCGGACCGGGGCACGAACCCGCATCCCCTGCATTGGCAGGCAGACTCTCAACCACTGCGCCACCAGGAAAGCCCACACGTTTTATTCTTAAAAAGAAAGATTCCGAAAGTAGAAGCTGTGAGCATTAAGAACATGTGATAGCTACCAAATGTAAAATAGATAGCTAGTGGGAAGCAGCCGCATAGCCCGGGAGATAAGCTCGGTGCTTTGTGACCACCTAAAGGGGTGGGATAGGGAGGGTGGGAGGGAGACGCAAGAGGGAGGAGATATGGGGATATATGTATATCTGATTCACTTTGTTATAAAGCAGAAACTAACACACCATTGTAAAGCAATTACACTCCAATAAGGATGTTAAAAAAAAAAAAAAAAAGAACGTGATAGAAACTGTGTGCTCAAGACAGTTGATGGCCTTGTCACCCTCAGTTAAAAAACTTATTAGATGGAGAAGCTCCGTGTCTTTTCTAATGGCTGTTCAGAGATGCCTTGCTCCTTTGTCCCTATCTTGGTCCTTCCTAGGGACTGGCAGGGTTAACACTTGCAGGGTAGTGAACTTAAAACCAGGGTCCAGAGCAGGGGATAAGCAACAGCATCTGTAGCACAATGGCAGATGACAGGTGGATGAGGTATCGAGCCAGGCGTGAATTTCTCCATCTAGGCAGATGTGAAGTTGGGTCCTACTTTTATAGCTCCTGAGGCGCTGCCACTGTAGGCAGCTATTGGTCATCTGTATTAAAGATGTCACAGATACACAACTAGTAGAATAGATCAAATAAAAGAAAAAAAAAACAGCAACACCAAGTGATGGTGAGGATGCAGGTAAATCGAAGGTCATACAGTGTTGTTGGGTAACAGTCTGGCAGTTTCTTACAAAATTAAACATTCATTTACTATATGACCCAGAAATCCCACTCCTAAATATTTTCTCCAAGAAAAATAAGAGCTTGTGTTAATCCAAAAACTTGTACATGAATGTTTATAGTGGCTTTAGTCATAATCACCAAAAACTGGAAACAACCCACTGGCCTACAACTGGTGAATGAATAAACAACCCGGGGAATCCATACAATGGAATACCACTCATCAATTAAAAGGAACACATTATTGATTGATTAATTAGGGATGAATCTCAAATGCACTGTAACAAGGGAAAGAGACCAGGTTCAAAATGTTATATATAAATGCATATTCCACTAATATGACATTCTGGAAGAGGCAAGTAGGCCAGAAAATACATTAGGAGTTGCCACGAATTGGGGGTGAAGCAAGAGGCTGATTACAAGGGAGCACTAGGGAGTTTTTCTGAGGTGACAGAATTGCTCTGTATCTTTATTATGGAGGTGTTTACATGACTATATGCATTCATCAAAGCCTATAGGAATATACAGGGAATGTTACTGTATGCAAATGATACCTCAAATAAACCTGATCCCCAAAAAAGGTCCATAGGGGAAAGCCCGGTCATCAAAGTGAGTTAGTTGGAAAGGTGATGCAAATGGAAAAGCAAAAAGTTTAAAAAGCTGTTTGGATTAAATATATTATCAAATTGGCTTTATTTGATTAAGGAGCTTCCCTAAATCCATCGCAACCACTTCAACATTTGGAATTACACAGTGCAAACAGCAACACTGAGAACCATTCACAATATGTAAATCTTTCCTTTTATCAAAGGAATGAAGTCTTGCAACATATTTTAGTACAGACCTGCTTTCCAGGAACGTGACCACCTTAGCCACAACAAAATATGACTGATTATGCTAAATGATGGAGTCATTTGAAGCTACCGTAAACTCTGAAAATATGGCTGGTAATTTTGAAACAAAGATGAGAAAGCATAAATGGCTCAGTCTCCTAAGTGCTGTTAACTCTACACCTAATATAACTGCCTTGAAAGTAAGTAAAAATCTATATAAATTGGTAGTTCTTGAAGTGTGGCACCAGGATTAGAGGCATCAGACCAGCAGTAGTGGCATCATCGGGAGCTTAGCAGAATGCACATTCATGTGTTCCACTCCAACGTGAATCAGAATCCAGTCATTTCCCTGCTCAGCAAACTCTAAGTTCAAGAGATGAGGAAGTGGCCATCATGAATGGCTGATGAAAAAAACATCCATAAAAGGACACAAGCACGTTGCTGTCCATCTAGACTCATGCAGTCAAGATGAAGTACAAACCTACCCCGCCATACGCCCATACAATCTACATAGTAAAAAAGGGTTTTAATTACAGGCTTTACCCTTTTAAAACGCTCTGAGCCCAATCTGTATTTAAAATGAAATTGGATTTCAAGTAGAATTTTATGCAAACTCAATTCTAGGAGATAATTAAAAACATTTATAATGTTCACAGTACTAAGAGAGGTGTAGTTATCTGTGATAGATCAGTTCATTCCATAACCAAGTGAGTAAAGTTTCAGAGCTAAAATTTCACAGGTGATATACATACTAATAATTGGAACTATTAAAAATCAAAAGTCGTCTCCCAATAACCACTGGGTCCTGCCATATTCTACTTTATGTGGACTATATCTTCATAGCTTTTTCTTTTCAGGTAAAGGATGAATAATGATTTCTAGATTTTCAATAAATACCTCAAGCCGTAAAGATCAGAATATGTTTTCCTTCCTCTTTTCAAGTAAAATGTTTTGGTATTTCAACAGACGTCTTAGTAGAAAAATGCTATTTTCATCCATCCGAATGAGAGTTCATCAAGCACAGGGAAGATGAATAAAGTAGTCCCAAATATCATCATAATTATACCAGCACATACGCTCAATTTATAAAACAAGGCTTTATTTGCATTACATTATCAATGTCTCCTCTTGGAGTCCTGCTTTATTGATACTATCTGTCCATGCTATCCAAGGGCTATAAATTCGTAATTCTGCACAAATGGACTATCTAATCTTTCAATCATCTAGGGGCAGATATTTAATCTGACGCCAGTTCCCAGCTGACATTCAGTTCTTCTGTGGATGAATACTCACAGGCAACAACATCTGAACATCAGTTTAAGCAAAACACCACCAAGGTAGATCTGTTGCCCCTCACCTCCATGCATACACTTGGCCCAAAACACGTGTAAAACTAATGCCAGTGTTTTGGATGATCTGCATGCTTTAGCACCATTGCCCACTTTCAGAATTTTACAATTTTGTAAACAGGATCAATAACTCATCAGGCCACATGTTTTTGTCTTGTCTTAGGTAACAGCAATATTAATTTCCATCTTTACAGTGCTTTCCCTTATACTGTTCTGTTTTTTGTTTTTTGTTTTTTTTTGTGGTACATGGGCCTCTCACTGTTGTGGCCTCTCCCGTTGCGGAGCACAGGCTCTGGATGCGCAGGCTCAGCGGCCATGGCTCACGGGCCCAGCCGTTCCGCGGCATGTGGGATCTTCCCGGACCGGGGCACGAACCTGTGTCCCCTGAATCGGCAGGCGGTCTCTCAACCACTGCGCCACCAGGGAAGCCCTCTTACACTGTTTTCTATGAGTAATTAAGATAATGTTATACCCGTTTGTAAAACTGGCCATTTACTTCCTGTTATTTTTATAATAAAATAAAATAGGGTTAATTTGGCTCAAGAAGGGCTACCAGATCTGGCTCCTATTTACCTTTCTATTGTCATCTAACACTTCTCCCCTTCACTCAATCCAACCCCATTGGCCTCCTTTCTAGCCTCAGGACCTTTTCACTTGCTGTCCCATTTGTCTTGGCATTCCTTTTTCTCCAATCTCCCATTGCCTAATTCCTTCTCTTTTAGATCTTAACTCAAATATCACTTCCTCAGAAAAAATCTTCTCTGACCTTCTCCAGTTCCTCTCCATCTGATCGAGCTGTTTATTTTCTAAGTTTTAAAATATTGGTATATTGGCTGCACCCACCACAGTGCCTGGCACAGAGCGGCTACCCAATAAGCATTTATACAATGAATAAATGAATGAATGAACACTGTGAAATAAGTGAAGAATTATTACCTTAAATTTCCAAATAATAAAACTGAAGCCCAGCTAAATTCAGCAATTTACCCAACTTTATACTATGAGCTAGTAATAGAAACAAGATTTTTCTGACACTAAGCTCAGTGCTAGTTTCACTATTTGATACAAATCCTAAATAGACTTAAAAAAATCATAATTTGTGCTTAGAGTGATATTTTCAACTCTTATTAAAGTTTCAACTCCAACACGATTAACTGTAGGATTAATACCTTTATCTCAACAATTCCTGAGCTTGTCTGAAGTTTTTAATTTTTTTTTCTTAACATAAAAAGTCCATTGACCTTTATCTCAGCAGCTTGCTTGATCTTAAATATATGTCAAATAACCCAAAAAGAGAGTTTAAATAACTATTATGCCTACCAAGTAAATGTCTGCATCCATAAAATAGAAAGTTAGAAGTGATGTTTAAGAAAATGTACTCAGGAGGTAGACTGAGTTATAAGTATTTCTCTTCTATCATTCCTAAGTACTTACTGTTGACATAAAAGATAAACCAAATACAGTGTTTTACCAAAAGAATCATTGCAACGTTTACAGTATTTTGCAGTAACTGAAGACATATACTTATCTGGACAAATATCTCATATCTGGATAAATGAAGAAAAAGTAAGTGAATTTAATATATATTAATTTTCTATCTGAGGTGTCCACGGGACTAAAAATTAATCCATGAATTATTTTGATTCTCCAAACACTGGATATTGCCTCACTGCTACATTTGTATCACTCAAATAGAGGCAGGCAATTTAGTAGAAAAAAAGGCTTCACAAGTTTTCCTCCCTCTTAGCTCAAATATGGTGACATTCTGTAGCTAAATTGTGAAATAGATTTAAAGCCCAAATAAACTAAAGTGATAAAGACCCAGGGTGGAGAATGGTTTGGGCAGGCACAAGTCCCATTTCGCATGTATCATATTAATTTGAATTCTTACAGTGACTGCACTAGATATTCTGAAATGTCTCTATACTGTTACTTTAGTTACTGCCTAACTTCCGACCCCTCATCACACAGTTTAATAAACCCGCCAAGGAAAGCTGAGTTTAGGTTACAGTCATGGCTAAAGGCACCCCCATTATAATACGGTCATATTCCTATTTGCAAAAGTGACCACTACACCCACCTTTCCCAAAACGAACCTTGTGACCTTCCCCAGGAAAGAGCTCTCTGGTTCAAGAGACCAACCAAGGTATTCACGCTTTAGTCATTAGATCAATCATTTACCTACTTACTGAACAGCCACCACAATAAAAATGACCTTTTGATGTACCAAAACCAGGAAAAAACATCTAACATTTCTTTTCAAGGTAGTTTAATGAAAAGGGTATAAAAGTGAGATTTTCACAGAAGTAGGGAAAAAAATATTGCCTCCAAAATCGAGATTTTTTTTTTGTACACCACATACCTAAATATGCAAACACCTTTGACAAATTTTCCCCATTCATATATCTCCTAAAGAGACACAGACCCTGATAAATACAAAAATTATTAGCAATACTTACTAAAGAAATATATGTTCTTCCTATAAAGGATCAAGATGACTAGAAAAGCTTCTCTATATTATTAGTAAGACAATTCTCAGGCGTCACCTTTAAAATCAGAGCTTGAAGGTACTAGAACTCAGGTCCGCTAAATGCCCAGTTCATTGCTCTAGTCATACCTCTTCTTCTGAGGCCTCAGATTCTTCACCTTTATAATGAGGGGCTAGGTGGTACAATTGCTAGCAAACCTGAAACCCAACAGGTCTCACTACCTATCGGGGGCATTTACATTTTAGGAGACAATATTACAGGACTCCTCCAAAGCCATAGATTGTTGGAAGTGGCATTTGTCTTTCAAAACAAACAAATCACCATTAATTAAAACACACACATACACACCCTTTCTTTCCAACAATAAGGAATAACCAAATCTGATGTGATAATGTACAAGGCAGTGCCTTAATGGAATGCTGGATCCAGCAAGATTTAAGCAATAAATTTTATGGAACTTGATCATACTCTCCCATCACAAAGCCCTTTATGATAACACTTGAGTAAATCCATCTGGTTGAGTTAATAATTAGGTTAAATCTGTTACAAGTTAATGATGCATAGACAAGTCATTCCAGGTACATGATGATGCAGCGAATTTGTGACACAAGTTACAGATAATATTTTGCACCGCCTTTCAGTTTTCTTTATTTCCTACTCTGATTAGAAAACAAAAAGCCATTCAAGAACAAATAAGACCTTCAAATAAGACCTACATACGTACAGACTGGATTCAAAGGGGAAAAAAAGCACTTTCCTAAGGAGTTACATAGGGTTTCAGAAAGACCTCTCAAAGGTTGAGAAAGACCCCAGCCCATTTCTATATTCTGAGCTGCCTGGTGGATTGTAAAATAAAGAAATGCTTAAGTATGTAGTGTGTTTATTTAAATGTTTATGTGTAATACAAAAATAGAACTATGCTGTCCACCAGAGTTTCAGAATGCACAATGTATATTCATGCCTAGTGTACTTACTATAACTAGTGAAATGTAGTAATGAGAAATGAGATGAAAGTAAACAGACATTGTAGTTCAATATGGTTGGGGTATGAAACTACATCTATAAGCAAATTGGAAGATATTTCATAAACATGAAACCTGGAGCCAAATGATCTTCAGCCCATGCTCCCGGTATTCCATCCCCTGGGTAAGATCCTGGAGTTCATTTAAAGATTTATTATGTGGCCAGGGCCTTTAAATAGAAATTACACACAAAAGCACAAATCTGTGACCTTCAACGTCAACAAATACTTATATATGTGTAGCTATCCAAAGACCAGCCCCCAGTCCAAAAGAAAATAGACTGTACTTTAGCAAAATCTGTGTACTGAGGCTGGAATCATCAAAGCGCAATAGAGTTGAAAATGAGCTAATGATTCCCGTGTTTTGATGTTAATGAAAAGAGAGAAGGCTGAGACCAGAGTGGAGGGAGAGTGGTTTCCTTGGGGAGAGAGAGGCTCTGAGCTCTGGGGAAACAGCCAGCCTATCAGGTGTTGAGGAAGAACTGAGCACAGTGGATGCTGTCAACCCTGGCTGCATATTTAAGACAACTGATGCCCAGACCCCACACAAGGTCAATTAATCAGAATCACTGAAGATACCTTTTAAAGGCTCCCGGGTGACTGGAATGTGAGCCAGGGATTGACGGCCACTGAGTCAGGGTCACTGAGGCTGGGGGATAGAAAAGGCTGAGTAAGCACAGCTCCAGCAATCAGGACCTGAGTGACTGCAATAAAACAGAGCCGGTTCCTCCTAGAACGAATCTGGTATGGGAGCAGGGTCGGGTAGGGGGTGTCCAGAGATAGGTCTCTCTCATGTTCACCAATAGAGTAGAAGAAAATGGCCCTATAGAGGACAGGACATTCAGATGATTAAAGCCACAGCAGGCTAAATTGAGACCACGTGCCTCTCCACCTGAGACTGCACAACATTTCCACCCAGTGTGCTTTACGGATGTTAACATTCTAAACAATTAACGTCTCTTATCACATAGTAGGGAACAGGTCACATCTCTGCTCAAAACTGTCTAATGGCCTTCCCCTTCCCTCAGAGAAAATCCAGCCCTTACTATGCACATCCTACACAGACTTGCGCTAAAGTGTGGTCCCAGGACCAGCAGCAATAATAGTACCGCCCGAGAGCTTGTCAAAACTACAGAACCTCTGGCCCCATCGATCAACTAAATCAGCATCTACATTTAAACAGGATCCCCATGTGACTTTATGCACATTAAAACGTGAGAAGCTATAAAACAGATAAACAACAAGGTCCTACTGTATAGCACGGAGAATTATATTCAACACCTTGTAATAACTGATAATAGAAAAGAATCCAAAAAAGAATATACATATGTATAACTGAATCACTTTGCTGTACACCTGAAACATTGTAAATCAAGTATACTTTAATTAAAAACTTGTGACAAGCACTGACCTACCTAGTCTCCCTCACCTCTCCCACCCACCCCTATTACCTCTCTGCTACCTGACCTGTTTGCTCAGCACCTTCTTACCATTCCTTCAATCTACCAGGCTCTCTTCTGTTCAGGGCCTTTACACTGGCTGCTTCCTCTACTAGAATGTACCTCCTCCAGATATCTGGAAGGCTCATTTGTTTACCTCACCTTCTTCAGATCTTTTCTCATGTCACCTCCTCCATGAAAACTTCCCTCACCATCCTGTTTACAACTGAAAAAAATTTTCCAGACATTCCCCCTTCCCTGCTTCCTGTCCACAGGACTTACCACCAGTGGACATACTTTTTTGTTTTCTATTCAATTGTTTATTAACAGTCTCCCTGTGATAGACTGCAAAATATGGCCACAAATTCTTGGCATCTCTTTCTATGGAGGAAGAGATGTCTCTGCTTCTTGAAGCTGGGCTTGGTAATGTGACTTGCTTTGACTTATGGGATGTTAGGATATGGACACGAGCAAAAATTTGAAAAGAGCTTGCACATGAGAATTTCTCTCTCTGGTTGCTGGGATACCTTCTTGTCGCTAAGGGAAGAAGCACAAACGAGCCTGCTGGAGGATGGGAGACCCATGACCAGTTACCCCCATAATCTAAGCTAGCAGCCAGCAGAAACCACAAGAACATGAGTGTAGCCATCCCAGACTAGCCAGGCCCTAGATGACCCACCAGTTGCCTGAAGAACCTAACATTCAACTCACAGCCTCACAGAAATAATGATTGTCATTTTAAGCCACTGGGTTTTGGGTGATATGTTTTGAAGCAAGCTGGAACCCTTGTAATTTCCAAGAGGGTAGAGATTTTTGTGCCCCACTGCATCTTCAGGGTTTAGTAGTGTACTTAGCATAGGGGAGATAGTCTAAAATATTTGCAGTGAATGTTGAAGGACAGAATGATGATCACAAAGGAAAAAAAAAAAAACCCACGAGTGAAAGAAATAAAGGCCCGAAATGGCCTCCATCACTGAGAGACTAAAAGGTAGGAGCAGGACCTCCTAGGTTCATTAGAACCTTGTCTCTTCAGATTCAGGGTGAACTAAGTAAGATTTCAACTACTTTGGTAACAGAATATTTTAGCCAAAAAAAAAAAAATCCACATGTTCATTCACATGCGGTGTTTCAAATTTATTCAAAACAGTTCTAGTTTCACGGTGCTTAACTTGTCTAAGGCTGCATAGCCATGTGACCTTTAGAATAGTTTTCACATTATGCAGCACTTACACTCCTCATTTTAAATTATTCCGATTTTTAACAGCTCGCAAATCGGCAAACCAAATCACTGCATGTTGCTTCAATTCTGTCTTGCCAAAGAAGAAAAATCTGCTGCTTTGGATTCATGTCAAGAGTTGGAAATTCGGGCCATAACATTTTAAATCTCAGATGTTCCCCACTGTGTCCACCTCACATAAATCAATAAGCACACAAATACCCACATGTTTGGGAAGCCAGTTCACTAACAACTAAGGCACAATGGCCTGCGGAATGCGGCGGCAAATTTAAGTGGATTCTGCAGCAGTGGGTGTCATAATCTGAGAGTACAGTGTGGTCCTTAGCAGTGGCACAAACAAGTGCAATTGGCAAGCAAAAAGCAAGTTCGATATTAAACAATTAACTGAGGTACAAAGCTAACACGTTACTTTCATTTGATGGGAAAAAATAAAAGACAAACTGTAGTACACTACGTTTCTGTCTTCTTGGAAAAGGAAACAAACCCTCAATTTTCTCTAGTCTTACCAGTCATGGACAGGCATATCTAAACTTATGGAACAAGTCTCCTCTGGAGAGCTGGCAAGGCTGGAGAGAAGCAACTCGGAGCAACTAAGCTCTGGGATCTTCAGGGTTTCTTTCAGGAAGTGCAAATCTCTAAGCAACAGAATCCCATACACACATTTGCAAATACCTACTATCTGGCTTCTGATTTTTTGAAACACATGTCATTATCACTTGCATAATGAGCACAATGTATACTGGAGATCCATGAGGTCTTCCTATTAAGTCACAGGATTCTTATCTAGAGTATCACATAATCTCTCTCCCTCTTCCATTACCAATCTCCATCTATACTGTGTGCAAGGCTAAGGAGAAAGCTCTTGAACTTTTGTATTAGTGGGAACAGGCAAGATTCCACAGTAGGAACAAATGAACCCATGAATCTCAGTGACTGAAAACAACAAAAGCTTGTTTCTAGCTCATGTTACACATCCATTGTGCACTGGCTGGGAGCGCCGCTCATCATGGCCCACAAGGACCCAGGCCAATGGAGCACCCACCACCTGGAGCTTGGCAGATCGAAGTAGGGCAGATGGGGAGCACAGTGAATCATGCACTGACTGTTAAGAGGGGACGTGTGTCACTTCTGCTCACATTTCCTTGGCCAACAGAAGTTACATGACCAAATAGGAAATACACCCACTTACACACCGCAAATAGGGAAATACAATCCTATCACATGGTGAGAAGAACTGAAAATATTCAGGGGATGGTATTAACGACGCTGCCGTCTCTATTCCCTCCCGGCCTCCACGTATTCAAAGCCATTTATCCGTTTCAGAGTATTTTCCCGAGGGCATCTGAATGGCAGAGCACACTCTTCCAGGTACCATAAAGTACCAGAGTTTAAACAAAAGAGGTTTTAGCCACAGGCAATTTCATTTGAGGAAATGACGTCTGAGAAGGGCTTTGCCGAATGAGTGAGAACTGGACGGGAGGATGTCCAGGCAGTGGGAGCAACTCGAGCAGGGGCAGAAAAGTAGGGCATGGCAGTGCATGTGCAAAGAATGGCAAAATGTTTAGGCTGAATGATATTCAGAATAGACGGGGTGGGGTGGGGGGGAAGGAGGGGGAGGGGGGAAGGAGGGGGAGGGGAGGGGCGAGTGGAAAGAGGGGGGAGGAGAAGAGGAAGAAGTCTCTTTGACCACAGTGGGTTCTGAAAAGATTAAACTGCCTTATGTGGCATGTTTTGAAGGGAAAGACAGTGGGACAGGATAGGACTGGCGCAGTAGTCCAAGCAAGAAGCAACAAAGGGCTTAGCTACAGGAGACCCACCTCAATGGAGAGAAGAGAAGAGCTCTACTCTAGAATCGCATACAGCAGAAGAAGACTCAGCTTTCCCATCTCCCTTTCATCTGACCCAGAAAACATAACTCACCTTTCCCTCTATCTGCCTGAGCCTGAAGGGACTGGTCATTTGAGGCTTAGAACTGATTAAAGTGACGAGGTCAGATGGGGAGACCCATCTCGATTGAGAGACTAGCTTCTGGCCATGTCACCCAACCAAGAGGGCATTCCTTTCATAATTAAGTGGAGTTAACTCCCAGTGGAGAGTTCCTCTATTTGTTCTCAGTTTATTTCCTATCTCCAAGGATATCTCTGAAGCCACTCCTTAAGGACTAAACTGCAGGACTTAATTTATGTGTTTATCCTGGAGCCTGTAAGTCCTCCTCTCATGCAGATTTAACTTCAGCGCTTTGGCCCTTCAAATTGGCCAATCCAGGTAAGCCCTTCCATGGTCGATCCAGGTAGGTCAGCCATGGGCCATCACAAGATTCTACGGCTTATATTATACAGAGCTTTAGGACCCGTCGTGTGCACCAAATCTGCTTATTTTTGCTACTCCCACGCATTCCATACAGACAGTACAATTAGCCTGTGATCTGAAACCTTCTCTTACTACTGACCAATTCCATCATTGGGGGGTCCCTCTGTGCTGTTCTTCCCACTGCTCCAGTAGATACAAGACTTGCACTGTCACCCCCAGGGAGATGAGCGTAGCCAGCAGAGCCCCCAGCGTTCCTTGGAATCCCTGGAGAAGCCATCGCAGTCCTTGGATGATCTGGGACTTGGCTCTTGGGGTGGACAATGTCACACTGTGTACTCTGACTCTCCCACTAAGAATTCTCATGAAGTCAAAGCCAGAAAGAATGACCCTGCTGACGATGCCAAGTTCTGAAACATTCAAAGATAAGGATTAGGCTATTTCCCAGGAAGCCCTGGACTTTAGAATCCATACACACATGACTCATCAATCCTAGATCACTCCTTTTTACCACACTCCACTATAGAATATACTATGCACTGTGAGCCTTCCTTATTGACTGGGTAATAGAATTTTTAAAAATTTTTCTCCAGTGTTCAGATTTGTTTCTCATTTTATATACACTGCAGGACTATAACATACTTTAGGATTTGACCAATATTCAGTGATTACCTTTACAGAGCCAAACACCATGCTACATGCTGTGGAATAATAATTAAGCCCCTTACAAGGAGAAAAGAAAAAAAAAAAACTTTACTAAATTCCCTGGGGAGATTTTGGGCAAAGTACTATTGGAGTCAAAGCACTGAAAAATCAGAGTGATTGTACCTGTATTTTACCTGTATTTCCAGAGTGAGGTATAGTGGAGGTGACATTTGAGATGTGTCTTCAAGAAGAGAATTTCCAGAAGGGCAAGGGGTCAGATGAATATTCCAGGTGGAAAGACTGGCACAGAAACAGGAAAGGATTGAGTCTAGTATCTGGGGAACAACGGGAAGTCCAGTTTGGCTTTGTTAAGGGACGGAGCAAGAAAGTCGATGGAAAAAGTATTTCAGGACTAGTAGATAGAGGACTGTAAAAGCCCAGAGAAGGAATCTGTTTGTTTAAACACAGGAGGCAAATGGCGGCTACTGGTGACTTCTGAATAGGTAAATGGCATCACCAAAATCAAGCTTTAAGATCACCCTCTTCAATCTCAAGCTCAACCACTTCTTCCCTGTTCACTAGACTTCATTTACACCTGCCGGTTTCTGTTCCCCTGGGGCCTTTGCACCAGCTGTCTCCTCTGCAGGGAACTCACCCCACCCCAGACCTCCATGTGGTCGGGGCTCCTTCTTATTCAGATCTCCGCTCGAGTGTTCCCTCCTCAATGAGCTTCCCTAACCAGCCTATCTGAAGGAGTCCTCCCACCCTTAGGCACTTTTTACTCTACTAATGTATTTAGCTTTCCAATAGCAACTTATCATAATTTGAAATTATTTTATTCACTTCATGGCTGCCTCATAGGTTGGTTCCTCTCACTATAAGCCCCATGTGAGCACATACCTTATTTAAAGACAGATACAGTAGGCCTGGGTCTAACAGAATGGCTAATAAACAACAGGTACTCAATAACTATTTTTTAGCAGCTTCACCGAGATAAAGTTCACATACCATATATTTATTTAAAGTATACTATTCAAATGTTTTTAGTGTAGTTACACAGTTGTGCAAAAATCACAACCCATTTTAGAACATTTTCATCACCCCCGAAAGAAACCCCATACCCATGAGCGGTCCCCCCATCTCCCCACCCCCCAATCCTTTCAGCCCTAGGCAACCACTAATCTACTTTCTGTCTCTGTAGATTTGTCTACTCTGGACATTTCATATAAACAGAATCATACACTCATGACCTTTTGTGACTGGTTCCTTTCACTCAGCCGGTGAAGTGTTTTCAAGGTTCATCCATGTTGTAGCCTGTATCAGCACTTCATTCATTTTTATTGCAGAATATTCCATTGTAAGGATACACTATATTTTGTTCATCCATTCATCAGTTGATACACATTTGTGTTGTTTCTATTTTCTGGCTCCTATGAATAATGCTGCCACCAACTTTTGTCTGCAGGTTTTTGTGTGAACAAATGTTTCATTTCCCTTGACTGTATACTTAGGTGTGGAACTGCTGGGTCGTATGGTAACTCTATGTTTGTTTAATGTTTTGAGGGACTGCCAGACTGTTTTCCAACAGTGGTTGCACCACTTTGCATTTCCACTAATAGTGTATGAGGGTTCCAATTTCTCCACATTCTTTTTTTTTTTAATTTTATTTATTTATTTATTTATTTATTTTTGGCTGTGTTGGGTCTTCATTTCTGTGCGTGGGCTTTCTCTAGTTGCAGCGAGCGGGGGCCACTCTTCATCGTGGTGCGCAGGCCTCTCACTGTCGCGGCCTCTCTTGTTGCGGAGCACAAGCTCCAGACGCGCAGGCTCAGTAGTTGTGGCTCACGGGCCTAGTTGCTCCGCGGCATGTGGGATCTTCCCAGACCAGGGCTCGAACCCATGTCCCCTGCATTGGCAGGCAGATTCTCAACCACTGCGCCACCAGGGCAGCCCTCTCCACATTCTTGTCAACACTTGTGATTATCTGTCTTTCTGATTATAGTAACCTAAGTGAATATGATGTGAATTAGTATCTCATTGTGGTTTTGATTTGCATTTCCCTGATGACTAATGACGTTGAGCAACTTTTCATGTGCTTATTGGCCATTTGTATATCTTCTTTGGAGACATGTCTATTCAGATCCTTTGTGCCCATTTTTAATTGGGTTATTTGTCTTTTTATTATTGAGTGTAGGAGTTCTTTACATATTCTGGATACAAGGCTCTCATCAGATGTGATTTGCAAATATTTTCTCCCATTCTGTGCATTGTCTTTTGACTTTTCTTGATGGTGTCCTTCAATAACTATTTTTAAAATAAAACAATGAATAAAACGAATCCTTTAAGACAGAAAACTATGACCAGTTCATAAGTATGTGGCAAATTAGTGGCAGGGCAGGACCTAGAGGAGAATTCAAGTCACCTGTTTTCAGCCCTGAGTTTTGTTTACTGGTTCTCAGCATTGCCCAACTAGCCCAGAAGCAATGACATCATCCTACGATGAGTCAAAGAATGCAGCATTTGGTAAATTGGCTCATGACATTAACCAAATGGAAAGATGCCCCAAGGTTAAAAAAATAAAGAAAAAAGGTTTTGCTGGAAGCTAGGCTATAATAAATCTTAAGTGGCCTACAATTTAGTTTTCTCTTGAAAAACTCTGAAATTGATGAATGGGTCCCACACACACACAGGAAAAAAAAAATTAGTTAAATGCAACTAGAATAGGTCCAGGATGAGTAAGCAGTAAACTTCTAAACTTGTAGTTACGGATATACGCTTACAAGATTAAAGGCTCTGAAATTGTCTTCCCCCCCTGCACTGCATTCAAACTCATGAGCACTGCCCAGTTTTATTATGGTTGAGAAACTTCAACTAGTGAAAACAAGGTACAAGCCTGGGAACATCGATATGGAGAGAACTGGTATATTTTTACAGCTGTAAGAGCTTCTCAGAGTAGAAAAATACCAGACCTTAAGTACTTATTACAAAAATATCAGCTCTAAGTACTTAGTACAAATATATATGATATATATATATGTGTGTGTACACACACACACACACACACACACACACACACACACACACTGGGAAAGGCAGCAGGGAAGGACTTGCTTTTAATAAATCTTAACCAGTTTCAATGCTGGCAGGGTATCCACAATGTAATTTTCCCAGGACAGAATTAACCCCTTAGATAATGCACAAAAGATTCAACTAGAAACTTCATGCTTCTTTTGTGGTGCTAACCCTAACCTAACAATCAGATTCACATATAAATGCAAACAAGATTAATCTAGTATTGTAGACAGCAACCTAAAAATATTATACAGAGAGCAATTTATAAATAATTTAAAAAACACATTTTAAAATATGTCCATATTCTTACAAGGCAGTAAAGTTAGACTAAGAATACATAAAAAACATGTTCAGAACATACTTCATTATACTATAAAAAAATATATGTGAAGGGCAGAATACATGACGTGAATAAATTATAGGTATAATTATTTATTATAATGGAAAGTAGGCTACATGACGACTTAAGATAGAGGCAAACATAAAATGTGACATCATATATACCATTTTTAAATCATCCTTAAATATTATTTCTGGCTTTACATTCTCTGTTTACACTCTTCCCTCTATATTCAGCGCTCAATGCAAACTTCAGTTTTTAAATCAAATATGGGAAGGCTCATTTGGGAAGCAATCCCCCATGAATCTATCTTTATCCCTTAAGTTGATACAGGACCTGCAGTGCAAATAATAGTGCACAGATGTGTAAAGTAGAGATAATACCTAAATTTATCCAAGGAGAATTGAAGTATGGGGCAGACTTCGTGTTTATCTGCCTAGTGAGTATACCAGCACAAAATACTTGGAATCCTTATCTTATCCAAGCTGATAACCCTGCCAATATCACAGCCTCACAGTTTCTTGATCCCATCCAGTCCACTGGCCTTCACCTGTTCTCTATCTGGTCAGCCCACCTTGGACCTTATCATGCAGAATAGCTCTAACCTAGAGCTTACAAAGAAAATTACCCTCTGGGACGGCTCCCATCTTTCCACTTCTACCACTCTTATCAAACAGGCTTTCCATTTTTATTTTGAACCTTTATACCTGCCCTATTCCTTTGGCTCCCCAGTCCTATTTTAGCCCTACCATCTTTCTCAAAGCCGGGACACTGTGGTCTATCATTTCAAAGACAGTATCCCTTTGTGTTCGAGAACCATTCATCTCCGTCACCGCCAGCTTCCCACAGTCTCTTGTTCCCTTCTCTCTCACTCTGATACATTCTAACTCCCTGTTTTGTCTTTATCTAATCTCAGGTTCCTGAGCATTAGTCACAAAAGCACAGAACAATATAGACTGGTTCATTTTCTCACTCATTCACTTAACCACTACTTACTGAGCAATAACTATGCACAAGCAGCTACTGCCATTGCCGTTTGGCAACTCTTCTCATTAGGCACTAATTAGGTCGTTAATTCCTATCAGAATTTTCTGGTAGGAGCCCTGGAGCACCAGGCCACCAATTTCACCCAGTTCCCCCTCTCTCTGCAGGTGACCTTCACCTCAGAACCGACAGTGAGATCCAGACCATTGTCCACACACGCTCACCTCCTTTCCTCCCCAGTGTGAACTCCCTAAATCTCCATTCACCTTCATTCTTCTTTAGGCTCAAGGCACCAATGTCCCTCTTCCTTTCCAAACCTACTCCTCTCTAGGTGCACCCTTTATGCTTCCTGTCCCAAGGGCTCACTGTGCTTCTCCTATGCCACCCACTGGGCTAGGTGCTGGGGACACAAATAGGAATGAGGCACAGCCCTGCTTTCCCAGCTAGTGGAAGAACAGATATGCAATTACACACTCAAACACACGCACAAATACACATGCAATCAGGGTGACCATATCATTTCTCTGCCAAACTCAGACATGTCTGAAAAGTGAAAGGGATATAAAAAATACTTAATGGAGGTGAACTGATTTACTGTAGGCATAAACCAGTGCTGTCCCTGCCAAAATACGATTATGGTCACACTAATTACAAGATAGTATGGTACCTTCGACTATGCAGCCATTAAAATTTGCCTAAAATTATTTAGTAACATTGGAAAAGGCTCATAATACAACATTAAGTGAAAACAGTATATAGAAACTGAGCATAACTTGGTTGAAAAAAAGAACAAGACATAATAACTGACATTTATTGAGTATGCAGTACGTGCCAGGCACCATTCTAACTACTTTCAACTAATCCTCACAACAACCCTATGAGGAAAATACCATTAGATCTTTTTCACACATGAAGAAACTTAGGCACAGAGAGCTTAAGATGCTTGCCTAGGGTAGCCCAGCTAGGAAGTGGCAGTATTAGGATTCAAACCCTTTTGGTTCTAGACCTATGATCCTAAATACTCCAGGACATTGATGAGATGAAGGGAGATAAGGTAGGTGGGCAGGCAGATGTGCAATGAAACTCCCCCTCACTGCTCAATCAAGCATTGGTGCTAAGAGCACGGGTAACCTCCTTGTCCCCAGTTCTTTAAGCCGTGTTTCAGTTCTCACCTCCTAGATTCTCTCTACAGGATTTCTCTTTAGTGCGATGCTCTGTGGCTCTCTGACTCTGTATCTTCAGGGCCTCCCCGCCCCCTTCATCTACTCCCTTTATCCCTTGCCTTCTCCATGGAGGTTGTATTTTAGCCCTACCATCTTTCTCAAAGCTGGGACACTGTGGTCTATCATTTCAAAAACAGTATCCCTTTGTGTTCGAGAACCATTCATCTCCATCACCCCCAGCTTCAGGCTGTGTTCCCAGCCCTCCTCTCTCTTTGTGCTTCACTTCTTAGCATCCTATGCCCTTCCACAGTTTCACTTATATTGAGGTGGTGAGTGCCAGTCTTCACTTATTTCCTGCCCTAAATTCTCTTCTTCCTACTGGACATTTGCATCTGCATGACTCTCTACCTGCCAACAACACTAAGGCTGAACCTACCATGTTGCTCCCAGCAGACTGCCCTCATTCTACAGACAAGTCCCCATTCTCCGGGTGCCCAGGCTATAAACTTTGTTCTCTTCACCTTCTCCCTTCTCCTCAACCTCCACTTGCATTTGGTTACCAAGCCATGTTGAATCCACCTGTATAAGAGCTTCCAAATCTATTCTGTTTCCATTGTCACAGGTTCTGTGTTTGTTAACAATTAACTTTTCCCAACACAATAGCCTCTCTGCCTCTTCCAGGTCATTATGCACACAGCTACCAGAGAACTCCTCCCAGGTGGGACTGAACCATACCGCACTGCCTGTGGCTCCATTAGTACTTGTCTTGCTTAACAGTAGCTATGGATAAAAATGTCCTAGGTCCACGGGCTTCCCTGGTGGCGCAGCAGTTAAGAATCCGCCTGCCAATGCAGGGGACATGGGTTCGAGCCCTGGTCCGCGAAGATCCCACACACCGCGGAGCAACTAAGCCCGTGCGCCACAACTACTGAGCCTGCGCCCTAGAGCCCATGAGCCTCAACTACTGAAGCCCGTGGGCCTGGAGCCCGTGCACCGCAACGAAGAGTAGCCCCTGCTCGCCGCAACTAGAGAAAGCCCGCAAGCAGCCAAAAATATAAATAAATAAATAAATTTTACAAAATCACCAGTGCTCCACTACAGAAACCCCCAGGAACACTGGCATTCTCTTATTTTTCCTTTGAGCAGCTTTTGCATCTCCGTGGAGTCCTTATAGATCATATAATGCTTCCTATGTCTTGTTTTATTTATATATTCACATTCATTATTAGGGCACTTGATAACACAGCAACCCTGTGAGGTGGATGGCGCAGGTGTTAAGGTCCCCAACGTGAAAAATCAGGCACTGAGGGTCAGGTTGGTAAATAAATAAAAGGTTTGAAGTTTCACTCAAACCTTCTGACTCAGTCTGGTTTTCTTTCTGGTCTCTTTTTCCTCCCAGCGTTAACCTAAACTGAAGAGTTTATTGGCATGGATTGTTCCTTCTTGGTACACTTAGACGGAGAGATGTAATCGGTTGAACTAGTGAGAATGTTGCATGAGTAATTTCACTTTAAACTATGTGCAAATTTAACTTTGATAAAAATAGAAATTCATAGATACATACATATGTATCTTATAGCACGCATGAGTGTGTATCAGCATTCATTTTTACCACCCATGAAGATAAAGTCGGCTTCTTTGTCATTTAATCCAACCTGAATTAGCCAAGTGATAAAGTCAGAAGCCAGAGCGATGCCGGGAGATACTTAAGCCTTGGGGGAAACCCAGACACTGCTTCACATAACTTGAACCGACAACACAAATTCCCCTCCCTGCCCAGGGGATGTTTCTGGGTCAGGACTCCCTCCCTTAACCAAAGAGTTAGACATTGCTGGACATTTTCCCAGCACACTACCCTGCTTCTCTGGCTGACCTTTACAGTTAGGACCTCTGGATATAAACTCATGAAAGATAGCAATAAGGCAAATTCAGCTGCCTTGGGGCTCACAAAAATGCAGTGTTTCAATTCAAACAGACCCCGAAAATCCCAATGGCCACATACAAGCCATTCCTAGTCTATGAGGTTAAAGCAACAGACCCACCATCATCAGGCCAAGCACCCTGAACTGCTTCTTCTCATGAATGGTTCCCCCACTCATGAGAATTACGCATGTGACAGTGGCCAGCAGAAGTCAAAGCTAAGGTTCTCGGGCATGGAGGTCAGAGCTGAGGTTCCTGCCTGGTGCAAAGGCAGGTGCATCACACAAGGATCAACCTGGGACTCCCACATCCATTTACAAATGCCTAAGGATATAACTAGGGGAGGACGGTCCACTCTCATACAACCTACCGGACTAGCCCCATCCCCTATTTCTAATGCCATCCGTGAGCACCCAGAACTCACTCTCCACTGTTTACCAGCACTTCAAGCAACCCACATTACTCACAGGTCAAAACTAAGCAGCAGAGTGGGAGGCCTTCGGGGCACTGCTGAACAAGGTTCTTCCTGCTAAAGCAGATCTTCCTGCTGATTTGGAAAAAGCTTCTTCTAACCTTCCTCATGTAAACCACATTCAGAATTAAATGAAATATGAATTCAAATATGATCTATCATAATATACCAAGGCAAGATGCTTTATAAAATACTGTCTTCAGATATTTTTGTCCCTTTCTTCCATCTCCATTGAGCTTATCCTATACTATTTAATGGGCTACGACAAAGATCAACCAGGGAAGGGAGCACTGCCACGGGAAATCAGCCAGAATTGTCTAGAACCCAATGGAAAACTATTTTTAAACTATTTTAAATTGTTAGTTGAAGTGGAAAACGAGTTTCCCTGTCTACAAAGCTCTGATTTAGCTCTTTTGACTTGGTCATCAAAAATGTATTTTCCTGACCTTCAATGAGTTGCATCTTCCTGCTTGTTATAAAAATGTCTCCCATTCTCCATATCTAAATAAAGTCTGAATCTCACTTATTTCAGATTCAGATTCAACAAACCTTCCACAGCAAGCTTAACTATATGCTGGGCAACACAGAATCGACTCCCTCTATTATCTAGAGATTTATCCTTTTACAGATGAAGGAACAGGGGCTCCATTAAGTTCAGTGACTTTCCTGCTTTCCTGGACCTTGCAAGTGGCATCTGCAGAGCTTCCAAGTCTATGCTCTCAATGGCAACACCAGGTAAAACATTTTTCCCAGTATTGCTTGCAGCTGGCTTTATCTTTCTGGACTCTTGCCTAAGATAAGTTACAAGGTTTGGGGAGGGGTTTTTGCTCCAGGTGATCTCAATTTGGAATCAAGGCTTCTAAGCACCTCACAGAAGGATAAATACAGCTGTTGCATACTGCAAACAACCTTTACAGAGGACCTTCCTCCCTGGGTTCAAATAACCAGAAGTTAATTCCTACTGGTTTGTAGATTTTGTCCAAACAAAGGTTCACAATTAACATTATGTCAGGTCTTATTCCTTTATGTCTTTTCTATCCTCTAACCACTATACCGCTAGTTCAAAGGGTCAGAGCACACGATTAGGAAGGAAGAACTAGGCCTGTTCTTCCATCCCTGTGCAGGCCAACAGGCAGACGTACCTACCCTCAGCCACCTGGGGTACGGAGGTCGAACTAAATATTAAGAGGGCTTGGAGTCCGGGCTTGTAGGGGAAGAAAGGAAGGGCTTTCTAGAATTTCAGAATTTCGAGGCATAACCATTCACAAAATATAAACACTGTGTGAAAACCTACCAAAACAAGCACTATTTCTATAACCAAAGACAAGAAAACCTTCATTATTATTCCTTTCCAGGAAGTCAAGTATGTCCTTTCTGCCTGTTGCTTGCTTACTTGCTCTTGTGTTACTCTCCATTTCCTATCTTTCGTGAACATGAGAGGCATGCCTATTCTTTTCTGTAGAAATCTCCAGGCCAGAAATTTTACCTCTGGTGGCTTTTAAATGCTAAGATGCTATACGAAACATGATACTGAAACTCTGAATAGACAGTCAAAACCGTACCTTTACTGTGGTGGAAAGTCACTGCCTTATTCACCTAAAATATTATATAGAAAGATATCAAAAATACTACCAGGATATTAAATGGCTTTAGAAACAATAACAGGTCTCAGTTCCAATCTGTGACATATAAGGTGGGACCCCCACCCCCCCACAAGCCCGAAAGGGTAAAAATAGGAGAGCATTCCAGAGACATTTGCAAATAAATTACTGCCCTCAACTGAACCACAGCTGGTTTACTGATGGAAAGAAAGAATAACAAAAGGATGGCTCTTACAGTGCAATGATATTGCATGTGTGAACTCAATTTACCACCTGCAAGACTTAGCTTAGGGTTATGCTCCTTTGATCTACAGAGGAAATGCTTTACACAGTAAGAATAGCTGATCTTTTTACACTGGTTAGGGCATGAGTTCAAGGGGTTCTCTGTCAGCTCTGTAAGCACTCAGTTTCCTCACCGGCATTGTAAAAACCCACAACAAATCATGTTTGGTGCTATTTGTATGTAAACTTTCTTAGTATTACTTTTTAAATGAAAATCCATGGATCTCCACTAGAAGGCCCTTTGTAAAAAGTCAGGCCAGGTTGCAGGATACTGTAATGTTTGCTTCTTCACGAGTGGGTTCTGTGACAATTTCTTCTCCCCCACTCTGCCAGGCTCCGAAATGTGTAAATTCTATTTAATGAGTTTAGTTTGATACAGATCTTTCTACTTTCGTAATTCCTGAAGCTTCTCAGGTTCAAGAAGTCCAGGTCGGCTTGAACTAAGTATCTGTGAATTAAGACTGGACGTTTGCTTCCAGTCTACTGAGCCACTAAATCAGAATTCAGGGAAATGGGGATTTTACTTACTTCCTCCTTCTCCCCCATCCTCACAAGCATGAGTAGGCCTGGACCAGACAGTCCTAGGTCTGAATCATGCCCTTACCACTGTCTAGCTGGGTGACCCTGTGCGGGTCAACTTCTCCAGAGTATTAGGTTCCCTGTTGCTGTATGTGAAGTAATATGCACCAAAAACGGTCATTTTGTGGATTATGAAATAAGTGTATGGTCAAGAACTATTCTTCCAAATATGCCTGTTTTATGAGAGATGCTCAATGTTAGCTGAACCTGAGTGATGCATCTGGAAAGATTATTAACATGACTACTTTTATTGTTAGCCTTTCCTGTTACATTCTCCAGTCACATGCAGCACCCAACTTCAAGCTCGTGTAAAAACACTTGAACAGACTCGATGTTTTCTTCCAGAGGAAAAAAAGAAGCAGGTAGAATCCTACCAAGCCGTTAGAATGAAACTCCTGAAGATGATAGGCACTCAGGCAAGAAAATCTGGCTGGCTGTCCCTTCCTTCCTGGTGTGTGTTGGTCTCGGCGACGGGGGATACAGACGATGCCCCTTGCCCTGGTCTCAGCCCTGCACAAGGTTGGCTTCTCCGCAACACGCCCTCCCTCTGGATCCACAAAGAGCAGCAAGACCTCCCGCTCCCCCGATGCCCCCAGTGCTCTTTCTAGATGCGGCAACAGCAGATCCGCCTGCTCTCGGTGCCGCGCCCCAGGCAGCCGAAAGTCCCCGTGCTAGAGCACTTGTGCTCCTGGACATGGAGCTCGACGGCATCAGAAATCGTCTGTGCTCTCCTGCTCCAGTGGCCCCAGCCGGCACCCTCCTCTCCCCTCATCCTGGCAGGGCAGGCAGGGCGCGTGCAGACGCAGCAGTCCCACAAGCGCGTCTGCTGTGAGGGCGCCCCCATCACCCTCGCCTCCCTCCCCCAGCAAAGTCTCACCAGGGTCAGGCCAGGGCCCCCTCCTCGGGCCAGGTCGGGAGAAGCGAGTGGGAGGGGTGTAAGGATGGGGGTGCACTTTCTGGGACCCGCTTATACAGCCTTTGTCACCCCATTTCTTGCAGGAAAGAGAGCGAGGAAGCCAAGACCGTGCGGAGGTATCTCCAAATCTGTTGCGCTTCCAATCTTCCCCATAACACCACTCAATTCACGGTCCCCCAGCCGGGCAGCTCTGCCCAAAGCCCGCGAACGGCACCCCACCAAAGCCCCGCGCCCCGCTGCCCGCCCAACTCTCGCCCCACCGAGCCTCCGCAGACTCGCCGTTTTCCAAAGCAGAACCCCGTCGATGGTCTCGGAAGTTCTCCCACCTCCCCCTCCGACTCCCCAGTTGGGAGCCCCACGCGGATCCAGCTCGCGAGGCGAAGAAGCCAGGAGGTCTCCCCTCAAACCTTTGCTCACGCCGGGTCCCGTCCCCTCTTCTCTCCCTCCTCCAGTCTAGCTCCAGTCCCAGCGGTTCTCTCCGCACTGGAAGAGGAAACTTCTTTCTGGACTAAATTCAGGTCCGAGCAGGAAAGGCTTTCCCTTCCCCGCCTCCCCCTTACACCAGCTCTCAGAAACCGCAGGGAGCCGGCACCAGGGGCGCGCTTACTCTCTACCCCCCAAAGAGCCCACTGGTCCCCGACTTTCCACTGCAAAAGTTCCGGTAGGGTCTGAAACCACCAGGAGGGTATGTACATTCGCGATTCTTCCAGAGACCCTACCTATGCCTCGTGACTTGCAAGAAACAAGCAAACAAAACACAAACCCCAGCAACTTTGGGGAGCGAATGAGTGTGCGTGCGTGTGTGTGAGAGCGCGAGAGCATCGCTCAAGAGTTAGGGCAACAGCTGCAAGAGCACATCTGGAAGGGGGGAGGGGGATTGACGAGGAGGGGACCAGAGCGACTCCCCCCAGCCCCCGCCCCTGCCCTCTCAGCTTCAGGGCCGAGAGCCCGACCAGCCAGCGCTTACCTGTCCTAGGTTGATGAATCCATACTTGCTGGCTATGCGGTTGGCCTCCGGGAAGCCGCCGGCGATTTTGACTGCCCAGTGGTTGGTGTAGACGCGCGTCCGGCACACGGGGAGCAGGCAGCCCCCGAGCAGCGCCAGCACACACAGCAAGTCCAGCCGTCCCGGGCAGCAGCAGCGGCTCCCCCAGCCCATGGCCCCGGCGCTTCGCTGGTTCTTCGGTCGCTCGCTTGCTCCGCGCACTAAGCTGCGCGCACAACTAACTTCTCCGGCCTGGGCCGCCCCGGCTCGCAGCCCCCGGCCGCCGCGGCTCGCAGCCCTGGGCGATCGGCAGGAGGCGGCGAGCCCCGGCAGGGAGCAGAGCAGCGAGCCTCGCGCCGACTCCTAGACCATCCCTGGGGCTCCGGAGACCTGTGCTCCCAGCTCTCCGGCCCGCGGAGCGGTCGGCCGGCGCTCCCCGGCTCGGGCGCAGGAGGCGGCTGAGTGGGGCGGGCGCCCTCCCGCAGCTGGGTCTCGCCGGGCTCGGCTCCCGGACTCTCCGACTCGCCCTTGCTCCTCCAGGGGCCCCCGAGCGCGACGGAGGCGGCGGTGCAGGCAGCGGCCGGGCGCCCCCTCTGCTGGCCCAGGTTCCGAGCGCTCGCTAGCTCTCTCCCCGCGCTCCCTCCGGCTCCGAGCGGCGCGCCGGGAGTGTAAGTGGCAATGGCAGCGGCACCCTCTCTGCATAAATGACTCCCCCCGCCCCGCTCGACACCCCTCCTTTCCCACATCTCCCTCCTCCTCTCCCTCCTCCGCCCGCCCGAAAGCGGCCACGGCCAGGCGCCAACCAGGTCCTAGCGCCGCCGGGTTCTTCAGGCTGTAGCCTCCAGGGTCCTGAGCAGCAAAAGCGAGTCTTTCCAAAGGGCTGGGAAGAGAGCCCCGGTGTGGAGGTTTTACCCCCTTCTCTCCCTTCCCTCATGGATTTGTATTAATTTACCGCCACTTCCCGAAAGACTAAAAAGATTTACAAGCTGGTTCTAGTCAAGTGCCCCGAAGATTCATTCATCCTAGCTCTGAACGTCCTCAAGCAACGAAGTATTTAAGGAGCTCACTTGCGTGTCAATTGCCGAACAAATAACCCGAGATTTTCACTTCGTTAATTCTTCACGCTTCTCAGCAACTGTTTATTTTACACATTCTGCTCTCGGGAGAAGCTACCACACAGGACCGTAAGGCGCATCGACTCTTGCAAAAGCCAGCCACCGCGGTTCCAAAGCCGAGTCTGCTGCCTGCTGACTTTCGAAATCCGTGCTTCCAATACTAGGCAACGCCACGGAAGAGTAAAATTCCAGTCGCGCAAGTGGGGAAAGATGTTTCTGTGTATATTTGGTTTGAAAGTGGATGGAGTTGTTGGGGCCAAGGAAATAACTTCATTCATTCGTTCCATTGAGTCTGATGAGGGCTTCTTTTTCTCCACCAAGGGAGAAGTGTTGCTACTTTTTCAAGCACGGCCCTGTAACAGTGAGAGACTTTGATAGAAAAAGGACCACAGAGGAATTTCGAATGAAATAAATGTGTGACTGCGCCGCCTTCATTACTGTATCTTGCACTGTGACTGCATCAGGCAAGAGGGAGCAGGGATTAACCCGCTTCTGCTGAACAACCTCCCCGCCTTTTCTGGCACAGGACGATTTCTTGTGAATAGAAAATGTACCCTTATGAAATAATTCAGTTGACCTTTAAAGTATTCACTCTATCCCTAACCCGGGCCCCCCTTTTCCCTCTCCTTTTCCCATCCCCCATTCTCTTTCTTCCTAGGCATTGGTTAAATGTATTTGAGGGTAATTAACCCATCACACCTATAGCTTTGGGTAATGATTCTTTCATCTGCCTAGGGCTTTACTTTCCTCCCTTATCCCCTCAGCTGAACCATAGCTGCAGACTCAAAGCATATAAATTTTATAAAATTCAGTTAAATTCATAAAATTATCATTTTATGGCATTTTACACATCATATAATGTGTGCCCTATTATTTAATCTGGAAAACAAACCCACCAAATAACTTTATTCCCACACTACTGACGAAGAAGTGGAAGATCAGAAGAACTAAATCATTTGCAGAAAGACATGTATTTTACTCATTTACTTATTAGACTGGTTGGACACATATCTTTTGAGCACCTAGAATGTGCCAGGCATTATGCTAGATACTGGAGAAAAAGGAGGAGGGGAAAGATGGGGAGGCACCAAGGACTAGTGGAATTCAGACTCTCTGAATAACTCTAAATGTGGTTTATTGTTATTGTTGTTATTTGTAGATATTAAAGCACAAGTACTATGCTTATGCTTTGGGCTTTAGAGTTTTGGTCCAGCCTTGCTACTGGCTAGTCCCTTTGCACATTCCCTCTTCAACCTGGAGCCTAGAAAGTTTACAACCTATTAGGTCACTGTTTTTGAATTTTTGTTTTTTTGGGGGGTGTTTTTTTTGTGTGTGGTACACGGGCCTCTCACTGTTGTGGCCTCTCCCGTTGCGGAGCACAGGCTCCGGACGCGTAGGCTCAGCGGCCATGGCTCACGGGCCCAGCCGCTCCACGGCATGTGGGATCCTCCCGGACCGGGGCACGAACCCATGTCCCCTGCATTGGCAGGCGGACTCTCAACCACTGCGCCACCAGGGAAGCCCTTAGGTCACTGTTAATTGCCACCCAGACTACCGGCATCTATTCACAGGGACATTGGATTATTCCTCTAGAAGCTGATGGATTTCACATGGGTTGGGAAGACCTCAGCCAAGATCCAATTCTCAATATACGCCAATCAGCCGTATTGAAGAATTGAAGGCATTTGCTGTCAGATTGGAGGGAGAGCCTGTCTGCCGATGATCCACAGGAGGGTGGCCACTGCGAGGAGGAGTTCGTCATGAGTCGAGTTTGCATCATGGCCTGTGGGTTTCTCTGTGACTCTGGAGCCATTATTATTTAGGACAGCAAAGGCAGCACAAAAATGCTTCTCTTTGAAAGCTATGTTGCCTCTGGGCTTCGACTTCTGAACGAAATGAAGGGGCATCACCACACCAGGTCTCCTGAGGCCTGGAGGTTGTTTCCTAAGAGTGGCAAATTACTCATTGATATTTTTTCTCCGGAGTGTCTCTCTCTTTTTCTTTCCACTAACACTCTTGCCTTCTGTGAGCATGCCCTGCTTGTAACACACACACAGCATACACTGCATCGAGCATGAGAGAGAACTGGAAAGTCAGGTAGGAAATGGGCAAACCACTTTTCTGCTTTGTAAACCAATCCCTGGGCCAGCATTTAGCTTACTCAAAGGGTGTATTCTTCCATTTGGATGAATACTTATTCAGAAGGGAAAAACCTAGCTCTGTTCAAAAAAATAAAAAAGATTTGGAGCCTCCATTCATCTGTCAAATCAAACATATGAATGTAGATTCATTCATCTTGTTGTCCATCGCTTTCACGGTTCTCTTCCACTTCAATTATGTGTGTTTTCTCAAAGAGTGGGATTCTTAAACCTAAATAATACTACTCCCACTGGTGCACAAGCACACCCTGCTTCCTGCTTTGAGATCTACCTTAATGAACTCATTAGTTTCCTTGATTAGAGCCAGTTGGCCAGAATGAAGCTTCCAAATAAGGATCAATAGCTGAAGCAAAAAAAAAACAAAAAACAAACCTTCTTTCATGACCTTCAGCTTTGTTGGTTATCACACTCAGCCCTATTATCAATGCCTCAGTAGCCAAAAGAACAAGGAACTGACAGAATAGTAATGATTAGTGCACAACCATCACTAACATTGGAAAAGAAGCTGAAAAGCTAAAATCTAAGTCTTCCCCAAATGCTTCCTTTTTGTATGCTAAGAGTAGCACCCACGATTTGACCCTCCTCTCTCCCTCTGTAACATGCCATATGGCAGGAAACTAGGCAGTTTTAAGTTTTCCCCTGCCTTATACTTAGCAACATATTACTTGATAATGAGGCCCCACTAGAGTTTGGCCTCTCTGCCAAGGTCCCTCACAGCTCTAACAGAAAAATCCAGTGAAATGAGATGAACAGAAATCCAGGCAGTTTAGTACAAGAAGTGAATAAGAACTCCATAGGACTCATCTTGAAACTCGGCAAATGGGAATTATTCTGGGAAGAGTTTGCCTTCTGAGACACCTCATTTCTTCCTCTGCTACATCCTTTGTTGGAAAATGACCTTTAAGATCTCTTCCAACCTGAGGTTCTGTGAACCAACAGTAAATTGGTAATGGAAAGTTTGGAGCTGCCAAGGGGGAAAACTGCCCCTAGAAATTTCACTGCCCAGTAGGGGAGTCAGTAAACTTATGGGGATTCTAATCACTTTTCTAGTATATCAAATTCAGAATCGGCAGTGGAAATTTGTCAAATTTAATAATGATAATAATAATAAATGGTAGTTATTACTACTGTTTATTAAGAACTAGCTCTATACCAGGCACTAAGCCAAACACATTTCAGGCCTTAATCTCATTCACAGAACATCAGAGCTGAAAGAGACCTTAGGTATCATAGACTCTAACTTCTTTATTTAATAGAAAAGAAAATGGAGGCCAATACTCTGTAATAACCTATATGGGAAAAGAATCTGAAAAAGAATAGATATATGAATATGTAGAACTGAATCACTTTGCTGTACACCTGAAACTAATACAACATTGAAAATCAACTATACTCCAACAATAAAATTAAAAAAAAAATACATTGGCGTTCATGTTAAAAAAAAAAACTAATTTGGAAGACATTAATCCTATCATGGAAAAAATAAGTTAAGAAATGGATGAATAATAGAAATAGAACGAAGGAAGGAACTATACAGAAAGAAAGTAGATCAATGATAGACAGTTCTGGGGATTAACTGCAAGAGAATACATTTAAGGCAAAGAAAGCAATCTATATCTTGATTGTAGTGGTGGCTATATTTGTCAAAACTTGTCAAATTATAAAATGAATGCTTTTACATAAATTATACATCAATAAAGTTGATTTTTTAGAAAAAAAACAAAAAAAAAAACGAAGGAAGGGATACATGGACCAAAGATAATAGTGTGCTATGAACCTAGGATTAACATTAATCTAATTTGCAAACTTGGGTTAATAAATTCAATGGGTTAATAAATTCAATCAGGAGAATGGACACCTGACTTAACATTTCAGATTCTTTAGATGTTTAACTACCACCATCTAAAAATATGACCCATGACACATATGGGTCATGGAAACAAGTTAATTCAGGGCTTGATATTACCTTTCTGTATAATATTTAAATAATGGGACACTAATAGGTGACTAACATCTTGCAGATTTTGGGAGGCTTTTGCTCCTTCTTTGACCTGCTTGAAGTTGTCTAAGATTGGCATAATTGGCCCTCACCTGTGGACATTTAAATCCTACAAAGACAAGCGGGGTCTCAGAAAGCTTTCCAGTTGGAAGCAAAGTGTAACGGTTGTGGGTGACTTCCTTCAGATATACATATGAAAGAAGTGACACCAACTCTGTCACCTTCTAGCTTCTATCCCTCATCCCAGAGCAGTATACCCATCAGGATGGACATGGTGGATGGATGTGATGTTCCCCTCTCCCTAAGTTAGACTCTAATTCAGGAAAAAGCAGGTTGAGAGGGGTGGGGAAAAAAATCAAAGCAATAGGCTTGGGTCTTGGACCTTTACCCACCAAAAGGAATGAATCCTATGACAATGGCAGCAGCCTTCCCCCAAGAGTCAAGACTTGGTCTTTTTGTAATGCCTCTGGGCCCTTTCCTCCAAGATGTTTTATTGGCTCTTTTACTCTTAAACCTCTCAGAGAATCAGGGGTTACTTGGATTAAGTTGAATGGATCCTTGGAATTAAAACATTTTTTGAGTTCAGGCTGTGTAGCTCTAATTCAATAATGCCAAATGATATACTGTAATTCAAAACACATCTGCTATGACGTTTACTTGTTTATCTGAAGCAAGATAAATTATGACAAAATTATTTCGCAAATACCTTGTATGAGGACATCCTTTACACTTGCTACATTTCACCATTTCCAGAAACTGTATACCTAGATCACTCATCATATGTCATGTGCATGACATAACTTCATTCTTCCCAGGGTGTATTCTGGATGTAGTTATTACGCAACAATTGTAAAGCTTCTGCTCCCTACCAACCTTCCCTAAACCTACTTCAGATTTTAGGAATGCATGAAAAAAGGACAATTTTTTGTCACCCTTAACATTTAGATGCATGGTAAATAAAGGTATTTATCAGTAAGATACTCCAGAGCTGAACCTCATTGCAGTAGTTTGCCTGGAAAGAAAGGAGTTCAGCTTACACTTAATGCCAGTAAGCATCTACTATTCTTTACTGTTCCATATAGAATGGCGGCAAAGTTCTATTTTCAAAAAGGTTACCCCATACTTACAAATAATTCATTGATAAAATTTTATTTGTCTAAAGGCAGTGGAAATACAATTCAACAGGACGCCTCTTCAGGGCTTTCCAAGTTTAAAAAAGTGTAAGATTTCCCTGGCTTTTTATTTACAAGTTTCCTGCGATGGCTCAAAACCAGATCCTGCATTAAAAAAAACTATGATTTGGATGCTGGCAGTGCTACACTTTTAAGTCCTATGACTTAGCTGGCTCCCCCAGAGTGTCAAGAACTGAGTCCACTAAATCACTGGAGACCCTGAGGCAGGTTTCTCTCTTCAATTTTCTCCAAATATGAGCAGGGAAACTAGATTCATAGATGTGCTAAATAAGACTGTAATATAAATAGGCTGTATAAATGCTAAATATTGCCTTCTGTGAGTGAAGATGAGACCAAGTTTTATGAAAATACTGTGCATCACAATTAGAGTTTGGGTGAGGAAGACATTTCTCTAGTACTGCTGTTCATTTATTTAAAAAATAGAGTATTGTTTTGAGATCTGGCAGCATATTGAACTGTGAGAGGTGAGCATAGAGTGAATCCTGTAGGAAAGAACAGGCAATATATTTGGTATCATTAATCCTTTCTTATGCTAGTCTTTGTCATACGTATTGTGCGTGTGTCCATACAGATACAAGCTGGCAAATTCATAGGATATTTGCATGTTGACATTTTGGCAGCAAAATGAAAAATGAAAAGATTTTGCGGAAAATGTCAGCAATGCAAAACTTAGTGACATTCTATAAAACTGAGCTAAGCATTACTAGGAAAAAAAAATCTTAAGGGATGGTGGAAGTTAAGATTTCTAGGCTCGGACTTCCCTGGTGGCGCAGTGGTTAAGAATCCGCCTGCCAGGGCAGGGGACATGGGTTCAAGCCCTGGTCCGGGAAGATCCCACATGCCGCGGAGCAACTAAGCCCATGCACTACAACTACTGAGCCTGCGCTCTAGAGCCCGTGAGCCACAACTACTGAAGCCCGTGTGCCTAGTGCCTGTGCTCCGCAACAAGAGAAGCCACAGCAGTGCGAAGCCCGCGCACCACAACGAAGAGTAGCGCCCACCCCCCGCTCGCCGCAACTAGAGAAAAGCCCGTGCGCAATGAAGACCCGACGCAGCTAAAAATAAATTAATTAATTAATTAAAAAAAAAGATTTCTAGGCTCAAAGGAGCTGGGTGCTAGATGTTAGATGAAAACTTACAGGCAAAAAGCTGATCACCTAAAGGTCAGCGAAATATTCAAGGCCACACCACTGACTAGATGAAAGAATTGGATGCACATGGAATTGATTTTGCATTTAATAATCTGGACACTTTGGAAAACACTTTTTCTACCCAACTGTGTTGTTCGGGGGTGAGCTCTGGGTTTGGCAGATGGAGTCTCATGATTTGAGAGGTGTGAACTTCCAGAAGTGGTTCAGTTATGTGTGGAAACTAATGACTCTGAAACAAATGATCTAATCAATATTCTATTATCCAATAGCCCTTTGACTTACATTGGGCCTGGAATGCTGCAATTTCTCCTGTGTTAGTCATGCCTTCTGTATGTTTAATGATAAACTCTGCCAAATGGAGTCTAGGCAGGAACAGGCCTTTTCCGTTCTACAAATTCAAAGTGAAATTCCCTGAAAGCAACCGGATCAAAGGAAAAGAGGAAATTGGCAAATCTCTATAGCCAGGGTGAAAGTCAGCCCTGTCACACTGATTGGACAAATAATAACTCTGAGTGATCTTGAGGACTATTATTGATAGAGCATTGACAGAGCATTTCTTTAGACTTTTCAAGGTACTTTCAGGTTATTATAATATTTACTCCTCAGAGTGACACGCCAAATAAGTGGAGACATCGTCATTATTTTAACACTGTCACAGCCATCACAGTCACTTTACAGATATGGAAAGAGGGTGCTGAAATGATGTTTGCAGCTGCACACAGCTACGGAGTGATGGGACTTGGCCTGGAAGTCAGGTTTTCTGAATCCTGTATTTGTGCTAATTCCACTATCCCAGAGTTACAACAAAGTCTCTACAAAGATAAGCCCTCTAAAATATATACTTCTGTCCTATTCCTGTGCCTTTACCAGTCACTCATTGTGGAAAGTTTTTGTGCTGTTAGCTGGGGAGGAGAGACTGGAGAATTCACAGCTAAGGGCCTTCCTTCAGGGGTTCCTGAGTCTGTCATCAAGTAGCAGTTACCCCTCTCCTCATCTTTCTTCACCTCAAAGTCCAGTCATTTCTCAGCTCTGTCCCCAGATGGATATCCAAATCAACACCACTCCAAAAGTTTCTAGGAAGAAAGCAGACGTGGGATTCATTGTGTCTAAAATGCTTTTTCTCCTTTCTGACTGAATTCAGAGGTTTTCTTTTCATTTGCTAAGTTTCCAGGTCCTGCAAACTATGGATGTGATTAATTGCAATGTGCCCATATGATGAAACTCCACTAGTTTTAGGAGAAGCAATTGTGAAGTCTTGTTGGAAATCATTATAATGGACACTCTCATAAAGAATGGTTTTAAGGTTCTCAGTTACATGCTTATTTTATAGGTGACCCAATTATCAGAGCTGTTCTTACTTGATGGCCAAAGGTGCATTTTTAAAATTGGACCTTTTCCTTATATCAATTATACCTCGATAGAGCTATTTTTAAAACTGTATTCTCCCAACACACACATGCCTTGCATAATTATCAGTAGAACTTTGAGAACAACAGAAAAAGGTTCACACAAAAGTATATGGGTAAGTAACAGATGCCACAAGTAAGATTCATCACAGGTGAGGCAGCATCAACTGAATCTCCTTCCCTTTATAGCAAATTTAATTCCTTCACCCTATTATCCCCATTTTTCTTCCCATATCTCCCTTGTTCCAAGTTTCCTATCAATTTGTCTATTCATCACATGTTGTCCTCCATCACCCTGATCTTCATAAATAATAATAAATGAGAAAATAGTTCAAACAATTTGAAAAAAGGAAATATATAATAATATTTCCACTGCTGAAACATAGCTACTTTCATATTTATGTACTCTCTCCTAGTATTGGTATGAAATCAACTATACCTTTACTAAGTTATAAACACAACACATATACACTTTTATATTCTGCATTTCTTATATAATGTATACTATAAATATGTCTCTGTGGTCTTTGTAATTATCATTTTAATGATCATACTCCATTGGGTTGATGTATCATAATTTACTAAACTCTACTAGGACATTTAAATTGTTTCCAATTTTTCATTGTTGTAAATAATACTGCAGAGAGTATCTTCATGAATAAAGGCTGTGTGTGTTGTAGATTTTTTTCCTTAGATGAATTAACATCTTTTGGGTCTCTCATGCTCCAAAAACTAGAGAATGGTTTGCAGTCTCAAACTTTAGAGGGACCAGGTATGTAATTTAAACAAGAGAAGTGGGTCAGTAAATACGGTGAATGAATCAGCTCTTATCTCAACTCTGACAGCATTCCCCCAATCTATTTCTCTGACTACCAGTATTGCTGCATCCATCCATCCATCCATCCTTCAGTCAGTCAATACTAGTATTAAAGAAAACAGGCCCAAAATGGAGCTGCTTATGCTAAGACCCACATCAACAAACTGAGACTTCAGTTAATTACAGTTTTGACTCTCCCAGAAATGGACTCTTAAAGCAGCCAATCAGGAATCACCTGATCAGCAGTTAGGCAATCGCCTGATAAACCCCTGCCATCCCCTAAAGGGAAAGTAACCTTGCAAGAACCAATCTGCTTTTTTCTGTCTAGTGTAACTTCCTTGTTCTTGCTTCTTTCTGCCTATAAATGTCTTCCATTTTGTACAGCTCCTCAGAGCTCCTTTTAACCTGCTACATTGGATGCTTCCTAATTCATGAATTGTTGAATAAAGCCAACAAGATCTTTAAAATTTACTCAGTTGAATTTTGATTTATTAACCCTGGACTAAGTGCTATGTTCAATGACTAATACAGAAGTCACAGTTTCATAAAGTTAAGCCATTTGTTGAAACATTTGAATTGTTATATTATTATTTAATTTGTCTAATTTTCAATGCTAAGTGCTGACACTAAGAAAGAAGGTGAGGGGGTGAAGATACTGCTGGAGTGGTCCAGGCAATTTCATGGAGAAAACAGAGCTCGAGATAAATTTTAAAAGATAGGTTGGGGGTTGAGTTTGAATAGAATGAAAATATCATACGATTTTCATATTTGGTATACTTCTCAGTGCCAAATCTCAGGGAGGTTAAGATTTTAAGAATTTTTTTTTTCATAATTTTAACCAAAGTTCTCTAACTCACAAGGAATTCCTCTTCAACCAATGAGAATCTTTATGACTCTCTGTTTCCCCTTAAGATTAAAAGTCAATTTCTGAGCAAAGTATGAGGATTTGAGCTCTTGATTGGATTAGGGGAAAGTGCTCTCTGAGACATTCAAAATCCATTCAAAATAATCTCCTAGTCTCCAACAAGGCCAAGGCAGGCAAGTGGAATACCATTAACCTTCCCTGTAAAGGTTGCCAGTCTGCCAACAGGATTCCCCAAATGCAGCTTTACGCTGCTCCAGTAACCAGAGCACAGAGGTTTGTTTCCAGTAAGTTCAAGCAACCTGAAGGATGCTTTGATGGGTCTATAAAGTAATTTAAAATTTACTTGAAACTCTGCAATCTAATCAATAACACCAAAGGCCTTACTCAAGTGAAACAATCAACAAAAATCACCAATTTCCTGTTCTAACAAAGAAAGAATGGCCATTTCCCCTCTCCCTTCAGGTCTCATTCATGCAGGTTTTCTCTTTAAATAGCAGATGCATTAAGGGTTTCAAGTATTTTCTTTAAAAATGTTCACTTCTTTCCTTTCACTCTTCCCTCCTTTTCTGCTTAAAGTCTAATACATCTTGTCTGCAATTTTAATTATTTAATTTCTTCACTGCATTAGTTAAAGAAAAGACAGTTTTGAGGATGCAGTATGCATGAAAGAAGTATGACTCCATGTAAAAATTGAAGAAAATTGTGTTAACACCGCACCGCAGCAGATTTAGTACAGAATATTTCGCAAACTCTATCTTTTTCCTTAGTGTATCCTCTTGTAAATATGGACTAAATGACCATTTTGCTTACTGTGTCAGATAAATACCAATGAAGAAAAGACCTTCAGGAGCTTGAAGAAAGGAGATGTAAGTAAAGGTAGGTCACTCTATTCTGTAAAAAACATTTAGAAATGGGTCAAGATAAAAACAAGACTAGAAATGCTTATCACAGCACTTAACCATAGTTCTCTTTGAATCTTTCTACCAACATAAAAATAAGATGGAATAGCAGTAGCTTTGGAACCAAGTTCAATCTGTAAAAATGTATGGTTAGCTTACAGTTAAGACACGTTCTTCAACCAAAAGTTTAATTTCCTCAAAGTTTGAGATAGCTGAACTTTTTTCAAAATGTCCTTTTTTGATTGGGTGAGTATAAGTTTACTGCAGAAAAAAATTTAAAAAATAAAAATATTCCATAACGTTCCCAAACACCTCTAACCTCTAATCACTATCTGGGCTTTTTAAAAAATCTACTCTCTCTCTTGCTCTCTCTCTATTATACAGTAGGCAAATTATACATATGTGTATATGTATAATGTACACACATACACATATGTAGTTTTTCTCCTAGTATTTCATTTTCATTTATTTTCACTTATATATTTCAAATATATTCTATTTCCCCATTTATTTTTTAAATATGTCTTTTCATGGCTGCAAGAGAGTTATCATACAGATATACTACACACACACACACACACACACACACACACACACACACGTTGTATATACACACATACATAACCATTATTCCATTGTGGACAATATAGGTCATTTCCAATTTGGAGGGAGTATATGACAGATAACTGTATTGACATCTGTATAGAGGCACATCTTCTTGGTTCAATGATTTTCACAGAGCAAGCTTTGCAGTCTCAAAATGACCTACGACATAGCCTGATTTTACATGGAAGTCATAAAATATCAAAATCTATAAAGAAGCTATGCTGTGTGGTGTCAACACTGCAGGCGACCTGGGTTTAAACACCAGATTTACCACTTGTATGATCTTGGGAAAATTCCTTAAAACTTTTCTGTTTCTATCTTTATCTGTAAAATGGGTATACTTCTAGGACCTACTTCATAAATCTGTAGTGAAGATTAAATACAATAATTTATGAAAAGGGATTTAATATGTGACTTCACATAGTAGTTTCTTAATAAGAACTAGCAGTGAATATCATAAATGGTCTATGAAATACATATACCAAAATATCTCTGAATACCATCAAGTGGTATTTCAATTTCTCCCTGCAAATATTTTAACAGTTTTTCAATGGCGCACAAGTGAGAAAAGAACAGTTCAACCTTCAGAGAGTCTATCTCGTTGATTTTGTTAGCATACCAGCTATCATTTGCCGTTACACTGCAAATACTCAAATCCAAAAGACCCATGGATAACACACAGAGATCGCAGTACTGATTCACCCTCTGTAGATGATGCCTTCTGATTCACCCAGATCCACATATGTCACCTCCATGCTATACCTAAGTTTTCTAGGTGGGCTAGGGGATCCAAGGTAAAAATGCTGGTACAGGCTGTCAAAGAGGTCATAGATGAGCAGACCTGCCCTCTGTGACTACATTCATTCTGGAAGTTCTTTCTAGAATAAGAATGTGACTGTGACCAAGTGTCCGAGTGATGCTAAATGGCCTCCGTGGGAAAGCTGATTGGATAGAGCAATTTCAACGATGGGCAGATAGGCACTTATACTGCAGAGGTGAGGAGTTTCATACGGTTTTTCCCACTGCCTGGAACATCCTTCAACCTCCACGTCATCCTTCGGTGATGAATCTTCAAAAATTCACTCAAGAAATTGGCAAAGAGCCTTCCCATATCTTGTACCTCTCTTGCCCACAACAATCACAAACTGCATTGTAGCCAACTTCATGTGTTTCTTTTCCTGCCTCCCCCTCCAAATACCTACTTACTTACACACACACACACACACACACACCCCTACATATACATCACACACCAAGAACTTAAAACTCCTGAAGGCAAATACCATTTCCAATTCTATTTTCAATTCTAAGTAACAAGCATGTATTAGATGCCCAATATCTGTCTGCCAAATGAATAATTCCAGTCTTCCATTTCTGATCTAGACTTATGGCTCACATCAGTTCCAGGATACGTACTGATAAATTAGTAATATTAACAGGGATTAAAGAGCATGTCTCTTCTGAGGTATTTGTGAATGGAATGATATAGCTGGGATATGCCTACAAACAATCCAGGTTTTGTTTTTTGGGTGGTGGGGAGAAGGGGTGATGGCAGAAATGATAGGTATTGATGAAAAAAATTGGCCGTAATATTGATAACTGTTGAAGCTAGATGATAAATAAGGAGGAATCAAATATGCCATTCTCTCTACATTTCTTTTTGAAAATTTCCATTTCTATATTTGAAAATTCTCATAGCACAAAATAAATTTATATACACACAAAACCACAAGACACAACACATAAAAGCACATCCTGGGAAGAGTGACTTTATAATGCCAGTATCTTAGAGAAGGGGATCATTGATGGAATTTTAGATTTTACAGCACTTGACTATTATGTTTCAGGGGATATGACTTGAATGAGGCTCATGAATAGTTTGTTCTGCTCTGAAAGGCAACTACCACTGTACTTTGGCACAAACTGGTGGGACTACAAGAGCTAGGTAGATAAAAGTCTCCTTTATACAAGGACCCAAAGGCAGACATTGAACCAAAAATAAGAAGAAAGAGAAACAAACCACGAGCTAGAGAAAGAAAAAGATACAAACTCTAAGCTTCAAACATTTAAAATCTAGCCAATAAAACCCATCCACAAAGTCTTGGGAGGTGGCACCATGACTGAGGTGGTGGTGTATGTGTTTATGTTGGCCATTTCATTCCCCTAAATGTGCTTGACATCTCTAATTAATCCCTTTGGAGCAGTGGTGGCTGGAATTCTCAACTCACAGCTTTGCCCCATGCCAGCCAAACGTAATCCTGAGATGCTGCATGTACATGGTAAGGGACATTATCACCCTTCAGATTTAAGAATAACGGTCTGATCTAAATATAGAGGTACCAACCCTGGCTGCACATTGAAATCAATTCAATTAGAGTAGGAATTGGGTACTGACATTCTTAAAAGTTGCACCAGATGATTCTAGTGTGTTAGACAAATACCCTCAAAGCTAAAAGACAGCAGCCCCAGGACATAAATGGTATGGAGGAGTAAGAAAAGGAAATTCTGCAATTGGTCACTGAAGTGGCTGCTATGGTGTGGTACCCAGATATTTCCCCTCCACCCTTTCAAGACAAAGGCTCTTGGTCCCTAAGTGTCCTTTCTAAGATTGTTGGCTGCTGTAGGCTCTCTTCATACCTGATTCCCACCTGGGAATTGCCTCAATCCAAGGAAGCGCCTCATCCAAACTTGCACCCCTCCCCAGGAGCAGTCCCTATCCAATGACTGCACAGGTAAAAAAAGCATGGTCCCCTAGCTTCAACCCGGGACATCTCTGAAGGTCATCCCTACTTCAGAGCTCCCCGTGGGATCTGCTGAGTGTCGCAGATCAATTCTCCCTCTACCCAATCCTTCCTGGAAAGACCTCTGCATCCCAATCCTTCCCAGCTTCCTTACAGGTAGAGTTCTGCGTCGTGCTTCCCAGTAAACCCTCTCCCTGGAAATCTCCAATTCAGAGGCAATTTCCCAGGGTGTCCGCCCAAGATAGCATTGGAGGCTTACTGGAATGCTGCTCAGCCTTCGTACTTACCCATCTGCATCAAGCGGGGACATGAAATCTTGGTATTTGCTTTGCTAAGAGTGATTATTTATAAAATCAATTCAGAACTGGACTAGAGCTGCTTTTCCAAAAGTCTCATCATTTCTACTAGTCATAATAGATGGGAAACTCGAGGCTATGATCCAAAATTAATATATCCAAAATATAACTGTGAGAAACATTTATCTATGTGCTACGAGTCATTCAAAGTAATCATGAACAACTGTATTATTTTTCTCAGATGTCACCAGAAACATTGTGTGATCTGGGTACTTTTTGGACTGTTCAGTTTCCTCTCCCCACAGTAGGCATCCCTCCAGGCTCTCTGATGCTGCTTTGTTCTTCTTCCAAATGCCCTCACTTCCTGTTTTTTTTTTTTTTTTGCTCATGGTCAATACAGGCAAAGACTGATGTATGTTTTTAATGGGAAGGTTTGTTAGGAATAGATCTTTTGGTTTATGGAAACCCATTGGGTTATTCATAGGAGATAGCAGAGGCTGAGTGTGTAGATCTGCTGGACTTGGGCCTTATTCTAAGCAGAAACTCTCTAATTTGTAGATTTGAGGTTCTGTGATAAACTTAGAGATAAGATACATGGGCAGGATAAGAAGTGTATTTGGCAATCCAAGAATGAATGTCTTTCTACTCGCTGGTGACTAAGTTCGACATGGACTGGAGCACAGTTTATTAGGCTGCGCCAGCGGTAGCTCTCCTCACAAGCTTACGAGATCAAGGGCTTATGATTTTCTTCACTTTGATAAGCAACTTTCAAGTCGTACCCAGTTACAGAACAAACAGAACCGTGACTCGTGTTTTGCAATTTGATAACTTAATTTCCTTTAGACCCTTGCTTGTCAATGTGTGGTTTACGAACCAGCCGCACTGACGTCACCTGAGAGCTTGTGAGAAAGGCAGAATTTTAGCCCCTAGAGCTACTGAATTGGATTATGCTTTTTAAGAACACAGTCCTGTATTTCCGGAAGACTGCCAGGTGATATTGATGTGACTGTGGTCCACACAACACATTTTGAGTAGCAAGGCTCTAGAGGGTCCCATCATATTTCTAGTACTTACAATTTTTACTCCTTATAGGAAGCCAGGTTGTTAGTGTGTCCCTCTATATTTCTCAGCGCTGTGTTTGGCCCTACCCATTGCCACAATAAGCCAAAACCTATGAAAGATAATTAGACAGGAAGCAGCATCCAGGCGATGATAGGTGGTGGCTGTCCCCAAAGAGATGAAGAGAGTTCCTGTCTTCTGGGCCAAACTGCTGGCAGGTGTAAGGCACGTAGCTTACAGCCCAGCACTGAGAAATGGTTAATGGTGCCAGAGGGAAAGCTCACCAAGAAGCAGCTTTCCTGTGAAGAACACTGCCTGTTCAGACTGAGGACAGCGTCTCTCTCAGTTCTGTTCAGAGGCAACAGAAAGCAGAGCCTCGAAAAAGGAAATCACACCAGTGAGGGCACTTCTTCCATTACTAAAATATAGAGAAAAAGCCCTTGACCAGAAGACGGGAGACCTGGGTACTGAATCTGGCTCAGTCATCAACTAGATATAAACACTGATAACCTACTTGTCCTCTTTGGGTTTCAGTTCGGCTGTAAAATGAGGGGGTTTCTAAGATCTTACACAGCTCTTTCTCTTTAGCATCTGAAACTCAGATGCTCTAGAATTGGCTGCAAAAACTACTCTTGCCACAAGAGGGAGTTCTCTTTCTGAAATCATAGAAATTCTGTGCGTCGCCTTAATGAAAAGATTTAGGCAAACCAAAACATTTGAGCATCCAGAATTTGTAAACAATTAAAACAGATTAGAAGGCTCATTAAAAATTTTTGTTAACTTAGATTAAATTATGACTAATTCCTTGCTTGAGCAAAGCAAAAAATGGAGACTACTTAGACAGATGGGCGGCAGTCAACAAAAACAAAGACTGAGAATCTACAAATTTAACAAAGGTGAATAGTCCTAACTTTCCTCCTCAGCTTCGTTAAGAATTTGATGCCTGTTCAGTGTTGTTCTCTTTCTTCACAAATTGGCAAATCCTGGGATTGTTCTGGCCCTGTAATAGAATTTTATGTGTCTGTGAATTAAATATGGGACTCAAAGTGTGTAAAGGACAACAAATAATTCTGGCAGGGAGTAGAGTGGCACAGAGGGTGATGGGAGGCACTGTTTATAGGGTTCCAAATATTTGCATGAAAAGTGAAACATTCCATCAAGATTCAACATACCGCCTCCCTAAGAGATGGTTCCAAATACCCTGATGTCGTCAGGTGACATGGGGGCGCTACACTTAGCTGAGGAGCTAAGATTTTCCTCCATTCATCCTGGATCACCCAGACCCCTAGTTCTGTGACTGATCTACCTTGCTTTCTTTCCTCTATTTTGCTGTGTTGTTAAAGAGAGATCTCCAGGCTGAAGTCATTTGACTTGTCTCCAGCAGGTAGAAGACAGAAAATGGGATGTGACATTTTGGCTAGGGCTGGGAGAAGTGGAAGCACTAGATGACTCTTGGGGGGCTTCAAACGGCATCTGTCCTCCTGCCCCTACAGTGGGTGTGTCTCAGAGTGTGTGCCACTTCAGAGCTGGAAGGTCCTCTCAAGCCCATCTAGTCCAATGTTTCCCAAGGCATAGAGAGTCATCCATTCCTAGAAGAGATTATTACTTTAGCTTATGCATTGACATGACGATAACACTGGATCACAGAGGGAGAAATGTTATTCCCTTTTCAGTGCTCAGGCCACTCCTTCTAGTGGTCTCAAGGAGATAGCTCATGCTTATGCTGGAATGTCTCTAAAACCCCTCTCACAGCTGCCAATTTCTCTTCTTTAACAAAAAAGAGAGAAGACCTCAAGAATCAGAGCCTTCAGCAGACAGCATTATCTAGCTAGAACATAATGGTATTGCTTGATTTATTGTATTGATTTTTAGGGCTGAGTTCTATTTCCGGCAATTATACTGGTTTTCCATCCATGGTGACATCAAATTTGCTTTTTATTGCAAAGAATGAGTCAACATGAAGAAAAATATTGTGTATAAGTAATAGTACAGGTGGCACACAGATAAGTCAAAGATTGTGCAGATGGTAGCAGGAAGTAGAGTGACTTGACAATAAACACCCAGCTCTATCTTCTGACTCTGTGATAAATTCTCTCACATGTTGGGTTTCTGGTTCTACGATGGGATTGACTACTAATGACTTGCTTGAGTCAGGCTGACAGAAAAACAAATGTGCCCTAATTTTCTTTCAACTAGTCAAGTTTTTACTTCATTACATACATTAAATAACTCATATTGCTTCTTAGAGACAAACAGGGGAAAGAGGAAACTTCTTCTTGTGCCAAATAATACAGTTCTATGTGAAATCCCATGGCGGCCCACAGGCAAAATCCCATTGATGCCAATGTCGTTTCGAAGAAGTTTCTTTATTTCCATGTCCCTGCAGCTCAGAGTTAATAGTACTTGGTTTACCTAATTACAACAAATTCTTTCCGATAATAATCCTTATAGCTAGTGCTTTCTCTGGCCCTGAACCAGTGACTCAATAAAGCAAAAACTGTTATGTCCTTTAGGCAGGAAATCCTTTCTCTATCACCTCAGATACATTTCATAAATTATAATTTTATTTGTATGTTTATCACCAACCAGTACAATCACATTTCTTGACTTGTGTGATCTCCTTGAAGGCAGGACTCTCTGTGTTGTTCACTGCTGTATTCTCAGTGCTTGGAATAATGCCTGCTCTTCAATAAACATTTGTTGATTAACTTGCAGATTAATTAACTGCACTGGCGGGAACAAGTCTTGATTCCGGGGAATTGCTTGTTTATGTAAAGCCAAATGGAACATCTGCTCTGTGTAGGTGCACATCGCAGAAGCAGCTTTCATCTTCAGGAGGGAGATAAAGAAGATACTAGCAATGCAGGTTATGCTCAGCTTGGGAAATCATGGATTCCAAAAAAGTGCCAGAGGTTATCCATCATATTGAAGAACAGAACCATCCTGGGTGGAAAAATGCCTAGCGATTGTCCAAGGCCATCAGGGAAGTAGATTGGATGGCAACTCATTGTACATTGCCAGGAGCTAAGTGTCCTTCTTGTGAAAGAATACAGAATTTTCAAAGGCTCCTGAGGTTATTATGATTTGGGGTTTGATTTTGTTTTAGCTAAACACTCGATTTGTTTAATGCACTTTGGATTTCACATTGCCAACAAAAATAGTTTACTTTAGTTCAGTGGGAAATACAAAATCAACAGGAAAACTCAGGATCACAGATTGAACTGTTGGTTTAGAAGAGACTGATCCCTCGAATCTCCCCTGTAGTCACAACACTTCGTTTTCTCAACAGGTATTTATTCACGTGTTGGAGAGCATCAGCAATACAGTGGTCCCTGGCCTCAAGGAGTGTAATGACAAGACAATAACTACCATTCATATGTGTCATAGATCCTATAAGAGGAGAAAGTACCTGGTCCTGGCGGAGCATGTGACAGGGGCATGTACCCAGTCTCTATGCGCAGAGTGGGGGCCAGCGGGAGCCTCTGGGATGATGCTAATAACCTAAATATCTTTTAGTACCTAGCCAGTAAAGATGGGTAAAATGTTCCATGAAGAGGGAAGAGTATGCTTCCCTTAAATAGTCTCATCAAGTTTCCACTCTCAGGGTTGCCTTCTGCTTTGCTCTGCATTGTTTTTCTCTGTACAGTCTTGATGTGTCATTACAAGAAAAGGAAAGGTGCCTGCTAGAGACTGAATATTTGTGTCCCTCCCAAATCCGTATGTTGAAGTCCTAATCCTCAGTGCAATGGTATTTGAAGGTGGCGCTTGGGAGGCTAGGCTAGGCTACGAGGGTGGAGTCCTCATGAATGGAATTAGTGCCCTTGTAAGAAGACATGAGAGAGATGATATCTCTCCACCATGAGAGGTTACAGCAAGAAGGCAGCCATCTGCAAACTAGGAAGCAGGCCTTCACTAGACATAGAATCTGCAGGCACCTTGATCTTGGACTTCCCAGCCTCAGAACTATGAGAAAGAAATGTTTACTGTTTAAGCTACCCATTCTATACTATTTGTTATAGAAGACAGTGATGATGAACTTCAGCCCATTACCATGTAAGAATATAACCTGACCTGCTGCTTCTAGTCTAAAAGAGTCATGGTACCTCCTCTGTTATCCCAATAAAACCTTTATAAACCCAGAGTAAAGTCTGACCAGGGACCCTGATGTAGTGCTTGGGCCAGATGACTGGGTCATAAATAGAAAAACTGCAAATACTCCCCTTCTCTAGACAGCATCGTAGTTAATGCTGCTGTCAATTGTTTGCACAGCACAGTGTGATGTTCAGGGTTTAGAGTTCACATACTTTTTAAATGTGGTTCTTATTCTCAGATGAAAAGGGAGAGAAGTCTTTTTGTATCATAGGCTGTCTTTGGACAAAAAATGGGTGGGGGGAGGGGAGAAGACGGAGGTAATAACCAAAATGCCTTCTAAGTTTTCCTAAGAAATTCTCAGAAGATGTCACCCATTCTTCTTTAGGAGAAAGTAGAACAACTGATTTTAATTTTTTAGAAGTATGTTGATTTTTGAATAATTTATAGGAAATTAATTGCTACATGGATTTGTTCTTTTCCTTAGATTAAAAAAATATATTTTGAATAGTTTAAGACTCACTGGATGCTGCAAAAATAGTACAAAGCGTTCCCATATACCCTTTACCCAGCTTCCCCAATGATAATATGTACACAGACACAAAACACTGTCAAAACCAGTTTTCCTTAGATTTTCATACGTAACTTTCTAAAACAGAAAAGTTTTCTCTATTGTACATTTGTTCATTTCTAAATGTACAAATTTCCCAAATAGTTAATGAAGAATCACCCTGTTCCAAATATTCTACCAGGCCAGTGATTGAAAGTTGACTAAGACATAGTTCATTCCCTTAAGGAACTCATTATCTGGTAGGGTAAACAGACCAGGATAGTAAGTTCTAGGACGCAGAAGCATGGTTCTACCAGAGGCCAGAGGAGATCTCCAAAGACTGTGTGACCACAAAGACTCCTCAAAGACAAGCCTGAGTTGACTTGTGAGGGATAGTGATCTTTAATTACACAAAAGGACCAGAGAATATTTGAGGCACAGGAACTGTACATGCTGAGTCCCAGCAATGTAAAACAGGAGGATGCATCCAGGGAACCAAACTAAATCAATCTGGATGGATCAAAGAGCAAAGAGCATGTTTGTTCTTTGGGTAAGAGGAGGAGGGAAGGGAAGAAAAGGACAGCAGATGAGTTACAGCAGGCTGTCAGGGGCCAGATCATGAAAGGCCCTGTTTGCTCAACTACTACCTTTGAAAGTTAACCTGAAACTCAAGATGAGCCATGGATGGGCTTTGAGCCGAGAAGTAATATTATTATATTTGCATTTTAGAAGGATAGCTCTGACAGCATTGTGGAAAATGCAGCGAGAAAGAAATCCAAAGGCAGGGAGATGGGAGTTGGAGATTTGAGAGGAAATTCAGTTTTAGATACATTATACTGAGGTGGAGTTATCCAGTCGGCAAATAGATGTATAATATATGGCTAATAATAGTGATAAAAGAATATTTATTATAGTTTATACCTTCAGTACCTGGTTAGAGCTGCAAACTGGTTTGAGACGAGACAATCAAGCTAAAGTTAGTTCCCATCTCAAACCAGTTCCCATCTTTCAATTCATTTTGTTACTTTGACAACAGTAAGTCTCCACCAAAACACCAACTTGGTGGCGATCACCTTTGTTACCCCACAGTCATGCACATAATAGGGACTCAGTATCTCCTAAATAAGTGCATGACCGCTCTGTTGGTTTCCTAGGCTATTTAAGTTCTTCCAACTTTAATCTCTTTCCCCTCACTAGTTGACTTCCCATCTGTATGACCCCCACCCCCATTTATTTCCTTTTCTTTCTTCTTGTTTATGTGACAACACCCACTTAAGTGGCTTGACAGACAGAGCCTTCCTTATCCAGCAGAAGTCAGAATGGCAGGGGACACTCAGGCACCAAACTTGTCTGCTGAGAGAAGAGAGAGGTAGCATCACCTGGAGGCAAAGCACGCAACCGTCAGCCTACGGATGCCACCGCTACACATCATAGGCAGGAAACCCACATCTCTGGCCTCTGTCTTCTCCATAGAATGGGGACTCAGTGTTTGTCTTTGTTCACCATTTCCAGCTTTACAAAGTTTACGAGATATTACATAATATCTCTACTCCAATAAAGACAGAGCATGACAAAGTAATTTTTGAAACGTGCACTCAAAGAAATTGCGTTAGCATAAAGTTTTTCAACTGAATTTTGGTAAGGATTTTGGCAAATGAAACTCCCTGTGCTGCTGTTATTCAATAATAAGCAAACACACACAGAAAACTTGGCAGCAAATACGAACAATTCATTCCCTCTTCTATTTATTAAACAAATACTCCTTGGGTGCCTGGTGATACAGCAGCAAAATAAAGAGCTTGCTTTCCTGGAACTCATGTTCTAATGCGGTGAGCAGGTGGAGAGACAAACACACCTTGTCAGAGGGTGCTGAGCTCTAAGGGGGTAAAGTGTCTGGAAACACACGCTAGTAGTAGCCACCACCGTTGTCCTCATCCCCATGTTTGCACCACACTTTACAGCTCCCAAATCATTTTCTCATTATTTCATTTTTCACATCAGAGGGAGGGCAGATGTTTTAGTAGAAAGGAAAACAGAAGTCCAGAGGACACAACATCATGTGGGCAGGGGGTCTAGTAGTTAAGCAGAGGTTTTGGCTTCAGAAACACTAATGTCCCGACAAAGATTTAATAAGGAGATAAGTCTTTATCACTTGTGGCTTGAAAAATAGATTGCATTTAAAGTAAAATCCATGCACACCATCAAGCAACTATTTACATTTTTCTAAATTGATAAAAAGGGCATTGTTCACAATGAAAAGGGCTACAGGAATAAACAACAGGTAAGGAAAGGAGCTCAAACATGGTGTCCTCTTGTGAGCCTAGAGGGACACCGCCAAGTACATCCTCAGGGTTGGGATGGGGCCCAGAGAGACCCACAGAGGGACTTCTCATGCTATATCCACAAGCTCCTTCCTTACCTTGGGGAGCTGCCTTAAAAGAGCGGCCATTTGATTCTGAAACTTCTAGATTTGGAAGAGCCTGTATTATCCTTCAGAAAGGGTAAGCGATCAATAAATATACATTAACTAGCTAAAGGGATGATTTTAATGATATAAAAATTATTTTACATTAGAATGCATCCCTATGCTATCTGTATTACTTCTGCACTTATTTACCAGACTTCTGTCAGTAAGAAAGTGTTTCACTAGAGCACAACCTTTTTGTTAATAGAAAGGTACTCCTTTATTTTTGAAAAACAAACAGAGCTTGGTGATTTCGGTAAGCTTCTTGCTACTCACTAGTTTATATATGTGTACAGCTGTTCATTGAGGTAGATAATGCAGCTCCTTGAAAATGCTAACATTGGAGCCTTGCAGGTCCATCTTATTCCATTGGTTTAAGAGGAGAGCAAACAGTTATCGAGTTTTAGGGTGACTACTTCTGACCCCCAAAGTCTGTCTGAAGTCCAGAACCAGATGTGCTATAATACTGATATATTATATTTCCTCCAAATTTAATAAATGCATTTCAACTTGATTCAGATAACACTTTTTGAGGCCCTCTACATGCCAGCCTTGTTGGAAAAGCTGGCTTTGTTTGGAGATGTACTCTTGGAAACTTTTGTGAGGACAGTCCTCAGGATGAGAAAACAAATGGGGATCTTAACACTCAGGCCACCTTTGCTCTTCTTTGGGTCACGTGATATGAGAAGGAGAGTGGCTCCCCAGGTAGCTGTTATACTACTTTGCACTTATGAAATGTGTTTGTTGTTGTTATGTTTTGTACTGATTGAGTTAGTAAAAAATAAACACAGAAGGAAAATTAAATTGGCAATGGGATCTCAGCAAGGGGATGCAAAGGCAATATCTGAGGATTGCTGTTGTCTCTAGAGCAGTGTCAAGGAAGAAGAAAAACTATCTCCTCTGACACATATCTATGCTTATTTTTGTTGTTGCAAATATGATTATAATTATGGCATGTTTCTGTCTTTCCAGACACCTCTCAGGGAGATGACGATGTATTGTGCATGGTTTTAGAGCAGCTGAAGCCATGGTTTAGCAAAATGATTTTCTCAGGGCACTGAGGCCCATGATTGAATGGATGGTAGTGGGGCTGCTGATTTTTGGAAGTTGGCCCTACCCTTCCGGCTGGCATGTTTCAGGGTGGCTGTTATCTGGAGAGACCTATTCATTCGATGAAAGGGTGAGATCATTGGGATGCCCCCACCCTTCCTACACTTACAATGCTGAGACCTTTCCTACCAGTGTCAGATGCCAGAAGCTGGCAAGGGGTGGAGTACACCAACCAAACTGAACCAGGAGACTCGCCTTCTCGAGAAAGCTGATTTCACACTCCATGTCTGACAGCTGAAGACAGTGTGTGGGAGACTGGCTTGGATAAGGAAAATTGCAGACGCACAGAATTTTCAAATAATCCAGAAAGTCAGGGGTCACCTAAGTCGACCAAATGTGTACCAATTTAAAAAAAACTTTAAAATTACATAACCTTTTTTTTTTCCCACCCATACTCAACAATGGAGAAAATAAGATTGTTTTAAGGAAGCCTTAAATGCAATAATCCTGAGCATTATCTGATACAGCCATTTCCCATTTTGGCTCAAATCATATAAGCAAGTGCTTTTCTCAAATTCTAATTCCCAAATCCTGCTTTTTATATGCCTAAAGAGAGAAAAAATAAATTTAAGGTTAGTATTTTTTTCCCCCTGCTCCTATTTAGTGTCAGTGGTTCTTGGTGTATCACTCATGATAGAAGAGTACCTAGTACATAGTAGGTGATCAATACGTGTTTTTGCAGGAATGAGTGAATGAATGAATTAAAGGTTGATGTCTTCTTTGTGCTAGGCATTTGAGGACCATTGAGATTAATCCACTAGAGTTCTTATTTCCAATGAAGCTACAGGTTAAAAGATGAAATACTATATGTAAATAAATTAGAAGCATACAAAGTAGAAAGTAACTTATGTTTACATATATCATGTCATTTAACCTGCACAACAACCAAACAGGTAAATATTATGATTATTCCTATTTTATAGATAAGGCAAAAATCAACCAGGACACCTTTATGAAGGAGAGGCACTTGAAGTAAACTTAAAGGTAAGCAGGATCTGGGTTTTTAGGGATAAAATAAGTGTGAAGAACTGTGAAAGGTTTGAGATTTTCCCTATATGCAAGCTAACAGGTTAACCTGCTCTGGTATAGATGCTGGCAGAATACATGAGACTCTGGGGTCAGAAACAATGAACAGTTTATTATTCACACAGATAGCTTGCTTCTATGCCTGGATATGGGTTCCAGTTATTGGTTCGGTTGCCTATTTCCAGGGTGCCATCTGCAGGTGGCGCCAATGAAGATGCCCAACTTCATTTGCCTTGTTCAGATCTTTTTTTCCTTCACAGTTGTTTCCAAATGAGAAAGACCAGAACAATGAATCTAGTTACATGTCACTCCAGCACTTGGAAGAAAGTATGCTAGCAGAAGTATGTTTCTAGTGGCAAGGAAATTACTTTGGGTTAATTCTAAGCTACTCCAGAAGTGAGTTAAACTCCTAACAACAAAAATTTTAACATTCTCTTTATTAGAGCAAAGGAGAAGAGGAAAGGAGAAAGGGAACATTTTCAAATCCCTGGTGGGGTTTTATGCACATTGAATTATGATACTGTATTAATCTGATACCTTGGGCCACCATAACAAAATACCATAGAATGGGTGACTTAAACAACAGAAATTAATTTTCTTACAGTTCTGGACACTGGAAATAAAAAATCAAGGCACCAGCAGTTTGGTATCTGGTGAGCACTCTCCCCCGTGGGTTGCAGATGGCTGCCTTCTCACTGTCTGCTCACAGGGGCTTTCCTTGGTGCAAATGAACAAAAGGAAAGGGAGGGAAAGAGAGAGGAAGGGAGCGAGCAAGTGAGTGAGAGCGAGACAGCATGCTTTCTGTTATCTTTTCTTATAATGACACTAATCCTATTGGATCTGGGCCCCACCTTTATGACCTCATTTAATGTCAATTACCTCCTAAAGGCTCTGCCTCCAAATACAGTCACCTCAGGGTTAGGGCTTCAACATATGAACTGGGGTGGGGCAGGGGACAAAATTCAGTCTGTAGCAACATCATGTATCCTCAACCAATTCCAGAAAGTCTTGATTTCCATTATACAGATGAGGAAACTGGCTCAGAAGCGTTCAGTGAATTGTGCAAGGTCACGAAACTGATAAGTAGAACAGCTCAGGATGAGACCATTTTCTGGCTTTAAAGCCCATTTGGTTTTTAGCATCATAGGCTTCCTTCCAGTGGTCATTTGCTAATATCTTGTGTATATGGAACACTCACAAGTGTCAGCAACTTTGCCATGGACTTTACAAGGTAAAACTTTCAATCTCTCAACAACAAAAGGAAGGTACAGAGAAGTTAAATGACTTGCCAAATAGCATAGTTAGAAAGTAGAATGGTCGAAAACTTAAATCCAGGGTAATTTTACTCCAATGCACACATTTTTGTTCTGTTCCTCCACTGTGCAATTCTGGGGTTGCTCAATTACTTACTAATCGATATTTTAACTAGAATGTATTATAACCCAATGTAATTCAAACTTTCTGAGACCAAGTTAATTTTATAACGTAAAAAAAAATCCACAAGACACTGATCAGGCTATAGAGTTTTAATATATGTAAAAGGCAATGACATCAAAATCAAATTTATGTTTGGGTTGTGCCTGAAATTCTATGTTAAAGGGAGGTCAAAATGAATTGCAATCATATGGAAGAGATATCAGTTGGTATTGGGGCTGCAGGCCATGAGTTTCAGTACAGTATCTTTCATTTCAAAGTTGTGTCTGGTCCAGTTAAAGTTATGTTTTCCACCCAAAGGTGGCAGCACATGTACTATTGCTTTTTGGTGCGCTTTTGATTGCATTTAACACAATAGTTTTTGAGAGCTTCAAGGGACCTAAAAGATCATCTAGGACAGCCCTGTCATTTTGAGGAAATGAAGCTGAAGCCAAGAGAGATCCTGTGACCTGCTGAACACCCCACAGCTTTTAGAACCACAGCCCAAACTAGAATCCAAGTTACCTGACCTCAGACCTGTCTTCACTATACTAAGCTCTCCTTAGCTTTATAAAACATTCACAGCTGACAGGTGAAGATGAGAGAGTAAACTCAAGTTTGAAAGAGGAAAGGAAGAAAGGACGGAAAGAGGAAGAGAAGAAAGGAAAGAAAGATAGGCATTGGATTCAGGAAAAAACACACTCGATGCAAACTTAAAGTCTTGAAGCATGCTATAACTTCACGGCAACTTCAGAAGCGTAATTCCACTTGCAAAATAGATCTCCTGTTCTAGGGAACACTGTGGAACCCCTTGTTATATACAACACCAGATCTACTTGGGCCAGACATACTGAGTCAGCAATACCTGGGAGCTTGTTAGATATATAGGGGCTTCAGCCCTCTTTCCTCCAAAATTGCTGAATCAGAATCTGCATTTTACAAGATCCCAAAGAGATTCGTAAGCACATTAAAGTTAGAGAAACACTGGTTCAGAGTCTAGCGTGGTTCTCACAGTGGTCACTGGACCAGCAGTGCCAGCATCACCGACTAAATCAGAAACTCTGGGTGGAGCCCAGCAATCTGTTTATTACAGGCCTTCCAGGTGATTCTGATGCATGATAAAGTTTGAAAAGCACTGCTCTGAACTTTCTGACTCCTTTGCCCTCAGAAGTCCTACATCTCTGGTAACTATATCTGCTGGACTTGCTCTAAATTGTTTTTTCTCCAGATGCCATCTCCAGCTCTCTTCCCTTCTGCCTGATTGAGTGGTTTATGGCAGACTTACTCAAATAAATGGCTGGGCTTCTATTTGCTGGCTTAATCATATGTATACACATATAGATCTACATAATTGCTGCTAAGCAACTAGTTTCCTGGTTAAGATACCAGTAGCCATTAACTAGTTAGGGAGAATGACAGTGTCTGAAATGGATCATTCAAACTTGTGGGATTTTCTGAAGAGGAGACTGTGATGAGATTTGTCATCATTTTGTTCTGGCCACAATCTAGTTTCACGTACAGGGATGAATGCACGGGACCTTCTGTATTCCCTTCAGGAACTTATGAAGTGACCAAAAGTCAGAAACCTTCTGTAATAAAATATTGAATTGGGGTGCATTTACAGAAGCACATGAAAGAACACAGCAATACCTACTCTCCCCATAGGAGAATACTGAGATGGAGACACTACTAAGGGAAACAAGGGTCTTCACAACCCTTTGTTCGTTCTGCAAACACTTTTTGCAGTAAAAGGCAGTGCTGTCTCAGACAATGGGGCCCACAAAGATTTAAATGAAGTAAACTCTATCTAAATAAGAGGACCACGGGCCTCCAGCATGGGGAATTTTATGAAGCAGCACTCTTCAAAGCTCAGCCCTGGACATCTTCAAGCACCAGCTTAGTGGTAAAGAAGGAATAAGGGTATAAGGCAGAACTGTTATTATTTTGTTGTTGTTCAGTAACTGGGTATTAGGAAAAGACCCAATTGGAAATCAAATTTTTTTAAACAGTTTATCCCCCAGAGCAAGTAATTTAATTTATTTCCTCATTTGTAAAACAAGGATATAATTTCCCTGTCTACCTCATCCAAATGTTAATAGAATCAAATGAGATTACATATATTAAAAATTTTATAAGTATGTTTTTACATATGTAGATATGTAATGTATCCCCAGAAAGTTTCCCATTATTATAAAACTATCATTAAATATTATTATTTTCTGTACCGGGGAATTTTCAAGGCTTCTTTTCCTTGTTCATAACTAATACACAAGAAGTGCTGTGGTTGTGTAGTTTAAACAAGCAGGGGTTGGCAAGCTTTTCCTATGACGTGCCAGACAGGAAACGTTTTTGGCTTTGTCAGCCATATGGTTGCAGCTGCTCGACCCTGTCATTGTCGCTGGAGAACAGTAGCATAGACCCTACACACACTCATAGGCATGGCTGTGTTTCTGTAAAAATTTATTTACAAAAACCAGTGGCGGGTAGAATTTGACCCTGTAGTCTTCCTACTCCTGACCTAGAGTGTTGGCGCGAGTCCTTAACCTTCTGATAAGCTTCTGTCATACTTGGAAGTCCAGAAACAAATGAAAGAAAAAGTAGAGGTATTTCTCAATGTGGTATTTTAGAAGGAGAAAGGAAAGCTTTTAGTAAAGGTAGTGTTGAGAATTCTATTCAAATTAACAACTATTTATTGCATGTCTACTGTGTCAAGTGCTGTCCTGAGCTGTGAGGGTGTAATGTTGAATGAGCCCACCCCTAACCCCCTCATGGTGTTTGCCATCTAGACCATAGCGGAGAGCCCGCTGGTGGGGATATGTGGGTTGGGCTGAGAAAAGGCATAGTCTTGGACAATAAGCTGTGATGTCAGAATAGATCAGCTTTGAGCATTTACTACAGATTCTGCACTGTGCTGGTCACCATGGGGAGAGACATGATCTTCTCACCCAAGGAGTTTACTATCTGCTGGAATTCATATGCAATGCAGACCAAATACTAAAGACAATAACTAAGGACTAAAATGAGTGTGGGACAGGGAAGGCTTCATCAAGGAGGAGGGACTAAGCTGGAGGGTCTGGGATACGCTCAGTTAGACCTTCCCCCAAAGGTTGGCAGTTTGGAGGCAGAATGGATCTTGGAGCACATCCACCTCCATTTGGGATCAGGGGTTTTGGTCAATGAGTAGAGAGAAATCATGCACCTCTTCTTTCACCTTGTGCCAATTCTCACAAAGAAAGATAGACCAAATACTCTCCTTCTTCCCTCTCCAAAAGTAATCTGGAATTGTTGAAAACTTTGTTTGGCAATTTCTTTGGGCAAAAAAAAAAGTCCATTCCAACCGTTTTGAGACTCCAGAGAAAGCCAACTTCACATGGCCTTAGGGCTGCCTATCGTAAGGCAGTAAAGCCAGATTTCTTATTGCTGGAAAGCTAAAGTCATTGCCAGATTATGCTGGGCCACCCTACTTGGTGGAAGAAACAATGACATTTTTTCAGATGCCTGTGATGCCACTGAAAAAACTAAGGTTAGAAATAGAATCTTGACATACTAAAGAAGCGATTACCTATCTGTGCTCTGTAGCTCAGAATACACTCTTACTCGGTCAAAATTCAACCAACAAGGTGGCAAATGTGACATGTGTGACCTACACATTTCCACCCAGCCTAACAAATACACACTTAAATATTTTATTTTTAATTTAGAAACAAAAAAAGTTAGCTCATATTCCTAAACACTTGGGTCAGGCTGTGAGAATATGAATAAAGTCATAAGAAAAGAGAAATTACAAGAAATATTTTGGAGAAATAATATTAATGGTAAGTAATAGCAAATATTTATTCACTATTTGCCATGCATTAGGTAGGGCTTTATATTAACTTATTAAACCTTATAGTACCTCTGTGAACTATATTATTCTATATTACTCTAATATAGCATTATTATTGCTATATGAGAGGTGCTAAAACTGAGACTAAGAAGGATTACATAATTTTCCAAGGTCTCCCAGATGGTAAATCCTTCCCAAGCCAAAGTTAAAACCACAGAATAAGACTGCTTGGGTGTAATTAAGGGAAGATATGGGAAAGACCCTCCAAAGAGAGAATTTTAAAAGGGAATGGTGAGAACAGGAACGGCCTATCTTTGAAACTACAGACTCATCACTATTGTGGCTGGTTGAGAAAATTGTGGCCAGGGTCACAGAACATGTCAATGTCCAGAGCGCAGGTCTCCGGACCCCATTTCCTGGACTTTCTCACATTCTCCAGACCACCTTGAACCATCTGCAAGACTTGAGAGGGAATATATGTCACAGCTGGCAATGCCTACTGGGCTCATTGATTCTACATTTACCAAACATTGTCTGCTACGGTTTGGGGTGAGAAGAGGGAAAGCTCCCAATTTCTTTTTTTAAAAAATGTATTTCCACTTCTTTTTAAATCTTTCTCAGTTCCCACATTGGCAATGCATAGCTTTGTTCTTCTAAAAGAATGAATCCAATATTTGTTTACTGCATATTTTAAAGGAGAGTCACAATTGCACAAAATTAAACTGAGGAAGATAGAGTGCTTTGTCCAAATGTCCAAAAGGAAAAAGCCTTCTCAAAAGCTATAAATGCTGTGCTCTATAACATCTCTGGTCCTTCATCATTCTAGCTTGCATTCAGCACACTGAATGCTGCTCTGAAGCCACTGTCAGGACACATGCTTTGTTTTTCTGTGACTGTTTAAGAAGCTTCCTGAGTCATTTGTGTTTTTGGGTGAGATCAAATTCTTGAGCAAAGAAGGAAACATTTTCCAGGCTCTTACTGCATTTGACACTTTATTGTCTCATTGAATCTTACAATGTCACTCTACTATGGGTACTGTGATTCAAGGTGAGTTGTCTAGAGCCAACCAACTTGACAAAACAAGGATCTGAACCTAACGCCTTTCAGTTCCCAAACTGTACTCTTTTCCTACTGCACTAGATAACAGACTATAATAGTTGGTGGCAGAATTTGGGAATAAAAACAGTATCTTCAAAAAATTTTTAACTTTATCTTATTCCAAAAAAAGCATTTGAAGAGGCTACAAAGTTCTGTAGAGAATAACAAAATTTAAAACAATTACAACTACAGCAAGTGGAAAATGAGGTTAACATTGATTTTTAACATATTGCAGAATTCTTCAGGATGTGCAGTGTGACTCAGCTACCTGATCCTATTCATTACCCTTTAACAGATTTCTAAGGAAAGCAGGGGAGGTGACTCGGTTTGGTCTAAATTCACGAGGCTTAGCTGAGCCTATAGGTCTCTCGCTCTACCTCCATCTCACCCCTCCCAGGTTTTCTGGCCCCCTCTCCCCATGCTTCTCCTGTTAGAATGTTTATGATCTGGAAATTGACTACAGTTGACTGAATTCCAACCTGAATTGACTGCAGTGATTTTAGAAGGTAAGTTAATATGGCTCACAGTTGCACTGTGTTATTTCCATTCATGGATGAGCTGGGCGGTTGATCTTGTCTAGCTCCACACCATTGGTTCTGCTTTCCAAAGCAGCTTCCTAAAGCATGTCTTATAGGTAATAAAGAGGAGCATTAGCATTAGAGATCAGGATTTCCGAGTTCTCAAGTTGCCTCTACTATACCATGCACTGGTAAGTTGTTGTGTTTTTAAATCTTTTCATTTATTTATTTGAGAGGCTGGATTTCGTAAAAGGTAGAAATGGACTACTCCATCTTAATTTTAAAGTATTGAATCTTTCCAGTAGTGGGCTATGTTTTATGCATTGCTTTTTATTTTGTAGGGCCCAGTGCTGACCTTTTATTTCCTTCCTTAGTGGATTCAACACATCAGTCTCCTGAATGATTCCCTCCTAGGGAGACTTAAGTTCTGTCAAACTTTTGACTCCATATGGGATAAGATGGTTTCTGATGAGGCAATTTAAATTTTTAAAAAATTTATAAATGGGATATAGGATTATTCTCATTGAAAAAAGAAACTCAAGGAATATGAAGAGGGAAACCAACTCCTACCCTGATCCCATTTCCCTTCTTAGAGGTCATCCATGGTAAAGTTTAATGTGTTTCTCTTTAAGACTTGTTTTCTATGTATTGTGTAAATAGTTTTTTCATATAGTTTATGGGCCATGGTTATAACTGTGGCCTCTCATGCATGTAGTGGAGTTTTGACAGTACCCAAGGTGCTAATACTGTCACAAAGACACACTGATGGTATGGCTAGATTATCATCGGTTAATTTAAAATTTGTGTCTCCAGAAATCTCTTGCATTCCTATACACTAACAGTAAAAGATCAGAAAGAGAAATTAAGGAAACAATCCCATTTACCATCATATCAGAAAGAATACAATACCTAGGAATAAACCTACCAAAGGAGGCAAAAGAACTCTACACTGAAAACTATAAGACACTGATGAAAGAAATCGGAGGGCTTCCCTGGTGGCGCAGTGGTTGAGAGACCGCCTGCCGATGCAGGAGACACGGGTTCGTGCCCTGGTCCGGGAAGATCCCACATGCCACGGAGCGGCTGGGCCCATGAGCCATGGCCGCTGAGCCTGCGCATCCGGAGCCTGTGCTCTGCAATGGGAGAGGCCACAACAGTGAGAGGCCCGCGTACAGAAAAAAAAAAAAAAAAAAAAAAAAAAAAAAAAAAAAGAAATCGGAGAGGCACAAACAGATGGAAGGTTATACCATATTCTTAGATTGGAAGAATCAATACTGTCAAAATGACTATACTACCCAAGGCAATCTACAGATTCAATGTAATCCCTATCAAATTACCAATGGCATTTTTCACAGAACTACAACAAAAAATTCTAAAATTTATATGGAAACAAAAAAGACCCCAAATAGCCAAAGCTATCCTGAGAAAGAAAAATGGAGCTGGAGGAATCAGATGTCCTGACTTCAGACTATACTACAAAGTGACAGTAATCAAAGCAGTATGGTACTGGTCCCAAAACAGAAATATAGATCAACAGAACAGGACAGAAAGCCCAGAAATAAACTCACGCAACTATGGTCAATTAATATACGACAAAGGAGGCAAGAATATACAATGGAGAAAGACAGCCTCTTCAATAAGTGGTGCTGGGAAAACTGGACAGTTACATGTAAAAGAATGAAATTAGAACACTGTTTAACTCCATACACAAAAATAAGTTGAAATGGATCAAATACCTAAATGTAAGGCCAGACACTATAAAACTCTTAGAGGAAAACACAGGCAGAACACTCTTTGATATAAATCACAGCAATATCTTTTTTGATCCACCTCTTAGAGTGATGAAAACAGAAACAAAAATAAACAAATGGGACCTAACGAAACTTAAAAGCTTCAGCACAGCAAAGGAAACCATAAACGAAAGACAACCACAGAATGGAAGAAAATATTTGCAAACGAAGCAACCAACAAGGGATTAATCTTCAAAATATACAAACAGCTCACACAGCTCTATGCCAAAAAAACAAACAACCAAATCAAAAAATGGGCAGAAGATCTAAGTAGACATTTCTCCAAAGAAATATACAGATGGGCAAAAAACACATGAAAAAATGCTCAACATGACTAATTATCAGAGAAATGCAAATCAAAACTACAATGAGGTATCACCACATACTGGCCAGAATGGCCATCATCAAAAAGTCTACAACAAATGCTGGAGAGGGTGTGGAGAAAAAGGAACCTTCCTAGACTGTTGGTGGGAATGTAAATTGGTCCAACCACTATGGAGAACAGTATGGAGGCTGCTTAAAAATTTAAAAATAGAATTACCATATGATCCAGCAATCCCACTCCTGGGCATATATCCAGAGAAAACCATAATCTGAAAGGATACATGCACCCCAATGTTCATTGCAGCACTATTTACAATAGCCAAGACGTGGACGCAACCTAAATGTCGATCGACAGAGGAATGGATAAAGAAGATGTGGTACATATATACAATGGAATATTACTCAGTCATATAAAAGTATGAAATAATGCCATTTGCAGCAATATGGATGGACCTAGAGATTATCACAGTAAGTGAAGTAGGTCAGAGAAAGACAAATATCATATGGTATCACTCATATGTGGAATCTAATTTTAAAAAAGAAAAGAAAAGAAACAAACGAACTTATTTACAAAACAGAAACAGACTTACAGATATCAAAAAAAACCTTATGGTTACCAAAGGGGAAATGTGGAGGGGAGGGATAAATCAGGAGTTTGTGATGAACACACATACTACTACATATAAGACAGATAACCAACAAGGACGTACTGTAGAGCGCAGGGAACTCTACTCAATATTCTGTGATAACCTATATGAGAAAAGAATCTAAAATAGTATATATAAGTGAATCACTTTGCTGTACACCTGAAACTAACACATTTAAAAAATACTCCAATACAATTTATAAAATAAAAATAAAACTTAGAATAAAAAAAATTCAATAAAATTTGTATCTCTCTTCCAGTCTACACTGCAAGTCAAATACTTAACATACATTAAGAGTTTACTATACTATTAAATATTATATATAATATAGTATTATATCCAATATATTATAATTAATATATAATATATCCTGTAGTTGTCTTGTGAAGATAAGAATCTTACAATTATATCTTATGTATTACAATTATATATGTATATATAAAACATATCTCATAGTCATTCTGTGAAGATAAGAATGTTATAACACTTTTTAAAACATTAAGCCATTACTTTAATGTCAACCTATAGGATATCCTACAATTTCTGTGATTCTTTCAGAGATCTTCATTTACTAGTAAACCAGGAGCCTCAAGAAATGGGTATGGCCTCTGCAAAGCACTGGCTTGGGAAGCGGTCTGTGGCTCTGCTTTTGTTGGTGCTGCTACAAACTAGTTAATGAGACCTGGGCTCATCAGAGAAAGGCTTTTCTGGAACTTGTTTTTAAAAGGAGGCGGCCAATTTGGTAAAGTCCGCACTTGATCAAGATGCTGGTCAGGACCTGTGATAGACTTGGCCAGGCTGCCCTTCCCTCTACTCCCCTCAGTCTATCTGCTGCCTGACCAACCCCCTTTCCTTTGTCAGGAATCAGGTACATCTGAAGGAGGACAGTGTAAGAGATTACACGGTTGCTGTGTGCGAGACAGCATACATATGAGGCACTTAAGGCAGGGGCCCGTTACAGGCAAAATCTCCAATCTAAACAGCAAAACAATCTGCTCACTTCTGTAGTTCCACATTCAAATATCTTTCACATCTCTAAAAATTAAAAAATACCCAAGGGGCCTTTATAGCTCTGTGATCTTAGATCACTTTCTGGGCCTTAGTTTCTTCATCTATAAAATGACAGGGTTAGACTCATTAGAAAACTTCTGAGTCACACTCCTCCCCAATTTTACGTGAAACAGACATTTATTGCTTACCTATTATGTTCAAATCTATGGACATACTTTATATGCAGACAATCTCAGGCTTCTTTCCTAGTCATCTGCTAAAGTTTGCCTAATCGATGCTATCTTTCTCATATGAGTATCTGAAACATCTCAAATGGCGTGACATTTCTCAACTTGCAAAATTATCCAATTTAAGATAATTTGCACCTTTTTACTAACAAAAAGTCGTTTCACCCACAAATGAGGATAATTGATTGCATTTTGCAAGAGAAACAATAGCAGCTTTTGCCACCTTGTCTGGCTGTTGAAAAATTAAACCCTATGGTACATGAGAGAATTAGATTACTCCTGGAGAAAATATCATTTGCACTGGAAACTGTCTATGCCACTGGTTCCAAATTCTGTCAACTTGCCACCTTCTCAACAGCACATAGAGAAATGGATCAACAATTGTAACACCAAATGGGAAGTTAGAAATTATGTGTAACACCCATGAAATAGGTGACATTTTTGTGGTGGTATTTATTTGTGGCAGGCTGAATAATGGCTCCCAGAATGTCCAGGTCTTAATCCCCGGAAGCTGTGAATGTTGCTTTATATGGCAAATGGAATTTCGCAGATGTGTTTAATCGTGTGTTGGAGAGATTTTCCTGGATGAGCCAGTAATCACAAGTGTCCTTATAAAAGGTGGACAGAGGAGATTTGCTGATGGAAGAGGTAGAGTGATGTGGCCTCAAGCCCAGGAAAGACAAGTAATACCAAGGAATGCAGGCAGCGTCTAGAAGCTGGAATAGGCAAGGAACAGACTTCAGAAGGAACCAACCCTGCCAGCACCTTGATTTTACTCCTGTAAGACTAACTTTAGATGTGTGACCTGTATGAGAATAAATTTGTGTTGTTTTAAGCTACTTAGTTTGTGGTAATTTGTTACATCAGAAAGAACAAACGAATGCATTCTTTTTCAGGCTTACTTATTTATTTAACAGTTTGATTTCAGGAGAAAGAATGACAAGGATCTTTAGGGCCATAAGTAGTCATGCGCCTGAACATTCTTTGGTTGGTAAGGTTTCTCAGAGAAATCTCTTTCCAATACAGTACAGAAGGAGATATTGATAGTGGTTACACACTCTTAGAAACAAGAAGAGTAGGAGGATGGGCAGGTGGACATGAATAAGTCAGCTCAGGCTGCCATAACAAAATTCCATAGGCTGAGTGGCTTAAACAACAGAAATCTCTTTTCTCCCAGTTTTGGAGGCTAGGAAGTCCAATATGAGAGGTCTGGCCAATTAGTTCCTGGGGAGGACTCTCTTCCCAGCTTGTAGTTGGCTGCTATCTTTCTGTGTGTTCCCATGACCTTGTCTTTACGAATATATAGAGAGACACTTGCTCTCTCTCTGCCTCTTCTTAAAAGAACACTAATACCATGTGAAGGGTCCCGCCCTTATGATGTCATCTAACCCTAATTACTTTTCAAAGGCATCATCTCCAAATACCATTGCTTTGGTGTTAGGGCTTCAACATATACATTTGGCGGTGGGAATTCACAATTCAGTCTACAGCAGCAGGTAACTATAATAACTATGGAAGTTCTCTCTTTTTGGAAATGTTTATAATGTGGACTGGAAAATATTAAGCAGTTAACATTAATGAATTATTGGAAATTAAAATAGTTATAGCATCTGAGTTTGAGAAGTCTTCCCTCCAAAGATGAAAAATTGAAAATATTTTTTATATTTCATTTGAATTCAGAAGATGCATTTAGAGATAAAACACTACTAGACACACAGCCCTTGTCCATTTCATGTGAACACAAGTTAGGTGTATGGATGCATAACCTCTCTGTAAATGAAGTTGGTTTGGTGATTGCCTTCTGTAAATGCATGTGCTCTTCTTTGGACATAACACATAAGCATGTGAAAATGTACAAATAGAGTGCTCTGTTCCAAAATGATTAACTTGGTCATTGAAGTATTTCTTTAAACCTCAAGAATCCCATGGTTAGAGAATAAATTGTTAGTAGCTCCTGATAAAAGAATCATCTCTTCCATGGGTACACATAAGTAAAGATGGTAAGAAAGCTTGGATCATGGCTTCCTGCAGAATGGTCTTTGTTAGTAGTATCTCAGTCAGTTTATAGATATACATGAATATAGAGTGTTGTCAGATGAGAGTGAACGCATGAAGCTGTCTTCAGAAAGTCCCGGACTTCCTTTCTCTTATCTAATGATCTCCAGTCACAAGACAGTTCACTGAAGTTCGAACCTTCTGATAGAAAACAAAATTGTATGTAGATTCTTACAGGAACAATTAACAAAGAAAGAAGTGTAAAATATTCCCTAAGGCTTAAATACTTTCTTCCAGATAGTCTCTAGTGTAAGGCTATGAAATCTGAGTTGTGTGTGTGAATATATACATTTCAGGTATAAATATTTTATATATCTATGTATCTACAGATATAGATATTTCAATGGATCAAAGAAACTGTCTAGCCTTAGCAGAAGGGACATTAGGAAAGATGCCATTTCAGAGATTATAGGGAATCTGGTCAATGTGGAAGGAAAGACAAAGGTCCACTGCTGCTGAGAGAGGATTTTTTGCAGCAACAATATACTCTTGGATGAAATGTGGGCCTTTTGAAGGCAATTATTAAACCTCTTTCTCAGAGAGGCTCCACTTGACAACCCCTGCTGCAGACACTTTTCAGGGCTCGTCTGTCTTCTCATAGGTATATTGGTGCCTAGCACAGTGTGCATATATTCACAGGAAGTGTTCAGGTGAGCCTCTCAGACCAGCCTCAGCTGGGTTAAAATCAGTACTACTCAACAGAAATATAATGTGAGCTACATATATAATTGTAAATTTTTCCATAGCCACATTACCAAAAGAAGGTAAAAAGAAACAGGTGGAATTAATTTTGATAATACAATTTAACACAGTATATCTATCTATATATATATTTTTAAATTTATTTTATTTTTTTTTTGTGGTACGCGGGCCTCTCACTGTTGTGGCCTCTCCCGTTGCGGAGCACAGGCTCCGGACGCGCAGGCTCAGCAGCCATGGCTCACGGGCCCAGCCGCTCCGCGGCATGTGGGATCTTCCCGGACCGGGGCACGAATCCGTGTCCCCTGCATCGGCAGGCGGACTCTGAACCACTGTGCCACCAGGAAAGCCCAGGTATATATTTTATACTTCAGACTAGCCAAATTTCAGGAGCTCAGCAGCCACCTGTTGGCTACACACTACCATATCGAGCAGCTGCTCTGGATAAAATACCATAGATATCTGACTTTCCCTTACTAGGTTGCTGGGATATGAGTAGGACATGGATATTTGTCTGTCTTATTGACCAGTGTAGTTCAAGTGCATAGTAGGTACTCACTGAAATGAAAGTGCGCACTTGCTTTTTCAGGTGTGAGAGTTCCTGCTTTGGTTTCTGGGTGTTCCAGGTTTCTCACGCTGTCCCCTGCCTTCCACGTACCCATCCCCCGCCTCCATTCTGCCACTTGGCTCCACACCAAATGTCTCTCATTCATGCTCCACCACTTGTAACTATCATGCCAGCCCCAGCCCAGGCTCTTTCCACTCCATGCTCCTTTCCCCCTTCCCTTTCCTCATGTGACATGCTGCTGTGAGGTTTTGAAAGGCTATTCCCAGAAATTGGCAATCAGATCCCATAGTTAACCATAGGGCACAGATTACCTCTCATTCTAATTTCAGAGAACATCCAGCTGCAGGGTCAGCTCCCTTTTCAGAATATGCTGAGAGGTGCTGGTCAGAAGAACCTGAACTCACATTCCCTCTCTTCCCCCATATAGAAGAAGGCTTATAGGAAGCAAGAAGTCATCGTATAGGAAAGAGAGAATTTATAAAATAGCAACCATCTTCTTGCCCTCTCTTCCTATGTATGTGTCTTGCTATCTTCCTATCCATCTATCTATCTATCATACCATGTAGCACTTATTGTATAATAACGCCTTGCACTGGTAGAGGATTTTATTTTTATCATAACTGTGTACTTTCACATTTGTTATCTCATTTGATCCTCAAAAAAATCTTGTGACCTAACATATTAGTTTTCTTCCTTTCTTTTTTCAGGTTATGAAACTGAAGTCCTTGCATAAGAGCAACTGACATCATTGGTTTAACTATCCCTTCTAGGACTGTATTCCATAGCTCAGGGCTGCACTGTCCAAATTGGTAGCCACTAGCCTCATGTGACTATTTAAAGTTAATTAATATTAGAGAAATGCAAATCAAAACTACAATGAGGTACCACCTCACACTGGTCAGAATGGCCATCATTAAAAAGTCTACAAATAACAAATGCTGGAGAGGGTGTGGAGAAAAGGGAACTCTCCTACATTGCTGGTGGGAATGTCAATTGGTGTAGCCACTATAGAAAACAGTATGGCATTTCCTCAAAAAACTAAAAATAGAGCAACCATATGATCCAGCAAGGCCACTCCTGGGCACGTATCTGGACAAAACTATAATTCATAAAGAAATATGGTTGGCTTCCCTGGTGGCACTGTGGTTAAGAATCCACCTGCCAATGCAGGGAACAAAAGTTCGATCCCTGGTCCAGGAAGATCTCACATGCCACGAAGCAACTAAGCCCGTGCACCACAACTACTGAGCCCACATTGCCACAACTACTGAAGGCTGTGTGCCTAGAGCCCATGCTCTGTAACAAGAGAAGCCATCCAATGAGAAGCCCATGCACCGCAACGAAGAGTAGCCACTGCTCGCCGCAACTAGAGAAAGCCTGCATACAGCAACGAAGACCCAATGCAGCCAAAAATAAATAAATAAATAAACTTATGAAAGAAAAAAGAAACATGCATCCCAGTGTTCACAGCAGTACTATTCACAATAGCCAAGACATGGAAACAACCTAAGTGTCCATCGACAGATGAATGGATTAAGAAGATGTGCTACTTATATACAATGGAATACTGCTTAGCCATAGAAAAGAATGAAATAATGCCATTTGCAGCAACATGGTTGGACCTAGAGATTATCATATTAAGTGAAATAAGCCAGAAAGAGAAAGACAAATACCATACATCACTTATATGTAGAATCTAAATATGACACAAATGAACGTATCTACAAAACAGAAACAGACTCATAGATATAGAGAGCAGATATGTGATTGTCAAGGGTGAGGGAGGGTGGGAGAGGGAAGGATTGGGAGTTTGGGATTAGCAGATGCAAACTATTATATATAGAACAGATAAACAACAAGGTCCTACTGTATAGCACGGGGAACTATATTCAATATCTTGTGATAAACTACAATGGAAAAGAATATATATATGTATAACTGAATCACTTTGCTGTACAGCAGAAATTAACACAACACTGTAAATCAACTATACGGCAATACAATTTAAAAAATAAAGTTAATTGATACTAAATAAAGTGGAAAGTTCAGTTCCTTGGCTCTGATAGTCACATGTAGCTAGTGGCTACCCTATCTGACAGCACAGATATAGAGCATTTCTAACATTGTAAAGAGTTCTATTGAAGAGTGCTGGCTTAAAGAGTTAAGGAAAGAGTTTCCTAGCCCTAACCTCCTTCAAAGGATCAACCTTCTCTTGTGTCATCCTGGTTCCTACACTTCCAGCTTCACAATAGAGCTGGCCTGCAGTAGGCATGCCCTGGCCTCCACAGTTTGACGCAACCTTCAATCAGATGACATTTTAGATGAATCCCTCATTGTTAAGGCATCACTCACCAGTGAGGAGAAGAAGCCTGGAGCAGTACCAGTCCTCTTTGGATGATGCTGAAGTTGAACCTGAGATTTATAGAATTCACTGAAACTCCATCCAGGCACTAACATCAAGTTTATGTGACAATGTAGACAAAGAGATTGCTCTCTAAGTAGCTGTCTGATTGAGGCTTGGAATTGCTCTTCCAAGATAGTAGCCATAACTAAGAGGGATTTTCAAACTCTATTTCTTCTGCATACTTTGGAGTGGTTTTTCAGAGGAATCAGTGTTGACAATAATAAATGTTTACTTCATGTTACAATTATTTCTTTAGCTGAATGGGATCCAAGGAACATAGGGCATAGACAGGCAAGAAAACCCACAAAAACTGTGAAGTAAGCAACCTCATTTCTTCCATAAATATTTATTAAGACAACTATGAGCCAGACCCTATGCTAATTTCTATGAGGATACAAAGAAACATAAGACTTGGTCCCTGTCCTTACGGTGCTTAAAGGTAATTAGGGAGGTTAAAATAATCAGTCATAATAATAGTTTCCCTTTATGGAACACTTATTCCATCCCACAAACTATGCTGACCGCTTTATTTCACTTAAGGCTACTCGCAGTCCTAGGAAGTAAATAACCAGACAACTGTCAAAGCAGAGATAAAATAGGATTTAAGAAGAAAGCGAGAATCCCAGCCTCTCCTGTGTCTAAGGGTGGAGCTAGCAGGCCTTAGGAACAGACCTCACTATTCAGAATAAAGCCACCTAAGTGGCCACTCAGGTTTATAAATTACAGTGTTACAAATTTTTTTTTTTACTTGATCAGTACTCCCACTCCTCTAGGTCTTTGGTATACAAAGCTGGTCCTAGGAAGAGATGGCCCAATTTACACAGGAAGTTCAAAGTTCTTCTTCTGAGGAAGGACAAATACCAGCTCCCCTTTCCATATCTTCTCTCTGAGATTTGAATTATGGTGGTCCATCAGGGTGGACTGAGTGGGTCCCAGCCAAGACCCTGTGGTTGGTGACCTGGACCAGAGATATGTGTCTATGTATCTGGTCAGGGTAAGAGGCCAAAAATTATGCATGGTTGTTAATGGAAATGCCAGGGTCATGGTACCTTTGCTTTGGGGCCCAAATTTTCAGTTTCTACAACAGGGGAAAGCAGGTAAGTGAAGAGATTTATAATAAGTATTAACTGAATAGAGTCTCTGGGGTTATTCAGAAGTAATAGATTTTGCCTACAGATTTTGTTGAACTCAGTGTTTCCCAAAGTTATTTAGTTATTTAGATGGAGAGAGGTAGACAGATCCAAGATATTTTCTTAAAGGTAAAGTCTATAGAACTAAAATACATTCTTGGGTGTGGAAAGTAACAGAAAGAGAAATGACAAAAATAATACCCAAGGTATTTTTACCCAGGGTACTAATACCCTGTTCTGATTTGTGGAACAGGTTACATGGGCATGAAATGCACTGAAGTAAGCACACTGGAAGAGGGCCAAGTCTGGGGGACAGTGGGGAAGGAAGAATACGTCAATTTTAGAAAGGTTCTATTGAACTGTGTTTGAAACATCCAATAGAAGTGTTAAGTAGGCAGTTGGCTAGTCGGGTTGGGGATGGGGAGAGGTGTGGACTTGAGATAGAATCTTAGAGGATATTTGCCTGTAGGTGGAGACGGAAGCTATGGGAGTATAAGAGAGCTTAGGGAAAGAATATAACTTAAGAAGAAAAAAGGGGCCAGAGATGAGGACCTTGGAGGAACTCTAATAAAAAACCTGACCTTGGAGAATATGCAAGCAACAGAGACTGAGAAGGAATGGTCTGAACAGGACAGGATGTCTTGAAAGCAAAGAGTGGAGGAGTATTTTCAAACAATTAAGATAGCAAACAATATGATATCAAAGATGGTTTCTAGCTCTGAAATTTTATGCTTCAGTATTTTAGAAAACAGTATGAAAATTTCTACTCTATAGTTGTGTTTTGAATATCACTCAGCACAATGAATGTAGATAGTCAAGAAACACCTTGATATTTGACATTTGTAGTTTGACATTTGCATAGTGCTTCCACATACGCTATTATCTTGGCCCTCACACATCTGAGGAAGAATGAGGAATATTTCTTTAAGTTATTTCCCAAGAAGAAACTGAAGTTCAGAAAATGAAGTGTTTTGCCTAAGGTTATGTAACTAGGAGAGATATCCTGATTTCTTGGCCAATTAATTTTCTTTCTCTTCTACACCATTTCTTCATATATAGTGTAGTATTAAATTGCACCCAGTCTCTTTTGAAATTTAAGGAATTGTAACTGTTTGACATGTATATATTTGTATATATTTCTAAAGCTCATAGCTTACCAATCTTAAAGCTGAATTGGAGTGGGGCCGAAAATAAAATTTTAAAAATCATTACTATCTAAAATCAAGAGATTCACCTGTATTATCTAAAATCAAGAAATTCACCTGGATTAAAATAACTATTTTTTTAACTTTTTAAAAAAATTTATTTATTCGGCTGAGTCAGGTCTTAGTTGTGGCATGTGGGATCTTTTGTTGCCTCAAGGAGGCTTCTCTCTAGTTGTGGCGCGAGGGCTCAGTTGCCCCGTGGCATGTGTGATCTTAGTTCCTCCACCAGGGATCGAACCCGGATCCCCTGTGTTGGAAGGCAGATTCTTAACCACTGGACCACCAGGGAAGTCCCAACTATTTTTTTTTTTTTTAAAGAATAGTCTCTTTTTACATATACTACTGATCAGTTTAGTACTTTCATTCTGTTAATTTATTGCCATGGAAATATGTGCCAGGTTATAAGCTGTTAGACCAAACCTACAGTTGTTCAATGCTGAGTTCCCCATTGAAGATGACTGCAATCAATGTAACCAACTGAAATTTTGATTTATGGCACTAATTTAGTAACTAATTTTGAACTCAAAGCCAATCTCATAGGTAAATAAAATAGTAAAACAAGTTTTTCCTACAGGAAAAAAAAGCTTGCTAAGATTGGCAACAAAAGTGAATGCAACATACATAAAAATCAATAGTGGTTTAAGAAATAATTCTCTTGGCTTTAATCATAATCTGTTAAAGGCATTGCAAGAAACTCTGCTCAGAAGGTATTGAGGAGAACAACTTAGTCAAGAGAATAATAAGCTACCACTTACATCAAATGTTGTACATACTATCTTGGAAGCCAGTTCAGTTCATTAAAACAAAAGAAAACAAAATGAATAAGCTGCCATCTTTATTTCAGAAATTGATGATTAAATAAAGCTGTGAAATTTTACTCATATTGCATAACAACTGTCTGGGACTTCAAAATATTTTGAAATTTCATATCTTGAAATTTATTTTTCTTTAGTTTTCCTTGGGTGACTTTATAGTCACCAAATGATACTCCCTCCCCTCCAGCCTGATAGCATAGCATTTCCTCCCACTCTTCCCTTCTCCTTCCATTCCAACACTCACAGCTGCCTTGGAACACCCCTCTCCCTTGCCCCCAACACACTGCTTTCAGAATTTAGCATTAGCTTATTATGCTGTCTGCTTCCTTGTTCACACACAGACTAATTAGAAGTAATTTCCTCTCTTTTGAGTCCACCTGGACTGGCAATGTTTTATGTTGGGTTTTTTTAAAATCTAATTTATTTTTTTATACAGTAGGTTCTTATTAGTCATCAATTTTATACACATCAGTGTACACATGTCAACCCCAATCACCCAATTCATCACACCAACACCCGCACCCCCCCGCGGCTTTTCCCGCTTGGTGTCCATACATTTGTTCTCTATATCTGTGTCTCAATTTCTGTCCTACAAACCGGTTCATCTGTACCATTCTTCTAGGTTCCACATATATGCATTAATATACAATATTTGTTTTTCTCTTTCTGACTTACTTCACTCTGTATGACAGTCTCTAGATCCATCCACGTCTCAACAAATGACCCAATTTGTTCCTTTTTATGGCTGAGTAATATCCCATTGTATTTATGTGCCACATCTTCTTTAACCATTCGCCTGTTGATGGGCTTTTAGGTTGCTTCCATGACCTGGCTATTGTAAATAGTGCTGCAATGAATACTGGGGTGCATGTGTCTTTTTGAATTATGGTTTTCTCTGGGTATATGCCCAGTAGTGGGATTGCTAGATCATATGGTAATTCTATTTTTAGATTTTTAAGGAACCTCCATACTGTTCTCCATAGTGGCTGTATCAATTTACATTCCCACCAACAGTACAAGAGGGTTCCCTTTTCTCCACACACTCTCCAGCATTTGTTATTTGTAGATTTTCTGATGATGCCCATTCTAACTGATGTGAGGTGATACCTCATTGTAGTTTTGATTTGCATTGCTCTAATAATTAGTGATGTTGAGCAGCTTTTCATGTGCTTCTTGGCAATCTGTATGTCTTCTTTGGAGAACTGTCTATTTAGGTCTTCTGCCCATTTTTGGATTGGGTTGTTTGTTTTTTTAATATTGAGCTGCATGAGCTGTTTATGAATTTTGGAGATTAATCCTTTGTCCATTAATTCATTGGCAAATATTTTCTCTCATTCTGAGGGTTGTCTCTTCATCTTGTTTATGGTTTCCTTTGCTGTGCAAAAGCTTTGAAGTTTCATTAGGTCCCAGTTGTTTATTTTTTGTTTTTATTTCCATTACTCTAGGAGGTGGATCAAAAAAGATCTTGCTCTGATTTATGTCAAAGAGTGTTCTTGCTATGTTTTTCTCTAAGAGTTTTATAGTGTCCTGTTCTACATTTAGGTCTTAAATCCATTTTGAGCTTATTTTTGTGTATGGTGTTAGGGAGTGTTGTAATTTCATTCTTTTACATATACGTGTCCAGTTTTCCCAGCACCACTTATTGAAGAGACTGTCTTTTCTCCATTGTAAATCCTTGCCTCCATTGTCATAGATTAGTTGACCATAGGTGCGTGGGTTTATCTCTGGGCTTTCTATCTTGTTCCATGGATCTATGTTTCTGTTTTTGTGCCAGTACCATATTGGCTTGATTACTGTAGCTTTGTAGTATAGTCTGAAGACACGGAGTCAGATTCCTCCAGCTCCGTTTTATTCCCTTAAGACTGCTTTGGCTACTCGGAGTCTTTTATGTCTCCATACAAATTTTAAGGTTTTTTGTTGTAGTTCCGTAAAAAATGCCATTGGTAATTTGATAGGGATTGCATTGAATATGTAGATTGCTTTGGGTAGTACAGTCATTTTCACAATACTGATTCTTCCAGTCCAAAAACGTGTTATATCTCTCCATCTGTTGGTATCATCTTTAATTTCTTTCATCAGTGTCTTATAGTTTTCTGCATACAGATCTTTTGTCTCCCTAAGTAGGTTTATTCCTAGGTATTTTATTCTTTTAGTTGCAACGGTAAATGGGAGTGTTTCCTTAATTTCCCTTTCAGATTTTTCATCATTAGTGTACAGGAATGCAAGAGATTTCTGTGCATTAATTTTGTATCCTGCAACTTTACCAAATTCATTGATTAGCTCTAGTAGTTTTCTGGTGGCATTTTTAGGATTCTCTATGTATAGTATCATGTCATCTGCAAACACTGGCAGTTTTACTTCTTCTTTTCCAATTTGTACTCCTTTCATTTCTTTTTCTTCTCTAATTGCCATGGCTAGGACTTCCAAAACTATGTTGAATAATAGTGGTGAGAGTGGACATCCTTGTCTTGTTCCTGATCTTAGAGGAAATGCTCTCAGTTTTTCACTGAAAATGAATGAAGTTTGCTGTGGGCTTGTCGTACATGGCCTTTATTATATTGAGGTAGGTTCCCTCTATGCCCACTTTCTGGAGAGTTTTAACATAAATGGATGTTGAATTTTGTTAAAAGCTTTTTCTGCGTCTATTGAGATGATCCCATGGTTTTCATTCTTCAATTTGTTAATATGGTGTATCACATTGTTTGCTTTGCATATATTGAAGAATCCTTGCCCCCCTGGGATAAATCCCGCTTGATCATGCTGTGTGATCCTTTTAATGTGTTGTTGGATTCTGTTTGGTAGTATTTTGCTGAGGATTTTTGCATCTATATTCATGAGTGATATTGGTGTGTAATTTTCATTTTTGGTAGTATCTTTGCCTGATTTTGGTATCAGGGTGATGGTGGCTTCATAGAATGAGTTTGGGAGTGTTCCTTCCTCTGCAATTTTTTGGAAGAGTTTAAGAAGGATGGGTGTTAGCTCTTCTGTAAATGTTTGATAGAATTTACCTGTGAAGCCATCTGGTCCAGGACTTTTGTTTGTTGGAAGATTTTTAATCACAGTTTCAATTTCATTACTTGTGATTGGTCTGTTCATATTTTCTATTTCTTCCTGGTTCAGTCTTGGAAGGTTATACCATTCTAAGAATTTGTCCATTTCTTCCAGGTTGTCCATTTTATTGGCATAGACTTGCTTGTAGTAGTCTCTTAGGATGCTTTGTATTTCTGCGGTGTCTGTTGCAACTTCTCCTTTTTTGTTTCTAACTTTATTGATTTGAGTCCTCTCCCTCTTTTTCGGGATGAGTCTGGCTAATGGTTTATCAATTTTGCTTATCTTCTCAAAGAACCAGCTTTTAGTTTTATTGATCTTTGCTATTGTTTTCTTTGTTTGTATTTCATTTATTTCTGCTATGATCTTTATGATTTCTTTCCTTCTACTAACTTTGGGTTTTGTTTGTTCTTCTTTCTCTAGTTCCTTTAGGTGTAAGGTTAGATTGTTTATTTGAGATTTTTCTTGTTTCTTGAGGTAGGCTTGTATAGCTATAAACTTCCCTCTTAGAACTGCTTTTGCTGCATCCCATAGGTTTTGGATCATCGTGTTTTCATTGTCATTTGTCTCTAGGTATTCTCTGATTTCCTCTTTGATTTCTTCAGTGATCTCTTCGTTATTTAGTAATGTATTGTTTAGCCTCCACGAGTTTGTGTTTTTTATGTTTTTTCCCCTGGAATTGATTTCTAATCTCATAGCGTTGTGGTCAGAAAAGATGCTTGATATGATTTCAATTTTCTTAAATTTACTGTGGCTTGATTTGTGACCCAAGATGTGATCTATCCTGGAGAATGTTCCGTGCGCACTTCAGAAGAAAGTGTAATCTGCTGTTTGTGGATGGAATGTCCTATAAATATCCAATAAATCTGGTCTATTGTGTCATTTAAAGCTTCTGTTTCCTTATTTATTTTCATTTTGGATGATATATCCATTGGTGTAAATGAGGTGTTAAAGTCCCCCACTATTATTGTGTTACTGTTGATTTCCTCTTTTAGAGCTGTTAGCAGTTGCCCTATGTATTGAGGTGCTTCTATGTTGGGTGCATATATATTTATAATTGTTATATATTCTTCTTGGATTGATCCCTTGATCATTACGTACTGTCGTTCCTTGTTTCTTGTAACATTCTTTATTTTAAAGTTTATTTTATCTGATATGAGTATTGCTTCTCCAGCTTTCTTCTGATTTCCATTTGCATGGAATATCTTTTTTCATCCCCTCACTTTCAGTCTGTATGTGTCCCTAGGTCTGAAGTGGGTCTCTTGTAGACAGCATATAGATCAATCTTGTTTTTGTATCCATTCAGCGAGCCTGTGTCTTTTGGTTGGAGCATTTAATCCATTCATGTTTAAGGTAGTTATCAATATGTATGTTCCTATGACCATTTTCTTAATTGTTTTGGGCTTGTTTTTGTAGGTTCTTTTCTTCTCTTGTGTTTCCCACTTAGAGAAGTTCCTTTAGCATTTGTTGTAGAGCTGGTTTGGTGTTGCTGAATTCTCTTAGCTTTTGCTTGTATGTAAAGCTTTTGATTTCTCCAACAAATCTGAATGAGATCCTTGCTGGATAGAGTAATCTTGGTTGTAGTTTCTTCCCTTTCATCACTTTAAGTATATCATGTCACTCCCTTCTGGCTTGTAGAGTTTCTCCTGAGAAATCAGCTGTTAACCTTATGGGAGTTCCCTTGTATATTATTTGTCATTTTTCCCTTTTTGCTTTCAATAATTTTTCTTCGTCTTTAATTTTTTGCCAATTTGATTACTATGTGTCTCAGTGTGTTTCTCTTCGCATTTATCCTGTATGAGACTCGCTGCGCTTCCTGGACTTGGGTGGCTATTTCGTTTCCCATGTTAGGGAAGTTTTCCACTATAATCTCTTCAAATATTTTCTCGGGTCCTTTCTCTCTCTCTTCTCCTTCTGGGACCCCTATAATGCGAATGTTGTTGTGTTTAATGGTGTCTCAGATGTCTCTTAGGCTGTCTTCATCTCTTTTCATTCTCTTTTCTTTATTCTGTTCCACAGCAGTGAATTCCACCATTCTTTTTCCAGGTCACTTATCCGTTCTTTTGCCTCAGTTATTCTGCTATTGATTCCTTCTAGTGTAGTTTTCATTTCAGTTATTGTATTGTTCATCTCTGTTCGTTTGTTCTTTAATTCTTCTAGGTGTTTGTTAAACATTTCTTGCATCTTCTCGATCTTAGCCTCCATTCTTTTCCTGAGGTCCTGGATCATCTTCACTATCATTATTCTGAATTCTTTTTCTGGAAGGTTGCCTATCTCCACTTCATTTAGCTGTTTTTCTGGGGGTTTATCATTTTCTTTCATCTGGTACATAGCCCTCTGCCTTTTCATCTTGTCTGTCTTTCTGTGAATGTGATTTTTTCAATGTTTTATGTTCTTATTTATTTTCTCAGGAGCTTTTTTTCCCCTCTGATTACTAAATAACATCCTTTGCACAAAATCCAAATAATACAGAAATGTAAAAATCAGAGGGTGATAATGCTCCATAACCTCACCATCATGGCCACTGTTCTATAAGTATACAAAAATATTTACTTTATTTTGAGTGTATTTATATTGTACATGGCTTTTGGCTACATTTTCTCTTCCAAAACTTACTTTTTTTTCAATTATATTATATTGATTAGTTTTTTCGTTCTCCTTTTCACATAGAAGCTACATAAAACTTTGTTAACAACTGCAGAGAACTCTGTTGCATGCACGAACTCAATAAAATCCCCATGTCATGCTTGTGACACCTGAGAGGGCATATAAACACAATGACAGAAGGAAAGCCACAGGGTCTAAAGTCGATGTAAAACAGGGGTCAGGAAACTTTTTTGTAAAGGACGGATAGTAAATACTTTAGGCTTTGGGGACCATATTGTCTTAGTTACAACTACAGTGTTCCCTTGGTATCCTAGGAGGATTGGTTCCAGGATACCCTGCGGATAACAAAATCCTCGGATGCTCAAGTCCCTTATATAAGATAGCTTAGTATTTGCATGTAATCTAAGTACATCCTCCCATATATTTTATCATCTCTGGGTTACTTATAATATCTAATAAATGTAAATGCTATGTAAATAGTTGTTGGTGCACAGCAAATTCAAGTTTTGCTTCTCAGAACTTTCTGGATTTTTTTTCTAATATTTTCAATCCAAGGTTTTTGAATCCAAGGATGTGGAACCTGTGGACACCTGAGGGCCAACTGTAATTAACTCTGCTCTTGTGGTGCTAGTATAGCCATTGACAATACATAAATGAATGAATGGAGCTGCGTTCCAATAAAACTTTATTTACAAAAGCAAGCAGTGGGGCAGATTTGCCCCGGGTCATACTTTTCCAACTCTAGTATAAATCACTGTTTTTCCTATTGTGTCAGTCTGTTCAGAGTCCTCCTCTGCTGGGCATTTGGAGTCACTCTCTTTCTGGTCTCCCTCTTTTCTTTCTCCTCCATATTCCTCTTAGATTTACATATTCCTTTGCTCTGTTGCCAGGGCCTCCAGCTCCATCCTAAAGTGGTAGGTTCAGATCTGGAGGTTCTGTCATAGCTGTAAAAGTCCTTCAGATTTTTCAAAGAGAACCATCTATAAGACAAACAGTGTCTTGCTAATATTGATTGTTTCTCTAAGCATAACTTCCTTAAAATATTGATGCTGTGGCCCTTTAAGAAAAAATTTGTTGACCTCTGTTTTTTATCTACCTTTGGACTCAGAACTGTTCCATTTTCACAGAGGAACTCCCTTGTGTCACCTCTTTTTAGTGGCACGCACCCCCTTGCTCTTGTCTCTGTCCCCTGGCAACCACTAATCTATTCTCCATCTCTACAGTATACAATCCTGTGTTTTCTCATCTTTGCATCCACATCACTTAGTATAAGTGCCTGGCACTCAAGTAGTGAATAAATATTTGCTGAATGAATGAATGGAAACATGTTAAATGCTCCCTTTTAAAGTTGAAGACAAAAAATAGAATATTCCATATTCATTAACAAAATTCTGATTGTTCGTAAATTATGATTACGGTTACAAAATAATTAAAATCATTTATACTAACATTTTAAAAAATAGTATTTTCTGAGGGTATAAATGAAGTCCACAGAATAGTGAGCAAGATGAGGTTAAAACATAGCAATGACCTCCCTCGAGGGCTTGTTAATTGTGTTACACAGGAAGTGTTATCCTGGCACTTCACAATGGGCAATTTCTCAGCTCATGCACTAATCAGGAAGTGACTGTGACCAAAGGAGTTTAAAAGGCCCACCCTTTCCTGTACCACTGCAGAGACAACTGGAGCAGGTCTTTGAAGAGAGATTAGACCAAGTCCAAAAGCCTAGATGTTCACTGTCATTTCTGGAGTCAAATATTCCAGGGGTCCTCAAGGATAGAGATTCATAGAGGAAACCTCGGGCAAGTTGATAAGTATGTCACGTCTCACACAAACCGCAAAAACCACATAGAAGACCATTAGCTGAACCTAAACCCTGCAAGGAGAAAATGGACTAGGCCAGCAGTCCTCAAATTGGGGTACACAAAGATTTTCCAAGGGTTTTGCAGGCACAGATTTAGATGTTAAATTTTAGGCTTTCAACATCCATATATGCACTTTCCTAAAATTTCAGTAGCTGAAATTGAGTCTGAGTTCACAATAGCTTTTCTCTCAGTTGACAAAACAAAGGCATTTCTTCTCATTCATCCAAAAATCTTTCCTGGTATATAGAAATCTCAAGAGTGCCAACTAAAGGAGGAGGCTTGCTAAGGATGGATCAAGTCCCCATTACCTGGTAAGATGTCCTGTCTTATACATACTGCATCACTCTTAAGGGTGAAGCTTGTTCTTGGAAAGTGGCTATGTTTGTCCTTGTTGGCATACTCAGAAGTCAGATATGTGATAGAGTATGGTAGTAGTGATAAATTTATTTAAGTCCCTGACTATTGAGATTGCGTAACTCTGAGGGAAGGTCCCATAAGAGCAAAGCAAAGTGGTAGAAAATATTGAACACTGCAAACAGCTTTAAAAAATATCTAAATACAAATTCATTTCAACTACTCAGCATATTTATTCTTAGACATATATAGTTAGCTGAGAACAAAAAGCACCTTCCAACAGCCAAAGCAGTATAGATTGGCGTTATGGATTCTTTTAAATATAACTAGGATATTTCCCAGCACTATCTAGATTTTTAAGACATAGTGGGTAAAACCCATGGATGAAACTTCTGTGTGATTTCTTTAAAATTCTGATGTGTTATTTAATGGTAATTATTACTTTATCAAAAATATGTTTCAAAATGTTTATTTCAAATATAGTAAACTATTTTATCTCATGTAATATTTAGAATTTCCATTTCCTATTAACAAAAAAGAGGATAGCCAGTTATCGAATTTTTAGCAGGATATGCTTTTTCATTAAGTACGTAAGTAAAGTTTGATTATAATGTCTAATGTGATTCTTATTACTCCTAAAAGCCAAGGATCAAAATATATTTACTGAATTTCATGCCTTTTTAATCATACTTCTTGCTTCATAAAGAACACAATTTTAGCAACATTTTACATTTTCATGAGGTAGAAAATGAGTAATAGGACATTGATTTATTACCTTAAAACTTATTAGAGAATGGATGTATTAATTACATTAGCTCTATAATAGTTTAATAACTTATTAGAGAATGGATGTATTAATTACATTAGTTCTATAATAGTTTAATCCTGAATAATTTTAATAATATATTTTGCAAGATGTAGTCTTTTATTCTGTATCTATTTAAAAAAAACATATTCCCTGAAATACATAATAATATGCTTATTGCAATTGAAAAATAGAATCAGACTTTTTCTGATGGAAAATAGATTTTATATGACTGATAGGTAGAAAATAAGCGTCAGCCTTCTTAACTAAGTTATATGGCAGAGAATTCTCATAACCTGAATAGCAAAATCTGTAGCTCCAGGGTTTTGATGAAAGTATATTTAAAGCTTGTGATTAGATAAAAGTATTTCATCAGAAAGTAATGCAACTGCAAAGTATACTAAGGTTCACAATATTATGCTCTTTTTCAATTCTTTCTGAAGTTACACATGATGCTTTTAAATTGAAGAGTAACAAATAACAATTCTCTAAATTTGGATAAAGACTATATTTCCTGATATATAAAACGTAAATGACTCAAATGTCTAACTCATAAAGAAAATTTTGCAATTCAAGTGGCTTCCGATTTTTCACATTCCACAAAATCAAAGAAGGATCCAATTAAATTGTACATCATATATATTATCTTAAAAAACTTTTGATGATAGAGCATTGTGTTTATTTTGGTTTATAACCAGGAAGGAGTTTTAAAAAATCAAGTGACACAGATTTTTAAAAGAAAACATAATATTCATACCATATATGTGTGAACGTGGTTTCTCAGGGCTTACATTTACAGAAGTAAATAATGGATAAAGAATCAATGGTGACCCTATTTGATGTTGGCAATAAGCCATTTTCATCCATCGATACATGTACTAACTGAGAAAAAAAAATTTCTCTCATTGGAGGACACTTATACTAAAATTCTACTTCCTATATTTTACTTACTAAAATTTGTAAAATATAACTGTTGTTTAGATCAAATATTTACAAATAAGAATTGTAATGACAACTTATTCCAGAAATAATTTGATCACATGAAGACTTAAGGTCACAGGAAATTAAACCAATTTGAAATTTTTATATATACATTTTGTTTTACAGTTGTTTGATACCATGATTAATGAAAGACTTTCAACATTACATTTATATAAAATTATCTCAAGGAAGTAGAGTGAAATTTTGAAAAACTCAAAGAGGAAATAAAGCAATGATTAAAATTTTCAATTGATAATATAAAGCTTGCTCATGTATTCTTTAAAAAGGATGATTGTAGTGTTGAATTGACTTAGAATCCATAAGATGAGAGCTAGGGCCATGGAAGGAGGTGTTAGTCTGGCCTGGGGAGAGAGAAACCATGGAGAAGAGGCAGCCACTGTCAGAGATCCTTCTAGAAGCACAGAAAAATGGGAGGAGGGACGCCCTAGCTTCTTTCTTCCTCCTGCTGCCTATTTTATTGGCTGAATCTAGCCCCGAACTAGCTGGTAAGGAAGCTTGAGAAATATAGTTTCAGGGGGAGGGCATCAAATAGATCAAGAGCCAACAAACAAATGACATTACACAAGTTAAAATTTGAAGACAACTGGTTGGAGCCGAAGCCCCCACTATGGAAGATTAAGAATTAGCTCCTTTTTATGAGCCACTCCATACACTTTCCATTTTCTCCTCGTCCCAATATAGTTATATCATAATTATGATCATATCAATAGCCAACGTTAACATTACTATGTTTAACAAATGTTTTACATCTGAGCCATGCAGTATACTGAACACATTTTTTCCCCCTGTGTATCTAATATTAAAAACAAACAAAAAAATCCAGATATACACAGTAGTATAGTAAACCTCTAGGTACCCAGTGCCCAGCCACAATAATCACAACCTCAGGGCCACTCTTATTTTATCAATGTTCCACTTCATATCACATTTTTTTTTGGTGGGGAGGTGGTAAATTCCAGACTAGTAATTGTCTTTTGTTAATTTTTTATTGTTTATCATTAATTCAGCCTAAACTCTCCACCAGTTGTTCAAATCCCTTCTCAAGGCATTCAGATATACTGGTTATTCTACCAGTTTTAAAGAAGGCTTTCCTGGGACCTTCTCACCTGCTCCAATCTGGACAGGTTTCTCTCTCTCTCTGGTATACGTCTGTTATTCTGGGATCTTTAACCTTTTTCTCCTCACCCTGCTCTCTGAATTTCAAGTCTTCCTTTTTTATGTATGTATGAATTTGATTTTCCAATTAATTTTGATAGTGTTCATATTTCAGATGCCTGATGAAAAAAGAGGTAGGTATGGTAAACTTTTTGAGACATTGTGTGTTTGAAAATGTCACTCTACCCTCATTCTCAACTAATAGAGTGATCATATATAGAATTTGGGGTTGGAAAATATTCTTCCTCCAATCTCTAAGGCATTCGTCCGTTGTCTCCGAGCTTCCAGTGTTGCTGTTGAGAAGTCCCAAAGCCATTTTGAGTCCTGATTATTTTCTCCCTTCTCCATGACTAGTTTTCTAATTTTCTTATTTTTTCTAATTTTCTAGTTCTTTGTCTTTTTGCTCTACTCCAAGGGAAATTTCCTTAATTTTATCTTTAAACACCTCTATTTAATTTTTAACTTCTGCTATCATATTTTAAATTTCTAATAGTCCTTTTTTGGTCCTCTGGTCTTTTTTTTTTAAGTATTCTGTTCTTGTTCCATGAGTCCAAATCTTTTCTTACCCCTGAGCATATTAATGATATCTTCTTTCTTTCTTTCTTTGGCCACGTCGTGTGGCTTGCGTGATCTTAGTTCCCCCACCAGGGATTGAACCTGGGCCCCTTGCAGTGAAAGCACCAAGTCCTAACCCCTGGACTGCCAGGGAATTCTCTGATACCTTATTTTTTTTAAAAAATTGACTAATTTTTGGCTGCGTTGGGTCTTCGTTGCTGCACATAGGTTTTCTCTAGTTGCAGTGAGCGGGGCTACTCTTTGTTGCAGTGCACGGGCTTCTCACTGCCGTGGCTTCTCTTGTTGCAGAGCATGGGCTCTAGGTGAGCAGGCTTCAGTAGCTGTGGCTCATGGGCTTCAGCAGTTGTGGTTCACAGGCTCTACAGTGCAGACTCAGTAGTTGTGGCACATGGGCTTAGTTGTTCCATGGCATGTGGGATCTTCCCAGACCAGGGCTCGAACCCGTGTCCCCTGCATTGGCAGGCATATTTTTAACCACTGTGCCACCAGGGAAATCCTGATACCTTATTTAAAAAAAAATTTTTCCTCCCTGTAGTTTGTTTTCTCTAAAAAATTTGCTTTTTGTTTTCCTTTGTGTTTATTTTGGTATATCATTAATTTTAGACCCATGTTCTCTAATACAGTAGCCACTAGATATATGGACTATTGAGTAATTGAAACGTGGCTAGTTCAAACTGAGATGTACTGTAAGTGTAACACACACTCTGGATTTTGAGAAATTAGAATGAAAGAAAGGATGTAAAATATGTCATTAATATTTCTACATTTCTTACATGTTGAAATGATAATATTAGGGATAAATAAAATATATTATGAAAATTTTTACTAATTTAAATGTGGCTACTAGAGAATTTCAAAGTACATATGTGGCTTGTATTTCTAATGGGCAGTCCTGAGTTACACCCTTTCTCAGATGTCTGGCGAATTTTGGTTTTGTGCACGTATGTGGTATGCAGACATACTTATTATAACAGGTTTATTGAGATCTAATTCACATGCCATAAGTGTGCCCTTTTAAAGGGTACAATTCAGTAGTTTTTAGTATATTCACAGAGTTGTACAATCATCATCACTATCAAATAACAGAACATTTATATCACCCCAGGAAGAAACCCTGTACCCATTACCACTCACTCCCTATTCCCACCTCCCTCCAGTCCCTGGAAACCTCTATCTATTTTGTTTCTATGGATTTATCTATTCAGGACATTTCACATAAGTGGAATTATACATTATATGGCCTTTTGTGACTGGCTTCTCTCACTTTGTATAATGTTTTCAAGGTTCATCCAAATTGGCATGTATCAGTACTTTATTCCTGTTTATTGCTGAATACTATTATATTGTATGGATATACCACATTTTATTTATCCATTCATCCATTGATGGATATTCGGGTTATTTCTCCTTTTTGCCTTTTGTAAATAATGTTGCTATGAACATCCATTGCTATGAACCCATGTCCTCACAAATACTTGTATTTGTATTTGTGAGGACATGTGTTTTCATTTCTCTTGGGCAGAGACCTAGGAGTGCTCATATTTTCACAATGAGGCACTATAAACCTGGCTGGACTCTCTGAGCATGGATGTGAGGTTAGTACAGTGTGACCCTCCCTGTATGGAGATGAGGTTTCATTTCCTTTGGGCTGGAAAGATTTCACAGAAAAGCTCTCCAGTGCCTCACTAGTATCCTGCAGGGACCTTCTCTCTGACAGTGTTCTGGAAATTAACTGAGAGAAGAGGGTTTGGTTTTTCAACATAATATTCAGTTATTCCTCCTGTTTCCATATTACACTTTCACCCTTGCCTATCTCTGACCTCCTCCAATTAGAAACTCTCTGGTTTCTGTTCACTAGGAAGAAGGTAGGAGAGTGGTAGTACTTGACTGTACAGAGTGGAGGAAGGGATCAGGACCTCACCCTTCTTAACCAGGCTTTTCTCTGGATTTAATGCCACCAATAAGGCCTAGTTCCAGAGATACTTGCAGTGATTAGTTCTAGAGCCTTTGGTAGATCCTGTGGAATAAATCCGTTTTCTTCTTGGCTTCCCCACTGCCAGTTTAGGATTTAGCTTTCTTAGCTTTCCTTATCGCTTCCCAGATTCCAAAGTTTTGTGACTGTGGTCTTCTCGCCCACATTGTTTTGTTCTTGTGGGTGTATGCCTTAAAAATCTCTTCTGTGCAACTTTAGAAGGCTTTAGAAGGGACTGAAATTAAATGCATGTACTCGATCAGTCATCTTTACCCAAAGCCTCTGTTCCATGCATTTCTCATGTATTGTTTCAAATGCTTCCTCAGATCTTTCCTCAAATTGGCAAACCAAAGCATCCTTCAAGACTCTTGTACCCTATTGGGGTACCTGTAATTTTGGAAGATACAATTATTTGTAGTTATTTGATTCCCCCACTAAATTAAAAGCTGTTTGAAAGCAGGAATTGGAGACTTCCCTGGTGGTCCAGTGGTTAAGAATCTGCCTTCCAATGCAGGGGACGTGGGTTCAATCCCTGGTCACGGAACTAAGATCCCACATGCTGCGGGGTAACCAGGCCTGTGTGCTGCAACTACTGAGCCTGCACACCACAACTAGAGAGACTGCATGCCGCAACTACAGAGCCTATGCGCTCTGGAGCCTGCGCGCCACAACTAGAGAGAAGCCCGCACGCTCCAACGAAGACCTGATGCAGCCAAAAATGAAGGGAGGGAGGGAGGGACTGACTTTTTTCTTTGTCTCTCCTGATGCTTAGCACAGTGCCTGGCTCTCTCAGAGCCCTCAGTAAATGCTTGTTGAATTTGATTAGCATGTAGAGGACTGAACAATGGTGGCATGGGCAGATGAGGGCTTTAGGAGGAAAGGAAGACCCAGATGCCCAAATTACTCACTTTTCATGCAAGGTTTTACTCCATCTACTCTCTGCTTTTGCTCGTAAAGAAGCTTGTCTATTTAGGGATTTTCAACTTTGGAATTTTATGGATGCAAGCCAGGGACAAATTATATCTACCCTGTCCACCACCAACAGATGGTATCAGTGGTCCCATGTACATTGTCCCTTTGGATGTGTAGACAAGTGGACTTAGGGGCAGTTTAGGAAGTCCACAGGTTTAGGAACTTCCAGAACCTAACCTGCTCATGAGCTTGCGGAGTTTCTATAACATGCTATCTATCTTCTTTGATGTCATGGTTATTCTAAAGAAATTATCTCTTAAATGACTGCCTTTCCCCTGCCCTTTGCTATCTTCTGATATCATTCCCCTCAGGCCTTCGGGCCAGGTTGACTTGCAATCAGCTTTCAAGTGAGCAAGGGAATAGAGATGGTTCCGTCTGAGAAGGTGGCTGCCTCAGTCTCCAGATCCCTCCCTGATGCTGCTGTTGCTGTTCTTACTCTGCTGCCACCCTTGTGTGTGCATTTTCTTGCCTTTTTTGATACGTTCTCTGTGCAACCACATGAGTTGGCTTTGGACCTCCAATCTGCTTTGCACTTGGGCCATATATTCTCTTGGCTTTCCAAGATTTTCACTTACAGTGGTCTGGCCCTTCAGTTTCATGTTTGACTTCTAATATCCTCAATGGCCTGGTGGAGTAAGCACTGAGTTCCCTTTTTGTCTGGCTTCTCAGCACTGGCTACCCCACTCCAGATCCAGCCTTCCTCGTCTCTGCTATCAAAACCATTTCCTGTACTGTGCATTCTCAATCCACCCAGTCACAAATTGGCAAATGGGAATGACCCAGGACTAAATGCTGTGACACTTCCTTGGGACTTAGGAAAAAACTTGGACTAGAGTTCAGACATAGACAGTTATGTTGGATGCCTTGGAAAAGGTGACTGGGGGGCAGATTACAGGCTGCACCAGACTCAACAATAGGGCGTGAGCTGAGGAGGGCACTGGTTCAAGGACTGGAGTGATGTTATATCTGAACCACCCTGAGGCACCCTAAGTGTTTAGGGTAAGAGAAGGATGCAAAATAAAACAACTAGAGGGCTTCCCTGGTGGCACAGTGGTTGAGAATCTGCCTGCTAATGCAGGGGACACGGGTTCGAGCCCTGGTCCGGGAAGATCCCATATGCCGCAGAGCAACTAGGCCACAACTACTGAGCCTGTGCGTCTGCAGCCTGTGCTCCGCAACAAGAGAAGCTGCGATAGTGAGAGGCCCACGCACCGCGATGAAGAGTGGCCCCAGCTTGCCACAACTAGAGAAAGCCCTCGCACAGAAACGAAGACCCAACACAGCCAAAAATAAATAAATAAACAAATTAATTAATTAATTAAAAACAACTAGGTCTCAACATTAGGATGCTCGCGTGACTGTACTAAAAGACCCCCTTCTCTTACTTTCCAAACAGCGAGACGTAAGGCAGTAAACTTTCCCCCATCAGCAGGAGATGTGGGAAGCAGAGGTGAAAAGCCAGTCAGGGCCACTACATGAGTGGTCTGAGAGTATGGGCAGCATAGAGAATCATGGCAGGTGACATTCAGTGATGGAGAGTCATAGCCAGGCAGTTACCGAGCTCCAGGTGGCAGCAGCAGTGACGGTATAGGATACAAGGACACAGGAATAAAGGTTAGGTCAGTGGTTCCTCGTAAGTAGCCCCAGGGGAATGTAGGAAGCACTCTAGGCCAAGTGATTAGAAAACAGATCAGAGGGATGGCAAGGGTTCGGCTGGAATGTAAGGACAGCAGAGGAACAGGGAAAATTACACGTGAACCCATAACCCCCCTATTTTGGGCCTCTCAGCAAAACGTAATAAAGGGAAAAGGGGTTCTCTTAGCGCTTGCCCCTTAGAAAGTAAGAGGTTATATAATCCAGGAGGACCTAAGGATAAAATGTTACTGTGGTCGTAACCTTTGGTTCATAAACTGATAAGACCTGGGGTTATATGCACATTATCTCGGAAACTACACTGCCGAGTGCCAAATGGTCCAAGCGAAATTTAATATTTATGACTCATTGTGGAGCTCGTAATCACTTGCCGACTGACTTTCCTATTTATTACAATTGTACATAGCCATTTCCTTCCGATGTGAAAAGAAAACACACACACACATAAACACACATACACAGAAATGCCTTATTAAAAAGACTGGAGGGCAATAGGGTAGAAGAGTGTTAAAAAATTGAAAATGACAATTACAATTTCCCCATGAGTGGCCCACATTTTAAAGTGTGCTGTCTATCTGCAGTGCTGTTCTCACCTCTGTTGTGCATTGTTTGTGTCCCTTTGGCACGTTAAGTTATTGGAAAAGATAACAGTCTTGCATTTATCTTGCAACTTATTTGTAGAGATGCAAAATACTTGTCTGTGGTTGTGTAGTCTTCAGTTTCTATATGAATGCATTTTCCAAGACGTCTATGTGGGAATCACAACGTCCCAGTTTTTTTGTTGAATTGATAAATCCCAAACCACCAGCCCATTTGGATATAGTCTTCATAGCCCACAGACACTTGCTGTCAGTACAATTTGGAGCCGGGAGTTGGGAGGAGGATGAAGTTTCACAAATCAGACAAAGAGTCGGTTCAGACTCCAGGCAAGGGAGGGCTGAGATGTTAACAAAAGCAACAAGCAGAGGAAGAAGTTAGGAGGATATCAAGTCAAGGAGATCACCTTCCAGAGGAGCAAGACTAGATCCAGGGTGAGGTGCAGAGTTTGGATCCTTAGAGAAGAGTCAGGGCACCGAGTCAGATGAAGATGCTGGTGATATCTGAGCAAGGCTTACCACTTACCAGATGTGTTACCTTAGGCTAGTCACTTAATCCCTCTGTATCCCAACTTGCTGAATTTTTAAAATGGGCATAATAGTAACCACCTAAAGTTGATAAAGATTAAGGGAATTGGTATTTGTAAAATTATTTTAAAGTGGCTTCAAATTAGTCTTCAAAGAATGATAAGAGAGCTGAGCATTGGGTTTCAATAAATGAACCATACTTCAGCTTCACCAGACTATGTCTGGGTCTGTATCTCCCATGTGCAGCAGAGGGTCTGGAGCACACAATAGGTGCTCAGCAAACACTTCATGAATTGCCTTGATTTCACATGATGGCCTGTAAGCTGTAAGCCAGACACTTGCTTGACACAGCCCAGTCTGGCTGGTACTTTGAGATGCTGGGTCTCCGGCAGCGTGTTGCTCATCCTGGACTCAGCCTTTGCCTTTGGGCCAGTGCTACTACAGACTGGCATCCGAGTGAATGGGACTTTCTCTTGGGCACTGGCTGCTTTCCTGTCACAGTGGGCTCACCAAGTAACCATCAGTTTAGGGATGTTATATGCTGAGTCTGTTTTCTTAATATCAACTATAATAACATACTAGTATGTTGTTATTAGCGACCCAACATCTTTTTAAGTTGGCAAATCTGTGCTTTCAATATGGTAACAGTCTCTGTCTCCATAGTGATTGAAGAAACTGTCAAAATGTTCAATATCCTCTTTAGTAATCTCAGCTGGGCATAATAAATAAATCATTCCATATCAATCAAAATCTACTGAGGGCCCCCAGCTGTCCAACAGTGTGCACAGGTGTGCAAAGGTAAGATTTTAGGCTTCATGTCTCTAGCTCCTGGCATCACGCCTGGCACTTAATAAGGCACTGAAAAAATGCTTGTGGGAAGAACTGACTAGCTTTTAGGAACTGATGTAGGGCTCAGGAAATGCAGTCCTGAAATACATGTAATCATTAAACACGTCATTTATTGAGTTCCTACTAGGTGCCAGGCAGTCTTCTAGGATCTGGGGATAAAGTGAGGAACAAAACAGACTACCTGTGTGGGGCTTACATTTCATAGATGATACAAATAGAACCAAAAATTTTAAATAAAGATAAGTACTATGATTAAAATACCACAATGTAATGGGAAACGTATGAGATTAGCCATCACTCAAGATACTCTGAGGCAGTGATTCTTAAGCAGAGACTTGAAATGACCAGAATGTTTCAGACATGCAACCACCTAAAGTGGGGGTCAGCTTGGAGTGTTAGCGGAAAAGAAAGAAGGCTGCTGTCTAGCAAGTGAGGGCAAGTGGGAGGTCAGAGGGGGAGGCAGGGGTCTGAGAGAACAGGGCTTCGTAAGTGGTTTGGATTTTATTCTACATGCCGTGGGACACTTTTCGGGAGATGGGTTTGTGTAGGGAAGTGAATTTCTTGCTGAGGCCAATCTAGTAGCTCAGGAGAGAGTGGCTCGCAGTGGGGTGACTGTGGAGTTGGGAAGACCAGTTACGAGGCTATGGCAGTGGTCCTCGTCAGAGAAAATAATGGCTTGGACTCGGATAGTAGCAGTGGGCTTAGAGAGAAGTAGATGAATTAAAGCGATGTTTTGGAGTTAGAGCCAATAAGACTTGATAATGTGTTGGATGTTGGAGGTGAAAAAAAGGGAGGAATAAGGAAGTCTCCTGGATTTTTAGCTTAAGCAATTAGATGGTTTGTGATGCCATACACTGAGATGAAGAGAACTAGGGGAAGAATGGGTTTGGAAGGGTTAGAAATCAATGATTCTGTTTGGGGCATATTAAGTTCAAGATCTAATTACTTTTTTCACAGTTTTTAATTTTTATCTCAGTGAGCTACGTGGCAATTCACTGGAGTAGGCTTATCTATTAAATTTTTAGTGGAAAAAAGCAATTATTGGAGAGACTGAAAGAAATGGCTTAGATCTCAAAGAGCACAGATAGGAGGCTGCAGGGACCCTTCCATTCCAATGAGCCCTGGGGCTCCCATATGAGAAGTTGAAAAGCAACTCACAGAATTCTCTCTAGCTTATTGTGGTTTTCTCAGAACCATTCTCTTCAGGGAAAAAAAAACAAGAAAAAAAAAAAAACACAAGAAATGTGCTTACACCATATTGCACATTCTTTTCCTGGAAAAATCAATCAAAGCTGTGTTTATTGCCCTGGCTTGCTGTATATGGAAATGAGAATTCTCAAGTACTATGAATGATGTCTATCTGCATCAGTACACATGGTGCCCTGAACCTTAACACGTCTCTTTAGAATTAGTTCAGTAATAGTTCCCACACTTCTCAAGATGGGAAAATTTCTTAATCTTTGTATAAATATTCTTTCTAAGTGAAGGATATTCTTTTTTTCTACCTCATATAGATTTTTTTTTCTTGGAGGGCATATTCCTACCAGGAGCTCTCAAACTTCCAAATACTGAAGTATGGCGTTTAAACTGCAAAGTTGCTTATTGGGCAGAAGGATGATATGCCCAGTAAGAGCCAGGGTTTGTAAATTAATGAATAGTAAATAATTACATTTGTCTTTAGTGTGTTCACAAAGTTGTACAACCATTATCGCCATCTAATCTAGCATGCTTTCATCACCCCAAAAAGAAAATGATTCACAGTCCCTCCTCATTTCCCCCAAATTGCCCCTCTCCTGACCCCTTTGCCTACTTTTTGTCTCCATGGATTGCTTACTTTGGACATTTCATACAAATGGAATCATACAATATGTGGCCTTTTGTGTCTGGCTTTTTTGACTTAGCATCAGGTATTAAAAGTTGATTTATATGTAAAGTAGTATCTCATGGTTTTGATTTGCATTTCCCTAATAACTAATAATATTGTGCATTTTTCTTGTGCTTTTTGGCCATCTGTATACCTTCTTTGGAACAATGTCTATTCAGTTCCTTTGCCCACTTTTCAATTGGATTGACTGTCTTTTTATCATGGAGGGACAGATATTCTTTATGTATTCTGGATCCTAATCCCTTATCACATATATGATTTGCAAATTTTTTTTCCAGTTCCACGGGTTGTGTTTTCACTTCCTTGATGGTGTCTTTTGAGGCACAAAATTTTTTAACTTTGATGAAATCCAATTTATTTTTTCCTTCTGTTGCTTGTACTTTCAGTGTCATGTCTAAGAAACCACTGCTTAACCCAAAGCCACAAAGATTTATGGCTTTTTTCCCTAACAGCTTTGTAGTTTGGGCTTTACATTTAGTTCTCCAATCCATTTTGAATTAGTTTTTGTGTATGGTGTGAGGCTGGGATCCATTTCAAATTTTTATATGTGGATATCCAGTTTTCACAGCACCATTTGTTAAAAAGACTGTCCTTTTGCCATTGAATAGTCATGACACTTTTATAAAAAAACTCTTTGATCATATATGTGAGGGTTTATTTCTGGGCTCTCTACTCTATTTCATTGGTCTACATGTGTGTCTTCATTCCAGTACCATATTGTTTTGATTACTGTAGCTTTGTAGTAAGTTTTGAAATCAGGAAGTGAGAATTCATCCAGTTTTGTTCCTTTTCATGATTGTTTCAGCTCTCTGGGGTCTCTTCAGATTCCACATGAATTTTAAGATGAGTTTTTCTATTTCTGCAAAAAAGTCACTGGAATTTAGATAGAGATTGCATTGAATCTGTAGATCAATTTGGGGGACAATTGCCATTTTAAGATTATTAAGTCTTCCAATCCATGAACACAGGATGTCTTTCAACTTATGGAGAACTTTTAAATTTCTTTCAGTGATGTTTTGTAGACTTCAGTACACAAGTCTTGCACTTGTTAAAATTATTCCTATTTTATTCTTTTTGATGCTTTCATAAATAAAATTGCTTTCTTAACTTCATTTTCAAATTGTTCATTGCTGTTGTACAGAAAAACAATTAGCTGTTGCATATTGATCTTGCCACACTATTAATTTTAATAGCTTTTGGGAGTTCCTTAGTATTTTCTATACGGGATCATGTCATTTGCAAATAGAGATAGTGTTACTTTTTTCCCTTCCAATTTTGATACCTTTTCTTTCTTTTTCTTGCCTGATTCCACTGGCTAGGACCTCCAATAAAATGATGAATAGAAGTGACAAGATTGTACATCCTGTCCTGTTCTGGATCTTAGAGGAAAAAGTTTCAGTATTTCACCATCAAGTATAGTGCTGGCTCTGAGTTTTTTAGATGGCTTTTATCAGTTTGAAAAATTCCTTTCTATGCCTAATTTGTTGAGTGTTGTTATCATGAAAGGTTGTTGGATCTTGTCAAATGTCTTTTTCTGCATCAGTTGAGATGATCATGTGGTTTTTGTTCCTTATTCCATTAATATGGTGCATTACATTGATTGATTTTTGTAAGTTAAACCAATCTTTCATTCCTGAAATAAATCCCATTTGGTCCTGGTGTATAATCCTTTTTAAATGTTGCTGGATTTAGTTCACGTGTGTTTTTCTGAGGAGATTTATGTCTATATTTGCAAGGGATATCGATCTGTACTTTTCCTTTCTTGTGATTTCTTTGGTTTGGGTGCCAGAGTAACCGTGGCCTTATAGAATGAGTTGGGAAATATTTCCTCCTTGTATTATTTTCTTAACATGTCTGGCTTATTTCATATAGGATAATATTTTCGTGATTCATCTATATTGTGGCATGTATCAGAACTTGATTCCTTTTAAAGGTTGAATAATGCTTCTCTGGTTGTATATATCACATTTTGTTTATTCATTCATCTGTTGATTGAGACATGGGTTATTTCTACCTTTTAGCTACTGTAAACAACACTGTAATAAATATTGGCATACAAGTATTTGTTTGAATCCTTGCCTTCAATTCCTATGAGTATATACATAGGATTAGAAAATCTCAGTCATATGATAATTCTGTGTTTAGTTTTTTTAGGAACTGAGAGTTCATTCTTTTTAAACATTTCATAAAATTCATGAGTGAAGCCATATGGGACTGAACTCTTCTTTGTAGAAAGAAATTTTCAGCTTTATTGAGGCACAATTGACAAATACAATTGTAAAATATTTAAATTGTACATTGTGGTGATTTGATATACGTATACATTGAGGAAGGATTTCCACCATCTAGTTGGTTAACACACCCATCACCTCACTTTTTTTTTTTTAATGAGAACATTTACATTCTACTCTCTTACCAAGTTTCAATCTTATAATATAGTGTTATCAGCTATAGCCACGTTTCATATTAGATCCTCAGAATTTATTCACTTTATAACTGTAAATTGTACTCTTTTTACCAGCTTCTCCCTATTTCCCCACCTCCTCCATCCCAAGCACTTTTCCATTCTCTGTTCTGATGTGTTTGAATTTATTTTTTTTTTTAGATTCCACATATAAGTGATGTTATGTAGTATTTGTCTTTCTTTGACTGGCTTATTTCACTTAGCATAATGCCCTGAAGGTCCATCCAATATCACAAATGGCAGGATTTCCTTATTTCTCATAGCTGAATAATATTCCACATTGTATGTGTATATACATATATCAGATTTTCTTTATTCATCCACTGATGGACTCTTAGGTTGTTTCCATGTTGTGGCTATTGTGAATAATGCTTCAATGAACATGGGGGAGCATATATCTTTTTGAGTTAATGTTTTCATTTCCTTTGGATAAATACCTAGAAGTGGAATTGCTCAATTATAGGGTAGTTCTATTTTAAGTTTTTGAGGAACTGCCACACTGTTTTCCATAGTGGCTGTATCAATTTACCACCAACAGTGCTCAAAGGTTTCCTTTTTTCCACATCCTTGCCAACGCTTATCTTTTGTCTTTTTGATGACAGCCATTCTAACAAGTGAGGTGATAACTCACTGTGGTTTTCATTTGCAGTTCCCTGATGATTAGTAATGTTAAAAACCTTTCTAAATACCTGTTGGCCATTTGTATGTCTTCTCTGGAAAAATATCTATTTAGTTTCCTCTGCCCATTTTTTGTCTAGATTGTTTGGTTTTTTGCTTTTGAGTTATATGAGTTCTTTATATATTTTGGATGTTAATCCCTTATCAGGTATATGATTTGCAAATATTTTCTCCCATTCTGTAGGTTGTAGGAAAGTTTTGGATTACCAACCAATTTACAACCTGAATTGTACAAAAAGACTGACTCTCCCATGAGGAAGAATGGACTCCTCCTGCCTGACTGCCTTGAGCTGGAACACTGGTCCTTTCCTGCCTTTGGCCTCACACTGAAAGATCAGCTATTTCTGGGTCTTGAACCTGCTGGAATTTGGACTAGAAGAATACCATTACTTTTCCCGGTTCTCAAGCCTTCAGACTTGAACTGACACTATATCACTGGCTCTCCTGGGTCTCTAGCTTGTGACTACACATCTTGGGACTTGTCAGACTCCCTGAATGAGCCAATTCCTTATAATAAATCTCTCTCCACACACACTAGTATTGTCTTATAATCATTTTTATTTCTGTAAAGGCTGTAGGGATGTCCCGTTTTCCATGCCTAGTTTTAGTAATGTGAATTTTTTTTTTTGCTTGATAAGACTAAACGTTTGTTAATTTTGTTTATATTTTTGAAGAAAAACTTCTGCTTTGTTAATATTCTCTACCGTTTTTCTATTCTGTTTCATGTATTTCCACTCTAATCTTTATTATTTCCTTCCTTCTGGTTAATTCGTGTTTAGAATGTTCTTTTGTTTCTTAAGGTAGAATGTTAAGTTACTGATTAGATATCTTTTAAAAACATATAGGTGTTTAGAGGTATAAATTTCTCTCTAAACACTATTTTAGCAGTATCCTATAAGGTTTGTTGAGTTTTAGTTTTAGTTCAATGTATTTTGTAATTCCCCTTGTGATTTCTTTGACGTATTGATTATTTAGGAGTGCGTTGTTTAATATCCACATATTTGCAAATGTGCCAAATATTCTTCTATTTTTGATTTCTAATTTTATTCTGTTGTGGTTGGAGAACAAACTTTCTATGATATCCATCCTTTTAAATTTAGTAAGACTTATTTTATGGCCCAGCATATGGACTAGCCTTGAGAATGTCTTAATTTGGCTATCTTTGGTAGAAATGAGGGTGATTTTTAGAGAAAAACTATCTTTCAGTAATATAGTTTTGTGGATATTAAGTTCTAGTGCTGTTAATTGTCTTTGAGATATTACTATTTACTAAGACTCATTCTTCGATGGCTCCTTGTTGCTATGTTACATTATTGCAAAAGTTTAATTGAATTATTAAAAGGACATTCTAAGCTTGTTTCTCAAGTTTATCACAGCATTCTATCTTTAGATGAAGAACAGATGTCCCATGACCTACAACCAGGTCATAATCATGTATGCTGAAAAAGACACCATTCAAAGCACTCTCTCCAACATAGATGGAAGGGCCCTTATCAGGTACTCTTAACTAGCTCATGCCCAGCAAAACTGAAGGGAATTGACTCTCAGATTTATATTTCCCACCTAAAAAGGACCCCTGCGCCAGACTGATCTATAGGGAGGACTGCTGACCTCAAACTCACTTTAAAACAATGCTCAGAGAAGAAACAACACCCACACCGGGACAAGATGACACCACCAGAAATAGATAGCTAGCCCAAGATTCTGGACCTGACCTGAATGATTATTTATGTTTTCTTGACTTCTTAGACTTTTGCATATAAGCCAATGTTTTTCTATCATAGGCATGATCCTACACATACAGGTTTTTAAAATTAACCTAATTTCTGGATTTGTGGTCAATTACCTACGTCCAGTACTTCTGGTTTACCTTGGTGAACTTCTTTTCTCCAAGCCTCTGATTGGATGACACTTAGAAAATTTATTTTAGAGGAAGGGAGTTATAGTTCTGTTCGAGCCACTATTGATATTACTAGGTGGTATTCCCTCATTTGGCCTATCAATAATATTTGCTCTGATCTTGACCATAAAGATCAATTTTCTTTAAAAGTTACTCAAGCTTGGTCAGAGCAATGAGCTAAGTTTTGGTAAAACAAACAAACAAAAATAACTTCCCAATTATCAGGAGGTGTTCTCCCTCAATTATGGGATGGATTTATATAGATAACACCAAGCTCTGGTCATTTAAGTTTAAAGGCCCCCTTATGTTGGGAACAATTAAGTAGTTCTAGAGAATATAATGCATTTAGGGAATCTTTTTTTTTTTTGCGGTACGTGGGCCTCTCACTGCTGTGGCCTCTCCCATTGCAGAGCACAGGCTCTGGACGCGCAGGCTCAGCGGCCATGGCTCACGGGCCCAGCCGCTCTGCGGCATGTGGTATCCTCCCAGACCGGGGCATGAACCCATGTCCCCTGCATTGACAGGCAGACTCTCAACCACTGTGCCACCAGGGAAGCATTTAATGACCCACATGAAAAATCAGATTTCTGCCTTAAGTGATCATCTTCCTAGACTTAGTGATCTTTTAAGGACCTGGTTTGGTTCTGAAGTTCTTGACTTAAATTCTTACTTATGACCTTATTAATGTTACTAGTTATATTACTTGTATTCTGCCTATTTTGTGAGATTGTTGTTTCTTGTATTACTCAATGTGTAACCATCTGACAAAACTGATGACTAAGTGATTTGAAATGATTCACTAAATATATAGTTCTATATAAGATCAAAATGACTATAATAGTACAACTCTAGATATGGGAAGAAGCAACAAGGGAGAATCATGTCCTAGACCGTAACAGACTAGTAAGAGTAGTAGGGGTCCAGAGACTTTAATGGCTACCATTAGAAGAAAGCAGTCCAGTCATAGCACATACATACATGCATACAAAAGCACTAAAGTCATTAACTTGAGATTTCTATTCTTTGTGACTAGCAGTCATCTTTTATTCAAGATGTATGCTTGACACCACGTATTCTCTGGCTAAAAATCATATACATACTGGCTTCTCCCCTACCTCTGGGGAGCAGTTCCCTCAGAGCTACTGAGAGGCTCTCCAGGCTATAGTCCTCAGTAAGGTCCCTGAATAAAACTTAAACTCACAACTCTCATATTGTGCATTTTTTAAGTTGACAGTTTGTCTGTGTCAAAATTTGTTGTTGACAATGGATGTTTTTAACAATATAGTGCGGCAATTCTGGAAATTAGATTCTCCTGCTTCCCCAGAGTTTGTTATCAGTTATTGCTGCTGTTGCTGTTTGTCGAGCGAGTTTTCTAGAACAGTTCTCTAAAGTCTCAGTTCTTTGTCCTCTGCAGCCACCGAAATCTCTGCTTGGTTGCTTCAGTGGTCAGCTAATGTTTGCACAGAGATCCCCTTAAATACCTGCAACGGGTAAGTCTCCCAGCCATTGCTGAGGTGTTCTGGGTGTGTGCTGTGGTATGCCTTCACCACTCAGTTTGCCACTCTGCCTTATCCTTCACTACAGCCTGAGATGAGTCTCAAGGTCAGACATACATATGTGTGCTTAAGGCTTTCTCAGGTCTCTCCAAAGTATGCACACAGCCCTGGGCATGTGCACAGCACTACACGTGTGTGGTCTTCTAGATTCCCCAGGAACATGTGGGAGTTTTCCAAACCTTTTTATAGATATCTCCTCCTCCAGCTTTTTGTTTTAACTTTTTTTAGTCAGCTTACCATTTGCCCCAACTTACCAGCTGCCCACTACCTCAGGCAGCTGAACCATTAAACGATCATTTTCAACAAACACCACTGGAGGCAAATCTGTCGTCCATGGGCAGAGCTCTGAGTCAGGTCAAATGAAGACAAGCCATGCAAGTGGAGTTTTCCAGGGAACTGCTAGACAGAATAACGACAATTCTCTGGAAGTAGGGCTTTGGAGGATCTTCAACCTCTTTCTGTCACCTCCAGAGGCTGCTAGGTTGCTGCTTTCCATGTGATAGTGGAAATGTTGGTTTTCAAGGAAACCAAGAAGGGGATGGGAATAGAGCAAGTTAAAATGCCACAAAGCTTGTTGTTTTTACTGATATTGGGCTGTGTTTCTTAAACTATCCCTGGATTGTTACAAACCTTTGGCTAATTTCTAGAGTTCTGAGGAAGTTGATTTGACAATTTTTTTTGCCAGTATTGGTGGTAAAAGTGTGGGTTAAGGGTTGATTCAGATAAATAAATGTTAATGCAGTGTGAAATAGTCACAATTGTCCTCAGATGGAATGGACTGCCTTAGAAGATAATGAATTCCCTGACCTAGTGATTTTTAAACAGAAGCTCAACAACAGATGGCCAGGAATATTACGGAGGAATTCTAACATCAGAAGAATGGCTGGGCAGGATCATGTTGTTTTGTGTTATTAAAATATTTTACTGTTGTTCAAATTTTTAAATATCCACAAAAGCAGAGAGAATAGTGCAATACATCCCTATTTACCTATTATTTAGACCTTACCACGTTAGCTTCATCAGTGCCCTTTTTGTTTTTCTTTACTGAAGTATTTAAGGCAAATCTCACACATCACGCAATTTTATCCCAGTATAATTCAGTCTATATCTCTAAAATGGATGGATTATTTTTAACATAAATGATTTATAAAAGCTACTCCGAGAGACCTGGCGTCCATCACAGGTGCTGTGGAATTTGGGAAGTTACAGAGACACTGAAGAGCCAGTTTACCCTGAATGAGTTGAGGATAAAAATCGGAGGGAGGCAGATACATAATTCCCCCAAATACATAACAACATTCTGAAAGATACCGTGGTGAAGGTTTAAATTCACCATCAAGTCAACACATCAAGATGGAAAATGCCTTAAGGCTTTATCAGCTGCTTTGTATATTCCCAAAGTATTATCTCAAGGGAATAACCCATGTTTTATTGCACTTTAAACCAACTTCAGCTTAGCTATAAATTTTAATGCTTTAAAAAATAAACAGTGCAAAGTTCTAGATAAAATTTTATCTTGGCTAATATTTAGGTTTGCACGCAAATTTCCACGAACTGCAGAAGGAATTCCATAAAAACTCTGCTGTCTGGCCATTGAAGAGTGTCAGGAGACCCAGAGATGGCAAGTTGTGCTTTCCTAACAATTGTAGATCTGCCCTCTTTCAAGTCACCTTCCTCCACACCAAGGCCTCTCTCAGGCTGGCCCAGGGTTGACTGTGGGGCCTTCTCCTTAGCTACATTTTGGTGGAATAAAAGAGTTGAATTCTTTGCTGAGTAGACATTATCTTTTATAGCTATTATTATGTAAAAAAAGCAACTCTTTTAATGTTTGTGCAGATATCTGCTAAATATCTCCCTTCTCTCTGAGAACTGCCTTGTGAATGAGAAATGTTGCCTGCCATATTGGTAAACAAAGGATATTGCACCCATCAAGCCACTTGTAGCTGACCCAAGAGTGAGCCCTGACGGGACTCAGGATGGAGACAAACAGGCTGCCCACTGCCATGCCCTCAGCCACTGCAGCTGCCCCCAACCGTGCACCCTGAGGGGACTCAGGATGGGAAAGAACTGGCACTAGATAGCTAAGGTTCTTAATCAAAGGAATGATTTCAACGAGCCCAGACTCTTGAATCCTTCATACATAGAAAAGTGCTAAATTCATTAACTTGAGATGTCTACTTTTCTGATTAATTAACAGTAATCTTTTGAAGTTCCAACTACCTAGTTAGTCTTTGTTGCAAAAACTCCTATATATCCCAGCTCCTCCCTTACCTCTCCCGAGCAGTCCCTCAGAGCAATCTGAGAGGCTGCGTCCCGGGCTTAAGTCCTCAGTTTTGCCCACCAAATAAAATATAATTCTCAATTTTTAGGTTGTGCATTTTTTTCAGTCTACAGCCGACTAATTGCTCACAGAAATGGGGCTCAGATATCCATGCTGGGTCACACATCCTGTCCCCCAGACTATGTACTCACACTGACGATACTTATTAGACCACCAGAGGACATCTGATCTGAGCTCACTAGGAAGGTTTGACTCCTAGTAACTCAGAGTTGGGATTCAGAGATAACTCATTCATTTCTGCCTGTGGATGTGACCAAGTGAATGTAACTGAGGGAGCTGTAGGTTGGACACTTTCTGCCATGTGGGCAAGGAGATGGTGAAAAATTGCTCAGAAAAGAACAGTATGGAGATTCCTTAAAAAACTAAAAATAGAGTTACCATATGATCCAGCAAGCCCATTCCTGGGCAGATATCTGGAAATGACAAAAACTAATTTGAAATGACACATGCACCCTAATGTTCATCACAGCACTATTTACAATAGCCAAGACATGGAAGCAACTTAAGTGTCCATCAACAGATGAATGGATAAAGAAGATGTGATACATATATACAATGGAATATTAGTCATAAAAAGGAATGAAATAATCCCACTTGCAGCAACATGGATGGACCTAGAGATTATCATACTAAGTGAAGTAAGTCAGAACGAGAAAGACAAATATCATATGATATCACTAATATGTGAAATCTAAAATATGATACAAATGAACTTATTTACAAAACAGAAACAGACTCACAGACATAGAAAACAAACTTATTACCAAAGGGGAAGGTGGGGAGGAATAAATTAGGAGTTTGGGATTAGCAGATACACAAATAGATATCTGTGTAAAATAGATAAACAACAAAGACCTACTGTATAGCACAGGGAAGTATACTCAGTATCCTGTGATAAACCATAATGGAAAAGAATCTGAAAAAAATATAGATAGATATAACTGAATCACTTTGCTGTACACCTAAAACTAACATAACATTGTAAATCAACTCTACTTCAATAAAAAAAGTTTAAAAAAATTGCACAGTAGAGAAAGAACAGAGACACACAGAGAACCAGAGACAAGGAACTGAGAGAGGGACAGCTGGATTCCTGTTCCCTTTCCGGTTCTGGTTGCAGTTACTTGACAGGCCCAGTCTCTCCTGAATTCTGGAAGTGAACTCAGTAACTTTCCAATAAGTGCATTTTTTCCCCTCAAGTAAATTTCAGTTGCTGTCAATTACTTGCAACCAAGAGAACCTTGACTAAGACAGTTTGCCTATATTTAGGGGAAGATGGAATAACTCCAAGTGTCAGTTGTATACAGTCATGAGCAGTCAGTTTCAAACAGGCTTTTTTGAAAGTGAGGTCGTTTTTATTTCACCAGGAAAGGCACTAATCTTCTCTTATTTACATGTTGTCAATAATACACTTAACTTTCACTCCTCCGAGATGAGATTCTCAACGCTGTCAATAAAATCGGCGGGAAGCAAGATGTTGATCCAAACCCCTTTGCCCCATGATGATATGAAACGGTATAAGTTCAAAATGACACCCTAAGCAAGGTCTTGCTGAACTAGACCCTAGTCTTTTTAAGCCAAAAGGGCTTTATTAGGATGCCAAATCAGCTCGGTGCTTTGTGACCGCCTGGAGGGGTGGGATAGGGAGGGTGGGAGGGAGGGAGACGCAAGAGGGAAGAGATATGGGAACATATGTATATGTATAACTGATTCACCGTGTTATAAAGCAGAAACTAACACACCATTGTAAAACAATTATACCCCAATAAAGATATTTAAAAATAAAAAAAGATGCCAAATCCAACAAAGCAAGATGGATCGTGGTGACAGAATGACGGACAGATCTCCCTTTATGTGAATCGGCAGTCATTTTTTCTTGTGCAAGGAGCAATGCTGACCCTCTTTCATCTGTGTGTTTGTTTATGTGGGACATTTTACCCCAATGGATGAATACTGACTGACAACTCAAATCAAACCTACAATTCTGAAGCCCATGAAAGCTGGCAGAGACAAAAGTGATTATAAAAGTTCCAGTGTTTTAATTTTTATTTCAGCATTAATATTATAGTTTTTAAATTCCTTTTTTACTCTTTGGGGGAAAAAAGAACTTTTTATTAAAAGACTATTCTATTTTTAAAGATTTGCTGGTTGCAAAAATAGATAATTTTTCAGGAGATCCTAAGGGAAACTAGATTCTGCGTGGACTTGCAAGTTCACTCCCCAAGGAGATGCTGGATTCTTTCCTTTACCAAAGGACAGCACTTTCTCTACCCAAGGAGCCTGGAGCTGAGTCTGTGCTTTGGGATGTTGTAGGCGCAGCCTGCGGAGGAACCTCAGGAACACAGCCACAGGAACACAGTTTTAGCCGGTCCTATGTACTGTGCAAGTCTGCCTCAGTGCCTAAACCTGAGCTGCACTGAGAAAAACACCGTGCTTGGCATTCCTTCTGGAAACACATCACGTTAGTGCTAGAACGTGGTTGTTTGCTTCTCATTAAATAGAAGCTGACATTTATTGAACACTAGCTATTTTCAGGCATTATTGTATCTTATAGTCATCACCTCATTTAACCCTCACATCCCTATAGGTAGGATCGTTATAATCCTGTTTTACCAATGAGAAAACGAAGGCACAGAGAGCTTAAGTAACCTGCCAGAGACTCCTTAAGCCGAGTTTGGGACACAGGCTGTTCTTGAGCCTTTGTTAAGAATCACCACATCATGGGGGTCTTAAATACATGTTGTTTACTCTACATACCTGCCTCCACTATTAGAAAAAACCAAAATGGATACTAGACCCATTTTACAGATGAAAGAACACTGAGGACCAGCAGCTAAAAGTAGAATACTCAAGACTCTTTATTACTGGTTTTCCACAATTTGATTTTAATACTACTGTACTTAGGTTTTTTGTTTTTGTGCTTATCCTGCTTAGGTTTCATTGAGATTCTTGGACTGGTGGGTTTAGTCTTCATCAAATTTCTAAAATTGTCCAACCATTATTTCCTCAAATACCATTTTAGTCTCCTTCTTTCCTTCTGGAACTCAAGATATAGGTATGAATTAGGCTGCTGAATACTGTCCCACAGCCTACTGAGGCTTTGCTCATGCTTCTTTTTCATCTTAAAGCCTACCGTTCTGGATTTACCACAGCTAAATTATACACAAAAAACAGATCCAGGACATGGGGGCAAATTTCACCATCACAAAAATATTGTGCATTACCCAATAAACTATGACTTCTTTACTTTTTAGCTATTTGCTGGAATTCAAAATTTACAAAATTTAACGTACACACATTTTTTTAGAACTCCCTATTTCATAGGATAAGCTATATTTGTAAATATGCATGTACCATAATGTATTTGGAGGTGCTGTTGTTTATTTCTTCTTATAGTGAATTATACTGGTTAATAAACAATCACTTATTAATCACCTGCTGTGTGCAAGACAGTGCTCTGACACTGCTGAAGAAGGGGGGGGATACACTCTGCTAAAGGATTAGACACAATCCCGATGCTCAAACTGCTTACAACAGGAACTAGAGAGACAGGACACGAACACACAAGTGAAAAGCTAAGTAACGAGACCGCACGTTGTCCTATCATGGTGCCCAAACCTATCTGTCCGAAATCACCTCTCTCCATCCCTCATGACCATTCCCGTCCCTCCACCACCCCATCCCCTTCCTTTGCCTGGACAATCTTCTCCAGGATGCTAATTCTGACCCTCTTAGTTCAGGATAGAAATCCTCTCTCGGGGTTCCCTAGACTCTCGTGCATCTCTCTCCACATAAAATACTTCATTCAAATAACAAGTATGTTTTGAGAATTTACAAGGTGCCAGGGATACGTCAGTGAAGTGGTTCCCTGACCTCGCAGAGCTTATATTTTAGTGATTACACCATTGCTCTTAACTATCACTGTTAACGTGACTTCTTCACAAACAAGGCTATAAGTTCTCTAAAATCATATTTTTATGTAGGGTCTAGAGCACAGTAGATATTCAGCAAATATTTGGTTTTAAAATGATGAATGAAGTAAGTAATAAAGGAATCAGTAAACCATGGAGACCAGGGTTTCTCTACCTTGGCATCACTGATATTTTGGACAGGTAATTCTTTGTTGTAGGATGTTTAGCACTGTCTGTGGCCAGAAAGCCTAAGATAAAATTTCTTTGGAAGGGGGAGGCGAGCATAAGTGGTGTGTGTGTGTGTGTGTGTGTGTGTGTGTGTGTGTGTGTGTGTGTGTGTGTGTGTGTGTGTGTGTGTGTGTGTGTGTGTGTGTGTGTGTGTGTGTGTGTGTGTGTGTGTGTGTGTGTGTGTGTGTGTGTGTGAATTGAGCTCAGCTGAGTGTCATCAGGACTCCATCCTGCAGTCTGGAAACTCAGGATTATTGAGTCAACGACTTAATCAACAAATTAACTGTGGATGAGCTACAGGAGGGAAAATCACAGAGGCCAAAGTGGAAAGATCTGCAAGAGAGATGCTAGGTAGCCATTCGTGGATCAGAAAATAAGGAACAAGCAGTTTCCAACTTTCTACAAAGCCGATGATTCAACTCTAACATTCATCAGATGTTTCTAAACTTTCTTCAAAAAAGACTACGAATTTATACTTACAAAAATCACACGGTAGCGTTAAGACATGAATCAAATGATAAGCAAGTTTAACTAGTTTTTTAATTCTACAAGACTTGGCTATGAAATCAACCCAATATCTGTATTAACAGAGCACAATTACTTTTTGGTTCCTGACTCAGTTTTCTACTGCTCCTGTAACAAATTACCATAAACGTAGCAGCTTAAAATACAAATTAGTTACCTTACAGTTCTGGACGTCAGGTCGGAAGTCTGCAATGGGTCTCAGTGCATTGAAATCAAGGTGTCAGCAGGGCAGCTTTCTTTCTGGAGGCTCTGGGGGAGGACCCGTTTCCTTATGTTTCCCAGTTTCTAGAAGCTGTCCACATCCCCTCCCAGGTGGCCCCTTCTTCCATCTTCAAAGCCAGCAGCGTAACACCTTCAAAGCTCACTCAGCCTCTGACACTGACTCTCCTGCTGCTTCTCTTTTGCTTTTAAGGACCATGTGATCGCATTGGGCCCACCTGTGTTATCCAGGATGCTCCTCCCATCTCAAGGTTGCCTGATTAGCAAACTTAATTTTCCTTTGCCACTAAGTCTCACATTTTCACAGGTTCTGAGGATTAGGACATGACATCTCTGGGGGACCATTATTCTGTCCACCACAATAAGTATAGTCTTTTAAACTTTAATTCATACCTTTATTGTGCCACATCAGAGATTTGGAAGAAAACATCTCAACCTAGTCAAAACTACAAACTAAAGAGTGCCGCAGGAGTGAAAGGAGCAGGCAGTGTGGTGCTCGACGCAAGGCCATTGTAGGGTCATTCACTCGTGCTCTCAGCCACCCACTCCTCAACCAACGACTGGGCACGTGATGTCCAGCTCTGCGCTAAATGCCGTGAGGGCTACAGAGGACTACTGGGCACGGTCTCTACCCACAAAGAGATGATATGCAAACAAGTGTTGCCAAGACCAGGCAGAATACAGGGGCATCTCCAGTGTTACGGGAGGTCTCTGGGAGGGGAAGGAAAGGAGATGGGATGTGAATTCTGAATAAGGTCATGAGAGTAGCCTTATTCATTGTGATGGCAGAAATAGAATCCACTCTGGACAGTTCAGATGGAGACTTTCGTGAAAGGAAGGTGAAAGTTGGGCAGGCTTTGGGGAACGAACAAGTGGGGAGTGTGGCACCTAGATTCCAGCTGCAGGTCAAAGGGATAAGGTAAGGAAATGCATTAACTAGGACCCAGTGAGACTTGAAACATGGAGGCATGGAGGAGGGCTCCCCTGATAAGAGCTGTGGTCATGGAAGGATGGAGACACTCAGAGACATTGTGCCCAAGTAGGGAGAAGTAGGTAGGGTGGCCAACTGTACCAGCGTGCCTGGAACTGAAGGGTTTCCCGGGATGGGATGGGAGATTCTGCTGAAACCAGAAAGTCCCAGGCAAACTGGGATGACTTGTTCAGCCAGGGGGTAGGGAGGAACTGCTCTGAGCTCTCTCTCCTCCCATCTTCTCTGCACTAGCTGAGGCCAGGAGGTGTACACAGCCCACAGAGGCCCAGCAGAGAAGGGAGAACGACGGAGCTGGGTGGGCGATGACACATGGAGACTAATTAGCACATAGGTTTTCGTTAAATTTTGAAGAACAGACAGAAGTTTATTAGGTGGGGTGGGAGAGAAATGAATTCTAAATTGGCCACAAAAAGCTTCACTGAAATAGTGAAGCTTTTTCATTCTTACGGTTTAAGTTTCTTCTTCTTCCATGTTTCTCCACCTCTCTCCAATCACCCACTCCGAAGCCCATTCCTTTCTATTCCTTACTCTTTACACCCTGCCCGCCCTGGCTCTGATTGTCACGAATCTCCCATCAAGTTTCTGTGCAGGTGAAGTGTTTAAGGGAGAACAGTAGCAGAGATTAAAAAGACTTTGCCCATGGCCCTTCATCCACAGGGTCTTCTATTGCTCCAAAGCTAGTCTGATCTAAATTTGCCCTAAATTGAAGTGCTTTAAATTTCAGAACCCAAAACAAAGAAAGCGCCACCTTGAGCCATAGTGTCCTCCAGCACCTGATGCCGTGACTGCCAGTGGAATCTCTTCAGTTGAAACAATTCTAGTATTATGTACCACCTCAAGCAGGCGTTTATCATGCTGAACATAACGTTTTTGATGTATTCCGTCTGAGCTCTGGATCAAAATGCATCTTGCCGCCTACCTCTCTCCACATAGCCCATGTAACTCGTTTACGAGCACGGCTTTGGAGGCAGCCTGGGTTAAATCCCAGCCCTGAGTCCTGACTGGGCGCCTGTGGGCAGGTTGCTTGGCTTCCCTGGGTCTCAGTTTCCTCAGGTAAAATATAGACAAGAAAGTGTTCCTGCTTCACAGGTCATTCGAAGGATTCTTTGAGCTAATACATGTGAAAGATCTGAAACAGTGCCTGGCACAGAGTGAGGACTCAGTAAATGTTTTTATATATTTTTGTTTCTATCACTGCTTGTCTTATAGTAAAATGCCTTGAAGATGAATAGCGTCATATATAAAGTTTTCTTATCAGTTACTTGTGCTTATGTGTTGAAGACAGTTTTTAAATTGATTAAGTTTGACAAGATAAAATCGATTCTTGTTGTCTGTGGCAGTTAGGTTCTATAAAGCTGTCCTGAACACTGAGCTGGCCAAAACTGAAGCATTGCTCATAGGAGAAATGCAGGGCCAGGTTCGTGTAAGCTTCTGGGCACAACATTTTTGTCAACCAGTCAACACATAGCCTTTTTTTATGTGTGTTTCTATTTAAGGACACCTTATTTAAGATAAATTATTGATTCCTAACCATCATATTGGGTTGGCCAAAAAGTTCATTTGGGTTTTTCCATAACATCTTACGGAACCCAGTATATATGCATATTGTTATATATATATACATGCTTATATATTGTCTATTGGCCAACAGCACGATAACTCATGCCTGAATGAAGCTTATCTGACACATTTTCTCTGTAGGCGCATCACAGCCTTCTTGTTCTTAGGAACACTAGATCACACTTCAGCACTACACATAGGGGTATTTTAAACAACTAACTCATCAACAAACAAAGCACAAAAAATGCAAAAATAAAAATGTGGCACTAAATGTACTGTGAAAAGGCCACTCGTTGCAGTATGAGAGCTGAAACGAGAAGGCAAAGCCTTGCCTTGTTCCCCTCAGCTGGGAACACATGCATTGGGAGACAATTTTTTTTGCCTCTCTGCATATGTCTGCAAATGACCACAAAAGCACCAGGAGTACTGACTTGGGAGTTACACATAAATGGTGGCAAATAGGCAGATTCATGAATATCGAATCTGCAAAGAATTAGGATTGACTGTATATAATTGATTCAAACTTCCTGCATAGCTAAGGCCTTTATGAATGGGATGGGGGCTGTGGAGGAGGATTATTAAAGTATTCATGTAAGCATTAACCTGACAAGGTAAAGACGTGATGTTCTCAGTTTCCGTGTAGGTTAATATTTTCCTCAAATATATTTAAATATATTGAATAATATCCAACCTGTCACTGTGTTGCAGAAACCTTCAAAGCCTTTAATATGCTAATGTACATTGCAAATGTCTACAAAATATGGTATTTCCTAAATTTGACCATTATATATACCCTCTGGGAAATGCTGCTTTAAGGCCCTTCTGACAAAATCAACTGGAATTTAATCCTAGTGCTCTGAAAATTTCTATTTGAATAGAAAAGCATTTTGCATTGTAAAGGCTGTCATTCATATAGCCAAATGACCACTCTCTGGAATGTTTCTTAGGGTCAGTGGGTGGATTAACCCTACTTCCAGATCTTAGACATATTGTGCATTTCTCCCTTCCGTGTTCTATTTGACAAAGTTACACCTCCGGTACTCAACTTGCTGGGGTATTTCCTGGAAGAAAGACTGCTAACAGAAAATTTGCATTCTTCTCGCTTTTCATGGTTGTACATTTCCAATTTTAATAAGCAATTAAAACAATTTATATCAAGAGGCAGAACCTATGCATGTCCGCGTAAAACTTTGCTAGGAGAGAAAAGGTTGAGAGCAAGATGGTTGAAGATTGACGACTAAGTCACAGCTCTCCAGGCGCCCCCTTGGAACTGCTGTCTTAATGATATACAGTGATTTAGCCCTTAGAAATGAAAGAGTTTTTCATTAATTTGCAGTTCATTCTTCACGAGCCCATTGCAAGACAGATTTGCAGCCTATTAGTTTAGGACTTTGTTTAAAGCTTTCATGTGTTTCTTAGAGAAAAATATCATGAGTAATTTCTTTCTGAAATAGTTTTCTCTATCTTAAGCCTGAATGCTGTGAAGCCCATTGTGGACATTGCCTTTTTCTTTGTTGGAACCAGGGAAGTGGGATGACTGGGGCAGGGTTTGAAGAACGTGCAAAGGTCCTGACGATCTGTAGGAACCAAACAGAGAGAGAGAGAGAGAGAGAGAGAGAGAGAAAGCGAGAGCTTAGGTCAGGATGCTGGAAGCAAAGGTCCAGGAGCAATTGGCCTAGGTGCTTATCCTACTCCCTCCACTTCCTGCCTGAGAGACCTTGGCCAAGTTACTAAATCTCCTTGTGTCTTGTTTCCTCACTAGAAACATACGGATTTAAATAGTCCCTACCTCTATCAGTGGGGATTAGATTCAGCTGCACAAGACAAATGTGAGTTCAATAGCTTATTCAAAGAGTGGTTATTTTTCTAGGATAATAATTCAGGAGTAGACAGTCCAGGGTTGGAACAATGGCTCCAAGAGGCCATCAGATTTTTTCCTTAGCTTTGTGTCACCATCCTTAATGTGTGGAACAAATATGTAACTTTTATTCTCATGGTCTCAAGATGGTTTCGCACCTGCAGATATTCATATTCCAGGCAGAATATGCAAGGGGGAAAAGAGAAAGAGGTAAAGCAAAAAAAGTCTTCTCTTGGCTTGTTCTACCTTACTATTTGATGATGCAAGCCTCTTCCAAAACTTCTGTTTCTATCTCATTGGATAGAACTGCCTCACATTCACATGTGAACATCCTTCACATTATGTAAAGGAAGGCTGGGGATTTCACTAATTTAGCTGGCCACATTGCCACTCCCAAACAAAATTATGGTATTATTTACATGGAAGAAAGGGGGGAAATGGATACTGGCTAAGCAAATGGCAGTATCACTGGACAGTTGTAATAATGTTGTGTGGATCAAATGTGTTAATACTTGTAATGAACAAAGAACCACAGAGGAATATCGGGAGTATCCAGTGTGTTTATCACAGACTTAGAATGGAGCAAAGTATGGATGCTTTGGAAAGGGAGAAGAATAAACTCCCCACCTGTCTCCACCTCCTACCTTGACTCCCTAGTCTTCTACCAAGTGGAAACAGTTTTCTTAATATGTCCTTATCTCCTGATTTTCAAATGCTTGCAGACCATTTATGAAATGGTGACTTTTGGCCCAAGGCTCTTTCGAACAATGGTAAGTCATCATGGTCTCTGCCTGGTGTGCTTTTTCAATTTGTGGACTGTGTCACCAGGTAAGAATGCAGGGCAGATGAAAACAAAACGGCTCTGATGCAGCCAAACACCTGGATGCAACAGAACAGCATTTCTCAACATCCAAGTGGGTCCTGACTGCCAGATATGGGTTGAGACTTGCAAAACACTCCACAGGAAAACATTTTATTTAGATGTTTCCATGAATATTTTGGTATAAGGCACCAGGGACTCAGAATCCAATGCCAAATATATTACATTCTAAAATAGCAAACATGCTGGGGTCGCTGATGTCTGTGATTTCCTTTGGAGCAATATTCCCCTCCTGGATGTCTTAAAGAACTTTTCTGCTCACCTCAGAGTTCTACTAGAAGATTTCTTACCCTCTTTCCTTCACCAAAAATGTACTGAGTGCCTACCCTGAATTTAATAATAGCATCCATGCTGGGGAGACGAAAGTTTGGTAGGCTATAAATCATTAACTCATTCCAAAAATACATAACTGCATTTACTATGTAGTGCTTCCCTTTCGGAAGTGCCCAGGATGCGATGGTGTGCAAAATAGAGGAACAGGATAAGGTCTGAACCCTGGGTTCTACTTGGGACAGAGATGAGTAAACACAGCACTATCTATACTGAGTAAAATGATATGAATGAACAGGATGTCAAGGTCAACTGCAGGCTGGCTGGATTTGATTTAAGCTGAGAGCACCTGGCCCTACTATCTCCCTTTAGAAAAGGGGAATGTTTAATTAGAATGATGCTTAAAAGTAACAGGGAAATTGAAAAGTCCTTTCCCTTTTAGATTTGTTCGATAGAACATACTGAACATTGTGTATTTAGAGTTATGCCCTTTCTTGACTGAGATGTTTTGAAGCTCTAAAGGTGTGAGCTATAGTAATTTGCCTTCAAGTTATTCATAAAAATCTTGGCTTTTCTATCAAGTCTTGCCCTAAGTAAAACACAACTTTTAGTGGAGGAAAAAAAGATATGATATGTATGTTATTATATGTTGCCTGAGGGATGCTTCAATTTTGTCTTGTCTTACAAAAATAAATGATATTTCAAAAGTATTCATAGGGGATAGTGGAACAATGGTTGGAGAAGTGATGGGTGTTTTTTGAGTAAGAAGTCTGTAAGTTGGGAGAATCATAGTATTTCCAGGCTGAAAGGGCTTTAAAGCACCTCGCACGCAATGTGGAATGTGGTATGTAGAAATGATGAAAAAGTCAACTGGGATTAAAGAATCCAGCATTCTGTACGTTCTTTAATGTTGCATTTTCAAGTCAAGAGGGCTTCGACGTGAATACTGATGAAGCCAAATGAGATCATCTCATACATTGTTGAATGCATTACTCCAAACACCATGTTCTGGTGATGGGAAAGGAAGACACAGTAAACAAACTCTACCCAGAATTTAAAATTTTAGCATGAATTTAGGAGCAGTTTTTAGATTCAGTTTTTAGTATGTGAACTACTATAGCAAAATACATAAACAAAAAAGAGTTTGTTTTGTATTCATGTAAATGCATATGCTAGTAGGAATCATGAACCATTAAAATATATGCTATTATAATATAAAAGATTCTACAGTGTAAATGAGTTTCAGGAAATACACTTGCATACTGAGGTTTAGCTAGAATTGCTATGACAACCATAACTTTTGCATTTCCTAATTTTTTTTTTCAGTTTGAATTTGCAGCTTAAATGTCACATTACCATAGGTTTTGGCTTTCTCTTTTCTATGTAGTTCAAAAAGGAAAATCACATACCGGTGCTCCTGTTAAATCCTCATTTAATGAAGTGTACATCTTGAACACATCACACTTGTTCAGGGATCAAACATCTGGGTGGATATGATTGCAGTTAAGAAAAAAAGAGAGAAAGGAAAGACCACAGTGAAGTCTTAGAGCAGAATTTGCAAAAGATTTATAACATGTAGAATTTTCAGTCAATGTACCACATTTTCCTATTACAGATTTCTTTCTTCCACTGACAGAAGAACAATATAAGAAAAAGGAGACATAATTTGACTCTTAAGACATGAGATCTATCTATATATGAAACACACATAAAAGTCATTTCTAGATTATTTGGAAAACAGAAATAACGGAGGATCGCTCATAATAATCGTTGCTTGGCTTCATCATATCCTACATTAACTTTATGGAGTAATCATTTTTACAAGGTCTGAGTCACCCTGTGTTTTTATTTGAACCTATAGTATTTAGCTGTATTTCCTTGGAGCTCAACTGTGTCACACAAAATTCTACAAACTGTGTTGGCTTGTCCCTTCTATCTTTTTATAGGGGTTCATCATTATTTTTGGTTCTTCCACGTGCCATTCTGAAAATTAACAAATACTAACTTAGTACTGTAAAAGATATTTAAAGAGTCTTTAGATGTAGTCCTTGATCTTAGGAGTCAAACAGTCTTATAGGGGAATTAAATCAGTATATATATTCACATTCATTCATTTATTCATTAATTTAACAAGTATTTATTGGATACCTACTATATGCCAGGTCTTTGTCTCTCTCTGTTCCCACCCCCCCACCCCCCGCCACACACACACACACACACACACACGACAAACTGGAGATACTGCATGTATCTAGACTTTGTTAAAATGTGAGAGGAGCTGGGGAAGCAAAGGTCTGGGCAGTTGGGATATTAGAGACTGAGTCCCTAATCAGTTCACCTAGACATTGGCATGTGTGGACAATTTGGAGCTTGCAGGGAAATCCAAGAAGCTAAGCGCATCCTGTTTCTGAAGAGAAACTGAGAAAGGGGAGCACGATTGCCTCTGTATGGAGCATCTGGGGTCGGTCTGTTCAGCAGCCTGGCCAGCGTGGGCAGGAAATGACTAGATGTGGAGCAAAGCAGAGTTGGGACAGGCTAGGACCCGCTGGGCTTCTCCGCATCCTTCCACGACAGTGTCTGATTGTGAAAAAGACTTTCTGAGAACACCGACTGCTGCTTCAGTTTGCCTCCCAAATCTCATGCAAGTTTCTCCTTTGGCCGACTGTAACCAGCTACCAAGACAGAAAGAGATCCTACTTCCTCACCTAACCAAGGTGACTACAGCACAGCCCAGCACAACAGTGGGCAATATAGAAACAGTTACTGCTTCTCAAATGCTTAAGGACTTACAGCACATACAATGAAATTATAAGAGAAAAAGATGAAGAAGTGAGTCTGAGTGAAAGGATAGAGCTGTGTAGAATTATGGGGGAAAGACTGTGGGAGTGACTCCTGGACCTGTAGTCTAAAGAAAGGGAATAATAGGCGATGAAGAATATAATAGTTCATGTAAAATATATGTTGAGTCAAATTCTGAGCTCACGTGAATTAGATGACTTTATTCCTATTTTTCATTCAGAGAACCAAGGGTAGGGAGGCAAAGTGACTTGCCCAAGGTCATACAGCTATCAAATACCAGAGCCAGAGTTTTAACTCAGTTTTCCTGAATCAAAGTCCTGTGCCCTTTCCCCTGTACTGTTGCTTCATTCTGAGTGGCCTCTTGATTAAAGGCCTTCCTTTACTCAATACACACTTTTTGAATGGTTACTCTGTGCACAACCTCACAGTTGGTTCTGGGAATGGAAAAACAAGAACATTCTCTACCCTGGGGAGCATAGGACCTTGAGAAGGAGATATACACTAAATGAACGTACAAGAAAGCCAGTCTCCTTTAAGTGCTATGGTAGCAGGACAAAGAAGGTTCAGTGGGAGCTCAGGGGAGGAAGAGAACAATTCTGAGTAGTGGCAAGACAGGGCTTCATCAGAGCATGGTGGAGTAGCACGTGAGATCAGGGTTATCAGAATCAGCCTACTTGGGTCCAAATCTCAGTGCCACCACTAGATAGCTGTTTCTTCTTGGACAATTTATTTACCCTTCTTTGCCTCAGTTACTGCAGTTATAAAAAGAGGATGATAGTAATAGAATCTATCCCTGGAATAGTAACAAATATTTGCTGAGTTAGTAATTTTAAAGTGCTTAAGTAGTGCTTAGCACATCCTAATAGTAAGAACTAGAATTTTTTGAAAAAATTAAGAGTGTAGCATTTAGTTTCCATGTAGAATAAAGGAACAGAAACGAAGGGAAAGAATAAGAGAATAAAGGATTGTGGGTGTGGAGAACTGCAGAGAACAAACTGTGGAAACCTAGGACCAAGGCTAAAGATGGAAACACAGAAAGCATGTGGCCAGTGAGCAGCCATGGAAAATAAGTTACACTGAAAAGTATGGTGTGTAGAGGGATAAGGGGCAGGTGGAGGGGTGGGGAGCAAAGGGGTGGGTGAACATTTCAAACTATATACGAAACTAGCAAGAGGGAAGTTAGGTTGAGCTCATCAGGACCCAAGACAGGGAGTCATGATAGGGAGATGGACAAAAACACAACTGGATGAAAAACTTTTCAAAGGATAAAATGATTGGAGGTACAACCCATTAAGGTTGCCGATCATCAGGATTAAGCCCAGGGATTCTTAGGCAGGGCTCTGGCCTGTAGCCTTGACTGTGATGGAGACAGTGGACAGTAGAGGAAAGCTCAGAGCTTGTGGAAAAGACACACACCTGTGAGGACCTCAAGACATTCGTGGCTACAGATGCTCTTAACAGTGAAATGGGAATTAGAGAAGTCAGAAGCGGAGTGGAGTGGAATGTCATCCAGCCTATGAGTGATAGAAAAGGCCAAGGGAAGCAGCACTGAGGGAGAAGACCAGAGGTCTTTAAGGGCAAAGGAAATGAGTTTCCTACAAGGTTATTCTTGAGGAGTGATTAGAAAGATAGCTTCCTCTGAACCCAAAAGAATTTCAGTACAAATCAAAATAACTTTAAACACCTGTTGTGATTAGAAAATTTTTAAATGAATCACAATGGAAGATAAAAATTTCTTAGAACTGAATGATATTGAAAATACTGCTTAAACAATTTGAAGGATGTTATTAAAGTGGAACTTAAAAATAAATTTATAGACTTAAATCTTATATTAGAAAATAAGAAAGGTTGAAAATTAATGAGCCAAGTATTCAATTTTGGAAGTAAGAACAACAAAACTAACACCAAAAAAGTAGAATAAAGAAGATAAGAGCATAAATTAATGAAGCAGAGAAGACAGACTAAAGAAGATCAGCAGAGCTAACAGATCTTTGAAAAGAACAGATTTTTGAAAAGTATAATAAGGTTGACTAACACTTAGCAAGAATAATCAAGAAAGGGCTTCCCTGGTGGCGCAGTGGTTGAGTCCGCCTGCCGATGCAGGGGACATGGGTTCGTGCCCCGGTCAGGGAGGATCCCACATGCCGCCGAGCGGCTGGGCCCGTGAGCCATGGCCGCTGAGCCTGCGCGTCCGGAGCCTGTGCTCCGCAACGGGAGAGGCCACAACAGTGAGAGGCCCGTGTACAGCAAAAAAAAAAAAAAAGAATAATCAAGAAAAAAGGGAATACAAAACAATAACGATAATAAGAATGAAAAGGATCACAACTGCATAGGGAACAGAACTTTAAAAAATAAGAAAATAATATTATCAACAATTTTATAGAAATAAAATTTAAAAATTTTGGCATAATGGATAAATTCTGGGAAAAATATTCCTTACATGAAGGAGTAAAAGAAATACAAAATGCAAATGTTCATCAATCATTAAAAAACACAGTCAAAAATTTGAAGTTTTCTTAGAAAGTTATGTTGGAAACCTCTAACAAACACCGTGGGGCTAAATAATTACAAACATACACAAATGTTTCCAAAGATCAAAAAAAGAGAGAAAATTCTCTAATTTCATGAAGTTGGCATAAACTTGATAAAACATCCAGACAGAAAGACAATAAGAGAAATGAAAATTACAGGTCAATCACACTCATGAATGTGGATGAAATAAAAATACTAGCAAATAAAATCTAGAAATAAATAAAAATGACAATAAATCATGACAGCTGACTTTATGTCAGGAATGTATGATTAGTTCAATGTTAGAAAAAATATGTAATTCACCACATTGACAGATTAAAGGAGGAAAATTGTCTGAGAACCCCAGTTTTACCCTTTGCTAATAATCAGCTGGAAAACTGGGAACAGAAGGGAACTTTCTAAATTGAAAAAGAATATGAATATTTCACAGAGAAGATCATGCTTGATAATGAAAAGTTCAACGAACTCTTCTTAAAATCAGGAACAAAGGAGAGATGTCCACTGTCACCACTTTCAGTAAATATGAGTACAATAAGAGAGAGAGGAGAAAAACAAATAAAACGCGTAAGGATTGAAAAAGCAAAAAACTGAATCTAAGTCCAGATGGCATAATTGTTTACCTAGAAAACCAAAACAGACTGATTAGTAGAAATAATAAGGAAGTTTAGCAAAGTTAATAGATAAAAGATCAATGTATAAAAATCAATGACATTCTTAACTTTTAACAAAGAGCTAGAAAATGGACTAAAAAAGGTACAACTTAGGGGCTTCCCTGGTGGCGCTGTGGTTGAGAGTCCACCTGCCGATGCAGGGGACACGGGTTCGTGCCCCAGTCTGGGAAGATCCCACATGCCGCGGAGCGGCTGGGCCCGTGAGCCATGGCCGCTGAGCCTACGCGTCTGGAGCCTGTGCTCTACAACGGGAGAGGCCACAACAGTGAGAGGCCCGTGTACCGCAAAAAAAAAAAAAAAAAAAAAGGTACAACTTAGGAAAAGAACAGAAGTGCAAAATGCTTAGAAAGAAACTTAATCAAAGTATTTCTAGAAGCAAAAAAATAAAATTTAAAACTTTACTAAATTATATTTTAAATATGGAAGTTGAGAGAAATGTATATTCATATGTAGGAAGACTCAATTATCCCAAACTCAGTATAAAGAGTCAATGTAATTAGAATCATAATTTAAAAGGATTTTTGTTGGAATGTGATAACATGATTTTATAATTTATAAAAATCTCATTTGAATAGCTAAATCAATTTTAGGGAAGAACCAGACTGAGGAACTTGTCCTAACAGATTATCAAGACTTTATTATGAAGTTATAATAATTTATATATCATCATATTTGGTTCAAGGATAGACAAACAGACAAATTGGGTATGATAAAGGGTCTAGAAAGAGATCTAGGTATATATGTAAACTTGCTACATGACAAAGCTGGTATTGCAGATCAGTGAGTAAAAATAAAAAAGATTATTAAATAACTTTTACTGAGAAAATTGATTATCCCTATGTCCCTACAGGGAAACAATAAAGTAAACAAAAAAAGAAATTAATTCCTAACTCACAGCATGTCCAAAAAATAATTCTAGATGGCTTAAGTAATTTAATGTGAAAGCCAAATTTTAAAGCTTATATTTTAGAAGCAAATGTGTGAGTATATATTTGTGACTTTGGTGTAGAAAAGGATTTCTTAAACAAGATCTCCAAATTGGAAAACACAGATCAATAAATCCAAATAGTCCAATAGAAAAATACAGTATGTTTATGTAGATATAAAATCAGAAATGAAAGCATTAATTAGAATAAATGTATAAAGAAATGCTTGACCTCAGTAGTATTCAAATATGTAAAACAAAATTACAACACAATACCATTTTATACCCACCACATTGGTAAAATTTAAGTCTGACAGCCCATGTTGGGAAGATAAGTAATGTCAAGAACTCTCACTACCACAACTTGGGTACTATGACATTACCCAATGAAACTGAAGTTGTACATACCCTAGAACTAGTAAGTGTGTATATTTATACCCTAAAGAACTCTTGAACATTTGTTTCCATAGATAATGAATAGCAAATTCATAACCAAAACAACTGGAAACAAATCAAATATCCATAGAATAGAACACTATTTTTTAGTATATTATTTATACAATTTAATACTATATGAAAATGGGAAAGAATGGAATAAAATCTTTCACAATGACAGAATAAGGAGTTTGGTGGACCCTATCCCTGGCAAAACAACAATTTAGTGAAAATTATAAAATACAAAAATTTAAAGTCCTTGGAAATTGTCTTAGTACACAAAGCAAGTGAGGAAATATTCACTCAAGAAAAGCAACTAAATCTCAGTAAGAATCCAGCAACATATAAAAAGGATCATACACCATTACCAAATGAGCTTTACCCCAGGAACGTAAGGTTGGCTCAATGTACAAAAATTAATCAATGTAATATAGACTAATGGAAAAAAAAAACACATAGATGCAGGAAAAAGCATTTGAGAAAATTCAAACTAGGAATAGAAAGGAAATTCCTTAACAAAGACCATGAAGATCATATATAAAAAACTTACAACCAATATCATATTTAATGGTGAAAACTGAGTGCTTTCCCCCTAAGGTGAAGAATAAGATAAGGGCATCAATTCTTACCACTTTTATTTGACATTGTACAGTATTAGAAGTTCTAATCAGAACAATTAAGTGACTAAAAGACATAAAAACTTTCAGATTGGAGAGGAAGGAATTATCTCTATTTGCAGATGACTTGATCTTTTTTCTCCCCTGCATTTAGAAAATCCTAAGGAATCCACTAAAAACTATTCTTAAAAAATTTTGTGTTTCAAATGATATCATGAAGAGAGAAAAAGAAAAGCCCACAGAATGGGAGAAAATATATGAAAACTATGTATCTGATGAGAGACTTGAATACGAAATACACAAGTAACTCTTACAAGTCAAAAATAAACACACAAATAATTTAATTTAAAATGGGCAATAATTTGAATAAATATTTTTCCAAAGAAGATACAAAAATGGCCAATAAGCACATAAAAAGATATTGAACATCATGTCATTATGGAAATGTGAATCAAAACTACAATGAGATATTACTTCACACCTATTAGTATAGGATGGCTATAATAATAATATAAGAAAGCAAAACAGGTGTTGGCAATGATAGGGAGAAACTGGAACCCTCCATACATTGCTGGCAAAAATGTAAAACAGTTATTTATTTCTTTTTATAAATTTATTTATTTATTTTTGGCTGCATTGGGTCTTTGTTGCTGCGTGTGGGCTTTCTCTAATTTTGGCGAGTGGGGACTACTCTTCGTTGCGGTGCACAGGCGTCTCACTGAGGTGGTTTATCTTGTTGCAGAGCAGGGGTTCTAGGAGTACAGGCTTCAGTAGTTGTGGCATGCGGGCTCAGTAGTTCTGGCTCAAGGCTCTAGAGCGCAGTTGTGGTGCACGGGTTTAGTTGCTCCACAGCATGTGGGATCTTCCCAGACCAAGGCTCAAACCCGTGTCCACTGCATTGGCAGGTGGATTCTCAACCACTGTGTCGCCAGGGAAGGCCCAACAGTTATTTATCACTCGTCACTTTGAAGATGTTCTTACTTTTACTTCTGACTTTTATTTTTACTGATGGAAAGACTGCTGTTCACCTGATTATTTTACATGTTCAGATAATGGGCCTTTTACTTTTGATAGCTATTATGATTCTTCTCTTTATACTTTATAGTTTTTGTTATGATTTGGATTTGGTTTTACCTTTATGGATCTGCTGTCGGTTTCCATCTAAAAATTATGTTCTTCTTTGAGCTAGTTTTCTTTCAGTTATAATATTACCTCTTCATTAGTACCTCTCCATTTTTTTTTCTTTTTGGAAATTCAGATATATTTTAAAGCTTGTTATTAGTTACTCTATACTCTTTCATAATTTCCATCTCTTTATCTCTTTTGACTTCTTTGTTCACCCATATATTGAGTGTCTTTTATTTAAATAAATTTATTTACTTATTTATTTAAATTTTTGGCTGCATTGGGTCTTTGTTGCTGCACGCGGGCTTTCTCTAGTTGCGGTGAGCAGGGGCTACTCTTTGTTGTGGTGCACGAGCTTCTCAATGCGGTGGCTTCTCTTGTTGCAGAGCACGGTCTCTAAGCATGCAGGATGCAGTAGTTGTGGCTCGCGCGCTCTAGAGCACAGGCTCAGAAGTTGTGGCACATGGGCTTAGTTGCTCCGCAGCATGTGGGATCTTTCCAGACCAGGGCTCGAACCCCTGTCCCCTGCATTGGCAGGCGGATTCTTAACCACTGCACCATCAGGGAAGTCCCAGAGTGTCTATTTTTTAATTTTCAAAGTCCATGGTCTTCATCTATAGATGTTCTACTTGTAAAAAAAAAAATTGCTGTGAAGGTTCTATTTCTTCTTTTATCTCTTTGAATATTCTCTATATTATAAACATATATAACTTCATTTTTTTAATCTAAAAGATTTTAATTGAAGTATCGTTGATTTACAATATTATATTGGTTTCAGGTATACAATATAGTGATTAATTTTTTATAGATTATACTCCATGTAAAGTTATTATCAAATATTGGCTATATTCTCTGTGCTGTACAATATATCCTTGTAGCTTATTTATTTTATATATAGGAGTTTGTGCCTCTTAATTCTCTACCCCTATCTTGCCCCTTCCCCTTCACTCTCCTTACTGGTAACCACTAGTTTGTTCTCTATATCTCTGAGTCTGTTTTGGTTTTGTTATATTCACTCAGTTGTTTTATTTTTAAAATTCCACATATAAGTGATAACATATATTATTTGCCTTTCTCTGACTTATCTTACTAAGCATAATACACCACAGGTCCATCCATGTTGTTGCAAATGGCAGAATTTCATTCTTTTTATGGCTAATACACACACACACACACACACACACACACACACACACACACACACACACACACACACACACACACACACACACACACACACACACACACACACACACACCCATACATCTTTTTTATCCATTCATCTGTTGATGAACACTTGGCTTGTTTCTATATCTTGGCTACTGTAAATAATGCTGCTATGAACACTGGGATGCATATATCTTTTTGAATTAGTATTTTTGTTTTTTTCAGAAATGTAGCCAGTAGTGTAATTGCTGGATCATATGGTAGTTCTATTTTTAGTTTCCTGAGGAAACTCCATGCTGTTTTCCATAGTGGCTGCACCAATATACATTTCCACCAACAGTGTTCTAGGACTTTTCTTGACATTCCTGCGAACATTTGTTATTTGTAGACTTTTTTTTTATTTGTAGACTTTCTGATGATAGCCATTCTGCCAGGTGTGAGGTGGTATCTCATTGTGGATATAATTTGCATTTCTATGATGATTACCAATGTTGAGCATCTTTTCATACGCCTGTTGGCCATCTGTGTATGTTCTTTGGAAAAATGTCTATTTGGGTCTTCTGTCCATTTATTAATTGGGTTGTTTGCTTTTTTGATACTGAGTTGTATGAGCTGCTTATATATTTTGGATAGTAACCCCTTGTCAGTAATATCATTTGCAAATATTTTCTCCCACTCTTTAGGCTGTCTTTTTGTTTTGTTGATGGTTTCATTTACTGTGTAAAAGCTTTTAGGTTTAATTAGGTCCCACTTGTTTATTTTTGCTTTAGTTTCCTTTGCCTTAGGAGACAGATCCAAAAAAAAATATTGCTGTAATTTATGTCAAAGAGTGTTCTGCTTATGTTCTCTTCTAGGAGTTTTATGGATTTTGGTCTTACATTCAGGTCTTTAATCCATTTTGTGTTTATTTTTGTACATAGTGTGAGAAAATGCTCTAATTTCATTCTTCTACATGTAGCTATTCAGTTTTCCTAGCACTACTTATTGAAGAGACTGTCTTTTCTCCATTTTATAGTCTTGCCTCCTTTGTCATTGATTAATTGACCAAAAGTATGTGGGTTTATTTCTGGTTTCTCTATTTTGTTCCATTGATCTATGTGTCTTTTTGTGCCACTACCATACTGTTTTGATTCCTGTAGCTTTGTAGGGTAGTCTAAAGTCAGGGAGTGTGATATATCCAGCTTCTTTTTTCTCAAGATTTCTTTGGCTATTCAGGGTCTTTTGTGGTTCCACATAAATTTTAGGATTATTAGTTCTAGTTCTGTGAAAAATTCCATTGATATTTTGATAGGGATTGCATTAAATCTGTAGATTTCTTCAGGCAGTATGGACATTTTAACAATATTATTTCTTCCAATCCACAAACATGGGATATCTTTCCCATATTGATAGATTCCCATGTTGATGATTTATTTGTATCATCTTCAATTTCTTTAATCAATCTCTCATAATTTTCAGTATAGGTTTTTCACCTCCTTGGTTAAATTTATTCCTAGGTATCTTATGCTTTTTGATGCAGTTGTAAATGGGATTGTTTTCTTGAACTCTTTCTGATAGTTAATTATTAGTGTACAGAAAAACAACAGATTTCTGTATATTAATCTTGTATCTTGCAACTTTACTGAATTCATTTATTAGTTCTAAACAGTTTTTTGGTGGCATTTTTAGGATTTTATATATATAGTACCATGTCAACATGTCATCTGCAAATAGTCACAGTTAATACTTCTTCCATTCTTATTTGGATACATTTTATTTCTTGTCTGACTGCTGTGGTTAGAACTTCCAATACTATGTTAAATAGAAGTAATAGGAGTGTGCATCCTTATCTTGATTTTAGAGGAAAAGATTTCAGCTTTTCACTGTTGAGTAAGATGTTGGCTATGGGTTTGTCATAACTGGCCTTTATTACATTGAGGTATGTTCCCTCTATACCCAGTTTGATGAGTTTTTATGATGAATTTTGTCAGATGCTTTTCCTGTATCTATTGAAATGATCATTTGATTTTTCTTTTTCCTTTTGTTAATGTGGTGCATCCTATCGATTGATTCACTGATACCGAACCATCCTTTCATCCCTAGATAAATTCCACTTGATCATGGTGTATGTTCCTTTTTATATGTTGTTGGATTTGGTTTGCTGATATTTTGTTGAGATTTTTTGCATCTATATCCGTCAAAGATATTGGTCTATAATTTTCTTTTTTGTAGTGTCTTTGCCTGGTTTTGGTACCAGGGCAATGGTGGCCTCATAGAATGAATTTGGGAGTGTTCCTTCCTCTTCAATATTTTTGAAAAGTTTGAGAAGGATAGGTATTAACTCTTCTTTATATGTTTGGTAGAGTTCCCCTATGAAGCCGTCTGTTCCTAGACTTTTGTGTGTTGAGAGTTTTTCTTTTTATTACCAATTCAATTTCACTCCTAGTGATCAGTCTATTCAGATTGTCTATTCTTCCTGGTCCAGTCTTGGAAGATTGTATCTTTCTTTTAAAAATGTATCCATTTCTTCTAGGTTATCCAATTTATTCACATATAACTATTCATAGAATTTTCAATAATTTTTTGTATCTCTGTGATACCAGTTGTAATTTCTCCTCTTTCATCTCTTACTTTGTTTATTTGGGTCCCCTCTGTTTTTTTTCTTAGAGGGCCTGGCTAAAAAGGCTTATCAATTTTATTTGGCATTTAAAAAAAATCAGCTCTCAGTTTCATTGATCTTTTCTCTCTATTTTTTTGGTCTCTATTTTATTTATTTCCTCTCTGATCTTTATTATTCTCTTCCTTCTGCTGACTTTGGACTTTGTTTGTTCTTCTCTTTCTAATTCTTTTAGATGGCAGGTTAGGTTGTTTGAGATTTTTCTTGTTTCTTGAGGTAGGGCTGTATCTATAAACTTCCCTCTTAGAACTACTTCCCTCTTAGAACTACATTTTCTGTGTCCTCCAAATTTTGGAAAGTTGTGTTTTTATTTTAAATTACCTCAAGTTATCTTCTGATTTCCTCATTGCCTCACTGGCTTTTTAGTAGTATGTTGTTTCATCTCCACGTGTTTGTGTTTTTCCCATTTTTCTTCCTGTAGTTGACTTGTAGTTTCATACTGTTGTAGTCATAAAAAATACTTGATATTTCTATCCTCTTAAATTTGTTGAGACTTACTTTGTAGCCCAGCATGTGATCTATCCTGGAGAATGTTCCATGTGCACTTGAAAGTGTATTCTGCTGTTTTTGGAAGGAATGTCATACAGATACGTATTAAGTCCAACTGGTCTAATGTGTCATTTAAGACTATTGTTTCCTTATTGATTTTCTGTCTGGATGATCTGTCCATTGATGTAAGTTGGGTGTTAAAGTCCCTTGTTATTATTTATTGTCAATTTCTCCCTTCTTGTCTGTTAATATTTGCTTTATATATTTATGTGCTCCTATATTAGGTGTATATATGTTAACCAGTATTACATCCTCTTCTTGTATTGATCCCTTTATCATTATATAATATTCTTCTTTGTCTTGTTATAGACTGTATTAAAGTTTATTTTGTCTAATATGAGTATTGCTACTTCTGCTTTCTTGTCATTTTTATTTGCATGAGATATCTTTCTTCACCCCCTTTCAGTTTGTGTGTCATTAGCTTTTAAGTAAGTCTCTTGTAAGCAGCATATAGATGGGTCTTGTTTTTTTTTAATCCAGTCATCCACCCTACGTCTTTCGATTGGAGCATTTAGTCCATTAATATTTAAAGTGATTATTGATAATTATGTACTTATTACCATTTTGTTACTTGTTCTCTGGTTGTTTTTGTAGTTCTTCTCTGTTCTTTATTCTTCTTTTAGTTTCTCCTTTTGTGGTTTGATGACTTTCTTTAGTGGTATGTTTGTTTTTCTTTCTCTCCAGTTTTTGTGTATCTATTGTAGAGTTTTGATTTGTGGTTACCATGGGGTTCATATATGTTGACCTATAACTATATTTACTTCTTTTAAACTAGAAATCGTTTAAATTCAAACACACTGTAAAAGATCTATTTTTGTTTACTCCTCCCAATTTTGTGTTTTTGATGTCATATTTTATACCTTCAGATTTATCCCTTTACTGTTTATTATAGTTTTATTTGATATTAAAATTTTTGTCTTTTAAATTTTGTATTATCTTATTTAAAAATGTGATTGGGGCTTCCCTGGTGGTGCAGTGATTGAGGGTCCGCCTGCCGATGCAGGGGACACGGGTTCGTGCCCCGGTCTGGGAGGATCCCACATGTCACGGAGCGGCTGGGCCCGTGAGCCACGGCCGCTGAGCCTGCACGTCCGGAGCCTGTGCTCCGCAATGGGAGAGGCCACGACAGTGAGAGGCCTGCGTACAGCAAAAAAAAAAAAAAAAAAAAAAAAGTGATTGATCCACACCCTTTACTACATATTTGTCTTTACCAGTGGGATTTTTCCTTTTCTAAAGATTCTTATTTCTTGTTGTAGCCTTTTCTTTTTCAGCTAGAGAAGACTCTTTAACATTTCTTTTAGCATAGGTTTAGTATTGATGAACTCTTAGCTTTTGCTTGTCTGATAAGTTTTTTACCTCTCCTTCAATTCTAAATAATCATCTTGTGGGTAGAGTATCCTAGGTTTTAGGTTTTTCCCCTTTGAGCACTTTAAATATATCATGCCACTCTCTTCTGGCCTGCAAAGTTTCTGCAGAAAAATTAACTAATAGCCTTATGGGGGTTATCTTGTATATGATTCTTTGTTTTTCTCTTGCTGCATTTAGAATACTCTCTTTAACTTTTTCATTTTAATTACGACATGCCTTGGTGTGGGTCTGTTTGGATTCATCTTGCTTGAGACTTTTTTAGCTTCTTCTACTTGGATATCTATTTCCTTCTTCAGGTTTGGGAAGTTTTCAGCCGTAATTTCATCAAGTACATTTTCAACCCCTTTCTCTCTCTCTCTTCTCCATCTGGGACCCCTATTATGTGAATGTTAGTATTCTTGGTGTTGCCTCAGAGGTCCCTCATGCTGTTTTCATTTTAAAATTTATTTTTCTTTTTGCTGTTCTGATTGAGTGATTTCCATGATTCTATCTTGAGATCACTTCAGTGTTCTTCTATATTAACTAGTCTGCTATTAATTCCTTCTAGTGTGTATTTCATTACAGTTATAGTATTCTTCAGTTTTGACTGGTTCTATTTTATATTCTCTTGTCTCTTGTTAAAAGTCCCACTGTATTCATTTATTCTTTTCCTTAATTCAGGTAGCATTCTTATTATTAATGCTTTGAACTCTTTATCTAGTAAATTATTTGTTTCATTAGTTGTTTTTTTTCAGGGGTTTTGTCTTGTTCTTTCACTTGTAATAAATTTCTCTGTCCTCTCATTTTGCTAAACTTTCTCTGTCTCTATGAAATTAGTTGAAACAGTTACCTATTGTGGTCTTGAAATGGTGTCCTTGAATGGGTGTGTCCCTATGCAGTCTGCTTGTATCCAGTGGCTTTGGTGGGAGAGCTGGATTTGATATGAGCATGAATCGCACCCTCCCCCACAGGTGTGCTGGCAGCCATCACCTTGGTAGGAGGTGGGGCTAGAGATGGAGGGGATAAAGCCAGAGCCAGGTATAAGCTGGAGCTTCTCCTCTTCTCAGTGACCAATACTCTCCTATTGTGGGCAGGGTTGGGTCCCAAGTTGCTAACCCACTGCCTCCTCAGGCCCCAGTAGCAGCCACCCTCTCCCCATTCAGATGCTGCTCTGGTTCCAAGCCAGCTCTGTTCCTCACAACTGCACATTCCCCTCGGCCACTGCAGCCCTTCCCCTAGTGTGGCGTTGCGCCGTGGGGTGAGTGGTGTTGGAGTGGACACTCTGTTCAGGCTAGGGCATGCACCAGGGCAGTCACGGGAAACCAGCCAGAGTCCTGGGCAGTTTCAATCTGCTTACACTGCCTCGTTTCAGGAGTAAGCAAGCGTGTACGTGCTCTTCAAGAGCAGAGTCTAGGTTTCTTACAACGCCACTGTCAGTCCCACTGGCTTTCAAACCATCTAAGGGGACTCGTCCTCCTGGTGTCAAACCCCAGGCCTGGGGCACCCAATATGTGGTTCTCACCACTCACTCCCCACAGAAGATCTCTGAGCCCATTTATTACCCCTCTTCTTCTGGTCCTCCCAGGGGTGCTGTTCCCAACCTGATTGCTTTCTTCGTTCCTACCCAATTCCTGTGTGGATCTTTCTTACAGCCATTCAAAATATATTTATTGATTTCCAATAAGTGCCAGAAAATAGAGACAGGGCATGAAAAAATATAAAGTTATTACCCTCAGAACTATGCCCCCTCCCTCTAATATGTAGATATCACTGTAGATATACAGACGATCTAGCGACAGAGTTAGCTCAGATGGTGTTATGTGTTATGAAGAAATATAAAGCAGGGTAAAAGGGATGTGGTGCATCAGGGACTGAGAATTGCTGAAATTATATATAAGGTGGTCAGGGAAGGCTCGATGATAAAGCAGTATTTAGCAGAGACCAGAAGGAAGAAAAGTAGCAGATCATGTGGATAACATGCAGAAGAAGCAGGGTAGCTAGAGGGGACTAAGCTAGGGGGATATTTGTAGTATGTGAGGTCACAGAGTTGATAACAGGAGTGGGGCCAGATTATGTAAGGCCTTCTAGCCCATTTCTAAGCCCTTTATTCTGAGTAAGATGGGAGTCATTGCAGAGTTTGAGGTGAGCAGTGACTGGATCTGACTTTTGCTATAAAAGTATAATTATTTGGCCTTCAGAAGCAAAGAGTGATAGTAGGGCATTATTGGAGTAATCTAGATAAAGGATGATGGTGGTGAAAATGGTAAGAAGTGCCTGGATTCAAGATAAACTTTGAAAGCAAAGCAGCAAATAGGGTTTGCTACTAGTTTGGATATAGGATGTAGAGAGAGAGGAGATTCAAGATTTCCTCCAAGGGTTTTGGTCTGAACAACTGAGAGGATGGTGTTGCCATCACTGAGGTGATGCACACTATGGGAGGAGCACTTTTGGGTGTATTACATAGGAATTGCCTGTGAGATACCCTAGCAGAGATGTTGAGCAGGCAATTAGAAATGTGAGCCTAGACTTTAGAGGGATGTGCTGCACTAGACAGATAAATTTGGGGGTTCATTGACACTAGATAGCACCTAAAGTCATGATATCAGATTCATGCGCTACCAGGAGTGGGTGTAAATGGGATCAGAAGGGTGAACTCAGCAGCAATTCCATGTTTAGAAGTTGGGACATAAGGAGGGATCAGCAAGAGACTAAGAAGTAGCCAGTGCTTTAGCAGGAGAATCAAGAAAGAAAGGAATCTTGGCAGCCAAGCTAAAAATGTTCAGCAGGAAGGAGGGATAACTATATTAACGCTGCTGATTAATGGTGCTGAGTGAGGAAGAGACAGTCAAATTATGCCACATGGGGGTCACTATAAACCTTTACATGAGCTATCTAAGTGAATGCATTGGGGGCAAAAGCCTGATGAATACAGAGTTAAGAGAGACCTAGAAAGAGAACACAGAGATATCAATTGCAACTAATTCTTTCACAGTGTCTTGCTGTAAGGGAGAACAGAGAAATGGGATTATAGCTGAAGGGGAATGAATCAAATGAGTTAAAGAAAGCTTTTATTTTTTAATGTGGGAGGTATTATAGCTTGTTTGCCTACTGATGAGATATCCAAAAGAGAGGGAGAAACTGATGATGCAGGAGATATGGGGGATAATTGCTATAGGGGCTTGGAATCCACTGCACATCCAACACAGAAACAGAAGCAGAATATTTGGTGACAGATGCAGGTGGGCTGGGAGATGTATCAGTGGAAGCATTATAGAAACTCTGTGCTCATTACTTCTATTTTCTTAGTGAAATAGGAACCAAATCTTTGGCAGAGAATACACAGTGAGAGGAGGTGCTGAAAGTTAGAGGAGTTGGGACTGGACATAGCACATCTGTCTAGGAGAGTGAGAGCGAGTGGACTAGAGAGGTGTAGTAAAACAGAGAAGTAAAAGCCCCCTTGAAGTTGGTGGATATAAACTTAAACTGAGACTGGTCGGCATAGTTGTGTGTTTTTCGCCAGCCACATTTAGTCACCTGAGTGCTGATTTAATCAGGGCAGTATTTTGCCACATTAGTAAAATGGAGAGAGAGAGGCAAGGGAACTGCAGATATATACCAGCTGAATCTGTGCAACTCTTGGGATGAGTCTACCAGAGCAAGTGAGTTGTAAAGAGTGAGAATGGTGGTTGGTGTGGGGGTTGTCTGAAATCAGCTTTTTGGAGGAGGTGTAGTTATTGGTAACATGTTCTAGGGTTCGAAAGTAGACGCTTGATGTAGTATGGAGGACAAGCCACTTGGAAGAATACAGGACAAACACCTGAGAGCACTGGCTACTGAAATTATCATCGGTGTCTGTGCTGCCCACAATGGTAGGCACTAGCACACATGGCCATTTAAATTAATTAAAATTAAATGAAAGGAAAACTTTAGTTCCCAAGTTGCACTAGTCACATTTCAAGTGCTTACTAGCACATGTGTCTAATGGTTACCATATTAGCTAGGGCAGAAAGAGAACATTTCCATCACTGTTCTTGAGTTTATTGGATTGATCTACAAGGATACTGATATTGAGCTCATCAATAATTATGACAAGACTAATTTTGGAAAAAGTGACAGTGAGCCAGGTGATAAAATCTTCAAAGAATGAGTACAAACGAGGATATCTGTCCTAACTCTAGTGGCCCTGACAGGTGTGGGAGAAAAAAAATAGTTACTTTGGGGAAGGATAAAAGGGAACAATGTGCACAGGAGAGAATCAGGTCTTAGACTAAAAAGGTAAAAGAATCAATAAGAAAAGAGCTGAATATATAGGGATTGGTGGACAGTGGAAGGTTTTGTGAAGGTGAGGAGAATAAGACATTGGATCAGAGTAACGAATTTACAGGGCTATGTGGGGATGAGTGTCCAGGTGAAGAAAAATGACCTCAATGTCTTGAGCTTCTCAAAGTGACTTAGGTAAAAAAACTTTTTCTGATGGTCTCTTAGGCAGGTCATGTTGTTGAAGTTGTTGGTACTGGTAGCAAGGGATGAGCAGGGTTCTAGTCAATGGTGGTATCAGGGGTGGCAGAAGACAGTCTTCCTAGGAGTCACTGATACGTATGTGTTTATATATGTTCATTTTTATGATATAGACAATACGTGTGAAATTTTTATAAATTATATATCTTTTTTGAAGTAATTATTTTTCACTTCCCCCATTCCATCTTTTAAAACACCTTTAAAATACTATTTCAATATTTTTAAATTTAATATTGCTCAGCCCTTTTATACTATGATTTTCCAAGTCCTGGAGTACTTAGTATTGCTTCATCTCAGTTGATTGAAGTAAGACTTAAATATATTTTTTCTCAAGATGGGTAAGTGGGTAGCCTATTTCCTGGGCTTTTTAATACCTGAGAATGTCTTCTATTGCCTTTTTATAAGGATGACATTTTTAAATTATATAATTATTGGGCCTTAGCACTGCTCCTAGAACTCCAGGTGTTGTTCGACTATTTTTCTGGAATACTTTTCTTTTCACAAAAAAGAATTTTGTGGTAAATTGATTACTGCTTCTTATTTAAAATGTTTTCTTTGGAGATTGGTTCAAGATGGTGCAGTAGAAGGACGTGCGCTCACTCCCTCTTGTGAGAGCACTGGAATCACAACTAACTGCTGAAAAATCATTGACAGGAAGACACTGCAACTCACCAGAAAAGATACCCTACATCCAAAGACAATGTAGAAGCCACAAAGAGATGGTAGGAGGGGTGCAATCACAATAAAATCAAATCCCATAACAGCGAGGTGGGTGACTCACAAACTGGAGAACACTTATACCACAGAAGTCCACCCATTGGAGTGAAGGTTCTGAGCCCCATGTCATGCTTCCCAACCTGGAGGTCTAGCAATGGGAGGAGGAATTCTCAGAGAATCAGACATTGAAGTCTAGCAGGATTCAACTGCAGGACTTCGACAGGAATGGGGGAAACAGAGACTCCACTCTTGGAGGACACACAGAAAGTAGTGTGCACATCAGGATCCAGGGGGGAAGGAGCAGTGGCCCCATATGAGAGTGAACAAGACCTACCTGTTACTGTTGGAACTCCTGCTGCTACTGTTGGGGGGCAGCAGTGGCTCACCACAGGGACAACGACACTGGCAGAAGAAGTTCTGGGAAGTACTCCTTGGTGAGCCCTCCAGGAGTCTGCCGTTAGCCCTACCAAAGGGCCTGTAGGCTCTGGTGCTGGGTTGCCTCAGGACAAACAACCAACAGGGAGGAAACCCAGCCCCACCCATCAGCAGACAAGTGGATTAAAGTTTTATTGAGCTCTGCCCACAGGATCAACACCCAGCTCTACCCACCAGCAGGGCCTCCCATCAGGAAGCTTGCACAAGTCTCTTAGATAGCCTCATCCACCAGGGGGCAGAGAGCAAAAAGAAGAACTATAATCCAGCAGCCTGTGGAACAAAAACCACATTCACAGAAAGACAGACAAAATGAAAAGGCAGAGGACTATGTACCAGATGAAGGAAAAAGTAAAACCCCAGAAAAACAACTAAATGAAGTAGAGATAGGCAAGCTTCCAGAAAAAGAATTCAGAATAATCATAGTGAAGATGATCCAGGACCTCAGAAAAAGAATGGAGGCAAAGATCGAGAAGATGCAAGAAATGTTTAACAAAGACCTAGAAGAATTAAAGGACAAACACCTAGAAGAATTAAAGAACAAACAGAGATGAACAATACAATAACTGAAGTGAAAACTACACTAGAAGGAATCTATAGCAGAATAACTGAGGCAGAAGAACAGATAAGTTGACCTGGAAGATAGAATGGTGGAATTCACTGCTGTGGAACAGCATAAAGAAAAAAGAATGAAAAGAAATGAAGACAGCCTAAGATATCTCTGGGACAACATTAAATGCACCCACATTCGCATTATAGGGGTCCCAGAAGGAGAAGAGAGAGAGAAAGGACCCAAGAAAATATTTGAAGAGATTATAGTCGAAAACTTCCCTAACATGGGAAAGGAAATAGCCACTCAAGCCCAGGAAGACAGAGAGTGCCAGGCAGGGTAAACCCAAGGAGAAACACATCGAGACACATAGTAATCAAACTGACAAAAATTACAGACAAAGAAAAATTATTAAAAGCAGCAAGGGAAAAATGATAAATAACATACAAGGGAACTCCTATAAGGTTAACAGCTGATTTCTCAGCAGAAACTCTACAAGCCAGAAGGGAGTGGCATGATATATTTAAAGTGATGAAAGTGAAGAACCTACAACCAAGATTACTCTACCCAGCAAGGGTCTCATTCAGACTCGATGGAGAAATCAAAAGCTTTACAGACAAGCAAAAGCTAAGAAAATTCAGCACCACAAAACCAGCTCTACAACAAATGCTACAGGAACTTCTCTAAGTGGGAAACACAAGAGAAGAAAAGGACCTACAAAAACGAACACAAAACAATTAAGAAAATGGTACTAGGAACATACATATCGATAATTACCTTACATGAGAATGGATTAAATGCTCCAACCAAAAGACACAGGCTCACTGAATGGATACAAAAACAAGAGCCATATATATGGTGTCTACAAGATACCCACTTCAGACCTGAGGACACATACAGACTGAAAGTGAGGGGGTGGAAAAATAAATTCCATGCAAATGGAAATCCAAGGAAAGCTGGAGTAGCAATACTTATATCAGATAAAATAGACATTCTCAAATTAACATTCTTTAAAATAAAGAATGTTATAAGAGGCAAGGAAGGACACTACATAATGATCAAGGGATCAATCCACGAAGAAGATATAACAATTATAAATATATATGCACCCAACATAGGAGCACCTCAATACATAAGGCAAATGCTAACAGCTATAAAAGAGGAAATAGACAGTAGCACAATAATAGTGGGGGACTTTTAACACCTCACTTACACCAATGGACAGATCATACAGACAGAAAATGAATAAGTAAAAACAAGCTTTAAATGACACAATAGACCAGAAAGATTTAATTGATATTTATAGGACATTCCATATGAAAACAGCAGATTACAGTATCTTCTCAAGGGCACATGGAACATTCTCCAGCATAGATCACATCTTGAGTCACAAATCAAGCCTTGGTAAATTTAAGAAAATTGAAATCATATAAAGCATCTTTTCTGACCACAATGCTATAGGATTAGAAATAAATTACAGGAAAAAAAACATAAAAAAAATAAACATATGGAAGCTAAACAATACATTACTAAATAACCAAGAAATCACTGAAGAAACTAAAGAGAAAATCAAAAAATACCTGGAGACAAATGACAATGAAAACACGACGACCCAAAACCTATGAGATGCAGCAATAGCAGTTCTAAGAGGGAAGTTTATAGCAATACAATCCAACCTCAAGAAACAAGAAAAATCTCAAATAAACAATCTAACCTTACACTTAAAGGAATTAGAGAAAGAAGCACAAACAAAACCCAAAGTTAGTAGAAGGAAAGAAATCACAAAGATCAGAGCAGAAATAGAAACAAAGAAAAAAATAGCAAAGATCAATAAAACTAAACGCTGGTTCTTTGAGAAGATAAACAAAATTGATAAGCCTTTAGTCAGACTCATCAAGAAAAAGAGGGAGATGACGCAAATCAGTAAAATCAGAAATGAAAAAGGAGAAGTTAAAACGGACACCACAGAAACACAAGCATCATAAGAGACTACTACAAGGAACACCATGCCAATAAAATGGACAACCTGGAAGAAATGGACAAATTCTTAGAACAGTATAACCTTCCAAGACTGAACCAGGAAGAAATAGAAAATATGAACAGACCAATCACAAGCACTGAAATTGAAACTGTGATTAAAAATCTTTCAACAAACAAAAGCCCAGGACCAGATGACTTCACAGGTAAATTCTATCAAACATTTAGAGAAGAGCTAACACCCATCCTTTTCAAACTCTTCCAGAAACTTCAGAGGAAGGAACACTCCCAAACTCATTCTACGAGGCCACCATTACCCTGATACCCAAAAACCAGACGAAGATGTCACAAAGAAAGAAAACTACAGGCCAATATCACTGATGAACATAGATGCAAAAATCCTCAACAAAATACTAGCAAGCAGAATCCAACAACACAGTAAAAGGATCATACACCATGATCAAGTGGGATTTATCCCAGGGATGCATGGATTTGTCAATATACGCAAATCAATCAGTGTGATACACCATATTAACAAACTGAAGAATAAGAACCATATGATCATCTCAATAGATGCAGAAAAAGCTTTTGACAAAATTCAACACCCATTTATGATAAAAACTCTACAGAAAGTGGGCACAGAGGGAACCTACCTCAACATAATAAAGGCTATATATGACAAACTCACAGCCAACATAGTTCTCAATGGTGAAAAACTGAAACCATTTCCTCTAAGATCAGGAACAAGACAAGGTTGTCCACTCTCACCACTATTATTCAACATAGTTTTGGAAGTTTTAGCCACAGCAATCAGAGAAGGAAAAGAAATAAAAGGAATACAAATCGGAAAAGAAGAAGTAAAGATGTCACTGTTTGCAGATGACATGATACTATACACAGAGAATCCTAAAGATGCCACCAGAAAACTACTAGAGCTAATCAATGAATTTGGTAACGTTACCGGATACAAAATTAATGCACAGAAATCTCTTGCATTCTTATACATTAACAATGAAAGATCAGAGGGAGAAATTAAGGAAACAATCCCCTTCACCACTGCAACAAAAAGAATTAAATAGCTAGGAATAAACCTACCTAAGGAAGTAAAAAACCTGTACTCAGAAAAGTATAAGACACTGATGAAAGAAATCAAAGATGACACAAACAGATGGAGAGATATACCATGTTCGTGGATTGGAAGAATCAATACTGTCAAAATGATTATTCTACCCAAAGCAATCTACAGATTCAATGTAATCCCTATCAAATTACCAATGGCATTTTTTTTATAGAACTAGAACAAAAAAATCTTAAAATTTGTATGGAGACACAAAAGACCCTGAATTGCCAAAGCAATCTTGAGGGAAAAAAACAGAGCTGGAGGAATCAGACTCTCTGACTTCAGACTATACTACAAACCTACAGTAATCAAGACAATATGGTACTGGCAGAAAAACAGAAATATAGATCAATGGAACAGGATAGGAATCCCAGCGATAAACTCATGCACCTATGGTCACCTAATCTATGACACAGTAGGCAAGGATATACAATGGAGAAAAGACAGTCTCTTCAATAAGTGGTGCTAGGAAAACTGGACAGCTACATGTAAAACAATGAAATTAGAACACTCCCTAACACCATACACAAAAATAAACTCAAAATGGATTGAAGACCTAAATGTAAGACCAGACACTATAAAACTCTTAGAGGAAAACATAGGAAGAACACTCTTTGACATAAATCACAGCAAGATCTTTTTTGACCCACCTCCTAGAGTAACGGAAATAAAAACAAAAATAAACAAATGGGACCTAATGAAACTTAAAAGTTTTTGCACAGCAAAGGAAACTACAAACAAGACAAAAAGACAACCTTCAGAATGGGAGAAAATATTTGCAAACGAATCAATGGACAAAGGATTAATCTCCAAAATATATAAATAGCTCATGCAGCTCAATATTAAAAAACAAACAACTGAATCAAAAAATGGGCGGAAGACTCAAACAGACATTTTTCCAAAGAAGGCATGCAGATGGCCAAGAGGCACATGAAAAGCTGCTCAGCATCACTAATTATTAGAGAAATGCAAATCAAAACTACAATGAGGTATCACCTTACACCAGTTAGAATGGGCATCATCAGAAAATTTACAAAGAACAAATGCTGGAGAGGGTGTGGACAAAAGGGAACCCTCTTACATTGTTGGTGGGAATGTAAGTTGATACAGCCACTATGGAGAACAGTATGGAGGTTCCTTAAAAAACTGAAAACAGCATTACCATATGACCCAGCAATCCCACTCCTGGGCATATACCCAGAGAAAACCATGATTCAAAAAGTCATGTACCACAATGTTCACTGCAGCGCTATTTACAACAGCCAGGTCATGGAAACAACCTAAATGCCCATCAACAGACGAACAGATAAAGAAGATGCCTTACACATATACAATGGAATATTACTCAGCCATAAAAAGGAATGAAATTGGGTCATTTGCAGAGATGCAGATGGACCTAGAGACTGTCATACAGAGTGAAGTAAGTCAGAAAGAGAAAAACAAGTATCGTACATTAATGCATATATGTGGAATCTAGAAAAATGGTACAGATGAACCAGTTTGCAAGGCAGAAAAAGGGACACAGATGTAGAGAACAAACGTATGGACACCAAGGTGGGAAGAGTTGGGGGGTGTGGTGGTGGTGGGATGAATTGGGAGATTGGGATTGACATATATACTCTAATATGTATAAAATAAATAACTAATAAGAACCTGCTGCATAAAAAAATAAATTAATTAAATTTAAAAAAATGTTTTCTTTTATTTGGTCTGCATACCAGTAAGGTATTTTGTCTCTTTTCCAGTCTGTATCTAGAAACAGGTCTCTTAATTAGTTTTGCCTGGAGTGAGCTTGTTCAATATATAGCTGTTCCCTCAACACAGGAAAGACTTTTTTCTGCTATTGCATTCATTCTAGGCTCTAGCTCTTCATTTTTGTACAGTAGTCCCTCCTCCCCCCACAGCTTCACCTTCTGTGGTTTCAGTTACCTGTTGCCAAGTGCAGTCTGAAAATATTAAATTGAAAATTCCAGAAATAAACAATTCATAAGTTTTAAATTGTGCATCATTCTGAGTATCATGATGAAATCTCATGGTTTCCCGCTCCATCCTGCCCAAGACGTGAAATCATCTCTTTGTCCCACATATCTGGTCTGTTAGTCACTTAGTGGCTGACTTGGTTATCAGATTGACTGTCACGGTATTGCAGCGCTTGTGCCCAATTCACCCTTATTTTACTTAATAATGGCCCCAAAGCACAAGAGTAGTGATGCTAGCAATTCAAATATGCCAAAGAGAAGCCATGAAGTGGCGTCAGCAGAGGTTAGTGTGCTCTTGAATTCTGTTTACCATTCTTCTGGTTTTTTTAATTAAACTTTTTATTTTAGAATGGTTGTTTATTTACAGAAAAACTCTCTGGATAGTATGGCGAGTTCCCACATAGCCCCTTGCTATTTTACTTAACATGCAGCAATTTGGATTCTCTTTACCTAGTTTAGGTTTCTTTTTCCTTTAATAGAGTTTATATCTATTCATATTTTACAAAGGATGCTAGACAGTTCACCAAAATTTTCACCTGTGCCTTTCAGTGAATTATTTTTAGAGTATGCTTTTCTTCTGAGCCCTCTGGATGGTGATATTTTCTTTTAAACGTGGTAGTTGCGACAGTAGACTTTTCTTTTGAACCTTGCTCTTTAGAGTCTATACTTTGCATTTTAATATTGTTGGTAATTTGAGAACTAAGAGTTTTCCTCTTTTAAGCAGCCGTCAATTGGGAAAATGAATTAGCAATATTAATGTCTTGTAACAAATTATCACAAAATGGGTGACTTAAAACAGCAGAAATGAATTCTCTCCCAGTTCTGAAGGCCAGAAGTCTGAAATCAGTACACTGGCCCGAAAGCAAGGTGTTGGCAGGGCCGTGCTCCCTCTGGAGGCTCTCGGAGAGAACAGTTCCTTGCCTCTTCCAGCTCTGGCGACTGCTGTCATTCTTTGCCTTGTGGTCGCATCATGCCAATTTCTGCTTGTCTTCTCATCTCCTTTTCCTCTGTTTACGTGACATCTTCCTCTGCCTCCTTCTTATAAGGATAGCAATTACATTTAGGACCTGCAGGATAATCTCTCCATCTCAAGATCCTTAATTGCATCTGCAAAGATTCTTTTTCTCACAAGGTAAAATTCACAGGTTCCAGGAGTTAGGACCTGATATCTTTGGGGGGGGGCCTTTATTCTACCTACCACAGGCATGATCTACTATGATTCAGCAATTCTACACACACACACACACACACACACACACACTCACTCATTTTTTTTTCTACCAGAAGACATGTAAAAAAAAAAAGTTCATAGCAGCATGACTTGTAATGGTCAGAAACTAGAACATCCATCAACAGTAGAGTGGATGAATAAGCTGTGATAGTTGTGCAGTGGAATACTTTACATCAGTGAGAATGAAATCACAGAAACTACGTGCAACAACATGATGACTCTCGCACATAGAATAGGACTGAAAGAAAGCAGATAGAAAAGAGTACGCCCTAGAAGAGTCTGTTAAAAATAGGCAATGTAATGTTAAAAATAGGCAAAATTAATCTGTGTGTTAGAACTTAGGATAGTGGTTACCTTGGAGGGGGTAATGACTACAGGAGGGTGAATTGAGGTGATAGTAGGATTCAGGGGTGATAGAAGGATTTTCTGATCTGATCTGAATTCTGAGTGAGAATTCATTGAGCTGTCTACTTTTGATTTGTGAACATTACCAAAACAGGATATTCAGTGAAAAGAAAGCTAACAGTTTTCTTAGGACCAGGCAGAATCTTCAGGACAATGTCCAGATGACTGGAGCTGGAAGAGGAAGGGGTCCCAATTTCAGGTCAAAGTCAGGCTTTCAAAGTTTGAGATGATAAGAACTTAAGAACTGGTAGGTGAGGTGATGATATTTAGAGGAATGTCACCTCGCTCACATTCTTGTATAAATGAATATTGTATAAATAAATCAGTTGATAGAAGGGACAGATGGATCAATAGATAAAGCAGACATTTGGTCTGAGTTCAAGGAGTTGGGTCAGTTAAGCCAAGTCATTTACTCTCAAGAACTACACTGTCCAATATGTGGCCATCAATCACTTGAAATGTGGCTGGTCCAAACAGACATTCTGTACATCAGATTTCAGACACAGTACAAAAAAGAATAATTTATTTGTATGTTGATCATATATTGAAATGATAACCTTTGAATTATTGGGTTAAATAATATCTATTATTAAAATAAATTCCATCTGTTTCTTCTTAAAATATGGCTACTAGAAAATTTTAAATTTATTATATGACTAGCGTTTGTGACGTGCATTCTATTTTTATTGGACAGTAGTGATCTAGACCGTGATAAATCTGCTAGGCAGTTACTAGGCATGCGAGCTATCAGCTACTTACTTTTCTTGCATATGCAAGACTTGGATAGGGCCTGATCGAGTTTGGTCTCATGACAGGAAGAATGAAGTGACTGAAGTTACAACTGAATTTTACAACTGAACTATTATTTCTGAGTTTTCAAGTCTATGGGAAACCTAATTGTTCTAAACAATGAGTTCAAAATTAAGGTACCACTGCTCATCTGGTAGTTACATAATCTCTTAACAGACCCAGTGTCTAGTACCATGTAAGCGGCTTTTTGGGCGATGGTGGTATGACAGAGTGGGCAGAGAACAGGCTTTGGAGTCCGACATTCCTGAATTCAAGCAGGAAGTCTGTAACTTATAGGCTGGGTGGCCTCAGTTCAATGACGTAATTTCTCTGGGCCTCAGTTTCCACAGCTATATAATGGGCTTATTAATATCCACCTAGTAGGGTAGGTGTCAGATTTGAAGTAATATATAAAGTATACAGTGCATAAATGACACTCAAAATATGGTAGTTGTTGTCATTCTTGAGTTCATTAAGAAGTGTGAGGAAAACACTAAACATTTTATAGGCTCTGATGAGAAAAATTCTAAAGATTTTTCTTTGTACATCCTTATAATACTTCAGACCAACTCAGGCCATTCCACACCTTTGGTTTCTCTAGCAAATAATGAGGACAAGCTCACACACATGGAAAGCCAGGCCACAGGAAGCCTCCTCTTTCTCACTGTGTACATTTAGCTTCAAGGATGTAATGCCGGCATCACAAAGAATTACTCTGCATTCAAAACACTCAGCAACGTCAATCTGCTCCTTTTAGTACCAGATGCTGGCGGGCCACCCCATCAATCATTCTCACAGTCACCCATCAGCGTGTCATCGCTGTGTCAGAGATATGTTTCGGCAGGCTCGCTGCACGGTACACGTAATCAGCGGAGATGCCACCCTTAACTGTGATTGATGCCTGTCTTTTGACAATTTCTCCTGCCAGACCCCTCCATCACTCCATGGCAATGTTTTCCTGAATGCTAAGTAATTTCTCTGAATTATCACAGACGCTTTGTAGACTGACTTGCAGAGATGTCTTTTTGTCACAGCTGCATTTGGAAGGATTTTTATTTTGTATGTCCTTTTTTTTTAACCTCTGATGATTCTTTCCATGTTTCTATCACTTTCTTCATTCATCACAGCAGGACTTTTTTTGAGGTAAATAAAAAGGACATTATATGCTGGAGAGGGTGTGGAGAAAAGGGAATCCTCTTGCACTGTTGGTGGGAACGTAAATTGATACAGCCACTATAGAGGTTCCTTATAAAACTAAAAATAGAACTACCATACGACCCAGCAATCCCACTACTGGGCATATACCCTGAGAAAACCATAATTCAAAAACAGTCATGTACCACAATGTTCATTGCAGCACTATTTCCAATAGCCAGGACATGGAAGCAACCTAGGTGTCCATCGACAGATGAATGGATAAAGAAGGTGTGGCACATATATACAATGGAATATTACTCAGCCATAAAAAGAAAGGAAATTGTGTTATTTGTAGTGCGGTGGATGGACCTAGAGTCTGTCATACAGAGTGAAGTAAGTCAGAAAGAGAAAAACAAATACCATATGCTAACACATATATATGGAATCTAAAAAAAAAAAAAAAAAAGGTTCTGAAGAACCTAGGGGCAAGACAGGAATAAAGACACAGACATAGAGAATGGACTTGAGGACACGGGGAGGGGGAAGGGGAAGCTGGGACAAAGTGAGAGAGTGGCATGGACATATATACACTACCAAATGTAAGGTAGCTAGCTAGTGGGAAGCAGCCTCATAGCACAGGGAGATTAGCTCAGTGCTTTGTGACCACCTAGAGGGGTGGGGTAGGGAGGGTGGGAGGGAGGGAGATGCAAGAGGGAGGAGATATGGGGGTATATGTATATGTATAACTGATTCACTTTGTTATAAAGCAGAAACTAACACAACATTGTAAAGCAATTATACTCCAATAAAGATGTTAAAAAAAAAGGATATTATAATCAGTCTAGTTGGGCAGATGTCTGAAATCCATTTTAAATTCTTCATTTGGCTGGCAGCATGACCTTGAAAATATAATTATTACTATGCCTTTGCTTAAACTATGCCCTTGTTATTACTATGTCTCTTCTATTAGAGGTTATGATTTTTAAGAATCTGAGATGTCAGACAAATCCAGGTAAGTGTCCCACACCTCCCTTATAATCCGGCATCTGATGTTGGGCACAGAGGCCCTTTTTGGCCAAATCTGCACTTGTGTGAGGTGACCTCATTGCTTCCTGTCCTTCTCCTTCCTCTCTGCTACCCGCATCAAGCCCTAGCTCTAACCCAGATGCATAACTGTCATGGAATCATTAGTAGGTGACAAATACAGATGGCCCAAGAAGCTCCTCTGTTACAAGAAGACACCTGTAACTGAAACCTAAAGTTATGCCAAATGAAACACTTACTTGATCCTCTTTAAGGAAAAATGAACAGCACTTTCATTTGATGATACCCAAAGTGTCATTGAAAAAGAGGAATAGTCATGTTCAAATTCATAGGACACATTCTAAAGACGAAAAGGCAATAGGTGGTTAACTTCAGCTTCCACTCAAGATCAGCCATGGCTCCTCTCTAACACACTCTTCCTTGAAATGGAAAATATCCTGAAAGATTATTTCCTACAAATGCCCGGTTAGTGACCTTTTCTCTTGTATGCCCTCCTGTAAATCCCAATGAATAAAATAATACCAATAAAAATTTTGGGGAAACATGGTCTTATCCATTTAGTTACTTTAAGGAATAAGTAAAATCTGTTTTCTGCTCTTCTTATATGTTTACCCGGTTTATTTGTATTCTCACCATCTTTTTGTTGAGAACTGGGCATTTTAGGTAGTATATTGTAGCAATTTTGGATACTAATTCCCTTCCCCCATCTTCAAGGCTTGTTTTTCTTATTAGCTTGTTTATTACTTTAGTGACTTGGCTGGACGATTTTAGGAAAATCTGTTTTCCCTACAGTGTGAAGCCTTTGATGTTGTTCCTTAGAGAACACAGTTGACTGTGTACAGTCAACCTGGGATAAGAGTTATATTAGGGCTTTCATTTTAGAGCTTTCTAGACTGCCTCTTCCCCTGACCTCTCTGCTGTCTGATAGGTTTGGTATGACACTCAGCTATTAAGTTGCAGTAACTGTCAGCCGACAATATTCACTCTTTGACAACACCCTGGCATAAACTGCTCCACGGTATGATCCAATTAATTTCAGGGCCTGTTGCAGGAACAGATCTTGAGGCCAGTCTTTCAGGTCTGTTCTGATTCCAGGAGGGCTTTTCTTAGCTACATTTTTCCTTGGTTCTCTCTGGTAAATTAGCAGGCCTACGGTTTAGCTTGTTGCTCTCATAGAGCCAGCAGCTTCCTCTTAATTGTATACCACCACCATCTCCCTTGTTTTTGAGAGTGCCCTTATGCTTGAACTTCTCCACACTCTGTTTCAAATAAAGTAAGCTTTTGGAGCATGCCAGAGCTCTATGTTCTTACGGATTGCTTCTCCCCTTGCACAAAGCTCAGAGATGCTGTTTTAGAGCTGGGGACAGGAATAATACTTGTGCTTTACAATCAGGGCTCTGGGCAGTGATGGTAGCCTCTGGTATTTCAGCTTGTCTCTTATGGCATGGGAGCTCTGCCCCAGAGGTGACGTGGCCTAACATGCCTGGGGCCTGGGCCCTACGAGTGGGGACTGGGTAGAGAAAGGGAGCCCTGACCTCTTAGCCACCCTTACCAGGAATTTAGTCTCTGCAACATGGATCTGGAGGAAATGAGAGTTACTGATGGCCTGTCCCTCCTGGAGAGAGATTGTATCCCTTGATTGATGAGGGGAGAGGGACTTGTCTTCTTGGCCATACCCGCTCAGAATGAAATGTCCATCAAGCTGAGCTGGGGGTATGGAAGGAGGGTCATAGCTGAAGTGCCATAAGTTCTTGCTGTTTTTACTAAGATTCAGTAGATTTTCTTGAATAAACGCCCATCCATTTGTTGTATGCCCTTAGGATAGTTTCCAGCAACTTCAAAGGTTTGGGGAACAGGTCCATGGAACTCCTCATGCTACCATTCTAGACATGCAATCTCCTAAGAGCCTTATTTTCATTTTATATACAAAAATGGAAAAAAACAATCCTTAGCTCACAGGCCATATAAAAACACACGATGGGCTGGATTTAGCTTGTGTGCTGAATTTGCCAATCCCTGCTCTATGGTAATAATGCCAATTTACATGTCACATGCCTCAAAATTTTACACTCATACATTTGGAATTTTAAATATGTTTTTCTGCTGTGCTATTGGTGATGGATTTCATTCATCTGGGCATATACTCTGTTTGTTATTCTTAGGGTTATACAATTCTGGCCTTACTAGTTGTACCTTTACTATTCTTGGTATCTTTTACTCCTTGATGTCTGGGTAGGGAGAAAGACAAAGGAAGGTAAAAACTAAGTCCTTACATGCCTGTTCTGGCAAGACTGATGTTCTGCCGATCATCACTGTTGATCTAGCTCATTGTCTATAAACTCTACAAGACTTAGTCATTTCTTTGACAAGTCTTGATCACTGAGGACTAATTCTCAAATGGTTCTCTTAGGGACTGGTGGTCCCCTGAGAACTTTGATATCCATCTGGAGGATTTACATCATTGTCCGCTGATGCTTGCACCCCCCTTTTCTATGCTATGGAGGTTCTGAGCACTCTGCAGCCTCCACACTCGTCAATCCTCTGTGGCTCCAATTCTGGACAGCATGAAGGAAAAAAGATTTATCTTTTATACTTCTCGAGAACATAATTTATCGAGAACATAATTTATCTTTTATACTTCTCGAGAACATAATTAAATTTGCAGAAGGCAGGCATCTGCAAGCCAAGGAAAGAGACCTCAGGAGAAGCCAACCCTGCTGATACCTTGGCCTTGGACTTCCAGACTCCAGAAATGTGAGAAAATAAATTTTTGCTGTTTAAGCCACCGGTCTGTAGCATTTTGTTATGGCAGCCCAAGAATACTACAATAGGTAGCACTCACTGCTTCATTTTCTGTCCATACTACCATCCCACACCCTCCCCAGTGTTCTTTGCACTGCTCTGGAAAACGTTACCAGTCCCACTAGTTAGGAAGACATAACATCATGGAGTAAGAATGTACCTCTTCCTTGAAGCAACTATCAAACGTTAAAACCAGTTATCTTGTGTGTCCTTCCCCTTATCTTCAAGGCAAGTGTGTGTGCTGAGGTGTGGGCGTGGTTACTGAGAATTCACTCACAGCCTGTGAAGAAAGGAGATGCTGCACTTTCTCCAAAAGCTGTTTTACCTCCCCAGCCATTCTGCATATTGACGAGGTTGTTGGCTCTGGTTGTAGTGGGAGTGCTCCTTCTGCCAAAATGACATCTCTTGATAAAATCTCTGAAGCAGTGTCTCATAGCCCAACTTGAGGACTTATCCGGAATTATCACGAGGTATTTATTCCTTGTTGTTTTCAGCGGCAGGACTGAGTCATTTTCCAAAACAACAGGGATGATCTTTCTCATCTACCATATCACCCTGTCTCACAGAATTCCTAGCATTTTCCTAGAAACATGGTAATAAATCTATCAAAATTACTGAGGGCTGCTTTGGTATAAAACACATATGATAGAAATTATCTCTGTTGTCTGGTTAATCATTAATCAAAGCAACAAGGTAAAGTCCTTTGATAGCCAGATAAAATATCTAAGGTTAATATATTTCAATGACTAAACTAAGCTGAGCAAATCTATCTCTTAATCATCTGGTAAAGATTTCTTGCCATCTGATTAGGAAACAGATTGTGCTCATATTACTGACTGGTTCCGTATCATTGTTCACTCCTCGGCCCTGGATCACTTCTTACTTTGCTGCCAGTCACCTCATGGATTTTCAAGACATCAATTTCTCCCTGAACAGCAGCCACAATAATGGTTTCAGAAAAGGTGGAGTTAAGGAATGGAAGTGAGGGTAGGGAAAACTGTTTCTGCCTTTATCCACATGCTAAGCATGGACACAGCTAATTCCACACTATGCTGCCCAAACCAGGCCAAAACCTTTAGCAAACTTTACTGAAAACTTGGGTATAACAGGAGAGAATTACATTTCATAGATGCTCAAGCTCAGATACTAGATATGACTGATCTCATACTCACAAGGGTCCAACCCCTTACCTTGTGATCCTTCTTGGACGCTTCACAGTCTAGCTCTGAGCCCGCTTCTACATAGTGGAAGTCCGCCATACTCTCTAGAACAGAGGGCGAGAGAGAGAAAAAAAGCGAGAACCTGAGTTCCAGTGCCTCCTCCCTACGGTGCTCTAGGCCACAGTCACCTGCTCCAGGTCTGCTTTCGAGTCTTCATGTTGCATCCCAGATCCCTCACCTTCTGAGATGATTGGCTTTTGGGGTGCTTGATACTTTCATTAAAAAAAGCAGCACTTCCTACCCTTGGCAGTTACCCTTGGCCTTGCCCTAGAATCCCCTTCAGGATTTTCTGTCATATCACAAATATCTACTATCAGCATGTTCATCAATATCTAGGACATTCAGTCTATAATAACACTGCTGAGACCAACAACTTTAACATATGTTTCTTGTTGGGTGTCAACAATCAAAGTCTGGTGTCTTTATGCATCTTCCACTAGCATGAAGTGAGATTATGTCCCAGAACTCTTACTCTCATCTTCTGGTTTCCAATCCTATTTGTCTGTGGATAACTGCTTGAATGAGAAAACAAGCACACACTCACACACACACACACGTTTTCAAAAGCAATTTTCAGGTGAAGTGCAATCTTAATCTATAATTTTGGGAAAAAAATTCCTAAAAGAAGTGATATCTAGAGATCAAACTTTACCACAAATAAGATAAATTTGATATTTTAACGGAATTAGACTCTTTTTTTCTCCTTGCTTTCCTTTTTACCACGAAAAGTTGATAGAAATGGACTTTTCAGAAAGAACTATTTGTCCTAAAGAGCAAATCCAAGCCCCCAACTTCTCATAACACTTGAAAGTTTGAGATTTCAATTTTTTCTGTTAAGGTTTCAAAACTCTAATTCATAAGGGTACAATTTCAAAAATGCCCTTATCCTTAGCAGTCTCTATAAGAAGAAAGTTTCCCAAATGTAAGAACACTGAGTCCTAAGATGCAGACAGTAGATCAATCTCCACCTTCCACAGCAAACCCCAGGGGAGAGAGCCCTCCATTGGCAGCCTGGACAGAAGTAAGATCCCTTTCAGCTACAGCCAGATTCTTCTGCCACCCTCAATCTTCAAACTTAAGAGAAGTGGCCAGCATAGAATGATCCAGGCCCAGCCTTCTAAATGTATTATAATTGTTAACCCTGTAAACCAGGCTTGCGTAGAGAAATACGATCCAGTGCATGAAATATTTCTCTAACCATGACACCATCTCTTTAAAAAATAACTTAAACGCCAAAAACTGAGATATTTTAATGAAATGAGTCCAGGCAATTTTTTCCAAGCCTGTTTAGCCCAGCATCAAACCCTGAGTCTGACAGCACCAAGCTACATGGTTCCTGAGGGACCTCAATGCCTGAGTGAGTCTCCCAAGGTGCCTCACCAACTCCCAGGGCAAGACTCAGGCCCAGGGGATGAGAGCTCCATTATTCCAAGTCTGCACAATCACACATTTTTTCCATAAGTCCTTGGTCTCGAGGGACTACCTTGCAAAAGGAAAAGCCAATTTAATAAAGAAAAGACAACAAAGAAAATCCTCTTTTCATCACACTGTATGCTCGAGACACCTTTCATGGTGAGAACTGCTAAACTGAAACCACAGATAAAGAGGTCTTAAATTTTTTCTTTATGGAAGTAAGGGATTTGTCCATTTTTTCCCCAGTAAGCATCTAATAAGTTTCCACTCTTCACCAGACACTAGGCAAAGCTCTGGGGCTACAGTCAGGAAAGAGCCTTGCTCTCTGCCAGCAGTGCACACTGTTCTGGAGGAAACGCACGTGTAGTTTCCTCCAGTATCGGGCAGAATAAAACACACTTCAAATATAAAGCCCAAGCAAAATACTACAGGCACCCAGAGGTAATAATGATAACAATAATGATGCTAGGGGTAATAATAAAATATTACTAATATAACAGCTCCATTTTTTTTTTTTAATTTTTTGCGGTACACGGTGCCTCTCACTGTTGTGGTCTCTCCCATTGTGGAGCACAGGCTCCGGACACGCAGGCTCAGTGGCCATGGCTCACGGACCCAGCCGCTCCGTGGCATGTGGGATCTTCCCGGACCGGGGCACGAACCCGTGTCCCCTGCATCGGCAGGCAGACTCTCAACCACTGCGCCACCAGGGAAGCCCTAACAGCTCCATTTTTAAAGAACAGGTCCTCTGCTAAGTGATTTATATACATTGTAGAAGAGTCTTCGTGACAGTTCTATGTGACGGGTACTGTTTCTGCCTCCATTTCACAAATATGGAAACTGAGGCACGCAGAGCAAGGAATGCCCAAGTGGGTTTCAAGCAGGCAGGACAACTTCACAGAGGATATAAGCCATAGCCTACAAGGATAAATGGGATTTAGATAGATGGAGTAGGAAGAGGGGAGAGACGGAAGACAGCTCAGGATGAGGAAAGAAAGAGTACATGAAGAACTAAGTTAAGCAAAATTAAAGGGATGGTTGTGCTGAAAATGGAAGGAGGGCAGTGTTAAAAGTGACATCCAGTATTTAAAACAGTTGGAACCGTACCACACAGCCAGCAGACCCTCAGCAAACGCAATGTTGTGAGGTGAAGTAATGAATGCATTTATCAGCACCCAGCCTCACTTTCAGTTCTATGGGGCTGCATTAAATGACACTTGCTTCTTGCCCATGCTGCAGGCAATTTTATTATTATTTTTGATTTCTTAACCTGTTTCATAATTCCTTTCCTTTCTCCTATAAGCTGAAGGGAAATGCAATCACAGGTGAGCAACAGGCTAGGATATGAAACAAAAGTTTTAAATGTGAAAGAGGAAAAAAATCAACCTTGTCAGCACATCGGCAAAATTGAATGAAAGTTGGCATGCAGTGACAGGAAGAGAACGTGGAGGGTAAATGAAAGACATAAAACATCCTTCCAGTGACAGGAGAAGTAAACTAATCTTTGGTGAACACCTACTTCATGCCAGCACTTTCCCTACATCGTCTCTCCAAACTCCACCTACAAGGCACTATGATTCCTATTTTACAGACGAGAATACTCATACTTACAAATGTGAAATTCTTACCTGAAATCACTGCAGTTAGCAATGGCAGATTCCACTTATGAAACCTTGTCTACCTGATTCCCAATCCTATGTGCTTTCTACTATGGTGTATTGTATCCACAAGAACTAACAGTCAATCAGGGTCTTATTTTAATTATCTCAATGTCTCTCTCTCCCTCTCCCCCCGCACCTACATATATTATATAATATGATGTATTTGATAAATATTTTTTACTTACTCAAAACCATGAATAAACATTGAATCAGTCAAGCTTTGTGATCCCATAGCAAGTCTTCATGCGTAAGTACCTGAGAAACAGTCATGAGAAAAACAGAGATATAAGAATGGCTCTATTTGCCAATGTGTTGGTATATTAAAAGTATGAAAACAATTGTAAACACTAATAATAATTAAATAATTTTAGTATTTTCAGTATTTTAAAAGGTTGTCTTTAACTTAAAGTGGTTAGTCTTTCAAAAAACTGGAAAAGGTGTTTGATAGTGGGGAAAGAACCAAAGATCAAAGCTGAGAAATACAGAATTTCTTGACTACATGCAAGCCTGCCTATGACCTTCCAACCACTGCCTTCTGAGCTGTCACTCTTCCTACAGATTCTAGTGATTAGCCAAAATGTTATTTTCAGAAGACAGAGAAAACTAAGACTTTATCTAAATAGAAAGCTTTGCCACTGTTTGATTTAAAATTTCACTCAAAAGCATTTAGAATTGGTTTAACTTTGTAACTGGAAAAGCAGCAAGAGTGTGATGCGATTGATTAAACCATATGAACAGAAATGATAGATCTGCACCCTTCTTTTGATACTAATCATGCCTTATGTCAGTGCAGGGCTGTGTAAATTTCAAAGCGGTTATATATATTTATCTTTGCAATGGATTTGGTCAACATTCCTCTGGAGTAAATAGTATAGGAAAAAGAATCAGCATTTTATGTTAAGAAAACTTGAGGCCTGGAGATATTAAGCAGCTTTCCTACAGTCTCAGAGTTTGGGAGAAGTTAGTAAGGACTGAACTTCTTGTCTCCATAAATCCTAGCCTGGTGTTTGTTCTGCTGCTCTAGTATCTCACGACACCAGTAAATGCACTACAGATCCCACATTCCTCTTGGGGATTCTATAGCAACAGAGAGGATTAGGACCTGAGACTCTGATTCCTTAAATGTGCCAGGGGATTCTTTGATCAGAAATTTGGGGAAACTCCAACCATTTGGTAAATATGGAGCAATATATTGCAGAATAGTTTTCTTTGGAAATTCAAGCCCACATTAATTGCAGTTAATATTTCTTTAATATTCCTAGAGATAGTGTAAACAATTGAATCAAAAGATGAGTTATTTCAGCTCATGGTTCCAGGGCAAATAATAGAATATGATTAAAATGTTGTTTAAAAGTAATGTTTTAAAAAACAACATAGTGTGATCATAGCTGCAACAGGTAGAGAAACAAGTCAAGAGAAAAGTATTATTCTGGGTGAATGGATTAATACTTTACTTGCAGTGAGTATACATATAATTAAAAACACAGTTATCTTTAATTAAATACCATCAAGCAAGAGAAAAAAGTAGGAAAGATAGCTACAGAACTGTAAACTCTCCTAGAGCGACACTTAAAAACTCAGTTTCCACCCTTGGCACCTCCTGACGTGATTCTCTTGGTGACTGCCTAGATGTTTATTTGATAATGATGAAAATCAGGGAGTCATGAGTTGTGCATAATGGCTTCCCACAATTCACTTATTCACTCATTCAGCAAGTATTTGTTGAATTCTTACCACATAGCAGGCCCTGTGCTAGAAGCTAGTTTTACAAGGTGATGCAAACTCAGGATCTTTTCTCCCAGGGTTTATAATCTAACGGGGGTTGTAGAAGAGTAAAGTGATAACAGGAAATAAAGGAGCTATGAGTACATAGGAAGGGAATCTACTCAAATCTGGGGGCCAGATTTCAAGGACCATTTCAACTTAGAACCGAAGATAAATAGGAGTTGGTCAGGTGAAGAGTGAGGGAGAGACTGCTCCAGGTAGAGGAGATATTTGTGTAGCATCCTGTAAGTGAAACAGAGCCTGAATCTTTCATGGAACTAAAAGAAATTTAGTGTACGAACAGCAGTTCGTCAGGAGGAGAGTGGAATGAAAACAGGCTTAAAAGATAAGCAATGCTAGATCATTAGTATTCTGGACATAAGGATTGTAAGCAGTACAGAGAGATATGATCAGGTTTGTGTGTTTCAGACACATCACACTAGCTATTATATGAAGAATGATTTAAGGAAGGAATATATGGAGTTTCACCAGGAAGATTTTTTCATAGTTCAGGTGAGATATGGACTGGAATAGTAGGAGTGAGGATGGAGAGAAGTAGGTATTTTCAAAAGAAACACCAGGACTTTGTGAGTGATTATACATAGGAGTAAGAGAAAGGTGGGGACCAAGGAGAATGTTTAACTTTCTGGCTTGAGTAACTGAGTCAGTGATTATTCCATTTCCTATTTCTTGAGTAGGGAACATAGAAGAAAAGCATGTTTGAGGAAGCCGATAGTGATCTTGAGGGACTCATGGTATATCCAAGTAGAATATTCAGCAGGCCGCTTTATATATATATGAGTCTCTGGGCTGGAACCATACAATTAAGAGGCATCACAAGAATTCTATGCTGCAGCTAAAAAGAGATAAGTTTCACCCTTTTAAAAATTGTTGATCAAATGGAAGAGGCTGCAGTAGACACATGGTTGTAAAATCTAAAAATAGGCCATCCCACTCCCAGATTAAACTCATCAACTAGAAAGGGGAAGTTTCGTTTGAATAGCTTGACTTTAATCAAAGGGCCCAGGCTGATGGAGGGAGAGCTGGTCCTGAGTATAGGGTCTGGGTCTCTCCTGACCCCATTTACCATGGCACTCTAGGTATGTCTCTAGGGAAAGAGCTGCATAAAAGCTTGAAATGGAATTGTTGGTTATTAATAGCTATAGAATGAAGATCCCAGGCCTACTCTGGCATAAGGCTCCTGAGACTGAGTGTAATGCTAGGAAGAGTAAAGACAGTCATCAAATTACAAGAGAAGAGAAAAAAGAAACAAAAAAGAACTACAAAAACAACCAGAAAACAGTTAACAAAATGGCAATAAGTACATACCTATCAGTAATTATTTTTTTATTTTTTCACATCTTTATTGGAATATAATTGCTTTAAATTGTTGAGTTAGTTTCTGCTGTATAACAAAGTGAATCAGCTACACGTATACAAATATCCCCATATCCCCTCCCTCTTGCATATCCCTCCCATCCTCCCTATCCCACCCCTCTAGGTGGTCACAAAGCACCGAGCTGATCTCCCTACGCTATGCAGCTGCTTCCCACTAGCTATATATTTTACATTTGGTAGTGTATACATGTTAATGCCACTCTCTCACTTCGTCCCAGCTAACCCTTCCCTCTCCCCATGTCCTCAAGCCCATTCTCTATGTCTGTGTCTTTATTCCTGTCTTGCCCCTACATTCTTCAGAACCTTTTTTTTTAGATTCCATATATATGTATTAGCATACGGTATTTGTTTTTCTCTTTCTGACTTACTTCACTCTGTATGACAGACTCTAGGTCCATCCACCTCACTACAAATAACTCAATTTCCTTTCTTTTTATGGCTGAGTAATATTCCATTGTATATATGTGCCACATCTTCTTTATCCATTCATCTGTCGATGGACACCTAGGTTGCTTCCATGTCCTGGCTATTGGAAATAGTGCTGAAATGAACATTGTGGTACATGACTGTTTTTGAATTATGGTTTTCTCAGGGTATATGCCCAGTAGTGGGATTGCTGTGTTGTATGGTAGTTCTATTTTTAGTTTTATAAGGAACCTCCATAGTGGCTGTATCAATTTACATTCCCACCAACAGTGCAAGAGGGTTCCCTTTTCTCCACACCCTCTTCAGCATTTATTGTTTGTAGACCTCTGGATGACGGCCATTCTGCCAGTGTGAGGTAATACCTCATTGTAGTTCTGACTTGCATTGTTCTAATTATTAGTGATGTTGAGCATCCTTTCACATGTTTGTTGGAAATCTGTATATCTTCTTTGGAGAAATGTCTATTTAGGTTTTCTGCCCATTTTTGGATTGGGTTGTTTTTTTGATATTGAGCTGCATGAGCTGCTTTGCCAGTTGCTTCGTTTGCAAATATTTTCTCCCATTCTGAGGGTTGTCTTTTCGTTTTGTTTATGGTTTCCTTTGCTGTGCAAAAGCTTTTAAGTTTCATTAGGTCCCATTTATTTTTGTTTTTATTTCTGTTTCTCTAGAAGGTGGGTCTAAAAGGATCTTGCTGTGACTTATGTCATAGAGTGTTCTGCCTATGTTTTCCTCTAAGAGTTCTATAGTGCCTGTCCTTACATTTAGGTCTTCAAAGCATTTGGAGTTTATTTTTGTGTATGGTGTTAGGAAGTGTTCTAATTTCATTCTTTTACATGTAGCTGTCCAGTTTTCCCAGCACCACTTACTGAAGAGGCTGTCTTTTCACCATTGTATATTCTTGCCTCCTTTATCAAAGATAAGATGACCATATGTGCATGGGTTTATCTCTGGGCCTTCTATTCTGTTCTATATTTCTGTTTTTGTGCCAGTACCATACTGTCTTGATTACTGTAGCTTTGTAGTATAGTCTTAAGTCAGGGAGCCTGATTCCTCCTGCTCTGTTTTTCTTTCTCAAAATTGCTTTGGCTATTTGGGGTCTTTTGTATTTCCACACAAATTGTGAAATTTTTTGTTCTAGCTCTGTAAAACATGCCATTGGTAGTTTGATAGGGATTGCAATGAATATGTAGATTGCTTTGGGTAGTATAGTCATTTACACAATGTTGATTCTTCCAATCCAAGAACATGGTATATCTCTCTATCTGTTTGTGTCATCTCCAATTTCTTTCATCAGTGTCTTATAGTTTTCCGCATATAGGTCTTTTGTCTCCTTAGGTAGGTTTATACCTAGGTATTTTATTCTTTTTGTTCCAGTGGTAAATGGGAGTGTTTCCTTAATTTCTCTTTCAGATTTTTCATCATTAGTGTATAGGAATGCAAGAGATTTCTGCGCATTAATTCTGTAACCTGCTACTTTACCAAATTCATTGATTAGCTCTAGCACTTTTCTGGTAGCATCTTTAGGATTCTGTATGTATAGTATCATATCATCTGCAAACAGTGGCAGCTTTACTTCTTCTTTTCAGATTTGGATTCCTTTTATTTCTCTTTTGTCTCTGATTGCTGTGGCTAAAACTTCCAAAACTATGTTGAATAATAGTGCTGAGAGTGGGCAACCTTGTCTTGTTCCTGATCTTAGTGGAAATGGTTTCAGTTTTTCACCATTGAGAATGATATTGGCTGTGGGTATGTCATATATGGCCTTTATTATGTTGAGGTAAGTTCCCTCTATGCCTACTTTCTGGAGGGTTTTTATCATAAATGGGTGTTGAACTTTGTCGAAGCTTTTTCTGCATTTGTTATCATATGGTTTTTATCCTTCCATTTGTTAATATGGTGTATCACACTGATTGATTTGCGTATACTGAAGAATCCTTGCATTCCTGGGATAAACCCCACTTGATCATGGTGTATGATCCTTTTAAAGTGTTGTTGGATTCTGTTTGCTAGTATTTTGTTGAGGATTTCTGCATCTATGTTCATCAATGATATTGGCCAGTAGTTTTCTTTTATTGTGACCTCTTTGGTTTTGGTATCAGGGGGATGGTGGCCTCGTAGAATGCGTTTGGGAGTGTTCCTCCCTCTGCTATATTTTGGAAGAGTTTGAGAAGGATAGGTGTTAGCTCTTCTCTAAATGTTTGATAGAATTCGCCTGTGAAGCCATCTGCTCCTGGGCTTTTGTTTGCTGGAAGACTTTTAATCACAGTCTCAATTTCAGTACTTGTGATTGGTCTGTTTATATTTTCTATTTCTTCCTGGTTCAGTCTCAGAAGGTTGTGCTTTTCTAAGCATTTGTCCATTTCTTCCAGGTTGTCCTTTCTGTTGGCATATAGTTGCTTGTAGTAATCTCTCATGATCCTTTGTATTTCTGCAGTGTCAGTTGTTACTTCTACTTTTTCATTTCTAATTCTATTGATTTGAGTCTTCTCCCTTTTTTCTTGATGAGTCTAGCTAATGGTTTACCAATTTTGGTTAACTTCTCAAAGAACCAGCTTTTTGTTTTACTGATGTTTGCTATCGTTTCCTTCATTTCTTTTTCATTTATTTCTGATCTGATAGTTATGATTTCTTTCCTTCTGCTAACTTTGGGATTTTTTTGTTCTTCTTTCTCTAATTGCTTTAGGTGTAAGGTTAGGTTGTTTATTTGAGATTTTTCTTGTTTCTTGAGGTAAGATTGTATTTCTATAAACCTCCCTCTTAGAACTTCTTTTGCTTCATCCTGTAGGTTTTGGGCCATCGTGTTTTCATTGTCACTTCTTTCTGGGTATTTTTTGATTTCCTCTTTGATTTCTTCAGTGATCTCTTGGTTATTTAGTAGCATACTGTTTACCCTCCATGTGTCTGTACTGTTTACTATTTTTTTCCTGTAATCGATATCTAGTCTCATAGCGTTGTGGTCAGAAGAGATACTTGATACGATTTCAGTGTTCTTAAATTTATCAAGGCTTGATTTGTGACCCAAGATATGATCTATTCTGGAGAATGGCCCATGAGCACTTGAGAAGAAAGTGTATTCTGTTGTTTTTGGATGGAATGTCCTATAAATATCAATTAAGTCCATCTTGTTTAATATGTCATTTAAAGCTTGTGCTTCCTTATTTATTTTCAGTTTTGTTGATCTGTCCATTGGTGAAAGTGGGGTGTTAAAGTCCCCTGCTATTATTGTGTTACTGTTCATTTCCCCTTTTATGGCTGTTAGCATTTGGCTTATGTATTGAGGTGCTTCTATGTTGGGTCCACAAATATTTACAATTGTTATATCTTTTTCTTGGATTGATCCCTTGATCATTATGTAGTGTCCTTCCTTGTCTCTTGTAACATTCTTCATTTTAAAGTCTGTTTTTTCTGATATGAGTATTGCTACTCCAGGTTTCTTTTGATTTCCATTTGCATGGAATATCTTTTTCCATCCCCTCACTTTCATTATGTATGTGTCCCTAGGTCTGAAGTGGGTCTCTTGTAGACAGCATATATCGGATCTTGTTTTTCTATCCATTCAGGCAGTCTGTGTCTGGTTGGAGCATTTAATCCAATGACCATTAAGGTAATTATTGATATGTATGTTCCTCTTACCATTTTTGTAATTGTTTTGGGTTTGTTTTTGTAAGTCTTTTCTTTTTCTTGTGTTTCCTGCCTAGAGAAGTTCCTTTAACATTTGTTGTAAAGCTGGTTTGGTGGTGCTGAATTCTCTTAATTTTTGCTTGTCTGTAAAGGTTTTAATTTCTCAGTCGAATCTGAATGAGATCCTTGCTTGGTAGAGTAATCCTGGTTGTAGGTTTTTCCCTTTCATCACTTTAAATATGTCCTGCTACACCTTTCTGGCTTGCAGAGTTTCTGCAGAGAAACCAGCTGTTAACCTTATGGGGATTCCCTTGTATGTTATTTGTTGCTTTTCCCTTGCTGCTTTTAATATTTTTTCTCTGTATTTAATTTTTTATAGCTTGATTAATATGTGTGTTGGCATGTTTCTCCTTGGATTTATCCTGTATGGGACTCTCTGTGCTTCCTGGACTTGCGTATCTCCTTTCCAATATTAGGGAAGTTTTCAACTATAATCGCTTCAAATATTTTCTCAGTCCCTTTCTTTTTCTCTTCTTCTTCTGGGACCCCTATAATTCGAATGTTGTCCCAGAGGTCTCTGAGACTGTCCTCAATTCTTTTCATTCATTTTTCTCTATTCTGCTCTGTGGTAGTTATTTCCACTATTTTATCTTCCAGGTCACTTATCCATTCTTCTGCCTCAGTTATTCTGCTATTGATTCCTTCTAAAGAATTTTTAATTTCATTTATTGGGTTGTTCATCATTGTTTGTTTGCTCTTTAGTTCTTCTAGGTCCTTGTTAAACGTTACTTGTATTTTCTCCATTTTACTTCCAAGATTTTGCATCATCTTTACTATCATTACTCTGAATTCTTTTTCAGTTAGACTGCCTATTTCATTTGTTTGGTCTGGTGGATTTTTGCCTTGCTCCTTCATCTGCTGCGTATTTCTCTGTCTTCTCATTTTGCTTAACTCATGGTGTTTGGGGTCTCCTTTTCACAGGCTGCCGGTTCATAGTTCTCATTGTTTTTGGTGTCTGCCCCCAGTGGGTAAGGTTGTTTCAGTGGGTTGTGTCAGCTTCCTGGTGGAGGGGACTGGTGCCTGTGTTCTGGTGGATGACGCTGGATCTTGTCTTTCTGGTGGGCAAGACCATGTCCAGTGGTGTGTTTTGGGGTGTCTGTGAACTTATGATTTTAGGCAGCCTCTCTGTTAATGGGTGGGGCTGTGTTTCTGTCTTGCTAGTTGTTTGGCATGGGGTGTCCAGTAATGGAGCTTGCTGGTCGTTGAGTGGAGCATTGAGACAGAAATCTCTGGGAGAGCTCTTGCCAATTGATATTATGTGGGGCCGGGAGGTCTCTGGTGGTCCAAAGTCCTGAACTTGGCTCTCCCACTTCTGAGGCTCAGGCCTGGTTGGAGCACCAAGTCAGCCACATGGGTCAGAAGGAAAGGGAGGAAAAAAAAAAGAAATAAAACAAAAATAAAATAAATTTATGAAAATAAAAAAATTTTTAAAAATATTAAATTAAAAATTTTTTAAAGTAATAAAATAAAAAAGAAGAGAGCAACCAAACCAATAAACAAATCCACCAATGATAACAAGTTCTAAAAACTAAACTAAGATAATCATATAAATCAGAAACTAGTCAGTCGCATATAGCAAACCCCAAGTCTACAGTTGCTCTCACAGTCCACCGCCTCAATTTTGGGATGATTCGTTGTCTCTTCAGGTATTCCACAGATGCAGGTACATCAAGTTGATTGTGGAGATTTAATCTACTGCTCCTGAGGCTGCACAGAGAAATTTCCCTTTCTCTTCTTTGTTCGCACAGCTCCTGGGGTTCAGCTTTGGATTTGGCCCCGCCTCTGCGTGTAGGTTGCCTTCTGACATCGGTTCTTCGCCCAGACAGGAGAGGATTAAGGGAGCAGCTGATTAGAGGACTCTGACTCAGGCTGGGGGAAGGGAGGGGTATGGAATGCAGGGCAAGCCTGCGGCAGCAGAGGCTTACGTGACGTTGCAACAGCCTGAGGCGCGCTATGTGTTCTCCTGGGGAAGTTGTCCCTGGATCACGGGACCCTGGCAGTGGCAGGCTGCACAGGCTCCCAGGAGGGGGTGTGTGGATACTGACCTGTGCTTGCACACAGGCTTCTTGGTGGCAGCAGCAGCCTTAGCGTTTGATGCCCGTCTCTGATGTCCGCACTGATAGCCACGGCTCGCACCCATCTCTGAAGCTCGTTTAGGTGGTGCTCTGAATGCCCTCTCCTCGCGCACCCTGAAACAATGGTCTCTTGACTCTGAGGCAGGTCCAGAGTTTTTCTCAGACTCCCTCCCGGCTAGCTGTGGAGCACTAGCCACCTTCAGGCTGTGTTCACACAGCCAACCCCTGTCCTCTCCCTGGGATCTGACCTCCGAAGCAGGAGCCTAAGCTCCCAGCCCCCACCCGCCCCGGCGGGTGAGCAGACAAGCCTCTCGGGTTGGTGAGTGCTGGTTGGCACGGATCCTCTGTGCGGGAATCTCTCCGCTTTGCCCTCTGCACCTCTGTTGCTGCGCTCTCCTCCACTGCTCCAAAGCTTCCCCCCGCCCATCCCCCGTCTCCGCCAGTGAAGGGGCTTCCTAGTGTGTGGAAAGTTTTCCTCCTCCACAGCTCCCTCCCAGAGGTGCAGGTCCCATCCCTATTCTCTTTTTTTTTTTTTTTTTTTTGCGGTACGCGGGCCTCTCACTGTTGTGGCCTCTCCCGTTGAGGCGCACAGGCTCCGGACACGCAGGCTCAGCAGCCATGGCTCACGGGCCTAGCCGCTCCGCGGCATGTGGGATCTTCCCGGACCGGGGCACGAACCCGTGTCCCCTGCATCGGCAGGCGGACTCTCAACCACTGCGCCACCAGGGAAGCCCCGTCCCTATTCTTTTGTCTCTGCTTTTTCTTTTTTCTTTTGCCCTACCCAGGTACGTGCCTTTTGGGAAGTCTGAGATCTTCTGCCAGCATTCAGTAGGTGTTCTGTAGGAGTTGTTCTGTACGTAGATGTATTTTTGATGTATTTGTGGGGAGGAAGGTGATCTCCATGTCTTACTCCTCCACCAACTTGACCGTCCTCCTCCAGTAATTACTTTAAATGTAAAATGACTAAATGCTTCAATCAAAAGACAGAGAATGACTGAATGGATTGAAAAATGTATATATGCTGCCACAAGAGACTCACTTCAGATCTAAAGACAAGCACAGACTGAAAGTGAAAAATGGAAAAGGGCACTCCATTCAAATGGAAATGAAAAGAAAGCTGGGATTGTAATACTAATATCAGAGAAAACAGAGTTTAAAACGAAGACTGTAACAAGAGACAAAAAAGGACATTATATAATGATAAAGGGATTGATCCAACAAGAAGTACAATTGTAAATATATATGTACCCAACATAGGAGCATCTAAATACATAAAACAAATGTTAACAAGCATAAAGGGAGAAATGGACAGTAACACAATAATAATAGGGGACTTTAACATCCCACTTATATCAATGAATAGTTCATCCAGACAGAAAACCAGTAACAAAACACTGTCCTTAAATGACACATTAGACCCAATGAACTTAACAGGCATATATATATATATATATATATATATATATATATGTAACATTCCATTCTAAAACAGCAGAATACACATTCTTTTCAAGTGCACATGGAACATTCTCCAGGATAGATCACATACTAGGCCACAAAAGCAGCCTTGGTAAATTTAAATTAAAATCATATCAAGCATCTTTTCTGACCACAATACTATGAGACTAGAAATCAACCACAAGAAAAAAAAAACTGCAAAAAACACACATACATGGAGGCTAAACGATAAGCTACTAAACACCCAATGGGTCACTGAAGAAATCAAAGAAGGAATAAAAAAATACTTGAAGACAAATAAAAATGGAAACACAACAATCCAAAATCTATGGGACACAGCAGAAGCAGTTGTAAGAGGGAATCTTATAGCAATACAGCCTACCTCAGGAAATAAGAAAATCTGCAAATAAACAACCAAAACTTACACTTAATGGAAATAGGAAAAAAAGAACAAATAAAACCCAAAATTGGTAGGAGGAAAGACATTGTAAAAATCAGAGCAGAAATAAATAAAACAGAGAGTAAAAAAACAATATGAAAGATTAATGAAACTAAGAACTGGTTCTTTGAAAAGGTAAACAAAATTGATAAACCTTTAGCCAGAGTCATTAAGAAAAAAAGAGAGAGGGCCCAAAACCATAAAATCAGAAATGAAAGAGGAGGTATTACAACTGACATCACAGAAAAACAAAGGATCATAAGAGACTACTATGAACAACTAAACGCCAATAAATTGGACAACCTAGAAGAAACTCATAAATTTCTAGAAACATACAATCTCCCAAGACTGAATCAGAAAGAAATAGAGGATATGAACAGATCAGTTACCAGTAATGAAATTGAATCAGTAATCAAAAAACTCCCAATAAGCAAGATTCCAGACCAGAGTCTTCACAGATGAATTCTACCAAACATTTATTGAAGAATCAATACCTATCCTTCTCAAACTATTCCAGAAAATTGAAAAGGAAGGAATGCTTCCAAACTCATTCCACAAGGCCAGCATCAGTCTGATACCAAAGTCAAACAAGGACACTATAGAAAAGAATATTATAGGCCAACACCACTGATGAACATAGATGCAAAAATCCTCAACATAATATCAGCAAATCAAATTCAGCAATACAGTAAAAGGATCATACACTGTGGTCAAGTGGGATTTATCCCAGGGATGCAGGAATGGTTCAACATACGCAAAGAAATCAATGTGATACACCACATTAACAAACTGAAGAATAAAAATCATCATTATGATCATGTAACTATATCTTTGCTTCAGGCATCTACTTTAGGGTGAACCCAAACTGAGCAGAACCCAGGAAGTCTTTAGCACATACTAGAATTTTAGATTTTTCTCTATGAAAATTACCGGGGAGGTATCTATTCTATGGTGCCAATAAGAAATATAATAATAATAATAATAATAGTAATAATGGCTAGAATTTTAAGAGGGAGTACTCTATGCCAAGCACTGAGCCACACGCCTTACATGGATTTGCTCCCAAGACAAACCATGTGAGAGAAGAGCTATCATTACCCCTGTTTTACAGATGAGAAAACTGAGATTTAGAGTCCTGACACTATGTGTCCAAAGTTATGAAGTTAGCAAGTGTTAGAGCAATCTATATCCAGGCAAATTTTATCCCTGTATCTTAGGCAAAGGGGTAAGATTAGCACCCACGTAAGAAACTGGATAAGTTTTGGGGGAACCTGGGAACAGTCACGTAAGTAGGAGGTAAACCCACTTGCTTGACAGTTGGTTGACTGAGTGGGCAAGCCCACAGAGAGGAAAGGAGTACCAGTGTCCAGTTGGCACCCTGGCCTGCGTTAAGAGCAACACTCTTCCCAGGGAGTCTGTGTTTAACATAAAAATAAATAATCCAAATGTAAATTGCAATCCCCACAGTGTCTTCCTCCTTTTTTTCCTTTTGGGATATAAAAAGCATCTACAAACATATGCTCCTGCTGCCTTTTTCTTTGTGGCCTGCTCCACAAAGACACTTTAAAAAACGACAGCCCACGGTCTTTTTCAGAGCCTGCTTCTCTGGTTTGTCACTTGGCAAAGGACAGAAATATTCCATGCGTGGTTGAAGGTGGTGCCAGGAGAAAGCATGGAAGATTTATTCTTTGGCTGCTCAGGTTATATATTAAAGAGGGACTAGGGTTCAAAAAGGAGCTTGCAGCTCTGCACATCAGAGGTGTCCACTTCCGCCCAGTGTTGAGTTAAACTGAACCTTGTGTGGCCACAAGGGAGGAGTGTCACAGGTCACTTTTAGCAAGAGGGTCCTGAAGAGGGACCACTGTGCTTCCTCCCACACCACTTCCTGGCTCTTGGGCTACCGCCAATATAATTAGTATTAATTACAATGCTGTGGCACTTCCAATGTCAATTTCAGTCTGCGACTTAAAGAAAAGCAAAACCCCACACATTAAAGCAGTCAGAAGAATTTTTAATTTGGTAAAGGTGCGAGCCCCTCTTTGAGGTTCCAGATCTCTGCTGCAATTGCTACTACAGCAGGAAACAAGCAAATGAATAAGAACCTGGGGTGTTTCCTTTCCTCCTTGGAAATCTTTATACCAAAAGAGTAGCTTTTTGGATACAGTTTAGGTACTGGGTCATACAGTGAATCCTTTTGGGTGGCTTTTTTGTGAACTCAGTATAATAACCTAAACAGACAGCAATATTACGATCTGAATACAAAAGGGTTTATGCCAGCTAGAGAGTCAGCACAGGGTTTCTGAATGTATGAATGACGTACCTACAGCTTGCTGCCTCTCAGCAAGTCTTCTGAATGTGAACTCTTGAAGCCTAGGAAGAATTTCCCAGAGAACTAAATGACGTTTGCATATTTGAGAAGGAAAATGCTAATAACTGAACTGAACCTAACTGAATTAAATATTAAGTCTAACTGGTAGCAGTAAATTATATTCCAATGTTTTCCAAAGATTAATGTATAATTTCACAACTATTTCTGCAGTGGACTCAAATAACCTTTAAAAAATATGGTAATCACAGTTTTCTTCCTGAAGCCACCTGCATTCCTCAGAAGAAAATGGTTTTTCTCCCCCTATTTCTGTTGTGAACAGTAGGGCACTCAATGAAAAAATGCAAAAAATGTGTCTGGATTTACGGGGGACAAAATGTAAAATTCACTCAGATACACTGTGTTGTTTCCTTACCATCTTCTCTATTCAGAAGTCTTTAGTTAAGAAACAGAAGCTGTCACATTTGGCCAGGGCCCAGACTGTGTGAGATGAGTAAGGAAGGTGCTAGGGTGCAAAATTTAGGGAGGTTCTCCCTCTCAGAAGTACACAATGCTTGACCCAGCCACAGGGGCCTACCTCACTACAGGATGGCTCGGTCAAACCAGAGTGGAGGCTTTTGCTCTGGCCTGTGACCACCAGCACACTGTACTGCACTTCATTCATTCATCTATGAATTCATTCAGTAAATATTTGTTGAGTATCTGATACATACCAGGTGCCACTCTAGTTTTCAATGAACAAAATCAACAAAATTTCCTGCACTCACATTCCTGGAATGGAACACAAACAACAAAAAGCAAACATAATAAATAAGACATGGTACGGTATGTCAGAATGGGCTAAGTACTCTGGCTAAATAAAAAGAGAATGGATAAGGGAAACTGGGAGTGCCAGAAAGAGCTACAGTTTTAGATGGAGGTGTCTAGATCTATGAGGATCAGTGGACATCAGAGAAGACATTTAAGCAATTCCTTGGGGAAAATGTGGAGTAAGCCAGGCAGATATTGGATGGGAAAGCATTCCAGACATCAGGAACAGTCTGTGCAAAGGCCCTGAGACAGGAATGTGCCTAATATGTTTAAAAAGCAGTGAGGAGGTAAGGAAATACACTTAGAGAGGTAAGAGAGTACAGGGGGTACTTGCTGTACATTTTAAGGACCATGGATTAGATTCTGAAAGAAATGAGGAGCCACTGTGAAATATCAAGATTATCTGTTCCAAGTTTAGCAGGACCATTATGGCTGTCTTGTTGATAATGACTATAGGAAGGGGCAAACGTGAGAGCAGTGACACCAGTTAGGAGGCTATCATAATACACTAAGGCAAAGATGATGGTAGATTGGACCACCCTGGTGATGAAAAGTAGTTGTATTCTTGATATATTTTAAAGGTAGAGCCATCAGAATTTCCTGAAGCAATGGATACATGGTGAGATAGAGGGGAGTCAGAGGTGATTTTAAGATACTTGGTGTGAGCAAGGGATTATGCCGTAACGGTCCGTAATTCAGTTATTGCTCAATATCTAGGAAACATATTTACTAAAGTAATCATGTTTTTCAAAAGAAGCTCCCAAAACAAGCAAACAAAGCAGGCATAAACTCATGACTACCACAACTGCATGCAAAACTTAGCTCAAATTTCTAATCTTGTTAGGGTGGTGAGAAATTCAGTCTCAGTCATTCCTGGGGCTCCCAACTCCACTGGGGTTAGGCTGAAGCCCCTAGGGTAGGGGCTTACACAGTCCAGGTCTTTCAGGGACACCCCATTATCTTTAGATTCATGGTGGTCTTTATGATATGCTCACGCAGAAAAGTCAACATGGTCGAACCCTTTAAGATGTGTATTGAAGAGCATCTCTGGGGAGGCTAGAAGCTCATATAACTAAATGCATTAAGCTGTTTGTTTTTCTCAGGTCGGTCCTCTATTCTAGGCAGAGAAGTAGCAGGGTAGGGAGAGGAGGTGTGGGTCCCTGAAAACACAGTTTTTCCAGTGTTGGACAACTTCTCCCTGCCCCAGGTTGACAGTTTCTGCCTCCACCTAAACTTACACACTTCTCCATCTCCCTTGTATCGGTTTATATAAGTTATACTGCAGAAACAAACAAACTCTTAAGGGGCTTACAACACAAAAGCTTATTTCTGCCCGTGTTCATGTCAGCTGCAGACTGGAGATGGCTCTAATTCACAACTTCTTCATTAGCGGACCCAGGCTGTTGGAGCTGCCTTTAACTGGCCTCATGGGAAATAGAGCAATACCACATCATGAAATGACCCTTTCATTTTTGTCTGAAAGTTGCATACATCAATTCTGCTCAAAATGTATCATCCAAAACACATCACATGGCCAAGCTGATGGGTAGGGAGGTAAAAACTACTCCCTGGGAGAAACATGGAAGAATTGGGGATAATAACATGACCTCCCATACTCCAGGTCCGGGGGCGTTTTACAGAAACAAAGTGTCAAGTTTCTTTCCTGGAGGTAAAGTAGCAATGAGAAAATCAAACCAGTTAGCATTTTTTCTTATTAACTCAGTTTGCTGTTTTAGCAAGCACTTTGTGGTTACATAGAGTTGAATGAGGAAATTTCGGAGAGTGGGGTCTATCAATTCTATAATATTGCCAGTCAGGCTCTGTTCAAGCTTTTAACACATATTAACTCACCTAACCCTTAGAAGATTCCATGAGGCAGATATTTTTACTCCCTCTCCCCATTTTTATAGATATAAGAAGTTAGGTATAGAGATAAAGTCATGTTAAGAAAAAGCAAGTGATAAATTGTGGCTGCAGGATTAGGACTCTAGGTGTTTAGCTCCAGGATCTGAGCTCCTAACTACTGTTCTACAGTATTATTGAGAATTAGACGCAGTCACAGTATTTATTTAGGGTGCCCTAATAAGAAAATCAGTGACAACTATCCAGTTTCATTCTATATAATATCCTTCTATAAAAGTCTGGGAAAGGACTTTTTTTCCTCTGTGTTTCCTTTGAAACACAAAGTCTTGCTGTACCATTTTCAGATTAAAGCCCAATTAAGGGAATAAAATACTGAAGCTATTGATCTTTCAGTAGGAAGGTTACAGCTATAATCATTTACTCCTAGGAACCAGTTATCTTTCCAGATGTTCCAGCTGTGACCTTTCATCCATCTATAGGGATTCCTGAGTCCATAGTCCAGGCCCTGACATGTCTTGCTGTATGCCAAGAATTACTACAAATTATTAAGGCTGTACATGCAGATTCCCACAGCAGAAATTTCTGCCAGTTGCCCACTTCCTTCCTTCTATCTCCCCTTCTTTTCCCTACATCTGGTAAGAGTAACTGGGGTGACCAGCTGAACTAATGAGTTTATGAAAGCAACAATCCCAGCATGCATTGCCACCAGGGCTCCTTCTCCGTCACCTTCCACTGTGCTGCAGCTGGGAAAGGGTACATTTTTCAGGATGAAATGCCACACTGCCATTTCTGTGTTTTTCCCCTTCATACATATGCAAACACACAAATCCCAACATAAACACACAAAGACATGTATGCATGCATGCAGGCACGCACATGCATTCCTCCTGATCTTTTGTTTTCTAGAAGTTTCACTTTCTGAATATTAAGTGCCAAGTTGCTGGACATAGTGCTAGGTAGGATTGCCTCAAGAAGTAGCATCCAAAACATAGAGAGATGACTGCCAATTCTATACATAGCATTTCTTCTTAAGGAGTTTAAAATTTGAGTATTTAAAATTGGCCAGTTTTAATTTCTTTAGAAAATACTTAGTGTAAATATAATAGAAAAGTGCTTTCTTCATTCCTCCACATCACAAATCATGGCAAGCTCTTCACAGAGAGCATCAGGGTCTTCTCTTGTTATTAAGCACCCCATGTTCTATCATTATGAAATAACAATATTCTGTAATTAAAATATCCTAAAACGAAAGGATTTTAAAGAAATGTTTCAGATCCATATGGAAAAAAAATTGAATCCCTACATCACAACTTTCACTAAAGTCAATTCTAGATGTATCAAGAGCTTAAATGTGAATGGCAAAACTTTAAAACTTTTAGGAAGAAATACAAAAGTATATCCCAGTGACTTAGGAGGTAGGGAATGATTTCTTCAGAAACAAAAAGCACAAACTATCAAGGAAAAGACTGATAAACTTGATTCATTAAAATTAAGAATTTTACTCATCCAATGATTCTATTAAAGAAGGCGAAAGACAAGCCAAAAACTGGGAAAAGATATTTGCAATATCCAGAACTGAGACAGGATTAACATATAAACTATATAAAGAAAAAGGGAACTTACTTTGATAAGTTAACCGCGGAAGCCCTCTGTGCGGAGGAGACACGGAGGCCAAGGTCATACGACGAAAAAGAAGTGAAGGGTGGAAGAGCGTTCCAGCAAGAAGACTGAGTTCAAAGAGCAATGTGGCTGGAAAGCAGAGGAGAGACGCTCGGAGAGGTAGACGACGGCCGGAACACGCAGGATGGTACAAAAAGGATCCAATTAAGGGTTTAATTGAGCGCAGCTGGCTGCTATGAGGAGCGCGCATGCGCGGCCGAGATTACTCTTGGGGAGGCGTTGGCGCCTCTGTATTCTAATACTGTAGAGGACCTTTCACAGACCCTCAGAGAGACAGCCACAGGGACTTGGTTAAGGGCGTGAACTCTGTGGCCAGATTACCTGCGTTCCTCTCCTAGCTCTGCGCCTTATAAACTCTTTGACCTTGGGCAAACTGCTTAGGCTTTCTGTGCCTCAGTCTCCCAATATGTGAATTGGGTAATGGTGCCCATTAGGTGTTCTTAATTTTTTCTATGCCTTGCACCCCTGGGCAGTCTGGTGAAGCCTATGGATCTCTTCTAAAAAAAAAAATTTTTTTTTCTTCTTTTGCGGTACGCTGGCGTCTCACTGTTGTGGCCTCTCCCGTTGCGGAGCACAGGCTCCGGACGCGCAGGCTCAGCGGCCATGGCTCACGGGCCCAGCAGCTCTGCGGCATGTGGGATCTTCCCGGACCGGAGCACGAACCCGTGTCCCCTGCATCAGCAGGCAGACTCTCAACTACTGCGCCACCAGGGAAGCCCCAAAAATATTTTTTTAATGCATAAAATAACATACCATAGGATTCCAAAAGACACCAAATATATTTTTAAAATAGTTATCAACATATTTAAACAGATATAGTTGACAAAGTTGTATGTATTTATATATATCTTTACCTACTAGATAATAAGAACTAAGAGGTATAATACCTACCATAATCTTGAGATTGTGATGAGTGAAAATAATATTTCAAGTTATCTACAACAGTTATAATGTGATACCAAAAAAATCCAACAATTTTTACAGGTCATAAAGTGACAGCCAATTTTACTGTGTGGTTTGGTGCCTACATTCCCAATTGAAGGATATATTAAATTTCAGTTACAGGTTACTGAAATTAAAGATATATATATTTAGATCTCTATATCTGTGTCTATCTAGATTTATCCATGTATCTATCGATCTGTCTACCTATCTATTTCCAAGTTGAAGGACTCTGAATTCTAACCACTTATCCCCTGGTCATCCATGGATCCTAGGATAAAAAGCCCTTGTCTTAGTCTGTCCTGGCTGCTCTAACTGAATTCCATATACTGGTTGGCTTACAAACAGCAGAAATTTATTTTTATTAAAGAGTTTCAAGTTTTCCAAAAGTAGAATGAGGGGCCATAAGCTCTCTGCTGGGATAAACTGTATTTCTTGACTTGCCTATAGTTCTTTATTTCATGAATATGAATAAGTTCCTCTAATCTCAGATAAAAGCAAATAATGAAACTGATGGTAACCCAATGCTTTAAAGCTTCTATCCTCAAATTCTATTCCTTTCAGAATTCTTTCAAGCTTTTAATTGGTGTTTTGGGTTGACTTCTTAGGAGCGCCAGTAAGTGGTGGGGAAATGAGACAGGAAAGAAAACGTGTGTTATGAAGTGGATTTCCACTGTGGGCAATTGGAGCTTGGTCCCACTGGGGCACTCTGAGAGATACTAAAAAACGTGCTTTCTGCCCAGAAGTTGTCTCACCCAAGGAGCAAGGAAGCTAGGGTACTGACTCTCCCTCATTCATCAGTGATTCAGGGCTGCTCCCAAGGGCTTTAAATCCCTAGCACTTCCTGCCGCCTTCTCACCTATGGATCAAGGGAAAGCACTCAGCTGCTTGTAGTTATGGGCATATACTGGAATTTTTGTGTTTTGAGGGGATATGGGCAGGGCACTGATAGTGTCACTGCAGTAGGTGCAACATTATAAACAGACATCTGGTTAAATAATTTTGGAATATATAAAAATGACAGCTAGGTTGCTTAGCTGCACATCTTTTCATGTCCTTTTATGTGTTAATATACATAGTGAATCTCTGAAAAAAGATTCAACAATTCCAACATACTTTACTCAAGAATTATTATTTTTCTCTTTTGTCACTGTATGTTCTTAATACCTAAATATAAAATGTAATTTAAAATGAAAAACACACTCAAAAATTTGGAAATTAAAATTCTCACTTTTCAAAAGAAGAAATCATAATGGAAGTTTGAATTTTTAGAAGTCAACAACAATGAAAACACTATATATTAATATTCATGGAATGTAGCTATACTTAGAAGGAAATTTACAGCATATAATTATACATATTCGAAAACAAAAAGTTTGAAAATTGAAAATTAATAACCTTCCAACTCAAAAAAATAAGTTGGAAAAAAATAAAATGGTTAGTTTTTCTTCCTTATACATAAATTGTGAAATATTCACATCCTAGAAAAATTGATAACTCTGATGCTTAGTGTATCCTAGCTGCTGCCCACATGGTCCTTGCCCTTAGGCCGTGTCCATCTGAAGGTATTAAGCACCACTCACTATAATAACATTTGCTTAGTATTTGACTGGTATATACTTTCTATCCTTTTGTTTTTTCTTTTTGTCATGTTTTTAGATGTCTTCTCTAAATAGAATGTAACTACTTTTTTTAAAATTTATTTTTTATTTTTATTATTTATTTTATTGGAGTCTAGTTGCTTTACATTGTTGTCAATTTCTGCTGTATAGCAAAGTGAATCAGCTATACGTATACATATATTCCCTCCTTTTTGTATTTCCTTCCCATTTAGGTCACAACACAGCACTGAGTAGTTTCCTGTGCTAGACAGTTGGTTCTCATTAGTTATCTATTTTATACACAGTAGTGTATATATGTCAATCCCAATCTCCCAGTCCATCCCACCCTCCCATCCCTCTTGGTATCCATACATTTGTCCTCTATGTCTGTGTCACTATTTCTGCTTTGCAAATGAGTTTATCTATACAATTTTTCTAGATTCCACATATATGTGTTAATACATGATATTTGTTTTTCTCTTTCTGACTTACTTCAATCTGTATGACAGTCTCTAGGTCCATCCACATCTCTGCAAATGGCACAATTTCATTCCTTTTTATGGCTGAGTGATATGCCATTGTATATATGTACCACATCTTCTTTATCCATTCCTCTGTTGATGGACACTTAGGTTGCTTCCATGTCCTGGCTATTGTAAATAGTGTGGCAATGAACATTGGGGTGCATGTGTTGTTTTGAATTATGGTTTTCTTCGGGTATATGCCCAGGAGTGGGATTGCTGGGTCATATGATAGTTCTGTTTTTAGGTTTTTAAGGAATCTCCATACTGTTCTCCACAGTGGCTGTACCAATTTACATTCCCACCAACAGTGAAAGAGGGTTCCCTTTCTCCCCACCCTCTCCAGCATTAATTGTTTGTAGATTTTTTAATGATGGCCGTTCTGACGGGTGTGAGGTGATACCTCATTGCAGCTTTGATTTGCATTTCTCTAATAATTAGTGATGTTGCACATCTTTTCATGTGTTTTTTGGCCATCTGTATGTCTTCTTTGGAGAAATGTCTATTTAGGTCTTCGGCCCATTTTTTGGATTGGGTTGTTTGTTTTTTTGATATTGAGCTGCATGAACTATTCGTTTATTTTGCAGATTAATCCTTTGTCAGTTGCTTCATTTGCAAATATTTTCTCCCATTCTGAGGGTTGTCTTCTTGTCTTGTTTATGATCCTTTGCTGTGCAAAAGACTTTAACTTTAATTAGGTCCCACTTGTTTATTTTTGTTTTTATTTTCATTACTTTAGGATGTGGGTCAAAAAAGATCTTGCCACAATTTATGTCAAAGAATGTTCTTCCTATGTTTTCCTCTAAGAGTTTTATAGTGTTTGGTCTTACATTTAGGTCTTTAATCCATTTGGAGTTTATTTTTGTGTATGGTGTTAGGAAGTGTTCTAATTACATTCTTTTACATGTAGCTGTCCAGTTTTCCCAGCACCACTTATCGAAGAGACTTTCTTTTCTCCATTGTATATTCTTTCCTACTTTGTCATAGATTAGGTGACTATAGGTGTGTGGGTTTATCTCTAGGCTTCCTATCCTGTTCCATTGATCTATGTTTCTGGTTTTGTGCCAGTACCATACTGTCTTGATTACTGTAGCTTTGTAGTATAATCTGAAGTCAGGAAGCCTGATTCTTCCAGCTCCATTTTTCTTTATCAAGATTGCTTTGGCTATTCGGAGTCTTTTGTGTTTCCACACAAATTGTAAAATTTTTTTGTTCTGTGAAAAATGCCACTGGCAATTTGATAGGGATTGCATTGAATCTGTAGATTGCTTTGGGTAGAATAATCATTTTGACAATATTGATCCTTCCAATCCAAGAACATGGTATATCTCTCCATTTGTTTGTGTCAGCTTTGATTTCTTTCATCAGTGTCTCATAGTTTTCTGAGTACATGTCTTTTGCCTCCTTAGGTAGGTTTAGTCCTAGGTATTTTATTCTTTTTGTTGCAATGGTAAATGGGATTGTTTCCTTAATTTTTCTTTCTGATCTTTCATTGTTAGTGTATAGGAATGCAAGATATTTCTGTGCATTAATTTTGTATCCTGCAACTTTACCAAATTCATTGATTAGCTCTAGTAGTTTTCTGGTGGCACCTTTAGGATTTTCTATTTATAGTATCATGTCATCTGCAAACAGTGACATTTTTACTTCTTCTTTTCCAATTTGGACTCCTTTTATTTCTTTTTTTTCTCTGTTGCCATGTCTAGGACTTCCAAAATTATGTTGAATAATAGTGGCAAGAGTGGACATCCTTGTCTTGTTTCTGATCTTAGAGGAAATGCTTTCCATTTTTCACCATTGAGAATGATGTTGGCTGTGGGTTTGTCATATATGGCCTTTATTATGTTGAGGTAGGTTCCCTCTATGCCCACTTTCTGGAGAGATTTTATGATAAATGGGTGTTGAACAGCAATACTTTTTAAAAAAGCAAGCTGAGACTCTTTGTCTTTGAATTGGTAAGTTTAGCCCATTGGCATTTATTGTGATTAATGGTATATTTGGATTTATTTCTTCCATATTACTTTGTAGTTTCTTTGAATAATGTTTTTTCTTAGGTTTCTTTCCTGTTTCCTCTACTGGTTTGAGTATTCCTCCCTCCCATCTACACCTGACTCACTTAGGGGTTATACAACCTGTAACTGTTTTTGAATATGTTAGTTTTTCTTGGATATATGTGGCCTTGCTGGGAAAAGCACTAGCTGGATTGTGTCCACAAAGCTTTACCAAGGACAAACTTCTTTTGGTCTGTCACTCCTAAGATGGCAGTTCTACAAGGGTGAATGTAGGAAACAATTAAATGATACAGGTCCCAACCATAGAAGGCTATGAAATCATAAAAGTAATATTTGGAAACAATGAGAGTAATATCTGATGATTAGTTATTTGTTATTTTGAGTAGAGGATAAACAGACTTGTTGAAAAGCCATTTGACTAAAGACTTTTTCTTGGATTTCTGAGTTTTTTATTTATTGCCTTACAAAAAATAATCCTATAATTGATTTGAATATTGGCATAGAAGAGAGAGGCTGTTGAGACTTTGGCCAAAAAAATCCCTTAAAAGAGTGTGGATTTATATTTTTTAAACTCCTTGGGCTGTGTATGCATTCCACCTGAAAATACGTCTTTTGCCTGTTCTAGAAATGTAGTCAATCATCGAATATTGAATATCATATTGAACCTTGCCAACAAGTATTTTCTTTTCTTTCCTTCTGAACTCCTATTAGATAATGTTGAACCTTCTCACCACATCCTCCATGGTGCTTAGAATCTCTTTCATTTGTTCCATTTTTTCAGATCTCTGAGCTACTGTCTGGAAAACTGCTCAGATCTCTCAGTTGTACCAATTCTCTCTGCCACCAGGTCCGATCTGCTAATTAGCCTGTAGATTGAGGTTTTAATTTAAATTGTTATATTTTTCATTTTTGCAAATTCAAGTTTGATTTTTCTTTTCTTCACATATGCTTGTTTTTTTTTCACAGTGTCTTGTTATTTTCCAGTGGGTTCTATCTATCCAAGTTTTGGGGACTATAAATCCTGCTGTTTATTGTGTCTGATAACTCTGACACACGTGGATCTTTTTCAAACACATTTTTCAGTTTTGACTGAGAATTAAACTTCAACAAAGTTTGTTTTCCAAATATGAATCCTTCTTCTTTGCTTGTAGCTATATCTTTCCTGTGTGTGTGTGTGTGTGTGTGTGTGTGTGTGTGTGTGTGTGTGTGTGTGTGTGTGTGTGTGTGTGTGAGCATTCATGTGTTATGTGATTTCCTGTTAAGCGCCTCAAGGATATCATATTAAAAATAATTCATCCAGCTCTCCAAGTAGTTGTTACATGAAAGTTTCTCAATTGGCTTAGTTTGCCAAGTTACCAGAATTGGAAGTCAAATTAAACAATTGTCTTTGCATTTTTCAGTCAACTCTCTTAATATCAACAGGCATTACTTGGAGCCGTTCTGTGGACACTTCAGTTCTTTAACTTGGCCAGTAAAAATACTTGGTTACAGCATAGTGGTTAAAAAAAACAAGCTTTGGAGTCAGATTGTCCTAAATTGGAATCCTCGTTCTTTTATTCACTAGCTTGGTAACTGGCCGAGTTATTTAATCTTCCTGATCCTTGGCTTCTTTGTGTGAAGAAAAAAGAAAGATAAAAGATATACCTGAATGAACAGTAGAAATAATATGTATATAAAACACTTAGCATAAAGCTTGGCACATAGTATAAATTCAAGAAATGTTAGCTCTTCTTCTCAACAGAGATGACTTTATGAGTCATCTTAAGCGTCTGTAAAGTGATAAGTCATCTTTGTTGCACTCTGAGCTAGAGTATATTCCAGTTCAATTAAATTAAGCTAAAACTGATTGAGCACCTAATCCATACCGCATATTGTGCAAAGTTCCTATTCAGGCTTTTCTACCAACTAACTGGCAAGTTATGCCACCTCCTATGGCCAGAATTTCCTTACGGTAAAGTTAAGATGATTTTTCAGGCCTCTTCTAACTCAAACATTTTATGATTCAATGTACTGTCACAAAACTGTAATATTCACATTCTATTTACGATGGTCACAGCTATTTCATAAATGGATTTAGGAAGATATAAAAATCCATGTCGTTCCTTTTTTGCGTAAATTCCAAAGACTCAGGCTTGGAAGGAATTGGTGTTGAGAACACAGAGGAGAGGCTGGGGAGCAACTATGCAACTGAGTGATTGCAGAGTGTCCAGTGCAATCTGACAATGACATTTCAAAAATCCATTCAACGATTCCTATCCATCCTTTATCTCCAGGGAGGTATACTTCTTGTCAGTTTTTGCTTTTCAAGAAGGTATTGCTCAGATTTTTATAAAAAGAATGAGATACGTTTGAATTGTCATGACTGAAAGAGCTCGGATCAACTGGCACTTCACTGTAACAGGAGTTAATTCAAAACAGACATTCGTCACCTTTATCACTTTGCTCAAGAGAACTGCAAAGCTACAAAACAGGCTGGCAAAATCCCTACCCAAAGAAACAACTGTTCTGCAACCACTGAATTACTTGCTGATGTTTTATGCATTGAACACAGAAATATAATTCTACTTTCAATATCCCCTGGACTGAAATATGTATTATTTGATTTCAACGTAGCAAACCTAATCTAGAGGCTTCTGACAAGAAGACGAACCTCCTGCAGGCAGAGTTGTCTCTGGTTTCTTTGAAACATTTGTGTTCTTTGTACAGTTGTTATGCCTGCACAGCAGAATAATATTTGCTCTCATTCTATTCCCAAGAAAATTTTAATTGTTTTTTTAAGTCTTTCAAGGGAGAAAGTAATAATAATACAGGTAATCAAAACATGAAACAAGGTTCAATTTCACTATCATTCCTCAAGACTGCTCCCAGTGTAATGTGTACCAAGAGGGACTAATTTAGTAGATAAACTCAGCAACTATATTGTGTATTAGACACATCAAAACAACATTAGTTTGCAAATCACTCCTGAACCTTAATAACATTGTCTTTAGTAACAGAACACAGACCTTATGGTGGCTTCTGAGAAGAGTATGATTTTTGTCTATCCAGATTAAAATATTTCCCTAGTTAGTTGTCAGAGAGAATTAATTTATAATGAGTGTTACACAAAAAAAAGGTTGAAATAGCTCCTTAGAGAGGACTGTTTTATGGATTTGTAACGAGCTCAACAATTCAAGGCCTTTGCTAGTGCATCAGATTTATAATAAAAGGCAAGAGACAGCCTTTTGGTTCCCAGTATTTCTCAGCTTTGATTGGAAACATATTTCTATGCAGGATTCATTTAACTTCTGCTAGCACTTTTGTTCCTTTCTAAATCAGGGCTACACACAAATTTCATTTTTCTGTGTAAGTTTTCAATTCTGTATTTAGCAGTGACCAAATTAAACAAGCACAAATCCCTAGTCAGCTACACAAGTGAATCAAAATAGGCAGACTTACCATCAACCCCAGGGTCACGTGGTCCCATTCCAAATTTCTGTTCACCTAAGTATGTGTGTGTGTATGTGTGTCTTGGGGGTGGGAAGACAGGAGACAGAAGTATTTCAAGCAGATATAATGACAAACACAAAGGTTTTGGATGCAAAGAAACTAATGGTGTACTTTAAAATTTGAAAAATGTTAACTGAAGTAGAGTAAGGCAAAATACAATTTGGTAAAGGGGTAAAGCAAAGCTGGAAGAAGTAAATTTGCACCAGACTCTGGAGATGTTATATATACATCTAATTTTAGCAAATGCCTCTCTATTTCTGCTAAGGATTGAGGGATAGCTATTCTCAGTCACATTTTTGTGATCATTTCCTCTATGAATTATGAAGTATTCATATTCCAGAAAAGTTGATGAGGACCTCTGATGTTTCCTCTATCCTAGCTGCTGCTTCCAATACTCTCTGGCCTGGGGCTTCCCTCCATCTGAAAGCCAGCAGCATCTCTCCATCCATTATGAGCACTGCAGAGACAACCACGTTTTCCATGGATTCCAAAATGCAGGGCTCAGGGGCTAGCATCCCAGAACATATGTGTATCTGAGGTCCTGTCACCCACTATGGCGTAAATATAAGCAGAGTCCTGGTGCCTGCCGCTCATGAAACCCACAACTCACCTGTATTTCCAGTTTCACAGGAACCAAGAATTGGTTCTCCCTCTAGGATTGGGTCACATGCCTTTTCTTCTCAAAGTACCCTTTTCTATACTCTCTTAGGCCTTCTAAACAAAGGCATTCAAAGATATCTTTAGTGATATTCTGGAAAAACAAAGGAATTATTAATCTCCACTATTACTAGGGCAGGAAGTCCAAAAGACAGATGCTTGGCTGTCCTTCCAGAATACAAATGGAAGGAATGTTTAGCTTTTCATTCTTTGAGTCTCCTACAGGAGACTTAACGTAAGACAATAAGGTGACATCTAAATGAATTTTTGTGCCACACAGACCATGTTAAGGAGTTTGGACTTTATCTTTATGCCTATTCTCAGTTGCTTACTGTCAAATGAGATGACAAGAAGGAGCAAAAACCTTGGCACTAGATCCATCTTTTCCAGGATCCATCTTTTCCAGAAAACTCCATTTGGAAGGTAAAGGATGGTCCAAAGTAATGACAAATGGAAATGAGAGCAAGGAGCCTGCATCAGGACCCAAGCCAAAGGAGAAGCAGGATCCAACAGAGGAGGACCAAGCACAGAAAGAAGGGATATGGGGGAAAGGCAACGAGAGGGCAGGTAGACAAGGAGCAGGGAAGAAAAAGGGAGAGTTCCAACCCTTTAAGCTGACGAAGATGCTGGATAAGTTACTTAGGAATAAACAGGCGTTACCTTTCTAACCCAGGTTAGTAAAGACAGAATCCCACCACTTTAGCGCTCCACCCCAAGGTGGGCAAGACCTGGCAGCTCTTTCTATACTTTCTGCTTCAAGGCAAGGATGTTTCTCACATCTAGGAGAGATGCTAAACCTACCTATGTCAAGTGGGGATAATAAGCTTCCAGCACAGCATACTCATAAAAATAAGAGATAAGGCATGGAAGCAACATAAATGTCCATCCACAGATAAATGGATAAGGAAGATGTGATACATATATATATATATATGTATTTATATATAATGGAGTATTAGCCATAAAGGTAATGAAATAATGCCATTTGTAGCAACATGAACGGACCTAGAGATTATCATACTAAGTGATGTAAGACAGACAGAGAAAGACAAATATCATATGTATGGAATCTAAAATATGATACAAATGAACTTATTTACAAAACTGAAACACACTCACAAACATAGAAAACGAACTTATGGTTACCAAAGGGGAAAGGGGGAGGGAGGGATAAATTAGGAGTTTGGAATTAACAGATACACACTACTATATATAAAATAGATAAATAACAAGGTTCTACTGCATAGCATGGGAACTATATTCAATGTCTTGTAATAAACTACAGTTGAAAAGAAGAGGAAAAAGAATATATATATATATATATATGTATAGCTGAATCACTTTGCTGTACACCAGAAACGGACACAACATTGTAAATCAACTATACTTCAATAAAAGAAGAGATACTGTGTCTAAACTGCCTAGTAGGCATTTAATAAATGATAATGTTATTTTTGCTGTGTCAGCAACTCTCAAAACCCTGAATACATACACACAGGACCATCTCCAATTGTCACATAAAACACAATTGTCTTTTTCTTGTTTTCTTTATTGTTTTAATAACATGCTCTTCATTTAAATAGATTGGTCAGTAATACATTTCTTCACAATTGAATACACTTTTTCTACCAACTTCCACTATGGAGGGCAGGTGTTTCCAGACCCCCACGTTAGCTGCACGAAAATTTTGCATCCAGCTAACTGGAGCATCCAGCTCCACATTCCACACCAGCATGATGAACGATCTGGGGATTTTAAACTCTTCCATGAATGAGTCATGAGTAGATTAAAAAAATAAACTGAGTGTACTGAATTTACTTCCCTTGACACTCAATTCAGTGATCTCCTGTGTGCTTTCTTCTGACCATTTATCTTTTTCAGGGACTAAGAGTTTTCTTGTCTGAGATAATCCTAGTGAAATTAACCAAAGAAGCTTGGAAACAAATTAGGGGAGGGGTGTGTTTCCAATGCCTGCCTCTGTGTGTGTGTCATATGACCTCAATGTGTGCCTTGGCCAGAAAGTGGTTCTCCACCTAGTTTCAGGAGCTGCTGGACCTTGTCACTTTTTTAAAAAACAATATTTATTTATTTTTGGGTGCGTCAGGTCTTAGTTGTGGCACGCTGGATCTTCGTTGCAGCATGTGGGCTTTTCCTTGTGGTGCGTGGGTTTCTCTAGTTGTGGTGCATGGGCTCCAGAGGGCATAGGCTCTGTAGTTTGTGGCCCGTGGACTCTCTAGTTGAGGCACATGGGCTCAGTAGTTGCAGTGCGCAGGCTTAGTTGCCCGGCGGCATATGGAATCTTAGTTCCCCAACCAGGGATTGAACCTGCATCCCCTGCACTGGAAGGCAGATTCTTAACCACTGGACCACCAGGGAAGTCACCCGTGTCACTTTTAAGGAGTGACTGACCTTTCCTTGCTTTTGTCAACTGCATATTGAGAAAGAACAGAAGTATTCGTTTGGAAATCCCTCATGTGATCAATAAATAAACACTGTGAATGTTAGTTACAGACACAGAAGGCCTGACAGGAACAATCAGTGACATCTCCCCTGACCACCCTTCTTTAGGCGCCCATGGAAGCTTGCACCTCTTTTCACGGCACTTTCAAAGTTGCAACTTTTTTTTTTTTTTTTTTTTTTTTTGTGGTACGCGGGCCTCTCACTGTTGTGGTCTCTCCCACGGCGGAGCACAGGCTCCGGACGCGCAGACCCAGTGGCCATGGCTCACGGGCCCAGCTGCTCCGCGGCATGTGGGATCCTCCCGGACCGGGGCACGAACCCGTGTTCCCTGCATCGGCAGGCGGACTCCCAACCACTGCGCCACCAGGGAAGCCCCCAAAGTGGCAACTTTTTTAATGAAAAAATTTTTTTTCATTTTTCCTGTGAAACATATCATACGTACAAAAAGAATATATGATAAAAGTACATTTTAAAGGCTAATAATAAAGTGAACATCCTTGAAGTTCACCACCCAGGATGAAGCAAAAGACCATCGTCATGAACACTACAGTCCCCTGGGTGTCCTGAATGAATGAATCCTCCTCTCTGTCCTTAACAGATGTGACCACTGCCTTGAATTTGTTGTTAATCATTCTTGCTTTATTTTTTTTTAAGGATTGTACATATTAAGGTTCTCTAGGGAAACAGAAACAATAGGATGTATATAAATATGGAAAACGATTTATTCTAAGGAATTGGCTAATGTGATTATGGATGCTGGCAAGTCGCGAGATCCGCAGGATGAGTCGGCGAGCTGGAGAGCGTTGGTGGAGTTCTAGTCCAAGGCTGAAGGCCCGAGACCCAGGAGAGCTGAGTCCGAGGCTGAAGGCTGAGACCCAGGAGAGCTTTCCTGTCTGAAAGCCAGCAGGCTTGAGACCCAATGTTTCAGTTTGAGTTTGAAGGCAGGAAAAAAGCAAGTATCTCAGTTCAAAGGTCATCAAACAGATGGAATTCCCTCTTACTAGAGGGACAGTCAGCTTTTTTGTTCTAGTCAGGCCTTCAACTGACTGCATGAGGCCCACCCACATCCAGCGGGAAGAGAAATCTGCTTTACTCAGTCTCTTGATTTAAAGGTTAATCTCATCCAACAACGCCCTCACAGAAACAGCCAGAATAATGTTTGACCAAAAATCTGGGCACCTCGTGGTCCAGTCATTTTGACACATAAAGTCAGCCACCACAGTGGATATACCACATATGAATGTATACCTAAACAGTATGCCTTTAATTTTGTCTTATTTAAAACCTTACGTGAACGGAATAATTCCACATGCATTTTTCTGTGGTTTTCTTTTACTAAACATCATGTTTGTTCGTAGTTGATTCATGTTTATTCCTGTTTTTTCCCCACTATTTTATATTCTACTGTCTGACAAACTACAATTTATTTACCCATGCTGCTCTTGATGGATATCTGAATTGCTTGCAGTTTTGTACAATTCTCAAAATAGCTTCTAGGACTATTCTTATGCATGTTTCCTGTTGCTTTTGGTTATGCTCTTCAAATCTATTCTATACCTATAGTAGTTAAGATATAGGCCAGTAGTTATGATACAGTAAAGGCCCAAGTCTGTGACTTAAACAAGGTAGAAGTATTTCTCTCTCCCAAAACAGTCTGAGCATAAGCAATGCTGGATTGATATGATAGATAACTATTATGCCTACTCAACTATGCCAATGGACACCTCTCACTACACATAACACCACCTTTTCTCCCCAAGGACGACAATCCATCCCTGAAATCCCCTCCAGAAGTGTAGAACTGCTGGGAGATGCCCTGTTCACTCCATCAGGTCTGGCTCTGCAAGACCCAGCCACCTACAATGAAGGCTATTAATATGCTCACCCTCGTCCCTCTCCTACATGGTCATGGAGTATGAATAGAATATTGGCAATAAAAAACTCCTCACTGAGAAGAGGGAACTTTAGTCACACCCAGGAGTCATTCCTCTATACGAAAATCTAAATGCTACCGAGCATATGGCGATATACTGCCCTGGCAATGGAGGAAAATTCTTGCTTAGCCCATGTTCAGTTATTGTTTCAGGTCTGGCAGGAACTCCTTTGTCCTTTGTCCTGTGGCTCTGCCATTAAGAAGGAGCTTCCCTACCTCTTACCTGTCCTGTTGCACACTGAAGTGGCTACTAGAATGTGTGCCTCCTCGGTGACCGATAGTATTACAGGCATTTCCTGCTTCTCCGGACTTGGGGGCTTGGGACTGCTTTAAGAAGTCAACAAGCACGGATTTTTCAGGCTAGGCTTGTGGGTTCTTTGGCAAAACTCCCTTAGGCTTCTTAGGTTGCTTGCTTCTGGTCAGTTCCATGTTGGAGTTACTACAGCCAAAGACCTTATGTAAAACAGAGCTCTTCAAGCAGTGCACTGGGCATACTGTTTAGCCACAAATAGGTTACAAATACATCCAAGATATTGTTCCCTTTGGGCTCTACTTGGGATGATCAGAGCATGCAGTCTGGTCACCACTGGCTATGAGTAGCTTCACTGATATACCCCTATGGGCTATACAAATATTATATTATATTTTGAGTGCATGAGTGAACACGGTTGGAAGGCACTAATCTTAGCAGTTTTTCAGTTCTGGACTTTTATTAATGATCTCTGTGCTCTGCCAGCCCTGCTCTGCTTCAACTTATTGGCGGCCACCTTGAAGTCATTCAAAATAAAGGAACTGAGAAGGAAGGCTGTGTCCGCACGTGAAAAACCTGCCAAAGTATCTGAGGAGACAGATTTACCAAGTGATTTGCGCAGGCCCCCAGATTTCCAGCCTGCCCTGTCTGCATTCTCAGAGTCTGTATTCTGAGTAGTGCGCCTTCCAAGCAAATGTCACCTAGATTCTGTTCCTGTAGCTCCACTCCCAGGGACTAAGTCTGTATTGGTTATGATGTAGATGTTGTACTGAAGACCCACAATAACAGTGATTTAAGCCAGACAGGAGTTTACTTCCCTCTCAAACAGCAGTTATCACAAAAGCAATGGAAGGTGTTTATAGTGTCCAGGGCCCACACTCCTTGCTGCTCTTCCCCTCAACACATGGCCTCCATCTCCCGGTCCATCGCTAGCTCTTACCTTCACATTTCCATTCCAGCCAGTTTCCTTCTAAGGACATGATCCAGACGGTGTAGTTACCATTTTCACACTTTATCCTTTAGCAAGAATGTGGTCACACAACCGCACCTGGGTGTCAGGGAAGTTGGGAAACATAGTCTTTATTCTGGATGCTAAGTAAGTATTTAAAGGAAGGGAAATAACCCCAGATATTGAGGGAAAGTAGCTGTCTCTGCTGTAATCCTTATGATTTTTCTCTGATCTAGCAATTACTGAGTATGCTGTTAAAAATCTCCTTTTAGGGCTTCCCCGGTGGCGCAGTGGTTGAGAGTCCGCCTGCTGATGCAGGGGACACGGATTCGTGCCCCGGTCCGGGAAGATCCCACATGCCGCGGAGCGGCTGGGCCCGTGAGTCATGGCCGCTGGGCCTGCGCGCCTGGAGCCTGTGCTCCGCAGCGGGAGAGGCCACAACAGTGAGAGGCCCAAGTACCGCAAAAACAAAACAAAACAAAACAAAATCTCCTTTTAAGCTAGTGGATTTGTCAGTTTCTCCTTGGATTCTGTTAAGTTTTGCTGTAAGCTATAATATTAGGAATATACAAAGTTAAACATGTATCTTTCTGGTGAAATTAACCATTTGCTAATATGCTGTGATCTTCTTTATTTCTTATAATAACTTGTCAAATTCTGTTTTGTCTAAAATTGACTTTTTTACCCCTCCTTCTTGTGGTTTGTATTTGCTTTATATATCTTTTTCTATCACTTTACTTTCAATCATTTTAAGTTCTTTTATTTTTGAAATATTTCTTATAAACAGCATACAGCATATTTTATTGATATTCAGTCAACTTCTTAGTTCTCTATTACAGTAACTTATTCTTATAGTGCTCTATGAGCATTTGCATTGTTTCTAGTCTTTTGTTGTTACAAATAGAGCTGCAATTTTTAGCCACTTCCTGATATCAACTTGTATATTTTTTGGCATACCTTTGGGATAGATTCTTAGAAATAGGGCCCATGTGTACAAGGGTAAATGTATATGTAACTTTACTAGATAGTCTCCTCCATGGGAGTTGGAGCATTTTGTAAGACCATCAGTAGTAAATGAGAACGTCTTTCTTCGGTATTTTTACCAGTTTGGTAGCTGCAAAGTATTATTTCAGTGTATTTTTATTATGACTGAGGTTTACTATCTTGTCCTATGTTAAACAGTCATTTGCATTCATTTTCTCTATGGACTGTCAGCAATGCCTTAAATTATGGTTTTGGTCTCCAGCCCCTTGGTCTTCACACTTAAAGTCAAGCCCCCTTGGTTTTCACACTTAAAGCCAAGCCCCAGTATCAGGTGATTGAGGGCTGTAGTAATGGAGTCTCAGAGGAGCCTGTTTTCATTTCATTTCATTTGCTCCACCCAGAGCTGGGGATGAGACTGAAATGATCTCATCTGTGGGATGGAGTTTGGCGGGTTCACTCCTGTGTGATTACTCCTTGGGGTCCACCCTCAGTAGGGTTTCTGACCTGATCTTTCTTCCTTAGCTCCTGGTTTGTTTCCTGTCCCCCTCTCACACGTGGCCTGTTGAAAACGAGCATCAAGGACTCCAAGGATGCAGACCTTCATGCCCATTATAGCTTATTCTAGAAAATTATACCATTTTTATACCAAGCCTACCACATTTTTTTCCTCTTTATCTGCCACTCAGTTGTGGTTTTTTAAAAAAGTGTTTGAAAAACAATTTTATCCATCATTCTGAAGTCTTCTGAGTTGAATTCACAAATACGCAAATGAATATTTGAGTGACATCTGTTCCCTTTGTTATGCGGTCAGGTTCACGAAGACTGGAGCCACGGCTTCTCTGCTCACCACTGGTCTCCCAGGGGCCAACACAGGACTAGACTAGTGGATGTTCCACAATAATTTTTGAATGCATATGAATGCATATGAGCATCATAAAGACCTTGGAGATGAACGGGACAGTGGAGACCCTAGGGGTGGCTTCCAGAAGCGAATTCAAACGCTGGGAACGCAGCTGAGACAGGTCGGCAGCTCTGGAGTGGGGCGTTTGTGCCAAGGATCAGTACTAAGCTGACGTGGTGGCTGATGCAGGGATCTGTAAGCAACAGAGATGGACTGAAAAAGTGAATTAGCCACTGTTACTGACTAGAAATAAAATAATAAAGTTATTCCCATTGCCTATGTATTTAGGAACTGGAGACAACGTGACAAGGAAGGAAATCGGAATCAGGCATGAAGGGACAGAAGGGACGTTGAAAGAACCACCTCATGAGTGGCTGAACAAGAGGAAATCAAAGAGGCCAATGGCCTGCTTCCTGCCAAGGTGGAATAATGAGGGCTGGATCTATAGTCCCCCATCACACACTCTTAAAGAAATAGATAACCAGAAAAACATATGAAAAAATGTTTTTCAGGCAACAGACAACAGACAGTGCAGGGCAGTGAGTGGCCTCTGAGAAAGGGGACACAATAAGGAGAGAGCTCTGCTGTTGCCCCAGCTAACTGCTTGGAAAGCGTTTCCAGGCCCCAGTGCAGGAAAGGGAAACCCAGGCAAGTCCTCCAGGTCTCCCTGAGTTGGGGAGATGCAGGTGGGAGCTTTTGAAAGCCCAAGCAGCTAGACCAGAGAGAAGTGCACAGAGCAGGCACTCTGGAGGTCTGCATACTAACCAGCTCTTACATGTGAAGAAACTAGCTGAGGCCAGGGAAGGAGCTACGGGAAAAGGAGCAGCTGGAGTCATCCCTGGAGCTCACACAGGCCTGGGATAGCTCCTGTTCCTGCCCGGAAGCAGACAAACCCTGTAGCCCGTGGAATGCTGGGCAGAGTACTCAACAGGATATCACCTTCAGAGCGGGGCAGCATCAGCCCTAGAATAAGGCTCCTCCAACCCCACTTTACAGAGCTTGTAGAAAGAAGCCCTCAAAAAGATCCAAGAACTTCCAAGTAATCTATCTGGACGCCAGCACAGAGTTCACGGGTATTTTTTAAACGGAAAGAAAACCCGGCGCCCAGTAAGGAAAAATTCAAGACATCTAGCATCCAATCAAAAATTATCAGACGTACAAAAAAGCAGGAAAATATGATGCACAACAAGTAGAAAAATCAACTTATCAAAACTGACCACTAAGTAACACAGATGATAGAATTAGTACCAATTACATTAAAATAGTTATCATGACTATAACTCGTATGTTCAAGAAAGTAGAGGAAACCATAAACATGGTAAGGAGAGCTATGGATGATATTTTTAGAAGACCCAGATTGAACTTCTAGGTATGAACAGCACGAAGTCTGAGATGAAAAGTACACAGGACGCAATTAAAATATCCTAGACACTAAAGAAGAAAATACCAGTGATTTTAAAGATACAGCAATAGAAACTGTCCAAAATGAAACACAAAGAAGGAAATATCTGAAAAATGATGAACACCAGTTATAGAACAACTTTATGTAGAGCTAATATATGTGTAATTTTAATGGAACTTTTCTATATCTTGAGTTTGGTTGTAGTTATATGATTTTATGTGTTTTCAAAACTTGCCAACTGGGGACTTCCCTGGTGGTGCAGTGGTTAAGAATCCACCTGCCAATGCAAGGGACACAGGTTCGACCCCTGGTCCAGGAAGATCCCACATGCTGCGGAGCAACAAAGCCCGTGCGCCACAACTACTGAGCCTGTGCTCTAGAGCCCGCGAGCCACAACTAGTGAGCCCACGTGCCACAACTACTGAAGCCCGCATGCCTAGAGCCCGTGCTCTGCAACAAGAGAAGCCACTGCAATGAGAAGCCCGCGCACCACAACAAAAAGTAGCCCCTGCTCACTGCAACTAGAGAAAGCCCGCGTGCAGCAACAAAGACCCAACACAGCCAAAAATTAATTAATTAAAAACAAAAAAATCTTGCCAACTGTACACTAAAATTAGGGTGATTTTATGGTATGTAAATGACATCTTAATTTTTAAAAAAACATGGGGGGAAAAGTGACCAGTATCAAGAAATCGGACCAATCTGAACTTCTGTTAACATAATCTAGGGGGCATTTGTGCACTTGGTACATCCTCCTTCATGTTCAGTGTTCAATGTTCACCTCAAGGGCAGAAAGACCAAAGTTCCCTATCCTGACTCTACCCTTATTAATAGTAGAAACTTAGACACATGACTTAACCTCTCTGGGACCCAGTTTATTCACCTTGAAAATGGGGATAACATTGATTCACTCACTCATGCATTTAGTCCTGCATTGAACAATACTTATTGGGTGCTGACAACATGCCAGGTACTGTGCTAGACACTGAACAAAAGGGATGCACTGTTTGCCTTCAAGGTGCTTGACCACAAAATCACAGAATAAATGACAGCAACAGAAATACCCAGAAATCATCTGGTCCCACATCAGGAAATCGATGTCCTGAGAGTGATAATAACTTACTGAAGGGTTTTGAGTTTGTTGGTGGCAGAGCTGTGAGTACAACCCAAGTCTCCTTATGTAAAAATGCAGACCTATTGTTAAAAATATGGTTGATGACAGAAAGTTCTTCTTTGTTTCTTTTTCCCCTAGAAAAAGGTATTTCCTCTTTAATCTTGAGATGGAGATTTTAAATCAGTGGGCACTTGTAGAAGCCAGGCTTTTTCAATGATGATGATGATGATGATGATTTTACCTGGATTGCGCTTTCAAAAAAATGTATCCAGTCATCTACATTTTTAAAGGCAGGAAATTACATAAAAGTTGGGATGCTTTGCTGTCCTTAAAGAATTTTATAATGTCTGGCTGTATTGTACTGAAATTCACATTCTAATGGAGCAACAGTCATTGAAAAAAGGTACCTGCTTCTCCATGCAGCAGGGGCCTCGGCTCGTCAGTGCCGTAGCCCTCACCCAGCCTACTTCTTTTATTTATGTTACCTTCTTGGCCCTTAGGAGACTATATGTATATACCTTAAATTTTATGAGATGACTTTCTAATGACTGGTTTTAGTTACCACCCAGCACAGATTACATTGGGCATCTCAATCTTCAGCGGTTTTGCAAGGCAGCCATCAACACAAAGTATCAATAATTCGGGCCCCAAGCCAGGCTGTAATAATACTCAGCGATCAAGGAGTCTCACGGCAATAACTAGAGGCTTCTCTGGCCACAGTCCATAGATACAGGATGTGAATCTTTATGTATAAATAAATGCTAAGGGTATTGCTCCTCTGTTTTGATTTATAAATTAATATTTAAAACTTGGATTTTGCTTGCGTTTCCAATTCAGGAGTTCATACAGCACGAGGTAATTTCTTTTGCCCTCCGTTGGCCTCCTCTTTGCGGCTTTGCCTTGGAGTTCATTCTAGTTCCATAAATCTGCATTACAAGGCAGCCCATAAACGCAGAAAGATACCGATAAGTCAAAGTCACTCTCAAGAACCAGGCTCTTCCTTTATTGGCACTACAGAAATGTTTAAACACTGTAAAATATATCCGTCCATGTTCTCTGAAGTGTTTCATAAAAGGATAAACTGGATTGTGCCTTAGAGTGGATGTGCCATTTGGATAGCTAGCTATCCTCAGTGAGCTTTAAACCCCATCGTTGCAACTAAATCAAACTGTTGGAGTTCCATGCCGAAGAAAGTCCCCACAGCCCATGGGGTGAATGCCTTCCCGGAAAAGGTACAGCTGAAGTGTCAGAGCAACCTGAACGTCTAAGGTTGCATTTTAATAGCTGCAGCCCAGAGGGTTGGGGTGACATCTAACTCCCACGTCTAGTCCTGGCCACAGGCTCGATCGGCAGTCTTGGGCTGGTGTGATGCCTTGGGTGAAGGGGAGAGGAAGCGCTTGTTGCATAGCCTTCAATTGTGTACTGGGTTGAACAGTGTCCTCCCAAATTCACATCCACCTGGAAACTTGGATGTAATTAGTTAAGTTAAAATGAAGTCATACTGGATCATGGTGGACTCTAAATCCAATTACAGTTGACGAACAACACAGGTTTGAACGTCACAAGTTCCCTTATACATGGATTTCTTTCACTAGACACGTACTACAATACTACACAATCTGTGGTTGGCTGAATTGATGCGGAACTATGGGTACAGAGGGCCGAATGTAAAGTTATATGTGGATTTTTAACTGCACAGAGGGTTGGCCCTCCTAACCACCACAATGTGCAAGGGCCAACTATACTGGTGCCCTAATAACAGGAGTGACACAGAGATGCAGAGGAGACGCACACAGAGGGGAGAGGGCCACATGCAGATGGAGACAGAGATTGGAGGGATTCAGCGACAAGCCAGGGACACCAAGCACTGCTGGCAACCACCGGAAGCTGGGGAAGTGTAGGAAGTCTTCTTCCCAAAAGTCTTCAGAGGGAGCATGGCCCTGCTAGCACCTTGACTTTGGATTTCTAGCCTCCAGAACTTCGGAAGATAAAGTTTCTATTGTGTGAAGCCAAGTAGTTTGTAATGCCTTTTAAAGCCACCCTGGGCAACGAATACAACATGGAAATGCAAGGCAGTCTAAAGGAGAAGGGTTGCTGGAGCGCTCCAGTACTGGGCTGGAGACAAGTTCAGGACAAGATCAGGCCCTTAGAGCTTCTGGGCTCATGGCGGAGAGGATGAGGTAGATCAAGAAAGACTTAGCAACGTGCATTAGGACTGTAAGATACAGCACACAGTAAGTGACATACAATATCCAAAAGCCAAAAATTTAAGGTCAAATATCTGAGATCATGCTTTTCCTTTCATCACCATGGTCTAAATTTGTGGGGAGGATAATATCTCAGCCCTTATAGCCCATAAGTCCATAAACCCACTTTAAAAAGCCGATAAGGAGGGAGGAAGAAGGGGAGAGGTTAGGAGGAGAAAAAAGAAGTGAGAAAGGAGTGGCAGAGACATCTTTTCAAGGAGTGATATGAACGTTTACATACGTGATTCATGTGGTTCAGTCCCAGAGAAAAGTCGCAGTTAAAAGAACACAGTCCGTATATATATAGCTGATTCATTCTGTTGTAAAGCAGAAACTAACACACCATTGTAAAGCAATTATACTCCAATAAAGATGTTAAAAAAAAAAAAAAGAACACAGTCCGTGTAATCAGAAGCAATTTAGAAATAACTCAAGTCCTTTATATGTATCTCTTGAACACCAACAAGGGACACACAATTTCCTGCAATACTTGTTTAAAGCTCCCATTTTTTTTCTTGCTCTGAACACTGTCCTCACATGCCACAGTTGCTTTCCTCAACTTGGGATTCCTCCCAAATCCCTCCGACTCTTCCATTTATGTGCCTCTTTCCATGCTCCTCTCTTCTCCGTTTCCTCCAGATTGTCCGCTACAACAGTCTCAGAATCAGTCTATCAAAGCGGGACCTTCGTAGGGGTGGGAGGTGGAGGGCACTGTGGGGAAGTGGATAGACTGAGAAGGTCAAGCCATTGCCCTCTTGACTAAGCAAGACCTTGGGGTAAGACTGGGAACACCCAGAAATGAATGATTTTTACCCCTCGATACTGGGTTGGGGGGTGCGGGGGCAGATTATGTTTTGAAACTTTAACCCGTACTTGGTTTGCTGCCATATTCTGCTACTCCAGTTCTTCTTTCCCCACAGCCCCCAGTTCAGGGTAGAGTTGTTACAGCAGAAATACAAGAAGAAATAAAAAGACAATGTTCAGCTTCTGAGTTTCAAAATATATGTTATAAATTGTGATAGAGACACCAGCTTAAAAGAAAACGTTTTGACCTTTGCCACTGAAAAGTTGATATCCAAATACATGATGTAATACTGTGTTTAATCCTGTCTCTGAGGTGATAAAGGTCTTCTGGACTCGAGGGGATGGGGCTGGGGGAGTCAAAGGGAAAGCAAAGTAGCAAGGTGCTGGCAAATGTGCCCGGTGCACCTCCATTTAGGGCTTTCCCTGTGGAGCCTTGGGGCCTGGGGTCAGGTCCCCTCAGCTGGCCTCTGCCTTCAGGAGCACTTCTACTGAGCGGGCACAGAATCACCATACAGTGGTGGCGTCCTATGACAAAGGACAAGCTTCCTCTGGTAGTCTTCCCACTTGCTGCCTCAAGGCTGTATCTCATGATGTCAGAAAACAAAAATTATAGGGAATTTAAACCTCCGGGGGCAATGTTCATCCATTGGGGTGGGAATGGGGAGGCGGGCAGGAGCCAGAGAAGGAACTCCGATGGTTTCTCCTTAAATGTTGCACCCTAAGCATTTCACCCTTCCTCATTCTGGCCATACTTAGCTCTCTCTCTCTCCAGATCCCCATCTTTTCATACCTCGCAGTGGTAAAGGTGCTCCACTGTGAAAACCTTCAAGATACTGTACTCTCTCTCATGTTTCCCTGACATTCTGCCCACATCTATGGAAATAAGTAATCCTCAGTATTATTTTGGTGGGACAGCCTGCCCCCGTGAACCGCCCTGTGCTCCTATCATTTTTAAAAAGTGCTATTCAAATGACGAACTTTCCCAGTATGTCTTGATCAAGTAAGAGGTACTACGGCTGCCCTTCATGATGGAAACCTGATGCTTGTATCGTCTCTAAGTTGTATCCTGAAGAATTTGTATCCTATTGTAGGACAATCACAAAAATGACTGAGCACAGCATCAGTTCAGCAAATTAAGGAATGTTAAATCTCCCCAGATCAAGGTTGTTTTTCCTCTCTACCACAGAGTGTAAACTTCTGTCTTAATCTTAGGCAAATACTTTTAAAAGCAAGCTATATTTGATTAGGGTGAGAAAAAGGAAGAAAAAATTAACATTAGCCACTGTGGGATCCATTTTCTATACTTGCTCTGATTAGTAAACAGTCCAAGTAATGTCTTCCAAGGATGATTGATTTTAATTTTATTAATAAAGTTGAGGCTTTTATTATGTGATTTCTTAAGAAGCTTTTTTTTTATGGAGAAATAGCACTGTAAAGTTCACAGTCCCTGAATGAGACATCGCTCCAAATATGAAACAAGATTAAACTTGACAAGCTACTCCCCCAATGTAGTTTGTTCTTGTTTTCATACATGTAAAAATTATATTGTGGGAATTGCACACAAACATCAATAGAGCAAGTTCCACAATGTGATGATTAGAGTAAGGTTAAGGAAAACTTTTTGCTTTTCAATCTTAAATATATTGTAAGCAATTTAGAGGGGCCAGATTAGCTATATACATTTTGACTCTTATTGGAAAAAGAAATCTAAATAATGAATGGATTATACACTGAAGTAGTGTAAAGTTGATAACACTTAACTGAAAAAGAGACAATCTCTCTGGGCGGCCACTAATCACGTGCACAGCGCTGGGTGGGTCCTCCAGTCCTTGGAGGTGAATACAGGTGAATACAGGATGGGGATGGAGCCCAGATCCATCAATCCTACCTCTTTCTTTTGCATCTTCTCCTTCATAATCTCCTTAATAATTGCTTTCCTCAGCTTTCTATGGTTGGCTCTAGCAGCAATGAAATTAGTTATTTTTTTTTTTTTTTTTTTTTGCGGTACGCGGGCCTCTCACTGTTGTGGCCTCTCCCGTTGCGGAGCACAGGCTCCGGACGCGCAGGCTCAGCAGCCATGGCTCACGGGCCCAGCCGCTCCGCAGCATGTGGGATCTTCCCAGACCGGGGCACTAATCCGTGTCCCCTGCATCGGCAGGCGGACTCTCAACCACCGCGCCACCAGGGAAGCCGGAAATTAGTTAATTTTGATCAGGACTATATCCGAACCCTAGTCTCTCAAGTAGTAGGAACAGAAATTGTCTTGTGATATCCAGCAGATCAGACTGTAAGCTACATAGAGGGGCTGAATCTCTAAGTGCTGGCGACCGTCCTCAGAGGGCGGGAGTAAAGCTGCCATGAGAGGTGATGAGTGAGAGCCTTGCGACATGATGCTCTGGGTTCCTGTATCATCAGTGACACAAACCCCCAACCCTTGACATTTTGAGAACCAACCAATTCTCCTGTTGACCTAAACCATTTTAGTTACTTTTCTATAACTTCCAAGTGGTAGAATCCTGACTATTTCAGAGGAGATCTTAGTTGGAACTTAGCTTATTTATTCAATGATAGAGCTATGTCTCAAGTATGTCTGTTGTTCCAAGTACACTATTGAGGCTGTGCGGTTCCATTTCAGGCCCAGTATTCAGAAAGCTTGTTTCCCTGGGTGCAACAGCAAAGTAGCCTCCAAAATTTGAAATGAAGGTATTCCCTTGAGACCTGAGATATAAACTCAAAACACAGTGGGCCAACATAGAGAAGAGTTTATATTTGAGATTATCTTCAATATTGAATTGGAGTTAATCCGACTGTAAAGGCAAAAGTAGAAAGAGAGATGGAAGGAGAGGTAGGGATGGAATGAGAAGTAGGGAAGTACATTCTAAACTTTAATGTGCACCCAGATCCCTGAAGATCTTATTAAAATGTACAATCTGATTCAGTAGGTCTGGGGTGGGGCCCAAGATTCTGCATTTCCAACAAGTTTCCACGTGACACCAACGCTGTTGGTCCCTAAACTACACTTTTGAGTAGTGAGGTAGTTTACTATACTTCAAAAAATGAAAATAGTCTAAGGAACAGACTAACAATGATGACAACAAAAATAATAATACCTCATTGATGTCATTATCATATCTAAAGAATACATCAATCAGAAGGGTAGGGAGGAAAGTCAGAACTAATACAGAGACAAGAGAGAGTCAGAAAAGAAAAAAAAAGTCAGAAAAGCAATGTCTAAAAAAGGACAGTGTCTTGGCAAGAAGAGACCCACTTTGCAGTTAATCCCTGTTGTGAATATAGATGTACTGGGCTCTACATTTCTAATGACGATGAGCTTTTTTATTCCATATTTGCGGAGCAACCTTTTGAATTTTATTTGCCTCTTTGTATGGCTTTGCCATAGGAAGGAAATGGGCTCTCCAGGTTAAAATGAATAATCTACTCCTCACGCGAGTTATGTTATTCCTTGTAAATCATTAAACTGTCATTATGTTTATAAATAACAGCCTCTGTGAGTTTAGTTTGTGTGACTCAGCATCCCTACCTCCAACTGCATTTGCAGCATCGAAGAGCTGGAATTTCTGATACTCCAACCAAATAAAATAAAATAAGTAAAACTGAGGGTGTTTAAATTATCACATTGAAATGCCACCACTTGAGGTCTATTAGCAACAAGATGTACCTCCTCACCTACATCTGAGATTTCTTTGAAATTTATCATGTCCAATAAGATAGTGGGTCAGAATACTGATCTTTAATTTGTTAACTGGTGTCATTTTGTGATTTTCTTTGTTTTTAATATAATTATTGTTTTCTTTTTACTCATCGAATAGATCCTGATATTGGAAATAGCCTTTCTCCATCTTCCCCATTCTCTCTTGATGGTCTTGGGGGCCCATTGCTTTATTTACAATTTGCTTTTCTTTACAGTTTCAGAACATTGTCTTATTCACTATTCCACTGGACTTTATCCCCCAATTATTCTTTTCATTCTTCCTTTTCTATTCTCAACAAAACAGGAGTGTTATTTGAACACATTTCTACATAATTGGTTGTGTGTATTGTTAGAAGGCCAGTCAAATTCACCTTTTCCATTAATAAACCTCATATCAGTATGTCACACATAAATTAGGAACCGTTAGAAAGGGATGTATTCACTACGTGAAAAGCAGTCGTACTTTGGCTGACGGTCGTCACTGAGCTTCTTGGTTTTGTGTCCACATTAATACTATTCTTTTAAACTGAGCTGCCTTGGTGGCATCTTGTCAAATCATTCATCAGGGAATACAAAAAGGGGTGGGATGGACTTTAAATCACTCTTGTGTTAGTTGACTATTTAATCTATGCAACAACTAGACCAAATTAGTTGAGATGTCGATGGTATTTTCCTCTATTAATTTATGAAAATACGAGGAGCAAAAATTGGGAAGATGGGTGGAAGAAAAATAATGGTTTGTTATAGAGTCTCTCAGGAGAAAATAAGAAAGGATCAACAATTTATTTTCATCTTTGTAGGATTACTTTTTTTGTGACTTGGATTCAGCTCAGCAATTTAATTTCAGGTGTACAGACCTGCCGTCATGTGAAACTGTTACTCAGTTTTCAACACATGTACACCACTGGGGCATCTGCTGTTGACTTGATTCCTCCCCAAACACTGGAGAAGCTAAACATGAGTTATCTGAATTTTCTGTGTCTCTTAGGAACCAAGCCAAATTTGTATAAAACGTTTCAGACATCTGAATTTCTGTCCATAAACCAAACTTTTGGGCTGCATGTTAAATATGTCATTCTACCTTATTCCACATCTATTCCTCATTTCCTTTCTCTATATGCATGCATAATCCCTTTTAGATTAAGATTTATTCTGGTTTGTGGCATTCTTAATTTAACAGAATATTAATTGTTAAACCTTACTATCTACTAACTGTATCTTTAAAAAGGACATAGAAAAATATTTCATTAAATGACTAAATACATTTCTCCTGCTTGTTAAGTTCTCACTAGATCAAACCTTGCTGGAATGCAGACATGATGACTGGAGCTGAAGCAGCCATCTTGGATCATATGAAAGAAAGCAATGGATGGTGAAGCAGCAAGATGACCATGGAGTGAGATGCCAGCTCTTGACTACTAAAATCTTTGTTTTTTTACACCTCAGTCCTGTCCCTGGGTATCCTCTTTGTGTCCAGTGCTCACGTACCTCAAGGTCTGTTTCCTTTATACCAGACATCTCCACTTGCTCAGTGCAACCCTCCTTAGCTCTGAAGTGGCAGTTTCCCTGAGGTAAGGCTGAGATTTCCACTTGGTTCCTGATCCTGCAGGGCAAAGTGACACTGTGGTCCCTCCTGCTTTGAAAGTCACAAGTGGAGAGTGAAACAAAAGCCTCTCTGCTCTTGGATTTCCCCTGGTTTTATCTACACTACCTCCCTGCTAAAGAACTGAGGCTAAGGGTGGGGACGACAAGATTCATATGTCTCATAACCTGTTTCCCTACCCCCAATTTCTTCTTCCCATAATTCACTGAGACTGCCAGGGACTAGAAGTGCCCCTTTTCCTTACACTGTACCTAGAATTTTCTCCACCCTATAACTTATAAAAGGGCTCCATGATTAAGCCAGCTAGGCCTCAGGTGCTAATGAGAACATGAATTTAGAAATTCCAATTGATCATCTTGCAGTGCACTCAGAAAATATTCTAATTTTCTAGAAAAAGGGGAATTCACCTTTCTTATAAAGCATTAAAGCCCACTGTTTTAGTTGGTGTAGAGACCCCAGGGCAATAGAACTTGGTTAGAAAGATACACCTGGAAATTAAAAAGAAAGTCATCCAAGTAATATCCTTGGAGCCAAGCTCGGTGCCTAGCTGCATGTTTGTTGAGAGTGAACCACCAGCCATTGTAAGTGTGGTGCTGCAGACACAAAGAGCTAGAACCCAGGGTCACTCTCTTCAAGAGCTTAGGGTCTATTTGGGGAGACAGCTGCTAAATGCCAAATGAGCTAGGCAGTAGGTGCTTCAGAACAGTGCTTCTCAAGATTAATGTTCATATAAATCTCCTGGGGTTCTTTTAAACAGCAGCATCTGATTCAGTAGATCGGGGGTGGGGCCAGAGAATCTGTACTTCGAACAAGCTTCCACGTGATGCTGATACTGTGAGCACATGGACCTCATTTTGGGAAACAAAGTTAAAGAGGGCCAGGGAAAGAGGAGCCTTCACAGAGAAAGAGGGGATTGAGCTGAGCCCTAAAGAGTAAAGACAATAGAGAGAAGCAGAGGACATACAGAGAGACAGGGGGAGAGGGAGAGGGAGAATGAAAGAGGCAGCCCAGGTAGGAGTGATGTTGTGAACCAGTGTTTGGAGGTAGGAATGTCTCCAACATGCCTAAGGGCTGGTGAGCAGATTAATGGAGAAAAGGGTTGGTGATGGGCCTAGGAGAGGAGGTGGGAAAAGAGAAACCAGATTCGGAACAACTCATGAATTGGGTGAATGTCACAAGCTGGCTCTGCCATCAGACTGAAGGCTATCAGTAGGTTTTGAGGCCTTCGCAACATCTGGACAAAGAATGTATTGACCTGATACAGACAGAATCCATACCAGAAAACCTAGTTATTAACAACTTCGTCCTCAGCCTAGCTAAGGAGGCAGGGTTCCAGTAGTCCCGTAAATGAAAAGGAACAAGGCCTGCTCTGGTGCTTCAGCACTGACCAGCCTTTCCCACTCCCAGGTGACCACAGGGCTTCAATAAATTACTTGCATCTTGGAGTCACAGTGATAGCCAGCCCCATAAATCCATTGCCGGCGCTTCTACATATCTCTTCACTTGAAACACAGAGAAGACAGACAGGAGGGGACGGGAGGAGTAGAGTTCTCTGTAGGGAAATATAATACTGAACTTGGAAATCTAAATTCAGGCCATTTTGATCAAAACACAGGAAGCACGAGTCATTATTCTTACCCAGTCTCTTCCACTAATAGATGGCAGGCAGCTGGCCATGGGGCTCTCGTAGGGAGTCAGGTAGTTTTATTTTTAGCTCAGCACAGAAGGGGAAAAGATCCAACCTGTTTACACCAGAGGGGCTGTGCTTGCAAAGCCCTGGGAACGGCTGCCCTGCACTGGTGGCATTTGCTACCTCTCACACATGTAGGTAAGATGACAGAGGTCTTCACCTGCTCCCGGCCTTACCACTGGAGGGCACATTGTTTCTGTCTGGCGCGGCTGAAAGTTACCTACCGGCATGAAATTTGGCTGCCAAGATGTGCTGTCTAAAACAATCCTCGTTACTAGTCTGTTGAAAAATCTGAATATGCAAGAATTTCTCTCTTCTATTTTTATGTCCCTTTCGTACGTTTCCAAGTACCCTCCCCAGCTTCATTCCCTTTGGGTATCCTCTACCCTCCTCTTACTGCTTTTCCTTTGTTGTAGAGAAAATAAATCCATAGTATAGGAAACTAGATGTGCTGCTACCTCCAGGTGGAAAAGTTTGGTTTGCAATCTAGGCCCTGCCTTTACCAGCTTTAGGTCTTGGGCTTTGACATTAAAGCTGTGCTTTTCGGTACTTAGGACTCACATGTGGTTCATGGGTCCCCTCTGTCACTGCACCACTGTCAGTACCACTCAGAAGAGGGCATCCTTGGCAAGTCACATCCTTCCCTTGCCCTTCCAGCAGCTGCACTGGATAGTAGTGTTATTTGGGAGAGTACAAAAGAAGCAGCGATGGGCAGCGGAGGTGTGCGCTCCTCAAACTGGTACCTAAAAGTAGTCAGGATGGGCAACTGCCCACCCAATGCAATCAAAGGTCCTCAGAGGGCTTCCAAATGCCTCCCGCAGTGGCCTGCCCTCCAGAGAGCAGACAGGAGAGAATAAGACCCTTTTATGGGAGGCCAACACGTTCCCTGAGAAAGGATAATACGTTAACTATACATACTCATTGCTAGGATAATTTGTCATAGTAGCTAACGTGAGAGATAAGGATTGTGAGGGAATAGGCCATAGGATATGTAAATTTTGTCAGTGAATACAGTTGGTCAACCAGGAAGCAGCATGGAAGCTCTCAGTGTCTGTAAAAAAGTGGCACTGACTCTTTTTGGAAGTGTTGTAAGAAACCTTGCAGAAGCCAACTCCTTTCATGCAGGAGACAAATTACTCCCATTTCACTAATAACTGATAGGTAGTTACAAGGTCCTTGTGCCCCACTTAGAGCCTTTTTCATCTCACTTTGCTTAGTCCAATACACTTTGAAGTTAAAAGAGGCTACTTTTATTTATTGCTCCCCTCTTATATCCCTCACTTCCTGCTGCTTCTACTGGTCATTTCTGGATTTGTCTGTCCACCATGGGGCTCGAGCAGGAACCTTAAAGCACTAGACATGAAAGGGAGAGCAAGGGACAGATGATCAAACATTCTCAGGGACAAAGACAGCCAGACATGAAGAGCAGAGGTCTTTGGGGGCAGAGAACGTAGAAGGCAGTGGAGAAATAAACATGCATAGTATAATGGTGAATACATCCATGTTAGAGTAAACAAACTTGGAATTAACAGTCATTTAATTTTAGAATTTGAATGAGCCCCCAGAAACACTGAGGTCTAAAATCCCACCACCTTCTCTCATACCCTTGAACAGCTGGTAAATCGTCATAAGGTTCACGTTTATATATCTCCCATTTTAAGAAAGTTCTCTCTTATGCTTTCACTGTGTAAACATATATAATGTGATGCACACGTGGTTTTAATTTTACATCTAACATCAAATTTAAAATCCAAAAATAAACTATAGCATATCAAAAGGTCACTTGTAGAATGTTGTTCAAACCCAATCTATGGGGCTTCAGTTACTAAATAAAGACACTCACTTTATCTTGCTTATGCTGATGTCCAGGAGTGTTGTTAAGGTTTATATTTGAACCTTTTAAATTCAGAATGTAAAGACAGGAAAGCTCTGCTTTCTCCAAACTACTTTATCAGCTCAAAATATTAACTATTTATTCAACTCTATTCTCCTCAAATAAAACTAAAAATGTATAGGTAACAAAGATGAAATACCTATAATCCCATGTTTGAAAAAATTCTGCGCTAGGGGATACTTCACAAAGAATTCACGCTTAATAAATATATTTTATAGACTGTGGGCAGATATCTAAAATAAAATAGATTAAATGTCTCTTGCTATTAAAGAATCTCTCAAAAATTATTAATAAATAAATATTTTCTCTGGTTTCCCAGGCATTTTATATATTGCTCTCCATTTTTAGAAAGTTTCAACATGTATTTTCCTTTCAAAACCAGCTGGTTTATGAAAAAGGAGGAAATCAGCCATGAGAAAGAAGGAAATTCTATCATTTGTGACAACATGGATGGAACTTGGTGGCATTAATAAAGGGAATTATTTGAATCATTCAAATAATTCCATTTTAACTTATTATTGGCATTGCAACTCTGCATTTTTTTAGTAGTTGTTCCAGGAATAATAGTATACATCCTTAACTTTTCACAGTCTACATAAAGTTAATGTTGTATTACTTCACATAATACATAGAAACCTTAAAATCATATAGGTTCCTTTAATTTTGGCAAACTGGGTGCTATAGTTGTTACCTATATTATATTGAAATACATTTTAAAATCACAAGACAATGTTCTGATGTTTTGTTTTAAATAGTCCTATTTGTTTTTAAAAAATTAAATAGAAAAAATATTTTATATTTACCAAGATATTTACCATTTCTAATATTCCTTACTCCTCAAAGATCCACATTTTCTTCTTGTATCATTTCCCTTCAGGCTAAAGGAATTCTTTTAGCGTTTCTTGTACTGAAGTTCTGTTGGCAATGAATTCTCTTAGATTTATTTAATCTGGAAGTGTTTTTATTTTACCTTCCTTACCGGAAAGTCATTTTTTGTTGAATACTGAGTTCTAAATTGCCATATGTTTTCAGAGATGTTCAATAAGTATCAGCCCAGCTAATCCCTTTGGTTTTCATGCCCTGGCCATGTGATTACTTCCGGAATAATTTACTGATTGTTTTCAGTTTTTAAAAAGTGCCCTACCCAATTTCCAAAAGCCAGCACCTGCATCTCTTTGCCTACTCTGCCCACGTGCACAGCAGATGGAGACAGACCAGGTATTACCCCTTCCAGGAGCAGTGCTACCGTACTAGCAGCCTGGGTATACAAACATCACAGCTCAGTCCCTCTGGGGTGGGTGACTTAATGCTGAGGCATCTGCTCTATACCAATGCTTCTCAACCCTCAAGTTGTGAGGTACCAGTTTTTTGTTTGTTTCTGACCAATATTTTTGTAAAATACCATAAAAATCAATGTGTATTTCATGACAATGTCAACTTGCTATAAGCGTTTATAAACATTTGGCCTCAACTTTTGGATTTATCTCACTGTTAACTGGTAACAAGCAGTTCGTGAAGTAGCACCAGGTTGCTCACTGTAGTAACTGGCTTCATAAACACACCCCTTATTGGATTTATTTCCTTCCCTGTCTCACTTCTCCACTTCCCTACTGGCGTGTTTTGGGATCACCTCCCAAATAAACTATTTGCTCTCAAATGCTTGCCTCTGGTCTGCTTCTGGAAGAATCCAGTCTAAGACACAAGGAAATCCAGCTAAAGTATCAAATATAACACTAATTGGAGTGGTTAGTACTGTCAATAAACAAATTAAAATGTTCTCTTCTACTCAATGAAAAAGAAACTCATAAATTTGAGATGTTAAACCACTGACTAGAATCGCTGAAGCTGAAAGAAGAAAGAAACTAAAAACAAACGTGACTCAGACCCATAATTGCATTCCAAAGTGGGGAAAAGATCTGATCTCAGAATTCTGATTATATGCTGCTACCGTCCATCTGGTAAAAGAATGCCATTTTCTTTGTGAGTCATGTGATTTGATGATTTCCTTCATAATGTCATAGTAAGCCATCAAAACAATAACTTTTTTTTTTCCTTTGGCTCGAATAGTAGCTTATAATTGGACATGAAATGTTTCTACATCAGTTAAAATAAACATAGTCCCTTCCTTTTTGTCCTAAGATGACCTTTTTCCTTGTGCTTGACTGTGATCCTTCAGTTGGGAAAAGAATGAGTGTAAGGACCAGAGTGCAAAAATATAATTTGAATTTGAGTTTTTAAAGGTAGAGTGCCCAAGACAAGTTATTGGTATAGAAAATATCTTTTTATTAGTGGTGTGTATTATATAGGGAAACTCAGCAAGCTTTTAGCATCATGTAATAGAAAGTATATGACTTTTGAGTTTCAATCGTGACTGCTCTGGCTTGAATTCTAATCTTGCCAGTCACCACGTATGTGATGTGTGTAAGTTTCTGTAATGGATCTAGTGACTATATCTCTCTCTTAGGAATATTGAAATTTAAATAATATAATGATGTATTTGAAAATATCTGGCTCAATTGAAGAGATAAAGGAATCAAAGATTACTTCAATGCATAGTTCTCTGATTTTTATAAGTGGGAAAAAAAGCATGTGAAACAAAAAGTATCACGTGATATTGGGGGTTAAGGAGTATTCCAGTAAAGGTAATAATTGTCTAGTGTTGTTTATCATTGTTCTACCAGATAAAATTTGCCAGCCCCAATTCCCCCTTCTCTGTCAACCAGAAGGGAGCTAGCTTAAATGGAGTACAGTGCATTGAACAGGAGCCTCTGTGGCTTTTTTTGGTTGTGCTCTGTGGAATGAAATGGGGCTCGAAAAAAAGAAAATCAAAGTAATGGCTGCCTATGAGGCCACAAAGACACTCAATGTAACCACATCATAAATCATCAAAGAGAAATGCCAGGGAAGATCTATGCTTCTAGGACAGCTCGCTTCATTTAATATATCTGATGCTGCCGTAATAGCGACTCTTTAGTTCCCCCTTCCCTCTGTTCAGTGGTAGTTGTCCTTCTGCTTGACCATGCATCCCTCGGAGAGTCGTCTCCTGACTAGGAGATGCGTACAACCGTCCGTGAGTTATGGGTTCTTAGCCTGGAAAGCCTTGTTTCAGTTCAGTAGTGTTCAAAGCAGAAGTGAAGATCAACCAAAAGCACAGAAGGATAAAAAGGACCCTTGGAAAAGCTGGTTGAATAAAAGAGTGGTTGCTTGATAAGAATTCCTTCACTTTCTGCTGTGTTTCTTTAATAAGGAAAAAAGAATGAAAGAACTAGTTCTGGAGAATAATTAAAAGAATATGACAATAGTGATATAAATAGTCACGAGGATGCCAATTTAAGAGCCCAAATGTGGTATGTCACCGTCTTTTACAACCATAAATGGGTCAGGATGAAATCTTCATAGTGTAGTTTGAAGCCAGTGAGTTAAAACGATCAAATATATTTTCACCTGAAATCAGAGTTCTAAAACAATATACAACCTACAAAATTCCTTAGGATTTGACGAATCCATTAGGACTACTCACAGCCATGAAGCCGTACCAAAAGTTTAAAAGCTTTAGTCCTTCTCGAGTTGGTAGCTACATCTCCCACTAGAGATCTATTCATGCACAAAAGAGATTAATAAATTTAGCTGAGAATTTGAGAGCAAAAATTGATCAAAATACAAAGGCTCCACCCAAAAGAAAATTATGAGTAAAAATAGAATAAGTAGCATTAGTATTCTGATTTTACTTCACGCACTACTCATGAGTCCTTCATAAAGAAACATTCCAATAACACAAGGAAACATTCCGATAACACAAGGGATCCAACGTAAGCCTACAAAAGGAAAAAAATTAAAAGCTGAGAACAGAAAGCATTACAAGAGGGTAACGGAAGCAGCCAGGGTAGCTGGTTAGAAGCAGCAGGTATAATAAATATATTTCTTGATGAGGTGCACAGTCCAACCTTTTTCTTGATTTGTAGCTACAAAAGCAAGGTAGATTTACTTATTCTCATTCAAAGCATTCACTTTATCTTCCAAAGGACCAAGACAGCAACAGCAGAAAGCAAAACAATGCTCTGAGGATGAAGCATTCAAGTTCCCTTTAAAATTCATACAGCAGCTCCTGAAATTTTTACTATTTAAGTGATTCCATCAAAATTCTCTTTTCCTGTCTGGTTGAGTTCATTTAAATTGATCGCCAGTGGAGTTAATCATCACAAGTCGGAACTTACACTCTGACTGTAACATGATTTAATGCTTACTCTTGACCTCCTCTCTTCTCCTTTTAAAGGACACACCTGGCCCCATAGTTGGAAAGCCCGTGAGGATTCCTTCTGTCTCTTGAGGAGGAAGCAGAGCAATGAGCCTTGTTACCGGTGGCTTGCAGCCAGTCTCTTCCGGCCTGCTGTAGTATACTGGGGGACCAAAGTCAACAAAACTAGAAAGCCCCAGTTGGGTGGCAGATGTGAAGGTTAGCCCTTTTAGCCTTTGCACGCCACTAAAATCTCTTCACACATTCAATCGCAGGCATTACCTTCACGCCACAAGTTTGCATTTGCTTTTCGGAGCTGACAGTGCGTCCATTCCAACTCCACGTAGAATCTCCTATCTTATAGGCTACATTTTTTAGCATAGCCTAGATTACTGACATTTACCTAGAGGTAAGACTTTAGGGAAACTCAGTTCATGGTAGGACACAAAGCCCACGCCTGAGTGGTCTGCTGTTTAATTCAAAGTCCCCAGTTAGTACCGAAGCCTCGGTTCCATTCTCACTGAGATCTGCGAAGGAGTTGACTATTCCCTGTAACAGTCATGGGAACATAAAGCCAGCAACACATAGACCTTCCCTCCAGCTTCTTTGGTCGCATACTGCTTATAATTCAGGGAAGCTGGCCGCGTGCAGCATACTAGCCAGGAGAGGCAACTTCCAACAGATAGAAGATCTGGTTCAGCACTTTAGTATTTTTCACTTCACACTTAGACTAAGTTTAGCAGGAACCTCCCTGCTGAGTATTCAGAAGAAAAGATAAAGGTGAAAGCCCAGTACTCCCAGCACTAATCATTTGTTCATGTACCTCCACCCAAAGTGCTAAGCCAGACAACTATGATGATTAAAAGAAAGATACACCAGTCTCCACGCATACAGGGACTAAATGATCGAGGAGGTTACAACAGGGACAACAAACCATCCAACCTAGGGAAAAAAAAAAAAGACAACATAAGACTATGGCCTCAGAGGATTAGCAGAGAGGAAGACTGATGTCTCTGAAACTAGTCAAGAAAACTTGGGGAAGTCCAAAGAGTTTGCATAGATCTGGTCCAAGTTCTGGTTAGGCCATGTCTTGGCTATGTCATTTTTAATAAATTGTTTAACCTCTCTAAGACTAAGTTTCTGATTCTGTAAAATGGGGGTGATAATACCTACTGCAGTGTGCATAGAGGAATAAAATGATGATGCATAAATGTTAGCTAGAATGACATAAATGTTACCAGAGCAGGGATAATGAAGACCTAAACAGAAGCCACATGTTAATCTAATGGGGTCAGAGGTTACGACACTGAGTGATGACCTTAAAAATGGTATAATGAGGCCTATTAAGAGTGAGCCTTAGATATTCAGCCAAAGAGTTTGGGTTTGGAGTATGGAATAACCAAGATTCACAATCATGTGGAAAATATAAAAGAAGAAATGTTTTTTATGGTTAGGTTGGAGGTGATGAATAACGGTACCTTTTATGATACTTACTATGTCCCAGGCAGTTTTAAGTGCATTAAGCATTATCTCAGTTAATACTACAGAGGAAGAGCAGGGAATGGCTGGCTCAGGGAAAGCTGAGAGGCAAAGGGAGGAATCTAGTGGTGAGGGGATAAGAAGCTTGAGAATCACAGTGGCTATACAGAGAGAAATGGAGAAATGTGGTAGACACTGGGAATGGGGACAAGAGAGCAAAGGGTCACAGTGGTTGACACCAGAAGGCTAGAGAATATGATTCCTCAATTAAGATGAAGAGTCATGGAAAGCAGTTTGTAAGAGAACATTCTACTGACAATTCCCTTTTCTTGTCAACCTTGATTCAGTTCTTCAGCCCCCTCTACTCCTTAGCTTTTCACACATTTTGTGTGACTGTTGGAAAGAATCCAGTTGAATCTTTTACATTTTTTTGACCATGTACACATGCTTCAAGGCCCTCTGCTACATTTTCGGTTGTTGATTTCCTCCACTTACCATAAAAATTGATATAGTTGCTCTTTTGATTTTTCAATTTGCACCATATCTTCAGGTACTAATTCCACAAAGTACATGAGAAAACAAAGTACATGAGAAAACTCCAAAGAGGCAAAAAAAGAATTCACGTGTGACTTATTGAGAAAACCATTAAACTAAGTCATTCTCAACTTCCCAGAAGGAGAAATAATGAGAAATAGATACTACAGTATAGAAAGAGTGGGAAAAGAATGATACTACAGATACTACAGTAGAGAAAGAGTGGGAAAAAAATGTTTCTGAGCTGAGAGACATTCCGGGCTTCTCATTCCACAGTAATTCTTTTACAGAAAAGTCATCAAGTGCTGAAAATAGAGGTTTGTTCATAGATATGTGACAGACCCTTCCTAAGTGACAAGATGGGTCATAATTTTAATGAATATTGTGACACACCCATCAATTATCCTTGAATATGAATGTGACCGTGTGAGTGTGCAAAAGCTGGAGAGTGGGTAATTTCAGTCAGCATATTCCTGCACATCTGTCAACAGCTGTCAGGAATCTAAATGACCCATACTAGGTAACATTAATTTTGTGTCTATAAAGAATCTCACCTGCACGTTCAAAACACCTTGGGCTTAGAACCATATGGAGAAAATTACAGAGCAGCCCACAGTAAAATACTGCATTGAAGTACAGTAATGGGGAAGCGGGGGGGACAACTTGGAATTCAGAGCTAAAGAAGTTAAGACTGTCAACGGAAGCTTGTGTTGTCATGGAAACCTAATGCAACTGAGAAGCCAGGGAAGCCATCACTTAGCTATATCACACTGAAAGGTACAGATGCTCTTCAGAACAACTGGAATTGACTGGACAGATGACTCCAAGAAACCAGTAACTGAGTTAGGGATGGGTCTAAAAATTACAAATAAAGGATTGGCATAATGAAGGTAAGGAACAGAGAACTCAGGTGGTCCCAAGTAGAAAAAAGAAAATCCCTTCAGGCACAGGTAGAGTTGTATAGGAAAAGAAGAGATGAGAAAAAAGTAATTAGGATTGGTTGGATGTTCTAATAAAATTAAGGATAACCATTTAGGTTATATAATAAAGGAGGAAAATTGAAAAACAAGTAAAGAACATGCTTTCATTACAGGATTAATCACGTTATAATGTATTAATTGCTAATATATTGACTTTCTATAGACTATGAGCTTCTTTAGAAAGAGTCCGGCTGTGTTTTTCATTACCCCTCCAGCCCCCCACTCTTAGTAGGCCCAGCACGGTGTAGGCACTCAACCAATGTTTGTCAAATGGTAATAATGCTACTATTTATTTAAAAGTGGACTGTGGTACAATTACTGTAAAAGTTGTATTCATTTGCTATGGCTGCCATAACAGAATGGCATAGACTAGTTGGCTTTGACAACAGAAACTTATTTTCTTACAGTTCTGAAAGCTTGAAGTCCAAGATCAAGGTGTTAACAGATTTGGCTTCTTCTGGGGCCTCTCTCCTTGGCTTATAGATGGCTGTCTTCTCTCTGTGTCCTCATGGCCCTTTTTCTGTGCAAGTATCCTTGGTGTATCTTCCTCTTCTTATAAGGACACTAGTCATGTTGGATTAAGGTCCCACCATAAGGGTCCCATTTGAACTTAATCACCTCTTTTAATACCTTATCTCCAGTGTAACGTGGTTACACTCTGAGGTACTGGGGGTTGGGACTTTAACATATGAATTTTAGGTTGAATTCAGTCCATAACACAGTACAGGTGACTCAAAAAACATGAGTTTGAACTACTCGGGTCCACTTACACACAGATGTTTTTCAATAAGTACTACATAACTACACAATTAGAGGCTGGTTGAATCCACGGATGCAGAATCACAAATACAGTAATTGAACATCATGGATTTTGGTATTCAGGGCAGGTCTGGAACCAATCCCTTGTGGATATTACAAGATGACTGTATATAGCTTATTTTGTTCAATCAGCACCACAATCTTAGTATTGCTATTTTGCAGAAGAGGCAATTTGAATCTCGGAAAGATTAAGTAACTGGTCAGTGGTCACACAGCTAGCAAAGAGCCAAATGAGGATTTAAACATAGGTTTACTGATCTCAAAGCCCTCATTCTTTAAAATGTACTCCAACAGAAGAATAAAATGGAAGTTAAGGGTGAACTGCAAAAGATAAACTGATAGGTGTAGTACTATCATCATCATTAGACTTAGAATATAAAGGTAACCTAAAGATACTGTGGGACTCTTTCATCTCATAGATGAGGAGACTGAGCTTCAGGAAGGGAAGTTCTATCCCTAAAGATTCATTTTGTGTCTAAAATTTCCAGTTCTGTTTCCTAAGAATTGCTCCCTCAGTCAACATCAGGTAAATTCTTCCAGTCTCCAGGTGAAAGACTAGAGACAGGGCTTCTGAGAAAAGAAACAAAGAACACATTGAAGCCAGCCTCATGCAGTGCAAAGCATGGCATGGAAATCTGTACAAAGACGGGACTATTTTTTACCTCTAGGAACCTATGTTTTCATGGTGCTAAAAACATGCTTTGTTGTGGCTTTTTTTTTTTTTTTTTTTTTTTGCGGTACGTGGGCCTCTCACTGCTGTGGCCTCTCCCACTGCGGAGCACAGGCTCCGTGCACACAGGCTCAGCGGCCATGGCTCGCTCCGTGGCATGTGAGATCTTTCCGGACCGGGAATGAACCCGTGTCCCCTGCATCGGCAGGCGGACTCTCAACCACTGTGCCACCAGGGAAGCCCAGCTTTGTTGTGTTTTTTGCTTGCTTTGAAAGTTTTTAAAACCAAAGCTGCTCTTTTTCTGCTAATTTCTTCTCATTCATTTAAATATAATGTCTCTAGAATTAAGTGGCAAAATTGCCCTGTGTTTTCCTGAAAAGAAAAAAAAAAGGAAATGACTTTAAAAATTCCAATCAGTCCACTTGATTCTCCTACTAAGGAAGTGGTGATTTATTTTTCCATTGGTAGAGACTTAGGAGGCCCCCAGAAAATCAGCCACTCTCCAGGCCTCTCCCATTTGATGAGGACTCATGAGGGCCTCATTTATAAACTGATGCAGAGAGAAAAGGTGGCAGCTGACAAATTGTATTTCAGCCTCTGACTGTTGCTTGCTCTCCATTACCTTTGTAAATTTTCAACTATAACAATCCCATTTGTGGAATCCTCCTCATGAGGGACAAAGGGTCTTTAAGAAGAAAATTTATCCTGCAGGCTTATAGGCACCTGAAATTAACAGATTGATTGGGAGGTCCACCATATTGGGCTATGTGGAGCCCCAGAGTCCTCTGCATAGCTCTTGGCTCAATCAGCATATCTTATCAATTAACAGGGTATGTTCCAGGGAGTTTTGTGCTGCTTGTTGGGGCCCTTTACTTTCTGTAGCCCCACTATTCCTCCCTTCCTCGACCCACTAGACTCTCTCATGAGATCTAGAGTTTGCTTCCTGAAGCAGAATTGGGAAGGACCCAAGAATTTTCCTCAAATTAATGGCTCTACAGCTAAATGGAACTGATCTAACAGAACTCTTTGGGGATGGATATGCCCCCTCTCCCAGCAAGAGAGTTTGAAGAATTGGTAAACTCTAGACATTCCTAAACAATGATCTTGCTGCCTTGTAATTCATAGCACACAGCACTCAATGAAATGAGATGAGGCCCTGTTATAAGGCATCTAGCCATGGAGGGGATTATGTTAGAGACAAGGCCATACAAGGCAACACTTGCAGCACTTGGAGAATCATGATTTGGGAAGGATGGAAGCAAGAGGGAGGTGCCCAAAGGGAAGCAGGGAAGCTCTCAAGGTAATTCTGTAAACTCCAACATTTACTGAGCACCAGCTCTGTTCCAGACAGTGTGCTGCAATCTGGGCTTAGTGCTAACATAAGTAATGCACAGTCCCGTCCTGGGAAGTGGTCAGGGCTGAAATCAAACTTTTTTTTCCTGTTTTTTCTTCAGATGAAATTTCAATCATGAATACAGCATATATTATAAATTCAGAAAATCCATAGCAAATCTTTGACATACTAGCGCAATCGTGAGAATATGCTTTTCTCCCTAGTTACAACTCTCCTTCATAGTCTTTCAAGTGATATTGGTCACCTTAGATGTTTAAAAAGGGATCTTTGAATTCCCAACAAATGATTCCATTCTCAATTTATGAGTTACATGAGAAATATATATATAGTCAAGTGTTTCTACATATTGTATAGAAGCCAAAATTTTTTTAGATCACAATTTAAGAGTTCAGATCTTACGGTTAAGGAATTGAGAGTGGAAACTAGGCAATTTTTGACCATCCCCATTTTGTAAGAGAAAGGGCGGACTGTGCGCACCTCCAGAGGGAAGCGCTTCAGCACAGAGAGCCTCTTCCTTTCCTCTCCGTAGGTTCATCCCTGGCTTCAGTAGAGCTCAAACCCTGCCAATGACAAACAAGAGCTTGAGCAATTAAATAATTACTGTGTCTGCAAGCTCTACAGAGAAAAGGCAAAATGCTAGGCATTGACAGACACCAAATTAGAATAAAAACTACTTTCACTGAAATTATAAGGTGCATCCTGTTTCTTGTCAACCCGTCCCAGCTAAGAGAAGAGGCTGTAAGTAATCTAAGAGAAAAAGCAAAATGAATGACACTCACGGTGGCCAGGCCAAAACAGGGTGTCTTGAGAACAAACAAAGAAGCCACTTCGTGGAGAAATTAAAGCTCCTCTTCACAGCCTCTAAAGAGGAACTGTGAATGTTTTCTTCTCTTACTGACACACTTGTTCTCTTCTCAAGAGTTCATTTCAATCCTTACAGCTACTGTCATTCTTTTTGTTCTTTGCCAAGACAGCTGGATAGTTTAAAAGTCATTTCAGACTGAAGTTAAAGATCTGTCTTATCCCAAGTTTTGCTTCACTTGTTTAGTGTCATATTTTCTCTTTAGAAAGGTTTAAGTGGTGAACATAAGAAAGTGAATTCAAATTATTATAGTTATTCTTTTAATTTTAAATGAATATCAACTTTAAAAGACTAGACTGGCATTGGACCAGTCTAGTATAAAAACTGGACCACTGGTATTAGAGTCATCTGGGGATTATTATTTTATATAATAGCTTTATCAAGAAGCAATTCATATACCATACATTTCACCTGCTTAAAGTGTGCAATTCAGTGATTCTTACCACATTCACAGAGTTACACAACCATCAACACAATCAATTTTAGGAGATTTTCGGCATTCCCCAATTAAACCCCACACCCATTAGGAGTCACTCTCCATTTCCCTCCAACCTCCTCGGCTCTAGGCAACAACTAATCTATTTTCTATCTCTATGGATTTGCTTATTTGGGGGCATTTTGTATAAATGGAATCATAAAATATGTGGTCTTTTGTGACTGAGTTCTTTCACTTATCATAATGTTTTCAAAGTTTATCTTTGTTGTAGCATGTATCAGTACTGCATTTCTTTTTACTACTGAACCCCAGTCCATATTTTAAAAAATCCATTTATCAGTTGACAGACATTTGGGTTGTATCCACTTTGGGACTATTATGAGTAATGCTGCCATAAACATTTGTGTACAATATTTTTTATAGACATGTGTTTTCAATTCTATTGGGTACATATCTAGGAATGGAAACGCGGGCTCATCTGGTAACTCTTTGTTAACCCTTGAGGAAGCCGCTGCACCATTTTCCATTCCCACCAGCAGGATGTGAAGAGTCTAATTCCTACACATCCTTGCCAACACTTGTTATTATTGTTTTCTTCTTAATACAGCCAGCTTAGTGGGTGTGAAGTGGTAGCTCACTATGGTTTTGATTTGTACTTCCCTGACATTTGGGATTAGTATTAAAATGCGTATTCCTGGGCTACGACCTGACCCTGAATTAGAATCAATGAGTATGCATTTTACTGAGACTCATATATCAATTATTTATTCCTGCATAACAAATATTTATTCTCTCTCATAGTTCTTATGGGTCAGATATTTAGAGGAAGCTAAGTTGAGTATTTCTGGTTTGGTATCTCATACCATTCTGTTAGATATCAGCCAGGGCTGCAGAAATTTGAAGGTCTGACTTGGACTGGAAGATCCTCTTCCAGGGTCTGCTTTGAGGGCATGCAATTTATGCAGTCACACAAGACACCATGCTCAGAAGGGTTTTGCACACTTGATTTAATGCACTGCTGTTGCCATCTTGATTGTCTCATATAACTTGTCATCTTTGAACTTGAGCTTTGTAAGTAAAGTCCAATGAGACAAGGGAGCATGTGTGAACAGAGGAGATCTGTGCAACATGTGTGTCTGTGTTCCTTGGGGCTCCATTTGCATTTGATGATTATAATACATATCAATATAGAACTCTGGTGGACCTGTCATGTGTGAAAGTTCAGTGGGACTCAAAGTCAGTACAAGATAGGCATGTTACATTTATGACTGTGTAAATTGAGGTTCTGACAGTCCAGAGAGGCCACACTTTCTGTTAGAATCAGAACTTGCTATGAACACAGCAAAGACTGCTTTTGGCCCTGGAGGTGAAGAAGGGAAAGAGAGGAGGAATAAAGCTGTTGAGATGGCCAAAGCCACAGAGTGCACGATGGGCCCCCTCCCTGTCCCCTTCAAATTTCTAGGAAAGCTACCAAACTCACTAGATGCTTTGCAAGAGTGAGTCTTTTCTTGTGAAAATCTGTAAAAGGTTTTAGTTTGGAGTATGGGTGGATATGGGAGAAGAGAGAGATAGCACAAGTGGGCACAGACATAAGGGATAGAGGTGATCAGGAAGAGTTTTAGCTTTTAGGACTAACTGAAATCATGAAGACGACTTTGGACTGTCACTGGCCATGGAATAGGGGGATCTGAGTTTGAGTCAACTTTGAGGTCTTCAAGGGTCATGGAAACCTCAGTTTACCCCTGAGTTTTATTTATAAATTCTGTACACTGGACATAATGCATAGCTTCTTGATTCCAAACGAGTAATGCCTACTTATCATTTATCTCCTATATTTAGACATCTTGTGATGACAGATGTTTGAGGCATATATCATTGCATCTTTAAGAGGCATGTAGAAATGATGCTCACTTTCTAGATAGGAAGAACGAGAATATCCCATACTCTGAAGTAAGTGTGTCACATTGCTTGGGTGTTCCCAAGATCTCAAGTTTTGCCTGCTGTTCGGGGCAAATTTGGGCAAGAGATCACAATGCTGAGCCTAACTGAAATCCACTGATCCCCCAACCCTAGTGTTAGCTAAACCTGAGGGACGGGGAAAGGAGGAAGACCTTGCTGAGGCTGTGGGAGAGCTGCTGGGGACTTAACAACATGAAACATTGGTATTTGAGGAACATGAGGCAAAAGGAAAGAGGGAATGCAATGCTCTGGTCTCTAGGTACAATTGCTGCTGAGTCTTGGCATGGCTTGCCCTGTAGCCCACTGTCATTCACTAATTGGCAGAATTTCCTCCTTGTTATGCTGGCTCCATTGAAAACCCACTGCAGGAGCAAACCTGCTTGTCAAAGCACTGGCTCCAGCGATGCTGTGGCTCTTCAACCTGCATGGCCTTCATGCCTCAAAAACGCTGGGTACAGCAGGATGCTGTACACAACCAGGCCAGCAAGCACCAGACTCAATGAGACAAAGGATCTCGCCTCTGCTCAGTTGAGCCTCACTGACAAGCCCCTGCTTTGCTGTTTCAAATGACCAGCAGAAAGGCGACCGACCACAGCTCTGAATCAGAAGCTTTTCTTCTTGTACACGAATTGCAAGAGCAAACTGCTTAGGAAGAAAACTGTTCTTGCAATTTATTTTATATTTCAGAATCAGTGGATTATTTGTTAGTGAGGAATATTTATTGTTAGTTTAACCTGTATTACATTAAGGTGGCTATAAATTTGGCCTTATACCTATTTTTAATGTAATTGCACATGTGCTTTGACCTGCAATCCCATATAACTCAACCTGCACTTTGGCTTCTAGACTCATCTACCCAATTGTTTACTCAACCCTTCAGTTTGGAGGCTTAAAGGGCATTTCAAACTAAACACATCTAAAACCAAACTCTTAATTTCCCGTACACTCCTGTCCCACCCATCCGGCCAAACCTGTCTTCATCTCATTAAATGTTACCTCCATTCATTCTGTCGCTTGGGCCAACACTTGTGATCAACCCTTGTACTCTGCCCTTGACCAACCTTTGTCTAGAAGGATCCCTGTCAATATGGTCACATACCTCGCTCCTTCAGGTCACCCATGTGTCATAGGAGTATTTTTTGGATCCATCTCCTAAAACAAAGGAAATAAAAGCAAAAATAAACAAATGGGAACTAATTAAACTTAAAAGCTTGCACAGCAAAGGAAACCATTGACAAAATGAAAAGACAACCTACTGAATGGAAGAAAATATTTGCAAATGATATGACCAATATGGGGTTGATATCCAACATATATAAAGAGCTCATACAACTCAACATCACAAAAACAAACAATCTGATTAAAAAATGGGTAGAAGACCTGAAGAGACATTTTTCCAAAGAGGAAATGCAGATGCAACAAGCACATGAAAAGGTGCTCAACATCACTAATTATCAGGGAAATGCAAATCAAAACCACAATGAGATATCACCTGACACCTGTCAGAATGACCATCATCAAAAAGAACACAAATAACAAATGTTGGGGAGGACATGGAGAAAAGGGAACCCTTGTACACTGTTGGTAGGAATGTAAATTGGGGCAACCACTATGGAAAACAGTATGGAGGTTTCTCAAAGAACTGAAAATATAACTGCCATATGACCCAGTAATTCCACTCCTAGGTAAAAAACACTAATTTGGAAAGATACTTGCACCCCAATGTTCATAGCAGCTATATATATATATATATATATATATATATATACACACACACACACACACACACACACACACACACACGCACACACACACATATGTATCATTCCAAAACTTGTTTTTTCACTATTAGGTTTTTAAGATTCATCCATCTTGTTACATAACATTCCATCGTATGAATATGACCTAATTCCACTATCTTATAAACAGGCACTTGGGATGGTTCCAATTTATCCTTTTACAGACCATGCTGCAATGAACACTCTTTTATTTCTATCACAGTGCACACCTGGAAGAGAGTTTCTCTGAGGGGATATACCTAGGAGTGGAATTGCTGGGTTGCAGGTCATGTAAACATTTATTTTATAAGATAATGACAAATTGTTTTGGGAAGTGTTCTTGCTAATTTGCATTCCCACCAGCAGTATATAAAGTGTATGTTGATCCATATTCCTGCCAACACTTGGTATTTCAGACTCCTTTTTGAAAATTAATAGGTGGAAAATAATATTTGACTGGGGTCTCAGCTCACATTTTCCTAGTTGCTAATGAGACTGGACAACTTCTCAAATGTTTGTTGGCCATTCAGGTTTCTTCTTCTAGGAAATACCTATTCATGTCATTTATCTATTTAGCTGTTTTTCTTTTTTCTTTTTTTTTTAAATGCATAGATCTTCCTTATATACTTGTTATATTCATTGCAAATATCTTCTCACCTTTTTTTTTGGAGGGGTGGTTATTTTTTTCACTTTTTTTATTGTACTGCTTGAAAGACAGAAGTTTTTAATTTTAATATAGGCAAGCTTATTAATCTTTTCTTTGATGTTTAGTGCTTTTTTATTTAAGAAACTTTTTCCTTATTCCACTATCAAAAAGATATTCTTCTATCATTTCTTCTAAATGCTCTAAAGATTTGCCTTTTACGTATAAGCCTTTAATCTTTGTAGATGGCATGAGGTAGGGACACAATTTTATTTTTTCCCACATAGATAATGGTCTCAGCAACATTATCAAATAGTAACTCTGTAATATATCATGTATTGATAAGTGTGTGTATCTGTTTCTACGCTTTTTCTTCTGTTTATAACAGAGGCCGTACCAATACCACACTGCCACAATTAGTAAAGCTTTATAATAAATATTGATATGGGTGGGGCAAATCCTACTACCCCATTGTCTATTCTTAGCTTTTTGTTCTTTGATATACATTATGGATATACATTATTTCAAGTGTCTCTAAAAATTCTATTGTGGTTGTTTTTTTGTTTATTCTTTACTAGAATGCATTGAATCTATAGATACTATTGGGAAGGATTAAAATCTTTATGATATTGGATCTTCCAATCTGTATACCTGATAAATTTCACAATTTAAATATTCTTTAATGTCTCTTCATAAAGTTTTATAATATCTCCAAAGAGGTTCTGCATAATTTTTGTTAGATTTATTTCCAAGGATCTTATATTTTTTATTTCTATTTTAAATGTCATGCAGTTTTAAAAACAACAAAGTTAGCTAGTACTTAAAAATGCAATTAATGTTTGTATATTGATCTTACATATGCTCATTTTGCTTTATTCTCTTATTTATTCTAATAAATAACATAAATCAACAACCTTCAAGTAATGAACATTTTATTACTCTCTTGGTAATTTTCATGCCTTTAGTTTTTTTTCTTCTTGTCTTATGGAACTGACAAGGGTCTTCACTAAATGTTGAATGTATGCAGTAAAGTGAGTATCCATATCTTGATCTTAATTTTAAAGAGAGTACCTTCAGTATTTCTCCATTAAGAATGAAGTTTTCTCTAGGTATTTTTAAATAATATTTATCAAGATAAAAATGCTTTCTTCTATTCCTAGATTACTAAGTTATCTTTAAATTGAATAGGTGTTATATTTTATCAAATGATTTTTCTGCTTAAATGGAATTGGTATATAGCTTTTTTTTCTTTAATTCATTAATATGATGAATTACATTCATAGTTTTTCTAATGTGAAACCACTCTTGGCATTCCTGAGATAAACTCAGTTATATCTGTGATATAATAGCTTCTTTATATGCTGCTGATTTTGGATTGATAGTATTTTGTTTAGGCTTTTACTTCTATGTTCACAAAAAAAGTAATATGGTTATAAACAATGTACCAGGCTGTTTTACAGTTAGAGTGTATTGTTGGTTAACTGCAGAATCTGTATGGTGACAAATACTTAATAGCCACTCAGCAGATACTTTTGATATTGATGATGAAAGTAGAGGAGTTGACAGAATGTCTTTCTATATTAGAAAAATGCCCATTTAAGACTATGGTTTAGAAGATAAAGGAAAGTGATTACAGAGTCCATCATAGACACTGTAACACAGCAAGTCCACAGATCTCCAAATAATAGTTATATGGCCAATAGAGAATAAAAATATTTTCAAAGCAGGATAATATCTAAGTTTCTGAAATACAGTGGAAAAAATTATTTTGGGGAGTGGGATGTCTTTGTTCACAGAGTAGAATTTCCTGACCTTAAACAGAATAGCCTGTCTCTCCAAGAATACATTTCACTGAGAGCCCCTAATGCTGCAGTGGAAATTCAAAGGGACAAGGTAATTGACTGTTCCCTCAATTCAGTGTGTCACTTGTTACTGTAATAATGACACTCACTGTCCTCCTCATATACCTTGCCTTTCACCTTGCCTCAAACATCAGAATTTGTTTGTTTCTCAAATTGATTTTATATCTGAATTACAACAGAAATCATCTCATTTTTAAGAACTTGGTTATAGTGCTTACTATCACACTAGTCTTTCTTCATCTTTCTTTGATTTAATCATTATTTCAGGACTTCATATTATTGTTCTGTTATCAGTTTTTGTACTATGTTATGATATTCCTTTGTGACTTGCTTTCATATACTAAAAGACATGCAATGAATCAAAAATCAACACTATAAAATGATAAAGCAACTTCGAATAGATAAGCAACTAAAAAACAAATAAAATATGTAAGGCAGAAAAATAAATACACATCTACTGACGGCATGGTAATACAGTCTAAGGACTCAGGTTATTTTACAAGTAACAATGACCCTGAAATTAAGAAATGGCAAGAAAAATCAAAAGAATATATGGGCCATGAAATTTTACCTCCAAAAAGGAGAGAATTTCTCATATTAGTGTTCTCCCAATGTCTTATTTTTATCCTTCAGCTTCTATGAGAATTATAGAGGCTAACAAGTGGATTGCTTTTGCCATGATAAAAATAGAAGGAGAGCTGCATGGCAGGAACGTGTCTTAGGCTGTTACTTTGATGAAGTGGCCTAAACCTGGAGATATCACTGAACATAGAACATGATGAAAGTCATTTAAATTCTAGTAGTGAAACAAAGGCAAAGACTTCAAATGAGAGGTAATGTAAGGGTTGATTTTGTTCATTTCTGAGGTATACCATGTGATGGGACATGCCATCTTGCAGTATTTGTCCTGATCAACTGTCACAGGTAATTTATTTTTAAGACTTGCACTGTAACTATCTAAGTATGTGATTCACTATATGGCAACTCTGGTCCTGAATGCTAATAATCCACATTTCTGTCACTGATATGTTTTATTAGTCATTTATTCAACATACTCGCTTCTACCTGACCAAAGGAGAGAGCCGTGACAGTTATTCCAAAGAGTTGCAGGTTAAAAAAAGCAAAATTGTCTTCAAATATTGAAGACAGCTTAAGGCATCCAGCATAAAGCTCCCCAAATGATCAGTCACTTTAAAGTATCAAGCAATGTTGAAGTAGCTTCTTTTACTTTCTGCCCTTTCAGGAGAGCTTTCAGGTATTAAAACTTCATGGATAGCTCATGACACATAGCAAAGGAAAGGACTTTCAAAGGAGTCCACACATTTAAATTAACATTGGCCTTCTACCTCCACAATAAGCCACAGAATTTTTAGTGAGACTTTATTGGTTTGTTCTGTGTCCTGTACAATTCCTTTGGGTTTTAATGAAATATCAGAGATAAATATCAGAGATAAAACAGTGAAAAGCATTTGACCTAGAAAGAATCCTGAAAAGTCCACCTTTATAATACACCTATATAATACATCTATAGTCACCTATTATTCCGTTAATATTCTAGTGGATGCCACTGAGGACATATTGCAAAGACAAGGGATAAGACATCCATACGCCAGGTAAGCCACTGTCCTCTGATCATATGTGCTGCTCCTAGGCAGATGGGAGAGTGAGGAAAAATCCTGAATTACCTGTGTTAAAATCTGAAGTTACTAAATTATCCCAGAATGGATTAAGGTTATTTTTCCCATAATCAGATATAATGAAGTTTAAAATAGAGATTACATTGTTATAGAAAAATAAAGAACATTATTTTCTTTCCTATACATGAGTAAGTGGCCGTTACATTTTTCTTTTGACTTGTGTATTAGTTATCTATTGCTGCATAACAAATTACCCTCAAAAAGTGGCAGCTTTAAACAACTCTAAACATTTAGTTCACACAGTTCCTGTGGTTCGGGAATTCCAGAGTGGCTTAGCTGAGCGCTGGGTGCTGGGCGGTTCTGGATCAGGGCCTCTCACAGCTGCTGTAAACATGATGATTGGAACAGCAACCATCTGAACGATGGACTGGAATCGGAGGATCTGATTCCAAGATGGCTCATTCAGTCACTGGCAAGTTGGTGCTGGCTGTTGGCAGGAGGCAACAATTCCTCACCACGTGTAATTTTATAAAAAGTTGCTGAAATGTTTTCAGGACACAGTGGCTGACTTCCTCCCAAGAAAATAATTCCAAAGAGCACAAGGTGGAAGCCATATGTCTTTCATTATCTACCCTCAGAAGTCACATGCCATCATTTACACAATAGTCTATTAGTTATAAGTAGTCAACCCTATTTAACAGGGGAGGCGAGATCATTGGGGGACCCTGTAGAAGATGGCTACCACAATGTGCAAACTAGAACTACATCTTGTTTAGAAGGCTTTTCTGCAGTAACTATAAACCTGGAAATGATATTTCAAAGAATTTACGTTCAGACAGGCAAACCCAGCCAAACAGTCTGAGAACTTAGTTTTGTATTGTTTTCTGGTTGGCACAACATCGTCTGATAAAAATAACAGGATTTTCCATAGTACATAGTTCCTTTTTTTCCACTCCACAGTGTTGTACAAATGTCATTTTATCAGCCCTTACATAATGTTAAAGCACAGATTCCTTGTTAAAAGTCACACAGCATGTTAGAGAGGAGTAGGGCTCCAGCTGAAGTTATTTCATACACATCAAGCATTTGGTCTACATCTCTTTGTTACTACAAATAGAAGCCAATAAAATAAGAGGGATGGAAATAAATGTCTGAGTAAAAGGAAGAAATACAATAGTTGGAAATGGTTGGCAGTACTATAAAATACAGACTTCTTTTCCCAAGTAAAATAAGTGGTGAAAGGAAGGTAAGGAAAGAGGAATAAAACAAAGAGAGAACTCCAAGAGGCTCTTTCTAATTCACTCTCTTAATTTTACAAATAAGGAAACTAAGGTCTAGCATATTTAATTCGCTTATCCAAAACCACCCAGTAGATTAAGCAGTTATATATTCAGAGGCCATTTCATAGGCCTGACCTCTTTTCTCTTAATTTTGTATTTATAAAACATCACACAACAGGTCAAAAGGACAAAGTCGAGTTGAATCAGTTGTTGGTCATCACCTTGACAAAAGCCAAAAGTGATTTCTTGGTAGACTTCAACTATCCACAGTTCTTAAGAAACATAAATTTAGTTAAGCGACTTTGCCGAAATCTTTCTTTCTAGCGCCAAAATTTAACTTAAGATATTATTTTAAATTAAAGAAACATTTTGTCACTCTTAGGAAGACACTGCTACAGAAAGAAATATTTCTGTTTATTTTTCTTTTTAAAAATGCTTTTTTTAATATAATTTTGAATGTAAAGGATACTTCTTTCACGTAGGAAGCACTAATCATAGAAAATAATTTCACATCGTGCCAAAAATTCTGATCAGCTGAAACTGTTATCCTTTAGCTGAATGTCTCTTGAGCTGGTATTTCACAAGTGTGTTTTAGGAATTGTTCTCCAAACTACAGTGTGACTCATTGCCTCCTTTCAACTGTGCATTGTCTGCTCCTCTTCAGTGTGCAAAACTTTCTGATTGTTGTAATTTTATTTTCATGCCACATTACCCTAGAAAACATTCTTCCAAACAAACAACTGCTGTCAAAAGGCATAAGATGCACTGTTTGTCTTGGATTCTAGTGAATGAAACTAACTCATAACAGTCTATGGCTTGATTTAGAAATGTCGCTGCCTCATATGGAAACTGATTTAGCATATGCTAAACGGCAACTCTTAGTTGCTAGGACAAGGTGGAAAAGGTCCTTGGACTAACTGATTAGAAAACGTGAAAATTATTGGGCTCTGGGATGAAGAAGCACACTAATGATACACAGGCACCTGAATTTCTCTATAAAATCAAACATTTACTGAGCACCTATCACTGACTAAATACCTATCTTTGACCATGGACGATGCTGTTGTTACGGGTTCAAGGTTGAATGTGGGTTTTAGGGCTCAAATCCTATTTCTCACTTCTTCTATCCTGCAGGTTTTGTGCTAAATGTATTAAACACAGAACACAGAAGGTAAAATGGTCAAATATCTTAGTAAATACTCACTAATCAGGGCTCCTCTAGAAGAGGTTTTGTAGCATGGCTAAGGCCAAGAGGCTTAAATAAGTCTCAGCCTGTTATCAACACCCAGGAACCTCCACCCCACTGGAAAGCCAATTCAAAACACACTCACCAGTGCCAGCAACAAGGAAACAAGAGAGAAGTTTAAAAAAAAAAATCATGTAGTTATCACCAATGCCTACTATTCAGCTGCCTAGGCTACCCAGACTCCATTATCTGGGCTGTCGAACTGATAGGAAGTTGTTATGTGAGATGAAAGAGAGCAAAGGAAAGAGGCCTTGGCTTCCTCCTACGGGGAGAAAGGGCTCTGGTGGAGCCTGCCTCTGTGAGGTAGGTTGAGAGCTCTGCCCATGTGGCCCTCCTGTTTGAGAAAAGAAAGCCCAAGGCAAGAATGCAGGAAGTAAAAGTGTGAGCAAGAGGCCTGCCCCGAGAAAACTGCCATCAGAAGCAGAAGATGCTCAGCTGATCTCAACGCAATGACCTCACCCATTAGTGAATTCTGACCAAATGAAAGTCAGGCTCGGACAAAAAAAAGAAAATCCTTCTGTCTCGTAAGGAAATCCAGTTTCAGCCACTAACATTTCCTTCTGTAGTCCTCTGACTGGGGAAAAGAAGACTGGGCAGAAATTGCTTTCCTTTGGGCAGAGGCTAAGTCCAAGGGAGAAGGAGTCTCCCTTCCTATCAGGTATCAAAGTGCCCCTTATGGAATTTGGAAGCAGAAAGCTTGGGTTCAAGCCAAAGGCTGTCACCTTCACTACCGCCCAGCTGGATAAGAGTAGGCAGTTATTTATCATCTAGAAATCTCAATTCCCTCTGAAAACTGTGAGTGTCATTCCCCACTAGCTGTGAGTGATAAAAGCCTTCTCCCTGTTGGTTTATCCAAGGAATTCTCTGGGCCAATCCTGATCAGGCCTGGGAGTCTCTTAGAAGTCTCCTATTCCCTGAAGGAAGAGGTAGGATGCAGAAGAAGGAGTGTAGAATTAGTCTTGCAGCATGAAGTCTGTGTGCCTGGGGTGAGCTTTTGAGTTCAGGGGCCCACTGAACAACATTTCTCTCTAAGTCTTCCTGAGATTTCCCAAGACTGGCTTCTGCCCCTGATCCCTTAAGTGTGTTCCAGTTTTCCCAGGTTGAAACCTCTATACCTGCAGTATGACTCCTCCCCTGGCTCAATGGAAGGACCTATTTTTCCACTGTAGTTGACTGGATCTCACTGCAAAAACAATGCTGCCAGCTGGCTAGTTGTAACAGTGTGTCTGCAAGGAAATGTTAGGATCATCCCTTGAGTGACAGCCCCAAGTTCAGGACAGCCTTGGTTTAGTGTCATGTGTACCACGGGTTAGCTTCTTTGGGGCCAGCTGCACACCTGGGTTAGCCCTGTTGGCTCTAGCCCACACTTTTCCAGCTTCCTCTCCAATGTCTACTTGTGTGCTACTGAAGTTACAGCATGCTTCCTGTCCAAGGCTACAGCTCTCCAATTCTGAGAGGCCCACAAAAGTGATAGGCTTTTACGTTGTAAACAACCCAACAGCACCAGTCAGAGATGGACGGCAATGGTTTTCATTTGACAATGCTCTCTGCTTGGGTGTAGTATGGCTAAGAAGTGTGTAAGCCTTGCTTGGAAGGAAGGCCAGCTGTTTTCAGGACCAGGAATGTCCCTGCTCCATCTCAGCAGCAGGTCTAGGTCTGTTCAGCCTTCCAAGCAAAGATGTTTGCTTGTTCATTTCCTTGTAACAAGTACCTACTATATATCTCTATTGTTTCACCAATAGTATCATATTGTGACTATTGGGTTTAAGTCTATTTTTCAAATTTTTTTTTTATTTTTATTTTTTCGCGGTACGCGGGCCTCTCTCTGTTGTGGCCTCTCCCGTTGTGGAGCACAGGTTCTGGACGCTCAGGCTCAGCAGCCATGGCTCACTGGCCCAGCCGCTCCGCGGCATGTGGGATCTTCCCGGACTGGGGCACGAACCCGTGTCCCCTGCATCGGCAGGCGGACTCTCAACCACTGCGCCACCAGGGAAGCCCTTATGTTTCAAATTTGTTGCAAGTGTCATATTAACTATCATTGTATTGTCAGTATCAAGCATTGTGCCTGGGCCTTCAATAAATATATTGTATGACTGGCTGCCTAGATGGATGGATGGATGGATGAATAAATGAATGAATCCTACAACTGGACTGGGGTATCATGGTATATAATCGTAAAAGATCATTACATGTCCATCCCAAAGTATCATAGTTCTTGGAAGACCTCTGACAAATTCCAGTTTATAGGGCAAGGTGTCAGTTCTAAGACACAGATATTTTTCTGCATGTTTTACATCTATGAAATGGTGAGGTATCTCCTAATCCCTGTTGGACAGGCAGAGTCAGGATATGGTTGTCATAGTGTGTTGGTACATCCAAAGTAATAAGGTCGGTGTCAGTGGTTTTGAAGGAATTCATGGAAAAGACGAGGACGGTTTTAAAGCAATGTGACATCACCAACTCTCCTGACACCATGGAAGATAATAGTGAGAGAGGCTGGGTCCTGGGAACTGGGTTCCTTTGCTGCAGCGCTTGCACCTGGACACACGTTCCTCAAGCAACAGATACAAAGAAACTGTAAGGGACTAAAAATAACTGCGTGCATGGGCAGTTGGGGCAAATTATGAACAACAAGATACACATAGACCAAAACCCAGCTGCCACTTCTGAGATGTCCGGAGCAAAAGCAAGGTACTGCGCGTGATCCCTGCACACAGCACCCCCCAGGGGGTGGGCAGATCACCTAAGCCACCCCTCCTGCCCGACCCCTGGACACATCCCTACACTCACCCCATTTAAGGAACCAGTTCGCCCTGTCTCCAGGAGCGAGCAAGGGAACCTGTTACTTGTTTTCACTCTCTCATGCTGCAGCACCAGTCCCGATAAAGCCTTGCCTGAATTCCTCTTGTGGCCTCTTCTCAATTTCTATTGATTAAAGAGTCCAAGAACCTGGGTCAGTAACAATAGTATGTGGAAAATCACAGTATCTACTGCTTTGTGTGAAAAAGTTTTTAGAAGAGACAGCATCTAAATGTGAAGAAGTTTTAATTTGCTTATGTTTTCCTTTTTAAGGAAAGTGTAAGAGTTCTATATCATAATAATCTATGCCTAAATAACTCTAAAACAGCCCTTTCGATAAGAAGAAAATAAAAACTCTGAAAGAAAAATGTTATGTAAATTTAATTGACAGCATTTTTTCTTTCTTGAGCTATCTATAAAATAACAGTGGTTCTTACTGTCAATGACATTATAGTCTATGAAATATGGGATACTTGCTGTAAAATTAGTGATTTTTTTCCCTCTTTTGGGAAACAAATGGGATTAGTAAATTGTAACTGTTATCTCTTTTACTGAGGTAAAGGCACATGGAGATCTGCACGTACCTTTCTCAGAAAGATAAATTTCACACTATTGCAATAAACAGAACACATGATGCTTGCAAATTCCCCTAGAGAAGTTTCTCTGTTCACAGTGAGGTTCTGTTATAGTTTGATGTTGCTCAGGGACGCCACATTAAAAAGAGTCAATATGTTTTGACAGCACTGCCAATCAACTCCACCTTCCACACTCCCCACCCCAAAAGGGGTGTAAGCAAGTAAGATGGAAAAGCCTCTGTTCTCACTCACCCTAACTCTGAGGCAAATGTGAGTTTGCTGCCAAAAGTCCTTAAAAGAAGGTCGTTAGTCCGTATCTTAGACAATCAAAAATAAAAAGAAAATAACAGTACCAAAGGGAAGAATCTTGTGAACACAGAGGTAAACCATTAAAGAGAAGTAGGAAACTCTTCAGATAGTTACGAGGTCTCTGCTAAGGCTCTCTGTGTCCTAAACTTTCTATCTTGCTGCTTATTTTAAAGAACCAAAATTGTATCTCAACCAAGTGGATGCCAACCCTGACATTTTGGCAAAGGCCAGAAACCCACATAAATGTGCCCATATTAGGTCTACCATCTCTACACTTTCTTCACTGCTCCCCACCCAGGTGAGCCCACCCACTCCATGGCTTCCAAATTCTTCTTCTCATCCTCCACTTCCCCTTCAAACAAACAGTGAGAAGCAGTATCAGTGGGGGCATAAATGATAGCCTTTGAACTCACTCCATGGATGGTGCATTTGACAGCATCAGTCCTGGACGTAATGCAGGCAGCACATACAGCCTAGTTCCGGCTGATCCAAACAGAGGAAAGATGACTACAGGAATAAATAAAAGGCTCCCTCCCATATGGATGTGCCCCACTGTGCAATTATAGCAAAGTCTGTAATTCCCAGCAGTGTCATTTAAGTTCTTGCCTCTTCAAACTCTCATGGTAGACTGTAAAAATGCTGATTTACCACCTTTCTTGGCGAGTTGTCTCTGGAAACGCTGACCCTACTCCACCCAACACTTAATAAAAAACTGATGTCCAAAAGGGTTATAGGTTCATCTCTAAATTCCATACTTGTTCCAAGAAGAAAAAATAATATTTGTTGTTTTGGGGGTCCAAAAGAGGAAAGCAAGAAAGAGAAAATATTTGATATTCCAGGAGTGCCAAGTCCCAAAGCTTCAAAATTCTCTCCAGCAGCCTTCTTCAAAATACCTGTAGTCCCTGGAGCACTGGTGGCCTTTGCCCAGGTCCCTAGTACTCTCCATAATTGCATAAACATGCAACTTCGTGAATTTAGAGAGAAGTAGCTTACACATGCCACTTAAAAAAAAAAAATTAACTTCTGTATCTCTTCTCTAGAAACATGCCGGGTTCCATGGGAGGAGGCTGGACAACCCCCTAGGCAGGTTACACACAACGAGCAGCTGCTGTGAGCCAAGGGGAGGGCGTGTGGAGGCCGTGAGGTAGTGTCTCGTCTGAAGGAAATGAAATACTGCATGCAGAGGGCTTATTAAAAGCTTCACGCTTGAAAAATCCCTAGTAAAGTCAAGTCCTGGAAGCAGACAGTTTCCCTTTTGCTGGTCATGTTAACTTTATAGCTGGAAATGTGAATGCAATTTTGACATTTGTATGGACTTAGAAAAAAAAAAAGATAGTGAAGCATGCAGCCAGTTTTTACTGAAAAAACATAATGGAGAACAAAACTTCTCAAGTCAGCACTTTGCCAGTGACTAAGGTGGAGGCTTCTCTTCTGCACACTACCTTGTCACAGCTATGGTAAATAAAAAAGCAAAACAGTACAGTGACCATGGAGGCCACGGCCCTCCTTCTGAGCTGCTCAGACAAAATGACTGTAGAAATTTTGCCAAGGTATTTCGGGACACTGTACTCCAAGCAGCAGTAAGACAGCTCACTGTGTTCCCCAAATTTAACTTTAAAAAACTCAACTGCGTTTATTTTTTAAATTTTAAAAATAAATTTTTTGTTTCAAGCTTTTGAATGGTAATTTATGCACATGGTACAAAATTCAAAAGCTGCAAAAAGTATATGCTGAAATGTAGGTCTTCCCAAACTTCTCCCTAGTGATTCTACTCCCCTTCCTAGAGGCAGCTCTTGTTACCTTTTCTTGCAGATTCTTCCGGAGTCCTACGGCATATAAAAAGCACACCCTACACAAACCTCTTCTTTTGTTTCTTATATGGGCTTTTCTTTTGTTCACCCAAAAAGGTTTAATAAAAAAGATAGTGAATTTGGTGAAATGGATTTTAAACAACCTTATGAAATGGATTATTTTACTAGATTCAACCAGATATTTTAAAAGTATTAGCATGCTGTTAAATCACTCCCCAACCTCAAAATGATTTTTAAAAATAACATATTCATCCAATATTCATACCAGATGAATTCCAAAGTGAGAATCTCTCTCGCTCCTCTTATTGTTCATGGGATTGTGTCTTCCATCAAGGAAGGTTTCTCTCTTACCCCATTTTATTATGATCTTTAAATATTCTCACTGATGTTCATTATCTCAGCTTTTCTTTAAAATTCTTAAAATAATTTTGCAAGGTTTTCTAGATGGAAATGGCAAAAGTCATGATTTTGTAAATTGGCCAATAGAAATCAAATCCCTTACTGCTGGCTGAGGATGGCTGATCACTGGCAAGAACGAGAGTAGTGTTACACTGTAAAAAGACTATTGACTGGAATTTAAGTGGATTCTGATCTATTCTTTCTAACTACATTAGCATCCAGATCTCAACCATGTCTTAAAATCTCTCAAGCCTCCTACTTCTTTTTTTTTCTGTAACTGAGAGGAAATCACAATTAGAGATTTCCTGCTTAAACATTCTGTTTCTCATCTGACACTTTTCAGTGACTTTTCCCATATATATCTAGTCCTTAAAGTCTCAAATTGATCAGTGCAACAAACTTCTTTTTCTCAAGTTACAATGAAAACGATAAGCACAATCAACATGAAATTTGCTAGGTGTTATGGACTGAATATTTGTGTCCCTCCAAAAGTCATATGTTTAAGTCCTAACCTCCAATGTGATGGTATTTGGAGGTGGGGCCTTTGGGAGGTTTAGATGGATGGGGCATCCTACCCTCATGAGGGTGGGGCACCCAAGGCTGGATTAGTACCCTCATAAGAAGAGCTCTCTCTCCACCATGTGGGGACACAGTGATAAGGTGGCAACTTGCAAACCAGAAGTGGGCCCTCACAGAACCATGCTGGCACCTGATTTTGGACTTCCCAGCTCCAGAACTATGAGAAATATATTTCTGTTGTTTAAGCCACTCAGTGTATGGTATTTTGTTATGGCAGCCCAATTTAAGTCACTAGGCATTTCCTAACTTTTTTTTTTTTAACATCTTTATTGGAGTAAAATTGCTTTACAATGGTGTGCTAGTTTCTGCTGTATAACAAAGTGAATCAGCTATATGTATACATATATCCCCATATCCCCCCCTCTTGTGTCTCCCTCCCACCCTCCCTGTCCCACCCCATTTCCTAACTTTTGACAGCGAATAGTTTAGCCACCCAAAGATATGGTTTCAACTGATGCCAGTTCTTCTTTGTTTCATTCAGTCATATAGGCCCTTTCAGCATTACTGCCTCAGAAGTGCATGTTTCATCCTGCATACATGGCAGGCCCCTATTCTTGGTACAGATGCTGTCCACTGGGCACATTTCCAGCTCCTGGATCCTGCCACTGAACTCACTGGAAACTAAGAACTGGAGTAGGACAGTGATATCTGCCTAAACTTACTTACCAACCAACCTGAATTCTAGGTGATTGAATTGAACTGGGCTTTGTGTAAGAACCTAAGACAAGATAGAACAGTGGGCTGCAGCAACTGAAACTAAGAGACATGTGAAAAATTCTTTCTAGGGGTGAGGCCAAGGTCAGGAACCACAAAACTGGCCTTCTTAAGGAAGGGGATAAGAAGTGGAAATCAAGTATGAGGCAGCATATATTCTGTTCTTCTAATTGTTATATTAAAGATGTGTTTTACTCGACAAATTTATACTAAGGGCAAATTATGTGCTCAGAGCATTGTTCTAGGTGCCAGCAATACAGCAATGAAGAGACCTCCCTACTGGGAAAAAAAAAAAAATCCTTGCCCTCATAGAACTCACATTCTCACATTATGTTCTCCTACTTCGGCTCCACCACCTAATTAGTGTCTCAAATAACACCTTACCTTTAACATGAGGATAGTGGTGCCCAATTCTCCTTTTACAGCTGTACTTTGTATATCATCAGGATTTTTAATGTTTCCATTCTGTTTTTCAAATATAAATAGGTCTTCCATTCTTTACCTAAATAAGTTTATTCTAAAAGTCAAAAATCTATTAACAGACTTACGTTATCATAACTATGTACATGCCAATGACTTCAAAGACAAGTAATAGGCTAGAATCATATATTTTTTTATAAAAGGTCTAATGGCATAACCCCTGAGCAATTTAAAGGAGAATATTTATATCTTAATCACTCGAGTCAAATAAATTCCCTGTTCTTATGCCAAATCAATTAAATGCTGAAAATCATGACATTCCACATCAAAAAAAAAAAATGACACACTTTATTTCATAATATCTGAACTAGAATTTCCTACATAGTTTTTTGTTTTTTCCTGAAGTTTGTAATTGCTTTCTTTTTTCTTGTTGATAGAAGAATAATTCACCTTCACCTTATTCTCAGGCTTATCTAGACTATCAGTCATGCTGGAGTTCACCTTTTTCCCCAGAACTCCCTGAACTCTGCATTCTCCTGCTCCAAACAGGAGTATTTGCTGCTTAAGCCCATTGTATAGCTTTTATCCTCATCTTTTCACTCTCTTTCTGGGATTTACTTTTTCTTGGATCATACCTGTTCTTCTTTCTTGCTTTTTCACCCCTGTCTTCTAAAAGGACATCCCAAAATAACTTACTAAGAAAGGATATTAGGAGATCCTGAGACATATACCTCTAAAAAAAGTCTTTATTTTTATTCTCATACTCAGTGGATAGTTTGACCAAGTATAGAATTCCATAAAGAAGTGAAATAAATAAGTTAAATAAAGAAGTGGAAAGGCAAGCTGCAGACTAGGAGAAAATATTTGCAATACACAAACCTGAAAAAAGCCAGGACCTAGAATTTACAAAGAACTTCTAAAAATCAGTAAGAAAAAGATAAACAACCCAATTTTTAAACATGGGCCAGTACGTGAATAGGAACTTTGCAAAAGAAAACAACCAAATGGCTAAGACGTATGTGAGAAGTTGCTCAATATCAATGCTCATCAGGGAAACTCAAACTCACAGTGAGATATCACTGTGCATTGACGAAAATGGTTTAAGTTAAAAACACTGATAATAGCAAGTACTGGGAAAGATGTAGAGACACTAGAACTTCAGAATACATTGCTTATATGAGGGTAAAACTCTTTGAAATACTGTATAGCAGTTTCTAAGAAATTAAACACACACCTATGACCAAACCAGCAATTCGAATCCACCCAGAATAAATGGTCAAACAATTCACAAAAACTCATGTAAGCTTGTTTGTAGTTGCTGTATTCAAAATAGCTTCAAACTAGAAACAACCCAATGACTACCAAAAGGAGAATGGAGAAACAAACCATACCATAATAATAGAATGGAAGACTTCTCAGCAACAGAAAAGGATGAATTACTACTACACCCAACAACTTGGATGAATACTAAAACAATTATATTGATCAAAGGAAGCTGGACATAAAAGTATATACTCTATGACTAAATTTATAGAAAGTTCAGGAACAGGGAAAACAAATCTATGGTGATAAAAGTCAAATACCGATTATTTGAGGGAGAAGGTAATGTGTATTGATTGAGAGAAGGCATGAGGGAACTTTCTGGGGTGAAGGAAATAGCCTACATCTTGATCTGGATGGTGTACATTTACTCACAAGGCTCTGCACTTAAGATTTGTGCATCTCACCATGGGTACTACATTTCAACTTTTTTTAAAAAAGAAAAATAGCTAGGTTGAAAATCGTCTTCCTTCAGTACTTTGAAAGCTTTTCCTCATTATCTTCTAACATCCACAAGTGATGGTAAGAAGTCTTGTGTGAGTCTGATTCTAACCCCTTTGAAGTCCAAGTTTATTCTCTCTGGAAGTTTAGGAACTTTTCTTTAACCTTCTTGCTCTGAAATTCCATGAGGATGTCACTAGGTAAGAATCTTTATTACATTCATCCCATTTGCCCCTCAGTATGCCTTTTCAATTTCAATACTTGTGTCTATCCTTATCGCTGGGGCATTTTTCTATTAATTTTACAAAGAATTTTCACCTCTTCTTTTTATTAAAATCTACTGTTCTTGAATCTCTATGGTCAGAAGATGGAATTCCTAAATTAAGCCTCTATGTCTCTTTCTTTCATTTTTTATATTTTCTTTGTCTATCTGCTTTGTTCTGTAGATTTCCTCTGCTTTATCTTATAGCAACTATGCTTAATTTCTAAGCAGTCTTACTTATTCTATGTTCCTGTTTCACAACAATTTGATTTTAGGACACAATATCTTCTCGAATCTCTGAGAGTACCAGAAGATTTTGAAAAAGTCCCTCTCTGTTTTCTGAATAACGTCTATTTTCTCTGATAATTGTGGTCTTTCTCTTTCATACTACTTGTCTTCCTCGTGTGTTGGATCCTCCCTAGATGCTACATATTAATAATGAAGATGTGTGTTTCCTCCTCTGTTCAGTAGGAAGAGTTTTTTTCCTTGCTTTGGGGGTCTTCCTGGAAGATCCATATACAAGGGAAGGGCAGGTTGAAAGATCAGCTTTATGGTAAGTAGGCTTGGAGCTCCCTGACAGTTCAGGGGTATCTAAATGCCAGAATAAGGAATTCTTTTGCTGAACAGCCAAAACTCTCAAAAGAAATCATGGCTTTCCCTGGTTTACTTATTGTCTTTAGAGAAGGATCCTGGACGCAATGGCCACGTGGCCTGCAGCTCTGAGGGGCTGGGGAGCAAGCAGGGCTTCCAGGCACTGACTTTCACACAACTTTCCCCTGTTTATGGCTTCTGCTCACCTCGTCTTTCTTATCATTCCTGTGACTCCAAGCCTTTAGCTCCTCCAGGCAGATGGGTGCTCTTCTGCACTGCAGACCATCACATAGCACATTCTGGGCTATGGTTTTGCTACTGTGTTTCATCTGTCTACATGCTTCCAACCACTTGCCATCATCTAGAAGTTTCTTGAAGTCTCTAATCTACTCATTTCCTCCTCTCCACACTCTTTCCATTCCTATAAAAACTTTTGTTATCATTTCAATGTAGTCTCTACAGGGAGAGAGGTGAATATGTATGTTCAATCTATCTTGAGTTAGAATGTACATTCTTTTCTTTTTTCCCCAGAAGTAAATTAATCTGTTTAGAAAAACCTGATGAGACATTAAATATAATAAGTTAAAGATATTACCAGACAAAACTCATTTATTAAGGCATCACCTGACCCTTCAGTGCAGATGATTCTCAAATCTATACTCTCAGCATCTTTCCGTATTTCCATGTACCTCCTGATCATTTCCAATTCTTTGTCTACTTTTACCACATTTACAACAACCCAAGCCCATTCTCTACTCCTTGCCTCCCCATGAAGATCTTCTTCCCCAACACGACTAGCCCACTTGATCTTTCTGCAGGTTCCACCCACATCCACGCAGGCTGAACACTTCACACAAGTTTTTGACTTTTCTTTGCCCTGTTTCTTTGTAGTTGATGAGTGCTCAAATCCTCTCTCTTCTTCCTATTTTATTCTATGTTTGGAGAGAATTCTCTCCTTTAGCTCACCTTGCTCCTGGAAAATAAAGGGGACTAAAAGCAGTAATGGGAACATCGGCTGCATCACTGCCCGGAGAAGGGCAAAGGAATAACCACTTGACACTAAGCAATATCTTCTCCTTTATACAGGTGTGCACAGTTGATACTGCAGCTGAACAGAAAAAAAAGTGCCTATTAAACATTTAAAGAAAATAAATTGTATTTGTCACAGAGAAGAATTTATAAACATCTTCTAAGAGTTGAATGCCAAATGCATATATTCTTGGACCTAAAATTATTTTCAAGTCCAGTAGACTGATTCCAATCTCTCCTACTTTGCAGCCATTCTGATAGTCTCAAACCCATCTCATCTCTTTCCTTTCTTTTTTTTAAAAATATTTTTTAAAATTAATTTATTTTTGGCTACGTTGGGTCTTCGTAGCTGCGTGCGGGCTTTCTCTAGTTGCGGCAAGTGGGGGTCACTCTTCCTTGCAGTGCACGGCCTTCTCACTGCAGTGGCTTCTCTTGTTGTGGAGCACGGGCTCTAGGCACGTGGGTTCAGTATGGGCTTTAGAGCACAGGCTCAGTAGTTGTGGTGCACAGGCTTAGTTGCTCTGTGGCATGTGGGATCTTCCCGGACCAGGGCTTGAACCCATGTCCCCTGCATTGGCAGGCAGATTCTTAACCGTTGTGCCACCAGGGAAGTCCCTCATCTCTTTCCTTTCTTTATGTAAATAAGACACTACAAGTGCATATATTATCTGAATGATCCTATTAGCTGAAGCCAGGATCTTCTGAAAGCTGTAGTCTATGTGGGTAGAGACCACCTTCATACTCCCTCAAATGCCATTGTACTTACGTGTTTTTAGTGTTAGTCTGATGTCTGCATCATCAGCTGTAATTAGAAACATATAAAACTGTTATCAGGCTGAACTGTTGATAAACCTAGTTCAGGAATTTAATGTTTTTCTGCTTTAGTTCATACTCATATCTCTACTGATAGATGACTGTAGGGTTTACACTTAGACACTTGGAAAATTCAACTTGCCATTAAGTTGTAACTTGTGTGTCTCTTTTGTAGGAATAAATTGATTAGAGAGCAGCCCTGAAGTCTGTTGGGAGGATTTGGTGGGGGTGGGGGAAGCAGAGAGAGATGTGTGGTAATGGGAGGAAGGAGGGTATTTATATTCGGTGAGGTTTGGATATTAAACAGAAAGGAAATCACAGATGGTGTCTGATTACTGTTGGATTACTGCCAACAACTTATAGGTAGATATTGCAGGAAAAACCAAACATGGCACCCATGGGAACTTCATTCTCAAACCTCAGTGCCCTTCAAGGGCTCAGGATTATGTTCTGTGTCACTGTTGCTGATTATACACACATTTATACATATACATACATTTCACTTTTAGAAACATCATCATACAAAAACTTCAATTACTGAATAGGTACATTAACCAGAACATATTTCCATCACAGAATAAGCCTTCATTTCATGAAATGATTTTACAGAATACTACATTTCCCTATGAATTTAAAATTTGATTTATTTACAAAATTAATTTTTCATGCAGTTTTTTTTTTTTTTTTGCGGTACGCGGGCCTCTCACTGTTGTGGCCTCTCCTGTTGCGGAGCACAGGCTCCGGACGCGCAGGCTCAGCGGCCATGGCTCACGGGCCCAGCCACTCCGTGGCATGTGGGATCTTCCCGGACTGGGGCACGAACCTGTGTCCCCTGCATTGGCAGGTGGACTCTCAACCACTGTGCCACCAGGGAAGCCCTCATGCAGTTTTTATTTGCAGTTCAACTTTTTATTTTAATAAAATCAGAATATGCACAACACATGCAGTTCTAGCATCTAAACTAACAAGCAATTACTAAAGCTACAGTGACTTGAGGTTAACTCAATCACTCATAAAGGTTTATTGATGACTGCCATATTCACATTTACAAAAACACATCAGTTAATGTACAGCAAGACAAATATACAAATCAGGACAGGCCAAGATCCTGATTTAACATAGTATCCCTTTGTTTTCACCTATAAAATTGACAGTGACTCATTTTTGCTAAGTAAAGGATGCTGTTTGGCAATTGATATCTAAGTTTATCATCGACATCATAACTTTAGGATTGCATCTGATTGTCTTGATTCTCCAGCTTTATAATGTCTCCACAATTCCCTGACAACCTGACAAACATTAAAACTACCTCAATACCCAGTCATTTGTCCATTGTACATCATTGTAACTGAATCAGCAGGTTTCCCTTGGAACATGATGGACTTAAACTGAATAGTCTCAACCTGAAGTGTTTTGGATTTCTTTAACAGTGAAAAGAAAGGCCATTCACTGCAAAAAAGAAATGCAGAGTCCTAAGATGCTCTCTCAAATTCATGGGAGCCATGTCTAAACAAAAATAACAGTAACAAAACTCCCTTTTATTTCTGTGGAAAGAAAAACCACACTGTTACTATGGGTAGGGGGACATGAACATTAATCCATAGGAGACTCGAGATTCTCAAGTGAAGAGTACAGGTCTAGAGATTGAGAACCAGGACCAGACTGCCTGGGTTTGAATCCTGAGTCTGTATCTTATAAGCAAGTGTGTGTTTTAGGGCAAGTTACTTACACTTGCTGTGCCTCAGTTTCTTCATCAGTAAAATGGAGATAAACTTGTACCTATATCATACAGCTGTTTTACGATTAAATGAGCGAAAGCATAAAGTGCTTGGGAAGGAACAGTGCTGTGTAAGTGTTTGCTACCATGACTGGGATAAATCCCTACCTTAGTCCAGGTGCTTTACATTAACGATTGCAGTCGATACCTCCAAGTGGATGCTGGGTATTATAATCTCTATTTTCCTTGAAGAGAAAATGGACTCCAGAATAGTAAGTAATAAGTAATTTTTCCAAGACCACATACTGAGTAAGCGGTTAGGCTACAAGTCCTAACCAAGTCTTTCTCATTCCAGACCATCTCTTCAAACTTGTGAAGAGGAAGCAGCCAACTAGCTAGCTGGCCGACTTTCTCACTTTTCAATTAGTTGTCCTAGAGTTCCATAAGCGGGTCTTGGCCGGTCTTGGACAGCCACCTCAAAGATGCCCCATCTGTTCCTGTCCGCTTTATGGCCCGGGAGAAGCCAGTGTTTTCACCCAGCGTGGGGCCACCAGCTCTGCAGGGAAGCTGGGGAACAGATGCAATGATCAGAGGGCCCTGGTGCCAACCACTTTCTCTTCCCTATTGTCAGAGAGGCTCCCTGCAGTGGTTGTCACTCAGGGTATGTGATTTGCTTGCTCTTTCCCTTCCAAAACATTTTAATTTTTTTACACCATATTTAATATTTTATTGCTTCTTGTGGATGAAAGGAGAAAACCTTGTTCTGAAAAATACATAACTCCACCTTCCACAGAAGAGATCCATCCTGGAGCAGTGGTCACAGCCAGCGCTGCCAACTTCAAAAATAGATGGCTCCGATATCTTCAGAAACCAGATTTTCATATTTGTTCTCTGAAGAGCAGAGGGTACATTTTTAATAAAACTTTAGTTGTGATAAATCGCTAGCTCCAAATCCGCAGGCAGAGGCTCAGCACGTAGTGACCTAGGAGCCACTGGGATGAGTAATTTGCCTGTATAAACAGGAGCACGGAGGAAGTCTTCTGTAAGGCTCAACACATTTTAGCTGGGTGACTTCATTTCCATTATCAGGTCTGATCTCAGCGGAGGTGAATTGCTTGCAGTCTAGATCTAGATGACCTTGGCACAGACGTACCCAATCTAACCTCAAATCTAGAGCAGAAGGGCAGATATTCATCTTCCCCATGACATTGTAGTGTGTTTAAGCACGGCATCAACATAGCTTGTACATACTTATTTGTGACAAGGCCCAGACCTTGGAAAATCTTCTGGTTTAATTTCTTACACACGATGACTGAATACAGATTAATTTTTATGCCTAATAGGAGGGTATATGCTTAACATCAAAAGCAATCTCTTGCTGCAATAGTTGGCTCTGCTTAAGTCTGATCAGGAGTAAGGAAGAGCTAGGAGGAGTGAAGTCAGCTCCGCGGGAAAACGTGGCAAATGGTCATCTCACCTCTCTCCGAACTCATCTGTTAGGCATTCAGCCCAGCTCTCCACTGTAGGTGACAGGAGGAGGTGGTCTCAGAAAGGGCCCTTAGGTAAATAATTTTTGACTTAACTCCTGCTTGAGCCTTTGACACCATGAGTGAAGTCCCCTGGGTTACTCTTTCATGTGAAGGAGTGGAGGTGTCTCCAAATACTGAGAATGGAGTTAAGGAAAAGGGGCATATGACACAGCCACAGAATGTCCACCACAGGGTGCTATGTGGGCAGGCAGGCAAGTGGAAAGGTGTGAGGGTGCTGAACTGTATTTTAGGGGCACTGCTGATAGAATGCTGGGCTCCTCCTTTGCAGCTAGAGGACCCGACATACAGAAGAATATGGAAGGGCTTCCCTGGTGGTGCAGTGGTTGAGAGTCCGCCTGCCGATGCAGGGGACACGGGTTCGTACCCCGGTCTGGGAAGATCCCACATGCCGCGGAGCGGCTGGGCCCGTGAGCCACGGCCGCTGGGCCTGTGCGTCCGGAGCCTGTGCTCCGCAAGGGGAGAGGCCACAACAGTGAGAGGCCCATGTACTGCAAAAAAAAAAAAAAAGAAGAAGAATATGGAAAAGAGGTCCTAGTCCACTCCAGTGTGTTCCTCCTCCCCTGCCCCTGCGACATTCATTGGCTGGAACGCTGGGTGTGCCATGGGGATCGCATTCCAATGAAGCAAAAAACGCTGAAAGATCCTTCTCCGTCCCTAGCTCTGAAAGAGGAGGATAGTTTCTTTTGGCCTTCTAGATCTACTCTTCACCTTATCCCCTCTGCCCTGGGTCCTGGGAGACAGAAATTTTATGGATCGTATAAACAGGCTCCCTTGCCCTCTTGCTTCCAACTGGATTCAGTCAGTGGGAAGCACCAGCAAGAGAAAAGCACAGAGAAGAAATGAGGCTGGGGTATTTCTCCCCTGGGCCCGTCCCTGTGGGGTCACTGGAATGTGGCTACATCCTTCAACTAGTGGCACAGCTCCCGTCTGAGCCATCTTGCAGGGATAGGGATTCGCTTTAGAAAGGACACCTTCTGACTCTTCCACTGTGACCTCAGAGGCGGAAGCAAAGCCACATTTGGATGCAGGTGTGGGTAGCAGTGACAGGAAGCTGAGAGATCTCATGTGATGGCCTCCTTTTATTGTAGGTATATGAGGAAGGAGATAAATGCATTCCTGATGCACAGGTGGAGAAGGTAGTAGAAGAGAGGGCTTGAGGGGTGTGGGAAAAGTTGGAGAGAGATGACTCAGAAGATGAATAAATATAAATATAAGGCACCTTTGAAGAGTGCATGAAATTAGAGAAGATGAATTTATAGCAGCACCAAGCTTTATGCATAGCACTGGGAAAGAAGCCTGTGAGTGAAGGCAGAAAAGGCAATCAGCTGGAGATCTGTAAAATCAGGAGTTTACCGGGTACAGGATATGAAAGGAGGACACTGAGAATTGAAGACTTTGGCAAGAGCGTGACTGAGGAAATCTGCCTCGTGGTCATGATGGGACTGAAGATGATGTGGGATGACAGTTGAAGGAACAAGGCAGTAGAGATCACAAAGAGACTGAAGAGCAGACATAGTGAGAATAACAGATTGAGGGAACGGTGATCAGGAAGTGAGATTTGGATGGAGGGAAGGAGTTCCTGGTAATGACAAGTTTTAGGATCTGATCACGGAGATGGAGTGGAGGTCATTAAAGTTCAAAAGGTCAAGAAATGGCAAGTGTTTTTCATCCAGAATGATACCCATTTCTTGTTAACACAACTAACATTTTTTAAAATGAAAATTAATTTGTTGAGAAAAATTTATTTCAATGTGAAACTATGCATTGTGTAGAAGATATCCTTTCTGGGTTACCAGACTCTAAACATCTCTTTTTTTTTTTTTTTGAACTATATTATAAGTCTATAATTGTAGATGACTGAGAGACATGCAAATTATGTCCTGTCTGATAAAGGTTAGATTGGCAAACCCATTTTGCCTCCATTTACAATTCATTAATATACTTTTACTCCATATAAATTTGAATTTAACTTATTGTTTTGAACTGTTTATAATATCTGCTTGGTTCCCTTACCAATTAACAAGTAGAACAAGATCTTTAACCTGTACTCATTTTTATACCTGTATGAAAGTCATGATTTCACTTGAACTTTTTAAAAAATTATCTTTTAACAAAGTGCATTTTTTAAAACAAACAAAAAATTGGTGAGAAGAGTAGAGTTGTTTTGCACTTTTACAGATCTTTTAAATGTCTGGAATAATACAATACAGCTGGTTTCCCATATCTGCATTCAATCTCCTATAGCTATGTTATTTTAGTTGAAGTATATGAAGAAAATTTGGTCTCACATAGATATGTAGTTGGAAGAGGGGGGAGTATTTTAATATCCTTTTCAGATAATTGTGGATATTCTTATTAATACTGTATCAAAACTTGCCAAGTTGTAGTTTCTTAAAGGTTAGTTGCAATGTGGGATCTGATACCATTCCAATGAACTTTACATACTCTGTTAAATTAAAATTCATTGGTCTATCTTTCACATTGAAAGGATCTTTTATCTATGCATGATTTTCTAACATCATGCATTGGTCACTGGGAAAACACTGGTTCACTAAGTCATGCAGATCTTTCAAATGGTTACACATCTCATTATATAATATGTATTTTAAATAATCACATTGTTAATATCACAACCAATCTCAAAAAAAGCCTTAAATATTAGGAAGCTTTCAAATTTACAGGTGTATATGTGTTCCAAAATTCTAATTTTCACTTGCAAGCTTGACTTTTTTTTTTTTTTTTTTTTTTGTGGTACGCGGGCCTCTCTCACTGTTGTGGCCTCTCCCGTTGCAGAGCAACAGGCTCCGGACGCGCTGGCTCAGCGGCCATGGCTCACGGGCGCAGCCGCTCCGCGGCATGTGGGATCCTCCCGGACCGGGGCACGAACCTGCGTCCCCTGCATCGGCAGGCGGACTCTCAACCACTGCGCCACCAGGGAAGCCCTGCAAGCTTGACTTTTATCATTAGCAACAGATACAGTCATTTTCTGTGACAGGCTCACTCACTCATTTTTAGGATATATTTGCCAAATACTCAAGTCTAAATAACCATAGTCTACTCATCAGTCATTCAAGTAAAAATAGCATTTCACAAACAGCAACTAGTCTACCTTACAACTCAACAATTCCACAACAGAGAGTGGCCAAGACGGTGGAATAGAAAGACCCTGAGCTTATCTCCTCTGGCAAGCACATCAAAGTCACAACTATCTGCAGAACAACCATCAATGAAAAAAGACTGGAACCTACCAGAAAAGATCTTCTACAACTAAAGACATAAAGAAGGAACCTCAATGAGATGGGTAAAAGGGTAAGACTCGAGATGTAATCAAATTCCACACCCCTGGGTGGGCAGCCCACAGCTGGAGAATAATTACAATGCAGAGGTTCTCGCACAGGAGTGAGAGTTCTGAGCCCCACATTGGGCTGTCTAGGCTGGGGGGTCCTACACCGGGAAGATGAGTCCCCAGAGCATTTGGCTTTGAAGGCCAGCAGGGCTTAATTTCGGGAGCCTCACAGGACTGTGAGAAAAAGAGACGTCACGCTTAAAGGGCACACACAAAATCTCACGTGCATTGGGACCCAAGGCAAAAGCGGTAATTTGATAGAAGCCTGGGCCAGACCTACTTGCAGGTCTTGGAGAGTCTCCGGGAGAGGTGGAGGACAGCTGCAGCTTACTCTGGGGTCACAGACACTGGTGTCAGACACTGCTGCTGGTGGCTGCCATCTTGGCTCATTGGCACCAAGACCTGACCCTACCCAACAGCCTGTAGGCGCCAGTGCTGGGATGCCTCAGGCCAAACAACTAACTGGGCGGGGACACAGCCCCACCCAACATCAGACAGGTTGCCTAAAGACTTCCTGAGCCCACAGCCACCTCTAGACACACCCCTAGACACAGTGCTGCCCACCAGAGGGCCAAGACCCGGCTCCACCACCAGTGGGCAGGCACTGACCTCTCCCTCCAGGAAGCCTGCACTGGCCTCTAGACCAGCCTCATCCACCAGGGGGAAGACACCAGAAGCAAGAAAACTACAATCCCACGGCCTACGGGCCAAGTCTGCAGATGGCAGGACAGACCCTACTCTGGGACCAGCTGACCCTGGTCCTGTCCACTAGCAGGTCAACACAAGCTTCAGGACACCCTGGACCCCATACCCACTGTGCCAGGAACCAGTCTCCCCACCAATGATCTGAAGTGAGCTCTGGATCCCTGGGTCCTGCAGCCAGACTCCAGGAACCAGCCCTGCATACCAGTAGTCCAGCACTAACCCCAGAACCTGGCTTCACCTGCCAGTGGGTGGGCAACAGCCCCAGAGTCTTTGGGACCCTGACTCCAGCCACCGATGAGCCAGCACTAGCCCCAGGGCCCCATAGAGTTCTGCCGCCAGCTGCCTTATGACTGTCCCAATGAACAGCAGGCAGCAGCATCCACACACATCAGGGCCTGGCAACCAACTACCAGACTGCCACACAGTCAGCCCACCACAACAGAAGGATGCATGCAGCCCTCCAGACTGCCACACAGTCAGCCCGCCACCACAGAAGGACACATGCAGCCTTCCAGACTGCCCACAGAGTCAGCCCGCCACAACAGAAGGACGCATGCAGCCCTCCAGACTGCCACACAGTCAGCCCGCCACCACAGAAGGACGCATGCAGCCCTCCAGACTGCCACAGAGTCAGCCCGCCACCACAGAAGGACGCATGCAGCCTTCCAGACTGCCCACAGAGTCAGCCCGCCACCACAGAAGGACGCATGCAGCCCTCCAGACTGCCACACAGTCAGCCCGCCACAACAGAAGGACGCATGCAGCCCTCCAGACTGCCACACAGTCAGCCCGCCACCACAGAAGGACGCATGCAGCCCTCCAGACTGCCACACAGTCAGCCCGCCACAACAGAAGGACGCATGCAGCCCTCCAGACTGCCACAGAGTCAGCCCGCCACCACAGAAGGACGCATGCAGCCTTCCAGACTGCCCACAGAGTCAGCCCGCCACAACAGAAGGACACATGCTGCCCTCTTAGGGGGAACCCCTAGAGCATATAGCTTGGGTAATGAGCGGGGAGCTCACTGCTGGGACACAGAGGATGTCTCCTGCAGACGGCCACTTCTCCAAGGTCAAGAAATGTAAATAACCTACCACATACATAAAAATACAAACAGAAACTTAGACAAAATAAGGCAGCAGAAGAACATATTCCGGATGAAGGAACAAGATAAAACTCCTGAAGAACTAAGTGACATGGAGATAGGCAATCTACCCAAGAAAGAGTTCAGCTGATCAAAGAACTTGGGAGAAGAACAGATGCACAGAGCAAGAAGTTAGATGTTTTTAACAAAGAGAAAATATAAAGAACAACCAAGCAGAGATAAAGAATATCATAACTGAAATGAAAAATACACTAGAAGGAATCAATAGTAGACTAAATGATTCAGAAGGATGAATCAGTGAGCTGGAAGACAGAGTAATGGAAATCACTGCTGCCAAACAGAAGAAAGAAAAAAGAATGAAAAGAAACAAGGACAGTTTAAGAGACCTCTGGGACAACATCAAGTGCAGTAATATTTGCATTATAGGAGTTCCAGAAGGGGAAGAGAGAGAGGGGGGCCTGAGAAAATATTTGCAGAGATAATAGCTGTAGACTTCCTTAACCTGGGAAAGGAAGCGGTCACCCAAGTCCAGGAAGTGCAGAGAGTTCCATACAGGATGAACCCAAAGAGGAACACACCAAGACACATCACAATTAAAATGAAAAAAATTAAAGATAAGGAGAGAATATTAAAAGCAGCAAGGGAAAAGCAACAAACAACATACAAGGGAACTCCCATAAGGCTATCAGCTGATTTTTCAGCAGAAACTCTGCAGGCCAGAAAGACGTGGTATGATATATTTAAAGGGATAAAAGGGAAAAACCTACAACCAAAAATACTCTAGCCAACAAGGCTCTAACTCACATGTGATGAAGAAATCAAAAGCTTTACAGACAAATGAAATCTAAAAGAATTCAGCACCACCCAACTGGCTTTACAATAAATGTTAAAGGAACTTCTCTAGGTGAAAAAGAGAAGGCCAGAACCAGAAACAAGACAATTACAAAGTGAAAACAGCTCACCAGTAAAGGCAAACATATAGTAAAGGTAAGAAATCATCCACATACAAAGCTAGTAGGGAGGTTAAAAGACAAAAGTAAACTCACCTGTAACCACAATAAGCAGTTAAGGGATACACAAAACAATTAGATGTAAAATAGTATATCAAAAACAGTAATCATGAGGGGAGGAGAGTACAAATGCAGGGTTTTAAAAATGCATTTGAAATTAAGATATCAGTAACTTAAAACAATCGCATATATATAGACTACTATATAAAAACCTCATGGTAAGCCCAAACCAAAAATTGATCACAGATACACACACAAAAAAAGAAAAAAGAGTCCAAGTATAATACTAAAGATAGTCATTGAATCACAAGAGAAGGGAACAAAAGAAGAAAAGGGGCAGGGGGCAGGGGGAAAGGCCTACAAAACAATTAACAAAATGGCAATAAGGACATACCAATACATACCAATAATTACCTTAAACATAAATGCACTCCAACCAAAAAACACTGAGTGGCTGAATGGATACAAAAACAAGACCCATATATATGCTGCCTATAAGAGACTCACTTCAGACTAGAGACACATACAGACTGAAAGTGAGGGGATGGAAAAAGTTATTCCATGAGAACAAAAATCAGAAGAAAGCTGGAGTAGCAATACTCATATCAGACAAAATAGACTTTAAAATAAAGACTGTTACAAGAGACAAAGAAAGACACTACATAATGATCAAGAGATCGATCCAAGAAGGAGATATAATGATTGTAAATATATATGCACCCAACAGAGGAGCACCTCAAGATATACGACAAAGGTTAACAGACATAAAATGAGAAACAATTTCCCCAAGATAAACATCGTACTTCAGTATGCAATAGAAGTACTTTATGTGTACTTCTCATGTTGTCACACAGACTATTAAAAAGACTTATACTCAAGGGTTGAGATTTAAATTTTTTCTTTTTTTTTTGCGCGGTACGCGGGCCTCTCACTGTTGTGGCCTTTCCCGTTGCTGAGCACAGGCTCCGGACGCGCAGGCTCAGCGGCCATGGCTCACGGGCCCAGCCGCTCCGCGGCACGTGGGATCTTCCCGGACCGGGGCACGAACCCGCGTCCCCTGCATCGGCAGGCGGACTCTCAACCACTGCGCCACCAGGGAAGCTCAAGGGTTGAGATTTAAAATTAATAATTTTATTGTTTCAAAAAGAACATTCTCAAGTGATCTTGGTATTTTCTTTTACTGTGAGTGGGAGGAAGTGAAGAATCCAACAATGACTAGTTTAGTGCCACTTCCTAAAGCACCAAGATGTTTATCCACTATCGCTTTTGCATCATCACTGCAAATATCAATATGGTGAAAAGTGAATAATGCCTTAATGTTATTATGAAAGTACTTTTGCTTTTGTGGACACCCTGGGAAAGTCTCAGGGATCCCCCAGGGGCCCACAAACCACACTTTGAGAACCATGGCCTTACCAGATTCTCTTGCATGGTTCCTTTACTAAAGGAACTTGTACCTCTTCAGTGACTCCTCTGCTGCTCTGTGAGCTTTTTTCATTTCTCTTTCTCTAGGGCTTGACATAAAGTACATTATCAATGAATGTTTGTTGGAAGCGGTTTACCAGAGTGAAACCCAAAAGACAGAGTGATCAACTGTACCTGAAGGAACTGGATAAGGTTTAATGAAGATGACATTAAAGTGGGTTTTGAAGGATGAAAAGGAGGTGGACATGTGGATCTTGCATAGAGGAGCACTGTGGGTAGAAGGAGCACAACACGTGCTTGAGACCTTTGCCATGTTGAGATGATTTTGACAGATGAAGACACCCATTATACTACTGGACATGTGCGGCTGGTACTTGTGACATACATTTAGGTTAGATTTGACAATCATCAAAATATTGATGTGAGTTAGAATCAAGGCAGTAGATGCAATCCAACAGGAAAAGTGTGCAGAGTGAGGAACAATGGAGTGGGGAGGAGGAGAGGATGATGGAGTCTTGCACACATCTGCTTTAAAGGTGGTCAGAGGAAAGGATGTCAGCACAGGAATCTGAGAAAGAATAGCTAGAAATCAGGTGTGGGATTTATGAGGCAGCAGAATCCTAGAATTAAAGGAGGAAAGAGCTTAAGTAATAAAAGTGTGTCCCAAAGTATCAAGAATCTCAGGGAAATCAATATTGAAAACTGTCCATCAAGAGTTGGTAACAATGAAATGTTTGGTGGCCTTTGCTTGGACAGTTTCATCTAAGAAGTAAGAGAAGAAACCACATTACATGAAGTTAACAGTATGTTCAAGGATGATAAAAGGGGGAAAAGACTGTTACCGACTCATTTAAGAAATCTCACTACTAAGAAAATGAGTGAGTACAGGAGGACTATAGTTTCAGAGAGGATTTTTTTAATGTAGGAAATATGTGCATATTTGCAATTTACAGGGAAGGAGCCATAAAAAAGGGGACAGTGAAATTAAAGAGAAGAGGAAGTTACAGTGAATGGCTCACATCACAGTCTTTGAGGAAGGGAAGTCATAAGCTCCAAAGCTTAATGAAAGAAATTAGACTTATATTAGAGAAATGATACCTCTTCTCTGAGACTGGAGACAAACATGGGAACAGGTAATTAAATTTACATCTATAGAGCAAGAGAGCTGAAAATTCTCATACCCAGTAGCCTCCATTATCTCTATAAAATAGAAAGCAAGTAGTCTTTTGAGAGTGAAGGTAATGGGGCATAGAAAGTATTCTAGCCAGGATTACCCAGCAAACAGAACCTAGGGCAAAAGCTTATTTTCTAACACTTTATTGGAGGAGGAAGTGTGGCATAATTCCGAAGAAGTATGAGGGAGGGAAAAGGGAAGTGAGACAGAGAAAGAGGAAGAACAAGTATGAAAAGGCACATAACTGAAATAATGAATGCTTGCTACCAAGTGCAGCTAAGTATGTGACATCAGACATCCAACTGCAGAAGGTCATGTGAAACACTGCAGGACAGTCCAGGGAGGGAGTGAGAATGGAGAATAATTTTTCCAGTAGCTCCTATCTCCACTGGTCAACGTTTTGCCCCAGAAAGCATCAAGTCTCCTGCATTACTAGTTTTCTAATATGGGTGCCTAGCAGTTTCCCAGGGAAGCCCCAGGGTGGGAGGTGAGTTACTGTGCCCTCATGAAGATGGTGGGTGAAGCAATACTTGGAAAGAGCCCACATAGAGCAGATCATTGCAGTACATCTGGGGCAAAGCTAATGGTTGAGGGCCCCTGAGAAAGGTAAGGACAAGAGGTTCTGGCCTTATGAGGAAAAGGTGTCGGAAACAGGAAGTTGACCTGCAAATAACAGTAAGACTATGAAAGTCAACTACTCCCTAAGAATAGAAAAAATGTGAGCTGCACTGAAGGTATATTGGATACCAACATTCATATTCCGTAATAATTTACAAAGCCATGTTATATTATTCTCCAACAACATTCAATGGCCCCAATATAAGACAGATGTAATTACACTGCAGAGTTTAAAGATTTCTGAGATAGGATTAGTGTAAGGCGAAAGGAGGTGAGGTTATAGGTGAGAAATGAAGTGACTAATCCTAAAATTTGGACATAGCGAACAAGGAATCATATTTCAGGGTGAGCCAAAAATAATCAGAGAAAGAGACTGGAAATCCTAACGTATTTGAAATCTGGTGAAGTGGGAATGGAAAAATAAAAGTGGAAGGATATAAAACTGAGGTCACAGAACAGCATATTGGAATTTACTATTTTGGAAGGGAAACATTTTGGCGAAATGAAGAATCATTCTTGAGTCATGGAAATGAATTCATGAAGCAGAATCAGGATGAAAATTCCATTTGACTTCATGTCAAAGATGGATGTATCAACCACATAGAAGTCTCTCAGGATGACAGTAAAAGATGAGGGAGTGAAGTAAGAGATGCAAGATGGCAGAGTTATCAATGAATATAGGAACGTGAACTAGAGGTTTGTAGACCCAGCGATAAGAAGGAATAGCGGGGTGGCGTTCACTAATTCTATTATCTAGCAGGACGGAGTATCAACAGTTTGTCAGGCATTGCACTAGGTGCTGGGAACACAGACATGAGCAAGACAGTCCCACAAGCTAGTGGGGAGACAAACAGGAAAACCAATATTATAATACAATAAGGTATGTGTTTTAATGAAATTATATACAGCATGCTCAGGAAGTCATAGCAGCAAGTGCTGAAGTTAAGTCTTGAAAATTGATTTAGAGTTTTGCAGGTGAAAAGTGAAGGGAAAAAGCTCAAAGTAGAGGGAAGAACATAGTCATAGCCAATCATTATGAAAGAGATTCAGCAGAAAGAGACTAAGAACTATGGATGCACTTGATTATTTTGACAACTTTTAAAATACATTTAATATGTGTTGTGTGTTTAGAAATTCTTCCAAGTTTTCTATTTTTGTTGCAATGTACAAATATATATATATATATGAATGTGTAATTTAGTTATAAAGATAATTCACACTTTTAGTTTGTTTATTTTCTTGGCATTCACATTTTTTAGCTCTCAGGAGCTCTGAAAAAGGATTACAGAAGCAAGTCGTTACAGGATCATCCATCTTGCCTCAAACCCAGGGGTGTGATAGGAGATCACAGGTCTCTTCAAGACAAGGACTGAGCACTCTGTTCCAGGATCAATAAGTTACAAATGCTCACTCTAGAGTACTGAGGATTCACATAAGAAAGTCGTAAATGAAAATCAAGAGTATTATCCTTAGAATTGTCTGCTTACTTTAAAGGATATATTCGGGTTGCTTCCCCCTTCTTGTACTACTTTTGAAGGAAGATTAACTCATTTTATTTTTATGGCATTAGTTGCACTTCCAATTTTTAGAGAAGCCACAAAAAAGGAAAATAGTCTTGTAAACTTTCATTAGCCCTTTAAAATGGTCATGTGGATAAATGATCAAATGGTGAGGGCCTTGAAGACTTTTGCTCTGCCTATAAATGGTCACTAGCTGATGTGCTTCTCTACATCATTATCCTACATTCAGTTTTAGAGCAAATAGTGGAGACAGCATAGGATGGGTGATAGAGTACAACAGACTTGGGTTAATGTCATGAGCTTGGTACTGGCTGTATGACTAAGCTAAGTACTGGTTACGGGCAGATTTTTGTCTTCCCAGAAGTTCATTTTCTTCTTCTGTAAAATTAGGCCTGAGCGTAGTTTTCGTGGGGTAGACCTGGACTCCTGAAGGTCAAAGGACTCAGTCGGCAGGGGCATCCTTACAGAGCTTTGACACTCTTAGAGCTGTAACCAGTCCTGCCTCCTGACTATTGTTTGCCTGATCCTGGATCCTCTGCTTAGCTGCCACATCACCTGCCTATGCGTCCCTCAACATCTCCCTCCCCCAAAAGGCTCTGTGGCTTCCATCAAATTCACAAAGGGGCCTGTGATCCAGAAAGAAGTGGGGGGGAAAAACTTGTTCTACCAGATCTTCAAGATCAACGCAACCAGTTTCCAGGGTGGAAGCATGGAATAGGGAGGCAAGGAATGAGTCTATTCAGTCAGTCAGACACAGTTCCTTTGGAGGAACTTGAGGCTTGATGTCAAGTTAGGGGTTTTGTTCATTGCATTTTACCACGTACAAAAGCAAACACTATAACCAAGAATCTTAAAGAGTTATTTTGTTACATCATCTGTCTCTCAGTAAATATTTCTTAATTTGAGGAAAGACCTGGCAATAATTTCCTGTAACCCGGAAGAAAATCCAAAGAATAGTCATACGCTGGATCTCATATCATTGGTCAGGTGAATCCAAAATACGGAGAGGGGACTTCCCTGGTGGTCCAGCGGTTAAGACTCCACACTCCCAATGTAGGGGGCCCGGCCCGGGTTCGACCTCTGGTCAGGGAACTAGATCCCGCATGCCACAACTAAGATCCTGCACGAGGCAACGAAGATCCTTCCTGCTGCAACTAAGACCCAGTGCAGCCAAATAAAGAAATAAATAAACATTAAAAAAAAAAAAAAAGGAGAGTATTTGATATGATTGTTAAGGTGCTTCTTCAGGGACTCAATCTCTCTCATCACAGGGAGGCCAAGGAAAATGAAATGATTCAAGGAAGCCTCTCCAGGGACACAATTCCAATGACTTAACAGTAATATTTCACTTCAGACAAGGCACTTACATTTACACCTCAGTTTCCTCACCTATAAAACAAGAAGTTTGGACCAGATGGGCCTCATCAGAATCTGAATTTTTAACAAGCTCCCTTGGCGGATGTTTCATTCACTAAAATTTGGGAACTACCGAGGTTTTTTTTTTTTTAATTTTAAATTTTTTATAAAATTTTTGGCTGTTGGGTCTCCGTTGCTACGTGCAGGCTTTCTCTAGTTGTGGCGAGTGGGGGCTACTCTTCGTCAGTGTGTGGGCTTCTCATTGTGGTGGCTTCTCTTGTTGCAGCTTGCAGGCCCTAGAGTGTGTGGGCTTCAGTAGTTGTGGCACGTGGGCTCAGTAGTTGTGGCTCACGGGCTCTAGAGCGCAGGCTCAGTAGTTGTGGTGCACGGGCTTAGTTGCTCCATAGCATGTGGGATCTTCCCAGACCAGGGCTCGAACTCGTGTCCCCTGCATTGGCAGGTGGATTCTTAACCACTGCACCACCAGGGAAGTCCCACTACTGACTTTAATAATTGATTCATCCCTTACAAATTTAGGATTCCATAAAACTCCAATTTGGGTGACAGTGGCAAAGCATTCCTGAATGTCAAAGATAGATGACAAAATATTTTTTGAGCTGTTAGGAAGACTATGAAAAATATCAAAGACTAAGAACTCTAGAAGTTAAACTTTTTTAAGCTTGGCAAACCTCTATCTAGGGAACAGATTTAGAAGAACCAGTTAGTGCGTGGGTTAGGAGGGCTTCTAGGGTAGGTTGTAATACCTGGCCCACGCCTGGGCCTCTCTACGTCTACATCTGCTATTGAGAAGAACGCAGGCTTGAGAGCAAGATGGGCCAAAGCAGGCACTAGTATAATTCTGCTCTGCCTACCAGCATTGTTCTCATTCCTGCTGGTCTGAGTTTTCAATAATTTTAATAAATGAATTCTTTTCCAAGTCTCCAAGGCCTATTTTACTGTTAGAGAAATAGAACACAATAGCCTGTTGAAGGCCTTGGAACACTGCTAATCACCCTCAGAAGAGCTGAGCAAGGAAAGGGCTGGAATTCCAGTTCTTCTGCCACTCGTGGATTATGACATCATCCAAGTTAATTGACTGCATTCCTAAGTACCTTTCCATTTGGGACCATCCACTGTTCAGAATATTTTGTTAATCCAAAACAAAAAGTACTCACCCTCTGGAGCAGTGCCCTGGTGTGTGAGATCACGTTATTGATGGCTAACTGCTGTCAACTACTGGAGAGGGACCACAAGCTGCCAGCTGTTGCCTGGTAACGGCCTCAGAGTGGGCAGATGAGACCGTGACAAGCTCCAAAAACGAAAGAGGATTTCAACACTTGGAGTATAATAAATGAATGGCTCCTTAACAAACTAATAATATAGAACGAAGGAATGCAGGAAGGCCCAAATGGGAAGCAGTGAACTTGGAATGAATAGGCTCAAAAGTACAAACACGTCGTAGTCCTCTTTGGTCAGCAGAGGAAAGGTGAACCATGGAGTCACTCTGTCCTGCCTCCTCAGCTGCCTGACTGCTTGCTTTTGTCCTCCTTCCCTCTCTGTTCCTCTCTTCCTGCTACCTTCCCTCTCTTCTCTTTTTTTATTTTTTATTTTTTTTGTGGTACGCGGGCCTCTCACTGCTGTGGCCTCTCCCGTTGCGGAGCACAGGCTCCGGATGCGCAGGCTCCGGATGCGCAGGCTCAGCGGCCATGGCTCACGGGCCCGGCCGCTCTGCGGCACGTGGGATACTCCCAGACCGGGGCACGAACCCGTGTCCCCTGCATTGGCACGTAGACTCTCAACCACTGCGCCACCAGGGAAGCCCTCCCTCTCTTCTCTTATTCGACATTTAAATGAGCACCTTTTAAACAGAAACAAAGAGGACTGGAGAAATACAATGAACACAAAAGACAGTTTCTTTAGAGGAGCTTGTAATCTAGTGGGAGAACCTGACAGCTAAACAGTGACAATTAAGCATAAAAAGTGCTTTAATGAAACTAAGTGCCACAGGAGCCCAGGGGAACAAGTGCTTTACTCTCCTTAGGGAAGCGTTCTTACTTTCTACCGGTGGTTCTCATCCAGTGGACATTTGGTGATATCTGGAGACATGTATGGCAAAAGGACAAGACAGCAGCGTTAGAAAGAGAGAGACTTCAAATGGTGATGTAGGTCTCATGACTGTGAAAAAAGAAAAGGGGAGGAAGGCGGGCTGAGCAGCCTCAGCCTGCAGTGCAGCTCTGTAAAAGTTGTGGTCAGGCTGGTGAGGAGCCCCCGAGCACATCCTGCCCATCAGAGGAGTCCTATATCAAGCAGGAATGGCCCTTCTCTAGTATCCCCACCATGGCCGTTTGCTGAGTGCTGTCTGAGAAGACCATGGTCTCGGCACGAATGCTGTGGCGGATCCAGAGGTGTGACAGCAGCAGCTCTCAGCTGACAATGCTTCTCAAGAGGTCTTCTCTAGGAGGGATTGAATGGTGCACCTCCATGGCCACCACAGACAGACTATGACCCCGTCTGTGCTGTTAAGAGGGATTTATCAACGGTCTCCATTTTCCCTCCAAAAAGCTAAGCTGCACATCTGCACTGAATGAGGAGAATGCACAACTGCAGTTTTTCTTCCTAGAGCCCTTTTGTTAATAAAGCTATTGACCAGACTTTTTGCTATGTGCGTCTGTACAACACTAGAAGAGAGACTTGTCCTCTTGCGTCACAAATTAAGCGAAGGAAAGTTGTGATTATGTGCCACTATGAGGCCACAGTTTCTAACCCTGGAATGTCAGTTAATAAGAGGGATCAGAACACAAACACACACACATTTTTCTATAATGATTACCTGTCATCTCCACAGGGCATTGGCAGTAGGCTGCTGAAGCCACCTTTCTATGGATAGCCCATCACCAAAGGAGCAGTTTCAACTCCAGGCTCCTAGATCTTTAGGATGTTTATAAAGAATCCTCTCTTGGCAAATAATTAAAAGCCATACAGGAAATACCTGACATTTTGTGTCATTTTATTTGGAAGAATACAATGAGACAGTGAAACTTGACTAGTTTCCGTCACTCTTTGCATCTTGATTTTGGCAGGTCTAAAACAACATCACCTGGGGAGCCTCCTGTGCTTGCCCCCTAAGAGGAAAGCATGGTGCTCCTGTTATGTTGTTGAGTGCACTGCAGCCTACTAGGTTCCTTAGGAAATGATGTGACCACATTCCAAACAGAAATCTGTGGTCCGTGCCACCAGTCAGAGCATGCTGTCCCTGGGATTAATGCAATCTTCACTCAGTCACTAAGAAGACCCCTATCGTCAACAGCTGGCGTTTGGACCCGTTTACCGTTGGACCATAAGGAGCCACTCCAATTTGCGGATTTAAGAATAAGATGTGCAATATGATGTAGTCCTAGGTGGAATTTCCTAAACCCCAAGTGTCAAGAGGAACTCCTCTAAAATAGAAGGGAGAAGGTAAAAGAAAGAGGAAGATACTGTGTGTGAGCTGGTCTGTTCACTTCTCATCTTTTATGTGATGTTTTGAGGAAAGTAACTAGCATTAAACCTCACAGCGAGGGTTCTCTAGTTCACACCCAGCTTCAGGAAAGTGGAAAACAACAGAATGCAGTTTTGCCAGAAAGCTCAGTTTGTGGCACTTATGAAATCCCATCACATTAATTCATGAAATCCCCAAAGGGAAGTGACCCCATATCAGGTGCTCTCCTTTGGGAAACAGCACACACAGCATAGTTTATAGGAAAAATCCTAAGTTTCCAGCTCTCATGTACCAGAAATAGCTAGGGAGCTGAGGAAGTAGGAGCTTCTTATGTTATTATTTTTCCAGAGGACTTAGCATATTTATTTTATCTGGAAATGACTTCGGGGAAAGGCAAGCTACCGCACTCTACCTTGTCAATGTCAGAGGACTTATCATACACAAACACTCAATAATGACTTTAAAAAGTGATTATGAGTGGTGCATTGCTCGATGCAGCACACACTACGGTAATAATCCAAATTGCCTGTAACTTATGAGTATATTTGGCAACAACCACTAGTTTCCACTGTAGTGTGAAATTAACACCACAGGCTGTAGCTGTGGCATTTACTGAGCACAAGGGAGCTGATTATAGCCTCATAAATATAAAGGCAACCTCTGCTATTACTTAATTAGAATCAGTATCTGTGCATAAATTACAGTAGCAATAACTCGTACTGTTATACTTAAAGATTTGTCAGCTTCCTTATACAACAACCCCTTATTTTTCCACATAAACCTATAATTTAGGGAGGTTGTAAGTTGTCTGTAAAAATGGTTCAGAGGGGAAAATTGGCACATGGGAAGCCACTAGTATTTTGTTTCTAAGCAAATTTTTAAAATATCAATCTTGTTCTATTGCTTTTTTTTAAAGACTAAAACTACTATATCTCTAATCCATCCCTAGTAATCAATTGTTTTGGCTACATATGCATGTTTCAATAGCACAAAACTTTATTTTAAAACTAGTGTTGTCTTGGCGCTTTTCCTTCTAGGATGCTTTTTATTATTTTAAGTGTTATAAATCAAACTTTGTACACACACTCCTAATGAGCATTAGATTATTACTCTCCAAACCTATTTTTATTCTTTGCTGATGTGTATAATACTTTTACGTAGTTGTAATCAAATTGCACATTTTCTTTGGGGTCCAGCTTTTAAATTTTTGGCTTAACATTTTTTTAACATGCACATGAGCCCCAACAATACAGTCCACATATGGCTCCGTATTCTATCAATTAATCTTCTAGAATACTTTAGAAAGATAAAATCATCAGAGTCAAATAATATCTTTGCATCATGCAAATATATGTTCCAGTTTAAAAGGTAATTTTTAGCCATAGAAAGAGCCAGTTGTGATAAATCATCAGGAAAATAGTTGATCAAGAATGTGCTACAGGGCTTCCCTGGTGGCGCAGTGGTTGAGAGTCCGCCTGCCGATGCAGGGGACACAGGTTCGTGCCCCGGTCCAGGAAGATCCCACATGCCGTGGAGCGGCTGGGCCCGTGAGCCACGGCCGCTGAGCCTGTGCGTCTGGAGCCTGTGCTCCGCGACGGGAGAGGTCACAACAGTGAGAGGCCCGCGTACCGCAAAAACAAAAACAAAACAACAAAAAAAAAGAATGTGCTACAGATCCATGAAATGAAATGAATCCATTAATTTTTTGGCACTACACTGTATTTTTAAATATCATTTGGCTAAATTAACAATTTTTCAACTGGGTGTTATTCTACTCTGTACATGCTACCTGTTTCATTGACAAAGTTAGAGCCACATCACTGACAAAATAAGAAATTGCATGTAAAAATGCAGGATAGCTTTCTTTCTGCTATAAATTATAGTCAATAACCTTCTTATCCTCCAAATGCATATAGTCAAGGCTTCAGTAGCACAGTATTTTAAAAAATCACATTTTCAAATTTGTCTCTGTACAATTGTTTTAAAATACATCAGGCTGGGCTTCCCTGGTGGCGCAGTGGTTGAGAGTCCACCTGCCGATGCAGGGGACACGGGTTTGTGCCCTGGTCCGGGAAGATCCCACATGCCGTGGAGCAGCTGGGCCCGTGAGCCGTGGCCGCTGGGCCTGCGCGTCCGGAGCCTGTGCTCCACGACGGGGGAGGCCATAGCAGTGAGAGGCCCGCGTACCGCAAAACAAAACAAAACAAACAAACAAAAAGCATCAGGCTGATAATTTAAAATATGGGATATACTATTGCTAATACTAAATTGTTATAATTGTTATTACTGTTGTTGTTGTTTTCCTTTCCAACAAATGCTTTTCCAGCCTACCTTCCCTTGGTGGTTGCTGGGATGTGGGTATCAATGTCAGCAACATAAAGTAAACAAACACTTTTTTCCTCCATACCCAGAAATAGTCATTATTTACTCTGGGCAAATGAAAAGGTAAACAGCTATTTTCAAGCCTGCACTTGACTGTCCCCAGGGATAGACTGTACAAAACTTAAAAAATTCAAGGGCAGATTTTAGCAAAGTAATTCAGCTATTAATATCACAGTTCACCTGCTTTGCTATCTAGGTTGTCTACCTGACTCCAAAACTTAAAACCCACCCACACACCATTCAGATGACAGCCAGCAAGAATGGGCTTCTGGACATTGTATCAGTATACATTGATGCCTGGGCTCATGAATTTGGCTGCTTAAGTGACAGAATTAGGTTGGCTCTGTTTAATCCCATAAAATACTTATAAGCTGTTATGATGATGAGTGGGGAAAAATATTGCTGGACGATGGCAGCTGTAATAAGTGTGTGGGTATGGAAATGCAGAGAAATTACTACAGACAAGCTCAATTTATCCAGAGGGAGGGCAGGATATGGAATTCTGCCTGCACGGAATAATTTCTGGGCTTCTGGTATGACCTTCCTAGCTAAAAAGAAGGAAAAAAGCTTTCTTATTTTATACTTTAGGTTAGAAGTCATCAATTAAGACACTGAAAGGCAATATAATTGCAAACAATGCTGAGCGGGTATATTTTAAGAAATTTGGACCATCTTAGTTTTGGAAGAAAAGTTAGAAGAAGGTTAAAGTTAATCCAACTCAATCCAAGTCAATAGATTATTACAAGTATTTCATTGTAGTAGTGTTTGGTGTGTAAGTGGGGGAAATACGTCAACATAAACCTGCACCCACAGCGTTTCCTCTTTCTAACTCTTCCTTCCTCTAATCTGCTGGGATATGAATGAGAATGCAAATGGCTGAAGGCTGGGGAAGATAAGATAACTGAACATAATGGCGGGTGGGAGTAGAGAGGGGAATTTGAAGAGAAGTTGGGGAGAAAAGAAAGAAAGTGAGAAGGAATTCCTCACAGAGTAAAACATCCTCTAAGATGATTTATTGTGTGATGTGCTTTATAACCTCAAGGGACTACCAGGAAAAATTTGCCTCCCTTAAAGGCTGGTTTTGAGTCAGAGTTATGTTTCTGTTGGGTATATCAGCAAGCTAAGATGGACCATAAGGGCTGCATACGGGTTTATATCTTAGAATGAATGGGCTTGGGATCCTCTGCCTTGTGCATATTTTAGCAGGAAGACACATTAAAAAACAATAAGAAGGGGGCTTCCCTGGTGGTGCAGTGGCTGAGAGTCCGCCTACCGATGCAGGGGACACGGGTTTGTGCCCCGGTCCGGGAAGATCCCACATGCCGCGGAGCGGCTGGGCCCGTGAGCCATGGCCGCTGAGCCTGCGCATCCGGAGCCTGTGCTCCACAACGGGAGAGGCCACAGCAGTGAGAGGCCCGCGTACCGCAAAAAAAAAAAGAAAACAATAGGAGGGCACACAGTCTTAGAGGAAAGAGTCAGGTAATGCCCTTTTGGGTAAGGTTGACAGATTTCGCAAATAAAAATCTAGGATGTCCAGTTAAATTTGAGTTTCAGATACACAACAAATAATTTTTAGCATAAATATGCCCCAAATATTGCATGAGACATACTTATACTAAAATTTATTGTGTATCTGAAATTCAAATTTAACTGGACACCCAAGATTTTTATTTGCTAAATCTGGTGTTCCTACCATGGGGCAGAGTCAAAAACAGGTAAGAGGGGTGTCTAATGGGCAATATCTATTTCATTTCTGAAATCAGAACGTAATTCTGGCGGTGTTACTGGTTCTCGCTCTGCTTTGAAAAAATTAGTTTTTTTTTGTAAGGAACATGAATGTTACTAAGTACTAGACATCTGGTAAGAAGGATAGCATGTTAATATGAAATGATGAAGGCCCAAATGCATACAATTTATAATTCATAAAAATCAATTTCTTTGAAAGCTGATTTAATACAGTTTATCACCAAAAGCCATAAAAGTTCCAAATGACTTTCTAATTTATATGAAGTAGAAATTCTATGATGTGCGTTTTTGAATCTGCCTAAGTATACATCTGCATTTACTGAATTTCCAAAACCACAGTATACTAGGAGAAGTGGTTGTCATATCATCTTTCATGTGCTCTACTGAGAGAATATTTTATTTTTCTTGTTTTTAATAAAGCTAATTACATAATAAAGTCAAATAAATATTGCTGCAGAAAATGGAGAAATATATTTGGCATGTCTTCTGATGTACACGGAATGATACTAACCAAATCACAGCCAGAAATATCCCTTTTGGTACCTTATTACCAAAGATGTGACATACAGAAAATAGCTATTAAAAGATACTGCCTTTGCTCCTCTGGTCCAATCATCACATTGAATTCATATTCTTCAAGTAGCCACAAAGTGCACCAGGCTGTGCTACATGGGATGTGAGTGCCTTCCAGGTGAGGACACTGTTTCTAGGAGCACTTGATCCATGAAATTTCTGCATATCTAAAACATTTTTTTTTCATGAAGCTTCAGCCCCTACTGACACTAATATTTTTAAATGGATGATAATGCTTACTGTAAGTTAGGAATTATGGCTTTTTCCTCCTAATAAGGAAATACCACCTATATGTGCTGCTGCCAGAGATGGCAGGTCAATTTTTACTGTCAAAAGGGCCAAATACTGTTAGCTTTTACCACGTCCACCTCCCTTTGCTTTCAAATGTCCCCTGAAAATCAGTCTGACAGTGAATCACTGTTATGTGTACACTTCCTGCAAGAGTAATGATGATGGTGGTGATTAAGAATAATAATATGTGAATGAAGGTGATGATGATGATGATGATATCAACAGAATATACTTACTGTTTTGGCCTACTCAAGCCTCCCTTCCCACCATTCTTTTGTAATCATACCTCCTTTTCCTTTAGGAACCGCTGTCTCCCTCTCCAAATGGTTTTGGTGAATGTGCCAATTACACAGTTCAACACACTCACACATACGTGTGTGTGTGTGTATATTTATATATGTATATATATACATCTCAGAGATGGGTTCAGCAATGTTCAAGTGACTCAAGCCAGACCAACCTGAGTTTTAAGAACTTGTGCTTTTGTGAATGTGCCTTCAAAGACCCTGTAAGACACTTCATAGACACTGAATGAAAAAGATGTCTTCTCTTTCCTCTGGAGTTACTAAACTGAAATTATGAAGACCTAAAGTTGTCTCTGGTCACGTCCCTGTTCCAATTTAATAACTCATTTACAGTAGGGATCACAAAGCCAATGGCCATTAGGGAAGCAGAGGTGATACTCTCAAACTTCCTGGAGTCTCTTAAGGCCAGTTCTTTACCTCAACACCTCACCCTAGCTCCATGACACATGAACCAATAAATTCCATTTTTTCTTAAGCTAATCTAAGGATTAAATAATATAGCTACCATTTATCAAGAACTAAGTTAGTACTCTAAATTATATATTGATATGACATATACATGTAGAGTTGGAGCTTTTATGCATACCAAAACTCTAGATTATAAGTGTCAGAACACCATTGTAACCATTATTCTCAAAATACATAACTGGATACAAATAATTTTAAAAATAATTCTTTTTCTCCTACTGTCTATTCAAAATGTACAGAGAACAGTATGGAGGTTCCTTAAAAAACTAAAAGTAGAACTACCATATGGCCCAGCAATCCCACTACTGGGCATATACCCTGAGAAAACCATAATTCAAAAAGAGTCATGTACCACAATGTTCATTGCAGCACTATTTACAACAACCAGGACATGGAAGCAACCTAAATGTTCATCGACAGATGAATGGATAAAGAAGATGTGGCACATGTATACAATGGAATATTACTCAGCCATAAAAAGAAACAAAATTGAGTTATTTGTAGTGAGGTGGATGGACCTAGAGCCTGTCATACAGAGTGAAGTAAGTCAGAAAGAGAAAAACAAATACTGTATGCTAACACATATATATGGAATCTAAAAAAAAAAAAAAATGGTAATGATGAACCTAGTGGCAGGGCAGGAGTAAAGATGTAGACATAGAGAATGGACTTGAGGACACGGGGAGGGGGGAGCGGGAAGCTGGGGCGAGGTGAGAGTAGCATGGATACATATACACTACCGACTGTAAAATAGTCGGCTGGTGGGAAGCAGCAGCATAGCACAGGGAGATCAGCTCAGTGCTTTATGATGACCTAGACGGGTGGGACAGGGAGGGTGGGAGGGAGGCTCAAGAGGGAGGGGATATGGGCATATATGTATGCATATGACTGATTCACTTTGTTGTACAACAGAAACTAACACAGTATTGTGAAGCAATTATACTCCAATAAAGATTAAAAAACAAACAAAAAACCAAAATGTACTCATGAAAAGAGACTATCTCTTTGTGGATTGTTTCAGCAAATTCTCAGGGAAGATTCTAATTGGCTAGACTTGGGTTATCTGCCTATATCAGAATGAACCACTGTAGCCGAGTACTCTGGTCCCCTGGGTCATGTGAGCATTCCTATTGTCAAACCTTGTAGAATACGAATAGGAAAGGGTGGTTCCCTAAAGAGACGCCATGCAGGCCAAGAAATTAAATGTATCACTACAACAGCATCACTTCATTTGTTTTTCCTTCTCATTCTTATGAAGTAATATCTACCTTTATTTTGCAGGTTAGAAAAAGAGCCTTATAAAAGGTCAGTCATTTGCTCAAGTAACTTGGTTAGTAAAGAGAAGTTGGCTTTCAAACCCAGGTCTATCTGATTCCAAAGCTCCCTGATACTATCTGGGAAGATAATGGCAGGAGGGCGTCACTGGTACCTGATTGCCTGTGGTGGCTGCAGCACAGAAGCTGGCACATGGCTGCGTGGGGTTATGGAGTGAACATTTGGGAAGAATCTGCTCATCAGATTTGGAACCAACCAGTTCCTGTCCAGGAAAGTGGATGAGGTGACTACATGAAGAAAAGGAGTTTCAAGTTGTGCTTAATGGAGACAGCAGCCTCCATGGATGGAGGACAGCGGGCAGGAAGATTAGTTCATCAGACAGACAGTCAAATGCCAAATTAGTGAGGAGGATGGTTGAAGCAAAAGGACTTGGATGGGGCTTCCCTGGTGGTACAGTGGTTGAGAGTCCGCCTGCCGATGCAGGGGACACGGGTTCGTGCCCCGGTCCGGGAAGATCCCACATGCCGCAGAGCGGCTGGGCCCGTGAGCCATGGCCGCTGAGCCTGCGCATCCAGAGCCTGTGCTCCGTACGGGAGAGGCCACAACAGTGAGAGGCCCGCGTACCGCAAAAAAAAAAAAAAAGGACTTGGATGAATCTGGCAGCTCTAAGGAAGTGAACTCAGGAGGCAAGTTACAAGCACAGCACTTCCTAAGATGATCCTAAAAATTATTTACTTTCTATTGGTTCCTAAAAAAGTTCGAAGCATTCAATTCCTCCCAGAGTCAAGAGTCATCATCCAGGAATGAGTTTTCACAACATTTAGCCACAAATTAAAATGTTAACCTTTTCATTGCTGGAGGCATGAGAGGAACCTATGAGGGCAGTCAGGGCATCAGGGCACAGAAGAGGAGTAAGTGGGAACATGGGGCAATGGTTGGTTACCAATTAGCAGGGTAGCATTCCCATATTTTAACAACTAGTACGACCATCATGGGTATTTGCCTGTTGACTAGAAGCTTTGACTTCACCCCTTTCCTCATGAGAGTCTGCAGCCAGCAGCTACTTTTCACTACAACCCCCTACTTCTTGCTGCCAGGCTTCTTGGGAGTCTGGTCTATTCCAGGTACACCAGAAAAAAAGAGGCTGAAATCCAGACATACAACTGTTCAAATGTGGCCAAAGCAGGTTCTTAACATTTTCTAGACATGAAGGCATTTCTCTGATGTTTGTTCTCATTAATCTTGCCTTTTTGTCTTTTTCTCAGTGTCTATGTCTCCATATTTCACTAGGGGCTGAAGTTGAACTAAAGGCTCACACCAGATGCTCATGCATATTTCTGCATGTGTACTTGAAAGGAAACCCTTTGAAAGGAAGTGGTCCCTACTAGGCCAAGCTGTGGGAGGAGAAAGTAAAGTCTGAAAGGTTGAAATGAAGGACAGAGATACAGACAGGTACTGCAGAAGAGTTGGGAGGAGACTGGGAGAGAGTTGGGACGTCAGTTACATCCATTAGAGTTAGGCAGAAATGCAACAGGTCATGCCCAAATAAATTAGAAAAATCAGTGGTGTACAACAACTGGGAGTTATAGAGGAAACAGAATCCAGGATGCAGAGAAGTGTCTAGAAACCAGATTTATAGATCCTCAGTGGAAGCAGAGAAGTAGAGAGATATTGCACCACAGTCAAGGTATTTTATGAGCTGAGCTGCAGAGAACCTGGTATCTCAGCCCCCATGGCACTTAAATTCTTATGTTCATATAGGTCTCCCCCAAAGAAAGGTAGATGAAGTCAAACTGGATTAGATTAGACTGGATTAAATTGGAATGGATTGGACTAGACTGGATTGAATTGAATTGAATTGACCTCCAGTGGCTGAAGAGACAGGCAGTTCTCAATAACTATAGCCAGAGAGAGAAGAAAAATCACACAACTTTCCACAGTCTGAGAACAGGTTGGAAGGGGAAAAAGAAAACATTTGATTTCTTAATCACAGGTTTTGGCCCCAAGCATCTTGTGTTTAATGTCGGAAAACACTATCTGGTCTGCCAACTTTCTGTTTTGCACGACTGCCCAAATGCGTTACAGCTGTTCAGTTTGAAAGCTCCTGATTCTAAACCAACTATGTATCTTGTTCTTATGATGTGAATGCCCTATGAACATTTATGTTCTTTTCTGGAGGAATTTCATATCTTCCCTTTCAGAAATCAATTCTTCAATAAGCCAGAGTTGCACATGTCCCCAAATTCTGTTACTACAGGAGTTAGTCATCATAGAATCCTTTGAGGCTTTCACTTCTAGTGCCTGCAGACACGTTTTCCGCAGGATCTCAGAGTACATCTACACGAGGACAATCCAACAGTATGTCCAGGAATATGCTGCAGTTTGCCAGAAACACAGTAAAAAGGACTTTCCTGGTTGAGTTCTTTTTGCATTTCTTCCTTTATTTTTTGCCTCTTTGTCCCTATACATAGAAACCTTCTGAGATTTCCTTACAAATCTAATGAACCTGAGATGACTATATATTGACCATCTACCATATAAATAATGTTAGAGTTCAGCTGGGCATGAGACATGAAGTTTTATGGGTCATATATAACCAAATATAGCTAGAAGGAAAGGAAGACTAGAGCTGGGACCTTATAAAGTTCAGTTCCAGGGCCAGGGACTGAAGGGTTTCTGCTCTAGAAGTCCTCTCCAGTGGAATGCAGGAAGAATTCTACTCTAGATGTTATTTTAATGGTTATCAGTCCATTCCAGTAGCCTGGTGGACAAACAAAATTGAAAAGTCACAGAAAGCTTAGACACATGGAAAAGGCAGTACCAGTGGAACCAATTGGGTAGCATCTTCATCCAGTTCTACATGTGCATTCAGAATTCTAGCCACGTTTTTGAAAAAGAAACAGCTTAAGCAAGGAAGGCCAACTGCTCTTACAGCCACTCTTTTGGATTCAGAGGAGTGTTCTAAATAGAATTAGCAATAGAAACTGAAAGAGAAAACCATGAGAGGGTGAAGGCAGGCGCAAGGTCTTAGTGTTAATATTGATGCCTTAATCTAAAGAATAAATAAGTAAACAGAATTAGCATACCAAAATCTGTCCTGGATACGGTTGTCAGCAAAAGACACTGGATTCTATGTAGGATCCTAGCAACATCCAGATCTCACTTGGGAAGGGCCAAGTCTATTCACAATTAGGACCAAGACAGGAACTGGCCGGGCTTCCCTGGTGGCGCAGTGGTTGAGAGTCCGCCTGCCGATGCAGGGGACATGGGTTTGTGCCCCAGTCTGGGAAGATCCCACCTGCCACAGAGCGGCTGGACCCATGAGCCATGACCGCTGAGCCTGCACATCCGGAGCCTGTGCTCCGCAACGGGGGAGGCCACAGCAGTGAGAGGCCCGCGTACCGCAAAAAAAAAAAAAAAAAAAAAAAAAGACAGGAATTGGCCCTACAGGTTTTCGGAATTAGGGCACCAACTCTGAGCAACCAGAGGATTCAGAGGTAGAAAAACAAGGAAGGTGCTGCCAGTTGGCTCATTCCAAATACCGTGATGTAGATCAACATCAAACAAGAAACAGTAAAGTATTAAGGACACAGTGAACACCAGAATTTAATAGTGTGGATCTTTCAAATCAGTGATTCTCAATGTTTAATATGCACAAGAATCACCCGAGGATCTTGTCTAATTGTAGATTCTGATTCAGTAAGTCTAGGGGAGGGCTTGAGGTTCTGAATGTCTAAGAATTTCCCAGGGGATACTCTTGCTGCTGGTCCACAGAAGACACTGTGACTAGGAGGGTCTAGAGCAATGGCTCTCAACTTTGGCTGCATATTAGCTTTAAACAATGCTAATGCCTGGGTCCCATTCCCAGAGACTCTGATTTAATTGGTCTGGATTGGGCTATGTTTTCTGATGGTCTAAAAGCTCCCCCAGGTAATTCCATTTAGGAATCCATTTAGGGCCATTTCAATTGGTTCTCAATGGATTTTAGGACAATGTTTTTGTTTTTAAAAAATTTAATCTGACCAATAAGTTCTCTATTGATAGTTACAGGTGTTGTAAGTGTTTAGAGTCCTAGGCACTCTGGGTATTTTTTCAATCCTGACACATTTCAGGATAGTAAATCCTGTTTAATTTTTTGTTTTGTAATTTGATTTGATAGTGATAACATTGCGTAACTCAGAGGGTTTTTTTGTTTCATTTGCCTTTAACTTTTTTTTTTTTACCTACTGTAAAAAGAACCTTAGAGTAATAGGTAGATTGGAAATTTATATGTTCCCTTTCTTTTAAAAACCAATTCTTGGCTTCAGCAGTCTTCTCACAGCCCTCTCCTATTGTGTTCATTAACTTGGGTTGCTTGGATTGCACCCTAATGATGTGTTTGTTCTCTTATTACCCTTCCAGATTCGAGCCAACTCCAAGAGCACATTCTTAGGAAGCTGATGCCTTTGTTTAATTCTGCATATTTCTTCTCTTAGAGAGAAAAGGCAAGTGAGGACAGTTATCAGTTACAAGATGTGTGGAACACATAGATAGTCTAGCACTCTACTGGGAAGATCCTTTGTGTGAAGAAGATCCAGGAACTTTACACTTACATCACCTATTCTCTCAAATCTTATTCCTTCCCAACCTCCCTACCTCCCTACCTCCTCCACTCCCATCCCACCCCTACTTTCTCTCATCCCAGAACAGAAGCGTTCCATCAATTAAAAGATTGACTTATGAGGCCTTTGATTCTCTATTAAGCTGATTTTTTTTTTCTTACTTACTGTTGTTCTGTAGCATTTTAGAAACTACTTCATTCTAGGCACGATGCCTACAATTGGGGTTGGCTGCAACCAAAGGAATCTTGGTTTTATCCTTTGGGTATGAAAAGCTTGGTTTCTCCTAGGCAGAGATGAGTTAAATATAAGTATGCTTTTCTTTACAAGATTGTTTTAAAATAAATAGTTAATACAAAGATATAATGTTGTTTCTCAAAGGACCTTGCTATGCACTGATTTTCAGACTATAGATCATTCCCCATTCGTGGATTGTGAAATAAATTTGGTGATTCTTGACCAGCATTGTCTTTAATAGATGAGGATGGAAGATGGAAGACAAAATATCAGAGAATCTCTCACATTGTACGTGTAAGAATAATCTTTTTTTGACACACAAATTTTTCACACAAATTTTTACTGTGAGTTGTGTTTAAAAGGATTAAAAGCCACTGTCCCAAAGCAATCATCCATCAGTACACCTTTATTCAAAGTCTTCCAAAACTATGATAATGCAATGATAATTTATTATGATTTTAAAATCTTCAGATATCAGCCTGCTGTTTTGGCACAAAAAGGCAATAGGGTTGTGTGTGTGTGTGTGTGTGTGTATGTGTGTGTACACACACACACCTCTCACAGATTAAAACCCCAAATTTCCATTTTTAATCAGATTTAAACATTGGATTTTATTTAGTTCACTTTTATGCAGTCTCCTCATTGCCTACTGGGCTTCCTAACCACACAGCTTTTTCTCCTCTGCAGTTTACATTTATTTTTTCCCCAATCACTTCGAGACCCTCTTTAAAGTTTTTTGAAGCTGTATTTTCCTTTTTAGGAGAAAGGAAATATCAGTAGTTCTTATAATCAAAGGGTCAAAAGGAAGTGAAATCCCATAGTTCGGTAGGGTTCTGGACTGCTGCTACCTCTGAGAGTTCACAAAGGCTTCCCAAGGGATAGAATGATTTGAAGGGAATCAAATTGGATCCTCATCCTTCACATATTTTCTTTCCTAAAATTGATTGGACTGGCAACATGTAAGAGTCAAACCATCCCTTTCACAATTGTCCTCTTCCACTCTACAAAAAGGTAGCATAGGTTCCACTGCATCTTAATATGGTGCACTGCTCCAGGTGTAAAAACTCGTAACACTGAATGAATTCAAAACACCGGTGTCGGTTTGGGACAGTGAACGACCTTAATAACTGAATAACAAACCCGTGTGCATATCAGGTAATTCCCAAGTCATGCTTTCCAAAAATTGAAAAAGCAAAACTGTGCTGTCAGATTCTAGATCATTAAAAATAATTTTTCAAAATACATCATGTGATTTTTGACAAATAGATCAAAAGGAGTTCCAAACAATGAGTGACATTATTGTAACAAAAGTCTATGTATTCTCATCTACTTAATAGGTAAGCCCTTACTGATTACATCTATAAAAGTAAAAAACTAGAATAAAAAATATGCTGAGCCTTTTCTCATTCTGGAAATGAGAAGTACTTATTCATGATAATGTGAATTAATCAGGAAAAATGACTATATCCACCTCATTAAATGATTCATTTTCAATACACTTCCACATTTTATATTTAATACTTTTCAAATTTTGTGATAGATTTATACTGCTTTGAGTAACTTGCTGTTACTAATGATCATAATGATAAATCAATAAAAATAAAGTTAACCTTTAGAGCCTTTAGAGTTACAGGAAATATATTGCTATTTCAATTTACTTTCATATATATTTTTTACATAGAGTTAATCAATAAAGACAATTAATTAAAGACTTTCCAGTGTAGGGAATTCCCTGGTGGTCCAGTGGTTAGGACTCCCTGCTCTCATTGCCAAGGGCCCTAGTTTGATCCCTGGTAAGGGAACTAAGATCCTGCATGCTGTGCGGCATGGACAAAAAAAAAAAACCTCATAATAAAATAAATAAATAGAACATCAACATTATTTAAACAAAAAGACTTTCCAGCCTAAATATATATTACATTAGGATAAAATTCAGAGGGGGAAATGCAATGAAAATATACTACTAAAGATAGCTTACTCATGTATTTTTTAATGGATGGTAATAGGTATAAATTCATATTATATTTAGATTCCATTGGGTAAATGTTTTAAAGTGTTGCAATAGTTTAATTTTACATATGATACTTATATCTTTTGCAGTTATTTAATCTTTTGAGAGGCTGCTCTCAACCTCTGAGATGCTTTGCATTCTGTCTATGCAATGTGTATCTCTCTAAATAAACTCGCTTTAACCTAAAAAAAAATCTTTTGACAAATAAAATTGCATACTTAAAATATAAAAAGGGGTATTTATTGAAAGCAAGTTTTCAAATTTTTTAGGAGGAACATAAACAAAAATATTTAAGGTCACTGATCTAGACTTCTCACAGCCTATTATTGTCAGAAATCTGTAAGGTCATCCCAATATAAGAATATGTTTTTCTTCTACAAAATTGTTTTATGAATATTCTATGCTATACTTTTCCTAAGGGTAAAGTATATGCTGAATACAGCCTCTCATCACCCAGACTTGCCTTAGCTGGCATGCTGAAACTGGCTGGAGTAGTAACTAGCAACATTGACCAGAATAAGCAACACAAAATGAACTTCACAACAACTTCATAATTCAGGATGCATTTAACAGATGGAGATGATTAACAGTATGGGACATTTGGCATTAAAATATTTTAATCAATTATTGATAACTAGGCAGCCTGTTTTGGGAAGTACATGCACCATCAACTGGTAAACGAAATGAAAAAAATTTCAAAAAATGTTAAAAGTTAGAATTTGTTCCACTGTTCAAGACCTTGCACTGAACACATATATTTATTGCCTTTTCTCAGATATCCCTTAAAGTGATGGCAGAGATACATAAAGGTATTTTTCCTAATAACAAAGGAAACGGATGTGGGGGAACACTAATGGGTGAGAGTTTTTAAAACTTTCTGAAGAAACAAAAACCAATGGAAACAAATAGAGGAAACTATATTTTCAGAGGGTACCTCAGCCAAACAGGGAGTCAGGCAAAACCCCAAAGAGGCTATGGATTCAAAAGTGAAAAAAGCGCAGGAAAAAGGGGGATTACATTGAAAATCTATGCAATGAACTGCTACCATATTATCTTTCTCCAGGTAGAACTAAATAAAAGGGTATTTCTTTAAGAAAATGTTGGGAAGGAAGAAAACTTTTCTCTACTTTTCTAGGTTCTTCTCACTGGTCTAAGAATTAAATTGACAAGACCCAGATTAACAGGAGAAAATAAAATTTAATTTTGTATGTATGACAACCCTACATACATGAGAGGGTCAGACAGTCCACATACACAAGAAGTTCAAACACAGAAAGGTAAAATAATCCACATGCCAAAGTGACACATCTTGAGAAGCCTGTTCTGAACCTCTACAAAAGAAATTAATTTTTTCTAGTTTTTATTTTTGTTCTCTTTTGATCTCTTTTTGAATTATCTCTTTCCCTGTGAGTCAAATTTTCCTAGTTTAATTTTAGTTAGCTTAATTACATTTCATGTTGCAGGCTGTCCACGAATGCTTAATGATCCTTGGTTATCTGTTCTCATTTAAGCATAGGTGAGTTTTGCACAGTAAAGGAAACCATCGACAAAACAAAAAGACAACCTACTGAATGGGAGAAAATATTTGCAAACAAAATGACCAATAAGGGGTTAATATCCAACATATGTAAACAGCTCATACAACTTAACATCAAAAAAACAAACAACCCAATAAAAAAATAGGCAGAAGACTTGAATAGACATTTTTCCAAAGAGGAAATGCAAATGGCCAACAGTCACATAAAAAGATGCTCAACATCACTAATCGTCAGGGAAGTATAAATCAAAACCACAATGAGATTTCACCTCACACCTGTCAGAATGGCTATCATCAAAACGAACATGAATAACAAAGGGTGTGGGTGTGGAGAAAAGGGAATCCTTGTACTCTCCTGGTGGGAATGTCAACTGGTGCAGCCACTGTGGAAAACAGTATGGAGATTTCTCAAAACTCTAAAAATAGAACTACCACATGACACAGCAATTTCACTCCTGGGTACATAGCTGAAAAACACAAAAACACTAAATCAAAAAGATACATGCACCCCAATGTTCATAGCAGCATTATTTACAGTTGCTGAGATATGGAAGTAACCTGTTTATCAACAGATGAATGGATCAAGAAGATGTGGTACATATATTGATATATATATATATACATACACACACACACACACACACACACACACACACACAATGGAATACTACTCAGTTATAAAAAAGAATAAAATTTTGCCATTGGCAACAGCATGAATAGACTTGGAGGGTATTATGCTAAGTGAAATAAGTCAGAGAAAAATAAATACTGTATGATATCACTTATATGTGGAACCTAAACAATACAACAAACTAGCAAAACTAACAGAAAAGAAGTAGACTCACAGATATGAGAACAAACTATTACCAATGGGGAGAGGCATTAAGAGGTATAAACTATTATGTATAAAATAAGCTACAAGGACATACTGTACAACACAGGGAACATAGCCAATATTTTATAATATCTATAAATGGAATATAACCTCTGAAAATTGTGAATCACTATACTGTACACCTGTAACTTATAAAATATTGTACATCAACTATAGCTCAATTAAAATAATAAACAAAATAGGTCTTCCCTGGTGGCACAGTGGTTGAGAGTCCGCCTGCCGATGCAGGGGACACGGGTTCATGCCCCGGTCTGGGAAGATTCCACATGCTGCGAAGCGGCTGGGCCCGTGAGCCATGGCCGCTGAGCCTGCGCTCCGCAACAGGAGAGGCCACAACAGTGAGAGGCCCGCGTACCGCAAAAAAATAAATAAATAAAAAATAAACAAAATAAAATAAAATTCAGGAAAATCTAAAAAAAAAAATGTGATAGAAGGGCTGAGCAGAAGCTCTGTGTATGTGAATGGGGTTTGCCAATTACAAGGTTTTGCTTTAGGCTAAACAAATTAGGAAGCATCTTTTACACTTGGACAGGCCCAAATTTCAGAGTAAGGAGGACTTTGCTCTGGGGTTTTTTTTTTTTTTTTTTTTTTTGCGTTACGCGGGCCTCTCACTGTTGTGGCCTCTCCCGTTGCGGAGCACAGGCTCCGGACGCGCAGGCTCAGCGGCCATGGCTCACGGGCCTAGCCGTTCCGCGGCATGTGGGATCTTCCCAGACTGGGGCACGAACCCGCATCCCCTGCATCGGCAGGCGGACTCTCAAGCCCTGCGCCACCAGGGAAGCCCCAGCTCTGGGGTTTTAATAGCCATGCTTGAACGCACATTGGGAAAACTTCTAAGATTATAGGACAAAGAGAAAAAGAGACAGAAAAATATGAGAGTACAGAAAAATGAAAATAAAGATTTACTTAGGAGGTCCAATGTCTATCTGATTTAAATTTTAGAAAGACAGAATAGAGAAAATGAAAGGGAAAATTTCAGAGAAACAGAAGTAAATTTTCTAGACCTAAAGAAGAACATGGATATCTATATGAATGGATCTCTTGAGTGCCCAGCTGAATGAATGGATATGGCCCTACAGACACACCACCATAATATTTCAAAAGATCAAGGATAAACCAAAGATCCTAAAAGCTTTCAGGTCATGTACAAAAAAACCCCACAAAAAACAGTGGCCCCAATTTTTCATCAGCAACTGAATGCTAGAAAACTAAGCAGTGCTGTCAAAGTTCTGAGAGGACTACGTTCAGCCAAACTACCAATCCTGTATGAAGACAGAATAAACATACTTAGAGAAATGGAAGACTCGGAATTCTTGCCTCCCAGTATACCTTCTGGGAAGTAGCCTGAAGATAGACTTGTGATGTTGTGATTTATAAGAAATATATATTTAGCTCCCATCCCTGTTCCTGGCATAGGAACCCTTCCTAAATGATGAAAGCAAAAACGTGTCTTTTGTTATCTGAAGGGAGTGACTTTAGGAAAGCACCTAAAGATGGGGGCTGGTTGCCAGGAGAACCAACCTTGTGATTAGAGGGTTGGAACTTTCAGTCCCACCTCCACCCCCAACATCTGGGAAGAAAAGAGGCGCTAGAAGTTGAACCAATCATCAAGGCCAATGATTTAATCAATCATGTAATGAAGCTTCGATAAAAACCCAGAAGGAGAGAGTTCGGAGAGATTCCAGGTTGGTGAACATGAGAGATTTGGGGAGAGTGGTGAGCCTGGAGAGAGCACAGAAGCTCCAGGCCTTTTCCCCATACCTTGCCCTATGCATGTCTTCCATCTGGCTGTTCCTGAGTTGTTGCCTTTTATACAAATCTGGTAATCCAGTAAGTAAAATGTTTCTCTGAGTTCTGTGAACCACTCTAGCAAATTAAACCTGAGGAGGAGGTCACTGGAACCTCTGATTTATAGCTGATTGGTTAGAAGCACAGGTTAACCTAACCTGATTGGTTAGAAGCACAGGTTAATCTAACCTGATTGGTTAGAACCTGAGCTTGTGATGGGTGTCTGAAGTGGAGGTGGGGAGGAGAAGTCTTATGGGAATGAGCCTTTAACCTCCAGGATCTGATGCTGCCTCTGGATAGATAGTGTCAGAATTGAGTTGAATTACAGGACACCCAGCTGCTGTCAGAGAACTGTTTGTTGGTGATGTGGGAACCGCTCCATGCACGCACACATTAGAAATTGTCTCAGAACACCTTTTAGACTTCAGGAAAATGTGAGAGTAAACCCCGAAAGAAGAAAACATGGGATCCAGGAAAACAATAAATCTAATCCAGAGGAAGGGAAGGGAAGAGAAGGGAAGTCCTGAGATGATAACTTCACAACAGGAATAAAACAAACCTCAGATTCTGGGAGATCTCTGTGGGAAAAAAAAAAAGTTGAAAGGCTTCCAATTCCTCTCAACCTTTCTCATATCATGGCACAAATAAAAATGGTAACCTATATCAGGCACACTGGAGTAAATGCAGGAAGCTGCATGAACCTGGAAGCCAACCTCTGTATGTTCTGTGAGCCTTGGGCCCCCCGGGTGAGCTGAGGGCTGACTGACCAAGAACCTGGCTGACGTGGAAGCCATTCATGAAGTCAGTTGTTGGGAATTTCTAAATTACACAGTGTGGTTAAAAGCTTGGAATAACTTGATTATATAATTGGTGGCTTACTTTTTTAGAGAGAGAGAGAGAATCCAATCAAACTTTTGACAGGGATTATTTCTTTGGTGTGATACTGACTCATAGAGGAAAAAAATGTAATCTGAGGACACTATTTGACTCTTCGCAGCAGAAAATATTTACGTAGTCATAATATGATATTATTACTTATTGATTTTCACCTTTTAGAGTCAACAAGGGTAAATAAATCAAGGGAAAAGATATAAAATGTAAATATTCTTAGTATTGACAATATTAAAAGAAAGATATAACTGATGAAGATTGAGAGGTAAAAAGAGGATGAGGATCGTGAAGGGAGGACTAATGACTTTATCTTACGAATTTGGGAACCAAGAGATACTGTCTATAAAGTGAGAGCCTTCCCTCAGATTTCTGCCACTGCCCTCAGCTACTGAGCTCCCAAAGAAGTAGAGTACCAAGTCTCACTTTCTGGATGTTCTTGACTGAGAGAGAAGCAATAGGAAAAGAAGCACCAAGGCACCAAAAGGTAGAAATTAAAAGCAACTGAAAATGACATTGGAAAAGTTTGCAAGAAAGGAAAAGACTTAAGGAAGAAAGATTTCATATTTCTGTTGCCAAATTGCTATTAGGAATTAAATAAATGCTAAATGCTGAGAGAGGGAGAGAGGGAGAGAGGGAGAGAGGGAGAGAGAGAGAGAGAGAGAGGGAGAGAGAGAGAGAGAGAGAGACCATCTGTGATTTATGAAATAAGAAACAGAGATTTAAAAATCCTTTTTGAAGATTCATGGAGGGACTATGAGAGTAGCAGAGACACAGAGGAGGTCGGTAGTGATATAAGATAGCTAAATTCTCATGATTCATGGCAGGAAGTCAAAAGGCAATGTCTAATTTTGATATATTAAGAAACTGCACCATAAGCATACAATTCAGACAGAAGTAACCACCAGAAGTAAAAAATTGAAGAACTTTCCTACTGTGTCTCCAGTACCTAGAATAGCAACTGGCTGATGGTAAGTGCTCAGTAAATACCTGCTGAAAGAATGAATTTGCTGAATAATGAGCAGGAATGGGGGAGGGGATAAGGGAACTTCACACTGTTGCTTACATTCATTGTAAGCCTGCAATAGTTCCATTTGCCCCTCTTTCCTTACAAACAGAATTCAGATTCCTACTCTGCAGGGAATGTGATCCCATCTCTAACAAGAAGTAAATCTTGATTAGTCTAATGAATCATGGTATTCCTACATCTCTAACCAGTGACTGGATTAAAGGATGTCATATGGCCCAGTTCTGTCCAATGAGATATGAAAGGAGGATTCTTGGAAGACTGCTTTCCTCTTTCCTCTCTCAAAATTGACATGTCTGAATTTGATGCCTGCACTGTATAACCACCAAGAGGAAGCTAGACTGAGGAAAAAACTAACATCCACAGAATGGCAGGGCATGGAAAGAACCTGAAACCTTCCTGACATCACTGAGCTCTCAGTTAAACAGCCCTATCTCAACACGTCTTGTATGAGAGATAATAAACTTTCCTTTTTGTTCCAACTAGTTGAGTTGAGGGCTACTGTTATTTGTTCTCAAAGCAAAACAACAGTAAAGATCCTTCTGTATTTTTTGATATAAATAAACATATGCTTATGCTCATGTTTATGAAAATTAAAAATAAAATAAAGCTGTATATAATTTCATCCAATTACAATAGAGGAGCATTTTTTTTATTTTTGAATTTTATTTTATTTTTTTATATAGCAGGTTCTTATTAGTTATCCATTTTATATACATCAGTGTATACATGTCAGTCCCAACCTCCCAATTCATCCCACCACCCCCACCCCCCGCCGCTCTCTCCCCTTGGTGTCCCATACGTTTGTTCTCTACTTCTGTGTCTCTATTTCTGCCCTGCAAACCGGTTCATCTGTACCATTTTTCTAGGTTCTACATATATGCATTAATATACTATAATTGTTTTTCTCTTTCTGACTTACTTCACTCTGTATGACAGTCTCTAATAGAGGAGTATTTTTTTTAAATCGGTGTTTAAATAGTTGTGTCCTCTAAATTTTGGTAGCCAGGTTTCAAGCCCCAGTTATTCTCTCTTTTATTTCCACTTTGATTCTTGTCTTCCAAGACAAATTTTTAAAAAGCCCTTCCCCTCCAGTTTGATAACCTCAGAAATTTCATCACAATAAACTCTAGTTGAAAGGGGCACCTCTTCCTGGAAACAAAAAGGAAAGTAGAGAATATGGCTACATTTGCCTAGTTTCCCTATCATGATATTTATTCTTTCAACAAAATGTGAGACAAAGTCAACAGTTGAGAGGGAATGGAAGAAAATGAGTGCAAGATATGAAGAGAAAGGAGAAGGCATAAAATAATCATCTCAAAGACTAAAAGAAAGAAATTACAGATGTAAAAGAATTTTGAATGAGATACTTCCTATTTTCAGAATTGCAGTTAGGTCCCAAAAGCCTAGAGAATTGATGGGTCTGCCAGATGCTTGTATGAAGGATCTATAAAAAGATAGCAAAATGGCTAGTAATCACCACGTTCTCTAGCCTATAGAATTACAACCAACGTTTAAGAATTCACAGAGGAGGACTGTTTGAAAGGGAATTTCGAGGAAAGATGGAGTTTTGAATGGTTAATTTTACTACCTTCGCCATAGATAGCAGAAGGTTGGTAGGGCTCCAAGAGAGCCATTAGAGGGAGCCTCGAGAAAAAAAAAAATGTAGAGCTACAGGCACTTGTTTCCTGCTTTCACCTGCTCATAATAAGAGAAAAAGAAAAGAGCTCAGTATTGGAATCAGACCAAGGTGTTGATCCAGCAGACCAAGGATGTGTACTGTTTATTGCAGGATACCAGTGGTCGCCGTAGAGGGGAGTCAGATATGAATATTCTTACAGCATCTTTGCTCAAATAATTCTTTGCCTTTAAGGTTGAAGAAACTCCAAGTTCAAAAGGCTGTTGATGTATATCTTGTCATGGTATTGGTGGAGTTGGTGGGTGCAGAAACTGAGGTGGTGGGTCACAAGAGTTTGCTAACTCTAACAGGGCAAAGATTCCCTCTGCTGGGGGAGGAGGTCACTGAAAACCCTGTTGTGGGGGTTACTAAAGAGAAACGAAGAGCCAGCATTTGAATACCTGACCTGACGGAGGTTAACGTCAGGTTCTCAGACAAGAGAGAACTTTCATTAGCCTTAGCTAAGTGAAATGGTCTTTCCCCATTGTCACTCATCCTCTCCTGATCTTGACCCTCCAGGATCCAACAGAAACATAACAAGGGGCTTGGGGTAGAGAAGTGGAAGAGCAAAGTGAAGAAACACTGCAAATACAGACTATGCTCTACTCCTCTACTGAATATCCTCAAACCATGGGTCAGCTGTGCTGGGGAAGAGGAGAAACTTTTAATTGAATGATAAGCTCAAGGTGTAATTGAGACTGGACTACACTTTTTTTCTTTGACCTGAGAATGTGTTTGTTTATAGTTGAAAGTGGTCAGAATTCATGAAATATGCCTGAGAGGCCATCAGTGAGTGAGGAAGAGAACTCCTACTCATTGGGTTGGAAAGCGGTGACTGGAGAGAAGAAACAGCTTTCCTGCTTTGTCCCTATGGAGAAAAGCCCATTCATTAAACTTGCCATACTCGGTGAAAGCATTGTAAATAACAGGATTGTCAGACAGTAACTATTTTGGGTTTCTAGTTATGGATTTCAAGTGAAGCCAGTCAGCTACATTGTGATAGTCCCCCCAAATATTCTGCTCCTTCAGTATTGGAACAGAAGAAGTGAACGATTTGGTTTGACCAATGTTAGAATTTTGCTATACAAATAAATAAAAAGGGAGTGAGAGGTGAACTATTGCTATTTTCAAGAAAGCAACTACAATGATGGATTATGAATGGAATCTGAGTTGAGTGAGAAGGAAAACACAGACAGTAGGGGGATGAAGAGTGAAAAGGAAGTAGAATTATAGAGCAAAGGCTCAATAAGGCAAGAACTGTTACAGTTAAGAAGCTACAGGAAGTAACTGGAAGAATAAATTGCAAAGGTCCAAGAGTGATTTATTACTTGAAACAGAAATTTCAGAGGTGATACAACTTCTGATGAGGGCAAGATTTAGGGTAAGATTGGTTGGGTGAAAATTTTTTGGGAAGCAAGGTAATTAAGAAACTGATCAGGTTAAAAGTATATTGTGGACTGGTTAGAACTAGTTTGAGTTAGTTTAAATGAGTTGGACCAATTTTTTTCAGTTTAAACCAGTTTGATTCGTGCTGAACTAATAGATCTATCAGTTTTTAATTTTATACCTCATTGATTTCATCAACCATGAAATAAATATGAACTTGTTTTACCTAATTTAAAATTATTTACATTGGTGCAGCCACTATGGAAAACAGTACAGAGGATCCTCAAAAAATTAAAAATAGAGTTGCCATATGATCCAGCAATCCCACTTTGGGCATATATCCAGAGAAAACTATAATTCTAAAAGATATATGCACCCCAATGTTCACTGCAGCACTATTTACAATAGTCAAGACATGGAAGCAACCTAAATGTCCATCGACAGATGAATGGATAAGGAAGATGTGGTACATATATACAATGGACTACTACTCAGCCATAAAAAAGAATGAAATAATGCCATTTGCAGCAACATGGATGGATCTAGAGATTATCATACTAAGTAACATAAGTCACACAGAGAAAGACATACCATATAATATCGCTTATATGTGGAATCTAAAATACAACACAAATGAACATATCTACAAAAGAGAAACAGACTCACAGACATAGAAAACACACTTATGGTTGCCAAGGGGGTGAGGGTAGAAGAGGGGTGGACTGGGAGTTTGGAATTAGTAGATGCAAACTATTATATATAGAATGGATAAACAACAGGGTCCTACTGTACAGCATAGCAAAATATAATCAATATCCTGTGATAAACCATAATGGAAAAGAATATGAAAAAGAATACATATATATGTATATAACTGAATCACTTTGCTCTACAGCAGAAATTACCACAACATTGTAAATAAACAATACTTCAATAAAATAAATAAGAGAAACATATACCATGAAAAAATAAAATAAAATAATTTACATTAAATTACACAGTATGTTAGCATTAAGTATTGTTTTTTACTTTGATTACCAGTTTATAAGGTTAGTTTAGATTTATAGTGACTTATATTTACATTGACTTTATTTAGAAAATCCATGCCAAAGTTAAGGAATATTCCCATTAGTTAGAGATTCCTTTTGAACAGGATACAAAGTTTTACTAAGTGGATGAACTCATAATACGATGATAAAAATTATAGGAATCCATAGTGCTTTCTTCTCTACCAAAACATAAAAATTGTCTTGTGGTTTGAATTTATCTCTGCAAGGTTTGACCATTTTTCTGAGTAGGAGAAAAGCAAAGAGACTTCCTGCTTCATCCCTATGGAACAAAGCCCGTTCATTAAGCCTGCCATACTTGGTGAAAGCATTGTAACAGGACTGCCAGACAGTAACCATTTTGGGTTTCTGGCCATGGATTTCAAGTGAAAGCACTTAGCTACTTAATGCTCTGCTCCTCCAGTATAGACACAGACCCTCCTACTCAGACTCTATCTTATAAACCTTACATCTCATTTCTGAGTATTAATTCTGTCCATTTCATGCTGTTTCTCAGCCATAACCTATAAATTCATTACTACCTTCACATAGGAGAAAAAGTCCTCCTTATAACTAGATGCACTTATTTGTAAATAGATTGAAGCAAAGTATACCATATTTCCACCAACACTCTGAGAATCATTTTCTTTGTCGGCGTTAAGTGAGAATGTGAAAAAGACCGAAATGTATATAGTTGGAATCCTCCTTCTCTCCCTTCCAGGTGAGGTGGGCCACAGCTCTCTGACCCAACTTTGATTGATTCTTCATACCCATTCAAGCATGAACACTCTGTTTGCAGATCCATACACTCCTCCCTGAGAGTTATAACCAGATGGTATTAGAACATCCTCTGCTTTATTTTTACCATATTCATGAATATAGGCCATCTAACAATCATAAATTATAAAGATTACAAATGAATTGGAAAATATATCAATTTGTTATAAAGATACTTTACATCTAGATGTTTCATTAATCACATTATTGGCAGTATTACATAAACCAATATTTTTTAAAGTATAGTTTTAGGATCCTACGTCTGAATCTTCTGGGATTATATTCAAAGTGCTGAGTACAGGATGGAACCACCACCCAAGTGACTCAGACTGGGGTGGGAGTGGGGGGTTGGGAATCTACAATTTAGAGAAATTTCTCAGTGAGTCTTTACACACAGGACAGTTTGAGAGCCATCTTTCATACTAAACTCAGATCCAGGACTTGAACTCAGATGTCCATTCCCCAAATTGAGGCAGGACTATGCCCCATTTCAGCAGGAAGCAGAGCAGTTGTCACCCTAAAAGATTTGTGGAAGGTTGAAAGAAAAAGGGGGATTGAAACCGAGTCCCCCTAAAACTGAGTTCCTCTGTTGGGTTTACTTTTTTTAATTTTGTTTATAGCTCTCTTTTTTTTTTTTTTTTTTTTTTGCGTTACGCGGGCCTCTCACTGTTGTAGTCTCTCCTGTTGTGGAGCACAGGCTCCGGACGCGCAGGCTCAGCGGCCATGGCTCACGGGCCCAGCTGCTCCGTGGCATGTGGGATCTTCCCGGACTGGGGCACGAACCCGTATCCCCTGCATCGGCAGGCGGACTCTCAACCACTGCGCTACCAGAGAAGCCCTCTATCTCTTTTAAAAAAAATTTTATTTATTTATTTTTGGCTGTGTTGGGTCTTTGTTGCTGCATGCAGGCTTTAGTTGCAGCAAGCAGGGGCTACTTTGTGTTGCGGTGCATGGGCTTCTCATTGTGGTGGCTTCTCTTGTTGCGGCGCATGGGCTCTAGGCACGCGGGCTTTAGTAGTTGCAGCACATGGGCTCAGTAGTTGTGGCTCTCGGGCTCTAGGGCACAAACTCAGTAGTGTGGCTCAGGGGCTTAGTTTCTCCGCAGCATGTGGGATCTTCCTGGACCAGGGCTCAAACACGTGTCTCTTGCATTGGCAGGCGGATTCTTAACCACTCCGCCAACAGACATGCCCTCTGCTGAGATTATGATTCATGTCTCTATCCAAAACGATTATTCCCTTTCTTGTCCAACACCTGTTCTCCTCAAGATTGACAAGTATCAAAGAAAAGGGGGGATTGAAACTGAGCAGGACCCTGTGGGGCTCCTAGGCACTGTGTCCCCCATTTCTTTCCTTTTTTTTTTTTTGCGGTACACAGGCCTCTCACTGTTGTGGCCTCTCCCGTTGCGGAGCACAGGCTCCGGACGCGCAGGCTCAGCGGCCATGGCTCACGGGCCCAGCCGCTCCGCGGCACGTGGGATCTTCCCGGACCGGGGCACGAACCTGTGTCCCCTGCATTGGCAGGTGGACTCTCAACCACTGCACCACAAGGGAAGCCCCCCCATTTCTTGATTACAGGAAATAGGCTTCATTCAGCCTTCATGACCCTCCCTGAGTTCCAAGGGCAGGTTCAAACAGTTACTAACTAGGGAAGGGAGGGGATGCAGGGACAAGGGAGGAACAGTCAAGAAACAGTAGTGCAGAAAGAGAAAAACAAATATCGTATATTAACGCATATATGTGGAACCTAGACAAATGGTACAGATGAACCAGTTTGCAGGGCAGAAATAGAGACACAGATGTAGAGAACAAACGTATGGACTCCAAGGGGGAAAAGTGGCAGGGGGATGAATTGGGAGATTGGGATTGACATATATACACTAATATGTATAAAATAGATAACTAATAAGAACCTGCTGTATAAAAAAATAAATAAAATTCAGAAAAAAAAAGAAACAATAGTGCAGCCTTGGGGCAGGGTCCTGTGTCCCTGTTCCCCCCCCACACCCCCCAACTCCAAGGGATATACATAACAATATCTCTGAGCTGTTTCGCAGGTTCTGAAATCCTACCAGGTGGGAGAAGTTAACTGTATGCTGCCCACAAGCACGTAGACCCCAGACTGGCTGGAACCAGAAGGTTGATGATGCTGACTCCCACTTACCTCACCATCAACCAGAAAGAAGAATGCCCATGAGTTGATCATGCCCTCTTTGAACCATTACTATAAAACTCCTCACTACCCTCCAGGTTGGGACACACAGTTGTGAGGGCATTAGCCTGCTGTGGCCCCCTTTGCCTGGCAAAGCAATAAAGCTATTCTTTTCTACTTCACACACACACACAAAAATGTCAAGGTAAAGCATCCTCATTCCCATAAACCAGGAAAACCAGGTATTTACGTTGCAGGATTTTTAAAAGTATGTATTTTAAAATGCATACATGATCTCAAAATTAGATAAACAAAAGCTATTCAACCAACTGCCCCTTGAAATACTGAAATGGGCTTATTTCTATAGGATTTATCAATGACCTACCTTTATAGACAAATTAAGACAAAGAGTGGAGAAAAGTTGGATAATTCAATCTCCCTTTCTCCCTTTATCTCACACATACAAATCCCATTATTCTTGTTTTCAGAAATTTGGGGTCTGAGTCTCCAAAAAACATTTCCTCAATTCTGATCTTCCATTTCCCTATGCAAACTCTGGCTCTTAAAAAAAAAAAAAGAACAAATTTATTCCAGAGATTCCTTCTCAGTGAGAGGTGAAAGGTTGCATTATAAGTTAGAATTCAAGTACATTTAAGGGCATTTTTTTCCTATCGATTTTTTTTCTCAAATGATCCTCTGTCCCCTGTCTCCTCACCATCCCAATTGTACAAGTGCCTTCCTTTCCTCTTCTCATCCTCTGTACCTGATTTAGTTAAGTCAAGAGTATTTCAGCTTTCTCTCAGGCTTTGGCTTTTACTAGCACTTATCTTCCTGCCCGAGGTCACTCACCTCATTTTTAATTTGCACAAACCTATTGTACTTGCATAGATTAGAATTTTGCTGGCTCCTTGAAATCTACTTTCTGTACCATTAAGTGTTTGTCTTTCAAGACTTTTTATTAGCCTCATTTGTTCTCTCTCTGAGCCTGAGCAAAGTAGATCAACTATTGAGGGAGCATTTTCAGTTGCTTTAGAGATTTTTAAGTTTGGTTCCCTGTGCTTTTTATAGAGGAGCCAATTAGCTTTTCAAACTTTTTATTTACACAGTTGTTAAAAGAAGAGATGGATGAGTAATTAACTTTAGAAATTGGCTCATCAGAAAATGGAAAGACTCAATGGCTATCTATATTGTCTTAAAAAAATTCATGTTCCCCCAATAACCCGTGTGTGTGTGTGTGTGCACACCCACATGTTTGCAAACAGAAAGAGATAGAGCAAATGTCAGTGAAGAAAGAACTTCTACTTTGTGTAAGGCACCATGATGATTGCTGTGGGATACACAATGAGAATTAAAAATAATCTGTACTTTCAGAGGCGTTTCCAGCATAACTTTGGAGGCAGTTATGTCCACAAACACTAAGAGGAAGCTGGGAAAAGGGGCTTGAGCCAAACTGCTGAGTGTAGGTTTCCACACACAGCAGCAGGGCAAGTGACAAAGGTTTAGGAAATGAACCTGATTTCAAATCCCATGACCTTGAGGAAACTGTTAACATCTGCTGAGCCTCAGTTTGTACGTCTTTAGAGGTTAGCAGCACCTAGCTCCTGAGGTGGCTGTAAGGAGTAGAGATAAAGTAGGTAATGTGCCTAGTGCATGGTAAAGGCTAAATAAATAGGAGTTATTATTATGGAAATAGCCAGCAGCTGCAAGTTTGCAAATCGAACTCTTTGCAACTGTACCTGGAATGCAAAATCAATAGTCCCTGCACCTAGATGTAAACCTATTTTCATTTCAAGAAGTTGGCTCCAAATCAAAATGCATTTTTTAGGGCAGGAGTCAACTTCAATGCTGTTAAGCAGTGTGCGCCATGTTAGAGACTTTGAGGCCAGCAAGGTACATGAAAATAAGGGGTCAATTAAAACCCCTGTAGTTTAAAATCAGCTGGTTTAATCCGATGAGAGGAAGCTCAAGGATAGCTTTCCTTGTTCAAAAAGTTTTGACCTCTTGATACTTCATCCATACTCAGAAAACACTGCACCTTATTTAAAGGGTAGATCTACATGTGTTGCCATAAATGAATGTCCATGACATACAGACGTTTGTGTCAACTACAAATTGGCACTTGCCATCTACCTCTACAAGGACTAAATCATGCGCTGCTGCAGCTGCTGACCTTCAACACCCCCTGAAAGGAGTTCAGGGTGGAGATCAGGAGTGAGGTACTCTGTGCTCTGGAAAAAACTTGCAGAACAGGTCTTCAGAGAGATATTTTCAGAGGATTTTATGAGCCCAATTCTTGCACCTCCTCTTACCTAGAAAAGCACTAAAATCCTTCATGGTGACATCTGCTCCTTCTGACTAGCAGTAACCTTCAAGAGACTAGCAGCATCCTTCTGCAAAACATATGGGCTTGATTGCATGTACTCCCCCTTCACCAAAATCACATATATACTGACCTTCCCCCCTGCCTCTTTGGAGCAGTTTCTCAGAGATAGCTGAAATTCTGTCTCCCATGCTATCATCCTCATTTTGCCCCAAATAAAACTTAACTCACAGCTCTCACTCCGTGCATTTTTTCAGTTGACATGTGAAAAATTATAGTGAACACCTGAAGTTTTTCTTTTACAAATCCATTCCCTCAGCTTCTGGTAATGGAAATATGTTTTGTCTAGAGACCATCTCTCGCCTTTGTCAATCAAGGTACCCTGGCCAAGAGGAAGGCTTGTGATTCAACTGAGCAATCTGACACTTCCCTGGGAGTTTGAATCTCAAATGATATTTACACAAGCACAAAAAGGGACAGAGCTGATGCAGGCTTACGACGTGGGTTCCTGTTACCACAATGCCCAGAACTACTCTGATTCCTGTCCTTTCCAAATATCCTTACCTAGCTCTTCAACCTTTTCTTCAATTCTTCCTTAAGGAAGAAATATGCTTTAGTACATCAATGGGCATTCTTTGTGTTCTCTACCTACAGATATAACATCTTAAAATTGTTTTCCAATAAATTGCTTTTCCTTTCAAGTTAGCAAGACTAGACTCCTGTGCTTTCAAACAAGAACCCTAAAATACAGTGATAATAAACATTGTGTTTGTTTCTATATGTATATTTTAAATTCATTTGCTCTACAAATTTTTGTACTAAAATTTTCTTACAAGGTGTATTATTTTTGTAAGTAAAAAGCACTAATAAGTTAAAAAGAAATTTAGGTAACCAGGCGAGTCCTCTGTAAATAAACTTCACTTGAATCCTCTTTGCAAACTAGGAGCCATTTTCACTAGGAAACGGGGGCAGCAGCATTAACAGCAAACTGTTACAAGCACAGTGCCAGAGGGAGAGGTACTGAAAGGGGAGAAAGGACTGCAATGGGAAAGTTCAAGGGTACTAGCTGCCCCATGTTTTGTTATTACTTATGGTAAGGCCAATAGATCAGGAGACAACTGCTATTGAAAAGATGAATGTTATACTCATAGATCCCAAGAAGAGAGGGCACACCACATCATGGGGGACACAGAGGTAAGAACTGGGGTTGGTCAGGAAACAGAGGGACAGAGTGAAACTGTGGGCAAGAGCCCTTATTGTGGTTTGCATTTGAAAGGCACACTTATGGATGAATTGTTTACTTTATCTAGGAATTCGCCAACCCTGGACGGCGCAGTCCCTCCAAGGTCAGCAAGATCCCAGATGTCAAAGCATCAGAATTGAGAAGATAAAAGACATGGTTGATACACCTCACTTTCTAGATAAGACTCTTGAATAGCTACTCCTTCCACAATCCACGGAAGTTCAAAACCTTCTCTGGGAGTTCTGCAAATTTTCAAGAAAGCTAGCATTTCATTCTCAGAGTTATCCTGATCTCTGTGATTCTGCATTTTTGCATATATTTCTGTTTTATACCATAGAATCCCAATGTAGAATGCAGTTCTCTCTTCAGTTTCCAGGGGTGGGAGATGGAGAAGTGAATCACATTGAATATACTATGTGCCAAGAGGCAATCAGCTATATGTTGGGAAATTTAAAGATAAATACGAGATGATTTAAGGAGCAAAATGTCCAGGAGGAGAGATAGATACATAAACAGGGCATAAGACAATGCTACATTGGAGAACTATAAAAAGTTAGAGCAATTTGTACACATAAACCCAGGCTTATCCCAAATATTTGGGGCTTAGAAAGAGTACAGATGGAGGCCCATGTAACATATGTCTAAGTGTTTAAAGATATATATCAAGGGCTTCCCTGGTGGCGCAGTGGTTGAGAGTCCGCCTGCCGATGCAGGGAACACGGGTTCGTGCCCTGGTCCGGGAAGATCCCACATGCTGCAGAGCAGCTGGGCCCGTAAGCCATGACCGCTCAGCCTGCACGTCCAGAGCCTGTGCTCCTCAACGGGAGAGGCCACAACAGCTAGAGTCCCACACACCGCAAAAAAAAAAAAAAGATATATATCAAGCTAACAGACTGCTAAACAGAACATGTTCTACTCTTCTTCTGTGATGAACAGAACTTCATAAAACCTGGAAGGCCAGGTCTGAGTTTGGAATTCTCAGAGTTCTGAGAACATGGCAGTACAGGGAAAGATGGCTCCTGGCTCCCAGCTTGTGGCCTTTGGCATTCTTCCCTCCTTTTCCTCCCCCTGCTTCCTTTCCATACTTGCTCACATACATGTGGACACACAGGTGGTGTATATAAGCTCCAGTCACAGCCTCCACAAACAGCTGTCCTTTGGTCACTACTTAGTCTAGAGTGTACCCACCAGGGGTGCCATTTTTGTCTTTAGGAGCAAAGACAGAGGGAACAGACTCACCCAGGCTCTGAAAGTAGGGTCAAAGCCATTTAAGCAGGAATTCCAAGGTCCTACATAACAGAGTCAGGTCAGAAGGGAGTGCCTCTTGGGGCGGGCCAGGTACTTTTTGGCCTATAGTATGAGGCACAGCAGTCAAGGGCTACTGCGAGGTCTTCTGAGCATAATCTCCTTCTTGCCTGGGTTTAAATGCAGTATTGCTTAGCCTTTTTCATCACATTTTTCTCAAGGTGAATCATCTGAAAATGCATGCAGCATTCTAGCTTCAGATGCACTGGTTTGGGTCAAGCGTCGGAGAAGTGTGTTTACTTGATTTTCAGTCCCCACCTGATGAATTTTTGAAGAAATGTTATTTTGGGACTTGTGAAGCATTACGATTCTATTTTCCAATGGCTATATAGGCTAATAAGCTACCATCAGGAAAGAGAAAATAGGAAGAAATTCTTCTTTTTGGCTATAAATCTCAATTTAGAGTCTAAAGTATAATAGGACCATCTTCAAGGACAAAGGACCATGTGTTTCCAAGCATTTGTTTCAGCCAGACGTTTTCCTATCCCTGGCTGTTTTCATTTACTGCCACCTGCAGGCCAGGCTTGTCCTGGATCAGTTTTCATCAGGGTCACAAGGAAATAACACAGCTCAAGTGGAGTTAAAGCAAGGTGATTGCTTCACTACAGGTGTGCTGCACCTGCTTTCTTGCCTAGCTTGTCTTCACCTCAGTTCCTGATTTTGCTTGGCTTTCTGCTTATTTTTCAATCTTTCTTTTTCTTCTCGCTCAGTGTCTACAGATCTTCCACTCGCTAATCATCCCCATCAGCTCCTGGCCACTTGCCATGTTTTGTTCTCTAGTATTTATGTCCTCCTGACTTCTGTTGGCTCCAAGCCGTGATATATTGCTGTCTTGCTCCCTAAGATTTTTGTGGTTTGTGATGACCTAAAGCAGTCTCATCACCCTACCCAATTCCCTGACCTACAGCCACCCTGACATTGACTAGTAGAGTGAAAGCAAAAACAGGCCATGCCTTGAAGCCAAATCCCCTCCTCCAGTCTTCATTTTCCTATATCATCGTAGCAGAGATGAGAGGATTTTACCTCTCACTTATTTCACTTTTTCCCCACTCAATCCTACAAAACCTATCTCAAACCCATAATACTGTGGACATAAATGTTATATAAGACTGTTCTATCTCCAAATCATGAACCTGGGCATATTACCCTTCGACTGTGACATTGTAGTTCCAACTATTCCCAATTTGGACTCATCAGAACCTCTGGTCTATTGACCTCTATATGCTAAGCAATCCTTCAGCCTGTTTAATTTCTTCACTTCCCTCCTTATCTAGTTTACATGGTATAATCATTCATTTCAAAATCACTTTCGTTCACACTGGTCAAAATGGCCAGCATTGAAAAGTCTATGAATAACAAATGCTGGAGAGGGTGTGCAGAAAAGAGAACCTTCCTACACTGCTGGTGGGAATGTAAATTGAAACAGCCACTAAGAAGAACAGTATGGAGGTTCCTTAAAAAATTAAAAATAGAGCTACCATATGATTCAGCAATTCCACTCCTGGGCATAGATCTAGAGAAAACTCTAATTCGAAAAGACACATGCAACCCAGTGTTCACTGCAGCACTATTTACAATAGCCAAGACATGGAAGCAACTTAAATATCCATCGACAGAGGAATGGATAAAGATGTGGTACATATATACAATGGAAAATTACTCAGCCAAAAAAAAGAGCGAAATAATGCCATTCGCAGCAACGTGGATGGACCTAGAGATCATCATACTAAATAAAGTAAGCCTGACAGAGAAAGATCAGTATCATATGATATAATTTTATGTGGAATCTTAAAAAAATGGTACAAATGAACTTACTTACAAAACAGAAATAGACTCACAGAGAAAACAAACTTATGGTTACCAAAGGGACGGGAGGAGGAGGGATAAATTAGGAACTTGGCATTAACAGATACACATTACTGTACATAAAATAAACAACAAGGAGCTACTATATACCACAGGGAACTATAGTCAGTATCTTACAGTAACTTATAATGGAAAATAACCTGAAAGAATTTGAATATGTGTGTGTGTGTGTGTGTGTGTGTGTATATATATATATAAAACTGAATTACTTAGCTGTACACCTGAAACATTGTAAATCAACTATATATCAATTAAAATTAATTAATTAACTAATTCTTTTAAAAAACACTCTCATTGATATCGCAAACTCCTTTGTCTTTGTATTTTGTCACATTTAGTCTGGGATCAACCCTGCTGTTGGGTTTTCTCTCTGGTAACACTTAAGCACCTAATAGTTTCTGGAGAAAAACACAATATGGCAAACTGTTACCACTATAAATCCATAATCACTCGCCTCAAGTGAGCTCTCAACACCGCCCATCAATCCTACTTGTTTCTCCTAGACAACTGGCCCTCTCACTTCTCCATGTCCCTCAAAACTGTGATGATCCCTGATCAGACTGCCCCTACTGGTATGACCAACCATCTTCTTTTCCTTCGACCACAGAGAAAATTGAAGCTATCAGAAAAAAATGCCCTCAGGTTTCATTTACCAATTCCACAAATCTACCTATTGTTCTCAAGACAGTGCCCAATACATGGACATGTCCAGCCTCTCATCCAACAACCCCGCAACCTTTACGCTTCAGCCACACTGGCCTTCGAAAGGTCCTCTAACATCACGTCTGAAACTAGGGGAAGAATCATTCAAGTTATTGGATAAATTAAAATTTCCAAGCCCACTAGATAATACTTTAAGGGGAAGGGCTAGAAAGTGGTATACTTAACAAGAGCCTCAGGTCATTCTTTTTTTAATTTTGAATTTTTTTATACAGCAGGTCCTTATTACTCATCAATTTTATACACATCAGTGTATACATGTCAATCCCAATTGCCCAATTCATCACACCACCACTCCCACACCCCCTCCGCTTTCCCCCACTGGTGTCCATACATTTGTTTTCTACATCTGTCTCTCAATTTCTGCCCTGCAAACCGGTTCAATTGTACCATTTTTCTAGGTTCCACATATATGCGTTAATATACGATATTTATTTTTCTCTTTCTGACTTACTTCACTCTGTATGACAGTCTCTCTAGATCCATCCACGTCTCAACAAATGACCCAATTTCTTTCCTTTTTATGGCTGAGTAATATTCCATTGTATATAGGTACCACATCTTTATCCATTCGTCTGTCAATGGGCAGTTAGGTTGCCTCCATGACCTGGCTATTGTAAATAGTGCTGCAATGAACATTGGGGTGCATGTGTCTTTTGGAATTGTGGTTTTCTCTGGGTATATGCCCACTAGTGGGATTGCTGGATCATATGGTAATTCTGTTTTTAGTTTTTTAAGGAACCTCCATACTGTTCTCCATAGTGGCTGCATCAACTTATATTCCCACCAACAGTGTAAGAGGGTTCCCTTTTCTCCACACCCTCTCCAGCATTTGTTGTTTATACATTCTCTGATGATGCCCATTCTAACTGGTGTGAGGTGATACCTCATTGTAGTTTTGATTTGCATTTCTCTAATAATCAGTGATGTTGAGCAGCTCTTCATGTGCTTCTTGGCCATCTGTATGTCTTCTTTGGAGAAATGTCTATTTAGGTCTTCTGCCCATTTTTGGATTGGGTTGTTTTTTAATATTGAGCTGCGTGAGATGTTTATATATTTTGGAGATTAATCCTTTGTCCGTTGATTCATTTGCAAATATTTTCTCCCATTCTGAGAGTTGTCTTTTTGTCTTGTTTATGTTTCCTTTGCTGTGTAAAAGCTTTGAAGTTTCATTAGGTCCCAGTTGTTTATTTTTGTTTTTATTTCCATTACTCTAGGAGGTGGATCAAAAAAGATCTTGCTGTGATTTATGTCAAAGAGTGTTCTTCCTATGTTTTCCTCTAAGACTTTTAGAGTGTCCGGTGTTACATTTAGGTCTCTAACCCATTTTGAGTTAATTTTTGTGTATGGTGTTAGGGAGTGTTCTAATTTCATTCATTTACATGTAGCTGTCCAGTTTTCCCAGCACCACTTATTGAAGACTCTTTTCTCCATTGTGTATCCTTGCCCCCTTTGTCATAGATTAGTTGACCATAGGTGCGTGGGTTTATCTCTGGACTTTCTATCTTGTTCCATGGATCTATGTTTCTGTTTTTGTGCCAGTACCATATTGTCTTGAATACTGTAGATTTGTGGTATAGTCTGAAGTCAGGGAGTCTGATTCCTCCAGCTCTGTCTTTTTCCCTCAAGACTGCTTTGGCTATTCAGGGTCTTTTGTGTCTCCATACAAATTTTAATATTTTTTGTTCTAGTTCCATAAAAGATGCCATTGGTAAATTGATAGGGATTGCATTGAATATGTAGATTGCTTTGGGCAGTATAGTCATTTTCACAATATTGATTCTTCCAATCCAAGAACATGGTATATCTCTCCATCTGTTGGTATCATCTTTAATTTCTTCCATCAGTGTCTTATAGTTTTCTGCATATAGGTCTTTTGTCTCCTTAGGTAGGTTTATTCCTAGGTATTTTTTTGTTGTTGTTGCAATGGTAAATGGGAGTGTTTCCTTAATTTCTCTTTCAGATTTTTCATCATTAGTGTATAGGAATGCAAGAGATTTCTGTGCATTAATTTTGTATCCTGCAACTTTACCAAATTCATTCATCAGCTCTAGTAGTTTTCTGGTGGCATCTTTAGGATTCCCTATGTATAGTATCATGTCATCTGCAAACAGTGACATTTTTACTTCTTCTTTTCCAATTTGTATTCCTTTTATTTCTTTTTCTTCTCTGACTGCCATGGCTAGTACGTCCAAAACTATGTTGAATAATAGTGGTGAGAGTGGACATCCTTGTCTTGTTCCTGATCTTAGAGAAAATGCTTTCAGTTTTTCACCATTGAGAATGATGTTTGCTGTGGGTTTGTCATGTATGGCCTTTATTATGTTGAGGTAGGTTCCCTCTATGCCCACTTTCTGGAGAGTTTTTATCATAAATGGGTGTTGAATTTTGTCAAAAGCTTTTTCTGCATCTATTGAGATGATCATATGGTTTTTATTCTTCAATTTGTTAATATGGTGTATCACATTGATTGATTTACGTATAATGAAGAATCCTTGCATCCCTGGGATAAATCCCACTTGATCATGGTGTATGATCCTTTTAATGTGTTGTTGAATTCTGTTTTCTAGCATTTTTTTGAGGATTTTTGCATCTGTATTCATCAGTGATATTGGTCTGTAATTTTCTTTTTTTGTAGTATCTTTGTCTGGTTTTGGTATCAGGGTGATGGTGGTCTCATAGAATGAGTTTGGGAGTGTTCCTTCCTCTGCAATTGTTTGGAAGAGTTTAAGAAGGATGGGTGTTAGCTCTTCTCTAAATGTTTGATAGAATTCACCTGTGAAGCCATCTGTTCCTGGACTTTTGTTTGTTGGAAGATTTTTAATCACAGTTTCAATTTAATTACTTGTGATTGGCCTGTTCATATTTCCTATTTCTTCCTCATTCAGTCTTGAAAGCTTATACCTTTCTAAGAATTTGTCCATTTCTTCCAGATTGTCCATTTTATTGGCATAGAGTTGCCTGTAGTAGTCTCTTAGGATGCTTTGTATTTTCACAGTGTCTGTTGTAACTTCTCCTTTTTCATTTCTAATTTTGTTGATTTGAGTCCTCTCCCTCTTTTCCTTCATGAGTCTGGCTAATGGTTTATCAATTTTGTTTATCTTCTCAAAGAACCAGCTTTTAGTTTTATTGATCCTTGCTATTGTTTTCTTTGTTTCTATTTCATTTATTTCTGCTCTGATATTTATGATTTCTTTCCTTCTGCTAACTTTAGGTTTTGTTTGTGCTTCTTTCTCTAGTTTCTTTAGGTGTAAGGTTAGATTTTTTATTTGAGATTTTTCTTATTTCTTGAGGTAGGCTTGTATAGCTATAAACTTCCCTCTTAGACCTGCTTTTGCTGCATCCCATAGGTTTTGGATCGTCATGTTTTCATTGCCATTTGCCTCTAGGTATTTTTTGATTTCCTCTTTGATTTCTTCAGTGATCTCTTGGTTATTTAGTAATGTATTGTTTAGTTTCCATGTGTTTGTGTTTTTTACATTTTTTTTCCCTGTAATTCGTTTCTAATCTCATAGCGTTGTGGTCAGAAAAGATACTTGTTATGATTTCAGTTTTCTTAAATTTACTGTGGCTTGATTTGTGACCCAAGATGTGATCTATCCTGGAGAATGTTCCGTGCACACTTGAGAAGAAAGTTTAATCTGCTGTTTCTAGATGGAATGTCCTATTAATATCAATTAAGTCTATCTAGTCTATTGTGTTATTTAAAGCTTCTGTTTCCTTATTTATTTTCATTTTGGATGATCTGTCCATTGGTGTAAGTGAGGCGTTAAAGTCCCCCACTATTATTGTGTTATTGTCAATTTCCTCTTTTAGAGCTGTTAGCAGTTGCATTATGTATTGAGGTGCTCCTATGTTGGGTACATATATATTTGTAATTGTTATATCTTCTTCTTGGCTTGATCCCTTGATTATTATGTACTGTCCTCCCTTGTCTCTTGTCACATTCTTTACAAAGTCTATTTTATCTGATATGAATATAGCTACTCCAGCTTTCTTTTGATTTCCATTTGCATGGAATATCTTTTTCCATCCCCTCACTTTCAGTCTGTATGTGTCCCTAGGTCTGAAGTGGGTCTCTTGTAGACAGCATATAGATGGGTCTTGTTTTTGTATCCATTCAGCAAGCCTGTGACTTTTGGTTGGAGCATTTAATCCAGTCACGTTTAAGGTAATTATTGATATGTATGTTCCTACGACCTTTTTCTTAATTGTTTTGGGTTTGTTTTTGTAGGTCCTTTTCTTCTCTTGTGTTTCCCACTTAGAGAAGTTCCTTTAGCATTTGTTGTAGAGCTGGTTTGGTGGTGCTGAATTCTCTTAGCTTTTGCTTGTCTGTAAAGCTTTTGATTTCTCCATTGAATCTGAATGAGATCCTTGCTGGGTAGAGTAACCTTGGTTGTAGTTTCTTCCCTTTCATCACTTTAAGTATATCATGCCACTCCCTTCAGGCCTGTAGAGTTTCTGCTGAGATATCAGCTGTTAACCTTATGGGAGTTCCCTTGTATGTTATTTGTCGTTTTTCCCTTGCTGCTTTCAATAATTTTTCTTTGTGTTTAATTTTTACGAATTTGATGACTATTTGTCTCGGCATGTTTCTCCTTGGGTTTATCCTGTATGGGAGTCTCTGCGCTTCCTGGACTTGGGTGGCTATTTCCTTTCCCATGTTAGCGAAGTTTTCGACTATAATCTCTTCAAATATTTTCTCGGGTCCTTTCTCTCTGTCTTCTCCTGCTGGGACCCCTTTAATGCGAATGTTGTTGCGTTTAATGTTGTCCCAGAGGTCTCTTAGGCTGTCTTCATTTCTTTTCATTCTTTGTTCTTTATTCTGTTCCACAGCAGTGAATTCCACCATTCTGTCTTCCAGGTCACTTATCTGTTCTTCTGCCTCAGTTATTCTGCTATTGATTTCTTCTAGCGTAGTTTTCCTTTCAGTTATTGTATTGTTCATCTCTGTTTGTTTGCTTTTTAATTCTTCTAGGTCTTTGTTAAACATTTCTTGCATCTTCTCGATCTTTGCCTCCATTCTTTTTCTGAGGTCCTGGATCATCCTCACTATCATTATTCTGAATTCTTTTTCTGGAAGGTTGCCTATCTCCACTTCATTTAGTTGTTTTTCTGGGGTTTTATCTTGTTCCTTCATCTGGTACATAGCCCTCTGCCTTTTCATCTTGTCTATCTTTCTGTGAATGTGGTGTTTTGTTCCACAGGCTCTAGCATTGTAGTTCTTCTTGCTTCTGCTGTCTGCCCTCTGGTGGATGAAGCTATCTAAGAGGCTTGTGCAAGTTTCCTGATGGGAGGGACTGGTGAGTAGAGCTGACTGTTGCTCTGGTGGGCAGAGCTCAGTAAAATTTTAAACAGCTTCACTGCTGATGGGATGGGTGGGGCTGTGTTCCCTTTCTGTAGGTTGTTTGGCCTGAGGCAACCCAACACTGGAGCCTACTTGGGCTCTTTTGTGGGGCTAATGGCAGACTCTGGGAGGGCTCATGCCAAGGAGTACTTCCCAGAACTTCTGCTGCCAGTGTTCTTGTCCGCACGGTGAGCCACAGCCTCCCCCCCCCGCCTCTGCAGGAGACCCTCCAACACTAACAGGTAGGTCTCGTTCAGTCTCCCCTGGGGTCACTGCGCCTTCCCCTGGGTCCCGATGCGCACACTACTTTGTGTGTGCCCTCCAAGAGTGGAGTCTCTGTTTCCCCCTGTCCTGTCGAAGTCCTGCAGTCAAATCCCACTAGCCTTCAAAGTCTGATTCTCTAGGAATTCCTCCTCCCGTTGCCAGACCCCCAGGTTGGGAAGCCTGATGTGGGGCTCAGAACCTTCACTCCAGTGGGTGGACTTCTGTGGTATAAGTGTTCTCCAGTCTGTGAGTCACCCACCCACCAGTTATGGGATTTGATTTTACTGTGGTTGTGCCCCTCCTTCCCTCTCATTGTGGCTTCTCCTTTGTCTTTGGATGTGGGGTGTCTTTTTTGGGGTGTTAGAGTGTCTTCCTATCGATGACTGTCCAGCAGCTAGTTGTTATTCTGGTGTTCTCACAAGAGGGAGGGACAGAATGTCCTTCTACTCCGTCATCTTAGTTCCTAATCCCCAGGTCATTCTTACTAGCAGGAAAGTTTGGGAAAAACATGCCAGGATCCCTCCTTCCACAGGACTTTCCAAATGCTCTTCATTCTTCTTGGAAGTCTCCTCCTCCCTTCCCCTTCCCGCCATACCAGATTTACTCATCTCCCAACTTTCTACTCGGGCATGACATCAGCAGGAAAGCCTTTCTTCACAACCCCACCCCACCAACACCATGTTCAGGAAGTCTCCTTTGCCCTATGCTCTAATAGGACCACATTTCTTCCTTTCAACATACTCATCCAAGTTTAACATCATGCACTCACTGTGTGATTACTTGGTCATTGTCCCTCCTCTCTCTCTACCAGATTGTGATATTAGGTGCCATGTCTGTTGTCATTTATCATTGTTCCTACAATGTCTAGGCAGTAACTTGGTATCCATGAGAATTCCTCAATAATAATTAATACCTGAATGAATGTGGAATGAATTAATGAATGAATTGACTCTTAAAATTGACAGGAGATTTTGGAGGTTAACAAATTATAAACTTGACAGAGTTATTTAGCCTCTACCTGGATATTTTTAGTGCTGGGCAATCTGTTCCACTGCTGGATAGTGTTAGAAAATCCATTTTTCTATTAAATTCAAAACTGCCCCCTTGTACCTTCCTACCAATGCTTACAGTTCAGCCTTGTTGGAAACACAATCAGCCTGTTTCCCCTTAATGATATTCCCTTCTAATATTTGAATACTTTAAGCATGTGTCCCCTCTCTTTTCTTCTCCAACGTGAGTAAACACATTTGCTTGATTTGACATAGTTCTCAGACTTAACTATCCCCTCCTCAGTTTGAGCACACTCTAATGAACACAGAAATAAGACAGAAACGACAGAGCCATGAAACTCTCACGTCTTCAGCACAGTAGCTTTAAATCATTACTTTGAGAAGATGAAATTGTTTTCTTCCTTCTACCAGTTACAGTCTAAATTACAAAGTCATTGAACAACTAAACAGCAATATCTCCAAGAAGGATTGTACCTACCAGGCAATGAATCCACAGGGCACACGGGATTTATTACAAGTGCTTTTATTGGAGCAATTTGTTGACAAATGCCCAAGAAGGAGTATAGAGTGATCAGTAATAATAAAACGTTATGGAGATCATTTCCCCAAATGCCGTCTGGGAGAGAAACTGAGCCAGATTCCTTAACCAAAGGTAGGTTTTCTGTACATTTCCACTGGCAGTTTTTATATGTCATCTCTGGAGAAATTTCAGGTGTTTCAAATCTAAACCTATATCAAAGCTGTTATTTATAAAAACAGCAAAAGAGTTCTATTTATCTCTATTCACTAATCCTAGCCAGCAGCTGAAAAGAATTGGAGTTCAAATCCTATTACTCTCTCATAGCCCCTATCCCCCAGGCTACAATGTCAAACTGATACAATTACTTGTGGAATGAGTGAGGAGGCTGTCACACTGACCAACTGTTTCCACTGCTCAGGAGAAGGAGACAGGAGAATTACATGTCCTTCTAATAGCTGGAAACCTTTCCAAGGGTCACTTTTACAGGTTGCCCCAAAAACCAGAGGCAGAAGGACCATGTCACTGCTTGGCTTTGGGCCCAGGAGGTCAAGTGTCACTTAAGACAGAGTATTAAGAGCTACTTAAGAGTGTGTTTTAAGACAGTGATGCTTAACTTACAGTGAAATATGGCAGTAAATGACAGCCTGCAATTTGTACATAATCAAATTGCTCATGGGGTCAGGACAATGCAGGATAATACTGACCCAGTATTTTTAAGCTGAGAAAATTAGGGACAGAGCTGAGGCACTGGCTATAGGAATAAAACGAAAGTATTTATAATAAAAAGAATCCACAATCAGAATTGAAAAATATTGGAATTGGAAATACTTGATATCTATCTATCTATCTATCTAATCTATCTTGCTTTTTATTTAGAAAATTTTAAACATTTACATAATTAAAAAGTCAAAACTAAATACAAAGTTATTTTCAGAGTTCCCACTTTTATCCCATTTCCATCCCTGTATGCCTACTCACCTCCCATAATCATTTTCATTTGTTTCTGTTTATACTTCTGTGTAACCTCTTACCAAAAAATTATACATATATATATATATACATATAAAATTTATATTTCACTTATCAATATATCCTGGAAATCACTATCACTTCATTATTTTTCACAGCTGCACAACTGCATGGTACTACGTTGTGTGAAACTACCATAGTTTATTCAATTAGTCTCTTAAGAATGAACATTTATGTTGTTTCCAATATTTTGTTTATACAAATAATGCCACAGTGATGAATCTTCTGCATGTGTTTTCATTTTTGTTTTTCATGTTTGTGGAGTGTATCTTCTGGGTAAAATTCCCAGCAGAGAAGTGCTTTGTAAAAAGGCAAAAAAAAAAAAGGTATAGATGATCTTATTTGCAAAGCAGAAATAGAGACACAGAGGTAGAGAACAAACATGGATACCAAGGGGGAAGGTGGGGGGGGGGTGGGGATGATTGGGAGATTGGGACTGACATATATACACTATTGATACTATGCATAAAATAGATAACTAATGAGAACCTACTGTATCGCACAGGGAACTCTACTCAATGCTCTGCAGTGACCTAAGTGGGAAGGAAATCCAAAAAAGAGCAGATATATGTATACTTATAGCTCATTCACTTTGCTGTGCAGTAGAAACTAACACAACATTGTAAAGCAACTATACTCCAATAAAAATTTAAAAAAATAAATAAACAGGCAAATGCATGAGAAGTTGTGTTAGGTATTGCCAAATTTTTCTCCATGAGGTTGCACCACTTTGCACTCGAGAGAGGAAATGGTTTTGAGTGGCAGAGTGTGGGAAGGAGGCAAAGGAAGAGAACACTTTTCTAATGTCCCTACAAACCTCTTTGCCCTGTCCAGGCTTGCCCTGTGATTAAACCTCTATTGTCAAGAATGTTTTCCCCTAAATTTGCCGTTTTACATTAGGAAGCCACTGATAACTAGACCTGAAAAACTGGTGAGCCCACCACTGTTCTACACTCCCAGGACTCTTCTCTCCAACTGCAGCCTCTTCCCAGGCTAGGCCAACACAGAGATGAGGAAAAGCTCCTTAGAGCCATCGCCATCATGAACCTATCTTTACTGGCCAGTCACTACATGCCACACCCTGTGCTAAGCCCTCTGTTTGTGCTCCAGACGCTAACCTTCCTCTGCTTCTCAAGGACTTTCCTTTCTCTCAGTTCCGTCTTTTATGTTTTATAACAGCAACTTCGGCACCACGACTCTGCCACCCACACTCCTACTCCACTGGCTATTTACTATCAATTCTATACAACACCTCCATCTTTAAAAAGGAAAATAAAACCCCCTGGAGGCTAATCTGTCTCAAGTTACTATTTTTTGCTCTCTTCTTGGCCCAATTTTCCAGAAGTGTTATCTCCACTCCCTCATCCCCTACAGCACAACTTAATCCACTGCAGAATGGATTCCTCCTCCAATATGTCACTCAATCTTCTCTGACCAGCAAACATCACGTTGCCTGTTCCTGTGGATGTTTTTCTCTCATCTCCATTATTCTTTGGCAATTTTCAACACTTCTGAGCCCCCTCATTCTTGAACTGCTCCTCTTTGGTAGCTTCTAACAGCACAATGTCTTTATGCCCTCTTCCCTCTTTGACTGTTTTTGATAGTTTTTCCTATGGGACCTGTTCTTATGATTTCCAAATAGGCGAGTTCCTTAGAGCTCAGAACAATTTTTGTCTCTCCGCTCTCTAGTGATCATTTTTGTCTCTCCGTTCTCTAGTGATCTCATCTACTCTTGAGGCCTTTCCTCATGATGTGCCCATATTTACTTTTCTCCATCCCAGTCCTCTTCTACGAGCTTTAGGCTCACATATCTTATTGACGACTTGCCAGCTCTACTCTGTCTCTTTAGCAGCATCTCAATACAGCATGTCCAAAATGGAACTCCTGATTCTCCTCCCTAAACCTATGTCCCCAACACTAGGGGACAGCCTTAATTTTGCCATTTTCTTAAATTCCCACATGAAATTCATGAGCAAATCTGATTGTTCTACCTTAAATTGTTTCTGCAGTAGGTTGCATCTCCCCACTTCCCCTGCCTCTCCTGGAGGCCATCTGGCATGATCTCTTGCCTGAACTACTGCAACATGCCTAGTCCTCCCTCCTTCACTGCTGCCCCTCAGTCCATGCTCCACCAAACAGCCAGAAAGATGTTAAATATAAATTAGGTCAAGTGACTGTTCATATCTTGCCATTACTATCATCAAGTCATATGACTATCATTACTATCAGTAGCTTCCCCTCCCCACCCCCACCCCCCACCCCCGCCCCTGCCGGTACCGCTGGCCTCTTACTGCTGTGGCCTCTCCCGCTGCGGAGCACAGGCTCCGGACGCGCAGGCTCAGCGGCCATGGCTCACGGGCCCAGCTGCTCTGCGGCATGTGGGATCTTCCTGGACCGGGACACGAACCCGTGTCCGCTGCATCGGCAGGCGGACTCTCAACCACTGCGCCACCGGGGAAACCCTATCAGTAGTTTTTAATTCAACTCAGAATAAGCAAACTCTTAAGGCCTTTGCATGTCTGGCCTTTGAATATTTCTCCAATGGTCATCTCATCCTACTTCTACCAGCTACATTGATCTTCTTTTTGTTACTCAGATGCACTTAGGTTCTTCTCTTCCACTCTACATAGTTAGTTTCTTATTCTCCTTTAAGAGTCAGCATAAATGCCACTTTTATAAGGAAGGCTTCTCTGACCTCCTTATAAAGGACATAGCTCCTGCCTTGTCCTCTCATTTTCATGTTTGTTTCCATCATAGTACCTATTGCTGTTTGCTGAGGCTTTTTGGCCACCTGCCTCCACGCTATGAATATCTTCTGATGTATCCCCAGCACCCACCACATTGCCTGATAAATGGTAGGCACTCAATAATACTTGTTGAATGAACGAATGAATTAATGGATGAATGTAAACTCTACAAGAGCAGGGACCATTTCCGCCACATCCACACCAGTGCCCTCACTGCCTTGCACAAAAGAGAAACTCAATAAATATGTGCTGAAATAATTATTTAACCCCTATCTTAGAGCCAAGCAAACTGAGTTTTACAGAGTTTAAGCAACCTCTCCCTGATCACACAGGGAGTAAAGAGACAAAGCCAGGACTTAAACCCGAATGTCTGACAACTCAATCCTTGAAATATTAGCGCTGGAAGGGACTTTGGAGAGTATCTTGTCTAACAGCTTGATTTTACAACTGAAGAAAATGAAGTTCAGGATGGTTTACAAGAAAATGAATAACCCTACATTTCTGTGGGTTTCACTTTATTTAAACTGCTGGTGAAAAGTGACTTATATTGCAGGAAGACAAACCATTCTTATTTACACTCAAAATGTCAAATCCCATTTGCACTCAGAATACCATCACCTTGCAAAAGCTCTATCAACTTAACCTGCACAGAAAATAAAAGCTAAAAGCAGAATATGAGGAGACCTGGAATATTAAATCCACTGTCTTTTCTCTGCAGCCTTGATCAAACACCCTGATTTGTTGCAACCATTCCAAGATGGAAGTGTTTTGAATTCTAAAATAGCTTAACACCAAATGTGTCATAATTATCTGAAACTATATTTAGAATGACGAAGTTTGCCATGAAATCTAAAATATGCTTCAAATGTCAGTCTTCTTTTTAATTAATATGCCAATCCACCTTTGCAATAATCAAGCTTTACAGGCTCCCAGTGTTGGATAACTTGGATGCTAGCTGTGTGTGTCTTTTTAATCTCACAATTATGATAATGTAGTTCTCCCACAGATCCTTCCTTCTCCTACAGATTGTCAAAGGAAATGTGATTTCATCCCAGTGGTATATTTTGTCTAGAAAACCAATGATTTGAAATGAAGTGTCTTGTCGTACTGGCCACAAGTTAACAAAATCATTTTAACAGCACCACATTTACCATTCTTATGATCTGAAATTTGTTGTAAGAGGGCAATATGTTATAGTGCTTTAGTCCACCTCTTTCTTTATATTTAAATTCTAGGGTAATAGAAATGGAAGCCCCAGATTTTAAACAAATATGCATTTTATTTTTTAAAGTGGATAATGAGTTTTAAAACATCGGCCAAATATAAAATGCTTCACTCATTTCATACTCTTTAGGTATCTTCTGTGTTTTCCACTGAATTTTTAATATTTAATATTTGATAGAAAAAATGTTAAATAGTCATGTGGAGCCCCATAACACTCCTGTTACCTTCTCAAATTGCACTGTATGAACAGAAAGCTTATCTGCTGATATTGACTTTCGTACCTTTACAGACTCATTTGGTGAGAGAGACAACAATTTGCTGGGGGTTTCACACACAATACGTGTGAACTGAACTGGTGTCTTGAGACTTTTCTGCCATTGCAAATAGTAAGATATCAGTTGTAGATTAAGTAAGGTTGCCACGAGAAACAAGAAAAGTACACAACTGAGAGTGTTTAGAAACTTTTCTTAGCAACTTGACATAGTAGTTTTGTTTCACCTATAAAAACTTAGGCGTGTATTTTGTGTATTTTTGTTTACTAGTAATTTACTTTTATTGTATCTTAAAACGGTATTCCTCAACAGTTTGGAAATTCAAAAACTGCTACTTCCCCAGTGATGGTTTGAAAATCACTGTCACAGACAAATGTCTTAGTTTACTTGTTACAAAGAACCATGTCACTAGGAATAGAGGCTACAAACAAACCCAAAAAAACCTTCAGTGCGTGTGAGAAGCCATTGGTGTATGTTGTCAGGTCAATGATACTCACTTGGTTCTTGCTCAGCTGACCTGAAATAAAACAGGCAACCTTCGGACTCAGGTCTCCTGTAGCATCATGGTGTTGCCAAGAACAGGAACTCCAAGCAGTCATTTGGTAACAATCCTCATGATTATAAAGCTGAAAGGCATTGTTCTGTCCTCAGGTCATAATGTAGACTTCAGATCTCTCATCTGATGTGGCTGAATATCTGTTCACCCTTTATGACCTTTAAGGAGACAATAACACAGTCTGTATTAGAAGAGTATAGAATGCTTTTAAATACTTTTAAAAGCACCTGTTGGGGTGTCTGCTTATAAATTTATCAGTAAATATCCAATGCATACACCTCATATGTGCCAGATAAGACACTAGGTGCAAAAACCTTGCCCTCCTGGACCCTGCTGTCTAATAGAGAAATCAGATACTAAGCAAGCAATTACATAAATAAATTGAAGATTAAAACTGTGATAAATGCTGTGCAAATTTTAGAGAAATTATACTATGAAATTTATAGCAGATGGAATCTGACCTTTAAAGGATTGGGAAAGACTTGCCCAGAGGATACGTTCTTTAGCTGGGACCTGAGGAAGACTAGGAAAGCAGTGAAGAGTGACAGGGAGAGCTGTCCAGGCAGAGGAAAACTAGGTCACTTCTTGCTTCCGTAGAGCCTGTTTTATTATGTGTGTATTCACTTCTTAATGGAAAACACTGGACCCACATAATTATACAGTTGAACCCTGAACAACACAGGTTTGAACTGCATGGGGCCACTTATACGTGGATTTTTTTCAATAGTAAATACTATCGCACTACTACACTACACTATGATCTAAGGTTGGTTGAATCCACGGATACAGAGGAACCTCCAATAGAGAGGGCCAATGACGATAAGTTAAACGTGGACTCTTTTGACTGCGTGGAGAGTGGATGCCCCTAACTCCATGTTGTTCAAGGATCAACTGTACTTTAAACATTAAAATCTTGCTCTTAGCTTCCACATATCCCCTGAACTCTTTTTCTGATATTTCCCCCATCAACGTCCGTCCAGCCCTAAAATGCTACTTAGAGTAGTGCTATACCAGCAAGCATGGGCAGGACTAGGGTTTTCCTTTCATCTATACAGCTTCTAAAACCTGTGCTTCCACAAACTCTCTTTGCTCCAGCTTTCAGTCGCTGCCTCTCAAATCCCTGCCCCCAGTAAGATTCATAATGTGCAATGAACTTCAGCCTGACAGTTCCCATATCTCAAGCTCTTGCTCCATTTGGCCTGGGTGGGATCATTTCTAGTTACAGAGGGGGATCACATGACCCAGGCTAGGCCATTTGAGCAGTGCACTTTCCTGATGCATTGTGGCAGGCTTATAAGAACCAACAAAAAACATGAACGTTTCCAATACAGTAGAAAAATGTATGAGAAATGGAGAGAAACAATTTTTGATTATGTTGTTTCAATCTCCTACACAGACTTTCTTTTTTCTTGAAATATATTTGACATATAATGTTGTAAAAATTTAAGATATACAACATGTTGATACAATACATTTATATATTGTAGTATGATTGCCATCGTAGTGATAATTACCACTTCCATCACATCACATAATTATCGTTTCTTTTTAGTGGTTGGAATGATTATGATCTAGTATCTTAGAAAGTTTGATGATTATAATATAATACTGTGGTCTATATTTACTATACTGCACATTAGATCTCTAGGACTTATTTATTACTAGTTGCAATTTGTACCCTTAAACAATACCTCTCATATCCCCCCTCCCAGCCCCTGGTAACCACCATTTTACTCTCTATTTTTACAAGTTTGGCTTTTTTAGATTCCACATATAAGTGATATTATACAGTATTTGCCATTCTTTGTCTGATTTATCTCACTTAGCCTAATGTCCTCAAAGTCCATCCATGTTGCAAATGGCAGGATGTCCTTTAATACAGACTTTCTCGAAGCCAGATGTATCCCTGGAATTTTTCATTAAATGAGATAATGACTCTCATTTCATTAAATGAGATAATGACTCTCAAGAAAATGACCTTTTTTTTTTTCTTAGTGAGTTTTCGGGTTAGGTTTTCTTTCATTTGCAAATCAGAGTACTAACTTTCATGTATCTATAGCCTATGTCGGTCTTCTGATTCAGGTATTAGCAGCAGGTGTGTGAAAAGCAATGACCAAAGTCCTGAAGTGTCCAACAGAAGGCTATCACACTTCAGGAACAGTGAGATGTCAATTCACTCCAGCCAAAGGCTACCAGGTACACATCCGTGGATGAACAAGTTGGGGGTTTATTAGCAAAGGAGAACACCCACCACAAGGAACTGTGGGTATCTCAATAAGAGAGTATTAGAAAGGACTTATGGTATTTTGAGGCAGGGTCTAAGGAAGTAGGGGCTGTCTCTGGATTGAAGGCTGTCTGAAACAATTCTCAATTGGCAACAATTCTCAATAAATTGTACCTATAAATAAGGCAGACTAGAGTGAGCTGTAATTGGAAAAGAAGTAGCAGTCCTTCATATTAGCCAAGAAAGGGGATGTTTGGTACTCTGTGGATTACACGGTGATTTTTTTTTTCTCTGTGCTCAACAAAATTATGAAGTGGGCTCGAGTTTTCTCATTTTATCACGGGCTGAGAGCGCTCTTGCCTGATGCTTGTGTTCTGTGAGATTGTTTATGTCCAACAGGAGAATAGCATGTCCAGCTGTGAGCACCAGCCCAGCTTCTAACAACACTGAGGACTGGCTGTGAGTATCAGACCAGCTCCTGGATGTCAGGGTCTGCTGTTCTTCTCTTTCTTGTAAGGTAAGAGACGCAGAATCACAGTGTAAGGCGTCTAGACCCCTTTTAGGTTGAAGTCGGCACTTCTGTTCCCAGCAGCCACTCTTTGCACAGGCAGAATAGGAAGCTTTCCTCCTCATTTTGTTTGCAGAGGGCTAAGAAGGATTTGGTAAAACACCTCAATTTTTCTGCAGCTGAATAATAATGACAGAATTCCCATTAACAAGGATCAAATTTTCTCACTGCTTAATGAGAGAAATGTCATAAAATTCAAATTCCCCCAGTAAAGGCAACATGTTATTTAACTCTGGCATCTCCCAGTAAAGAGATGGTGACCCACAAGACAGACAGCATTTTGACGATTACTCCAGAAGGAAGTAGGAAGGAATCTCATCCCTTGACTCAGCACAGCATGCATGGAGGAATCCTAAGTTCTTCTTTCCCACACAGCGGGTGACCTCATTTCTCTTGACGATTCCCCATTCTTCTCTCCCACCTACCACACAAGGGACCACCAGGAGGTTAAAGACAGAGAGAAAGGGCAGTTTTAAGCCCAGAGTAGCTCACCTAGGAACCAGGAGGCCGAGCTTTCACCTCAAGGAAATGTAGCTCCGTGCTTCGTGCTTCGTTACCTGCACTGCAGAGCTGTCAGCAAATGCGACAGGTTTGCCAAACCCAGTCTTTCTCCCACAAAGTTTAGGGGCCTGTACAGCTACTCCTGTATATATTGCAAACATATCTCTAACTTCCACTAAGCACTTTGACTTCTTTCCTTCCTGCTGTAGAACACATCATAATGCCACAGTAATTTCCCTTCTGAAGAGTCCTTTGCCCTCAATAATGACATCAGGCCAGAACACATGGGAAAGTATTGGAATAATTTGATTTCTACCAGAAGGTTCTATCCCTCTCCTGTCACCTCTCATTTTCCTTCTGCTCCTGAAACAGGTTATCAACTCTTCTTAGCCATATTTCTTCCCACTTACCCTACGAAGAAAAGACTGGGGTTGGAAGACCCAAGTGTGATTTATTTTCTTTCTTTTATTGCCAGAAAGATCTATTCATACTGTATGACCCATTTCATCCTCTTTAATCTTTCTTTCTAATTAGTCTCCACACACTGGAAAGTAAAGGATTCACTCATTCATTTATTCATTCAACAACAAACATTTATTGCTAGGCACTCAGTGAATGAGACTGATATCAGATAGTTTCTTGATAAATAAAGGGAATAGAAAGGCGTCTGTGAGCCCTGGACATAACAGGTGGTGGGTTGGAGGTCCTCATGAAGGGAGACAAGGGGCAAAGAAAGGAGATTATTGTCTTTCATTACCTTCCCAATCATGCCCTTTTGGGATGCTCAGTCCCGGCACTTCCAGTCGCGTCACTGTGAGCCAGTGAATGCAACACTTTTAGGGAAGAGACTTAACTCATGATCCTTAGAATATGAAGACTCTGGTTCCAGCCACTACTGAAGTGACCTGGAGAATTTCAACATTTTCATTTGAGAACATGGGACAGTTAATGTGCTACTGCGGAAATCAAAACCAAACACTAAAAAATGCAGCTCTGAAATAGTGTAGTCCAAGAAACTCTGAGGTTTGGACTGAGATATGTTTGTTGTAGGATAAGAATAGGTATGTTAATCTCATGCAATTTTATCCTTTGGGTTTCTCTGGCATTTTTAAGTGAAGTGATCTTATTTTCAATAACCTTAATAAAATATGAGTTTGAGAGAAGCATAAAAAAATCGATATTTCATCCCAGGTCAGTGTTCTGCTCTATTTTAATTTTTAAGGCAGTGTGAAGAAAAGAGGTTCAAAAAATAAAAAAAAGAACGTTTCTGCTAATGGTGAAAACTGATGTGCAGTGGGGTATGTATTTTGAAGCACATGAACTTCCAACATAAATGAGATTTTTGTAGCTTGCCCCTAGGTAGTAAAAAGGTTACTGTAAAAATTGTTTTAAGCTGTCCTCAAAATTATAATATATTTAGAAAGAAAAAATGAAACTTGTACTATAAACTTTTGGGGGCTCAGTTGTTGGTATGTGATCATATGTGTGCTTTTTTTCAGTTTTATATTCTTTATTTATACAGAAAATTATAGCATTGTAGGTATCTGAAAGGGAGAAACCGCAGAGAGCTACAGTAAGAAATACCCAGCTATGTAAATCAGTTTCAGTCTGCCTCTTGCCTATATCTGCCGCATTTTAGTCTGCCCGTGTTTCTGCTACTCATCTACTGTTGGGGAAAACTCCCACTGGTATCTTACACAATGTCCACAGGTATTATAAATATCCTTTCATTTTTCTCCACTGAGGGATAAAGCACGGGGTCAATTCAAAGTCAATCTGAAATTTTTAAGGCAGGCATGTATATCATTTGCATACAGAGTAGCAAGCTGTCCTTTACTTAGGGAAAGATTTACAGATACTTTAAAATCAGGCCTAATCTATAAAACAAACAAGCACAAAGCTAAAAGTAAGCCGAGAGAAAGAAACACAGAGAGAGAGGACAGATCAAATTGTAACAGCTTTGAATGTTTGTCACAGAAGAAAGTTCTTTCTGTAAGTTGCTTTTGGTTGAGAATCCAAAAGCCCCAAGTGAACTAAATTGGGGACCATGATGTGGGAGTGCTCAGGAGTGACTCTGAGCTGCTTGGCATCATTTAATTGTAACTTAAGTTACCACCATAAAATGTAGGTTTCAGGAACTGATTGGTTGGGAGGTTTTGTTGTTGTTACTTAAATAAAATCTTTTCAATTATCTTTGGCTGGATCATTGCACATTTGCAGTTTGTTTCCCTCAAACGGAACTTATCTGTAAATGTCATCCTCTGAAAGTCATTCTTCTTCTGCTCACCCTGAGGAAAAATTGCAGTATCCTAGGAGAAGCCAGAGCAGATGACCAGGACACTGGCGCATGCCCTGCTCCCAGGACTTAGTCATGGAGATCACTCTCTCAGACCCCCTAAGGGAGCTGCCTGCTTGGCCAGAAATCAGAATGAAAGAGCTACAAAAACAAACCACACTTAGTCAAAGTGAGTCAGTGGCTGAGTGAACACAGTTTTGGTGCCGCCAGACCCTGGAGACACCAGAACTGGCTGTTACTCTCCCCAGGACTTTCTCCACCTGCATCCTCACCCCTCCGTCCACCAATGGCCATGCTGAGGTTGAGCCTTTTACTCTTCTCAGGACATTTCATAGCCTCTCACACTAGTCCTGATTTAAACCCATTTTGCAAAAAGAATCAGCTTTTCACAACTTCTAAGGCCTCGGCCTAAAGGGTAAACTCCTAGAAGCAAACAATTAGTCTTTTAACAACTACCAAAAAATACTTTAAAAAAAAGTTGTCATTATAAATTACAAAAAATATACAATTATTACAATCACAAAAAAACCCTCCCATAATTACAAAAAAAAACAAAAAAAGAAAAGAGCCCTGACAGTTTGGTTTCATACTGGTAGGCATGAGGGAGTCTTCCTAACATCCTCCAAACATTATCTGGGGCATTGTTTCCTAAACATGCTCTGGAAGTGCTGTTTTCCTTGAGCTGTTAGTAGGTATTTCACACACACACACACACACACACGCACACACACGCGCACGCGCGCACACACACACACACACACACACACAGGCACAAAGTTTAAAAGTCTAGGGGAAAGAGAATTTCCATGAGGTGTCAATATGTTTATGTGAACTCTGGATCTCTAAAATACAAATAGTATATATAATACATCATTTTCCAAACCTATTTGTCCACAGAAATCTTTTCTGAAGCATGTGCCTACATATAAGCCTTTTCTCTTTGGCCACATCAACTCAGCCATGAGATAATCAGGTACAAGTACGTTTTCAGCATCACTGCTTTAATTTTTCAAGACACTTCCTTGAACACCACATCACATGCCCTTCCATTCCTACCTCTTGTCCATCATCCTCCTAATCCCACTCGAATCATTTCAGCTGGCTCCCTCTGTTTTCAAGACTTCACTCAGGCATGTTCTCTTCTAGAAGTTTCTCTGACTTTTCACAGTTTCCACCCTGTATTAGTTTATAGGCTACTGTAATAAATGACCAACAACTGAGTGGCTTATAACAACATAAATATTTTTTTTTTTTTGCGGTACGCGGGCCTCTCACTGTTGTGGCCTCTCCCGTGGCAGAGCACAGGCTCCGGACGCGCAGGCTCAGCGGCCATGGCTCACGGGCCCAGCTGCTCCGCGGCATGTGGGATCTTCCCGGACCGGGGCACGAACCCGCGTCCCCTGCGTCGGCAGGCGGACTCCCAACCACTGCGCCACCAGGGAAGCCCGACAACAGAAATGTATTCCCACATGACTCTAGACGTCAGAAGTCTGAAATCACGGTGTTGGTGGAGCCACACTCCCTCTGAAGGCACCAGGGGAGAGGCCTGTCTTGGCTCTGCCAGCTTGGTGGCTGTAAGCATTCCTTAGCTTTTGGCAACAAAACTCTTTCCACCTCCATCCTCACATGGCCTTCTCTTCTATGTCTTTGTCTTCTTTTCTGTCTCTTGCAGGGACACTGCCATAGGATTAAGACCCACCCGAATCCAGAATGATGTCATCTGGAGATCCTTAACTGAATTATATCTGCAAAGACTCTTTTTCCAAATAAGGTCAGGTGTACAGGTTCTGGGTGGACATACCTTTGGGAGAGCCACCATTTGACCCACTAGACAGCCCCAGGCTGAGCCCATGTCCCCTTCACCATCCACCGCCCCGCCGCTTCCCCAGGACCTCTGACAGGTCCGTGTCACAGCACTTACCCTGCTGTGTTACAATGACTGTGCCCCCTCCCTCATCACACCACCGATCCTGTGAGGCCCTGAGCACAGCATCAGTGCTGGATCTGTCTTTCAATTTCCATCACCTGATGCATAGTGGTGTTTCCATAAACGTCTGAATGAACGAATGAACTATCCTTCCTGCACCGTTAAGGCTGTTGCTATTCAGCCCGCTTCCTTTCCCTGCGTAGTCACTATATGATTACTCAAAGATCGCAAAATCACAGTTGTTCTCAAATAGTTACCTTTTTAAAAATCTTCAAGGGATTGATTCATAGTTTGCCCCCTGGTGGGAAATGCCTGCCCTGTTAGAGAAAGGCAGGCAGTTGTTTTGATAACTGGCCTCATTAGTGCTAATGTACTGAAAGGGCAGAGAAATGTCTTGAAATGTGCAATTGTTGTCCAAAGAGCCAATTACTACACTGTTCACCTGCCATGACTATTATCCACCAACGGCACTGGATTCACAGAGTGCTGGAAAGGTTGGTGGTTGTCTTGTTTTGAAGCGACTAGCACTTCTGCCTATGTGCTTTTGCCTGTGTCCTGCCCTCAACACAGCAGGTCCCGATAGGTTATTTACCCCCATAGTGAGGAAATGTAGACATTTTCAAAGACTGTTCTTTGCCCTTCAGATACTGATAACTGATCTGGGGTGAAGAGAGATATAAACAACTCTCTTCAGTGCCCTGAGGTATGTGAGAGGCACCATGTGTGGGGTGCGGCCCCTCCTCCACACAGTCCACATTATACAGAGGTTCCGAGAGTGTCCGGAGCAGAGCCTTTGAGACTCTTTGCTGCAATTCAAAGCCCTTAGTGTGACGTACACCGGTCTTCCTTTCCTCAGCTCTTCAGCTCACTGCTCTCTCCAGAACATGCTTCAGCCTCACGCACTGTTTGTCGGTTCCCAACGTGCCACGTTGCCTTTCTTCTCCAGGCGTCTGAACATGCTGTGAACTCTGCCAGTGCCATCATCTGCTGCCTCCTCTCTGCTCCCCTCTCCCCCTCTCCTGTCCACACTATTGGGGTGTCACCTGGCTTATTCATCTTTTGGGTATCAACCTAGATGGTACCTCCCCTACAAAGCCTTCCCTGAACCACCCAGGTCAGAAGTAAATGCCCCTGATTATGCTCTTAGAGCTCTTACATACAACCCTTCAACACTGTGTTGCCATTGCCTGCTTGCTTATCTGTCTCTTCCATTAGACTGGGGGCAACCTGAGAGCACTGCCACGTCTTGGTGCACAGAAGGGATTCCGTACAGACTTGTGGAATGAAGGAAGGAAGTGTCTTCCAGAACTTGCCGAGGGCTTGCTTGTCTGCTTGAACAGGGATCCACCCAGCCCTCCTCAGTCTCTTCTCCTCCTCCCTACAAGTTTGTGCTCACATACAGGTTGACAGATCTGGGTTAGTGAAACCCCCAGCAGCACCCAGCAGAACGCACCTGCTCATCTGTTTCTCTATGCTTCCAGCCATGGGGAGAGACGATCTGTTTTCTGACTTTGATGCTTGTTGAATTTTAATGGAAAATAAAAATGCCATTTCCTTTTCTTACATTAATGCTGAGAGAAGGCTCCTGTATAAGCAGAGTCACCAAACTTCCTTTCCTTCTTTCTTGTCTTTGCCTCCCATACCACGTTTCGATTCCATTGCTTGTTGCATCAGAATAAACCATCAGGGCCTGCCCAAATTGAAGCAGCTGCTAGCTTTCCTGGTTTTTCCTGTTGGCTGGATAGGTTCTTTGCGAAAGGGCTCTCATACAGAAGAGGCTGCTTCAAGATACGTTCTAAATGCCCACAGAATGTTGTTATGCCATCTAAATGGGGTTCCTTCACTTGTTTATCGAACAAAAAATGGGTACAATGAAGGAAGGAATGAATGAGTGATGTCTTCCAAAACTGAGTGCCCTCTGTTTATTTGGCCCTCCGGTAATTAGCAATCTGGCCTGGCCCTGTTCTGGAAGTGGTAGAATGAGATATCTATTAACCTTGCTTCATGATCCATCACTTTTAAGACGTAAAACTTAGATAATCACCCTGTTCTTTGACCTTATGAAGACTAGGCAGTATCTGGAGTTAATATCCTTTTGTTTCATAATCAGGTATGTTTTTCATTCTCTAGTCCATAAATTAAACTATAATAGATTTTTAAAAAATAAATGCTGGGTTTATTTATATATTAGGAAAAAGAAGGCTTTTTGTTACAGCAGGCTTAGAGTCACAGAAAAATTGAGAAGAGATACAGAGATTTCCCATATACCCCCTATGTATGCGTATGTCCCCACCCAGACATAGCTTTCCTTGTTATCAACATCCCCGACCAGAGGGGTACATTTGTTACAACTGATGAACCTATACCATAATCAAAATCCCCCAAACGCCATAGTTTACATTAGGGTTCACTCTTGGTGTTGAACATTCTGTGTTTGGACAAATGTGTAATAACATATATCCACCATTATAGTGTCATATGAAGCAGTTTCACTGCCCTAAAAATCCTCTGTGCTCCTCCTATTCGCCTACCCCTCCTAACACCCCCATCCATCCTCTGGCAACCACTGATCTTTTTACTGTCTCCATAGTTTTGCCTTTTCCAGAATGTCATACAGTTGAAATCATACAGTATTTTGACTTTACAGCTTGGCTTCTTTCATTTAGTAATATGCATTTAAGTTTTCTCTATGTCTTCACGGCTTGATAGTTCATTTCTTCTTAATGCTGAATAGTATTCCATTTTCTGGGTACACAAAAGTTTATCCATTCAACTACTGAAGGACATCTTGGTTGCTTCCAAGTTTCGGCAATTATGAATAAAGCTGCTATAGACATCTGTGTGCAGGTTTTTGTGTGGACATAAGTTTTCAATTCCTCTGGGTAAGTAACAAGAAGCACGGTTGCTGGATCGTATGGTAAGAGGATGCTTAGAGTTTTTTAGAACCTACCCAACTGTCTTCCAAAGTGCTGGTACCATTTTGCACTCCCACCAGCAATGAATGAGAGTTCCTATTGCTGCACATCCTCGCCAGCATTCGGTGCTGTCAGTGCTCCAGATACCGACCATTCTAATATGTGTGTAGTAGTATCTCACTGTTGTTTTAATTTTCATTTTCCTAATGACATATGATGCTATCACAAATTTTTCAAGGAAGATAAGAGCCTTTGTCCTTCCTACTTGGAAACTCTGGAAGGAAGGTTACCTCTTCAGTTCTCAGCTGCTTGCTCTATAAGAGTAAATCTAGGAAAACAGTGATAATAGGGATTTTAGATATGTCTTTTCAGGTTCATATCCTGATTTATAATTCCCCCAGGAGCAAAATATCCTTTGACAAATGTAATAAAGATTTGTCAGATGATTCTTTCACATTAATAGAAAATTTTTGTTTTAAAATATAAACTTGGGGCTTCCCTGGTGGCGCAGTGGTTGAGAGTCCACCTGCTGATGCAGGGGACGCGGGTTCGTGCTCCAGTCTGGGAGGATCCCACATGCTGCGGAGCGGCTGAGCCCATGAGCCGTGGCCGCTGAGCCTGCGCGTCCGGAGCCTGTGCTCAGCAACGGGAGAGGCCACAACAGTGAGAGGCCCGCGTACCGCAAAAAATAAATATATAAATAAGTAAGTAAATAAATAAACTTGAAAAAGAAATGTTTTGATATGAGAGAGAATTACTACGAATGACTACAAAACAAGATAATTGCCCTCTTTACTGTTGTCTCTGGATAGCTGCCCAGAGAGGAAACATTCCATGAGGCCAGAGCTTCAAATCAGTTTATAGTCCTGGTGGTCTGGAGGGCACAATAGATTTCCTACCTGCTACTTGATCTGTGAAAGCCAGACGGTCTTAATTTAAAGCCAGCCTTTATTGAAAATCACTCTAATAGACTAACTCCTGTGATCCCAAGTGAAATGAATTTAGAAGTTGTAGATAAAATGTTTTGTGAGGGACTATGATAATTAAACATCTAATGAAAATGCAATACGACCTACTGTTTTCTGTAGTTTGTGGAAGAAAGGTGTTTATCTAGGTCTTTGGGTAAATGGTACTTTGGGCACTGCTCTTAATTTTGGAGAACTTCATTGAGCACCACTGAAACCTATAACTGCGATAAATAGAATCTGCATCTGCAAGGATATGTTTTCAAGCCTTTAACATTCATTTAAATTAGGATGGGTAAGTTTAGACCACTTGGTTTTACTTTATATTCTTCATGAAATTCTTACCTACTGGCCACTTTTAATGTGGGACTTGCTTTCTACAAAGATAGATAGTCCAGTCCCTCCCGTAGGTTTTCTTTTGGGTGATGATACGATCGCTTCACTTGGATATTACCAGATATCCCTAGCTTTGTCCCAGTGCGAATGTTGTTAATTTTCACACTATTAGAGAAAATTCCTCTGAACATACAAAGGAGATGCTACAGTGGAGAGGTGAACTCACTAGCCAGGGTTCTTTATAATAAAACATTGGATATTTTCACAAGCTAGGTAAATACTTTCATCCTTATCAGGAATTGACTGACTAAGGTGAAACAGACTAAAAAACAGACAATTCACAATACTGACCATATCATTCTGAAAAGAGGGAGAAAAGAATTTCAGCTTCTGTCATGGGTAATATAAGAGAAGTCTTTTCAAGATAGAATGCTGAACTCCCCAGTTTTTCTCCTGAGGACTGACAATCTCTAACTCAAAGAGGAAAGTCATTAACAACCCCTTAGTCACAGTTCACCAGGAACCAGGCCCAAACCAGTTTTACTTCACTCCCACCCTCCACTGGAGACACAGCCACTTAAGACAAAAAGTTCATCTTACTTTGGCTGTGCTTGAAGAATTTCAGCCTTGTGGATTTTACCCTTCTATCATATGCTGGCAGGAAATAGCTGTAATAAGGTTACCAAATAAATAACGCACAAGCTTTTGCAACAAGTTTTAATACAACTCCTACTGACAAGCTATATGGATATAGTCATAGATATGTTCTATCTCTCATTATCAAGGAACTTCTATATGCCAGACACTTAAAGTTGCTGCAAATACAGACATTTTTCCTGCCCTCAAAAAGCTGATATCAATTGGGAATAGGGAGAAGTAGACAAATAATTATAGAATATGATAATCTCTATAGTTGCCCAGAGGAAAGAAGGTTAATGCTTCCTTCTTAGGGAAGGAAGACATTCACCACCAGACTAAAACTCTGCAAACTACACGTATCAATAGCAGCCATGACACCCAAACCCTTGCTTCTCAATGTATGGTGCCCAGGCCAGCAGCAGTGGGATCACCTAGGAGCCTCAGGCCCCTCTTACTGACGCAGTCATTAACAAGATCCACAGTAGTTTTGTATGCTCAGTAATTTTGAGAAGCACTCCTCTAAAACAGTGCTTCTCAAACTTCAGCGTGCTTCAGATCACCTGCGAGGCTTGTGGAAACAGACTGCCTCGTGTTTCTGACTCGTAAGTCTGAGGAGGGCTCTAGAACACCATGCCTAACAAGTTCCCAGGTGATGCTGCTGCTGCTCTGGGGGCCATTTTGAGAATCACAGGTGTAGGAATCTGAGTCCAGAGAAAGAAGTAAGTGTGAAGACTACACGTGTTCAGGCTCAGAAATGTCTCATTGGGGGAATCAGGAAAGACCCTGGTATGTTGCACACTCAGGGGCAAACCTGCTCACTAGTAGATGAAACTTCCATCCTGGGTGCCCTGCCTAGATAAAAGATGTGCATTCCCCTTACTCCCAGTCTCTAGAACAGCGTGGTGCTCAACAGCATCGTGCCTTTTTCCAATGAGGTAAGTATGGAAGATCCTGTTCTTTGACTGACTCTCCATCCTTGTTTACCGCCACTGGTTGGAAGAGTACACACTGAGTCTCCTGGAACAGTCCACCTGCTCCAGCACAACTTGTCAGAAAAGCCAGGCAGTGAGAGGACATTGAGCACTTAGCCAGCTACTAAGAAAATAATCCCAGGTTTCCTATGTGGCTGTTGCTTTCTTTTTTTTTTTTTTTTTGCGGTACACGGGCCTCTCGCTGTTGTGGCCTCTCCCATTGCGGAGCACAGGCTCCGGACGCGCAGGCTCAGCAGCCATGGCTCACGGGCCCAGCCGCTCTGCGGCATGTGGGATCTTCCCGGACCAGGGCACGAACCCGTGTTCCCTGCATCGCCAGGCGGACTCTCAACCACTGTGCCACCAGGGAAGCCCAGTGTTGCTTCTTGTGAGTACACATCTAACACACACCAAGAGAGAGTATGCTAGGAGTTAATCATGAAAAGCCATCTCAAATGCCTAATAGTCAAACCATATTAGTCCATATTCACAGAGCTATTCAGAGTAAACAAATTGACAAGGATTCGATTCCACTACGTAGAGTGGCCCCTCAAAAGCTCTAGAAACTGAACATCTCTTATGGATGTTTAACTTGAATTTCCAGGCCAACCACACTGTCTAGTGGCAGATTACAACGGTCTATGTAGAGAGAGAAGCTAAGGGGGCTTTTCCCACGTGCTCCATAGATTAAGACCATGCCTTTTCAGGGTAAAGCACCCTATGTTAATTTGTTTTACTGAAAATTTCAAAAAGGATACAAATCATGACTCCTTGCATATGACATTACCTCACTGATGTTTCTTCACTGATACTATTTATCCTGATTTGTTTTCTCCATTTCCACTGCCTGTTCTAGTCCACACAAGCTCCCGGAAGTAAAAGGCCAGGTTGGAAGGCTTCTGCCTGGCATTCTGGTCATGTCTGCTTTGATTATTATTCAACAATTCCAACCAGTTGTGTATCATGTAGTATGATTTATGGCATGTGAAGTGATGGTTATCCGCACTCACATGAAGTAAATCCATTACTCTAAATACTGTATGTATTTCCACACACCCTGAAGATAGAGTCCCTCTTCCTTATTTTGTTGAAATGCAAAAGTGGTTACTTTTTCCCTTTTCAAAATATTCCAGAATTGTCAGTTACAGTGCTAAGCTTCTAAAAACTTAAGTAATGAGGGAGCTATGAACCCTGCTAATACTTATTTTCAAAATAATTGGGAAAAGCAACTGGCTTTTATTCCCATGTCTTATCGATCCTCCAGAATCACCATCTTTGAAGGAGGTGCTGTTGTCTTAATGTCCTGGGGGAGAAGAGAACTAAAACTGCTCCAGCTACAACTCTAGAATGCACTGCTGACACAGCATGTCACCACTAACTCCCTTCTCCCAATATTGGTAGGGAAATGGGTGTGAAAAGTGAGGGGGACTGTATATGAGATGCTCAGCTTGGCCATTACAAATGTTTAGACTACCCAACCTACCCCTAATATTACAACAGCGATAGGACTAGGCATGCTCTGTGAATACGAGAATACACACACATACATATATATTATTTATACACACACACACACACACACACACACACACACACACACGACACTCAAGCAATATAGATCTTTGTGCAAAGGAAAAGTTATGAACCAACGTTTATCTTTTTTTCCTAAAGGAAGAAAGCAGGGGCAGAAGAGAGCCTTTACATCATCCATATAATTACCTAACTTGCCCCCTTCATTTTGCCTGGGCAGAATAAGCTGTGTAAAACTAAAGGATGAAACAGGACCTTAAAGGTTTAATTAGTATCATAGTGCCAGAGCTGCTGTTAGCTGTGAAATGTTATTGCACTTTCCTTCTCCTAAGGACATTTTCTTTTCTACCACTGCCAATTGCCAAGGTAAGTTTTCTCTGACGCACCTGTCTTTCACCTTACTCAACAGCGTGAAGAAGATAAGATGAAGACCCATTGAAAACAGGAGAAACATTGTAGGCTGAGGTTGGTGATACAGAACCAATTACAGTCATTTCAATTCTTCCATGGCCGTTGTGGTACATTTTACGCAAAGAGTAATAAACAGAAATATCTCTGAGAAATTTCCCAAACTTCTTGTCTTATATACATAGACATTTTATTATGATATTATTAAGCTTGGGAGAGGATGGAGAAGATTCAAAGAGGTCCAATTTCCAGGAAGTGTCCTTATAATAGAATCCATGTGGCAACTTAGCAAATAAATATCTTTACTCAGACCCAAAAAGGTCTGGATTATGGTAAATTCTGTTCTATGGGTACAGTATTTGAATGAGCTTCCAAAGTATGCTTTTTGCACAAATTTACGGATGTAAGGCTGCAAGGATCTGAACAAATTCAAATCTTTCTTGGCCCTTCTGTCTTCAGAAATTTTCCTAAGAATTATATATTTTCACTGTAAAATATGTAATTTTCACCTATTTGGCCACCTGCCTCCAGTTATGCAAAAATGGTATTTAAAACTTGCCCCTCAACTCAGTCTGCAGGCTTTACCTGCCTCTTGTTTTCTCAATGTGGGGAGAAGGAGGAACTACAAAGACTTGGAATGACTGGGAAGTGCCTGCAAAGGAACAGGCTGAAGTTCACAAGAATTGACACTGGATTCACACCCTGCTTCAAGGCAACAAGTGATGCGTGGAATGCAGACACGGTTAGGTCCTAACCCTCCAACCAAAACCTGGTCTGTAATCTCAGATGCTTTTTTATTCCCAGTAAAGCCATGGTGCTGTAGGGATTACAGCAAAGACCTGTGGTGACCCTGTTGCATCACTGAGGGATACTGTCTTCACCTAGAAAAGGAAATTAATTTTACTTACCCTAACTAGGCAATTGTAAGGTTCAAAATAGTGCATGGATGTGAATGTGCTATCCATGGTACTATCAATGCACTGAAGTCAACTTTTGGAGTGCACAGATTTGCAAAGGTTTCCTTTTCTCTCTGAGACTTTCCTCAGAGAAAATAAAGGTAGATAATAAATGCATTGTGTTCAGTAGCAATAAAGCAGACCTTCAATAAAATCAACTTTTATCGCTACAAAAGCTATACTAGGCTATCTCTACTCTTAAAAACTACAACCAACAAACACAAGAATTCAGATAGGAAAAAAAGTCATCTCTGGACCCTAGCATACATATTACTTTTGAAATGTAAAAGGCCTATGAAAATTTAAGGCAGTGAGCTAAGGCACATATTGGTTCTCAAACACTCAGATTTCCAAGAACTCTCTCTGGACCTTATACTTTACTCATTCATTAATTACAAAAAAATATATATATATGGTATTGCACACCACTGTAACTGCTCTGGAGATTGTCTTTATTTGATGTGTGAAGAAGAAAAATTGATCATCGATATAGGTTTCTTTTGTCCATTTCCTCTCATGTAACGCAATCCCTAAAAAGGCCTTGCAATGTTCAGTGGTGTCATTTTACATCTTATTTATGCCCTGTTATAGAAAGGAATTCAGGTAATGTGATGTGTGTTGAGCAAAGTGACAAAAGTATCAGCTTTATACAATACTTCCAGTGTCTAAGGAATATATATCAAGGTATTTTGCCCCTATGAATTACAGTGCCAAGTCCCCCCGTGTGGGCTTTTCTTTGTAGTGGGCTTGTTCATAATGCCTAAGCTGTTTGTGTTTGTAGAGGAGAGGAGATGAATGAGATATTAGAGCTGTGTGGGAAAATTCTCACTCTCAGCAAAAACTAGCCTATTTATAGGATAATCGTAAAGGATGAGGTATTTTTCATTCTGACCTTTAGTGATACAAGAAAAAAATCAATGTAGATGGTTTTTCACGGAGGAAAGTGTAGATTTTCACTTTGGTGGCAACTGGGAGTTGTGTTTGCATCTTTTCTTATTAGAATGAGTTAAGGACAATGAGTCTCTAGTTACATTTTTGTACCATGTCCTTACCCACTTCCTCAATTCCTTTTACCAGAGGATGTCACTCAAGGCACCTTGAGATCTTGGCAATGAAAACATAGTACAGGTCCTTCAAAGGCACTGGGCCAAGTTTCCCCAGGTCAGAACACAATGCATCACTCTCTAACGATAGCAGAAAGCTAAGAAGACTGTCTGTGTTCTTCCTGATCAAACACGGTACACTCAGGACCTAGTTTAGGTGTTCAGGCAGGAGAAAGCAGAACGCATAAGTGATATAAATTAGAAGATTAGTTTGTTTATTTGTTTAATGTATCATATTATTTCTAAAGTGAATTATCATTCCACTTAGCAATGAAATAAAAATAAATAACTCACACTCAGATAGTACTGTAATCTGCGAAACTGACCCAACTACTTCAAAATCCTAGGTAATTACCACTGCTGGTGAGTTTGTGCGGAGAAAGGCAGAGGCTCGTTCACCGCCAAGGCAGCAGCACTTGGGACGGTCTTTTATGCCTCTTTTACCCACTTCTAGGAATTTATCCTGTGAAAGTGATTCAAAGTGAGGCATAAAGCTATAAGCATTAAAATATTTATTGCCATAGGACCTATGACTGTAGAAGAATTTAAATGAACTTGTGATTCCAACAATAGAGGAATAGCTAAATCGATGTAGTGGGTTGACTGCACTGAATGTTATAACGTCATTAAAAATAATTATGGATACCATGTAACAGTGTTACATAATATTAAATATTAAAAAATATTAAAAAATATTTAAATTTTTTTATTTAAATTTAAATATTTAACACAAATATTAAAAAATATTTATGATATGCTATTAATGGAAAAAGCAAAATATAAAGTTACTATGATTGCTATGATTACAACTACATAAAATATGTGTGTGTTCAAAGACAAAGAAAACATAGAAAAATGATAAAATCTTTTGTGGTGGTCACAGTAAAGGTGAAATTTTCAACATTATTATTATTTTAGTGCCTTTAAAGTTATTAAAAAATTTTTGAGTTGGGGGGAAAGATCTGAGTCGGCTAACTGAGCCTTGGATGAAATCAAGCAGTTACTTGACCTAAAGAAACATGCTCTCTCTCTCTCTTTAAATTTCCATTTTCTGGAGCAAAACTATCTGCATTCAAAACCAGACTCCGTCCTTGTAGGAAGAGATATTGGGAGAATTATTTATCCTATCAGGTCCTCAGTTTCCCATTTTTAAAATAGAAATAACCATACCTATCTCATAAAATTACTGTGAGGATTAATCATCTTATACAAGTATATAGCCTGACACTTAGTAACTGCTTAATACTGGTTAACTATTACAATAATTTCAATAGAGCTGAAATGCCTTTGAAAACTTGGGACTAATGTTACTGTAGGAAGCTGCTTAACTTAATTTTAAATTACAAATACTCCTTTATTTAGAGTGGTGGGATGCAGTAGGAAGTAAAAAAAGAGGGTAATTAAACGGAGCTGTCATTTGTGTAACGTCAGCAGTTTCTTACACATCTGTAAACCAAAGCAGTTTCTTACACATCTGTAAACCAAAGATGGTTTACAGATAGACACCTGTAAACCAAAGATATTTTGATGGACCAAAATACTGAAGAAAACTTTTTGTAGACTAATTTAACCAAAAGCATGATCTATGACAAGATAAACAAAAATGGAAATCTCTTCATATTCCATCTGGGAGCTGCTGAATAAAATTACAGAAGCAAATGACGCTCACAGACAGAAAATGCACGAATCCATTCTGGTTTGTCTCATTGCACTGCCTCTCTCTCCTCAAATCACTGTAATATGCAACCTTTCTTGATGACATTGATTAGCCTCACCTTACAATGTACAGCTCTGTTGATAGAAAGAGATTCCCATCAAACGTTTATCATCAAAGCAACTGGACAGTGTCGCAGAATTACGTATGGGAGATTGTTCTTTCTCAGTGATTTACAACCTAGTACTTTCCAGTAGTGTTCTACTTCTTCCTGAATTTATAGGACACAATGCTTAGGTCTGGGTGGATCATGTCATTTAGCCCCTAGTCTCCAAAGAGTGGGCTTCAGACAATTAGGCTTTTCTTTTCTCCTGAAAGAGCAAGATACTATACTACCTTCTTAGGTCAGTGACCCCCTTCACTTATTCACTTAACAGAAACCTTTAGTGGAAAAGGGTGTGTGTGTGTTTGTGTGTGTCTGTATGTGTGTGTGTCTGTGTGTTGGGGGAAAGGGGTGAGGGGGAGGATGACACTGATATATAAGCAATTACATAAATCCATATATAATTTACCTCTTGGACTGGCAAAATTGTAGACGTTTGATGACATGCTCTGTTGCCAAGACAGTGGCAAATGGGCACATATATTTCTGGTGTGAATATAAATTTGTACATCCTATATGGAGGGCTTTCAGCAATGGCCACAAAAATTATAAATACGTGTACCCTTTCAGTCAGACATGCCATTAAAGAAAATTTATTCTACAAGGAAACTTGCAACCTTGCAAAAGTTATTCTTTGAAGCATTGTTGATAATACAAAAGATGAGGAAACAAACAAACAAATGTCCATCATTACTATGCAACTTGGTAATAAAGAATGAGGGCACAAATAATAAGGAAAGATTTTTAACATCTGTTATCAGGTGGAAAAGTAGCATGCAAAACAATAAATATAATATGACATTTCTTGTAGAAAAGGAGGGAGGATAAGAAAATATATTTGAATTTGCTTACTTTTACATTAAAAACTCTGGAAAATACTTAAGGACCTAATAAAAAATTTTTACTTGGGGTGGCAGAGGCTGGGGGCAGAATTGAATAGATGAAGGACAGGAGTGGGAGGAAGAACAATATAACTAGATTAGAAATTTTAATAGCACTATTCAGAAAATAAATAATATTTATATGTAGAATTTACTCTCAAGTATGTAATGTCTCCTAAAAAAGTATCTTAAGTCACTATTCATTTGCTGCCCTAGATTATTTTTATGAGCTCAAGGATTCAGTCCTTCCCTGGTTTCTTTAGACATTCCTTATTAAGTGTCTATTATTTGTCTTGCACTGTGTGTGATGTGACACATGAACCAGGAAATAATGGATATCCCCTTCCTAGCACCAAAGCACACTCAGATTCTGGTGCAAACTTCACTTGGTCCCTGACCTGATCTCACCAGAGGCCTCTCTTGGTGGTGGTGGGGGGACCCTGCAAGCAGCACGTGTAGGCTGCTGGACTCTTTCCTCTTCCTTGATGTCCAGGAGCACCGGGAGAGAAGAGTCATAAACAGAGGGGATTTTTGCATTTAGGAAGAGAACAAAAAGGGACCATTTCCAAAACTCCTGAGGTCAGGCTACCAAGTGAAGTCTGGGAACACCTTAGAGTCACTTGTAGACAAGCAGGACACCACAGTTATCCAATCCTTCAAGAGCAAGGAAGGCAAATGAGAGCAGGTGCACAGGCCATGGCAGACCCGCCATGCCCATGGGCACCCGGGGTAGCAGAGAAGGAGCCAGCTCTTCTAGGGTTCCCTTGCCTGCACGAGTCTGTGACGGTCCTCATTGCTTGTGGCTCTTCCCCATTAGAGTCCCTTCTCCCTTATTCATAGGACCATCTCATGGCCCTCAGTCCTAACGCAGGCTAAGGGATCCCCACTCCTTCCCTGCCTGGAACCTGCCCACTCCACGATCATGCTACAGCTCAGCTGACACCCCACCAGTTACCACCCCACATCTGCCCCAGATACAGCCTAGACCCAGCTTCAATCCTCTTTCTTCCTTATTTGTCCTACTTCTACTCCATTGCTGATTAGGACCTGTGGAGTACCCTTCTATATGGCACTAAATGAGGTATGTCTATCACTCCCACCAAAATTGAACATCTTAACTGGTTCTTGTTGCAAAAGAAGTTGTCCGTGGAGTTTACTCCCTTTTGTCCAAAAATCTCAGTAATCCTTGAGTCCTCCCACTCCCAAGCTTCCTCAGTACTACCTTGCCTTCTAAACCTGTTTGCTGGTTTCCATCTTCCTGGACATTTTACAACAAGTAGGGCTGGGAAGCACCTAGAGCACCACCTTTAAAAGAGACATATTTAACACTGGTGGGACCTGGATCATAGGACCCTAGCATCCCTGACCCTGGCGTACCTTTAGGGTGAATCACTAGGGACATCTCAGCCAAAGGGCAGATTGTACCCTCAAAGCCTTCTGAGTTTAAGAGCCAGAGCAACAAGGATCTTGGGGAGACTGAATTGTCACCCAGGAAGCTTCTGTGTGAGGGGCCCAGCAAAGATTCTTCCAAGGAAGGACATGTGGAAGGGTCTCAGGCATGGCCTGGAGAAAAGCCTCAAAAATAACATAGTAAGGGGTTCTAAATTCTACCTGGTGATGGGTCTGGGGGCTGCCCTGAGAAGGAGGCAAGTACCTGGGTGAGTCACTCAAGGAAAGACTCAGGGAGTGAATTCTCAAGGGGCAAAGGTAGAACCAAGACCAGAGGCAACTGGATGACACCCAAGAGTCCATGTGGCAAGAGGCTGGGCAGATCCATCAGGGATGGGTCCCTGTGCTGAGCCTTCTCATGGTTTGCTTCCCACTCTACATTGGCCTCCAGGGAGCCTTGCCAGGAACCGAAGGACACCATCTCCATCTTTGGAGAGGTGTGTTTTATAGTCAACCAGAAAGTTCTCCTCCAACCACTCCTGAGATGAAAATTTTGCTCAAAGAAATGTTTCCATCCAGTCTCAGCAACTGCATTAATTTTCACAAGATCACATCCTTAGATGAGGATAGTCTCCAGTTTTTGTAATCAATCTTTACCTTCTCAGTTACATTTGTTTCTTCTAATAGGAAAGTGGCATCTTCTGTCTGTGTATTAATTTGGGTTGAGGTTTGCATTATCCCTGGGGCTTGGGCTTTGAGAAGAAAGGGTCATCTTCAGCTTTACCTGAGTGCCTGCCCTGATTTCTAAAGTCTAGCCAGGTGCATGGAGGGAGGTTGAGAAGGGCTTTGCATACCCATCACCATCCAGGATATTCTCATTTCTACCTGCTCACATGACGTTTGAGAATTGTCATCTAAAAATTCCACTAACCATGGAAACCTGAGCCAAAATAAGCCTGCTCTTTTCCTGTGGCCACAAAACCAGGTTTGGGTTTCTTTAGGAATGCCAAAGCGCACCTAGGAGACTTGTGGCAGCTGCCTCCCCTACCTCCCCTGAGCATCAGGCTCTGTTCCTTCCTTCTGTTAGAGAGGCTTGGGAGGGTGCTGATTCTTCAGGTTCTTCAGCCTGGGATGGAGCTTAAGGTGACAGTGATAGGACATGGCTGTTTCTCTCTATAGGTTGATTTCTTTTTCTTTTTTTTTTTAACATCTTTATTGGAGTATAATTGCTTTACAGTGGTGTGTTAGTTTCTGCTTTATAACAAAGTGAATCAGTTATACATATACATATATCCCCATACCTCCTCCCTCTTGCGTCTCCCTCCCACCCTCCCTATCCCACCCCTCTAGATGGTCACAAAGCACAGAGCTTATCTCCCTGTGCTATGCAGCTGCTTTTCACTAGCTATCTATTTCACATTTGGTAGTGTATATATGTCCATGCCACTCTCACTTCGTCCCAGCTTACCCTTCCCTCTCCCCTTGTCCTCAAGTCCATTCTCTACGTCTGTGTCTTTATTCCTGTCTATAGGTTGATTTCTTATCTACCTTAACTTGTTTTAGATAATTTACATTTGTCACAGGGTAATTTACCAAGCTATTAATTGCTGTTCCAACTCCCTGCAGAGGGGACTCCAGAAGAATGAAGAGTTAACTTTTTCTTTTCAATTTCTAGAAAGTATTGGGCTTCTGGCTTCAAGGATTGTTCATGGTTTTTATTTCTTCTGGTCCTAAATAAATTGTTAGGTACTTGTTATACATCCCCATCCAGGCTGTCTCACAGGAGAGGAATTAGCTGGGAGTACCTGACAGGAAGGCAATGGAATCTGATGGGGATTGCTGGGTTAGAAGAAGGGATGATACCTGAAGGCAGCAGAGGCTCCAGGGACTTGAGGAAGGAATGTGGAAAGGAGTTCCACAGGGGGAAGGGACCTACAACCAAGATTACTCTACCCAGCAAGGATCTCATTCAGATTTGATGGAGAAATCAAAAGCTTTACAGACAAGCAAAAGCTAACAGAATTCGGTACCACCAAACCAGCTCTACAACAAACGCTAAAGGAACTTCTCTAAGCGGGAAACACAAGAGAAGAAAAGGACCTACAAAAACAAACCCAAAACAATTAAGAAAATGGTCATAGGAACATATATATCGATAATTACCTTAAACGTGAATGGATTAAATGCTCCAAACAAAAGACACAGGCTTGCTGAATGGATACAAAAACAAGACCCATCTATATGCCATCTACAAGAGATCCACTTCAGACCTAGGGACACACAGAGACTGAAAGTGAGGGGATGGAAAAAGATATTCCATGCAAATGGAAATCAAAAGAAAGCTAGAGTAGCAATACTCATATCACATAAAATAGACTTTAAAATAAAGAATGTTACAAGAGACAAGGAAGGACACTACATAATGATCAAGGGATCAATCCAAGAAGAAGATATAACAATTATAAATATGTATGCACCCAACATAGGAGCACCTCAATACATAAGGCAACTGCTAACAGCTCTAAAAGAGGAAATTGACAGTAACACAATAATAGTGGGGGACTTTAACACCTCACTTACATCAATGGACAGATCATCCAAAATGAAAATAAATAAGGAAACAGAAGCTTTAAATGACACAACAGACTAGATAGATTTAATTAATATTTATAGTACATTCCATCTAGAAACAGCAGATTACACTTTCTTCTCAAGTGCGCACGGAACATTCTCCAGGACAGATCACATCTTGGGTCACAAATCAAGTCACAGTAAATTTAAGAAAACTGAAACCATATCAAGCATCTTTTCGACCACAACACTATGAGATTAGCAATCAATTACAGGGGAAAAAATGTAAAAAACACAAACACATGGAAGCTAAACAATATGTTACTAAAAAACCAAGATATCACTGAAGAAATCAAAGAGAAATCAAAAAATACCTAGAGACAAATGACACTGAAAACACGACGATCTAAAACCTATGGAATGCAGCAAAAGCAGTTCTAAGAGGGAAGTTTATAGCTATACAAGCCTACCTCAAGAAACAAGAAAAATCTCAAATAAACAATCTAACCTTACACCTAAAGAAACTAGAGAAAGAAGAACAAACAAAACCGAAAGTTAGCAGAAGGAAAGAACTCAAAATATCAGAGCAGAAATAAATGAAATAGAAATAAGGAAACAATAGCAAAGATCAATAAAATTAAAATCTGGTTCTCTGAGAAGATAAACAAAATTGAATAAACCATTAGCCAGACTCATCAAGAAAAAGAGGAAGAGGACTCAAATCAATAAAATTAGAAATGAAAAAGGAGAAGTTACAACAGACACCACAGAAATACAAAGCATCCTAAGAGAGTACTACAAGCAACTCTGTGCCAATAAAATGGACAATCTGGAAGAAATGGACAAATTCTTAGAAAGGTATAAGCTTTCAAGACTGAATGAGGAAGAAATAGGAAATATGAACAGACTAATCACCAGTAATGAAATTGAAACTGTGATTAAAAATCTTCCAACAAACAGAAGTCCAGGAACAGATGGCTTCACAGGTGAATTCTATCAAACATTTAGAGAAGAGCTAACACCCATCCTTCTCAAACTCTTCCAAACAATTGCAGAGGAAGGAACACTCCCAAACTCATTCTATGAGGCCACCACCACCCTGATACCAAAACCAGACAAAGATACTGCAAAAAAGAAAATTACAGATCAATATCATTGATGAATATAGATGCAAAAATCCTCAACAAAATACTAGCAAACAGAATCCAACAACACATTAAAAGGATCATACACCACGATTAAGTGGGGTTTATCCCAGGGATGCAAGGATTCTTCAATATATGCAAATCTATCAATGTGATACACCATATTAACAAACTGAAGAAGAAAAACCATATGATCATCTCAATAGATGCAGAAAAAGCTTTTTACAAAATTCAACACCCATTTATAATAAAAACTCTCCAGAAAGTGGGCATAGAGGGAAACTACGTCAACATAATAAAGGCCATACACAACAAACCCACAGCAAACATCATTCTCAATGGTGAAAAACTGAAAGCATTTCCTCTAAGATTAGGAACAAGACAAGGATGTCCACTCTCACCACTATTATTCAACATAGTTTTGGAAGTCCTAGCCACGGCAATCAGAGAAGAAAAAGAAATAAAAGGAATACAAATTGGAAAAGAAGAAGTAAAGATGTCACTGTTTGCAGATGACATGATACTATACATAGAGAATCCTAAAGATGCCACCAGAAAACTATTAGAGCTAATCAATGAATTTGGTAAAGTTGCAGGATACAAAATTAATGCACAGAAATCTCTTGCATTCCTATATACTAATGATGAAAAATCTGAAAGAAAAATTAAGGAAACACTCCCATTTACCATTGCAACAAAATGAATAAAATACCTAGGAATAAACCTACCTAAGGAGACAAAAGACCTGTATGCAGAAAGCTATAAGACACTGATGGAAGAAATTAAAGATGATACCAACAGGTGGAGAGATATACCATGTTCTTGGATTGGAAGTATCAATATTGTGAAAATGACTATACTATCCAAAACAATCTACAGATTCAATGCAATCCCTATCAAATTACCAATGGCATTTTTTATGGAACTAGAACAAAAAATCTTAAAATCTGTATGGAGACACAAAAGACCCCGAATAGCCAAAGCAGTCTTGAGGGAAAAAAACAGAGCTGGAGGAATCGGACTCCCTGACTTGAGAGTATACTACAAAACTACAGTAATCAAGACAATATGGTACGGGCACAAAAAACAGAAACATAGATCAATGGAACAAGATAGAAAGCCCAGAGATAAACCCACGCACCTATGGTCAACTAATCTATGACAATGGAGGCAAGGATATACAATGGAGAAAAGACAGTCTCTTCAATAAGTGGTGCTGGGAAAACTGAACAGCTACATGTAAATGAATGAAATTAGAACACTCCCTAACACCATACACAAAAATAAACTCAAAATAGGTTAAAGACCTAATGTAAGACTGGACACTCTAGAACTCTTAGAGGAAAACATAGGAAGAACACTCTTTGACATAAATCACAGCAAGATCTTTTTTGATCCACCTCCTAGAGTAATGGAAATAAAAACAAAAATAAACAACTGGGACCTAATGAAACTTCAAAGCTTTTGCACAGCAAAGGGAACCATAAACAAGACGAAAAGACAACCCTCAGAATGGGAGAAAATATTTGCCAACAAATCAACGGACAGAGGATTAATCTCTAAAATATATAAACAGCTCATGCAGCTCAATAATAAAAAAAAAACAACCCAATCCAAAAATGGGCAGAAGACCTAAATAGACATTTCTCCAGAGAAGACATACAGATGGCCAAGAAGCACATGAAGAGCTGCTCAACATCACTAATTATTAGAGAAATGCAAATCAAAACTACAATGAGGTATCACCTCACACCAGTTAGAATGAGCATCATCAGCAAATGTACAAACAACAAATGCTGGAGAGGGTGTGGAGAAAAGGGAACCCTCTTGCACTATTGGTGGGAATATAAATTGATACAGCCACTATGGAGGACAGTATGGAGGTTCCTTAAAAAACTAAAAATAGAACTACCATATGACCCAGCAATCCCACTAGTGGGCATATACCCAGAGAAAACCATAATTCAAAAAGGCACATGGATCCCAATGTTCATTACAGCACTATTTACAATAGCCAGGTCATGGAAGCAACCTAAATGCCCATTGACAGACAAATGGACAAAGAAGATGTGGTACATATATACAATGGAATATTACTCAGCCATAAAACGGAACAAAATTGGGTCATTTGTAGAAAGGCGGATGGATCTAGAGACTGTCATACAGAGTGAAGTAAGTCAGAAAGGGAAAAACAAATATCGTATATTAACGCATATATGTGGAACCTAGAAAAATGGTACAGATGAACCGGTTTGCAGGGCAGAAATTGAGACACAGATGTAGAGAACAAACCTATGGACACCAAGGAGGGAAAGCGGTGGGGAGGTGGGCGTGGTGGTGAGATGAATTGGGCGACTGGGATTGACATGTATACACTGATGTGTATAAAAGTGATGACAAATAAGACCTGCTGTATAAAAAAATAAAGTAAATAAAATTCAAAAATTAAAAAAGAAACATTTAACTACATAACTTTTCTAATGCATGGCCAAAAAAAATCTAGAAGCAAGTCAAAAAAAATGACAAATTTAGAAAAAATGTTTGAAATATATATCATAAAAACATACCCCAAATGTATAAAAATTAAGAGGAAAAATACCAAAAATGATATAACTATGAACAAAAGACATGTACAGACAACACAAAGCCCACGCGCCACAATTAGAGAGATGCCCACACACCACACGAGATCCTACATGCCACAAAGAAGATCCCGTGTACTGTAACAAAATATAAATAAATAAAGAAACAAAGAAATAAAATCCCTGCTTGGCTTTCTACCAAAAAAAAAAAAAAAATGAAAAGATACTCAATTTTACTCATAATGAGAGAAATTCGAACTATACTTAGATACTATTTCTCACCCACCAGATTAGCAAAAATTTTAAACATTGACAATGAAGAGCCTATGGATAATAAGCACTTTTATGCATTGATGGTAGAAATGAAAAATAGCACAATTCCTATGGAGAGAATTTAACAAAACTACAAAACTGCATATGCGTTTACCTTTTGACCCTGAAATCCTATTTCTTAGGATTTATTCTGAAGACACACCTTAAACAGTATGGAAATACATATATACACATGATTATTCACTGCAACATTATTTGTAATTGCAAAATATTGAAAATCCAAATATTTAATCCAAATTAAATATCCAAATAGGAGATGGATTGAATAAATGATGATGTGTGTGTGTATATATATATATATATATATATATATATATATATATAGAATGAGGAAAATATTCACCAATTGTTAGGGGTGTTTTCCAGGCTAGATTACTAAGTGAAAAAAGCAAAGTGGAAAATATTTTAAAGGAAAGAAAATAGAAAAAACGTATACATCTGCTTAGTTTTTGCAGACAGCAACACAGGAAGATTGAAAAGAAATAAGTGAAATTGGTTGCCTATAGTGGTAATTGTAATGAGTTGAATTGTGTTTCCCCAAAATTCATATGTTGAAGCTCTAATCCCCAGTATCTCAGAATGTGACTATTTGGAGATAGGGTCTTTGCAGAGGTAACTGAAGTTAAAATGAAGTCATCACGATGGGCCTTAATCCAGTATGACTGGTATAACTATAAGGAGAAATTTAGACACAGAGATACACATAGAGGGGAGACAATGGGAAGAGACATGAAAAGAAGATGGCCATCTACAAGCCAAGGAGAGATGCCTGGAACAGAGCCTTCCCTCACAGTCCTCAAAAGGAACCAACCCTGCCTACACCTTGATTTTGAATTTCTATCCTCCAGAACTGTGAGGCAATAAATTTGTTGTTTAAGCCATCCAGTCTGCAGTACTGTATCATGGCAGCCCTAGTATAGTGATGATGGTGGTGGCAGGGAGTACAGCATATATTCCAGGTTATTTATTCCTTCTTGACAAACAATCTCCAAATTAGTGGAGTAAAGCAAAAACTCTTCGATTTGAGAATCAAGAATTCCTACAGGGAATAGAGGGCAAAAAGCTCATCTCTCTTCCATGATATCTGTGGCCTCAGCTGGGGTGGCATGAATGGCTGGAGGGCTGGGACAACCTCACTGAGGCAATATGTCTGGACTGTTCTTCCAGTGGCATCTGCTGGAGCTGGAATATCCAAGATGGCTTCTTCACTCACAGATCTGGCACCTAAAAGTGGATGACCGGATAACTGGGGACTGAAAGCGTTGTTTTCTCTTTACGTGGCTAGCCTGAACTTCCTCACAATGGGGTGATCTCAAGGTACACATTACATGTGACAGGGTTCCCTCAGAATAAGCATTCCACCATATTATACTGGTCAAAGAAATCACAGAATCAACCTAGATTCAAGGGGATAGAGAAGTGTATTCCACTTCTTGATGAGTGAGTAGCAACGTGGCATTGCAGAAGGCCATGTGGGATGGAAGATAGTGTTGTGATCATGTTTGGAAAATATAAGAAGCCACTGGGTGGGAGACTTAGGGGAAGGAGTGACATCTCTGTGAGCATACTTTAAAAAAAAATAGTTTAACTGTGGAAAGCATTTAGTGTTCCAGAACAGGATTGGCAAACAACAGCCCACAGGCCAAATCCATCCTGCTCTCTGTTTCTGTAAATAAAATTTTATTGGAACTCAGCAATGCCCATTTGTTTATGGCCTATGGGTGCTTTCACACTAAACCAGCAGATTTGAGTAGTTGCGACAAAGACTGTATGGTCCACAAAGCATAAAATATTTACTGTCTGGTTTTTACAGAAAAAGTTTGCTGATCCCTGTTCTAGAAGGTAAAAATAAATTAATTAATTTAATTAAATCCACAGAGATAGAGAGAAAAACACTAAAACTGAATGCAAACAGCAACAAATGAACTTAAGCTGTATCTGAAATGAACAACATACTACACTGCAAGAGAGAAAAAAAACTAAAGTACCTACTGAACTTAATAATATGACTGTATACCTTCAGCCTAGAGAGAAAATAACATTGCAATCAGATCTTGAACTCTTTTGTAGGTTTGTGTTTTATAGTGATATTGGTGCAGAAATTCTGAATCTAATTTTTGTGTATTGTGAAATTGAACAAGTGATTGAGAAAGTGTTGCTGATGTTAGAAGTTCCAGGTTATCTCTATAGAAGGAGAAGGATACAAAATGAAGTGGAGGAAGGCAAAGAAGCGCCCACTGGAGTTGGATCAAAGCCGTAAAAAGACATATGAATCTACATCTAACCTGTATTTCCTAAATCTCTGCTGAAAAGGCCTAGAATCAATGACACTCCAGCATCAATAATCCTATTTAATGCCCACACATTAGTTTCTAAATGCCATCTATATTAAAGGGAACAGAGGCTTTTTGGAGAAACGTCAAATTCCAGGGAAGTAACAAAAGGAACCAGAAACATCTTCTTGTGCCAAAAAGTAAGGCAGTGCTCAATGAAATAAATAATTGAACATGTCAAAAGGACACAGGACAGTACTCTTCAAAACTGCCTTATCAAAAACAAGGTAAATCTGAGAAACTCACTGAGCAGAGAGGCTAAGGAGACATGACGTGGAATCCTGAATGGGATCCTGGAATAGAAAAGGAACATTAGGGAAAAAAACTAGTGAAATTTAAATAAAGCGTGGAGTTTGGTTAATAGTAATGTACCATTGTTGGTTCTGTAGTTGCTACAAATGAGCCACAGTAATATAAGATGTTACAACAGGGGAATATGAGTGAGCAGTATGCAGGAATTCTTTGTGTTACATTTGCATCTTTTCTATAAAATTATTCTAAAACTAGAAGTTTTTTTTTTTAATGTCCCTTGAAAAAACAAAAACAACACTCACACATACATGCACACCACACAGGAGCTATCTTGAAGAGGCTCCCACTGGCCAAATATACAAAAATTTGAGCATAAAAACCAAGGATAGTAATGGATTAAGACCCATTGAATAAAATAGGGATACAGGAGTCCACAGCAATAATCAATAAATATTCTTAGTGGCAAAAGTAAGGCTCTTCCTTGCAGTAGAATGCCAATGAACAAGTGTAGAAGGAGTGCCCGAATTGGAAAGTCACTATTTTGCAGCTGTAAGAGTCAAGATTGTTTCAGGTGAGAATCATCAATGGATGCTAGATCTACTGAGAGAAGGTGGAAGTGGAGTTTGATGAATATCATTATACTTACATGACCTTAAGTGTCTCTCCAGATATTGCTTATGGTTTTCAAGGTGGAAAAATAATAATTTTACAATGGAAAAAAACAAACAATATCTTAGCCTGGTGATCAAAATGAGCATCCCCAAGGAGGGGCAGATGGACATACTGTGCCTCCAGATGTGACAGCCTGGTAAAAACACATGTACTTCTGACCAGGGATGTACATCTAAATCTAATCAGGAGGAAATACTAAAAAAAAAAAAAATTTAAACCTCAAACTGAGGAACAGTCTATAAAATAACTGCCTTGTATTCTTAAAATATGTCAAAGTCATGAAAGACGAAAAAAAAAAAAAAAAACCTAAAGAACTATTCCTGACAAAGGAGACGGAAGCAATTCAGCAATACTAGACGCTGGGCTGATGGAACAAAGATGCTACAAAATACATTACTGGGCCCATTGATAAAAATGGGAACATGGATTGTAAATTCAATTAAAATATTGTATCAATGTCAAATTTCCTGAATATTATAACTGTACTATGGATATATATGAGAATATCCTTGTTTTTAGGAAAAACACATGCAAGGTTAACTATTGAAGATTAAACTATTGAAGGCTAAAGGAATAGTAGGCATGCAACGCACTCTCAATGGGCTCAGAAAAAAATATATTAAAGTGAAAGAGGGAGAGAAAATTATAAAGCAAATTTATGAGCTAGGTGAATCTGGGTGAAGGGTATTTGGAAGTTCTCTGTGAAACTTTTTAGGTTTGAAATTATTTTAAAGTAGGAAGTTAAAAAATATATTAAAAGATATATATAAAAATATATATATTTACCTAGCACAAAGTAGGAGTATATATATACCTAGCACAAAGTAGGAATATATATATACCTAGCACAAAGCAGGAATAGATATATACCTAGCACAAAGCAGGAATAGATATATACCTAGCACAAAGCAGGAATAGATATATACCTAGCACAAAGCAGGAATAGATATATACCTAGCACAAAGTAGGAATTCAACAAATGTCAGTTCCTTTGTTTCCTCCCTCTCTAATCAGATTAACTGAAGTTCATTGTATAATGTGACCACACTGGAGAAAATATAACTGTCAAAATTTTATGAGTTTAGAAGGTAAGGAAAACAAATACACGACATCCCAGTTTTTCCCCCCAAAGAAAGGAATATAAATATTTGAGGATTTGGAACATAAACCATGCCTATATTGGCTTCTTTTCCTTGGTAGCTACCAGCTTAAAAATCTTTAGAAAGATATATAACAAGGAAGTTTGTGGTTTCTTAAATGAATGTACCGAATAAATGGATTACTCAAAACATGTACAGATTGATAGACTGATGGGTAAAGGGAATTAAATGCTGTTTTAGAACAACCTATGACTTTGATGCAAAAGAATGCTTCATCTGCATTTCTAATACATGCATAATCTGTATTAGAACTCACCTTCCCCTTTACATGCTGAGAAATACCAGGAAAAATTGCTGGTAAATGTCAGGCAACCTTCCTTTCCTTTCCTAAGAATTTTTACATTATTCTCTTTAAGCACACCAGTTTATCTGAACTCAGATGAGACAGCACAAATCCACTTCCACTTGAAAGGTGGAACAGGATCTGTGAAGTGGAAAAAATCTCAGCTGAGACAAAAGTTTACAGCTGGGTTGATGTGGATCATACATTCTAGGTGTGTGAGTCTTTATTATATAATCCCTCAACACCAAATTACTCTTGCAGAATATCCTTAAGTAAATATCAGTTTAATTAGTTACTGTTTTTCTCTTTTGGTCCTGTGCAAATTAATGGGACTTCTCTAGCTCTAAACAAGGTGTCATGACTATTAAACTCATGAGATTAAGAAAAAACATAAGAACTTTCTTTTTTCCCATAAACATTGATCGGGTGATACAATGCTAGGCTCTCAGTCTTCATCATCACATCCATGTCACTATTCCTAGGTTTGGGGGTCTTCTTAAAAGATATAGCCCTAGAGTTCCATTTCAATGTCCTTTTATTTTGCAAATGCTGTGTCAGTAGTAAACACCACCTAAGAACCACACTTGGCATGGTCAAATGTCATTTTTGTACAGCTTTATTTTACTCACGCCAAGCATGTTCCAGTAGGATCTACATTTCTACTGACACAGCCCTACTCCAAGCCACCACCACCTCTCACTTGGGCTCATATGACAGTCTCCAAACTGATCTCTGTGGTTCCATACTGCCCTGCTTATCATCCATGCCTCACACGGTAGCCACGGTTATCATTTTGAAATATAAATCACTTTTCTGCATTATCCCTCCAGTGGCTTCTTATTTCTTTTTTACCATTTTTTAAAATTTAAGTATAGTTAATTTACAGTGTTGCGTTAGTTTCAGGTATACAGCAAAGTGATTCAGTTTATATATATATATAATTTTTCAGATTCTTTTCCATTATAGGTTATTACAAGATACTGAATATAGTTCCCTGTGCTACACAGTAGGCCCTTGTTGTTTACCTATTTTATAAATAGTAGTGTGTATATGTGTGGCTTCTTATTTGAATAAAAGCCAAACTTGCAGCCTCCCTACAATGACCTAGAAACCCCGGCCCCTCCCTGCCTCCCCAACTTCTCCTAAAACTCCCTCCCTCCTTCATGATACGCTACTTACACTGTCATTCTTGCTGTCTTTCAGACATGCCAAGCTTATTCTGACACAGGGCCTTTGCACTAGCTGCTCCTCCTACCTGGAATGCCACTCTGCTCTATCTGTGAATGGCTGCCTCACGCTCATCATTTAGCTCTCATCTTGAGTGTCACCCCTCAAGGAAGTTTTCCCTGAACACTCCATATAAAGCAGACCTCCCTCTATTTCAAGCTCACAGTCCTAATTTTGTTTCTTTCAAAATTATCTAAAATTATTTTTTTACATGTTTATTTTCTTTCTCTCATTCACTACTGTCAGCTCCATGAGAGCAAGGAACTCATAGGAATGTTTACCATCGTATCCCCAGTATCTAGAACTGTAAGCATTCAATATATACTTGCTGAAAAAACATACAATTGATAGGCAATCACAAATAAAGCAATAATCTGCTAATGCCCGTTATTCTGGTTTCTAGAAAATGGGCCCATTCTTGCCTAGATATTTCTCTACCTGGTTGTCAAAAAAGTTTGTAATCACTTTAGGTTCTGCTCTCTTTCTTCTCCTCAATTTAATGCAGCATCGTTCAACTTCCTGGAGTTCCCAGAAAGCAGGTAGATTGGTTGAGTCCCTAGGAGCTATTCCTTTACTCAGCCCAACTGGCTAACTATAAGTCTTCTTCTTGGTTTCCATATTCTCTTGAACTTTCAGTTCTGCCTTGAGTTTTTTCTTTTGTTTACTGTATCTTCATCTAAGCACTTGTTTCCTCCTTTTCTTTCTTTTTTAAAAGGCATCTTACTTTACATCCAATTACATATTAGGTATTTTTATGTTTAATTTTAACATACAGGAAATAATGTTATACCACTCTGGGTGTGCTCTTTGTGTGAATTAAATATCAGTATGACACTGATAGTTATAATTGGGGCCCATACTGAGACACCATATTGCATCCCCCCAACCAGCATTATTCCACGGTATTCCAGACAATTATGCCCCCTGTAATTATTCAGCATGGTTTTGCTGTACGATACCTCGACTGAGCAGAACACCAAAGGAAGAAGCAACTCCCCTTAGATCTGAGAAGTCCCTGAGGCTGAACAAATTGTCAGATGCCTGTAGCTGAGTGGAGAGGAGAGCAGATCACCAGCCACAGCAGAAGAGGGGACAGGCCAGACTTGGAGCCAGTGATGTAATCAAGCCTCATCTTTCCTGCACTAGACAGCAAGATGGGAAGCCCAGGCAGGCTTTCAGGGGCCTGCCACAGTTCAGTGTGCCTGTCAACATCACTAGCCTCTGTCACAGGATTAAGGCAGCAGCTCTAGAAGAAACAGAAACCAGCAAAGGGGGGTGTCCAAAGTCGCAAGGGTTTCATATGACTGGTTTGCAGTCTCACACCTGGCAAATGCTGTAAGCATGCGACCAGGACTGATAAACAAATCACTCTAGGGTTCCTTGAAAAATGAAAAGGAAACCTAGGAAAAAGATATGGATCCCAAGCTAAGTTGGCAGATGAGTTCTCCAAATCATTAAAGTGTGGGTATTAAATGAAATATTGCCTTCTTTGTAGTCACAGGCTGGTAAGACAAAGATTTGGGGACTGGAAGTTCCCTGGTGGTTCAGTGGTTACAACTCAGCCCTTTCACTGCCATGGCCCCAGGTTCAATCCCTGGTCAGGGAACTAAGATCCCGCAAGCCCTGCAGCATAGCCAAAAAACAAAAAAAGATTTGGGGACTTCCCCTATATTTAATAAGAGTATATTCCTGATGAAAGTCAAGGACACAGGAGAAATGATTCCTTTTTTTTTTTAAACATCTTTATTGGAGTCTAATTGCTTTACATTGTTGTGTTAGTTTCTACTGTATAACAAAGTGAATCAGCTACACATATACATACATCCCCATATCCCTTCTCTCTTGCGTCTCCCTCCCTCCCACCCTCCCTATCCCACCCCTCTAGGTGGTCACAAAGCACTGACCTGATCTGCCTGTGCTATGCAGTTGCTTCCCACTAGCTATCTATTTTACATTTGGTAGTATATGTATGTCAATGCCACTCTCTCACTTCGTCCCAGCTTACCCTTCCCCCTCCCTGTGTCCTCAAGTCCATTCTCTACCTCTGCATCTTTATTCCTGTCCTGCCCCTAGGTTCTTCAGAACCATTTTTTTTTTTTTAGATTCCATATATATGTGTTAGCCTACAGTATTTGTTTTTCTCTTTCTGACTTAACTTCACTCTGTATGACAGACTGTAGGTCCATCCACCTCACTACAAATAACTTAATTTCGCTTCTTTTTATGGCTGAGTAATATTCCATTGTATATATGTGCCACATCTTCTTTATCCATTCATCTGTCGATGGACACTTAGGTTGCTTCCATGTCCTGGCTATTGTAAATAGAGCTGCAATGAACACTGTAGTACATGACTCTTTTTGAATTATGGTTTTCTCAGGGTATATGCCCAGTAGTGGGATTCCTGGGTCGTATGGTAGTTCTATTTTTAGTTTTTTAAGGAACCTCCATACTGTTCTCCATAGTGGCTATATCAATTTACATTCCCACCAACAGTGCAAGAGGGTCCCCTTTAGGAGAACTGATTCTTACTGAACACATGAATTGCACTTCTAAAAATTATATACACTGAAAATGCATAAAATGAGAAATGTAATGCATAACTAATTTTTAAATAGTGGGAACATTTTTAAGTAGTAGAAACATTTCTTGCAGAGAAGCCCATTCTCCTCCCCTTCCCCCACCCCCAATTTATCTTTATTTAAATCCTCATGTCCAAGTTCTCAGTAGCCATACAGTGAGATTTCATAATTCTGATAACTCAGATTTACAGTGAATTAAGCACTCTTGAAAACTGAATTGCCACTATCATGAATTGTTCTCTCAGAAATTCATTCACTCCTATTGTTTTGAAACGCTTGTTATCTCATCCTTTAACAAAGTGACTTAGCCCTCCTAGAGTAAGATATTCAAGATCTTTCTAAATTTCATCTTTCCCACTGCTACTTCCACTTTAGTTTCCCTTATTTTAAAACTTGTAACTATATTTTTACATATGCAAATAACAAACTACAAACATTCAAAAAACACAGGCACAGCTGGCTTCAACATACTCTACCTTGAGCAAAATCTGGAATGAGAAAGAAATTTCTATATTTGTGAGCTATAAACTGGCATTGTATTTGCTCTCTTTTGAAATCAATTTTTTTGCAACCTTTATATCTAAATTTGAATATGCCCAATACATAAAATTAAAACATTTTTTGCAAGAGTAAACTTCAAATAGATTGGAAACAAGTCATGGGTGAGATAGGATTGAGCAGATTAGCATGGGTGCAGCAATGGGCCAAAAGTATAATAGAAGAGACTGGGTTATATAGTTGGTTAAGTGATTATATTTCTATAGCAAGCAACAGGTAACCATGAGACTTTCTTGAGCTGGTTAAAAAGAAAACATAAAAAATCCTGGTGAAATTGAGCTTAGCATATAAGAGGAAATTACATTTTATTGCGTAGAACAGAAAGTTCAAAGTAACGATGGCTTAGAGACATATGGGTTTATTTTTCTCTCATATGAAAGAAATCTGAAGGAAGGCACTCCAGGGATATCATCAGGGACCCAAGTTCCATCTCTCTTTCTGATCCACCATATTCAGCACTGATGTCTATCCTAAAGGTTACCTCGTGTTTCAAGATAACTGCTGGAACTCCAGTTATCATAACTACATTCCAGACAGCTGGTTACAAGAAAAGGGTAAGAGCCTTTGAAGACATTTTCCAGAAATCTTCAGCATATATATCATTGGCCTAGGTGAAGAAACATCATTGATCTTCTTATCATTTTCCCCAGCTGGCATGTTGCCCAGGGAGAAGGGGAAAATGGATATTGGGTAGGCAGTTAGCTCTCTCTATTCAGTTAGAAATGGTAAATTTAGCTGAATAAATGACAAAATACATCTACTATGATAGACTCATGGAACTGATTTTTATAGGTGGAAATACAAATGTTACTGACCTTACCAGATAAAATTAAAGTAAGGTATTATACATTCCTTGAATTATATAAATAGGTTTTGATTTGCAGACAATTAGAAAATTGCATACTAAGAAGACTATCAAAGCTAATTAATATAAATAAGCCAAGTAAATTGTTTCAACATTTCTTTAGATCTTTAACCCAGAGTTGCTTACTAAGAATATTATTAAAATAGTTTAAAATTATCAAAGAAAACATTTTGTTTCTTTACTGTTTTATAAAAGAAGAAAAGGGCTTTGTTCGTCTTTAATCTATAAATTCTTGGTTGCATAATTGTCATGCCTCAGAAGACAATGATGATATCTGCCTACAGTCCAAGGCCATCCCCCTACATGAGATGAAACTCAAATAATGTCCGTAACTAAATCAAGCAAAAAATAAACACACATACGCACTGGAACTTACACATCCAAATGAAAGTCATCTTTCAAAATAAACCTAGAAAGCTGGACATTTTCTTCTAGTGATGCAGTTATTATTTTAAAGGTTTTTGCTACTCTCTGCTTCTAGAATTGGGTTGTTAGGGCAGGTAGAGAAGGCAGGGCAGGGATTGTCTCAGTGGCTGGTATGAGCTTCATGAAAATTTTTGCCTTAAGAATATTATTTAACTTGATCAATGATTTTTTCCTCAGACCTAGCCCCAGATGACTTTCCTTTGTTTCCAATAAAGATTTGCCATACTGACATGGACAAGCTAGGGCAAATCGGTTCACCTATCAGTTCTTGTTTCTTCAACTGAAAAATGATGAGGAAGAATCAGATCGACAACTGATTTCTAGGTCCCCTTTCAGAATGACATTCTGTGGTTCTATAATCCCTTGTGCTAATCCTATACTTTAGGTCCTACATCTAGAAAATTTAGGGTTTATTATTTAAAATCTTAATTTATTTGATTTTAATTAAATATACAGATTACCAAAATTCCACATTAATATATCAACAATATATACACATACATACAATGTGTGTGTATAAAATTAGTGATTTATATTAAAAATATATGGGAATTTGGAAAGATCTACTAGTCAAAATGCAAGTTAACTCAGTTTATTTATGTTACTTCCCTGCTGGCTTTTCTAAAATCAAAACCTCTAAGGGGCAGGGAACTGGGGATAGAAATTAACCTGTATTGAAAACCTACCAAGAGTCAGGCAATTAGTAACAACTGTTGATTGTAAACCACCTTAGTTGGCAAAAGCTCCTGAAGTTAAAAAGCCTACTAATTACCTCTCAAACAAAACAAATGACTGTCTTTAAAGCAACTTTTAAACACAACTTCACTATTACCAACTTACTGCCCACTCTGTTCCACTTCACTTTCCCTCCTAATGCTTACTCTTAGTTTCTAGAGTTCAATAGACGTACGTACCTATTCCCAGAGTTTTATGGGTATCAAGTACCAAGAAACACAGCTCCCACTCTGTTATGTGACCCCCACCCAACATGCCTTATCTGAAGAGGTAAGTGTACACAAATACATGTATCCTTTATAAATTCTAAGTTATTGTATTCCAAATACTTCTTTCCCTTTTCCACTGAATTACGAACTTCATACGCACAGATATGTCAACTAACCAGGTCTGTAGTACAGTGTTACTCTAGCCCAAAGCTCTATATTCTGAACACAAAAATCTTTAATCCTTGAGGTAAGTAATAAATTTATCTGAGAAGTTTCAATTTTAAACCAAATCAGTGTTTCATTTCTCATTTGCTGGATTTTTCAAATTGTTTACCAATGAAAAGAACGCTGTGAGCATTGAGCCATTCAATCCATTTTGGTCGGATGTATGATATTTTCCTTTCTAACAAAAGTGCCTGTAAATCCCAGTGCAGCTCCATGCTGCTTCTTCCTTAATGTAAATTACCCCTGTGGGCTGCTGCTTTAAAAGTTCAGTCAATAGATAAATTTCCTAGGTCCTCTCCAGTCTTTCTGAGGGTAATTTCTCCAATCTAGCCAAACCAGCTAGTTGTAAACCAGATTTCTATGTTTAAAACAAAACAGAACAAAACATACAAACAAGCTGATTTACACTGAAAACTGTGACACTCCTAGGGAATTACAGGCAGCTGAGCTGATGACGCTAGGGAGAAGGAGTTGTTGGTACAAAGTTGCACACGTCCAGTTTTTTTATCTCTGAATTCCTGCTGGTGATAACAGAGGACGAACAAAGAGGAAAAAAAGATGGAGAAATATTGGGTTGCTATGTAACTCCACACGGGCAGATCAGAAGGAAAAAGGAAAGATGTCAATGAGTCTAACAGATATGATTGAACAAATATTTGACCCTTGAGGAAATGTGCAAAAAAAGCACACAGAATCATCATAGGTTCATATAATCCTAGTGGAAGTGAACACTAGCTCTCTGCAATATTAAGAGACATAGTTGCCCTGTCCATGTCAGAACTTGTTAGGACAGCGGCGGCGTCCATAATAAAACTGAGAATGTTTAGAAACGTGCTTGGCTTGTCATTCACAATTATGATGTCCATTTCTGCTTTAGGAGACACGATTTTTTCTAACGTACTTGCACCTCTTCTTAGAAATCTATTTTCAATGACAAAGTCAATGAAAGCAAAGCAAGGGGAATTAACATTTCTTAAAAGCCAAGTAAGAGGCATTTCATTAGCAATTTTTGTTTGTAAATCACGTTAGTCTACTTCAACTGTTTATGTAAAATGTAATCTGCCCTCCCCCAATAAAAGGAAGGGTTAAAAAGGAAAGGCACCATGTGAACACCCTCTAGCCAGGACTTAACATGTTGTCCCTCACTTCCAGTTAGCTTTCCTTCCAAATGCACAGCCTTAATCTGAAACACTCAGCTGAGGGCAATAGACATGCCTATTTTTGGCTCAGGAAATTTATGAATCTATCCCATAGAATTTCAGATTAACAGAAGCAACTACTAACAGGTGAAGTAGGAGAGTGCTTGAGAGAAGAAGAAACAGACAGATGTTGTTATGGATTGAATTGTGTCTCCTCTCATCCTCAAGTTCACATGCAGATGTTGTTATGGATTGAATTGTGTCTCCTCTCATCCTCCAATTCACATGTTGAAGCCCTAACTCTGAACGTGTATTTGAGATAGGGCTTTTTAAGAATGTAATTAAGCTTAAATGAGGTCATAAGGTTGGGGCCCTAATCCAGTTAAGAACAGTGTCCTTCCAAGAAGAGAGACACCAGTGATGTGCTGGCGTGGAGAAAAGACTATGTGGACACAGTGAGAAGGCGGCTCTCCACAAGCCAAGGAGAGAGACCTCAGCAGAAAGGAACCCTGCCAGCACCTTGATCTTACACTTTTCAGCCTCCAGAACTCTGAAAAAATAAATTTATGTTGTTTAAGCCAGTCTGTGGTATTTTGTTATGGCAGCCCTACTAGACTAATACTGATGACAAAAAAACCCAAAAACCAAAAAAGGATGAACAAGAGGGAAAAAAATAGAACTTGTGTTTTAAATGACTGAATGTGCTACAATAAACAAGAATGGATATAAATTGATGACCAATTTTGATACCACTCTGAAGAACTGGCTTCTTATAGAAGACAGATCAGAAAGCCCAGGGATTAGAAACCTTTCCTTGTTCCTGTACCTATAACAAAAAAAGCAGATAACTTCCTACTCCTGAACACAGCACCCCGAGTTGCAAAGACAGAATGTTCCAGTGGAGACAATTCACCTTTCACTCTCTCTTTCCTCTGTTGAAACTCCTGCTGCAGTTTGGGAAGTCTTGGTAGTTGGTGCTCTTAGAAATGGCCTGAAGTTTGTCCATTCACTTCTTTAAATCAATGAACAGCTATTGGGAGATAACAGAACCTGACAAGTTGATGGATTCTAATAAAGCCCACTCTGGAAATAAAACTGATTTAGTTATCAGTCAAGTGTGTACAGGTGAGATATGTTCAAGTTATCCTATAGGATTTTAGGAGTATGTCAGAATTCATCTTCTCAGAGGGGGAAAAAAAATATTACCAATTTGGCTTAAAATACTTTATTATAATTGTAATATCCTTCTTTATAACTTTATATACAGTTTATATGCTATGGGGCATGTCATATTTATCCTTACCCTGTCCTCCCAAAGCCCAACACATCACTTAGTACCAGTAGTCCCTCACTGGTACCTACCCACTGGTGAGTGGGTAGGTCTATCAATCAATCACATTTAAGGAGAACATCTCTGTGACAGGATGCACACCTAAGCCTTCCATTTCTTCCAGCCAAAGGTGAATTGTTTGGCTGCTCTGTGTTCATCAGTTTAGCCAGCAAACCTATAAAGGTGGGATTCATATGTAGCTAAGGCTTACCAGTTAGAATACATTTATTAGCCCACCATTTAATTTCACACCGATATGGCTTTTTTTCCTGCCATTCATTGATTTTGTACTGAAGTATAGTTGATTTACAATACTATGTAGTTTCAGGTGTACAGCAAAGTGATTCAGTTATGTATGTATTTGTTTTCAGATTATTTTTCATTATAGGTTATTACAAGGTATTGAATATAGTTCCCTGTGTTATACAGTAGGTCCTTGTTGTTTTGTCTTCTTGTATTTTCTAACTGATTAGATGATTAGACAGATATGTAGGTAGGTAGGTAGATAGATAGATGGATAGACAGATAGATAGATAGAATGATATGCTATGGCCAAAAACATACCCAATGGTTACACACACTATCCAGATATTTCTTACTTTGACCAACCTGATACGACAATATAGAAAATTTTCTTTAAAAATTTTGGAATCTAGTCAATCACAGCATTGCTAGGCTCTAATGGCCAAAGCAGTGGGTTGAATTTCTTTTATCTGAGTGGTGATATTTGTAATGTCACTGGGTTAACATTGTCCTCCTTATTCCTACAACAAACCTTCACCAATCTAAGCAAAAGGTCTCTCCTGTCTACTTGTATCCTCACTCTTTTAGCCCAACCCTCAAAAAATAAAGTCACTAAAACGTAAAATTGCTTCCCCAATTGGTGGTTTTACATTTCTCAGGCTCTCTTGAAGTTAGGTTGTATATGTGACTAAATTCTAGTCTCCAGAACATGGGTAGAAATGAGGAATTCCACTTCCAGGCTTTGCCTTGAAGATTTTCCACATGATTTTAAGCTCTCTCTCTCTCTCTCTCTCTCTCTCCCATCCATATAACAGGAATCAGAACATTCCCAGAGGATACATACATACAATGGAAGAAGCCCCAAAACTTGAATTATCACCTGGGGAAAGAGCTGCCCAGAAAAACCACCCAGCTTGATGCCAATAAAGACTTGAGCAAGAAACAACTTTACCCTGTGAATCCACAGAGATCTGGGGGGGGTTGTTACTGCAGCTTTGATTAGCCTACATTTTCTAACAGAAAAAAGAAAGACAAATATTTTTCCTAAGGGACAGTCTAGAATCCTGTGATTTTTTTCATACACAGGGCTTTACCAGGACCTAATTACTTACCTAAAGGTGGTATAAAGAGCCTGAGATTCAGTAAAGTTTCCCCTGGAAACTTTTATGGCAGTCAGTTTAGAAAAGGATCATCAATGTCACTCTGAACAATAGAGTTGCTTTAACCCAGGAGGCACATAGCATTATGTAATAAGATTTGACATTGATTTCTTGGTTATTAAGTCTAAAGAGATAAAAGTTTTCTTGACATGCAGAAAATCTGATGCAAAATAGGTTATTTCCCCACATGACTAAAGCTAGAAACTCATAGGAAAGTACAGGCCTTAGCACGTGATATTTAGATGTTTACAATTTTTACTATATGAATCTTCACCTGCATCTCGGTCCCAAGGTGATTATTTAGCTGGAGCTTTTAACTTCTTCATTACTTTTAAACAACTCTCCTTCTACCATTAAATATAAAATATAAGTACCATTAATTGCTTGCCTTGGACAACTTACCAAATGGATGCAAAAATGCAGTTCTTTTAAGTTCAGTCATAGAATAATGTAAAGTAAAACCACAAGCCATAAATGAAAGAATCATCACTTCTAGGGTATAACAATATATGATTCTTGCCCTTCGACTCGTCAGGCTAGTTTCAGAAAAAGCACTGGAGGCTGCTTTTCTGCCAGTTCCTAGTAGGACATTGTCTGTTTTACAGAGTATCTGTGCAACAAGCCTGCAGATCATCTGCCCAATCAATTATTTTTGAAGGTTCCCAGCATTGACTTATTTTGAGCCTGACATTAACACCTTCAAAAACGAATGGCTAATTTGGAAGTAGCTTGATGATAACCAGCTGTGAATAATAATAATAACAATCGTCAAGTCATCTTAAAGCAGAACTCTCAGGCATTTTTCTAAAAGCCTGACTTTTTTTTCCAAATAGTATGTTTTCTCACCTCTACATGTTCTATTTCTGATCAGAGTCTGATATTCAACATCATTTAGAAGTCTGATTTGGTACAACCATACTACTGTGACTAGATATAGATAACTCAACTCTCAATTTGCAATGTGGCCTTACAAATGATTTAATTTCCAAATTTTAGTATCTGCAGCCAAAGAATGGTTAATAGCACCTAATGACAGCTTGCCAAAGTGAAGTAACTGGCTTTGTATTATGTGAAAGTAATTCAGATTTCAGCTCTGCCATCTACTGGCTGTGTGGCCTTGAGCAAGCTACTTAACCTCTCTGAATCTTGGATTTTGCACAGTGTTATTGTGAAGTTTAGGACTTAAGAGGTGATATATGAGGTCACTGACTCAGTGCCTGGCACACTGCAGACACTCCACAAGTATTCTTCAACAAGTTCTCTATAAAGCACTGGAAACTAGCAAGCACTGGCCTGGAAGTACTAAATACATGACTACAAGGAAAGATCACTGAGAGTTCTCAGCAGACCACATTTATCCAAAAAGTTCACAGAGGTGGCTGGGGTCACTGATGAGTTTACCCTACGGAAAAAGAGGCAGAGTGTCCAGAAAACACTTTTATCTCTGGGTTTACAACCCTGACGTATTTCCAGTGGTTATCTTTGCTGTGCATCAAAACGGCTGCTCATGTCTGTCAGATAGAGGGGGCCACAGTGCTGAGATGAGAGGATGCAACAGGTCCTGCTTTAAAAGAGCCTGGAAAGGGGAAAGAAGACTCCCAACACACAGACTGTCTAATAGCAACACAATGCAGCCTTTAGCAGTCATGTAAACCTCACCGGTCCGGGAAGCAAGTGTTTACTCCAAGCTCAAGACTGCTGAACTTTCTTGGGTTTGGTTCCTGCAAAATGAAATCCTTCCAGCTGTGAATCTTCAGAAGTGCAGGTTAATTCCTTACACTTGGCAGAATCATTAGGCAGCAAGCTCGAATGGGGGAAAGAGCTAGCACTGAAAGTTTAAGATGCAGCCCAAGAGGGATTTGAGTTGATGCCATCTCTTATTTTTATCCTTGCTCCAATCTCAGTTGTAAGTACACTTAAAGCATGGATGTAGGATTGTGTGGGATTGTGTTTTCTGCCCCGTCACATCCTATTACTAACTTTGGAAGCCCATATAAATGTCACTTTCTCCATTAAACTTCTCAGATCCTTCCAAATGAATTATCTTTGTCTTCTCTGAACTTCTCTTTACGTCACACATATGTTTCCTTACTTACAAGAGGTATGGTATAGTAAGGAAGAGCTAGGACCAAGAAGTCCGATAGTTCTGAGTTCAAATTCTGCCTCTACCATTACTTGCTATATGGTTCAAGATTGCTGAACCTTAATTACATCATCTCTAAAATGTGAGAGGAGACATCACAGATACAGAGTTATTATGAGCATTAAATAAAATCATGCATGTAAAATACTTAGCAGACCCATAGGGAATGCTCAAAATATTGTGGTGGTTATATTATCAAGGTTGTTGTTATCATTATCATTCTTATCTCTCCTACCATGACGTAAGCACACAGAGAACAGGGACAAAGTTTTATCCTGCATTGCTTTCCTTGGAGAATTTTGCTCAAAATACCTACTCAAAAATTGCTGAATGAATTTAAACTGAATATTTATGGCCATTTGTTCTAGTCGGTATGCTTTTTTTTTTTTTTTTTTTTTTTTTTTGCGGTATGCGGGCCTCTCACTGTTGTGGCCTCTCCCGTTGCGGAGCACAGGCTCCGGACACGCAGGCTCAGCGGCCATGGCTCACAGGCCCAGCCGCTCTGCGGCATGTGGGATCCTCCCAGACCGGGGCACGAACCCGTGTCCCCTGCATCGGCAGGCAGACTCTCAACCACTGCGCCACCAGGGAAGCCCGTCAGTATGCTTTTGATTGTACCTGACAGAGACCATAATCAAACTAACTTAGGCAAATGGGAAATTTATGTAAACAGTACCGAATATATCTCACAGAACTGAAGGGTATCTGAACAATCAAAACCTGAGCAAGGCAGAAATGCACCTGGGTTTCAGGAACAATTGTAACCAAGCACTTGAATGTGACAGTGACTTGCTCTGAATCACCCCCCTTCCCTCTCTCTGAGCGTCCACTATAATTTCAACAGCCAATAATTGGCTTCCTTCACATAGAGAGGAAGTGGCCGCCAAGGGAACCTGAGTTTTATAAACTGTGGTTCCCATCTCCAGAGAGGAGCTGACTCTCTTCCTCTCTCCCTTTCACAGAAGTCCCAGGAGAGAATTCTTTTCGTCTAAGCTTTGGCCATGACCACTGTCTGGTCTTATGGTCAGAGTGAGGCAGCGTCGTGGAATAGGAAGGCAGCTCCTGAGGAACCACATGGTTGGAGTGGGGAAAAAGCAATGCCCAAGAGAAGGAGAATGTTTTGCTGGAGGAGTGAAGGGTACAAGACAGAAGAGACCACCTAGATCACTGAACTATGATCACAGGGTACCACAGTATTCTCTAAACAAACTAAAGTTAATTCTGATATACTTTAATTAGTTTCATGTCTTCACCCACGCAGTGTTTAGAGGAGTGAGGTAAAGGCTCAAGACTAATGCACCTCTAAAAAGACAGGAGCATGCAACAATAGTACTTTTCAGAGAAATAACGGTATGTGCTGAAACTTTTAACATATGATATTATCATACACATAAATCAAATAAGGCAACTTGAATGGATTGATCATTTGACTAGAACAATATGTCTGTACACGAGCTGATCCACATAACCCTGTCACCAAAATTTATAAAATAGTACATGTTTTATACTGATAAACATTGAAAACTCACTACATTTTTCTTTTCCTTCTTATTTTTCAGAGTACGCATATCTGAATGACAGACCCGTGCCCTAGGTTTAAGCAATAGATAATTAAGAAGGAAAGGAAAGTGCAAACAAGGAAAGAAGAGGGAAAAGGATTTGATTTTTTCATAATAACAAAAGTAGTACCTCATTTTTTATTCCACCCAAAATAAATATATCAAATAAACCATACTACGGATCAGACAATAGTACCCATGACCTCCTTTCAATAAATGACTTGGACCTCACCACATAATCAGGCACTTTTGATATGACATTTTAAGACCAAGCGAAGAGAAACCAACCTTTATCAAGAAAGTAATAGAAACAAAGGAGCACCTGTTGTCATTGAAATTGAATGACATTCTATTCAACAGCTATTTAGCACCTAAAGTTTTGGCTTGTCCTAATTTGTAGGCCAGTGGTAATCCCAGCTTGCCTGGTATATCAGAGTCTTGGCAGGAAAAAGGTGGCACCCTCAAATTGGGATATGTGCAGAAAATTTAATAAATGGACTATTTCCTATTTATAAGCAGGAAATAGAGAAACTATGAGGAAGAATGCAGTAACCCAGGGCTGGTGATAACAGTGTACTGTCACTCCCCTAGGTAGGCCTGAAGGGGTGGGGGGAAGTGTTGCTATTGGAACCAAATGCTGTGTGGGACAGGCACCTAACAGAGCTATGACCTCCCATTGGCCACCCTGCAGGGAGACAACTAGAGAAACACTTTTCCCCACTCCTCCCTCCATGGATCGCCTGCTGGGACTCCCACTGGGCCATGTGACTTGAAGCCAGACTGTAAGAGAGCCAGTGGATATTGTCCTTACAGATCAGCCTCCCAGGGCCTGGAGCAGGGCAAAGAAGGGGGGACAGTGGAAAGCAGCCCATCAGGGAATGGTCCCCATATACACAATGTACACACAGCCCTCTGACTGGGTCACATCAACATTTTAATTCTCACTCATTCCGATCACCCCAGCCATGCAGTAAGCGATTTTCCAGGAACTCAGAACCTCACATAACAATATGCTCCAAGTGCTAGGAGACAGTCGCAAACACTCCCTGCTTCAGCTCAGTGACTCAGCAAGAACTGTTTGGCTCTCACCTTCCCTGGAGATCTGGGCCATCCACTGAGCATCGTTAGTGCAGCACCAGCGGCCAGGGTGCTGGGCAGCTGGCTGCTTCTGACAGCTCTTCAGGACAACTGCTTTTGCAGTATCAGGGGCAGATCCTACCCAGCCTGTGTGTTCTAGCCCCGCGTTATGGTACAAGTTTAACTGCACAGCTTCCAGGGATCAAGTCCTAACCCCTGCTCCCGGGGCGTGAGGTGTTGACAGAATTATGGCCTCTCTGCTCAGGGTTTCTGAAAATTCCCACAAGGGAACCGACCAGATTACAAATCAGGGAGTGCAGATGGGTTGTCTTACGAGTCTCAGTGTCTCCTTGCTCGGACTCCAGAGTGCCTTTTCGGAATATGAAATTAAAGCTGCGTGCCCAACATAAATTTTCTTCAGGGGAAACATTTGAATCATTATAGCAAAACTAACACATATGGTGTCAAACTACAGAACAACTTGCCTCGAGCATCAGTATTTGCTTCATTTTGTAAGAATCTAGAATCAGCTTTGCTTCCCTCCCTTCCAGCAACCTTGTCAGCTGAATTCACACTAAACGTTAAGAGATCAGAATATTCATTTCCAAATGAACATTATGGATAACTCAACAATAAAGTCAGTTCACCACTGGGGTCACAATTCAGATAAAACACTCTACTCAAAAAGAAAGAAAAAAAGACAAGGAAACACACATCTGACTATGATTCACAAAGCATGCAGTCTGGTTTCTTCACCCCTCACAGCGATCACGTGAGGCAGCAGCCAGGTGTTATTATCATTCCCATTTTAAGGCGAGATTAATTGACACTTGTCAGCATCATGGGGTTTTCAAGTGGCAGTGCCTCACTTGGAGCCCAGGTGTTTGACTGTGAATGTCGTGATCTGTCGGCTGTCTCTGCTGCTTTTTATGGATTTAGAACTATTCACACTAATGCAGCATCTCCTTGGGGCAGCAGTAGCACCAAAGCCAGCTCATAAATAAACAAATAAATTATTTGAGCAAATTTATGCCTTCATTGTTTAGACCTGTTTACTACTTAATATCACCAAAACAAAATAAAAATGCTTTATACCCTCTGAATATTTTGCCTCTATTATACTGAACATTCTGATATTTGAGAACAGGCATCCATGGTTATTAATACCATGTGGATAATACATTTCAATGGTATAGTGGAGTATGTTTTATTCTTTGCCTTTGTCAGAGAATGACTTAATAAGAGAGCTCAGTTTGATTGCAGTTGTGTGATTTTCCTCAATGATGTGGGCATTGAATTTTTCAGCATAGTCAGAACTTCCAACCCTTGAAAACCCTAACCAAGAGTCCTAGAGAAACTTCAGGGTTTGCTCAGACTCTGAGAATGTAATTCCAATGCGCATTACTGGATGAGAAAATATGTATGTTATCACCTGCACAGTGCCTGCAACAAAGAAGGCCCTTAGCTGGAAATGAATCTGAATACTGTATCAGGGTTTTCTTGGCTGGTCAACATACTATTTTGCATCATATCCAGAGAAGAGAAAAAATAGTGCTTTATTCTTTATCTCTTTACTTTAAAAGGCTATCATCTTTATTAAGATATAGTGGCTTGGGAAGGGAATATATGTTTCAATAATAATATAATAACAAAATGAATAACAACAGCAATGTGTGGGCAAAGCACAAATTCAGTAGAGGTAGATTCATCTTTCAGGATTGCTTCTTATTCCTTATAAATTTATCAGACACTAAAGCGTCTGAATTTATGAGTAAATGTGTGATTTAGTCTGCACATAATTTAGAATGAAGAAAATGTTACTTTACAATCTTTCCTCAATGATGAGGGTTCAACAGGGGAACTGGCTCATTTTGTTACACAATTCTATTTCTATAATGATACCAGTCGTGCCTCTATGATCAATGCTGAAGTCTCTTTCTTGGTCTTCTCCCTTGTGGTTCAAGGCACGTGCTATAACTCAGAATATATATATATATATATATATATATACACACACACACACGTAATGCTGTAAGATTACGTGACTTAAGCACATGAGCTCTAAGAGAAATCATTGATCCTGTTTCACTCTGTGAGAAATTTAGAGACCCATGACAGTCCTATTTTTCATAACCTTCTCCTTTCTGCTGGTTGAACAGGCCTGCACAGTTTTGTTTTGTTTTGTTTTTTTCCAGTAGCCTTTTGGCACCATGCTCTGTGAAGGTGAAATATCCCTACATGTCCTTCAAAGAAAATTCTTTTCCCAATAATTTCCTATTGAAATTGATTGGCTCCTTAAGTTGGCTTATTGCATTTTTCTTTCTAGGGTTTTTTTTCAATTCAAGCTCTGCACCCCTTCACATTTTGTTTTCCATCTTATTTTTGTAACTGCTCCACTGTTTCCAACCTTATCTGCTTGCTAAATAGGCTGATCTTTTCTACTTGGAAGGAAAGAGTATGAGGAAAAAAAATTCAATGGGAAATGGTATCCCAGACAATAAACAGAAGCAATTAATTGAGGTAATCAATTATACTAGTATTTTGATCCTTGAAAAATAGTGGGGTTTAACTGATAGTCACCCACATGGACCAAACAGGCAGGACAACAGGTCTTCCCATCCTATTTCTGCCAGAACCAGTCTGTTTTAGCTGTTACCCACGGCTTCAAAAAGTTAGCACATTTAGGGCTTCCCTGGTGGCGCAGTGGTTGAGAGTCCGCCTGCCGATGCAGGGGACGCGGGTTTGTGCCCCGGTCCGGGAGGGTCCCACATGCCACGGAGCGGCTGGGCCCGTGAGCCATGGCCGCTGGGCCTGCGCGTCTGGAGCCTGTGCTCCGCAACGAGAGAGGCCACAGCAGTGAGAGGCCCGCGTACCGCAAAAAAAAAAAAAAAGTTAGCACATTTAGAAAATATACACAACAAATGGCTGATCTACAGTAGGTCACATCACTATCACTTGCACATGGTCTCTTCATCCATCTCCTCTTCCTCCTTCTCACCCAGGACCTCCAGTATTCCACATCTCGGTAAGTGGCACCATTGCCCATCCAGCCAGAATCCTCGGAGTCATCCCTGACCTCTCATAGCCCTCCCCCCATCACCATCTAATCACCAAGCCCTATGCATGCTGCTTCTTTTATATCTTTTCAAAATGTCCAGTTTTCTCCACTACTATCACCTAAGTCTGAGTGGGCACCATCCTCTCGTGACTAGACTATGGTAGTAGCTGCATCCACAGCTGCCCCCTTGTTTTCTAGTAATGGTCTAAAGCAAAATTCTTGACACACTGCTCCCATGCTTAAAACCCTTAAACAGCCTTTTTACCCTCTTTCTCCATTGTCACTTGCAATTTGAAAACAAAAAACAAAGAAGGAGGATTTGTACTTATTTCAGAAATTGGAGGTGAACTGAGTAAATATGAATTGGTATGGTAGGTATATTGGGCCAGAAGAGACAGAAATCCTGTTAAGAAGGAGGAGGGTGAGGCAGCATAAAAATGAATCAAGAAGCTGAATTCAAGGCTGAGAAGAAGAAAAAAAGGCATCCAGAATTCAGTCTGGACCCAGAAGTCCGGATTAACGGAGAAGAACGGAGGGCTCCAGAAAGCACATCACAAAGACAGAAAATGGAATAGATGGATTATCCAAAATGTATGACCATGTTGAAAGCTCTGAGGAAGAAATAGTAATAGCTTTTTAAAGAAAACAGCAAAATGAAGCAGTTGTTGATACTGGGAAGAACAGCATTATGCAAAAATTAAATGCAACTGTAAAACAATATTATGTTTCAGATGTAAACAGCATGAAATACTCATGAGATAAAAACTCTGAATAATGATTTAACCAAGAATTGTGACTGTCCATAGTAGGAGGATGGGTGAACAGATGTAGGTGAATAGGCCCTCATCCACCATACTTGGAAATCAGTAGATAATGCCCCAAAAGAAAAAAAATTTAAATTATATTTTAAATATGGTATTTTAAAATATGAAAGTAAATATGGAACAGAAAACTGAAAATAATTTTATTTGCCTCTGGAGGATTGTGGTTGGGGGATGGGAAGAAAAAGGACTTCAGGATTTCGTTGAACATTGTGGCACAATTTGCGTTTTTAAATTGTGGTCATATATCATTTTTAAGGAAATGTTTATATATATTTACAATGCTAGAAATAGTAGAACACACCACTAAAACATTAACCAAAGAAATCAATACTAATATCAGGCAAAACAGAGTTTTAGGAAAAAAATATTATTAGAAAAAGGAAAGTCTTATTCAATGATAAAAGGAACAAATTTATTAGAATTCTGTACTTGTATCCCTCTAATAACATTCATTCAGGATGTAGACAGTGAAATTTGACAGAATTACATGAAGAAATAAAAATCTACAAGCGAAGGGGGAACTTCAAGTTGGCGGAGGAGTGAGTAAGACATGGAGATCACCTTCCTCCCCACAAATACATCTACATGTGGAACAACTCCTGCAGAACACCTACTGAATGCTGGCAGAAGACCTCAGACCTCCCAAAAGGCAAGAAACTCCCCACGTACCTGGGTAGGGGAAAAGAAAAGACAAGAGACAAAAGAATAGGGATGGGACCTGCACCAGTGGGAGGGAGCTGTGAGGAGGAAAGGTTTCCACACACTAGGAAGCCCCTTCGCGGGCTGAGACTGCGGGTGGTGGAGGGGGAAGCTTCGGAGCCGCGGAGAATAGCGCAGCAACAGGGGTGCGAAGGGCAAAGCGGGGAGATTCCCGCACAGAGGATCGGGGCCGACCGGCACTCACCAGCCTGAGGGGCTTGTCTGCTCACCCGCCGGGGTGGGCGGGGGCTGGGAGCTGAGGCTCGGGCTTCAGAGGTCAGACCCCAGGGAGAGGACTGGGGTTGGCTGCGTAAACACGTCCTGAAGGGGGATAGTGCGCCACAGCTAGCCAGGAGGGAGTTGGAGGAAAAGTCTGGACCTGCCGAAGAGGCAAGAGACTTTTTCTTCCCTCTTTGTTTCCTGGTGCGTGAGGAGAGGGATTCAGAGCACTGCCTAAACGAGCTCCAAAGATGGCCGTGAGCCGCGGCTATCAGCGCGGACCCCAGAGACGGGCATGAGATGCTAAGGCTGCTGCTGCCGCCACCAAGAAGCCTGTGTGCGAGCACAGGTCACTATCCACACCTCCCCTCCCGGGAGCCTGTGCAGTGTGCCACTGCCAGGGTCCCGGGATCCAGGGACAACTCCCCGGGGAGAACGCACGGTGCCCTGAGGCGCACGTCATGCTGGCCTCTGCCGCCACAGGCTCACCCCGCATTCCGTGCCCCTCCCTCCCCCCGGGCTGAGTGAGCCAAAGCCCCCAAATCAGTTGCTCCTTTAACCCCCTCCTGTCTGGGCGAAGAACAGATGCCCTCAGGCAATCTACATGCAGAGGCAGGGCCAAATCCAAAGCTGAACCCCAGGAGCTGTGCAAACAAAGAGAAAGGGAAATTTCTCCGTGCAGCCTCAGGAAGGGGATTAAGTCTCCATAATCAACTTGATGTACCCTGCATCTGTGGAATACATGAATAGACAATGAATCATCCCAAAATTGAGGTGGTGGACTTTGGGAGCAACTGTAGACTTGGGGTTTGCTTTCTGCATCTAATTTGTTTCTGGTTTTATGTTTATCTTAGTTTAGTATTTAAAGCTTATTATCATTGGTAGATTTGTTTATTGATTTGGTTGCTCTCTTCCTTTTTTTATACATACATATATATTTTTTTCCTTTTTCTCTTTCTGTGAGTATGTATGCTTCTTTGTGTGATTTTGTCTATATAGCTTTGCTTTTAACATTTGTCCTAGGGTTCTGTCTGTCCATTTTTTTTTTAGCATAGTTTTTTAGTGCTTGTTATCATTGGTGGATTTGTTTATTGATTTGGTTGCTCTCTTCTTTCTTTTTTTTTATTTTAATAACATGTGGTTTTATTTTTTATTTTAATAACTTTTTTCTTTTTTTTTCTCCCTTTTCTTCTGACCCGTGTGGCTGACAGGGTGTCGGTGCTTCAGCCGGGTGTCAGGCCTGAGCCTCTGAGGTGGGAGAGCTGAGTTCAGGACATTGGACCACCAGAGACCTCCCGGCCCCATGTAAAATCAGTCGGCGAGAGATCTCGCAGAGATCTCCGTCTCAACGCTAACACCCAGCTCCACTCAACGACCAGCAAGCTCAAGTGCTAGACACCCCATGCCAAACAACTAGCAAGACAGGAATATACACCCACCCATTAGCAGAGAGGCTGCCTAAAATCATAATAAGTTCACAGACACCCCAAAACACAATACTGGACTTGGTCCTTGCCACCAGAAGGACAAGATCCAGCCTTATGGACCAGAACACAGGCACCAGTCCCCTCCACCAGGAAGTCTACACAGCCCACTGAACCAACCTTACCCACTGGGGGCAGACACCAAAAACAATGGGAACTATGAACCTACAGCCTGTGAAAAGGAGACACCAAACACAGTAAGTTAAGCAAAATGAGAAGACAGAGAAATATGCAGCAGATGAAGGAGCAAGGTAAAAACCCACCAGACCAAACAAATGAAGAGGAAATAGGCAGTCTACCTGAAAAAGAATTCAGAATAATGATAGTAAAGGTGATCCAAAATCTTGGAAATAGAATGGAGAAAATACAAGAAACATTTAACAAGGACCTAGAAGAACTAAAGAGCAAACAAACAATGATGAACAACACAGTAAATGAAATTTACAATTCCCTAGAAGGAATCAATAGCAGAATAACTGAGGCAGAAGAATGGATAAGTGACCTGGAAGATAAAATAGTGGAAATAACTACCACAGAACAGAATGAACCAAAAACAATGAAAAGAATTGAGGACAGTCTCAGAGACCTCTGGGACAACATTAAATGCACCAACATTCATATTACAGGGGTCCCAGAAGAAAAAGAGAAAAAGTAAAGGTCTGAGAAAATATTTGGAGATTATAGTTGAAAACTACCCTAATAAGGGACAGGAGATAGTCAATCGAGTCCAGGAAGGGCAGAGAGTCCCATACAGGATAAATCCAAGGAGAAACATGCCAAGACACATATTAATCAAACTATCAAAAATTAAATACAAAGAAAAAATATTAAAAGCAGCAAGGGAAAGGCAACAAATAACATACATGAGAATTTCCATAAGGTTAACAGCTCATCTTTCAGCAGAAACTCTGCAAGCCAGAAGGGTGTGGCAGGACATATGTAAAGTGATGAAAGGGAAAAAGCTACAACCAAGATTACTCTACCCAGCATGGATCTCATTCAGATTCGACTGAGAAATTAAAACCTTTACAGACAAGCAAAAGCTAAGAGAATTCAGCACCACCAAACCAGCTTTACAACAAATGCTAAAGGAACTTCTCTAGGCACGAAACACAAGAGAAGGAAAAGACCTACAATAACGAACACAAAACAATTAAGAAAATGGTCATAGGGACATACATATTGATAATTAACTTAAATTACCGTAAATGGATTAAATGCTCCAACCAAAAGACAGACTGGCTGAATGGACACAAAAACAAGACCCGTATATATGCTGTCTACAAGAAACTCACTTCAGACCTAGGGACACATAGAGACTGAAAGTGAGGGGATGGAAAAAGATATTCCATGCCAATGGAAATCAAAAGAAAGCCGGAATAGCATTACTCATATCAGATAAAAAAGACTTTAAAATAAAGACTGTTATAAGAGACAAGGAAGGACACTACAAAATGATCAAGGGATCAATCCAAGAAGAAGATACAACAATGGTAAATATTTATGTACCCAACATTGGAGTACCTCAGTACATAAGGCAAATGCTAGCAGCCATAGAAGGGGAAATCAACAGTAACACAATACTAGTAGGGGACTTTAACACCCCACTTTCACCAATGGACAGATCTTCCAAAATGAAAATAAGTAAGGAAACACAAGCTTTAAATGATACATTACACAAGATGGACTTAATGGATATTTATAGGACATTCCATCCAAAAACAACAGAATACACTTTCTTCTCAATTGCTCATGGAACATTCTCCAGGACAGATTATGCCTTGGGTCACAAATCAAGCCTTGGTAAATTTAAGAAAATTGAAAACGTATCAAGTATCTTTTCTGACCACAACGCTGTAAGACTAGATCAATTACAGGAAAAAAACTGTAAAAAATACAAACATATGGAGGCTAAACAATACACTACTAAATAACCAAGAGATCGCTGAGGAAATCAAAAATACCTAGAAACAAATGACAATGAAAACACGACGGCCCAAAACCTATGCGATGCAGCAAAAGCAGTTCTAAGAGGGAAGTTTAGAGCAACACAATCCTACCTCAAGACACAAGAAACATATCAAACAATCTAACCTTGCACCTAAAGCAATTAGAGAGAGAAGAACAAAAAAACCCAAAGTTAGCAGAAGGAAAGAAATCATAAAAATCAGATCAGAAATAAATGAAAAATAAATGAAGGAAATGACAGCAAACATCAGTAAAACCAAAAGCTTGTTCTTTGAGAAGATAAACAAAATTGATAAACCATTAGCCAGACTCATCAAGCAAAAAAGGGAGAAGACTCAAATCAGTAGAATTAGAAATGAAAAAGGAGAAGTAAAAAATGACACTGCAGAAATACAAGGGTTCATGAGAGACTACTACAAGCAACTATATGCCAATAAAATGGACAACCTGGAAGAAATGGACAAATTCTTAGAAAAGATAAACCTTCCAAGACCGAACCAGGAAGAAATAGAAAATATTAAGCGACCCATCACAAGCACTGAAATTGAAACTGTGATTAAAAATCTTCCAACAAAATAAAGCCCAGGACCAGATGGCTTCACAGGTGAATTCCATCAAATATTTAGAGAAGAGCTATCACCTATCCTTCTCAAACTCTTCCAAAATATAGCAGAGGGAGGAATACTCCCAAACTGATTCTACAAGGCCACCATCACCCTGATACCAAAACCTGACAAGGATGTCACAAAGAAAGAAAACTACAGGCCAATATCACTGACGAACATAGATGCAAAAGTCCTCAACAAAATACTAGCAAACAGAATCCAACAGCACATTAAAAGGATCATACACCACGATCAAGTGGGGTTTATCACAGGAACGCAAGGATTCTTCAGTATACACAAATCAATCAATGTGATAAACCATATTAACAAACTGAAGAATAAAAACCATATGATCATCTCAATAGATGCTGAAAAAGTTTTTGACAAAATTCAACACCCATTTATGATAAAACCCCTCCAGAAAGTAGGCACACAGGGAACTTACCTCAACATAATAAAGGCCATATATGACAAACCCACAGCTAATATCATTCTCAACGGTGAAAAACTGAAACCATTTCCACTAAGAGCAGGAACAAGACAAGATTGCCCACTCTCACCACTATTATTCAACATAGTGTTGGAAGTTTTAGGCACAGCAATCATAGAAGAAAAAGAAATAAAAGGAATCCAAATCTGAAAAGAAAATGTAAAGCTGTCACTGTTTTCAGTTGACATGATACTGCACACAGAGAATCCTAAAGATGCGACCATAAAACTACTAGGAGGAATCAATGAATTTGGTAAAGTAGCAGGATACAAAATTAATGCACAGAAATTTCTCACATTCCTATACACTAATGATGGAAAATCTGAAAGAGAAATTAAGGAAACATTCTCATTTACCACTGCAACAAAAGGAATAAAATACCTAGGAATAAACCTACCTAAGGAGAAAAAAGACCTGTATGCAGCAAACTATAAGTCACTGGTGAAAGAAATTAAAGATGATACAAACAGATGGAGAGATATACCGTGTTCTTGGATTGGAAGACTCAACATTGTGAAAATGATTATACTACCCAAAGCAATCTACAGATTCAATGCAATCCCTATCAAACTACCAATGGCATTTTTCACAGAATTAGAACAAAAAATTTCACAATTTGTTTGGAAACACAAAAGACCCCGAATAGCCAAAGCAATATTGAGAAAGAAAAACGGAGCTGGAGGAATCAGGCTCCCAGACTTCAGACTATACTACAAAGCTACAGTAATCAAGACAGTATGGTACTGGCACAAACACAGAAATAGAGATCAATGGAACAGGACAGAAAGCCCAGAGATAAACCCACACACTTATGGTCACCTTATCTTTGATAAAGAAGGCAAGAATATACAATGGAGAAAAGACAGTCTATTCAATAAGTGGTGCTGGGAAAACTTTACAGCTACATGTAAAAGAATGAAATTAGAACACTCCCTAACACCATACACAAAAATAAATTCAAAATGGATTAGAGACCTAAATGTAAGGCCAGACACTATAAAACTCTTAGAAGAAAACAGAGGCAGAACACTTTATGACATTAATCACAGCAAGATCCTTTTTGACCCATCTCCTAGAGAAATGGAAATAAAAACAAAAATAAACAAATGGGACCTAATGAAACGTAAAATCTTTTGCACAGGAAAGAAACCATAAACATGACAAAAAGACAACCCTCAGAATGGGAGAAGATGTTTGCAAATGAAGCAACTGACAAACGATTAATCTCCAAAATTTACAAGCAGCTCATGCAGCTCAATATTAAAAAAAGAAACAACCCAATCCAAACATGGGCAGAAAACCTAAATAGACATTTCTTCAAAGAAGATATACAGATTGCCAACGAACACATGAAAGGATGCTCAATATCACTAGTCATTAGAGAAACGCAAATCAAGACTACCATGAGGTATCACCTCACACCGGTAAGAATGGGCATCATCAGAAAATGTATAAACAACAAATGCTGGAGAGGGTGTGGAGAAAAGGGAACCCTCTTGCACTGTTGGTGGGAATGTAAATTGATACAGCCACTATGGAGAACAGTATGGAGGTTCCTTAAAAAACTAAAAATAGAACTACCATACGACCCAGCAATCCCACTACTGGGCATCTACCCTGAGAAAACCATAATTCAAAAAGAGTCATGTACCACAATGTTCACTGCAGCTGTATTTACAATAGCCAGGACATGGAAGCAACCTAAGTGTCCATCGACAGATGAATGGATAAAGAAGATGTGGTACATATATACAATGGAATATTAGCCATAAAAAGAAATGAAATTGAATTATTTGTAGTGAGGTGGATGGACCTAGAGTCACACATAGTGAAGTAAGTCAGAAAGAGAAAAACAAATACCATATGCCGACACATATATATGGAATCTAAAAAAAAAAAAAAACCAGAAAGGTTCTGAAGAACCTAGCAGCAGGACAGGAATAAAGATGCAGACGTAGAGAATGCTCTTGAGGACACGGGGAGGGGTAAGGGTAAACTGGGACAAAGTGAGAGAGTGGCATGGATATGTATATACTACCAAATGTAAAATAGATGGCTAGTGGGAAGCAGCCGCAACGCACAGGGAGATCAGCTCAGTGCTTTCTGACCACCTAAAGGGGTGGGATAGGGAGGGTCGGTGGGAGATGCAAGAGGGAGGAGATATGGGATTATATGTATATGTATAGATGATTCACTTTGTTATAAAGCAGAAACTAACACACCACTGTAAAGCAATTATACTCCAATAAAGATGTTAAAAAAAAAATCTACAAGCACTTTGGAAGAGGAAAGGGGCAAAGAAATGTGTACAGTTAGCTTGCAATCCAGCAGTTTTAGTCCAGAGTATTTACCTGTGAGAAATGTTTTATAAATGATTACCCACATTATACTTACTTATGTTAGCCAAAAATTAGAAAAAGGCCAATGTCCATCCATCAACGAGTGGATAAACAAATTGTGGTATAGTCATAAATGGAAACAAAATGGAGGTAACTACTGACCACTTTACATTAATAAACTAAAAAATCATTCTTAGTAAAAAAAAAAAAACCAAAAATATCACATAGTTTATAATACATTTACTTGAGATTACAGAATGAACGAAATTAATCTATAGTAACAGAAAGCATATTACTGGTTTCCTGGAAACGCAGTGGAGGTGGGAAGACGAAGCACTGACAGCAAAGGGACACAGGGGAATTTGGGGGTGACAGAAATGTTCTATGGCTTGACTGGAATGGTTACAGAGGTATATACATTCGTCGAGATTCATTCATATACCTAGATCCCTTTTTATAACATAAATTATGGTTCAATAAATGCGACTTTTAAGTATTTAAAGGAAGAGCTGTGTCTTTCTATAGCAGTTTGGGCTGTTGTAACAAAACACCATGCACTGGATGGCTTAAACAACAAACATTTGTTTCTCACAGTTCTGGTGGCTGAAAAGTCCAAGATCAAGGTGCTAGCAGATTTAATGTCTGGTGAAGGCCATCTTCCTGGTTTGCAGAGACAGCCTCCAGCCATCTTGCTGTATATTTTTACTTGGTGGGAGGGAGAGAGAGAGAGAGAGAGAGAGAGCAAAAGCTCTCTGGCCTCTTCTTATAAAGGCACTAATCCCATCATGGAGGCTCCACCCTTCATGACTTCATCTAAACCTAATTGTCTCCCAAAGGTTCCACCTCCAAATACTATCGCATTGCAGATTAGTGCCTCAACCCGAATTTGAGGGGACACAAATATTCAGTCCACAGCAACAGGAGGCCTTTCAAAGGGCCTCCAACCTAGGGCCTGGGAACCTGTACCACATTTGTTGGCAGTGGGGATGCTGCTTTGCAAAATCAGTGAAAAAAGTGTAAGTGCCAACAGAAAGGGAGAGAACACTTTCTTCCTGTGAGTGGTGGCAACCTGAGAGTGGTGATGACACAAAATCCACCCATGTGATCTTGCTGAGATGAGAGAAGCAGCAGGAGCCAGTCAAGGCCACCAAGCAGTGCATGTTGGCACCAGCAGCAAGAGTAAAATTTAATTAGCTTCTGAAAGTGTTGCTGGAGGTTCCACTGAATTAGTTATATTTTATTACTATAATGAATATAATATAAACCTTTAATATTCTCTCCCCCATCCTAAAGCTGACATGTTCCGGGGAAAGTGAATGTACATTTGTTTTACGGTGTTGTAACAGTACCAGGAAAACACATGAATGACTGTAGAGACTTAACTGCTCTTAACCTCAGTTCTTTTTTAAAAATGAAAACATTAGTCTAGGTGATTTCCAAGGTCTCTTTTAACTTTATATTCTAAGGCATAGTTCTTTTCCTTAAAACTATGGGAGGAAATGACATAAAACACTTATAATAATAAAAAATAAGTAAATCATCAGTACTTACATACACAGAAAACTCAAGATAATCAATTTTAACTATTAAAATAATATATCAAATTATTATTAATAAATAATATAATAATATATTAAATGATATGAGATTTCAATAGAGTGGAGGGAAACAAGATAATTATATTTATCTATCTCATCTCTCTATCTAAGAAATCTATATGATTCTTGTACACCAGCAACAGCAGTATAGTAACTATGAGGTCATAAGAATTTTAAAATTATATTTAAAATAAGAGAAAAAAGTATCAGTTAGCCAGGAACAACCATAACAAGAAATTCGCAAAATCGCACAGAGAGCTGTAAACTTCCCAGAGAACTACAGAAAATTTGAGAAAATAGAAGGAGAGTCATAAAAATATTCCTGGATGGAAAGACTGATTTGCACTGTTCTCACATCTCCTTTTAGCTATCACTCTCTTCTGTTCTTCGCTTAACAGTCATAATTTTTAGAGTTGTCAACAGTGTCCATCTCCATTTCCTTCCTTCCCATTTACTCTCCAGTTCACTACAATCTGTCTTGTGCCCTCTATCTAGGCCACCAAAACTGTTCCCTTCAAGGCAACATACTTGTTGCTAAAGCCAAGGACAATTTTACAGTCTTTATCACAGGATGTTACTGATTATCACAGCAGTATCTGACAATATCATCAGTCCCCTTTTCTAAGAAACAATCTTCCCTCTACTTCTAAGACACCACACTCTCCCGTTTCTCTGCCCTCCCTCTGGCAGCTTGTTCTGTCTCATTTTGTGGCTCTCCATCCTCTGCTTGCACCTTCAATCTTCATGTTCTTTGGATCCTCTGCTATTTTCACTCTGTGGACCCTGCCTGGGAGATCACATTCAGTCTTATAGCTTAATCCACTCTTTAAATACTGAACACACCCAAATCTGCACTCCAGATCATCTCACTCTAATCCAGACTTCAACAGCCTATTGGGCATGTATTTTGGGTGTACCACACACATCTCAAACTTGACATATACAAAAAATATCATCTCCCATGTCTTACTCATCTTTCTTGCATTCCCTCTCCGTGAATGGAATCAATGTGTACCCAATGGCCCTGTGGTGTCAGCTCTGATTCTTCCCACCTTCTTATTTTACATGTCTAATCAATTACCAAATTCTGTTAATTTTACCTCCCAAATATCATCCAAATATACCACCTTTGTCAAATCCATCCAAATCTTTTTATTTGTGGTGCCAATATCCTAGCTCATACCTGCATCATTTTTCTTCTGATTTATTAGAACAACCGATTTTCCTGCCACAATTTTTTTGCATCCACTCCAACTGATCCTCCATATTGCAGCCAGACAGATCTTACTTGTATGTGAATCCGGTGAAGTCACTCTTTTTGTTTTTAATTAATTAATTTACTTTTGGCTGCGCTGGGTCTTTGTTGCTGTGCGTGGGCTTTCTTTTTAGTTGCGGTGAGCGGGGGCTACTCTTCATTGCCATGCGCGGGCCTCCATTGCAGTGGCCTCTCTCGTCTTGGAGCACCGGCTCTAGGTGCGTGGGCTCTAGAGTGCAGGCTCAGCAGTTGTGGCACACAGGCCTAGCTGCTCTGCAGCACGTGGGATCTTCCTGAACCAGGGCTCCAACCCGTGTCCCCTGCATTGGCAGGTAGATTCCTAACCATTGCGCCCCCAGGGAAGCCCCAAGTCACTCTTACCTACACCTTTTCGATGATTCCTAATGACCGTCAGGTTAAAGGCCATGCTCCTTAATGTGGTTTGCCCCCTGTTGACCAGTCAGTCCCCTGTCCAGAACCAACCTTCTGCACTCCGTTCTAGGCACACAGAAGTACTTTCAATTTCTCAAATGCATCAGGCTCTCTATTGACCTTTGGGCTTTCTAGCTGCTGTTCCATTCACCTTCAACTTCTCTCTTATATATGTGACTGCCTACTATAAACCTCAGGACTAAACTTAGATGTTCCTCCTCGAGGAGGCCTCACTGACTTCAAGGCTGGGGTAGACCCTTACCATATGTTCTCTCAATACCTTGTGCCTCTCTTCTCATTGCTCATGTTTCATTGGGTTGACATGTAAAATGTCAGTTACTCTCCAGTTTCCTGCACTAGAAACCATGAATGTGAGGGCAGGAACTATGTCCACCGAGTGCACTGCTGTATCCCCATGTCAAGCACAGTTTCTGACGTTCAACAGATGTTGAACGTAGATGTTCAATAATTAGATTTTCAGTAATTACGGGATGAAATAATTTATTAATTGTAATCTATAATAATGAAGGTAATAATATTGATACAAGAATGAAAAGATAAATGAGACTGAACGAAAGCCCAAAACAGATCCCTGGGAGACAGGAAATTTAATAGAATTTAATGAAAGTATTACTGTTAACAAGTGGAGAAAAGTGAGAATTTCTGAGTTACTAACAGTTAGCTTTGGGGGTGAGGGGTGGAGAAAGATTTTCTAAAGTTAAAATATATGAAAAGTGCCAGAAAAAATGCATTTGATTCCATAATCATTTACATGGCTTTTAATCAAAACTATCATGAGCCAAATTAAAAGGCAAACTGAAAACTGGGGGAGGGACTTCCCTGGTGGTGCAGTGGTTAAGAATCTGCCTGCCGGTGCAGGGGACATGGGTTCAAGCCCTGGTCTGGGAAGATCCCGCATGCCGTGGAGCAACTAAGCCCGTGAGCCACAACTACTGAGCCTGCGCTCTAGAGCCCATGAGCCACAACTACTGAGCCCATGTGCCACAACTACTGAGCCCATGTGCCACAACTACTGAAGCCCACACCTAGAGCCTGTGCTCCACAATAGAAGTCACCGCAATGAGAAGCCCACACACTGCAATGAAGAGTAGCCCCCACTCACCGTAACTAGAGAAAGCCCACGTGCAGGAACGAAGACCCAACACAGCCAAAAACAAATAAATAAATTTATATTTTAAAAAAAGAAAAAGAAAACTGGGGGAAAAATATATTCATTAAATAGGAGAAGCAAAGGGTTAAAATTCTTTTTTAAATTGTTTCCTCAAATGTTAAGAATGATGATCCCAGATAAATCATCAAGGACATAAAGAAACTTAAAAGAAATACAAATTAATAATGAACAGCAAAAATAATTCAACTTCAGTTGTAATCAAAGAAATGCAAATTTTTTTAATGAGACGTTTTTTAACCTTAACATTGGTAAACATTTTTAATACAAAAATTCTAGGCATACAAGAGAGTGGTGAGACATTATTAGGGGAGTGAGGTCTTATAGCTGAGAGATAGACATAAAATTGCATAGGAAGTATGAGATTACCACTGTAAAATTAAGAATATACAAACACACACACAGAGGCTATAAGGAAATAAATATGTTAGATATGCTTCCCTCTAGGTTAAGAGATTGAGAGACTCATTTTTGCCTCTATATGTTTCTGTATTTCCACATTTTCTACAGTATTTATTACTTTTACCATCCAGCAAAAAAAATAAAAATAAAAATTGACTGTGAGAGATTCTGATAAAGCTAACCTGACCGTATAGAAAGCATCAAGACGGATGGAGCCAGGTGTTGATCTCTGCATTGAAAAAGGCCTCTGGGGTATAAATGTGAATGAATCCTGGAGCCCTGAAATGTGACTACAGGATGTCTTGCACTGATCGTTGGCACAATGAGGGCTCAGGAATGCTAGAGAGGCATAGGGGATGTGCCTGAAGCCCTGGTGTGGGGCCTGGAAACCACAGAGAGTGGGAAAGAGAGCACTAGGGAGCATGGAAGGGACATCGAGGGCCCTGGAATCACAGATGGAGATACAGGTTATGGGCCAGTAGACTTAGGGAACATGAGCTTCTAATATCCCACAGAGTTTCTAGAGGACTGGAGGTGAGAGGTCAAATGAGCTAGAGATGAGGCCTCTGGGTCACCATGTTACAAGCCTGTTTCAAAGTAAAAACCTGGTATTCCAGAAAATTCCTTAAAAGGGATGATGCCCCGCTCTGAAAATAAGAACACTGACTAGAGAGGGAGACTGGAGAAGAGGGGGCTTTGAGGAGTCTACGAGAAAAGAAGAGAGAGCCAAAAAGACCTCCATGTGCTCAAGAAATTTGGGGCAATCAATGGCCTTCGCCCATAGCTCTGTATTCCTACACATGACACTAGCATTAAAAAGAGCTTTAGGGAATTCCCTGGCAGTCCAGTGGTTAGGACTCCGTGCTTTCACTGCCGAGGGCCCAAGTTCGATCCCTGGTTGGGGAACTAAGAGCCCACAAAGCCATGTGACACGGTCAAAAAAAAAAAAAGCTTTAAAGCATAAGACAGTCGATTCTGTTAGAATTAAGTTCACTATGAATGACAGAAACCCCAAAATAACAATGGTTTAAATACTTTAGATTGTAGAGAAAAACAAATTTCTAAGTCAAAGGGCAGGCATCCAGCGCTGGGCAGCCTATGTCTGTATCAGGGATTCAGGCTCCCTCTACCTAATGCTTCACCAAGCATTAACTCCAAGCACAATGCCACCGAGATAGCTGCCCTAGCTCCAGCCACCTTGTCTCCATGCTGGTCAGCAGTGGAGAGAAAAGGGGCAAAGAATAAGGGAGATTTCCAGATGCTGCTACTGGACACTTCTGCTTATAGGTCATTGGCCAGGACTCAGTCACAGGGTCACATCTCAGTGCAAGAGAAGCTGAAAAATGTAGTGTTTATTCTGGGGAGCCACATGTCCAGCTCCACATTCAACTAATACTGAAGATGGTTTCTAGAAAGGGGAGATAAATAACAGTTTCCTCCAATGTAAGATTTTAATCAATGAAGTAAGAGGAATACAATATCCACAAGAGGGAACACTTTGTGCAAAGTCAAAGAGGGGTGAAGAGCATCGTGTGTCCAGGAAAACAGTGAATACCATCCACCAGATGGGGGCTGCCGAATCAACCATGTGTAAGTGTTAGGTTCAACATGCAATGCATATTTGTCTCATGGGGGGTGGGTGAGGGGCCAATGATACCACGACTTACTTACATTACTTTCTAGTCTCCTTATTTTCTGAATTTTGTATAATTTGCAACAGTTTACACACTCATAATGTGTCGGTAGTTTGTTTTTTAAAGTACTTACTGCTACAAGTTTGTTCTCATCTCCAGAGAATTATAAAAATGACTCAAACATGTACAAGGATGCACACTTCAGACTGCTGGATATGTACTTACCCTGGATTTAAAAAAGATAGATTTGTCAGTGTTAGGTACCCACAACCAGAGAGATCTACGCAAACCTGCCTTGCCCAAGTTGGTAATTTTTGTCCTCTGCAATACTGCATCCAAGAATATAAGTAAGACAAGTGTATGACATTCAAAGGTAAGACAACTGAAGAGTCATTACAGCATGCCTGACGATCACGTCTCACAGAGCCAGAAACACAGCATTTTGTGTGAAGTACGATTGCTTCACTGCTTCATTTCCAGTAAACTTGATTTGAAACGGGAGAGATCTTTCCCTTAACCCTGTCCCTAAGCCCTGATTCCAGAAGATAAACATGACGACATTTATCTGGCCCTTGGGTGGGTCTCAAAAATTTTGGACAAATGCCTTTATATTTTGCTGCAATCAAATGTCTTGAGGAAAGTGTGGTCAGCGATGAAGTGGCAGAAAATGCAGCCCACTTGGGTCTGCAGGGTCAAGTGTTCTTATCCATAAAGCGCAGCATCAAGGTGAATTTGTGTTCCCTGTAGTAGAGACTTGGTGCTGGGAACATATTTTTCCTTGAAGAAACTACCAGACAGGCTGCAAAATCGCTATCTTTCACAGTATTCAGCTTAGAGCACCTGGAGCTAATGCTACCTCTGGGGAAAGGCTCTGGCAGAGGAAGATATGGCCAAACAGCTGGAATGAGTTACCTGCTACATGGAAAATGGCCCTGGCCTTGTTCGCACTGCAGACATCTTTACACCCCGAGTTGAAGAAGCATTATCTACAGGGACTATAATTACCGTTCCTCATTGTTGTACTCTGGCATTTTCTTTTAGCACATGAACTTCCTGCATTATAATCTTTGCTCTGGAAACAGCTGGCTCAGCTCAAATAGCTTGAACACGAATGAAACCCCTGCTCACCCCTTTATAAGTTTCGTACTTGAGCATGAAATCATGGGATCAAATCCTCAACAGCCCTGGAACTTTTCTCGAGACAAAGTGTTTCTTATAAAACCCTTCATCTTCCTTTCATAATTATGATGCAGAGGAAAAGAAGAATCTTCTTTTGAATATTTCAGCAGACATGACTCACACGATCTTCACTCATTCATGTAGCAGCCGCAACATTTCTGCCACATCCAGCTTCCCCCACCCACCCCATACACGTTTAATCGGCAAAAGCAGGGAACAGAACAGTGTGATAATGTGCTACCATTTGGGATTTTAAAAAAATAAAGGAAAACAAATGTCATGATTTACATACAACTGTATCCCACCTAAGTTTTTTATATGCGATTACGATATTAAAGAACACAGATGCTGGCCGAAGTCAGTTTGAGGTAGCAGGTAGGTGATTTAAGAAACATGATTTTTCTATTTGTATAATGGTGAGGTCACTGACTCATGATTTGGAGTTGAAGGACCCAGATTTGAGTTAGGATTTGCCCTCTAGCTATATGAATATCGTCCAATTTCTAAACTCTGACCCCTAGCTTCCTGAACTAGATAAAATGGTAATAATAACAACAACAATAATAATCATGGTCGATATTATTATTATATTATTCACTCAGGATGTTTTTTAGAATTAACAGAGCATTTTGAAAATTTTAAGGCGATGTTTAACAAATTAATTAATCATACGTGCTTTCGCTTTATTGGATTCTTGCCCCAATGATGAGGCAGGTCTGTCCTAGATCACCTGTTAACTTGCCTTTAATGCCTGCAGCAAAACCTCCTGCACTCGGTGGAAGACTGGCTGAGATTCATGGCATCATTTAGAGCAGATGAACAGCTTTTCTTTGCCCCACCTGGAACTTTAACTCCAGACCTTGGCTACCTCCACTAAGGAACAGAGCCAACTAGCCCAGACCACAGTGAAGCTGAAATTTCTGACCCCCTGAAAACATACCCATTTGAAGCTGAATATGCTCAAATTCATAAAGGTTGGCACCTGAGTTGGTTTAAAAATGCTTTGAATCTGGCTAAACATATTTTTGGTGAAAACCTAGTTGCAGACAAAAACACTGCCTATGAGATAAGGAAAACAGGTGAGTCCAAAGGTTGTGTCAGGTTGATTGCCTGTAACTTGAATAGAACAGTTTTCCAGAGCTGCTGCAATTTATGGACTTGTTTGCATGGACCTCAGCAAATCAGACTATTGGCATCTTTTTGTTAAATCTGCCTTAGCTTTCCAGAGCAAAAGCCATTAGGAAAAACCATTTCCCCTTCTGTTAGTTTGATTCACGCTCCAGACTCCTCTAAATGAGTAAGGGATAAAAATGTTCATTAACACTATTTTTTCTTTGCAGATCTCTCTGGTGGGTAAGTGAGGCTCTATTCCTTCCCCGACTTCAAGGAAAAAGACAACACAAAGAGCAAAAGGAACAAATGTGGGAGCAAAAGCCATATAATTAGACCTCATTTAATTATTTAACTTCTATTTTTGGAGCAAAATTTTCAGCAACATATCCTGTTTTCACTTAAGGGCAATAGGAAAGTGACAATATAGTGTAAACAGTTGACCAATCTTCAACCATCCATAAATTAGCTTCAATATTTTTGCCACATCTGGGACCTCCAGATAAATGTTTAATAGAAAAAAAGCAATGTGCAGAATAGCATGAATAATATACTATCAGTTAGGTTTAAAAAAACTATCTATAAATACACATACACACACACTATTATGAACTTAATATATCCCTGAAAATACCAGTAAGAAATTGTTTAATGTAGTTGTCTTTGTAGAAAATTTGGGCGATGAAAAGGTAAGGGTATACCTCTTTGTACTTTTGAGTATTGTACCATTTGAATATACTATCTGGTCAATAAAATAAAGTATTTTTATTGTGATATAATTGACATATATCATTACAATGATTTGATATATGTATATTTTATGAAATGATCACTACAGTAAGTTTTGTTAACATCCATCACCAGGTACAGTTACAGACTTTTTTCTTGTGATGCAAACTTTTAAGGTCTACTCTCTTAGCCACTTTCAAATAAGCAATACGGTACTATTAACTATAGTCACCATGTTGTACATTACATACTCAGGACTTATTTACTTTATAACTTCAAGTTTGTACCTTTTGACCACCTTAACCCATTTTGCCCTCCCCAACCCCTCTGGCAATCACCAATCTGTTCTCTGTTTCTATGAGTTTGGTATTTTCTTTCTGTTTTTTGTTTTGTTTTAGATTTCAAGTGAGATCATACAGTATATGTCTTTCTCATCTAATTTATTTCACTTAACATAATGTCCTTAAGGTCCATCCAAGTTGTCACAAATGGAAAAAATTCCTTCTTTTTTATGGCTGAAAAATATTGCATTATGTATAGGTATATGTATATGTGTAGTGTGTATATATATATATATATATATAAATATATATATATATGCCACATCTTCCTTATCCATTCATCCATCAGTGGACACTTAGGTTGTTTCCAAATCTTGGCTATTGTAAATAATGCTGCAATGAACATGGGGGTGCAGATATGTTTTTCAATAAGTCTTCATTTCCTTCAGAAAAATACCCGGCAGTGGAACTGCTGGATCACCATTTTTTTGAGGAACCTCCAGACTGTTTTCCAGTGGCTACCACCCACCAATGGTGAGCGAGGGTCCCCTTTTCTCCACCTCCTCCACAACATTTGTTACTTGTGTTCCTTTTGATGATGGCCATTTTGACTGGTGTGAGATGGTATCTCATTGTGGATTTGATTTGCATTTCCCTGATGATTAGTGATGTTGAGCATCTTTTCATGCATCTGTTGGCCACCTGTATGTCTTCTTTGGAAAAATGTCTATTCAGATCCTCTGCCCATTTTTTAATCCGACTGTTCATTTTCTGCTATTGAGTTGTATGCGTTCTTTACATATTTTGGATATTAATCCCTTACCAGATATATTATTTGCAAATATGTTCTCCCATTCAGTAGGTTCCTTTTTCATTTTGTTGATGATTTCCTTTGCTGTGCAGAAGTGTTTTAGTTTGATGTAGTCCCACTTGTTTATTTTTAGTTTTGGTGTCAAATCCAAAAAATCATTGCCAAGGCCACTGTCAAGGAGCTTACTGCCTATGTTTTCTTCTAGGAATTTTACAGCTTTGAGTCTTACATTCAAGTCCTTAATCCCTTGTGAGTTAATTTTTGTGTATGGTGTAAGATAATGGTTGAGTTTCACTCTTTTGCATGTGACTGTTCAGTTTCCCAAAACCATTTATTGAAGAGACTGTCCTTTCTCCATTGTATATTCTTGGTTCTTCCATCGTAAGTTAATTGACCACATATACATGGGTTTATTTCTGGCCTCTATATTCTGCTCCATCATTTTAAAATAAAATATTTTAATAAAAAGAAAAGCTTACATTACCACTAATAGAAAGTAACTGTGAAATGGAACTAATACACTGTTGTCCGTATCCTGCTCTGTATTTGTTGAAAGGGGAGATGTGTCAATGTTAAAAGAGACTTTCTCCTTCATGTACTTGGGAGTGTTGAGAAAAGAAACTGATCAAGAGAATGAGAAGACAAGCCAAAAACTGGAGGAAAATATTTGCAAAAAAACACATCGGAAAAAGTACCATTATTCAAAATATAAAAAGAACTTGTAAAACTCTATTTAGAAATGAATGAAATGGGGAAAAGACCACAGAAGGTATGCATATGGCAAATACACATATTAACAGATTCTCCACATCATATGTCACCTGGGATATACAAATTAAGACAACAATGAGATACCACTGCATATCTATTAGAATGGCTGAACTTTGGAACACTGACAGCACCACATGCTGGCGAGGATGTGCAGCAACAGGAACTCTCACTCATTGCTGGTAGGAGTGCAAAATGGATACAGCCACTTCGGAAGACAGTTTGGTGATTTCTTAAAAAACTATACATAATCTTACCATATGACCCAGCAATCACACTCCTTGTTATCATCGAAAATGAAGTGAAAACATGCCCACACACACACAAAATTACACACAGATAGTTACAGCAGCTTTTTTCATAACTGCCGAAACTTAGAAGCAATCAAGACACCCTTCAGTAGGTGAATGAATAAATAAACTGTGGTACATCCAGAAAAAGTAGTGTTATTCATCATTAAAATAAATGAGCTACCAAGCCATGAAAATGCATAGAGGAAAGTTAAGTGTATATTACTAAGTAAAAGAAGCCAATCTGAAAAGGCAACATACTGTATTATGATTCTAACTATATGACACTCTGGGAAAGGAAAAACTATGGAGACAGTGAGAAGATCAGTGGCTGCCAAGGGTTGGAAGGAAGGGAGGAGACACAGGGATGAGTAAGCAGAACACAGGCGTTTTTTTTTTTTTTTTTTTTTTTTGCGGTACACAGGCCTCTCACTGTTGTGGTCTCTCCCGTTGTGGAGCACAGGCTCTGGACACGCAGGCTCAGCGGCCATGGCTCACGGGTCCAGCCGCTCTGCGGCATGTGGGATCTTCCCGGACCAGGGCACGAACCTGTGTCCCCTGCATCGGCAGGCGGACTCTCAACCACTGCGCCACCAGGGAAGCCCCAGAGCACAGGTCTTGGAGGGTAGTGAAACTTTTCTGCAACTATGTATAGTTATAAATATAAATATATACATATATTCTGAAACCCTAATGGGAGATACATGTCACTGTACATTTGTCCAAACACATAGAATGTACAAAACCAAGAGTAAACCCTACTGTAAGTTATGGACTAATATAAACTATGGGTGACAACGATGTGTCGAAGTAAGTTCATCGACTGTAACAAATGTACCACTCTGGTGTGGGATGTCGATAGCTGGAAACTTGTACGTGTGCAGGAACAGAGATTATGTTGGAACTCTGTACTTGCCATTCAATTTTGTTGTAAACCTAAAACTGCCCTAAAACATATATTTTATTAATTTAAAAAAAGGAAGTGAAACATTTCTAACATTCTGACTTTATGACTCAGTGGCATTTAGTCCCATGTTCACGCCCTACTTAAAATACTTAGCCTTTGGGAAACTGGTATCGAAGAAAGGGCATTCAACTTGGGTGCTTATCAGTTTCTAAATCTATTTAATCTAGTGTTAGTTCTTCTCATCCAGATTAAGAACCTTCTTGTCCACCTATCTCTCAAGAATTTAGTGAGATCAAATGTGATAATGCACATAAAAATCCTTGAAAATAATATACAGATAAAAGGAATATTATCTCTGGGATGTCTTAAAGTAAATCGTTCAAATAGTTCTTATGAAGAAAAACATTTTTGTCTCTGCTGAGTTTTTGTTTCCTCTCTTGTATCTTAAAATAAGTACTTCTAGAAGTAGGTTGAGAATGGGGAGAAGCAGAGAGTAGAAAAAGTTGTCCCTATCTCACAATGAACCCACATAGAGAACCCAATGAGTGAACACGTTTCATTCCCTGGCAGAAGCAGAACAAAGAAGGAGGGGAAACATTAAGAAGAAAGAATAGTGACTAGTTCTAGTGGCTTGTGTGACAGGACACAGGAATATCCTTAAATTTGAAAGGAGAGGAAAGGAGGCACTGAGTGCTTTAGCTAAAGAGACACAGGGCTAATCAGACATGGGCCCTGAGGCAGGATTCTGGGCTATTGCTCCTCAGGCCTTTGGTGGAGAAACCCTGACTTAAAAAAGACTTATTCTTTTATCATGAACATAATCACATTTTGAGAATCATTGCTCTGTATCCGTACAACACCACGACATATCAGCCGACCATCTCAGATGACGAAAACAACCGGTATGGCAATTTTTTTCTTAGGTTGTGTTTCATGAGATACATAGGTATTCATCAGGAAGAAAATGGAAATCCATGGTCAAATAAGAACTAGAATCTCTAGGTTAAGTAAAGTACTTATTTTATGGAAAAATGTCTCAGAGTATTTAACTAATGCACTACTCCATTTCCTAGAGGGGTATAAGTAAGCAGTGTTTTCCTAACACCTGACCCCGAGTCCCCTCTAGCCCACCAACCCTCCCTCTCCTTTATTTTTTTAGTGTACAACTATATTTGCAAAACTTTGAACTAAGTATATTGAGCAACGCAGGCAGGAGCTGCCTTGGGCTATACTGCTCTGCACACCCCCAGCATATTCAATAAACGGTGGAGGAACAGATGAATAATTTGGACAAACCAGGATTAGTTCCTCGTCTACAACTGTTCTCTTAGAGACTATAATCATCGAGGCCCCTTTCAAAAGACTACACAAACACAGATCTATTGTTTCATAAACAACTTTAGGTAACAGTTAGGCAAACACACACACACACACATCATATAAACTCGTTTTCTTCCAAAAAAGAATGCACACACAGAGAGTGTCTCCCACACCAACACCATGATTTTTTTTTTATGCCAGTGCTAAGAAATGTATCATAAGAGTAAGTTAACTCAGAGCACTCCACTGGGATCTTTAGACCTCATTATTTCTCAGCATAATTAAATCTTTATTAGATTAAATTGCACTTTTTCTGGACTTCTCAATAAATTTAGTACCCAGCCAACCTTTAATGTGGTATTAGATAAGACCCCAAAAGAAATTTAAAGAAGAATAGCCCTTACCACTGCATTCAAAATTCTCAGTTTTATAGAAGAGTCCCCTCAGACATATGCTACCCACATTATCATGGCATGCCTTTCAAGGTGCTTTTTTCCAAATAAGAAAAGGAAGGAATCAATAGAATTAGCACAAGAAGGCTTTCGGCTGGCAAGGAAGTGAAAGGTAAAAATGGAAAGACTTTAAATAAGGAGGATGTGGTTTTTTGACAACCCAGACATACTGGCCCAAATTATGAAGCCAAGCAAAACAGAGGAAAATTCAGCACTGAAATTACAAGACTCTCTTTATGATGCTCAGAAAATAAGTATAATGGCCTAAACGTTGTAGGTTTCTTGTTCGTTCATCAACTACCACATACCCATACCCTCACCCCAGCCCTTCTCTCCTCCAAAATGCTCCCGCAAAGACAACCGCCCCTCCTCATGTTAATCCTGTTATGCCACGTCCGAGGGTTTCAGCGCTTGAAGGAGCAACTTAAAATTTACCCAGAATTAGTGAGCACAGAAGGCTGGTGAACACTCAGAGCACATTCTGCCTTCAACCTGACAGGGCATCATCAGGAAACTGGCACTATAGCTTTGTTGGCAAGAAAGAGTACTTTTCAATGCACACAGGTGTGGAAATAAAAGCTGTAACTGTCTCGCCAAATATGTTTCTCTTCAACAGCAATGTTAAACCAGCCAAAAACACTGCTGACAACTTTAAAATATGGGAATCAGAAATCAGCAGCGGTTTTCATTCACTCTGCAGCACAGTTGTTGATCCATCTTCCACTTGTCACTAAGTCTATCGAAGGTGATACCAGCACAACCACTTGTAAAGCCCAAATAGTCAGACAACTGGATGTGTCTGTGTAAGGCAGTGAAAATAACTAGTGTTATCTCTCTTTTTTCCTATGAATTGGCAGATGGGCTTTCCTAGTATTCAGTGATCATCCCTGTTGTTGGATTGCCACCTCGTATTGAAATGTGTTTTCTGCACACCACAAACCTCTTGAGGGAGAGGATCGTGTCTTAGTCTTCCCTTGTATCCCCTAAGTACACAGCATAATGCTGGACATGTAATAGAAACTTGGAGAGTATTTGCTGAGCCGACCTAAACTGACCTGAACTTGTTCTTCAAACAGGTAGAAGCAGACCGCCTCTCATGTACGCACCTGGAGGCTCCTTCCAAAAGAAGGTTGTTCCCTGTTTGACAGGGTGCAAGTGATAGGAGATCACAGCTTAGCCTGTTGCATGAGACAACTTGTGACGTCCACGTGCTGGGGATCCACCTAGCAGAAGTCAAGCCCTCAGAGCCTTCTTACAGAAAAAGTCACTCTCAGATTCCACCCCACTACACAAATCCACTTCATCCTCAGTAAACCCTGCCAGTACTTGGCTTTTCTCTAGAAGCAAATTTTACAGAAGAGGTTGAGGCAACCAGTGAAACCGCTTGCTGAGCTCTGGCTCATTTTCTTATCTGATCCAAGAGTTTACTGAATAAACTTGCACACCAGTGAGTTGAAAATGATGGTAGTTATGCTTGCAAGACATTCAGCCTCTTTAGAAGAGAGAAGCTCCTTTCTAAAGGTTGGAATTTTAGAGTTAGATTTTTATATAGTTTGGTACAATTCACTAATGTTCTAGACAGGAGGATGTTTATCCAATCCCAAAGTCTGTCTTTTTTTATAACATAAGTGCACCTTTTTACCATTTATGGCAACACTTCTAAAACTCAAGAAATGAACAGATTGATTCCCTGTAAAGAAAAAACACATTTCCCCTTAAGCCCCTTGTGTTAGCTTAATTTTATTTGAATGTTACTCAAACGCATACAACCTTAAACTTAACAGGTATAAAAGCCCTTATGCTCATAGTTCTTGGACAGCTGAAAAATGTTTAAAATTAAATACAGACAAAAGTTTGAGCCAGTAAACTTTTAATTAGCAATCTTAATTTGATGTGATGGATAATAGTGTGTTGCTGAGAGTTCATCACTCCTTGCAGTCTGAACTCAGAATCTGTATCTATGGTACAGGTCCTTTCAAGTTTGGCAGGCTTAAAAAGAATAGGTGCCGGGCTTCCCTGGTGGCGCAGTGGTGGAGAGTCCGCCTGCCGATGCAGGGGACGCGGGTTTGTGCCCCGGTCCGGGAAGATCCCACATGTCGCAGAGCGGCTGGGCCCGTGAGCCATGGCCGCTGAGCCTGCGCGTCCGGAGCCTGTGCTCCGCAACGGGAGAGGCCACAACAGTGAGAGGCCCACGTACCGCAGAAAAAAAAAAAAAGAATAGGTGCCATTTGATGAGTCCCTTCCTTCAACTGGATTTTACTGCAAAACCTTCATTTACAAAATGCGTATTTGCATCATTTACATATTAAATCTGCCTCTATTATTTTCTTATTAGCTCAAGATAATTAAAGTAGTACCAGTTGGCACTAAAGACACTAGGAACATGAGCACGAACATGGGCACTAAATTCATCCAAATGATCTATATACCTGTCAGGATTTCCTTTAGTTCTAAATTTTTTAAAAAACTCTAACTCAGGGACTTCCCTGGTAGCGCAGTGGTTAAGAATCTGCCTGCCAGTGCAGGGCACACAGGTTCAAGCCCTGGTCCGGGAAGATTCTATATGCCGCAGAGCAACTAAGCCCGTGTGCCACAACTACTGAAGCCAGCGCACCTAGAGCCCATGCTCTGCAACAAGAGAAGCCACCACAATAAGCCCACGCACCGCAAGGAAGAGCAGACCCTGCTCGCCCCAACTAGAGAAAGCACGCACATGGCAACAAAGACCCAACGCAGCCAAAAATAAATTAAAAAAAAAAATCTAACTCAAACTGGGTCACAGCTGAAAGAATCTTTGGCAAACACCCCCCATTGGCTCTGACAGGTTACATGCTCATTCCTGAGGCCAATGGAATACAATGCACTGATCACAATCAGAGCTAATGCCAGGAGCTAGCGATGGGATTACTCTCACCTAAACTGTGTGCCTGAAAAACAGAGAGAAGTGGTTTATAAAGGAAATCAGTGGTACTGTTATCAAGAAAGAATGGGAATAGACGTGTCAAACCACCAACAATGAAGGTCCACGATGCAGCAACCTAGAACATGTTTATATTAACATGTTCGGGTTACTACTAAGATATGAACCCCCAATTTAAAAATTATTATAAAGAACTCAGACCCTGCAAAAGTGGTCCTTAGACATCCCAGTATTTCTCAGACTCCTGTTCAAGAAACACTAATTTAGGGGGCCACAGATTTAAAAAAGGGTGAAAAGGAACTCAAAACTTGACCTTAAAAGTTCAAGAAAGCAGGCCCAGATTAATACATGGAATCTGACCACCCAAATACCTAAGTACATCTAGGAGTCTATAAAAGGAAGCCATAATTGTCTTTTAGATAAGATGATTTTGCAGTTTATGTAAATAAAAATAGACTTCCATGGCAATCTTACCACATCAGATGAAATGGCTTTTCACCAGATTTGGAGTTCATATTGGGATGGTCAAGCTTGAACTACAGGCTATATGGCATTGATGAAATCTACTTTGGGAGACTCTGGGAGGCACATTCAAGAGACCACAATCTATCCAGAGAAACAGGGTGACAGAGGTCATGTGACTGCCAATCAGAAAAGAGATCCCATGGATCAAGAAAACAAACAGAAGTTTCAAATATGAGCCTTAAATCAAAAGTTAAAAGAGCAGATACTCTATGTAACAAGTAGTGATTTGCCCTAAGCGCTTCTCTAATGGGTAACACCCTGAAGCATAGTCCCTGACTAAAGCAGTCTATTTATTCAACAATGGCACGTGATTCTTTCGAAGAACGCATAGAGGAAAGCTGACTTGTCACATGAAATAATATGGCCTCAGTGAGAGCACTCATGGCTTTCCCCAGGTAGGTGAATTAACCTGGGCAGGTGTGCACACTGGGACAGAGGTGGGATAAAAGCCCTATTCTCTTTGCCTTTGTTTCTTTGTACTGATATTCTTAGTCTCCTGGAAACTGATCTCGTAGGGAAACAAAGGTTCTCGGCAGCCTGTAGTTGTTAATATGTGAACACAGTTATTACCCACATGAAATAATCTAGGACTTTGATTTTTGTACAAAAGAGGCATGTAGGTCATATTTCTATTCTTTGGCTTCCAGGCAGCAATGTCCCTGAACAACTCCAGATACAAATACAAATGTGCTATTTAAAAGTTTCTGAACACTCTCTCCTTGCAACTTTCAACCACATCCATCGTCAGATGGGAGTCTAGATACTGTTCAGGGTTCTCCTCCTGATTATGCCAGTAGAAATCAGGGTAACTTGGGCCAAGTCACTTAATGCTTTGTGGCTTTATTCCTCTATATGTAAAAAAGAATACTGACACTGTACCCCATTCATATGCTGGAGGGAGAATAAATAAAAGCAATCTTGGATAAGAAAAAGATGTAAAAAATTAACAGCAACAAATAGACATGGGGCTCTATTCAATTATGCAAATATTTCTTGACTATCTACCCACTTCCTAGGATTATTATTGATTCCCCAGTTTTGTCCTATGTTGAGGAGCATATAAATTCAAGTTCACAAGATTGTGCCCGGAAAGGTGGCCAGAACTGGAGCTTTGTGGTAATCTACTGATGTTGACACACATTTCCCACAAGCAGTATCATAGAAACATATTTTTATATATAGTAAACTGGGGGAAAATCGAACTCACTCTCTATTGTTACAATTACTGCTGCAATATTATTAATTTATTACTATATTTCAATTAAATTCCTCTTACTGGAACTTAAAAACCATGAAAACCCAGACAGACTGAACATAGCAGACCATTAAGTCACCCTCTCCTTACTCATACGATTCCGTTCTAAGGCACAAAGGGACAATATTATAATGTAATTACTACTTTTAGTACCAGTGAGTAATATCAACCCATCATGCAAGCACCAGTAATTGACAAGAACATTTTGTTATGATCTGTGGCTGCAGGCTACTTTTTCTCTCCTCACCCAAGACTAAAAATGCAATAATGTCTTTTATAATGGGGGTGATGTGGCTTGAGAAATATCTGTTTATGATTCATACTAAGGAGTGAGCATAGTCTGCTACACAGCAAGCTGCTTTGCCTCAGAGGAAAACATATTCTATGTTGCATTAACTCAGCTCTGAGGCAAAATAATTATAGCCTGAGTAGGCAGCTCAAACATCAGCTGGCCCTGATATCCCTTCCACACCAGAGACCTCCAAATGAGCTTCCAAATGGCTGTTTGAAAGATGTCCTCGATTCATCATCTCACAGATGAGCTAAATGAAGTAGAGCAATGCAGGGTGGCTTACAGCTTGGTCAGATACTTGCTATTTATATGATAAAGAGTAGGATTCTAGAAACCTAGAGTCTAACTATAAAATTAAGCAGCAAATAAAAGCATCAGCTATGGTTCCATTCTGGGGGTCAGGTTCTCCTCCCAATTAAGTCCGACCCCTAAGGAAATTATGATGTGAACAATTTTCATATCTAGGAATCTTCTGCTCCCCGCCTATTCCACGGCCTGTTTTTCTCTACCTACCCAGGATCACATCTTTTTACAGGTTTGCTCTCAGACAGCTGCCCCAAACAGAAAACAATCTGATAAATGTATTAGTTGTTCATTCACTTTTTCATTCATAAGAACATTTATTGAGCTACGTTCTAAGCACTGTACTAGACTCTTAGGGTTCAAAGGTCAATACATCAATATCCTCCCTTCAAAAATGCATCGTCTAATGTCATATTTAATAGGCTTGGCAGAGGTCAGGGCTAGACTGGAAGTGCCATATGGGTTGTAGTAGGTGGCACTGAAAAATAGAGCATTTAAGAAGGTGGTGAGGGGGCTTCCCTGGTGGCGCAGTGGTTGAGAGTCCGCCTGCCGATGCAGGGGACGCGGGTTCGTGCCCCGGTCCGGGAAGATCCCACATGCCGCGGAGGGGCTGGGCCCGTGAGCCATGGCCGCTGAGCCTGCGCGTCCGGAGCCTGTGCTCCGCAACGGGAGAGGCCACAACAGTGAGAGGCCCGCGTACAGCAAAAAAAAAAAAACAACAAAAAAAAGAAGGTGGTGAGGAACGCTAATGACAAACTTTGACAAGGCCTACCCCCTTCTCGTTCTTTGTTTCCAGTATTTGCCAAATCACCAAATCAACTGTAAGAACCTAAGAGCTTTCCATTGAGATCCTGCCTCCATAACCCTCTTTCAATCATTCAGCGTCATTTGGCACCTACTTAGGGCAGGCACCGTGCTTCAGGAGTACCACCTGGAGCCTGCCCTTGAAAGTTCACTGTATACTTGGGGAAACAGTCACTAAACATGAAATTACTCTATCATTAGTGAAGAGCAATCAATATTGGAGATTTGTACAACATGCCATGGGTATGAGAGTGAGTGTGGGCAGTTCATCCTCTCCTTGGGACTTAGGAAATACTTACCAGAGAAGTTAATATCTGAACAAAGTTTTAAAGAATGAGTAGGAGCCAACTATACCCCAATACAAAATAAAAATTAAATAAAAAAATAAAAGATGAGTAGGAGTTATATACGTGAATGGGTAGGGACATATTATATGGCAAACGTCAGCACTCTCTTTGAAAATCAGAAGATTTGGCATCACCAGGCCCAAATTCTTACATATGGCCATAATTACTGCAACTGAGTGGGGTCTCCCATTGGATGCGGACTGTGTTGAACTCAACTTACTTCATTTATTTACATGTTTAACCCCTTAAGCAACTGAGTTTGAGATCTCTGGTCTATTGATTCCAGCTTGGGCCCACATGACCATAAAACAGTCAGTGGAGTTAGTCAACTATGTACAACTATCACTGAATTTGGTTTTCTTTTTTTAACAGAATTGCTTATTGGATATTTTGTAACCATTGATTTAACTTAAATAGATATATTTTGACCATATATACCCATTACCCAAAGTGAAGAATTAAATATTGATGATCAAAGCAGTTATGGATTATTCTATCAATTTAAGAACAAACCAGTCTTAGAGAGAGAGAGACCAAAAGCCTGTCCAAAAGCCCATGTGTTCCATCTACCCCTACATATGTCAAGTGCCACTTTCTCCCATGATATTCCATAGAGTTCTAGTTTAAATGTATGTGAATGTATGTGTGTATAGTAGTACTGAATTAAATTAGGACTCTCCTCATTCTGGTGTGATGCAGTCTGCAGTGATGTGCTGTCTGTGACAGGGCAGAGACAGACTCTCGGCAGCCCAAATTAAAACATCACGCCTCTACCAGCCATGATTCCAACTCTGCATCAGAAGGATCCCATAATCCACTGGCAGAATGACCAGACAGCAAGAGGAATCTGGGTTCCAGTTCAATACCATTCCCTGAAGTTAGATCTGAAGTAACATGCATCTGAAAACATTTGAGCAGCTGTCTACAGAGGAAACGGTGTGTGTGTGTGTGTGTGTGTGTGTGTGTGTGTGTGTGTGTGTGTGTGTGTGTGTGTGTGTGTGTGTGTGTGTGTGTGTGTGTGTATCAGATATATAACTTAGAATTTAGACTGTCTCCTTATAAAAAAAGATCAGATGGATGTGCTAAAAGCACTCCCATAGAACAACATTCCTGTGAAGATCTTATAAAAGTTCTAATATCTGAAGAGAGCAGCAAAGCTTGCTAAATTTGGGTTTGCTCGGCTCTGTTTCCTGATGAGGTCTGGTTATACAAACAGTCTGATTTACATGGCTGACGTCAATATACTCTCAGAGTTGAATAACATGCACTAAATCTACTATCACACTTTCATTCCAGAATCAACACAATGAATCTCCTCGTTCCTTGTTGCTTTACTTACTTTAAAAAAAAAAAAAAAAAAAGTAATTCTTTCATGGAGGAAAAAGATTAGAGGGTGGTTTTTTAGTATTTTCTTTTTATAAGGATATAGAGAGCAAAGCAAAAAGAATGGTAGATTTAGCAGTGAGTTGAATCCAAGTAATGGCTGTGAACAGGTGTCTGGTTTTCTTTTTTAATGGCCCTAAGAATGAACATATAAAGACATAAGAAAATTAAATTAAGACCCTAAAAGACTAATTGTAAATAATGGGTTTCTTAAGGAGCAGTTTTTAAATTTTCAGAAAGGTGAGAATATGTCTGAAAATTATAGCAATTCCAGCAATTGTGCCTGATTCATTTTTCCCTGAGCTTCTTGTTTGTTCCCTATAATATCAGTCCCAACTATGTGGCTGGTATTGCCCATCTGGATGACTTTATACAGAGCTTCGAACTCTATGGCTGCTAAATTCAACTGAAGATCAAAGTTGTGTCTACATGACCAGAGAGAGTTAGAAAAAAAATTAGCATTTTTCCAAGGCCTGTCTATGTTAGGAGAAGCAGGATCCTAAAATGCAGGCCTCACTGTTCAAGGAACTATCCTAACAATGCAGTGAACAGAACCAACTCAATAGACATCACCGTAAGAGAGACCGAGAAAAAGGTTGATTTGCATCAATTCAAGCCAGAAAAAAGGTCACACCCTGAAATCTAGTTACAGTTATTTGTAATAAAATTTAATAATGATAATAATTATTAGCTATTCCAATATATGGCTACTACTACTAATTTTTAAATTTCATTAAGAAAATAAATCGCAGCTATGGCATTTCTAAGATTTCTTTCTTTCCTTTCTAATAAGAATTCTTTAAACTTATACTTTTACGTTTATCAGCACAGGCTTCTGCTTAATATTTTTGCCCCTGGTTTACTGTGCATATTTTTAAGATTAATACTCATTTTCATAGTAGTTTTTGCTGAGCAACATTATTAAGAACTGTGTTCATCTACAGAGTATAAGGCACCTCCCAACAATTCAAGTTATTCATTCGACTTTATTTGAACTTGAGAATCATGACATCCATACTGCAAGAAATTCCCCGATACTACAGCTGTTTTATCAAGAAACACAACTAATTAAGAGGAAAAAAAGACAGAGATTCCATCTGGAAACTAATGGAACTCAAATATTTCCCCCCTACCCCTGACTCACTAAATATAAAGGTAAAAAATATATATGCTTAGGACTTAAAAGAAAAAGCTCTCGTTCTTTTTTTCCCTTTTTCCTCTCTATAATACAATGTTCATTTTACACATGAGACCTTAGATTTATTTACAAAAGCACCATGTGTAATGAATTCTCATCTACTAGGATCTGAGAAGACCATCTGGAAGAAAGGGAGTGTGCATGAGTCAATAGGTCCCAACAGCTGGCACTGATGTGCAAACCTTCTGCCACTCTCCTTTGGATTTTCACTGCTAAGATACTGTATTTCTAAATACACGATGCTTCTTTAAGCTTCCAACTTCTGGCTTTCCAAAACGTGTTTGGATTTATTTGTCATATGGCATCCCAAACAAAAAAAAATGCAAACCCAAAAAAGGAGTGCTAATTAAGTGGAGGAGTTGCAATGTTAAATGATTTTTTAATAAACATTAAATTTCTATATTCTGGAAAGAAGGCAGCCCAGCCCACTGAAAAACCATGGGCTCTGAAGTGAGAAGGATGATGTGTTGATGCCAGTATTTTCTATCCTTGAATTTCTTTTCTGCAAAATTGGGGGATCATGCCTTCCTGAAGGAGTTGTCATGAGCATCAAATGATACAGGAGATGTAACCTGTTAGGGCAGCTCTGAAGGCTTGAGTTACAGTGCCACAGAGAAGTGTATGGAGTGAGCCTTCTTTGAAAGCACAGTTTAAGACAATTCAAGAGGGTCTCTATTTCCCTCCAGTTGGCTAAAAGCTCCCATGGCAGCTCTTCTGGGAATCAAGGTGTAGGGGATGGGGGAGCCCATGGCACCATGCTTTCAAAGGAGAGTTGAACTTCAGAGCTTAGAAAGAGTCATCTCATTAAGGCTTGGCTGGATCCATGGGAAGATCTGAATGCCAATGCATCCGGAATGACATCATAGTTTTCTGTGCCTTCTCTGACTACAGAGCTACCCCAGGAGCAGGAGCAAGGACTCTCACATTCTCCACTGCTGAAAGAGGTCCACTCTTACGTACAATAACAGCCTGGGACTCCTGTGGATTCAAAAGGCTTCCAAGTTCCTTTCAGGGAGGTGTGTTCCCACACACCTGCTGAGAGGTCACTCTCACACAGCAGCTCTGATTGCCTAGAATTTGGATTAGATGAGCCCACTTGCCACTTTTCCCCTTTCTGTTGGACTGGTCATCAATGGAGCCCAACAATGTATACAGCAGAGCCATAGCCAGTGCCCACCATTCTATGGAAGCAACCCAGAAAATCCTGGAGACTCATTACCATGAGAGGAGTTAGCCCAGGGGCCCAGTCCAGGCAAATGGAATGTTTTCTTCATCATTAAAGTCAAGAGGAAAAGGAAACCTAACAGAGATGAGAAGTATTCCTGAGAAACAGAAGCAAATGAGAACCCAAGACTTTCTCATGAGAATAACCAAACCAATAAATGCTTATTGGATGCCAGCTTTACAACAGCACTCTACAGGAAAGAAAGGGCATAAAAAGAATAAGATGCAGTCCCTGCCTTTGAAAATATTATAATAAAGATTATAATCTCATAGAACAAAACTTCCTAAACTATGAAAAATGAACTAAAAATATATGATTTATGAAGGGGGAATGATATCACGGAGAATGGGGAGAATGAGAGAGGTGACAGATAGATAGATAGAAAGATAGATAGATACAGATGATAGAGGGAGAGGGACAGAAACAGAGAGAGGTGAATGTAATGCATAGATGGATAGATAGCTAGATGATAGAGGGAGAGATAAAAGAGAGAGAGGAGAGAGAGGGATGATAGATGGATAGATATGTGGATGGACGGACATGTGGACAGAGAGACAGATAAATTGATAGATATTAGCCATTATGTACCATGTACTTTGATGGATACTTTACATACATTCATCTAGTATTAATCCTCACAATAACTCAATTAGGTATTTTCCCATTTTATATATTCACAAAAACCAAATCTTGGAGATGCTTAAGCAACTGATTAGGATACATGTCTAGTAAGTGGTAGAGCTGGGATTGAAATCCAGATGTAACTCTAAATACTTTTTCAGAACTCAATGGTGTCATGTTTCTCTTTCCACAGTGCTGACAGGTGGCTCAGTGCCAGGTATTCAGCTCTATTTATCCTTTGTGATTGGCATATTTCTTCTATGTGGTTAATTTTATTGCAACTGTCTTCTTTATGTTTTTGCTGTTCTTTTTTGGAAAGAAGTAGGATCTACATAAACAAATTGGATTAAATTGACTCCAAAGCTCATGTTCTGTCTGGTGTATCATGCCCTGCATTAAAATAACAGGTCTTGGCAACAACCCAAATCCAAAGGCAGAACAAGGTTTGTTAACACTGTTCAGACAAAAAAAATTCCATTAACAATCACAAAAGGAAAGACCCTTTCACTCTCACTCTAAGGGATTCAGGAGCATAGAGAAGTGGGATTCCAATGGGACTACTAAAGGTTGAGAAAAGCAGAACAGAAGCAGGGGTGGGCTTACTACATAATAAAAGTAGAAAAGAAATGAAATGTGGATCAGAACGGAGAGAGAAATTAAACACCAGCAAATAAAAGCAATTCAAGCTTGCTGCATTGTCTTCAAAGTCACTGTTAAGTTTCATTCTTTTTTGCTTTAAAAACGAGGATTAGGGGTCTCTGTTTTGTATTTATTGAATTCAAATCATACCTTCTTTTCCTTTCTTAGGCAACTGATCCTAAAAGTAAAGCAGCAGGTGATCTTGCCACACCCTGGGCAAAAGAATTATAGCAGCGTTCAGACACATCACCCTGAGAGTTTTACCTGTAGAGATACATTTCAAAAATGTCCTTTCCCTTCCATAATCTAGCCTGAGAGTGCTTGAGTTTCCTTTGGAGAATGAGAACACGCTCTCCTTCTCTCTCCTTAAAGCTAGGCTGAGAATTCTCTAAGGCCAGGAAATAAGCAAAACAGTGCTGACAGCCTCACTTTCACCACCTCGTTCTATTTCCAGCTGGACTCTGGGACCTGCAGGTGAGGAAGAGGGGCAGTTGGCACTAACACAGATGTTCCCCCATGTCCCCATGATCCCCAGAGGAGAACAACCCTCAGAGGCATGGTCTTTATGGTAAAACTGCTTGCTAAGCCATCAGAGGCAATCTCATGAAAAATCAAGGGAGCTCTCAGCCCAGGCTTTGTAAGCCTGTGTGACCATTCAAATGCCAGAATATTTTTCTCATTTATAAGTTTCATGATCTTAACAGCACAAGCCAACTTCTCTCAAAGGGATTCTTTTCCTCATCATTGCCGTTATCAAGAAGCATTTATTAAACACTCATCTGCAGGTGGTGCTGGGTACAATAAAGCACAACTGCCATTCTCTGTTTGAAGTATAGTTCTGCAGCAACAACTCCCTCACTGTTTTTGCTTCGATCAATTAACAATGAGTCAACTTCTATCACCTACAGAGCAGAGGCCAGAGAGTCAGGAGTCTGCACAGAGACTTTACCAGGGGCCAGGAGAGTTGGGCTCTGTTCTACCTGGCACCCTAAAATAGATATGGCACATGACGATGTTTTTCACTTACAGTTTCAAAGGGCCCATCCTCCAAGATGGGACTGGAGATGCAAGGAAGCAGGCAAAAGTTGTTTCCACAGTCTTTTTCTTCACTTTCTTTCCTTTTTTCACTGACTTTTAAAAATTATGTAACATTTGATATATACTAAAGGATGCATGTAGCAAATATGTGAATTATAAAATAGAGTCATCCCTCGGTATCCACAGGGGATTGGTCTCAGGACATTATACAGTCACCTCCCTCCCCGTACCCAAATCCACAGGCGCTCAAGTCCCTTATATAAAATGGCTATTTGAGTTGGCACTCCATACCCACAGTTTCCGCATGAAAAATTGATCCAAGTTGGTTGAATCAGCAGCTGCGAATCCTGCAGATATGGAGGGCCGACTGTATAATAATAAAAAGAACATTATGAGCCTACCAATGAACTTAATAGGTACTAGGGATTTACTCTTAGCAATGAATCCACCTGTGTGCTTTGCTCCGCCCCTACCCTACACCTTTCCCTCCAGAGCTGAACTCTGTACTGAATTTGATGTTAATCACTGACTGGCCGTTTAGTTTTAGTACATATATAGGTATTTTTTAAATCGAAGTATAGTTGATTTGCAATGTTGTGTTAGTTTCTGGTGTAAACCAAAGTGATTCAGATATATATGTATATATATTCATACATATATATTTTTTTTTCATATTCTTTTCCATTATGGTTTATCACAGGCTACTGAATACAGCTCCTTGTGCTATACAGTAGGATCTTGTTGATTTATCCCTCTTCCACTCCCTTTCCCGCTTAGGAACCATCGTTTGTTTTCTATGTCTAGCACATATATTTATAAATGCACAATATATTATTTACTCTTGACTGGTTTTGAACTTTATAAAAAGGGGTCTCAATTTACATCCCCTGCTTACAAATGAAGTTAAACATCTTTTCTTATACACATTTGCCATTCATATTGCCTCTTCAGTAGTATGTCTTTTCCCCCTTTCTTCTGTTGTGTTGATAATCTCTTTTGTAATTGATTTGGAGCAATTCTTTATATAATCCAAACATTAATCCTATTTCAGTTATATGTCAGGCAAATGTCATCTCCCTGTATTTTCATTCACTTTTTGCTGTCTTTGATAAACAGAAGTTCCTAGTTTAATGTGGTTGAATTTTTAAAAATTTAGGTTAGTGCTTTCTGTGTCTTATTTGAATAAATGTTTCCTTACCCCAGGATGTATATTGTCCTATACATTCTGTGAAAAGTTTTGCTGTTCATATATATGCTTTAATCCAACTAGAATTGGTTTTCTTTATGGCGTAGAACAGAACCCAAATTTAACTTTTTTTCCATATGGATAATCAGCTCTTTCAGTACCATCTATTGAGTACTACCCTCCTTTCCCAGTCATTTGCAATGCCACCTGTCATATAATGTTCCTTATGTGGATTGGTTGCTGAGTTGTCTATTCACCTTATTTAGTTTAATTTGTTACTCCATGTGAATTATAACTTCATATATTACATTGATTACAATAGCTTTATGCCTGGCTATCTGGTGATGCAAGTCCTTCCATTGTTTCCTTCTTAAGCACAGTCTTGGTTCTCCTTGGGAGTTTGTTCTTTCATTTAAATTTTGTAATTGGCTTTTCAAATTCCTTCCAAAACCACTGTTGGGATTTTGATGAAAATTGCTCTGAATCTATAATTCAATTTAGGGAGAAGTGACAACTTTGTAATATTGAGGATTTCTGTACATTAAAATGGTATATTTCTCAACTTATTTAGGTCTTTTCAGTGACTTTCAATAAAGTTTTATTCATATACAAGCAACCATTTTCTCCACACAGATCCTGCACATCATTTGTTAGATGTAATCTTAGACTCCATTTGTTTGTTGTCACTGGTATCTCTTTCTGTATTATATTTCTGTTTGCTGCTGGCTTTAGAAATCTGATCCTTATTCTTTTATTTTATTTTCACATCTTACTACACTGGCAAGAACCTCTAGTGGTGAATGGAAGTCATGGCAGTCGACATCCTCTTACTCTGATTTTAAAGTCAACACCACTAACATTTCACTAAGAATTATACTTGATGTTATATTTTGGGTAGATACCATTTATCATGCCAAGGCATTTCTATGTATTCCTAATTTGCTAAGAATATTTTCTATCTCCTATAGGCATCTATTAAAATGACCACATTTTTTGGCTTTTATCTAATAGTAAAATTGCATTTATAGATATTCTAATATTAAGCCCCTCTTTCATTCCCAGTGGAAACTAAACCTGATCATACTGCATCATTATTTTATACACTGCTGTATTCCATTTGCTAATATTTTGTTTAAAATATTTACATCTTTGCTTTTTAGTGAAATTGGCCTATCTTGTGATGTCTTTATCAGGTTTTGATATTAAGCTTCAACTGGCCTCAAAAGATGAATGGATTGGTTCCCTTTTTATGTTCTATGGAAGAATTTATATGCTATTGGAATAATTTGCTTATTAAATTGATAGAATTCACCTATACAATCATCTGGACCTCATGTTCTATTTGCTGGGAAGATCCTTAATTATTTCAGCTTTTGTTTCTCTTTCAAACTTAGTATGCTATACTTATAAAGAATTTTTGTATTTTTTCCATTTTCAAATGCACTGACATAAGTTTAGTCAGTATTCTATAATTATCCTCTTGTTTCTAGCTATTTCTCTACTTACAACATCTTTTTCATTCCTCTTATTGTGTCTCCTCTTTTTTTCTTAATCAATCTAAAAATAAGTATCCATTTTGATAATCTTTTCAAAGAAAAAACTTTTAGCTTTGTTGATGTTTACAACCACATTTTTGTTTCCCTTTCATTAATTTCAGGTCTTACCTTCATTATCTCTTTCCTTCAATTATTTTGGTTTGTTTAATCTTATTACTTAAAAAATTTTTAGTTGAATGCCTAACATTAAATTTTAGCAATTCAATTATAATATAAGCATTCAACTCTATAAAATTTGACACTTAAATATTCCACAAGTTTAATTTGCAGCATTTCAGTATGATTAGTTTTGAATAATTTTTTTAAACTTCTACTGTGATTTCTTTTCTGACTAATGAGCTATTTAGAAGTGTGTTTATAAAATTCCAAATATATTACAATTTCTTTTTAATTTACCTTTTTGGTTTTGATTTACAACAGTTTTCATTGCGATCTGAGGTCATGATCTGACTGACGCCATTTTTTAAAAATTTTTTGAAGTTTGTTTTATGGTCTATTATGTGTCCAATTTTTATAAATGTTCCATGTGTACTTTGGTAGGATGTATAATCCAACTGGAGACACATTTTTATATGTCCTTTAAAATAAACTTGTAAATTGCATTATTCAACTCTTTAATGTCTTTATTATTTTCAGCCTGCTTGATCTATCAATGATTGAGAAATGTATGTTGAAAGCTCCCAGTATGTTGGTAAATTTGTCAATTTCCTTCTTAGTTCCATCAATATTTGCTTTATAACTTTTGAGATTTTTTTTTAAATTTATAGAATTTTGGAATTTTGAGTTGTCCTTGTGAACATAATCTTTATCATTGTGTAGTGACTCTATTTATCCCTAATAATATTTATTGTCTTAAATTTATCTAATATTAGTAACTATTTCAGCTTAGTTTTATTTAGTTATTGTTCTTTTAATTATGCTGTGTCCCTGAGTTTTAAGAGAGTTTCTTGTAAAGAATATTTAGCTGGATTTTGTTTCTTTCTATAACATGATAATATGTATATTTTAGCTCTATTCTAGTCCATTTATATTTATTGCTACTATTAATACACATGGAATTCTACCACCCATGCTGTTTAAGTCAGGATTCTCATGATAAACAGAACCAATATGATATTTGAGACAGAGCATGATTTTAAAGAATTGGATCACACAATTATGGGAGCTTGCAAATCTGCAATCCTCAGGGCAGACCAGGCACGCTGAAAATTCAGGCAAAGTCCCTGTGTTGCAGTCATGAAGCATAATTTCTTCTTCCTTAGGAAACCTAACTTATTCTCTTAAGGCCTTCAACTAATTGGATGAAGCCCACTCATATTATGTAGGGTAATCTACTTTACTTAAAGTCTACTGACTGTAAATGTTAATCACATCTAAAAATGTATTAACAGCAACATCTAGACTGGTGTATAACCAAACAACTAGGCACAATAGCCTAGTCAGGTTAACACATAAAATTAAGCATGACACATACTTTCTTTCTTTCTTTTTTCCTTTTTTTCTACTTCTTTGCTTTTTCCTGGCTTCTTTTGAACTTTTCATTTGGATTGATTTAATCTCTATGTTTATGTTAGATCTTCTCATTCCATCCTCATATCTCTTAATTTCTCTTGCATATTTTTCATCTTCTTTGATCTCTGTGCTATAGTCTGAGTAATTTTTTCAGCTCTATCTTCCAGTTCACTAATTCTCTCTTCAGCTTTGTCTAATTTCATCAATTTAACAAATTCATTAAGCTTTTAACTTTGTCAATTATATTTTTATATGTAAAGTTCTATTTGGTTGTTTTTCAAATCTGCCTGGAAATTTTTGTTATTGTTCCTCATTTGGTTTGTTGTTTGTTTGCTTATTTATTTTCCTCTTTTATTTCTTTAAATAATTCAAATGCCGTTACTTCATATTTAGTATCCGATAATTTTGATATCTGAAGTGTGTGGGGAGATCTAACTCTGCTCTTTCCCTTGATTTTCAATCATGTAACACTTTACCTTTCTGTATTTTGTTAAATTTTTATTATGAGGTCATATTTATAGAACTTAAACTTTAGCCTAAGGGCTAAAGAAAAGATGGTTTTCTCCAGGGAAGACATGTATTTGCTCCTGCTGAGAGGCAGTGGGGACTAGTCATCTGACATTACTCTGGCCCATTTTGAAGGCCCTGGCTTAATGAAGAGGGCTTAATCTCAGCTCTCGTTTCTTGTCCTGACTTAGTCTTCCTGTCACAGTATGGCATTGCTCTTAGGAAAACACTACTTTTGTGCTCACTTCATGTTCAGCTCACTATTCTTCTTTCACTACTCTCAGTGCCACAGCCCCTGAAAACTGCAGAAGGTGGCACTCACGTACCTATGACGTGAATGTCACCTTCCAGATTTCCACATGCAAATGTGGCATTTGCAGTCTACGCAACCACATACGGAGGCCTTGCTCATTGTTCTAATCTACCACCCCCTCTTGGAGACTTCCAAGATTTGTAATAAATGTAGTAATGCACTGAAAAATGTTTGTTGTAATGTTTCCAGCACATGGTTGTATTTAATGAGAAAGTCTGTCAGAATATTTATGCCTCTAAAATGCCAAGAGTCTATCTTTGTCTCCTCATCCCCTTTTCTTTCCAACTTTCTGCAATCTGGTTTCAGTCCCCTTTGGTTTAATAATAAATTTCAATTGTCACTAGTTTGTAAAACCTAATATTTACCTTAATTTTTCCTTAACTGTCTGCATAAATTTGTTGTACTTATTACACCTTCCTTCTTGAAACTCTCCCCTTCCTTAGCAACTATGATTCTGTGTTATCCTGATTAGTAAATAATATTTTTATATACTGATTTATCAACTTATTCCTCTGGTGTTCATATTGCCTAGTCATGGAACATCTCACCCCTTATCACAGCAAGACAAGAGACCAAATAATTATATTCTTGTTTTAGAGTTTCAAAGCAAAGTTTCAGGTGTAAGACAAAGGCATTTGGAAGACTACATGAATAGGAAAGCCATTATTTTTCTCACCCTTTAATAAAGCTCTGAACTATGGAAGGTGAAGAAAAAAGAAACAATGAAGAAAAGTTGGTAGGACCCATAATAGGGAGACCAGGTAGGGCCTAGACCAGAAAAAGCAAGCAGGGATGAGGAGAGTCAATATCCAAAGACCTTACTGACTGCTTTAAAGCCTGATTATCTCTTGTCAGCACAAGAGAATATGTGTGAGCCCTGCCTATGCCCCTGACCATCCAGTCTCCATTCTAGTGAATAACACACATCAGTACCCTTCTCACTGGTGTCCAGTGAGAAATTTCCACCATAGACAGCCATCACTTTACTTAGCATCATTCAGCAGGAAAGATACCTGTTTCTACCCCAAGGATGGCTTATTTGGAAATTAACTACCCTATGTAAACAATAACTTTTCCTTCTTGGGAAACTCAAGAGCTACCAGAGAAAGAGTAAGGCTAGGACACCGAGCGGAATGAGAGGGAACAAATGATCATGCTGCCAGCAACCTTCCTGTCAGCACTGGGATGCTTTGATCGTCTAGAACAAGCAGCTTGAAATTTCTTCCCATGCAGTGTCAGTAATGAAACACACCTCCCTCTCACTGCATTCCTGCTCTCTATTCCTTCTTGCTCTCCTTAACTGGGTTTGCTTCTTTCTCCACCACCTAAATACTTACTCACTGAGAGGTTAACTTTGGCCCCCTCTACCTCCTTTCTCTCCCCCTCAAAGAACAAATCCATACCCATAATGCCATCTCTGGACAAATGTCACAAGTTCTATAATAGACATGTTTTTAAAAGGTGCTGTAGAATCACTGATGAAGGAGAGCTCAAGTTCGCCTTGTAAGACAGTTCAGACACTTTCCCAGAGAGTAAGTGACAGATGATCCTGAGGGGCAGCATCACTCACAGAGATACAGCTTAGCAGCGGCACAAAACACAACACAGGCGACGGCAGTTGTTTGACGAAACGAGGGACCTACTTATGTGGATAATTGTTTGGTGACTACATCTGATATTTTATGACTATTTTCTCATCTAATTCAGAAAGCCTTTTCCAAAGTCTTCAAAAGTTGCATCAGTAAGATTACAGCTGATCATTGGCCTTTAGAGACTTTCTGAAAACGGAGCGAGAAACTGGCTCCCTCCAGTGGTGTAGTATAAATTTGCCACATTTCCAATGTGGTGAAGTAACACCCACCCCTCCTGAGCTGACGCCCAAATGGTTTGGTGCCAAGTAAACCAGACAGAATGAGCTAGTCCTGCTATCTCGGTTCTGTTCTCCCTTTGAATTGAAGCGTAATGAACCATTTTCCAAGTTACAGGATAAATCAAACTTTATTTTTTTAAAAACGAACTCTGCTGCAATTTTACAGTTACAATAACTTTCTCAATGTTTTCATTACTTGGAGATAACAGAGAAAACGAAAAGGGCAAGTGGATTCTTGGATCATGAAAGTCGGTGCTAGAGTCTATCGAATGCCCCTGAGATGCGTGTAATTGTCTCCAGTAACATGTTTTGTTGCCAAAGCTATTAGTGACTCTTCACTGTTTCTTACCAGTCTCCCACTTGCTACAACACTGAACTTGTTGCAGCCCTGACAATATCATTAGTTGCTGAAGACAAGGGGCAGGGCTGCAAAATTTCAGGAAAGTCACATTTGCAGGCTGGGTATAGGAAAAGGGGACTTATTTACCATGAGGCCTGCTCATTAGCTTCCCATCTTTATTACTCTGAAGCCCATGTTTCATGAGTTGGCTTCATGCCACAGCACCCCTTTCACACATACTTACAGGCTTACATGCTCCACATGTACACACATGGCAAGAGGCTTAAAAGTGTCCAAAAAGCTCTTCTACCAGACAGATGTACTGTGAAAAGCCAACATCAGGGATAAAGTGCTTCTGGATCATACAGCACATTTATTTCTCTCAGTCAAGCTTTGCATCACATTGGCCTTTAGAGGCCAACTGGATGTATTTCACATTATCAATGAACCCCACAAGTGCTGAGCTGAGCCAGGTGCAAACCCAGCAGTGGGGCAGTGAGTTTTTTTCAGGACAGGCCTTCCAGAAACCATTCCTCGTGCACACTAACACACGAAGGCTGTAGTTTATCACATCAGTGGCAATATGCAGTTTCCACAAATCACTTTTTCTTTGCTTTCTGTCTTTTGTCTCTCAAATGCGGTATTTGCTATTAAGTAGTGGGACATTCATTCATGAGACTAAGAGATCTGAAAGCTCTTTTCTGTGCTTTCCCACAGGCTTCATTTCTTTGGTAGCCTCCTTACACTACTACAGAGGAAATGAAAACATCTTTTACTTCTTCATTGCTGGGAAATGTGGCAAGTTTATACTACAGTTGCAAAGAAGTTCAAATTCTTGGATTACTGTGTTATAGAAATTAAAGTGTATATAAAATCGCCTAAGGATGGACAAAATCCTGAGAGTGATGATTACATAAATAAAACAGGTAAGAAAAAAACAAAATCCTGCAAGAAGATATAGACAAAAAGATGCAGATTTGAATGTCTGCATCAGCAAGGAGCTAGTAATGAATGTCGTAACATTAATTTCAAATCAATGCTATTTGTCTGGTAGCATTTTAATAAACAAAATTAAGAAACTCCCTTATTTTTTAAATGTAATTACTGTTATAAAAGAGATTTTTGTTATTATTAAGCAGCAATTCATTGAGACTAGAGATGGATTATCCGCACTTTAATAACTTATTAAAGTTATTATTAACTTTTGCAATATTTTAATTCTAAGTTTCCTTTCATAGCTCTTAGATGAGGGTCTTGTTTAATGTGTAGGATGGGCTTTAAATAACCTTCTCAATACAGATTGGCAGAGTCCTACAGCGCCAGGATCCCAGACAGAGACTCTGTTGAGCATAGGCTATTGCTCCATGAATCTGTTAGAATATTTTCAGCCTCAAATAAGAGAATATCCACCTAGGGAATTCCCTGGTGGTCCAGTGGTTAGACTCCACGCTTTCACTACTGAGGGCCCAGGTTCAATCACTGGTCAGGGAATTAAGATCCCACAAGTTGTGCAGTGCAGCCAAAAAAAAAAAAAAAAAAAAAAAAGGAGAATATCCATCTAAAAGTGGTTATAACAATATTTATTAGCTCACATGACAATATCTAGAGGTAGCGTGGTTGCAACATTGGTAAATAAACTGCTTAAAAATAAGATAGAAGTTGCATCTTTTATATTTTTCTGCTTTACCATCCTCAGCACTTAAACTTCTCACTTCATGATCTCAAAGTACAATAGCTGCTGCAGTTTCAGACATTATATCCTCCACAATGCTGTCCAAAAGCAAGAGGGCAGTTTTTCTTCTTATATTTCTTTTTACCAGGGAGGAAAACCTTTCCCAGAAGCCTCTCAGCAGACTCATCTTCTGGTCATATTTACCAGGATTAAGTCACATGCTCATGCCCTTTCTGCATGGGAGGCTGGGAAAGCAGTCTCAGCTATTTCTAACTCCTCTATTGGAGATGAATGCTGGTATCAAGGAAGAAGTATGGGGCAGACAACCATATCCCTCCTTCTGCATATTTCTCATTATCTTTATAAGTAAGTAAATAAAAAATAAAATCGGACTTCCCTGGTGGCGCAGTGGTTAAGAATCCACCTGCCAGTGCAGGGGACTCGGGTTTGATCCCTGGTCCGGGAGGACCCACGTGCTGCAGAGCAGCTAAGCCCGTGCACCACAACTACTGAGCCCGTGCGCCACAACTACTGAAGCCCGTGTACCCTAGAGCCCACATGCCGCAACTACTGAGCCTGCGTGCTGCAACTATGGAAGCCTGCGCGCCTAGAGCCTGTGCTCTGCAACAAGAGAAGCCCGTGCAACGCAACAAAGAGTAGCCCCCGCTCGCCGCAACTAGAGAAAGCCCGCAGGCAGCAACAAAGAAGCAATGCAGCCAAAAAAAAAAAGAAAAGAAAAGAAAGAAAAAAATCACCTGCCAAAACAAAGTTAATACATTCCTCCTGGGACTGGTTCTAGTCTGCATATTCTCAGCTTCACTTTTTGTTCTCTTCTTTTTTTTTAAATTTGTTTATTTCACCTCCTGGCCGTCCTGTCCTTTTCATTTTGGTAGTGGTAGTAGGTATTATCGACGATGCTTGGAGGATAGCAGAAATAGCCCCAGATTTGGCAAATAAAATTCTGGGTTCAGGAATCTGCCCTGCCCCTCATTAGCCATGAGAGCAAAGACAAGGCTCTTGGGCTCTGAGCTTCATCTGTAAAGAGGAGGCAGTAATCCCTGCCCTACTTATTTCTGGAAGTAATTGTAGAGGCCACATGAGGTAAGATGTGTGAAACTGTTCTGTAAGCTGTTAAGCACTAGGCATATGCAGTGAGCTGCTGAGACATCCTAGGATACTTGTTTGCACTCAGAAACACCTACACCTGGAGTGGCCTTTTCTCATCCACCACACTGAGGTCATTTTGAAAAGTAACATTCACAAGTCAGAGACTTCCAAACATTGGCTGGAAAGAAGTCAATGAGTTCACAAGTAAAGAGCATTTGAGCAGCTGCACTTTAAAGTCGGAAATTAAGAGCACAGTGGTCTCTCTCTTCCCTTGACTATATCACCAAGGGACAGGTCACTACAGAGAATTAGTTGAATAGGAACTTGAATCCAACAGAGTAAGCTACAGACTTGGAGAAGAGTCTCAGATGGTCAACTATTTGGATGTAGGCACTCTCTTTAAAGAAGTCTTTCTCTGCCACCCAGCCCTTCTCCATGATCCAAGCAGCTCACTCAGGACACTCAACCCCTCTTCTAAGGTACAGGTCCTTATTATGGCCTGATAACTGGGCCTCCAAATGGAGCAGGGCTGACCTTAAGCAACATCATGAATTCTATTCCAAAACTCAAGATGGCCCCTCTTCTTTGAGCACTTACTTACTATGTATTTGAAGTAAGTGTGTATATATATTACCGACTATATACTAGAGAGACTAAGACATAGGCCTTGCCCTCTGTACTCTAGTGAGGGAATCACACAAGAACACTACTCAACTCTAGTTCAAGGCACAATTCAGCAGGTGCCAAAAGCATCTAAAGTGCTCAGACCTTTTATACCAAAGTCAAAACAAAAAGAGAATGAATCCAGGCAGGAGCATCAAGAAATATCTGAAATGGTCTTGGAAAGATGGTGACATGTTTACAGGTGGAGATGCTGGGAGAAACAAGATGATGACAGAGTCAAGCTGGAGAAGCAGAATCATGTTTGAGGAAGGGTTGCTAGTGTAGAATAGATAAGTAGAGAACAGGTAGATTAGGGGGATGCTGGGGTCACAGGCAAGCGTGCTGGGAGTTAAACTCTGGTTTTCACATACCCACTTTGGCACTTTCTCTTTCTTCCTCTTACCATCCCTTCAGAAGCTTGGTGTCCAGTATCTCCTCCTGCTGCCCTCCCCACTCATCAAAACTGCTGTCAGGGAGAGATCTGATATAGGTGACTTATGGTTTGGTAAGAATTGAAAGCAGACTAATTATTTCATCTTACACCTTGGCTCAATTTCAGAGTAAATGGCATTGTTTCCTATCAAAGGAATTTCAGAAACCAAAATGAGGAGGTACCACATCTCTCAGCTGACTGAAAGCTAGTGGGACTAAAAGAATATCTGAATTCCAGCCAGTTATGTGATTTATTTGTCCCATGAGCAGGTCATCTAACCTCTCTGTATTTTAGTATCTTTGGCCATAGCAAGAAAATCCTGTTATACCTTCATCACAGAGCTGCTGTAAAGCTCATGAAATAATTCACATGAAGATAAAGCACCCTGGCTATAAGGATGCTCACCCCCTTCCTGCAGTCTCTGGCTGCTCGCAGGTACCCTAGTGACACCCTCACCAAGGGTCTCAGAGAGGAAAGTGCAGAGAGCCACATAACCTTTGAGACATTCCTCCCCTGGTTTAAGCTTTCTCCCCATCAAGGAATTCCCAAGTGTAAGACTCTGGCGTGGGCTGGCCCAATCTAGGCCACCGGCACTGGGACACTTTAGGGGGATTACATGACTGATAACACATGTAGACCTTGTCTTCTCACGAGTGCTGAGTGTAGGAGCACACTGACCAAGCAGGCACCAATGGGACCCGAGTACGGATCCTGATCTGGCTCTTGTCCCAGCTCTACCCTCACCTACCCATAGGAACTCAGAAAATCATCCTGTCTCTTTGAACATGATTTCTTCTGCAAATTGGAAATAATACCACCTGTCCGGTCTCCCTCACAAGCCTAAGATGTATAATATATCACAAAACTACATTCTTATTACTGTGTGTGATTCTATCTGACAGAAGAGCCTTTGAACACCCTTGGAGCATGGGACGTCCTTTGGGGTCTATCTCAACTGTCATGTCCTTGAAGACAGCTTCCCAGTTTTCCAGGCAGAATTCCTCTCCATCCTGTGCATGTTCCAAGCACTTCAGTAAGTTCCTCTGACACACGTGACATCATACTCTAACTAACTGCATGTGTGTGTCCCCCACTGAGGTCCTTGAAGCTCAGGAGTCCTATACTTTTCACCTTTGAATCCCCAGGACCTGCCCTGGCCCTGCACATAGCATTTGCAGAGGAAACATTTGGATGAATGAAAGCTTCTCAGACAGTGGTTTTCTTCTGGACTTCCTTTTTGCCTGTAGAACATCCCAGGCTTGGAGACAAGGCACTTACAGAAACTTGGTAAAAGCAGAGTCTGGAGCATCAGAAGGTAAATACAAGAATATTATCACAGGATGGGGATGGTCAAACGCAGTGCGGACCATTTTATATTCAGCCTTTCTCCTCAGGGCTCCAAGGCAAAGATGTTCTTACACCTTCTTTTTCTTCTATCTTAGAAACTGTCCCAAAGATATTCCCAGTTCAAACCCTGGAATTAGAAATTAGGCCACATGGTCATGTGGATGGGTCCACTGCAGGAGAAGTGCCAATAAATTACTCAGCGGCACACACCGTTGCCTGTTCAGGCTCCACTAAATACACGATATTCTACGCACAGACGCCAAGAGACATAAATGAGATGCTTGCATTGTAAAGCAGAAGAATGTGAAGCAGCTAAACCAAAAATTTTGCTCAAGTTTTTTTTTCCTTCCCTCAGTGTGATCTCAAGATGGAATAAAATCCAGCAGTTGAAAATGGAACAATTTAAGGGTGTTTTGGTTCCAAGACATGAAACATGCAAAAGTGTAGTCTGAAGAATGTCGAGCCAGGCTGGCAGTGAGATATACCAGCCATTCTTGGGCACTTTCTAAAGGGAAATATTATTGAGATTCAGCTGAGCTGGGCAAAATCCCAATAATGTTAACATCACTTGCTCCATTGCTTTTCCTAGTAAGAAGAACATGCAGTAATGGTTTGTAATCATACTGCAGAATGTTGTGTCTAAAGACATGGTTTATTAAGGAGAAGATGGTCACTGATGTGTTTCTCTATGTGATAAAACACTTATAACTAAAAATCACCAAAGCAAACAGAATATTAAAAGTGAATCTGAATGCTACAGAGAGTTAAAACAAATTGGATATCTGTGCCTCCAGTTGGGTTGCCATTCATTGTAATAAAATTGTCTCCTAAGACAAATGTGTGCTGTTTGAGGTTGGAAAGACATGCCTTTAAGCTTCTGCTCAAAAGATCAGAATTCTTTTTACTATGTGTAGTTGCTATATTTCAAGAAATGATTTATGCCACCACTACACACAGGCAAGGCTTCCATTACTGAGCACTTCAACTGTGTTAACTTGTTATATGTGTCTCATTTAATCTGCTCTACAACCTTATCATCAGATGTTATTATTATGTCCATTTTATTAATGAGAAAAACTGAGGCTTGAAGTATATCTGCCTCAATGTTATACAACTAGTAAATAGCAAAACTAATTTTCTTTTTTTAAATTAATTTTTATTGGAGTATAGTTGATTTACAATGTTGTGTTAGTTTCTGTTGCACAGCAAAGTGAATCAGTTACACATACACATATACATATATCCACTCTTTTTTAGATTAACAGTAATTTTCTAACTGAGGTCCATCTAACTGCAAAGCCCATAATTCCTATTTTATGGATGAAGACATTAAGGCTGAGAGAGGTTAATAACTAGACTACTGCTGGTTACACTGCAGAGTTGAGATGCAAAACCAGGCTCTATTCCTGTTACATCACCATGTTGCCTCTTGCATTTACCATCTTTCTTAAGATGCTTTGAGTGAGTGCATGTGGGTCAGTACCTTTCAGCTCTCTCCAAGCTTCAGCCTCTTTTGGTATGTAGTGTCCCGCAAGCAGTTCAGCAGACTCCCAACTGCTGAGAGAAGATGCCTCTGTCATTCCCCCAGAGCCTGTTCTGGGTCAAGGCCTTGTTGCCACCACACATTAAGAGACAACCTGAGTTAAGTCTGGACATTTGCAAAGCCGCAGGAATCTTACCAGAGGCATCAATGTTCCTAAGTCCATGATTAGCCCTTCCAGGGTTCTTGACCTTCTCCCATGTATTTGGCACTCATTCTGTGCCAGCACTGAGGCAGGCTCTAAGAACATAAAAAGAACAGATATGGCCCCTGTCCTCATGTATACAGTTAACAGCTGACATTGGCTGAGCACTTAGTATGTGCCAGAGGACCTCCTAGTACCACACTTGGATCATTTACTCCTCACACGTGCCACGTCAGTATAACTAATGGTCCCATTTTGCAGATAAGGACACTGAGGCACAGACAACTGAAGTAAAACTTTCCCAGAGTCTAGTACGGGACACAGGGAAGTAGATAAGCCTTGCCAATCCAGTGTGTTAAGTACTGGGCCTGAGGGAACACAGGACTACGTAGGCTCTTAGGACAGCCTGGGGGTTAGGAAAGGCTTCCCAGAAAAACAAAGAATGAGTTGGAGTTAGCCAGTGAATGGTAAGGGAAGAGCATTTGACACAGAAGGGACAGCATGTGCGAAGGGGAGGACAAGGCACCTTCAGGTCCCAGAAAAGTTCAATGTGCCCAAAGCATAGAGAGAGCAGAAGAGGAAGCCAGAGAGGTAGATACCCAGGCCTTTTACGACATGTGATTCGTTGCCAAGGCCTTTTCAAATGATCAGACCCAGAAACTTTTCAAAGTCATGAACATAATCTAGACCGTAGCAAATCAAAGGTAGGAAAGCATGGCTAATGTCACATTTCTCCACAATATTGCTTTTTAAACGGTGGCTTATTTTTTCTCCTTTTATTCAGACTAATTCTGGGGAGGGTCTTGTTTTACCTCCAGTTATGATGATGAGAGGTGCTATGGGAAAGTAATATTCTGTCTTCCAGAATATCGTCCACAGCAAGAATATCATTCATGAAACGCCGGGCTTACCTGCCTCATTCTGGGCAGGCAGGTCAAGTGGTACACACCTACATGTGCCCTGATTCCTCTTCAGCCCCGCCTCTGAGAACAGGGGCTCAAAAAAGGTGTCAAACCACTGTGTATCTCTCATGCAATGAATCCCCCCAGCTCTCTTTCCAAAAAGGAGCCCAATAAAATCTTATTACAGGATCATATATATTCCATATCTAAAAACATACAATGACTCACAAAAGCACAGTCATTAAAAAGTCCAAGTAAAAAAATGCCATGTCTTGATCTTTTTAATCAAAGTACTACAAGGCATTTGAAAACCAGCACTGAATATTTTTTTTCTTTCTTCATTTTTTTTTTTTTTTTGGCCGCACCACGCAGCTTGTGGGATCTCAGCTCCCCGACCAGGGATTGAACCAGGCCGAGGCAGTGAAATCCCGGAATCCTAACCACTAGGCCACCAGGGAACTCCCGGGACTGAGTATTAATAATCACATGCAAATCAATATGGTGTAAGAGATTAAAGCCTGCCTCCCGAGCTCAGTCATGAACCTGGCCCCAGCCCTCCCATACACCCATGTCCCCAGCACTCCTACCTTTGATTTGTTGCTGTCTAGATCACGTTCATGACTGAAAAGTCTCTGGATCTGACCATTGGAAGAGGAGTTCAGACCCTGGCAATGAGCCACATGACATGAAAGGCCTTCAGATCCTACTTCTCTGGCTTCATCTCTTGCCCTCTCTCTAGATTTCAGGCACATAGTCCTTGCTTGCTCATCTTTGAGCATATCCAGGTGGATTTCTATCACTTCCCTAGACATGGCGGTCTGTTGTGAAAATAGTTTAGACTCTGGTTTTTGCCCCCAAACAAGGACTGAAACGTGAGGGAATAGGAAAGATGAGAGCTATCGAGAGGGTCCCTCAAAGGGATATCTTGATCCTTCACCTCAGGCATCTCATTCTAAAAACCTGTTCTTTTCTCATCTCCCAAATTTCAGGCCCATCTAGTGGGAGGGAGGGTAGCTATATGTGAGTGAATACGTGAAAGAAGATAGCAAATTCTAAAAACTTGGTGTTTTCACAAATTAAACTTTAAAGATCCTTTTACTGGGTAAGTCCAAAATGTAAATGGAGGCTTATTTAAGATTAAAACATAAAGTATTTTTTATTGAAGTATAGTTGATTTACAATATTGTGTTAGTTTCAGGTGTACAGCAAAGTGATTCATTTATATTTTTTTTAGATTAGGATTTATTATATAGTACAGGGAATTATACTCAATATCTTGTAATAACTTATAATGGAAAATAAAGTATTTTTAAATCCCTGCCCACTTCTTCGATTCCTCAAAGCCATTATTTCGTAAACTCAAGGCAGTAAGTCAAATGGTTTTTCAGACCTCTCTCTCTCTCTCTCTCTCCCCCCACCCCCTTCATTTCCCTCCTACTTTCATTCAGCAAGTTTGCACCAGTCAGTGTCCTAGGAGCTCCAAGGTGAGCATGGCCCTGCTCTCTACCACTTGGGAGACCTTGGCCATTGTGTATTGATCTGCTCTTGAGGCAGAGTCTAAAACCAGCCCCAAAGGTAGCATGTGCAGAAACCCCAGACACCTCTAACTGGGTGGGCCTCCTTCCTGGTCCAGTCACTCATCCTCTAGAAGGGGAGGGTAGAAGTGAGACACTTCAGGGGGAAAAACAATGAAGAGGGTTGCTGACCAAGTCAGAGATTCTTCTCCTGGTGCTTTACCTTCATTCCCAGGTGAGTGTCCCCACCCGCCACAAATACCCTGGTTCCTTACATTTGGATTTCTCAGCCCCAAACTTGGTAAGAGCCGCTTCTTCTTCACTTCTTTCAATAAGATTTGAAAACAGTTGAAAGTCCCCCTGATGAGTTTATAATGCCTAGGACTGTGGTCTCCAAAGGAGTTGACTTCAAGCTGTTCTAAGAGTATCCTGGTAGGACTATTTCATAGGAAATAACTACCTTTGAATACATATGATGCTCTATCATTTTCTAAGCACATAAAGCAAGATCTTTGGAGGTCTGCAGCTCCTCTGGAGCTCCAGTCTCTATCTTTTCTTACCTGAAAATTAAAAAAAAACAGTGTTTCCTCAGGCCCAAGAGTTCTTTAACCACAAAGACAACCTTGGTTGCAATTCAAACTGTCTGATTCTATGAACATTTCAAAAATGGCTGAGGCAGACAAAATTCTTCAGAATCCAGGCCCCCCTGAATGTTGGAGGGGAGAGAGGGGGAAAGGGATTCCTTTCTCCTTTTATAACCTCAAGACAATTGAACACTGCCAGTGGAATTCTTGCTAGCTAGTCCCAGAGTTTGACCTCAGGCTGTTACAGAAACAATGTTTTCCATGAGGAGTTCTTGGTTAAGAAATTTCCTCTCACCCCTCTGAGAGTCCAACAAAGCGTGGTTTATAAACCCTCAGACTCAACTCAAATAGTCTAGGCTGGGCCATCCAAGCTGGCAAGAACTATAATTTCCAAGTAGCTCTGCACGCTGTGTGCTCAGCTGTCATTTTAAAGCTGGGGGAATTTTTTTTATAAAAAATTATGCTTGGGTGAGAAGATGTTGCAAATTCTCTTTGGAGCAGCAGGACAAGTTGTAGGAAAGGGATGGCTCCGAGGCAGACGAAGGACGTGGGTGAGAAAGTTCTCCTTGTAAGGCAGAGGAAGAAGATGTGCCTGCCTGTCAATAAAGAACTTCAAAACGGGCTTCCGGTTATTTTCTTGTTTACTCTTCCTCTGATAAGCTGAATTGCTGACTGGAAATGACTGTTCCATCCCTACGGAATACCAAGGGAGTCATCTAATCCTGGGCTATTTTCAGAAGCAGTTGGGAAAAGAGGGGAGGGAGAAGAGGAAGGAATGGGGCAAGAAAAAGAACAAAACATACTTACAAGTACCTGGATATAGATATACATCTGTAAATAAAATTTTCTGCTTCTGTCCCTAAAGACCAAAATCATTTGTTAAATCTGTGTTCACTGAAGCACCATGTATTAAATTATAGAACAAGAGGGCATCCAACTCCTCATGAGGCTTTTCATTAAGCAGCATTCTATAACCACACAGTGCAATATCCTGATGAATCCACAGCAAATAAATAACGTGTACTACTTCCAGAAGTAACTGCTGTGTCTCTTCCTTCCTTTCTGGTTGAGTGTGCAGTGAAAATGAGAATCTGTTGTATTCTTCCATGTGTCTTGCCAACTACAGCTCAGAAGTCATCGTTACCTTCTGTTTAAACACTTTTACCTTCCTTCTGGAATATGTGGCCATCCCATCACCCACTCCAGACCTATTTTCACAGGGTGCACATGCGCTGGGCCTTTGGTGCTTACCTGCTGAGGTACACTGAGATGCTGCAACGAGAAGTCTTCAGTATGAGTGCTTATGGCTCCTCGGGTGTTTATTTGCAGTGGATGGGGTATTCAACTCAGCTAGGTCAGCCTGTCTGTCCAGAATGTTCAGCCAGCCCTCAGCCCCTAGGGCTTTGAGCTCACTCAGGGCCAAAGTTAACAACTGCTTTCTTCCCCCTCTGGTTTTGCTATGTTGGATCACCCATAAAAACTTGTTGCTCGGAAAGCCCATCCTAGTTCACACATTATTGCTTTTACAATGGACGCTGCTTTCCCACAAAGTGTCCACACAGGCAAAAGGTAGGACCACGCGATGTGGGATGCACTTTACTGGGCCAATTTTATGTCAGGAAGTGAAAAGCTTTCCTTCTCAAGAAAACTAAAATACATACTGAATTAGAGGGAGAAATGGAAAAAAAACTGGGCTGACCTTATCTTAGTTTTTGTGTCTTTTCCTACTTTAGGAACAGTTGAGGAAAAACCCTGAAAAAAAAAGACTGATCAATAATGATAATACTAACCCATTCATTCAAAGCTGATAAGTTTATCCAAGAAAGATAAACAATATATATTTTTTCTTTTTTTTTTTTTTTTTGCGGTACGCGGGCCTCTCACCGCTGTGGCCTCTCCCGTTGCAGACCACAGGCTCTGATGCGCAGGCTCAGCGGCCATGTCTCACGGGCCTAGCCGCTCCGCAGCATCTGGGATCTTCCCAGACTGGGGCACGAACCCGTGTCCCCTGCATCGGCAGGCGGACTCTCAACCACTGCGCCACCAGGGAAGCCCAAGATAAATAATTTGAAAACAGTCTAGAAGGTCCTATTCAAACAGCCTTTGTTTCATGAACCCAGTAAGATGCCAGGCCATTCCTTTCTGCTTCTCTCTTCGCTGATCAGGCCGGTTAGCCCTCACAAAGCAAAAACTCATTTTGTCAAAGTACCCTGGAATGTTTTTTTCTTTCTTTGTTACTTGTGTGGGCTTTACAGCCCCAGGATCTTTTGATCCGATACAACCCATTCAAAATAGATGAGAACGTTCTATCACCCCGTCTAAATGCCTTTGGGAACAGAAGGGAGCTGTCATAATTGCGGAGTGTATGGTGAATACTGAAATTGTCATGCGGCATTTGCATGGCTGGTGCTAGCTAGGATGAGGCGTGTGCAGACTGAGTTTTCACAGCAAAGATGAGTGATCAAATGCAGATATTCCAGGTAGTCTGTAAGGCAAGAAGGGATGTCAGGCCCACCAGGCCTGGTAGCTGTTGTAGAAAACCTCAGCAAGGCCTTGTAAGCTGAATCACTGCAGTGAAATCCAGGTGCTCTCATCTTCTAAGACTCTTCCTTGTTGAGTCACAACATTGCTTCTGTTTTGTGGTCTCCTTGGTTGCCGGTGCCATGTGTTTACTACACTATTCTGCTAAGGTTCTGACCCTGTCTGGCACATCCAACTTTCCCAAGGGCTTATCTGGACTTCTACTCTGCACTTAGAGCACACAAATTTCCTAGTTCTGTGCTATTTGCCAGGTCTTTGATATGCAACCTTGCTTCTGAAGAGCTGGGTCCCCTGGTGTTTGACAGCTTGCCTGTTTTTATCTCATTTCTTGGCCCTGTGCTGTAGGTGATACGAGTCTGAACTGTTTATTTTGATTTTAACCCCAAGATCCACACACACACATTACTTGAGTACCTACTATGTGCCAGTTATCGGAGGTTCAATGGTGAACAAACAACTCTCCTACCTTTACAAATCTTAAAATCCAACAATTAAAACAAATATTAATCCTAAAGTCAAATAAATATATAATTCCAATTTATGATAAGTACCATGAAAAAACCAAAATGCTTTGAAATAGATCCACAAGAAAGGCCTCTCCGAGAAAGTGACATTTAAGCTAAACCCTAAAGGATCAGTAGTAGTCAAAACAGACAAACAGCTTTCCAGGCAAGGAAAACAACATGACTGAAGATCTTCTGGCAGGAAAGAGTCTGGCAAATTCAAATAAATTAAGATAAGTTAATGTGACTGGAAAGTAGCGAAGAAAAAGAAAGTGAAATGAGGTTGGAGAGTTAGGAGGGACAAGGCAACACAAGGCCTTTCTAGCCTTAGTTAAGAATTTGGTGTCCTGGTCTAAGGCAATGGAAGCAACTGCAAGGTTTTAAATAGCAGATCCCACTTATACTATTCAAAGGTCAAGGGAAAGACCTGAAGCAAGGAGACCAGTAGGAGAATATCATCACAAACTATGAGAATGCTGGCCTTGACCCTCTGGGGATCCAGAGTGTGTTCAGTCTGCTCCCACGTGACCTCCAAGTCCTGGACCACAGTCTTGAACTGGTTCTTTTCGTTCTGGCTGTGCATCTTCTCCTACTACGTATGCCTAGGTCTTCTGGAGCTCAAACATCACTGTGGTCTGCCCTACTTCAAAAGAAAAAGCCAACCAGAGAAGAGATGGAGGCAGCCACATTATCACGTTTGGAAGGAACTGTCTCATTTTCAACAATTTGTTTTTCTGCCACAAAAAGAACTGCCAGTCATTTGTGTCCTTTCACGCCCCTCTCTCCACCACCCATATAGTAGCAGGGTCAGCACTGCACCAGGGATTAGAAGAGGAAATACCTGGTCTCATTTCAGAGATTGCCCAGATTGTGGAGATGACACAAAGTTAAATGGAAAGTAGAATGGACAGTATCAAAACTGACTGTAAATAAAGTAGTAAGACTGACTTTTGATTAAATGCAGAAGTAGAGTGTTTCCAATTCAGGCACTATGTCAAAAGACAGAAACTTAAATCTCTGAGAAGTCCTATCCGAGCTTTGATCCAAGGGAATAAACCCTTAAATAGAGCAGAAAAACCAAATGACCTGAACTTCAGCATACTTACGAGAGATAATCCCAGGTACAAGGTTTCTCACAGATATTACTGAATCCTCCTAGATACCAGGAGGTCCTTGAGGTAGGAGGTGGTGAGAAGGAAACATACATTTATTACAATTCCAGGTTTATGCAGGGGAAATTTAATGAAAATCTTTTTCCACGGTCAGGAAATTGAATAGCGTTGGAATCAGAGTCAGAATGCAAAGGTTTTTTGACTAGAGGCCAGAGGTAGTTTTGCAAGAAGCCCCGGGGCCCATCGGTAGTAAGTATTGATAGAAGCCCACAGTGAATGTTGCCGAATTGTGTGGATGGCATTTTACTGTCTATATATCCCTTCAGTGTGTGGGGGAGAGGAGAGGGACTAACTAATAAAGCATGTTGTGTGCTTGTGTGTGTGTGTCTCACACACACATTTGATTTTTCTGAAAGAAGGGCAATGTTATGCTTCAAACACAGAAAAGGTAATATTTCAGGGTGACTTTTCTTCCAAAAATACTGCAATAACCACCTTAGAAACAGACAGATTCATTTTTTAATGCTGAAAGCAAATAAATAATGTTGGTTTAATTCATGTTACAATCTGGGTTGTAAAACCAGTTGAATGTCTGGTTAAATGGCAGTGGGGTAAACTGCCTTCTCACAGTAAGTTCCCCTTTACTATCACTTTAGACAAAGCTACACCTAAGGGAGGAAAGAGACATGTTTATGTTACCAACTCCTCTGTTTAATTCTTTTGTGACATGTCATGTATTAATTCCAAATCTGAATTCTTCTTGACTCTAGCAGGAAACTGGAATTTTTGAGGTTTCTGTAGATGCTATGTTTAGCTCTGATACCAAGAAAGTATCATAAAATAAAAGCACATTGTTACCACCCTGAACTGAGGAGAAGCAAAAACAAAGCAAGGAAGGCAAAGAAAGAGCAAAAGCAGCATAGCTCAAGCTGGTGCATGGCCTTGGTCTGAGAGTCAATGGCACTTACTCAAAACCAAAAAAGAATTAGTCATGAGGCAGAATGTGGTACCGGAAAACTTTTCAGTTCATCCTAGACAAGAACTTCATGCCTCAATTTATTATTCTCTTGAGATGCGGCGGCTTCTCATAAGTCAGACATACACACTGGAGCCACTAAAAATGCTTTGTAATACAAATAAGAATAATTTTTTATTTATCTACTTGGTTATCACCACATTAACCCAGAAAATTAAGAACAGTATATTTATAAAGTTGCATTTTGTATACCATTTGAGAGTTGAAATCGCATCCAGGAAAGTGATCACTTTGTCTCTTCATTCTTGGTCTAGATGACTCTTGGTAAGTATCACACCAAAGGGAAATACCAACTCATGAAACTGATTCAGTTTACTAAATGTCTCATTTGAAGGAGATTTCCCAATAAATTTGTTTTCCAGTTAAAGAGGGATTATACTTCTTTACCCAAAGTCAGGAACAGCAAAGAGCATGAGTTGGAAACAGCATTGATATGGCCTCTGGTCCTAGCCTAGCTCTGGTACTAAGCAGTGTGTAACTTTGGGCACATCACTGAATCTAAGGCTCAGTCACGTCACCTACAAATGAGGGATGGCAGTCAGAGATCCAGCAATCAGGGCTCAATAAATGTCAAACACTCTTCTTGCTGGTATTCTTAGTAGTATCAACACTTTGTGTGACTTTAGGCAAATAACTGAACCTTTCTTGTCTCTCGGATTTACTTATTTATAAACTGAGTTAAATAGTTATTATAAATATTAAATGAGATAACATTTGTGAAAGGGCCAGGCACAGTGCCAAGCAAATTGTAGATGCTCAATAAATGTTTCCTTTCTTCCCCAAAGTTGTATGGGTTTATGGCTAGGAAAAACAAACAAAGAAACAAACAAAAAGTCTCTTTTCCATAGAAAGATCTTTGGGGGAAGCAAAAGGGGTTATAGTACCTAGCTCACTATAAACTTTTGTTTATTCATTTAAAAATTCCTTCTTTAAATGAACCACTCAAATTTTAAGAAGAAGCCAAAAAAATCTCAGAACTACCATATGTTTTAGCAGTTTTTTAAAAAGTGGTAAAAAAAAAATTAAACCTGTCATCATAACCATTCCTAAGCGTACAGTTCAGTAGTGTTATATTTTCACATTGTTGTACAACCTATCTCCAGAGCTTTCTCATCTTGCAAAACTGAAATCCTATACCCATTAAACAATAACTCTTCCCTCTCCCTACCCCCAGAGCATGGCAACCATCATTCTACTCTCTGTCTCTAGGAACCTGACTACTCTAGATGCCTCATTCACTGGAATCATACAGTATTTGTCTTTTGAGTTTGGTTTATTTCACTTTGCACAAGGTCCTTCAAGGTTCATCCATGTTGTAGCATGTGTCAAAGCTTCCTTCCTATTTAAGGCTGAATAATATTCCATTGCTTGTATATATCACATTTTGTTTATCCATTCATCCACCAATGCTCTTAGTAGTAGTTTTATCCAAATCTGTTTTAAAAATAAGACTTCCAGGTAACAAAATTGTACCAACTTCTCCCCTCCCCAACCTCAATTTAGCAAATCTGGCTTGCTAAGAGGAATGAAAACCACGGGGAAACAGTAAAGCTTGGGTGTGTCCTCTCCCCCACTGTCACATGTGTGGATTATCATATTGGCAAAACCTCAAACCTCAGCAGGCTCTTCCTCCTCAGCTCAACCCAGACAAATGAAAGTAATAGGAATATTAAAACTCTTGGTTCTGGTTCTTTACCCAACAGACAAATGTCACTGTACTCCACTCCCCTTATACTCTGGCTCTTATCTCTTCTTGTGTGCTACCTGACTATTTTTTGGGGGGGTGGGGGGTGGGTACAATAGTGATTATTCCAGAAGGAATTTACCAAAGGAGAGGAGAGGAGATATGAAGATTGGGAGGCTTAAACAAAAGGCCTCAGGAGCTGTGCTGTCCCATATGGTAGCCACCAGTCACATGCGGCTATTTACAGCTAATGTGAAACTAATTTAAATTAAATAAAAATTTAAATTCGTTCCTCTGTCACACTGGCCACATTTCGCACAGCTTAATAGCCACATGCAGCTAAGGGCTACAGTGTTAGCATAAATGCAGAGCATCTCGGTCACTGCAGAAAGTTCTATTGGACACACTGCTCTGGAGTTTCCAGATGAAGGTCTATTTAGTAACTATTAAGAGAGAGGTAAGTATGTATGATCAGTATTATGACGATATAGCCTATTGTCCGAACACTTCTGAGAGAGAAAAGAGTCATTACTGCTTATCCCGAGACTGCAGAGTGTGAAAAGGGTCACCATGAAAAATTTATGCTGGGATGTATCAGTCAGGGTTCTCCAGGGAAACAAAACCAGTAAGAAATATATAGATATATACAAGAAGAGATTTATTATAGGAATTGGGCCATCTGGTTATGAAGGCCAAGGAGTCCATTCGCAAGCTGGAAAACCCGGTAAGCCATGGCATAATTCAGTCTGAGCCCAAAGGCCTGAGATCAGAAAACTGATTATGTAGGTCCTGGTCTGAGTCAGAAAGCACAAGAACCAGGAGCAAGGATGTGTGAGGGCAGAAGATGGATACCTCAGCTGAAGCAGAGAGAGAATTCTCCCTTCCTCCCCCTTTTTGTTCTATTCAGACACGCAGCGGATTGGATGATGCCCACCCCACTGGTGAGGGTGATCTTTTCACTCACTCTACTGATTTAAATGCTAATCTCCTCCAGAGACTCCCTCAATGACACCCAGAAATAATGTTCTACCAGCTATCTGGTATCCCCCTAGCTCAGCCAAGTTGACACATAAAACTAACCATCTCAGGATTACACACAAACCTGGACACATTGTCACCCTGATCATCATGTTATTCCTGGCACTTGTGGCGGATTTCAATTTGAACAGTGCCCACTGGAGTTGTGCATGGGCATCTATTACTTTTATCGATACAACTAGAACTAGAACGTCTTTCTGAAAGGACTAGCACCTAAAAAAGTGATTCTCTTCCAGAAATGGGCCTATTTCTAGAAAGAACTGCAACCACTCACTTTTTCTTGGTGCTGGACTATTCCCAGTTTAGAGGATCCCAGGCCATATTCGGATCTGTGTTTTCCCTGGGTCAGGCCTAGATGAGACTCTTCTCTTCCAAAGTGAGCAGAGTGCTGGGAAACAGGATTGTTTTTCAGCAGTTTTTCTGATGTGAGACTCTAATATTAACACAACTGTTTTAAAGTCACTTTATCTGCCGCAGGCCACTAACTCAGTTACACCAAATAGCGTGCTGCTGGAGGGGATGGAGTAGAATCGGAAGTCCTGAGGGTCTCTGAGGGCTTGTGGGTGGGAGGATCACTTTTTTGTTTCATTGTGTTTGTGGGGAACCCAAGAACACTGAAAAATCTTCATTTTCAAAATATTCCCCATGCCCACTTTGAAAGTTCACTCGTTCTCCTTTCCTGGAGTGAAGTGCTGAAGCTCCAGTCTTAGTCTTGTCCAGTGACAGGAATGCTGGCCCTCCTGCCCAGGAGCAAGGCAGTCAGCCCAATAGGATGGACTCCTTCTTCTCCTAAGGCTATCAAAGAGGATCTAGTGTTGTCTCAGCTGTAACTTTCCAGTACACCCTTCCTAAAAACCATATGGACTCCAAGATGCATCATGGCTATAGGAGCAACGCTGGGAAAATTGCAAAGGAGATAATCTTGTCGTTCCAAGCCTCCCCACTTTGGGTTAGTAGACTGCTGTGTGGTGGAAACAGCACCAGCGTCATCATGGGTTTTCAAAGATCCCACTATCCAGCCTAGCCTCTCTGGACTGGTCCTGCTTCCAGTGCGCTTAAACCATTAGAAAGGACTGGCTTATTCTCACTGATTGGCTACTTCCAGCCACACTGTAGAAGGCACACAGGTCCAAAGCCTGCCCTACTTATGGAGTGTAATTCAGACTCCTTGTTTAAACCCACTACTTATACAACAGAAATTACCCCAGTACCTACAATGTATCAAATACCTCTTGTGGGCACTGGGGATATTGCTGTCAGCAAGATAAGATCCTATCATCACAGACCTTATTATACTCTAGACGAAGGAGGCAGATAATAAACAAATAATTGAATCAATATGGTTTCATTTTTCATTTCAGATGGTGCTACCTGCTATAGAGAAAATAAGGCGATATGACAAAGTGACTGCAGTGATTCCACTGCATCGTACTGTCAGCAAAAGCTTCTGGACAAAGGGTCATTGGAGTTGTAACCTGAGGGTTGATAAGGAATCTGCTGGATAATAGAGGAGGAATGAAGTGCCTGAGGTCTCGAAGGGGAATAAGAGCTCTACGATTTCGAGGGCAACCTGGAGAAGGCCAGAGGGCCTGGGCCTTGTGAGCAAGAGGAAGGAGCAGGAGAAGATAAGCCTGAAGAAGTAAGCTGCCGGCAACCATGCGAGGCCTTGCAGGCATGGAAACGCATTTGATTAGATGGAAAGACATGCACGGATTTTAAACGAGATGACATAATCTAATTTATATGCTTAAAGATTATTCTGGACACTGCATACTAATGGATTAGAGCAACGGTTTTCAAAGAGGGGTTCCCAGAGCAGCCGCAACATCACCCTGGAAACTATTTAGAAATGCAAATTCTCAGGCCCCACCCCAGACCTCAGGAATCAGAAACTGTGGGGGTGGGGCCCAGCAATCAGTGCTTTAACAAACCCTCCAGGGGACTGTGATGCACACTCATGTTTGAGGAGCACTTCGCTGGAGGAAGGTGAGCATAGACAATGCAAAGCCAGTTAGGAGGCTACAGGGCAGGACAAGATATTGCTCTTCCTGACACTGTTCTTATGCTCCAGGGATGGAGAATCCCTCTGTTGAGGAAATGTTCCTATGCAGAAAATCACTCCAAGGAGTGTGGGAGGGAAGGGAAGTCGATGAAGGGGAGGCAAAGGAAGAGGATTTCTTCCTTTCTGTCAACCAAAACCTGTCTTTGGGACAGATTAATTAAACTTCTTTTTCTTTTTCTTTCTTTCCTTTTTCTTTTTGTGGAAGACTTGTGAAATTCAAAGACTACATTCACACCATTTATCTAAGGGAAAATAAATTTAAAACTGAAGTTTTTTTCACATCTACATGATATCACACAAGAAGTAGAATAATCTTGGGGTGAATATGGGGGACTGGTGCATTTAGGGCCTATGCCTCACGTAGACCAGAGTTGGGGACATCTATACACATACAGTTGGATGGGGTGTACCTGGATCAAAAGTAAGATCAATTAGGAAGTCTATTAGAAGTCAAAATCCCTTTACATGCTCAAAATGGCTTTTTATATATATCCTCACACCAGAAAGGGAAGGAAAATCTTTATTTAATATCCTCTCATGGTCCCCTGCGTAGTAAGATACACCATTATTAACTAGAAATGACCTTCTTCCAGGCATCACTAGAAATACATACTCATATACTTTTTGTGGGTTCACTGAGGTGGACTGACTTTGTGGTTTTCCAGATCATCCCCACATCTAGTCTCCCGTGGAAACTGAAAATTATTATAAAATGTAGACTTTATGCTGGAAGAGCAAAATGTTATACCCTTGCCTGTCACTAAACACTGTGATGGAAATGAGCTCATTAGATTGGCTAGCAGCCAGCTAAATGAACAGGAATAGGACAGCAAAGAGGGAGAGAAAGAGGCAGAGAGAGATTTAGAAATGCTGATCTCTGGGCAAACAGATGGGATTAGAGTAATGGGGGGAAAAGTCACTGGAGAAAAAAGGGTTACCAAAAAAATGAAGAAAAATTAATAAAAAGGAAAAGTACAGGAATAAAGTGCAAATATTGAGGATTGACACATATTTGGGTTTCAGTCTGACTCTGTTTCTTATGTTGTATGATTCTGGGCAAGATACACTAATGCTCTAAGCCTCAGTTTCCTCATCTATGAAATGGAGATCATAATTGAGCTACCTTAAAGAGATATTACAAGAATTAAATAAAATCTTGTCATTAAGGGTCTGGTGTAGTACCTGGCACATTAGAGAACATTAGTCAATACTAGTGACCTCCTTCCCCTGTGCTCCTTTATCTACCTGAGCATATGACCTGGGGAAGAGGAAGAGAGTAAGACACTTAAAAAGAGGAAAAGATAAAGATGTTTGGTTATTCTGTATATTTCTATTCTAAAAGTAAACTACTGAAATTTTGACTTCTCATTTTTGATATCTCATGACATTCTTGGGGATCTGAGCAGAGAAGGTAAAAGTGTCCCTCTCAAAACACTGTGGGATGATTCTGTGTCCAAATGCCTCTGCCCCAGGCTGCACAGTGTCTTCCTGGGATGTGCACTCTCAGAGCTACTCAGTCTCGATGCCTAAGTGATACCTGTAAAAGTCCCAGAAGAATGTTTTCTATTTCCCATCAATGGAACAGATTTTGTAGAGTTCTGAAAAAAAAATCTCGAGCTACCCAAAGGCCCAAATTATACAAATTAAAACAATAAAAAAATGAAACAAAGAGGTTCTATGACTTGACCAAGGTCATATAACAAGTTACAGCAGCATCACTGATCTTTCTGAGTCAACATCAAGTCTACACTGTTCTCAAAGGACACAACTAGTCCAACCCAGTATGCAGGACACAGTGTTCCTCTTTGAACAATCTGTACATGGAAAGTGAGACTATCTTCAGAAATTCTTACTGTTCTCCTGGGACCAAACACTGTATCAGTGATTTGAAAACGTTTATATTTCAGAAACAACTACAAAACAGAATCATTCATCATGCTCCTCAGCAGAAAAGACTAGCCCTGCCTTGTCATCTTACAGTTGATATTTTATTCGTGGGGAGGAATTCCTTCTCCTGTTGCCAGCCAAAATTATTTGTAGTCTAATAATTTATTTACAAAATAACTCCTCTTATTTGTGTTTCAGATATATCTTTCCTAGGAGGCTTAATATATTTAATGATAGCACTGCAATAAGATAGTGTAATTTGCAACTTAATAGAAAAAAATGTTAATAATACAATAGGATTTCCTAGGAAGAACAAAAGAATTTCCTCCATGTGTATTGGCTCTGAGACACAGGAGGGAGAGCAGCAAGGCACAGCTGCTCACGTGGTCTACAAGGGTAATTTCCCAGCAAGAGCTGAGAGCACAGGTCATAACCCATGACCAGCACTGGTGAAAGACAAGTTAACCAACAATAATAGCATGTCCTGTTTCCCGAACGTGATCTGTCTGCCATACAGGCCAGTCCACAATTTTTTTGTGTGCAAAATAAAATGAACACAGACCAAAAAGAAAACAGCAACAAAATTTGAAATACGGGGCAAAAGGAAAAATCAACCAACGCTAATGCAGATCCCCGTAACTGAGACAAATTGCTCCACACTTTTAAGGTACAATTAGTATCACACATCTTTTATTTTTCCCTAAATAAATCTGTCTTGAGCCCCTGGTGCCAAATTAGTAGAATGTCTGGTATTTTCTTCTTGTCACCCTCTTTAAAACATTCAGAAGGCCTGGGAGAGGGGTGAGGCAATTCTGACATCCTAACCTGAAGAAAGATCCTGAAGTTAGATGGGTCCACAGCTACCTCTGCTTTTCACCATTACCTGGTGTTGGGCCTGCATCGTTACCCTGGCCTGCTGCTGACCTGAGTCCCTAGAGAGATCACCCTGGATCTTCATGGGAATATGATCCTGCTCCTCAAGAGTGCTTTTGACCCAGAACATCATGGGTTCCCAGAATCACAGCTGAGTACTTAGCTTTTCCCTGCACAGCCATCCCTGCAAGGACCAGCCCCATTTCCCAGCACTGTCACAGTGGTTCAAGGTTCAGCCTATTGGGGAACCAGAGCTACTGTCTTCTCTCCTTCCCAGGGATCCACTACTTCTTTCCTCCCTAAGATCAAGTAGCTTTCCCCATTAATCCCAGAAACACGAAGTGCCTCACTCTATACTTTTGGTGGCCAAGAAAGCTACCTATTCACGGTCTAAGTGGGCCACCCAGATTGCCTCTAGAGGATCCATCAGCTTCAAAACACAAGAGGTTTGATTTTAAGTTTTGCCAACCACCTCCTTAGGTGTATACTCTGATGATCTGGGGATGGGAAGTGGTTCCCCTTCTTTAGGGAAGAACCGATGTAAGCATGAGAAAGATGATTTAATCTCCTTATAATGAGCAAGATGATTCTTTGTTACCTCTTTTATTAGAGCAGAAAAATAAACCAAGTTCAATCAAAAGTGGGATACCCTGCTAGACTAAGAGCTAGAGCACATCCCACACACACACGCACACACACACACACACAAATAATATGACATTCCAAACACTGTGTGTCCCTGCAAATACTCTCTCCAACATGCATTATTACTATTTGCTCCATAAATTTTGTGCAAATCAAAGAGTAAGCAAAAAGACAGAATTGAAAATTAACATACAGATTGAAATGTACTAGACATTTAGTAGATTACTGTTTGTGTTTTCATGTACATCTGTACCATTTATATGAAGCTTCACAACAACCTTGTAAGATATATTTTATTAACTTTATTTCATAAATGAGAGAACTAAGGTTCAAAGAGGTTGAAAAAACTCAATATCAAATTGTGATGCCAGAATTTGAATTCTCAACTTCTTTTCCACTCCACATTCTGATGCTTACAGATATGTAAGAAGACAAGAAGCAGCTTGGTTTCCTAGCTCCTAAAATGGGAGGCTCATACTGAGTTGGAGCAACAACAACAACAAAAATCAAGTAATTTTTTTTCTTAAGATTGCTTTGGAATCAAAACTATGAGGAGGTACCACCTAACACTGGTCAGAATGACTATCATTAAAGAGTTTAACAAATAACAAATGCTGGAGAGGGTATGGAGAAAAGGGAACCCTCCTAAACTGCTGGTGGGAATGTAAACGGGTGTAGCCTCTCTGGAAAACAGTATGGAGCTTCCTCAGACAACTAAAAATAGAGTTGCCATATGGTCCAGCAATCTCACGTCTGGGCATATGTCCAGATGAAACTATAATTCAAAAAGATACATGCACTCCTATGTTCATAACAGCACTATTCACAATAGCCAAGACATGGAAACAACCTAAATGTCCATGGACAGATGAATGGATAAAGAAGATGTGGTACATACATACAATGGAATATTACTCAGCCATAAAAAAGAATGAAATAATGCCATTTGCAGCAACATGGATGGTCCTAGAGATTATCATACTAAGTGAAGTAAATCAGAAAGAGAAAGACAAATACCATACGATATCACTTATATGTGTAATCTAAAATATGACACAAATGATCTTACCCATGAAACAGAAACAGATTCCCAGACATAGGGAACAGACTTGTGATTGCCAAGGAGGAGGGGGTGGCGGAGGGATGGATTGGGACTTTGGGACTGGCAGATGCAAACTATTATATACAGAATGGATAAAGAACAAGGTCCTACTATAGCACAGGGAACTAAAACGCAATATCCTGTGATAAACCATAATGGAAAAGAATGTTAAAAAGAATGTGTATATATGTATAATTGAATCACTTTGCTGTACAGCAGAAATTAACACAACACTGTAAATCAACTATACTTCAATAAAATAAAATTTTTAAAAGAGATTGCTTTGGAACAATTTCATTTACTCTTCACTACATTCCACAGTACAATTTGGGGGAGAATACTGACTGCTAATTTGCTCCCTCTAGAATCTCTGGAGAAAGCATAGACCCTGTCTGTGTAGTTAGAACACTGTAGAAAGCCCAGGACTAGTCAGAGTGGATTGTGAAGGAGAACGGACATCACGTTCTCAAACCCAACTCTGGGTGATAATCACACGGACAAACAGCAGAAACACAACCAGATGGTAAGGATACACCCATACAAATAACTGATTTGTTGAGGGGAGGGTCAAATAAAGAGGATTCAAAGACTTATAAGAACTTACTTGGACTTGAGAATGCTTCATGATATAGTTGTGTGAGGCCTTCCTGGTACCAGAGGGAGCATATGTCCTGGAAGACAAACAATGCTCCACCATCCAGGATTCTGTCTTCCCTCACTCTCTATTTCTATCCCAGCAACCCAACTCAGTTGCTGAAACTGGAGAAAAACAGAGAGGGCAATAGTAGGAAGTCCTAAGGTGATGCTCAGAGTCCTGGTTTCCTTTGCTGTTCAAAGTCAGCCTCACCTTTCATTTGGTTCAATGTGCTACTCCCATCTTGCAAAAGAAGAAAATAAACAGAGAAGGTGAGTGACTGGTCCATGTCACTGGGTAGTTACTGGGTTTCAGAACTAGAACTTTGCTCCTCTAATACTCATCTCTATATTACTGTTGGACAAATGGAAAGAGGATAATAAAGAGGGAACTTCCTTTTCCAGAGCATTTTTGTTTTATCCTCTCATCCTTGCTGTCTTTCTCTCTCTCTCTCTCTCTCTCTCTCTCTCTCCCCCTCTCTCTCTCACACACACACACACACTCACACACACAACCACACATACACCATTATATAGATACTTAAAGCAATGGTTCTGTAAAGAGAAGTAAGAGCTGCTGGGTGTGGATCGAGGTAGGGAATGTCTTGCATTGAGAATGCGGTAAACATTCACAATGGAATTGAATTGGTACACTGAGATCTGCTGCATTCTGCAAGAACTCTTGGTTTTCTTTCAGACCTTTTTATCCAATGGACAGATAAAGAGGAAATTCAATCTGCTAATGCCCTGGCCAATTAAAGAAGGAGAAAAAAGTAACTGGAATCCTTCTGAGAGTCTATTAGAAGAGCATGGAATCTTTGTTATTATCTCTCTAGCATTATCTCTTTATAACAAGAGAATAGCATGATGGCAACCAGACCGTAGTCAGAGGCATCATTTTTTTGTCTAATTCATATTCAGATATACTAAGGTGTGCTTTTTCTATGTGGCTTCTCTACACATTGGTAATGGGTGTATTTCCTAAAAATACACTTTGGATCTTTCCCCAGTACCTCCCTTAAATCCAGAGCCCAGGCAACTAGGGCCCTTTCCAGGGGCCCTGTCTGTGCTTTAGGGGGCCCTGTCTGGGTCTGCTATGGAGCAAGAGCTAGGAGTCCAAAGGGTGAAGGGTATGTGCCGATCTGGAGCCCATACCCGATTGTAAACCACATTCTGGGTACCTGTGATCTGGAATTCCCAGCCCAAATAGCCCAGAATACATTTGGGGGCTTGTACAGCCTCCTACAAGTGAGTATCCTTCTGAGAGCAGACAATGCAACCCATGTGCATGCCCCCAGGTCTGAGCTGCGACAAAGAGCTAGCTGTTTGTGGGATGGGAGTTGGGGGGCAGACAGATGGAGCCGGGACATGTGGATGCAGGCATGTGAGTGCCCTGAACAGGAGATGGGAAGAAAAGAGGGTAGGCCTTGGTGGAGTGGCGTCTTGGGAGTGGGGAAGTGGTCTCCATTTGTACTCTTGCCCCATGCCCTGCAAATAAAATGAATGTTGGTGGGAGACTGGCTCTATCACCTCCCAAGAAGCAAAGCTTCGTAACTGGACTCATTGCCTCCTTCTAACTCATCCTCCACAGTGTGACCAGGGTCTTCTTTAAAAACACAGACATGATCTTATCAAGTCTCTGATTTAAAATATTTCCATAGCATCTGTTGATTATAATATCATAAGCAGACTCTGGGTACTCAGAGTCCCTTATGATCAGGCTAGGCCCTACTCATTGTTCCTCCCATGAACCTCTCCCCCTCCACCACCATCACCACTTGCTGTGGCTTATATATTGACCATCTTGGGCACTCTTTTGACCTTTAAACACAACCTGTTCACTCAAGCTCACGTACCCTTAATCATGATGTCTCTTTGGTTAGCATACAGAAGGTACAAAATAAATTTTTGTTGAATTAAATTGAAATTTACTGGTATGACAGAACAATTTTTGAGGTGTTTTGTTTGTTCTCTTTGTATTTCCCATGCGCCCCTCCTCACTCCTCACTCTAAGCAGGTTTCCAACTCTTTTGTATTTCATTGCCTTGGGAATATTTTTTCAGTATGAAAAGCATATGCTCCTTCTTCAATTCATAGTTTATTCTCATCTACAATAAAAGCCTAAACTCTCTCGAGAGATTATACTCCAGAGGGGAAGTGTGCTCCAGTGGTGGCCATGGGAAGATGCTTTTGAGGAAAAAAATGTATGGAAAAGTGAAGAGATAGCCAGAGACTAAGAGGGGACAGAGAATGGCAGGTTCCTGAACTTGGTGTCAACATCTTGGAGGAGGTCAGTCCTCAGAAGGGTTGAAGAGTTGCAGGATTAAGAAGCTATAGAGGTGGATGTTGATACAATCTACACAAAGTTGATTGGGGAAATTGTCAAGATGCCAGGCTGTGAAACTAAGTCCTCTGCAATATTAGCCAAGTCATGCTTCCTCTCCCCTAAGTACAGTAAGTTCACATTGCCCTTTAGTCAATGAGAAAATGCTAGAATAATCATACAACAGCCTTCTCCTGCTCAGAACATGGGTGTGAGGCTCAGTCAGTGAGGATCATTTCTAGTCACTGTCACTGTTACCAAGTTGATGTACTCATCGGTCTCCAGGTTATCTAATAGAGTTTGAATGGGATTTCCTCAGGCTTTGTCTATAAAAGAAAATTTTTTCTTTTCATTATTTGGTCCCTCCATCCCATCATATTTTTCTTCTACACACTCATAGCACGAGACCCATAGTGGAAAACGAGGTTAATAGTGTCCCAGGAGCTGCGTCTGCTGGCTTCATGAAAGATACTCCACAACAGACACAAGCAAGAGCTACCAATTCTAGGGGCCCACAAACCCGAGATACCTCTGTCTCAGAAATTACAGAAGGTCTTATCTGGTTAGGATGAATGCGTATTACTGTAGAGAACTGTATTGTAGGTTTCCCAAAGACATGGGGCTTGACCATCAGAAATCAATACAAAGGATAAAAAACTACAGCCAAACACGGGCATCTTCTGTCTGCTTGCAGGTCATTTTAAGTCTCCCAGGAACTGCTGCTTTATCCTCATTGTGAAAAGCAGCTTACAGGTGTTTCGAAATGGGCCTGTCGGAAAGCAGCACAAGCTATCTGCTTCGGCTGCAAACCCATCATATATCAAGATATTTGCCTTGAACTCATCCCATGGGTACTTGGAGTCAGCTGAGCTGAAATTTGAGATCCACCTTCCTTCCTTCCTTCCCAGCTTCAGTCATTCAGCTGGACTGAAGCAAGTCAACCTAACTGACAAAATGAGTCTATTTCGATAGCCTACCAAATGTTGTTTGGCACACACACACAAGTCTTCCTCCGATACACAGTAATATCCTGGGAGACAGAAGTTTTCAAGAAGCGCTTAACAGAGGAGTAGGAAAGGTTAGAAGAGTCTAATTTGAATATTAATGCTGATCTATTGTTCATGGGTCTGTTACTCACCAAATTGCCCCACAAACGATCTACACATTCAGCCTTAGATACTTAGAAGAGAGCCGATAAATAAGTAAACAGGGCTTTGGTTATGAAATCACTCACTCTCACTAGGTGACTGTGCATTTCCCACCTAGAGAAGAGACCTACATTAAAATTTCTTGGGGCTTCCTCACTCAGCTTTAAACCTCATAAATAATGGTAAAGGCATCCGTGCCACCTTGGGTTGTTCTACTCCCTTTCTTCCTGGGAGGCCAAGTCATTTCACCTAGACTAGCATTTATCCCTGTTGAGATCTGAGATGAGAAGATAAGACCCAGATAACCAGCTACTTGGTAGGCCCTCCTATTCCTTCTCTCTGTTTTGGATTCCTCCTCAGTCAGCATCTCCTGCTAGGACATCTCTTAAGTCTTCTATCTGCAAGGAGCCTCATTTAAATGTAAATCAAAATCAATAACTTCTTCCAGACTGAAAGTCAGACGTTGTCCTATTGTGGCAAAGTTGAAACCATTCTTTTCAACTCAGTGAGTTCAGAAACTGTTAAAAGTGGAAATACTGGAGAGAAATTATCATTTTAATACCATTTTAAAATTTTGCCTCTGTTCTGTTTCAGGTTCCAGCACTGTTTTAGGCAAGAGTCACATGCAGAATACTCTATGCTCAGCATGGAAATTCAAATGTTTTTACTTAACTTTTAAGACTGTTGGGCACTCTGAGGATTTGGTGTTTCTCCTATATCTGAGAAGTTAACTCATGAGAGTCTCACTTTTGAGAACTCTGAAAGATTATAAAAGTAGTCTTCTTTTATATATGTTTATTAAGTGACCTTTGGATAATTTACTTTCCTAAATCACATCTGTCTGTCTGTTTTCACAGAACTTGCCCAAACAGTGGCAGAAGGACAAGTCCTCCTATGCTTTACAGTAGAGGAAGATTTGTCATTTGCAAGTTAAACAAAAACAAAATTAAGAATAAAAATGCAACACACTGAACCTTCTATTTTTCAAGAAGAAGTGTATTGGACCATGTTGATGTTTGGAAGTTAACTCGGAGAGCCAAGCCTTAAAATACTTTTCATTTACATACAGAAATAATGAGCTCAATTATGTTGGAAGGGAGGGAGACTGCAGGGACATTGAGAAGGCACGTGAGGACATGGAAGTTGGCCTTGAGAGTCCCTGCGCAGGGCACTGTGGCTTGGGAGCCTGTGGAGTGGACAGGTAGCGTGAGTTTGGAGACACAATCCTCAAGATGCCTGCCCCTGCACCACTTGACAGAGCTGCCTTAAGAGGTCACCATCTGTGTCTACCATGCCATTCAGGGCTCCCACCTGTCTCCTAGGTTAGAAGAATCCCAGCCTGGGTAATATCACTCCTAGATTCGCCAACTCTACCACTTTCTTCATATTGTTCCCACTTCCTAGAGAGTCTTCTATTGCCATTACCTTAAAAAAACTTCTACATTCTAACCAGCCATTTCTTTCCTATAGCAGATCACCACACTAGATAAGATTGTGTCTGCTTCTGAATTGCCACCCTCCCCATAGCTTTGATATTCATCACACATTACAGGATTAATTAAGTGTGTAGATCCTTTGTCTTCTCTTTCTGATGACAGGTACTGTAAGGGAAAGGATCGTTTATTTTTTCACTCTTTTATCCACACCCCTCCAACAGACAGCACAGTGCCATGCACACAGCAGCTATTCAATAAATATTGACTGAGTGAACGAATAAATGAATACTCAAAGGAGTCTCCAGAAGCCAAGGTTGATTTCAGAGAGAAATAATAAATGATTGCAAGGAGGATTCAGCTACTGAGGTGATCAAATTCAGCCCCAGCTCCAGATATGCTACCATTTACATACCTTTTAATGAGTATGTAAAACTTCATATAATTTGTCAGTAATAGGCTTCTTCTGCTGTAGCCCTCTTTCTCCCAATGGGCATGTCCCTGACTGGTGAGGGGGGAAATGCCCATACTACTAGTTTTTAAGACTAAAGAGGACAAGTGAAGTTATGCAGGGAGTTTGAACTTTCACACCTCGGGACTCAGCCAAAAAGTAGGATGAAACCTTTGTAGATCATGGATGTTGGGATCACGAGTATTCTAAAACTTTATATAACATTTTTATATTTAAATTTGTTTTATAAAATAAAATCAAAATCTCCTTATATGTGGCAGGTGGGAGAGGGAATCAGGACATCTTCTAAAGATTATTAGTTTTTCCCCAGAATCCATTTTACTCTTTTTCCTGACTTCTGCTGGCCACAACTAATTGCTCAACTAACGACTAACTTTCCCAGCCTCTCTTGTGGCTTGGTGTAGTCAAATGACATAGTCTGTACCATGGGGTGTGAGAAGAAGTAACCTGAGCAAATCATAGGTTATGTTTTTGAAATCAAACTGTGTCTTCCACTTTATCTTTCCCCTTCCTAGTGGCTGGAGCACAGAAATGTGGTAGCAAGGCTGTTGAAGGGCAATGCCCTAGAGGATGAGAATCGCAAAACAGAAAGAACTCTGGATCCCTGGATAACCTTCCCAGGGAACACCCTGCCAACCTAGACTTTTATATATGAAAGAAAGAAAACTCTATCTAGTTTAAACCACTGCTGTTATGGTTTCTGTTAAAGTGGCCAAACCAGCATCCCGACTAATATAGCCTGTCAATAAGGTACTATGTGGCATCCTTATTTTTGGAAAATTAAAGTGAATTTAAACAAGTGGTTAGGTGTGTGAGGGGCTGTGTACACTAGTGTGTGACTAGTGACAACCCAGGTTTTGCAAACCTGCATTGGGAATCAACCATCAAGCATTCATTAATGGCCTAATAAGTCTCTAGACGATCAACAATCTTCTTACCGAGTCTGATTTTTATGAATCTTACCTAACTGAAATCTACGTCAAAGATGAAAATGAAAGTTAAAAAAAAAAGTCAAGTGTCCTCTTGTTTGCTTTTTTTAATGCCTAGCACCTAGAATAATTCTGGCACATTATAAGTAGTTTACCAAATAAATAGATGGGTGAATTCACAAGTATACCTGGAGCACCTCCTACATGCCAAATCTACATTTTCTTTAAAGAGTTTAAATTCAGAGCAAATGAAATAAGACACTTCCTTGATTCATTACTTGAAAAAATGACAGCTAATTAAAGTGTTACATTCACGGTGACTTCTTTCTCATTTGGAAACCAAAGATGAGGTTTCTCCATCATACTTGAACTGTACAGTATTTCAGGCCAGAAATAAGTATGATGGTCATCACATAAATTCACTGTGAAATCAGGAGTCGAATGATGTCACTATTCAACCTTACAGCTAAGGCTTAACCAATACCCTCTGAGCTAAAATCATCTACAGTAAATGCAATGAGGCAGATTATAATGCATGTTTTATAGGTTTTGCTTAAACTGCCTGATGAGTTGAGAATTTCAGAATTAGGTATATTAAATGGGCATAAGAAAAGGAATCATTAACATCATAAAAGAATTCATACAGGTTTAGAAATTAGCATATAATTTACCAAAGGAAAGAAAAATTGGGAAAGATATGAAAAAACATGTGACAAAAGTAAGTATTGCATGTTGATACAATATTCAAAATCCTGAAGATCTAAGAAGTTTAAAAATACAGATAACATCTGCTCTCACTCGAGTGGGACTCATTTGTGAGGAAATTTGCCAAAGATGGAAGCAGCCTTAAAATCTACATATGATAAGTGCTTTCTGATTGATTTGATTGGTTTGGGCTTTCTCGAACAATGGTATTTAAAAGGATGGACAACAAATTCCAGACCACTGTCCTCATTTCCCAGTGACCTCTTGACTGTCATTCCATTTGTCCCTCCTTGTTCTGTCTGCGTTTCCTTCTTTTCCTATTCTGCTTTCAGACACAATTTTTCCATTTAAAATTACAAAATGTAAATCTGTATAAATATTTTAAGGTTCTAAAGCACTAGTATAACAAGTCTCTCATTTGATCCTCACAACGCTTCCAAGGGGTGGAAAAGGAGAGTATTATGATTCTTTATTTTCCCCAACTTATCAATGATAAAAATAGGTTCAAAGAAATTTAGTAACTTGCCTGAGGTCTGACAGATCTAGAGTCGAGGGTTCCCAATGGGTTCCATACATTCGCCTTCTGTACACACCAGACTGATAGGTCAGTGGAAATCCCTGAGTCTCCTCAGCTTTTAGAGCATACTATGACAACTTGTAACCATGTGAATATTCGTTCACTTATCAAAGTCTCCTGAGCACCTACAATGCGCCAGGCACTGTGCTAAATACTAAGTACTCATAAGTGAACAAAACAGACATGGTCCCTGTCCTCTTGGATCTTGCCATCCACTGAGGAAGAAAACTATTAAATAAATGCACTGGCAAATACAGATACATTTATATACTCTAAGTGTAGTGGATGAAAAGGCCAGAGTACTCAAATAGAGGATAAAGGAGGGGACCTTATTTAGATGGGAGTGTGTTGTGTGTGTGTGTGTGTGTGTGCGTGCGTGTGTGTGTGTGTGTGCGCGCGTCTCAGAGAAGGCATGTGAGCTGACACTAGCAGGGGAGTAAAGAGGATCTAGAAGGAAAATGGGGAGAAAGTAGTCCTATAAAAAAGAGCAGCATGTGCAAACACTCTGAGCGCCTAACACTTTGCAGGAACTAAAGAAGAAACTAAAAGAAAGCCAGTGTAGCTGCACTTTCCCGCACAAGGGCTGAGAATGTTGTGAGTTCACGCAGCTCTTTGTAGGCCGTATTGAAGTGAAAGGCTACCAGAGACAGGGAGCGACATGTTTTACAACATGTTATGTTTTAAAAGATTACTCTAACTTCTTTGTAGAGAATTAGTTGAAATGGGACGAAAATATAAGCAGAGAGATGAGACAGAAGGCTTTTGTGGTAGTTCATGTGGGAGATGATGGAGCTTAGGCTAAGACAGCAGTGGAGGTAACGCAGAGAAGTGAATGGCCTTAAGATGCACTGATGGTGGACGTATGCTAACACATATATATGGAATCTGAAAAAAAAATTGGTTCTGAAGAACGTAGGGGCAGGACAGGAATAAATATGGAGACATAGAAAATGGACTTGAGGACACGGGGAGGGGGAAGGGTAAGCTGGGACGAAATGAGAGAGTGGCATGGACATATATACACTACCAAATGTAAAACAGATAGCTAGTGGGAAGCAGCCGCATAGCACAGGGAGATCAGCTCGGTGCTTTGTGTCCACCTAGAGGGGTGGGATAGGGAGGGAGGGAGGGAGATGCAAGAGGGAGGAGATATGGGGATATGTGTATATGTATAGCTGATTCACTTTGTTATAAAGCAGAAACTAACACACCATTGTAAAGCAATGATACTCCAATAAAGATGTTAAAAAAAAAAAAAGATGTACTGATGGTAGAAATGAAAAGACTCCATGTGGAGGGTGAGGGAAGGATGGGAATCAAACCTGGCTCTCAGGATTCTGGAGGTGTTGTTCATGGGTAATTTTAGTCAATTGAGTCTTTTCCTTGATGCTGCAGTCACTGTAGAGCATTCATGTACACATAGCTTGAGATAATCAGATTCATGTTCCAAGCTTATTGACATATTTCTTATTCTAGGCAGTAGCAACCTGGTGGTATTTTTAGCAGGAATTTATCCTTCTTGTATTCATATTGAGATTGTGTTAGAGCAATAATGATATATTTATACATCTGAAAGTATGAGGAAGAAAGAACTGAGTTTTTAACCACCTTCTGTGGGAAGGCAAAGATGTGATTTTTGGTAGTTACTGACTGAGGAGAAAAAAGGAATCTTCTCATCCTAAGACAGAACACAAGTCTAATTCTTCCAACTCATGTAGATCCTTTAAAAATAAGGACGTTAATATTGGGAGGAAAAACAATTAATTGGGAAGTCCTCCTGCCTAACTGTTCACTATTATATACACCCCATTTCTTTCCATTCTCCAGTAAATATTGACATGGCCCGCATTTCTTTTTATATCGCAGGTTGGATGAAGAGAATTTTATGATACAAAAAACAGATACAGCTATATAATAATAAGAGCTAATACTTGTATGTGTGCACTAAATAGTTTACAAATGGCTTTTACATCTGTTATCTCACTATGGTACTTTCAATTGAATGATTATGTCCCTTTGAAAGCTAAGAACATCAGGCACTGTCCTTAGTCGTTCTTATGTATTAATTGAATCCTTAAAACAGCCTAATACTCTAAGGGTTTGGGGTAAACACTAAAAGCATCACTTGGACATCAGGACAACAGATTTTTTTTTTTTTTTTTTTTTTTTTTTTGCATTACGCGGGCCTCTCACTGTTGTGGCCTCTCCCGTTGCGGAGCACAGGCTCGGGACGCGCAGGCTCAGCGGCCATGGCTCACGGGCCCAGCCGCTCGGCGGCATGTGGGACCCTCCCTGGCTGGGGCACGAAGCCGCGTCCCCTGCATCGGCAGGCGTACTCTCAACCACTGCGCCACCAGGGAAGCCCAGGACAACAGATTCTGATTTTGGACAACAGACTGATTTTGTAGCATTCTGCAGGGCCCTGTTTGGAGGCACTCTGCATCAATAAAAAGACCCTGCTCCAGCAGAGGGCGCTACAGCCTATTGCTCTGTCTTCATAAAGCATGAGATTCATCTAGCACAAACAGGTAGTCTGAGCCAGCTTGCACCAGACGATCTGGAACAGTCACTCAAGGCCATTTTTGGACAAACCTGCATATCATTCCACATATCCCTATTCTTTAGACACTATTATTATACCCATTAAGAGATGAAGAAACCAAGACACAGAAAGGTGAGACAGTGTGCCCAAGATGGCTTCAGAGGCTCTGTGCGGCCTCATCACTTTAGTATCTGCCTTCCTACCATGCTGGGAGAGTGCAGCAGGCAGCAACACCCTGCCCCAGGGGAAATGCGGAGACTGGGTCTGGTAAGTGCTGGTGACCAGACAACTCCCCGCCCCACCCCCACTGTCATCCAATCCTAGAGGGCAAGAACCAGGGTGTGAGGACTTGATCTGAAGTCAAAGTCTGCAGCCCTTCACCAAGGTGAAGATCAACTGGATAAGAACTGAAAATGAGGCAAACAAGTTCGATGTCCCAAAGTTTACTTGCAGCTTGTTAGTCTATATACCCTTAGAATCTGACCCTGCTACCACACCAAAAGCTGCTGCAGCTGTCCTTGTAGTTATACACAGATTAGTTGTTGCATTTATGACCTGGGGTCAGATTCAAAGAAAGAAGGTATCCTGAGCTATATGAGCTTATGACTTATTAGGAAAAAATCGTAGAACAGGAATAGTCACACTTTGAGAGCTCTTCAAAATACCATTTTCTACCTCAAGTAAAACCTCAGTAAAAGTACTGAACTTATATAAAATTTGCTAAGAGGTGGCAGTACAGCCTGTTACAAATTTCAAAAACATCAGGAGACTTGAATTCCAGTTCTAGTTAATAGTGCCCTTGGTAAAGTAACTTCACCTCTCCAGGCCCCAGTTTCACATCATAAAACGAGGATGTTGGATTGGCTGATTAACCCTGGTGTTCTAGGGGGAAAAATAAACATCTTACTCTTCTAATAAACATGTGTGATCAAACAGACCTGGAATGATTTCAACCTACAAATGTCAACTGTCAAGATGCAAAGAGGGGGCTCCCCTGGTGGCGCAGTGGTTGAGAGTCTGCCTGCCGATGCAGGGGACACGAGTTTGTGCCCTGGTCCGGGAAGATGCCACGTGCCGTGGAGTGGCTGGGCCTGTGAGCCATGGCCGCTGAGCCTGCGCGTCCAGAGCCTGTGCTCCACGACGGCAGAGGCCACAGCGGTGACAGGCCCGCGTGCCGCAAAAAAAAAAAAAAAAAAAAAAAAAAAAATGCAAAAAGGTCCTTTAGACATTCTGGTCCCAATCTGAGAGTTGCCTGTAGTGCACACCTTCAGTGGATTCATTCAATGATCAGAGGAAACCTCCATTCTAGCGAGGAATCTCAGCACTTATTTCCCATAGGCAAAGCCTCCAGGAAAAGTTGTCTGAATCAAAAAGGAAAACAGTTGATCAAAATTAAATATTGCCAAGTTGCAGCCCATGGAATACAGAGAGGATTCTTCTCTCACATTTTTAATCAGAGGCCAGAATAATAAATAAATAGGTAGCACCTACTACTCATATCATTGAATGTGCTCTCTTAGTGTCAAAAGTGATCAGACCCTCCTTTAATCAATACTTTTCCTTTCCAGATCTCTCTCTGAATCTAAGTGTGGCCACAATTCAAATAGTACCATCAGGGACTCAAGAAGGTTTTAACTGAGAAAGGCCTCTCAGAGAGGCCACTTAATTTGGGAAGCTATTCCCAGATTAAATCATTCTCTGACCAGCCCATAGGTGTCTGGATAACCAGATTGATTCTCTTATTTCTTGATTTTTTTTTAAGAAAGCCAAATGTCATTAGAAGCCTTTCAAAGTTAATAAGACCATCTCAAGAAGAGTTCAGAAGAATCTACTCAGAAATTCATTAACTGTCAATCCTTTTATATACATAATAGATAAAAATTGATAGCAATAATTAAATTTTAATTAGGAAAACGCCTAATGATAGATTTCACAGTCTCTTTTAAATGCCATATATGTATGCATTCATTCATTTATTCAACAAATATTTCTGAGTGCTGAATATGTGCCATGCCCCACACTAAGCATAAAAGAAATGCATGAAAATATACACACGACCTACCTAACTTATTCACAGGACAAAATGTGGTTCCTAAGAAAATGTTTATAGAGTTTGCTATTCACCAAACATCTCATGCCATCAGGGTATTCTCCGTCTGCTTTGCAAAGACTAGGATCTGGAAAATAATATCCAAGTTTGATCTCAATTTCATGGACTGAGCAAATATACTCCCTGTCCAGAAAAATCGGTTCTGGCTTCCGAAAGCCTGTGTGCCTTGGAAGATTTTGAGTTGATTAGCAGGAACTGTGCTATTTTGGGGCCGAAACCATTTCTGCTTCAAATAGCATAAAGTTGTACCCCAGGAATGGGGAAAATGCCAAAAGTAATTTCCAGCATTCCAGAAGATTAAGAAATTGAAATCCAAATATTTGGGGTAAAAGCAAGTGTATAATAAATGTTTATCCAAAATTTTATACAAGAATATTATTATCTGCATGCGCCAATGTCTGGGTTTCACACCCATTCTTTCTTTTTCCATATAATCAAATGGTACATACTATTCCCAAAGCAAAATATGCAAGAAGCTGTTTTCTTTTGAGCCTCTTTATTACAGATATACATTCTTTTGTCCATCTTTCCAGATGCTCTGAACCCCGTAATGGGCAAGAATCCCAGTGGCCATTTGCTTTCTACTATTTTACACATGGGAGAATAGGAAGTTCTGAGGGGTCTTGCCGAAAGTCGCCAAATTAGTGACAGAGAAGTGAACAGGCTAGACCTGTAACTTCAGATCCCTGACTCTCCACTCAGAACTGTTTCTAAGGCATCATCTGACTGCATTCTAAGGCATCATTTGACAGTAGCTATTGCAGCTAGAGACTTGAAAGAAAGATGGCTCAGTCTTCTCCCTCAAGGAGTAGAAGAGATTATTGCAGAAGAAAGTGTGTTCGTATAACTCTCCTTTCAAGGGCTTCCTTTTGCTTCCTTGGTTCTTTAACAAAAAAGTAGTGACGCTTTGATTCATGCTCTACAGTTCTCCTTATGGTGTATCTTCCAAATCAGCCTCCCTCTAGCATTAATAAGAAAAACAACGTGAAATACAGCAGAGTCACTGGTAGTGGACTTGCCTGAGCCCTGCCTCTTCCTTCAGGACTTCTTAACTGTCTTTTACATTAAGTTGTAAAAAATGTACCTTTAATCACCACCATCCCCTTTAGGATTTCAAAGGAATGGCCTAGCAGTTCATCTTAGAGATGCAAACTGTTCCCTGACTCGCTCGTTTATCTCAAGTGACATGTAGAAAGTTCCCTGGCAGCTGCTCAGAGGAACAAAGGTGAAACCTCCAGTTAAGAATGACTTACGTGCACTCCTCCAGCCGAGAGTCGCTCTGTTTTGTTACCTCCTTTGCCCTGCTTTAAGAGGTGGGAGCCTCTATACTCAAAATTCATTTATTCCTGTTAAGGGTAGTTATCTCAATTTTTGATGATGCCTCCAGCTATCGAAGAGATGATGCCAGGAAGATGTTTCTCTCCACTCAGGAAGAAAATATGAGGGACTATATATGACACAGATTGGGTCTCAGTTCATAAACAAAGCAAATTAGTAAGCCTCTTTAAAGCACAAGATTCAAATTTAAACTTCCCGACAGGCTATGCTTTTATGTCTTTAAATCTAAATGGCAGTGGAGATATAGAGTAAAGAACTATGAAGGCAACTTTTGTGATATCAAGTTACCACGTTTATTAGAAGAGATAATTACACTACGCTGGGTGAATGGGTAGCCTCTGAGATAAGGTTCCATCCCATCTCTCTCTCTTTCTCTGCCTCTATCTCTATCTCTGTCTCTGTCTCTACCTCTCCTATCTTTCCTAGCTGAACTTCTTTAAAAATTGTCACTGCCCCCACTGACTCCTGAATGAACACACTGCCATTTGACTTTGGTCCACACCACTTCTTTAAAACTGCTCTCTCCAGGATCAGTAACATCATCCTTGCTGCTAAATCCCATAGACATGTTTCAATCCTTCTCTCATATAATGGGGGCATTATATAGGAACTTCCCTTAACCTTGAACCCTGGGGGAACTTGCCTTAATCTCCTTTAATTCTATGGCCACCCTTCCAGAGTGAAATCCTGAATCCAACCTCTGTTTTCCATCTCAGGGTAGTACATCTATTGTCTCTTGAGAGAAAGATGCAACAGGAGGAGGCACTAGCTTCTAAATAGGTAGCAGCAAGTATGGGCAAAGGGGCCTGGCCCATTAATACTAAGTGAAATAACTCAGGGTTCTAGAGAAGTTAAATACGTGGGTGTCCTCAGATTTAAACAGCCACTTTGAAAGAAAAACACATTAAAAGAAAATTTGGTTTTAGAAAGTGGGAAGGATGTGAAACTGAAATTCCTTTTAGAGAAGCATTTCCCAAGTAATTTGGGGGTTTTCATTTGTTTGTTTGTTTTTAATCTTGTTATGGTTTCTAAGGTATATATAGACTTAAGCTAAATGACTTGGATTATTGCATTTCCAAGCTGTTCACAGCCCACTTCTAAATACGATGAATAAATCCTAGAACAATCATGAAAGGAGTTTCAAAAATGATAAAACTATGTGAGATTTTTTAAATCTCAAGAAAAAATAAAATAAAAAGTGAAAATGGGCTCATCGGTCTCTACTCCCTGATTCTGATATAATTATAACTTTTTGGAAAAGTTTTGCAAATTATGCTCATGGCGTGCTCGGCATCTCACAATTCTCTTATGGTGAAGGGAAAATGGTCTTTTGTAAAGTATAAATTCTGCTATTATACTCACTCAATTGCTTGTGCCTTCTAGAAATTTTTTTGTGCCAGAAACTGTCAGGGACAAAGGATACAAAAATTTGTAAGGCCTACACCTGCCTCTGGGAAGTCTCAGTATAATGGGATGAAGAGATGTTTAAATACATCCTTGCCGTCACTGCATTAGGAGTATGCCCTAGATTGGCGGGGGTAGGAGAAAGGTGTGACCAATTTCACTATCAATTAAATTTAACAAGATACCAGCTCTATTTTTTAATGGAAATAGTTTCAGCTATTTTGCGTTTTATTATAATGTTTGCTATTGGGTTTTGGTAAAAAGAATCTATCATACTTAAACAGTTTCCTTTATTTCTAAATTACTTGGAATTTTTATTAGAAATGACTTTAATTTTACGATGGCTTTCAGGCATCTATTCATATAATCATTGACTTTCTTCATTTAATTTGTTGATGTAATAAATTACATTGATAGATTTCCTAATATTGAACCACCCTTATGGTCTTAGAATAAACTCTACTAAGTCTATATTATACAGTTCTCATAATATGCAGCTGGAATCAATTTATATGCTATACAGAATTTTTATATCTATATTCATATAGAAAATTATAGTTTTTCCTTTTTTATAATATATTGATCAACTTTTAGTATTCAAGTTATGCTAGCTTTATAAAAAGAATCAGGAGGCCTTTGCTCCTTTTCTATGGTCTGGAATAATTTGAATAACATCGAATTTTTTTATATTAAAGGATAGATAAAATTTTGAAAAACCTATATATGTTCTTTCTTTCACAACTCATCTCTCAATTTGGAATAAAAGAAATTTCAGGAGACTACAGAATGTATACATTATTTCGGGAATTGTTTAGTCATTCTATAGATGCATTTGTCATAGGTTGGATTTTCTGAAATAGACTGTGTGATGGAGACCTGAGTGCACGGAATTTATTGGGAAGTGCTCTTGGGAGCACTGACCTGTAGAAGAGTGGAGGAAGCAGGATGGAGCATGGAGAGGGAAGCTGAAAGGAGTAGGGGCACTAGAGCTAGGATGGCCCTCCAGGGTTGTCCTTCGTATTACCCAGTGTTCTCCAGAGAGACAGAACCAACAGAAGATACATGTATCACCTACCTCCAATAGGAAGGAAAGATAGCTAGATAGATGGAGATTTATTTATTATAAGGAAGAACTGGCTCATGTGATTATGAAAGCAAAGAAGTCTGCAAGCTGGAGGTCCAGGAAAGCTGGTGGTGTAGTTCTGGACCGAGAAGGTCTGAGACCCAGGAGAATTGATGGTGTAAGTCCCAATCCAAGAGCAGGAAAAGACTGATGTCCTAGGTCAGCAGTCAGGGAGAGAGAGAGGATTCTCCGTTCCTCCACCTTTTTGTTTTATTCTGACTCAACAGACTGGATGATGCCCACCCACACTGGGAAGAGCAATCTAGTTTCCTCAGCCCACCAATTCATATGCTAATGTCTTCTAGAAACATCCTCACAGACAGAACTGCTAATGGGCAGGGAATCTCACCTTGGGTGAATCAGCTCCTGCAGGCCAAGGACAAGTCTGCGGGAGAGACTCAACTGTGAGCTATCCTCAGCCAACACTTGCAACGACTGAGGGAATGAGCACATGTTGGTCCTGAATGGGTGGGTCTGAGTGGTGCACCACTATATCCACTGCACTTGCTTTAGTTGGACTAAAACTTTCACTTTGTCCGCTTAGAACAAATATTAGCATGAATCAATAATTTCCAGGTTTTCTAAAACTTCCTTATGCCTTTATGGAAACTATCATGTCACAACTTTATCTGGAAACTTGGATGCTCAGTGGACTTTAGCATGGTAATTTTCAAAGAGGACCACTATAAGTACATGAACAATTTTTCCAGTTGGCAAATACAATAATTTTTGCATTCAGGAATGAGAAGTTTTGGCCTCTCGGATGAGAGTTTCTCTCCTCACAACTTCATCTCATCTCACAAGTATACAGCAGTCATTGTAAAATGTCTGCAATTTGTTATACTATTGCTTTAACATTTCCTGCTTCATTGATCAAATAATGTTCTTCAGGGTTACAGAATTCCATATAATATTGTGCCACCTAATGTGTCCATTTTTTTAAGGTAAACTGTAAGAAAATTATGGTAAATATAGTATATCACTTTGATATCTACCTTATTTACTCAAGAAAATCACATTTCTTACCCTACTATGAGAACATCATTTATTACCCGGGGGTTCAATGTTCTCTAAGATTTGCTCTCTATCTAATTAGTTTTATAATCCAATGTCCTAACTCATGCCTTCCCACCTACCTCTCCCCTAACCTGAATCAAGCTAGGTGCAATGTGCTTATGTACACTGTAATATATTTCACAAGTGCTGTCTTGATCTACTTTTGAAGTCATATCTAAAAATTCTCAATTCCCCTTCATGGGCAGTTTGCTAAGCTGCACACCAAACACTTTGCTTACCAGGCTCCCACTCTCCAGGGCCACTAGGCATACACGCCAACCGCACCCCCTTATGAGGCTTCCACATTCCCAGGCCAGGTACTAAACAATTAAGGAAAGCCTCCATGCTCCAGAGCCATGTAATTATTCAAATTAGTCAATCCTCTAGGAAGCCTGCAAAACCTAGTTACCACACCCACTCTGCTTGCTACGCACAAACCCCACCCAGAGCTTAGCTTGTGTTACCCTGTCCCCTGGTGCAACCCTTTGTGTGGCCCTACAAACAGCCTTCTCTCCTTGTAGCTGTAAGTAACAAAGAGCTCTGCCTTTCATCTACTCCAATGTCAGTGTATTGTGCCCAGCCACCAAAAGAATCTTTAAGTTTGATAACACACACTCTTTTGCTTGTGCATTCGCTTCTCCGCCTCCAGACATTTACTTATCCTGTTTTCCCCTAGTGTGACATCCTACTACCTGCCCTTCATCCTCAATTGTGAATAGCCTGTCATTTTTATTCAGAGGGAGATCTGAAATTCTGTTTGCAGGGACACTTTTCCATGTCTATGTTCCTCATCTGTCCTCTTGCCTTTCTTTGGGCCACTGTTAAGGCACACATCCCTTTGTTTTATATTACAGTGCTTTATGGGCAGATCTGTTGTCTTTACCATTTAATGCAATATCTGAAAACACTACAGTATTTTAGTTTCTTTGACTGCCCCACAGTCTCTGGCATGAAGTCTATTATAAGGCAGCGCCCTCAACACATGTTTATTGAATTCACTTTGTTGGAGCGCTGCTATGCAACTTCAATCCTGGCTGAAAGTGACAAGCCACGTTCCTGCCATTCTGATGCTCCTTTCTTCTGCCCCACTCTGGTGCAAAGTGGAAGGTTGCAGGGGTGCAAATGAAGAGGATGGAGGGAAAGCAAATGCTGAAATGAAGGTCTACAGTTCCTGCCCCAGTGGAAAGGGGTAAATAGAAGCAAAGCAAAAAGAACACTAAATGACCAAAATACTTCATGACAGTTTCCTTATAAGGACACACAGAAGGTGAACAACAAATATCTGTTGAATGTAACAACCAGGTTTCAGAACCCTAAATTGACTGTTCCAGGATTAGATCACATATCGTTTGAGTTGCATGAATATGGAGGACCACACTGGACCAAAATTTTTCCTATTGCAGTTAATCTGCTTCTTTGAATTATTCACATGGTAATTAAGTTCACTTGGCCCCTAATTGCATAAGATATTGTTTTAAAGACAAAACCCTTTTTTCTTTATAATTCATGAGTTGTGGGATTTTTTTTTTCCCCTGGAAGATTCTTTGAAGTCTTATTCTAAAATAGTTTCTTGAGTTAAAAAGAAAAAGAAAAGAAAACATCTAATAAAATGTTCTCTCTTGAATTACAATTAATTTAAGATACAGGGTGCTTAACAGATATCTCTAAGGAAAAGATGGTTTGGTTTTGTTTTTAATGCAAAGTACTATTTGCACTGGCAGATTTGTGTAACTACCACATGGCTAATTAAATGAATTTAATGACAAAAAGCATGTATATTCAAAGTAATAAAAAGCTACACTGAATGTGGACAGCTCTCAGCCTGGCTATCCTTTCTGTTCTCCTTCTCTCAGTGTGCCTGTCTGTCTGTCTGTCTCTCTCTTTTTCCTCTTTCTCTCTCTCCCTACCTCTACCTCTAAAGACATCTCTCTCATTCCTTACTTTCTTCCTATTACCTACTCTTCTCCCCATCCTGTAGTCTAATTCTGGAGGCAGCCAATCAAATATGCTCAGCTCATGACCATCTGATCTACTGAACCCTATCATTTTTCAAGGTCATCTCCTGGGTTTGGGCTGCCTTAAGTCTAAAGCACACTCCGGATCCAGACCTTCCCTGCACAAAGAACAATCCAGTCCTGCTCTCCCAAGTCATGGCTGTTGACAAAGCAGTTGAAACTAGAAAGGGATGCTGAGTGACAGACAAATTCAGCCAACAATCATTCTTATCTTCCATTTTTCCATGACGGAAAATAGGAGCTGAAAACTTACAGTGAGTCTAGGTTTCAAAAATTTATAATTGGGACTTCCCTGGTGGTCCAGTGATAAAGAATCCACCTTACAATGCAGGGGATGCGGGTTCGATCCCTGGTCAGGGAACTAAGATCCCACATGCTGCGGGGCAGCTAAGCCAGTGCACCACAACTACTGAGCTCACGCACCTCAACCAGAGAGCCTGCTTGCCGCAAACTACAGAGCCCACGCACCCTGAAACCCGCGCACCACAACTGCACAGCCCACGTGCCCTCGAGCCGGCACACCACAAATAGAGAAGAGAAAACCCACACGCCACAACTAGAGAGAAGCCTGTGCACCACAACGAAGCGCCCATACGCCACAACGAAAGATCCCGCATGCCTCAACTAAGATCCCGCGTGCCGCAACTAAGACCCAACGCAGGCCAAAATGAATAAAGTAAATAAATAAATAATTAATAAACCTTTAAAATAATTCTAATCAAACTGCACAAATCTTGGTCTTTGGTTTGGACTTTGGCAGGACTTCAGGATGAGTCAAACCAATGGATATTTAATAACCATCTGTTTCTTCCCAGCACTTAGCCTCATGTTCGAACACGTCTAGAAAACAAGACAGAACTCCAGAACTGTACAAGAGCTTAGGAATTCTTTTTATGCTATAAAGGAGAAAAATTGAAACCTGGAAAACTTGGATTTATGTAGAAGACCTGGCTCTTGCCTTAGAGAAATTTTTTTTTTTTTTTAAAGAAGATGTTGGGGATAGGAGTTTATTAATTAATTTATTTATTTTTGCTGTGTTGGGTTTTCGTTTCTGTGCGAGGGCTTTCCCTAGTTGTGGCAAGCGGGGGCCACTCTTCATCATGGTTAGAGAACTTTTAAACCTAGTTCATGATACAAGACATAGTCCTTGACACAGCTTTTTAAAAAAAAAAAACTCTGAGCAAACTTTAATCGATTGCTACATTGATTAAATTTTGAAGCTGGAAAGAAACATCATGAAAACAGCATCTCACATAAGGAGATCCAACATAGCACAGTGGTTTGGAGACAGGCTTAGGCTGGGTTTGAATTCGGGCTCTACCACCTACTTGCTCTGTAACTTGGGTGAGTCACTTTACCTCAGTATCTTCATCCATGAAATGGGAATAATAATAATAATACCTGCCTTACAGGGCTATTTGGAGGACTAAATGAGTTAATATTAATAGCACATTTAGAGCAATAGTTGCTCTTATTAACAGTGTTATGACTCCAGATATCATTGTGGAGGGAAATCCCTCTCACAGAGAGATGAGTTTGATGGCTTCTGGCATAAACCAGAAAGCCTATGATGAGGTGTGAATTCAGGACCACGCAATAAGGAATCCCAGGCAGTGCACCAAAAGAGGGATAAATACATGGTAACTGAGCAGCTCTAGGGGCTGAAATAGAGTGAAGAATTAAAGGTGAGCCCACGAGTCTTTAGCAATTTTGGAGAAATAAATGTTAAGCACTAGACAGTGTATGTTTTCACAACTTTGGAATGAAAATATCCTTTAACATCATTTATCTAAGACACCCATCCCCACAAAGATTCACAGATTCCACCACTTCTCATTATCTCTCACAGTCTCTCACTCCCAGGGTTCAGTATTACTTGGTTCTTTTCATTCCTCACTTGCACATCCAACAACATCCTCATCAAAAATTCCCCTAGGTGTCTTTTTGCCTCCCAGCTTACTTTGCTCACTCCATTTCCCTAAAATTCCCACTAGTTCCCACCACACCTGGCAGAATCTGTATTACAGGTGTCAGAATAACCACATACAGTGTCACCACACTTGACTGCACAATGACCCAGCAGAGAGTGTTAAAATCCCATCTCAGTGCCCCCTAGTGTGGTGTTGAGACTGCAGCGTGTGCATGTGTGAAGCAAGATGTGAAGCAAGAAGCTTTCTTACCTCCAAACACAAGACTTGGTGTATGAGCCACTGCTTCGATCCTCCCCTCCACTCACTTTATGCATCCCCTCTGAAGCTCTCTTTTCAAAAAAAACCATTGGGAGATGGGGCCCAGCCAGGGATCTGTGAGGATCAAAGGAAAGTACAAAGGTGAAATTTGCCTACAGCCCTTTTCCTGTTTAAGGGGCCAGTCTCCCACAGGCTTCGTTCTCTTCATATTTCTCTTTCTTTGTCTTTCCCTACTTACTGAATTTGTTCCTGTATAGTTAGAAATAAATGCATAAATCCAGAAAATGAAAAAAAAAGAAACATCTAGTACAAACCTTTAATTTCTATGGATTATGAAATATAGGTCCAAAGATGTTTAAGCGACTTTCTCAAAGGCCCCAACTTTCGATATTCATCACAGATGTGAAAACAGCTTATTATCCTCTATTGCTCAGAATCTAGTACATACTGGCCACCATAAACTTACTGTATGACATCTCAAACTATCTCATAACCACCCCATGAAGTGGATATTATTATTCCCTTTCTACAAATAAGGAGTCTGAAGCTCAGAGAGGTGATCTATCTACTAAGAGTCACTCAACTAGTAAGTAGTGGAGATGAGTTTTAAGCCTAGGTCTTCCAACTCTTGCCATTATATTGAACTTCTACCACTTCTAGTGCCAGGACGTGGCTGGACTTAGGTCAATATCTACATATTCTTTTCTCCTATATCTGTACATCATTCAGGACTCTTATTCATTTGTGTAATTTTTCATTTGATCGGCATTGTCAACATATAAAATGAGAGTGCCTGGATACTGGCCACTCCCTCCAGTGGCCCTTGTCTCTTTTACAATCCAGCCACTCTTTGTTGGAATTCTGTTGGCATTCGTTAAATATGCTTTGGTCTACAAGTAACAAATGACCCAGTTCTCAGAGGCTTAAACCATGAGGGTAGTTGAATTAGGCTGGTATGGGCTCAAAGATTGGTGAGAACAATTCAGAATTGGCTAGTTTCATTTTACTATGCCCTTCACTTACTACCAAATTGGCAAAAATATTTTTTAAATGTACACGAACCCAGGGAGACAAGTTAGCAATTCTCCAATGCCTCCCCTCCCCTATTTCTCAAGAGTATTTCCAAATTTGGTGTCAAAGGATGGTGCCAATACAAGGAAACCACTAACTTAGAGGAAATCAGAATTGTCTGCTCACTGCCATTTAGCTGGGAGAGAGGGTAACTACCACACAAAATGGTCTGCCCTGCTATCATATAAGGAAATTCTTGCTGCCCCAATTAGTTATTTCCATGTTCTATTTCTCACTGCATTATCAAACCTACAATATCTTACCCAAGAGCAACCATGGTGTAAGTCAGCAGATCAATAATGTCTTCCAAAAGCCAGACTCCAAACAAACCAGACTTTTTACAAAATTAAACTCTATCAGTCTCTACGTATATGCTTTTTATCTCTTGTTTGTCACTTCAAGGTCACACGAGCTGCCCCATACAGATCCAATCATCACTTCATCACACCAGCATACCGAGCAGGGGAAAATGGGCAAAGGGGACAAACTTCCTTCTGTAAATCCTTGCATTTTATCTGAACAGGAAAATATTTCACAAATGCTCCCTAGCAGACTTCCTACTGACAGGTTATTGGGCAGAAATGAGTCACATGATCACTTCTGGCTGCAGTGGTGTCTGGGAAAATCTGACAAATGGGAAACAAGCTCCATGACTCACTTAGACATGTGAGTCAAGGCTGACTCAATCCTTAGGCAGGGCACTTGACCTTTCTGACCAAAATGCAGGTTTGCTTAACAAGGAAGTTGAGGGGAATGGCTGTTGGTTACATACTAACAATGTCTGCCATACAGACAGTACATATAGCATGACTAACATTTTTTTGCATGATTTATGACTTGGGGGAGAGAACCCGTTTGTTTACACAATCTTAAATTAAGCAATAGCTCCATCCTGTCAAACGTTTTCTCTTGATCCAGCTTTACAAAGCAACCAAACTCTCTCTTAATTTTTCTGTTTTGTTATTTGTTTTAAAAACACTGAAAGGTCTACAGTTTTCATTGCCCAATTTTGTACTTTGCTATGAGTCATTTTGCTGGTTACCATTATAAAAGGCCTTGCAATCAAATGCCCAGCAAAAACAAACAAAAAAAACTTATTAATGCCCAATGCCTGATGTCACCTCTTACCCTTCATTTTTAGGCTAAATAATTGATGGCTCTTGTACCAAGCCTGCAGGTGACAAGTCTTCCAGAGGCTTTCCTATAGCAGTGGGCAAATCTCTAATTCAAATCAGCACAAGCACATTCTTTCCTTACGGGTTTATGTTTTTGAATTTTTCTTCTCTCTGACACTTACTTTGACCTTTAGATCTTTATTTTTTCCTGCTAATCAAGAGCAACCCAAAGTGAATTTCCAAATATTCCTTTGCTTCCTCTCTTCTTCCTTCTTCCCTAAATGAATCTAAAGAATAAATGATTTTTGTTCCTGACTTTATCTAATATTATTTTTCCTCCTTTTTCTCTTTTCCAACTACCTCCCGATTATTCCTGAGTATTTAATGATCCTTACCTAATTGAGAACTCCTCTTATTCAAAATTCAATTATATACGGACTGTGAGTCATAAATTCAAAATTAGTGGACTTCCGTTGTAGTCACCATGATTTGTAGCAAATATTATACATGCAAAATGCCATGACATTTTTTTTGTCTCTATACAAATGTTTAATGCAAGTCATTAAAATTATGAAGGTGGACACAAACGAAGGACATAGGGAGAAATCCTGAAAAATTTATAAGGCGTGTGGCCTGATAAATGTCAATTAATTACACAGAACTAATAATTAATAATTTAAAGTATAATGAAAATGGGATTGTACTAGTGTTAGGTTCAGCTGTGAGTAACAGAGACCTTCAAAATATAATAACTTAATGTAGAGAATGTATTTCTCTCCCACTGCTTTTAGCTCACTAGCTCTAACTTGGTCAGGTAGCCAAAGGGAGTCTATAAGGAAGGCTAAGAAAGGGAGTACCTTGGCCCAGTGTCACTGTGCTCAGCTAGCCAAAGGGAAGGAGGTGTCAGGGTATACAAGGGAATATACAGTCCTCTAGTTTGATGGTTATGCTTAGCTAAAAACTTGCAATTGATTACTTAAGAAGAAGAGAAGTATGACAATGGGGAGATCACCGACAATCTCTCCTGCATCACTGCGACTCTGTGAACTGAACATAAAACATGTTTTCAGTGCTTTCACAGTTTTACTCCAATGCGCCACCTTCCAATCCATGCATTCTCAGCAGGGTGATATGGCTCCCAAGGGAGTGAAATTGGTTCTTGCAAGGGGAAAAGCAGGGCAAAAAAAATCTTACTCTTACTATGTATAAAACACAGAAATATATATACAATACATAACAGATATACAGTGTAACTGTGGTATTAAAATTTCATGGGGGAGGCTTCTAGAAAAAAAAATCTCAGAAGGCTCTTTGAATGGTGGGGGGTAGGGGGAAATACTGAAAAAAAGTTGAAAGACATTGTTCTAACCTAACAGAGGAGTTTTCAGAAACACAACTCAAGGTCAAAGAAAGAAACATGTGCCTTTTGGCAAAGCTCCTTTTTAGTATTTTACATATATATACATGGTTATATAACACAAAAAATAGAAAGGACATGTAATTTCAAATTGTACTGACCATTCATTCAGCAATTATTTTTGAGTACATACATGTGAAAAAATATGCTGGGTGCTGGGGACACAGCCAAGAACAGAACAGACACTTTTGCTCTCATGGGGTTTACAGGCTACTGGAGAAGGCAGATGATAGACACTGATGCAATGACAAGGTCAAGTGCCCAAGGCCTCTGAATTCGAACCTTCTTCATGACTTCCTTGCCAAGTGACCTGGGAAAATTATTACCCTCTATAGGCCACAGTTTCTGCCACCTAAGGTCCACCTAACAACATTTTTGTAAGGATTCAAGATGAAACTGAATACATTATGACCATTATGACCATGTCTGGTACATACTAGGTGCTTAAGAAAATAGTATCATTCATATTATTATCTGGTGGTTTCCTCCTACATATTTTGGCTGAATCCAAGTTTTTCTCCTACCTTAAATTTGACTAATTGTGTCCACTCATTGCTTTTTCCTCCTTTACCCTTCAACTCATCCTGTTAATATTTTCTGATGGCTCCAGGACTAGATTTTTCATTTGGGGTTACACATGGTCTAAAAGGCCTAAGGCCCAGAAAATCCAGGACATATGATCATCCATACTATTTCATCTATTCATTCAAAATGTACACGGCACACCTACTACATGCCAGGAACTATGTTAGGTTAGGCGTAAGGAGGCTGGAAAGAACAAAACGGACCCATCCCTGTACCTGAAAAATGATGAACATTTGTAAGTATGAAAAGAGTAATAGAAAGACTATATGCTGCAGGAACATTTGAAGATCTTGCCTGATGAGAAAAGTCTCCTCTGAATGATGAAGGGATCTGATGAAGGCAGGGAAAACACATTTCAAAAAGAGGGAATGGGGTGTACACATCCATGACATGAGATGGAACAGAGAATGTTGGAAGGATGTCCAGTAAGAACGGAGCACAGAGATGCTAATCATGTTGGGGCACTGGCCTCACTGTCTAATTGCTACCACGTTCCCACTCTTCCTGTCCTTTTTCCTATTTTAATTCTGTCTCTCACTAAAATTCCAAAGCTGCCCCGAAAGGAGCTCAACTTTGTCTCTGTCTTTCTCTCACTTTGTCTCTCTGTCTCTCCTCTCAGTTTCTCTCTCTCCTCTCAGTTTCTCAGTTTCTCAGTTTCTCTCTCTCTCTCTCTCTCTCTCTCTCTCTCTCTCTCTCTCTCTCTCACACACACACACACACACACACACACACACACACAATTAATCGGAACACCACCACCACCACCACCACCACTGAATGAATCAGAATCTGCATTTGAAAAGCTCCTCAGGTGATTCACATGCACAATAAAGCTAGAGAAGCCTGCTTGGTCTAAAGCAAAAACCCAGGGTTATACCTCGCCCTAGGCTCTGTTACGACCACCCTGATCTCCCATTTGTTTTCTTATTGTGGCTTACATTCCTCTAAGAACTAGACAATCTGATCCTTTGATGACATGGTTTGTCCAAGAAAGGTTCCAGTCTCCTGAAAAGTGGGGTGGTGATATGAGACCACAAAGAAAAGCATTTTGATGTCATCCCATCCCACATCCCAAACTTACACACTATTCTCTTTTACTTCCTATTTTAAATAGTTTTTTCTTTTGGGTGTGTTTAGATTTTGTCAAGTTAAATTTCTCTCCTGCTCTTCCTAAAATGAACTTTCTAGCTCTGGAGTGTGTTATGTAAGGCTAGACATCTTCATTCCTATGTTCTTAAAGCAAGTTTTGAAATAATTTATTTTGTATGCTATTTTGCGTGTCATCTCCCAAGTCTCTCAACCTTCTAAGCAATGTGCTATAGTATAACCTAGACATATTTTTTCCTAATATACGGGAAGGATCCTATAACTCTTCTTTTTTTTTTTATCCTATAACTCTTTAAATATATTTCCTTGCTTTGTGCCAAGGTGCCATATCTTATCATCATATCTACTTGATGCACCCGTAGTCTGCCTCTCCCCTACTGAAATCACCCCCATTCATCTTCCTGCTGGAATTTCAAAGAACATACATACCTGCAGGATACAGTAAACACGTAAGAGGATAATAAACAGTGGGCATTTTTTATTCAGGGACTGGAGCAACTCTCTTTCCTGCTCCAACGCCCACTTGCCTGGAACTTCTGTCATGGAAATCCTCTCTTCCCATAGCCGGTGTGTTCAGAACAGAGGGTGGGATCACTACCCCATTTTCAGGCACCCTCCTCCCTCACTGGTGTTACACGCAGAGCTGCCACTGTCTCCACAGACTTTTCTCAAACTCGCCTCAATCTAAGGCCTTAAGCTTCTTACTATGTAAGAACTGGGTTTATTTAGACCTTCTACTCTCTACTCAGGATTCACCCTTCCATTAAAACTGCTCCCAATTACAATATCCTTATTCACTCTTTGCCCACTTACACTTTATCCCTTTGCACTCTTCAGCTGGTATTTGTGGTCGTCATAAGGGCTTCCTTGTATTGGTCACAGAGGGAGATGAGTCGTTAGCAAAAAGAACAATTGACATCTATGGAGTGCTGACTGTGGTCCAGACACTATGCCAAGAAATTTACATTTTTTATCTTATCCTCTGCATAAGCCCTTGATCAGGGATCTATGCCCCAAAGTGCTAGCTCTGGAGTCTAACTCCATGGGTTTGAATTCCAGCTCCACCACTTACTATCTATGAGACTTAGGGCCAGGCACCTAAGCTTTCTGTACTTCAATTTCCTTTTCTATAAAATGAGAATAATGATAGTACCCACTTCATTGTTATTAAATATTATTAAAGTCTGTTGCATGTAAAATGTTTAGAACAGGGCCCAACTCAACCAATTTTAATTACTGATACTATTACTATCACCATTTTACATATGAGAAAAATAAGGCACGAAGAAATTTTATAACTTGCCCAGGTTACCTAGGTGTTGGTTATTGACAGAACAGGCACTTTGCTCTGAAGTGTATGCAGCCAGAAGGAATTCAGGAACTAAACCATATAACTTCAAAGAGACAGTGGAAGAATCCAACTGTGTAGTCAAGGCTAGACACTTAATGGTGTGGCACAGGAAGTGCTCAGAGAGGGATTACACATCTGAACAGTGCGAAGCCTCTTTCTGAGGCTTATTACACAAGCTATCTCTCTGCTACCAAACACCAGGGAAAAAGAAAAACCCTCGCACAGAGGGACACAGAGAAGAACACACTTCTAGAAAGTATACATTTAGAACAATGCTGCACACTCAGAAATTCTGATCTGCACAGACTTGTGCAGTATCGAACAGGAACAAAAATAGCTAAATCTTACCTATACATTCATCTATTCAACACATATTTACTGAGTACCTACTATGTGCCAGATAAGGTTCTAAGTGCTAGACACAGCAGAGACACAAGCCCCTGCCTCCATGGAGCTTACATTTAGGGGTGCAATAAATACACAAACAATTTGAGATAGAAAAAGAATTATGGATAAAATAAAAAGGGTTAACGTGGTATGATAAAATTTTTATTCTTTAAATGTCAAGAAATGTCAAGGTAGAAACTGAGAATTCCCTGTAATGAATAAGTATAGCTGTCCTGGGTCAGAGTAGTGACTAGTATCACATGGACTGACATGGAACAGCACAGAACCAAGAAACAAATCAAGAAACCACGTGGAACCAGGCCCTCCAGAAGAGGATCCAGACAGAGGTAGTGTAAAGGCATTCTCCTTAGCCACTCTTAATAAGAAGTGATCTGCTCCGAAGTTATCAGTCTATATGTCTGTGCTTGCTTTCTCAACAAGCCTTTTTTTGCCACTTTATAAAATCTGGAATTAAAATAGCCCATTCAGGTATTATTTGATGGTGTTTGAACAGGACAGAGCTACTGATAGTTATGGTTGCAGTGCTGGAGCCTGGAGGAGATAAGCCCCAATAAGCAGCTTCTTCTACACAAAGGGGCTTTGACTCTGTCATCCATCACATCTTTGTCAGTTTATCTTCCACTTTTTGACCTTTTTCTGTGCTGTCTTTGGCCTATGATTTGCACAAAGTACACTACAAAACCTGAAGCTCCCACGTTACTATAAGAAACCAGAGTGAAGTTAGCTTATTTCTACCTGTCCTTTAAGTCCACTTCCTGCTTCATAGCATGGCTGCTGTGTGCTCATCTTTTAAACTCCTGAGGTCAGAATCATGTTTCATATATCTGAGTCCCACACAGTGCCAGGCACAATGCCTTACACAGAGCAAGTTACATCTGTAAAATGTAGTACTCTTTATGCTTTAAAAAAAGAAGGTGATACAAAAATTAATTCAAGATGGCTCAAAGACCTAAAAGTAAGAGCTAAAACAATAAAGCTCTTAGAAGAAAACATATCAAAGCTTCATGACATTGAATTTGGCAATGATTCCTTGAATATGACACCAAAAGTACAGGCAACATAAGAAAAAAGTAGATAAATTGGACTACATCAAAACTTAAAACTTTTGTGCATGAAGGACACCATCAACAGAGTGAATAGGCAACCACAGAATGAAAGAAAATATGTGTAAATCATATATCTGATAAGGGGTTAATAACCAGAATATATTAAAAGGTCCTACAGGGGCTTCCCTGGTGGCGCAGTGGTTGAGAGTCCGCCTACCGATGCAGGGGATACGAGTTCGTGCCCCGGTCCGGGAAGATCCCACATGCCGCAGAGCGGCTGGGCCCGTGAGCCATGGCCGCTGAGCCTGCGTGTCCGGAGCCTGTGCTCTGCAACGGGAGAGGCCGCAGCAGTGAGAGGCCCGCGTACCGCAAAAAAAAAAAAGGTCCTACAATTCAACAACAAAACAACAATAAACCAATTTTAAAATGGGAAAGGACTTGAAAAGACATTTCTCCAAAGTATCTATACAAATGGGAAGTCCATAAAAACATATTCAACATCACTAATCATTAGGGAACTGCAAATCAAAACCACAGTGAGATACCACTTCATACCCATTAAGATGACTGTTATTAAAAAAAATAGAAAATAACAAGTGTGGCGAAAATGGAACCTCTGTGTGCTACTGGTAGAAATGTAAAATGGTGCAGCCAATATGGAAAATAGTATGGCAATTTCTGAAACAAATTTTAAACAGAATTACCATGTAATCCAGCAGGTCCACTTCTAAGTATATACCCAAAAGAACTGAAAGCAGGGACTCAAACAACTATTTATACACCTATGTTCACAGCAGCATTATTCAGAATAGCCAAGAGGTGGAAGCGATATAAATATCCATCCACAGATGAAAGGATAAACAAAATGTGGTATAGATCTACGATGAAATATTATTCAGCCTTTAAAAAGGAAGGAAGTTCTGACACATGCTGCATCATGGATGGACCTTAAAGACATGAAGTTAAGTGAAATATGGCAGTGACAAAAGAACAAATACAATATGATTCCACTCATATGAGCTGCCTAGAGTAGTCAGATTCACAAAGAAAACAGAATGGTGGTCTCCAGGGGACTGATGGGGGAGAAATGGGGAGTTGTCATTTAACAGGTACAGAGTTTCAGAACTGCAAGAAGAGAAAAGCTCTGGGTGCGATGGACGATGATGATGACTGAATGTACTTAATGTCACAGAACTATACACTTAAAATGATTAAGATGGCACATTTTATGTATATTTTACTATATAAAAAAGAATTCAAACGGTAAAGAAGGCAAAGACAAAGAAAAAGAGGAAGAGGAAGGAGTAGAAGAAAGAGAGAGTAGGAAGAGCAGCAAGAACAACCACAATCTGTTTCACTATCTGGAGACAATTGGAAACATCTCCCCCACTGCTTCCATCATCTGAGCCCCCTCTTCCTTTACTTATTTTCACTGGCTTGTAACCTGGTACTTCTGCCAAAGAACTGGATGAATACTAATTGGGAAGGATATTGATGTTAAAGTTATTGTGATAAAAGGGTCAGTTAATGTTACACTTACATTTTCTCTCCTCTCTCTCTTTTCCCTCCCTTCCCCTTTCGCTTACACACACACATACTCACACTTGATATTATTCAGGTAGGTGGATAATTTCGTTTACTTTGAACCTAATCTAATAATACTATATTCCTAAAAAGTCCGAAACAAATGGGATTCATCATAAAACTATTATAAACTCCTACCAGAAAGGAGCAATGCACTTATACGGTGGGTAGATCAAACTCCCATACATACATAGTAATTCTACAGAAAAAAAAAAAAAGGAAATGGCCAGTTTTGTGAGGAAAAATGTTAGAATAGAAGGAAGATAAGGTTGCTAGGGAAAAAATAGTGGCCTCTCAATTCTCTCCCTGGGGCTTCAAAAATTCCAAGTGTGGTATATTTTTCAGACTGTTTCAGAAAGAACAGCTGATATCTAGACAATCTGCGTAAAAGCTGCGCCCAATGATTTCTGTGGTCATTTGTGGTTTGTTATAATGCTCTCCAACCCACTGACTCTTTCATGAAAACAACCAAGGGAGGCTCTCTGTTGGATCCTCTGACGTGCTTTCCCTATGTGCTACTGCATTCATTCAGACCGTAGGGGAGAAAAGTTTCTTCGGTCCCCTTATGCCCAACCATCGCAATGCTGAGATGATGCCACGTTTCTCAAGCTCTTGCCATAACTGAGCTGTGTGACTAGCACCTGTCCTGGCCTTTCACCTTACCACAGCCACTCGGGCTCCACTGTGGCTGGTCACAGCCTGCCCTGTGTTTAATCAGATCATACTGAATCCTTGCTTTGGTGTATGGCCAAAAGAGGTCACACAAGGGTATGTTACTCTCAGTGTAACTGTTCCACAGCAAAATACCTTCTGGGATCTGTTTTCAGATTCTGTCTCCATTATCCTGGGAAGCAAAGGAGAAACCAGAAAGCCTTCCCTTCTTCTGGGTCTTTCCTCAAACCATCAACAAGAGGAAGAAAAGTGATGTGAAAGTTGGTACTGCTAGCCTCACTTTACAGATGAGAAGTTTGAAAACTGGAACAATGAAGAAGAATGACAACTCAGGAAACTGCGTTGAGAGGCAGAATTCCGGCTTCAGTCATGAATGAGATCAAATCCTAGCTCTGTCACTCACTAGATGTCTGATCTTTGGCAAGTCACTTGAAGTCTCTGCCTCAGTTTTCTCACCTATAAAATATACATTATGTTAATAATATATATTCCATCAAATGGCTGTGAAAAGGGAAGTACCGAAGACGACACCTAGCACGTAGAAAGTGCCGATTAAAGTTAACTGTTAGTATAATTGTTATCATTATCATGATCATTAAGAGACTTAAGCTCTCTCTTAGCTATTGCACAGCTAATATATTTCTGTATCGGTCACGATGCTCTCAGTTACACCACATTAACAGCTAACCCCCCAAATCTCAGCAGCTTCCCACAAAGGATGTTTTCTCACTCTTGCAACATGATTGTCACAGCCAGCTGTGGCTCTCCTCTGCATCACCCTCATTCTGCAACCCAGGTGGATGAAGCAACACCCTTGGGACCATGGCCTAGGATTGTGGCTGAGGGAAAAGAAAACCAGAGTGAAGTTCAAACTGACTTTTTAAAGCTTCTGCCCAGAAATGGCCATGTTCCACTTACATTTATATTCATTGGCCAAAGCAAGCCCAGACTCAATAGCATGAAGAATTATAATCCTCCACATTGAGGGGAAGCAGAGTGGGTTAACAGCGATAGATCCACTGCAAAGAAAGAGTCAAGATTAAAGTTCTAAGGCTCTTTCCTCTATGCCACTCTATCCTCTGTAAATTAAAGTTTATGATACTGTTTTTCTGTAAAGTTAAATTTGTGATAATAAAATTAAAAATTTTTAAAGAGACGCAGTTGGGAAACTTGTTCTTTTTCTGGTGCTACTCTTTCCATAAATGTATAGTGATGTCATTATGCTGTCATGCAAAGAAGATGAAGTAACTGGAGGCAGCAGCAACATAAGTCAGCCTCGCGGGTCCCCCAGGTCCCCTGCTACCTTCTTCACACCACAGGCTGACAGATGGTTACTGTCTCAGGAGGATGTCAAAGCGACAGTCTTCCATTAAATTCGTCTTGCCATTTCACCTTTCAGTAACATGAGGTCTGTCCACAAAGAAAGAGCCTGGCAACACCATCAGCCATATCCTTTGAGTCTCTATTTATAAATAAACTCAGGAAATAAACTGAGTCACAGTCTTTATCTCATGCCATAGAATCACAAAAGCTAAGCATGACCAGGACCCTTGAGTTCATCTAAGTCAACTCAACATCAAATGCAGAACACTTCTTTCACATTGCCAGTCAATATGAAAGCTTGAATACTTTCAGCAATCCAGGCTCAGCCTGAATGCTTTCAACAATGGGAAACTCACTACTTCAGAGGCAAGCAATTCCACTCCTGGAATGTTACGACTTGTAGAACGATTCTCCTCATGTTGAGCCAAAATCTGGCTGAGCACAGATTCTAACCCTTTGTCCTAACTTGGCGTTCCGGTGGAACACAAAAAAACTGTTGCACCATGCCAACGAAGACCATCCAGTCCTTGAAGAAAGTCCTGGGAGCCTTTTCTTCGTCTGTCCTCTCTCTCGTTCCTCCCATTATTTTGCATATGACAGGGATTCCAGAGCCCTTCATACCTACTTTGCCAATCTGGCTACAGGATACCTAGTGAAAAGCTCAAACTTTTTAATCAGAGGCAAATATACCCCTAAGCCAATGACAGGGAAGGCTGAAATAGGAAGATTAGGGAAACCTAAAAAGTTTGAGAATATCACTTACTGTTCTATTTGTATTCAACTAATAATAGTAATGAGAAGCTTTCAGGAATACTTAGTGGTCAAGGAGGCAGAAGGAGAAAGACAACGTTACATCACATACGCAGCAATTTATTCTACAATATTAAAAAGAATACTGTGCTTTTTAAGTTTATCTCACTATAAATTATATGAGGAAGGCCTGCCTTTGAATTGTCTTCCAGAAGTAGATACAAATAAGACAACACATTTTTTCCCAAATCCCCATAGGACCAAAACCCCGCAAAGGTGAACAGCTCCAGGTTTGGGGATGGAGACCTGATTTTCCACACTGAACAGTGAAGCAAGTTGACTCTCGTGGGGAACAGAATTTTCATTTGGAATATCCACTGATCTTGTAAGCCACAGTCACAAAACAAAGGAACAAGAATGAAGAGGATTAATCAGCTTTCCCTAGGTTGAAGTGTGTGCTACCAAAGGTCTGTGTTGAGTTTACTTTGCATATAGAGCTCCCTCCGCCCCAGATGGCTTCCTGAGTTGCTTCTTCCCTAGCTTCAGGCCTCTGCTCAAATGCCATCTCCTCAGGGAAAGTGTCCCTCCCTCCAATTAGAGCCTCTATCCTCTTTCCCTGCTCAGATTTTTCATAGCACTTATCACCATCTATATATTTTTCTTGTTATCTCTTTTATCATATGTCTCCTCCCAGTGTAACATTAGATCCAGCAGGGCGGGGATTTCTACCTGTTTTCTTCATTATCATATCCCCAGTACCTGTAACTCAGTATCTGTTTTCTAAATTTTTTTAAAAGACATAAAAATTATCTACTCTCCTAGGGCATAACATTCTAGTGCAGGAGATGGACAACAAAACAAACCAAGAAGATAAGCAGGGTACTGCTGAAAACTGCAGAATTTCATTATTTTTTGTGGCTGAGTAAATAGTCCATTGTATACATATACCACATCATCTTTACCCATTCTTCTATTGATGGACACTTAGGTTGATTCCTTATCTTGGCTATTGTAAATAATGCTACAATTAACATAGGATTACATTTTATCTTTTCAAATTAATGTTTTTGTTTTCTTGGATAAATACCCAGAAGTGGAATTATTGGATCCTGTGGTAGTTCTATTTTTAGTTTTTTGAGGAACCTCTATACTGTTTTCCATAGTGGCTGCACCAGTTTACATCCCCACCAACAGCACCTGAGGGTTCTCTTTTTTCCACATCCTTGCCAACATTTGTTGTTTCTTATCTTACTAATAGCCATTCTGACAGGTGTGAGGTGTTATCTCTTTGTGTTGGTTTTTCTTTTAATCTTTTTTTTTTATCTTTGTGGTTACATGTGTAACCACATTACATTACATGTGTAATGAAGTGAGGGGAGCAGAATTGGATAGAGGGATGAACTGAGCTAGGATGGCCCTTCAGAGATTCTCCTGATGGAGACACAATGGGGCTCAGCCTTATAGCTCCACATGGACCAGTCATAGTAATGGGCTGCCCCTAGGGATGGGTTAGGGATTAATCTGGGGCAAGGCAGCTCCCTTCAGACAGGACAAGGGCTGAAGAAGCCCTCAGCTGTGATCCATCAGCAGCCAACACTTGGGGCAACTGGGGAGTTGAGAGCTTCAGTTCTGAAGTGGGGAATCTAGCAGCACATCATGGCACCCACTGCAATAAATGAACAAATGATGAATGAACGCATTCTTACTACCAAAACATATGTTAAAGTATCTCTAATCTAGTTGACCATATCCAATACAGTCTTATCAACACTATTTGGGGCACATCCTTTTACTCATTTTAACAACGCTGTGCATAAAACAATACATGTATACATAACCCCAAAAGTACTTCTATCCTAGAAGATTTTTAAGTCAGTGTTTTTGTCACAAATAGCTCTAGCCCATTTCTGTTACCTTATTTCATTGTATCTCTCAGATACAAAAAAAAATTCTTTTATAGGCACACCACAAGCATTTTCATGATGATTTTAGTCAGGAAATGAACCCATTTAAGGTTTTATCTCCATTAACAGAGAAAGCCCTATAGATATTAATAAATTCTTTAGGTTTGTTTTATTCAGTGTCTCCTTATTACCTGGCTATTTTCTTGCTTTTAGCTATAATGAAAATACAAGCTAGGTGATTCTCCAATTCCTCTGCTTTCTCTTGGAAACTTATTTGTGAATGTTTTGTATTTCTCCTTCTGGTGTGTTATATAGCTGAAAGTAATCACAGTAACACTGAACTGGAAAAAGTCGTCTGCTAAAAAGTATGGCAGGTAAATATATGGAGATGATAATAATAAAACAGTCATTTTACTAGAAATGTCCAGGTCTCAGAGAGCTAGATATGGGCAAAAAGTTTTGTACCATATTCTAAAGAGTTGTTTTCATGCCCAAGCTCAATGCGCTTATAGAGGAATTTATGACAAAAAGCATAATAGTTCCTCCTCTTTGATTAGCTCAGTGCTTTGTGTCCACCTAGAGGGGTGGGATAGGGATGGTGGGAGGGAGATGCAAGAGGGAGGAGATATGGGGATATATGTATACATGTAGCTGATTCACTTTGTTATACAGCAGAAACTAACACACCATTGTAAAGCAATTATACTCCAAAAAAGATGTTAAGAAAAACCAGTTTCTCCTCTTTTAAACCTTCCTTTAAAAACCAATGCGTAGCAGAGTAACTAGAAAGCACAAGGAATTATTTTCATTTTCAAGTTGGGAAATCAGTCTCCCTACTGTAAAAACATCCTCCTCCACTCATACCACATGACACCAAGCACTGGGTCTCTCACTGGACAGAGACTCTGAAGTCACCCAAACATGGGACCATGAAGAGGAGAACCATGTGAGCAGGTGACAAACAGGAAGAGGGCAGTCCTGAGTAATTCCCTCAGTAGTAGGTCTGCTTTCCTGAGCATGGGGAATGGTACACAGTACACAGGTGGCTTGACCTGTTTAAAAAAATATCAAGAAACAGAGTGGACACTGACTATAAAATTGACCACCTTGAAGTGACTGGGAAAGATACAACCTATGTCATGAGCTGCAGTGACTAGTGGTAGGAGAGGAAATGGCTTACTTGTGGCATAAGGAATGTTTTTCTGACAAATCTATTTTTATTCCAGGGCTGGACATGCAGACTAGCTGACCTGGGTCTCAACACAGCATCCTAAAATCCTTAGGCCGGCTTCCACTTCCAGCAGTGATTAACTTCCTCACATTCATCCATCATCATGGTTGGGTACCCACTGAACTGAACCTTGTCCACAATTATTATTAGCAGTTTGCTAAAATAAGAGATAAATGGGAGAGAAAGAAAATATGAAGTGGGAAGAAAGAAAAAGAAATTTGATTGGGGAGTCTTACTGAGTTTGATGACACAGAACTTGGAAGCAAGAAGCAATCCTACCTCTGACACCCACATAAATATGGGAATTCTTCCAGCAAGCTTCTTTACAGAGATGGAGTAAGTTATCGCCTGCATCACATGTGTTTAAGGGCATGGGAAAGCTCACTACTCTCTAGAGTACTTTTCCATTCACTGGATAATGTCAGAGGTACCACATTTTGAGCTTTGTGCTTTTGGGGTGGTGCTAAAAGAATGAGGAGGTCAGTAACAGTGATAATTTTTTTCTCCCTTCCTTTTTGTCTAGGACCAACTCTGCCTCTTTTTGGTTGTAAGCCAATTTTATGGATGGATGCTGGCTCCAAAAAGGAAACTTACTGATGAGCTGATCTAATTTTCACATTCTGTGAGTGAAGAATGGGATAAGGAGAAGTGCCAGAGAGACCAAACGACATGCTCAGGAGACAGAGACAGAGCTGGGTCTAGAATTAGGGTCTCCTGCCGCCTGCATAGGAACTATCACCCCCTTTGATCTTTCTGAAAGTTTCTGTTTCCATAGGGCTTATTTGTGTAGATACATGAAGGACGTAAGATGATAGAACATCAAACTCAGTGCAGGATTTAAATGATTCTCAGCAGGTAGATCACGGATGCTCAACCTCGTAGAATTGGATGTGGTGTGAAAATATCATAACACAACGTTAGAGTTGGAAATTCTACAAACCTCTATATTTTGTGTATTATAAACCACAGAAAGAACAACTGGACAACATCTTCCTGGCTAGTGGGAGCATAGAGAACCTGAAGTCTTTTTTTTTGCTTAACATGGGTAAGAAAAAGAGTTGAATCAATTTCCCCTCTCCTTACCCAGGGACATGTGAGAATCTTCAGTGGGGCACGTTTGGGGTGTTTAACAGAAGTGGGCATAGGTTCAAAACACCAGGCTAAAGCCTGGTTCTGATACAGCTAAGGTCGGGTGGAATGTCCTTAAAGTTTCACTTTATGTATCGAGCAAATGCTTAACCTCTTTATTTGTAGTTAATTGCACCCAAAATGTGTATATATAGAAAGAGAACAATGTAAAACTATTGCAACTGCTCAGCAAACAGCCTTTAGCTTTTCTAAGGAAGCTCCACAGTGTCACTTCTGCATGTGGAGGACTACAGTACTTTTATTCAAAGCATTATAGAAGAAAATCTGCAGTTCTTACCACGGTCTTCAGGCTGTGATCTGACTCTGACTGTTTCCTTCTCGCTCTCCTCCTTGCTCATTCTGCCCCAGCCATGCTCATCTTCTATTGCTCAAACTTCCAAGCTCCTACTTGTCCCAAGGCCTTTACATTTAATGTCCCCTCTCCCTCTTCACCAGATCTTCAAATGACTGCACTGTTTTGTAAGTTAGGTATCAGCTTAAATAACATCGCTCAAAGAGGCTTTTCTTGACCAGGTAATCTAAAATGAATTGTTCTAATCATTTCTCCATTTTCTTTTCTTCAAAGCTTTTAGCACCATGTAAAATTATTTATTTATGTGTTTATTGATTACCCTCCCAGTAAGCTTCTTGAAGACAGGGACTTTATTTCTATTTTCACTGCTACATCCCTAGTCCCAGCACAGTAACAGAGCCCATAGCTACTCATTAAAATTGTATTGAATAACTGATTCAATCAGTCAACTAACATGGCAGTAATTCCCACTCCTTATTCACCCATCCAGGGACACAAAATATGTGGTGCAGACCAGAGAGATCATAGGCCTAAGTATGAGTAGATATCAAAAGCACTTAATAATAAAAACATAAGAGAAATCATCTACTGAAAGCCTTCTCTGTCGGGCTATACACTTATTCTCCAAGCCCCACTAAAACTCTTTGGGATGTGTATTTTTACTATTCATTCCATCTTACAAACGAAAAAACCAAGGTAGGTTTTAAGAAACTTGCCCTGGGTGTTTAGTAGATGGCCAAGACCAGATCTGAAGCCAGGCCATATGCACTCTTAAGAACTGTCTTTACTTTACTGTACTCATTTGTGCTGCAGTTTCAGTACTCCATCAACTTTCCCTAATTCTAGAGCAACTGGAGCTTCATTTGCTATACTGTGAAGAGTAGACATTCTAGAAAATACTCTAAACCATTCTGGAGGTCATCACTTTTTTCTCCTTCTTAATGCCACTAAAACCAAATATTTTATCTCAGCTGCCAGAAGTGTGCAATCATGAATTTTACCCTGGAAGGCAAATATTTTTAAACTTTTATTTGTTACTCTCTGCTGTGATTACCTCATTTTATAGTAATCTGCATCGCTGTGTAAACAAACTCCTATGACATAGGAAAATCACTTGCTGAAAAGGGACAAAGGAGGGGGGAATAAACAGAATCAAGCTTTTACTTCTTAACTTTAGGGTTCTGCTCTGAAAATAGAAACCAAGTAATCAGCTTAGAAGTGTTCTGAAAAATCCTTTCAGGTAAAGGGTCTACACTGTTCAAACTTCCAAATCTTACTTCATGACTTGGTTTGTCCCCTGTCTTGTATGTAAGTCATTTTCAGAGTGAGTAAAGGAGTCAAGAGGTAGGTAATTTGTTTCCTCTTTGTATTTTAGAGAGTATATTACTGGTTGTGGTTGTGAAACATTTTTTAATTGGGATCTTCAATCAAGCTATCAAAATGCCAGGTTACGCCTGGGTGGTGCATACGTAAAGCTGCCCAATGGAGAAATTAAGCTGTCTCGAAGTCCCTTTGCAGGGAGTCACTCTTCTAAGTGCTGGATTTAAGGTCTTGGAGATTGGATCTTGTGTTTATCAGAGCAAATAAAATTTCAGTCTCCTAATCTAAAGGAAATCCTTGGACCACATATTGTTCCCCTTTAAGCAGGCAGTCTGTGTGAAATGTTTTATTGTAGAATAAATCAATAAATACCTTGAAGCAACCAAAATAGTATATATACTTACATAATTCCCCCTAGCTTTGAAACTTCTTTTTCTTTATAAATATAATTATTTTAAAAAATCAAATCAAAAAAGCATCTCTGGTGTATTATTAAACATACCAACAAATCTAAAATAAACAACTGGAGGAAAGGCCTAATTTTATTTGATAGTTCATAGAATGAGATAATGGCTCAAATTCATTTTCAAACAGAATGGTTTTTATTAACCGGAAAACCCTGGTTAATCTCAATGGGAATCTCTTTTTAAGTTGATGAGTCTGAAGTTCAGCTTGAAGGTTAAAGACTTTTGGATATAGAGTTGTCTATGTAAGAATTATTATCACATCCATTCCCCCAGCCTGTAGATGAAATAGATGTAGAGGGAAGGGGTAGAGGGAGAAATGAGAAGGAAGAAGAAAGGAAAGAGAAAGGAAATAAAGAGAAGGAAGAAAGATGAAAAGAGAAAAATCACATTTGCCTTTGCCAGATGGCTCAAGAGCATTTTGGTTTGGGACCTTTTTTATCTGCAGAAGGTAAATGGCCTTTGGATTTGGAATATTTGTACTTGAAAATCATTCATTTCTGAAAGATAGTCTATGCAAATGTTTCAGGCTTACGGGTATAAGGAAACACATACCATACACTTCAGAAGACTATATGTACAGCCTTATATATTTCTTTCAGACTTGAAATATCTTCACCATATTCAAAATATTATTCAAATAATCCTCAAACCGTTTGGGATTGGCCTTGCATTTGCTAACAGCTCAGAACCTTGGCCACAGCAAGTGGTTAAAAAACCTAGATAGGGCTTCCCTGGTGGCGCAGTGGTTGAGAGTCCGCCTGCCGATGCAGGGGACGCGGGTTCGTGCCCCGGTCCCGGAGGATCCCACATGCCGCGGAGAGGCTGGGCCCGTGAGCCATGGCCGCTGGGCCTGCACGTCCGGAGCCTGTGCTCCACAACGGGAGAGGCCACAGCAGTGAGAGGCCCGCATACCGCAAAAAAAAAAAAAACCTAGATAATTGATGCTCTCCTGGATGAAGTTAACAAAGCTTCTGAGTCTAAATCCAGGGAAACATTACTACCATTAAAACTTAAACTGTTGTCTGCAAACTGTAGTCCACAGAACATTAGACCCATGTGATGTTAATCAGTTTTCTAGGGGGAAAAGGTTACCTGATCAATTAAGTCTGAAAAAACTTGGTTTTCCAACAAAACGCAAATCTAATCACGTGGTTCTTCGTGAAGGAGATATTTATGCCAGGTTTCCCAAATGTGTTTGTGTGGAGAATGTCCAGGGACTAGAGACCAATGGAACACACTTTAGGACACATTAGTCTAGACCAATTCCCTCCTTCACTTCCTTCATTGAACAATTTCTATTCTCTTTCAGGGGTAACCAGGTGGTGGCAAAATAAGGAGACAAGCTTCATTTTACTTAAAATTAGATGATTTGAGGAGAAGCAAAAGTCTGTTTTTCAAATTATTTTAACATTTTGATAATCCCCAGAGTTCCAGGAGGAGCTGAAATTATCCCCACTGTAGTAGAAAACCTAGACCCTGGAAAGGTATCATGGTATAATATCAAAATAAACCACAATTCAAATCTGGGCCTTAGCAACTACTTGCTACACGGCCTTGGGTAATAAGGTCTGATCATCTCTGAGCCTCTACATTGTCCTCTTGAATGTGAAGAGAACAACGCAAACCTCATAACATTGTATCAGTTAAATGAAATACTGGGTGGAAAGGTACCTTTCCTAGGGTTGGCTACTGAGTTGACACAGCAAAAGGAAATTCTTTTCCCCTTTTTCATTCCTCACACTCTTGAAGCCCAAAGCAAATACAGTATCCCTGTTTAGCTCAAAAAAAAAAAAACAACCCTGATAAACTCTCTTTGGCATTCCAGTCTGCTAGAGCAGATACAGAGGTTTGATTCCACTCACAGATGATGAACCTTCCAGACTGTGCCTCCGGAGACCTCCCTTCTGGAAAGGCCTCCTGTCAAAAAACACAGAGATCAATCTCATCCCAAAGGTCAAAGTGTCTGTCACCTCCTGTCTAGACTATTGCAACGCTTGTGACCTGGATCTCCCACGGGGAGGCCTCCACTGACAGCCGATGATCCAGCGTGACAGCATGCCTGTTGTCAGATCAGCCCAAGGCAAGCCCAGCGCACCCAGGCGGATGCTCAGCCTTGGCTGATGTTTTACATCAAGTCCCATTTAGTTGGACTCAAATTAAATCGCTAGGCAGTGACGAGCCCGGATTGCTGGAAGACCTTTTCATCCCTCATGGCCCACTGATAACTTGTTGGACATGGAGGTACTGGGACACAATACAGGTAATCTCTTCATTCAGGTCTGTTTTCAATTCAAATAACTGGACTCGCATGTGCTTCTAGTTAACTGTGTATGTGCCAGGGCCATGAGGAGTTTGCATGCAGTTCTGCCCCCCGCCCAGACCAGACCAGAGACTGGGGTTCAGGACATCTCAAGGGATTAAAGAAGTAAACTGAGTACAGAGAAAAAAAAATTAATAGCTAAATTTAGCATTCTTGCACCGTTCCAGCCCTTTCCCCAGGTCATTGTCTTGAATTGCTTAGAATTCAAAATCCATTCCTGCCTACAAATCCAGAAGGTGCCACACTGTTTTTTCCAGTAGGGGTGGTATCATCAAATTCTCTATCAGCTCCTCTTATGACCAACATTTCTAATCCATTCATTTAAAAAAAATTACTGGCAAGAAGTTGGGAGAAAGTGCAATTATGTAACATAACCCTGCCCCATACACAGCCTTGGTCAGTGGGGCAAAGTAGGTCTCTTAAAAGAAAATTAGTCCTTTCAGGGATTCAACTTCTATCACCTTGAGCAAGAATTAAATTAAGCTAATCGACCATCACTTGACCTTTTGAAGACAGGAGGCTAATCTTCTCATCACTTATCAATTTGCCAAAAATATGACTTTTACTTAGATGTACTTGGCTGTGAGCAACAGAAGCAAAAGCAAGTATGTGGAGAGTAAGAAAGAATCAGGAAGAGATTAAAGACGAACAGAAAGCCAGAAATGAGGGTGTATGACAGAGAGAGGGAGAACCTCTATATTGGATTACCCTGTCTGCAATGTCCTATCAGTCAGCACAGATGACTGAGAGAACATGAAGGCATAAGCTAGATGCTATCCTCCAGCCATAAACTACACAAGCTTAGAGTCCTCAGAGACTATGGCAAGGACTGTTTTAAGGAAAATTTCATAATGAAATTATGCCCCATTTTTATCTAAGCAACTCTCCAGTGCTTTGTTGATTCAACACAGCTTCTGATAATCCTTTGCTTTGCACTCTTCTCCTCTTCTCATGAAATACCCTCTCTCAACTCGGAACAAGATAGAACATTCTACATTAAGAATCTTTGAGACAATCTAAGATTCCATCTAAATGTATACAGTCCCTATGGGATCAGACAGATTTACTTTTAAATATTCCAGGCACATACCTCTTTCCATATCTGGATTACTAGCAGGAACTTGCATATTAGTGCCTAGGCATTCTTTTGCCCCCTAGTTTCTCCTTGGATAAAACTCAAGGGATTTAGGAGGTTTCCACATAGTTCTCTTTCCAAGCAATCTGTCAGTCTGGGTGCATCACCCTCACTTTCCAAAAATGGCACAAAATCCAGCCAGACTCTTCCAAGAAGGAATTATGTCACTCCTTAATCCTATGCTACTGCTTAAGTAACCCAAATAAGCTCCCTTCCCGCTGGAGAAGGAATGTACCCCCAGCTTTCTCTACAGGCCAAGGAGAGGATGGTGGATTTCTTGGCTTGTTTTTCATTTGTACAATCACGGAAACAAACAAGAGTGATTTCTTTTTTCTAGATGAACATTTTGTACTGAGTGACAGCCTTCTGTTGTGCTCCATATACTCTAAACTGTTGTCTATTCAATATTTCTGTTTCTTTCAACATTCCCTTCCCCTGTGGGTCTCCTTCATTCCTGACTGCTGAAGAGTTCTGAGATAGGACACCTGGACCAATGACATTAGAAGGAATGGAAGACAGAAATAAAGAGCAACAATCCAGTTGGGAAATCATCTTAATTGACCAAAAAACAAATAAGGCTGTACAGGCAAGTGCAAATTATATGCATACCACATATAAGTCCTAGACCTCTACCCTCTGGTTTCTTGCACTTCAGTAAGGCTTTGGGGTGTTAAGGAAGAAGAATCACTTCTTTCAGGAGAAATCTGATTTGCCTAAAACCTTTTTATTCTCTTTATACTATAGAATTATATGTGGAGGCTTTCAGAAAATTTCCACAGTGAAACAAACTACTTTGTTCTTCAAAGGCTTAATATAGAAGTTTTAACTGCATTGGATTATCAACATTGAGGGAATTATTACATAAAAGTAAATATATAGTATGAATTTACCCCATCACGACTGTAGAGTCGAAGTATACTATGAAAAAATCTTAAATAAAAGAAAACGAGAAAGATTGCACTAGGAGATATATGTCTATTGATAACTCTTGATATTCTATTTTCAATGAAAATTATATTTTAAAAATTATTAATTCAACAAGCATTTATTGAGTACCTAATTGTATATAAAAATCCCGCCAAAAAAATCAATGAAAAATACTTCCTAGATATAAGAAATCTGATATGTAGTTGAGGAGATTAGACAAAATATAAACTTACACTGCAAAATTTTTACATATATATTTCCATCTGATATTCAAAATAACCCTGTGAGTTATGTAGAAGTGTTCATTCTTATTTAATGTGAAAGAAAATTGAGGCTAAGAAAGGCTAAATGATTTGTACCAAGACCACACAGAAGTAATAAAAGGCAGAACCCAGACTCAACCCTCCCTAAGTTATCTGACACCAAATCCATTACAAGTCATTGCCTCTACAATTCAAAGTAAAATGTCACAAGTGCCAGAAGGGAGGTATGTGCAGAGTGTTACTGGTATTCTGTCTTGCTGAGGAGATCAGAAACGATTTCATGGAGGTATTTGATGTGAGCCTTGAAGGATGGCAGTTTTGACAGGCACAGTGGACCTAGAGGAAATTATAAGCTGAAGGAAATCATTTAAAGAGAGCAAAAGGTAAGGAGACAGGAACAAGTGCACATTTAAGAAATGGTAAGAAACACTGTCCTACAGTTTGGCTAGAGTAAAAGTTATGTGAAGGAAAGCAGTGGGAGATAAGGCTGGAAATTTGGGTTGGAATCAGGTCATGGAGTGTCTTGAATGCTTTACAAATGAACATGAACACTTTGGGCTGGCAATGGAGAATTACTGAAGGTTTTTGAATAGAAGAATGATACAATCAGAACAGAGTTTTGAAAAGATTAATCTGGCAGTAAGACATAGAACAGTTTGGAAAAGACTGAGGAATTACAAGGCCAGGGCAATGATCCAAGTAAGAAATAATAGGGGTTTGATCTACAATAGTGAGAGTAGAAATGGGAAGAAAATAAGGAATAAATATGAGGAATGTTAAAAATACAGACTCAGAAAGGACTCCTTGACTGTATGAGAAAATGCAAATGAAAGAAGGAAGTTGGTCTGAGTGACTGTAGAGGAAATGACAATTCTTGAAAAAATAAACAATAAAAGCATGTTTGTATACAAAAAAAATGAGTTCAAATTTGACTGTGTCCAGTGTTCATCAGAGATATTTGTCTTAAAAACATGTAGCTGTAAGAAAAACATGACCTACTCTCCCTGCCATTCCCCTACTTCTATACACACACCAGAAACCATGGTGGTTTCATTAAGAACTTAATCAGGCCTTTTAAGGGTCAGGTGTTTGTGTAATTACTGAAGTAGTCATTAAGAAGTATGTGGTTGGAACTTCCCTGGTGGTCCAGTGGTAAAGAATCCACCTTACAATTGCAGGGGATGCGGGTTCAATCCCTGGTCAGGGAACTAAGATCCCACATGCCGTGGGGCAACTAAGCCGGAGTGCCACAACTACTGAGCTTGCACGCCTCAACTAGAGCCCGTGTGCCACAAAACTACAGAGCCCACATGCTCTGGAGCCTGCGTGCCACAACTAGAGAGAGAAAAACCCACACACCGCAACTAGAGAGAAGCCTGTGCACCACAACGAAGAGCCCACACGTCACAATGAAAGATCCCACATGCCTCAACTAAGATCCTGTGTGCCACAACTGAGACCTGACGCAGCCAAAAATAAATAAAATAAATAATAAATAAATCTTTAAAAGAGAAAAAGAATCCAGGAAGTACTGGGAGATTATTGTTGATTTTAATTCCCCCACTTGTCATACAACATCGACTGAATAACTCATGCAAATGTCCTGGGCACTGTCACTAACTGTAATCAACCATCAATCATCCTTCTCAGTTCCCAGAAACCACATGTGCACACTCCTCACACTGCTGCTAAAACCATAAATTAAAAATAAAAGAAATTTTTAAATTCTTGTAAGAGGACACAGGATAAATTCGGTGGCTTGAAGGTTTAAATCAGACACAGAGTAACTCCATTTTAGATGGCACAGGGCTGGCTTAGTGGGAAGGAGAGTATCTGGGATTTCCACTTCACCTATCCATGGCACCTTAGACAGATATAAGCAGTAGAATTACCGAACGCTTAGAACTAAAAGGGATCTCAGAGAAAGTCCATTTTATCCCCATAGTTTATTATAAAGTACATAACAATAAAATGCCTTAAAAGCTGAATTATCACTCAAGTTCAAGTCCTTTGGCTCCTTGATTATCTTCCCAGTATAATACAAGGCCTTTCAAGTTCTATTTGTTATTGTTACTAGGAAGAGTGTTAGTATTACTATGTGTCAGGCACTTGGCTAAATTCTTTACATTCAGACTCTTATTTAATAAAATTCCCAATAACATATACAAGGGAATCCTTTATTCTCATTTTTATAGAATAAGAAATAAACGAAGAAGAGATCAGCTTAACTGATATAACACAGCTCTCTGTGGCAGAGGCCCATCTGGAAGCCCAAAGACAAAACTAGAATCCAAATCCTACACTCTTCTTTATCATGCAGACAACCTGCTCTCATTCACTGAGTGACAATCTGAAAGTCCCATCTCCTCAAACACTGTCCTAGAATAATTACATGTCCTTGAATAATTATACAACCCTCCGATATAATATTTCCTTTCAGATAGACAGACAGACAGACAGGTAGATAGACAGATCCGGCCCATATCTGAGTCACTGACTTAAGCAGAAAAAGGTTAGGAATTTCGCTTGGATTATGCGGCTTTGGGATCAATTCTCCTATTCCCTTTTTTTGAGAGGACATGATTTGAAGCTTCTTTGTAGGAAGCTTCTACTAGAAAGAGTCATCTCACGCCATTCTTTCCACATGAACAAAGACATCACTGATGCACTGGGTAGAGGCGAAGAGCATCAGACAAAGAGCTGAGAAATCTAAATATTAGTCCCAGCAAAGAGTAAAGCCAACTGTGACAAATGTCTTGGACTTCTGGAATATTGCCTCGGAGAACTCCACAGCTGTCAGATAAAACAACTGCTCAGGTTATAATGAAAACTCTCCTTTGAAACTACCTATGAGAGATGGACACAGTCTTGTGAGGTGAAGCATTTTCCAGAATAAAACCTGGTTTCTTATCTAAAATAAAATACTCCTAGTTTTTGCTCTTTAATGTGAGACTGAGCAAGAAAATGTACTGCCCTCCAAGACTCTCCAAGACATGCCCGGAGGTATGTCGATAAAAGAAGGTAATGTTTATACATGTGATTTTGAAACTGTAAAATTCTCTATGCGCATAAGTCAGAAATGGAAAGTCAACCTTGTTGGTTCTAAGTGGGGCAAAATACCCTGCTTTGTTCATTCCTTGCTGGAAGAAATAAATAGTTTAAGAGGTTATGGTGACATTGACCATTCCTGCTTCTTTATTCCCAGAAGTATAAGCACCACGTTCAAAACTTACTCAATACTCCAGTCATTACAAAAAAGTTACCAGCAACAGAAAACACTGTAGTGATGCTGGGTGGTTTTCTTTAATTTTCTATTTTTTTTTTTATGCCTTAAGAGAGAGAAGATCTTTTTGAATCTTTGATCCTCAGACAAAAATAAAACCTGAGTCTGAAAACCCAAAGGCTTCACGTTTCTGTGAACAGCACTGAACATGCACAATGAAGAATTTATGGCCCATGATGTGAGTCGACTTCTTCGATAAGGGGCCTAAATTTAATGTGGCTGTGACCTTCCTGAGCCAATGGCTGGAGACTTGAAGCAATGTGTGTGGGCCAGCTGTGGAATTTGGCTCCGCTCCTGGTTGAAGTCACCTCCCTTCTCCAAAAATTCTTTAAATACTGGATGAGTTGTGTGTATGTAGAGGTTGCAGGGGGAGGAGGAGAGTTGGGAGCTGTTAGCAAACGACAACAGATGAGCTCGTGAAACTTTAACAAGCTGTTGGGGAGCATTCCACGTGTGGGGTTTGAAGACTGTTCCATGGTCCTTTGGTGATAGTAATAAGCTTACTGGAAAGGATAAGATTTTCAAGTGAATTTTAGTTTTGGAAAGGGAAGGGTGTATATCCCATAGGAAAAAGCCTTGCAATTCAGATCACACTGAAGGTCCATTCGTGACAGCCTTCAGGCTGGCTGACTTGACTAGAGTACCTGTATTCAGGCATGAGCATTGTACACATGGTCATGATTTACTATAAAATTTCTGAAAGTATGTCACTTTTAGGTGCTCACCCAGTACTAAAACTTGTACCTGAACTTTCTGGAAATGTTCATTTCATACCCACTTACACAGTCTCAGGCAAAGACAAATGCAACATTTAGAGTTGCTGATATAGAATATCATTGGTAGCTTCTGAGTTTATACTCTTAGTATGACATGGTACCTGGTTCACTCACAAAATTAGCTGAGAGACCCATATACTAGTCTGGTCAAATCTCTGACTTGCTTTTCCCATGACAGAAATATTTTCCTTAAAACAAATACTATTTTACAATTATGCAATTTCATTTTATTAACAATCTTGGTTGCATGACATAGTATTAAAAATTTTGCTCATGGGGTATGTTATACATTTGCTCTATGTTTCTGTAAGAGAATGTTTTCATAATCAAAACGTTTTTAAACAGAAAACCAGAGAGTTAAGTTTCTTAGAAAAATATGGCTGTGATCCTTTTGCATGTTTGCCCATTAAATTGTATCTAAATTCATTAACTGAATTGAAATGGCAAAATACCATTGTGCCTTTTCTTTAAGTATTATTCAAATAGAATAGAAAAAAATTATTTTAAAATAAAAATTCTCAGAGCAAATAGGTCATTGTCCTTTTCAGAGCTTTATAAAACTTTCATTGTCTGCATGTTCTTCATCCAGAAAAATCATTTGCAGAATGATCTTAATCTGCCCCTATTAACTTTTTGATCATGGGTAAGTCACTTACACCCCCAGATCTGTTTCCTCATCTGTTTATGGAGAGGTATTAGAAATGGTTCTAAGTTATCTTCTAGCCCTAAATTTTCATGAATAAGAAGATCTTATGGTCCCAAACCATTCTCCAGAAATCTTTTCATAGCATTTGTATTTAACTGTATATTGCACTTCAGCAAATGGTTTATTGTGTTCCAGAGGCCCAGAAGAATAAATGGAGCATTTAGTAACTAACCTATGTCCCAAGTCTATAAGAAGTTAAAAAAATAAATAAATAAAAATTTAACTTAATACATTAGCATAATAGATTCTATGTGGAAAGTTAACAAGAAAAAAAGTAAAAATAGAATTATTATCCTTATTCAAGAGGCGTAAGTTGATGCATAAATGGCTAAACAATTTGAGTAAGTATGTTAGCTCTAGCAGAATCAGGCCAGGAAAAGGGAAATATTACTGGGCATCAACTATGCTGCAGACAACATGTTATGTTTTTTCACATATATTATCTCAATGATTCTCCAGGACAGGCATTTTTATCTCCATTTTTAACAATAAGATAACCAGGATCAGAGAGATTATGCTACCTGCTGCTTTGAATTATGCTAATTGGTTCTTTCAAGTATGGAATTGAAACAGGAGTGTTTTGGCTGCAAGTAACAGAACGTATGATTGACAGTGACTTAATCAAATAGTGTTTTATATTTTTTAATTAACAAGAGGCCTGGAATTAAGTAATTCAAGGATTTGTTCAACCACTCAATGCTGGATCCACTTCTCTATGGTTCTTGTCACCTAACCCTGATGGTTACAGATGGCTGCAGGTCTACATCACTCAGAAGTACTATAAGAACAAAAGATGCAAAATCTTGTGAGTGTATGTATATGTGTATGAAAGATGACTGAACTTGACATAATTTATGACCTAAAATTATCAAAACCTAGAAGTTCCTGGAGAAACATTCACCACTTGTCTCATAGTCAAATTTTACCCAGAAAGACAACTATGGAAGCAAAAAGTAGGCACAGGACCACTGGGAAAAACAGTCACTGCAAGGTGATCCATTCAGAGGCATGAATGAGCAACACACATTCAGTGAAAACCAGCTAATGTAAATGAACAAGATACTTTTCTACCCAAGGAAAGTCTTTTTAAAGAAACAAATAAATGTTGCTGTTGACATGATGGGCTCTCCCTTCAATGTCTCACAGATGTGATCTGCCACACATTTATGCTGGTAACAAATGTTAACTTGTGTTCATTGTCAGTTAAAAACAAGAAAACTTTACAGCAGTACACCACAACATCCATGACTTGTCCTAATTCTTCTAAGGCTCTGGATTCCTCTTGCATAACGTGCTTATGAGCCAGTAGAACCAGGGCACAAACACCTAGGACTGCATAGCTCTAGGCCCTGCCTTTCTACTACTTGATGCTGCTTTTCTATTCCTAACAAACAATAGCTTTAAAATTCCTTTTATTTTCTGAAACCACCTTGCACCTTTCTCCAAGATCTTCCTTCTTTAGGTTTTCTTCACCATCTTTTCTCCTTTATTAAAATTTCTTCTTTGGCATTCCTTTTCTTAATCCTAAAAAATTTTTCACCAGCTCAGAGTATCTATTTTAGAACTTACAGACATATCAAATCTCTGGGGTAGATGTGTTTCTTTAGAGTCTGCTAAAGTACTTTACAGATGTCCCTGAGAATTCATATTCCCAGCAGGTTTGCAGAATTAATGCTGGTGCATTTCCTACTAGCCTTTCTGCTTCATGTTGTTCAAGCAGATGAGGTAGAGTTGCTCACAGAATATTATTTCAAAAAGGATTTGGTATGCAGAGAAGGTAATTTCAAATACTGAATCTCATATGGTCACTGTCCCCTTTTATATGGGAAAAAGTGCCATGAATAAACGTATACTTCAAGAAAAAACAAATGCCTGTAATTCCTGCACACCTTTTGGATATGTAAAATTTCAATAGGATTCTTCTTTTAAAGCATTAAGTAAAAAAGAAAACCCATAATACATAGCCTACAGTTGATAACACCACCACTCTCAGGTCATGACCTTAGGAAAGAATACCGGACACATTAACAGCATCAGTTTATAAGTGCAGCATGGGGTGTGAAAAGCAGCAAACTGGATGCAAGGACTGGATGTAAGGGCTTCACAACATTTCTCAGGGATGAATACATGACTAAAATTAACAGCCTGGTAATTAGATTTGGGCTTTGTGTATATTTTCCCTGGATGTGTGATATGAGGCTTTGGCTACCTAATGGCACCATTCCATTCAGGCAGAGCAACAGCCTGCTATCCTCAGAGCAGCCATGTCCCAGTGTTATATAAGGATATGCTTGAAAAACAGACAGAAACAGTGAGTAGGGTCTCCCCAAATAAAGGTCTAGTCTCAGACCTAACACTGTCATTGGAACCTTCCACAAATCACTTTCCCTCGCTAGATCTGTTCCCTCCTCTGTAAAATGAGAAAATTCTAATATTCAATATTAGAGCATCCCTGAGGTCACTTCCAACTACAAAATACTATAGTCCAGTATTATGTGCTCTAAAATCTAACCAGTCCAACTACAGAAGGCAGAGAGGAAAGGACAGATTTGGCCATTTATTTCCATGTACCTTCTCCTCTGATTTCCCATTATAATGTCTTTGAAACTCACTTTTAGCATTTGTATAATAATTACCTTTATGTGTGACAGGACCGGGTTTTCTTCTCCTTTAATCTCTTTCTTTTCTTTCCCTATTTCCCCCACCATTCACTGGTATTCATACCTCTTCCCTCAAAAGGGATCTTTGGGCAGATGGAGGAAAGCAAAAGAGCATACGATTCTGAACTCATATCAAAATTATGCCCAAAAAAGGTGGTTAATATTACAGAGAGAACGCTTTGTTTTTCTTATAGGTGGAGGACCTTCTCATGGAACCTAAGGAACATGTTACCTTCCCTCCAGCTCAGAGTTCTCCAGACTTTCTCAGTCCAAGGCACCTTAAATGTCAACTTAATTAAGACCAAACGAAATACTTAACAGTTCCATTTATGAAGTTATTAAATTCAAACGCTTAAAAAGCACCTTAGGCCTAACAACTTAGAGCAGTTTGAAAAAAATACTATGCATAAATTGAAAGGAAAAACTATTTTTATTTTATAAATAACCACAATCACTTAGCTAATGAAATGTGTTGCCTGCTGGGCACCACACAACTTCTTAAACCTTGGAATTATATTGCACGTTGCCATTGCCATTTCTTATCATACACTGATTTTCAAGGATACTGGCTTTTTATCACAGCAACTATGACTTCATTGAAAGCAATTTGCACTGTATGTTAAAACTGTAGTTCACCAGCAATTCCACTCCTGGGTATATATCCCCCCCAAAATGAAAACACTAATTCAAAAAGATACATGTACCCCAATGTTCACTGCAGCATTATTTACAATAGCCAAAAACGGAAGCAACCTAAGTGTCCATCAACAGATGAATGGATAAAGAAGATGTGGTGTATATATATATATAAATATACAATAGAATACTACTCAGCCATAAAAAGAATGAAATTTTGCCATTTGCAACAAAACGGATGGACTTGAAGGGTCCACTTATGCTAAGTGAAATAAGACAGAGAAAGACAAACATATGATATCACTTATGTGTGGAATCTAAAAACTAAAACCAACTAGTGAATAAAACAAAAAAGAAAAGATTCACAGATATAGAAAACAAACTAGTGGTCACCATGGGGAAGAGGGAAAGGGGAACAGAAAACAGGAGTAGGAGACTGAGGTACAAACTACTATGTACAAAATAAATAAACTACAAGGATATATTGTACAACACAGGGACTACAGCCAATATTTTATAATAACTATAAATGGAATATGACCCTTAAAATTGTAAATCACTATGTTGCACACCTGAAACATATAATATTGTACATCAACTATACCTCAATTAAAAGAAAAAACTTAAAAAAATAATGTAGTTCACGTGGTATCCAGCAGAGGCCAATCGGTTTTCCTCAAAAACAAAATATCCATCGTGGTAGTGCCTCTTTGAATTTGCTGCTGTGTTCAGGGGCAACCTGACACAGACTTTGAAACCCACAGCCTTAGCTCCCTTCACAGGAAAAACAGTTGTAATTGGAACCAATCTGGTACTAATTGTCTGAACTCCAGAAAACCAACAGGAGATAAGATGGGTAAAATATGGACAGGGCCATAAGGAAAGCAGAGGGAGGAAACCAAAGAAAAAGGAAGGACTCCTAGTTGCCCATCCAACATGGACTTCATGAAAAAATGGTAGTTGACTCAATGGGAAAAGTAAAGTAAAATACTTCACGTCCCTAAGCCTCAGCCATTATGGACATAAGAGTTTACATATGCATCTGCCTCCCTCACTAGATTAAAACACAAGCAAAAGATCTCGCTCATTTCAGTATGCCTCTGAATACCTAATTCAATACATTTTGTTGTATTGAATTCCCTTACCCAGAACACTGAACTTAAATCTAATTGCAGTAGAATGTGTTCTGATTTATTTTACACCTCTGGAGCTAGGGTTTCTTAGAATTCAACACACAGATTAATGGAGAGTATGAAGGTTTTTCTATTGCTCTACTTCTGGGTTCCCTTCATGTCTCTGCTGGAACGCTGAAAGAGGACTGGATTTATGGTTTATTTGTGTTTCAGACTAAGTACCTAAACCAGCAATGCATGAAGTCCAAAAGTGTACCCTCACTTATTTTACCTCAAAAATGACATCTGTCAGAGTTGATCTCACGGCTTTTTACTGTGTGAGCTATAACATGAGAGAAGTTCTCCCTAACTTCTGTTAGCCTTTGACTTACCAATGTAACCAAAATGTCAGCTCTGTCTGTATCATCATTTGCCAGGAAAACATATGTCAAACAATTATTGCCCAGAGAGATCAAAAGGATGTGGGCCTTTTTCTTTAATGTGGTGATGAAAAGGACAGTTTAAAGAATGAAATTAAGTGACTAAACGTGGAGTAGAATAACTGGTTTATATTCCTTCTGGATTTGGAAACATTATCGCTGTTTCAATTGACAAGTTCTTGAGAGAGGATGTTTGCTTTTTGTTTGTTTGGGTTTTCTTAACCCGGTTATATCATTTTGTTCACAGTCCCAGACCTAATCATACTTTGCACTTATCTTGTTTACCTTTCATCAGAAAATTGCCATGCTAGGGATAGCCTGTGTGGCCAGATTCTTCCCCAGTGGCTGCACATAATGTGCAAGCCAGCTCTCTAAAAATCAAAGGGGTGAAGGAATGCAGGCCCCTAGAACCAGCAATCAAAATAGCCTACTGGGAAGGACACCTGATAAGTGCACTTACTTTACAAGCAAGGAAGGGATGGGATGGAATCAAATATCTCAGAGAGTAAAGAAAATGAGCACTTAGCATAGGCCCAGAAATACACTGTAGACTTATAAACCTTACCTCATTCAGCCACATTACAGAAGAAACTGAGGCCATCAGTGCTGATATAGCTTGCCCTTGATCAGCTACAGGGCAGAACTAAGATCTAAACCTTGGTCGAGTAGAGCATCAAGTCAACATCCACTCGCCACACAATTTTTTGACATAGAGCTGAGCTGTTGCCAGTGCAAATCTATGGAATCACTGGGTTTGAGGGGGAATGCAAAAGGGTCCCAAGTTCCCTTTTCAACTTGAAGTTAGCAAAGTCCTTTTAGCATCATCCCACCTACAGCGGGAGACAATTGGCCCTTAGGGGAAGGCATATCAATAGCAGTGCAGAATGATACCTCAGAGCTAATGACAGTTAGCTCTCAGTCACATAATATGAGCTGGCTAGCAATATATTTCGAACAGGGCTTCTCTCCCTCCTGCCATAAATTTATTCCTCCCTGTCATTTCCATTATAAGCCCTTTCTAATCCCTTCCCTTCTTTATTGTCAAGATTTGTTAACTTGACTTTATTAACGTTTTTCCATGGCTAAAATTTGGCCTGATCAGCTTCATATTTTCTTCCTGTTTTCAACCAGTTGTAGAACTAAAAATGTTTAAAGCTAGACAAAGCTATTGTTCTTCAAACAAAACCGTCCTGCATGCCAAGTCCATAGATACTTTTTCAAGTATTAAATGTTTAATGACAAAAAAGCAACAACTAACCAGAGAACAGATCTCAGTGAACAGCTTTTATTTGAACCTATAAGGCAGATACAATTTAAAACAACTCTTAGAAACCAAAGTCTACGTTTTACCTATTGTCTTAGGTCTGGTTCCCTAAAAGCAGAGCCAAAGACAGAGACTTAGGCACCAGAGATTTATTGAGGGTGTATTCTTCATGAAAAATCTGCAAAAGAGTGAGGGAAATAGGAGAGGGAAGGGGAAGCAGTCTTGGTCCATGCCAAGCAGGTAATGAAGGAGGGGGGCCCCTCTGGGTTGTAGATATTACAGAGTTGTCCTCTTTTAAGGAAAGGAGCCAGGCTCTGGTCTGCCTCTATCAGTCCATCACTGACTGCTAGAGGTGCTGGGGAGGTGACTGGTAGAGAATAGATGCTTCCAGGCATCTCTATGAAAGGCAGCTCCATCAGCCAGGACAATTTTCTGAGGAAGTTAGCAGGTATATGCTGTTAACAGCAGAGGGGTGGATGCACCAGCTAAAAAAGAGGATCTGGGTGGACATCAACAGCATCTACTACAGCATCTCAACGTGTGGTTTTCTAGGAACTTGTAGAAATACAAATTCCTCACCCCACCCCAGACCCAACTGAATCAGAAACCTGAAATGGGAGCAGTGATCTATTTTTCATTACACCCTCCCGGTGATTCTGACACACAATGTTCCAGGTGATTCTCTGAGTTTGAGAATCACTGAACATCTACCTTCCCACCAAGAATTACAAATCACAACACTATTCACTAACAAACTTAAGTTAGTGCAAGTCATGTTGTAACCAGGAACCCCTTTTAAGGTATTTTGATTCAGATATCTACAAAAGAGAACCCCATAAATAAATGCCTAGCTTCTATTAGCCAAACGTATTTCCACTTTTAGTTATTTTCTCTATTTTCCCCTAATTTTCTGGACTCTTTCCATGACTTGAGGGCTCTGTGCAACCTGTTCCCTGGAGTCTTTTTAAGAAGGCTTAATTAGTCTCATACACTCATGGGTCATAAACTCTACCTGCTCCCAAAGGGGGATTTAGAACTCAATGAAGATTTTGTGTTGTGTTAGATCCTCCTTTTTGGAATAAACCTTGTGAATAGTAAGTTGACATTTTACAGTCATTTTGCTCTGAGTAAGATCTTATTATTTTCTTAACTAAGCAAAGTGAAAAAATTAGGCATCCTACAATCAAATGTCTCTTTTGCAAGAAGTCAACGACTTCACACTATTAGCTAGGTTCATTCATTTCTCTCTAGAGAGTATGGAGCCAGAGGTGTTTGAAGGATTTTTTTCCCACAAACTTCCCTCTTAACTTTTCCTTTTCACCATTAATAACCTATATTGAAGTATTATCTTAAATACTGGAAAGTATTATAAACACTGCATTAAAGAATCTGATTTCCAGAGCTAATGATATCTCCTTTATTACTGATGCTGTTATTATCATGAGCTATTTTAAACATAGAGGAAACTCCAGAGAATAATATAACAAACATCTGTAAAATCACATGTAGATTTTTAATGATTAATATTTTGTCATGTTTTCTTCAGAGCCTTCTTAAAAACAGAAAAGCTTTACAGGCATTATCAAAGCTCTCTTGACCTAGGAGGATGGCACATAGGTGTCAACTGCATAACCAGATTTGTTACCCTGCACAGAAATTTCTGCACTATGTACTAAATTTCTGCTTTACAATGTTGTGTTAGTTTCTGTTGTACAACAAAGTGAATCAGCCATATGTGTACATATATCCTCTCTCTCTTGAGCCTCCTTCCCAGCTCCCCCATCCCTCCCTTCTAAGTCATCACAGAGCACCAAGCTGAGCTCCCTGTGCTATACAACAGCTTCCCACTAGCTATCTATTTTACACATGGTAGTGTATATATGTCAATGCTACTCTCTCAGTTTGTCCCACCCTCCCCTTCCCCACCTCTGGCCACAAGTCTGTTCTCTATATCTTGCATAGATATACAGAACAGACTTTATATTTTTTATATTATATTTTTTATATTTTATTTTATTTTTATTTTTTATATTTTTTATATTATATTTTGCAATAAAAATGTTTTAAAAGAGATAATATTTTACCTAGTTGTGTTATTCTATAAAATGTAAAATCTAATGAGATAATTTAAAACAATTCAAGGGATAAAGGAGAAACTTTTCAAAACAAATATTTCAAAATAAAAGTCATAAAGTTATAAATAAAATCTTTTTAGTAAATATAACGTGCATTCATTTTATAAAAGAATAGAAATATGGGTTTATGATTTAAGGAAAACTAAATAGAAACAGAGTTTAAAATTAAAGATTAGAAAATTAATACTAATGAAAATAAACAGCAAAAGAGATAAAACAGAAGTTTTATAATCCTGAAGGTGAAGAAGCATTCTTTAAAAAAATTGTAAAAATCCAAAAAGTCCAAAGAAAATTTAAAAATTAACGGCATCAAGAGTATAGCTATAAAAACGTTTGTTTGACGATGATACCTAATAAACCAGCTTTTCAAGTAATCAGTAGATTGGGAGACATTACTCTCAATAAATGAAGAAAATAATGAATATATAGGATATATAAAAATCTCTTACAAAAAATATAAAAAAGAGACAGTACTCCCTCCACCCACCAAAAAATGTCTCTCAGAAAAAATTCTAATGACTAAAATTTAATACAGGACTCCTCTAAACAAAAAAGCAGATTGCATGGGGTAGGAAGTAGCAATGCTTTTAGGTTAAAGAGTCAAACATTATTGAGGCATATTTGGTATAAGTATATGTATACATACATAAATATAAGTTTTGTGTATACACATCATCACATATTATTATATTAGTTTTCTATTGCTGCATAAGAAATTACCCCAAAACTCAGCAGCTTAAAACAACAAACAAATATCATCTCACACAGAATTTGTGGGTCAAGAATCCAGGAATGATCTAGCTGGGCGGTTGTGTGTCAAAGTGTCTTACAAAGGTGCAGTAAAGATGTCAGCCAAGGCTGCAGTCACCTCAAGACTCAATCAGAGAATCTTTTTTCAAGCTAACTGGTTGGTGGTAGACCTCAGGTCCTCATTGTTGGCTGGGAGCTAAACCTTTGTCGTACCCTAACCTGTACCCTAAACCTTCCCCGTTCCCTAACCCTAACCCTAACCCTTACCCGAAGGCTTACCCTAACCCGTCCCCTAATCCTAACCCGTACACTAACACTAACTCATACCCTAACACGTACGCTAACCCTAAACCGTTGTCGTACCCTAACCTGTACCCTACACCGTCCCCATTCCCTAACCCTAACCCTAACCCTTAATCGAAGCCTTACCCTAACCGTCCCCTAATCCTAACCCGTACACTAACACTGTCATATAGGCCTTTCCATAGGACTGCTAACAACATGGCAGCTTGCTTCCCCCAGAGCAAGTGAACTGAGAGAGACATTCCCAACACACAAACCAAAGTCTTTCATAGCCAAATTTCAAAGTGACATGCTATCACTTCTGCCAAACTATTTGTTAACAGCAAGACGGCAGAGGAGTAAGATGTAGAGATCACCTTCCTCCCCACAAATACATCAAAAATACATCTACATGTGGAACAACTCCTACAGAGCACCTAGTGAACACTGGCAGAGGACCTCAGACTTCCAAAAAGGAAAGAAAATTCCCATGTACCTGGGCAGAGCAAGAGAAAAAAGAACAAAGAGATAAAGGAATAAAGACGAGACTTGTGCCTCTGGGAAAAAGCTGTGAAGGAGGAAAAATTTCCACACACTAGGAAGCCCTCTGACTGGCAGGGACAGGGGCATGGAACTTCAGAGCCATGGAGGAGAGTGCAGCAACAGGGGTGCAGAGGGCAAAGTGGAGAGATTCCCGCACAGAGGATCAGTGCCGACCAGCACTCACCAGCCTGAGACACTTGTCTGCTCACCTGCTGGGGCGGGTGGGGGCCAGGAGCTGAGGCTTGGGCTTCAGAGGTCAGACCCCAGGGAGAAGACTGCTGTTGGCTGCATGAAGACAGCATGAAGGGGGCTAGTGCACCACAGCTAGCTGGGAGGGAATCCAGGAAAATGTCTGGACCTGCCGGATAGACAAGAGACCATTGTTTTGGGGTGAGTGAGGAGAGGGGCTTCCTGCTCTGTGAGCCCACAGACATCAGAACACCTAAGTGACCTCCAGAGACAGGCGTGAGCCACAGCTATCATCTTGGACCCCAGAGGCAGGCACAGACTGCTACCGCTGCCGTCACTACCACCAAGGATCTTGAGTGCAAGCACAGGTAACTACCGACATCCTCCTGGGAGCCTGTGCAGCATGCCACTGCCAGGGTCCCATGATCCAGGGCCAGCTTCCCCAGGAGAACACATGGCGCGCCTCAGGCTGTTGCAGTGTTACGCTGGCCTCTGCCGCTGCAGACACACAGCGCATTCCAATTGTGACTACCATACCCCTCCCTCTCCTCGGCCTGAGTGAGCAAGAGAGCCCAAATCAGCTGCTGCTTTAACCCCCTCCTGTCTGGGAGGGGAACAGACGCCTGAGGGAGGCCTACGCTCAGAGGAGGGGCCAAAACCAAAGCTGAACTGCAGGAGCTGTGTGAACAAAGAAGAGAAAGGAAGTTTCTCCGTGCAGCCTCAGGAACAGCGGATTAAAGCCCCACAGCTGTCTTGGTAAACACTGCATGTGTGGCATACCTGAATAGGTAATGAGTGTTCAGAAAGTTGAGGTGGTGGACTTTGGGGGCAACTGTGGACTGGGGTTTGCTTTCTGCATTTGATTTGTTTTCGATTTTATATTGATCTTAGTTTAGTTTTTAGTGTTTGTTTACATTTGTGGGTTTGTTTATTGCTTTGGTTGCTCTCTACCTTTTTTTTCTCTCTCTCTTTTTGTGAGTGTGTGTGTGTATGTTTCTTTGTGTGATTTTGTCAGTTTAGTTTTGCTTTTACCATTTGTTTTGGGGTGCTGTCTGTTCGTTTTTTCTCTTTCCTTTTTTCTTCCTTTTCTTCCATACTGTGTGGCTGGAAGGCTCTTGGGGCTCTGGCCAGGTGTCAGGTCTGAGCCTCCGAAGTGGGAGAGCCAAGTCCAGGATGTTGGACCACCAGAGGCCTCCCAGCGCCATGTAGGATTAATCAGCCAAAACTCTCCAAGAGATCTCCATCGCAACACTAAGACCCAGGTCCACCTGACAGCCAGTAAGTTCCAGTGCTGGACACCCCATGCCAAACTAGCAGGACAGGAACACAAACCCGCCCATTAGCAGAGAGGCTGCCTAATGTCATACTGAATTCACAGGCACCCCAAAACACACCACTGGACATGGCCCTGCCCACCAGAGGGACAATACCCAGCCCCACCCACCAGAACACAGGCACCAGTCCCCTCCAACAGAAAGCCTACACAAGCCACTGAACCAACCTCACCCACTGGAGGCAGACACCAGAAACAAGAGGAACTACGAACCTACAGCCTGCAAGAAGGAGACCCTAAACGCAGTAAGCTAACAAAGCAAAGAAGACAGAGAAATAGGCAGCAGATGAAGGAGCAAGGTAAGAACTCACCAGACCAAACAAATGAAGAAGAAATAGGCAGTCTACCTGAAAAAGAATTCAGAGTAATGATAGTAAAGTCCAAAAGCTTGGAAATAGAATGGAGAAAATACAAGAAACGTTAAACAGGGACCTAGAAGAACTAAAGAGCAAACAAGCAATGATGAACAACACAATAAATGAAATTAAAATTACTCTAGAAAGAATCAATAGCAGAATAACTGAGAGAGAAGAACAGATAAGAGACCTGGAAGATAGAATAGTGGAAATAACTGCCGCAGAGCACAATAAATAAAAAAGAATGAAAAGAATTGAGGACAGTCTCAGAGACCTCTGGGACAACTTTAAATGCACCAACATTAGAATTATAGGGGTCCCAGAAGAAGAGAAAAAGAAAGGGTCTGAGAATATATGTGAAGAGATTACAGTCGAAAACTTCCCTAACATAGGAAAGGAAATAGTCAAGTCCAGGAAGCGCAGAGAGTCTCATACTGGATAAATCCAAGGAGAAACACGCCAAGACACGTATTAATCAAACAATCAAAAATTAAATACAAAGAAAAAATATTAAAAACAGCATGGGAAAAGCAACAAGTAACATACAAGGGAATCCCCATAAGGTTAACAGCTGATCTTTCACCAGATATTCTGCAAGCCAGAAGGGACTCGCAGGACATATTTAAAGGGATGAACAAGAATCTCATTCAGATTTGACAGAGAAATTAAAACCTTTACAGACAAGCAAAAGTTAAGAGAATTCAGCACCACCAAACCAGCTTTACAACAAATGCTAAAGAAATTTCTCTACATGGGAAACACAAGAGAAGGAAAAGACCTACAATAACAAACCCAAAACAATTAAGAAAATGGTAATAGGAACATACATATCAATAACTACCTTAAATATAAATGGATTAAATGCTCCAACCAAAAGACATAGACTGGCTGAATGGATACAAAAACAAGACCCATAAATATTCTGTCTACAAGAGACCCACTTCAGACCTAGGGACACATACAGACTGAAAGTAAGGGGATGGAAAAAGATATACCATGCAAATGGAAATCAAAAGAAAGCTGGAGTAGCAATACACATATCAGACAAAATAGACTTTAAAATAAAGACTATATCAAGAGACAAAGAAGGACACTACAGAATGAAGAAGGGATCAATCCAAGAAGAAGACATAACAATTCTAAACATTTATGCACCTAACATAGGAGCACCTCAATACATAAGGCAAATGTTAACAGCCATAAAAGGGGAAATCGACAGTAACACAATAATAGTAGGGGACTTTAACACCCTACTTTCACCAATGGAAAGATCATACAAACTGAAAATAAGTAAGGAAACACAAGTTTTAAATGACACATTAGACTGGCTGTACTTAATGGATATTTATAGGACATTCCATCCAAAAACAACAGAATACACTTTCTTTTCAGGGGCACATGGAACATTCTCCAGGATAGATCATATCTTGAGTCACAAATCAAGCCTTGGTAAATTTAAGAAAATTGAAATCATATCAAGTATGTTTTCCAACAACAACGCTGTGAGACTAGATATCAATTACAGGATAAAGCTGTAAAAAATACAAGCACATGGAGGCTAAACAATACACTACTAAATAACCAACAGATCACAGAAGAAATCAAAAAGGAAATCAAAAAATACCTGGAAACAAATGACAATGAAAACACAATGACCCAAAACCTATGGGATGCAGCGAAAACGGTTCTAAGAGGGAAGTTTATAGCAATGAAATCCTATTTCGATAAACAAGAAACATCTTAAATTTAAAAACCTAACCTTACACCTAAAGCAATTAGAGAAAGAAGAAGAAGAACAACAACAACAAAACCCCAAAGTTAGCAGAAGGAAAGAAATCATAAAGATCAGATCAGAAATGTATGAAAAAGAAATGAAGAAAACAACAGAAAAGATCAATAAAATAAAAAGCTGGTTCTTTTGTTATCAAACAAAATTGATAAACCATTACCCAGAATCATCAAGAAATAAAGGGAGAAGACTCAGATCAACAGAATTATAAATGAAAAAGGAGAAGTAGCAACTGACACTGCAGAAATACAAGGGTTCATGAGAGACTACTACAAGCAACTATATGCCAATGAAATGGACAACGTGGAAGAAATGGACAAATTCTTAGAAAAGTACAAGCTTCCAGGACTGAACCAGGAAGAAATAGAAAATATGGACAGACCAATCACAAGCACTGAAATTGAAACTGTGATTGAAAATCTTCCAACAAACAAAAGACCAGGACCAGATGGCTTCATAAGTGAAAACTATCGAACATTTAGAGAAGAGCTAATACCTATCCTTCTCAAAATCTTCCAAAATATAGCAGAGGGAGGAACACTCCCAAACTCATTCTACGAGGCCACCATCACCCTGATACCAAAACAAAACAAAGATGTCACAAAAAAAGAAAACTACAGGCCAATATCACTGCAACATCACTCATCATTAGAGAAATGCAAATCAAAACTACAATGACCTATCACCTCACACCGGTCAGAATGGCCATAGTCAAAAAATCTACAAAAAAATCTACAAAACAATAAATACTGGAGAGGGTGTGGAGAAAAGGGAACCCTCTTGCACTGTTAAGATGAGCCAACACCTACCCTTCTCAAACTCTTCCAAAAAATACCAGAGGGAGGAACACTCCCAATTTGATTCTATGAGGCCACCATCACCCTGATACCAAAACCAGGCAAAGATGTCAGAAAGAAAACTACAGGCCAATATCACTGACGAACATAGATGCAAAAGTCCTCAACAAAATACTAGCAAAGAGAATCCAACAGCACATTAAAAGGATCATATACCATGATCAAGTGGGGTTCATCCCAGGAATGCAAGGATTCTTCAATATATGCAAATCAATCAATGTGATAAACCATATTAACAAACAGAAGAATAAAAACCATATGATCACCTCAATAGATGCAGAAAAAGCTTTCAACAAAATTCAACACCCATTTATGATAAAAACCCTCCAGAATGTAGGAATAGAGGGAACTTACCTCAACATAATAAAGGCCATATATGATAAACCCACAGCCAACATCATCCTCAATGGTGAAAAACTGAAACCTTTTCCACTACGATCAGGAACAAGACAAGGTTGCCCACTCTCACCACTATTATTCAACATTGTTTTGGAAGTTTTAGCCACAGCAATCAGAGAAGAAAAAGAAATAAAAGGAATCCAAATCTGAAAAGAAGAAGTAAAGCTGCCACTGTTTGCAGATGACATGATACTATACATAGAGAATCCTAAAGATGCTACCAGAAAACTACTAGAGGTAAACAATGAATTTGGTAAAGTAGCAGGATACAAAATTAATGCACAGAAATCTCTTGCATTCCTATACACTAATGATGAAAAATCTGAAAGAGAAATTAAGGAAACACTCCCATTTACCACTGCAACAAAAAGAATAAAATACCTAGGAATAAACCTATCTAAGGAGACAAAAGACCTGTATGCAGGAAACTATAAGACACTGATGAAAAATTTAAAGATGATACAAACAGATGGAGAGATATACCGTGTTCTTGGATTGGAAGAATGAACATTGTGAAAATGACTATACTACCCAAAGCAATCTACATATTCAATGCAATCCCGATCCAACTATCACTGGCATTTTTCACAGAACTAGAACAAAAATTTTCACAATTTGTATGGAAACACAAAAGACCCCGAACAGCCAAAGCAATCTTGAGAAAGAAAAACGGAGCTGGAGGAATCAGGCTCCTGGACATCAGACTATACTACAAAGCTACAGTAATCAAGACAATATGGTACTGGCACAAAAACAGAAATATAGATCAATGGAACAGGATAGAAAACCCAGAGATAAACCCACATATGTATGGTCACCTTATTTTTGATAAAGGAAGCAAGAATATACAATGGAGAAAAGACAGGCTCTTCAATAAGTGGTGCTGGGAAAACTGGACAGCTACATGTAAAAGAATGAAATTAGAACACTCCCTAACACCATACACAAAAATAAACTCAAAATGGATTAAAGACCTAAATGTAAGGCCAGACACTATAAAGCTCTTAGAGGAAAACGTAGGCAGAACACTCTTTGACATAAAACACAGCAAGATCCTTGTTGACCCACCTCCTAGGGAAATGGAAATAAAAACAAAAATAAACAAATGGGACCTAATGAAACTTAAAAGCTTTTGCACAGCAAAGGAAACCATAAACAAGACAAAAAGACAACCCTCAGAATGGGAGAAAATATTTGCAAATGAAGAAACAAAGGATTAATCTCCAAAATTTATAAGCAACCCATGCAGCTCAATATCAAAAAAACAAACAACCCAATCCAAAAATGGGCAAAAGCCCTAAATAGATATTTCTCCAAAGAAGATACACAGATTGCCAACAAACACATGAAAGAATGCTCAACATCATTAATCATTAGAGAAATGTAAATCAAAACTACAATGAGTTATCACCTCACACCAGTCAGAATGGCCATGATCAAAAAATCTACAAACAATAAATGCTGGAGAGAGCATGGAGAGAAGGGAACCATCTTGCACCGTTGGTGGGAATGTAAATTGATACAGCCACTATGGAGAACAGTATGGAGGTTCCTTAAAAAAACTAAAAATAGAACTACCATACAACCCAGTATTCCCACTACTGGGCATATACCCTGAGAAAACCATAATTCAAAAAGTCATGTACCACAATATTCACTACAGCTCTATTTACAAAGGCCAGGACAGGGAAGCAACTTAAGTGTCCATCGACAAACGAATGGATAAAGAAGACTTGGCACATATATACAATTGAATATTACTTAGCCATAAAAAGAAATGAAATTGAGTTATTTGTGGTGAGGTGGATGGACCTAGAGTCTGTCATACAGAAAGTGAAGTAAGTCAGAAAAAGAAAAACAAATACCGTATGCTAACACATACATATGGAATGTTAAAAAAAAAAAAGTGGTTATGAAGAACCTAGGGGCAGGACGGGAATAAAGACGCAGACCTTCTAGAGAATGGACTTGAGGACATGGGGAGGGGGAAGGGGAAGCTGGGATGAAGTGCGAGAGTGGCATGGACTTATATATACTACCAATGTTAAACAGATAGCTAGTGGGAAGCAGCCGCATAGCACAGGGAGATCAGCTTGGTGCTTTGTGACCACCTAGAGGGGTGGGATAGGGAGGGTGGGAGGGAGGGAGACACAAGAGGGAAGAGATATGGGGATATATGTATATGTATAGCTGATTCACTTTGTTATAAAGCAGAAACTAATACACCATTGTAAAGCAATTATACTCCAATAAAGATGTTAAAAAAATTAAAAAACAAAAAAAAATAAAAGATACAGGCACCCCAATGTTCATTGCAGCACTTGGCTATTTACAACAGACATGAAAGCAACTAAAATATCCATCAACAGTGGAATGGATAAAGAAGAGTGGTATATATGCACAACGGAATATTACTCAACCATAAAAAATGAAATAATGCCATTTGCAGTAACATGGATGGACTTAGATACTATCATACTAAGTGAAGTAAATCAGACAGAGAAAGACAAATATCATATTATATCACTTATACATGGAACCTAAAAGAAAATGATACAAATGAACTTATTTATAAAACAGAAACAAACTCACAGACTTTGAAAACAAACTTATGGTTACCAAAGGGGAAAGGTGGGGGAGGGATAAATTAGGAGTTTGGGATTAACATATACACACTGCTATATATAAAACAGGTAAACAATAAGGACCTACTGTATAGCACAGGGAACTCTACTCAATATTCTGTAATAACCTATATGGGAAAAGAATCTGAAAAAGAATGGATATTTGTATATGTATAAGTGAATCACTTTGCTGTACACCTGAAACTAACACAACATTGTAAATCAACTATACTCTATTATAAAATAAAAATTAAATTTTAAAAAAGCACTTTTAGAAAACTAGTATGATATATATCTGTGTGCTCTAATTCTTGATATGATTAATTACAATCTTCCTTTTAATGTTTATTAAAGTACTGTAAGCTATTCAACTCTTAATCATAAATAATCTTCTCTGTTTCTTCATTGTTTATTTGATTTCCAAGGAATATAATTCTTAAACTTGAAGTCTATGATGATCACAAAGCTTCTTTGTATGGAAAATTGGCTTTGTTCACTTCATCATAGAGTATTTTCATATGGGAAATTTTATTTGTTTCAACAATCTATAGAAATATTTGTTACAAGAAGCTATAAATTTTAAAATATATTTGTTAGAAAAAAATTGAATTTTTTCCCACTGTAAATGAATTCACCAACCATGGTGGTAATTAACCTCTGCAAATTAATTTATGAGCCTTGTGATAACTAATCCTCCATTGTAGTATGTTGTGTACGTTCTCTTATTAAATAGGAAGCATTTTTCCTAGGTCTGCCCTACAGGTGCAAAAATAAAAATGATCAGATAGGTTTCCTCCAAAATGAGCAGTAGGTTTGATTTCTTCCATAACCTTGCACAGCAACTCAAATGTATGCATGGAGTCATGGCTTGTGGACAGAAGCCTGGTTGGAGTAAAGAATATAAACTTTATGCCTTATGTTTTCCATACTCTTCCCTTTATCTAAAACATCCTTCCCCTAACATTTCTATCTGGTAACCTCCTATCAGCCATTCAATTCTGTGTGTGTGTATCCCATTCTCTCTCTCTCTCTCCATGTAGGACTTATTGCTATTTCTTTCATGTTCACCTAGTATTTAGATCATTTTTTGACTATGGCACTTGGCACAGTATATATATTATTTATATATATATGTCTTTCTATCAAACTAATCTATTAGACTTTTATGAAAGATCCCATGTCTTATCATTTCTATAACTTCAATGTCAAGCAGAGGAACTAGAGTATAATAGACATCCAGCCAATAGTCACTGAATTGAATTAAAGAAGATTGAATAATTACAGTGGAGTCAAATTATAGAGAATTTTGGAAGTCAGGGTGAGGAATTTTGACTTGATGGGGCAGGCTTGGGGGAGCTAGTGTGGAAGTGAAAGTTTTTTATAGGATACTAATTAATCTCTCAGACTCCTCCATGGGGTCTAACCAATTTGAGAAATACATACATGGTGATAAAAATAAGGTATTATATTTATTTTCTAAGCACCAGGATCCTTGATAAAAGTGGAATGGCTAATGCAGCCCAGATCTGTGGCCAAAAATATTCACACTAGCTCTTCTCTGAATTGAACTTACCTAGCCAGTCACAAGAGGGGTGGGGAGGGAGAAGACACACTGCCAGAAATCTATACCCTAGTGTGCTTACCACACGTGAGGCAAAAAACAGAGATAAGAAAGAAAGTCTAAGAAGGAACAAGAGCTAAGAAGCAGGGTCACACATGAGGAAAGATTTTTAATACGTTATTCCCTCCCAACAAAGAAACTTGGTCCAGTAAATTTTTCCAGCTCTCTATCCCATTAGATTATTACCCCATAAAGAGGACTGAGTGACGGATGTTGTCTTCCCTCTGAAAACTGTGTCCTTGAAAGCAGAGGAAAAAGTCTTCATGAAAAGAAGAGCAGAAGGGGAACAAGGATCCCCTTCTGATATTAGTGCCATCACCCCAGCAAGAGAAAGTTTTAGAGCAGCACTGTCCAGCAGAACTTTCTGTCCTAATGGAAAGAAATGTTTCTATCTATGCTGCCCAATATGGTAGCCACTAAGCATGTGTGTCTACTGAATACTTGTTAAGTGCCTAGATTGAAACCAAATGTTTAACTTTCTATAATTTTAATTAAATGTAAATAGCCACATATGGCTAATAGTGGCATCCATATTAAACAGTAGAGGTCTCTAAGAACAGCTGTCAGGTTATTCTGACAATGGTAGGCAGAACTGGGTTAAGGCAGAGGCACTTAGGGCAGGGAACAGATTAGTAAAACCTACCATTCCCTTGGCACTTCCTGTATGCTGGTCATTGTTTCTGTTGCTAATAGTTTAATGTGGATTAAATAATTTAATCTTCACAAAAACACAATGCAGTCAATAACTTCATTATTTCCCTCTTTCACAAATAAGAAAACAGTACCCAAGATCACGGTTGATGAATGGCAGAATTGAGATTTGAACCCTGGAAGTCTGGCTCTGCCTGGGAGGGAAGCCACATAGATTGTGGCAGTAATGCAAATGTCAGGGGGACAGAGAGGAGGTAAAGTCAAGATTTTGAAAGAATTGTAGGATATAACAAATGAGAAAAATGGGTCTACAGTCATACCATCGCCAATGATATTTTTCACTCCCTATTAAGCTCACAGCAAGATTAAGGTGACATTATGGTCTATTGTCACATCTGAAAAATGCTTTGAGGACAAAGTCCCATTAGGGAACCAAGTCACTCTATTTCCAGAGAAGTAACAGATAACAATCTAATGATAGCACAATAGATAAGACTATTACAAACTGAAGAAAGAGAACGTGAAAATTGTGCTCTGTAGAATTCACCAGTAAGTAATGAGATCATTACCCAGCAGTATTTCAAGGCTTATAATAGCAAGGTTTCTCTCCATTTATTATGGAGAATTAGAGGATAAATCACCAAATTTCAAAATGAAAGAGGACCCTAGACATAATCTTATCCAATCCCTTCATTTAATAGGTTAAAAAATTATACTACAAAAGAGATTTTTGAGACAACGTGAGCACAGCCTAGGCATTAGATAAAATTAAGGAATCATTGGTAATTTTATTATGTGTAAGAATGCTACTGCTATTATGTGTTTTTTTAAGTTATATGCATTATAATTACCCACTGAAGTTCTTAAAAACATGGGGCCGTGGTGGGGAGTCATAGATGAAATAATATTGATAAAATGTTGACAACTAATTAAGATAGATGTTAGAAATATGGGGGATCATTAAATGGTCTCTCTACTTTTGTGCAATGTTTGAAATTTTCCATAATGATGTTTTTAATTACAACCTAAAAAGACATAAAGAGACAGTTTTAAAATGGCACATTAACATATGACAAAACATTCAACTTCTTTTGTTGTAAAAGAATTAGAAATGCTAAGATACCATTTAGGACCTATATGGTTGGCAAATAATTGAAAGTTTGGCAACACAGTTTTTTGGCAGGACTATGGGGAAGCAAACACTCTTATATGGTACCACAGGTTAATTGTGTCCACCAAAAAGCAGGTTCAAGTCCTAAGTCCCAGTACTTACAAATGTGACCTTATTTAGAAATAGGGTCTTTATAAATGTACTTAAGTAAAGATGAGGTCACACTGTCCTGAAAAGAAGAGGGAAATCTGACACAGAGACAGACAGAGGAAAGTATGCCATGTGAACACAGAGGCAGAGGTTGGAGTGACACACCTACAAGCCAAGGAACAGGAATTGCCAGCAACCCACCAAAAGCTTGGACAAGGCAGGGAAGCATCCTCTCTTAGAACCTTTAGAGAGAGCATGACCCTGTTAACACCTTACTTTAAGACTTCTCGAAACTGATGAGGAACTTCTGGGATAGTTGTGTAAGGAGCTCCATAGATTCACTACCCAGGGAAACATAAATAACTAATGAAAAGTATTTTAAAAACAGTCTCTGGAAATTGTCCTAAAGGCATATGGAAAATGAAGAAACATTTATTCAAGAAAAACTACTAAAACTTGGTTACAAAAACAGGGCTTCCCTGGTGGCGCAGTGGTTGACAGTCCGCCTGCTGATACAGGAGACGCGGGTTCGTGATCCGGTCCGGGAAGATCCCACATGCCGCGGAGCGGCTGGGCCCGCGAGCCATGGCTGTTGAGCCTGCACGCCCGGAGCCTGTGCTCCACAACGGGAGAGGTCACAACAGTGAGAGGCCCGCGTACCACAAAAACAAACAACAAAAGGAGAGTCCGTGGTATTTACAGCACAATCTGCTCCCTCTCTTCACCCTGACCCCCAACTTAGCTTGAAACTCTCAGTGGGTGTGGCCAAGACTCAAAGCTTTCTGCTACCTCAGCAGCAAATCAAGAAATAGAGTTTCTAGGGACTTCCCTGGTGGTGCAGTGGTTAAGAATCCATCTGCCAATGCAGGAGACAGGGGTTTCATCCCTGGTCTGGGAAGATCCCACATGCTGCGGAGCAACTAGGTCCATGCACCACAACTACTGAGCCTGCGTTCTACAGCCCACAAGCCACAACTACTGAGCCCACGCGCCACAACTACCGAAGCCTGCGTGCCCTAGAACCCATTCTCTGCAACTACTGAGCCCACATGCTGCAACTACTGAAGCCCACGCACCTAGAGCCGGAGCTCCACAACAAGAGAAGCCACTGCAATGAGAAGCCTGCACACTGCAATGAAGAGTAGCCCCTGCTCACCACAACTAGAGAAAGCCTGCGTGCAGCAACGAACATGCAATGCAGACAAAAAAAAAAAAAAAAGAAATACAGTTTCTCACCCATGGGGGCAGGTCATCAGCATTTCTCATTCCCTCAAACTCTGAATTTAGTCAAAGAAGTTAAATTCCTGGTGAATGCAGACAAAAGGTCAACAGATCCCTTCCTCTACCCAGCACCCAGGACAGAGAGGGAAGAGGCAATTCATAAGAACAGAGAGTTCAAAAATTCTCCCCAAATAAATTGCCTTTATTTGAAACAGAGGGCAGAGAAGTTCAAGCCTCAGAATGTTCTCAAAAACAATGGCTCCTCTTTTTTTTTTTTGCGGTACGCGGGCCTCTCACTGTTGTGGCCTCTCCCGCCGCGGAACACAGGCTCCGGACACGCAGGCTCAGCGGCCATGGCTCACGGGCCCAGCCGCTCCGCGGCATGTGGGATCTTCGCGGACCGGGTCACGAACCCGTGTCCCCTGCATCGGCAGGCGGACTGTCAACCACTGCGCCACCAGGGAAGCCCCAATAGCTCCTCTTAATTAAGAGCAACAAACCATAGGCCAACTAGTTCACTGGAGAGAAACAGAGATTAAAGCTAAGAGCCCTCCTGAGGTTAGAATAAACCTCAAACATGGACCTCTGTATCTCCCCTGCTCAAACTTAACTGAATCAGAGTGCAGAGCAATTTATGCCCCAGGGCATTGTCTAAATAATAGAGCAATCATCTGGCAATTAGTGGGTCTCAACAGCTTGCTGTGATTAAAAAAAAAAAAAAATTAGGCCAACAGCTTAACAGAGAGTTCAGTGAAAGAGAAAGTCCCAGAGTGACTGTGCACACACCCAAGCCTGTACTCTATGAGAAGCAAAACAAAAAGCTTCCCACTATAGGAGATATATAACTCACTAAAATTATCTAGCCAAGTAATTAAACAAATAAACATGCAAACAACCAAAATAAGATCCAGAGGCAGTGGAGAATCAGTATCTAAAGCGGTCCATCAACAAAAAATTATGAGACATGAAAAGAAACAGAAAAGAGTGACCCATACGCAGGGGAAACAAGCAGGTGAAAAAGTCTGTGAGGAGGCTCAGACATCAAATTTAACAAAGGCAACAAAGTTTCCTTTGTAAGTATGTTCTAAGAACAGAAGGCAATCATACTTCAAGGTGTAAAGGAAGCTATGATGAAAATGTCTCATTAAATAGAGAAAATAAATAAGGAGATAGAAATTATTTAGAAATAAAAAAAGAACCAAGCACAAATTCTGGCATTCAAAGTACAATAATTGAATGAAAAATTCACTAAAGGGGCTCAACAGTAGATTTGAATGGCAGAAGAAAAAATCAGAAAAACTGAAGATAGGGCTTCCCTGGTGGCGCAGTGGTTAAGAACCTGCCTGCCAACGCAGGGGACACGGGTTCAAGCCCTGGTCCGGGAAGATCCCACATGCCGTGGAGCAACTAAGCCCGTGCGCCACAACTACTGAGTCTGTGCTCTAGAGCCCGCGAGCCACAACTACTGAGCCCGCGTGCCACAACTATTGAAACCCATGCGCCTAGAGCCCGTGCTCCACAAGAGAAGCCACCGCAATGAGAAGCCCGCGCACCGCAACGAAGAGCAGCCCCCACTCGCTGCTACTGAGAAAGCCTACCCGCAGCAACGAAGACCCCACGCAGCCAAAAATAAATAAAACAAATAAATAAATTTATTAAAAAAAACAAAAGAAAAACTGAAGATAGATTGATAGAGAATACACAATCCAAAACACAAAAAGAAAAAAAGAATAAAGAAAAATGAACAGAGATTCATAATAAAAACACTTAATAAACAAGAACAGAACTAAACTACCTCAACATGATAAAGGCTGTATAAGAAAATCCCATAGCTAACAACATACACAATGGTGAAGGACTGAAAGCTCTTCCTATAAGACAAGAACATGACAAGAATGCCTACTTTTGCCATTTATACTCAAGATAGTATTGGAAGTCCTAGCTAGAGCAATTAGGCAAGAAAAAGAAATAAAATGCATCCAAATTGGAAAGGAAGAATTAAAATCATCTCTGTTCAGAGACAACATGATGTTAGATGTAGAAAAACCTAAGTATTCCACACAAAAAAACTTTTAGAATAAATGAATTCAGTAAAATTGCAGGATATAAAATCAACACAAGAATCATCTGTTTTCCTATACAATAACAATGAACCACCCAGTGGTGATCATTTTGCAATGTATAAAAATATTAAATCACTATGTTGTACACCTGAAATTAATATACTTTTATAAGTCATTTACAATGCAATTAAAAATCATAATTAAATAAACAAATAAGCAATGAAACATCCAAAAAGAAAATTAAGAAAACAATTTTATTTACAATAGCATCAATAAGAATAAATTTAGGAATAAATTTGACTGAGGAGGTGAAAGATTTGTACACTGAAAACTACAAAATACCGATGAAAGAAAATAAAGAATACACAAATAAATAGAAAGACATCCCATGGTCATGGATTGGAAGATTTGACATTGTTAAAATGTCAATACAGGGAATTCCCTGGCAGTCCAGTGGTTAAGACTCTGTGCTGTCACTGCCAAGGGCCTGGGGTTGATCCCTTGTCCGGGAACTAAGATTCCACAGGCCACATCGCACAGCCAAAAATAAATAAATAAACAAGTCAATACTACCGAAAGCTATCTACAGATTTAATGTAATCAAAATCCCAGTGGCTTTTTTTTTTTCCAGAAATAGAAAAATCCATCCTAAAATCTCAAGGGACCTCAAACAGCCAAAACAATCTTGATACAGAAAAACAAAGTTGGAGGTCTCACACTTCCTGATTTCAACACTTATCACAAAGCTGCAATAATCAAAACAATGTGGTAATGCCATAAAGACAGACATATAGACCAATGGAATAAAACAGAAAGCCCAGAAATAAACCCCCACACATATGGTCAAGTGATTTTTGACAAGGGTGCCAAGACCATTCAATAGGGAAAGGACAGCCTTTTCAACAAATATTGTTGGGAACACTGGATATCCACATGCAAAAGAATGAAATTGAACCCTTACCCTATACTTATAAAACAACTCAAAATGGAAAAGACTTAAATGTAATTCCTAAAACTATAAAACTCTTAGAAAAAAATCACAGGGGAAAAACTTCATGACATTGGATTTGGCAATGACTTCTTGGTTATGACACCAAAAGCACAGGTAACAGAAGAAAAAAATAAGTAAATTGGACTACATCAAAATTTAAAACTTTTATGCATCAAAGGACACAATCAACAGAGTGAAAAGGTAATTCACGGAACGGGAAAAGATATTTGTAAATCCTGTATCTGATACGGGGTTAACATCCAGTATATAAACAGCTCCTACAACTCAATAACAAAAAAACAAACACACCAATACAAAACTGGACAAAGGACTGAACAGACATTTCTCTAATAATTATATACAAATGGCTAACAAGCATATGAAAATATGCTTAATATCTCATCATTAGGGAAATGCAAATCAAAAGCACAATGAAATATCACCTCACGCCCACTAGACTAACTACTAAGAAAAACAGAAAATAACATGTGTTAATGACAGATTTGAAGGGAGAAACAGATTATTCAACAGTAAGAGCTGGAGATTTCAACACTCCATTTTCAATCATGGATAGAACATCAATTTAATACTGAATGAAGCAAGGATCATTCATGGATAACAAAACCATTGGGTGAAATTCATTGGAAAATAAAATACATGATCTCAAAAAAATGACCCTTTTATTGCCTATTAACTAAAAAGGAAAAACTGTACCTTTTATAATGGAGAAATCTGGAGGACACCTCCTCAAACAACTGGTCACACTTAATAACACAATGAAATATTTAATATCATGTGCCTCTTAATGGGATGCAATAAAAAGTATATAATGTCATCTATGTAATATTTTTGCCTGCAAAATTATTAGCTTGAATTTAGTATTCAGAAGATAATCAGAATAATTTCAAATTGAGATATCATCTACAAAATTACTGGCTTAAACTCTTCAAAATTATCAATATTACAAAAGACAAAATACTCAAGATTAAAAGAAACAAAAGAGACATGACAACTAAATGCAATGCATATTGTTTGTTTAGATTCTAAATTGGGAGGAAAAAACTCTAAAGGACACATTTGGAGCAAATGGCAAAGTCTGAATATAGGTAATATTTCTATATCAATGTTAAATATCTTGACAAATAAGGTAGGTGGTTATGAATTTATAAAGGAGAATGTCCTTGTTTTTAGGTGATAAAGGTCGGCATACTTAAGCATGTTATGTCATGTTTGCAACTTATTTTCAAATGGTTGAGAAAAAAATTGTGAACACACATAAATACATATGTAGACAGATAATGATGTACAGAGAAATGGAACAAATGCGACAAAATGTTATCTATTGGTAAAGCTAGAGGGATCTATAACTGTTGTATTTTTCTGAAGGTCTGAAATTTTTCAAAATAAAAAAGTATAAGGTGAGAGAAGAGGGAATGAAAGCTTAGGGGAAAAGTGACTTTTCCCAAAGCGCAAAGAGCCAGTGCAAGGGTCAGCATTAGCATAAGCTCTTCTGCTTTCCAGCCCAGGAATATAGTTACTGTACCACTAAGCTCTCTAAACACCCATATTTTACAATTCTTTTTATCCTCCATGGTGCATTCTACATCATGAGTTTTCATCACAAAGTGGCAGAATGAAGTGCAATGGCAAATTTGTAAACTTGTTACCAGTGAAAGCTCAGAAACTAGAGTTTAAAATTTCAAGCTAGCCCGTAAACTTCCAGGCTCAAATATTTTGAATACCAGTGAGATAAGTGTTCATCTTTCAACCAAACTCTTACAACAAAATGCCTCTTTTCCTGTCAGCTACTGAGGTTTCCAGATAGGAATGAGTGTCCACACAAGTGAAACATGGAGAAATAAAAGGTTTCCTTAATGTTGAAATTATATAAATATGTAAAAATATACATTGAATAGAAAGGTGAACTCCTCTGGAGAGAAGTCATATCTTATCTCTTTGGTCCCAGTGTAGAAGCTGGTACTACACAGTTAATTTACAGTAAAAATCTCATTTCACCATTATTTGATAATGAATCCTGTAGTACTCAGAGTAAACAAGCTTCCATTATGTCAATGTGGAATACAGGTGGACATGTAATACATGCCATCCACATTTGTACGTCATCATGAGCCTGTTTCTCTGACATTTAAAAAATATACCAGCCTGTAATCCCTATCAAATTACCAATGGCATTTTTCACAGAACTAGAACAGAAAATTTTACAATTTGTATGGAAACACAAAAGACCCCAAATAGCCAAGCAATTTTGAGAAAGAAAAACAGAGCTGGAGGAAACAGGATTCCTGACTTCAGACTATACAACAAGGCTACAGTAATCAAGACAGTATGGTACTGGCACAAAAACAGAAATATAGATCAATGGAACAGGATAGAAAGCCCAGAGATAAACCCATGTACCTATGATCACCTTATCTTTGACAAAGGAGGCAAGAATATACAATGGAGAAAAGACAGGCTCTTCAATAAGTGGTGCTGGGAAAACTGGACAGCTACATGTAAAAGAATGAAATTAGAACACTCCCTAACACCATACACGAAAATAAACTCCAAACGGATTAAAGACCTGAATGTAAGGCCAGACACTATTAAAGTCTTAGAGGAAAACAAAGGCAGAACACACTTTGACATAAATCACAGCAGGATCTTTTTTGACCCACCTCCTAGAGTAATGAAAATAAAAACAAAAATTAACAAATGGGACCTAATTAAACTTAAAAGCTTTTGCATAGCAAAGGAAACCATAAACAAGACAAAAAGACAACCCTCAGAATGGGAGAAAATATTTGCAAATGAATCAACGGGCAAAGGATTCATCTCCAAAATATACAAACAGCTCATGCAGCTCAATATCAAAAAAACACACAACCCAATCCAAAAATGGGCAGAAGACCTAAATAGACATTTCTCCAAAGAAGACATACAGATGGTCAACAAATACATGAAAAGATTCTCAACATCACTAATTATTAGAGAAATGCAAATCAAAACTACAATCAGGTGTCACCTCACACCACTCAGAATGGTCATCAGTAAAAAATCTACAAACAATAAATGCTGGAGAGGGCGTGGAGAAAAGGGAACCCTCTTGTACTGTTGATGGGAATGTAAATTGATATAGCCACTCTGGAGAACAGTACGGAGGTTCCTTAAAAAACTAAAAATAGAACTACTATATGACCCAGCAATCCCACTACTGGGCATATACCCAGAGAAAACCATAATTCAAAAAGACACATGCACCCAATGTTCATTGCAGCACCATTTACAATAGCCAGGACATGGAAGCAACCTAAATGTCCATCAACAGAGGAATGGATAAAGAAGATGTGGTACATTTCTTCAATGGAAATGTAGAAACAATGGAACATTACTCAGCCATAAAAAGAAATGAAATTGGGTAATTTGTAGAGATGTGGATGGACCTAGAGTCTGTCATACAGAGTGAAGTAAGTCAGAAAGAAAAAACAAATATCGTATATTAATGTACATATGTGGAATTCTAGAAAAATGGTATAGATGATCTTATTTGCAAAGCAGAAATAGAGACAGACGTAGAGAACAAAAGTATGGACACCATGGGGGGAAAGCAGGTGGGTGGGATGAATTGGGAGATTGGGATTGACATATATATACTACTGATACTATGTATAAAATAGGTAACTAATAAGAACCTACTGTATAGCTCAGGGAACTCTACTCAGTGCTCTGTGGTGACCTAAACAAGGAAGGAAATCCAAAAGAAGTGGGAAGAGATAGATAGATAGATAGATAGATAGATATATATATATATATATATATATATATATAGCTGATTCACTTTGCTGTACAGTAGAAAGTAACACAATATTGTAAAGCAACTATACTCCAATAAAAATTAATTTTAAAAAAAGAAAAACCCTAAAAAATACACACACACACACACACACACACACACACACACACACACGAGCTTGCCTCTGCCTAAATTTACATGTAACGTTGCTTTACGAGAGCATGCTTGGCATTTTTCTTGGGGAAAATACATATGAACAGATGATCTTTCTTCTTCAGGCCTTCTTGACCATTGTTTTTCAACTAATTAGCCACCTTGATTTTCACTTGCCATGACCACCCTCTCTGCTAATCATTGTTATCCATTCATCATTGCTTTCTCTCTCTAATCTTCCTCTATTCTTTCTCCTAATCTCCATAACTATCTTTTCTTCCTTCTACCACTACCTCCAGCCTCTTTTCCATTTTTCTTTTTCCTTCTGCCCAGCCTACTTTGATCCTTCCTTCTCCCATTCTTTGCTCAGTGAAACCACACTCCTTCACATCACTGAAATCAGATGAACTTGACCTTACCTCATATGTATGTAAACCCATATATATACATACGTACACACCCTATCACTCTGTCTTCTCATTATGAGCTGAATTGCATCCCCTCCCCCAAATTCATATATGGAAGTCCATTACAACCCCCAGTACCTTAGAATGTGACTATATTTAGAGATAGAATCTTTAAATAGGTAATTAAGTTAAAATGAAGTCATTAGCATGGGCCCTAACCAAATATGACTGGTAATCTTATAAGAAGAAGAGATTAGGACATAGATGTGCACAGAAAGAAGACCTTGGGAAGACACAGGGTAAAAAAGACAGCCATCTAAAAGCCAAGTAGAGAAGCTTCAGAAGAAACTAACCCTGCCAACACCTTGATCTCAGACTTCCAGCCTCCAGAACGATGAGAAATAAATTTATGTTTTTTAAGCCACACAGCCTGTGGTACTTTGTTATGACAGCTGTACCAAACTAATATACTTCCCAATCCTAACCCACAATAATCTCACTATGCTGTCAATGTATAGCTAAATTGGCTTGCACTGCTCTATCCCTGCATTGTTCAATTCTAGCCTCACTTTTTTGTTATGCTCCAAGAGCTCATGCTGAGATTAAGTCCCAAACACGTGGGACTGGGCATTTGACCCAGTTTTTGTGTAAGCAGCTATCTATCCAGTACCATTGGATGGGCACCAGAAATTCTATCTTCCCACGCCCAATATTCTCCTCTAGCTCTGTTGCTTCCTTCATGTTAAAACATGAGCAAGTCATTTGGGACATTTTAGCTTGACTAGAATTAGTCTATCATAGAGTCAGCAAAATATAGCCTATGGGCCAAATCCAGCTGGCCATCTGTTTTTTAAATAAAGTATTATTAGAACACAGCCATACTCATTCATATACATACTATCTATGGCTGGTTTCACACTACAATGGCAGAGTTGAGTAGTAGCAAAAGAAACCATATGGCCCACGAAGCCTAATATATTTACTATCTAGTCCTTTACAGAAAAAGTTTGTAGGCCCCTGATCTAGACAAGTAAAAGCTCCCCTAGTCAGATGGTAGGGAACTTGTTTGGGAACGGGTGATACCTTGGTGATATTTCTCTATGAGTGAGTGAAACAGCTGAGGATTTCCCTATGAGTGGAGCTGTAATGGACCCACTTTGCAATTGTTACATTTTGTCCCAACTTTTAGGAACTTTTCATCTTCTTAATATAAAGCATTTCAGAAAGATTTATTTCTGCCTTTCAACCTTATCTACCATTGTTCCCTACTTCTGTGTAATCAGAATAAGAGCTGTCCTCTCATCATACTTTGTATTTTCCAACCTACTGTCTGTGTTGACAATGTTTCCTCTGCAGAATTACATATCCTTCAGGCTCTGCCTTGCAAAGTTCCTCACCAGAATTCTTCTGATCTGTTGGGCTGGCCAAAAAGTTCATTTGGGTTTTCTATAAGATGGTACAGAAAAACCAGAACGAACTTTGTGGCCAACCCAATACTTTGGAGCCCCATATAGCACATTTCTTTTAGCTTGAAAAGTGCTGACCCCCATTTTAATGTATTCATATATGCACTTCTCTCTACTACTATATTGTGAGCTCTTGAGGGATGGAGACAAATGTCCTGTTCAGCTTAGTGTCCTCCATAAGGACTTCATCGCTTTTCATACAGTAAACGTGCTATAAATGACCATTAAATTGCTAGCCACATTTCTGTATAGTGACTCACAAAATGCATGCTTCCAATTGCAAGATGGTTGTCTGGAAATGCGAACATGTTAAAAACTAAAGTTGTGGGCTTCCCCAGTGGCGCAGTGGTTGACAGTCCGCCTGCTGATGCAGGGGACACAGGTTCGTGCCCCGGTCTGGGAAGATCCCACATGCCGCGGAGCGGCTGGGCCCGTGAGCCATGGCTGCTGAGCCTGTGCGTCTGGAGCCTGTGCTCTGTAATGGGAGAGGCCACAATAGTGAGAGGCCCGTGTACCGCAAAAACAACAACAACAACAACAACAAAAAACTAAAGTTGGAAGCTTAGAAAAGCAATTTAATAAAACAATATTTTAAAATAGCCATACTTTTAGTATACAAGGTAATCAAAAGACAATAATAAAACGTATGCTTTAGGAAAGGAAATAACCTTTTTCCAACTTACTTTCATTTCAAAATAGAGTGCATCCTCCCTCATTTAGAAATAGAGTTCAGAACGCTTGTAAAGCTTTTGCGAACTTTTGTTTCCTATCTATCTTGTTTTGGATTGTCTGGAAGGAGACCCTGAGGCAAGGTTTTAAGTGCAAGTGGTTTACTGGGGAAGTAAGAGGAAAACAGCAAGGGAGTTGGAAAGTGAAGCAAAGAAAGAATGAAGAACAGCTTATAATAAAGGGTGCAGAGTTGAGGCAGCTAGCACATTCAGTGACTGAAGCTTAATTTTACTTCAGCAACTCTGGGAGCCAGTGTGAAAATGCTTCACAGTCATCCCACCCAAAGGACAAGGGAGCTAGGGTATCTATACACCAACTCCAATCTGTCTGTGATTGAGAGCTGCTTCCAGGGGTATGCACACTTCCAGGAACTTTCATCCTGCTGTGAGTAGAAAGAAAGATTCAGTGGCTTAAAAAAAAAAAAAAAAAAAAAAAAACCCACCCTCAGGTAATTAAGTGCAGATATTGGCAGCTGAAGAGAGCTGGTGTACCCTGCAGTGGCAACGGCAAGGAGTTATGGGCACAGCATCAACATCGTCTGTTAGACTAACTTGGAGTATTTCATAAATGCTCATTCATTCATTGAACAAGTAACCATTGTGGCCTCTGTTTGTGTCTCCAGCCACCAGGCTGGGTCCTGCAGAAGAGTAGTGAGCCAAAGCAGACACTGTAGCCACACTGATACAGCCTTCCTTCTAGTGAAGAAAGCAGATAATAAACACATAAACCACCAAATAAGATAATTACAGACTGGAATAGATAATTTAAAGGAAAGAAACAGGTTGCTATAATAAAGAATAATCAGGGTACAAACAAACTTAGATAATGTGGTCAGAAAAGACAGACCCAAAGTAAGGGGGCTATAACAGACTAAGTAAGAACTAATTTCCTTGTTTCAAAGAAAACTAGTACAGATCTTTTCTCTCTAGGTAGATGGGAGTTTACAGAGACTTAGATTCCCTGGGCGTTATCATCAAAAGTGACTGAGATGTGACTCCCTGTCTTAGTCCATTGGGGCTGCTCTAACAAAAATACCATAGACTGGGTGGCTTAAACAGCCTCACAGTTCTGGATACTGGGAAATACAAGATCAAGGCACTGCTAGATTCAGTGTCTGATGAGAGCCTGCTCCCTGGCTCATAGACAGCCATCCTCTTACAGTGTCCTCACATGGCAGAAGGGGCTAGGGAGCTCTCCAGAGACTCTTTTATATAAAGGGCCCTAATCCTATTCATGAGGGCTTGGTCTTCATGATCTAATCACCTCCCAAAGGCCCCACCTCCAAATACTGTCACATTGGAAACTGGGTTTCAACATATGAATTTTGGAGGGTCACAAACATTCAGTCTACAGCACTTTCATTCCCCTAAGACCCAGTGGGGAAGAAAAAAACATCTCAATCAAAGATGAGGGTAGTAATATCAATGCAGATAAAGTGGATATGAAATGACAGGATTACTGAATAAAGCTCCACAAAAAGAAATCATTATCTATCTAGAACAAGCAGCTTCCTGTAGACCCCCAAGATCATATCTCTTCAAAAATCTTTTGAGCAGGCCAGAACTATTCCTCACTAGTCCTAAGTGAAGGGTATAACCACACTTCTGAATCTCTTAAAACCCAGTATCAACTCTGAAAGAAAACTAAAAGCTGATCCCAAGTGAATCAGACCCAACTGAACCTGACATCTTGAGACACTGAAGTATGTATAATAGTTTAACACCCATCATGATTATCAAATTGAATCAGCATTCTGAAGGTCTACACAACTACACATAATTTAAGCACGTAACTATTATTGCCTAAAAGATGTATCTTCAGTGACCAAGCAGTGACTTTTAAGCCAGGTAAAACACTACCAGGTTACTGAGAGCAATTTTTGCCTTTAAAAATTGCCTTAAAAATGTAGCTGACTTGCTGTCTAAGCATATTCCTCTTTACTGGGAAAGAGGAAGTGGGGAGTGCTGCAAAGGAAGAACTCGGTGATGTTCTCCTTCTGGCTGGATAAAAACCCAACCTTATTACTAAGATGGTCAAGGTATGCTGAAAGCATCAAAATTTCTTCTTTCTCAAAAACAGATTCTGTTGCTCTGTGGTTAAAACCCAATTTCTACCTATATCCTCAAAAGGTCCTTTTAACTTTCCCAGTAGGATGATTAGAAGGTTGGAGATCAGCTTCAAAGTATTGTTCTCACGATGTGATTACGTATAAGGTTCAGTTCTGCCTTTTATTATCCCCAACATGACAATCTGGCACTCCTGGAACTTCAGTCAATGAAGGCCTGTGTGTGATGGGACACAACACAGAACAGTGGCATAGGCCCAGTGATGAAACTCAACTCTACCACTTCTGAGTTAAGTAGCCTTGGGCCTGTCCCTTAATCTCAACAAGGCTCAGTTTCTTCATCTGTAAAATATAAATAATAATGCAAATGTTGTGGGAATTAAGTAAATTTGCCCAGTTCATTGTCTAGTGCAAAAAGTAACACTACAAGCATTTCTCAAATAAATGTTGAGATTGAAGGACAACCATTTTGGACAAACATTTACAAAAGAATTCTAACCATATTTATTTTACTGCTATAAAATAGAGAAAGTTATTCAGTTTTTATGTGAGTAGGGATCCATCTATCTGTGTTTACTCAAACCCAGCAGATCTTCAGTGTTGTTTATTGATTCCTGCATCCACTGTCTGCCTGGATACTACATATCCAAGTGTGGTAACCAAACTCTTAAGATGATGTCCAATGATTCTTGTCTACTGATATTCATGCCCTTCTGCAGTTTCCTCCCATGTTGAAAGGATATTGTGGAAATAATAGTGTGACTTCCAAAGATGGTTCATAAAAGACATTGCAGTTTCAGCCTTGTTTCCTCTTGAGTCACTTATTCTAGAGCAAGCCAGCTGCCATGTTAGGATGACAACTCAGCAGTCCTATGGGGAGGTTCACATGCTGAGGAACTGAAGCCTCTAATCAGCACTAACTTGCCAGCAATGTGAGTGATTTACCTTGAAAGCAGATTCTCTAGTCCCAGTCAAGTCTCCTGGTAACTACAACCACTGCCAACTTTTTGACTGAAATCTCTCTCTGGACCAGAATTAGCTAAGCCACTCTTAAACTTCTAACACACAGAAACTGTGAAAAAAAAAAGTTTATTGCTCTAACCCAACTTTTGAGGGAATCTGTCACTCAGCAATAGATAATTATAAACGATGCAAAATCTCATTTCTTCATCCCACAAAATCAATGCTTGTTTTCTATCAGTAGTGAGTGATATGTATCAGTGGTACAAAGCAGTTCATAACATACTTGGTATTTGAAGTGACATGAAAGTCATGTCAGAGTACAAAGATCACAGTTGCTCCATCCTGTTCCTCAAAGCGTCATCAGAAGGTACAAAGCATTTAGCTTTCATCATCACTCAATAGGGGATTTATTTCCAAATATTGATAGCCCTATTAATAATATTAATATCACTATGTTCAAAGAATAATATAACATTTATCCATCTTTACTATGATTTTGCACAAAATTCTGCCTTCAACTGTCTATAGGAGTAACATAGATACCAGTTTGAATACTAGATAAGCCACTGAAATAATAACTAACATTTCTGAATCTCATATTCCTCTTTTGTATAATGTAATTCAATTCACATCATATAGAACTGATGTGAAAATCAGGGATATAATTCATAACACAAGTTGTATGCTCCATGAGTGAAAGCAAGTAACCACAATCACCTCCAAAACCAACATAAGTAATCTCACTGTCAGTGAGCTTTGAGAAACGGGCCTCCTTTACCTGCGATGTCTGGGAGTATAATTGGTACAACATTTCTGAAGGATAATGTGTCAAAAGCCAAAGAAACAATGCCCTTCAATTCAGGAATTCTATATCTAAAAATGTATCCTAAAGAAATAGTTGGAAATGTGTTCCAAAATGTATGTAAAAGGTGTTCTTCACAGGATTGTACAAAATAATAACAACTAGAAATAACTTAAATATTCACCAGTGTGGAATTGATTAATTTGACCAAAATTGAATCTAACTCAAAAGGGAGCCCTTATATGGGCTATCCAGTAATGCAAGACTTACATGACCTGATTTATGACTTGGACACAGAGACTTCTGGCTAAGGTTTGGTTTTTCTTCTTTCTTACCCAAAGACCCATTAAAATAATAGTTAAAAAATTAAAGTGTATAATCCCACAACAGAAACGAAAATAAGGTTATGGCTATACAGATGAAAGATTTCAACAAATTTCTGGTAGATGTAAGCATGATGTTGAAGCTAGACTCTAACACATATGAAAACTGGAAGTGAGGAGAAAAGAATCTCTGGAAAGTTTCTGGACTCAGAGATTAAAGACAATAAAGTGTGAATGTAAGAAGTGAAGATAAAAACAAGGGGAGTACTTTAAGATCTGTATGCACCATAGTAGCCTACCTACTCACAAACTACAATCTTAACACAGGTTCCCTGGCATACACCTACAGGCAAAAAAATTCTTCTGATCAGAACTGCTGTTGAGGATGAGTGTGTTAGCACCCCAGCAAATGTCCCCTTCATTCACACAATGGGAGCTCCTCTAACAGTGTAACAGTTAGATCCCTGACCACTCAACCCAAAGGAAACTTCTTAGGTTGAACCTACCAGATCACTCTTTAGGTCTCTCTCTTAAATATAAGACTAACTAGATTTTCAAGAAAAATATGCATCAAAGATAATGATAAAGACAAATATACTGAAAAATTGATTCCAGATGAACAGATATTTCAGAGAAGAAAAGAAAATTTTTGAAGTCCCTAATTGATATCCCTCTAAGAGATACAAGAAGTTATTACTTTCATGAAATGACAACATAATATTATGGAAAGGAAATATCATAGAAAATGAAAGAATTCTTCAATATTAAAACCATAGTTTTGAAGGAGACCTTCAAGATGGCGGAGGAGTAAGACGTGGAGATCACCTTCCTCCCCCCAAATAGGTCAAAAATAAATCTACATGTGGAACAACTCTTATAGAACACCTACTGAATGCTGGCAGAAGACTGCAGACTTCTCAAAAGGTAAAAAGTACCCACATACCTGGGTAGGACAAAAGAAAAAAGAAAAAACAGAGAGAAAAAATAGGGACAGGACCTGCACCTCTGGGAGAGAGCTGTGAAGGAGGAAAAGTTTCCACACACTAGGAAGCGCCTTCACTGGTGGGGATAGGGGGTGGGCAGGGCGGAAGCTTCAGAACCACAGAGGAGAGTGCAGCGACAGGGGCGCGGCGGGCAAAGCAGAGAGATTACTGCACAGAGGACCGGTGCCAACCAGCACTCACCAGCCCGAGAGGCTTGTCTGCTCACCCACTAGGGCGGGCGGGGGCTGGGAGCTGAGGCTCGGGCTTCGGAGGTCAGACCCCAGGGAGAGGACTGGGGTTGGCTGCGTGAAGACAGCCTGAAGGGGGCTAGTGCTCCACAGCTAGCCAGGAGGAAGTCAGGGAAAAAGTCAGGACCTGCTGAAGAGGCAAGAGACCATTGTTTCCGGGTGCATGAGGAGAAGGGATTCCTGCTCCATGCGCCCACAGAAGGTAGAGCACTGCCTAAGTATGCTCCAGAGACAGGAGCGAGTGGCGGCTATCAGCTCGAACCCCAGAGACAGGCATAAAACACTAGTGCTGCCGCCACTGCCACCAAGACTCCTGTGTGTAAGCGCAGGTCACTACCACACCAGGAGCCCGTGCAGCCCGCCACTGTCAGGGTCCCGAGATCCAGGACAACTTCCCCAGGAGAACACATGGCACGCCTCAGGCTGTTGCAATGTCACACTGGCCTCTGCCACCGCAGGCTTACCCTGCATTCCAGTTGTGACTACTGTACCCCTCCCTCTCCCCAGCCTGAGTGAGCAAGAGAGCCCTAATCAGCCACTGCTTTAACCAACCTCCTGTCTGGGTGGGGAACAGACACCTGAGGGTGACCAACATGGAGAGGCGGGGCCAAAACCAAAGCTGAACCCCAGGAGCTGTGCAATCTAAGAAGAGAAAGGGAAATTTCTCTGTGCAGCCTCAGGAGCAGTGGATTAAATCCCCACCACAATCAATTTGATGAACCCCGCATCTGTGGAATACCTGAATAGACAATGAATGTTCCCAAACTTGAAGCAGTGGACTTTGGGACCAACTGTAGACTTGGGGTTTGCTTTCTGCATCTGATTTCTTTCTGGTTTTCATGTTTAGCTTAGATTAGTGTTTAGTTCTTGTTATCACTGGGGATTTGTTTACTGGTTTTGTTGCTCTCTTTTTTGTTTTAATTTTTTTACTTTTTAATTATTTTTTAATATATATATATCTTTTAGTTTTTTTCCTTTTTTCTCTTTTTGTGAGTGTGTATGTGTATGTTTCTTTGTGTGATTTTGTCTGTTTAGTTTTGCTTTTACCATTTGGTTTGGGATTCTATCTGTTCGTTTTTGGGTTTGTTTTTTTTTTCCTTTATTTTCTTCCTTTTCTTCTGAGCCACGTGGCTGGCAGGGTCTTGGTGCTCCAGCCAAATGTCAGGCCTGAGCTTCCAAGGTGGGAGAGCTAAGTCCAGGACATTGGACCACCAGAGACCTCCTGGCCCCATGGAATATCAATCGGCAAGAGCTCTCCCAGATATCTCCGTGTCAACACTAAGACACAGCTCCACCCAAGGGCCAGCAACCTCCAGTGCTGGAGGTCCCATGCCAAACAACTAGGAACACAGGAACACAACACCACCCATTAGCAGAGAGGCTGCCTAAACTCATACTAAGTTCATAGACACCCCAAAACACACCACTGGACTCAGCCCTGCCCACCAGAGGGACAAGTACCAGCCCACCCACCAGAACAAATGCACCAGTCCCTCCCACCAGGAAGCCTACATAAGCCACTGAACAAACATCACCCACTGGGGGCAGACACCAGAAATAAGAGGAACTACAAACCTGTAGCCTGAGAAAAGGAGACCCCAAACACAGTTGGTTAAACAAAATGAGAAGACAAAACTATGCAGCAGATGAAAGAGCAAGGTAAAAACCCACCAGACCAAACAAATGAAGCTGAAATAGGCAGTCTACCTGAAAAAAAATTCGGAGTAATGATAGTAAAGATAACCCAAAGTCTTGGAAATAGAATGGAGAAAATACAAGAAACGTTTAACAAGGACTTAGAAGAACTAAAGAGCAAACAAACAATGATGAACAACACAATAAATGAAATTAAAAATTCTCTAGAGGGAATCAATAGCAGAATAACTGAGGCAGAAGAATGGATAAGTGACCCGGAAAATAAAATAGTGGAAATAACTGCCACAGAGCAGAATAAAGAAAAAAAAATGAAAAGAATTAAGGACAGTCTCAGAGACCTCTGGGACAGCATTTAACACACCAACATTCGAATAATAGGGGTCCCAGAAGAAGAAGGGAAAAATAAATTTTCTGAGAAAATATTTGAACACATTACAGTCAAAAACTTCCTTAACATGGGAAAGGAAATAGTCAATCAACTCCAGGAAGTGCAGAGAGTCCCATACAGGACCAATCCAAGGAGAAACATGTCAAGACACATATTAATCAAAGAATTAAAAATTAAATACAAAGAAAAAATATTAAAAACAGCAAGGGAAAAGCAACAAATAACATACAAGGGAATCCCTATAAGGTTAACAGCTAAACTTTCAGCATAAACTCTGCAAGCCAGAAGAAACTGGTAGGACATAGTTAAAGTGATGAAAGGGAAAAACCTACAACCAAGATTACTCTACCCAGCAAGGATCTCATTCAGAATCGATGGAGAAATTAAAACCTTTACAGACAAGAACAGTTAAGAGAATTCAGCACCACCAAACCAGCTTTACAACAAATGCTAAAGGAACTTCTCTAGGCAGGAAACAGAAGAGAAAGAAAAGACTTACAAAAACAAACCCAAAACAATTATAGAAATGGTAATAGGAACACACATATCAATAATTGCCTTAATGGTTATTAGATTAAATGCTCCACCCAGACACAGACTAGCTGAATGGATAGAAAAACAATATCAGTATATATACTGTCTAAAAGAAACGCACTTCAAACCTAGGGACACATACAGAATGAAAGTGAGGGGATGGAAAAAGATATTCCATGCAAAAAGAAATCAAAAGCTGGAGTAGCAATACTCATATCAGACAAAAGAGACTTTAAAATAAAGACTATTGAGCTTCCCTGGTGGCGCAGTAGTTGAGAGTCCTCCTGCCAATGCAGGGGACATGGGTTCGTGCCCCAGTCCGTGAGGATTCCACACGCCGTGGAGCGGCTGGGCCCGTGAGCCATGGCCACTGAGCCTGTGCGTCCAGAGCCTGTGCTCCGCAACGGGAGAGGCCACAACAGTGAGAGGCCCGCGTACCACAAAAAAAAATAAAAATAAATAAATAAAGACTATTACAAGAGACAATGAAGGACACTACATAATGATCAAGGGATCAATCCAAGAAGAAGATGTAACAATTGTAAATATTTATGCAGCCAACATAGGAGCACCTCTATACATAAGGCAAATGCTAACAGCCATAAAAGGGGAAATGGCCAGTAACACAATCATAGTAGGGGATGTTAATACCCACTTTCACCAATGGACAGATCATCCCAAATGAAAATAAATAAGGAAACAGAAGCTTTAAATGACACAATAGACCAGATAGACTTAATTGATATTTATAGGACATTCTATCCAAAAACAACAGAATACAGTTTCTTCTCAAGTGCTCATGGAACATTTTCCAGAATAGACCATATCTTGAGTCACAAATCAAGCCTTGGTAAATTTAAGAAAATTGAAATCATATCAAGTATCTTTTCTGACCACCACACTATGAGACTAAATATCAATTACATGAAAAAAAACTGTAAAAAATACAAACACATGGAGGCTAAACAATACACTACTAAATAACCAAGAGATCAAAGAGGAAATCAAAAAATACCTAGAAACAGGGCTTCCCTGGTGGCACAGTGGTTGAGAGTCCGCCTGCCGATGCAGGTGACGCGGGTTCCTGCCCTGGTCTGGGAAGATCCCACATGCCGCGGAGTGGCTGGGCCCGTGAGCCATGGTCGCTGAGCCTGCGCATCTGGAGCCTGTGCTCCACAATGGGAGAAGCCACAACAGTGAGAGGCTCGCGTACTGCAAAAAAAAAAAAAAAAGGAAAAAAATAAAATAAAAACCTAGAAACAAATGACAATGAAAACACAATGACCCAAAACTTATGCAGTGCACCAAAAGCAGTTCTAAGAGGGAAGTTTATAGCAATACAATCCTACCTTAAGAAACAAGAAACATCTCAAATAAACAACCTAAACTTACACCTGAAGCAATTAGAGAAAAAAGAACAACAACAAAGAAAACCCCACAAAGTTAGCAGAAAGAAAGAAATCATAAAGATCAGATCAGAAATAACTGAAAAAGAAATAAAGGAAACAGTAGCAAAGATCAATAAAACTAAAAACTGGATCTTTGAGAAGATAAACAAAATTGATAAACCATTATACAGAATCATTAAGAAAAAAAGGGAGAAGACTCAAATCAATAGAATTAGAACTGAAAAAGGTGAAGTAAAAACTGACACTGCAGAAATACAAAGGATCATGAGAGACTACTATAAGCAACTCTATGACAATAAAATGGACAATGTGGAAGAAATGGACAAATTCTTAGACTAATACAACCTTCCAAGACTGAACCAGAAAGAGATAGAAAATGTTAACTGACCAATCACAAGCACTGAAATTGTAACTGTGATTCAAAATCTTCCAACAAACAAAAGACCAGGACCAGATGGCTACACAGGCGAATTCTATCAAACATTTAGAGAAGAGCTAACACCCCCAAACTCTTCCAAAATATAGCAGAGGAAGGAGCACTCCCAAACTCCTTCTACAAGTCCACCATAACCCTGATACCAAAACCAGACAAAGGTGTCACAAATAAAGGAAACTACAGGCCAGTATCACTAATGAACATAGATGCAAAAATCCTCAACACAATACTAACAAACAGAATCCGACAGCACATTAAAAGGATCATACATACATCCTGATCAAGTGGGATTTACCACAGGAATGCAAGGATTCTTCAATATATATAAATCAATCAATGTGATATACCATATTAACAAACTGAAGGTTAAAAACCGTACGATAATCTCATTAGAGGCAAAAAAGCTTTCAACAAAATTCAACACCCATTTATGATAAAAACTCTCCAGAAAGTAGGCATAGAGGGAACCTACCTCAACATAATAAAGGCCATATATGACAAACCCACAGCCAACATTGTCCTCAATGGTGAAAAACTAAAACCATTTCCTCTAAGATCAGGAACAAGACAAGGATGTCCACTCTCACCACTATTATTCAACATAGTTTTGGAAGTTTTAGCCACAGCAATCAGAGAAGAAAAAGAAATAAAAGGAATCCAAATCAGAAAAGAAGTAAAACTGCCACTGTTTGCAGATGACAAGATACTATACACAGGGAATCCTAAGGAGGCTACCAGAAAACTACTAATCAATGAATTTGGTAAAGTAGAAGGATACAAAAGAAATGCACTGAAAACTCTTGCATTCCTATACACTAGCAATGAAAAATCTGAAAGAGAAATTAAGGAAACACTCCCATTTACCACTGCAACAGAAAGAATAAAGTACCTAAGAATAAACCTACCTAAGAAGACAAAAGACCTGTATGCAGAAATCTATAAGACACTGATGAAAGAAATTAAAGTCAATACAAACAGATGGAGAGATATACCATGTTCCTGGATTGGAAGAATCAACATCGTGAAAATGACTATATTACCAAAAGCAATCTACATATTCAATGCAATCCCTATCCAACTACCAGTGGCATTTTTCACAGAACTACAACAAAAATTTTTACAATTTGTATGGAAACACAAAAGATTCCAAAGAGCCAAAGCAATCCTGAGGGGAAAAAAAGGAGCTGAAGGAATCAGACTCCCTGACTTCAGACTATACTACAAAGCTACAGTAATCAAGACAATATGGTACTGGCACAAAAACAGAAATATAGATCAATGGAACAGGATAGAAAACCCAGAGATAAACCCACACACCTATGGTCAATTAATCTAAAACAAAGGAGACAAGAACATATGATGGAGAAAAGACAGCCTCTTCAATAAGTGGTGCTGGGAAAACTGGACAGCTACACGTACAAGAATAAAATCAGAACACTCCCTAACACCATACACAAAAATAAACTCAAAATGGATTAAAGACCTAAATGCAAGGCCAGAAACTATAAAACTCATAGAGGAAAACATAGGCAGAACACTCTATGACATAAATTACAGCAAGCTCCTTTTTGACCCACCTCCTAGAGAAATGGAAATAAAAACAAAAATTAACAAATGGGACCTAATTAAACTCAAAAGCTTTTGCACAGCAAGGAAACCATAAACAAGACGAAAAGACAACCCTCAGAATGTGAGAAAATATTTGCAAATGAAGCAACTGACAAGGGATTAATCTCCAAAATATACAAGCAGCTCATGCAGCTCAATATCAAAAAACAAACAACTCAATACAAAAATCGACAGAAGACCTAAATAGACATTTCTCCAAAGAAGATGTACAGATTGCCAACAAACACATGAAAGGATGCTCAACATCACTAATCATTAGAGAAGTGCAAATCAAAACCACAGTGAGGTATCACCTCACACAGGTCAGAATGGCCAGCATCAAAAAATCTACAAAAAATAAATGCTGGAGAGGGTGTGGAGAAAAGGGAACCCTCTTGCACTGTTGGTGGGAATGTAAATTGATAAAACCAGGGCTTCCTTCATGGCGCAGTGGTTAAGAATCTGCCTGCCAATGCAGGGGACACGGGTTCGAGCCCTGGTCCTGAAAGATCCCACATGCCGTGGAGCAACTAAGTCCACGCACCACAACTACTGAGCCTGCGCTCTAGAGCCCACGAGCCACAACTACTGAAGTCTGTGTGCCACAACTACTGAAGCCTGCGCACCTAGAGTCTGTGCTCCACAACAACAGAAGCCACCGCAATTAGAAGCCCTCGAACCGCAACGAAGAGTAGCCCCCGCTCGCAGCAACTTGAGGAAGCCCACGCTCAGCAACAGAAGACCCAATGCAGCCAATAAATAAATAAATAAATAAATAAAATCTATTAAAGCAAAAAAGAAAAAAAAATTTTAAATAAATAAATAAAATTGATACAACCACTACGGAGAACAATATGGAGGTTTCTTAAAAAACTAAAAATAGAATTACAATATGACCCAGCAATCCCACTACTGGGCATATACCCTAAGAAAACCATAATTCAGAAAGAGACATCTACCACAATGTTCACTGCAGCACTATTTACAATTGCCAGGAAATGGAACCAACCTAAGTGTTCATGAACAGATGAATGGATAAAAAAGTTGTGGCACATATATACAATGGAATATTACTCAGCCATAAAAAGAAACTAAATTGAGTTATTTGCAGTGAGGTGGATGGTTACCTAGAGTCTGTCAGACAGAGTGAAGTAAGTCAGAAAGAGAAAAACAAATACCATATGCTAACACATATATATGGAATCCAAAACAAAAAATGGTTCTGATGTACCTAGGAGCAGGACTGGAATAAAGACGCTGACATAGAGAACTGACTTGAGGACACGGGGTGGGGGAACGGTAAGCTGGGACGAAGTGAGAGAGTGGCATTGACATATATACACGACCAAATGTAAAATAGATAGCTAGTGGGAAGCAGCCGCATAGCACAGGGAGATCAGCTCAGTGCTTTGTGACCACCTAGAGGGGTGGGATAGGGAGGGTGGGAGGGAGGCGCAAAAGGGAGGAGATATGGGGATATATATATACATATAGCTCATTCACTTTGTTATACAGCAGAAACTAACACAACATTGTAAAGCAATTACACTCTAATAAAGATGTTAAAATAAATAAAGGACTTAGTGAAAAAAATAAAACCATAGTTTCAAGTACTACAAGATACTATGACTTTTGTTCAAAACCCAAAAGTAGTCAAAAGATGGATTAAAAATTTGACTATGTAAAAATTTTTAAATATTAGCATGAAGAAAGCATTATAAGCAAAGTCAAAATTAAAATTCCAAACTGGGCGATAATATTTGCAACAGATTTAACAAACGAACTAATCTCGCTAGTATATAAACCACTTTTAACAATCAAGAAGAAAAAGACCAAAACCCCAATAGAAAAATGGGATAAAGAGAAAGCCCATAGAAAGAGAAAGGCAAATGCCCATGACACATATGAAAAGAACCTCAATTTCAGTACAGTAAAAGAAATGCAAATTAAAACAACACTGAGATGACATTTCTTACCTATGCAGATGGTAAAAATCCAAAAAGTTGACAATACAGTCAGTTGTTAAAATTGAAGAGAAACAAAAACTTTCATACATTCCTGATGAGAACAGAAAATGGTACCATCCTATGGAGGAATATTTGATAAAAATATAATAAAGTTATATATGGGTTTACCCTTTGGCTCAGCAATCTCACTTTTAGGATTCCACCTGTAGATACACCAACTCAAATACAAAACAACAGGTGCTCAAAATTGTGATTCATTGTAGCATTACTGGCAAAAACATAATACTATTAGAATCAATTCAAATCATCAGTCAAACACTGGTGCAACAATTCTGGTGCATCTACCCCAAAGAAAATAATCTCTAAGAACTGATATGGAATGATTCCAGGATATATTATATTTAGTGAACAAGCAAGGCACAGAACAGTATATATGTTACACTACCTTTCACACTAAAAAGAGAGACAGACATCTAAAAATGGGCAGAAGACTTAAGCAGACATTTCTCCAAAAAAGACATACAGATAGCCAACAGGCACATGACAAGATGTTCAATATCACTAATTATTAGAGAAATGTAAATCAAAACTACAATGAGGTGGGAATTCTCTGGAGGTCCTGTGGTTAAGACTCTGTGCTTCCACTGCAGGGGGCATGGGTTCGATCCCTGGGTGGTGAACTAAGATCCTACATGCCACTTGGCCAAATAAAAGAAAAAAATCTGCAATGAGGTATCACCTCATAACAGTCAGAATGGCAATCGTTAAAATGTCTACAAATAATAGATGCTGGAGCAGGTGTGAACAAAAGGGAACTCTCCTACACTGTTGGTGGGAATGTAAACTGGTGTAGCCCCTATGGAGAATAGTATGGATGTTCCTTAAAAAACTAAAAATAGAATTACCATAGGATCCAGCAAATCCAGGATCCGGCATATATCTGGAGAAAACCATAATTTGAAAAGATACATGCCAAGACATGAAAACAACTTAAATGTCCATTGACAGAGGAATGGATAAAGAAGATGTGGCATGTGTGTGTGTGTGTATATATATATATATATATATATACACACACACACACACAATGGAATGTTACTCAGCCTTAGAAAAGAATGAATGCTATTTGCAGCAGACCATAATAATGCTATTTGCAGAAAACCATAATTTGAAAAGATACAATAGCCAAGACATGAAAACAACTTAAATGTCCATTGACAGAGGAATGGATAAAGAAGATGTGGCATATGTATATATACACACACACACACACACACACACACACACACACACACACACAATGGAATGTTACTCAGCCTTAGAAAAGAATGAAATAATGCTATTTGCAGCAACATGGATGGACCTAGAGATTGTCATACTGAATGAAGTAAGTCAGACAGAGAAAGACAAATATCATATGGCAGTGCTTATATATGGAATCTAAAAAAAAATGATACAAATGAACTTATTTAGAAAACATAAATAGATTCACAAACAGAAAACTAACTTATGGTTACCAAAGGGGATAGCGAGGGGCACGGGGGAGATAAGTTAGGAGTTTGGGATTAACATATATACACTACTATATATAAAATAGGTAAGCAACAAGGTCCTACCATATAGCACAGGGAACTATACTCAATATCTGGTAATAACCTATAATGGAAAAGAATCTGAAAAAGAATATATATATATGTATATATATAACTGAATCACTTTGCTGTACACTTGAAGTTAACACAAATTGTAAATTAACTATACTTCAACTTAAAAAAAACTTTAAAAAAGAGAGAAAATAAGAACATCTATGTAGGTATGCACACGCATGTGCGAGTGTGTTTGATTAATTTTGTCAAAACAAACATAGTCAAGAATACAGTGACTAATGAATGATTACCTCAAGGGGTTAGATAGGAATGCGGTAGGAAGGCTAAGGATGGAAGAAAGGTTTCTCTGAGTAATGATTTTTACGTATGAACCATGTTTATCAGTTAAGGTTTAGTCAGAAGACCAAAGCACACTAGTTATTTGAACAGAGGGAATTTAATATGACAAATTGTTAACTATATGACTGAAAGGGTAAAAAAAGAACACAAATGTATCAGGACAACAATAATTGCAGGAAGCAGCTACCACCTTTATGGCAGAAGAATAATTAGAGACGTTGGAACTATTAAGATTTAGAAATTATTTAAAATTTAGAATTGCTCTGCTGGGCTGAAACTCAGAACTTCTAGGAAGGGTCACTGTTCAGGTGGTGCTGAGGTCTATGAGTTCAAAGGAAGGGCCCATGAGCTGGACCTCTGGGGGAGGCTGGTTCTACGAGTATTTGAAAAACTGCAAACTGCCTTCAACTGCTTCTATGGAAGGAACTTATGCTGCAGGCGGGGGAAAGCATGGCTAGAGTGGTATGCACAGGACAAAGAGCTGACAAATAGCCCCACAAGGTAAAAATAGGAAGGAGCAAAGTTCCTTTTAACTCTTCTAGTTCTGCGGTCTCCCTCTAGCATCACCTTTGGAAGATCACAGCAGAGAACCAGCTGGAAAAACAGAAATGTGGTTTGCAGAATCCCAGGCCCAGCATCACAAAGCTGGGTGCAGAAGGCTGAGAATCAGTAGCTTAATAACTGACGCAACATGTGAATGTTTTATATATTCAAAACTTAAATTAAATAAAAAAGAGAAAGCAAACCATAAAATTGAACACCAATACAAACAAATGAACCTAACTGTATAAAATCAATAACCACACAGAGGAAGAATTATTTCGAGTACAATAAACTGACTGTTTGTTCTTACTGTGATATAGTCCAAGGACAAAAAGAATTGCAAAGATATGTAAAACTTTACTCAGTATGTTTACTGTTGGTAGTAATAGTGCACTTTAGAAATTATTTTGTGCATATTACAGGATAAAGCAGATGAATACGTGAATGGTATTGAGAACCAAGATCCTCAGTGTTACAGAAAAGGTGTAACAATATAAAATAAGCTTTTAAAAATCTTATAATGTTAAATTTCAACTGGAAACAGTATGAATTTTTTAAAAGATTTCTCCCAGTTCTACTTATAGGAAGGGCCTAGAACCAGTGACAACTAGTAGCAATGAACAAGCACCCAGATCTTGGTTTCTAAATACCATATCCCAGTAAAAGCAACCAGGGATCCTCGGAGAGATGGTTGATTCCATATCTGACATACAGAAAGTACTAGGCAATGTGGGATATGTTGTGTCAAAAAGTAAGAAAGTGCCCAAAGACAAGCTGAGTCATGAGAAAAGGACACAGGGAGCTAGCTTGAATCAGCTCCCAGTGATCAAATTCAGGACAATCTGGCCATTGAAAAGAATAGTGATTATTATTGATTATAACATTTTAAATAAAAAGTCCTTGAAATACACAGTGAAATTCAAAATGGGAGAGAAAGGAGATAAAAACAAAGCTCTTCTCTATAAGAGAACGTCTACTAATAAATGTATAAGGAATTACAGAAGTAGATAATCACCATTTTGTAATTTTTAATATAATTGACTTAGGTCAACATAATCTTTGTTAAAACCATCAGGTGAAAGATCTTTGGAAAAACCTAATCACCTCATAGATAACTTACTGATTGCGAAGGGGAAAATATACCATTTCAGTGGGGAGATCTGAAGGGTATCACCTTAACAAAATGAGCAGACCTAGTAACACTATTACTGGAACAACCTGATATAATATGCCTTCTTATGTGACATAATATGAAATACACAACTTAACCTACAAAATTCTTGTGGCAAACTTTTTAACCTGAATATAATCAATTCTCTGGATCCAATTTAGAGGAAATAAATTGGAAATTTAGTATGGAAAACATGCTAAATGATATCATGAGGATACTATCAGAAAAATCCAGACTGTGGGACCCTATACAAGAAAAAAAAATTGGTAGCAATGTGGGGATGAGAAGGTCAGTATACTTTTTCAGGCTAAAAAGAGTCAATCATAGCAACTAAATGCAGTGAATGAATCTAGATTATGTTTTTTAAAATGTATAAAAGATATTCTTTGGACAATTGAGGAAACTGAATATGGGTGGAATATTATACGATGTTATTGAATAATTGTTAATTTTCTTAGTTGTAAAAATGGTATTGTGATATTAGAAACAAATATCCTTATTCTTATGATACTCATTCTAAAATATTCAGGGGTAAGTGCAATTTACTTTCAAATGGTCCACAGCAAAGATATACATGTATATGTAAAGAGAGGGGGAAATGTGGCAAAAAGTTAACACTTATTGAAATTAGGTAGACATTATTAGAATATTTGTTAAATTATTCTTTCAACTTTTCAAGATGTTTAAAATTTTTCATAATAGGGACTTCCCTGGTGGTCCACTGGTTAAGACTCTGTGCTTCCACTGCAGGGGGCATGGGTTCAATTCCTGGTCAGTGAACTAAGATCCTGCATGCCGTGCACATGGCATGGCCAAAAAAAATTTTTAATTTAATTTAATTTAAAAATTTTCTCAAGATAAAATGTTGGGTGGATAAATGTATTGCTACAGAAAAAAACAGAGTTGCAAAATTTTTTAAACTTTAGATTAATGTACAAGCAGAATTCAAGAAATTAGAGGGAAAAAAAGAGAAAATATAAAGACCAAGAAGATCAGACCAAGAGTTTTAACATCTAACTAACAGGTACAGCAGAAATAGAAAAATGGAAAATGTTGAGTAAAAACCTGTCAAAGAAATAATGGGAAAGTTTTCACAAAGTTGAAAAATATGTCTTCAAACTGAATGGTTCCAATGATTGCTAAGTGGAAGGAATGAAAAGAGACAAACATCTGGACTTATTCTGGTGACATTTCAGACCCCCAAGAATCAACAGAAGAGCCTAAAGTCTTCTGTAGAAAGAAACAACAATCAGACCAGCATCAGTCATAAGACTGAACAACAATGAATGCTAGGAGACCATGGAATAAGTCTTCCAAGTCCAATGGGAAAATAATTTTGTATCTTTTTTTTTTTTCCCCCGGTACGTGGGCCTCTCACTGTTGTGGCCTCTCCCGTTGCGGAGCACAGGCTCTGGACGCGCAGGCTCAGCGGCCATGGCTCACGGGCCCAGCCGTGCCGCGGCATGTGGGATCTTCCCGGACCGGGGCACGAACCCGCATCCCCTGCATCGGCAGGCGGACTCTCAACCACTGCGCCACCAGGGAAGCCCCGGAAAATAATTTTGAGTATAAAATTCTACAGGCAGCCAACCTATCAGTTCAAGTAATAATGCAAAGTAAAATCATTTGCATCACATGCATATTGCATACATTGTTGTGGGGAGAACTAAGTAGTACCCATGCAAAAGTAGGAGAGGACAACTAGAAGCCTGCACTTGGTTTTTCCTGAAATCTGCTCTAAACATCCTTTTTCCTTTGCAGATTTCAATTTGTAATAAGCCTTTCTGTAATAAACTATAACCATGAATATAACAGCTTTTCTGCGTCCTGTGAGTCCTTGAGCAAATCATCAAACCTGAGAGTGGTCTTGGGAACCCTTGACAAGCAAAAAAGAAAAGAAAAAGAATTTACACTTTGCCTTATACTCACCAAAAAATTAATTCAAATGGATCATGAACTTGAATATAAAAGGTAAAGTATAAAACTTCTAGATGAACATTGGAGAATATCTTAGTAACCTTGGTTTAGGCAAAGATTTCTTAAATGTTAACAATAAAATAATGATTCATAGGAGAAAAACTGATAAACTGAACTTCATCAAATTTAAACACTTTAGCTCTTCAAAATCACAACTAAAAAAATTTTTTTTAAAAATCCACAGACTTTTATATGAACATATGAAAATATGAAAAAATATTAAAATGTCTTCAAATCATATATCTAATAAAAACTTGTATCTAGAATATATTAAAAACTCTTACAACTTAATTATAAGAAAACAATCCAATTTAAAAATGGGCAAAACATTTGAATAGACTATTTCACCAAAGAAGGTATACAAATGGCTACTAAAATAAAAAGATACTCAACATCACTAGTCATTAGGAATATGCAAATTAAAACCATATATGATATTGCTGCATGCCCACTAGAATTGCTTTAATCCAAAAGAATTACAATACCAAGTATTGGTAAGGATATGGAGAAATTGCAACTCTTATGCATGACTAGTGGGAATGTAAAATGGTATGGCTACTTTGGAAAACAGTTTGGCTGTTTCTTTCAAAAGTTAAATATATACTTACCATATGACACAGTGATTCTACTCTTTAATTTTCAACCCAAAAGAAATGAAAACATGTCCACACAAAGACTTGTATGCAAATGTTACAGCAGTGTTACTACTCATGCTAGCCAAAAACTGGAAGCTGTTCAAATGTCCCTCAACTGGTAGTGAATGGATAAACAAAACATGGTATATCTGTACAATGGAATACAGTACTACTCAGCAATAGAAAGGTTAGAACTACAACATGGGTGAACCCCAAAAACATTCTAAGTAAAAGAAGCCAGACACAAAAGACTACATATTGTGTGAGTCCATTTATATGAAGAATACTGAAAACGCAAATCTATAGAGACAGAAAGTAGATTAACGCTTGCCTGGAGCTGGTGACAGGGACAGGGATTTACTACAGAGAAACACAAGGGAACTTTTGGGGGGTGATGAAAATGTTCAAAATCTACATGTGGTGATAGTCTCACAACTCTGTAAATTTCCTAAAAAATCATGGAATGTACACTTATAACAGATGAATTTTATGGTATATAAGTTATATCTGAATAAGGCTGTTTTTTAAAAACTCCAGGAAAACCAGAATTCCACATGAGGATATCATGGGCCATATGTGAAATAACTAGGATGAGGTATGATTGTGATTAATTGGTGCAGTGTATGAAAGGAAACTCTTCACCTTGAGAGGAACAGGATTTATAATATTGCAATATAGAAAAAGAACTATAATCAGAGCTTTTTGTTCAGCAATTAACAAATTTAACATTATCATAAAAATGCAAACATTTTTGTATATTAGTTTTCAATTTTTAGAATCAACCTATAGATACAGCATGGAAGACTTTAATCACAGCTACAAAAAATATATTAAAGTTATCTCCCTTATGATATTAAGCCATGTAATGGCTGACCAGAATTGAGGGAGGCTGAAGAAAGGCAAGGGGTGCCAACAGGTCATGTCTAAGAAGAGAGGGATGCTGGGAGTTCGGAGATACAGTTGAAAGTTGATAGAGCCAGAGATAGCGGTTTAATTCTAATACTGGAAATTACAGAGGTAACTAATAGAGAAACTAAAAATAGCGACTTCATCATCAAAACTTAAAGAATATGCTGGGATGATGTAAGTAACCTCTATTCTCATATATAATTATGAGATACCAGAGAGTGACCAAATTTTCCCCGAATTTGCCTCAATTCTTGTCCTTTATAAGCTAAAATAGTTGGGGTTCTCCTGGATTACTGCAGACTCTTCTACTTCTTTAATATAACCATCGTCTCAGTCGCTGTTTAGCTTACACTAATTTTTAAATGTTGTATTCCATTCAATCAAAAGGACACACAGTAAAACACTATGTGAAGATGGACATGTTATATTAAGGGATCTAATTAATTATACTGAGTCTATCTAATAATAAGTCTCAGTATTAGGAAGTCCTCCTGACTGCAGCCATAAAACACCCTCCAATCTTAAGGTTTTATCAGTAATTAATGTGATATTTTGACCTTCATTTGCATTAAACCTTTGTTGCTAATTCTCATTTCAAAAATGGTGGGGAAGTGGGGTACTATTTATTTAGTTCGCGTAAAGATCACATACCACCTACACTATGTTCCCGCTTTTGAAAAATGTATGTGTGTGAGAACACACCAAAAAAAGACTTGGAAACAGATATGCTAACATACAATCAGTAATTATTGCTGAGTGATAGCATAATGGGCAAGATTTATTTTCTTCCTTTACTCTCATGGGCTTGAATTATTTTCCCCAAAAAAACTGTATTAATTAAAAATGAGAAAAAAAATTATTTCCATTTTGGAAATTTGAAAAGCTTGGGCCTCATATCACGGAAAGGCACGATGGCCCAAGGAAGGACAGAGAAGAGGTGCATCTGCTGTTCATCAGCAACCAACTTAATTACAACTCTAAAGCAGTCTTGTATGAGGTAAACCCTGTCTCGGGGCTGGCCAAAATCATCTGTTATGCTCAAAATGCTTATAAGGAAACCTATGCCTAGATTAGATCACATACTTCTCTAGCCATGGTTAGAAACTTTCTGATAATTTTTTCGTAGTAAAATCTTGAAAAACTTTAGCGAGGATCATCACACTTCATTATTTGGAGATCAATAAAGAGAACTAGGAATAGCACATAATATGGCCCTAGTAGAGTCTACCCTGCTGCTAAGTAAAGTTGCTCTCTCTTTTCTTTGGCCAACAGCATGGCTTGCACCCAACCAGTCACTGCTTGGGGCCAGCATTAGAAAATATTCTCTTCCTAATTTATGTTCCATTGACATTTTACAGTGGCAGGTATTGATCTTCCCTTGTGCTATCAGATCAGATGCTGCAACCCAATTCAGGGCCAGGATCATGACTGTAGGTGATCAGCCTTTAATGTGCAGGAGAAATGGAGGTAGAAAGCTGATTTATTTTGCTTTTGTAGTGTCTTGTATTACAGACACAGAGGTTGGGAGCTTTCCCAGCTAGAATCAGCCATAGAGTAGGGCAGGTGAGCTGCCCCGCTTTCCCAGAGTGCCACAACCATAAAACAAACTGAACATTCCAGGAGTTACTCGTTTGATCAGAGAGCCAAAAATAGCACTGAGAGCAAAAGAAGAAGGATAATTTTTCTACAGGGTTACTGATGGACTCTAGGAATGGACAAAAAAAAGGATGGAGGAATGACTGACTGATTATATAAAATTAGATAAACTCAAACATCCTTGATATCTTTGTTCCAGAGCTGATAGTAAGAGTGGCTTGACTTGGCTTGACTTAGGCAATGTTCTTCTGTCATATATATTCCTTTATTGTTTTTTTTCTGAGTATTTTCTAAAGAGACTGACTTCATCGTTAGAGCAGAGGCACGTAAGTCAAATCCCACACAACACGTTCCAAGAGGCTGACAACATTATTCTGTTGAGCTGGAATGCTATTGCATTAGATATGCTGGCTATAGGAAGTATGCGAACCACCTGAGCCCTGGAGATCTTATAGTTATAGATAACTTTTTGTGGTATTGGAATTTCTAGAGTAAACTCCCACTGCCTTGTTATACAAATGTGGAAGATAAAAGAGAGGATGTGACATTTTAGAAACTGTGCATCCCTGCAGAAGAGGAGTAAGTAACGGGAAATTTAGGTTGGTTTGATTTCCATCCGGAACGTGAGAAAAGGGAAATATGGATGATACAATAATGTTGGGTTAGGAATATATGTGTGTCTTTGTGTGTCCTTAAAGCTTTAAATGGATGCAAACTATTATATATAGGATGGGTAAACAACAAGGTCCTACTGTATAGCACAGGGAACTATATTCAATTTCCCGGGATAAACCATAATGAAAAAGAATGTAAAAAGAATGTATATATATGTATAACTGAATCACTTTGCTGTACAGCAGAAATTAACACAACATTGTAAATCAACTATGCTTCCATTTAAAAAAAAAAAAGTTTTAAATGACTCTCTAAGTGATTCTAGTGTGCAGCCAGAGCTGACAACCGTGGCTCTAGGTCCATCCCTTCCCAAGTGTTCTGAATTGAACACAGCAGCTGCTTCAAAGACAATGGTCACTGACATGCTAAACATTTAAATAGAAATATTTTGTTTTTCTACAGAGAAAATAGGTTCTTGGAGACCAAGAACTGTTTTCTCTTTCCTTTAGATAATTTACCAGCACCTGGCTAAGCAAATAATAAGTCCTCCAGAAATATTTGTTGAAGTAAATTACTATTCTTACTCTGAGAATGGGGTCACTCTGTGACTTAAAATGTAAATAAGATTTTCTCAAATCACCAGTCCCCATACTGCGCAAGGTCCACTGCCTTTACTAATATTTGTATAAATGTTCAGGAGATTCACATTCCCAAAGTCACCTTTGGTGTTAATTTCATGCCCCTGCTCAATTTTTATTTCCTCATCCCCAAAGCATCAAGACCTTCAGCAGAAAGGTATTCCATTCTACAGCAAACATAAAATCCCACTATTGACTTCCCTATTCTTCAAGTCCTTTCTGTCATCCTAACACGAGAGACTTCTCACCTGTTCTGTCACCCTAGGTAACCTCCTATCATCTTGATGGCTGATGGCTCCTCCCCTCACCACCTCCCCCAACTCACTTCCTCAATGTCTACCTCCTCCCAGCTACCAAGTCTTTCCACTCATGGGACAGATCTGCTCCCTGGCCCTACTGCCAAATAGCTTCAAGCTCCACTTTACACCTACCCATTAAGTGTGCCAGTTAACGGAATGGGTATCTATTTTTAGCAACACAAACCAACTGGGAGAGTCCCTGAGATTAGTGGGGGTTTTTTAATAAATTTTATTTATTTATTGTTTGTTTGTTTATTTATTTTTGGCTGCGTTGGGTCTTCATTGCTGCACGCAGGCTTTCTCTAGTTGCTACTAGCGGGGGCTACTCTCTTCATAACAGTGCATGGGCTTCTCATTGCGGTGGCTTCTCCTGTTGCAGAGCACAGGCTCTAGGTGTGCAGGCTTCAGTAATTATGGCACGCGGGCTCAGGAGATGTGGCCTGCAGGCTCTAGAGCGCAGGCTCAGTAGTTGTGGCGCACGGGCCTAGTTGCTCCACAGCATGTGGGATCTTCCCCGATCAGGGCTCGAACCCATGTCCCCTACATTGGCAGGCAGATTCTTAACCACTGTGCCACCAGGGAGCCCTGAGATTAGTTTTTAGCAGTAGTTCTTAATTAGGGGTAATACTGCCCCCCTGCAGGAAAAGGCAGAAGGCTGGAGATATGTAATGGAACTGTGGCTTCCCCAGTACTACTCCTTCAGACTTCAAATATATTTAAACTACATGAGACCTGGGACTTCCCTGGTGGTGCAGTGGTTAAGAATCTGCCTGCCAATGAAGGGGACACGGGTTCGAGCCCTGGTCCCGAAAGATCTTACATGCCGCAGAGCAACTAAGTCTGTTCGTCACAACTACTGAGCCTGCGCTCTAGAGCCCACGAGCCACAACTACTGAGCCCACGTGCCACAACTACTGAAGCCTGTGCGCCTAGAGCCCATGCTCCGCAACAAGAGAAGCTACCTCAATGAAAAGCCCGCACACCACAACAAAGAGTAGCTCCGCTCGTCGCAACTAGAGAAAGCCCGCACGCAGCAACAAAGACCCAATGCAGCCAAAAATAAAAATTTAATTAATTAATTAATTTAAAAAAATACATGAGACCTAAAACTTGGTTGGAAACCCCAGTACTATTCTATCTTTAATTCAGGACTTTACATGGATTGCTAAGGTGCTTCTAAACTTTGAGGCCAACCCCCATTAGGTAAAAAAGAAACATTGGTCATGTGCTAATGCTGGCTGTGTGGTAATTTATTTCAAAATAGACTGTGTCTAGAGGCATCTGTTTAGTATTTGAAATACACTTACCAAGAATACCAGCCTCCAAAGGATTTTAGTAAGAACTTCAAATATGGTTATCGAAATCAACACCAGATGGTTTCTTTATTAGCATAAGGATTGTTAGAAATCATTTTTCTCTGGTAAAGTAAATGGAAGTCAGATCGACTGTTAAGGCCTCACCAACGTTTCTTGAACCAGAAGAATAAAGTGGGCAATATCCTAAGTATCCTAATGCTCGGGACAGTCTAGAGCTTTGGTCCTATGTTCTTCCCACTTCACAGAGGACTGTCATCTGACCCAAAAAGAGAGTTAGCATCTAGTCATCAGAGAGGTATTGAATCGGCATCACTAGAACCTCTCATTTAAGATGTCATAGAAATGCCAAAAGTCAGAGAAATGAGGACCTTCTAGGTTTACAAGAACAGGTAGTATGGCTATTTTGATGTCTCCTTACTAATGAAGCTGGGAATGTTTGGCAGAATTTGGCCTAAGGCTGTTTTCAACAGCAAATACCACCTATAGAAAGATTGTGGGGGAAATGGACATATGAGGATTTTGTGGAGTTTTAACAAATGGACCCGAATATTGCTGAATGGTCAAACTGGCTAAGATCACTTTACCAACCTGAGCCCTCCTGTGTCTAAACAGAAAAACTTGAGCAGCATTGTTCAGACGGCAGTGGCTCCCAATTTGAAGAATCGCTGGCTCTTTGTGCCAACCTCACAACCTTAGTGGGTTCAGACACTTGCCCAGGCTCAGGCAGCCAGTTAGGGGTTCAGTTGGGCTGAAAGCCTATGACCTTCTAAACCTCTGCTTCACAAAAATTTTAAGCTCTTGGGCATTTCTTTCTCACCACTCTTCAGGAGTTGTTCTGCTGTGTTTTGTTTTGCAGAAGTACCGTGTTCTACATTACTACAGCAGCACTTTAAGCTCCTCAGCCTTCAGTATGCATAAGAATCAGTTCAAGGCTTTCTAAAAATGCATGTGCGGTTCCCAAACTTTACTGCCTATATTTCACTGCATTTGAGGTGGAACCCCAAAATCTGCATTTTTTTACTTGCACGTTCAGGGGACTTGAATGGAAACGCCTGGAACTATGGTTGAATAAACACCTTTAGAATTTCACTTGGGCTTCATTAGGGGTAGGGAGGGTTATTCCAGTAGAGAAGGCTAATAAGAATGCTTCTGAACACCCACCTCTGAAAGTTTAGGTGTTAATTTTCAGAGGATGAAGTGACCATTCAAATCATGAAGTCCTTAGAAACATTTATTAAATCTGGGATATATTATTTATTGAATATTATCTGTATTTGCTTCCCTCCCAGTATCTTATCTATTTCTTTTCATATTACTCTTCCACTTATGATGTTGCTTTTCTAAGTCCAGACACTAAAATCTATATATTCCTTCCTCTCAGGCACTTGGTTAGGAAATTTTAAATCTAATTCTGATGTTCCGTTCAAGAAATGGTTCTCAAATATTAATATACAAAAAAGTTGCATAGGAAAAAGAAGGATGCTTCCAGAAGTGATGCTTCTGGAAGCCTCTGTGAAGGCTACAAAAATAACTGGACTAAGATAACCATGAGTGCAACCCATGCCCCAGGACAGAGGGAGCAAACTGAGACATAAGGGGATCATACAGTACCAGGCCCTGGTCACACAGCACCATATCCCACCCACAGAGTCATTAAATAACACCCTACAGCAAGAGTATTCTCTTGCATCAGAATCACTTGGGATTGCTGGTAGAAATACAGAGTCCTAGAACATACCCCAGATGTGCTGAATCAGAATCCCTGCGAAATAGGCCCCAAAGATGTATTTTAACAAACATCTTTGGTGATCTTATTGACCCTAAAGTTTGACTACAACCCCAGAAGGGAACTTTTGCAATCAGATTCATGCCATTTACAAAAATCTCTCAACTGAGTGCCTGCAGTTGTGCCTATGGGCCTTTTTAAAAGAGTTTTGGTACAGAGAAGTGACACTTAAGCAGAAAGAAATGAAACAATAGTAAACATGTGATACTGGGGAGAAATGCAAATACTACAGGAGGTTCTGAGCCAGGAAGATTTAAAGATAAACAAGTGATTTATATCTAAGATAAGGTACTATGGATAAAAGCACTACATTCTAACTAGCTACTTTAAAAAGATAATTAGGGTGTTAAAAAGTGCCAAATGCAGTTCATTTTATTTATTATCATAATGTATATTTTTGACAAAATAAATGATGCCATAAAAATATAGATTCATGACAAGCAAAAGGCGTCAATAATCTGTCTGATGTGCAGAAACTAACCATGGGCTATTTAACAGGAACACGAATGCTAATCACCAAGTATAAAAAGCAGAAGGATAAATACTGTGCTCTGCTGAGGGCCATGAACCAGAGCCAGAAACTCTCTTTTGAACGAGGCAAGATTTCCCATGAGGAGGAGGGTTTGCAAAGCACAGTTTAGGCTGGTATGACTAGTAAAGGAGTCGAATGATCAGAATTGGAAGTGCAGGAGCACGAATCACAGGTTGGTCTCCCCCGCTGAGTTCACCCATGTGTATCACAGGCAGCAGCACAATCGACAACAGCATAGATCATGGATACCTGTGGAATGCTCCAGTTTGAAAGGGAGCGCAGATCATCAAGGTGAACCTCCTCGTCTTATAGATAAGAAATGTAGGCAAATAATTTAGTCTCTCTGGCCTGTGATGTCATACCAACTCATCTGGGCCAAGGTAAGACTGCGGCCCAGATGATAAGGCTTCTCATTCAGGGCCCTTTCCTCCATTCAATCTCCTAAAATGTGGCCACTCTGCCAAGTCATAATAGACAATAGAATTTTATATAATGTCTGCCTCAAATTTTTAAAATAAGAATTTTACATAAATCATGTGTAACTTAAGCCTCAATTATTTATTTAATAACTCCTATGTGTGAAATTCTTGTTAGATGTTAGAATTCATCCTTCCCTCTAAAAAACCCAACAAAGATGTTTCACGAGAGCATGCGTATTATGGTGTGTCTTCTCTTGTGTCTGTGTTGAACTGTTATTGCATATTAGGATGATAACAGATTCTGATACCACTACATTTACACTTTGCACCTGCTGTCTACTGAGATTTTCAAAAGAACCGGAAACACATTTCTTGAGGATCTCCCTTAGCAACAATGCTAACAATTCGACAAATGAAATGTTTTAAAACTGGGCTGATCTACCTGCTATTACTATTACTATCGAATATAATAAAGAGAGTTCAGAGACAGAGGCGGTGACTGAAAGTTTACCCACGTGTCTTTTCAAGGAGGAAAAGGGGTCCATTTTCACTCCAGAGAATTCTTCTATAAACTCTGCTCAAGAGGACAATACTCTTCAAACTGTGTACAGCCCACGAGTTCCAGAAAGGTGCTTCTGAATGGATGGTGTCTGGGGACAGGGGCCTACAAAGCGGGGGTTTGGGAAGAGCAAACTGTGGATAAACGGAAACAGTTTATATACTGGGGTCCCATGTAAGCTTTCGTTCCTCCCTCCCCCCAAAATTTTTCTGCTGCTGCCAAAAAAGTATCTGAAAACATCACACTAAGTCACCGTATACATCAAAAATTCTAATTTCATAGAATGGCATATATAACACTTTGCAACAACCAAAAGCCTTGGCTTACAACTATATTTCATAGGTATTTGTCTTCCTTCTCTATATATGAATATATCTTAGATCAGGAGAACTTATAAAACTCTTTCAAGGAGATCAAAACCAAAAGAACACTCTATTTAAATAATCGGTTTTTATGGGGTATGTATGTAAACGTGAAAGTCCTAGATACCTGTCAGTCGTCTTTTATTTCTCTTCTAAAAAAGACTCAATAATTTCCTGGATGCTGCTCCCTTGAAATCTACCTTAATTATACCCTCATTGGTAAGTTTTCTACACATCGGTAATCACAGACGTCTATGATACGTGTCTAGTGAAAATGTCACAGGCAACTCTGTGTGATCTCTATGAGCACCACATAATTAAAGGTCCTGATATATTCTGGGAGGGTCTCTGTGGGGATTTTAACCAGGGGCTCACTGGGCACACAGCTAGCTGAATAGATTAGCCCCTGCTAAAACCATATATCTCCATCACTGCTGAATGGATTAATGGAAAAATAATCAGCAATAAAATGCTACGGGGATCTGAGAAGTTAAATACATGGTAATAGTCATCCCAATAAAACTGTTCTGGCAATGACCAATGAATCACCTCAACTTAATAGTATCTCCGTCATGCTAGGAAAGCAACAGAAGTGGAGCCAATTCGCACCTTAGAAGCTACTAGAAGCCTTTGTGAACTGGTGCCTTCTTGGGTTATTTTAGACAAGTTCATCCAACAAATGTTTACTGCATGTCTGCCAAGTGCTAGGCACTGAGGGAGGTGAGGCCCTCTCTCCGGCTCTGTTCATGAAATGATGAGGGCTTTTATTTCTTTGCCGTGGTTCAATCGGTTTCCCTACCTCAGAGCCCATACTTTAGAACTTGCAAGGGTTACTGAGGTCAGGAAAGGGGCAGAGCTTGTCTCAACAGTTCCCCCCTCAACTCCCCAGCTGTGCTGACCACAGGACTGCAAACTTCGAAGGAAGATCAGCTTAGCTTCTTCTACCATCTCAACCACTGTCCATGAAAATCTTCTCATTTAAAAGTTAACTTGAAGGACCCAGGAAGGAAATGCTTTCAACATTCAAATCAAGAAGACAGAGCGAGCAGAAGGGCCTCTTTAATCATTTGCTTATTAAAAAAACCAATTCTGTGAGCATCAACCATACAGAGGTGCTATGTGAGACACAAAGAAATGAGTGAGCAGGACTCTTGCCTGAGAGAACTTAGCAGTCTAAGGGGGAGAAAGAAGTGCTATAAGTAAGACCTTGCCTTAAAGAGGCCACAAAGTGCTTCGAAAAGAAAGAAAAAGAGAACAACGCTTAACTCAGCTGACAAGACGAGCAAGGATTCACGAAGGAGGGGCAGTCTGCACCGAGGAGACTTGAGGCGAGGAAGGGATGACCAGGCCAAGGCCTGACAGCCCCTAAACTCCACTGGCATTTTGTATACTAAGCACATAGAAAGCCAGAGGAAGCGTCCATGGGATTTTTTTCCCCTTTCTGTTTGGCTTCATGTTTTTCCACAAGACCTTCCAAATGGGAATCTTAAGCACCATAAGATCATATTTCCATTTTTTCAGATCCAGGGAGATCAGGAATGACCTGACCACTGGGGCATTTTCAGTCACCTTTATAAAAGGCAGAAAAGCCACTTTGAGAAGCCCAAGCTCTAGAGGCTGGAAGGATGATGTCAGATTCCCATCGAAGAGTCAAAATCAAAACATAGAACCTCTTTATCTCCTAAGATCCTCCCTGATCTACTACCTCTTATTCTCTCCAGCCTCCTTCCACTAAAAGGGTTTTGGTTTCTTCCTTGACTGAAACATAATCATTTTTATGGAAGCCCAAAGTGTGAGATGGCCAAAGGCTAAGAAGGCCAGTGTGGACAGATTTTGAACCCTTATAGCCATCCTCACGAACCCTGCACCAACTTACCTAAGGTCTCCTCAGCAGGCGACTTGCTGACTTTGAATTCCTGGGGTGGAGGGCAGGAGCACAGAGGTCCATTATTTCCCAAACAGAACTAAGGAGCCTAAGAGCAATGAGCAGAATGACAATATAGCCACCTGCTGATGGAACACTGAATAACCTCTCTGACCACTAGCTGGACAGCAAAGGCACCTTCACTCACGCGAGGGCATTCCCTCAAACAGAGTGTGCAGGTGAGCTGCCTAGCACCCCGTAGCCCTCAGTGCTTTTCCAATTCCTGGCTGCACCTGGGAACTTTGTAAAACTACCAAAACCTAAGCCCCACACCTGACTAATTAAATAAGAATATTTGAGAGATGGTGCTGAGGTGTCATTGTTGTTTGAAAGCTTCCCCAGTTATTCTAATTGAACCACCATGAGCAGTGATCCAATGGAAATGGACGGATCAGCACCTGAGAGGGTTCTCAGGCTTGAGATGCTCTGTCCTCCTGTCTCGTTAGTTTCCAGCAACCCCACACAAGTAATAACATCACTGAAATGAAAGCCAGGAAGAGATCATTTGCAGCTGAAATCAAGAAGTCTCGTTCCTTTGTAAGAGTCCACAATACCTAACCATGGCAGTGGTTGTGTAGCAGAGCAGACACAACTCTGGAAGTCAAGACTTACTGATCAAAAGAGAGAATGAAAGAGGAGGGATCCCATCAAAAGATACTCCCTTCTCTATTCTCTTTTAATTTTCTCTCCAGGGATTCTGATTTGATTGTGCTGGGGTGGGACTTCAGGTATATATACTTTCTCAAAATTCCTGGGGTAATTTTAATGAATGCTAGGGCTGATATTCCAGCCTTAGTGCACAATCCTTGATGCATGTTAAAAGCACGCAAATTCTACTTCAGAAGTTGTCTCCCACAGCTCTGATTGTATCTACAGCTCGCCCTGCTGTTCAGAAGAGGTAGTCACCTGCCTCGAGGACTAATAATCCTGAGCACTGTCTCCAAAGCAGGAAGGTATGAGGCTTCCCAAGACGTCCCCTCCTCTCCAATCAGATAGAAGACGTAATGTAACCATGGTCCTGCGTAGAATAATCAGTTTGACCAAGTGTCACGGTCACAACGTGATCTGGGTTTGGTGTCGCACGTGTACAAAGAGCTATACTTGATTGATTTCGTAGTTTTAGTTCCTTCCCTGGAGCCCCATGCATTAGGCACACATTCCCTGTTAATCTAGACATACATCACTGGCTGTGAGTCACTGGGAACAGCACACGTCAGCACCAGGGTCCTCTGGACTTGAAACACTCTGTCCACATGGCTTATTTATTTCTAATACAAGCCCACAGACAACATCGCTAAAATGAAAGCCAGGGAGAATATCATTAGCAACCAGAAAACCTAGCTCCCTCTTGATAACCCACAACTGCATGTCACGGCACAGGCATTACTGAGGTTGGCAAAAGACCAGGGTTCAAGTCCAGCTCTCCAATATGCTGGCTGTGTGGCTCAGGGTAAGTGAATCTCTGCTAATGAGGCCCTCAGTCTCCTCATGTCTAAAAGAGACATCAGACAAGGTGCTTCTCCAAAGGGCGAGACTGGATGAAGCAACATAAGGGAGAGCATTTTGTAAAACATTATTTCTCTACCTTTTTTCCCTGGAACTCCTTTCTCTCACAACGCATAAAAATTCAGTTTTAAAGATTTAAATTATTTCCTGCTGTGATATAATTCCCCCACAGATGGGTCCCATTTGATAACCCAGATACCAAGTTGCTGTAATCTAACACATATGAAGGAAGCAGGCTACATGCAGAGGCTACCAATTAACACAGGATTTAGGAAAAGGCAATAATGCAATTAATAAGGAAACAATCACCATTCTCATTTCCGATCCTGTATGAGTGTTAGATTTCATCACAAGGGAAAGTGAAATCATGCAACAAGGCAGACTCTAAATATAAGACACAAAATAGAAAGGACCCGGGTTGTTGAAAAAAGTGAGACTATTCCATGACGTAAAGGCAACAACAGGAATGATAGAACAATGTTGTCCAGTGAGAAGTGAAAAGGTCTTTATCAGAATAACAGGAGAGCATGGTTCTTAGCTTCTTCCTTGTTACAGTTCTTCCAAGACCAGGGAAAGCAAATACATTCAGCTGTTGAATGAATTCAGCTGCTAGTCTATAAACCCCCAGATTACAGAGAAGGAATATTACAAAAGAGACCTCTTTCTACATGTTAAATGCAGGTTATTGAAAATGATGCAGAGTATAAAAGTGATGAAAATAGTGGCAGGCAGGAAGATTTCTCCTAAATTACAGATGAAGAAACTGAGATTTAGAAGATAATCCTACACTAGGCCAGTACTTCTACCCCAGACTCAGCTCTCCTCACCACACCACAAAGATGCTCTGGAAGATATATTTTCAAACAAATAAAAATACTGGCACCATTCATCTGAAAGACTACTGTTAACCTCAATACAGCCCAGACATAGAGGTAATAGTTATTCACGTGCTGAGTGCATTCTATACCCCAGGCTCTCCTTAAAATAACTGTCACATATTGACTCATTTAACTCCCAATAACCCTCTGAGTAGATGCCATTATTTCACCGTTTTACAGATGAGGAAAAAGAGGCACAGAGATGGTAAGTAGCTGCCTGAGATCACACAGCTAAGAACTGTCAGAGCCAAGATTCAGGCCCAGGCCGTTGTCTCCAGATACCACACGTACAACCAGTATTTGATAACGAAGTGAACCACAGACTGAGCACTGATAATAACTAACGCAAAACTCTGATCAACATCCATGCCATGATTTCTTTTCTTTACTGAAGTAGAGTTGATTTACAATATTATATCAGTTTCAGGTGTACGGCATAATGATTCAATATTCTTATAGATTATACTCCATTAAAAGTTATTACAAAGTAGCGCCTATAATTCCTTGTTGCTGTACAATATATCCTTGTTGCTTATCTATTTTATACATAGTAGTTTGTATCTCTTAATCCCATACCCCTGTCTTGCCTCTCCCCACTGGTAACCACTAGTTTGTTTTCTGTATCTGTGAGTCTGTTTCTGTTTTGCTACATACACTCATTTGTTTTATTTTTTTAAGATTCCACAAATAAGTGATATCATACAGTATTTGTCTCTGTCTGAGTTACTTCACTAAGTATAATATTCTCTAGGTCCATCCATGTTGCTGCAAATGGCATTATTTCATTCTTTTTATGGTTGAGTAATATTCCATTGTATATATACATACCACATCTTCTTTATCCATTCATCTGTTGATGGACACTTAGGTTGCTTCTGTATCTTGGCTATTGTAAATAGTGCTGCTGTGAACATTGGGGTGCATGTATCTTTTTGAATTAGTTTTCATTTTTTCTAGATAGATACCCAGGAGTGGAATTGCTGGATTATATTTGAGGACCCTCCATACTGTTTTCCACAGTGGCTGTATCAATTTACATTCCCACCAACAGTGTACGAGGGTTCACTTTTCTCTACACCCTCTCCAGCACTTATTACTTGTAGACTTTTTGATGATAGCCATTCTGACAGGTGTGAGGTGATTTCTCATTATTGTTTTAATTTGCATCTCTCTAGTAATTAGCAATGTTGAGCATCTTTTCACATGCCTGTTAGCCATTTGTATGTCTTCTTTGGAAAAAAAGTCTATTCAGGTCTTCTGCCCATTTTTTGATTGGGTTGTTTGTTTTCTTTGATGTTGAGTTGTATGAGCTGTTTATATATTTTGGAGATTAACCCCTTGCTGGTCATGTCATTTACAAATATTTTATCCCCTTCAGTAGGTTGTCTTTTTGTTTTGTTGATGGTTTCCTTTGCTGTGCAAAAGTTTTTAAGTTTAATTAGGTCCCATTTGTTCATTTTTGCTTTTATTTATCTGCCTTAGGAGAAAGATCCAGAAAAATATTGCTATGATTTATGTCAGAGAGTGTTCTGCCTATGTTCTCTTCTGGGAGTTTTACGGTTTCAGGTCTTATATTTAGGTCTTTAATCCATTTTGAATTTATTTTTATATATGGTATATGCCATGATTTCTGAAGCCTCACTGAATCTTATTTAACATCTGAAATTCTTTTTTTTTTTTTTTTTTTTTGCGTTACACAGGCCTCTCACTGTTGTAGCCTCTCCCGTTGCGGAGCTCAGGCTCCGGACGCGCAGGCTCAGCGGCCATGGCTCACGGGCCCAGCCGCTCTGCGGCATGTGGGATCTTCCCGGACCGGGGCACGAACCCGTGTCCCCTGCATCGGCAGGCGGACTCTCAACCACTGCGCCACCAGGGAAGCCCTAACATCTGAAATTCTTAACAAGCTGACAAAGCAGTCTCACGTACAAGGCCACAAAATTTGGCCCCGGCCTACAGCTCCACCTTCATGTTCTGCCATTCTTGCTCTGCTCCAGCCTCACTAGCCTACTTTAGTGCTCTCATCAGGGCCTTTGTACCTGCCATTCCCACAACCCTATGCCTGATGACCTCCTACTCAGCCTTCAGCTATCAGTTTAAACGTTACTTCCTCAAGGGGGCTTAACACCATTCTACTTTTCCATAGTGCTTTTTATCAGAATGCTTAATAACTATAGATTTATTTATGTGGCATTTACTGGCATTATACAGGCAAGAGTAGATACAATTCTACTCACCCCTGCACTGGCTGTGCCTAATACGCTCCAGAACACAATAGACATGGAATAAATATTTGTTGGATGTGTTAATTCTGGACATTCTTTCACATAATTTTCATGCTAACTCTAGGAAGTAGGTAGTCAAAGGTATATTAAACTCATTTTACAGCTAAGGATATTTAAAACCAAAGAGGTTTAGGGTGATTTCCATAATCATTCAATGCTGCCTTTCATCCACTCCATGAGAGGAGTTGATAATGGAGCTGTCCTCTATTTTCAACAGCAAATAAGCTGCAGGCTCAGAGGGTCAGGCAAGGATGCTGTCAAGACCAGCTCTATGCCCATTTGCCCAGCATTGGAAAACACTAACGTTCTGTTGTTGTTTGATAGTTACGAAAAGTCCACAGTGTTCTAGGCACCGTATAGAATAAGCCTTTGGTTCCAAACATTACCTAACAACATAAAAATCAAATTCAATCTATTTTGAGGTTCCCTTAGAGTTTAGTCCAAAAGCCTGGGTGAGACTGATTCAGTGTTTGTTTGGAGTCAACAGAAACAGTAACCAAATTCACAGGAAGAACTGTTCACATGGCCTTTGTCAGGTCATTGACCTTTCAGGCCCTTGGACTCCTCATGTGAAAAATGAAAATCCTGGACTTGGTGTCCTCCACAATTTCTTCTTCTCTGAATGCATGGTCTTCCAAACACACTTGTAGATTTGACTGCTCACGACTTGACAGAGTAACTTTTTGAGATACTAATTACGATCTTCTTATGTTTTCACCTTTCCATTCAAGAAGGTAGAAATCAATGTTATCTATCCTGTGGAGCACACTAGAAATCAAAAGTTGCCTACATTCAATTCCTTTCCTAGATTTTATTTCCAAAAGAACCAAGACCATATAGGAGAAAAGAATTTGAGAGATGAAAGTTGGAGAGAAAGATGTCTGCAAATGTAGAGAGCAGATGGCTTGTAGACTGCTCCCTGGCAATGCCCAAGAGGCAACAGGACTGCCAAGAAAGAACCTCGTGGGACATGATGAAGGCTACTCTTCTGGGTTGGGGGCTCCCAGGCTCACCAAAGCTCACCACACACCAAGCACAACCCAAAAGCACCAGGTCAGCCAGAGCTGAAAAGACCATGTGGCCTGGGACAACGGTGTTCTCACAGTTAACCACTTGTACAGAAGACAAATGACCGAAACAGGCTTGCAAACATCCTGGCCCTTGCCTAAGATTGCAGAATGGGGGGTGGGGGCGAGCGCCCAAGCTGAAAAATTGAGTTCATTTCCAGAAAAAAAATTTTTTTTTTTTTTTTGCGGTACGCGGGCCTCTCACTGTTGTGGCCTCTGCCGTTGCGGAGCGCAGGCTCCGGACGCGCAGGCTCAGCGGCCATGGCTCACGGGCCCAGCCGCTCCGCGGCATGTGGGATCTTCCCGGACTGGGGCACGAACCCATGTCCCCTGCATCGGCAGGCGGACTCTCAACCACTGCACCACCAGGGAAGCCCCAGAAAAAAAAAAAAATTAATGCAGTATTTCCTGGACTTCTGAGTTAGTTAACTATAATTCCTACTATTCTCATATGATAACCTGTATCAAGACCAATGGATCTGGTTTCAGTGGAAGCCGTGCAGAGGAGAAAATGTCACAGACAGAGCAACCTGCATGCTCAGAACTGGCTGAAAATAGCAGGAAAGGAAGGTTCCCCTGATTTCTGTAGGGAGGGTATGAAAGGCTTTGACTGTTAACAACTTCTGGCTTTTTCTTCTAACAGAGTGTACAATTCGGTTATTTTTTTCTGTTGTCTCAGAGCCTAGCACTTAACAGACACATTTTAAACGATTCGTTCATTCTAATTTTTAGTTACTGGTATAATTTTTCATTTATGTTACATTACTATATTAAGCACTATCTCAGCAATATATTCTCTATGTTCATATAACCATAGCTATTTTGGCCAGACTGTTTTTGGTATCCTATATTTCTCATTGTCAACTGAAAAAACACATCTTATAATTAAAGAGAAACTCCGACTAACATTCCCCAGTAAAGATAAATAACTAGCAAATGCACGAATAAAGTTTCTCTTTATGCTTTTATTGTAAAGAGTAATGACTTGAGACGTGAATACTTTATATACATTAAGAATGGTAAACATTTACATTCTGTGCTCTAAAGTTAACCCCCAAAACATCAACATGAATAAGAAACAGAAGCACAATCTCCATTTTATAAAACCAAGACACTTATAACCCAGAGCCGTAATACATTAAGAAAAATCATGGAAGAATGGGTACAACCATCAGTCAAGAAACAAGCTAACATATATTTTTTTAATTCTCAAGAATTTTAGATACCTGGTAAAGCAGAAGACACAGGTGAGGCCACAGGCTGAAAAGAAAAAGATTATTTGCAAATGCGTTATGAGAAGCAATGAGGCCCTAGGTCCCTACCCAACACTAACAGATGAACACCTTCACATTTCCTGCAGGAGATGGGCAGTATGCTGGGGGAAAATGAACAAAAGAAACTGCAGAAGTGAGGACACCAGACACAAAAAAAGGTACTGAACCAAAACCAGTAACTACGTAATTTGAAAGTCTATATGCTGAACAGAGAGACCTCCCCCAAACCCTCTTTTTTGACCAGTTCCAGAATTCTAGCAGTCCAATCTTTACTCCCCAAACAATATATTGGAAAGTATTTTCCTGATAAAGTTGAACCACCCCAGAATAAAGACCTACAGAGACTGACGTGTAAGGGTTTTCAACCTAAAAGCTGGATAATCAGTCAACACCACCAACACACACTGGCTTTCAGTCAGCTTCAAGCCACCACTAGGAAATATGAGTGATGAGCCACGGATCATTTGAGGCAAATAAACAATGCCTCCAACATGAAAGATAAAGAGAAAATAAATAGATTAAAAAGAGAATTTGGAGAAAACAAGCAATGCAAGGAATGGGAGGCAAACCTTTAAAATAAAAATAGCTATATTATCAGAGGGAAAAGAAAAGGTATTGCATTCATGAAAAAGAACAAGATACTATCTTTATAAATGATCAAAGAAAGGAAATAAATTTCAATATTAAAAATATGACCACCAAAATAGAAATTTCAATTAAACAGAAATTTCAATTAAATAGTGAGAAGGTAAAGTAAAAGAACTCTTCTAGAAGGTAAAAACAAAGAGACTGGAAAAAAGAACAAAAATAAGAAATTAGAGAACATCAATGCAGGAGATCCATCATATCCATATAGTAGAAGTTGCAGAAAAGAATAATGCGAGAAAATTTCCAAGTGAAATTTAATGAAAAGGATCCACTAAGTGCTCAGATTAATAAATGTAAAAGATTAATGCTGAGGCGTATATTCTGAAATTTGAGAATAGCAGGAATAAGGGAAAAAATTCTAAAAATTTCCAGAAAGTGTTCAGGAATCTGCATTGCATTGCATTGCATGTCCCAACAAGATCCTTAAAAGCTCTGTAGAAAACTACGGAGCAATTCTGAAGAGAAAATTAGTTTCTACCCCAAATTTTATACCCAGGCAAGCTATCAGTTAAGTGTAAGGGAAGAATAAAAAAATTATCAGGTATACAAAGTGTCAAAACTGCTCCTTTCCTTTAGCCTTTTCTAAGGACACCACAGAAGGATATGCTCCAGAAAACCAAAGGAATTACCAAGAGAAAAGGAAAGCAAATGACTCAGCAAAATGGGGAATCCAACACAGAATAAAGCAAAGAGAGCTTCCAGGAATATGGTAAAATGAAATGCAAAGATAATAGTTGTGAATTAGACCAAGCAAGCAACCAGTCTAGAAGGACAGCATGGAGCAGAAGGAGAGGAACCTTGAGGAAAGATATCTGCCAGATAATATGAAACTGAAATTTTATCTGACAAGTTTGTGTGGAAACTGAAATAAGAGGTATTTTACAATAGTACTGGAGGGTCAGGGAAACTAACCCATGTTTTCAAATATATATAAGCAAGTTAAAAAAAAAGAGAGAAAGAGTGAGGGAAGGGGGGAGAGAGAGAGGGAGAGAGAGAGAATCATTATCTCCAGGAAAAACAAAAGGTTGTAGTAGAAAGAAAATGCAATCACTTGAATATAGACTTACCCAAACTATATTAAAACAATGAGTGGATAAAAAGAGGGAGTTGATAAAGAGCTAAAATTCTCATCTTCCATAATAGGAAGTCAATAAATGTCTGAGATTGAAGACTAAAGAGACAGATGTAAACTATATTATTTGGAAACATGGAAATAAATACAGAAGATGTAGCTTAAAAAATTAAAGATGGATGCCTCTGGCACTATTTACAAAAGCCAGGACATGGAAGCAACCTAAATGTCCATCAACAGAGGAGTGGATAAAGAAGATGTGGTACATATATACAATGGAATATTAGCCATAAAAAAGAAGGAAATAATGCCATTTGCAGCAACATGGATGAACCCAGAGATTATCATACTGAGTGAAGTAAGTCAGACAGAGAAAGACAATATCATATGATATCACTTATATGTGGAATCTAAAAAAAAAGGGTAAAAATGAACTTATCTACAAAACAAATAGAGTTACAGATGTAGAAAACAAACTTATGGTTACCAGGGGGTAACGGGGGGGAGGGTTAAATTGGGACATTGGGATTGACATATACACACTACTATATATAAAATGAATAACTAATAAGGACCTACTTATAGCACAGGGAACTCTGCTCAATAGTCTGTAATGGCCTATATGGGAACAGAATCTAAAAAAGAGTGAATATATATATATATATATATATATATATATATATATATGTATATGTATAACTGATTCACTTTGCTGTACATCTGAAACTAACACAACATTGTAAATCAACTATACTCTAGTAAAAATTAATATAAAAAAAGATGGATGCCTCTGGAAAGTAGATCAGCAATGGTCAGTGAGGATAGGTGTGAATGGAAATAAAGATCTAAAAAGAAAAATAATAAGGTAAAATAGAAGTCCTTTTTGTATTTTATAAGCTTTTTATCATCATTTGATATTCTAACTATACACAATCATTCTTTTCATAAAAATACAAATTAAATTTTTAAAGACAGCTAATTCCAGGACTTGAGGTTAGTTCATTTATAAGAAATGTAATAATATGAATAAACTCCAAACTCATAGTACTTGGGAAAAAAACACATTTTCCTTTAATTATGAAGACTACTCACTTTCTTTTACTGGAAAGATAATCTATGATTCCTCTTTAATGAGGGGAGTCATGAAATTACAGCCTCCTTATTGCTCAAATAACCATCAGCCAGACTAATGGTCAGCAAACTTTGTTAATGTTTTTCATTTTAAAAAGTAAACCATCTTTTAGGGAGCTTCTGAACATTTTGGAAGACCTTTGGAGCTATCCTATATATGGAAAAACTACCAGGATATATCCTTTGGTTACATGAATGTAAGGTAATTATCCAATCATTGCTTTTGGAGAAAAATGGGAGGCCACCTTGTATCTGAATGCAACAACTACTGATTGAGATGTTAACTGAATGTAATCATGTAAACTAAGGGTTTGTTTAACTGGACTATGCCCTTGAGGAGGGAAAAGAAAAAGATGTCCCAGAGGAGAGATTTTTGGTATAATCTATAAGGTTCTCCATGCTCCCCTCACCCGCATGAGACATACATACAATCGCATAAATAGGGTTATTTATGACTGGATGATCCACATTTTGAAAACTGTGTTGTGGACTATTGTGATGCTCAGTCTGGACTAGAAAGTTTACACTGGACCATGACTTGAGGCAGCTGGTTAAGACAGCTGTGTTTGCATTTGGAGCAAACTGCCAAAAAAGGGATGAGCCTGGACACAAAAAGTTGATGCTAGAACAGTTCTTGATCTAGCATCCTGAGGAATGACTGCAGGACCAGAGTTATGGCAGATGGGGCCTCAACCACCACGGTGATTCCTGCCAAGGACAGAGTCTTGCTCAGTACTCTGGATTACCTGATCTTGGAGGTTACACTGTGTCCCACCAGAAGCAGAAATTGCAGCAAAGAGGCTGGACTCTTCAGCAGCCTGAACATTTTATTGATGGTGTCCTTAGCTGACTCCTTTGGACTTAGTAAGTAAACCTGGGGGGTCCCAGAAAATATCAGAGAAGAGAACTTCTGAAGAAAAATGAACTTTTCATATGTTAGGATGGGGAATACAAAGCCATATTCATTTGAATAGCAAATATGCTGTGGCTTTATTATATCCTAAGCTGATGAGGTGGATGTATATAGCAGTTTATTTTGTATTGATGCTGTTATAGGCTGGGGAAGAGGGGGTATTTTTTTAAGAACACCTTTAATCCAGCCATGAAGAATCAAGCATTGTTAGTATTTGGGGATATTTATTTTCAGAAATGTTTCCTGTATAAATGTACAAATGCATATAGGAGCAGAGTTAATTCCCTCCCAAATGAGATAATACTATACAAACTGTTTTACAGTCTGTTTTTTACTTGAAAAAATAATGTGATAACATTACATGTTAAATATAGGCCTATATCATTTAAAGTAATTGAATTATTTTCCATTGAATGAATGTATCATACCTTTTTAATCAGTTCCATGTTAATGAATAATTGAACATCTTCAATTTTAAAACATAATAAATAGCATTATAGAGAACACCCATTATGTCCATTCTTTGTATCACTACCCTCATTATCTCTTCCAGAACTGTTGCAGTGGCCTCATAAATAGCATCATTTTGTCTGGTCTTGGCTCTTTTAAAATAATTCCCAGGGTTTCCCTGGTGCCGCAGTGGTTAAGAATCCGCCTGCCAATGCAGGGGACATGGGTTCAAGGCCTGGTCCGGGAAGATCCCACTTGCCACAGAGCAACCAAGCCCGTGTGCCACACTACTGAGCCTGCACACTAGATCCTGTGAGCCACAACTACTGAGCCCACGTGCCACAACTACTGAAGCCCGTGTGCCTAGAGCCCGTGCTCTGCAACAAGATAAGCCACCACAATGAGAAGCCCACACATCGCAATGAAGAGTAGCCCCCGCTTGCAGCAACTAGAGAAAGCCAGAGCACAGCAATGAAGGTCCAACACAGCCAAAAATAAATTAATTAATTTAAAAAATAAGAAGAAGAAATAAAAAATAAAATAATTCTCTACTAAATAGCAGCCTCTCTAGACCAGTTTCACTATGAAATAGTGTCCAAGTTACAAATAAGAGATAGAATTCTTCATGACCTAGACTCTGCTGACATTACTTATAATTTGATTTGGAGTGCAGTATTCTTTTTATAACCTGAAATGAAGATCAATCTCTGTTTGGAGAGGACTACCCTCTCCATCATTTGAGAAACTATCGTATTCAGTTGTAGAAGGCATCCATTAGTTTACCCAAGCCCACAGCATTGTTCAGTAGGGCCACACTCTAGGGCATGCAGGACCCTGGGAAATATTAGATTTTTAAATGTATTGTAAAATTCATGGCTTCACATGAAGTATAGGGAATAATGGGTAGAGAAAGGTATTTAGAATTAACTGATTGTCCAATCGGTGCATGTGAAGATTCTTCAGTGTCCAGGCACCATTTCTTCCTGTTCAGGTCCATCAGGTCTTCTTTTCTGTCACTGTCAAATGTGTCATGCATAGAAAATGTCCTATCTCCACCATGAGAAAAAGTACCCACACACTTATTCACCGTGCCCTAGCTCTTCAGAAACTCTTTGTGTTGAAACAACATAAGTCGTCTTGCCTTTGCAGTTCCCTAATACCATTTATTTAGTGCTGATTATTTCATTACTCATAACACTGCATTATCCATTGCACTGCCCATGAAGCTGGCTTCTAATGATTCTCTCCAAGGTTGTTAGTGTGGTTCACTGATGAAGACCATAAACACAAGATTTACCCAGAGAAAGAAGGGAAAATGTGGACAAAAATTTGTTTTCTGGCCCCATTAAGTTTGCCATTCAAAATTTGATAGCATAAACATAGAACAACATATCTTCCAACCATGTCTTCCTGTAATCACTGCATTCTTAGAATGTGAACTCTCTCCACATTAACCACACACCTGCCCCCCACACACTGACACCTATAAGGAGGATAGGTGGGGGCCCATGGGTGCTGGAAGAGGAGCTGACCCATACACACAAGGAATGTTCATCCCTTATGACCAACCTGAGAGAGCACAAATGTCACCATATCGATTGGAGGCAAGAAAGAACATGGATGTGAAGGTTCCAGTGGTGTCACAGATCAAAGGTCTTGAAAGCCCATGGAGAACATAGATACATCATGCCTGGAGACTGTCTGACAAGTGGTGGAGCCCTCAGAAAAGTAGAGTGACCAGCCTGGGCACTAATGGAGGGGCGCACCCAGGATAAAGGACACCTGGCCCCACCCCTGCCATGATTATGTGCTATAGATTAGAGGTGACACTACGGTCAAGACACATGGGTGAGCAAGAGAAGACACACAAGCCCACACACATGGCTCAAGCCCAAGGTGGACTGTTGGAAATCCAGACCAGAGCTCACTTTGAGTCTGGTGTGATGAAAGTCACCTAAAGTCAGCATGTCAGCATCATTCTGGTGGCACAATCTCATGTGATCTCACAAAAAAAAAAAAAAAAAAAAAAAAAGATACTGCAACAGGAGCAATCTGCCGTCCTCCTGGAACCAGCCAACCACAGGGCCCCAGGACAACTCCAGAGGCATGAGTTCACTGGGGCATCTGGTCAATGCCATCTGTACCACAACCCTGGCCAACCCCAGGCACAAGATGGTCTTACAAATTTTCAATCAAGGTATTCTAAAGCATGGGGCCCTCTGAGGCCTGGGACCCAGGCAGGCACCCTACTTGCCCTAGTCTAAGGTGAGTATTGTTGTTCACATTCTATTACATATCTCATTCATTTCACGGTCTTTAGTTAAGCACCCTTTTTAAGTTTGCCTAGTTAAGTCAACAGATGAATCAAGCACAGCTAGTAATCTAACAAGCACGACTGATATAAATATCTGTCCCAAATTTTAAATAAAAAATTCTGATCCTCCAAAATTAAACAGAGAATTACCATACAACCCAGCAATTCTACTCTAAGTTAAAAGAACTGAAGAGAGCTACTCAAACAAGTACTTATACATCCTGCTCATAACAGCACTATTCATATTTGCAATAGCCAAAAGGTGGAAATAGTCCAGATGTACATCAATGGATGAATGGATAAACAAAGTGTGATCTATACATACAGTGGAATACTATTCAGTCATAAAAAGGAATGAAGTACTGATTCATGCTACAATGTGAATGGACCTCAAAAGCATCATCTTAAGTGAATGAAACAAAACACAAAAGGACAAATATTATGACTTCATTTATATGAAATACCCAGAATAGGTAAATCCATAGACACAGAACACAGACTGGTGGTTGCCAGGGGCAAGAAGGAAAAGGAAATTGAATATAATTTCTTAACAGTTTAGGCGTTTCCTTTTGGGGTGATGACAATATTTTGGAACTAGATAGAGGTGGTGCTTATTGACAACATTATGAATGTACTAAATGCCACTGAATTGCTTGCTTTAACATGGTTAATTCTGGGCTTCCCTGGTGGTGCAGTGGTTAAGAATCCTCCTGCCAATGCAGGGGACACGGGTTCGAGCCCTGGTCCAGGAAGATCCCACATGCCACGGAGCAACTAGGTCCGTGCACCACAACTACTGCGCCTGCGCTCTAGAGCCCGCGAGCTACAACTACTGAGCCTGCGTGCCACAACTACTGAAGCCCGTGCGCCTAGAGCCTGTGTTCCGCAACAAGAGAAGTCACTGCAATACGAAGCCCATGCACCGCAATGAAGAGTAGCCCCCGCTCTTCACAACTAGAGAAAGCCCGTGTGCAGCAACAAAGGCCCAACACAGCCAAAAATAAATTATTTTTTTAACGGCTAATTTTGTTATGTGAATTTCACTTCAATTTTTTTAAAATCTCAATCTTAAAAGATATTTATTTACAACATATTGATATTAAGTTGTTATACGCAGAGTCAAGTCAACTGTGATAATTTGTGGTCATATTTATGATTATTATTTCTCATAGAACAAAATATCACTGAGAATATACCCCAAAATACATCTAGTTGGGCTAGTTTTCAGAGAAAGGAAATAGTGTTGAGGTGAAACATTGCTGAAAAGAAGAAAATCTATAGGGAAAAACCTGAAAAAAAGAAATTATATTTGTTTCTTTACTTAAGAAAGTGACGTTTTTAATCAAGAACTTTTAATGTATCAAGGAAAAGAAACACACTCCAGCAGTTGGCCTTGGGAACCACAGAATAATCAGAAACCCATTTTATAACCAAAACCTTAAAAATATTACCTTAGCATGGTGGTCCTCGATAAAGATAACTGCTATCTGTTCAACAACAACTATATTACAACCAAAGATTTAAAGCAAGCACAACCTACAAATTTGCTGTGTTCTTTTGTATGCTGTTCAAGAGATATTCACTGGAGAGATGAAGCAGCAATATAATTAATTCATATACGAGTTTAATCTTATTACAGCCATTACCTTCTAAGTGGAGATATAATTCAAACAATGCTATATTTCTTTTTAGACTGTTCTTATCAATTTCAGATATTAAAATAATTATTTTAAGCTGTTATAGCCCACAGGCAAAATGAAATAGCATAGAAACTATAAAGCTTTGTAAAACAAAACATGTAAGTAGTCAAACTGGGCTTATCACATCCCTGCCAGATAAAGAGGCTGGTCATCAGTCAAGAAATAAACACATCAATCCTGAAGGAAGGAACATTTGCATTTCTATAATGCAAAATTACTCCTGCTCTAAAAGACCATGTTGTGGAAGAAACTTAATGTACTTCCCCCCAAAACAATTCTTTAAAGTACTTCAATCCTTGGATTCTTTTGCACAAAAATGAAACAAAAATCATCTACTTTCAGACTATAATAAATTTTAGGAGTAATTGTTCTTCAAAGAGATAAAAAGCTCCACTATTAATGTGCATGAGTTTCTAGATAATATTAAAAGCAATGCAATTAAAGTTATGGTAATTGATAGGGTTCTTACCTGATAATGATCAGGGGTCAAGAGTTTAAAACATAAAGCAGAACATGCTTTTCCCTTTTTAAAGTCAAGTAAGCAATTTGAAGGTTGGCTCTGCGACTGCAGACCCTGGACTCTCTCTTCCCTAACCGAGGTGGGAATGGGAGAGTGCTGCTAAGAAATTCCATGTCCCTTCTTCTCTCATTAAATGCTCTTATCTCCCCCAAACCAGAACTGTTCTTTCCTTAGGAAAAGAGTGTAATTCTCAGTTATCTAGGCAAATGAGAGTCATGCATAACAAGGATAAATTAATTTCACAGTTAATTTCAAACCCCAGTTTCAGCCCCATTTTATTAGTGTTCTACACTTACTTAATAGATTGACTAAACAAAATCCTTAAATTAAGACAAATAAACAAATAATCTTTTAATTCATTCAAAGTAATGGCACCTTATAAAACTGTGGAGCCCTCTCAAGGTCGCATTGCTCAGTTTTTGTGTGTGTGTGTGGTACGCGGGCCTCTCACTGTTGTGGCCTCTCCCATTGCAGAGCACAGGCTCCGGACGCGCAGGCTCAGTGGCCATGGCTCACGGGCCCAGCCGCTCCGCGACATGTGGGATCCTCCCGCACCGGGGCACGAATCCGCGTCCCCTGCATCGGCAGGCGGACTCTCAACCACTGTGCCACCAGGGAAGCCCCCATTGTGCAGTTTTGAGCTTGCTGTTTTGTCCCTGCTGCTAATTGACCCCCTGACCTGGAGCCCTGTGCTACACTTTCTGACAGTGGAAGCTGTACAGAGCATAATTTAATTGGACCATTTGGGTTTTCATTTGTTTGGGTATTTATGAACCAAGTTCACTGGAGCCAGAGAATGTACCCAGGTGTAAGAAATACGGAGCAAGATCATTACCTTTAATGTGACAGATAACAGGAAACTCTAAGAAAAAAAAAAAGCTTAAAGGGAAGTCAATTTTTCGACAGCCTGGAGATCACAGTTTACTGTGCTTATGACAGTATCTAGATCAATTCTGAGCCTTTAATGACACAATGTGATTCTTTGTATGAACCAGAAAAAAAACTATGGCATTACCATATTAAAACACTGGCATATTTAAAAATCAGTGAGTAAACAGGGAAATGTTAACAGTGTTTTTAATCAAAGTTATCTTGGGGTGCTGAGATTATGGTATTTTCTGTACTTGTCTGTATTTTTAAGTTTTCCCCCAAATAAAATACATTGCTCTCATAAGTTTAAAAAAAAAAACAAAAAAAAATCAAAAAAAAAAATCAATGATAATTTGTTACTTAATTTTAAAAATTAGTAGCATGTACTCTCACTGACCCAGAATTTTCAACTGGTTCCAGGAAAGAAGCAGAGTGTGCAGATATCCAGGCTCTTTATCCAAACTTCGGTTATATTTTCTTTAATAAAGCTTCACTTAAGATTTTTTAAATGATTCCACTGATTTTTTTAAAAAATTGATTGGACGCCATTCATCTGTTTCAGAGAGTTTCTCGGAATTTACTGTAGACGAAGTTCTGTGTTGAGAGAACTGCCACACAGAGGTTGTGATTTTTCTCTTGTCCTCCGACTCCTCCCAAATATGCCCCTCTATGCATCCACTTTTCATTGTTCTTTTTCTCCCATGAGTAAGCCTCAGCCCTAGCCTAGTTTTTCCAGCTCTTACTCATCTTGATTCAGCATCACAGGGTCAAGAAACTGAGCAGGCAGAGACAGAACTTTTCTTAGAGGATGGGAGAGGACGGAACACTATATATACTTACACGTTAATTTACTACTTGTCTCCACTGTGTCCTTGGGTATTTGGGGGTGTGGGAGAGAGGATAGCTGAAGTCAGCTGAAAGGTTTTTGGTGATAAAAAGATAGATGGGGGGAAAGGGGTTTTAAGAAGCATGACTATAGGTTATAAAAAAGGATTCTTTTTGATGTTTTTAAGAAACTGTAAGATTTGATAGTAATCAATTGCAATTTTTTGTCAGACTGCTATTTCTTTGCACTTATACTTAATAAAGACACGATGCTTTTGTTATAAATAGGTTCCAACCATATGGGTGGTAGGAGCAAGAATGAAAGAAAATCTAGATGGATCTAGACATAAAACTCTCTGGGTCCTCAGCATGCAAATGTGTCTAAGGAGACTCAGTGTGCCTCTGAATCTACTGTGGTTAGCACCAATATGTGGTTAGCACATATAAAATTTGAGGTGTGCCACTTACATTTGGATAACTTCCAATGTTCCTTTTAAGACAATGACTCATACAGATCCATACAGAGACAGAGATACACACACACACACACACACACACACACACACACAAACAAACTTTGTCTTTTATGTGGACCAGGAAATGCTTATCTCTGTGTCTGGCTAGTTTTTAGGGGACAAAGAGTTGAGCTAATCATTCATGAGACAAAGCATGGAAAGTTGGACAGTCTGTCCGGCACTGTCAGCAGGTTCAAGCCAAGGGGGAAAGGTCAGTCCTCTGCCTTGTCACAGGTGAACAAAGGAGTCATCTGAGAATCTTACAAGAGTCATGAGAAAGAGTGAAGCGTAGATGGCAAGTCGTATCTCAGTCATATGGGGAAGGGTGGTTCTTTGTGGCAAGCTGTTCCCAAAAGATAAAAGAGTGAGGGGTTCTCTTAACTGCGGTGTTCTCAGGACTCAGGCAAAGTTCAACCTTGCCAGGTTCAGTGAACTTCTGAAGGGGAAAATAATTGAGTACCTGAGACTCTCACATAAAAAACACAACTTCATTGTATCACTGGTTACAGAGGCTGGTGTGACTAGTTAATATCTGTAAGCAAAACTCATATGAGTAACACTTGAGCATTTTACCACTTGTAGAATTTGAAAAAAATTTAGATTAATTCCTTTCCATTGCTCGGCAATAGAATGAATATGATGAAATCTGAACGTATCTAACAGGCAAAAAGGCATGTTGGTGACCAAACTGCATTATAAATGTCATTCAGTCCAAAAAACAAGTTTTTTAGTGACACAGCATGGTACAGAAGAAAGAACACAGATGCACTTGGGTTCAAATCCAGGGTCCATCATTTATTAGCAGTGTGACTTTGGATGATTTAACCTCTCTAAGTCTGTTATGGAAAAAAGGAATAAGAAGACTTACCTTGCAAGAGTCCCTTGATTATAGATCATGAATGAAGCTCCAGTGAGAGCCTGCCTGAATGTTGCAGGTACTCAGTGATGGAACCTCACTCTGGCCAAAGCTGAGGGGTCCCACACTCAATCAATGAATGCCCTCACCCAATTTGAGGAGGGTTGTGTGTATGTGAGTATTTCATAAGCATTTGAGTCTATGTACATTAAGTTAAACTCTCTCCAGTGAATGAAATTAAAGATGTAATCTTAGGAACTATCAATGGTCGTATCTCATGACATATGGGGAAAGTCTGCGCTAAGAAAGATGAATGAAGCTGAACCCAGAGAAAAGTCGGAAGGGAGGGACTAAGAGTCTTGACATTGTTCACGTCCTTGGTTCTAATTATCCTTCTGTCCAGCTTCACCCTTCCTATAGCTTGGCTATGCTGAAGGCTGGGCTTCTGTCACTTATATGCCACAGAGTTCTAATCAATACAGGCAGCAATTATTGTTCTTCTAATAATAAGCAAAATGGCATAAGTCAAAGAACGACAGCTGAGAATAAACAGTCTCTTCCCAACTTTATCTCCTACTTAATAATTTATTCCATCACTAATTGTCTGCTTCAGACTGTCTAACAGAAATCAAAGAATATTAAATATAGTTGATATTTTTTCAAAAGATATTTTTTCCTACATATTTGGCTTCACTTTCTTGGAATTCTTCTTCAAAGAGTAAATTTCATCTTGACTCTAGCTCTCATCTTCCCAGTGGAGCTTTTAAACTAAGCTAATGGTTTTGATGTACATCCAACTCCAGCTGCATAGTATACTATGAAACAGCCTGTTCCATCTGGGAAACACTTAGAGATAAAGGAAATAATCTGATTATTTGCTTCATACTAACTGCTGCTCTGAAAATTAGTTTTTTAATGTAGAAAATAAGACCATATTTAATGCTTCTTATCTGGCTTAGGCTTTTTAGATATTCAAAGGACTCCAACTGAATATTGACATGTAGTAAAACAGTGCAGTTATATATAATAGAGAAATTTCAGACTATGCAAATAAGAATACATTCATGTTGCTATCCTGCATCTAGAGTTATTCTTAAGAGTTGTTTTCAGGGACTTAAGAACCTAAATAATCAGAGATAAGAATAAGGCACCTAAGAACTTACTAGGAAATACTAAATTCATTCTGATTTTATATACTCTGGGTAGCACTAAACAGATAATGCCAGACACACCTTCAACAGTAATTTGAACAGTGTTTCATGGACAGAATGTACTGTGAGCTAAACCACTGTAAAAAAAAAAAAAATGTAGCCTACATACAGGATCCCAAAAAGAACAACAAAAACACAGATTTATATAACTGTACACCCCTGTCATGCATAAGATGCTTCTGAAATGAGAACCCTGCTATCAACACTAGTACTTGGTTTTAAGAGTTTTAAGTTGTCTGAGTTTATACTTTTAGTTACCTTTAGAAAATGTTTAAGCAAAATGTTTTACAACTTTCAGAAAACTTATTAGAATGTCAACCTATTTTATAATTTAAATAAAATACATAAAACCAACAAAACTTTGCCTTCTTTGTCAAAAAGTAGTTACTACTTTAATTCCTAGCCAGAAGAAATCAAGCAAATGCATACACACATGGTTTCAAAATCCTGCCCATACCCCCTTCACCTACCCAGAGGTCACTTGCAGACAGTTCCATTTACCACTATGGCTTCCCGCAGCGTCTCCTTTCTTGAGGGCATCCTCTGACCACACAAGGAGGTAAGGCACAGACTGGAAGTACCAGGAAGTAAATGCTCCAGGAGCAACCCTTAACTAGTAAGGGTGGGAGCTGCTGGAAAACCCAAAATTCCTCATCACTCAGGGTGACATTCGGAAGCTCACTGCATCCCATTTTGAAGGGCAGGACTTATCTTTCCTCCCTTCCCTGTCTCACTTCCCCACTCCCTCACAGGACCTCCCACAGATGCTACTTGCACCCAGACCCTGCTCATAGCATGTGCTTTGGGGAGAACCTAAACAAAGACCATCTCCAAGCAGCTATATTCACTCTGCATTGCTCCCTTCCCTTCTTACTACCACCTCCCTGCTTTAAACACCCAATCAGTACAAAGAAAGCTTATCTCTACAAGTCATTTTAAAAAATAGTTGATCTCTATTACACTGAGAAGAGAGATCCAGGAATAACGGACCATCCCCTTTGCTATCCAAGAATTTCACTTTTGGTAATGCACCCACACAAACACACACAAACCTGGAAGTCACATTATAAAATAGCAAGTAGATTCTTCTCATAAATATATGAAGACTACCCAACTGTATCTGTAAAGCTGAATTCATGATAAAGCCATTCCTAGACAGAGATGCTCAATCAATACTTATTCATGGATGAACAGATAAGAGAATGAATGAATGACTACCTTTCAATTGTAGAATTGAGCACATGGGTCATGAAAGCAGGATAAAAATTAGAAAGGAACATAGAATTGAACATAAGGGCCCAAGTAGAAAAGCCTAGCTCCAGCTCTATCACTGACCATGTAACACATACAATGTCACAATCACATATGAGCTTCACCTCGAATCAAGAGTGTCAGACAAGCCAGCATTAAGAGCTTTGGCCCACAAGTCAGGACAGCTGGACCGGAGATCAAGCTCGCCAGTGATTTGACGTTTGGCAAATTACAATCTCTACTGGAATAAATCCTGGAGTGATACTTATGCATTACACATTATTATTAAAATGAAAAGAAAACATGGCCTTGAAAATGTAATTAATTAGGTTCTATACCCAAGGTAATTACCTGAGGACCCTCAGTTCTATTTGTTTTCTTTAAAGAAAGAGGATAATGCAAACTCTTGGAATGGGAATTTTGGGGGGTTTATTACCAGTAGAAAGTTATTCAAACTGAACTCTTAGGTAGAAAGCCAATTTATATATGTTCATTTATTCAATCAACAAATATTTATTGTGAACCAGGCATTGTTCAAAGTACAGCAGTGAACACAACAGACATAAAACCCAGACCTTGTGGAATTTACAACTTAGAAGAAGTGCTCTGGTTGAAGTGTATTATTAGCTGGGAGAGGCAAGGGGAACAGTCCCTGGGGCTTTTCAGGATGCATAAGAATCATCTGGAGCACTTGTGTAACTCCCCCGCTACACTCCTCCAGCATCTGATTCTCTGGATCTCAAGAAAGGAAATCAGAACACTCACCAAGTACTCCAAACTGCCTGATGCAGGTGATAAAGACCACACCGTAAGAAACACTGCCCTCAAGTTTCCTATGGCACCATTTACAAACTCCATGCCTAGACGATTTCTCTAGCAGCCAGCCTTTCCGTCTTGATTCTCAGATGGTTATCAATAAACATATTTGATGGATGCCCCCAGTGAACTAGAACCTGGGAAATTTATCGTTTAATAAGAGATATACTTTGTGCCAAAGTCATAGTTAAATAAAAACAAAGCACTTTAGGCCTCATATATCAGATCCTAAAAGTATTCATAAGAGTAAATTGGACAAATGAATACTTGTTAGTTGCTCCTCAACCGAGTTCCCCAAGCACTTGGCACACACCTTGTACACTTACCCTAAGTATCATAAGTATCTGTTTCTGCCAGTGTTTCCTACTCCTGAGTGGTTGTTCATCAAATATGAGAACTGTGATTTATGTTAGTCCATATTATGTTATGTTATGTCCACAGTGCTACCACAGTCTTGTTACATGGTAGACACTAAATACTTGTCAATAAATGAGGCAATAAATGAATGAACAAATGAACTGACAGGTAAATAAACAGCCTGGCTTGCATTAGTTTTCTCATCTGGCAAATGATCTCCTTCTACATGATATGTCCAACTTCCCTTCCAAATCTCTAATTCTAATATTGAAAGAAGAAAAATCAGGAATAAAGAGAAAAACCAGCCAAATATTAACTGCTGCAATTAAACCTGCAAAAATTAAACCTGTAAACATATATCTACCAAAGAGAAAGCTTGTTATAATAAGGCACTTTATAAGAGTTTGCTGGTCCTCCAACACTAGAGTTATACAAAGTTTCCATAGCACATCCTCTTTCTACTGTAAAAACTTTTAACCAATAAAGTAATTCCAAGAATTTGATAATGATGACGACGATGATGATGAGATGAAAAGAAAAGCCTCCGTTTTCTTAGGTATCACTGCCCTCTGCTGGATACAATGAGAAGCTTCCACATAAATGTACATAATTTTCCAGACTCTGGCTAGGAAGGGACTTTTAAGGTTACCCTTAGGTGCTTTGTGACCGCCTGGAGGGGTGGGATAGGGATGGTGGGAGGGAGAGAGACGCAAGAGGGAAGAGATATGGGAACATATGTATATGTATAACTGATTCACTTTGTTATAAAGCAGAAACTAACACACCATTGTAAAGCAATTATACTCCAATAAAGATGTAAAACAATAAAAAAATAAAATAAAATAAAGTTACCCTTATGCAGTCAAACCCAGGGCTAAGATGAGACTAAAGATCAGTATTTGATTTTCCTTTTTGCATAAGACTCCACTATGGTTTGGCATGCCATTGTTATTGATCCCGTCTTTATTCAAAATTGTGATATTTTGTTCCTCATGGATTATTCTGCATTAATTTCCATTTTTAAAATATGTATTAAAATATTGTTTATCTTGAGTATTGAGTCTTTTTTGTGTCCTCCTAAATTTTTCACAGATGACGACTACCTCACTTGCCTCACCCCAGTCCCAGACCTGATTAAAAGTGCCTCCTCAAGGTGGTTGGCCTGCTGTGAACACTTCAGGGACACCTTCCCTCACTAGGTCAAGGTTCCCTAAGCCAGGCTCCCACAGGGCCAGGTGCCTCTCCTTGCATAATTGCTGGATAAACACCCATCTCCCACTCTAGGCTCAGAACTCTATGAAAGTGGGAACCACAGCTGGTATTTGTTCTAAGCATGGGATTTCCAGCCCCTAGCACAGACCTAGCACATCATAAACCTCCATCAATATAAGTTGAATGAAAGGATAAACAAATACCACCAAGGAAAGAAGGAAGAACTGTGTAGCGGACTTTTCCATCTTCGGAAGATATTACCATAGAGCAAAGGTACAAGTAACAAGAACAACTGCCATTTGCTGATTGCTTACTGCACAGCAGACACTGTGCTAAGTAACACATGATCTCACTTAATCCACGCAACCCCCTATGATACATGTACCTTTATCACACACATTACAGCAGAGGAGGAACCTAAGACCTAGAGAAATACAGAAACCAGAAACATTTCTTCCTGCAGTTTTCACACTGGTTCTAGAACTTTTCCTCAATGACACTTTTATATATCACATAAACATAATTCCAACTCCCACCAAAAAAAGTGTTATATATCTGTTGAAGGGCACTACAGTAAGATCTTCAAGGGATAAAAAGAAAAAGTAGAACACATTTCTCTCTGGGATCCTCAGTCTAGGAAAATGGAGAGGATTTTTTAAGTATGCAAATGATAATTTAAAAATACATAGCTCAGTAAGGTCAAGGTCATAAGAGAAGGAGTAAGTGTAAGTTCAAATGAGAGAATGGGTATAAGCGGGTTGGAGGGATCAAGAATCCCTTCATAGGAGGTGGCAGCATGTCAAATATGCCTTGAAGGAGGGATAAAATATTAACAGGCAAAATTAAGGAAGAGAGGGAGAGGGAGAGCAATTGAGAAAGAGGCAATGGTCCAAGCGCAGTGAGAGAGGCAGGAGCCTGTGGGTGTGTGGGTGTGTGTCAGAAGGAGTGCTCCAGTTTGCAGGGTGGCAGACTGGAGCATATTACTGAGGGCTCTCTGGGCCACCCTGAGGTATCTGTATTTAAGTATTTCCTACTAGAAAGAAAGAGGATTTTTGAGCACAACTTTCCTCCCCCACTGAAAGCTCAAACCAGCCTCCCCCACTGAAAGCCAGCAATTCAGCTTGCTAGTAGTTCCTTGGGCCATCCATCCCAGCTATTGCTGCTTCTAGAATTGTCTACCTGCTGGGACCACAAAGGCGGGTGAAAGGGTCTGGAAGCACTGGTAGGTTGGGTGAGGGTGATCCCGGTGGCTGCTAAGCAGACCGAGGCAATGGGGAAGGCAGCAGCACCTTCCCTTCCCCACACTGCTCCACGGAACCTGGGCTGGAAAACAGAGCAAGTAGGCAGCAGTCACCTTGGTGGTGGCAATGTGGGTGGAGCTGGGACTTGGGGTCTCCAGGACCCTTCATGTGAGAGGTGCTAACATCTGGATACACACCCATCCCAGGCACTTTTGGCTGCAACAAAGGCAATGAGAAAGTCCTTGGAAAGACCTTGATGGAATTCCCGGTATAGAATCATGGCTCTAAATGCAACATGATTTAGTCAGGGATAACCACAAAAACATTTTTTTTTCCTAAAATCAACAGACAATTTAGAAATTATTAGAACTGGATGAACGATTAACACTAGAATTTACAGCACTTGTTTTATGACATAAAGTTCAGTTAGAGAATAAGAAATACATTTCTCATCATATCTTGGTCACAAATCAAGCCTTGGTAAATTTAAGAAAATTGAAATCGTATCAAGTATCTTTTCTGACCACAACGCTATGAGACTAGATATCAATTACAGGAAAAAAATCTATAAAAAATACAAACACATGGAGGCTAAACAATACACTACTTAATAACCAAGAGATCACTGAAGAAGTCAAAGAGGAAGTCAAAAAACACCTAGAAACAAATGACAATGAAAACACGACGATCTAAAACCTATGGGATGCAGCAAAAGCAGTTCTAAGAGGGAAGTTTATGGCAATACAATCCTACCTTAAGAAATAAGAAACATCTCAAATAAACAACCTAACCTTACACCTAAAACAATTAGAGAAAAAAGAAAAAAAAAAAAACCCAAAGTTAGCAGAAGGAAAGAAATCATAAAGATCAGATCAGAAAAAAATGAAAAAGAAATGAAGGAAATGAGAGCAAAGATCAATAAAACTAAAAGCTGGTTCTTTGAGAAGATAAACAAAATTGATAAACCATTAGCCAGACTCAACAAGAAAAAAAGAGAGAAGACTCAAATCAACAGAATTAGAAATGAAAAAGGAGAAGTATCAACTGACACTGCAGAAATACAAAGGATCATGAGAGATTACTACAAGCAACTCTATGCCAATAAAATGGACAACCTGGAAGAAAGGGACAAATTCTTAGAAATGCACAACCTTCTGAGACTGAACCAGGAAGCAACAGAAAATATAAACAGACCAATGACAAGCACTGAGATTGAAACTGTGATTAAAAATCTTGCAACAAACAAAAGCCCAGGACCAGATGGCATCACAGGTGAATTCTATCAAACATTTAGAGAAGAGCTAACATCTATCCTTCTCAAACTCTTCCAAAGTATAGCAGAGGGAGGAATATTCCCAAACTCATTCTAGGAGGCCACCATCACCCTGATACCAAAATAAGACAAAGATGTCACAAAGAAAGAAAACTACAGGCCAATATCACTGATGAACATAGATGCAAAAATCCTCAACAAAATACTAGCAAACAGAATCCAACTGCACATTAAAAGGATTATACACCATGATCAAGTAGGGTTTATCCAGGAATGCAAGGATTCTTCGATATATGCAAATCAATTAATGTGATATACCATATTAACAAATTGAAGGAGAAAAACCATACAATTACCTCAACAGATGCAGAGAAAGCTTTCGACAAAACTCAATGCCCATTTATGATAAAAACCCTCCAGAAAGTAGGCATAGAGGGAACTTACCTCAACATAATAAAGGCCATATATGACAAACCCACAGCCAACATCGTCCTCAATGGTGAAAAACTGAAACCACTTCCACTAAGATCAGGAACAACACAAGGTTGCGCACTCTCACCACTATTATTCAATATTGTTTTGGAAGTTTTACCCACAGCAATCAGAGAAGAAAAAGAAATACAAGGAATCCAAATCGGAAAAGAAGAAGTAAAGCTGTCACTGTTTGCAGATGACATGGTACTATACATAGAGAATCCTAAAGATGCTACCAGAAAACTACTAGAGCTAATCAATGAATTTGGTAAAGTAACAGGATATGAAATTAAGGCACAGAAATCTCTTGCATTCTTATACACTAATGATGAAAAATCTGAAAGTGAAATTAAGCAAACACTCCCATTTACCACTGCAACAAAAAGAATAAAATACCTAGGAATAAACCTACCTAAGGAGACAAAAGACCTGTATGCAGAAAACTATAAGACACTGATGAAAGAAATTAAAGATGATACATATAGATGGAGAGATACACCATATTCTTGGATTGGAAGAATAAACATTGTGAAAATGACTCTACTACCCAAAGCAATCTGCAGATTCAATGCAATCCCTGTCAAACTACCAATGCCATTTTTCACAGAACTAGAACAAAAAATTTCACAATTTGTATGGAAACACAAAAGACCCCCAATAGCCAAAGCAATCTGGAGAGAGAAAAATGGAGCTGGAGGAATCAGGCTCCCTGACTTCAGACGATACTACAAAACCACAGTAATCAAGACAGTATGGTACTGGCACAAAAAGAGAAACATAGACCAATGGAACAGGATAGAAAGCGCAGAGATAAACCCACACACATATGGTCACCTTATCTTTGATAAAGGAGGCAAGAATATACAGTGGAGAAAAGACAGCCTCTTCAATAAGTGGTGCTGGGAAAACTGGACAGCTACATGTAAAAGAATGAAATTAGAACACTCCCTAACACCATACACAAAAATAAACTCAAAATGGATTAAAGACCTAAATGTAAGGCCAGACAATATAAAACTCTTAGAGGAAAACATAGGCAGGACACTGTGACATAAATGACAGCAAGCTCCTTTTTGACCCACCTCCTAGAGAAATGGAAATAAAAACAAAAACAAACAACTGGGACCTAATGAAACTTAAAAGCTTTTGCACAGCAAAGGAAACCATAAACAAGACAAAAAGGCAACCCTCAGAATGGGAGAAAATATTTGCAAATGAAGCAACTGACAAAGGATTAATCTCCAAAATTTACAAGCAGCTCATGCAGCTCTATATCAAAAAAACAAACAACCCCATCCAAAAACGAGCAGAAGACCTAAATAGACATTTCTCTGAAGAAGATATACAGACTGCCAACAAACACATGAAAGAATGCTCAACATCATTAATCATTAGAGAAATGCAAATCAAAACTACAATGAGATATCATCACTCATCTCACCACTCAGAATGGCCATCATCAAAAAATCTACAAACAATAAATGCTGGAGAGGGTGTGGAGAAAAGGGAACCCTCTTGCACTGTTGGTGGGAATGTAAATTGATACAGCCACTATGGAGAACAGTATGGAGGTTCCTTAAAAAACTAAAAATAGAACTACCATACGACCCAGCAATCCCACTACTGGGCATACACCCTGAGAAAACCATAGTTCAAAAAGAGTCATGTACCACAATGTTCACTGCAGCTCTATTTACAATAGCCAGGACTTGGAAGCAACCTAAGCGTCCTTCGACAGATGAATGGATAAAGAAGATGTGGCACATATATACAATGGAATATTACTCAACCATAGAAAGAAATGAAACTGAGTTATTTGTAGTGAGGTGGATGGACCTAGAGTCTGTCATACAGAGTGAAGTAAGTCAGAAAGAGAAAAACAAATACTGTATGCTAACACATATGTATGGAATCTAAAAAAAAAAAAAAATGGTTATGAAGAACCTAGCGGCAAGAAGGGAATAAAGACGCACAACTACTAGGGAATGGACTTGAGGACATGGGGAGGGGAAGGGTAAGTTGGGATAAAGTAAGAGAGTGGCATGGACATACATACACTACCAAACGTAAAATAGATAGCTAGTGGGAAGTAGCCGCATAGCACAAGGAGATCAGCTTGGTGCTTAGTGACCACCTAGAGGGGTGGGATAGGGAGGGTGGGAGGGAGGGAGACGAAAGAGGGAAGAGATATGGGGATATATGTATATGTATAACTGATTCACTTTGTTATAAAGCAGAAACTAACACACCATTGTAAAGCAATTATACTCCAATAAAGATGTTTTAAAAAATACATTTCTTAATTTCTTATTCACCTATTTATGTATATAAGCATAGCAGTTGCTGTTTCAAACATCACTCACGTTTATAGGCATTCGTTTCCATGGAGACAGGGAACTGTCAGGGAGGGGCCTGTGCAGGAAATGAGGGTATACAAAGACAAACCTCCCTCCGACACACTGGCTGACCCCACCTGGGTGTATCCATGACCCTTAGCTCCTACCCCACTGACCTCTGTGCTATGGTATCTCCAGCCAACTCCTCTAAGGCACATGTTGATATAATGTGCATCTAGTTTGCTTTTTCCTTCAGAGGTGGAAGAGACTGTAACCAGAACACAAGAGCTTTATTGACTGATTAACTTACCTAAAGGTTAGGTAAGATGTATTCATTCATTTTAAAACATGTAATTATTGAAGTCTTGCTACGTGCCAAACACTGTGCTAGACTCTGGGGACACAGTAATGAGTGACAGGTAAGCATCTAAGGAGGAAGGACCTCAAGCCAGACTTAGAGGGTAGGAAAAGCTTTCCAGAGAAACTGCTGTCAACACTGAAACCTGAGAGATGAACAAACATTAGCTGGACTCTGGAACTGCTGGGGAAGAGAGAGGGAAGAAGAAAGGAGGGGAGGGAGGGAGGCGAAGGAGAGCACAACTGCTGCTCCTGCAGAAAGGACAGCAGTGTAAAGGCCTGGGAGGCGGGGAGAGAGAGAGAAAAGGGAAGGAGGAAGGAGCATGGTTCTTTGGGGAACTGTGTTGTTTTTAAGGCTGGAGCACTGAGCACAAGGTGGGGAGTAGTGAGAGCAGACTAGGGTGGCAAGCAAGGCCCAGCTCACAAAGGGCCTTGAGAGCCAATTAAGGGATCTGAGCTTCATCATGACAGTAATGGAGGGACACAGACAAGACTTAAAAGAGGAGTGACATGATCAGGTTTGCATTTGAGAAAGGACACCCTAGCTGAAGCATAGGGACTAGATGGGACACAGGTAGACTAGAAGCAGGGAGACAAGTAACGATGCTTGCTGTGGTCAATAGAGTGAAAGGAAATGGTGTCCAGAACTAAATTAATTACCACAGGAGTTGAGAAGTAGGTGTTTTAAACACTATTTATTAGGAAGAATGGGAAAACCTTGATGATTGATGGATGGTGTTACTGACCAAATGTTTGTGTCCCCCCAAAATTCCTATGTTGAAGCCCTAATTCTCGGTGTGCCTAGATTTGGAGATAGAACCTCTAAGGAAGTAATTAAGGTTAAGAGAGGTCATAAGGATGACCTGATCTGATGAAATGAGTCTTTATAAGAAGAGACACCAGAGGGAGCTTTCTCTGCCTCCCTCTGTCTCTGTCTCTCTGTGTCTGTCTCTCTCTTTCTCTCCCCTATGTGAACACACAGTGAGAAGGCAGCCATGTGCAAGCCAGGAAGACAGCTCTCACCAGGAGCCAAATTTGCCAGCACCTTGATCTTGGACTTCCCAGCCTAAAAAATTTTGAGAAAATAAATTTCTGTTGTTTAAGTCCCCCAGAACCTAACAGAATACTGTGGTATTTGGTTACAGCAGCCTAAGCAGACTAATACAGATGGGAATTCAGGGAAGGGAAGGAGTCCAATGGAACATCCAGGGCTCTAGCTTGGTCACTGGATGGCTTGGGGTACCAGCCACTGCTAGAGAGGCACAGGACAAACAGGCTTATGGAGAAGGATAATGAGTTCAGGTCTGTGCAGACAGAGTTTGAGAGATTACAGGATATGCTTGTGGAGATGTCCAGTGAGCAGATACATCAATCTGGAGCTCAGGAGAAAAAAGCTCTACCAGAGATACAGATTTGAGAATAATCAGCATAAAGGTAATAATCAAAGCCTTGAAAAGAAATGAGATTTCTCAGGAAGAATATGAGAATGAATAAAAAGAAAAAAAAAATTTAGGACATAAGTCAAAAGATCACCACTATTTAAGGAGTGGGAAAAGGAAAAAGAAGAGCTCTTAAGAAAGATTAAAAGAGAAAGGACAAATCCAAGAAACCACAGTGGACAAAGCAAAGGGGGAGGGAGATATCAAGAAGGAGGGCATGAGCAATAGTGTCCAGATGTTGATGGGAGATTAAGTTAGGCAAGGGCAGAGAAGGGATCCAAGGGTTAAGCAGCAAGGAGGATGCTGATGACTTCAAAAAGAGAACCTTCAGAGGAGTGGAGGGGCTGCCCCTGGGGTGCAGAGTTAAGGGCTGAATATGCAGAACAAACTCTAAGAGAAATGGAGGGAAAACAACGTGAGAAATAAGAGTAATGCATATTTGCAAATATTTTTACCCTTGAGTTGTAACTTTTTTAATAGATGTAAATAGTAGGACAGAATTCATTACTAGAGGCGTAAAGAGATACTTTATTCATGCCATGCTATTTTTTTTTTTTTTTTTTTTTTTTTTTTTGTGGTACGCAGGCCTCTCACTGTTGTGGCCTCTCCCGTTGCAGGACGCACAGGCTCAGCGGCCATGGCTCACGGGCCCAGTCGCTCCGCGGCATGTGGGATCTTCCCGGACTGGGGCACGAACCCGTGTCCCCTGCATCGGCAGGCGGACTCTCAACCACTGCGCCACCAGGGAAGACCCATGCCATGCTATTTTTTAAATTAGGCGACTTGGCAGGTTAGAAATGAAGTCACATTTCAACCTCATGTGGAACTAGACTGGCATATTTTGTTCATGTTTTGTTTAATAGAAACGAAGCCTCATGAATCTCTGAACTTTCAAAACTGTTACTTCTGTTTATTTCTGAAGTGGCTTGAGAGCAACTATAAATGTGTTCTGAAGACAGGCAAATTCCGGGAAATTTATCTCTGTGTATTGCAATGGTGGTTGTCATTATTGTTATTTGGAGATAATAATATTCTGTACATCATCAAATGATCTTATTGACCCAGAACCTTATTCAACTATGGTTGAGATAGAAATCTGAGTCTAGGAAGAAACTCACCCCATCCCTCTCCCTCATCTTTTCTCTCCTTCTGTCCCTCATCCACATGTGAAGACCCCTAAATCAGCAGCTATCAAGATCACAGCTACTGTCATTTTGAGGTGACTCTGTTTACCTGTACATTTTAATTCCTCTGAAAGAAGTCCTTTCCTGCTCTTAAATCCTTAGATGAAATGAGGATTCTGTCACTCTCCTCCTCCCTCTAAATTCTAGAACGTGGTCCATCTCAGACCCACTACCTTCACACTTTCCCTCTGATTCTCTTCTGCCCAACTCCAGGCAGACGTTATCCAGGACACTTTTGTCTTTGCAAGGTCTTGATTTCAAAAATACAAGTTAAAATCAGCTCTGTGTCAGCCCATCCCCATGGCATGAAGGTGAATTTCATAACACATCAAGCTGACACAGAGGTACAAATTCTATGGGGGGGAGGGGCAGGGTAGGGAGGAATATTAGTTTATTTCTCAAAATATTATCTTGCCACCTAAACAAATAAAAGAAGAAAGAAGAAAAGAATAGGGAAAAGGCAGTTGGATATAATATGAAAACCTAAAGCACCCATCAATCAACATCATAATCACTGGGGACAATTCTGGTATATATCTTTTCAGTTCATTATCTATTTATATGTACATGTATATATTTCTACTATTCCTAACTTTTGCTACCTGTAGCTTGCAACCTGCTTTATTTAATTTAATCATTCATCTCTCTCTTGCACAACATTATTTAATTCTGGAAATCCCTGCAAAGTGAGCAAACAGTAATTTTTATATTTTCATTAATTTTAATGGGGAAAATTATGATACATTTCATCCCAACCTATAATACCCAGACAATTTTCACACTGCTAACTGAAAAATGAAAACAAGTTATATAAGCAATAGACAACAATATATGAAATGATATGAATATGGTTTGTACATTGGCTGAAATATAATAAAGATTTGTTATTCTCACAAAATGAGGAAGAGTCTTGATAGTAGGTATTGACTGGGCACTGCTTGAGGGAGTCACTCTTTCAGAAGATGAATTCGCCATGTACCATTTTCTTTTCCAGATTTTCAAACTTTGGGGTATTCATGGTCATTATTTTGCACTGAAATGGGACCTAGATATAAGTTATAACACTGGAAACCATTTTTCAGGCAAAATAAAGGCTAAATCTGCCAGTCCTTAGTAACATATGGAAAGAGCACACAGAGATGCTATATCTTTACTGCACTTGATTAGTGAACATGTAAAAAGCAATCATTTTGGAATCCCCAAATATGGTGCCCAATTCACTGTTTCATATTGTATTATTTGATTAGAAACTATTGTGTTGAGAAAATTGGTGAGTGTTCATTAGCCTAAAACCATAATGTTTCTTATAGCATATTTATTTAGTATTGCTTGGGTGAAAAACAAATACTTTTTTTAAAGAGCTGTCTGAAAAATGTTAAATATGTTAACACTGTTAAATAAATATGTTAAAAAATATTAAAACTGTTAAATAGGCAAAAAAAGAATTAAATGAACATCTTATGAAGCAAATCTATATATGAAAATATCAGTTCATGCCAATAAACATTAGTCTATAGCAGTATTTGGAATGGCTGAAAAAATTACGTTATGTAAATTTACCATAACTCATTTAAACAATTCCCAATTGTTAGAAATTTAGTGAATTTTTTTTTTTGGATTTTATTGTTATAAACAACACAATTGATGAACATTCCTGTTGTTATGTCTCCTAGGAGGTTTTTCATGTGCAAGAAGTATCTTTGACCTCGAGCTAGATCCTAATTCTTCTGATTCCAAGTTAATATTTTTTTCTCTGTGCCAAAATGGGGAGAGTTAAGCCACATTAGATTTGCTATACACAGATTCTGCACAAATACAGAAACAAATATGCAGATTCCCATGAACACACACACAGAAGTTTATACTGATTGCCCAATTCAGTTGAACGCAATTCCCACTCCAGAGAACTCAACAGACAGTTTATTAAATAATATGCTTTTTGAGACATACAGTCAAGAAAAAATGCAGTTCTTGCCTAACTTACATTGTCCTAATGGCTTGGATCGGGAATCCCTTCTGACTCAATGTCTGTGGGCCAGAGCCTCTTTAAGAGTTTTCCAGCTTTCCTTACTTAACCAAGTAGGGGGAAAACTGTGTTGTGCTTACACACACACCAAAAAACTGCCTGGCTCTAATTCTTCTGCCTTTATCTTTGTCTCTTTATTGACTCATAAACGTAATTAACATGGAAAAACTTTGGTGAACCATATGGCAACAGTGCTCAGCACTAATCATGTTACATACATACACACACACACAAACACACACACACACACGTTACCTAGGTAACTGCACACAGAGGCGGAAATGAACCTGGTGACAAATGTAACTGAAGCAAGACTCCATGGCCTTTGAAAAGTATAATCTAGTATGAATAGAAAAGAAAGCTGAACGTGTTTTCATATACAGAGAAATAAATGGCCTCAAATCCTACTTCCAACTCAGATGTAACATTTTCCTGATGAACCATAGGTCCTGACCAAGCAGAATGCTGTGTCATAAACAAGTTTTCTATAGATGCTACCAATCTATTTCAAATTCAACACGTTCCTTTAGCTTCTCTCTCCAGTAGTTCACGTAAAATATACAGCATATTAATACAATTTATCCCTCTTGTTCAAGAAGGATACAGCAAGGTTTACATCAATTCTGTCAAGAGAGTACAAAATTGGTGAGGTGAATTGATTTCCCATTTACTGTCTCTGGAGTTGATTTCCTTGAAAATGAGATGTGTTTGGATTTAACCTTCATAAATAGCAAATCAATGACCATTTCACTTTGCTTCATTCTCTTATAAGGAGGCAGCCTAGGACTCCCCAGACATAGAAGCAGAAATGCCAAAGAGGTGCTACTGCTGCTTAAGGGACCACTGGAGTTTGTAGTTTGAACAATCCCACAACCCTCAAAGCAATCACCAGAAGCTTCCAGCAACCATCTGCTACTGTGCAAGCCAAAAACAGAAAATGTATCTTTTCCTCTCACTTCTGAACTCTCACAAATGCCTCTCAATGACAGAACCTAAGAGGAAGCCAGTTGGCAAAGGAGCCTGGGAAATGTAGTTTGTAGACTCCCAGATGCTACAGTACAGAACCAAGTATGCAAGAGGAAGTGTCCGGCTTAGAGACAACAGATAAGTAAGTAGCATACTTCTAAAGTAAAAAACAGAAGCGGAAAAACAAAATAGAATTAAGGAGTTCAGAGGAGACAAAATACAGGGAACAGGAACCAAAACAATTATTAAAGTAATAATTAACGACTTCAAAAAAATAAGAGAATGTATAACCTTCATACAACAGAACTCTTAAACTAAGGGAACTTTCAAAAAGAAAATGGAAGAGTTCTTGAAAAATTAAAATCGTCATAACCAAAATTAAACATAAAATTCAAAAGAAGGCTGGGAAGGTTAAGTCAAAAAACTTCCCATTAAGTTTTTTTCCTTTTTAATACTGATAGAAAGTAAAGACAGGAAAATTAGAGTATATTTTGAGGAGTTTGTTATCTGAATAATAGAAATTCCAGAAAAAGAGAATATCAACAAAAAATAGTGAAGGGGAAACTATAAAAGAAATAATAGAAGAAATTTTCTCAGAACTGAAGAAAATAAATCTACAGTTTGAAAAGGCCCATGAAGTACCCCAAAATACCAAGACACTTCATCATAAAATTTAGCACACCAGGAATAAAAAGAAGATCATAAAAGTTTAAATAGAAAAAAAGGAGGATACATCAAAGATTCAGGAATAAGAATATCCTCAGACATCTAACAAGCAAAAATAAGGGCAGAGGGGGGCATAGAAAATGTCATCAAAATTCTGAGGAAGCAATTTTTTCCAAATTAGAATTCTTTCCCATCTCCATTATCAAACAAAAAATAAAAGACTTTTTAGAATATAAGGTGCTCCTCAGATAATATATCTCTCAAGAATTGTTTCCCAGAAAGCTATTATAGTGTAAATTCCAGCCAAAAAAAAAAGAAACAAACCAAGAAGCCACAAGATCCGGAAAACAAGGAGTTAAACAAGGAGAGAGGGGAAGGGAATTTGGAAGAGAGTGGTTCCTGGATGGCAGCTCTTCCAACCAACCCAGACTGGAGCAGTAGGATGAAAGGCTCCAAAAGAGTTGTTTCCATGGTGGGGGGACAAAGCTAATAGATTATCTGATGACTGTGGCTATGCAAAAAAGACACTTACCATTCTGACAGAACGTTTGGGGAATAAGTAATGATAGGCACATACGAAAAAACACAGCAATTATAAACTTCAGGGAAAAGAAAACTGTTAGGAACTATAATCATATACTTTAGGATGTTCTGTGAACAATATTTACATGATCAAAATAATGTAAATAGTGAATATTGATTTCACTAAAAATGTATAATATGACTGTATTAGGAAGATGGGAGCAGAAGCTTAGATGGGGTTGATGGGAGCAGGTGTTAAGGGAGTACAAGAGAGATAAAACCTCAACTTCTCTAGTAGAAAATCGGTAGAATATATTTAAAACTGAAAAACTAAGGAATATCATTTAAGCATGAGGATCCATTTTACCAATAATAAAACAAATGTTTTTACGTTGTAACTTGCCACAGGTTATACTCATAGTAATGATGGTGGCATAATTCCAATCTAAGTCTGTTATGCAAAATCTGTGCTTTTAACCCCTCTACATGCTGATTCTGCCTCTCTGGCAATGTCATCTTTTATACCTCTAGTGTTTAAGTTCTAAATACTACTCTACAAGATGTGCATTTCTAACACCACAAAGTCTCAAATAGCATCATATTAGGGATATTACTCAGAAATTAATTGCAGAGAAGAATTGTACCAAACCATTTGTCAGTATAATATGCTAACAACAAAAAGTAGCACATCCTTTGACCCACATTCTCTGAGAATTAACTTTAATACTAAGATCTTCTTATAATTTTAGAAAATCATTTTAAAACAGATTCTCATTGAACAGTATGGAGGTTCCTTAAGAAACTAAAAATAGAGCTACCATGTGATCCAGCAATCCCACTCTTGGGCATATATATGGAGAAAAACATGGTTCAAAAGGATACATGCACCCCAGGGGCTTCCCTGGTGGTGCATTGGTTAAGAATCCGCCTGCCAATGCAGGGGACACGGGTTCGAGCCCTGGTCCGGGAAGATCCCACATGCTGCAGAGCAACTGGGCCCATGTGCCACCACTACTGAGCCTGCGCGCTAGAGCCCACAAGCCACAACTACTGAGCCTGTGTGCCGCAACTACTGAAGCCCACGCTCCCTAGAGCCCATGCTCCACAACAAGCAAAGCTACCTCAGTGAGAGGCCTGCATGCCACAACTAGAGAAAGCCCGCGGACAGCAGTGAAGACCCAAAAATAAATAAAATAAATTTATTTTTTTAAAAATGATCAAAAAAAAAGGATACATGCACCCCAATGTTCACTGCAGTGCTGTTTACAATAGCCAAGACGTGGATGCAACCTAAATGTCCATTGACAGAGGAATGGATAAAGATGTGGTACATACATAAAATGGAATATTACTCAGCCATTAAAAAGAATGAAATAATGCCATTTGCAGCAGCATAGATGGACCTGGAGATTATCATACCAAGTGATGTAAGTCAGGCAGAGAAACACAAATATCATGATATTGCTTTAAGAGGAATCTAAAAAAAAGGGTACAAATGAACCTATTTACAAAACAGAAACAGACTCACAGACTTAGAGAATGAACTTATGGTTACCAGGATGGAAGGGTGGAGGGAAAGAATTGATCAGGACTTTGGGATTAACATGTACACACTGCTATATTTAAAACATAACTAACAAGGACCTACTGTATAGCACAGGGAGCTCTGCTCAATATGCCGTAATAACCTAAATGGGAAAAGAATATGAAAAAGAATAGATATGTATATGTATAACTGAATCACTTTTCTGTACTCCTGAAGCTAACACAACATTGTTAATCAACTATACTCCAATAAAAAATAAAAATTTTTTAAAATAGATTATCATTCCTGACCTCTTAAAAATAAATAATCACTGTTAACTTTATATTAATGATTCAATCTACTGCTTTTAAAGTCTCATAAAAATGCCCTTTTTCAGGCATTTTGAGGCTACTTTGGAGGAACTGTAAAGTAAATGGCAGGTCTGAGGTAGTTCGTTGCCAGCCATAATTAGAATCACCTGGTGAGTTTTTAAAATTACTGATCCCTAAGTCCCACTACAGACTGATTAAAAATCAGAATCTCTGAGTGTTTTAAGGGCATCCCAGGTAAATCTGTAATGTAAAGCCAGTGTTGAAAATCAGAATTCTAGAACAGTGATTCTCAAAATGTTGTTCCCAGATAAACAGCACCAACATCTCATGGAAACTCGTCAGAAACGTGCATTCTCACCCCTGACTCACACCTATTGAATCAGATACTCTGGGAGTGGGGGCCAGCAATCTGTTTCAACACCCCCCCACCCCCCCCGCCACGAGGTGAGCCTGGAGCACACCTGTATACAGTTCCTGGGGTTGCTAGGAAACCAGTGGCTTAAAACAACAGAAATTTATTTTCTCACAGTTCTGGAGGTGTCAGCAGGACTGCACTCCCTCCGAAGGCTGCTGCTGCTGCTCCTTGCCTCTGCCACCTTCTGGTGGCTGTTGACATTCCTTTGTGGCTGCATCTCTCCAATCCCTGCTTCCATCTCCGCACGGCCTTCTCCTCTGTGGGCCCGGGGCTTTTCTCTGTCTCTTATGAGGACACCCGTCATTGGATTTAGGGTCCACCTGGAGATCTTTAACTTAACTACACCTGCAAAGACACCTATTCCCCTCACATTCACAGGTTCTGGGAACATATCCTTTAAGGACACCACTATTCGGCCCACTTCAACACTCGAATTTGAGAAGCACTGCTAAAGGGAGAATGAATGAAAAAATTCCACATCAAAAGATACTCCCCTTAATTTCACATGAACCTTCCACTCTCTTTTCCTTTTCTCCTCTACATAGTCTCGCTCAATCCCTTCTCTTCATTGATCTGTTTGATTGTTATGTTTTTCTATTTATTTTCCACTATTTAACTGGTTTTTCTTTCCTCATATTCCCTGAGGAAAAATCTTTCCATTATTCTGAATCCTTTTCCTTATAGTTTTATTCATACTGGAAACTTTGCAGATTTTAGCAGAAAATGCAGGGTAGCCCCCAAATAAAGCTGCCTTTCTCAGACTAAATATCAGAAATCAGATTGCACATAAAGTGTGATCAAAGCTGATTTTAGAATTAATACTACGGATATCAAATTCTGGATATAATTTTTTAGGAACTCTAATTTTTATCATTGCAACTAGTGCCCTCTAGTGGCCAATGTCAGAACTTATAATAAAAGCTAAACATTTTAATCCTTTTTCTTGCTCACTGATTAAACATATACTGAGCATCTAATATATCATACACTGCAGATGTCTATGTGATATATCCAGACAAATAAACTCCGTATCCTGTTCAACGTTTTCCCAGAGTTGGCTTGGCATTTGGGGTTCGGCTGACTGGATATACTGCACTTCTGATCAAGCAGAGCATTTACAGAGACACAAAAGATCTAAATTTCAGTTTGCTGACGTGGCACCCCAGGCAGTTGCAGCTCCATCTTGGGTGCAGAAAGTTATTTCAGTAATTGCAATACAAATCAGAAATCCTGGGTGTGATTTAATGAATCATGAATATTGATATGGAAATTTGAACTCTCTGACATTAACCTATAATATAATTATTACACACCTTTTTTTCCTTTTAAAACTAGCAGTGATGGCTAGTTTTCAAGACAGCTAGCCAAGCATACAGATTTCTCTCTCCTTCCTTCCCAATCACACTGAAACAATTAAAGAAATATAAACATGAGAATAAATCTGTAGAGTTGAATAATGGGAAAGTTGTGACATCAGACCAAAAGAAAGTGCAATTCTGACAAAATGCACATGGTAAGCATACAGAGGATCCATGTAAGGAATGCGATCTTGTGGTTACTATAGGGCTTTCCCAGGGCTGTACTGGTATTCACAAGAGGAAGAGATTAATAGGGAAGATGAGGTCACAGCAGGGAAAAAACTAGGAGGATTCAGAAGAACCAAGAAATTAGAGCAGGTGTGACCTGAAGGAATAAAAATTTCTGGAGATCTCTGGAAATACTGGGAAGAACACAGATTTCCAACAGCATATGAGACTAACGTTGGAACAATTCTATTAGGATCAGGTAACTTCCTAAGGCTGAAGGATATGAAGACACCCAGACAACAAACTGATGGGTACGAAACAGCTAAAGTTTGCAAATCATTTGTGTGTGTTTTTTAAAAAAAAAAGTTAGAATGGCCTTACTCTCTCTATAATAATGTCACCCTTACTCACTTGCACTTAATATACTTGATTGAGAAAGGGGCAGCAAGAGCTAGCTTGAGGGCAATAAGAACTGACCATGGGTGTGCTGTACCGGGGAACATTACCGAGCATGTTTCACTGTGGGAAAAAAAGCTGAGATGATTCGTTTCATGGAATTCACTCAGGGAGCCTGTCCTGATAATGCACCTGATGTGTTGCTCATAATCCTCCAGTCGAGGGCAGCTCAACCAAGGGGTGGCCCACACTTCCCTGAAGGATGAGAGTAGAGAATCAAGAAAAGAAGATTGCTCCTTCAGTACCCTCACATCCAAACCAGTATATTTATCCAAAAGAGCCCCAAACATCTACTTTCCTTGTTATAGGCTGCACCGTATCCCCCCAAATTCACGTGTCCAAGAATGTGACTGTATCTGAAGATGCCCTCTTTATGCCGGAATGAGAGTGGCATTCTTATTGTCAAGGGTGGAAGGTTGAGAATTCTGTACAAACAGACTTTGTTGAAAAAGTAAATGTAAGACCAGCAACAACAGTGTTTTTAAGGCACCATTGAACTTGGGAGATTCTTTATTTTAACCAGGTAGGTAGGTATCTCTTCATGGCTCTTCAGGTAAAGATTTGATCCAAGAGCATATTGATGTAAAGGTTTCTTACTCGGTACATGAAAGACACATGATACAAAGTGTTCATTCTGAGGAAAAAAGGTTTTACTCACTGTGTTATGCTTGTGGTTACACTTCTTTAAAAAGGTGATTAAGGTAAAATGAGGCCATTGAGGTGAGCCCTTCTCCAATCTGACTGATGTCCTTATAAGAAGAGAAAAGTTGGTCACACAAAGAGACACCAAGGATGCATACACACAGAGGAAAGATACAGCAAGAAGAGAGACATCTTCAGCCAGAGAGGTCTCAAGAGGAACAAAACCTGCCAACACCCTGATCTCGATCAACCAGCCTCCAGAACCATGAAGAAAGAAATTTATATTATTTAAGCCATTCTCTCTGTGGTATTTTGTTAGAGCAGCTCTAGCAAACTAATATATTCCTCAAGGTACGATTCCTGATTTTTAATTTTCTATCTCACTACTCTTTTTTTCTGCTATTGAAGTCCACTCACCAAAAAATCACCAGAACACAGTTTTGGTCAAAAGAAGGTTAGGTTTGGGACTTCCCTAGTGGCACAGTGGTTAAGAATCCGTCTGCCAATGCAGGGGACACGGGTTCGAGCCCTGGTCCGGGAAGATCCCACGTGCGGCAGAACAACTAAGCCCATGTACCACAACTACTGAGCCTGCGCTCTACAGCCCGCGAGCCACAACTACTGAGCCCGCGTGCCACCAACTGCTGAAGCCTGGGTGCCTAAAGCCTGTGCTCCACAACAAGAGAAGCTACCACAATGAGAAGCCCTCGCACCACAACGAAGAGTAGCCCCAACTCGCCGCAACCAGAGGAAGCCCATGCGCAGCAATGAAGACCCAACGCAGCCAAAAATAAATAAATTAATTAATTTTAAAAAAAAGGTTAGGTTTATTAGCTTCCTGTAGCAGGAGGGAGCACACACATCTCAAAGTAGGATAATTAGAGAAGGGTATTTACAGGGTTTTGGGGCCTGGGGTTTGTCATTAAATGGTTTCAGGACAGAAGATAACTAGCAAGGTCTTGGGCAGGGATCAGTCAAAATTTGCAAACTAGGTGAGTTACTGGAACAATCAGTGTTTTTTATCTCTAAAAGATACAAGTCCTTATACAGTTACTATTTGATCAAGTTTGTGACTTATCTTGAACAAAGGGATCAGAGCTTAGACAGTTTGTCTTGTAGTCATGGTTTGGTACAAGTTTATCTGTTTTGCAAATTATGGTACAGTTTTGCAAGGTGTGGTTTCTGTTTCATTTCTCACTTCTCAGAACCTCTTTGTGCTTCCCTCAGGGATCTCAGATACAATCCAGAGAGCTGATATGGATAAGTGAGCACTGTAACACTGTAGAGTGATTATGCTTACTTTCTGGGTGATTCCAGAATTCCTTATCTGTTTACAAACCATCATAATCCTTAGAATAAAAAGAGGCAACTAAGGTCTGAAAAACTAAATGTTCAGCACACTGAGTTAACACAAATGTACTTTTTCATGTTAACTGAGATCCAAACAGTGGGATTGCATTAACAATTTAGCTCAAAAGTTGAAAGCAGGGCTCTGGAGTCAGGCAGATGTTGACTCAATTCACATCTCCCTCGCTTATTAGTTATAGGATCTTGGGCAAATATCCGGATGGGAAGCAGGTTAAAGAATCATCAGACCCATCCAGCAGAATTCGGGAGAGAAGCAACTCTTGCCAACAATTGCAGTATGTGCCGCTGAGGAGTAGTTACTGGAAGAACCATCCTACAGAACGTCCATGTTTGTGTCAAGGTGAAAAGTCTAAAGGTGTCATAAAAATAAACGCAAAAGGAGATATACAGAAATTGATCATGAAAAGACATGACCTCTATTGGTTGGGGGGGCACAGGAAAGTTAATGCACAAGCCACAGTATTTTAAAGCAGAAGCAAAGGAGATGAGTGTGGGAGGAAACTTGAACTTAGTGGCATTTATGCAATATCTACAAAACTCTACCTTGGGCATGCAGGCCTAGGTAAGAGCCAGTCTTGGCACACTGATGGGAGTGCTTGTACCATTAGTCTGAGAAACGGCTTTAGTGACTAAGGGTGAGGCTATCATAACACTGAAAATCCCCATCTCCACACAGATCATTCTTACAGGAAAACTGTCTTATCTTTATAAGAAGAATAATTAGAATCTTAACACGAAGTCACCGATGAACTTCTATGCTGCCAACACCAGTTACCGCCCTCTGTCTTAATCTTATGATTTCTTTCAGTAGCTTTTCACACAGTTAACCTATCCTCTCCTTCCTTTAAATGTTTTTCTCTCTTAGTTTCAATTACTCCACACTCTTCTTGTTTCCTCCTCTGTCTACTCCTTCCAAGTTAGTTTCCTTTGCTGGCCCTTCTCCTTGACATCACCTCTAAATGTTGGAGGTCCTCAAGCTCCAGAAATGGCAACCATTCTCTTCCCATATAAATAAATACCACCTATACCACCGATACACTGATCACCCCCAAATGTATATCTTAAGACCAGAACCTCTCCTCAGAGCTCCACCATCATATATCCAACTGCCTGACATCTCTGCTTGTATATTTCACATATCTTATATTCAACATGTAGAAAATACAGTATTTGATTCTGCCCCTACTCACACTGCTCTTGTGCTCCCACTGCACCCTGAAATCTGTTGTTCTTTGAGTCTTCCCTATCTCAGTAAATGACGAATCACCATATAGCCAGTTCTCCAGTCATATGCTCAAGAATAATGCTTGACTCCTACTTCTCCTTCAATCCACCATATCCAATCTTCATTAACAAGTTCTGCTGAGTCCACATACAAAACATATCTAGAATTCATCTCCTACCTACCTTTTCACTGCCAGAACCCTAGTGCAAGCTACCCTGGACATGGCCATGGTCTTCTGAACAGTTCTCCCCATCCCTACCTTGACAACCCTCAATATACTCTTCACACAGCAACCACTGTAGCTCTTTTGAAAAATAATTTGTTTTTCATACACATGTATTTCCATTTTTCCTCCCTCAAAGGACTCAAGAAGAAAAAGAGTTACAGAATTCTTATTCAACTATAACAACAGCTTAGGTATCAGACCTTACTCTTTCTAAGAGGCAATGTTTCTGTTCTCATAAATCTTCTTGTCTTACTGTTCTTTTTTATATGTCAGTAAAATGCCTAAGGAATATATCCCCCACCTGCCCAGGGAGTCCACTTTTTGACATGTGTGCTAGTCAAACGAGCTCCATAGTGGTCTTCTTATAAAAGACAGATCAATTCATGTAACTCTTCTGCTTAAAACTTCTCAATGACTTCCCTTTGCATTTAAAAGAAAATCTAACCCTTTACTGGGGTCTATAAGGCCCCCGCAACAGCATTTCTCAAACTATCTATGGTAAAGACTCGTTTCTTTTTTTAATTTCCAATCCGTCTCTGATAGATACTTTTATAAGATATAATGGAAATGAATTACTAGAAAAAAAATAAGCCAGAAAAAAGGACAAAAATACAAGTCCAAATATTTATTAGATTTTTATAGATATAAAACCACTTGTCAAATCATTTTAAAGATTTTAAGTGCTTTTTTTCATTTTCTGTATTTATCCCTTTGTGGAGCAATTCAAGGATTGGTACTGAACTAGATAATCTGGCTCCTTCCTAACTGTCCAACTATGTCTTAAGGACTCTCTTTCTCCTTCACTCTCATCCTGCCCTACTTTCTATATCTTAAACAGAACATGTTCTTTCCAGCTTTAAGTCACATTCCTTTCCTGGAATCTGAAAGCTTCACCATCCCCCACTCCCCTGCCTAGAGAGATCCTTCTCATCCAGTCTCATTTTAACTCCATCTTCTCAAATGAGTATTTCAACTGAAGTAACTAGACCTGTTATTCCCTAACACAGCACCTAATCCATCCCTGCATACCACTTATCATAAGTCATACTATTTGTTTGTTTATATGTTTACTGTTTGTCTCCTAAACTAGACCTCAGTTCAGTAATAGCAAGAACCATATCACCTTTATTCATCACCAATACCCGGCATATATTAGGCACTACATAAATATTTGTTGATTGATTGACTGAATGAATGAATAAATGAGTGAGCTTTTCTGACAAAGCCCACCAGTAGCCCTGCCGTCTATCCTTGAATACTGAGCACTTGGGCCAAGCCAACCTAGTCAAAACAAACTACAAAAGCATACCATTATTCTGTGGGTTTGTTCAACTGTTTATTTAAATTCAAAATACCCTGAAGGACAGTACTAAACCCAAAATAATTATATAATGACACAACTGTCTGCCATCAACTGACCTTAATAGCGCTTTTGTGCCAAAGAAAAATCATTCTGAGTTTCTTCCATCCTTTTCGGTAACTTCATAAATACTCTTTTACTCACTTAGTATTAAGTATGTGGTACTTACACTCCATTCACCCACAGGGGTCAACAATTTAAAGTTAAGACTTAAAATAGCACAACTAGGGTAGGAGGAGTGACCAAAACTATGATTTTTTTGTCTCATGGCAGTTTTGTTTCATGATTTTTTAATTTTGTCTTTTATTTGTTGGCTGTTGTATAATAACCTGAATATGAAAAATAAGTCAATCAAAACCAAAAATCTTCTCCAAGCATATAAGAATCTTGAATATGAAAAATAAGTCAATCAAAACCAAAAATCTTCTCCAAGCATATAAGAATCTTGAAGCCTTTGTAGAGAAAAAGGCTGGATAAGCAGGTGGTGCCCTAGCTGACTAACTGGAAAAAAATGAAATTTAATTTAATTTCTCCACTGTTTTCCTGAAGAAATTCAATTAATTTTTATGCATGCAGAAAATATTTTTCAAGATACAACCATCCACATTTGAAACATTAAATAAGGGATTAGGAGATCCTCAATTTAGAGGGTGGGGGTTAGAGAGAAAGCGTCAGACATAAGTTGCAGAAGCCTCAAAGCCAAAGCTAAACAATGCACGTGAGCCAAGAATTAGATTTCAGAATCTCTGACCAAATAACAAAGGGCTGGAGAACTAGGAAAAGGTGCTGCTTTAGCACTCCCTAGAATGTCTCATTTTCCTTTTTCAGGGTCAAAGGGTCCGGGTAGGGATGACGGAGAGGAGAGGGGTTGCCTCTAGATCCTGAAGAGTCAAACGTGCTCACTAACCAGTGTAAACAAGATGAGGCAGCTCCCAGCTCTCATTTCCCATAGAAACAATGAAAAACAGGCAGAAACGGTCAGAACCACATTTATCAGAACTGGAGCAAACAAATACTGAGTCAAAAAAAAAAGACACTTCAAAATGTTAGGTACGGGGGCTTCCCTGGTGGCACAGTGGTTGAGAGTCCGCCTGCTGATGCAGGGGACGTGGGTTCCTGCCCCGGTCCGGGAAGATCCCACACGCCGCAGAGCGGCTGGGCCCGTGAGCCATGGCTGCTGAGTCTGCGCGTCCAGAGCCTGTGCTCCGCAACGGGAGAGGCCACAGCAGTGAGAGGCCCGCGTACCGCCAAAAAAAACATGTTAGGTACGTTTTCTAATTTTACTTGTCCTTGTCTATCCACTGCCTGGCATGGCAGTGGTTTTGGTCTTTAAACAGTGGATACCTATGTTTCCAGAATGGTACACTTGTCCAGGAGGGAGCAGAGCAGACCTTATTCACAAATTGTGTACGTCTGTTCTAAGTCTACGGGACTTAGTCTGGAGTTATGGGACAGACCGATGTAAGGCAATCTTCTCTGTCTTGCCTAACTCAGAAATCAGGCTGGCAAAAGGCACAGCACTGCTCAAAACCATTGTAAGCCAAACAAACAACTCACAGATACCTGGGGCAAAAGATCACAGTCTAAATGTACAATAGACTGCTTAAGGCAAAAGCTAGGGAAAGTGTTTTGGGATATTAGGACACTCAAAGCATCTGGGTACACTGGGATTTAGAAAGCTATGCATGCCCAGGACAAGACACATGCGGAGAAAAGACCTTAGAAGACCCTAAGCTTTCACCTTGGGCTGATCCATGGCCAAGTTGAAGGAGGGCCCCAGCACACAACCAAACTTATAAAACTGTAAAGATTGGGATAGGTGGTTTTTTGCTTTCCCTGTTTTTTGTGGGGGTTTTTTGGCTGGCTTGTTTGTATTATTTTTAGCTCCTAGAATTCAAGGAAATCGGTCAAAACATTAGCTGAACACAACAAAGGAAAAGAGACTTCAGTGACTTCACACAACAAAGAAAGACAGTCTTGGCAATAATATTTTCAAAAATTCACTACATACTACTATAGCCTTCAACAACCAAAAACAAAACAAAAACAAACAAAAAACCCACAAAGCCAACTCTAGGGAAGGAAGCAAATCTGATTTCAAGAGTTACCATGTTATAATATTCAAATATCTGGTTTTCAACCAAAAAAAAACCCACAAGGCATGCAAAAATAGCAAGGAAAATATAGCCCATTCAAAATAAAATTGACAGGAAATATCATTGAGGAAGCCCAAATATCAAACTTACTAGACAAATACTTAAAACAACTCTCTGAAGTGTGCTCAAAGACCTAAATTAAAACACAGACAAAGAACTAAAGGAGGGATTTCCCTGGTGGTCAAGTGGTAAAGAATCTATCCTGCAATGCAGGGGAAGCAGGTTCGATCCCTGGTCGGGGAACTAAGATACCACATGCTGCAGGGAAACTAGGCCCGTGAGCCACAGCTACTGAGCTCATGCGCCTCAACTAGAGAGCCCCGCATGTCACAAACTACAGAGCTCAAATGCTCTGGAGCCTGCACACCACAACTAGAGAAAGAAAACCCACACACCACAACTAGAGAGAAGCCCACACACCACAGCAAAGAGCCCATGCACTGAAACAAAAGATCCCACATGCCACAATGAAGATCCCATGTGCCACAACTAAATACTGACACAGCCAAAATAAATTAAAAAAATAAAACAAAAATAAATTTAAAAAAGAACTAAAGGGGGGCTTCCCTGGTGGTGCAGTGGTTGGGAGTCCGCCTGCCAATGCACAGGACACGGGTTCGTGCCCCAGTGTAGGAAGATCCCACATGCTGCGGAGCGGCTGGGCCCGTGAGCCATGGCCGCTGAGCCTGCGCATCTAGAGCCTGTGCTCTGCAACGGGAGAGGCCACAGCGGTGAGGGGCCCGCGTACCACAAAAAAAAAAAAAAAAAGAACTGAAGGGAATCAGGAAAATGATGAGTGAATAAATTAAGAATATCAATAAAGAGAAAGAAATTATAAAAAGGAGTCAAACAGAAAATCTGGAGCTGAAAAATAAAATAACTGAAATTTAAAAATTCATTACAGGGATTCAAAAGCAAATGTGAGCAGGCAAAAGAATCAGCAAACTTGAAAGTTTTACAATTGAAATTATTGAGTCTGAGAAGCAGAAAAAGAAAGAGTGAAGAAAAATGAGCAGAGCCTAAGGGACCTGTGGAATGACATCAAGAAGACCAACATATGTATTACAGGAGCCTGGGAAGAAGACATAGGGAAAAAGGCAGAAAGAATATTTGAAGAAATAATGGCTGAAACTTCCCAAATTTGAGAAACTCAATCAACTCCAAGTAGCACACCCAAAGAAATCCACACTTAGACACTTATAATCAAACTGTTAAAAGACAAAGAGAGAATCTTGAAATTAGCAGGAGAGAAGTGATGCATCATATACATCAGATCCGTAATAAGCTTAACAACTGATTTCAGAAAACATGCAGGCCAGAGGACAGTGGGATGACAGATTTAAGTGCTGAAAGAAAAAAACTGTCAACCATGAATTCTATATCCAACAAAACTGTCCTTCAAAAGTGGTGGGGACGGGCTTTCCTGGTGGCGCAGTGGTTGAGAGTCTGCCTACCGATGCAGGGGACAGAGGTTCGTGCCCCGGTGCGGGAAGATCCCACATGCTGCGGAGCGGCTGGGCTGGTGAGCCATGGCCGCTGAGCCTGCACATCTGGAGCCTGTGCTCTGCAACGGGAGAGGCCACAACGGTGAGAGGCCCGCGTACTGCAAAATAAATAAATAAATAAATAAAATAAAAATAAATAAATTTTTAAAAAGTGGTGGGGAAATCAAGACGCTACCAGATTAACAACAATGAAGGAGTTCATTACTAGTAGATCTAACCTACAAGAAACACTAAAGAGAATCCTTCAGGTAGAAATGAAAAGACTTAAACAGTAATTCAAAGCCATATAAAAAAAAATTAAAATCTCTAGTAAAGGTAAATACATGGGTAAATGTAAAAGCAAATATTATTGTAGTTTTATCAAGTTGTATTATATTGAAATTTATAACTACAATTTTTATTTCATACAGGATTAAAGGTAAGTGCTTTAAAATATATAAACTTATGTTACTGGACACACAATGCATAAAGATGTAATTTGTGACAACAACAACATAAGAAGAGGATGGATGGAACTGTATAGAAGCAGTTTGTGTATGCTACTGAAGTTAAGTTCCTATCAATTCAAATTAGATTGTTATAAATTTAGGATGTTAGATGTAATCCCCATGGTAACCTCAAAGAAAATATCTTAAATAAACACACAGAAGGAAATGAGAAGAGAATCAAAACAATCCACTGCAAAAAAGTAAATAAATAAACACAAATGAAGGCAGTAATGGAGGAAATGAAGAACAAAAATGCTATAAGATATACAGAAAACAAAATGACAGAAGTCCTTCCTTATCAGCAATTACTTGAAACATAAATGGATTAAACTCTCTATGCAAAAGGCAGAGTTAGCATAATGAATGAAAAACTGTGATCCATCTATATGCTGACTACAGAAGAATCACTTTAAATCCAATGGTACAAATAGATTAAAAATAAATGCATGGAAAAAAACACTCCATGCAAATAGTGACCTAAAGAGAGCTCAGAGCCTATACTAAGATCAGACAAAATAGACTTTAAGTCTGCTAAAAAGAAACAAGGAAGGATATTATATATTGATTAAAAGGGTTACTTCATCAAGAAGATATAACAGCTATAAACATAAATGCAATATACAGTCCCAAATATATGAAGCAAATATTGACAAAATTGAAGGGGAAAATAGACAATTCTAAAATAACAGTTGGAGACTTTAATATACTTTCAATAATGGGTAGAACATCTAGACAGAAGATCAATAAGGAAATAGAGGATTTGAACAATGCTATAAACCAAGTAGATTTAACAGACATGTATACAACACTCCACCTAACAACAGCAGAATACACATTCTTCTGAAGTGTACATGGAACTTTGCAGAATATCTCTCCAGGCTACAGCATGTGATAAGCCACAAAACAAGTTTCAATAAAGTTTTTAATGGAAATCATATAAAATATCTTTTCTGATTACAATACTGGAATGAAGCTAGAAATCAATACAAAAGGAAAACTGAAAATTTCACAAATATGTGGAAATTAAACAATGCATTCTTAAATAACCAATGGAACAAAGAAAAAAATCACAAAGGCAATTAGAAAATACTTGTAGACAGATGAAAATGAAACAAAACATACCAAAACTTATGGAATGCAGTGAAGGCAGTGCTTAGTGGGGAATTTGTAGCTGTAGAGAATTACATTAGAAAAGAAAAGATATGTCTAGTCAATAACCTAAATTTATACCTTGAGGAACCAGAAAAAGAAGAATAAACTAAACTCAAAGCTAGCAGAGGGAAAGAAATAATAAAAATTAGAGTGGAGAAAAAAGTATAGAAAGATAATAGAGAAAATCAACAAAATCCAAAGTTGGCTCTTTGAAAAGATCAACAAAATTGACAAAACTTTAGCTAGACTGACAAAGAAAAAAGAGATGACATAAATAACTAAGATGGAAATGAATGCACAAGATCAACACACAAAAATCAGTATGTTTCTCAAAATCAACAATCCAAAAAGTAAATCAAGAAAGAATTCCACTTACAATAGCATCCAAAAGAATAAAATACTTAGGAGGTAAAATAAATCTAATCAAGGAGGTGAAAGACTTGTACACTGAAAACTACAGAACATTGCTGAAAGAAATTAAAGACCTAAATAAATGAGAAGACATCCCAGGTTCATGGGTAGGAAGACTTAAAATTGTTAAGATGTCAATACTACCTAAATCAAACCATGGATTAATGCAATGCCTATCAAATTCCAATGGCCTTTTTTGCAGAAATGGAAAAGTCAATCCTCAAATTCATATGAAATTTCAGTGGACTCCAAGTAGCCAAAAAAAGTTTTGAAAAAGAAGAACAAAGTTGGAGCACCCACATGCCCCAATTTCAAAACTTACTACAAAGGTACAGTAATCAAAACAGTGTGGTACTGGCCTAAGGGTAGAATACAGATTAATGGAATAGCATTGAGAGTCCAGAAATAAACCTATACATGTATGGCCAATAGATTCAAAAATCTATGAAGGAGTGTCATATCAACAGGGAAAGAACAAGCTTTTCAACAAATGGTGCTGGATCAACTGGATTTCCACAGGCAAAAAAAATGAAGTTGGACCCGTACCTCACAACATATATAAAAATTAATTTAAAATGGATCAATGATCTAAACATAAGAGCTGAAAATACAAAATTCTTAGAAGAAAACATAGTGGTAAATCTTCATGACCTTGAAATTAGCAACAAAGTTTTAGATATTATACCAAAATTAAAATCATAAGCAGCAAAAGATAAAAACCAATATTAAAAACTTTTGTGTATACCTGAAACTAACACAATTTTGTAAATCAACTATATTTCAAAAAAAAAAACTTTTGTGCATCAAAGGACATTATCACGAAAGTAAAAAGGAAAATTACAGCATGGGATAAAATATTTGCCAGTCACAAAATATTTGCCAGTCACATGTATGTAAGGTTTTAATAACCAGAATATATAAGGAACTCCTAAAAGTCAATAAAAGAAAGACAAACAACCCAATTTTTAAATGGAAAAAGTACTTGAATAGACATTTCTGCAGAGAAGTATACAAATGGCCAAGAAGCACATGAAAATATGTTCAACATCCTCAGTCATTAGGGAAATACAAATTAAAACCACAATGTGATACCACTTCACATCTACTAGGATGTCTATAAACAATGGAAAATATAAAAAATGGAAAATAACTGTTGGTGAGGATGGGAGAAATTAGAACTCTCAAACATTGCTGGTGGGGATATGAAACAGTATAACTGCTGTGGAAAAGATTTTGGTAGTTCCTTTAAAAAGCTAAATATAGAATGACCATATGACCCAGCATTCCTTTCCCAAGTATAATACCCAAAAGAATTTAAAATAAGGACTCGGGCTTCCCTGTTGGCGCAGTGGTTGAGAGTCCGCCTGCCGATGCAGGGGACATGGGTTCGTGCCCCGGTCCGGGAAGATCCCACATGCCACGGAGCGGCTGGGCCCGTGAGCCATGGCCGCTGAGCCTGCGCGTCCGGAGCCTGTGCTCCGCAACGGGAGAGGCCGCAACAGTGAGAGGCCCACGTACCGCCAAAAAAAACAAAAACAAATAAAATAAAATAAGGACTCAAATGGATACTTGTATGGCAACATTCACTACAGCACTATTCACAATAGTCAAAAGATGGAAACAATACAAGTGTCCATCCATCAACAGATGAATGAAAAAACAAAATGTAGTATATCCATACAATGGAATGGTACTCATCCATTAAACAGAATGAAGTTCTCACACATGCTACAACATAGATGAACCTTGAAAACACTATGCTAAGTGAAGTAAGACAAACACAAAGGACAAATATTTATGATTTCACATAAGAAATATTAGAATAAGCAAACTCAAAGAGACAGAAAGTAAATTAGAGGTTACCAGGGGCTAGGAGAGGAGGGGAATCAGGAATTACTTTCTAATGATTACAGACTTTCTGCTTAGGGTGATGAAAACATTTTGGAAACAGATAGTAATAATGGTTGCACAACAGTATGAATATAATTAATGCCACTGCATTATACATATAAAAATGTTTAGGGACTTCCTGGGTGGTCCAGTGGGTAAGACTGCACTCCCAGTGCAGGGGGCCCGTATTCAATCCCTGGTCGGGGAACTAGATCCCTCACGCATGCCGCAACTTAAGAGTCTGCATGCCACAACTAAGAAGCCCAAATGCTGCAACTAAGAAGTCCACATGCTGGAACTAAAAAAAAAAAAACAAAAACAAAATAAAACAGAAACCTGCATGCCACAACTAAAGATCCTGCATGCCGCAAGGAAGATCCCGCGTGCTGCAACTAAGACCTGCACAGCCTAAATAGATAAATAAATATTTAAAAAAAAAAAAAAAAGATCAAGATTCAGATGACTAACTGCAATCCAGATTTAAGGTGGATCCTCATTCCAAGAAAATTCAAATAAATAAATATTTTTTAAAAAATAAAAAGTAAATAAATAAAAATGGTTAAAATGGTAAATTCTATGTTTTATGTATTTTAACACAGCTTAAAAATATATATAAATAAACACATGTATACTAACGAATGTGACCAGACATATATCCTGGGAATATGTGCCTTTTAGTAGAGAACTATATTTATTGAACTAACATTTCCTCCTGGTCCAGACTCTGTGCTAATGCTCTGGTCAACAAACATTAAGACAAGGTCCTTGACCTCAAGGAACTTACAATCCAGTAGAAGAGGCAGATATACCTAATGCCAACCATGATAAATTCAGGGATAGATGTAAACTTGGGAAGCCAAGCCACACACAAATAAGTACCTAATCCAGACCAGGACAGGTAAAGAAATAAGACTAAAAAGGATCAAAGTATTCTGGGCAAGAACAACAGCTTTTACACGGCTGGAGGTGAGACAAACACTGTACATTACGGAGGAACTGCCAGTGGTTGAGCAAGGTTGGAGCAGAGTTGGGGAGGGAGTGGTGGTTATAGAGGGGCAGTGAGGTGGTAATATAATTATGGGCCACTCTATAAAGATGGATTTAAGGGTGGAAAAACTAAAGTTTAAAGGAGAAATCTTCAGCAAACAGAAGACTTATCAATAATGCCCTAAAATCACAAACTTTTGATAAATTCTCTGTTGGTGAGGCTTTGGGTAAACAGGCATTCTCACACGTTACTGACATAGGGCAGTTATCCTATCAGGGTAATTTGACAATATTTATGAAAACTTACGTACATATTCAGCAGTTCTTCTGGGAATTCATCCAACAGATAAGTATGTTCATATATAAAATGACATACATATAATGTTATTTATCACTGCACTGTCTATAATCATAAGAGATTGGAAATAGTCTAAATATTCATTAGTTGCAACCTTGTCAAATAAATAATGGTACAGCCAAACACTGGAATACTATTTGATAATTAAAAAATAAGTGATAAAGGTCTCATGTATACATAGAGAATAATTGCCACGATAAATTTTTAAGTAATAACAATAATGAAAACAGAACTCCTCCCAAAAAGACTGTAAAATATGACACTCTTTATGTAAAAAAAAAAAGAAGAGGGAGGATCTAAATTTAAAGAGAAAATGTTATTATCAAAATAAAATTTTAAACAATAACAACAAAAAATAAACAAAGGAAAAATAAGTTACTATCTGTGTAAAAACAAAAGAAAAAAGTCTTGGATTTAAGAAGAAAAATGCTATAAAGGACATTAGTAAGACAATTGGGGAACTAGCATGATAACAATGTTAAATTTCCTGAATGTCTTTTTTTTTTTTTTTTAGATGTTGGGGGTAGGAGTTTATTAATTAATTTATTTATTTTTGCTGTGTTGGGTTTTTGTTTCTGTGAGAGGGCTTTCTCCAGTTGCTGGGAGCGGGGGCCACTCTTCATCGCGGTGCGCGGGCCTCTCACTATCGCGGCCTCTCTTGTTGCAGAGCACAGGCTCCAGATGCGCAGGCTCAGTAGCTGTGGCTCACGGGCCTAGCTGCTCGCGGCATGTGGGATCTTCCCAGACCAGGGCTCAAACCCGTGTCCCCTGCATTAACAGGCAGACTCCCAACCACTGCGCCACCAGGGAAGCCCCCTGAATGTCTTGATTGTGTTGTGATTATATAGAAGAATGTCCTTCTCTTCTATAAATTCACTATTTGCTTTATAATTCATTCCATAATTTTGGCAATGATTTCTGTAAAGCCCATTTACCTATAGTTTCTGCAATTCAACTCACTATATTCTTCTTTGGAAAATAAGGACATTTGCGGCCATCAAATTTATGCCTATTGGAGAGATAATAATGCCTATTGTGCAACTGACTCCTAGCAATATTAGTCATTCAACATCCAGTTCTAAATTTCCTCCTGACCATCTGTCTGACATATTGATTAGAGTCCTATGGGTTTCTCATCTTCTCTGTGTTTTAGGAACATCCATAAGAATTAATTTTAAAAGTGGGCTCCAGACACAGACCTTATACCCTTCACAAAAATTAACTCAAAATGGATCATAGACCTAAATGTAAAATGCAAAACAATAAAATGCCTAGAAGATAACATAGGAGAAAACCTGGAGGACCTTGGGTATGGTGATGCCTTTTTAGATACAACACCAAAGACACAATACATGAAAAAAAAAATGATAAGCTGGACTTCAATAAAACTAAAAACTTCTGCTCTGTCAAATACAATGTCAAGAGAATAAGAAGACAATCCACAGACTGGGAGAAATATCAATATTTCCAAGAGACATACATGATAAAAAGAAAAAGATGTTATGCAGAATATACAAAGAACTCTTAAAATTCAACAATAAGAAAACAAACAGGGGCTTCCCTGGTGGCACAGTGGTTAAGAATCCACCTGCTAATGCAGGGGACACAGGTTCGAGCCCTAGTCGGGGAGGATCCCACGTGCCGTGGAGCAACTAAGCCTGTGTGCCACAACTACTGAGTCTGTGAGCCACAACTACTGAAGCCCACGCCTAGAGCCCGTGCTCTGCAACAAGAGAAGACACTGCAACGAGAAGCTGGCACACCACAACAAAGAGTAGCCCCCGCTCGCCACAACAAGAAAAGCCCACGTGCAGCAACAAAGACTCAACACAGCCAAAAATAAATAAATTTATAAAAAAGAAAACAAAACAAACAACTCAATTTAAAAAATGGGCCAAAGACCATAACAGACACTTCAGCAGCGAAGATGTACAGATAGATGGCAAATAAGCACATGACAAGATGCTCCACATATTCAGAGAAATGCAAATTAAAACGAGATACCATGACTCGCCTATTACAATGGCCAAAATCCAAAACTCTGACAACACCAAACACTAAGAATGTGGAGCAACAGGAACTCACATTCATTGCTGGTGGAAATGCAAACCAGTGCAACCACTTTGGAAGACACTTTGGTAGTTTCTTACAAAACCGAACATACTCTTACCATACAATCCAGTAATCATGCTTCCTGATATTAACCCAAAGGAATTAGAAACTATGTCCACATGAAAACCTGCACACAAATATTTACAGCAGCTTTATTTATAATTGCCAAAACTTGAAAGCAATGAAGATATGCTTCAGTAGGTGAATGGATAAATAAACTATGGCACAACCAGACAACAGAATATTCTTCAGTGCTAAAAAGAAATGAGCTACCAAGCCATGAAAAGACATGGAGGAACCTTAAATGCATACTACTAAGTGAAAGAAGCCAATCTGAAAAGGCTAAATACTGTATTATTCTAATTACATGACATTCTGGAAAAGGTAAAATTATGGAAACGGTAGAAAGATCAGTGGTTAACAGTAGTTGTTGGGGAAGGAGTGATGATTAGGTTAAGGACAGAGGATTTTTAAGGCAGTGTTACTGCTGTACAATACTCTGTATGACACCATAACCATGGATACGTGTCATTATACGATTGTAAAAAACTACAGAATGTACCATACCAAGAGTGAACGCTAATGTGGACTTTGGATGATTACAGTGTGTCAATACAGGTTCATCAATTATAACAAATGTATTCTCTGGCAGAAGATGTTGATAATGGGGAAAATTATGCATGTGTGGGGTCAGGTGATATAGGAAAAAACTGTATTTTCCTCTTAATGTTGCTGTGAACCTAAAACTGCTCTAAAGAAATAAAGTCTTAAAAAAGGGTAGGGGGGCTTCCCTGGTGGCGCAGTGATTGAGAGTCCGCCTGCCGATGCAGGGGACACGGGTTCGTGCCCCGGTCCGGGAAGATCCCACGCGCCGCGGAGTGGCTGGGCCCGTGAGCCATGGCCGCTGAGCCTGCGCGTCCAGAGCCTGTGCTCCGCAACGGGAGAGGCCACAACAGTGAGAGGCCCGCGTACCGCAAAAAAAAAAAAAAAAAAAAAAAAAGTGGGAAGGGGCACTTCCCTGGCAGTCCAGTGGTTAAGTCTGCACTTCCACTGCAGGGGCTGTGGGTTCGATCCCTGGTCAGGGAACTAGGCTCCCGCACGTCGCACAGCACGGCCAAGAAAAAACCACTGGCGTTCAGACTAAAAAATAAATTCTAAAGAGCACTTAGGAATCTTTGAGTTCAAGGTTAAACATTTAATGGCATTTTTCCTCATTTATAATGAAATATATTCCTTAATTTGTAAGGCTGGATCACAATGCATAACTTCCCTCATCACACCCTTCAAAGAAATTTCAAATAGAAAAAACTTCCTTATCTTTAAAGTGTAGAACTAAGACCAAATGATTTACTATAAAATTTTTCCAGTTCTGGATTTTTAAATTTTTACTTTTACTTTTTGTGATTGTGTGAACTGTGAACAGATACATCTTTCAGGCACAAAATTTCTAGATCAGCAAGTAAACTATTATGTCTTACATTCTCTTTTATGCTCTAGTTTGACCCATGGTAGATAATTGAAAATGAAATTTTAAAGATAATGAAGTTAAATTTCAGAGAAGGAAAGAAGGCAAGAACTTAACATTTATTAAATGAATAATATGACTAGCATTTTCTGTATATTACCTCTTGACATCTGCATAATGATTTTGCTTGGTAGCCAATAGTATCCTCATTTTAGAGATGAGGAAACAGGCTCAGAGAGGTTAAGTGACTTGCCTGAAGTCATTCAGCTAGTTTGTAGCCAATCCAGGACTAAAAATTCAGCTCTCCCTGAAAATGAATGTCTTTTTCTCTATGCCATAATTTGTAAAACATACTGCCTTCTGTTAGTAAAAGGGGAAGTCAGAATGTCTTGTACTATTTTGACTTTTTCTGAGAATGTCTGGCTCTATTTGAAATTTCTGAGGATGTCTAAAGTGACAATGTCTTAAGAAATCTATATTTAAAATGTTCTGTATTTCTGAATCATAGGGAATGATTCTAGCGATGATATAAACTGACATTTTGTACCTCTTGATATAAATGATATAAACAAGCATTTCAAAAATGGTCAGTTGTATATAAATCACAAACAAACAAATCTTTATATAAGTCCTTGTATTTCCTTGATTTGTAGTGTCAAGCCCCTGTTTGGGAAGCAATTATTTGACTTCAGAATCCAAATAATATTGATCATACCTCAGTGTCACCCACAACTAGCCAGAAGTAATCCTGTTTTCCTGAAATCTGAAAGATCATTGTATGCCTATTTTAGAACTACTCATTATATATATATATATATATATATATATACACACACACAATGCAACTTGTATATATAATTTAATGTATGTATAACATATACATTAAGTATATATATAGAGAGAATACATAATAAGAAATATACATTTGGTCTCCCTCCCCTTTTCCTGGCTCACAGTTCCTAAAACCCTTGTAACCTCAGAAGTGATGTCTTTTTTGTATGCTAATGAGATGACTAACAGCTGGGGGATCCTTGAAAGCCTCAGGATGACAGCTGTTTAACCCTGGAAACAAGCCTCCCCACCTCTGGGAGGAAGGAGGGACTGGAGGTTGAGTTAATCACCTATAACCAATGATTTAATCAATCATGCCTGTGTAATGAAGCCTCTGTAGGAAAACCTAAGGGAAAGGATTTGGGGAACTTCTGGGTTGGTGAATACCTGGAAGCACTGGGAGGGCAGCACACTCAGAGAGCTGGGGACTCTTCCAGTCCTTTCCGCCACACCTTGCCCTATGCAGCTCTGTCAAACTAGTAAACATTTCCCTAAGTTCTGTGAGCCACGTTAGCAAATTATCAAGCTCAAGAGGGGTCAGGGGTCATGGGTATATCTGAATCATAACCACCCAGGTGCACAGGTGACAACCTGGGCTTGTGATTGGCATATGAAGAGTGGCCAGAGGCAGTCTTGTAGGACCGAGCCCTTAACCTGTGGTATCTAGCCCTAACCCCAGGTAGAGAGTATCAGAATTTAACTGAATTATAGGACACCCGGTTGCCCTCCGGAGAGTTGGAGAATTGCTTGGTGGGGAAACCCACACATTGGTGTCTGAGCGTGAACAGTAAAGGAAACGAAGGTTTTCCTTCTCAGCCTCCACTGAGGCCCATCCCAAGTTTTGCTAACATAAGGCGGTCCATAAGACCAAGCGGTTGAAATCGACTCACTGAAACGGCACTTGCCTGGTGGCTGGTGCGATGCCCGCGCTGGACGTGGAGGCCTGGGCTCCAGTTCCCCAGGGCGAAGGGCCGGCAGCCTGGGGACTCGCCCTCGGAAATGTGGCAGCAGCAGGGGTGCTCGCTGCCCCGGTGGCAGAGGGCGCAGCGGAGCACGCGACAAAGGTCGCGGGGAGGCTGTGTTAGAAGTGCTAAAGCGACAGCTGCGACGCCCACACGGTACTTCACGTGGTGGTATGAGATCTCCTAGTCCAGATCTCGCGAGATGACCCGGCGCAGGCTTGGGGGCGGAGACCAGCACGGCGAGCGCGGGGCAGCGGGTGCTGCAGAGCCCCGGGCGCTCCGGTCCAAGTAGTTTTGCTTCTGCCTGCGGGTCCCTTCCCCGGCGGGTAGACGGCATTGGCCAGCGCGGACCCCATGCTAGTCCGGAGGGGTGAGCCCTGCGTGGAGACCCTCTGGACCGGCTGCTGAATGCTTGCGGAAAATCGCGGATTTAGAGGTACAGCTTGGTTATCACTCAGGTGGTAGCAGAGATCCGTGCACCTGGGCCTTGGGTGTGTTGCCAAAGAAATGTAGATTTCCAAAGTAAATGGAAAAATATTCGAAGGACACGTAAGGAAATCATGGGCGCAAGAAAAGGTCCATGCAGCCGTGGGAGGTTAGAATTCAAGCACCTGTTCCATTTCTGCTGCTTCACCCCCCTGGTGAAGACGGAAATAGGCGGAAATCTGATATGCTTTCCGTTTAAAAAAAAAAAGAAAAGAAGAGAAAAAAAAACAAACACTTACTAAACGTGTACATAAATGTTTATGGCTTTTCAAAATTGCCAAAAACTGGAAACAACCCAAATGTTCAGCAACAAACTGTTACATTCATGAAGTGGAATATTGCCTAGCAATTTTTAAAAAAGGAACTGTTGATACATGCAACAGATTTGGATAATCTCAAAGGCATTATGCTGAGTGAAAGAAGTTTGTCTCAAAAGATTATATATACTGTATGACTCCATTTACATGACATCCTGGAAAAGACAAAACAGGGATGGAGACCAGATCAGGAATTGACAGTAGATGGAGTGATTGGGGTGGAGTAGGGGGGAAGGGTGTGACTAAAAAGAGATAGCACATAAAGTTATCTGGGGTGATGGAACTGTTCTGTATCCTGATTATGGTGGTTATACAAATATATACACGTGTTGAAATTCATAGAACTCTACATAGAAAAGGGGAAAAAATCAATTTTACAGTATAACTTTTTTTTTAAAGCACACTTACTCTATGCCAGGCGCTATGTTATCTGAGGCAAAAACAATGAGCTCAATGAGATAAGGAGTGAATATAAACACAAAGTAACTATGGCACAAAAATATTTGATATATGATAACTGAAAAGTAAAAACAGCAAATGTTACAGGAAATTAAAGGAGAAAGAGATAATTTCCAGCTTAACTGAACAGAAAATGCTTCAGAGCAGAGGTTGCCTTGGATTTCAGTTTCAAGAGCAAGAGAGGACAGAGGATCATTCCCTATGGAAAATAGTCAATTAAATAATTATGTCAATAGTGTGCAGGAAGGAACGGAACAGAAAGTGCCTGAGTGCAGAAAGTGAGTCTGGTTAGATGGCAAGGAATTTGGGGAGAGCCTGAGCTGGGAAAGTGCCTGAGTGCAGAAAGTATGCCTGGTTAGATGGTAAGGCATTTGGGGAGGGCCTGAGCTGGGGTGCTGGCCATATAGCACAGCAAGCCTTTCTAGGCAGCTAGACCCACACCTGCAAGGTACCCTGGAGACCATGTATAAGGTTCGCCTGGTCCACATCTTAATTTTATTCCCACCAGTTGAGTTTTTTGCCTCATTTACAAATGTGGGGCACATCTTCATCTTCCTTGCTGCAACTTTGGCTCTTCCTAATTATACTGTCTCTTAACTGCAGTTTGTCCTCAAATCCCCAAGGACATCCCTTTCCAGCTTATTTTATTTACCAGCAACCTCTACTCAGATGCTACCCCCAAAACAGGGTCACAAACTCCTCCTTGAGAATCCAGGCAGTAGTAGTGGAAATGGAAAGGAAAGCACAGATTGAGAGACATCATTTTGGAGTTAGGATTGACAAGGGTTGTAAATTGGATGTAAGGGATAAAGGAACAGGGAAGAAAGAACAAATACAGGTTTTAAAGTTCTAAAAGGAGGAAATGTAGATAGTGATAATTTTATTATTATCCAACAATTGCATTTAAATATTAGTTTGCTTTAATCAATATTTTAAAATGAAACCAATTTTTCTTCATTAAAAAAATACATGCAGGGCAATAAAAACATGTTCGAGAACAGGCCATTCCGACTTCAAATTAAAACCTTAAAAGTATTTTAAGCAACAGCATGATGTAATCCAATTTTTTAAAAAATCAAATAATAGACAATTCCTCAGATCACAATTAAAAACTCCTTACTGGTGTGGAGATGAGAGAATTTTCATGGATTTTATAAAATACAGAACAAGAAAATAGTATATAATCAAAGTATTCTTTAAAAATAAGTATTGGTGACTTTTCTCACAATAAAGAAATTATGTTGAAAGAGAAATAAAAATGACATATAGAGAATAAAGTTTGTTACAAAACTTGCAGTAAAAAGGAAAATTTGATAGTACTGGATGTATATTGTTACGGTTTTAGTACTAAACCACAATTGTATGCAGCAGAAGGGATCCACAAACTAATTTGAACACAATGAGATTTTTCCTATTGGTATGAATTTATGTGAAATCATTACTAACACAACAATAAAAAATACAGGCAGGCCATTAAAATAAGCAAGGCACATCAGTGAAAACTGAGGAAGTGAAACTGGCCTTTTATTCTTACTCACTTGAAGTCATTACAAAGTTTACTGGGCTCTTGGTTCAAAGGAAACATAATAGACACAAATATTTACCTTTTTACCATGGTTTCATTCTTAGGATTCCTAGGTGGGTCTAATGACAATGCTGTTAGACAAGTACTAAGTAAAACCATTCAACATATTTAGTTATTCTTCAGCTTAAAAAGGAATTCCTTAAATGCAGAAGTGTTATCAATATTTGCTGAATATTCAGCAATATTCATTGCTGATAGATGAAACAGAGAGAAAACACAATGAACACTGATATTCTGTGATTGGACATACTCTATGGAATTGAGTCATCTTATTGTAGTAACTCAATAAGTAAAATTAGGACACAAGAGTTTCAACTCCTTTTCATCTAGGATAGGTAATAGGGGCCAGCCACAAAACACAGATGATAAATTCAATCCTTTCAGATTTCACTTTGGCTAGCATTTCCATTTCTTCTCATACTAACCTTTTATCAGGAGATAAAATTTTAAAAAAAATTGATTCAATTAGGCCCTTCCCATTCCCCCCGTGTGTGGCTAAAATGTAGTTAGAGAAAAAGAAAAGAGGACGGCAAGTCAGAGCTGAAGATAAAGAACATGGAAAATCGTCTAGAGGAAAAAAACGCCTGAAGTAGGAAAACAGTCTCTCACACAGCAACATGATTTAGAAAGAAACACCCATGGCAGCTATTTCGAATCCTCTGCATCTGACTCCTCCTTGGTGATCAGCTCTGCCATTAATTTACTGTTTCTAATTAAGACGTCACTTCTGGGCCTCAAGCTCCAGCTTTTAAAAAGTGGAGAGGGGCCAGAAATTAGAACGAATAAATAACATCTGAGGAATGTTCAAGGATGCAATTTAAGAACAATTCTCGTACAAAAAGTTTTCTTGCTGAAATTTCCCAGTGGGGAATAAATGCTAAATAATCAGATGTAGTGGTAGTAACTGAATTCACGTAACAGTACAGAAGAAACCATTACTAACTAAAAATGAAAAATGGAGAGAGAAGGCAGAGTTTCCATTTTGAAGAGGGAGAAGAAAGGCATTCACAAATTTGATACAGTATCTGTAAGTAGTGACCAAGTGGTTAAAAACGTGGAAATCGACACAAGAGGGAGGAGATATGGGAATATATGTATATGTATAGCTGATTGACTTCGTTATACAGCAGAAACTAACACACCATTGTAAAGCAATTATATACTCCAATAAAGATGTTAAAAAAAAAACAAAACGTGGAAATCACATGACTCATAGAAAAGCAGTATCCCCAGCACTGATGAATGCAGACCTAAAGATAAGCAAAAACCTCCCACTACACCACAGCACACTCATACTCAGCTGGGTTGAAGACCTCCAAGTGCCCTTTCATCCTGAGATCCACCATCTGAACCCCATTTCTGAGATTAAGTGCAGGGGTTCTTCATGTGTCCTGCTGCAGATCAGGGGGTATCACATGATGGAAAACTGACACAGCAACCACAGTGACTTATGCTGTAATCTGAGATTCTCAAAAATCAGATCCTTGATCGAGGTCCTCTAAAAAATTGCAGCAATGACACTTGGCATTCATACAAGGAGCCAATGTCACCTGATCCTCATTACATGGGCATCAAGGGGCCTGGCTAGTGTCACAGCGCTCAGAAATGACAGGGCAAGGGCTACAGGCCAGGTTTCCCTGAGTCCTGGTGTCATGGTGACAAATCCTCTCTACCTGAGAGCTTTTCGGAGCTGTGGACTTCCCTGCAGCTATTTCTAGTTTCAGTCAATGACTGGCTTTGGCTGATTCTCCACACCACCCAGTACCCAAACAGGCCTCACTTCTACATCTGAAACTTCCTCTTGGAATAAGAAGGCATTTTCCTGGTGGCCCCAACAGTTCCCCTCCTGGAGGGGCAAATGATGAAATACCCAATTTAGTTCTTATACTATCGCCTTCTTGTTCAAAGTTAGTGAGGATTCTATGATACTTTACTTCCAGGTGTCTTAGATTCTCTACTGTATGTCATTGACACTGGGAGACCAAATTCTTGAAGCTTAGACCTGACGGGGGAAACATACAAAGCTGAAAAGCTTATCCATTTAAATAGACACATTGTTCCCATTTTGAAGGCGTATGTAAGAGCAAGATGCTAACACCAAATTAGAAATCATCCAATTCCAATTAGAAATCACCACATACCAAACATTGGACCTATGGTCTTTCTAAGCCCATCAAACCACTCCAAAGCAACAATATAAAGCTGAAGCGGTGGTAGAGACATTCTCCTCACTTGACGTTTGAATTATTTTAATAATAACAACAGTAATAACCAGGTCTTTTCAAGTTACACATCTCTTCCTGTAACTCACAGAAAGTATATTTATCTTGAAAAATGCTACTATCACAAGTAAACACATCTAAATGACTGTAAGGAAATATCATTGTCCTCCACCCATTTTAAAAGCATTTTAGGGAATCCCACTCTTCACAATAATGGTGCCTTTGAAAAACATTGTTAATACATTCTTCATCTGTACACATCTATTTGTTTTTCATGAAAACTTCCTCATCCAAGCTTATGAGTATAGCCAACATTTATTTAGCCGTTACTCTGCCAGGTACTCTCCTAAGTCATTTACATAGATCATTTTATTTAATCCTCTTAACTTTAAGCAGTAGGTACTATTACATCCCCCATTTTACAGTTAAGGAGTCTGAGTGTTTTAGGTAACCTGTCCAGGTCACTCAGCAACAGGCAACAGAACCAGACTTGAATCCAGAGAATTCTACTCCAAAGGCCATACGCTTCGCCACTTCTTGAAGCATTCTTATGATTTCATATCAGAACTATGGGTAATTTAGGAAAGGTCACCATTCCTCCTTTGCTGTTTAGCCTCTTTCCTCCTTGTCTCTTCTTCCATCTTCCTTCCTGCTTCCTCTCAGTCTCTCTAACTCGCACCTTTAGATTCCTCAGTTTTCTTTTCCAGCCACAGCCAGGAACCTGGCCTCACTCCAGCTCCTAGCTGGCAACAGTGCAAGTTTAGGTGGGAGCCTGTTGGGAACGATGAGCAGATGGCCATTGGCAGAAGACACAGCGGAACTGCCTCGGAAGCGTGAGGTTACCTGCATGTCCATGATGACCTCCCACGCTTGGGTAAGAAACATTCTCCGACCCTTCCCAGGGACGCATTTATTTTCATGGTGAGGTGGAAATATGTGAGGAGCCCTCAGACTCTCAGGGAAATGTTGAATTTAGCAATGCAAACTCAGAGCAAGATGAACAGCTGCTATTCTAGACTTTCCTTCTTTCATACTCTGTCTGCTATGCATTGAGTTGGAAATTTTGGAAACTTAGGGGTACGACCTGCTTCATTAAATCATATTTCTTCAGGGTTACTGGGAACCAAAAAGTTTTGCCAAAATTTTTCTGGGGAAAAAAAAAGGAGATCCTTTATTAAAAAAAAAAATGTTTTTTTAGAGGGTTGGTTTAAATAACATTCAATTACATTAGCTCAATTTATTAGATACTACATCCAAAGCTTGAGTTGGAAAAGGAGCTGGTCTCTGTCTACATATTTTTCTGGCAGCATGTGAATGGCGTCACCTGTCAGTTGCAGTAGGCAGCAGATGCATGAGCTCAGGAGTCGGCCAGACCTGCGTTTCCACCTTCCAGCAGTGTAACCTTGAGCCACTTACTTAACTTCTTCAAACCTCAGCTTCTCTGTAAAAAGGTAGGGGCGTTAATGTTCGCCGCCCCAGGGTTGCTGTAAGGATCAAGTGACATCAAGTCTATGAAAGTACCTAGCACAGAACTAGCAGAGTAGGCATTTAATAAATGGTTGTTTTATTTAATTTTATGTCATTTTACGGGAGAAGATGTACAGACTTGTTATTAAGAAATAAGGAGACAGAAACCGTAAATTTGTGGTCTGTAATTTTTCCTTCATTTAAGAAAACTGTTCACCAAAGCTATATTTTCAGTTAAAAAGAGAGAGCAAAATCTTTTGCAATACCTCTCCCACCAAAACCTCAACTTTTAGTAATCAGACACTTCGAAGTTTGACTGCACAATGTATGGCTATCTGTGTATTACTGCTACACACATATTTACAACATAAAATTCACGAGAACAAACACAAAAAAGTCAACAGGGAAATGCTGATGGTCAGATGTAAATGTTAGGCTCTTGTGGCCTATCAGAAATCATCATTTACAAAGAAAAGATGAAAAATACGTGATTCACAAAAGAAAAAATATCAGTAAATCAGAAATTCTACACAATAAAGAACAGTTATGAGGAAAGTTTATATGGAAACATTATGTTTTCAACTCTGCCTAAAATTATCTCAGATTTCAGTTTTAGCATTATTTCCAGTTTGATTTTTAAGATAAAAAAAATACGGTCACCACTGCTTTGCTCAACATTTCCCTTTGGGTAACAACATACCCAATTCTATTTTAAAAAGCAGCCAATGGGGGTGCTCACTGAAAAAACAGAAACTGACAACTGTAATGCATGCCAATCTAGCAACAAATAATTTGCAAGACACCAGTCCCAGAAAGAAACTAAAATGGGAAACTATGATTAAAAACTGTTCTTTGCATGAGGTTACTGGGCCTATAGCTGGACAAGTCTCTCACTGCCCAAGGGGCTGAAAGGCATTTTCTATGTAAAGGATGCAGTGTCTGGGAAGGAGTTCAGGCCACAGTGACTGTCAGAAAGCTCGGGTTACAGCAAAACCTTCAAAGTCATTTCTAGAATATAATCAAAGCTCTCCTCTGCACAGAGTCAGAGTGGTGGCAAGTTCCTGGAACTGAATTTTTTTGCTGAGTTCAGCATTAAACAATCTCTGCAAAAGCTCAGATAAGCTAGACTGAATAAACAAGCAGCAAAGTAAATTTTCCCATGGAGTTTCAACCACAGCCAAATGCATTGTGCTGTTTCAACCAAAAAAACTGTGCATATACCTAAGTCTACCCTCCACTGCCAAAAAAACTATACATAGTTGGCCAACTTTCTAGAATTCTCTTAGTTTTGATAATGTTAAAAGCAATGACAGTGAGGCTTCTTTTCCTCAAATACATTATAAGTCTACAACAAGCACGTAGTATTTTCATAAAAATTATCTATATTCCTACAAACTGTGTTCTCTCTACTGATGTTAAAAAAAATTGAGTGGGGCTTCCCTGGTGGCGCAGTGGTTGAGAGTCCGCCTGCCGATGCAGGGAACACGGGTTCGTGCCCCGGTCCGGGAAGATCCCACATGCCGCAGAGCGGCTGGGCCCGTGAGCCATGGCCGCTGAGCCTGCACGTCCGGAGCCTGTGCTCCGCAACGGGAGAGGCCGCAACAGTGAGAGGCCCACGTAATTGAAAAAAAAAAAAAATTGAGTGTTTAGTTGGCATCTATCCTGATTACCCCCGGTCCAAAGTATACAAGAGTAAAAAGTGAGAGATTTCCAAAAGCTTTTTGTTAAGGCACAAGCCCTATTTTAAAAAACAAATCCTTAAAAGGTTCTGTGGGAACAGAATTTCAATGAGAATTTCATATATTCAAGTTTATGCTTATGAAGCAATAAAAATGTTTAATTAAAATTTACACATTTGTTTTGAAAATAAAATACTAATTTTAGATTTTGTGCTTATCTTTCGCTGTTACTACTTGTACAGATGTCCTTCTACTAAAATGTATTTGGGGTATTTGATAGACCTCTACCAGGCTTCTCAGGGTATCCTTTCTCAAAGCACCCACAGAGAGAAAAGCCAAAGTCACAGACAGAGGAAACTCCTCTAAAGGCAGTTATTCATTTCCTGAGCTAACCCACTTCCTTCTTCAGACATTTTCTTCTCTTCATCAATGTGTGTTTTTGAAATTAGCATCAAAGGCTTCTTGCAAAATATACTTCTGGGTCTGGGGCCTGGAATCCGGGCAAATGCCAATGGCTGTGTCATTTCTAATATCATCACTGCAGTGATACAAGATTAGAATCTCAAATGAAGTGTCACTTCAGTAGTACAGAAGGCTCCCTGCAATGTTAAACTGATGTTTTAGCAAAAGAATCCAGATCATTACGAGGTAGAGCCATGTTTAGAGAAAATAATTGTCACCAAAGTGAAAAACTGAACGCTACTCCACTATGAAAAATTATAGCAGCTTCCATAATAAGGAAATCAATTTTTTAATCTTTTAAACCTTAAGCAAACTTTAATGAGTTGCTGGGTTTCTTCATATTAAGGCCAACATTGGAGAGAAAATTGAAAGTCTCATAATTATTAAAGTTTATATATTTTATTAGAAATGTGTCTCCTCAATGACTGTTGTCTTCACTTTAATCAAAGCAGATATAGAAGGCTGAACAGAAGTTTGGCTACTATGCCAACTGGATCCCCCAAGACACTGAGAATCTCCCGACCTCCACACGATTTCCATCCCAGACCCCCTAAAGAAGGGGAGGGGCTTAGGGAGCCCTACTTTGTCATGTACCATCAACAAAATACACTGTATCCAGAAAAAAAAAAAAAAAGAAAGAAAGAAAATTTGGCTACTATGATTCTTCTGTGCTAATAATACAAAATGTTATTTAAAAAATCAAATCAGTCTTTACCTAAATATAAATATAAAAAGGTTTATTTATTTACCAGCAAAGAGTGATACCACAAAACAAAGGAAATAAAGTCTCTTAAAATGTTTATTTTTGTCAGAATAGCTGACGATTTTCTATTAAGTCTTTCAGTTTATTATTATAATAAGCATTCCCCCCTTGAAAAATCCATTCAAAATATCTCAATCCTTGAGGTAAAGAACTTTAAAAAAAAAAATCCCGATTTTTTTTAAAGAAAAAATTTCTTAAAATTCTTTTAAGCTTGATAAATAGAAATAATCTCTTCTTGTTCTACTCTGGTGAACAAAAATGTACTTTATACAGCAAAATATCCAGTCACTTATTGGCAAACTGAAGGTGAGACCTATTCATTTACATGTTTTATTCAAACAGTGCAATACTGCCACGTTCATATAGACTTTTTTTTTCTTTTCTTACAGTTACCAACACTCTTCTGGCAAAGACAAGGTTTTGAAATGGCAAAAGCAACACAAGTTTTAGATCTCAAAGCTCTGGAAAGGAATTAATCTGAGTCTTCATCATCAAGATAGTCCTCGGCATTGCTTAATGTTCGGACTGCATCTAAAAGGAATGGGGGAAAAGCAAAACAGAGAAATTACAAATGGCTCAGATTTTGTTTTCATTTTCAAAGCTCCTGACAATTCAAAACACTGTAATCTTCCCTCAGACCTACGGGTTGTATTTTCTCCAAGGATATTTTTCTACTTTTGCTTTCCAGTCTAACTGATTAGTTTCTGTTGCCACAGAGGCTGACAAATACATATGTCTGCATGTTACCTAGACATGCAGAAAAGTAAAGCACATGGTGCTGAGGTACCATTAGTCTATCTTAAACAAAATACGACAGCCACATGCACCATGACCAATGTGGAACACACCAGAAGCCCGTCCACCCTGACAACTGTGCATCCAACCTCCTTTCCCAATGACAAGTGCACAGGTGGCTTCAGTCAGTCGACAACCTGTGGCCTTACCTGAGGGCAAGGTCACTGGGTAGAAAGATAACTAATGAGGGGGGGAAAAGGAAAAGAAAAAGAAAGAGAATGAAAACACAAAAGCTTCAGTTTCATTTTAGAAAACATTGATAAAGTATACTCAGAAGCAAAAGAAACTGAATTGAAAAATAAAAGTTTTAAAATAGAAAGAGCTGAACCCCATCAAATGTTAAGTCAACCTTAAACAGAGTTCAAAAGGAAGACATCTGATCTTTAACTGTTCACCTGTCCAGTCAAATTCAAACTGTCTCATCAAATTCCTATAGCAACAGGTTACACGAGGTATAGTTTTAAGGGGAAAACTGAAATGCAGTATAAGCACATTGTTAGAGCTCAATAAATGTATGTTATATATAGCACCCAGAACATGGTCTCTAAATACTATAAGCCCATGCTCATTGGAGATATGACTGATTCCAAGTCTGGGGAAGAAACTGTAAAAGAGAGACCTGAAACCTCTTGTTATGCCATAAAACAAGGATCCTAGCAAAGACAGCATCATTTTAAAAGGGTTCAGGATCCAACCAGAAGAGGCCTCCACTAGCCAAAGATAGGCTACCAGTAAGGAAACTATGCTGGATTAAAACACAGCAAATATTTCAACACACACCAAAGAGAATTCATTGGCCCCCTTCGAAAAATAACAGGGAACCAGCAGGTTATTTTGAAAACTCTTAAAAGGTAAATAAAAATCAAGGCTTTATTCTGCCCCTGATATACAAACTACTGCTCGAGTAACCAAAGAGTTGATAAGGGGAAATTTTTCTTTATAGAATGTTCCAACTAATAACCAAGAAAGGAGTGACAAAATTAGAATATCACCATTTTGCAACCATTAGTGAAATAATGAATCTAGACAATGATCATCTATGGATGCTAACATTGCAGGACAAGTGACAAACAGATACTATGCGCCTCTGATAGAAGAACACAATTTTCTTTATGAAGTATTCTTCCCTCTATCCCTAAAATAGATAGATAGATACATAGGTAGATAGATAGATCGATAGATGATAGATAGAATCCAAATCTAATCAAACCTCTAGATGTAACACCAATTGACAAAAATACAGAGGACAGAGGAGCATGACAACACCATGGGAATGCATGCATGCAATGTCTACACTGGGAAATTCAGGGAAATTGGTCCAGTTTCTTTAACAAATAAACTGCAAGGCTAAACAAAGAGGAAAAGGAGAGGGAAAGGAAACATTAATTGAAAAACAAAGAAACAAGAGACATAGCTATCAGTTTGGACCCTACTTAAAAAAACATAAATAAATAAGCAAAGAATAAAAAACATGTAAGAGAAAATGGTAAATTTAGACCATCACAAGACGTTTGATGATACTGTAGTTTTTTTTAAGTCTTCATAGGTTTAGAAAAATGATTAATGAAAAAAAAAGGAAGGGGCAGGGGAGAGGGCAGGGATATAGAAACCGATTTATCTTATACAAGAGAGAAAGAAAGGTAAAAGAACAAGTGGCTTTACGCAGAACAGAGGTGGCCTTCAACGACTTCAGCTTCCAAACTATTAGAAGTCTCCGGGTTGACTGTACTCTTCTCCATTCTCCTTAAGAGGAGTTCTGGAGACCTGGGAGGAAGGTATTTTGTTCTGTTCCATACACACCCACAAACTTCAGGACTGGCCATGAACTTGGTAAAAGTAGCCTTTTAAGCTAAAGACAAAAAGACAAATAGCAAAGCTCTTCCCCTTTCTACTTTGCTACTACAAACCTGTGTTTTTCAATATTGGAGATATTCCTTGTCCTTCAATGGTTACTTTGGCACTTTGCTTTAAGCAAGAGGAAGATGACTGGCCACGGTGCAAATTCTGACCAAATAAAGTGAGAGCCAGGCAAATAAACTTCTCCTTCCTTCCTTCTGTGGACTGCTCTGAAGCACAGTTTCTCTGGAAACTTCTCATATGGCCAAGTGCTGATAATGAGCGGTATCTTCATAGCCCGTCTTGGGGCATGACTATCATGGTAATGTATCCCCTAGCAGTGCTTCTCAGCCTCCCCTACCTCACTTCCATATTTTTTCTCATTCTCACTGCCCTGGATTTACATGTTCCAAAGCACCAGAACTTAGATAGACAAACAAACAAATAAATAAACAAACGGTGGAGGGATAAACACAATAACATGTAAAATCTCATAGACGTGTTACGTGAAAGAAGTTAGACACCAAAAAGCACACACTGTTTGATTCCATTTATATCAAGTTTGAAAACAGGCAAAACTAATCTATGGTGAGAGAAGGAGAGGATTCTGAGGGAGGCTTCTGTTGTGTGGGAAATGTCCTCTATCATCTGGGTTATGGTTAATAAGTTTAAGCACAGTGGGAATCCCCTGGCGGTCTAGTGGTTAGGACCCTGCACTTCCACTGCAGGGGGCCCAGGTTCAATCCCTGGTTGGGGAACTAAGATCCTGCATGCCGTGTGGCACGGCCGGAAAAAAAGGTTAATTTCATTGTGGATTAAATCAGGTTAATGAATTTAAAAAAAAGTGTAAGCACAGTAAAAAAAAAAATCATCAAGATGTACACTTAAGATTTATGTACTTTACTTAATGTAAATTATACCCTAGTTTTTAAAAATTGGAAAAAGAACTGAAAGGTTCAATCCTCAAGTATGCCTTGACCCCACCCTATATCCTAAAGTTACCCTTCATGGTAACTGTAACATGTAAATTATTTTGTCCTTATAAGAAATTCAAGATGTGTTTTTTTTTGTTTTTTTTGTTGTTGTTGTTTGTTTGTTTGTTTTTTTGCTGTACGCGGGCCTCTCACCGTTGTGGCCTCTCCGGCTGCGGAGCACAGGCTCCGGACGCGCAGGCTCAGCGGCCATGGCTCACGGGCCCAGCCGCTCCGCGGCATGTGGGATCTTCCCGGACCGGGGCACGAACCCACGTCCCCTGCATCAGCAGGCGGACCCTCAACCACTGCGCCACCAGGGAAGCCCTCAAGATGTGCTTTTAAAAGTGGACCACGATGTCAGAATATACCTCCTCTGGCTTAGAGCTCATGCTGGCAATTTGCTATATGGCCAAATATTCAAACTCTCATTCCAACGAGGATCAAAATACAAATTAAAATTTTTTAAACTGGATAATTGGGCAAATGAAGAAAAAGAAAACAGAGAAAAAGGTAACATGAAAAATGAAATACGAAGATGCATTTCTTGGCTCTGTGTGCCAGGCCCCAAGATTAATTACCTCATTACTGAAATCAGTAGAGCACAAATTTAGGAAGGTAAACTAAAGAAACTTGGAGTAAACAGAGAAACAGAACACCAACGTCCCTGCCCTTTTCTACAAAGACTACAGAAAAATGAGGAGAAAAAGAGAAAAGTTTGCCACCTGCCTCTTCCAGCTCCAGTTGTTCATGTGGAGGCTTCTGGGTGTAGCTCTCTGGGGTCTGAGCAGGTGTGATATTTTCATTGTCTGTCACCATCAAACTCATAGTGTGCATGAGACCCTGATAACCGTTAGCTCATAAGAAACCTTACTCCTCAGTCAGGATGTTTTGGAGGTGCCCATATAGCGGCAGGAAGTCAGTGGCAGAGAAAGGAAATTAGGTCATAGTCCTTCTTCCTGACCCAACCAAGGCAGCAGGGCGTGAGAGGTCCACCTCAAGTAAAAGTGTTTCAACCACATGGCTGCAAATACGGCTTCTCAGTCAAAATGTAGCTAGGGAGCACCACTCAGCTGGTAAACACTTTCTCACTCATTTGGTAGACCCTATACACATCTATGCATGAGTAATTACTTTAAAGAAAGACTTGCTCTGCCAGCAAACATTCATGGCTTAAATAAGAAGTCCCTAACTGCTTAATAGTTTACATTATACCTGAACTGAGGTTAAATAAGAATCTGGAACAAACACTTATCTGAAATAAGGGACAAACGGAACAATGGATTTGTGAGAATTATGATGGGAATTTGATGATAGGTAAGGAAGATGATTCTGGGAAGTTCCCTTGGTAAGCCACAAAGAGAGGGGGGCTGTTTGCTTTCTTTAATTGACTAAAGCAGGAAACCAGGGGACTGATATACTTTGCTGCTTATGCTAGAAATGGAATATGGGACAGCATAATATTGACTCTTCTCATAAATCAAGGGATACCTGAGGGAGAAATAAGTTTTCCAAGGGTTCAAACATTAATGGGAATTTGATTCAAATGATAGAAACAGAAATGAGCATCTCATTACCCAAGTTGGAGAACTCTGAAAATAATAATACCCTAAGGATAAAATGAAAACACATGCACTTAGCCTCTATAATGGAAATTTCTAAAAAGGTGTCTTGGTGATTCTCCACCAACATGAACCAGTCTAAACTTCAGACTCTAAAGCGATACTAAAAGAGTCCAGAATGATGAGTAGCAATGCAAAGACTTGCAAAAGGTGAATCCTCCATTATACTAGTTCCTTTCTAGAAAACGGCAGTAAAAATGTATCCATTACAGGCTTATACTTCAAAGTGGAATTAAAGTGCCAAACAGGAGATAATTAAGTAGAATAAGGCTTGAGAAGTGAGAAAAAAGAGATCAAATGTTCCCTCCAACCAAGCATCTTCCACCTTTCTTTTTTTCTACCTCTCTGGGTTTCTCATGGGCCAGGAGACTGATGATAAATCAAAGAGGGACAGAGGAGAGGTGGCAGAGGAGAGGTGGCAGAGTTCACACCCCGCCACTCCCAGTACTCCTTTCTGGAATCACCATGTTAGAATGAATCTAGGGGAGCACATTCAGCAGGCTATATACTGAGAAGTCTAATCAACAGCCAATCTCTGAATAGTAATCACGAACAGTGCAAATGTGTTTAACACCTCTATTTCCTTTAACACCTTTTCAAAACCACCACACAAACTCTTCATTTTTATAGAATTGCATGTGAACTTTTCAAACCTCTTCTCCTACATCAATAGATATTATCTTTAAGAATATACACTCTATCTTCAGACTTCCCTGGTGGCGCAGTGGTTAAGAATCCACCTGCCAATGCAGGGGACACGGGTTCGATCCCCGGTCTGGGAAGATCCCACATGCCGCGGAGCGACGAAGCCCGTGCGCCACAACTACTGAGCCTGCGCTCTACAGCCCGCGAGCCACCAGCTACTGAGCCTGTGTACCACAACTACTGAAGCCCACGCATCTAGAGCCCGTGCTCCACAACAAGAGAAGCCACCGCAATGAGAAGCCCGTGCACCGCAACGAAGAGCAGCCCCCACTCGCCGCAACTAGAGAAAGCTTGTGCGCAGCAACAAAGACCCAACACAGCCAAAAATAAATTAATTTTTAAAAAAAGAATATACACTCTTATCTTTAAAAAACCACGCATAGAACTGTGAAGAGATACCGATACATTTACAAAGTCTAGAATAATTTTGATTACAAAATTTTGATTACAAATAATTTTGATACCCTCATTTAAAATAGAAACAAAATATAATCATAAAGCTCTTGAATGCATAATTAAAAAATATTTAGTGATAACCAGTCATAAAAACAAATCTGAAATGAGAATATGGAAACAATGGTTCTCTGATAAGGACTGTAATGGAAAGCAAAGTAATTAGAACTTGATTGCAAGGAATAAAAGAAACATACTAATCATAGCAAAAAATCGATGTCTCTTCAAATTTGTTTGCATAAAGGTATTCTTCCATGTTGAAGTTCTGATTCAGACCAAGGATGTAAAATCTAACTTCAGAATCACCTGAAGAATTTACCAAGAAAAAATCTTCCCTAATATTAAATCGATAACTCTTAGTCATGATGGCATCAGGAGGAAGAAGGATTAAAATCAAGTACCTGTTCCCTGTTTCTTTTTCAGGAGAGACGCACAGGCAGCATTAGTAGCCATGTCCAGGGCCAGCTTCTTCTCATTGTTTCTTAAGTCTGTTCTAGCACCTTCCCCAACACAAGAAAGTAAATTAGGTGTTTTGAAGACTCTATAGTAGCAGCCAAACCTTTTTTTTTTTTTTTAGTTTCTTTTTTCTCTTTTTCTTTTCTTTCTTCCAGTTATATTGAGATATAATTGACACACAACACTGTATAAGTTTAAGGTGTACAGATAATGATTTGACTTACGAACATCATGAAATGATTATCACAGTAAGTTTAGTAAACATCCATCATCCCATATAGATACAAAATTAAAAGAATATAAAATTTTTTTTTCCTTGTAATGAGAACTCTTAGGATTTACTCTCTTAACAACTTTCTTATATAACAAACAGTAGTGTTAATTATATAGCAGCCAATCCTCTTTCCATCAAAACTAATCACTTTTGGCAGAACTAACTAGAGAACCATTCTGGCCCCGAACTAGGCTCTTTCCAAACAGTAAAACTTTCTCAAAACAGTAATAACATATTTGGCAGCTTTAATCAGGGAGCTTATTGCTGCACCTGTAATAATTATACACAATTAAAATATAGCCTTCCTTTCGAGTCCCTATAGAATTGCATGTGAACTTTTCAGTGAGGAGTTGACTGTCCCTGTGGACAGTAAATCAGTTAGACTCAACGTGCCTTGGCACGCGTTTTTGGAGATTAAATTCAATACACCCTTTGCCTCTTCTTTTCAAGAAGGTCTTTAGAAAAGACCATGTAAGTTGAGCTTGAGGAGATTAATATTTATCTTAAGTATACTCTCATGCTTATTAGCAGAATTAGTAACACTAAAATCTAGAGGCAATCCATTGTTCCCACAGCCCATCTTCTACTCCCTTTTTTCCTTGTCTTTATTATGTGATAAATTACATCAGAATTCATAAATCTTTCTCATTGTCAAAGATTCAAAAATACAGATGTATGCTGAACAAAAGCTTATGTCTCATTTCAGCCTGCAACTAACCCCTTCCTTCCCCATCTTCTACCTTCCCCAGAGGTGACCATTCCCAACAAGTGGGCATCAGTTCCCATCTCCCTTATGTGCAAGAATGCATTCACAGACATATGTGGACATATACACAAAATCATACTCCATGTATTAGTCTGTAATTTGATTTTTTTTTTGCCAATGATATTTTCCTTTTTTTTAGTTGATGTACAATATTTATAAGTTTCAGGTATATAACATAGGGGTTCACAATTTTTAAAGGTTATATTTCATTTATAATTGTCACAAAATATTGGCTATATTCCCTGTGTTGTACCATGTATCCTTGTAGCTTATTTATTTTATACACAGTAGTTTGTACCTCTTAATCCCCTACCCCTATCTTACCCCTTTCCCTCCCTCTCCTCCCTGGTAACCACCAGTTTTGATTTTTTTAACTTAATAATATATTATCGTATTCATTCCTTAGTAGTACACATACGTATAACCCAATCTATTTAAATATTTATAATTATTCCATTTTGTGGGTATTCCAAAATTTATTTAACCACTCCTCTATTGAGGGGTGTTTAGGCTTTTCCTAATTTTCATTATCACAAACAATGCTGCCGTGAACCTCCTTGAACAACATCTTTGTTTATATGCATTTCTGAAGGATGGTTTCCTAGAAGTGGTGCTGAAATGTAAGGATATGTATGTTTTCATTCTGCTAGCTACTGTTAGACTGCCTGCCAAGAAGGCTTACCAATTTACACTCTCTGCCACAGTGTTTGAGAGTGCCATTTTCTCTACAACCACATCCTCGTCAGTAAACAAAATATAAATGTCCTAAAACTCAAAGGCACAAAAATACTGTCAAGAAAAGAATAGTATGTTTAATTAGGAATACGGTGACCATGTGTGAAAATCTCTCATGAACAGATTTAGATATCCACAGCTGGGGTTATAGGGAAAACCTCATTCTCTCGCTGTACTACAGGTCAAACATCCTGCAGGTTCATAGTTCTGTGACTGATCATACCTTACTTTACACTTGAGAACTCACATACATGATTTCTGTCAGGATGGGAAATGTTCAGAGACAGGATGCTAGAGAAGAAACTCAACCATTTCCTGTGTCCCTCTCAACCAGCGCTGCCCAGAAGAAAATTATGTGAGCCATAGACGTAATTTAAATTTTTCTAGTGGCTACGTTTTCAAAATGTGAAATTCATTTTAAGAATATATTTCATTTCACCCAGTATATCCAAAGTGTTATCACTTCATCATGTAACCAATATGAAAATTACTGTGCTACTTCACTCTTTTTGTTTCTACTAAGTATTCAAAATCTGGTATTCATCTTACACTTACAGCACATCTCAATTCAGACTAGCCTCCTTTCAAGGGCTCAGTAGCACGTGTGGTTAGTGGCTGCCATAGCAGACAGTGCAGATGTTGGCATACCTCTGGGGGGCACTACAGTGGTCCTCAAGGTGTCTGATCTTTTGCACCTGGAGTTTACATCATCAACATCCTTTAAATCAAAAACATTTCCTCTCATATAACCCACAACATTGCTCCAAGGATCCCTAATGATACTGCATCCATGTGACATGTAGGCTGGGGATTCAAGCATCCTATATTACAGCCTTCTAGACCAGGGTGCAGTACGGGGTGATATCCCTGGCCTTCTATAAGGGTTAACTAATATTTGTGGGACAAACAGATGAATGGATGGTAAGTCCATAATTTCACTGGTGCTTCTGACTTGTGTAAAAACAGGGAATCAACGTATCTTCTTGTTTTCTGTACATCTAGCATCTGCTCAGCTCAAAGCAGGACATCGCAGCCACAGCATTCCTTCTTATCTATCAAGCTTTCCTGTGAGAACAGGGGCCTCAGCAACTTCATCCATACAGCTTTCTTAGAGAGCTCTCCTCTGTATGTGTGCATGCACATGTGTGCGCATGCGCACACACACACACACACACACACACACACACACACACACACACACACACACCTTCTTTCTGAGGCCCTTTAATCCTGCAGAAATGTACAATAAATTCTTACTGAGGGTAATATATGTGATTTTAAAGCTTACCAAGCTTTTGAGTTAAAATTAAAAGCTTACACAAATCACCTCAATTTTATCTTATGATAACAACTCCGTGATGCAGACAGAGTAGAGACCACAATTCCAGTTTTAAAATAAGAATCCTATTGTTTTCCCTACTATTTCAAGTGGTAAAAGTGGACGTAGCCTATTTTTCAGGGTAAGCAAAGACCAGAAAAACTAAGCACACTTTACCTTTTGCCAGAAGCAACTGGACAATATCTGCATAACCCTTCCAGGCAGCAGCATGCAAAGCTGTGTCTCCCAACTTGTTCTATGGTGATATAACAAGAGAAAGCAGCATTTTAAAAAGAGAGTGTGGATTGAAACCGTGCATGAATTTAGGTTTACTCTAACCTAAGTAAATCTAAAATGAGAACGAAGTTATAAAATCATATAAAATTCCAAAGAGGGAAAGGAGACTCAAAAGATGAGAGGTGAGTCATTTGGGGAAAGGGAATGGGATGGAAGAGGAGAAGTGGAAGTGCACAAGTGGAAGTGCAGATGCCTGCAGAGGGAGACGCCAGGAGGAAACAAGCAGATTTGTCTCCGCAGAAACCAGCATGAATTAGGAACTGGAGATGCCTGGAGACACGAGAGCAGGAATGAGGCATGGGAGTGAAACCAAGAGTACTGGGTGAAAGTGTTTCTCCGGAGTAATTAGAACCCCAGAACCCCAGATCACCTTCCTTTCTCCCTGCTGCCAGATGACCCAGTACACATGGTAGAATTACCCTGTTGAGAAATTAACCAGATAGCTTCCAAGCTCATGGAACTTGCAGGCACAAGAGAAGGTGGCAATTAGGCTAGGAACTAAAAGCAGGGGGCTAGCTGAAAAACCTGCAAACTGAGCAGTAAGACCCCTCTCCCAGCTGCCTTTACCTACCCCAGTGCCCCAGTGTGTACAGTCTAGCATCTACGCCCAGGGAGGAGGCTGGAGAATACTTTTCTGGGAGAGCTGAACAGTCCCAATGCAGGGGAGGAAGGGAATATTTTAACTGGCATCTGGGTATAAGCCAGCAGAACATCCAGGACCTCACCACTTCACCCTACGGAGGAAACCACCAGTCAATAAGCCCCACAAGCACACAGTGCTTTCAGTCACACTCAAACATGAATGGACAGACAAAGGTACTGTATATTTGAGGACAGCCTCCAATATCCAAAGAAAGATCAAAACAAAGCTAATGGATCTCAGAGGAAAAAGACACAGTGTAGTGAATAGCAGAAAATGTTTTAAAATATGTATATAATTAATATATCAGAGATATAATATGACATTATGTTAGGAAATGACAAAAAGATGCTATGTAAAAGTAAAAATAAGAGTAAAAGGAGGAGCTTGTGGTAGAAAGAATTCTAAGACAGCCCTCAAGCTCCCTGCCCCCTGGGATACACCTCCCTGTATAATTTCCTCCCCTTGAGAGTGAGTGAGACCGGTGAATATAACAGGATATCATGCCCATATTTTCTAATCAGTTGATGTTTACCCTGGGTGGACCTGACCTAGTCAGGTGGGCCCTTATAAGGAAAGGCATAGCACCAGCAACACAATCTCCTGCTGGCCTTGAGGAAGAAAGCAAACAGCCATGTTGTGAACTGTCCATCAGGAGGGGTGGTCTCTAAAAGTTGAGGGCCTCAGTACCATAGGTGCAAGGAACACAATTCTCCCAGCAACATGAATGAACTTGGAATAGGACTCGAGCTCCACATGAGAACCCCACTCCAGACAATACCTTGATTCCCACTTGTGAGACCCTGAGCAGGAAACCCAGCTACGCCACCCAGAATTCTCACCTACAGAAAGCATAAGGTAAATGGGTATATTTTAAGTTGCTAAATACGTGGCAATTTGTCACACAGCAACAGAGATCTAATACAATGCTCTGGGGAATTAAAAAGGCGACCAAAATAAAACACAAAGATGAGAAAACCTCTGAGGAAAACTAAGAAAATTAGAGGCTCAATCTGAGAGGTCCCACATAGCTACTAATGGGCATTCCAGAACCAAAGAGCAAAGGAAACAGATAAAAATATATAAGAAATAATACAAGATATTTTTCCAGGCTGAAAGAGTTCACTACCATTTTCAGGCAAAGACCCATTCTAAAAGCACATCATTGTGAAAGTTTGGAATACCATGGATAGAGTAAAATTCTAATCATGAGAAAACGCAGGGAATTTCCTGGCTGCCCAGTGGTTAGGACTCTGCACTTTCACTGCTGAGGGCCCAGGGGCCTGGGTTCAATCCCTGGTCAGGGAACCAAGATCCTATAAGCCTCGCAGCACGGCCAAATAAAATAGGGAAAAAGCAGTTAATACACAAAGAATGGGACTCAAAAAGGCATCAAACCTCTCAAAAGCAACCCTGGAAACTAGAATACCATGGAGCCATGCCTGTAAAATTCTGAGGGAAGTCATTTTCAACCCAGAATTCTATCAGCCAAATAGTCAAGCCCAAGCTCCCCTTTCTCAGGAATTTACTTGAAGGTATTCTTCAACAAATGGAAGACAGAGGATCCAGAAAAGTGAGGACACAATACAGGAGAGAGGTGAAGCGTTTCCCAGGAAGACAGCAAAGGGCAGTAGAGACCAAGTTGCTCCGATCAGAGAATGAAGATGGAAGGCTTCAGTATGATTCCAGGAAGAAAAGAAAGAAAGCAATTATCTTATACAATTTAGAAAAGTATATCAAGAGAGTATAAAACAGTGTCGAGGTCTTTGTGAAATACAAAAAAAAAAAAAGCACTAAATAAAAGTCAATAAATACAGAAACAAAAAAGTTACACAAGCAGTGAATGATATTTAAATAGCCATAATACCATAAGCATTATATAGTAATATAAGCAAAAACTATGCTATGTATGAAACATTAGGAGGACCGGAGGAGGAAAGATTGGGCGCTGGGTGCTGGAAGATGACAGCTGGGCGGTTGACAAGCGTAAACCTTCACCTACCAGATAGGATACCAAAATACTTTATGAAGATGATGAATTATTAGACAGCTCCACAAGCATATTCCTTAGTAACATGAAGGTAAGAGGAAAGCACTAAAAGCTGAAAGTGATATACGAGGAGGAGTATGGCAGGAATTGGGGGCTTTATGCAATTTGGACTTTAATCATAATTTTTTAACTATGTGCTTGTTGTATTTTGATTAAAAGTTTTATGAAAAATAATAAATGGGAAAAGGTGAGTTCCAAGACACCAAGACAGGATTTTACACACACATAAGCTGTACCAGGAGAGCAAGGTAGGTGGGTTAAATGGCTTCTGCATAAGCAATCTCACCTGTTGGTTCAGTTCAATGTTTGGTTGAGTAAATAGCACTTCCACTATATCTGAAATTCAAATAGAAAAGATTTTTTAAAGAAGGAGACTAAAAGTCTGACAAAACTCAGCATAATAATTTTAAAAGAGAGGATTCTTTTTAGAAGAATCATCAAGAAAATCGTTATAACAAAGTTTTCAACATTTATGTAAATAGAAGACCTAAGACTATAAAAGGTAGAATTACTCAGGGAAAATTTTTTTCTAATATTTTGCCTTTTGTATTTTCACATGACATCTATGATAGGAATATTTTTACATTTGCTGGGGCACTTAATATTCATACCACTAATTTGTGTTTAAATTTTCCTTTGGCCACGCTATTTAATTTGTTGGATTCTTTGTTTCTCATTACTGTTGGGATCATTTTCTGTGTGTTGTAGAGAGAGGGAGAAAGAGAGTGGGTGTGGTAGATTCTCAGCCAGGCTGAAATACATCTAGAAATTCCATTTGTCATTATTATTGATTATAATAGAGGAAGTTATCAACTGAATCACCAACTCAAGCAAATGCTGTCTCTTTCCTAAATCTTAAGCTTAGAATGTAAATCATAAAAGCTTCCTGGGAGGGCTTCCCTGGTGGCGCAGTGGTTGAGAGTCCGCCTGCTGATGCAGGGGACACAGGTTCGTGCCCCAGTCTGGGAAGATCCCACATGCTGCGTAGTGGCTGCGCCTGTGAGCCATGGCTGCTGAGCCTGCGCGTCCAGAGCCTGTGCTCCGCAATGGGAGAGGCCACAACAGTGAGAGGCCCGCGTACCGAAAAAAAAAAAAAAAGCTTCCTGGGAAAAACTAAGTCAGAGGAATCAATTCTGGTCCTTTCTTCTGTGAGATTAGACAGTGGGGGTTGTTTTTATATTACTGTTGCTTTCCTGTTTTCTCAGACCTTTGCAAGTCTGAGAGAGGAAAGGAAGCTTCCACTCCTTCAAGTGAAAAGGTCTGTGTAGTGAGGCTGGCCAATCACATTCTACCTACTGTTTTACAGAGCTTCCAGGGACTGGGCTTTTGGCTGACATTCTGAAAAATTTGAAAAGAATACCAATTTTTTTTCATTTGTGTAACTCTGGCTCCCCTAGATGAAGCACATTTTCAGTAGCACAGATATTTATGATAACAAACAAAATGTAATACCTTTGTGACCCCCGTGACAAGCCCAGTACAAGGCGGTGCTTCCAGCTTTGTCCAAGCCATTAACACCTACTCGGTTGTCCAAACACTCTCTCAACCAACTCAAGTTGCCTGAAAACATTTTACATTTATAAAAACACATGAAAAAGGGTTTTAGTTTTTTTCGTTTTGCTTTTCAATCAATTTCATCCTGCATAAATTCGCATTTGCAAAGGATTAATCAGTAAGTCTGAAATTAAAACCTGCCCCATAACGCATTCTCTATGGTACAGTTTGACTTCCAGTTTATTAATGGAAAGCATTAACATCAATTTTTAATGGTAGGTTAATGGGAAGAGTTGCCTAAATGGGTCCATTTAAGGTATTTTTACTCTGTAAAAAAAGCTTTTTTTTCCTTTGTGAAATCCTGGAACTTCGGGAAAAAAATTCAAACCTAAGAACAAGCAGATACTACTCATATTCATATTTAAAATGCATTTTCAGTTCCTATAAGAAAAGAAAAACTAAATAACCTACTCAAAGCTGCTGCTCTTATATGTTAAAGTATAACTATTCATTTAATATCCTGTGGCTAATGCCCTAAATATCTAGTTTACAAAGAATTTTTTAAATGTCAATTTAGTAGTTCTACTTATGCACAATCCTAAACCAATAATTTCCTTTTGCACATTCAGATTTCAGAAATATCTACAATTAAATGAAAGAGAGCTTACTGTGGCCTTATAAAAAATTCCCCACGATCTACAGCAGGGTTTCTCAACAGTGGCCCTACTGACATCTGGCGCTGGAGGGTTCTTTGTTATGGGGGCTGTACTGCACGATGTTTAGCAACATCCCCAGCCTCTACGCAAAAGGTGCCAGCATCCCCCCAGTTATGACAGTCAAAATGCCTCCAGAGGACTTCCCTGGTGGCGCAGTGGTTGAGAGTCCGCCTGCCGATGCAGGGTACACGGGTTCGTGCCCCGGTCCGGGAAGATCCCACATGCCGCGGAGCGGCTGGGCCCGTAAGCCATGGCCCCTGAGCCTGTGCGTCCGGAGCCTGTGCTCCACAACCGGAGAGGCCACAACAGTGAGAGGCCCGCGTTCCGCAAAATAACAAACAAACAAACAAACAAACAAACAAATGCCTCCAGATACTGCCAAATGTCCCAGGGTTTGCAGAGAGGAATTACCCTCTGTGGAGAGCCACTGATCTATGGAACAAAGCCCCACGTACAAGCCCCATCCCTGGTGCTTCCTTCCTCCCCAACCCCAACCTCACCATTCATACTTGCAATATACTAACACTCTCCCAGGTGCTGGACCCCTGAGAAGCCCCCACCCTCTGCCCTCCTGTTACTCATTCTGGCCTCTATAGCCTGTTTAACTGAAACACACTTCAACCGCTATACTTATCACACCATCTTGTAATGATCTGCTACACACATCTCTCCCCTGCCAGACTTTGAGCTCTGCGAGTCACAGAGCATGACTTTCCACTTGCAACTAAGCACAGGGCAGGTAAGACTCAAAAGTTATCTGTTGACTGACATTTTAAAAATTAAAATCACACATTTCTATAGAGTGAAAGAAGGCCAGAACAGAGATTGCCTCTGGGGGAGGCAAGGATTTAACTGGGAAGGGAACTTTCTGGGATGATAGAAATGTTCTGGATCTTGATCTGGGTGTTGGTTACACAGGTAAATGCATTTGTTAAAAGTCATCAAACTACATAATTAATATGTCTGTGTTTTACTGTACTGTTTATCTCAATCAAAAAGAATCAGACCTACCTCTTTTTGCAGCTTCATGCAATGGATTGTCAATGGATTCTGCCTGCTCAGCCACTAGATGGAAAAAAAAAAGATGCAAATCAATGTTGAGAGGGCCACCCAAAGGATTCCCTGAAGCCAGTTCAGTGTCCCAGCTTCAGAAGTGCCAGGACCTTCCACCATACAGCTTCCCTTACTTAATGTGAGTTTTAAAAAATGGCAGAAAATCAAAAGTGATGTTTTGTGCTTTGAAAGAAGCTGAATTATGTGTCAAAAGAAGCCAAGCTAAGACAATAACACAGCAATTAACTGGGAGTATAAACAGAAACAAACATAGCCATTAACTGGAAGTATAAATAGAAACAAACAGATCCAAGGTCTGCCAACCAGTTTGCTCAAATATTTCACCAACAAATTTAGTCAGGAAAGTGCAAAAGAAAGCATTTGAGGTTCCTTTTTACATTCTATAAAAACACCCTAGGGCTTCCCTGGTGGCACAGTGGTTGAGAGCCCGCCTGATGATGCAGGGGACACGGGTTTGTGCCCTGGTCTGGGAGGATCCCACATGCCGTGGAGCGGCTGGGCCCGTGAGCCATGGCTGCTGAGCCTGCACGTCCGGAGCCTGTGCTCCGCAACGGGAGAGGCCACAACAGTGAGAGGCCCGCATACCACACACACAAAAACAAACAAACAAAAAAAACACCCTGCTTTGAAGATGGCTAAAAATAATTGTCTCCCTTGTGTGTGTGGATATGAAGGGTGAGGTAAAGGAGAAATATTTTGCTTTCTATATTCAGAATGGGCAATCAGCATACCTGCCTGACCCTAAGGAAGGTGTATTCACTGCTGTCCTAGAATCAGTAGGAGTGACCACATGAAGACTGTTGTTCAAATGAGACTTCACACCCACCCCTCCCACCACAAAGGGCTGTAACTAGATACTCCCTTGGCTACCAGGGATCTAGCAACTGAGAAACATTTTGCACCCTCAGTCTATGACCAGCTGGAGAAGTTGTTTATTTGGGATTTCAAAGGTTAGAGGAGTGTAGAAATGCTTAGTCTTTTAAAATCCAGAATGATATGGCCCTTAGACCAGGTAAGTGGGGCCCATGTGTTGAGCCCCAGGTCTCACTCATTTCCCTCCCCCCACTTTCTCTCCTCCCCTCCACCTCCTCCCCTCCGCTCCCCTAGGAGCTCTGAATTGCCTTCCTTGAAATTTCTAAGTCCCCTTCCAGTGTTTGGAACTGGTGCCTGATGTCAGCCCTATTGGTCTAAGGAAGTATCTAATGCTAAAGTCCAAAGGAACCTTAGAAGTGATTTAAATCAAACCCTCTTGTTATACAGATGGAGAAACGGTCCCAGGGGCAGCAGTTAAGTACCCTAACTAAGGTCCCTTGCTGTTAGAAGTGGAAGAAGGATTAAAACCCAGGACCCTTGTTTATCAATCCTGTGCGCTTTTTACTTTACTCTGCTGATTTCTACGAAAGTCTGCTTTGTCCCCCTTCCAACTAGAAGTGCGTCTCACTGCTCAAGTGCCTCAAACTGCCCTAATGTTCATTTAATGAACATCACTGCCCCAAACATTAATTAACATAACAAGGCAAGGTTACTTCATCACAAAAGAAAGGGGGGCTAGTCTAAAAAAAACAAAGAAGAAAGAAAAGAAAAAGAAAAATGTCTAAGCGTTGAATAAAGTAAAACTATAAGTATTTCCCTGGAAACCTTAGGTTCTTTCAAGAATGTTACAATGCATTTTCTTAAGCCAAGGAGTCAAGTTCAAGTACATCCAGCATCCATGACCACTCTATTAAGAGGAGGCTCAGAGTAGAACATGCCCTAGGCTGGCAATGACTCCATCGATTTCTCAGCCACAGCAGGAAGCAGAAAGGCCTCAGGAATCAGATAACTGAAAATACACAAAGTACAGCCCAAGTAAAGCCACCGCTGCCATACTTACCATAGTTGCTTGGGATTAGTCCCGTCCTGCCTTTGGAGGTGCCTTTCCACCAATTGGTATCACTCTGGTGAAAGAAGAGTTAAATTAAGTGGGACCGAATCCAGTTTACATTCAGTCATTTTTAAAACCATGTGGCGCATATTGGCCTCCTTTTGGCCTTTTCAAAGGGTAGAGCAGTTGACACTTTTTGTTTTATTTTAGATAAAATACAACATACTTCCAATTCAAATGCAGAGTTACTGCTTTACCAAATGTCCATCAGCCCTGGTCACACTGATCAAGCTTCCTCACTCCCTAGTTATGGATGTCCATTCCCCTTATCATTAAATTACAAATATACACACATCTGCCTGCAAAAAATCAAAGACACTTCATCATAGAGACTCCACATTCAAACAAATCAAACAGAGATAATATGAAAGAGAAGGGGAAAAATTATGTTTGGTTTAGACTATCTGTAGGATTTTTTGGTCCAGAGTCTAATTTCTCTTACTCTCAAGATATGCATATATTTGCTTTTCTAAAGATCTCTTTATTTCACCTTTGCTTTTTTGGTAACTTTTTATCATAGAAAAATTCAAACCTATACCAAAGTAGAAGGAACCATATAAGGAACCTACACATACCCATTTCCTAACTGCATGAACTATTTACTCATGGCCAATACTGTTTCATGCATATCCTCACGTACAACCTCCCTCCCCTTCAGATTATCCTGAAATAAATTCTAGACACCATATTCTTTTATCTGTAAATATTTTAATACGAATCTCTGAAAGATAAGAACTTTTCCATAATAATAACACCATTATCATGTGTTATTTTGTTTGCTAGCTTAAAATTTTTTCAACAATAATTCCTTAATATCATCAAATATCTACAATACTCAAAATTTCCAGTATGTCTTATAATAAAGTCCATACAGTATGATTGATTGATTTGCCTCTTAAGTCTCTTTCAGTGTATAGTTTCCCCATTCATTTTTTTTTCACTCCTTCACAATAGACTTTTCATAGAAACTAGTTTGTTCCGAAGAGTTTGGAAGAGTCTGGATTTTCCTTGTTGTATCCCTTGTTATAAAAAAATGTGTTCCTCTGCTCCCTGTATTGCCTATAAATCGGTCATTAGTTCTAGAGGCTTAATTAGATTCAGATTCAATTTTTTAGCAAGACTATTTCATGTGTAGCATTGATTCTTCCATCAGGAGACACACAATGTCTCTCTTTTTGTAACATTAGTAACCACTGATGAGCATTATTTGGATCCATTATTTCATAAGGGTTGCAAATGGTGACAGGCTAATTCTATCATTCCTTCTTCATTTAAATAACTAGAATATTACTTTAAAGACGAACTTTCCCTCATCAACTCTCAGGTTACCCAGAGATAAAGTTCACGGAGAAAGGCACAATAAATACTGATTCTTTTCCTTTAGAGTTGTCAGAATAAATACTGATTCTTTTCCTTAAGAGTCATCAGAATAAAAAGTTGGTTCCCTAGCATTCTCTCAGGCTGACCAATGATTTTTGTTTTTAAGTATCATTAGGAGCTCATGAATTTAAATAGAGTAGATTTGTTTCAATCCTTGGAATTGTTGCCCTAACTGATTGCTCAAATTGTCCTATCTTTGACCAGTGGCAGCCTCTTCAATTTAGTTCTGTGTCTTTCCAGTGGGACCCTAGTAGTCTTTGGGAGTTTCCTTGCTTTCTAAGAACAAGATGTCCTGGGATTATCTTGTACCTTTCCTGCCCCCAACCTGGTACCAGACATTTCTCAAAGGAACTTTGTTCCTTTTAATGGGAAATAACATATTATTATTATTGGTCTTTTTTTTTTTTTTTTGGCCTTTTCAAAGGACAGAGCAGAAATCCTTTTGTTTATTTTATTTTAGATAATATACAACATACTTCCAATTCAAATGCAGAGCGACTTAACTTCATTGATCTTACATCTATCTGTACATCCTTTCTTGCAGGCTGAAACTGCCAGTTTTCTACATCATTGACTTAATGACTCATTTGCTCTAAACTGCAGTACACATGCATCAATCTCAGAATAACAATACCAACACTTCTCCAACATCATGATTAAAAACTGTTTATAATTTGGGGGTAGAAGTTCTTTTTGTTCTTCATATTATTCTACTAGAGATATTCAGTTGAAATGCTGAGTTTTAAAGTCACTTGGAATAGTTCCTCTCTGTGTGTCATGCCAAATACCTGGGGTACAACTAAGTTCATTTGATTCATTCTGCTTTTAATTTTTAGGGATTGCTTTTTATCATTTAATTTAATTTTATAACTATGCAAAAGTTTACATGATTCCAAAGACAGATCTCCAAAACAAGGTGTAATTTTTAAAAAGTCTATATTCCATCTATGTTTCCTCTACCCTTTTCCCTTTCCTTTCAGAGAAGAAACTACTTTTTAAAACTTTATGACTCCTCCTTTGACTTTTAATTTTAAATTGAGGAAAATATGTATATGTATATCCTCTCACCCTTTCTTACTTACATTAGCAAAGGCACACTATCCACATTTTTTTCACCTTGCTTTTGTTCACTTAAATTACTCCATAATATCATATAGAGATATTCCTCACTCCTTTTTATAGCTGCATAATACTGTTTGTAGATACAGCAAAGTTTATTGAACTATTTTCCTATTGATGGAGTAAGGGCTACTTCCAATCTTACGTTATTACAAATTATGCTCAGTGAGTGAAGTTGGGTATATGTATTTCTATACAGATATACATGTAAATAATGTACAATATTACAGCTATACAAAATAGTCTTATACATCTTTAGTTCATGTGTGGTATGACAAAATATTGGCTGGGCTTACCATGTCAGTAATGTAGATAATATCACCTTCTTCAAAGTACAATTCATCTGGCTAAAAAAAAAAAAAAATTAAGTTTTACTCCGTGTGATTTTTTCATGAATTAGAATTCAATGATGATGATAATTATACAAATTCCACATTCTAAAATCCTTATAGACAGCGTAGTTTTTATATACTTAAATCTGCACATAAACCATATAACATTATTGACAAGCTAACACATGCACAGAAATGTGAATTTTCCCACGATAAACTTCAAAGAATATAAGAAATAAGAATTCCTCCCCACACACCCACACACCTTATTTTCTTCCCCAATGAAAGCAAGGCATTTTTATACCAAAATAGAATATTAATAAAACTTTTTCATTGTAAAAATTTCAAAAGGTGATATATATTTTTTCATAAAAGGATAAATGTCTAGAACTAAAACCATGAAAAATAGCTAGAAGCTTGGCTCTCTCCTAAACTATTAGCCTTCAATCCTTAAACACTTTCATATCAACATCGCTCTCTACTTATTTTGAGAAAACCATTATCTTAACTCTTCATGTTCAGAGAGAATGAATATCTTATATACGAGAACAGTTAATACATAATTCAACCATTAATAAGACTAAAGAGGGCTTCCCTGGTGGCACAGTGGTTGAGAATCCACCTGCCGATGCAGGGGACACGGGTTCGTGCCCCGGTCCGGGAAGATCCCAAATGCCGCAGAGCGGCTGGGCCCGTGAGCCATGGTCGCTGAGCCTGTGCGTCTGGAGCCTGCACTCCGCAACGGGAGAGGCCACAGCAATGAGAGGCCCGCGTGCCACAAAAAAAAAAAAAAAAAAGACTAAAGAGCCGAAAGATATGAAGCAGTAACTCGTTCTAGATCTTAAGCAAGCTCTAAGGGGTTAATTAATTACACAGACAATACATGCTCTTATACCAGCCAAATGTCCTACAAACTCCCTGAATAAAGCCAGGCACTTTAATTAAATATTTTTTTCCCATCAGTAGATAACACTTATCAGCATGACTGTATGAGTAAATAAAATGTCTAGGGAGTTCCCTGGTGGTCCAATGGTTAGGACTCAGCGCTTACAGTGCTGTGGCCTAGGTTCAATCCCTGGTCAGAGAACTAAGATCCTGTAAGCCGCCTGGCGTGGCCAGAATCTATATATATGTATATTTATGTCTACTGATGAGCAAGTTTCAGATATTGGGAAATGTTTACATTGTCATGCTAAGTGAAGAATGTAGGGCACAAAATTTTACATAGGATAAGATCATGAGCACATATTAGTTTCATAATGCTGGTTGGAAAAAAAAAATTTTTAAAGGCTTTGATATTTGATTCCAGTTACTGCTCCACACAAATAAAAATTATGCTAGTGAAACAAATTATTTCATTCTTTCATTTTCCTTTTGTTTATCTCTCTCAGCTGCAGACTACGGCAGTAAATGTGACTCTGCAACAGTCATTTACTGAGTTTCAAAGATGATCTCTATTATTTTTATAACTATTTCCCCGTGAATATAGATGAAGACTATATCAGCTATATCATGCTTTAAGCAACCATAATTCATATTTAGATGCAATATGCATTCAAATATAAAAATTAGCAAATGATGATTAATGAAACTAAAAAATGTGAGTTCCTCTAAAAAGCACTTTCTGAAGCATTTCTTAATTTACACTTCGATCTACAGAGACTAGACTTACACATAGCATATCTATACAAAATTAGTTGAGCCTGTGTAGATCAATGACATACATTTTAATATTATTGGAAATAGGCATTTGGAAGAAAAAAAGTAAAGCCTTCTAAGACTTTTCTCAATTTTTCCCTAAAATGTCCTGATGATCTATGATCAATATTACTACCAATATGTGATGGATATAGAAAGTGATTAGGGAAACAAATTGTTTACTTTAGCACTTCCCTGCCGTTAACTGGCTCACTTCTCAGAGGCCAGAAAGGTGACTCACTGCCACCATAGCATCCCAGCTGGTGGGATGGAGTAGCCATCCTTACAACAGTAAGGAATGGGTGGGGAGAATGAAGCAGGATGCAAGGAAGTAAAGAAAACAGAATATATGTGAAATCTTAGCATTTTTCTGGAGTGACTGAGTTTCTTGGAGTTTTGAAAGAGTTCAATGTCTTGAAGAGAAGCTAACCTTGCCCACTTACGTCTAACAATCAATCCTCCTCAATCAGTGCTTACGTTGAAGTGAAGGAGTCATGTCTAAAACCACAAAAGTCAAGTTTGCCTGAATTTCCACACTTAATAAGATCATTCACCCTTGAAACAAAAGGCACATTTTGAGAAAGTGCCAAACACATAACTTAAAAAACAAAGAACATACACAAGTCTCTGTAATTAGTCTTCCTCATAAAAAGGAATAAAGCCTGGAAGAATGGGAAGTCAGTGTTTAATGGGTACAGAGTTTTCTTTGGGGACAGTGAAAGTATTTTGGAACTAGACAGAGGTAATAGCTGTACAACATTGTGATTGTACTAAATGCTTCACTGTTCACTTTAAATACAAAAAATTGTTAATGTTGTGTTATGTGAATTTTACCTCAATTTTTAAAATCATATGGTATTTGTAAATAATTCTTTTCTTTTGTGGTTTGGTAAAAGGCATGATTTGGAAACTGTCACCAAGTACAGTCATTTCAAAACTTCTTGCGCTGTTTCGGATTTTAAATTAATGGCTGCTCTTCCATAGCAGTGCCTGCCTCAGCTACCCATTAGATCAGACTTGTTTTTCAACTAAGGGAGCAACAAACGGCAGTCGATTTCAGTTAGGTAAAAAAAGGTCTCGCTAAGTTTTCATCCTGAGAAAAGAGAGTGGAACGTTTATTTTCTTTTCAATCAATAGCTCCCAGACACACAATGCTACCCCCGCTAAAATATCTTCTTCCAAAGAAGCTAGGGGCGGTTTTTCCTAATGTAGCTGAGGAGGTCGTTTACCAAATTCTTCAGACTGCTGGTGGCAATATAAACGACAAGGTAATTTCATGATTTTAAAACTCAGATAGATTTGTACCTCCGATATTCACACTTTCCATTAAGAAACCACTTGCAGGACACAATGTAAATGTTCAGTGAGGATCGACTTTTAAATTCTTGGCATCGTATTCAGGGACTATGATGGGAAAAGAGTGACACAATCAAGTAAGCACTTGTCTATTTCTAGTCTGTTCTTTGGTTTTTAACCACATTCTTCTTTTCCTCTCTCCTTGAACAACCACAAGGTATCAGAACAAGTAAATTGTTGGCCACTGGGATGTTATAGGGATGAGTACCCACTTGGTAATGTATATCCTGTTCCATATATTCTTGGTAACATATAATTCTCAAGGCATTAATTTTGGTTGGTTTATGCAAATATGTATTTTATGAAAAATTTTGGAAAGACCGTGACGTCCTTTTGAAATTTTCCACATTTGTCAACCTGGAGCCCTGAGAATTAATAAAAAGAAAAAAAAAAATCAAATTCTCCACAGATGTTCTCATTTAGCACTTTATAGTATTATCATGTGCCTGGCACTGGTCTGGACACTTAGAATCTCACAGCAACACTGTGAGGTGGGTGCTATTCTTATCATCACATTATAGATGAGAAACTTGTCCAAGGCCATACAGCAGGTACATGGTAGACCCTAAACTTGAACCGTGACACTCAGATTCTGGAGTCCCTGCCCTTCATCACCACCTCTGCTTTCTCTCATACAGAAGGGTCATGCATAGCCATTACTGGTTGCCATGGTGTCATGATCAGGATAAAAGGCAATGGCTGTGGAAAATATCTGTTGTTTCTCTCTTCCCCACCCCAACATAATGCAATACAACAAAATCAACAGCAGTGCCTTATACTTGCAAAGCATACTTAACGTCATTTGATCCTACAACAGCCCATTAAGGCAGGGCTGGGTCATGGGTATAATCTCCATCTAACAGCCAGTCTCAGAGAGGTTGAAGAACTTGCCACAAACCACACAGTTAGTGAGTGGTAGGGCTGGGCTCCTACTTCAGCTTTTGGAATCCCATCCTAGGGCTCCTTCCCCTACATATAGTGCTATAAACCTAGAGGAGTCCAGCAAATGTTACATGATAGAGAGGAGGATCCTGCTGGTTTCCTTGCAGAAATCAATATACCTCCAGCACACAGGAAATGCTGTTCTCTCTCCATCAGTGCAACACTGGTCTATCCAGTCTTACCAGGCCTCTATATGACACTTTATTGGATTGGGGGTTGGGTAAGAAATAAGAACCAAACAGGGCTGGGTGATGTCAGGACTACCTTGCCTTCATGCACGACAGAGGAGAGAAATGCACTGACAGGAAGAACCAAGAGTGACAAGCTTCCCAGTGGATCACTGAGATGAGTTGGGTATTGCTGTCCCTATCTCCTGAGAGTAGTACAGTAGCTAAAAACTGGACCCAGGTATTTCTGGGGTGCTGTACATGTCAGTGATGGACTCACAGAGTCCAGCTCAGCCCTTCCAACTTCTTTGTCTCAATGACTTTTAGGTGAGTTTAGGATATCCTGGGGTACACCCATCCCACTAGAGAAGATGGCCACTGGGCCCAGGGGAGAAAGACCAAACCGAGCTTGTCCAAAAGAAATTCTCATTCAGAAAAGAATGTTAAGATGAACCTAGTTCTAGGGTGACATTCAAAATACTGAACAACTGGTACAGCATGGGCACTTAAGCAGTCAGGAAGACCCCTGGGACCTGATCAGCCAGACACCTCCCCTTCAACGTCTGTATTGAGGGGAGATGGAGAGGAGCAGAGTGTGGGAGCAGCAGGGCATGAGGTAGCCATTACTGACCATCCAGCACACACAGGACGAATTAGCGGCACTGCTCTACAGCCTAGGATGCTTGGGACCATGGATATTAAAAATAGCATTTTAAATGTGGAATATTCAAAAAAACCTAGTGAATTAAATGTCTGTTTTCTCCTGCGCATTCAATAATAACCAAGACTTTTAAAAAGCTGTAGAGGGACCTCCCTGGTGGTGCAGTGGTTAAGAATCTGCCTGCCAATGCAGGGGACATGGGTTTGATCCCTGGTCCAGGAAGATCCCACATGCCACGGAGCAACTAAGCCCGTGTGCCACAACTACTGGGCCTGTGCTCTAGAGCCCACGAGCCACAACTACTGAGCCCATGTGCCACAACTACTGAAGCCTGCGTGCCTAGAGCCCGTGCTCCCAAACAAGAGAAGCCATCGTGATGAAAAGCCCGCGCACCTCAACGAAGAGTAGCCCCAGCTCGCCGCAACTAGAGAAAGCCCTCACGCAGCAACGAAGACCTGATGCAGCCAAAAATAAATAAATAACAGTAGAGAGACTCCATCCTGGAAAAGAACTGGAGGTGAATTAAAGTAATCAATACATCAACCAATCAAAACTATGTGTTAAGAGTCTATGAATATAGCAACCACTACCCCTTCTAATAGTAACAATGACTCCTTAACAGTAACAGCAGCTTTACACAATCTCACTTAATTCTCACTAAAACCCTATGAGATTATTATTATTTTCACTTTACAGATGAGTACACTGAGGCACAGAGGTTAGGTAATTTCTGAATTTACCAGGTCACACAGCTGCTAAAAGAGGCAGAGCGGGTCCTAAACGCTACTGTAAGTTCTAAACCCCTGTGTTCTGCACCCTAGACACTGTGCTGGTGAGCAAGACTGCAATGCCAAGTGCAGAAATTCAGAGGCGGGAGAGACATCCCACTCCTCCATGGGGTGATCAGAAAGTCTTTATGGAAGAGGAAGTGTGTGATCAAAGCTTAGAGAGGTGCAGAGCCATGAGTCTACAAAGAGTTCAGACATGAGTTGTACTGTGCACCAGATCCAGACTGGAATGGTCCACGAAGGGGAAGGAGTGGAGGATGGCAGGACTAGAAAGGGGGCTGGACCACAGAGGACTCTGTCCTTAGTCAAATGAAGGGCTGAAGCAGCTGATGACCATTTAGGACAGAGGAAGTATCTAAATGAAATCACTTTTGGTTTTTATGTCAATTTGAAAGTGAAAAACTGAATACTTACAGTTCTGGGTTCAAACGTATAAAGAGCTCTGAACACTTTAACTTGCCCTGAAAGAAAGAAAAGAAAAAACACACGATCAATTCTTCCATTTCTAAATTTGCTGTAAACAGTATTTTCCTTTATATTCTTCAGAATTCCTTAACTAAAAGCCCCTATGAGAAATTTATTTTGGAATTAAGTGTTTTTTCTGCATAGGAGGTATTTTTAAAATATTTGTTAAATGAAAGTATGAATAAACACATACCTTCCCCCTCTCAAACAACAGGAGCTACCTAATTATTTGTACTTAGCTTCTGTCCTATGTAGAACCTCTCCAACCCTAAGATCTAAGTTTAAAAACAGAAAGATGAGAGTTTAACATAAAGAGATACTTAATGGGACAATCAACAGTAGTTGAATATTCTTAAATTAATGGCTTAGGATTTTATATTTTCCAAGAGAAAAGAAAATATCAGGGAGAAAAATTGTACCTGTTGGAGAAATCTGTGATTCCATTAAGTCCCACAACAGAGTTCAATAACTATCCAAAAATGAGTCATGTTCATGAGAGCTGTCCATTCTGCCAAACCATCTCTCTCTTTCTATGTCCCTTTGCTGCATTTCCATAACACCTGGTACCAGAATAACTGATTTGCTGGCCTGTCTCATTTGAGGGCAGGAACCCTGACTTGTTCAATCTCCTGGCATCTGCCTGACATATAGTACGAACTTAATAAATGCTTGCTAAATAAATATATAAGTATAAGAACAAATTCAAACAGTGTCGGAAAAAGCCTACACATATCAAAATAGAAGAACTACCTACTTAAAATGTGATAACAGTTCAGTTTCAGTACTGGAAGGACCTTTAGAGATGACCACCTAGTCCAAGGGCATTATTCAGAACTGTGGTCCCCAAGGTGGGACACAGGAAGACTACTTCAGAAATTATGTACATTTTTATCTTATTCATTTTCATTCCTATTTTAACATGTTTTAAAATATAACAGCATGATTGGGACTTCCCTAGTTGTCCAGTGGTTAAGAATCCACCTTCTAATTCAGGGGATGCAGGTTCTATCTCTGGTCGGGGAACTAAGATCCCACATATCGCGGGGCAACTATGCCCGCATGCCACAACTACTGAGCCCATGAGCTCTGGGGCCCGTGCGCCACAACTAGAGAGAAGCCCATGCACCGCAACGAAGAGCCTGAGTGCTGCAATGAAAAAAATCTTAGTTGCGTGCCGCAACTAAGACCTGATGCAACCATAAATAGATAAATAAATATTTAATAAATAAGTAAATAAAATATAACGGCATGATAGAATACATATACAACTTATAAATACATTTACTGGGAGTAGTCAAAACCTTTTGCTGATAGAATGTTAAGCATTATGAGGGTAGGTGTTTTGTTTTATGAATGATATATCCAAGTACCTAGCACAGTGCCTGACACATAGGAAGCGCTTAATAATTATTTATTGAATGAATGAAGAATGGATGAATTAAGGAATGGAAACATGTACTCAAAAAAAAAGTCTGAAAACCAGCAGTTTAGAACAGCACTGTCCAATACAACTTTATGCAATGATGGAAAAGCTCTACATCTGTGCTACTCACATATAGCTACTGAGCACTTGAAATATGGCTACTGACGAACTGATTTTTACACATTATTTAATTTGAACAAGGTTAAATTGCCACAAGTGGCTGGTGGCTAGCATACTGAATGACACAAATTTAGAACATCAGAAAATGAGAAATGACATGATGTCCATTAAGAAGGGACTATGTAAATCAACTCTGATTCAACCTTATGATAAAGTCATTTAAAAAGAATGCTGCAGACAGACCCACAGACACTGATGTAGCAAAAAGCCTGCAAAATATTCAGTGGAAAAAAACAAAACACGTTATAGAACAGTATGCCAAGTACCATCTATTTACGTTGACAGCACACAAACATCTTGAGTGGAAACACCAATTATGGGAATCTTCACATTCTACTTTACACGCATTGTTTAAATTTATTACACTGAGCGTGTATTACTTTTATTATCAATGAAAACAATAAAGATACTTTCACTGCGGGTATAGCGGGGTGGGAATCATTCTTTCTTCTAAATGCCCTAATATAGAAGAGCCGTTCAAATCCCCTGTTACTTAGTGTGGCTGCAAGAAAACATTATTTCTGCGATCTGAATTCTAGTGCAACTTCTAGAAGCAAAAGTGAAAACTCTTTTTTGTTTGGAGTTTGTTTTTTACCCCACACCCTTAGACCTAAGAAAGGAAACATTAAATGGAAGGAGGAGCTGCCAGGAGAAATATTTTCTGCTGACCTGTCTCTGAGAGGAGAGATTAACTATCTTGATTACTTCAAACTTTCCAAAGAGAAGTTACACAAGGAAGCATCCACTCGTGACCAAACTCAATAATGACAGAATTTTCTTGCTCCTTTGAGGGAAGGGCAGGGATGACACAGGCTATGTATGATTTTGGAAACAAGATCCAATGTCAACTTAACGAGCTTAGAGAAAATTCAGTATAAATTTTAAAACCTAGAAAAAGAAAACTTGGAGTGTGACTAAGCCGCTGAATTTTGTAACTGTATCTTTTGCGATTGTCTTACTTAAAATGTTCACAACTTAAGAGGAAGTTGGAGATTTATTTGCATCTTGATTTATACTAAACAGAGGACATCAGGCAACCCTCTAGGCCATTATATGAGGGAACGCTCTCTCTATGTAATGCTGTAGAAAACACTTTCACATACACGATCCTTTTTCTCAATTAATGTTGAGACATTAGCCCCTTGTGGGTCCCTTTTAACTCATATATTATAAAAGTTCTAGGCCTTAATTTATTCCATTCCCAAAGCTGAGTCAAGTAGAAATGAAAGAATACAAAGAAGCAGGCAGAGGTTATGAAATAGCATAAAGAAGCAAAACAGATGACTTTCAACCCTGGATATAGCCTCTCAAGAGAACAGCAATTAATAATACTTAATTCACTGATCATTTTTACATCATATTTAATTCAACTGTGTGCAAGATTCTATAGCACAGGTTTACACAGAGTACTAAAGGGGAAAAAATCAGGGTACTCTGTGTTTCCATAGTATTGTCCTTGCAGACATCCAAAACACAAACAAACAAAAAAACAATCTTAATAAGTCATCAAGAGCAGGCACTGATCAATTCCAAACATATTTAATGAAGGCAGATTCACAACGTAAAATAGTTGTGTTCTTGTATGTGCAGAGAGGCTAAATTAGATGCCTTCTTCAGATACCCTCCATCTTGACCATTTTCTCACAGAAGTTTGGTTACATACAACGAAGGGAGAAAGTGGAACTGAGAAGATGGAATGAATTACCTGAAGTCACCCTGGAATTCACCCTGAATTAAGACTGGAAACAGGCCCAATATTTTGCCTCATGCTTTACGTGACTCTCATAAACATGAACTAGCATGTGAATGGTGTTAAGGATTTCAGCAGGGCTGGCCTCCTAACATAAGCAAGATAAGCAAATTCCTATGACACCAACAGCTGCTGGCTCCTCACCTTGCCAGGCACACCCTTCTCTTTTCTTTGCAACCCCACCTAGACCCTGTAGTGAAAGGCTGAGTCCACTAGTCATCAGCCAAACACTATTTTCCTCTGGAGTCAGGCTGACCGCTTCCCCTACTACCACCTCCCAACCTCCCCTCACCCCCGACTTCAATAAACTAATCCTTGTCCATAGCAGTTGAGGCTGATAGAGGGAAGGGGATCTGGGATGGGGTCTCGAACAGGCAACGAGTAAGAGAATTTGCTGTTCCTGAGGTCTGCAAAAAGAATATGTATTGTTGCAGCACTAAGGCCCTGAAGTAGCACATAGAAGGACTTGGGGCTTCAAAACTCAAACATACAATTTCTAATCTACTTTATTCTCTGTTGGTGGAAGGGTGGAGGAAAAGCTTCTAGAGTGAGCCACTAGGACAGCATTAAAAGCAGACTGCTCACCACAATGGATAGACATACCATAAATGGCAAGAAGAATGACTATTCAAAACATCAGAACTTAGTCATCTGTAACAGACCGACTATTTCATTTACATTCTGCTGAAAAATGTTGGGAGGCATGAGACATTTTAGATGGACTTCATTTAAAATGGCTATGATAACTACTACACACCCACTATGATAGTTAAACCCCGAAACACTGACAACGCTAAGTGTTAAGAAGGATATGGAACAACTGGAATTCTCAGACATTACCAGTAGGTGTGTAAACTGGTACAACCACTATAGAAAATTACTTGGCAGTAGCATTAATTCATTTTTTATGTCTTAACATGTCTTTGAGATCTTAAATGCATTTCTGAGGAAGAAAACCATCCTTATTTTGCATACAAAAATGACCCCTCCCAGACAATGTCACTATCCCCAGAGTACAGTGAGTCTCAACATTTTTAAACTCTAGATCATGACATATTAGTAGATGGTAAAACTAATTTAGTGGCTTTTAAAAATATTAAATAAAACAGAAAAGACCAGAGTACTGTAAATAATAGAAATAATTATGGCTTTGTGAAACTTTTGTTTCACTAGGAGGACTGGACAGATGGATGCAGAAATGAATGTTTATTTTAGAAATTTACCAAATACACACTTTGGCATAATGCCAAATGGCCAAATATTAAAATCAACATTTGCCAAAGCTAAATGTTGCCTTTACAGAATGAACTACTGGGAAAGAAGAATAAATCTGAAATTTTATTCAAAAATTAATTATGATTACAATTTTATTATTAAAAATCCTGGCAGACCCATATTTAAAGTTTGATATAAAAGGGCAGGAACCATAATTCCTCAGCACTGTCAACTGCAGCCTGATAAAACTTCTGCAAAACTAGATAAATGTTCTCTTTAAAATGAGGTCTGTGTAAAAGCAAGATATTATGGTGCTACTTCTGCCAGTGTAGCTGTTTCTGATGATGATTTTGCCACCAAGTTAGTAAGCTGTCCTTCCTCCCTAATAGAAACTGACTGAAGTCAAGACTTACCTCCTCTTCATCTCCCGGGCTTGAAGATTTGCTCAATGCTGGTGATGCAATTTCATTGAAAGCAATCCCACAAAGGAGACAACTGTTTCCCCCAAATTATTAGGGACTGTATTCTCTCAACACTGTCAATCCACATCTATGATTTTTACTATTTATATAATAACATTTGGACATATAAAATTCATAGCCTCACAATCATCATTAATTATCACAATATTTTATTCTCCAATAAAAAATGTACATTTATACTTTCAGTTGACTGAGGGAATTTTCATATATAAAGTACAAAGAGGCCATTTGAATTAAGTTACATTTAGAGTATGCACCTATCTTTCAAAGTGAATATTAAGAGAACAGTAAATCCAAATGGCATGCCGTTTGCATCACTGGCATGGCATAAGGGATACCTATGCAATCTACAATCCTTGATCAAGTACAAGTCTTGGTGTGCCAAAACTGACACTGAAGTAGGCATTCCATCATTTGGTCAGTCATCCAAAGCTGAATGGCAGACTTTGGAAGAAATATGAGGGGAAGGTAAACTTCTGTGTACCCCTATGCTTGTGTGTGTGTGTGTGTGTGTGTGTGTGTATTTTTGAATGTACCAGGTCATGAAGTAAAACATATATATTTCTTATTGGAGGTCAAAGTCAAAAAAAGTTTGAAAGCCACTGCTCTAGACTATCTGACCAAGTTAGAAATTTGCTACAGGACTCTAAAGAACGGGTAATATTCTTCCACTTTATGAATCTCAAAATTCAGCCAGCATATAAACTATAATATTCTCCCATCACCCCCAAAAGAGGATATTATAACCAATTTTAGATAATTATAACCAATCAAAAAGATGAGGAAGGGAATTATCTGAACAAGGAAAAATTATAGAAAAATAAGAATTTACTATGTACATATATTTCTCACATTTATCTAAGCAAATGCAGGGAGTATTAATCTTAATTTATATCCTGTGGGTATAAAAAAATGTGTCTCAGGGTAAGTAAAAGTATTAATGTTATTTCTACGAGGCATATTTAAATTATTCTATTAAACAAGCATGATGAAACAGGATGTTTTCTGCTCAAAAACAAAAAAGAAGGAGTCTATGTGATAGTATCCAAGAGTCAAGGTCATCATTTCTATTGCTGGGGTGAAAGGAAACAGCTGTGCTGTTAGGCCAACACGGGGCTCCCCTGGGCTTTGTGGATTCCAACGCCCATAAATGAGGTGGTCAGTTCAGAACAGGCTTCAGGGTGACGATCTCTATTTGTCAGTCCACAAAAGCCCAGTGCTCTTGAAAAATAAATGTTTTTCTTGCAAAGAAAATCATCATGTGAGTAGAGCAATGTCCAAGAGTTTCCAATGTAAAGAATAAGTTTCTTCCCTCATACTTATATTCTTGGATGAATTAAATCAAATCCAACGAACTCTATTTGCATATACCTTTAAAGGCTATAACTAACAAAAAAGACTATGAACATCATGTTTTCATCTCTCCTTACTCCACTACCACCTCTTCCCTGCTTCCACCCTATGCAATCCAAAGGGGGGAAAAAAACGCTAAAGAATTTGAAACGTGTCTTGACTGCAGCTGCAGGAATGGCAGACTCATTAAAAACAGTAGCCAGTGTGTTTTCTGACAAGAGGGTTCTGTTTATTAACAGTGTGCCTTTCTTATCCATTTTTTCCTTTGCTTTATACTTTGCAGTGCCTTTCGGCAAAGCTGGTTACTTTCACATCTTGAGGGGCCATATCTGCTGGTTATTTTTATTTCTTCTCTGCGGTGTAACACAGAAGTCCGTAAGAGCAGGGTTCAAAATTTCAAAAGACAAGCTCACTGCCAACCATGTCTTGACTGGTTAAAAATTAGACAAAAGAGCAATGGCCTGTAAAACCCTTCATCCCTAGACACCGTGCTTCCAGCGTCAGTTTGACAAGGAGACCGGGGAGGAAGAATGGAAGAAAACTATTTATTTCAGTCCTTGGAATTTAAAGAAAAAAGGCCACAGCACCTTCTGCAAAAGGGCAAGATGAGTCTGAGGGCTGACTCATGACAGCAACGCCTGTTTCTGTACAACCTGTGAGCTAAGAATTAAGAATGGGGAAGTGTATGCATATGGCTGATTCACTTTGTTGTACAACAGAAACTAACACAGTATTTTGAAGCAATTATACTCCAATAAAGATTAAAAAGAATGGCTTTACATTTTTAAATGGTTGGGAGGGAGCGGGGGAGGGAGGATTGAAAAAATATTTCATGACATATGAAAATTATCTGAAATTCAAACTGCTGTGTCCATAAATAAAGGTTTTCTGGAACGGAGCCAATATTTGTGTATCCTCTACGGCTGCTTCCCCATTCCAATGGCAGGGTTGAGTGGTTATAACAGAGACCATCTGTGGCCCACAAAGCCTAAAATATTTACTATCTGTACCTTTACAGAAAAAGTCTGCTGCCCTCTATCCCATGGTCCCCCTTTTCCTGTGAAGGACAAGTCAGACCAAAGAAGCATATGTCACAGGCTGAGGAGCTGTTGGGCCTGCCTCTCACTGGCCCCGCAAGCAGTCTGGGGCTCGGCCTCGTCCTACGGGAAATGAGTGCATACATCCAAGATTGAAATAGAAAATTCCCTAACACTGGAACCTCTAATCTAAAAGGGAATGACCCATTTAAGCTCACATTTATGGGACACTTACCACGGACCAGACACCAGGCAAAGTGCTGACTTGCAGCAACTCTTTTAATCCTCAAAACAATCCTGGAACATAAATACTTTATTAAGACTATGTTACAGCTGAGGAAACTGAGGTTAGAAGGGGTAACTAGTCCAGGTCTACAGAGCTAGGAAGCAGCAGAGATGAGGTTTAAACCCATGCTGTCTGGCTCCAGGGTTCATGCTCTAAACACTCTGGATGTGGCTCCAAAAGATCTGAGCTGTTCATGCTGGCACACTGGGATTAAAGGGGTTTAAACAAACGTATACATGTAAAGTACTGAGTGCAGTTCCTGAGGTATTGCATGTGCCCATAAGTGTTAGCTTTTATTAATTACTATAAGTTTTTACCTTATTCCTTATTCCTTGAGTTTTTATCTTCACTGGCAAGATGGCCTTATCAAAACCCTATATATTACATATATCCTGTATATTCGATATATATATCCTATATTATATATATACCCTATGTATCCTGTATATTAGATAATTTATCATTCACAAGACTCCCACAGAGAAACTGAAATGCTTTTGTTAAGCAAACAAAGCATAACATCTAATATTATATCCCTTAGTGGCTATAAAAAAATTCAGTGGGGGGCTTCCCTGGTGGCGCAATGGTTGAGAGTCTGCCTGCCGATGCAGGGCACACAGGTTCATGCCCGGGTCCGGGAGGATCCCATATGCCGCGGAGCGGCTGGGCCCATGAGCCATGGCCGCTGAGCCTGCACGTCCGGAGCCTGTGCTCCGCAACGGGAGAGGCCACAACAGTGAAAGGCCCGCATACAGCAAAAAAAAAAAAAAAAAAAAAAAATTCAATGAGAGTTTTAAGTTGTCATTTTTGAAACCTATAGTCATTGTCCTCAGTCAGCTCAAGCTTCCTCAACAAAATACTATAGACTGGGTGCTTACGCAGCAAACATTTACTTCTCACAGTTCTAGAGGCTAGGAAGTCCAGGATCAAGGTGCTGGTCAATTTGGGTACTGGTGAGAGCACTCTTCCTGGCTGGCAGATGGCTGCCTTCTCACTGTGTGCTCACATGGCCTTTCCTCTGTACAGGCACAGATAAAGAGATCTCTCTTCCTCATCTTACAAAAACACTAATCCCATCATGTGGGCCCCACCCTCATGACCCAATCTAATCTTAATTACTTCCCCAAGGCCCCATCCCCATCACACTGGGGGTTAGGACTTCAATACATGAATTTTGGGGGGGGCATAAACATTCAGTCCATAACAGCAATGAATATAGAATTACAGAAATGCATGAACATGTAAATGCATACATATGTTGTTATACAGGTTACCACAATAATAATAAAAAAAGGATTTATGGGGGCTTCCCTGGTGGCGCATTGGTTGAGAGTCCGCCTGCCGATGCAGGGGACACGGGTTCGTGCCCCGGTCCGGGAAGATCCCACATGCCACGGAGCAGCTGGGCCCCTGAACCATGGCCGCTGAGCCTGTGCGTCCGGAGCCTGTGCTCCGCAACCGGAGTGGCCGCAGCAGTGAGAGGCCCGCGTACCGCAAAAAAAAAAAAAAAAGGATTTATCATGATCTTTAAAAAAATTAGCTTTGGGGGATATGCTTATGTTATGTAAATATCATATCACTGGTGGTAATTTATACATACAATCAGCTATGTAATATAAAGATATTCACAGAAGAAAAACTGGGAGGAAACAACACAATGTAATCTCTGGGTGGTAGAACTATGAGTCATGTTTATTTTCTTCTCTATTTTCTTAATTGTCTACAAAGAATACAAATCCCATACATAACCAGGAAAACATGGTCTCTTTTAATGCCCTATTGAAGGACAACCTAAAAATTACGTGTACTTTATTTATCGGCAGAGTATTTATTAACATGAGTCCTTTTCTTTTTTTTGGCCACACCGCACGGCTTGTGGGATTTTAGTTCCCCAACCAGGGATCGAACCTGGGCCCTCAGCAAGCAGAGCATGGAGTCCTAACCACTGGACCACCAGGGAATTCCCCTCCTTTGTCCTCTTTGACTCTCTGATCTCACTACTAAGAAAAAGAATTGGTGGAAAGACAAGCAACTGTAATGCCAAGTATGCTCACAAAAATGAGAATACAGGGATCATGTAAGCAACACAGACAGTGGGTAAACTCTTAGGTCAGTGCTGGCTGTATGGGAGAGGGCACACACTTTGTTTTTGGAAAAATGACAGGAGCGGCAAAGAGAGGCAGACGACAGGGTAGGGCAGACCTGGGAAACAGAGCAGTATACAGACAGAGGGGCTGGAGGCCAGAAAGGGTGGCCTAGGAATGTCACGTAGATCAATGTGCCTGAAGCCTGGCAGGAGAAATGGTGAGAGATTAGGCTGGGGACCAGAGCACAGATGGGCTAGAGATTTCTCAAATTTTTCTGATACCCACATTAAGAAATATTTTGCACATCAGGACCAAGGAAACACACACACACACACACACACACACACACAACAAAAATTTTTCACCAAAAATACTTATCCTTACCTTTACTGTATGGATGTGTGTAACCAGTGTTTAGAGACCATATGGAAATTTTTCAGATTTAGATATCTGGTACTCCTTGCAATAATAAAATATTCTCAGAATATATTAAAAAATGGCCTTGGAAATTATTTTATTTCAAGAGATTTTTTTTTAATTTGAGCAAATAATAAATGGACAAGCTTAAACTTCAGACTTCATGAATGACTAATTCCTTGGGAATTAGCACATGGGAAATAAAAATTTGCAAAAACAGCAACAAAAATGGTTTTAGCCCTCTATAAAGACACACGCTAGCAAGATAACATGATGATAAAAATGTTTCCTTTATTTCAAGCAGAACCCCTTTAAAACCTGATATAGGGACAAAGATATACACTGTATCTAAAGGAAGAATAAGAGAATCTCTAGAGATATAGAACAGAGCTTAAGTAAAGTACTCACTTCATGCTTACCGGATGGACACACAGGGGTCAAATCTGTAGTGAGAGCATTTTACTATTTCTAGTTAATCCTAGAACTCTTGTATAATAATACAAACTCTGGATGTGTGAAAAATATTATCAAACACAACAGGAAAAAGTAATTAGATGGCAAAGAATAAGCAATAACCTTGAAACTGAGCCCCTCTCAGTTCAGAAAAAGAATTAAAATTTTCTTCTGCAGCACATATGAGAGACTCTGAAAAAGTCCCTATCCACCACAAACAATAAATGCTGGAGTGGGTGTGGAGAGAAGGGAACCGTCTTGCACTGTTGGTGGGAATGTAAATTGATACAGCCACTATGGAGAACAGTATGGAGGTTCCTTAAAAAACTAAAAATAGAACTACCATACAACCCAGCAATCCCACTACTGGGCATATACCCTGAGAAAACCATAATTCAAAAAGAGTCATGTACCACAATGTCCATTGCAGCACTATTTATAATAGCCAGGACGTGGAAGCAACCAAAGTGTCCATCAACAGATGAATGGATAAAGAAGATGTGACACATATATACAATGGAACATTACTCAGCCATAAAAAGAAACTAAATTGAGTTATTTGCAGTGAGGTGGATGGTTACCTAGAGTCTGTCAGACAGAGTGAAGTAAGTCAGAAAGAGAAAAACAAATACCGTATGTTAACACATATATATGGAATCTAAAAAAAAAAATGGTTCTTAAGAACCTAGGGGCAGGACAGGAATAAAGACAGACGCAGATGTAGAGAATGGACTTGAGGATAAGGGGAGGGGAAAGGGTAAGCTGGGATGAAGTGAGAGAGTGGCATGGACTTATATACACTACCAAATGTAAAATAGATTGCTAGTGGGAAGCAGCCACATAGCACAGGGAGATCAGCTCGGTGCTTTGTGACCACCTAGAGGAGTGGGATAGGGAGGATGGGAGGGAGACCTAAGAAGGAGGAGATATGGGGATATATGTATATGTATAGCTGATTCACTTTGTTTTAAAGCAGAAACTAACACACCATTGTAAAGCAGTTATACTCCAATAAAGATGTTAAAAAAAAAAAGTCCCTATCCAAAATTATAACAGAACCAAAACCAGGAAAGTGAATTCAGAGAGGCCATCTATAGGAAACCAACAAGATGTCTAAGACATTCATTCCTTCTAAGATCATCTACTCACTAAGACAACAGCTTTTAAACTGGAAATTGTTTCCCTAATTGCATTCTTTCTCAAGTCACACAACAGTGCTCCTTCAAAAGGTTTATGAAGTATTCCAAAGGGTCACGTTCCTGGCATGAAAGTGGTGAGCCTTGCCCAGTGGCCCCAGAAACGTTGGACATGACACCTCTAGTGGAAGCTACGCCCATCGGCCATTCCAGGGCCAGACCTGGCATTGTTGAAGACTCAGCCCTGGCAAGGGGATGCCCTAGGTGATGAGTTCCTCTGCCCAACTCACCTGGTCCTGAAAGTCAAGATTGTCTATGGAAAGGAGGGGCTACAGCTGGAAGGTCTGGGAAGACCCAAAGAGACCAAGTGACTCCTGGAAAAGGTCAGGGGAGAATCTTAACCCCAAGAAATGTTCAGGTATTTTCCCAAACCAGATCAGCCGTTGGGAGGAGGAACAGAGGAAGAGAGAAGGGAGTCCTTAGGATTTCCCCTAGAGAAGGACAAGGCTACAGAGAGACAAACAAAAAGCTCTAGTTTTCTGGGGTTATAATTAACATAGGGTAATAATTACCGGACCATTCTTATGAAAATCTCCTTTCTACTCAAGGCCTTGGGCAGGAGCTGTGATAACATCCCTGAGGGTTCTACACTTGCTTTCAGTGACTAACCTCAGCCACTAGAAGGCCCAAGGCACCTTTCACACCGACTCCTGAGACTGCAAATTGCTCTGGACTTTTTCTTAACTCTTTTTCATTAATGGATGCCCAGAAGATCACGTCTCTTTTTTATTAACACACGGTCATGGGGGAAGGCAAAGTATTGAAACATTGGAATTTGTTCTTAAACTTCTAGGAGTACTGCTGGTCCCTTCCCTTGAGCTTGCAGAACTATTCGCTGTTTACAATGTGGATGGGTAGACAGTGAAAATAACCTCTCTGCCCACAGGGACAGAAGAGGGAAAACTCCACGCTCTCTAGGGCAGTGGCTTTCCACCAATATGCAATGGTCATCCAAATTGCAGGCTTTCATAATAATTACTAGGAATTTGCCCTCCTTCAGTACCCACCGTCCAGATGCAGAAGTACCCCGCCTTCTCTTGTCATCTGTCCTAACAAACTGAAGTTCTTTACCTATAGTCTTAAAGATGTTTAGTGGAAAATTAACACTCAAGAACACTATAATAATTTTTAACTATGAAACAAATTTTTTGTGTGTGAGTTCTAAAGTTATAGCAATAAAACTTATTCCCATCAGTACAATTCTATGTTATTAACACTCAAGAGCACTATAATAATTTTTAACTATGAAACAAATTTTTTGTGTGTGAGTTCTAAAGTTATAGCAATAAAACTTATTCTCATCAGTACAATTCTATGTTCTTAACACTGTCATTATATCAGAAGCCCTGTAAGCATGTAAATGTTATTTTCTTTAAAAAGTTGGTTTCTTGTGTCAGATCTACATAACTGACAGAGCGATGGGTGGGCTGAGAACCACTCTCTTAGAGGAAGACTGTCAATCCTCTTTTAGAGAGAAGCACTGAAAACCCTCCTTCCTGGAATGAAATGTGAGAATTTCTACACGGCGAGGTCTGAACTTGAATTCATGGCTTAAAACTATCACCTCCAATAAAGACAGGAACAAAAAAAACAAGGAGAAAAGGGGATTCTGAACAGTATTTTACACAGAGAATTAATTTCTAAAAACTAGCCAAAGGGCTTCCCTGGTGGTGCAGCGGTCAAGAATCGGCCTGCCAATGCAGGGGACATGGGTTCAAGCCCTGGTCCAGGAAGATCTCACATGCCGCAAAGCAAAGTAGTGCCACAACTACTGAGCCTGCCCTCTAGAGCCTGTGAGCCACAACTACTGAGGCTGCATGCCACAACTACTGAAGCCCGCGCACCTAGAGCCCGTGCTCTGCAACAAAAGAAGCCACCACAAGAAGCCCACGCACCACAACGAAGAGTAGGCCCCCCTCAGCACAACTAGACAAAGCCTGTGCGCAGCAATGAAGACCCAACGCAGCCCAAAAAAACAAAAAACAAAACTAGCCGAAGATATATTCTTAGATCTCAAATCTATGGAGCTGATATTTTTGAGTTATAATTAATGTCATACATTTTCCAAACACAAACGTCCACATGATGGCTACATTTTGCGAGGGTCTTACTGGAATCCGTGCATGCAGACCCCAGACACATTTCTGCAGAGCCATCCCAACGTTGCCTTCTAGGCAGCTGCAAAAAAAAAAAAAAAAAAACAAACCCAAAACTCCACTGCCCTGTGTAGCCAGAGACCTAAATGAAATCAGATCAGACCTAATTAAGAATACATTATGTCCCCACCCTAACCCACTTCCCATCCTTCTCTCTCTTTTCTCTCTCTCTCATAGAAATCTGGATTTATGAACTGCCTTTAAAAAGTATTTAATTCCTCCATGTTTGCATTCACGTGGCACTGAACACTGATAGTAGCAGGAAGATGGGTAGGGCTTATCGAAAATGTCCAGGGCCTCTATAAAAAGCACAGGATGAAATCATGTAGAAACTTGGGGAATTATCTGAAAAGTCAGCCTAAGGCAATAAAAATTCAGAATCAGATTTAGAATCAAATGAAAAACTGAGGCCCAGAGTAGTCTAGGGACTGCTTATCAAAGTGACCTAGCAAGTTAATTAAAAAAAAAAACTGGGACCAGAACTTCACCCCAAAACTAATGTCCATTTCCCATTACTATATACTGCATCCCTCTCCTCCAGATCACAGCTTGGTTCTAGAATATCTGCCCTAATTAGCCCATCTTTATGCTTAAATTCCTATTACTAAAGGCTAGTTCATTTGAAAAGCGAATTTCTGTCTCAGAAATCTTACTTATAGCTTATTTTTTAATGTAAGCACATTGGGGAAGGGGATTTTGATAAATCAATGATTGGTTTAATACTGCAGGTGAATTTACTCATCGGATGTGAAGCAGTGAGTTTATTCTCAGAGGCCCGTGGAACTAAGACAAGAGGAAACCAAGTTCCAGGTGATGTCAGCAACGAAAACCAGAATGGTCCTGAGTGGGATATTATAAGGCTCTCTGGGCATGTGGCCCTGGTCCCAGAGGTACCAAAATCAGAGCTCCAACAACAACTGGCTACGGCACTCAGGTGTGCCAAAGGTTAGGTCTGAAGGATGGGTGCCCCAGGGGAAATCCATCTAAGAGCAGACACAGACCGACGCCAATCCTAAGGTCACAGCATATTGGAAAGGCACGGGTGCGTTAGCCAAAGGGCCGTACAACATGGAGCACGTGTCCAAGCAAGCTAATGACAAGGGTTCAGGGCAGCAGATATCCCAGGGCCAGTTAATAAGAGAGTGCCTGGCTAGATGTCAAAACATCAGAGAGACCCAGTACCAACCACGAATCAGGAAATGGGCAGGAACCCATTATGGAGAACAGAGCTCCTACTAAACCAGTGTCAAGTCCTAGGGACCATTTAGAGACCCAATATTTAGGTATAGAATTGGCCCTCAAGAGTGGCAAGGTGTTAGGCAAGAACTAGAAGCAGCCCTATGGATGGGACAGACTCCCTGAAAGAGGAAGTGGGCAGTCACCCTAAGCAGTTGACTCCCACTTCACGGCTCTGCTTAACGTAGGCCCAGGCTGTGGTTAGCAGCTGCTTGGGTGTCTTAGATTTAGAACCTGAGTACAGACGAATAACAGAGAATGATTTACTCCTCAACAGAAAAACAACGTCGAAAACTATCTCCGGTTTGGTATACCGTTCAGAAACGAACTTTGGAGGGAATGGTGTCTGTTGCTATGTTTCCCAGCCAGTTTCTTTGCCTGAAAAACCAGTTTAGGTCCTCCCAGGGCTACTGTCAACAAACTTGCACTGACTCATCAAAACAATGGGCCCAAAAAGCAGCCCCCAAACCCTGGAAACATGGATAGGCAACATTTTAGAGATAGTCCTAAGAGTCTGGTTTCCAAGAAAGGAAATATGAGACTCTGGAATCTTCCAAATCTGGAGCCTTGAGATACCTGCCAACTGTGCCAAAAGCCTGGAGGAGCTCCTCTCAGCCTCTAGCTGCCCTCATCTAGGCTCAGAGATCTGGAATTGGAGGGGTCCTCCCCCTAAGCATGGATTGGGTCAAGCAATTCCAAGAAGATAACAGCCACTCCAGAACACTCTCCAGGTGGAAGTAATTTCCTTGTCTCATACAAGTGAGTTGAATCAAGCCTTTCCTCACAGATGAGAGAATCCTGAAATAGAACCCATGAGTTTCTCAGAACCTACCAAAATCCCTGGAGTGAGGGGATGCCAGAAAGACTCTCTAGGGCTGCTTTCAGATCATTGTGAGAGGCTGGAGGCAGACCCTCCAGCAAGAGAATCAACTTGGTCTAGAGACCCTAGATTCATCTCTAGGGTCTTCCTGAATTTGAATTTAAATTGCTTTTAGGTTCCCTGGGAAACAGGAGCACCAGACTGGGAAGGAACCCTCAGATCCCTCCCCCCAACCCCGGGACCCCCAGCCTCTCGCCATCCACTGTCCCCTCTGTGGCTTGCCCTCCTGCTACAGCCACCACCTCCACCTTTTGCCCGTCTTACCCAAGTGCCCTTCCCAAAACCCTGAGTGGCACCGCCCTCCCTCCCAAGCTTGTCTCTCAGTGGCTGAAGACCCCTGGGGTGGGGGGCTTCCTCACCGTCCTGCCCACCTAGCCGCAACTGGAGCCAGGCACCTACACTCTCCACACCCTCTCGAAGCTGCTGCTCTGCCGTCGGCCCTGACACTTGGAGGGTGAAGAACAGCCTGTCTGCTCGCCTGCTGACTCAGTGCTCTACTGGCTGTGCCCCCTCCGGCCTCCTGTCTTCTTGGCTTCAGGCTGGCAGGGCTGCCCATGCCCCCTGCCCCTTCCTCTCAACCTGCAACTTGTACCCACTCTGACCTGGCTCCTCTAATAAATTCATGTCCACAGGGGGTACAAAAAAAGAAAAGAATGGGTACATTCTTTCCTTCCAAGAATATAAAACCGAGGTAATTTATCAAATTCTAAGGAATGCTAACAAGTCGAACATGCTAATCAAAATGCACAAATACAAAACTCTCCCCTAACTCTTACCCTGAGAGTAAGTTGAGGGATTTGCCTTGTAACTTTCTAAAAATTCTACAGATACTCAAACAGTGAGTGGGAAACAACTGGCAAGAACTAATAAAAAGGAGGTGGCCTCAGCAGTCCCACCAGTAACTTGTGTAAGTGAGCTGAAGCTGTGGCCCTCTTTAACTCATTTCTGCAAACTACCACCCACAGCTCTTGTTAACACTCTAACAAACAGAGAAGCACATGAGTAGATGGCTCACGTGTGGACGTTCCAATGCTTGCTTTCTGTGTGGAGCGATACTGTTTTCCACAACCTGCTACGCTAGGCAAACGGCTTTCTCTTTAATTCAGAACAAATTTCTCTGGTTCACAGTTCCACACCAAATCCCCCGGCTTCTGTGAGAGAAGCTCAGCTCCTACGCAGTCAATCGAACGTGGGCAGGACGTCATGCCAAGTTATTTCATTTCTGTCCACGTCAAACGACTTTTCCCTCTTTTCTGCCTACCAAATTCTTACTCAGCATTCAAGACCCTGCTTAATTTTCCCCTCTTCTGTGACACCTTTTCGGCTTCCTCAAGCTCCTTGCCTTGTACTTCCTAGACCTCTGACCACACTTTGATAATATCTCCTATCACGTGCATTGTAATTTTTCCATGTAAGGCGTGCTCACACATTTTTTGGTAGGAAAGTATATTAGTACAGCCTCTTTGGAGAGCATTTTGGAAATGTCTGTGAATATGGCAATGCACATACCCTCTGACACAACAATGCCACTGCCAGGACTTTGTCCTGTGGATATACTCACGCAGGTAAGCAACAAGGTTGTTGTAACACTATTTGTTATAACAAAAGAGTGGAAACAATCGAAGCACATTTTAATATGGGTCTGGTTTAAATAAATACAATAGAGTACCATGCAGTAAGAATCAGAAATCTCTTTCCATACTGGTGTCTGAAACTCTTTTCCCAAAGTCCCTTAATTTATCTGATAGAGAATCTTTTTTCCCCAGCTTTATTGAAATATGAATGACAAGTCAATAGAGAATTTTGACTTAATAGTTCACATCAGCCCACTAAAAGGGTGTGTCTGCCCCCTCTCTCTCTTCCTCTCCTCACCCCCATGTATTTTGCTTCCCCCGGCCATTAAGCAAGTGAGGACAAATTTGGCGATGGTCTTCATTGGACGTGAAGTATGAGGTGAAGGGGATCAGAAAATATCAACCCAAAATATGCCACTTTGGCATAAGGATTATTTTGAGTTGAAGGCAATTGAGAAAAAGCAGACACAGGAAGAACTCTGAGCCCTCCCCCATCTGCCTGAAAGCAAGGCATAAATTCCCCATGAAGGTATCCTCCTCCTGTAGGTCTCCCATTAAAGACAGAGGAGAAGAACCCTTATCACCAGGGATAGAGATGGCACAGAGATGAGTCTGCATAAGCAAACCTTACTAAAATAACTCTTATTTTCCATTAGTTTCCCCATATCTCTACCTTCCCACAATTTACTCCCCCAGAAGTTCAACGTCTCTTTCCTTTTAGTCACTTCTCTACAATGTGTTGCCCTTTGTTAAAGTGGTATATAAACGTCCAAGTCTAACCACTTCTTTGGATTTTCCCTTCTTTTCTGTATAGCCCTTATACACATAAAATTAAAAACATCAATTCAACTTGTATGCCTTTTCCTCCTGTTAATCTGGTTTTTTGTTACTTTAATTCAGTTAATTCACAGTAACTAGATATCAAACCTAAGAGGGGTAGAGGAAAAGTTTTTTTCTCCCTTACAGAGGCATGTCAGAAAAGCTCATCACTTAGTCCCATTGAAGTCAAACCATGGGAATGCTGAAAACACAAGAGGGAGGGGACCCCACTACTTCCAGAAGTCGTGTTGATGGACACTGCCTCCAGCCTTTGCTATTTAATGTGAAGCTACAAGATATGCCCAATCACAGTCTCCCCTGCTTTCTTCTAGACAAAGACTTTATTATGTATCAAGACTTTTTATGTAACTGCCACACATACAAAGTTTAGTTGCTGTGCAGTTACAAAGAAACAAGAGACTATTCTACTCTCAAAAAGTGTCAAATATTGTTAATCAACTATGCTCCAATATAAAATTAAAAAACAATTTTAAGTGTCAAATAGTCTAATACAGATCCAATTAAAGAGGGGAGCTATACAAAGCAAATGCAAATAATACAACTGCGTAAGTTAATAAAGGTTGCTGCCCAAGTAAACCCGGTCCAACCTAATAGAACCCTCACAGGTTTCTCTGCCCAAAATGCATAGACTCCAGTTAAGGCTTTTGTTCCATTCCCAGGCCAAACCAACCACTTCCTAGCTTTGAGACCTTACAGAGTTTAGTTAACCTCACTAAGTCCTATTTCATCCATAAAATGGGGATATTAGGATCCACCTCATAGGGAAATTAGAACAATTAAATGAGACAGAGCATACAAAGTACTTGGCACAGTGCCTGACACTCAGGGCCAAATAAATGTTAACTATTACTATTATAATCATCATCATCATTCTGGAGTTTTCAAGATGTTTCTCAGACTTTATTCTGCCATCAGGTATTAACAGAGCATCAAGTTTATGAAGGAGAATTATTCATGTGCACACCTCGAGCCAACTCCGTATCTCACCTTTAACTAATTCATTTATTCAGAGAAGAAAAAATTATACAAAACTTCAGATCATTTTAGGTGAAAACCTTTTCCCTCTCAAAGGTGTTATATAAGCAACATATGTGTGACATCTTTGAAGTTTTATGGTGTTTTTACTGTAAATATGAAAGAACCCAAAACACTGACATATGCTTCTTCAAAGTCCCACTAATTTATTTTCCCAAGACAAGCGAAATATTTATGCCACTTTACTTCCACCACCAAAATCAATAAGCCATTTAAAAGAATTGGTCAAGGTCAGACATCAGGCTTCCAACTACAGAGGAAGGTTATCAAACGTGCTTAAAATGAGAGGATTCTAGTCCAAATCTCATTCAACATCTTTTGGCCCATCTTTACCTCAAGACTCAGAATAAAGTCTCTTTTTAAAAAGTCTTTGTGAGGGAGTTCCTCGGTGGCCTTATTGGTTAGTATTCCGGGCTTTCACGGCCATGGCCGTGTGATCCCTAAGCCACACCTCAGCAAACACACACAGACACATCACGTTGATGTCCCTCCTGCTACAGCACAGACATCACTTAACGTCTAGAGATGAAAAACCTCACGAACGGCTTTTCAGGACCTTCTTTGAAATAAAGTACTCTGTTTAGCTATCAAAGAACAACTCTTCTTTGTTGGTTACTTGAGGTCCTGATTTACATCTGAGTTTAGAAGGCTGCTGCGTCCTACAAACAGACTTAAAATGCAAATTCCTCATCAGACTCCATATCTAAAGAAGCACAGAGCCCACTTCCAGCCTTTCTCCACCATCGCTCACAGCGGAGGCAAAGTCCCAACAAAGTCACACCCAGCCCAGCAAAATTTAAGTCCTCAGTGAATGACTATGTCATATATGTGAGTATGTACATAATTTTCAAATAAAATGATTTGAAACTACCACTGTATGATGGTAAAGGAAGAAAACTGGATAATCATGAAAGTTGAAGTGCTTGACTAAAGTTTAGAAAAATCAAGAAAAAAATTAATCACTGAAATTACTCCTTCCTAATCAAGGTTACTTCGAAATTTGATGTAAATGGATAAATTTCAGCCTGTGCTATACTGAATGAAGTTGCATGAGATTGGAAGAAAAAAGTTCAGAGTATGTAAGAGCCACTTCTCTTCCATTTCCCACGTTTTCAGTAACTACCTACTCAATGAATGCACGAAAGAGTTTATTACAGTGTTGAACTGAAATACCTCAGTCGCTTTTAAATTCTCCTTTCTCCATGTCCCAGAAAATATTCCAAGGATCGAATAAAAAATGAACAAGGACTATCGGCCAAGAAAGCTGCTTGAGGAACTTAGTAAGCTCACCCTCTCCAGTTTAACTCGCCTAATTCACTGAGGGAGCGGAGGCAAACGGCTTGTACTGCATGATAAAGTGACACTTCCGAATAGTAATAGCTGAGATTACTCTGCCGCAGCCTAGATTCTTCTAGTCAGGAGCTCGAGTACAGCTTTCTAAAAGCTTTTCCCAAGATGTCGAGGTCAATTTGCGGACACTCATTCACCCATCCCACCCTACCAGCAGCGCACTTCCCGTTCGCTTTGGCCGGTCAAGAGCTCAAACTTGACAGCGACACACACAGAAAAAAAAAAAAAAAAAAAAAAAGAGGAAGTGGCTAAAAAACCATTTCAAGACATTTATTTAATTTTTTTTTCCTAAGGGAGATCAATGGCCCTGTCTTCCAGGAAATCTCAATGGGACGTAGCCATCACGTCGACTGGAAAGTTGCAGCGAATGACAATGCTGCAAAGCCGAGGGTGACTCCTCTTTAAAAATCAAATTTAAAAAATTCCTCGAAAATCTTCTTGCTATCCAAAACGATCCGTCCCCTGCAGCGAACACAGCAACGCTAACAACTCCCACCCTGGTGGATGGCATCGAAAGCGAGGCTCGGGGCCGGGTACGTGCCTGATCTGCCCTGCCAAGTGGCAGAGGGAGCGCAGGGCACGGCAGCGGCCAGGGGACCCAGCGAGCACCTTCCTTACCTGGTTTGACCGGTTTGGGTGGCGGCTTCGACATCTCTCTTCCTGGAGCGGCTGATTCTAAAGACCACGCACGAAAAGCCAACCGAATGCCCCTCCAGCCGGCACTCCGGGCGCCTCAGAGTTTCTTTATGTCTGGTTTGCAGTGGTGCGCCTTCAAGGACCTGCGTCCACCCCGGGAAGCCGGACGAGCAGAGGCAGGCAGAGCAGCTCGGCGAAGTGCCCCGCCCCGCCCCGCGGCCGACAGAGCTGTCCAGAGGGCGCAGCCGGGCAGACGAGGAAGTAGCCGCTGCCTCGCGGAGCGCTAATTGGCTCCCCGGCTGCCAGCTTCGCCGCTGCAGGAGCGCGGGCGGCGCGCACGGCGGCGCGCACGGCGGCGCGCGCGGCGGCCGAACCAGCGGGAGCCGAACGGGGGCGCCGCAAGCTCGCGCCGGGGCCGGCCTGGCTGCGCGCGCGCCCCGGACGGGAAAGGGCTGGACTGGGCAGGAGCGCGCGCGCGCAACCACGCTCGCCGGAATCCCGCCCCATCCAACGCCGGCCGGACCCGGGCGCCGCGTCCGCTCAGGGTTGGGCAGAACCCTAAGTGGCCACCTCTACCCTGCGTCGCCTCTCACCCGGGAGGGGCACGGGAGAAGGGGCCGTGGGCCTCTCGGTTAACGAGCTTCGGGGGTTGCGGCGGGTTAGTGACAGGCGCGCTTGGCAATAGCCTGTGCCGCTTTGCTTGGGACCACTCGAACTGGCGCCCGGTGAGTACCTGCCTGACGCCCCGCCGCGCAGACTCCCTGGGAACTGGAGGTGTTTCCAGAGTGTTACTGCGCTGGAGCCCGAGCCCCGTTGTGTCTTGCAAGCCCTTTTGGGACTCCTACCACCCTAAATGGGCTGATAAGTGGCCTGCCAAGGAGGACGTGCACTCGTGATGGTGTAGTGCCCTCACGCCCCCTTATAATCCTGAAAACGGGAGTCTGCCTTCTAGAGACCGGACAGGTGGTTGGGAGAAGTCACTGAGGTCAGGGTCAGGTCCCTGCCAGAGGAGACAGCTTGACTCCTCTAGCGTTGAGGTTGACTAACTGCGGCCCTCTTGCTGCCTGTTATTGTACAGCCTAAGAATGGTTTTCAAGTTTATTTTAATGGCTTAAAAGAAATCAAAAGAAGCAGATTTTGTGGCACGTGAAAATTATATGAAATTCAAATTTCAGTGTCCATAAAGTTTTATTAGAACAGAGCCACTGTCATTTGCTTATGTATTGTCTGCGGCCGCTTTCACTTCCTAACAGCAGAGTTGAGCAGCTGCCCGCAACACCAAAAACATTTACCATCTAGCACTTTGCAGAGCAAGTTTGCCGACCCCAGACCTAGCCAACTGAATTTCCACTGAGAGGTAAGGGCTGGAGCAGACAATAAATGCACCGTGTGTAAATTCAAAATAGCACAGGCAATATGATAAATCGCTTGTATGTTTGGGGGAAGAAAAATTGAAAAGAAAAACTTTACGTGAGAGTCTATGTAAAATGAAGCTTTGAAGTTTCTACTAGGGGTTAGTGACAGAGTGATTCCAAGAGAACTGGGCAAGGGTTGTGTATTCAAACACGCCAGCCTTGGCATTTACCAAAAAGGAGCAAAGTTTAGAAAATAGTAGAAAAAGACTACCCTGTCACATAGAAGATAATCAAAATATTGAATTAAATAAATGAGTGAGAAGTCCTGAAACATTTCACTCTTTTAGAATCCAAAATGTACCGTATTTAGTAGTGAAATAATTTAAATATAGTAAACACATACCAGTTATGAAAAAAGGACTCAACAACATATTTTACTTAGGGTTAAAAAAAGTATAAAAAAATTAAAAGTACTCATTTTGGATTTGCTGTTTGCCATCTTCATCTGTTCTCCTCCTCCTAAGCAAATTCACTCTGCTGTTGAGGAAAGCCTTGCACTTACTGGGAGAATAGAGTACAGTTGACCCTTAAACAACACAAGTTTTAACTGCATGTGTTTATTTATACTCGGATTTCTTTCACTAAATTCATACTGCAGTACTACACAATCCAAGGCTGTTTTAATCTGAGAACGCAGAATGGTGGATACAGAGGGCTGAGTAAAGTTATATGTGGATTTTTGATTGTGAGGAGGTTGACATATCCAACCCCTGAGTTGTTCACGGGTCAACTGTACATAAATATCCCACAAGAGTGGCAGTGGTATGTACTCCTAGTAATTGGCTGCCCTGGATTGAGGAGGTTAGAAAGTCCAAATGGTTGTCTCTCCGGAGACATCTAGTGATTTACAGTTTGTAGGGGATGGAGATTGTGTTTCATTCATTGAAGTCTACTTCTATGTATTTTTGGAGCCTGGCACCTCTGGAGTGCAAGCTTTTTAAATGTGATTTTAAAATAGTTCTTAAACGGGACAGCAGGCAGTGAAATAATAGAACATGGTGTGGAGATGGACAGTGCCAGGGCTGAGCTTGGAGTTCACCTGAAGCTGCCCTGTGCATCCAACACTGGTTTTGAAATACATGGCTTCTGGGATTGCTATACCCATCCCACACCCCAGCCACTCAGCCCAGCCGTAGGTCTTGCTTCTGCTTCTCTCAATTCCCTAACCTCCTACCACAGTGTCACCTGTTCATTGCTAATGGACTGTGCCCAATATTTACCCAAACACTGTCTTGGAAAGGCTAAAACTGCTAACTAATATAGAAGTGAGGGTTCCTATTTTGGTAAAAACTGGCATTTGACTGGGAGTTCTCTCCCGAGCCCAGGAGATTTCATAAGAAGATTCTTGACTCCCTTACTGTTAGTTTCAGAATTGTTAGATTTTCCACCCAAATAACCGCCTCAAGCCTATTTCAAGTGCTTCAGCCACACTTCCTTGTTATTTACATGCTATGTAATCAGTACAACATCCTCATGTGTACGCATAGATGTGGCAAGAAGCACAGGAGACTAGTAGTCCTTGCCATTCAGTGGATACAGAAAATACCCCATCAATAATACATCAATCAAAATAACATCTATTATACATAAGAGCCTCACAATTAAGCCAGCACCTGTGCAACATCCTTCCTTTGCTCTTGGTAATAAAGTGCTTTTTAGCAGCTTAGAAAGATGGAAAGAAGTTAACTCACTTGGTTTAGTTTTGTTTCTAGTTTTCTTTTTTGGCCACACCTCACAGCTTGTAGGATCTTAGTTCGCTGGCCAGAGATCGAACCCTCGCCCCAGCAGTGAAAGCACTGGGTCCTAACCACTGGACCACCAGGGAACTCTCTCTAGTTTTCCATTTACTATCTGTGTGATCTTGAACAAGTCACTCCATTGTCTGGGCCAGTTTCAACTTCTGCAAAATGAAGGGGTAGACTGTGTGATACCTAAGGCTATATTTCTCCAGGCTTGAGAATTTATGCTCTGATGAATTATCCAAAAATAGGTGACGTGGAAGCAAGGAATAACAAACTTTCATGAATTTTTTTTCTTATTTTGCCAACTGAGGACATCGATGTACTACTACCTAGCCAGCATGATTTCATAGGAGAAAGGACATTTAGCACCAAAAAATGTAAGCAAGCTACCATCTTGCTTGTAAAAGGGCAACCTTTCCTTTCCCAAAAAAGGATAGTTGGCAGCCTTACTCTGACATATTAAAGGTAATAATAAGGTAAAACATAATTCAAAAGCAGAAAAATTACAATATAAAAATTTATTTTACAATACTCATTATATGTAATTGTTCCCTTGATATACTGTGGCAATGTGGATGGAGATAAATATTCAACAATGCAGCTCCTGGTGAAACTCAGATGTCCAACTTGATATGTTATTTTATTTCTGTCACAATCACATTCTTGTCTCATGTAGTCTAGTAAATGAAAGTGGAACCAAACCTTACTAAATTGCACTCAATTTGGAATACAGCTGTTCCTTAGTAGGGGTGGTGGTGGTGATTGGACAACACCCCCCAACCCAGGAATACCAGAATCTGCAGATACCCAAGTTCTTTATATAAAATGGCAAAGTATTTGCATATAACCTATGCATGTCCTCCCACATACTTTGAATCATTTCTAGATTACAGATAATCCCTAATACAATGTAAATGCTATGGAAATAGTTGTAAATACAATGAAAATACTATGTAAATAGTTGCTGGTGCAGCAAATTCAAGTTTGGCTTCTTGGAACTTTCTGAAATTTTTTTCCCCTAAACACTTTCAAGCCACTGTTGGTTGGATCTGTGAATGTGGAACCGTCAGACATGGAGGGCCAACTGTGTTCTGAAAAAACTGAGGACAGGCCAAGGAACAACAGCCCTCTCTCCACCATGCTCTTCGCTACTACCTCCCCACAGGGGACACAGGATAGGAACTGGGAGGGTAGCTGAGAGCCTCCAGCGCAGCCACCACACACCCCGGGTGGCACAGCTTAGGTTCCTGGTCACCCCACCAGAGGAGTCAGGAATAAAGAGCAGCATCAGTCAGAGGCAACTTTCTAGAACCACTATGCTAAGGTTCCCTGCAGCTGAGCGTCATCTTTTCACTTAAAGAGATGACAGTGGTCCTTGGAATATCCACAGGACTGCTTTGATGAGCCTTAGGGGGCCATGCATGAAGCTGTCCTCCACCCCTCATACCAGGGGTCAATAAGCAATGGGCTGCAGCTAAAACCTGGCCCCCTAGGGACTTCCCTGGTGGCACAGTGATTAAGACTCCGCACCCGGAGACCTTCAAGATGGTGGAGGAGTAAGACGTGGAGACCACCTTCCTCCCCACAGTTACATCAAAAATACATCTACATGTGGAACAGCTCCTATAGATCACCTACTGAATGCTGGCAGAAGACCTCAGACTTCCCAAAAGGCAAGAAACTTCGCACATACTTGGGTAGGGCAAAAGAAAAAAAGAAAAAACAGAGACAAAAGAATAGGGACGGGACCTGCACGAGTGCGAGGGAGCTGTGAAGGAGGAAAGGTTTCCACACACTAGGAAGCCCCTTCACTGGTAGAGATAGGGGGGGTGGGGGGAAGCTTTGGAGCCATGGAGGAGAGCGCAGCAGCAGGGGTGCAGAGGGCAAAGCGGAGAGATTCCCGCACAGAGGATCGGTGCCGACTGGCACTCACCAGCCCGAGAGGCTTGTCTCCTCCCCCGCCAGGGCAGGTTGGGGCTGGGAGCTGAGGCTCAGGCTTTGGAGGTCAGACCCCAGTGAGAGGACTGGGATTGGCTGCGTGAACACAGCCTGAAGGGAGCTAGTGCACCACAGCTAGCCGGCAGGGAGTCCGGGAAAACGTCTGGAGCTGCTGAAGAGGCAAGAGACGACTGTTTCGGGGTGTGCAAGGAGAGGGAATTCAGAGCACCGCCTAAACAAGCTCCAGAGATGGGTGTGAGCCACGGCTATGAGCATCAGCGCGGACCCCAGAGACGGGTATGAGACGCTAAGGCTGCTGCTGCCGCCACCAAGAAGCCTGTGTGCGAGCACAGGTCACTATCCACAGCTCCCCTCCCAGGAGCCTGTGCAGCCCACCACCGCCAGGGTCCCGGGATCCAGGGACAACTTCCCTGGGAGAACACATGGCGCGCCTCAGGCTGTTGCAACGTCACACTGGCCTCTGCTGCGGCAGGCTCACCCTGCATCTGTACTCCTCCCACCCCCCGGCCTGAGTGAGCCAGAGCCCCCTAATCAGCTGCTACTTTAACCCCATCCTGTCTGAGCCAAGAACAGACACTCTCAGGTGACCTACATGCAGAGGCAGGGCCAAATCCAAAGCTGGACCCCAGGAGCTGTGCAAACGAAGAGAAAGGGAAATTTCTCCCAGCAGCCTCAGGAGCAGTGGATTAAATCTCCACATTAACTTGATATACCCTGCATCACTGGAATACCTGAATAGACAACGAATCATCCCAAAATTGAGGCGGTGGACTTTGGGAGCAACGGTAGACTTGGGGTTTCCTTTCTGCATCTAATTTGTTTCTGGTTTTATGTTTATCTTAGTTTAGTATTTAGAGTTTATTATCATTGGTAGATTTGTTTATTGATTTGGTTGCTCTCTTCCTCCTTTTTTTTTAATATATATAGATACATATATTTTTTTCCTTTTTCCCTTTTTGTGAGTGTGTATATGTATGCTTCTTTGTGTGATTTTGTCTGTATTGCTTTGTCCTAGGGTTTCTCCTAGGGTTCTGTCTGTCCATTTTTTGTTTGTTTGCTTGAGTATACTTTTTAGCACTTGTTATCATTGGTCGATTTGTTTTTTGGTTTGGTTGCTCTCTTCTTTCTTTCTTTATTTAATTACTTTTTAATTTTTTTATTTTTAATAATTTTTTTTATTTTAATAACTTTATTTTATTTATTTTTTTCTTTCTATCTTTTTTTCTCCCTTTTCTTCTGAGCGTGTGGCTGACAGGGTCGTGGTGCTCCAACTGGGTGTCAGGCCTCTGCCTCTGAGGTGGGAGAGCCAAGTTTAGGACACTGGTCCACCACACACCTCTCAGCTCCACATAATATCAAACACCGAAAGCTCTCCTAGACATCTCCATCTCAATGCTAAGACCCAGCCCCATTCAATGACCAGCAAGCTAGAGTGCTGGACACCCTAAGCCAAACAATGAGCAAGACAGGAACACAACCCCACCCATTAGCAGAGAGGCTGCCTAAAATCATAATAAAGTCACAGACACCCTAAAACACACTACCAGATGCAGTACTGCCCACCAAAAAGACAAGATCCAGCCTCATCCACCAGAACACAGGCACTAGTCCCCTCCACCAGGAAGCCTACACAACCCACTGAACCAACTTTAGCCACTGGGGGCAGACACCAAAAACAACAGGAACTATGAACCTGCAGCCTGAGAAAAAGAGACCCCAAACACAGTAAGTTACGCAAAATGAGAAGACAGAGAAACACACAGCAGATGAAGGAGCAAGGTAAAAACCCACAGGACGAAACAAATGAACAGGAAATAGGCAGTCTACCTGAAAAAGAATTCAGAGTAATGATAGTTAAGATGATCTAAAATCCTGGAAATAGAATGGAGAAAATACAAGAAACGTTTAACAGGGACCTAGAAGAACTACAGAGCAAACAATGATGAACAAAACAATAAATGAAATTTAAAATTCTCTAGAAGGAATCAATAGCAGAATAACTGAGGCAGAAGAACAGATAAGTGACCTGGAAGATAAAACAGTGGAAATAACTACCACAGAGCAGAATAAAGAAAAAAGAATGAAAAGAATTGAGGACAGTATCAGAGACCTCTGGGACAATATTAAACGCACCAACATTCAAATTATAGGGGTCCCAGAAGAAGAAGAGGAAAAGAAAGGGACTGAGAAAATATTTGAAGAGATTATAGTTGAAAACTTCCCTAATATGTGAAAGGAAGCAGTCAATCAAGTCCAGGAAGCACAGAGAGTCCCATACAGGATAAATCCAAGGAGAAACATGCCAAGACACATATTAATCAAATTATCAAAAATTAAATACAAAGCAAAAATATTAAAAGCAGCAGGGGAAAAACAAATAACATACAAGGGAATCCCCTTAAGATTAACAGCTGATCTTTCAGCAGAAACTCTGTAGGCCAGAAGGGAGTGGCAGACATATTTAAAGTGATGAAAGGGAAGAAACTACCACCAAAATTACTCTACCCAGCAATGATCTCATTCAGATTTGACAGAGAAATTAAAACCTTTACAGACAAGCATAACCTAAGAGAATTCAGCACCACCAAGCCAGCTTTACAACAAATGCTAAAGGAACTTCTTAAGGTACGAAACACAAGAGAAGGAAAAGACCTACAATAACAAACACAAAACAATTAAGAAAATGGTAATAGGAACATACATATCAATAACTACCTTAAATGTAAATGGATTAAATGGTCCAACCAAAAGACATAGACTGGCTGAATGGATACAAAAACAAGACCTGCATATATGCTGTCTACAAGAGACCCACTTCAGACCTAGGGACACATACAGACTGAAACTGAGGGGATGGAAAAAGATATTCCATGCAAATGGAAATCAAAAGAAAGCTGGAGTAGCAATTCTCATATCAGACAAAACAGACTTTAAAATAAAGACTATTGCAAGTGACAAAGAAGGAGACTACGTAATGATCAAGGGATCAACCCAGGAAGAAGGTATAACAATTGTAAATATTTATGCACCCAACATAGGAGCACCTCAATACATAAGGCAAATGCTAACAGCCATAAAAGGGGAAATCGACAATAACACAATCACAGTAGGGGAATTTAACACCCCACTTTCACCAATGGACAGATCATCCAAACTGAAAATCAATAAGGAAACACAAGCTTTAAATGATACATTAAACAACATGCAGTTAATTGATATTTATAGGACATTCAATCCAAAAACAAGAGAATACACTTTCTTCTCAAGTGCTGATGGACCATTCTCCAGGATAGATCATATCTTGGGTCACAAATCAAGCCTTGGTAAATTTAAGAAAATTGAAATCTTATCAACCACAATGCTATGAGACTAGATATCAATTACAGGAAAAAATCTGTAAAAAATACAAGCACATGGAGGCTAAACAATACACTAGTAAATAACCAAGAGATCACTGAAGAAATCAAAGAGGAAATCAAAAAATACCTAGAAACAAATGACAATGAAAACACGATGACCCAAAACCTATGGGATACAGCAAAAGCACTTCTAAGAGGGAAGTTTAGAGCAATACAATCCTACCTCAACAAGCAAGGAACATCTCAAATAAACAACATAACCTTATACCTAAAGCAGTTAGAGAAAGAAGAACAAAAAACCCCAAAGTTAGCAGAAGGAAAGGAATCATAAAGATCAGATCAGAAATAAATGAAAAAGAAATGAAGGAAACAATAGCAAAGATCAATAAAACTAAAAGATGATTCTTTGAGATGATAAGCAAAACAGATAAACCATTAGCCAGACTCATCAAGAAGAAAAGGGAGAAGACTCAAATCAATAGAATTAGAAATGAAAAAGGAGAAGTAGCAACTGACACTGCAGAAATACAAAGGATCATGAGAGATTACGATAAGCAACTCTATGCCAATAAAATGGACAACCTGTAAGAAATGGACAAATTCTTAGAAAAGCACAACCTTCCAAGACCGAACCAGGAAGAAATAGAAAATATTAAGCGACCCATCACAAGCACTGAAATTGAAACTGTGATTAAAAAGCTTCCAACAAAATAAAGCCCAGGACCAGATGGCTTCACAGGTGAATTCCATCAAATATTTAGAGAAGAGCTATCACCTATCCTTCTCAAACTCTTCCAAAATATAGCAGAGGGAGGAATACTCCCAAACTGATTCTACGAGGCCACCATCACCCTGATACCAACACCAGACAAAGATGTCACAAAGAAAGAAAACTACAGGCCAATATCACTGATGAACATAGATCCCAAAATCCTCAACAAAATACTAGCAAACAGAATCCAGCAGCACATTAAAAGGATCATACACCATGATCAAGTGGGGTCTATCCCAGGAATGCAAGGAGTCTTCAGTATATGCAAATCAATCAATGTGATAAACCATATTAACAAACTGAAGAATAAAAACCATATGATCATCTCAATAGGTGCAGCAAAAGTTTTTGACAAAATTCAACACCCATTTATGATAAAAACCCTCTAAAAAGTAGGCATAGAGGGAACTTACTTCAACATAATAAAAGCCATATATGACAAACCCACAGCCAACATCGTCCTTAGTGGTGAAAAACTGAAACCATTTCCACTAAGATCAAGAGCAAGACAAGGTTGCCCACTCTCACCACTATTATTCAACATAATTTTGGAAGTTTTAGCCACAACAATCAGAGAAGAAAAAGAAATAAAATGAATCCGAATCAGTAAAGAAGTAAAGCTGTCACTGTTTGCAGATGACATGATACTATACATAGAGAATCCTAAAGATGCTACCGGAAAACTACTAGAGCTAATCAACGAATCTGGTAAAGTAGCAGGATACAAAATTATTGCACAGAAATCTCTTTTTTTTTTTTTTTTTTTGGTGGTATGCAGGCCTCTCACTGATGTGGCCTCTACCGTTGCGGAGCACAAGCTCCGGACACGCAGGCCTAGCGGCCATGGCTCACGGGCCCATCCGCTGCGCGGCATATGGGATCTTCCCGGACCGGGGCACGAACCTGTGTCCCCTGCATCAGCAGGTGGACTCTCAACCACTGTGCCACCAGGGAAGCCCTGTGCAGAAATCTCTTGTATTCCTATATACTAATGATGAAAAATCTGAAAGAGAAATTAAGGAAACACTCCCATTTACCATTGCAACAAAAAGAATAAAATACCTAGGAATAAACCTACCTAAGGAGACAAAAGACCTGTATACAGAAAACAATAAGACTGATGAAAGTAATTAAAGATGATACAAGCAGATGGGGAGATATACCATATTCTTGGATTGGAAGAATCAATATTGTGAAAATGACTATACTACCCACAGCAATCTGCTGGTTCAGTGGAATCCCTATCAAACTACCACTGGCATTTTTCGCAGAACTTGAACAAAAAATTTCACAATTTGTATGGAAACACAAAAGACCCCAAATAGCCAAAGCAATCTTGAGAAAGAAAAGTGGAGCTGGAGGAATCAGACTCCCAGACCTCGGACTATACTACAGAGCTACAGTAATCAAGACAGTATGGTAGTGGCAGAAAAACAGAAATATAGATCAATGGAACAGGATAGAAAGCTCAGAGCTAAACCCACGCACATATAGTCACCTTATCTTTGATAAAGGAGGCAAGAATATACAATGGAGAAAAGATACCCTCTTCAGTAAGTGGTGCTGGGAAAACTGGACAGCTACATGTAAAAAAATGAAGCTAGAATGCTCCCTAACACCATACACAAAAATAAACTCAAAATGGATTAAAGACCTAAATGTAAGGCCAGACACTATAAAACTCTTAGAGGAAAACATAGGCAGAGCCCTCTATGATATAAATGACAGCAAGATCCTTTTTGATCCACCTCCTAGAGAAATGGAAATAAAAACTAAAATAAACAAATGGGACCTAATGAAACTTAAAAGCTTTTGCACAGCAAAGGAAACTGTAAACAAGATGAAAAGGCAGCTCTCAGAATGGGAGAAAATATTTGCAAATGAAGCAACTGACAAAGGATTAATCTCCAAAATTTACAAGCAGCTCATGCAGCTCATTATCAAATAAACATACAACCCAATCCAAAAGTGGGCAGAAGACCTAAACAGACATTTCTCCAAAGAAGATACACAAATTGCCAACAAACACATGAAAGGATGCTCAACATCACTAATCATTATAGAAATGCAAATCAAAACTACAACGAGATATCACCTCACACCAGTCAGAATGGCCATCATCAAAAAATCTACAAACAGGGGCTTCCCTGGTGGCGCAGTGGTTAAGAATTCAACTGCTAGAATCCACCTGCCGATGCAGGGGACTTGGGTTCTAGCCCTCCTCCGGGAAGATCCCACATGCTGCAACTAAGGCCGTGTGCCAGAACTACTGAGCCCGCGCGCCTAGAGCCCGTACTCTGCAACAGGAGAAGCCTGCACACCACAACAAAGAGTAGCCCCCCTAGTCGCAACTAGAGAACGCCCACGCACAGCAACAAAGACCCAACGCAGCCGAAAAATAAATAAATAAAATCTACAAAGAATAAATGCTGGAGAGGGTGTGGAGAAAAGGGAACCCTCCTGCACTGTTGGTGGGAATGTAAATTGACACAGCCACAGTATGGAGGTTCCTTAAAAACTAAAAATAGAACTATACCATACGACCCAGCAATCCCACTACTGGGCATATACCCTGAGAAAACCATAATTCAAAACGAGTCATGTACCACAATGTTCATTGCAGCTCTATTTACAATAGCCAGGACATGGAAGCAACCTAAGTGTCCATCAACAGATGAATGGATAAAGAAGATGTGACACATATATACAATGGAATATTACTCAGCCATAAAAAGAAACGAAATTAAGTTATTTGTAGTGAAGTAGATGGACCTAGATTCTGTCATACAGAGTGAAGTAAGTCAGAAAGAGAAAAACAAATACCGTATGCTAACACATATAAATGGAATCTTAAAAAAAAATGGTTCTGAAGAAGCTGTGGGCAGGACAGGAATAAAGACGCAGACGTAGAGAATGAACTTGAAGACACAGGGAGGGGGAAGGGTAAGCTGGGATGAAGTGAGAGAGCGTCATGAACATATATACACTACCAAATGTAAAATAGCTAGCTAGTGGGAAGCAGCTGCATAGCACAGGGAGGTCAGCTTGGTGCTTTGTGACCACCTAGAGGGGTGGGATAGGGAGGGTGGGAGGGAGATGGAAGAGGGAGGAGATATGGAGATATATGTATATGTAAAGCTGATTCACTTTATTATAAAGCAGAAACTAACACACCATCATAAAGCAATTATATTCCAATAAAGATGTTAAAAAAAAAAAAAAAGACTCTGCACTGCCAATGCAGTGGGCCTGAGTTCATTCCCTGGTCAGGGAACTAGATCTCATGTGCATGCCGCAACTAAGAAGCCCGCATTCCACAACTAAGACCTGGTGCAACCACATAATAAATAAATAAATATTAAAAGAAATTTTTTTCAATAAAAAAATTAAAAAAATAAAACCTGGCCTTCTGCCTGAACACCTGCAGTCCCTTTTTGTAATAGGAGACACTCACTCTGATATCCAATAAGGGAAATGTTATCCCAATAGAAAAGGAATTCTATTTTCATTTGTAGACGTGAATTACGAGGAAAAAAAAAATTGTACTCAATTATTATGTTTTGACCTCCATCAGAAAGTTTGTGGAAGTGTTTTCTCTCTTATTGTATAAGTACCTACATAATAATCTTGATTTTGTCTCTTGGCCCGTAAAGCCTCAAAGATTTACTAACTGGCTCATTTCTGAAAGTTTGTCTACCCCGGCCCTAGGGTGAGGAAATAGCATACTTAAAGGGAATTCACTTCCTCTTGCCTCTGGCCAGCAGTGACTGTCTCCTCATTTCAGAAGGAGAGAGAGGCCATCTCTGCCACTTCTCTGCCTTGGGGGTAATGGGTCATCCCTGGGTGACTGAGTCATGCAGGTGACAGGCCACCTGCCTGAGGGGAGCATGAAACTCTGTAGTGTGCCTTGTGGCTCAGCAACTCTTCCATGCCCTTGAAAACAGACCCTCAAGTATGTATGCTTGGCCGTGGGGGCCCCTTTAGTTCACCTGACTTGCTTACAGGCCCTGAGCACTTCCAGCTGTTGGCACGTAGCAGGAGACTGTGGCAGAGAGAAGCCAGTATAGTGTGAAACTTTCCCACAGAATGTGGGTAATCCTAGGGGGGTAACCCAAAGATCACTGACATCTTTCCCCCTCAGCTGGCCCTTGTAAGTTATGACTCTTATCTCTTTAGACACCTAAGTGATGTGCTTTCGATTTTTTTTTTTTTTAATTTTAGGAAGACGTGATTTTCAAAGCTAATTATGAAAACATTTGTCATTGGAATCGGTGGGTGAGTAATTTTGCTACAAACAGCTGATTGAGATACTCAGGATGTCCAAAGGGTGTTTCCATGTGGATGTGGTGGGGGAAGGAGAAGCAGTGAGAAGGATTCCTGAGTCCCAGAAAAGAGAACAGGACACTTGAATTTAAAACAGTGGAGCACTGGCTATGTAAATGCCAACAGGAGATGGGAGAGTTTCCTATAAACAGAAACAGGGGAGTCGGTACACAAAGTTTACCTGCTTTACTGTTTGTTTTCTAAAGCTGACACCAGAGGCAAGGCCTGATCTAATGCTACGTTGGTTCAGGGTGATTTATCGTTCTCCATACGGCTGCTCCTCCAGTGTGACATAGGAGAAAATCTATCATTTCTTGCCAGTTATGCCCAGCTTTGGACATGTGGAATAAGGAATCACCTCACCTCTACCCCTTTTCCCCATACTTTTCATCTTGAGGTAGTCCTTATTTCCCTGGCATGATTATTAATCATTCACCCCTCTCCGTCTCAGAAGTGTCCTAAATTTTATGGTCACCCTACCCATGGTACCAAGAAGTGGGCAATCAAATAAGACAACAGCAACTTAAAAGGACATTATTTGTTTTTTTGTTTTGCTAGTGTATTATGTTCGTCTTTCTTCTGAGTCCTTTCACATTATGTGTAGTCTAGTTAATAAAATATTTAAGACTATTGAAATTAAAGGTTTATAATTTGGGGGAGATCAATGTATTATTGCATTACATAACTACAATTAATCTAATTAATTAATTAATTAGACTAATTAGATTAATTACTTCTAATTAATCAATTAGAAGTAACATTGAATGAATTAAATGCCAGAACTCTGCCTTGACTTGCTCCCATCTAATCAGAACCAAGTTCAGTTTTTCTCTGCGTTGCTTCTCATCCCTCCTTTCCTTTCCACACTCACTGCCACCATCCTAATTCAAGCCCTCATTCCCTAATTCCAATCTCCTCCTCTCAATCTTCCCTGCATACCTGTGCCAGTTTAATCTTCATACAGAATTTTTAAATTTTCTCTCACCTGATGAACAATATTCAGTGGTTCCCAGTTATTTAAAATGCAGTCTAAATTTCCTGATATATGAAGACCATCCAAAAATAATAAAATGTATTAGCTTCGGGGTGGGTAGATAGGCAGGGTACAGGAAAGATTTGATACAGGAGCTTAGTGGTGTCACCAAAGACTCCGTTTCTCTCTGCCTCTTCTCTGTGTCTTCCTCCTTTTGGATTCATCCTAAAGTTGGCTGCATTTTTTGGTCTCAAGGGACTACTAGCAGCTCCTGGGACCTCATGCTTCTCCTTAGCCTGTCACTAGGGGGAAAAAAGTGCTTTGCTTCCCCTAGGTCAAGGGTCTTTGACAGGACCACCTGGGTCACATAGCCACAGTTACTGTGGCAAAAGCGAGGGGATTGCCTTGATTGGTTTAGGCCATTGGGGCCCTTGCTCTGGAGTTGAGAGCAGGATCAATCCCAACCAGACCTTGGAAACAGGGGTGGAACCTGGGGAGGCCACTACCAGGTCCACTACAGAATCCAATCCGACTTCTATTCTGCACGTGTGTGAATAAACTCCCCTCATCTCAATATTCCAGTATAATGCCCTCTGTCTAGAAACCTGTGTCATGCTTTCGTGCCACGTGCATTTGGTTCTATGCATAACTTCCTAAGAAAGCCTCTCTTCATTGTCTCTTCCTCAGCAAGTGTCAGGATTTCATTTTAGTGCTGCTGCTTCTGCAAAGCCCCTGCCACACTCAGCTGCAGTTCCTGCCTTCCTTCCTCCAAACTCACTGTGCTGTATCTCTCCCATGTACTTACCACTTGCTGCCCTATGAACGAAATATTCAGTTGAGACTGCAAGGAATAGTAAAGGTTCTAGAGGATTCAAGTGGCATCCATGAACCTCCTGAAAACTTAATGCATGTGTGAAGATGTTCATTTTTCTGGGGAAAGATTTTATAACTTTCATCAGATTCTCGCAAAGTTCCTTAATGTTAAAAAATGTAAACTCCATGGGTGTTAGAGTTGGACTTTGTATCTCATCTCCATTACTTGCTAGTTGTTACCTTGAGCAAGTTTTATGAGAATACAGCTTTTCAACCCTTAGTTTCCTCAACTGGACAATGGGAAAATTATTATCTACCTTGGGCAAATGGATTGCAGAATGGGTTCTCCACTTGTTGGAGTAATTACAGACAGCCTTTTTAACTACTTCCTTCCCAAATGCCATGTTCCAAATACAGTGACCTCTCTTCACCTGTCACATAAAAAACAAATGGACTAGGAGTTGTGCATTTATTTGGGTGTTATGAACAAAGGAGCAAGTGGGCCCAAGGAGTCCCCCATTTCCTTCCCTAGACCCTAGGATAGAACATGCTCCTGTCTGGACACTCTGGCCCCAGGGTTGGAGAGCACATGCATGAAGCTGTGAGCCTGCTGGTGCATGGTGGGTATGAGCATGCTGAAGGAGAAGGGTTGAGTCTTAAGGTGTCACCTGACTTGGATGGTGACAGTCTAATTACAGGTCCTAGGCTCAGACTTGTTACATGCTTTTCCCCCTCCCTCATCTTTCTGACCTGGACTGCCTTCTAGCTGGTCCATCTCTATCAAGTCTACAAAAATGGGGTGCTTTTTTCTCATTGGCTCTAGCTAAGTCAGTGAGAAGGGATCTAATTACTGTTGGTTCAATTGCATGATCTTAACTAAAGAGGTAAGTCTAGAAAATGATACATTTTCTAGCCAGGTTGCTCACACTGTAATAAAGTTTTCCCTGTTTACTATGTATTTTAAACCAAAATTCAATAATCGAACTATGGGCATTCAACATGGATTATAGACATTTTCTGTAAAGGGGGAAAAAAATTCTCATAACAGTATTTTCTCAATGCATAGGGTAATACCCACCCACTTTTCCATTTTTAAGGAGATTGCCCATATCCTACCCAATTGTGTGATCTAAGGTTAAACAGAAAAAAAAACAAAAAAACAAAAAAAGTGTGAATCAAGTTTCTTCTGTTAATACTTTGTAGGTGTAAGATATTTGGCTAATAATTGAATTATATCCAATAAACAATTTTGATGAATAAGTATTAGTTCCTTTCCCCTTTCTAGATTATAAACATACTGCAATTCATCTTACCTCGGAATAAGCACAATTCATGTGCAGTCAGAAGTTTTTTGTGCTGTAGGCATTTGGTGGTATGATGAAGTCTTGCTTTCTCTGAGTAGTGGTTTTAAATGCACTAAATAAAATACAGAAATACAAAGGAAACCAGTTATGATAATATAGTTATAAAAATATTTTTAAAAGAAAATTTGTAGCATTATGATACACATGCTTCTTTGTTAACTCACTAAATAACTGTGTCCTGTGGTGAGTCTAAAAGCTGCTGTAAATTTCAAGTAATAGAGTGTCAATGATACTTCCAGATGTCTGCCCCAAGTGCAACATGATATGAAAATACCTGTCTGTGATTTCTGTTGGTGAAAAAGCCACAGGTACTATTAATAATACTGTTGCTTGTGACATATTTTAATTAAAGGAAATGCCAAAATTCTGTTAGAATTTATTGAAAATAAAGATATAATATCTTTCAAGTTCACAAAGATCCTGAATCTGTCCATAGACTCTTTGGAAGTACATAAGCCCCAGGTTTTAAAAAAAAACTCTGAGTGACTGAGTGGAGAAGTGCTTCCCCCCCAGCTATGCATGGTTCTGGGTACTGGAAAATTGGATACATACACAGAGGAGTTGGTCAGGGTCGCCATTCTCCTTGATGTCACAGTCCAGCCAGAAGGGACAAGTAACTGACAGGATGTGATAAGCTATAGTGGACCTCCCAACCAGCGCCAAAGTGGAGAGAGATTGGGGAAAAGGAGGCATTCCAAAGGAGGTGAAAAGTCATGATAGGTGGGCTTGTAATAAGCCACTCCTCCATTTTTCTTCACTGTGCATTGAAACAAAATCACAGTGACGACGTGCAGTTTTATATACTTGCACTAAAATGTGCTACTCATATTCTCTGTGTGGCATGTGAACCTTATGAATGTTTCAGCATAGACAAAAATTTCTTTTTCTTCCAATGCAATAGCTGTAATTAAGTCTTAGTATTACGCAGTTCACTTGCCCAATATTAGTTACCTTTCTGCTCCATCCTTTCCAGCTTATTTCTTATCATTTGTTGCATCAGACCTGCTTGAGCCTATGATTTTTGCCAACAAAGTCCTATCTATGAAAGAAATATTTTTTCTTAGATATTACATATTGTTTTAAATATCCTTTTTCTAAGATCAATTTAAAATGTTTTATGTTCTTTTAATGCATCTTCCTTCTTGGTATTTTCTTACTTTGTTTTCTTTTTTTGTTGTTGTTCAGTGTGACAAATGGTGGGAAGACAACACTGGCTAAGAATTTGCAGAAACGCCTTCCAAACTGCAGTATCATATCTCAGGATAATTTCTTTAAGGTATCTATAAAACTTCTCAGATAATTTATTTAACCAAAAGAAGTCATAGTAGCAAAGTTAATTGAATTACATCCAAAAGCATTTGCTGAGTGATTGTGCTTTTGTAGTGAAGGGAGGCTCAATGCAGTAGTGTTAGTTCTCCACTAGATGGCACACTTATGGGAGCTAATCTTTGATTTTATTTATCCTCACCATCCAAAGCATTTGTTAAAATAAAGGTTTATCAACTCTTCATTCTATGATTGCATTATTTCTGCACTGCACAATTTTTATGGGTACTTTATTATTTTTCCAGCCAGAGTCTGAGATAGAGACAGATGAAAATGGATTTCTTCAGTATGATGGTAAGTAGATGAGCTTACAAAACATTATGCAGTAATGTTTGTTTCCTTTTTCAAACCCAAATAACTTTGCTATCTCTGAAGAGAGTCTCAAAATAAGTTTAAATTATGTTGCTGTACTTTAAGCATGCTTTTGTACGGGTTTCTGATTTATGTTCAGCTATTTAAATAAATGAAACCTTTTCCCCACTTTTATAGTTAAAACTGAAAACATTGGAAAATAAATTTTTCTTTTGAAGGTGGGGTAAGGTGGGTCTCTGTTAGTCTACTCCTCTTGCTTGTAGCGAACTTTAGGGCTCTTTATCTTCTGAGCTTACTTTCTCAGTGACCAAGGTACTGAGTCTTTTCACTGCTCAGAAAGAATAGTGAATATTTTTTAGATGGATTCACTTTACCCTCTTGCCCAGTCTAACACTGCTTTGAAGCCAGCGGAGTAAAGTCCATCAGAAAAACATCTATATAGACCTGCAAAGGAATGTCATACTAGTAAACTATATTTAATGGTCTTATCAACATTTATAATTAACAAGATGATCATTGAGTGCTTATGCAAACTAGCAATAGAGAGAGCTCTCTTAAAGAGCCATAAAATTTGTTCTTTATTTTTAACTTTGATAACCTTGGAGGAAAAATGTTGTGTAATCAGTTCTTACAGAAACATGATAGTTTTAAAAGAGGCAAAATCCTTGACTGGCTATCTATTCTTGTGTCTTGAGCTGCAGCTAGGATATTTTTTTCTTCTCTCCTCCTTTTCTAAACGTTATTAAGGAAGATTATTACAAAGTAAGAGTTAAACAAGGAAAAACGGTTTTCAACAATTGATGAAGAATATTCCTAATCTAAATAAGTTCTTACAAACTGATAAGAAAAACACTAATATCCCAATTGAAAAATGTCCAATGATGTGAATAGTTATTCACAGAAGCAAAAGGTTATATGATTAATGAATGTACAATAAAAAGTCAACCTCAAAAGTAGTCAAGGGGGGCTTCCCTGGTGGCGCAGTGGTTGAGAGTCCGCCTGCCGATTCAGGGGACACAGGTTCGTGCCCCGGTCCGGGAGGATCCCACGTGCTGCGGAGCAGCTGGGCCCGTGAGCCATGGCCGCTGAGCCTGCGCGTCCGGAGCCTGTGCTCCGCGGCGGGAGAGGCCACAACGGTGAGAGGCCTGCGTAACAGCAAAAAAAAAAGTAGTCAAGGAAATTCTCTGGCGGTCCGGTGATTAGGACTTGGTGCTTTCACTGCCAGCGCCCGGGTTCGATCCCTGGTTGGGGAACTAAGATCTTGCATACTGCACAGTGTGGCCAAATTTTTTTTAAAATTTGAAAAAGAAAACTAGTCAAAGAATTATAACTTATTTTTTCCTCACTTACCTAATAGACAGATTTTTAAAAGATTAATAATTAGTAATGGCATAGGCCAAATAAAACAAAAACCTTTTCTGGAAAGGAGGTTGAGCACATGTCCTAAAGACAGTAAAACATTCATGCCATGTGTTCAGGTGTCCCACTTCCAGGAATCTGTCTTAAGGAGAAACCTGAACTTTTAGGTAAATGTACAAATTTAAGGTAAGTCAAGGTAATGTTGAAATCTTTGTGATAACTACCAAAACAGTAGTTTTAAAGTATATAGCTATCAGTACTTCCCTGGTGGCACGGTGGTTAAGACCCCACACTTCCAACACAGGGGGCCCGGGTTCGTTCCCTGCTCAGGGAAATAGATCCCACATGCATGCCTCAACTAAGAGTTTGCACACCACAACTAAGGAGCTCACCTGCCGCAACTAAGGAGCCTGCCGCAAATAAATGAAATAAATATTTTTTAAAATAATAACAATAGTAATAAAATAGATAGCTATCACATTTATAAGTAGGTAGAATTATTAAAATATACCTGATAAATGCAAAAGAAGTAAAAAACAGAACTAAAATATCAAAGGATGGTGGAAAAATAGAAGATGATAGTAAAATGATAGCTTAAATCAAACATATCAGTAGCTATATTAAGTTAAATTAACTAAAATGAAATACTCAAAAGTTGTCAGACTGGATTTTTTTAAAAAGTCAACTATAAGCTCCTTATAAGAGATATATTTAAACATTAGGATATAGAAAAGTAAATAGTAAAAGGCTAGAAAAAGATATACCATGCAAATACCTACTGAAAGAAAATTAGTATAACTGTACTAATATCAGACAAAGTAAAATTTAAGGCAAAGAGTATTACTAGAGATAAAGAGAGCTCAATGAATCAATTCAACTGGAATATAAAAAATCTAAAATTTGTATGCACTTAATAATAATGACCTCAAAATACATTAAGCAAAAACTGACAAAACTAAGAGGACAAATAGACAAATCTATAAGTATTGTGGGAGACTTTAATACAATTTTCTCAGTAACTTATGGAACAAAGTCACAAAAATTATGAGTCTAACAGATTTGAACAACACAACAAACTTGACCAAACTGACATATATAGAACATGTACCCAACAACAGCAGAATACACATTTTTTTCTGCAAGAATGCATGGAACATTAACCAAAATGGAAGGCATATACAAGGACATGGAACAAGTCCTAATACATTTCAAGGTATTGAAGTAATATAGAGATATCTTCTAATCACAGAGAACTGAATTAGAAATCAATAGCAAAAGAGTAAATAGTAAATTCCCAAGCGTTTGAAAATTAATCAGTACCTTTTGTCTGATTCTTAAAAACTTTTTCTTATGCAAAATTTTAAACATATACAAAGAAAGGCGGAAAAGTATAATGAACTCTCATGAATTCACCATCCTGTTTTTAAAATGATGAACTCTTGGCCAATTATATTTCATCCATACCCTCACCCTCCTGCTCCTTCTATATTATTTTGAATCAAATTCCAGACATCATCACATTTGATCTGAAGCAAAACACTTCTGTATATCCCATGGGTCACAGAATAAATCACAATGAAAATTAGAAAATATTTTTAACTGAATGATAGTGGAAATACATTAAAACTGATGGTACGTCTGGTTCCAGCCAAGATGGCTTGGCCCCATTCCTTGCTATTCCTCCCTCTTATAACTAAAAACCACGGATGGAATACAACAAAAAGGAAAAACTCTGAAAGATGAAGAGAGAAGACTGACTGGGGGATTTGGATCTTGAGGAATGACATAGCTGTGAGTTTCCTGTTCGATTTTTGTTTTTTGTCTGTCTCTCATATATCTGGAAGGAGGTGACTAGTGATGGAGAAGTGTACAACATGGAACCATCAATAGGTACAACCCAAAATTCCCAAGAAACCTGTTCCCTATAGTCAAAGGACTAGAAAAAGGGTGGCCTAACAGAATAGAAAATTAATTTGTTAATATCCACCTTACTGTAGGCAAACAAAAGGAAAAACCAACTTCCCCTCATGGTGTTAGCAGGGCCTAGTGGAGGGCTAGACTTTTAGACCCATCAGCACCAGCAAGGTATGGTGAGTTGGCTTTCCACATCATCATAGGGATCATATCAGTGGTGCCAAACGGAGCTGAACTTCCACACCTACCTGGCAGCAAAGAGACTGAATAAGGCAGTGTGAGGTGGTGCTAGTTGGCACTCCACTTTCCTTAACCAGGCAGTGTCAGCTACTGTCAGCAGGACCCACTTGAGAGCGGAACTTCTATCCTCACTGAGCTGTAATGAAGCCACACCCGCATGCTTTCCTCTCTTCCCCCCACAGTCACCCCCCACCTCAGTATTGGTGAGGCCCAGCAGGCAGCTGAACATCCACCCCACCTGGACTTGCACACTACACCTAAACAGGGACACTGCCTACAAAAAAAAAGATTAACTAGGATCCAGAGCCTCATAGCAAAATTTCCAGGATGAGACTAAAAATCATTTGTCATATTAAGAACCAGGCAACTTTCAACTTGAATGAGAAAAGACAATTAGACACTAACACTGTGAGGACACAGATGCTGGAATTCTGACAAGGACTTTAAAGCAGTATTCATAAAAAGGCTTCAGTGAGCATTTGTGACCATTCTTTTTTTTTTTTTTTTTTTCTGGTACGCGGGCCTCTCACTGTTGTGGCCTCTCCCATTGCGGAGCACAGGCTCTGGACGCACAGGCTCAGCGGCCATGGTTCACGGGCCCAGCCGCTCCGCGGCATGTGGGATCTTCCCAGACCAGGTCACGAACCCGTGTCCCATGCATCGGCAGGTGGACTCTCAACCACTGCACCACCAGGGAAGCCCTGTGACCATTCTTGAATCAAGTGAAAAATTAGAAAGCCTTAACAAAGAGAGAGAAGATGTGAAAAAGAACCAAATAGAAATTTTAGAACTGAAAACTGATACAATAATTGAAATTTTAAAACTCACTGGATGGGTGTAACAGCAGTATAAATATGACAGAGGAAAGAATCAGTGAACTTCAAGACAGAACAATAGAAATTATTCAATCTGAACAAGCAAGAGAAAGTAGACTGAAAAGAAATGAACAGAGGGACTTCCCTGGTGGTGCAGTGGTTAAGAATCCACCTGCCAGTGCAGGTTACAAGGGTTCAATCCTTGGTTCGGGAAGGTCCCACATACCGTGGAGCAGCTAAGTCCGTGTACTACAACTACTGAGCCTGCTCTCTAGAGCCTGCGAGCCACAACTGTTGAGCCCACACGTCACAACTACTGAAGCCCACATGCCCTAGAACCCTCACACTGCAACTACTGAGCCCATGTGCCACAACTACTGAAGCTCACGTACTCTAGGGCCTGCATGCTGCAACTACTGAAGCCCATGCACCTAGAGCCTGTGCTTTGCAACAAGAGAAGCTACCACAATAAGAATCCTGTGTACCACAATGAATAGTAGCCCCCACTTGCCACAACCAGAGAAAGCCCACATGCAGCAATGAAGACACAAAGCAGGCAAAAAAAAAAAAAAAATGAACAGAAATGTGGGACAATAATGAAAGATCTAACATTTATATCATTGGAAGCTCAGAAGGAGAGGAGGAGTGGTACTGAAAAAGTATTCAGATAAGTAATGATGTAAAACATCTCAAATTTGGCATAAGACATAAACCTACAGATTGAAGAATCTGAGTGATCCTCAAAAAAATTAAATAAGACTGATCAATAAAAAAATAGAGAAGGCACAAATTACATATATCAAAACCAAAAAGGTTAATATCACTACAAATCCTGCAAACATTAAAAAGATGAGGATATTATGAAGAATTTTATGCAAATAAATTTGAAAACTTAAATGAAATTGACAGTCTTACCAAATGCAAATTAATCAAAACAAACACCAGAAAAAAAGAGAAAATCTTAATAGCTCTATATCTTTTAAATGAATTAATTCATAATTTTAAAACCTTCCACTAAAAAACCTTTAAGAACAGATGGCTCAGTTCAGTCATTCTGGAGTGGGGCTGAGAATTTGCATTTCTAATAAGTTCTCAGATGATGCTGATGCTGCTAGTGTAGATAACATGCTTTGAGAATCACTGTTATAGGGTACTTTTCTAGCATTAACAACTGTAAACTCTAAAAGTATGCACATTTTAGAATTTGAATGTGACATACTTGTATCCTTTGTAAATTCTTTTAATGATTTTCCTCCTCTTATTTATCTGTAAGAGCTCTTTATATATTAAAGATATCCATTCTTTGTCAAATACATTGCAGGTATTTTCACCAGTGTGTCATATCTTTCAAACTAATTTATAAATATTTTGTTATCCAAAAATGTTAAACTTTTATATAGTCAAGGGGGAATAGAAGTTATAAATAAAGCAATGAGTTTATAATTGTCAAAGCTGGTAATGGGGACATGGGAGTTCATTGTACTCTACGCTCTACTTTTGTATATGTTTAAAATTTTCCAGGAGTTTCCTGGTGGTGCAGTGGTTAAGAATCTGCCTGCCAATGCAGGGGACGCAGGTTTGAGCCCTGGTCCGGGAAGATCCCACATGCTGCGGAGCAACTAAGCCTGTGCGCCACAACTACTGAGCCTGCGCTCTAGAGCCCAAGAGCCACAACTACTGAAGCCTGCACGCCTAGAGCCCGTGCTCCGCAACAACAGAAGCCACTGTGATGAGACGCCCACGCACCACAACAGAGTAGTCCCTGCTCGCAGCAGCTAGTGAAAGCCCACGTGCAGCAACAAAGACCCAATGCAGCCAAAAATAAATAAACAGATAAATAAAATTTTCCAGAATGAAAATATATCAAGCATACCACTTTATCAATATTAGAGTTTATATTTTTTGTCTAAAGCATTTGTTAATTTGGTGTTTTTTTAGTCTTAGCTGCGGCGCACAGGCTCTTAGTTGCGGTGCACAGGCTCTGCATTGTGGTGCGTGGGCTTCTCTCTAGTTGTGGCATGTGGGCTCCTCTCTAGTTAGAGCACGTGGACTCAGTAGTTGCGGCACGTTAGCTGTCTGGTTGTGGCGCGCAGTCTCTAGAGCGCTCAGACTCAGTTGCCCCGCAGCATGTGGGATCTTAGTTCCCAGACCAGGGATCGAACCCGTGTCCCCTGCATTGGAAGGCAGATTCTTAACCACTGGACCACCAGGAAAGTCCCTAATTAGGTGTTTTGAAGGGTAAATAAAATAGTGTTATTTTATATATTTATAGACCACTGGCTGTACTCATCATAAAAAGCCACAGCGTAAAATTTTGTTGTATTGATTTCATATTTTTGTGTTTGTTTGAAGTGCTTGAAGCACTTAACATGGAGGAAATGATGTCCGCCATTTCCCACTGGATGGAAAGTGCAGCACACCCTCTGGCATCAAGAGACAGGGGAAACACTGAGGAAATTCCCATCTTAATTATCGAAGGTTTCCTTCTCTATAATTACAAGTAAGCATTCCCCACTCTAATATTAACTCTGAATGAATGGGAAAAAAAAAACTTTGTGCACTAAATATGCTGTTAATTTAGGCCCCTTGACACTATATGGAATAGAAGCTATTTTCTGACCATTCCGTATGAAGAATGTAAGAGGAGGAGGAGGTAAGTTTTCAAATTGCCTTTGTGGATTGTAATTCAAAAGACAAACTTTAGGAAAAACAAGGAAACAGCATTATTGAGCAATGTGTATGTCATTTTTCAAGCAAGAGAAGCCTCAATTCTTCATACAAAGAGCAAGACCTTTTTCCATAAATGGTCACCCACATGGAGTAATGCAAATTACTTTTCTAAGAAAAGGCTCTTGTACAAGCTCTTTGGCTTATCTTTCCTAAATCCTCATATGAAGCAATCCCATGTTGATTATGGTTTTAAATTAGGGGGCCTGTATTCTGCTACAGCCACAGAGAACACCGATTAGTTTAAAGCTTACGACAACATCTCAGTATCTCTATCATTATTTACATTAACATTTGTCTCTCAATTCTTTTATAAATCACTAGAGGGGGGAAATAATTATGAATGGTAGTGAATTAGAGTTCATTTTTTAGATGAGGGGACTAAATCCATTGGGTGTTGTCTTTGTAACTGGCATTGAGTCTAAAAAGTGTAGTCGTAATCCTGTTTAGACAGTCTCTGAGTGATTTCCCCGTTGTCCTGACCATTATTTTACTTTATCAATTGTGTTTATGTCAACGTAAAGTTTCCTACGTATTTTGATAGTACAAGGATCTACGAGCCTCCAGACACCCCAGGATACTTTGAGGGCCACGTGTGGCCCATGTATCTAAAGCACAGGAAAGAAATGGAGAACATCTCATGGGAAATCGGTAAGTGCCTTTTCTTCCCTCCGCGGAAGCCTTTTTACTTGTCATTGCCTCAAAGTACACAAAAGAAAGGACTTTAGAAGGCATTTTTCTCATATATTAGATTATAAAAGGACACTTTAAGCTAGAACGCTCTGGGCTCCCCCTTTTCCACACTGGCTCTCCTGCCTTCTGTTTCTCTATGGCTCTTGTGAAAGTTTGTCAACTTCTAGATGGTCATTCATTCAGCAAATATTGATTGAATGCCTTCCATGTACAAGGCACTACCCTGGTGATATCAAGGGAAATAAGGCAGACTCAGTCTCTACTCTTATGAACCAGCATTCTATCAGGAAAATGGATGTTAAATGGATGACGCACAAGATTATCCTTTTTAGCTGTGCTGAGTACTGGGACACTGAGCTTCAGGGGGACCGCCCAAGTCTCAGCAATCCGGGAAGGCTTCCTTGAGGAAGCCATATTTAAACCAGATGATAGATATAACTGGACAAAGGGAGGTAACTTGGGGAGATAGAAGGTCACCCCAGATGGTGGGTATGGTACATGAAAAGACCAAGGGGCACCAGAAGGAAGATTGTGGTAGAGAAAGCCAAGGCAAGAGGTGATGTTGCTGATACAGGAAGGGTCCAAACCCTGCAAGGCCATAGATCAGTTAAGGACTTAGGTCATTATCCTAAGGAAAGTGGGAAGCCCTGTACAGAGAGGCTTTATACAAGGATATGGTAGATATAAAATTTTTGTTTTAGTAAGATCCCTCTGGCTATGTGAAGGGTAGATGTAGAGGGTGCGATATTGGACATATGTACTCAGAAGAACTGCGTGATAGGATAGACATGGAGGGTCCAGGCCACTGAGGTGGCAAGGACAACAGCTCAGGAATTGGCAGGCATTATTTCAGAAAACAGGAAAAAGTGAAGGAGTCGCAGATTTGTAAGGAGGAATGCGAGTCTGTTTCGCACATAATGAAGTTGAGATGCCTGAGGGACTTAAAGCAGTGATTTAGAAATAAATATCTGGATCTATGGACCTGGGCCAAGAACAGATCCTTGGGATATAGAGTACCACATGGAGAAGATGCAGGAGGCTGGAGAGAGAAGGGTTTTGGATGGGGTAGAGCAATCAAAACTGACGTATCTTTTCAGAATAAAGGGAGTTGCGCATATTGTGAGAAGCCTCGTGGCCTCTTTGGTAGCTACAGAAAGCACACAGGGCCTCCCCATGATCTGGCAGCTGTTATGATCCCTTCTTCAGTCCAGTTCAACCCCTCTTCCCCATCCACAGAGCCTCTCATGACATTCTGGCCACACCACTCCCAACATGGACCATTGGTTGCAGGGATGTCTTCTTACTACCCCTCTCTCTCTCCATCTAAAATGCAAATCCAACCATGCTCCTACCTTGCTTAAATACCTTCAGAGAGTCTCCAGCCCTTCAGTATAAAATCCAAACAGCCAGACCTCAAGGCCACTAAAGACTAAGGCACAGCTCTAAAATCTCATCTCTATACTGTTCCTGCCTCCCCACATTCTAGCCTTTCCAAACTGAGCATCTTTTCCTTAACAGGCAAAGTTCCTCCTACCTCCCTAACCTCTGCAGTTTTCTGACTAGAAGGCCCTTTCTTTCCTTTAACCTACATAACTTCTACTTTTTATCCCAAACTGACTATGCCAGTTTTGTTAAAAATATGTATCTCATGGGCCTGGAGAATTCAGATTCAGTACACATGTGAACTCAGACCCCCTGCATGGTTTAAGAAGCCTCACAGGTGATCCTGATGTATAAGTAAGCTCAAGAACTACTCCCTTAAGTGGTTTCTTTTTCTTTCTTTCTTTCTTTTTTTTTTTTTTTTGCCATGCTGTGCAGCTTGTGGGAGCTTAGTTCCCGGACCAGGATTGAACCTGGAGTCCTAACCAGTGGACTGCCGGGGAATTCCATAAATGATTGTTTTGAGAAGGGACCTCTTCAGTGCTCCTAAAGTACCATATGCACAGTGCCACTTAACTCTGTTTCTTTCTTTTTAAATTTTCACATCAGCTAGTTTGAATTTTCTCTGCAATAAATCAAAATTTCTTACCCGTTGTACCTGGCTGTGATATACTTCTCTCTTTAATGGCTATTAATTTCTTTTTAAGTTATGTTCCTGGGTTCTTTGATTAAACCTATTGGTGTTCTCAAGAGATGCCAAGTGCCAGAGTAAGCATCCTGTATTAATAAGCCTGTTAGCATTTAAACTGCTCTCTTTTCCCCCTTCTCAGTTTACCTAGATGGAACAAAATCTGAAGAGGACCTCTTTTCACAAGTGTATGAAGACCTAATGCAAGAACTAGCAAAGCAAAATTGTAAGTATTGTCCAATCAAAGTGGATTGTTGAAGGAGCAGCCAGGAGAAATAGTTCATTACATACCCAAGAATGGTATACCAGACAGCTAATGTAGGAGTGATTGTATCTATTCATGCATTGCTTTGAAGATAGTACAGAATCAGACACTCTGAATGGGTCTAGGGACTTGATTACTTTGTGAGGTTTTTTTTAAGGGTGAAAATATTCACCCTTTGTTATATCTCTTAATGATATTTATGTTATTTAGTTTAAAATTTTTAGTAGATGGCTGTTATTTCAATGGGACTGAAATTATCCTTTGAGTCTAGTGAAGTTAAAATGCTGGTGATCTTCTTTTAATATGTATAAAGTTCCCTTTCTCATTTATTCCTCCTAAAGATTTTTCATAAATTCTATTCCCAAAATAAACAAAAATTTTTTTTAATTACTTACTGAGTGTTTCTTCAAGGTTTTCATATCAGGCAATACATTTTGCAAGTGACAGAAATCCTCCTAAATCTGGCTTAAGCAGAAATAAAGTACAGGAGTGGCAGTGGCTTCAGGCTCAGCTGTATTAAGGAGCTCATATGGGGTCCTCATGGTTTTGCCTCAATTTCATTTTCTGTTTGGGTATATTTTGAAGTCAGTCTGTCTCCACTGACAGGTATGATGTCTTTTGGCCACACCATCCTCCTAGGTCCAACAGCCCCAGTAAAAAGACAGTTTATTCTTTTTCAAGATTGTCTATGAGTTGATAAATGTTGAAGCTGGGTGTTGAGTACAGGGGGTCTATATATTATTCTCACTCGTTTTGCATATGTTTAAAATTCTTTATTTTGAACATTTTTTAAAGCAGTTTTCCATTTTAGCCCAGTGGAAAAGTCCCAGGAAAGATTTTGATTGGTCCTGCTTGGGTCACATGACTTTTGCTAAACCAGTCACTGTGCCTGAGGAGATGGTTTATTCTGATTGGCTAGGACTGGATCATGTACTCATCTTGTAATTGAGTACCTCTCCTAAGACCTCCTGACTTAAGGGGAGAAATTCCCCAAGGGAAAGCAGGACAGGAGGTAGAAACCAGAAGAAGAAAGATGACAAAGTGTGCTGGGAAAACAAAACTATAGATCTAGCTGTTTCATTGGAACTGTTTGAACTAAAAGGGTTTTCATGGCTAACATACAAAATGCAGTCATCAGCTGGCTCAAGAGATGACGTATGAGCCAGTTTGGCAGTGAAGAATATTACATGCTCTTTTGGTGAGAAACAAATCCCCCAGTCCAAATCTCAGAATCTCTCAATAAGAATTAGATTTCCTATGCCCTCAGTAAATTCCTATCTGACTAGCAGTCTAAGCCCAGCCAGGCAGCTCATTGATCCTGACACATTCCCAATTTCAGGATCAGCCCTTCCTGTAGACATGAACCTATTTAAAGAAATTTCAGGACCATATTAAAATTTCTTCCTTTAAGTGGAACTTAAAATCCTTGCCAGGAGCTGATTCACTTTGTTATAAAGCAAAAACTAACACACCATTGTAAAGCAATTATACTCCAATAAAGATGTTTAAAAAAAAAAAAAAATCCTTGCCTGCTCAGGTATGCCTGCTCACCCCTGCCATCTGTTACTCTGATAGGCCTCCCATGATGAAGCTCAGGCACCAGCATAAGTGGATACAGAGTGTAGGATGAAGACAGGGGCTCAGCCTTTGTAAACGATAGCACCTGAGCCAGAGCCACTTCTCTGAGAGTTATTGGCTTCCTTGCTGACCTTGATAAGATACTTATTGGGTGTTTCAGCAGTTGGACATCTGTACCTTTCCATCCTCTCAATAATGGCTAATGCTTGGGTCCAATTTTCCTTTAATGACCAAGTCACACGCTGAAGTTTGCCCTTATGATCCACCTGCTGATAAAAGTAAAGGAGCCTCGGGACTTCCCTGGTAGCACAGTGGTTAAGAATCCGCCTGCCAGTGCAGGGGTCGTGGGTTTGATCCCCGTTCTGGGAAGATCCCACATGCCGCGGAGCAACTAAGCCCGTGAGCCTCAACTAAGCCCCTGAGCCGCAAGTGAGCCTGCACTCTAGAGCCCTCGTGCCACAACTGCTGAAGACCGCGCGCCTAGGGCCCGTGCTGCGCGACAAGAGAAGCCACCGCAATAAGAAGCCCGCGCACCGCAACGAAGAGTAGCCCCCACTCGCCGCAACTAAATAAATTTATTTATTTATTTATTTATAAAAAAATGAAGGAGCCTTGATCGTGTAGCTCAGGCAAATTGCACCTAATTCCATACCAAGTACCAGCTTGTGCTATCTGGTCCAAGGCCCAAGAATAGCTGGCATGTTTTGATGAGGGCTGAAAGCCCACAGCAAAGTACATTTCTATGTGTGTGACACCCTCCTCTTTCCTTGCCTACATCCTAGAGGCTTGTAAGGAAGTATTCCTTTGTAAGGCTATCTTCCTTGTGTTCAAGATATTGCATAAAGCTTAAAAAGAAAAAAAAAATAATAGCAAAATGTTAGAAAAGACGTAAAATCCAAAGAAGATCAGCTTTTCCTACCTCCAAGATCTATGTTCATTTTTTCCAGTTGCATAAATAAGTTACTGCATTATTTATGACACATCACATTTCCCAGTTCTTTCAACCACAGCACGTGCCAAAGCCAGCCTGGAGGGATCCTCAGCATAGCCTGGTTTAACCCTCAGTACGGGTCTGAGCTAGCCAGGAGACCTTTCCAATGTTTCAGTCGACTACACCTCCAGCTTCTGATAGCATCTCATAAACTGTTTAACTAATTTTCTATTCTAAGCATATAGAATCATAATTGTGATTAAGTAATAATAATGAAAGGCAAACAACAAAGACTGAATTTAATTATTAATGAAACAAATAACCCAGGAGAGTAAGTTTATAAAGTTATATGTTTAATCCTTATTTAAATCCAGACTTTGAGGCAAAATCTAATCATTACCTATTCTCCCTATGACAAGGCAGCCCTAGCTACAAAGAACATTCAAACTCCCTTTAAATAAAATGTTTATTTTCATCTCATTATAAAAACATAATAATTTTTTTAAATTTTTAATCTTTTAGGGAGAAAATAATCACCTATATTCCCACCAATCATCACTGTTAACATTTTGATAAGTACATATCCCATGTTTTTGCTATTCCCATCAGTCTTTCATATGGTTACATGGTTTACATAGTTAATTGCCATGCTTACTTTTGTTTTTAAATTAGTCTTTAATATTTAATAAGCTTTATAGAGTCCATTATGTAATGAAACTGAATAAGACTGAATAGTTCTCCCAGTTGAAGGATTCAAGGCTGAGTTCTGTTTTGCTCGTTAAAAGTAAATTATAAGACCTGACAGTGACATCTTACTACAGAAGAAAGATGTCAAATCAAAGGAACAAACATTGTAAAATAAAAATTTAATAACATGAATTTGGGATATTTTTCTATATTGAATTTAAAATAGTTTCCAGTTACAAAGTAATAGTAGTATAATTATATAGTATAATATCCAAATTAACAAAATTATTGAACCATTTCCCAATTGTTGGATATTTTGTGTTGTTAGAAAGCTTTTTACATTGACAAATAACATGCGGTAAAAATATCTGCACAAATTACTGGTTTTCTTCTTCTTGAATTAAAATTTTTCAGAAGTAGCACTTGCTTGGTCAAAGAGTATCATCATTTTTATATTTTACATGCTTCAAAGATTAAATAGTATCCTAAAATAGGTGTGCTTTTCCAGCATGAGATATGTAATAAGAATGCGGTAGGCTTATCACTGAGTTTCTAAGCCAAAGTCACTAAGTATTCAGCAAGACTTCCTTACTTTAAATAAATAAAAAATATTAAAAAAATAAAGATTGACGGTAAGAATACTTCTTTCCTCAAACCAAGGATAACATTCCAAAACAAGAATTCTACTGTACCAGCCACCTTTTGTGTTTTTCTTCTAGTTCTCAAATTATTTCATTCTTTGAAGTCAAGGATTATTATATCAATTGCAGATGATATTGGATATCTGATAGCTGAAAATAGGCTTAAATTTAACACAAGGATTAAATGAATGAGACTTGGACTCTATTTAGTTCTTTACAGAAAACCAGCATTTCTTGCCCCACAATCCCTGTAATCTTAACATCCTTAGATGTTAGTGTGAAGATTTAATAAAATGACTATTGGAATTCTCCATTAATTTCTTTTCTATTTATCATTATTCCCCAGGTCTGCAAGTGACAGCGTAGAGTTGGAATGCACTGAATCCTTCCTGGAGTGAATTAGGACATTCAAAGGAAGCTATGCAAGAACCTTAACCAAGATACAATGTGTACTTTGGTATGATGACAGCCTGTTGTTTTGTTTATTTGTTTCTCTGTTTGTTCTATCACACATGATTTCCTTAACACATGGAAAAGTGAGTAGTTATCCATGACAATGGACAGGAATTTACTTTAACTTTGTTCTCACTCCAGGAAGTACAAGACACAGCATAGCTCACAAAGAGTGAGTTAGTTTCTCTAGACCAGTGATTGTCAAACTCTTCTGAATGGGACCCGGAGTAAGGAATAAGATATAGATCACAATCCAGTATATATGTAATCTATTGATGTGTGTGTTTGTGTGTATGTATCTATATGTGTTGCGTGTATCATATCAAGAATTATAAAATATTTACCTCACATACAATGTACTCTTGATATTTCTCTATTTTTAATTTTTTAAAAATATTGGTTACCATCCCATACCAATGCCCACCTCCTGCAAATAAAGGGATTACCAGGAGTAGTCATATTGGTAATCATATTGAATAATCAACAATTTGCCAACAGTATCTTTTTTGTGTTTTGTCCTTGTTGCCGCTGTTACTGTTTTTTTTATATGCGTCTGAAACCACTGAATCATTTGTGTCACTTATGTTGAGACTTTGTTACAAATAAGGTTTTTATGTGCATGTTTTATTTTGTTTTTGTCAAACCGTTGGTCTAAAATAGCAGAAATAAGTTACAGTTACTTCAGTGATATGTAATACAGGGGAGCTTTCATTGAAAAACACAACGGGAGATCTGTATAATCGTATCATTTCTTTGAGGCCTCATTCAATGCTGGAAGTTAAATTAGTGATCAACTTGTTATTTATTAATAATAGATAGATTGCTCACACCCTCTCAGTCCTTACAAATATAAAATATATTCTTACATTAACTTTAAACATTCTCTACAGACTCATCTGATCAGCACTCAGAACTTAGAAATTTGTAACTAGCTTACACTCACCCATGACTAGGGGGTTTTTTGGTCACACACACTGAAAAAAAAAAATCTGGGCCCAAATTAAGTTCATCCTTTTAATAGCTATATGTCTTTGATCAAACCATTTAAAGTCTATACTTCCTCTTTATAAGAAGGGCATATCAACAGTGCTTAGTGTGGGTTTAGTGGAGAGTAAGGATAAAGTTCACAATCCTTCATATGGCTCCCAAGACATTCCCTGATCTAGCTTATGAGTGCCTCTCTACCCTCATTTCCAGTCACTCAACCCACTGCTGTTCAGCCATTGGGACCTCCTCTCCTCAAACTTACCAGGACCCTTCCTGCTTCACAGCGGGCTCATGTGCTGCTCCCGATACTTAGAGCAAACTTCTGCAACCCTTCCCTCCAATTAGTCTGCTAACTCCTCCTCCTTCAGAAGATGCTGCTTCTCAGAGGATTCCCTCCTCCTTGCCCCGCCCTCATAGGTGCTCTCAAAGTTCTACTTTTCCTTCAAAGCGTTAATCACAATTGTAGTTATACTGCTGCTTACAGAATCACTCATTTAGTGGCTGTCTCTCCAGCTAGACTGCAAGCTGCTTGAAGGCAGGACCTACCTCTGTGACTTAATTACAAACACACCCCTGCTAACTAGCACAGTGTCTGGCACATAATGAACACAATAAACGTTAGGTACTTGTTATAAATTACTACTATGTCAGGAATGAGTTCACATGCAAGCAACGTGTTACTTGACTAATACTAGCTTATTGGGGTTTATTATTTTTACATAACCAAGAATTATGGGTTAGAGTTAGAGTTAGGGTTAGGGTTAGCATTGTCAGATTTAGGGGGAAAAAAACAAAAAGAAAATTAGAGGGCATACAGTTAAATTTGAATTTCAGATAAACTATAAATAACATTTTAGGGTAAGTCCCAAATATTACATATTGAAGACCTGTTTTTCTGAAATTTAGCAACTTGAAAGTGTTATGGAAAAGCCAGGGTCTTTCATCCTTGCCTTCGGAGCTACCCCAGGAGGTCACAGGAAGGCAGCAGAAGCTCCCCGCACAGTGTCAATTATAAAGGCAGGAAGCTGGGTAGAGGACGCACAGCCAGCCGCAGGCCTTCCAGAGTCACCCAGCAGTGACCCCAACAGCCAGAACTGCCTCCATGGCCACTTCTCACTGAAAGAGAGGCTGGGAAGAGGCGTTCTGAGAGGTTTGAGCTCATTGTGTTTCATTGTCTGGGGATGTTGCCACGGGAAAGAAAAAGCTTTTACTAAGGAAGGAGGAGAAAATAGGTAAGCAACACCAAGTATTAGCACAACCTTTTCTCTGCTTATCCTCCCTGGCTCTGATTTTAGCAAGCTTAGATAGATGTAATTTGTGTTATCAAAACAAGAGGTTGTTTTTTTTTTTTAGTGTAAAAGTCTAGATATGACTTTTCAAACTTTATTTTTTCCAAGAATTTCTGAAATACCATCCCCCACAGAGGGCGATTGTTGATTGAGAAGCATCATACTTGACGGTCATTTCCCCCCATTTCAGCATGTGAAAACAGGTCAGAGAAAGACTCTTTATCTTGAGAAAAAAAAAACACACTTTAACAAACATTAAAAATGTAAACGATCAGGGCTTCCCTGGTGGTACAGTGGTTGAGAGTCCGCCTGCCGCTTCAGGGGACACTGGTTCGTGCCCCGGTCCGGGAAGATCCCACATGCCGTGGAGCGGCTGGGCCCGTGAGCCATGGCTGCTGAGCCTGCGCGCCTGGAGCCTGTGCTCTGCAATGGGAGAGGCCACAACAGTGAGAGTCCCGCGTACTGGAAAAAAAAAAAAAAAAAAGTAAACGTTCAAACGGGGAAGAAGTAAACATTTTTGCTTACTACTATGAGTGAGAAATAAATCAGGAATTTGAAATAAAGAATACTAGTGCTTCATTTCCAGTGTATGCTTTCACATTTAGTTACTCTTATCAAAGCAGTTAATGGGATAGATATCTGTTTAGAAAGACACATGCTCTTTATTTATTGAAAAGGAGCAAATCTGCTGAAGACTTCACCTTCTATGTATAAATAACCCCAATCCCTTTAGGATGAATTTGCTGTAGGAAGGTTTCATTGTGCTTAGTGTTAAACCCAGAGGAGGGAATTTAGAAGAGGGCCTCATGCACAGACTGTTACAGTAAAGTGTGAGATTCAAGCCCACCAAGTTACCTTTTAAGGATACGCTTGTGGTAGTGCATAGAATCATAAAATGTTGGAGGAGTATCAGCTTGTCTAATGCTCTATATTTATGTGTAGAAATTAGAGCCAGAGTTGGTGACCTGCCCAACCCCATGCAGCTAGTTAGTGGCAGGACCAGGGACAGGACATAATCCCTACACCACACGAACACGCACACACATATTTTTCATTTTAAAGCGAAAAACGGCAGAAAAATATCTTGCTAGCATACATCTCACCATCTTTCCTTCAAAGGGAGCAAATTGGAAAGGCAAAGGCTATGTCAGGAAAATGAAGCTTTCTGTTCTGGGCTGTTGGAGCTTTGTCAAGGAGGCGAGCCAACTCATGAGGTTATCTGAGGGGCGAGGAGCAGTGGTGAGCTAATGTGAGCTCCATGCCACTGTCTGCTATGCTGACCTTAGGTTTGTGGCTCTAGCTCTTCTTCTAGTAACTGCAATCATGGTGGAGACCTAGGGAAAAGCAAGGGTATGGAAAATGTAGAATGGGCATTACTCTCCACTTCTGTGTACTCACAGAAACAGATGAAAATTGCAATAGCAGCTTTGGGGCCTGCATCAAGGTAGCCTGACCTGCAGATAAGAGAACATCAAAAACAGAATTTCTTACCAAAGTGAACATAGCTGATGCATTCATGCCCACGAGTCCAGAAACACATCATCAATGTAAAAGTAGAGATTAAAATATTATTTTCCATGCTAGCTTCCAGATCCCAGAGAAGTTAGGTTGTGTTCTTCAAGATTAAAAATTGAGACTAAGGACGTCCCTGGTGGCGCAGTGGTTAAGAATATGCCTGCCAGTGCAGGGGACACGGGTTCAAGCCGTGGTCCAGGAAGATCCCACATGCCGCGGAGCAACTAAGCTCATGTGCCACAACTACTGAAGCCCGCGTGCCTAGAGCCTATGCTCCACAGCAAAGAGAAGCCACTGCAATGAGAAGCCCGTGCACCGCAACAACAAGTAGCCCCCCCTCGCTGCAACTAGAGAAAGCCCGCACAGCAACGAAGACCCAAAGCAGCCAAATAAATAAATAAATAAATTGAGACTAAAACTCATACAGATAAATCCTTATTGACTCTCCTCTTTGTGCCTGCACAGCAAGTTCCTAGAACTTACTGTTATAACAGTGGTTCTCAAACCTTAGCATGCACCAGAATCCTTTGCAGGGCTTATTAAAAGAGATTGCTGGTCCCCAATCCCAGAGTTTCTGGTTCAGTTAATTTGGGGTAGGGTGCTAGAATCTGCATTTCTAACAAGGTCCCAGGTGATGTCGATATTGCCTACTCAGGGCCCAGGAGGAATTACTGCTCTATAGCGGGCAAATAAGCACCTTGCGGGCCCAGGAGGGCCCAAACTGGCTGTTATTCAGACACTACCAGACTGAAATTATCAGTATTGTCAGCTCCTAAAAATATTACAGAATAACTCTTGCATCAGTTATTGATTTTATTCACTCTTAGCTCCAAATGCTGCCTTTTTGCTTTTTCTGTGAAAATGAATCTGGGCCTTCTAGATAGTTTTCCTTTGCCGAGTGGAACAATGTTAAGCATTGTCAATAGAGGGCACTGGAGAGCCGTTGCAGGAAATGGATTTTGCTTTTAGGTTCCTGTGGGTTGGCAATGCAGCAGAGTGTCTCTGGTGAGACATCTGCTGGGGAACAGCTTTTCCATGGCACCCTAGAGGGTGGATTTCCCCAAAATTCCAGGGGATATATTTCCAGCAAGTTTTGCCAGCATTTCACCACACCTGCTTCCTTGACACTCAGTGAGCCATGGCAGTGCCTTCTCCAACAAGATCTGGCTGTCATTAATAAGGGGGGAAGGGGTTGGGGGGGGGAATAAAACCTCTTCCTTTGGACTCAGACTGATAGATACAACCACTGGATATACTTTTCAACTGATTTATACAAGACAAACTTGGGCAATTGCGTGGCTGCTTTTTCTTCTTTTTTTACCTTTGTCATGTATGGCATAAGGAATACAGTCAATAATATTGTAATAAATTTGTATGGTGACAGACGTAACTAGGCTTATTGTGGTTACCATTTTGTAATGTATATAAATATTGAATCACTATGTTGTACACCTGAATCTAATATACTATTGTACATCAATTATGCTTCAATTTTTAAAATGTCAAAAAAACCCAAAAAACACACATACACATTTTGGCCAATAAAAAGGGCCATGATCTGCAATTCTATGATCTTTACCTTAGTATCCTTTCTATAGCAGACTTTAAATGGACTTCCTAAGGATATCTTGGATATTCTCAATTTGACAATAAGTTTTTCATGCAGGAGGAGGGGCTGAGTTTTTTGAATGAGGCTTTCAGGAAAGTTTTTAAACATGACTTGTCTTTTTTAATAGATCTATCATCTGTAAGTCTGAAGGTTATATTGGAGGACTTTCTTAAAACTTCAAAGTGACCATGATGAAAAAATCCAACAGGGAAAAGATTTCCAACAATGACGATGCTTCTGTCAAAGTATGGTATTTATTTTACTGTATGGGCATTTGGACTTCTATCTAGTGGCCTATAAATTTATAGAAATAACTAACCTTTACTGAACACCTACCATGTTTCAGGTATGGTGTCAAGTATTGTCAAGAAAACTTTCCAAAACTGGGAAATAGGCAAAAGGGCTACTGCATGTCCTTTCAGAGTTATCTAAGCATTTTCTAGCCAACCCACCTTAGCCAGTTCTCTGGGAGTGTGTATCTTTGTTTGACTTGCTATTTTCTCTTGATTAGGATATTTTAAATTTCATAAGAGTAGATGTTAACTTGTAGAACTTGATACACAGGTTTCTCAACCTCAGCACTATTGGGATTGGAGGCTGGAAAATTATTTTTTGCGGGGGGGGGGGGAGGGCTGTCATGTACATTGAAGGATGTTTAGGACCATGCCTGTTCTCTACCCGCTAGATGCCAGTAGCACTCACACATACCCTCACCCCCCAGCTATAACAACCGAAAATGTCTTCAGCCATTGCCAAATGTCCCCTGGAAAGAGAAATTACCCCCACTTGAGAACAACTGCTGATTGTGATGAAAATGAAATTTGTTCACTAGAGATGCAAATTATTTATCTGGTAAAGAAGACAACCCCAAAAGTTACAGTTTTATTGCCCTGTACATTAACCAGTTTTGTATCTAAATTAGCCAGCTTTTTCAAGCCTTTTTCTTTAGCCACTGTAAATACTTTGCTCTCTCCAGTTTTCTTTAAACCATCTTGTCAGTTCTCTCATTAACATGTGAAATGAATCTTTGACGCGTGCTCACTTTATATTTGTATGAGAGTCATGTTTTTAACTTTTTGGGAAGTATGTTTTGACAGTACCTTACATGCATTACTTTATTTAATTCTCATAACAACTGTATAAATCTCAGGCTTTGAAAGATAAAGTAACTACCCAGAGTCACACTGCTAACATTTGTTGGAACCAGGTTTGGAACCCAAGACTTTATGACCCCAAATAGTGAATCACTGTGCTACTCTGTATTATGAGGCTAGTCCTGAAACTCTGGGACTCGGCTTGCTGTTGCCATTGTGCTTAGCTTGCAACTATACCTCTGCAGCTCTTGGCCACCCCATTTATACACTATGAAAGGCCTTCGTAGTTAAAAATCCAAGGACCAATCAGAGTAGCCTTCTAACTTTGGACCATTCCATGCTCACTTTATTATAATATCACAGATGTCAACAGAATAGGAGGCTGACAGAGGAGACCTGGAATCTGTAGCAACTCAACTCAAGACTCCATGTTCAACACACTTCTTGAACTTATCTTTGTGAGTGAGTTGCTATGCACCTTCTCCCTCTCTCTCCCTGCACCCCCCCTCTTTCTCCCCCAACCCTGTAAAAGACCCAGCAGGAGACTCTGTTGGAACTTGCTTCCCCTGGTAATCACTTTTTGTCCCTTTCGCTGTTTTAAAAATGGGGGATGTGGTAGAATAAGGCAGAAAGGCATCAGGGATTCATGACATCAACACTTAAAGCTACTTTGTTTAGGTCTATGCTGATCTTCATGTCTTCTCTGTCTAGTCCAATAATACTAATTACAGTAGGCAGCATATAAATGTTTATTTGACCCACTGGTTAAACAATCAGTTTCCTGAGTCTTCAAATTTTTAGGAGGTAACTTAGCTTTATGAAAAATACATGCAATAATAAAAATAGGTCTCACCTGTAGAGTGCTTACCATATACCTGGCATCATTCTAAACTCCCTACATATATGATCTCATTTAATATGCATTAAATCCTACTAGAAGATAGTATTGTTTTTCAGATGAAGAAACTGAGACACAAAGAGGTAAAATAACTTACTCAAGGCCGTACAAGTAGTGGCAGAGCCAAATCCAAATTTGATTTCCAATTTCATGCTCTTAACTACTGTACTCTACCATAATAACAGGAATGCTTGAGTACCCGACTGGTAGGACTGGAATGAGGGGGTTAAGGGATAAGACTTCATTGAAGATATGACTGGCTGAGTATCCTGTAGGCCAGGATATATAGGGTATGTAAGAGGAGAGAACCTGCAGACCTCTGTTTTGATGTGGTCCTTACTGAAGCAAAGGTTGTACAGAGCTCAGAAAAGGTGCTATGATTAGCCTGACAATATTGGATGGAGGCCATATTGCCTAGCTAGCCTACAGCTGCTAAAAATAGCAGATTTATTTGGTGGGAGACTTAACATCTATTTTGGATTATGTCAGGTCATACTATTGCACATTGCTTTTACTAAGCCACAAACAACATGGAGGTGTAACTGCATATTTATAAGTTAGAAGAACAGTTAGAAGTTTGAGGCCGTTAGTAATAGAGATGACGTTTACCTCTTGAAAATCATTTATTTCACTCAAACACGTGTAGGAACACAAAGTACATCTTATCTTTCATGCCACCTATCCTTCCACACCCATGAAAGTTAGGCCAACCTTAAGAAGTATTACCCAACTTGACAACAAGGGAAAATGAGATGCCAAGATGTTATTTGTGGCCACTCAGGTTGTCTGCTTTGGAGACAGATTTTTAATAAAAATCAAACAAAGGTAGACGTTCCTAGAGAATTGGATTTTTTCAGTATAAACTGCAAACTAGGTATCTTTTCTTGTTCAATATATTTTTTTCTCTGCCTTTCTTTTTTCATTCCAATAGGCTTGTAATGAAGTGGTCACCAAAATAACAAGGGAGAACAAAACCCAAAAAACACCATTCTTAGGGTACTATAAGTCTGGGCCTGCAATTTTTTTTTTTGAATTTAATTTAATTTATTTTTATACAGCAGGTTCTTATTAGTTATCCATTTTATACATATTAGTGTATATATGTCAATCCCAATCTCCCAATTCATCCCACCACCACCACCCCTGCACCAGCCTGTAATTATTGAGTCCTCTGTCTTTTGGGGAGTCCCATGCTACCATAAGATGAAGGTTAAGTCAAAGGTGTAGCATGTGGAGAAAGTAGCAGCAGCGGTTGTTATGCTGGAAAGGGAAGCAGCCAAGTGGAAAGCATGTAGGACTGTGAGAAGGAAAATCTGGGTTCCCCTTCTGGCTCCAATGCTCGGCTATGGGCATGTAATTTTTTTTTTTTTTTTTTTTTTTTTTTTTTGCTGTACGCGGGCCTCTCACTGTTGTGGCCTCTCCCGTTGTGGAGCACAGGCTCCGGACGCGCAGGCTCAGCGGCCATGGCTCATGGGCCCAACCGCTCCGCGGCATGTGGGATCTTCCCGGACTGGGGCACGAACCTGCGTCCCCTGCATCAGCAGGCGGACTCCCAACCACTGCGCCACCAGGGAAGCCCTGTGGGCATGTCATTTAACTTCTCTGAGCCCAAGGAAGCTAAGCCTCCTTCAAAATTGAAATTACTAATATTGACCTCATGGCATTTGGTTAAAAAGTTTATGAATATGAAGTATCTAGTCAAATGCCTGGCATCTGGTGGGTGTTCACTATTATTAGCTCTGTCTTTCAGTCCCAATCCTCCTGATGCCAGCCTACAAACCTAACATTGTTCTTAAGATCAAATAAGATGTTATGAAATCATCCGAGAAACTCTAAAGGGATCTGCAAATGTTAAAGGCTTATTGAGACAGATCTAAGTCTATTACCACAGTTAGAGGTGAGTCATAACCCTTGAGGTTTTTAAATTATTATACTTTCCCCTTCAAGCCTTCCCTTGATACTCATTTTAATCACTTTCACCCTATAAACAATGAATGGGTGTGTTGGAACATATGGTATGTTTGCTCTAGGATGGTCCTCAGTCTTTGCGACAATAGACATCCCACCTGTGATGATGCCCCTCTTCCTACTCAAAGACACCTTCATCCGAGCCATAAAATCGTATCAAGCTGCTTCAGCCTTGTTCTCTCGGATTGCTTGATCTGGGGAAAACCAGGCAATAAATTGTGAGAAGACTCAAGCAGCCCTGTGCAAAAAACCTGCGTGGCAAAATGGTTTGCCAGCCATGTAACGGAGCCACCTTGGAAGTGGGTCCTCCAACCCCAGTCAAGCCTTCGGATGACTGAAGCCCAGTTGACACCTTGATTTCAACTTCGTGGAAGACCCTGAGGCAGAACCCCCAGCTAGGCCAGCCCCCAAATCTTGATCAACAGAAACTGTACAAGGTGTGTTTTAAGCTGCTAAGGTTTGAGTTGGTTAATTTGTTATGCAGCCTTAGATAATAATTCACAACTCACTCCAAATTGTGGCTGAGGCTGATTTGAGTTGCTCTTTTGCTGTTTTCAGTCAAAGAAATTCTGAATAATATGCCTTCCGTACCAGAATCCCTTGGGATGGGTCTTGGGCATCTGTAGTTTTTTAAAGCTCTGCAGATAAACCTTATGTGCAGCTCAGTTAAAAACCTTATGTGCAGCCCAGTTAAAAACCTCTGTTTTATTGGGAAGTATGAATGTTTAACATGCAATTATAATCCATTGGCTTCAAATCAGCTAAACTCCCTTCTTCCCGCCATGATGCACTGTGAGGTCAGCTTTTAGGTCAGTGGAAGCTCAGGTAGGTTTCTCCAACATCAGGAAAATCCAAGGTTTCTTCCTCTCTTCTATCTCTAACATAGAAATGAGCAAGAAAGGTTAAACTCACTGCTTTCATCTTGAATTTCCATCTTGGCTTCACTGTTCCAGGTTAAGACCAGAGCCAGTTTATTTGAAATACTTCTGGCCATGAGACAATTTTCAGTGGCTTTCATCACATTCTGTTGTCTCCCTTGCCCCTGACTCAAACATACTAACTCTTTCATGCACTATTCCATAAATATTGTCAAGTATGTATGAAAAGTCCCTTTTACCCAGTGAAAATGAGGGCTGTGATGAGATGCTGACTTCTCTCTCACTCATAGATACAGAACAAAGACGCTGAATTTCCAAACCTGAAACTTGAAAACAGGAGTAAATAAATGGCCGAAGATCTCTTTCTTCCCCTCTTTCTGTATCTTTTTGTCAGAAACATGCAAACAACATCTTATTGCAGCCACACACCAGCATATTATTTTTTTAAAAAATCTTATTAGGGAATGTGAATTACAAAGATCTTGGCCACCAATTGATAATGGAGTCAACCATCTATCTGATATCCTAATATCCTAGTAATTATCCTCAGTTCCTCTGTCACCTCATTTCACTCATGGAAACAACTCCCCAGATCCTATTCATTTTACTTTGGGAATCTCATATTCAGACTTTCACCCCCATCCCTACAGCCACAGCCTTTGTTCAGACTACTTTCATACCCTGCCTATTCTATGACAACCGCCCCTTAATTGGTATCTTGACAACAACCTTCCTTCACTCCTGTTTACTCTGCACCTCACTGTCAGAGTTATCTTTCAAAATTGTAGATTTTATCAGGCCACTCCCTTGATTAAAAACATGCCATTTACATCATGTACTCCCCAACATGGTGCACTGGGAAGGGCTCATCACATCTGCGGTATTCTTGCCAAAAATGCAGAGCCTCAATCTAAACATGAGATAAGCCCAATTGAGGGCCATTTTACAAAAAAAATGATCAGTACTTTTCCAAAGTGTCAAGATGATGAAAGGCAAAGAAAGACTGAGGAGCTGTGACAAACTGGAGAAGACAACGGAGGCATGATGAGTAAATGCAATGCTACATCCTGGATTGGATTCTGGACCAGTGGAAGGACGTAAGTGGAAAAACTGATTAAATTCATATAAATTCTGTAGTTAATGCTACTGTACCAACTTCTTAGTTTTGATCATTGTACTATGATTGAGCAAGATGTTAACATGAGAGGAAGCTGGGTGGAGGGAATACGAAAACTCTCTGTACCACTCTTGTAACTTTTATAAAGTGAAAAATTATTTCAAAAGGTAGATAAAAAAGAGACCAGAGGGACTTCTCTGGTGGTGCAGTGGTTAAGACTGCACTCTCCTATTGCAGGGGACCAGGGTTCGATCCCTGGTCAGGGAACTAGATCCCACATGAATGCTGCAACTAAGAGTTCGCATGCCACAACTAAGGAGCCGGTGAGCCACAACTAAGGAGCCTGCCTGCTGCAACTAAGGAGCCCATGTGCCACAACTAAGACCCGGTGCAACCAAATAAATATTAAAAAAAAGAAAAAGAGACCAGAAGAAAAATCATATGCTATTACAACAAATTCCAAGTAACTATAGAAGCTTAGTAGAGAGGGAGAGAGGGATAGCTGGAAGGAGGAAAGGGAGAAAGAGAGGCAGAAAGACAGAAAATGAATGTATGTTGGCAGGTACCACGGGATAAGACATGAATTTATACGATTTCCCACTAGTGCCTCACATACACATATAGTATGAGCATCCCACAATGCTAAATGTGGTTCACTCTTTAGAAAATACACCCCCTAAATGCAAGCTAGTTACTTCATCTGGTGCTCAGCTGAAGAAACAGTGATCTGTTCCAACAGTAGAGGAAAAACTGTGCTGATTTATTGAATGTGGCAGAGAAAGCCTCCCAATTTCCCACTGCCCCTCCTTTAGCAATAAAAATCCTGGTTTTTCAGGCCAGAGCATTGTCACTGAGCTACAAGAAATCTAAGAGATTATTTATTTGGAAAAGAGTATAATGTGGCAGTGAAAACCAGGGCTTGGTGTCCATCACATAGAGCAGAATCAAATCTAGCTCTGTGACCTCAAGCAAGTTATTATCTATGTTGAGGCTTAGTTACCTTGTTCATAAAATAGAGATAATGATAATGATCAATTTACTTTATAAATTTGCTGTGAAGATTACATTTTTAACCCATGCAAATGCTTTACATTTAACATAGTAATCTGGCACAGAATGTGTGTTCATTAAATATTTGTTATTATTTAAATTTATTTTTATTCATTATTTAAATATTAGTTACTTAGAGAAAATGTCTAAAATTTGTAGCAGTGGAAGGTTAGTGACAAGACATTCAAGTATGACTCCAATTCATGCTCCATCAATCCAGTAATCAATATTTTTTAAATTAGGAGCTGTTACTCAGCTTTCTTTTTCCATTCTAGACTTTACTCCTTCAGTAATTCTCACAGTCTCTGTATTCTATCCACCAAATCATTGAATCTCTCTAGCTTCCTAAAATGAGGAATCCATCCTCTGATCTAGTGACCAGAGAAGGGAAGCTAGAAGGGAAGATGAATGTCTTTGCCTGAATGCTAATGTGAGTCCCATCCCCCATCAAGAGATAGCTTTACCTCATGTACTTTTCATCTTTCCTCTTCGCTCTTTTCTCTTCCCTGTGCCTATGTGTAATTAGTACTCCCAATTGAATAGTCCTAATTACTAAGATTATATAAATAAGCTTTTATTTTTTAAACAGCTGACAGTTATAAATAAGAATTTCAGAATTCTTATTTATATGTATATGTGTACCACATCTTCTTTATCCATTCATCGTTGAAGGACATTTAGGTAGTTTGCATGTCTTGGCAATTGTGAATAATGATGGTATGAACATGGGAATGCAGATATCTCTTCGATACCCTGTTTTCATTTCCTTTGGTGGGGGGGAAGTATTTCAGCTGTATTAGGGCACTGTTAAAAGTTGCTTAAAAAAAAAAAAAACTAGTCTAAAAATTTGTGTTTTCAACCTGAGGGTGAAAATAAGTACATAATTACTAACAAGTAGTGCTGGATTATATAAACTAAATGTGAATTAGGGTATCAATAAGTAAATTTCTTTTATTTTTAATTTAATTTTTAAAAATTTTTATTGGAGTATAGTTGCTTTACAATGTTGTGTTAGTTTCTACTGTACAGCAAAGTGAATCAGCTATATGTATTCATATATCACGTTTTTTGGATTTCATTCACATTTAGGTCATCAGTAAATTTCTAATGAGAAAATTTTGTGATTGTAAAAAAAAACATCATTTGACACATCATGACCGTTGGACTTCTTATGCTTATTTTACCATTTAATATTTTTATATGGAATCACATGATGGTGGAGTTAGGTACCATAATCTTTCAGTACTTAGACCCTTCAGCAGTCTATATCCAGGCTACTGAAAGAAATCGTAGGCTAAGAGAGTAGGTGGGAGCATTGGGAGAAAGGGAAACCCACTCTCCTTATAAATTCCTATTAGCAATAGTTTTGTAACTGTAGCTACGACCTTTGTCATCCCTTCTGATTCTTCTCTTCATCCCTGTATTCAATTTAGTCTTTTCTTCCTTGGAAAGTAATATCTAGATTTACCTTAATCTCTTCCCTTCACTATTACTGTCTAGCATAAATCTTTATCATGTCATTTCAGGATTATTTGAACAATCTCCTCATCTGGTCTTCCTGACAACAGCTTAGCTACTGGCTCTTGTCTGATTAATTGTTCTGTAATACTGCTTTTACCATATCACTCTATTGCTTCAGCATCTAAAATGAATCTCCACTGCTTAGTGAGTCATTCAGTCTCTTCAGTCTGACTTTTAAAGGTTCTAATAATTTTATACCACCTGAATTATCAAAATTTTCCTCTGTTTCTTAATATGGATTATACTCAGACAGGTCTTTGCTTTCCTTTCCACCTTGCTCATGCTGTTATTCCCACACCACGCCAAAGATTGTTATACTTTCCTGTCCAGAATTGATCTTACCTTTTGGTAACATCGTTCAGAATTTCCTTTGGGAATCATCAGACTCTTACCTTTGGTCCATAGGTTTGCATGGGGCTGACTCCACAGCCACCTCTAGGGTGGACATGTGACCCAAGCCCAGCTAATCAGAGGACCATGACCCCTTGGTCACAGCAATCAGTTCAATAAAGAACATATGACCTGGGGCTTCCCTGGTGGCACAGTGGTTAAGAATCCGCCTGCTAATGTAGGGGACGTGGGTTCGAGCCCTGGTCCGGGAAGATCCCACATGTCACGGAGCAACTAAGCCTGTGCACCACAACTACTGAGCCTGAGCTCTAGAGCCCTCAAGCCACAACTACTGAGCCTGCATGCCACAACTACTGAGCCTGTGCTCTAGAGCCCGTGAGCCACAACTACTGAAGTCCACACGCCTAGAGCCCATGCTTCGCAACAAGAGAAGCCACTGCAATGAGAAGCCTGTGCACTGCAACAAAGAGTAGCTCCAGCTCGCTGCAACTAGAGAAAGCCCGCGTGCAGCAACAAAGACCCAACTCAGCCAAAAATAAATAACTTTATTAAAAAAACAAAAAAAAAAAACACATGACCCAAGCTGGCCCAATGTGAGCCTTGCCTGTCAGCAGGAACTTTTAGAAAAAGTAGTGCTTGACAAAGCCAAGAAACAGCAACTGACAGATTCCTGATGATATAATTGAGCTTCTCGATCTACATATGACTGATCTCTTTGGTAATAAGAAACAATAAATATTTTTTTTCTGTTTTGACTTAAACCAATTTGAATTGGTTTGCAAAGAATACTCCCACCTCTTTGCCTCTTCAAGTTAAGTTTACCCTTTAAGATGTAGCTCTCATGCTACTTTCAAACCGTTCTTCCCTTTCCTTAACTCCCATTATACCTTACTTAATCTACTGCTTTAACACTAAATCATCTCAGTTGTTTAATATTTCCTAGTTTTACTTCCCCACTGTACCATAACCTTCTTGAATGCTTGGACCATGAATTACATTTCTCTTGTGTTCACAACACTTAAGAATTTTTTACACTTAAGATGCAGATTGACTGATAAACTATTGGATATGTTATTTTTCTTTAGAAATCAGTGGTTAGAATCTCAAGAATAAATGAAAACTGGGCAAATTGTTGCTAACCAGGGCCTAGCTCTTTGGGTAATTCTGTTCCCACCTTACTGATTTAAAAACAAATATGGCAAGAAAGAAGGGGAAATGATATCAATGAGTGTGTTTTAAAGACACGTTTTGTACCACCTCCTGAAGATATCTTTTGGGGCCTTTGGAGAAGCCTGATAGCAGCTCCCCATTTTAAAAAGTAGGTTTTATTATTATTCAGTATGGTGAGACCAGGAGATCAGGAGACAGATGCCACTGACAAGATAGTTTTTACTTACCGTCTTCAAGAAGAGGGGCATGCTTCACCACATAGGGCCATACAGGGAAGCATCAGGATCAATCAGGAGATGGGGGTGGTCAAGGGGAAGGCGTGGGCAAAAGTGTTTATTGTGGTTTCCACAGTAAAGGTAAGGCAGAGTAAGCATGCTTAGGATTGGCTAGTCTGAATAATTTCAGCAGGCTCTGGGATGTAGGGACTGTCTCCAGTTATCTAGTACCTGGCGCTGGGTTGATTAGGGCAGGGGAATATTGACTTGGTGTGTGAGAGTCTGATAAAGAAGGTGGTTGAAGGATGGATGTGGGTTCTGGATTGGTCCGTTTGTATATGAAAGGTTCAGGGGATTTGTTAGCTATTGGACAATTAGCTAGCCCTGAGAGGAGCAGTCTTTCCCCAGTCAGTGAGGCCCCAGGTGGCAGAGCCTCAAGAATATGGAAGATAAGGGGGGGACGAGGACCCACTGCACCCTAGACGGCCAGGGACCATGGGCAGTACCTGGGATCCCCACCTTGAAGGGAATTGTTCCTGAGTGGTGCCTTGGGCTTTGCCAGCCTGGATTTAGGGGGTGAGCTTCCCTCCTGGAGCCTTGTGAGGATTTAGCCCTCCTTTTTGATTGTGGTTACTTAAAAAACAAAATATTTCATTGCAACCACCTATAAATCGTATTTTACAAATTGCAGAAATGAAGATACAGAGGACTGCCACCCACTGAGCTAGGCATAGACACCAAATGTCTTGGTTCCCATTCTTTCATTTTAGAGGTGCGTGCCTACATGTTTAGGGGCGAAATAATGTGATATCTAGAATTTGCTTCAGAATAATGGAGAGTGGGAGGTACAAAGGAAACAAGATTGGCCATGAGTGATGACTGTTGAAGCTGTGTGGTAGTTCTCATTGCTATCCTCAGTACTTTGTACATGTTAGAAATTTTCCATAATAAAACTTAAAAAAAAAAGAATACAGAAAATAAAATATAGTTACTACACTCCCCTCTTTCCCACCTGGGTTCAGAATAATTGAGCAATAGGACAAAGCAGAGGCAGATGGTAGTCCAAATATCCCCTCTTTTACTGATAAAGCCTACCTTGGAGAATACATCTTTACACGAGAGTCAAATGGGCCTCCTAACTCCATGCGGAATTAGACTTACTCATATAGTCATAGCAGTATTGGACCAGGACAGCTTTTCCAGCTGGGAAGGATTTTATGGCATGAGTAACAGAGAAGAAATTGTGCTTACTGTAAGCAAGTTTACTCCCAAGAGGGACAAAATAAATAAGGCCTGGAGCTAAGTTGAGCACGCCCAGTTTATTCCTCCCAGATGTTCCAATCAGATGAGACACCCCACCTTCTCCAGGCAGAGGAGTAGAGAAAGTCAAGGGGTATTGCTTGACTGAACTCCCTTTTCATAGATGGACAGGTCAAGAGCGGGAAAGAAACATTACCTCCCACCAAAAAACATTGATTTTTCTGGAGATATTAGTGAGATAATGGAATTCTGCCACTTCCCTAGCCATGATTCCAGCTTGTAAGTTTTCATTTCTTCATCTTCATCTATTGGATGGCTCTAATTCTGCAAAAGAAATTCTTCTATCTTTAGAACTTCAGTTTTTTGCTGTATGACATCATACTCTTATTCTGCCTTTGGCTGAAGGTAAAAAGGCTTTTTTTTTTTTTTCCTCTCTGAAAAGACATTAAATCTGAACATGGACATCACATCCACCACAGATACTGCCTTCTTCTGCAGCCTGATGCCTCCTCCCACCAAGATTTTTTATGTCCATCCAAAATATTACAAGCTTGTTTACAACATATTTTTTATTAAGGCACACTTTTAGTAAAATGCTGATATAAAACTTTGGTATAAAATTTTGTAGAAAAATTAGAAAATTCGGTCATGCAAAATGAAGAAGATAAATGAGCTCATATTCTGCTGGGGAACCAGATATTTTAGCAACTAATTACAAAGGAGTGTGAGGCACCCAGTAACAGAGGAAGGAGAGCTCTGAGATCATAGGGGAAGGAGTGATTGTGGGTGATAAGGTGAGGGGATGGGTGGGGACTTATAGGACATAACTGGAAAGATTGCCTGTGGCCCACTGGGAAGGATGTTATATGTTATGTTAAAGAACTTAGACTTTATTCAATAGGCAGTGGAACGTCACTGCAGGATTTGAATCAGAAGAGCAACATAATCAATTCACTTAAAAAAAAAGTATTTATTTATTTACTTACTTATTTTTGGCTGCATCAGGTCTTAGTTGCGGCATGCGGGATCTTTCCTTGCGGCGCGCAGTCTCCAGAGCACGTGGGCTGTGTAGTTGTGGCACGTGGGCTCTCTAGTTGTGGCTTGTGTGCTCAGTAGCTGCGGTGCACAGGTTTAGTTGCCCTGCAGCATGTGGGATCTTAGTTCTCCAACCAGGGATTAAACCTGCGTCCCCTGCATTGGAAGGCGGCTTCTTAACCACTGGACCACCAGGGAAGTCCCTACTCAATTCACTTTTTTTTTTTTTCTAGTACGCGGGCCTCTCACTGCTGTGGCCTCTCCCGTTGCAGAGCACAGGCTCCGGACGCGCAGGCTCAGCGGCCATGGCTCACGGGCCCAGCCGCTCCGCGGCATGTGGGATCTTCCCGGACCGGGGCACAAACCCGTGCCCCCTGCATCGGCAGGCGGACTCTCAACCACTGTGCCACCAGGGAAGCCCCTCAATTCACTTTTGAAAAAAGAAAACTATTTATTGAGAAAAGAATCATTTGAAGTCTCTCATATACCTGGGGCACTCTCATATGTGAGGGAAATCTGGAGGCTAGCAGATAAGTTAGGAAGTGTTGCAATAGACCAGATTCTTGACCTCAGCCAAGCCCTGCCCCCAATAATTTTTATTTAAGCCTATTTATTAGCAAGTAAAGTACATACAAGGATTCATTTGGCATAGAGCATAGAGTACAATAAAAGAAACTAAAGCCAAACCTTAATTATATATACATATTAAGTTAGTTATGCTTATAGTGTGGGTATATATTAAATCAGAGAGGATTTGTTCTTTGAGAGGATTTCTGTCACTCCTACTTTCTTTTTTCTGTTTAAACATGAAGATAAAGGTACTGTTATTTGCCTTCTTAGCAGCAAACTCCCCCCATCCCCACCTAGCTTAGAGTGTTTAGTTTTCTTCTTGGTAAGACGGGCCTGATAAGTTTAGGCGAAAATAAAAATTCTGATTGTGGGCTTCCCTGGTGGCACAGTGGTTGAGAGTCCGCCTGCCGATGCAGGGGACACGGGTTCGTGCCCCGGTCTGGGAAGATCCCACGTGCCACGGAGCGGCTGGGCCCATGAGCCCTGGCCGCTGAGCCTGCGCATCCGGAGCCTGTGCTCCGCAACGGGAGAGGCCACAGCAGTGAGAGGCCCGCGTACTGCAAAAAAAAAAAAAAAATTATGATTGTATTTCAGGATTATGAAGATGATATTAATTAGTCTAAGCCTGTCCAGGTAATTCTATATCTGTTGTCTACTGTTAGTTTAGAAATGGGAATGTGAAGCACTATGGGAAGTCTGCTGGGTGGCTTCCAGGAAAAGTGTTCCTACTGAAGAGACCCATATAGGAGGAAACAGGCTTTCTTTGCTGAATTTGTTGTATCTGGGTGTGATGCCTTGAACTGTGGCAGCCATTTTACGATTGTGAGGGATTAAGCTAGCATGCTGAAAATAGCAGATTCCAAGGATGGGAAGGACTGGGTTGATAATCTGGAGCTGATGTAGCTTGGAACTTCATGGTTTTTTAGATAGTAAATGTCCTTATTATTTAAGCTAGTTTTAGTTGGGTGTTCTGTTCATATCACTGAGAGCAGTCTGCCTAATATAGGCTCTCAGAGAGAAAGATACTATGAGACATGTATCTATCATCAGTAAAGGGATTCATACGTGTATGTTCTGTGTTGTTTCTAAAGCAGTGCTTTTCAAATTTTAACGTACCTATCAAACACCTGGGCGTGTTGTTTAAATGCAAATTCAGTAGGTGCGGCCTGAAATACTCCATTTCTAAGAAGCTCCCAGGATTTGTCCATGGTGCTGGAATAGGGTCCACACCTTTGAGCAGCAAATGTAGACCACAGCTATAGCTCATTAAAGGTTAGATAGATGGGAAACCTCCAAGTGACTGACAGGATTTTTAAAGGGAGAGCCAGGAGTCAGGATGAGGTACAATAGTGACTGCTAATTCAAACAGATTAGCCCAATATTATTCCTTATTAATACTGATAATTTCAGAAAAGGTAAGGGGCAGATAGGTGCCAGGGGCAGACAGACACCAGGACAAGATCTTAGAGACTGCCTCTGCAGAGAAGAAGGAAGCAGAAAGTGTCTTTCTTACTTGTAGGAGGTGCTCAGACAAAGCACAAATTCTTGGTACTAGCAGGTCTTTTAGATGACTGTTATAGGCCTTTTGCCTGAAAATATTGCAGTACTCCCATCTTCACCACCATAGGTAATTTAAACCACCACCACCAAGATAACCTGTAAAATAAGTGTAAGGAAGTACAAATTTTGATTTTCCTCCACAATGACTACTCTGACACTTTTTTGGGGCAGCGGGGGGGGGGGGGGAGTAATAGATATGTTATGGTACATTTGCTTGACTGGTACCCTAAACATGTGTGGGTATATGCCAATAGGGTCGGTTGGCCCTGGATTTCTGGACAGGGAAGCATGGAATAATGTCAGTTCAAATGATTCTTTTAACTTGAAATGTTTCCCAACACCAACAAAAAAATGATTTAGAGCTTAGAGGATGGGAAAACTTATTTGCAGGGCTACTTTAGTGCTTCTGGAAAGAAGTAGTGACTCCTAGCAGTATGGTAAATAATCTATGACTTATTTTCCCAAGTTTGAGAATAACTATTGAGAGCATTAAAATAATGTGTACACAAAGATTGCAACTGGAAGTGGCTCCTGTGATTAAGAAGATAAAGATTCTCTAGAGGGAAAAAGAGATCATTACAGGAGTCATATCTTTAGTTCCACAGTGGAGAGTATGGTCGTTATTTAAAGACAAATTATGGTATTCTTAGCCTAAATCCAGGTATTAGAACAAAGAATACAAAGGCAAAACTAGCTAGTTCTCAGTCAAAGACAGTACTCATAAAGAGCAGACTTAATAGAGGAATTCCAAGAAGAAAAACTGTAAACCCCAGAATGATAATGATTATAAGGGGACCCTGATATTAAGCTGAAGAATTCCCTAGCTGCTGTCCCCTTTTTCCATGAGGTGCTTAGATCAATAGCAATTTGAATCTTTGTTGATATAAAAACAAGATATTTAAACATAAAGAGTAAGAAATAGTTTATCTTCATAAACATTTTCTTGAGCAATCTAGTCTCTTGCTTTTCGTAAGTAAAGTATACATACCTTTTCTCGCCCACCTAGAAGGTCAAATTACTGTAAATAACAATTATTTGCAAGGTTTCCAAAAGTAAAAGGACTTCATGAAACTGATGTAAGAATAAACAGGATCAACTTCAATAGAGGCAGTAGATCCAGTGGTTAATAGTATTTTGGGCTTTGTCCACTTGCTTTCAAATCTGGGCTTTACCATGTAGGAGCTGTATGCTTTGATAGCATTACTTAAAGACTTTAAATTACAGTGGTTTCATCTGTTAAAAAAAAAAAACAGGAATGACAATACTATTTTAAGTACTAAGTTAAAGGCAATGATGTATGTAGTATTTAGCACAGTGCCTGGCACTTGTAAATTCTTGTACTCAATCCATAAACTGGTTTTAGAAAATCTTCACATGCCAGACACTGTGCTGGATGTTGGGGATATGGTCTTGAACAAAACAGATCAACATATGCATCTCGCCCTCAAAGAACTTAAGAGTCTAGTAGGGAAGGCAACTGGTTAAAAGGTAAACCAACATAATATTTAAGTGCCAACTTTCAGTGAGATATCCACTTGGGGAACATGAGGCGAATAGAAATATACTTATGATTAACAGGTGAATAGGCCTGCTGATTTCTAAGCCTTTATTTATAAACATTTATTCATTATGAAACAACCTTGAGAATAATGAAGACGTAACTTTGTTGGTAGGACTGGGAAAACTAAGAGATGCTTAGTATGTTTTGGTTATTAATTCTTGGAGTTTAATTGACCTTGGGATGAAAACATTCCCAAACTTTCAGCCCAAAGGGCTCTATTGTTTGGGAAGATTTCTATAGGAGAAACTCATTGCAAAGAAGTTAGGAAGAGGAAGTCTTAAGAAAAGTGTTTTAAAACAAGATCAAAAATGTATTCTGAAGAGAAAACATTTATTAAGCTGATATACTAGGCATTTCTTGCTCTTTATCTCATTTATTTCTCCCAATGGCCCTGTAGGAAGGGTAATATTACATCCATTTTAGAAACAATACAGTCGACACCTCAAGTAACTTTTTTAAACAGGTCACACTTACCAACTGGCAAAGGGAAAATGAGAAGTACATGTTTCCACTAGCTTCTAGCTGCCTTTAGCTCAGTGCAAGAGACATAGGTGGCAACCAACACATTTGCTGGAAAGAATGAATGAATAAATGTACTTTAGCTCTGCTATTTATGTGTCCCTGGGTAAGACAATTTTGCTGAGTCTGTCTTCATTTCTTAAAGGAATATAACAAGACTTACTTCACAGAGTTGAGGTAAGGAACAAATAAGGGGATACAATAGGGGAAAACAATTAAAATATTAAATGTTAGCATGATATATGTCACAAATTATGACATGTATAATTTGTGTGTGCATATGAAAACAGCATTGGTAACAGTTAATATTATGAGAATTTATATATAACTTCCAAACACCAGACTCTAAGAAAAAAGGTACTGGATAGAAAAGTTGGAAGAATAGGCAAGGAATTGATATATTGTGTCTGGGACAGGGATATTGGTGGTTAGGGACAGGGTAAAGAAACTTTACATTTGTAACCCTTTGCATTTTCCTTTTGAATTTTGAACCATGTATTACTGCATTACTATTCAAAAAATAAATAACTTTAAACTTTATAAAAACATTGTATTAAAATGTAACATTAACACAGAATAACCACAGTACTTTTTTTTAGCATTGCCTTATTTCAATTATTAATTTAAATTATGAAAATGAAGCCACTTCATTTTTTTTGAGAATTTAAATATTTTATTATATAAAGTTATACCCAGAATTGTGCTTCATTTTTTCACTATATACTTTAATTCAAGGACATTTCTAAAAGCAGTACATTTTAGAAATCCTGAAAGAAATTCCACTAGCTATAGGCTATTTAAATACTGCTTACAGAAAGTATTTTAAAAAAAACGAGGGCGTACAAATGAACTTATTTACAAAACAGAAGTAGAGTCACAAATGTAGAAAACAAACTTATGGTTACCAGGGGATAAGGGGGGGAGGGATAGATTGGGAGACTGGGACTGACATGTACACACTACTATATATAAAATAGGTAACTAATAAGAACCTGCTCTGTAGCACAGGGAACTCTACTCAATATTCTGTAATGGCCTATATGGGAAAAGAATCTTAAAAAAAAAGGAGTGCATATGTGTATAACTGATTCACTTTGCTATACACTCAGAACTAACACAACATTGTAAATCAACTATACTCCAATAAAAATTAAAAAAAAAAGTATTAAAGGAAAGCCAGCACCATACAAACAGCATACACTTAAATAAAAGAGATGAATGCTTAACATACAGAGTAATGATTTTTTGTTTTTAAAATAAATGTATTTTTTTATTTTTGGCTGTGTTGGGTCTTCGTTGCTGTGCGTGGGCTTTTTCTAGTTGCAGCAAACGAGTGGGGGCCACTCTTCGTTGCGGTGCGCGGGCTTCTCATTGTGGTGGCTTCTCCTGTTGTGGAGCACAGGCTCTAGGTGCATGGGTTTCAGTAGTTGTGGCACACGGGCTCAGTAGTTGTGGCTTGTGGGTTCTAGAGCGCAGGCTCAGTAGTTGTGGCGCACGGGCTTAGTTGCTCCACGGCATGTGGGATCTTCCCAGACTAGGGCTCGAACCTGTGTCCCCAGGTGGATGCTTAACCACTGTGCCACCAGGGAAGCCCCAGAGTAATGTTTTTTATTCACTGATAAACTAAAGGTCCATTTCAAGATGTCTCTCTTGTATACTTCATTTGTTTTATTAGCAAGCAAAGCCCTATAAGGGATGCCTTCATCTAGTCCTCAGACTTGGATCCATCTTCATCTTGACTAATCTGGAAGTAATGAAGTTCGTAAATCTCCTTGTCAGATGCAACCACACGAAGACAATCACGAAGATTTTTCTTTTTAAGGTACTTCTTGGTAAGGTATTTCAAATACCTTTTAGATAACTGTTTCTCAGAAACAACTGACTTTATTCTTGAAGGGTTCAATGTGAACGACATTCCCAAGATTTCCAGTTTTTCCATTCACTTTAACCTTCTCCCGTAGACACTGTTCAAAATTTCCAGAATTAAAAATTCCATCTTCTACTGGATGAGTAAGGTCCAAATTAAACTTCCAGGTTGACTTCTTAGGCTTCTTGTCTTTCTTCGGCGCCATCCTGAAGGCCCGCCGCGCGATCAGAGAGCCACTTCATTTTCAATATGATTATATCTTTTTAACAGAATCCGTGGTCCCTGAGCAAGTTTAATTCTCCTGAATAAAACAATCTTCTTTTACCGTTATTTTGAAAGACTATTTTGCTGGATGGTAGAATAAATTGAGTGAAACGAGTTATTTTCTAAGAATAACATCAAATGCAGGTAGGGCAGAGGTTTTATCCACGAGCCCAGAGAGAAATGGGGCGGAAAATGAACGCAGGTAAATAAGAGTTAGTGGTTAAGTCTGACATTGCTATGGGCCACCGTTTGATGTTAATGCTGCACCGCGTTACGGCTCCTTTGCGCTTTGGTGGTCTTCCAAAGTGCGAGTACTAGCCAGAGTTAGGTTCCTGAATGTTTCCCGATCTGCTGCCATGACCAGTCCAGGGCTTGGGTTAGGGCTTTCGCTGGCCCCTAAACACTGAAAAGATGACAGTGTCCCTCTACATTTATGCAATTAAAAATAGAAATTCACTTAAGAAATTCATTAAATTCATCCAATGTCACTTTATATACTTGCAAAATACCACATTTCTGGAAAGTAATTCCTAAATTAACAACTGGTTTTAATTCAGACATGTAATATCATCATCTCCCTTGGGTAAACATTCTCATGTTTATTTCTCTGCCTTTAAAGACTCCACATTGCATATAACATCTCATTCCCCAGTTTCCATAATGAAGTGGTTGGAGGCCTGTTGCTTCTTCCTTCTACAAAATAAATCTGACAGGCCTTGAACATCATGTTAAACCTACTGTTATCTAGCCTAATGTTATATTTTGAAAAGAGGCTCATATGAGTGGTTGTTTCATAGATGCATAACAGAATTCAGTGTCATAAAAGGTGATGAGCCTGCTTTGTTTGTTTTTTAAGAAATAATTTTTAATTGTCTTTAAAAAGAATTCTAGCAGAATAATAATATTGGGAAAAGAGTAAATTTGAAAAAAATGAAACAAGGTTTGAAATTAGCAATAGAATATATGTATGTGTTCAAGATAAAGGAAAATATTAACATACAAATAAATATACTAGTACTTTTTTCATTGTAATATTTTTAGATTCGACATGAACCATTAAAACCATACAACAACAACAACAAAAAAAAGAAATTCATTAAAACAACTTAGGGCGAGCGAATGCAAGACCTTCCTTCTAGACTTTCTGAAATAAAAGTTCCTATTAAATTCATCAAAGCTGAACTTTTTTTCTGCATTTCTCCTTTGCTAATGTGTTAGCCTTAGTTCAGCGGCCTGTTCCACCACCCAGCACTCACCGGCTCTCAAGCCCGAACCACGCGGCTGCTCGCAGGTGCCATCCCCAACCTGCCAGGAATCTCCTCCTTCGCCCCACCCATCTGGCCCTTGCCCCCGCCTACTTCACGCGTTGTTGTGACATCAGCGCGCCGTCGCCAAAGGCCGGCAGCAAATGAGCGCAGGTGGCTGCGGCCCTTAGTCGTACTCTCGAATGCGCAAGCGCGGTCGTTCCGGGTGCTCGGAAGACCTGGCGGAGCCAGGCGCTGATGGAGGCCTGAGGGCGGCGGGGGCGGGGCGCGCCGCGAGCTGGGGGCATGTCCACGGCGGGCGCCGTCTAGAGGAGGGCCAAGCAGCCGCCACCACGCTTTCAGTCGCGGCGAGACGCAAGCGAGCCAGGCCGAGGGCCGCGGCGGCGATGCAGCGACGGCGGCGCCCTCCGCCGCCAGTCTCTCAGCTGCCCGAGGGCTGCGGGGGAGGCGGCGGCAGCCGCGGAGGAGGCGGCGGGAGCGAGGAGGTGGAAGTGCAGTTCTCCGCCGGGCGTTTGGGCTCCGCCGCGGCGGTTTCGGCGGCGGCGGCCACGCGCAGCACAGAGGAAGAGGAGGAGAGGCTCGAGCGCGAGCACTTCTGGAAGATCATTAATGCCTTCCGCTACTATGGGTAAGGAGCCCGCGGCGGACCCCCGCTCAGGCCGTCGGCGCGCCCGCTGCTTGCGGCTGACGCGTCCGCACCGTGGCGCACGCCGCGCTCGCCCTCCGGTCGCCACGCCTCCGGGGCGTCGGAACCGGGCCGCCTGAGCTGACCTCCGCGCCCCCGAGTCATCTCGCACCACCTTAGCCCCTCCCGGCGCTGCACTCTCGCGTGTCTGCCGCGCCGTCTGTTGCTCAGCCTCTTGTCTTCTGATCTCTGGATCAGATTAGCCCTCTTGCCTTTCCTTCCTCGTTAAAGGTTTGGCTTGAGGCGGGTGAGGGTGACCGGAAAAGTGCTGTAAGAATTTCAGATAGAAGATGGTGGTGGTAAAATCGTCCAGTGCTGGGCATGATTTGTATGTATTGTCGCTGTCCTGCAAACTGAACAGACGGAGAGCCCAAGTTCACCTACACGTGGGATGCCGTAGGATGTTTTTTTCTCAAACGGTTGTAAGTTCTTGTGAGAGCAGCATTAAGATTTCCGCCCCTCACACACCCCCCACCCTTGGCGCTGCGAAAACACAGCACTTTTGTGATGAGCGAGTGAATGATGCTGCTCAGTGCCTTTAACTGGTGGGTGAAATTAAGATCGGAGATGGTCCGGATGTTCTAAAATTTGCAGAGTTTTTAAGGGGGGAATGAAGGAAAGCACTGTAGGAGCCGCTTTTATGATTTTTTTTCTGCAAATATTTATCGAATTCTCACTGTGGGTTGGGCACAGTGGTAGGACTTTTAAACTTCCTAACTTTCATTTTTCTTGTAGATAAATCGTAAAGTAGCTTAGTCACAAAATTATAATTCCAAGATCTGAAAGGGACTTAATTGGATTTTCAGGTAAAGAAAGCACTTTTATTCGTGTGAGAGATGAGTACACCGACGGCAATGTTCTGAGTCTGCAGTTGGAATCTGATAGATGTGACCTCCTACTGAAGTAAAACTGTTCCCTTAGATGGGCTCCTGCTGTGCTTTATGCAAATTTTAAAATATTGGTTGACTGACCTCCTCAAGGGCAGGGACAGAGCCTTATTTATTTTTACGTTGCCAGTGCTTGGCATGTTGTTGGAGCTCTATTTTTAACAAATAAGACAAGTAGTAGCAAAGAAGTACATTTGTCATTCCCAAATAGTTTGTCAATTTGTAACTGATGGTTAAACTAGTTTGTTACTATTCTGAATTTTAAAACTTGCTTAATGAAAGCTTAAAGTTACTTCAGACTCTGATTAAATTGGTGACATGAAGTTTTGAAGTTGAGACATCTTGATGAAATAATTTACTAATTAAACTCGGGCATAGGAGCCATGGATTGCATTACTTATGGAGCTCAAAAGGGAATTAGTAACATGGGGATTTGATTTAGTATCAACGGAGTGAGGAAGGCAGACAACTGGAGCATTGAACTTGTTACAAGTATTGTGTCTGGAAGAACCATGCAGCGAGGGGAAGAAGCTGACAATAGATAGCCAGAAGTGTTAGCTGCAGAGAAGTCTGGTATATTTTACTGTTGAAAAATGTAGAAAGAATACTGGGAAATGTCTTGGGACTATTGTGGACTCAGTTAAAATGTGTGTTTGTACGCAGTTCTAATATATTGGGACTAATTTAAAATTGATATTTATGATTGAGTATCAGCTGGGCCTTTTTGTGGGGGAGGGCAGGGGATTTTGACCTGAAACTAGGACCTAAGTGTGGCAATATAGAAAAGGGCACTGTGTGCACATTCTGGTGGTTGTGATACAATTTCCTATACTCTCCTCCCTCTTCTTTACCAGTTCAGTGTGGGACTGAGGAAAATTTCATTTTTAACAACAATCCTTTTTATTTGCATGTACTCTCAATGAAAAAATTGAAATCCTTGTACTGAAAATAGTATACAATTAAAAGTATGTTTAGGGGTATGGGAAGAATTGTGTAGCAGAAAACACTGGATTATTACATTCCAACATTTTATAATCTTCTAGACCTGTACTGTCCAATACCATAGCCACTAATCACATCTGGCTGCATTTAAGCTTAAATTACTTAAAATTTAATAAAATTAAAAATTCCTTTCCTCAGTCTCACTAGCTACATTTCAGATGCTCAGTAGCCACATGCGGCTATTGTCTGCTGTATTGGGCAGTGCAGATGTAAGCCTTTCCATCATTGTAGTAAGTTCTTACGAACAATTCTATTCTAGACCTTTAGCAGATGCTTCCAAATTTCAGACAGTTTGGTTTTACTACTCACTGCCTTTTTGTCAATATATAGGAGATTTAGATAAAGGTCATAAGGCAAGAAATGTCTTTTGGTTAATATTTTCTCTTTCCAAGAGAAAAACAAATATCATATATTAATGCATATATGTGGAACCTAGAAAAATGGTACAGATGAACCGGTTTGCAGGGCAGAAATAGAGACACAGATGCAGAGAACAAACGTATGGACACCAAGGGGGGAAAGCAGCAGGGGGGAGTGGTGGTGGGGGGATGAATTGGGAGATTGGGATTGACATGTATACATTAATATGTATTAAATGGATAACTAATAAGAACCTGCTGTATAAAAAAATAAAATTCAAAAAAAAAGAATTCTCTTTCCAGTGGCTTCCAGTCCTGTACTTTCTACAGATTTTAGATGACATATTCTGACATCATTCTTAGATGACATATTCTGACTGACGTAAAAATGATGATAGCATTGTACTGAATAGCAAAAAATGTTAGCCTTAAAATACTGCTCTTGTTATGAATGGAGATACCTACTCACAGAAGAAATACTACATTTGAAATATCAAACGTCGTCAGAAATGTCCTACTTTTAGAAATAGCAGTTGGGTGAGATCTTAAAAACTGAGATGTAGAGCTCATTTTTACAGGTGAGGGGATATGGTGAGCACCTTGCCTAGGGTTATACGACCAAATTGTGGTAGAGTCTGGCCTGAAATCCAAAGTCATTAACTAAAAATTTACCCTGCATTAGTAAGTAGTGGTACTAGTAATACAATTTTAACCTTGGACATTTAATAAATATTTTAAATGGATTGAGACAGACTCTCCTCTGAAAAGGTATGCTTCCGTGTTTGGAATTGTAGAATAGTTCAACAGGTGCAGAGGAATGGGTCTATGACCTTAGCCCTTGGCTAGATCCAGCACTGGACCCACTTTGAGTCAGAGTTGGGGTCACTGCTGAGATCAGCCTTCTAGAGAGAGCTGGAGGTAGGGATACCCTTGAGGAAATGTGGCTGCTGACTCTGTTCTCCTCTTAGGTGCCCAAGGATGTAGCCTCTTAATGCTGACTGAGTTCAGAACCAAGGAGAGTCTGAAGGTTGTAAAACATTCCTTTAAATTAAGGTTGGCAAACTTTCTTTAAAGAACCAGGCAATGAACATTTTAAGCTCTGAGAGCTAGGTCTCTGTTAAAACTGTTCAACTGTATGCTTGTGTGAAAGCAACCACAGGCAGTATGCGAAGGAATGAGTATAGCTGTGTTCCAGTAGAACTCTTTACAAAAACAGACAAGTAGCCAGGAGGTCATAACTTGCCCACCACTGTCTTAAAACACATTGATAATGTAAGCATTTACAGAATAGTGAAATTAGCCCCAATTTTAATAGTATAGTAAGGATTGGACTCTTCTCAACTTTGATAAGACCTCACTTATTTCAAGAGAGTATGTAGATGTATGTTATGGACAGCTTTGCATACCATTAAGTAACCAGGGGTTAAGGGATATGCTGCATCTCATCCTGCTCTGTGTAGTTACATCACTTTCTTTGTTGTGTTTTGTTTTGGTTTGGCTTTTTGTTGTTGTTTTTGGCTGCATTGGGTCTTTCTTGCTGCGTGCGGTCTTTCTCTGGGTGCGGTGAGCGGGGGCCACCCTTCATTGCAATGCGCAGGCTTCTCATTGCGGTGGCTTCTCTTATTGCAGAGCATGGGCTCTAGGTGCGAGGGCTTCAGTAGTTGCACGCCGGCTCAGTAGTTGTGGCTCGCAGGCTCCAGAGTGCAGGCTCAGTAGTTGTGGCACACGGTCTTAATTGCTTCGCAGCATGTGGGATCTTCCCGGACCAGGGATCAAACCCGTGTCCCCTGCACTGGTCAGCGGCCTCTTTAACCACTGCGCCACCAGGGAAGCCCCATTACATCACTTTTATATGGAATTAACAGAACTTTTATATGGATTGGCTTTTCTGACCAATCCATAACTTACTCAACTCCCCTGCACTTATGGAAATAAGTAGTCTCCAAGGAGAACCAGAAGTGGTGCCGAGGGAGCGTAACTGAACATTTATTGATTGCTTTTTACATACGCTGAAATATGGAGTTTAAATAGTGACGAAGATGAGTTTTGTATTTTAGAAGAATTTATCTGATTGGAGGTGGGAGGGGGTTAGGTTGGGGAAAGCATATTTAGGTAGCAGGCCTCTCAGTTTATCTTTGGGAGACATAGTGAGGGCCCGAGGTAAAGCATTGGAGGAGGGGGAATATGTAGATAGTTTTATGAAGTAGAATCAAAAGGATTTCAGGCTTCTTGATTGTGTGTGCTATGAGAAGAGGCATTTTAGGATGACTCATTAATTTCTGACTTGAGTGGATGTGTGGTGTACCATTCATCAACATCAGCCATATAGGAAGATGTGCAAGTTTTTTTGGTGGGACGTGTGCTAAGTTTAGTTTGGAAATGCTGAGTTTTGAGGCATGGTGAGAGGGAGTTGGTGGGGTATCCAGTGCCGAGGAATTCTAGGAAAGGATTACTGTGAGACTATTTAACCTGTTGACAGTGAATTGTAAACTGTTGCAACTCTGCTGTTTGCCCACTTTAAGTAGTTACTTAGTGTCATACTCTACTGATAGGAATGTAAATTGGTAAAATCTTTCTGAAAATCAGTTTGTATCAAGAGCTTTAAAAATACTTATCTTTCTGATCTGGTAATTCGTTTGGGAGTTTGTGGTAATTTTTTTTTTTTTTTCTAAAATGTAGACAGATTTTGAACACAAAATTTCACTGTATAGACAAGTGAAAGTATCTAGATGCCCAATGTTTGGGAAATAGCTAAGTAAATTTTGGTTGCTTAAGATGGGATGATGATGAGCAGCCCTTATAGTCATTTGTCATATAGATATTTGAGAACTTTTCTTCTGACCTGGGAAAATTCTTTTGATAAGGATGAAGAATTACAAGTGTTTCTAAAACTTTAATGTGCATGTGAAGCATTTGGTGATCTTGTTAAAAGGCAGATTACATTTCAGTAGGTCTTGCATGGCACCAGAGATTCTCCATTCCGAACCACTTCCAAGTGATCTGCTGTGGTCTGTACTGCGTTTTGACTAGAAAGGTGTTAGATGACTTTGTCTTAAACAGAGAGAAATATGCCAGAAAGTTAGAAGTGGTTGCCTCTAGAAGAGGAATTATTAGGAATTTTTTTCCTCCTGAATACTTTTACTTTTCTTCATTTTTCGTATTTCCACTGTGTACACATTAGTTATATAAATTATGACTATGATAAAAATCATATGACTATGATTTAGGCACTGGGCTAAGTGTGTTGTGTGCTTTATTTTGTTACACTTTCAATGAAATCCATTAAGTAGGCAGAGGAGTATAATGGTGTCTACCTCGTGGGGTTTTATGGAGATTTTTCAGAATAATTCATTTTAAGTGACTTGGTTTAGTGCCTGACATTTATTAAATCTCAATAAATCATAGCTTCTGTCATCATCATCATTGTTATGTATTTCCTTGTTTTGGTATATGAGACTGTTGAGCCACAGGGAAAGGAAGTAACTTGCCAAGGGTCACATAAGCGAATAGGTAGCATAACCTGGGTTTCAATCTGGATCTGTTACACTCCAGAGCTCACTGTTGTACTGTCTCCAGGGGGGAAAAAAAGCAAACATTAGTGCAGCCACTGCCTACTTGGTTTCACATTATCCCTAACCACCCCTAGAATACCACCACACGCAATCTTCTAAAAATGTGACCAGGTTTTTGCTTCAGTTTTGTCAAGTTTCTTCAGAACCTCTTTAAATATGACTGTTCAGAAATTATACAGTAATTTGACATATGATAAAATGACAGATTTGGATAAATAGAGAGACTCAGGCAACCAAATGAAAAAGAATATTTTTCATTTCCATTTAATATTGAGTAAATGCTAAAGGACATTTAAAAGAAGCATATGCATTTATGTATTTGTTTATTTGTATATGTAAAATGTAAAGAATGATGTAGTGAACGCGTACCACCCAGTCTACAGAAAGAACATTATCTTATCCTTTTCCCCTCATAGGACATCATTTTCCTGCATTTTCGTTTCCTTACTTTCCTTGTAGTTTCTCTACATATGTTTAGTCCCTACAATATGTTTTGTTTCTGAGTTTTATCCATATTATTGTGTGTAGCTGTATTTATTAACTGTATTCTGTGTATAACTATACTGTATTTTCTTCGTTCAGTCTACTGCTGATAGACTTTTTGGGTTGTTTCCAGATTTTTTGCTTGTTATTTCTTACAGTGCTGTGATGAGACTTATTCATGTGTCATGTGCCCGTTTGCAAGAGTTTCTTGAGTATGTGTCTAGGTGTACGATTGCTTGGTCATAGGGAGTCTGCATATTAAGCTTTACTAGGTAATGCTAAATTTTCTGAAGTGGTTGTACTAATTTACGCACCCACCATCAATCAGTATATAAATATTCTAAATCTTCCGTACTTTTACCAGTATTTCATATAGTCAGGCTTTAAAATTTTGCCCATCTGATTGATGTAAAATGACATTTTATTTTGAGTATAATATTTAACTTTTAAAAATGATGTTCTTTTTAGGTTTTATTTCTTTAAAAAGTCCTCAAAGTGACCGTTAGAGTTATCTGGAAACTTTTGGAATACAAAGTGTGAATATCGTCATGTAAAAAGCTATAGAATTTCAGTTTTTCATTTGTTTACTACTTTTGTAGTATATAAGATCTTTTACAATAATTAAAAAAATTCAACTTGGTTGGCTCTTAATAATTTCAAAACACATTTTGTATATATTCTAAAGTAACTTCAGAGCAGTATTCTGCTACTTGATGGAGAAATCTAAAATTTCTAAAATCAAAGCTGTTCTGCTGAAAATTTTAATTTTGGAAATTGAAATCATAAAAATAAACATGTTGTGCATTAATCCTCTTTATGTTTCCTTTTTTCTCCCTTCTAATTGGTGCAGGTGTTTTAACTATTTGTCTTTTGTTTGGTTGCTTAGAGAGTTTGTAATAAGATGAAAATATACGAAACTTCGTAAATCGATACCCTTTAAGAAACCAAAAGATTGAAAATGGCTGGACAGTATCCAACATTATAAGGAAATAATTGTACAGGAAGAGAAACTTAAAATAAGATTGGCCTCTGGTGAGAATTCTTTGCCAATTTAAAAAACACCTTTTATGTTTTAGCACCAGTATGCATGAGCGAGTGCACCGAACAGAAAGACAATTTCGATCACTCCCAGCTAATCAGCAGAAACTACTTCCGCAGTTTCTTCTTCACTTGGACAAGATCCGGAAATGCGTTGATCATAATCAAGAGATACTACTCACCATTGTGAATGATTGCATACATATGTTTGAAAATAAAGAATATGGAGAAGACGTATGTGCAAGTTTGTTCTATTTGTTTTTATTTTAGGGTTTGCCTTCTATATTTTGAGATCTTTATCTTCCTGGATTTCATTTTTATGAAATGAAAGAGTCATTGGCTCTACTTAGAGAATGTTTTCACTTGTATGTTCAGTCATTTTATTAGGTTTAATAGAACAGTATGCCAGAAACTGGATTTGTTCACTGATTTTTTTTCCCCTAAAAGTACTAAGATAATTGTGGGCATTTTGATACACTTTTCACATAGTGTTCCGCCTATTGTGGCATATGGAGTTAGTGACTTACATTTTTATCAACAACTTTCAGAGCTGTGTGAAATTAATTTCCCTTGCTAAACATTATCTTGAGAATCTTGCATCTATTGATGTTCATCTTTTACTCTAAAAGATTATTTTCCCTTATAAATCTCAAGGGACTGGAAGTAATAGAAACTGAAGTCCTGTTTTTGTATCCACAGGATAGATACAGTTGGGCCACTCCAGTGTGAGCCTTTCCATGCTGCCCCATCAATGACCTGGAGGCTCTTTCTTTCCTCTCTTAGACGGAGAGAATATTTGGTCTCCATAGCAGCTCAGTTCTGGTTCTCTCTTGAGTAAAGACTGCTTAATTATATGGTGGTTTCATGATTAATGGACCATACTGTATTGAGGGTAGAAGTGAGACCACCAAACTATTTTCATTTAGAATCTCAAGCTGCACTTGAACCCCGGTCGAGTTGAAAGGCTAGTGACCTACCCTCTAAACCATCTATAAAGCCCCTTAGTAGCATGTTTATTTAATCATATTCAAGATTGATTACTTTCTGAGAAACAAATTGATTTCTGTTTTTTAAACAGGAGAATGGAAAGATTATGCCAGCATCTACATTTGACATGGATAAGTTAAAATCCACATTGAAACAGTTTGTGAGAGACTGGAGTGAAACTGGGAAAGCAGAAAGGGATGCCTGCTACCAGCCAATCATTAAAGAAATTTTAAAAAATTTTCCAAAAGAGAGATGGTAAATAGTATCTTGTTTTTAACCAGTTTCTTTAAGATATGTAAGCACTGAGTTTCTCTAAGAGATATTTCACAGTGTTGATTCATTTTTACAAGTTGCTGTGTGACTGTATTTTTTCATGTGTGGGTGTATGCTGTTATATTTGTTCTTGGGTACTTTGTGTGAGATTGCAGTTAGTGTTTTGAATAATTATTGCTCTAGCACTATCGGAAATTACTCTATCTAGAAATTACATAATGAGAAGATTAGATTGAATGTTCATTATCAGCGACATTTTTTTTTATAATTTGCTTTATAGCAGAGCAAAAAGCTGCAAACTATTTTAATTTTCCTCATTATGGCATATTTGTAAACAAGTGAGGGATCTATAGCTCAGAGAACAGATTCTTAACTTTTATATGCCATGAAAACCTTGAGCAGTCTGAAGCTCATAATTTTCATTTTCAGAATAACATAAGTGAATAAAATAACATCCATAGGATTACAAAGAAACCAGTTATTTTGAAATATACTTATGAAAATACTTAAAAAGAAAATGTTATGTAACCTGCTTTTTATCATGTATCACATTAAATAAAAGTCTTGCAGGAAGTGTTAATGTACTTTGAAAAGAACTAAATGGTATATGCTATTTTGAGAATCTCAACAGCTAATGTGAAGTGAAAATATATATGATTTCTATTGGTGATACAGTTACAGGTACTCCTAAAACTACTATTGTTTGTTGTCTACATTCATAATTGACAAAAGAATAATCAGTTAAAGGTTAATGAAATGAAAATGTAATTTTTTTCCACCCCCTTATAGGTACAGTGAATTCTGTCTGTAGACCTCTTTGGTCCATGGATCCCAGGTTAGGAACCTGACTTACAGGTTATATATTTAAAGAGAACCACTGGGTGGAGTTCAGTCTGTTGTTTAAAAGGACCATTGTAGTGCGAGAGGCTCCTTTTCCTCATCTTCTTCCCCTCCTCATTGATTGACATCTTTAAGTTTGGATGTATCCATTCAGAAATTTCCGTACATATGTGTGTGTCCCTTCTCTCCCTCTCTTTTTTGAAAACTTTTTATTTTGAAATAACTTCAAAATTACAGATAAATTGTATGAATTGTACAAAGAGCTCCCATGTATTTTTTTTTACCTAAATTCACCAATTCTTAGCATTGTACCTTTGCTTTTTTATTTCCTTTCCTATTTCCCTTCCTTTCTCCTTCCCCGCTTTGTTAGTCTATAGCCGTACATATACACGATAATTACTTAAACTATTTGAGAGATTAGTTTCCATATATCATGCTTTTTCACTGCTTAATACTTGAGTTTTTTTCCTTAAGAACAATGATACTCTTACATAAGCATACAGTGCAGTTACCAGATTGAGGAAATTTAAACTTGATTACTGCTTTCTAATCAATGATCTATATTTAAGTTGCATAAATTATCCTAATAATGTCCTTTATGACACTTATTTTTCTGTACAGTTTAGGATCCAATCCAGGATATTGTGTTATGTTTAATTCTAATGTCTTTAATCTGGAACAGTTCTTAGGCCTTTTTTTTGACTTTCATGACATTAACATTTTTGAAGAATACAAGTAAGTTATTTTATAGACTCTTCCTCAGTTTGATATTGTCTGATGTTTCTTCATGATTAGATCTAGATTATGTGTCCTTTCTCAAAATAATAGATAATTGATGTTGTATCCTTTTCAGGATATCACCTTCAGAGACATGCAAAGTCTGTTAGCCCATCATTGATGATTCTAATCAAGATGTTATTTGGTTTTCCCACTGTTTAGTTACTGTTTCTCTTCTTTTTTTAAAAAAAATAATTAATTAATTTATTTCACCGCGTTGGGTCTTTGTTGCTGAGCGAGGGCTTTCTCTAGTTGCGGCGAGCAGGGGCTACTCTTCGTTGTGGTGCGAGGGCTTCTCATTGCGGGGCTTCTCTCATTGCAGAGCATGGGCTCTAGACGCTCGGGCTTCAGTAGTTGTGGCTCACAAGCTCTAGAGCGCAGACTCAGTAGTTGTGGCACATGGGCATAGTTGCTCCGTGGCATGTGGGATCTTCCCAGACCAGGGCTCGAACCCATGTCCCCTGCATTGGCAGGTGGACTCTCAACCACTGCGCCACCGGAGAAGTCCCTGTTTTTTTTTTTTTATGGAAGTAAGCAGATAAGTACTTTTTTCTTTTTAAATACCTCCTTTTTCATACACAAAATGGAGCATACTATATATTTTATTTTGCACTTTCCTTTTTCCACTTAATCCTCGATTAGCTCTGTATCAGTTCATGGAAATTTTACCCAATCTTTTTTTTTTTTTAAAACAGTTTCAGAATACTTCAACCAGTCTCTTATATTTGGTTATTTAAGTGAAGTAGCTGGCAGTATCTTGCAATTATAATGCTACAGTTAATAACCTTGTGCATGTATATTTTTGTATTTTTGGAGATGTATCTTTAGTGTAAATTCTTAGATGTGGAATTGCTGCATCTGAAAGGTAAATGTATATTGGTTGCTGTGCAACAAAATACCATAAATTTAACTGCTTAAAACAACACATATTTATTATTTCATAGTTTCTATGGGTCAAAAGTCTGGGCATGGCTTCACTGAGTTCTCTGTATAGGATCTTATAAGGCTGTAATCAAGATGTCTGCTGGGCTGTGTTCTCATCTAGAGGCTTGACTGTAGAAGCATTGACTTCCAAGCTCACTCAGGTTGTTGGCAGGATTTGTTTCATTGTGGTTTCAAAGTAACCATGTTAAAGGAAACAATTCAGTGGCATTAAGTACATTCACAGTATTGTGCATCCATCATCTCTGTATACTTCTAAAACGTTTTCATCAACCCAGAATAAATCCCATACCCATTAAACAGTTACTTGCCATTCTCTTCACCCCATTCCCCACCTTTGTCAGCAGTATGACTAGATGTGGTTTTCTTTGTGTTTCTCCCACTTGAGGTTGGCTTTGCTTTTGGAGGTTTGAGTAGATATATATCACCGAATCAATAATTCTTTGCTCTTATCTCTTCACATGTTTCTCCTACCTTTTTCTCTATTTCTTTCTCTTAGGGATGCCAGTTACATATATATTAAACTGTTTGCTATTGTCTCTCAGGTTTCAAGTGGCTCTTTTTCTACATTGCCCCTCCGTTAAATCATTTTATATTTTAGTTTGGATAATTTCTATTGACTTCCCCTGAACTTCACTGATTCTTTATTATGCCAGTCTGTTGATAAGCCCATTGAAAGACTTGAAAATATCTGTTTTATTTAGTGAGCCTTTAACATGTAACGGAAGCTGATCCACCTTGTTTGAATACTTTTATGTCTGTGTGCCATGTAGATTGTCTTTAGCTGAATAAGTATGAAAATCACCCAGTGTATTTCTGCTTGTGACCAGTAGTTTTTTGGCATGCTGTGCTGTAATTATGTTCTGAACACACAGGTGAAGGGATAATAGATTCGTTGTATACTTTTGATTTTTTTAATCACTTAAAGCTTTCATAATTTTTATTCCATTGTTGATGAAGTCATGACACTACTGATGTTCAATTCTATAAATATTTCTTCAGTCAAGTGTATAGAGTTCTGGGTGTGAGACCCAGAAATAGCTCAGTAAGCGAGTAACTTTGGACGCCCCACAATTGAATTTATCATTATTTCAGCCATGTTGTCAGACTTAAAAAAGAAAAAAAAAGACGACTGCTTATTTCTGCATGTCCAGATATCTAATGTACAAGATTCAGATGTAGAATCGGTAATAATTCACTGCCTTTTTGTGTGTGCTCTGCAGATACGATTTAGAAAGAAGTTTTTTAGTGACGTGTTTTTTCTAGAAAGAAGTTTATTCTTAGGCTTCAAAGCTAGGCAGATTTCAAATATTCAACTACAGATATTTCAGATTTCAGATTTCAAATGCTTGGCATATATAGTACTCACTTGACAAGCTTTTAATTTACATTTTTATTGTCCATAGGCTTTGTTAATGCATTTTTATACTTTATTATATCTGGATTGAAGATGATTTTCATAGATAAGATTGTGTGATAAGATTTGACTCTCTTTCTTTTTTTGCATGTGTTAATCCATTGTTAGATATATGATTTGCAAATATTTTCTCCCGTTCTGTAGGCTGTTTTTACTTTCTTGATAGTGTCTTTTGATGTACAAAATTTTATAATTTGAAGTCTAGTTTATCAGTTTTTTTCTTTTGTTACCTGTGCTTTTCATACCATATCCATTAAATCATTGCCAAATCCAGTGTCATGAAGATTTTCCCCAATATTCTCTTCTAAGAGTTTTATAATTTTAGTTCTTAAGCTTAGGTATTTGGTCCATTTTGAGTTAATTTTTGCATATGGTGTCAGGTAAGGGTCTGACTTCATTCTTTTACATGTGAATATCCAGTTTTCCCAGCACCATTTGTTAAAAAGACTGTCTTTTCCCCCCATTGAATTGTCTTGGCACTGTCCTTGAAAATCAATTGACCATATGTGACGGTTTATTTCTGGACTCTCTATTCTATTCCATTGGTCTATGTGTCTGCCCTTTGCCAGTACCATACTATTTAAATTTCTGTAGCTTTGCAATTTTTGAAGTCAGGAAGTGTGATTCGTACATTTTATTCTTTTTCAAGATTGTTTTGGCTATTTGGGGCTCCTTGCAATTCCATATGAATTTCAGAGTCAGTTTTTCCATTTCTGTGAAAGAGGCTATTGGAATATTGTTAGGGAGTGTGTTGAATAGGTAGATTGTTTTTGGTGTATTGATATCTTAATAATGTTAAATCTTCGTATCCATGAATACAGGATGTCTTTCCATTTATTTAGGTGTTCTTTAATATCTTTAAGCTTTGTTTTTTAGTTTTCAGTATACAAGTTTTCAATGTAACACCTCCTTGTTTAGATTTATTCCTAAGTTTTAAATTCTTTTAGATGCTATTGTAAATGGAATTGTTTTCTTAATTTCCTTTTCTGATTGTTCATTGCTGATGTATAGAAACAACTAACTTTTTTATGTGTTCATCTTGTACTCTGCAACTGCTTAATTTGTTTATTAGCTCTAGTAGCTTTCTTCTGGATTCTTTGTGTTTTTCTACATATAGGAGCATCTCATCTGTGAATATAGTTTTTACCTCTTCCTTTCCCCATTTAAATAGCTCTGGAAGTACATAACAGTACATAGCAGTGGTGAAAGGGGGCATTTAGCTCTGGGTTTTTCATAAATACCCTTTTTTATATTGAGGAATTTTCCCTGTATTCCTGTTGTCCTGAGAGTTTTTGTCATGAAAGAATGTTTTGTCATATACCTTTTCTGTGTCAGATGAAATGATCATGTTTTTTTCCTTTGTTCTATTAATTTTCTTCTATTCTTAAAGCCTACCTTTGTTTACTTTAATAAATGTTACAAGTTTTTTTGTTAATTTTTATCGATAGTCTTACCTTAAATATTCTACAACTATTAGAATTATAATCTAGTCTCATTATTTCCTTATTTTTCATACTTTTTATAAATATATGTTTTCAGTTTAAGGAACTTTTATAAATATTGCTGCTTCCAAAAATATATTCTTAAAGTTCCTACTTGGTGCACTCTCTCAATGTATATACTGTTTATAAAATAATGGATAATATAGTTTGATAGCTTTTGTAAACATAAAATCCAGGTATTTCTCAAAATTCAAAATATCTTTGTTTCTGAAAAGCAGGTTGTGAGATAAGACTTTTTACTGTTGGAGTATACAAAAGTTTGGGTATTTTTGGAAGGCCAAATGCTTAAGTCAGCATAATTTCTAGCACTTTAAACATGATTTCGTTCATACTCAGTGATCATTGAATCATGTGTATTACCGTGGTATCCAGTCAGCGTAACAATGTTAGCTGTACTAAAAAGGCATGTCATTGTTAAAGGTACTTACTGAACTAGCACAAGTATTATTTTACTATTATTTATCTGTTATTGTTATTATTATTTTAAAATATATTTATGTATTTTTGGCTGCATTGGATCTTAGTTGCAGCACGTGGGATCTTTCATTGTGGCACGCAGGCTCAGTAATTGTGGCGTGTGGGCTCTCTAGTTGTGGCGCACGGGCACAGTAGTTGCGGTGCGTGGGCTTAGTTACCTCGCGGCATGTGGGATCTTAGTTCCCCAACCAGGGATCAAACCCGCGTCCCTTGCATTGGAAGGACCACCAGGGAAGTCCCTGTTACTGTTGTTGTTATTATTATTACTGTTGGCAGATACAATGTAGACTGGTGAGAAAAGGATGAATTCACTCAGTGTTTCTAACATTAACTCTTAATGTTTCTTTAAAATAAGTAAATAATTGAAAAAATTTTTGAAGAGGTAAAACGTTTTGCAGGGTTCAAAATTTTAAAGGTTTCAAAGGATATAAAGTTTCCTACCCAGCTACCCATTTCCGTTCCCTGAAAGTAATCAATGTTATAAAAGTGGACATTGATATATGAACTTTAAATGAAGTGCACCAAAATATCAAACTTTATTTTTGGCATTCTGGTACCCAATGGAAAATTTACATGTTTCTTCCTACGTCATTTGTTTTGCTTGTTAAACTTAGATTGGTTTCCTTATAATAGATAAGATGAGCTATTAAAAAAAAAACTTAAAAAATAAACCTAATAAAATACAGCAAAGTCTTTATCCATATTAAAGTTATAACTTTGCCATAAAAAGTAAACTCCGAGTCCTGGAAAAGGGAAATAATTATAGCCCTTCAGAATCCAGGTTGACTCTAGGTAAATCCTGGTTAAGTTTGGGTCTCAGATAAATTTTTAGGATTCTGTTTGTGCCACAGCAAGCACGTGAGAATTTTATATTTTTACACTCAGGCTGAATTTGACTTACATTTATGTCAGCTAGCCTTTGGATTGTGTTCTTTTCTTTTTGAAATTTCAATAAAGGCCTTTTCTAACTGAGCTGTCTGCAAAAAACAATATACCTAAATATGCATAAATTAACTCTACTTGTGATCATTAAAATAATTTTTCCTATGAAAACATATTTGTCTTATCAGTTTGTCCAATTTGTTCCTGTTTAGAATTTTTAAGCGTCTGAGTTTACAAGTACAAGCAGTTTTGAAGCCACAGATTAACATCTATATTGGGGTCTATTTTTAAATTAAGGAAATGCTGTTTTAATTGTGCTGAATGCCAAACACTTCAGTAGTTATTAGCTCAAGAATTTAGTGCCATAAAGTTTATAGTTGCTAAGGAGAGATTCTTAGGTACGAGTCCTATTTGAAATGGGAAATCACAACCATGTAGAATCATATTCTCTTAATGAATCCTGAAAATTTCTGGACTGTACTTTCTAGAGCTTAATTTTGTTAACCCATTCTATTTTAGAAGAATTTGAAGTGATATTTTGTTTGTTGGTGGTAAATCTATTATGCCTTTGCATTTCAGTATATGTCTAACACTTCAAGAAGACTATGATATACTATTGACTATATTGAATATATTTTTTCTTTTATATAGTTGAGCATTAGGAAGAAATATGCTGAGCTTTAAAGAAGCATTTTTCACTTAGATTGAAATAAAGAATGTAAGTTATAATTTATAAAAGGATTTAAAAAAATCATATTGTTTAATCTATCAGAGATAGTAACTGTTAAGATTTACACATTTTAAAAGGATTATTTTTAGCTGTAAGAAACCATTTTAAAAGAGCAAATGGAGATTGCCAAATAATGCCGAAGTAGTTTAGAGACTGAAAATAGTCTCTTTTTTCTCTCCAGAAAGTCCTCTTAGAACAAAGACAGATATATATTTCAGATTTCTTTCAAATCAAGATCTCAAGCACCTACATTCCAGGATTTCAAGTGCTTACAAATCTAGAGTAATAACTCAGTGGAAAAACAATTCAAGACTATAACCTAGTAGAAAAATAATGTAAATAGTAAACAGAAAAAGAAATACAGGGTGCTTAATCTCATATAAAAATGCAAATGTAAAAACCACACTAAGGGGCTTCCCTGGTGGCGCAGTGGTTGAGAGTCCGCCTGCCAATGCAGGGGATGCGGGTTCGTGCCCCGGTCTGGGAAGATCCCACATGCCGCGGAATAGCTGGGCCCGTGAGCCATGGCCGCTGAGCCTGCGCGTCTGGAGCCTGTGCTCCACAATGGGAGAGGCCACAACAGTGAGAGGCCCGCGTACCGCAAAAAAAAACAAAACAAAAAAACAAAAAAAACACACTAAGATGCCATTTTCATCCATTATATTGTAAAGATTTAAAAGTTATATAACTTACTGAAGGTGTGAGGAAACATGTTGCTGATGGAAGAATAAATTAGTAAAATTTTATGGAGGGCAACTTGGTAATTTTAACAAAATTCAAATGCATATCTTTTGATCCTTGCAGTTCAGTTTTGGGAAAGCTATCCACAGAGGTACATGAGGGAAACTATTTATGCCAAGGATATTAGTTTTAATGTTATAATAACAAGAGATTGGAAACAATCTAGTCCTTAATTATCAAATTTTCATACATTATTATACAGTATTACAATGGACTACTTATTCAGTCATAAAACAGATTAAGAAAGCTCTGTGCACGGATTGGGAAAGAAGTTCAAGATACATTAGATCAGGATTGGTAAACTTTTTCTTAAAGGGCCAGCTAGAAAATATTTTAGATTTTGAAGGCAATGTGGTCTCTGGGGACTGACTATTTCGCTCTCTTGTCATGGGAATGCAACCATAGACAATACATAAATGACTGGACATGGCTGTGTTCTAAAACCTTATTTGCAACTACAGGTGATTGGCTAGTGGGTCATAGTTGCTGACCCCTGTATTAAATGAAAGAAGCGAAGTGATGAACTAGGTATATAAACTATCATAGAGATATGAATGAAGTACTGAAAGCATTGAGAAGTGACTTAAAGCTTTGCCTGGGATATTTGGAAAAAGAAAGACTTTATAGATTCGGTGATAATTTAAGCTCAGTTTCTATAGGAGCTCTAAAGATTAAGGTGAGAAAGTGTTTTCTGAAATGGATGAGAAGTTGTCTTGCTGATATACGGAGTTCTTTATTGGGAGTCGATAAGGAAGTTGGGACCATATTTTTGAAGGGGCTAGACACTAATTCTGATTTCTAACCCACTTTCTAGTTTGAATAAAAAGTGTTTCAACATCCAACTCTATTAAACCTTGACATTTTGCCCTAGTTGCTTCAGATCTCTTTTTTCTGTATTTTTTAAAAGAAACATTACAGATACACTTGAAACTGCCCTGCAAACAATACAGAGCACATTCTTCTCTCTTTCCAGAGATAACGACTAATATAAATTTGTTACTCTAATCTTACCTTCCTGCATTAGCTACGTGTCTATATACATGTACATAAACAACACATTGTGTTCTGTGTGTTTTAAAAGGCCATATAATGGTTTGTGGTGTCATTTCACAATTGTTTTTTTGCTCAGAATTGTGTTTTTATGATTTCTCTGTATGGACCAGCACTGTTCAACAGAAATACAATGCAAATTGCCTGTGTTACTTTAAATTTTCTCGTAGTCACATAAGAAGTGTAAATGGAAACAGGTGAAATTAATAATATACTTTAATAACCCAGTATATCTAAAATATATTAACATATAATCAGTATACAAGATTATTAATGAGATATTTTACATTCCTTTTTTATACTAAGTCTATGAAATCTGGTATTTATTTTATACTTGAAACACATCTCAATTAGAACTAACCACATTTTGAGTATTTAGTAGCCACAAATGAGTTGTGGCTTTTACCATGTGAATTGCTGTGATTCAAATAGAACCCAGCACTTTTGATGCTTGAAAGTTGTGCATACTCCTATCACCAGGGGTCAGCTAAGTGTCACTCTGCTGACACACCGAGAAAAAGAATTTTGTCTGTTGGAATTTGCTGATTTGCAGCTGCTATGCAAAAATCATTCTGTGTACAATAAAGGAAACTTCTTTCAAGAACAACATTTCCTGCTGGTAAAATAGTTGGATGACAAAGGTTGGTGCAAACATGATCCACGGCCTCTTCAGACACAGGGGCTCTCTGTCGTCTTCATTCTTGCTTGTCTGGGAAACCATTGAAACTTTTCCCACTATTATCAGAGGTGTTAAATTTGTAGTGAATATACTGCTTCTCCATAGTTGGGCCTTAATAACTACATAAACTTGTTTGCTTGCCAATTTTTTGCCGAGACTCTCAAACAGGCAACATTTGATTACTGAGGCACATATTAGTCATATGGCTCTATTCCCGGTTTTCTAAGTTTAAGTCAGTTCACCATTAAGGTCTATACTTAGACTTATATGTCTCTTATTCTCCACAGAGTAGAAATGCCCTTGACTTTATAAGAACTCATACTAGAAAATGCCTTTTAGAGTGCCTTAGTTTTATACACATTGTGTTTAGAGAGACTTTCTTTTATGCTGTTAATATCCCTTATATGAAGACCCAATTGGGGGAAAAAAATCTAGCTAAGAACAAAGATTTGGGGAAGAATTCTCCCATTCAGTGCTTGATTCTTGATCATTTTTTCAGTTCTTAGAGAATTTGTTTTAATGTGTCTCCTTTAATATTCCCACTAAAATCCTTCTTTTTTCTTTCTGTAATACAAATAATTGATCTATAGTAATCTCTACTAACTCTTGATAGATCTATAGTAATCTCTACTAACTCTTGATAGATCTATAGTAATCTCTACTAACTCTTGATAGATCTATAGTAATCTCTACTAACTCTTGATAGATCTATAGTAATCTCTACTAACTCTTAAGGTAAGGCTTGATGTATTCTGTATTCCATGGCTTTATGACAGCCTTTTAATAGCATTTTTATATAGAAACTTTCTGCCACAAGGTAGGGATAAAGAGTTCTATAGGCCTGATCAGTTTGGAAGTATTTGGTAATAGCTATCATAAAGTTAACTTTCTTTAAGTGAACAAAATAAATATTAATACAGTTATTAACACAACTTTCCCTTAAGTTTGACATGATTTCTAATTTCTGCATGGTAATCTTTTACTCGGATTATGAGCCGTTCAGAAATTGATTATTAGTGATTGTTTTTATAAAAATTTAAATACTCTATGAATTTACTTCCAGATCCTTTTACTTTCTGTTGCATTACCTTGATTTTTTTAAAAAAATCTAAGCTGAAAACAGCCACTTGTAAAAAAACATGATTTTGATTGGGCAAATGGGAACTGGGAAAAGAAAAGAGGTAGTAGTTCTGGAGAGTAAGTGTTTTGGTGGGTCTGGTGGGGAGTAGAAAATGACAGTGGCCGGTCCTTTATACAAGGGCTAGCACAGAGTCCTACAGCTAGGAGTTTTTCAGATTCTAGTATTAAAAATATATATGTTCATGTTAGATAACTGATATAGGTAGGCTTGAACAGAATGAGAGCAGGTACCCATTCTCTTTATTAAAAATTAGTGTTCGCACATACAAACATATTGCATATAGTCTGGCATGAAAAGGAAACATTCTATTTTATTTTAGTGAAAACTATTATAAGGCACCTTGGCATTAGTTTGTCCATGTCAAGTATTAAAGAATATCTTACTAATCATATTAAGCCTATTTGTCAGAAATCATTTTTAGCAAATTTCAGTTTATGCCTTATTGTATATATAAAATTCAGCAGTAAAACAGACTAAATAGACTTTGTTGCAATTTTTATACAAATACATGTTCCATATATAGATATTTAAGATTGAAGAATGCTGGGCAAATTCCCTTGTTACTGTATTTGTAGACTGAATTTTCAGAAGCCCCATAGTTCTATTTGTTTCTTTTCATTTCAAAGTGGGAAATGCTAAAGGTTATCATATGGGCTACTAGTAAAAAGTCCTGTTGCCATTTGGAGCACATCAAACTTAAAGCCCGTACAGTTTAAAGATAAAAAAGAATTGTTCATGGGAGTAGACTTGGAAATTGGATTTGACTTATGAGCTAAATTTGGGGAATACAGACAATAATGAAATTCCTTTTTAATTGACACAATGACAGCTGATTATACACATTTTTCTCTGGTTTTTCACAAGAACACATTTTAGTTCCCTTAGGCTTATGTTGATTTGCCAGGAGTACTGAGAAAAGTCTTTGCTTTGCTAAGGCTTTTCAGTGGTCTGAAAATAGAATGACAGATGTTACAGTAAAGGAAATTTGTGATGGTAAAGTGATGCTAATAAGTGGAGAACAGTTTGATTGTGAACCTCTGGTTTGGTGTGATATGTTTGCCATCATATATGCTCAATTAGAAGGCAGTTCCCCATTTTCCCCATGAGAATATCCCAGCTCCAGCTTCTTTTGCCATTTGAAATATATAAGATTTTAAGGAGAGACCTGACACATTAAGATCTGCTTGTACTTAATTTGGTCACATAAACCATTGTATTACATATAGAATTCAGAAATAAAGTTATGTCTTGTTTGACTGTCTCATATGCTAAAATAATTTTGTTCAGTCTCTTTGTATGTTTAGGGATCCTTTTTGGAATAATTTGTCTTCCCAGATAGGTGATAGCTACTAGGAATATGAGTGTCTTCATAAGTCTTGGATATAAGGCGACTCCTTTTTCTTCTTAAAAATAATACTTTGGGGATAAAACCCTAACACAACAACTGAACATTTGATAATTCTTTATATCCTTATTTCTCACTGATATTTAGAAGTATTTCTCAAATTTAAGAAGTCAGAGTCTTGAGTGAGCTTATTCTTACTAAATATCTTAAGTTTTTAGTTGTTAATATGGATTTTGTCTATTTTTTTTTCCCCTTTTCTTTGAGGGGTTGGACATAATTGCCTTATTTCATTTCAGGGATCCTTCTAAAGTAAATATTCTGGTACCTGGTGCTGGACTAGGAAGACTGGCCTGGGAAATAGCTATGCTAGGTTATGCTTGTCAAGGAAATGAATGGAGTTTTTTTATGCTCTTTTCTTCCAACTTTGTACTCAACAGGTATTTAATTTACTTTTTGCTGGAAATAGTAATTTCTCAGAATCAGATTGACTTACCTATTTTTGCAGAATTCTGAATTTGAAGATAAGTACGTAGTGTTTAAATATGGTATATATCATAAATGTTTCTGATTAAAATTAAATTGCTTATACAATTACTACTTTAATTAGTTGCCTAGTTAACAGAATGTTGAACGGGATGGGTAAGTGATATTTTAAAAAGTGATTGGGTACTCCATGAAACTGAAATGATTTCTCTGCAGAATTTTGGGCTAAGTATTGTCCTGGAAGGAGTATTTTCTTATTGTTCCTTAAACTTATTCACCCCTTTGTTTCTTTAGTGGAGTAAGATTATAATGTAGCAATCATATTTTTTTCTTAGTCAAATTCTTATAAATGGCTCACATATCTGAGTTGGAAAGATCTCGCAGAACTTCTGTGGCCTCATTTAGAAAGTAGTGGAAAAGAGTTTTTAAAGCGAGAAGAGGTGTGTTAGAGAAAAAAATAAATAGCTGCCTTGTTTAAATAATGTGTTGTCTTGATAGCAGTGTGAGTTAGGGGAGAGTGAGAAGGTAGAAAGGAGAGTGTTGTACAAAGTAATTAAAATAATTAGGTAACAAACAAAACCCATACCTTTTTTGAAAAAAATACTTAGACTTTTTTACTTGAGCTTGAGTTTCAGTGATATATTTTTAAAAATTTGAGTGAGAATAGCACATTTATATATCTGAATTTACCTTAATTTTGTTTCTGTGTTTTAATCCGTGATTGGTTACTCATCTACATGCCTATGTGGAGTTTCAGATAATTGGGTAGAGTGTCGTGGTAACACTTTTAAGTATTAATTATATAAGTAAATCTTCAATCAAACAGATTATATTTTAGTGTTTAAAGTAGATTTCCCTGGTAAAATATTTAGTTAACACTGAATTTTATGCTCATATTTTGCAGATGTTCTGAAATTAATAAATATAAGCTTTATCCCTGGATTCATCAGTTTAGCAATAACCGGAGGTCAGCTGATCAGATTCGACCCATCTTTTTCCCTGATGTTGACCCCCACAGTCTTCCTCCCGGTTCTAACTTTTCTATGACAGCAGGAGATTTTCAGGAGATATACTCAGAATGCAGTAAGTCCAAAGATCACATGCTTTATTGTAAATTTAATGAGCTAATTTTATACTAGGCCAGCGTTGTGGTCATTCATTTTGACGATAGAATATAAGGTATACTTCAACGACAATTTAGAATATTTTCAAAGTTATGTATAAGGCAGTGATGGGAAATATAAAGAAATATGAGATCCCACAATTAAGAAATTTAGAATCTGTTGGGTCTATTAACATAAGACAACATGTAAACAAAGGTTGAGTAATGAATACAATAAAGATGGAAGTAGGTTAGTGTGAGAAGTGAGCTCTTTGTGGAGAGGCTGTGACTTGAAGGATAGGGAGGAATGGCATTCAGAGGTACAAAGATATGAATGAGTTAGGTAATCGGGGATGGTAGAATAGCCTTACTGGAAGGAAAAAGGACATTTGGGGATTTAATGGGCGATAAGGCTAGAGAAGTAGGTTGGTTCCAGATTGTGGATGACCTTTATAATCAGGCTATGAAGTTTGGACTTCAGCCTGGCAAAATGTTGAAGAAATTTGAGCTAGGCATTAGAGAAAGGGAGATGATAATGGGGAAAGAGGAGAGAGGGATTGGCAATAAAAGGAAGAAAAAAAATAGCAGGCTGAGGGGTCAGCAAGTTCATTCATTTAACAGGTATTTGTTGAGTACCTGCTAAGTAGCAGGCATTGCAAAGAGAGCAGTGAGCAAAACAAAGCCCCTGTGCACAGGGAACCCATATTCTAGTTTGGAGAGAGAGGCGATAACAAATTAATATTGTGAGGAAGAAAAAATAAGGCAGGGTAAAGGGAATAATGAGTGACTGGGGAGAGACTGCTGGTTTATACAGAATTCCCAGGGAAGATCTTTCTAAAAGGGGAACTTAAGAAGAAAGATTGAGCAGAGAACCTCAAAGGAATGAAGAAGCAAGCCATTCAGATATGTGGGGGAAAGTGTTGCAGGGGGAATGGCAAAGGAAAGAAGATTAGGGAGTGGGAAGTATGCTTGTTCTGCTCAAGAAGAGTAAGAGGGTCAGTTTGGCTGGGGTTTGATAAGCAGTGGGCAAATGATGGGAGATGAGGTTGGAGTGGGTTTGGTGAGGCTGACTCGTAGGCCACAGCGAAGACTTTGAATTGTGTTCTGAGAGAAATGGGAGGCCTTGGAGAGATTAGAGCGGGAGAGGAACAAGATAGTAAAGTTTTTGTTTGTTTTTCCCTGAACGCTGACCTTGTGAAAACCTGCACTCTGAAGGTAGAAGGAGGGAGATAGAAGGTGTTAGGTGCTGGGGGTAAGTTAGGGAGCAGGGTCTCAAAATAGGAATGAAATAATGGAAAACATTGCTTTGTCAAGTAAAAGTGACTTTCTTCTGGAGCAGGTTTGAAAGAGGAGATGGTGAAGGTAATCCGCAGTTGGATCAAGTGCCTTATTTGTACAGACAGCCACCTTCAATGCAGTCTCTTCTGTCTCTGTGCCAGGCCACAGCCTCCAGAAGGCAAACAGAGTTCTCTGCTGGGTTCCCACCCACTGCTGCTGACTGCCCCCATCCCCCTTTTCAACTGGCAGTTCTCCCAAGTACTGGTGGACGCTTATGTATTCTGATGCCATTCATTTCTCAATTGGCAGCAAATGCATGCAGTCTTTTTGAAACCTTCCGGAATTGGTAGCTAACACTGGTTTAAATCACAACTTAAAATTCAGATATTATTTCATCTTAACTGATGTAAAATGAAGGCTAGAAGTTGAAAAGATTATAAACAAAACTCTTATAAATATTATTTGGTAAGGATATAGTGATATAGGTTATCAAAAATGATTTCCAAATTGATTACCTTATCAAATTAGTAATAAAAGCTCTTATGAATTACAAAGTATCTCATAAATGTTTATTTGGTAGCCTTGATTATAGCAGTTGATTGGAAGAGTTTAGCTTCTATACCCCTGCAGTTAAATGAAATATTCATAGTCTGTAAAGAAGTAACTGGTACCTTTATAGAATTCATTAAAAGAAAGGCAAAATAATATAACATGTAGTAATTTGATTTTCCTTGAATAGGTACTTGGGACTGTATTGCTACCTGTTTCTTCATAGACACAGCTCACAATGTAATTGATTATATTGACACAATATGGAAAATACTCAAACCAGGTGGAATTTGGATAAATCTAGGTAAGTTTCTCAGTATTTATTAGAATTTACACATTAATCTGAGTACTTAGAGCTGTTCTGCATTTGGTAACTTCACAGTACTAAATGTTCATGGAAGTTGTAATTATGTCATACATGTTTTAAAACCTCTGCAGTTTCCTTTAGACTGCATTCTAGTTAGTGGTACAGTTCCTCCAATCATAGTTAGTTCCTCCAAAAGCAGTAGAACCCCCAAAATTTGTATATTCATACTAGGTCAGTCTCACAGCAGTCATAATTTCAAAGAGGTACTAACTATTAACTTGATTATAATCGTTCCCTTATCTTCCCCACCCTCCATTCCATGGAGACAACGCTTCCTTTAAGAAGGAAGTGTTCTTTTTTTATTTCTGTAATGAAACATTTGAGGGAAAGCACTTAATCTCTCCCCTGGAAACCTCCTCCCCAGTACATATACATACTAGGAAAAGAGTAGGTATGATAATTTTTGTGACTACCTTGAGTTTAAGAAAGGGTAGAAATATAATTTAATTTATGCAAAAGCCTTTTTACTGCATCCTATTGCCACGTGCTAGAAATCAAATAATGAGTATGACGTGGTCCTTCCCATCTAGAGTCTAAGGGAAATTGCCAATTTTATACTCTTCCTTTAAAATAAAGGGAGAATAATGATAATCAAGGTAAATATACTTGTCTTTTTTAGTAGGATATATAATCCATACTAAGGAAGACTTTATATTACATAAAAGTCAGATAAACATTGAGTCCTTGGTGTCTTCAGTATTGGTGTAGTTTTGTTGGTGGGTTCTGTTATGTGCTCTCTTTAATGATTTGACTTTACCAGAGATTTAGCCAGTAGGACTAAGCCTACAGGTAGTAGTAGGTCTTTTCCAGACTTCTCTTTAGAAGTCCATAGGAAAGATGAGAGCAGCTGTAAACTGTAGCCATGATATGAAGCAAATATCTCTAACCTTGGGTCTTCCTTAAAAGAAAAGTATTCTTTTTCCTGAGGAATGATTGACAGATAACATTACCTACTGGGTATTTGCTCCCTGTGGGTTAGGCATTATGTTAGCCACTTAAAAATACCTTGTTTAGTCTCAAAACAACCCTATGTTGAAATAGGATTATTGCTATTTTATAATTGAAGAAACTGAATCTTGGGTTAAGTAACTAGCAGAAAGGTTGTGGAGCTTATATATGGCAGAGACAGGCTGACAGCCCCCATCCAACCCCTTGAATGCCTAATCAGCTCCTCTGCAGGCTTGTGCTGGGTCAGTCTATAACTTAGCATTATTCTGACTATGCAGTCATTTGAGGGTTGGGAGTTTGTCCTGTACACTGTAGGATGGTTGACAGCATCCCTGGCTTGTACCTATTAGATTCCAGTAGTACTTCCCCAGTTGTGACAGCCAAAAATGCAAAACTACCCTTGATCAAAAACCATTGCTCTAACCTTGTGCTAATGCCCCAGTCCAGGCCCTCATCATTGCTTGCCTGGATTAATGCAGTAGTTTTCTTAAGAGTATCCCTGCTTTCAAGTTATCTTCAACCCTCTACACCTCTTTCAGTTTTTCCATTTACCACCAGAGTGATCTTCCCAATGTGCAAATCTATCCCTGACAGACTCCCTGCATAAAAGTCTAACTTTGTTGGTAACCTAAACTCTTCTGGATGTGTAGTGCCCTTTGTGATCTTTTCTTCTATCTTGTGTCTCAGCTTCATTTTTTCCTTTTCTTTTTTACTGCCGCTGCCCTGACCTCAGGTGCTAGTCCTCTGGCCTAGGAAGCCCTTTCTTTTTCTTCTCTGTTTTCATTTGGCTCTTCCCTATGTGCTCTTTAACACTCAGCTCAGGAGATCCTTTCAGATTGGGTTAAATATCCTGTATTTCTCTTTTATATTCTCACAGAATCTGTCCCTAGCATTTAACACATTGTGGTATAGTCAGTCATCTTTTTGTTTCCCCTACTAGTCTTTAAGCTTGATGAGGGCAGGAATCTAATGCCTCTTCCTCACTTGGAGTGAATATTTAGCAACTGTTAGGTGTATGAATGGTTGTATTGTTTCAGAATTTGAAATCAGGATCAAAGTAATGTTAAGATGCCACAGAAGTTTGCTGCCAAGGGACTTAATAAAATGGCATTTATATTGGTAAATTCATAACATTCCTATGGTTTTGGCTTCAGCCATGTGGACTTGGAAAATTAGTTTTATCTGTAAACTGAGAGTGTGTCCCCAGCCCTTCGGGGACAGTTTCACCCTAATCATGCTTACATAGACCAGAATGTCAACATACTCATATGTAATGAGAGAGGTAACTGCTAGCCATTCTGGAATACTAAAAAGTTACATTGGAAGTTAAATTGTAATGAAAAATTAGTGACATTATATGAGATTAGAGTTGGGAATATTATTAATTTATAAAATGCTTTAAGAGGTATTTAAGGTATTCACTTTAATGTTTCCTAGGTTCTGGAAAACTAGTGAGCTTTTCAAGGGAACTCTTCTGCATATGTCCTTTGGGAAAGGCTCTGGTCTGGCAAAATGCAGAAGAATGCCTGTGCATCCTGTGCAACTGTTTTTCATGGTGATCAGTACCCCTTAAATGCATTTATACAGAATTTATTTTTAAAAGTGGGGGTGTAGGTGTGCGTGTCTGTGCCCATGCACTGATACATTTATAGTTGGATAGCGGAGGGCAGGGAATTAGCAAATTGAATCTAACTTCATCTGGAAGGAGAAACAGGTTAAAGTACCAAAGGAGGTCTTTGTAAAGCGTAATGAGAAATGGAGCCTATCAGATTTGAAAGCACTGTAAACCTACAGAATTTTTAAAAACATGAACGATTTCCTATAAAAGGTGGATGATTGAACACATACATTATCTCCTCACTGAGATCTTGTTACAGTTTATAAAAAGGTATAAAACACACGAACAAATAATGGCAGGGATGTCATCAGGGGACGAAAGAATGTAACAGTATTTCAGAAGATGGGGTAGGTGGATAAGTTGTGCAAAGAGACCAACGTGAATAGAGCTGGTTGACGTGGAATAACCCTGGAAAATGAGGTACCAAATGAAAACAACATAAGTTGAAAAATCTATATTTAGGAAACAGTTGACCTCCTATGTAACCAAGATGCCTACCTTATGCCCCCTTCCAGTCCATGCTCAGGCAGGAGACCAGAAGTTTAATTCCCTGGAAAAAGTAAATGGAAAAGGAGCAGAATTTATGAAAGCATGGCCTAGTAGAGAGTGAGTATGAAATGTAGGACAGAAAAGAAGAGGATTAATTAAAAGTCTGCATTGGAAAATGATCAGGCAGTGACCACCAGTTCACCCTACTCCTACCCCCAACACCTCCCTACCCTGACTATAAAACTTTTTGCTGGAGTTTGAGTGCCAGCTGTCTGTTTTGCACAGATGCAAGCCATCTTTCTTTAAGTCAGCATGTCAGTATAGCTACATGAGCTTTTTTTTTTTTTTTAATTAATTTACTTTTGGCTGCATTGGGTCTCTGTTGCTGCGCGCAGGCTTTCTCTAGTTGTGGCGAGCGGGGGCTACTCTTCGTTGCAGTGCGCGGGCTTCTCATTGCGGTGGCTTCTCTTGTTGTGGAGCACAGGATAGAGGTGCGCGGGCTTCAGTAGTTTTGGCATGTAGGCTCAGTAGTTGTGGCTCGCAGGCTCTAGAGTGCGGGCTCAGTAGTTGCAGTGCACAGGCTTAGTTGCTGTGTGGCATGTGGCATCTTCCTGGACCAGGGCTCGAACCCGTGTCCCCTGCATTGGCAGGTGGATTCTTAACGACTGCGCCACCAGGGAAGTCCTACACTAGCTTTTAATAATCGTATGGTGGATCTTTTTCTCTTAAATCCTTTCTGTATCTTTATGTTTTAGATGTGTCTCTTATATACAGCATACAGTTAAATTTTCTTTCACTATCCAATCTAATAATCTCTGTCTCTTAACTGGAACTTTTAGAACCTTAAGGATATAAATGGTTTAAATCAACTTATCCCAGATTTGGTAAATGGGATCTCCTTCAAGCTGGCTCCTGTGTCCTTTTGACATATCCCTGTCATTTTTTGAGCACCTCCGTTCTGGCATAACCAGGTATACCAGGCTCATCTTATACTTTTTCTGCCTGAGATCCCTGAAGTCAGTCATTTTTTCCAAGGATTCCTGGTTCCTTTTAGTGGGGAATGGTATGTAGAAATGAAAATCTGGATTTTACCACTGCGATGGTATTGCTTCTAGACCTTTTTAGAAGTATATGTTTGTACCCTTCTATGTCTATAGACACAGTTCATGTTTATAGATCATGAATTTATGCTGGTACTTTTAGTTCCCAAGCAACACAAGGTTGGCATATAGCTTTCAGTACATGGAAGATATCATTCCAGTGGCTTCTAGCTTCTGTTGAGACTTTAGCTATTTTAACTGTTGCTTCTTTAAGTAATCAGTTTTGTTTTTAAGATTTTTCACTTTGTAGTTTTTTCAGGTTCAATATTACATCTAGTTGTGATTTTTTCTTTTTAAAAACTATACAGTTGGGCTTCCCTGGTGGCACAGTGGTTGAGAGTCTGCCTGCCGATGCAGGGGACACGGGTTCGTGCCCCGGTCTGGGAAGATCCCACGTGCCACGGAGTGGCCGGGCCCGTGGGCCATGGCCGTTGAGCCTGCGTGTCCGGAGCCTGTGCTCCGCATCGGGAGAGGCCACAACAGTGAGAGGCCCACGTACTGCAAAAACAAAAACAAAAACAAAAACAAAAACTATACAGTTTATTGGGCTACCTGAGTCTGTAAATTTTTTCATCAGTTCTGAAAAATCTTAGCTTAAAAAAGGGTCTCCACTTGCCAATATGAGACAAGCATAGCATCAAAATAAGTAATAACACGTATTATTTCTATTATTTCATAAATCTCCTCTCCCTCATTCTTTTTCTCTCCTGGAAATGTAATCAAATGTATTTTAGACCTTCTCACTCTAGCTTTCACTTCTCTTTACTTGCTATTTTTTTGTCTCTCTGTTTTGCATTCTGGATAATTTATTCTGACCTGTCCTCCCATTCACAAATTCTCTCTTTCACTGTGTCTAATATCTATTTTATTTCTATTAGGTGGGTTTTTTTTTTGGTTTTGTTTGTGTGTTTTGGTCTATGTCATTTAAGAATCTTCTATTCTCTGAATATATTTTCAAGATAGTCTTTTATTTCTTTGAAAATACTGAGTGTATTTTGTCCAATAATTGTAATATCTCAAGTCTTTGCAGGTGAGTCTCTGCTTTCTCCTGTTCCTGCTGGTTCTTGCTTATGGTTCTTTGTTTCCCTGGGCTGTGGACCTTAACCATTTATTTATTGCTCATTGCCCTTGAGAAGTTACTTTTGGAGATTTCTGGAGACCTACATTAAAGGGTTTTTTCTCCAAAGGAATGTGCATTTGCTTCTGGGAGAAGATTGGAACATTATCAGAAAAACAACAGAATATTAAATTCTAAATTAAATTAAAATTAAATATTAAACTAAAACCTGGACTTGAGGTTCATTGGACCACTCATGTTATGTAAAATTAAGCTGAAAATCTACCCTAGGGCTAAAGCATGATTTACAATATCTCTCCAAAATTATTTTTTTTCTCTTTTTTCCCCCTTGTTTAGTAAGCACTAGGTCAGCTTTCCTTGCAACCCCCTTCCCCCCCACCCCCAGGTTAAAGGATAGAATTCAGTTTACTTATTTCTTACCTCAAAGATAGCCCATAAGACAAAGTGAGAGAGTGGCATGGACATATATACACTACCAAATGTAAAATAGATAGCTAGTGGGAAGCAGCCACATAGCACAGGGAGATCAGCTCGGTGCTTTGTGACCACCTAGAGGGGTGGGATAGGGAGGGTGGGAGGGAGACGCAAGAGGGAGGGGATATGGGGTTATATATGTATAGCTGATTCACTTTGTTATACAGCAGAAACTAACACAGCATTGCAAAGCAATTATACTCCAATAAAGATGTTTTTAAAAAAATTAAAAAAAAAAAAAAGAAGAAGAAGATAGCCTGTAAGATTCCAAATATAATGTTGGGTGATCTGTCAGACCTACCTTTGGTAGGCTCAGAGTTTTGTCTTTTTATCACCCTGGCCAAAAGAGTTTGTTAAATTGCAGGCCCATTTCATATGGATAGTCAAATACCCTCAGGGTAAAAAAAATGGCATCTAGCTTTACCTCTGGTTAATCCTCTGGGCTCCTGGTAGTTTCTTAGTAACTTGCCATGTATTCTTTATTTTTAAGATTTAAAAAAATAAATTATATACGCCAATTTTAGTTGTTTTCAGTAGAAACATTGGTCTGAATAACCTAACCTGCCTTTACAGGAAGCAGAAGTTCCTTTATATGTTTTTGTATTTTTGCAATGAGCTCTATTTTTTTAATTAGAAAAAAATTGGAAAGGGAAAAAAAAGTAAAAGTCTTTAAGAGAAACCTTCTCAAGTGAAATAGACAGACAACATAAATGTATAAGTTATAAAAGAGTAAATGTAAATGACCTATATACAGGGGGAAAAATGTTCACCTTCATTGCTAATCAAATAAATATACATGAGATGCCATTTTTCACGTATCATATTGGGTAGATTTTTAAATTTTTTGCTTGATGTTTAGATAAGCTACAGTGAGATAGGGTGTGCTTATGTACTGCTAGTGGGAGTATAGTAATAAAACTTTATTCAAGAAGAAAACATTTTGATAATGTATGATAAAATCTTAACAATTCATACATTGGTCAGGGTTTGGCAAACTATCGCCCACAGGCCAAATTTAGCCAGCCGCCTATTTATGGCCCACCAGCTAAGAGTATTTTTTACATTTTTTAAAGCGTTGGGGTAGGGGGACACACAAATAAGAATGTGTGGGTGAGATTGTATGTGGCCCACAAAGCCTCAAATATTTGCCTTGCCATCTAACCTATTACATAATTGCATTCAGTATTACGTACATGTGTTAGGTTAATTATACTTGTAGAAGTCTGTCAGAGTGAAATAATTAGATATGGGTGAAGACTAAAGACCAATTAATGGACATACTCACTGAGTGAAAACTTAGACTGAACCTACATTTCTAACAGTAATGGAATGGATAGTCATAGGATAGCCACATAGTAAAACCATTCTCCAGAAATAATCAATAAAATAGTGAAATGTTCCGAATGAAGTGTAAGATGCAAAACTATATACGTAATATCTCATGCTAATGCATCAGGGAGATACATTAAGTTTTCAAGTGGTTATCTCTGAGTGTTAGGATTACTCATTGGTTTGATTTTATTTTTATGAAATTTCATGTTATTTTAGCTTTCTCTTACTGAGCTTGCTTTATACTTATGGTCAAGGAAAAAATATTTCTTTGCTTCTTCTGTTATTTCCATTAAAAAATGTGAAGAGACACGCGAGTTGAGAAAATAAAGAACTCCTTGAGGAGTGTGGCAGTGTTTTATTCATCTTTATATATCCAGTGCCAGGTATTTGCTAGGTGCTTGGTAAACATTCATTTAAAGAATGAGCGACCAGGTAATAAATGTGAAAAACTGCTCAGCCTCAAGGAAATGCAGATGAAATCATGTCTGGCCTGTTGTTTTCCTCTTGCCAATTTAGCAAATACTTACTGTGTTTTTTCTTTTTAAGTTAGATTTGGGAGGGGTATAGTTGACATAATAAATTCACCCTTTTTTTTTTTAAGTGTACAGTTTGATGCATTTTGAAAGCTGGATAATCATGTAACTGTTACCTCTGTCAAGATAGGGAACATTTCTATCATCCCCAAAAGGTCTCTTGTGCCCCTTTGTAGTCAGTTTTCTCATCCTTAATACCTGGCAGTTCTCTGTTTTATGTTACTATAGTACTCCCTTTTCCAGAATACCATATAAATAGAATCATACAGTAAGTTGCTTTTTGTGTCTGGCTTTCTTCGCTTAGCATAATGCTTTTGAAATTCATCCATTTTGTTGCATATACCAGTAGCTTTTTTCTTTTTTATTGCTGAGTAATATTTCACTGTATGGATATACTACATTTTTTATTCTTTCACTGGTTGATGGACATATGGGTTGTTCCCAAATTATGATTATGAATAAAGTTGCTATAAACACTTGAGTACAAATCTTGTAGCCACAAGTTTTCATTTCTCTTGGATAAGTACCTACTGGTGGAATTACTGGGTCATATGTGGTGCATGTATGGAAAACTTTACAAGAAACTGCCAACCAGTTTTCCAGAGTGACTGTACCATTGTATTCCCACCCCTTCCTAAGTAAGGTGTTAAAACAAGTACTTACCATTGCAATTGTGAGTGAAAACTGTTATTTTCTCCTTTGGAAAGCATTTTGGCAGTTTGAATCAAGTCAGTAAAAATGTTTATTCTCTTTGTTTTATTTTATTTATTTATTTAATAAATTTAGTTTGGGCTGCATTGGGTCTTCGTTGCTACGCTTGGGCTTGCTCTAGTTGCAGTGAGCGGGGGCTACTCTTCATTGCAGTGCACAGGCTTCTCATTGCAGTGGCCTCTCGTTGCAGAGCATGGGCTCTAGGTGCGTGGGCTTCAGTAGTTGTGGCACGCAGGCTCAGTAGTTGTGGCTCACGAACTCTAGAGTGCAAGCTCAGTAGTTGTGGCGCATGGTCTTAGTTGCTCCGCGGCCTGTACAGTCTTCCGAGACTAGGGATCGAACCGTGTTCCCTGCATTGGCAGGTGGATTCTTAACCGCTGCGCCCCCAGGGAAGCCCTGTTTATTCTCTTTGACCTGGAAATTTCACTTCAAGGAATTTCTTTGTAAGGGAGAATCCGAAATATACACAGAGCTATTTGTTGAAGTACCATTTGTGATAGGAGACTGAAAAATACAGCGCAATTGTAATGGCTGTCTTTGGGTGGTAAAGTTACAGATGCTTAACTGTACATTCAGTGCTATGCTGGGCATTATGGTGGATTCAAAAGAAACCTAAGACATATAGCTTGTAATGGAATAAAACATATGTAGAAGTAAAATCTGGCCTAGGAATGTGTTTATGTAGATATAATAAAACAATATTGTTGGAGGTTCTTAAAATAATAGAGAAGGAACAGCATATGCTTTAGAGCTGGAAAGACTTTGCTATGAGGCTCTGCGTTCTTTAATAAAAGGCTTCAAAAGCTTTGGGATGATCTTGGTTACAATAGGTGCTCAGTAAATGGTAGCATCTTTCATTTTTACTAGTACTAATCCAGCTAAAAGGAATTGAAGCTTGATAGAGTGAGTAGTTTGGTGGGGAGTCATTGTTATCTTTTGAAAAGAGCACTAATATATAAATTATAGTTATTTTTTTCTAGTGGTTTATGTACAATAAAAAAGAGAAGAAGAAAAACCTTTTAACCCTAAGTAAGTATGTTCCACAGAGTGGTGAGCAGTTTGGGAGCAGAAACTTTGTCTTGTTACTTTTATCTCTTGTGATTATTAGCACATGGTATGAGCAGTGGGGATGGGGTGTGGGTGGTGAGTTGGTCTCAGGGTTTATAATTAACCCAATGAAAGGTGCAGAGATGGTTGTCTAGATTAATCCTTTAGTATAACTTTGGAATGATAATGTTACCTGGATAAAGCCGATAGATTGGGCAAAATGTGAGACTAAAAGATTGGAAAATTTGGTTTGAGTCAGGTGATAGTTCCTTGGATATCTGGAGTGAGAGAATAGTAAAGGGGGAATGTCATTTTAAGAAGTTGTAATAGCTTTGATGAACTTAGTGCCTACAATATGCCAGGTGTGTTATCTCACGTTAAAGTCACGTTACAGATGGGACAGAGTTAGTGACTTGTTCATAGGCACACAATTAGTTGGTGTTAGAGCTGGGATATGAACTGTGCTCTTAAAAAGCCAGCACAAGGCAGTCAAGTGGTTAGGACTCAGTGCTTTCACTGTGGTAGCGCGGGTTCAATCCCTGGTCAGGGAACTAAGATCCTGCAAGCCACGAGGTGCTGCCAAAAAAGAAGGGGGAAAAAAAAAAAAGCCAGCTCTCGTATCACCTTCTCCTTCTAGGAAGCCCAGCCTATCACTCTCCAACCCCCCTTACCCCTGCATTTTTCCTTCCCAGTCTGGCTTGAGGACTCTTCTCTGTTTTCATGCGATACTCAGTTTGTAACTGCAGTTTTGCATTTACTTATGGAATTATAATTACAGTATACCCTTGCATTTTGGGGACTAGGCATTCTGTGATTCAGCTACTCCTTCAGGACCTTAAGAGTTACAGGTGTAAGGCCCATGATGTGGAGAATCACAGTGCAAGGCGGTTATACCAGAGGGTCTCGCTCCCCATGAATGTAGGCCCAGCACTCAAATGGCAGTTACTTGGCCAAAGTTTCAGTGGTCTGGATACTTGTCCTTGGCAAATGTAATGGTTCTTTACCTCTCCTTTTTACGTTTCATCCTCTACCCAACTTATTTCTCAACTTGGAGTTCAGTTTAAACGGCTACTAGTGCATGTTTATATTTAAGTAGTTCATTCATAGTATCTTTAAACCATAGGTCCTCTGCTATACCACTTTGAAAATTTGGCAAATGAACTTTCCATAGAATTGAGCTATGAGGATATAAAAAACGTTGTCCTGCAGTATGGATTCCAGGTAGAGGTAAGGATGGAATGAAGTATTGCCAAAATTTAACTTCCAAAGCACTTAAACAGGAATGGTGATGTTATGGTAGTTACTGGCTTTACCTCTTAACCTCTTTGTTTTCTCACCCATAAAGTGAAAATAATAATACTTAGCTTTTAGAACTATAAGGATTTGAGATAATATGTATGTAAATGGAAAACAGTAATCTCTGGTGTAATCACCTTTCAATAAGTGGTAGCTGACCATTATAATATTGGCCTTTGTAGACTGAAAAGTACCAGGTAGACAGGGTGGGAGGGCAGGTGTAAGAGGGATATTGTTAACTGTATGTACTTTTGTACTGTTCAGTCTTTCCTTATCATGTGATTATAAGGTTTCATGATACTTTGACTATTGTGTTTTAGTTGTATGTTTATTTAGAAGCATTTGATTCATTTAAAAGGTAAATAACAGGTTTGTTCTTAAAGATAAAGAAAAGCAACATATTGTAGTAGTTTACAGTTCAAGCTCTGGAATTAGACTTCTTGAGTGTGAATTCCAGTTCCACCACTTATTAGTGGTGTGACCTTGAGCAAAACTGTTGTTGGTAAAGTGGGATTACTAATAGTGCCAATCTTAGGGGGTACTTGTGTGTAATAAATGAATTAATATACAGAATGTGTTTAAAATAGCACCATGGTTGTCATCATCATCATCATTATGATTATTGTTTGCATTTCAGGTGGAAAAAGAATCTGTCTTGTCAACATATACTGTGAATGATCTCTCCATGATGAAGTACTACTATGAATGTGTCTTGTTTGTGGTCCGTAAACCACAATAACGGTCTCAAGTGGTATCACAAGGAAAAAAGTTTAATAATAGCAGATGCTGAAATAAACAACTCAAAGTCAACTATTACAATGACAGGACACAATCTCAAGTGGTATCACAAGGAAAAAAGTTTAATAATAGCAGATGCTGAAATAAACAACTCAAAGTCAACTATCACAATGACAGGACACAACCTCAAGTCAGTGGTGCCTTCTTATTCCTAACAAAATTAAGAAATAGCGTCTATTTTCTTAATATGTCTATTGCTTTTTCAGAAACATACTATGCCATGCATATTTGTACTACACAAGTAAAAATGGAGGAAATGTCTTCAAGTATACATTTTCCTTGAAGCCCAGAATTATCTTTCAGTAGAAAAAACTTTGTCTCCAGTGTCTTCATGAAGCTGTCCATTGCAAGTCTGCCATATGAATGACTAATAGTATTGAAGTCCATAATAATCTCCTTTTTTGTTCTTTTGTATGCATTGCACATGTTATTTTTTAAAAAGTCTAAGGATCCTCTGTCACTTTCAACATCTGGAATTGGGAATTTTGTTTACTTTGGACCTAAGGAATCTATATGTAAAATGTGCATCTATTCTTTTATCATTCAGATTATTTGATTTTATTTTCTAGCTCAACTGACTTTATAGTTAGCATCAAACATTTCATTTTTATGAAGTGCTGAATTCATAGGATCACAGGCCAGTAAAATGCATTTTAAATAACTGAGAAATTAAGTCTTTTGGACACACTAAATTGAACGCTTTTTGAAAGCATACTCATCATGGATCACTCTGAAATGTATGAGATCTCAGCATTCTAAGTGAGGCACAAAAGCCTTTATTAAAGGTACTGCTCAGAAACTGGGGACATAAGAATAAAATCTGCCCATTTGAAATGTATGATTTCAAACTATAAATGAATACAGAGTTTGTCAGTGAGATGTTTACAATAATGTCTTTTCTTTAGGTTACATGAATTACAAAAGCAAGCACTTTTTTTTCCGTTAAAACAATTATATACTAGTAAAAACTGTCATGATAGTATTAATGTGGAGAAATTTTGATTATGAAATTTAGGGATAAATTACTGCCCATGGTCTGTGTCTTTAATATTGTAAGAAGCAGCCATTAATATAATTTCAGATTAATACCAATTTTGTTCCCTGATAGCTGTAGCTAAAACAGTATATATGCTGCTTTAAATTTCTACCTCTAGCGGATCTTTATTGGAGGGAGTTTTCCTTTGTATTTTTTTAATGTTTATTATCCTGTTTTCCAGTAGCTTGATAAGTAGAGATGACTAATTTAACCTTTTCTTGGAGAAAAGGAAGTAATATTGAATATTTTCACAGATGATTGTGATGATATTAAGTGACCTCTGTGGCAATTTGGATTAGATAGACTTAATCTCAATAATGTGCTGGTAGCATAAATGTCATGTTTTCATAGGAAAACTTACTTAGAAGTCTTTAGACCTTTACTGTCAGTTAGGTGCGGGGGAGTCACTACGCGATTTGGCATCTTACCAGTAGGACCTTTTCTGCATACACTACAGGAGCTCCTGTGGCCTTTATGCCCATGATGCAGTGAAGGATTCCGTGAAGTTAATTTGATTTGTCAAGTTATGGACACGAGTATGTAACCTGTTGAGTATTTCTGAAAAACTGTTTCTCTTTTTTGTGTTCCTCAGTACTTGGCAGATATTCACTTAGTGGGAATTCTCCTTACCTACCACATGGATGAACTTGAAATTAATTGCAAGGGGAAAAAGCCCCCAAATTTATTATTTTCTTTTAAAGAAAGAAACTTAAAAGGAGCATAAGTATTTTAAAAAAGCCATTGAAAGGAAAGGAATCATGCTGTTTGTAATTTAGAAATGCTTTTTATTCACTGATTAATATTAACTTTTTTACAACTTGTATCAAAACAAACGATCTTGGTTTTCTCAGAGGGAAAAACAGGTTGACACCAATGGGTTGGCATTATTACTTAAAATTTTTGCTATCAGGTTTTATTCTTTAATAATGTTACTTATATTTCTAAATTATAGCTTATATTTTAGTTAATTCTGAAATCATTTCATTTGTTTCTAATTTCTCCCTCATATTATGAATACTGTTTTTTAAACGTACTTCACAAATTTGCATCACTCTTTTTCTTATAGCTTTTGTAGTTAATATATTCTAAACTTGAAAATTGTGGTATCAATCAATAATAGAGGTGTCACTGGAGGATTTAATTTTGTATTTCTTATGTGTATAAATAGCTACTAAAGTGTGTAAGCCTTAAAGTTTAAAACATTTTTCTTAAATAACTCTATACACAAATGTTTTCATTCATTTTCATCAAATGGGAGGAGATAGGTCACTGTGCTTGCTTTTGTTGTTGTTTTTTATTAAATTTACATAATCTGAAGCAATGCAGGCTAGGGTATATTAATCAAGTGAGCAAGATGGGATATGTAAAATATAAAGAGAAGCTGTATAAATCACAGTATAAAATTACGAAGTTTGGGAACTGTAAAATGCACTGTATTTGTATGTAACTCTCATTCTAAAAGTTGCCACAAAGGCTTAATCGGAAGCTTCATGTCTGCATGAAATTTCCTATATTTTTAATGTGTATGATGGACTTAATTTTTCTTGAATATTAAAGTCTGCCAATTGCTATGAAACAATATTTGCTTGGTTGTTTCCATCTAAATTACTCATAACCATAGACATGGGAATTTTAATTGAACACATAATACTTTTGAACCCTTGGATTAGCCTATTTTTATATGCTTCTAATATGATCACTTGGTTTCTGAGTATGCTGGGCCTCATACTAATTAATCTTGGTCTTTGGTTTTGTTAAATAATCAACCAAGAATTGTAAAGGAACCAGTAGAAGAAAATTCCAGGACCAGCCATTAGTAGGATGAGCACTTAACTTGCACTTAGATACTTTTCCTGAATTATTATTTGTGATCTTGGGCAAGGTGCTCCGAGTTTGTTTCTTCATCTATAAGACAGGATTGATACCACCTATTTCAGTGGGTTTTTATGAGATCGTATGTGCTATCTGTGAAATATTATACAGGCGTACCTCATTTTATTGTGCTTTGCAAATAGTGCATTTTTTACAAATTGAAGGTTTGTGATAACCCTTGTGTTGAGCAAGTCTGTCGGCACCATTTTTCCAACAATATTCGCTCATTTCATGTCTTTGTGTCACATTTTGGTAATTCTTGCAATATTTCAAACTTTTCCGTTATTGTATTTGTTGTGGTCATCTGTGAACAGTGATCTTTGATGTTACCATTGCAAAGAGATTATGACTTGCTGAAGGTTCAGATGATGATGGCATTTTTAAATTAAGGTATGTACATTTTTTAAAGACATAATGCTACTGCACACTTAATAAACGACAGTATAAACATAACTTTCAGATGTCCTGGGAAACCATGTTTGTGTGACTCACTTTATTGCGATATTAGCTTTATTGCAATGGTCTGGAACCAAGTCTGCAATGTCTCTGAGGTATGCCTGTATGTGAATATGTGAAAGCATATGGTGGACAAGTAAATGTGATTTCAATCTGTGTTGACTGTTGTATAGTGATAGAAAAAGATGAAGATTGGTAACAGGACATTACCTTTAATATTTATGGTGACCCTTTGAAAAAAGTTTCAGTGCAATCTTAGGGGAAAAAATCAAAGATGACAGGTATAAGTATAGATTCCAAAAGCTTGGTGGGAAGTGTAAAGAAATATAATGGTAGGTAATGGGACAGAGGGCACAAGTAAAATTTAATGGAGGGTTACCCTCATTTTCACAAACATGCTAGTAGTACATGCCTCATATATATGTTTATTTCTCTTCAGTAGCTGTTTAGAAGTGGGATCATTGGGTGTGTATGTGCACTTTCAGTCAAGTTGCCTTTCAAGAAGACTACCAATTTACATTCCATCCAGCGTTTGAGAATAACTTTGCATCCATTCCTGGCCAGTACTAGATATTGCTAAGCTTTCCATATTTTGTCAATATAAGTATCTAATTTTAATATTTATTCTTTTAACTACGAGGGAGGCTGAGCAATTTGCGTAAGTTTAAGGGACAAAGAGAGGTGTCTTTAATCTGCCAGTCTGTAGGCTCTCACCTGGCAGACCAGACCCAAAAGTTAGTAAAAACGTAGTGAGGTTCATTAAGCAGAGGATTGGCCAGAGTCGTGAGGGCTGTTCTGAGTTCTGGCCTCTCAAGACTGACCACATCTGCTTTTGGTTTTACGTAGCTGGCACTGAGGCTGACCAGCAGCAGCCCATTGGACCCCATTTGTTGGATCTGTGGTTTGATATTTTGTTACTATTTCTGTAATGTTCTTTGCTGTTATCTCTTCAAATATTTCTTCTGCCCTGCTGTCTCTTGCTTCTTGCTTCTGGGGCTTCTATTACATGTACATCAGATTGTCTTGTCATTGTCCCACAACTCCTGGATGCTCTGTTTTTGGTGGTTTCTTAGTTTTTGTTTTGTTTTTTACACTTTTTTAAAAAAAAATTTTCCGTGTGTTTCAAACTGAATAGTTTCTTTTTACCTATCTTCAAGTTCCTTGAGTCTTTCCTCATCTTTGTCCATTCTACTAATGAAACTGTTGAAAGAAATTTTATCTCTGATATTATGTTTTTTATTTCTAGCATTTCCATTTATCTCTTTTTTGTAGTTTTCATCTCTGCTGAAATTCCCTGTGTATCAGTGCATGTTGTCCACCTTTTTTACTGTATCCTTTAATATATTATAGATATTTTAGTCCCTAACTGATAATCCCAATATCTGGGTCAACTCTGAGTCTAGTTCCATTAATTGCTTCATCGGCTGACTAGGGCTTTTTTTTTTTTTTTTCCCTGAGTCTCATAATATTGAATTCCACTTACTGTGTAGAAAAAAACAGAACCTGAGGTAAAGAGTATTTATGCCTTGGTGTAAATTTATGCCTCTCAGGCAGGCATGGGAGGTTGAGTCAATCTTAGAAGAACTTGAGTTGGGTTTGCGTCTTGTTTTTGTTATCGCACAGCATCACAGGCTTCAGATTCCACTGGCAGTGAGCTGTTGTTACCTTGTGTAGGACAGAGTTCCTGAGAGGAAAGAGTTGCACACAGAGAGAACACTGGAGATCTGAGGACAGTGCCACTGGAGTAATCTGTAGAGTACTGATCAGTGCATGTGTGTGAGATAACTACATACCCAAGCCAGAGGAAAAAAAAGGCACCCAACAAAATAAAACTCATAATATCTGGTATCCAATCAAAAATTACCATGTGTGCAGAGAAAGAAGAAAACACCACCCATAAAGAGGAGAAAAATCAATCAACTGAAACCAACCCAGAACCAACAATTAGCAGAGAACATTAAAATAGCATAACTGGGGACTTCCCTGGTCGTCCAGTGGGCTAAGACTCCGTGCACCCATGCAAGGGGTCCGGGTTCAGTCCCTGGTCAGGGAACTAGATCCCACAGGCCATAACTAGAGATCTCCCATGCCACAACTAAAGACCCCACATGCCACAACTACGACCTGGTGCAGCCAAATAAATAAATATTTTTTAAAAAAAATAATAAAATAGCATAACTGTATTCCATATGTTCAAAAAGTTATGTAGAGACATATATAAAACCCACATTGAGCTTCTAGAGTTGAAAGGTACATTGTCTGGGATGAAAAAATGTATAGGGTTAACAGCAGATATAGCAACTATGCAAAACAAAACACTGAGAGAAAAAAGGCCACACTGGCTTTTTTGCTGTCCCAAGCTCATGCCAGGTATGCTCTTGCTCTAGGATGTTTGTATTTGCCATTGCCTCTGCCTACAGTCACTCCCCATATATATATACAACTTGTCCCTTCATTTTCCTCAGGTCTCTGCTTAAGTCTCCTTATCAGAGAGATCCTTCTTGCTCACCTTATATAAACCCTCCCTATACTTCTTACCCTGCTTTATTTTTTTCCTCAGCATTTGACAGATGTACTTGTTTACTGTCTAATTCCCCCAATACAAAGCTTTGGTGGGAGAGTCAAGGGATAGGGATTTTAGCTTTGTTTATTGTTGAAACTCTAGTGTCTAGAATTTTGCCCAGTCATAGCAGATGCTCAAAATATTTGTTCAAAGAATAAATTAATGAGTGAACATAAGATTGTGAAGGGGCACAGGAGTATTTCTGATATGAGTACCTGGTTGGATGAATGATGGCTCATAGGGAATACTGGAGGATGGAGTATGAGACGCCTGTGAAACACCCAGGTAAAATGAAGAATAGTCATTCATTCAACAATATGTAAAGAGCTACTAATACATGCCAGGCGCTGTTCTAAGTGCTTGAATATATCAGTGAAAAAAACACAAAGAACCCTACCCTCAAGGAGGTTACTTTCTAGAGAGGAAGATAATAAGAATAACAAATAAGTGAATTATATAATATATTGGAAGGTGTAAAGTGCTGTGGGGGAAAAAAAGGCAAGGGGAATCTTAACATGGAGTGAGTTGCAATTTTAAATACGGTGGTCAAGTCTGGACGCATTGAAAAGTTGACAGGGATCTGATGCTCAGGGGTGAGGTTTATCTGTTAAATTGGTAATAGCATCTGCTGCAGTTTTTAGGATTAAATGAGATATGTAAAAGGTCTGGCAAATATATAGTTGCTAAAAATTTTTAAACCACTTCCCTACCCTAAACTGCTCTGAGGCTTCATTCAATCAGTCTGAAACAGGCAAGTTTAAAGATAAGCAGAATAAATTCATGAGAGTCTTCTTTACCAAGAAGATATTAAGAAAACTTCTTTGTTGCTTTGTTGTTACTAATGATGAGTTCTGGGTTATTTTCCACAAGAAGTATTGGGGAAGGAAGTCAGAGTGCTTCTAACGAAATTATAGGATAGGTAGAATATCCTACTGGGTCAGTATAAAAGTGCTTCTGGGACAGGGCAGGGGTGAGAAAGAAGGGTTTCAAGATTTCTGCTTTACATGAAGTGGTACTGTGTTAACTTCATATAGACTAAAAAGTTAAAGATGTATACTGCAATCCTTAGTGCAATCTCTAAAAATTAATGCAAAGAGATGTAGTTAAATGTTAAGAATTAAAATGAAATTCAAAACAATATTCCGTTAATCCAAAAGAAGTAAGGAAAGGGACTTCTCTGGTGGTCCAGTGGTTAAGACTCTGCCTTCCCAATGCTGGGGGCCTGAGTTCAATCCCTGGTAAGGGAAATAGATCCCACATGCTGCAACTAAGAGAGCCCACATGCTGCAACTAACGATCCTGCGTGCCACAACTAAGATCTGGTGCTGCCAAATAAATAAGTAAATATTAAAAAAAAAAAGTCAGGAAAGGAGGTACAGAGCCAGAAAAGAAAGGGAACAAACAAAATAGTACAACAGCAGACCTAAATATAGCCATATCAATAATTTATATCAAATGTTAAAGGACTATACAAACATTCCAATTAAAATTCAGAAATTGTCAGAATGCCAGAAAAGCAAGATCCAGCTATGTAAGTTGTCTGCAAGAGATACGTTAAATGTAAAGATACAGACAAGCTGAAAGTAAATGGATGGAAAAAAAAGATATACTATGCAAATGGTAAGCATAGGAGAGCTGGAACAACTATACTAATCTCAAATTAAGACTTCAAAACAAAGAGCATTATCAGAGAGAAAAATGGATGTACATCAGAGACATGACAATCATAATATGTGTGTACCTAATAACAGAGCTTCAAAATACATAGACAAAAACTGATGGAACTTAAGGGAGAAACAAAAAAATCACCAAACATTATCAATCACCTTTACCTGTGACATCTACTTACGTGACAGCACTGTGCCCAATACATGCAGAATATATATTCTTTTCAGGAGCACGTGGTACATGCACCATGATAATTCATATACTGGGTCATAAAATCTCAATAAATTTAAAAGGATTAAAATTACACACAGTATGAATTAAAGGAATTAAATTAAACTAGAAATCAATAAGAAAAAGATATTTAGGGAAATCGCAGATATTTGAAAAATTAACACATTGAAATAATCCATAGGTCAAAAAAGAAATCAGGGAAATTAGAAAGTATTTCAAACTGAAAGATAATGAAAATGTAACAGCAAAATTTGGGCAGCTGCAGATAAAGTAGTGCTACAGAGAAATTTATAGCTTTAAATGTTTATATTAGAAAAGAAGAAAGGCTAAAATCAATGACGCTAGAGGTTAAATCAAAAGAACCTAGAGAAAGAAGAACAAAGTAAACCCCAATTAAGTAGAAATCAAGGAAACAGAAAATAGAAAATATTACACCAACAAATTTGACAGCTGGAATGAAATGGATAAATTCCTTGAAGCAATGAATCTGGTACTATATAAAACTTGGAGTAAACTAATTTTTTAAAGACAGCGCGGGAGTAACAACTGAGTAATAACTCAAAATGTTGGAGAAAAAAAAGGTATGGTGTGGGGGGAAAAACTATTTACAAAAACTATAAAGTGCATAGGAATAAACCTAACAAAAGATACATAAGCTCCTTGCAGTGAGAATTATAAAACTTTTTTAAAGACCTAAATAATTTGAGGCTATAAAATATCATTGAGAAGGAAATGGACTCCATATTGTAAAGATGACAGTTCTCTCCAAATTGATCTATAGTTTCAATGCAATTATGATTCCAAAGGGTAATGTAATGCTACAAGATGACTGTACATGCAAGAGCAAAGGGCCTAGTAGAGTCAAGATATTCCTGAAGAACAAGATGTGGAGGATTGCTCTAAAGATATCAAGGATTTATTACAAAGCTATGGTAATTAAGACACTGTTGAATTGGCCCAGGATAGCAAATAGACCAATCTAACTGAATAGAGAGCTCCCCCAAAGTTGTGTGTATTTATGAAAACTTGACTTGTGACAAAGCAGGTACTGCATAACAGTGATAAAAAGGACAACTATTCAATATATGGTGTTAAGAAAACTAGTTATTCCATACAGGGAAGGAGAATGAACTTGAGTCTTTTTTCACACCATAAAAACACACAAATCAATTACACATGGATGAAAGATTTAAATGTGGAAGCAAAAATATAAAACCATAAAATGTATAGAACTGGGACAGGAAAGGACTTTTTAAACAAGATGCAATATGTGTAAACCAGAAAAGAAAACATTGATAAACTTGACTACATTAAAATTAAGGTATCACAAAGAGTAAAAATACAAGACACAAATTGGGAGGAAATATTTATAATATTTACAACACCTACTACCCATAAGAACATTGCTTTCTAGAATATAAAAGAAGCTCTTCCAAATCAGAAAAAAACCCAACTAAACCAATTTTTTTAAAGGGCAAAGAATTTAGCAATCCTTTTACAAAAAGCTAGAGATCCAAGTTGGGCCAAGCAGAGACTGGGATTAGGCAGGGTGGTCTTGAGGCAGAGGTGGTGGTGAAAGGGCCAATGCCTTAAAGACAAAAAAGAAGCAAAAACTAGACAAAGAAAAGACATAATTTAAACCACATTTAAGTTTAGAACTTGTTCAACAAGACACCATGCACAGTAAAGAGGCAGGATTATTGCTCCAGGAATGGTCCATAAACGATATAAAAAGATGTCCAATTTCACTGGGGAAATACAAACTGAGGCCACAATGAGATACCATATCACACTGCTCCGGTAAGACCATACTCAGTTTACTGGTGAGGATGCGACAAAAAGGCATCTCTTGTCCTCTACTAGAATGATAAACTAGTAAAAAGCACTTTGGGAAGCTTTGGCACTACCTAGTCCAGGTGAAGTTAAACATATTCTACAACTCAGTAATTCCACTCTGTAGAGACATTCTTGCACATGTGCCTTAGAAATTATGAACAAGCATGCTCATAGCACATTATTTGTAACTGCAAACATCTGAAAAAACTGAAACGTTTATCAACAATGAAGTGGATTCATATGATGGAATGCTATACTTAATACAAATGAATGAAATATGATTACATGCATAAAAATATGAAATAAGAAAAATAAGAAAGCAAATGACCCAATTTTAAAATTGGGCAAAAATAAAATAAAATAGGGCAAAAATAAAATTGGTCAAAATGTGAAGACGATATACAGATAGCAAGTAAGCACTTAGAAGATGCTCAACATCATTAGTCATTAGGGGAATGCAAAGGGATAAACTACAATGGGATACATGAGATACTTATTTAGAAAGACTAACATTAAAGTCTGACTAAACCAACTGTTGGAGAGAATGTGTAGGAGCTAGAACTCTCATACACTGCTCGTGGCAATGTAGAATGGTATAACCACTTTGGAAACCAGTTTGGCAGTTTGCTAATAAGTTAAATACACACTTACTATGTGATCCAGCCTTTCCACTCCTAGGTATTTATTCACCCAAGAGAAAAAAAGCCTATGTCCATACAAATGTTCTCAGCAGCTTTATCTGTAATAGCCCCAAACTGAAAGCAACCTACATGTCCATCATCAGTGAATGGATAAACAAATTGTGATATATTCATACATATATATATATAATATTAATATCAATAAAATAAATGGAAAATTACTCAGCTATGAAAAAGAATGAAATCTTGCCATCTGCAACAATATGGATGGACCTAGAGGATATTATGAAAAGTGAAGTAATTCAGAGAAAGACAAATATTGTATCATTTTACTTACATGTGGAATCTAAAAAACAAGTGAGCAAACTTAAGAGAAGTAGTCATAGATACACAGAACAAACGGGTGGTTGCCAGAGGGGAGGGGGACGCGGGGATGAGAGGAAAACAAGAGGAAATGGAAAGATCAGACAGAAAAGCTACTATTTATTACCCTACTTATTTTATTTGTGCTTATTAATAAACAACTGGTTGCCCTATCTTCTCACAACAGCCTTGAGGTATAGGGGCATGGGGTAATTAATATATAGGTAGTACCAACCATTTAGAGGACAGTTATCTTCCTTGCACTATTTTCCTCTAGAAGATCATAGTAATTTCTCCCTTCAAAGCACTTATATATAATTTTCTTCCTTACTTTCTTCTTTACTTGGTTACTGTCTTTATTAACCATTAAAATATAAGGTAAATACCTTATATGTTGTTATCGTCTCCTCATTTTCTTTGACAACACACACAAGTTTGAAATAACAAAGGTCTTGGAATCTCACTTTTGATCACCGCGCAGAGCAAGCAGGGAATTCTGTGCACTTCCCACGTAATTTAAGAGCCAAACAATTTTAGGTTTCAGTCGGAAGAGGTCTGTGCTCCAGGATTAGCCCTTAGATGAGCGACGCATCTTCTCTGCAACTTCATCAGTGAATTTTTATTCAAAAGATCAAGGAATGTGGTGCCTACTTCACCGTCCACAACAGCCACTGCAAAACACGCTCGTTGGTTTGTTTTCTCTTGTTTTGTTTTTGCATGTTGGCTTTATCTATTTCCCTCAGCCCCAACCCCCGTTCAGCAGTCTGTCTTGCGTAATCATTTAACGTAGCGCTAAAGCCTGTGAACACTAATTTATCAAATTTGTATAATTCTCTGTTTTAAACTCCTGGGGACGCCCCGACGGCCACTGACTCAAGGAAGGGAATATTAACATATACACTTTAAGCTCGGGATTTGCACACCCCTATCCCCGCCCCTGAGGAAAAATCACGCCCTCCGAAGACAGCGCCACTCTGCCTTTAACAAACCCGCCGCGGCCTTCCCGCCTCGCCCCGGGGCGCGCACTTCCGGCCGCAGGGGCGCTCGGGAGTTCGCCCCGCGAGCCTCCACCAACCAAAGACTCCGCCTCGCCGGTGCGAGTGCGCGCGCGCACATTTGTGCGCAGGTTCGAATCTCAGCCGCTTCGTGGTTGCTCCTCAGCGTCCGGCCACACCTCGGCGGTCGCGAGGGCAGCGTGCGCGGGCTGGGCCACACCGGCCGCCCCGCCCCCTCCGCCCTCTGCACCTTCCAGCCGCAGCCTCGCCCGGACTCGGTCCTCGCCCTTCCTAGCGCGCTGCGCGCTCCGCCCTCGCCCTCCGCCCCCACAGCTATCGGCGCTCGGCCTCCCGCGCCTGGCGGGCTCCGCCCGAGCCTTCGGGGCCCATGGCCAAGCGGCGTGCGGCCGAGCCCCTGACGTTCCACGTGCCTTGGAAGCGGCTCCTGCTCTGCGACTTTCCTGAGGAGCCGCCGCGGCCACCGCTCTGGATCCCGCCGCCGCCGGGGGCCTCGCATCCCGAGCAGCCCCTCGGCGTCCCGGAGCTGCCCCGAAAGCGTAAAATCGACGCAGGGGGTATGACTGAGCCTTTGGTTTCGCCCAGCAAGCGCCGCGACGGCGGGGACACTGGCGCTCCGGACGGCGCGGAGCGTGAGGGCCGCGGCCTGGAGACTGGCGAGCCGCCGCTGCTGCAGCCGCCCGTGCGGCCCCGGGGGCCGGGGGAGGAGCCCCGGGGCGTTCGGCCCCCGAGAGGCGGTGGCGACGACGGGGCGGAGCGCGCAGAGTCCCTGCGGGGAGACTGGGGGGCCGCACCGCACCAGGTAGGGGTTGGCGGTGGGCTGGGCGCTCCGGCGGGGGACGGGGGGCGGGGCCCGGGGTGAGGGGAAAAAGGGTCATACTTTCCCGGGCACTGCGCGTCCCGGGAAGGAACCGATCGTTCCCCTCTAGACTCATGTTCGTCACGACGCCCCAAAAGATGAAAAGCCGGGATCCTCGCCGCAAGAATGAACACCGACCCCCCATCCCAGGCAGCACACCAGGGGCCCCAGAGCCCACCTTTGGCAGCGTTTTGGGAGAGTCCGACGAGCTGAGAGCACTAAGCTAAAGTCTGGGGAGACAGACCATTGGGTGAGGTAGTAGGCGTGGCCTTGCACCTTCAGCATCTGTGCTGTCCAAGAGGGAAGCAGGGGCGTGGGTCATGACAGACTGTAGAACTTTGGGAAGATGTTGACCGTGAACCGCAATAAGTTAAGCTCAACGACAAACGTCAGAGAAAGATGTATTGCGTCTTCCTTGGTTTAACGATGATTTTTTTTCTGGAATTCGTGATCGATTTCTTTCTAAAGAGGGTGACGAATGTGGTAGCCACCAGTTGGACATCCTTTAGGCATGTTACAGCTCTTTTGGTTGAGAGGAAGGGCCTCCGTATATTGGGAAAAGGCAGTCTTAAATCGGATCCTATGAAAAAGGATCGTTGTTGAGAATTAATTTGGTTCTTAAGATCAGCCGTCTGTATGAGGATCTTTGGAGAGTTCCTCTTCCTTGGGAAATGAGCCTGCCCTGTCTCTGCACATAAGATCTGTCTAGATCTGTGCTATTCAGTGTGGCAGCCACTAGCTATGTGACACAACACCTAAAATGGGACTAGTTCAAATTGAGATGTGCTCAAAGTAAAATACACACTAGATTTCGAAGATCTCAAAAAATTGTATATTGAATACACGTTGAAATAATCTGGAGATATTGGATTGAATAAATTATATTAAAATTCATTTCAGTTATTTCTTTTACTTTTTTAATATGGCCATCAGAAAATTTCGAATTACGTTTGTGGCTGGCATTTTGTATTTATTGGGCAGCGTTGGTCTAATCTTTGGAATTCAAGCTGCGATTTGGCAGTTCTGGGTTGAACCAGGAGCTTTGGGGGTGGAAGAGCCAAATGTAGAGCCCAGACTTCACCAAATTCTCTTCAATTACTCCATCATAGCATCCACCCCACATTTTTCATTGTCTCAAGTATCTTATGCAGAATTTATCAGACACCTTGCCAATAAAATACAGTAGTTGGGAAAGATCTTTTTCTGTGGTCATGAAAAATTATCCTTTAGATATAATCATTATGATGAGCATTTCTGGATGAAACTATAAATTGTAAATGTTTCTACCCCCAGTTTTCTTGGAATTTAGAAAACATGATCCTTATTTAGATTTTTTTTTCTTCAGACTGCTTTTAGATAGCACTTATGTTTTGAAAGTAGAATAAAGAATTAGAATTTCCAATTAAATCATGTCACACCAGTGTGCAAAACCTGAAAAAACAAAAATCCAGAGTGACAGCCATCCAGACCTATTTGGTATGGAGATAAGTACTGTGTAGTTTGAAAACTTGGCCATTTTTGGTACCGGACCCATACTTAGGCTTGTCTTTGCTACCAGAATATACTGACTGCAGTATGCCACAAATTGATAAGAGGGACATGGAAATGGCAGGTAAGCAAAGGAATTTTTTAGTAAACTGACACAGACATTTGCTTAGAATCTCCTAGACACACCTGTGTCTTCTTCCACAGCAGTGACCACATCTGACAGCTCTCTGCTTCTTGTAGTCACTACAAGCCTGTGACAGGGAACAAGCTTGGCTCTAGGGGTTCCTTCTTCATCAAGACTAGTCCCCTGTTCTCTTTTGGCAAAAGCCCAGGAACCCTCATGTTCCTTTCTTTTGTTCTGTTCCTTGAGCTGCTTCTTTGTGCAAACTTAATTTTCTCCAGCTTTCCTCTTTCTTTCCTGCCACCAAAGATGCATGGTTTTTGTTTTAAGGGTCTTACAGCCAAGGGGAAAATAGGATATAGCAAAAACATGTAGAAGTTAAAAAGCTTTTTCACTTCATGAAGCAAATGTCTTCCTGGTTCCTGTTTTGCTCAGAATAGAGCTTAAGTCCCTACCCGTACCCTTGGGATCTCATTTGGGAAGAATTTCCTCAAATATGTCCTTTCTATATTGAAGATGCAATCTAGGCAGAATCGTGATACCTATTTTTCTGTTCTAGAACCTCAGAATATTTGAGCTGTTTCAGGTTGTTTGTTTTTTTTGCGGTACACGGGCCTCTTACTGTTGTGGCCTCCCTCGTTGTGGAGCACAGGCTCCGGATGCATAGGCTCAGCGGCCATGGCTCATGGGCCCAGCCGCTCCGTGGCATGTGGGATCTTCCCAGACCGGGGCATGAACCCGTGTCCCCTGCATCGGCAGGCGGACTCAACCACTGTGCCACCAGGGAAGCCCCTCAGGTGTTTTTTTTAACCGGAGAACTAAAATAAAACCAGGTATTACTTCAATAAATATTCATGTATTTTCTCATGTTAGTGTCACTTTAGTGTCACTTTATGCAGATTGAGTAATCTGTCAGTGCTGACCCTTGCTGTTAAATACTTTAAATAGAAAGGAAGCAGAAATGTTGTGATTTTGATTCATAGTGATATTGGTTCGTAGGCTTCTTGGGATATAATAACTAGCTATATTGGGCATTTATAGTGCTAAACTGTAATTTGCACAAGAGCCTTTCTGCTTTTTACCAATGATGAAAGAGACCTAGGTCAAGATCAGAGTTAATGGGTGGAGGAGTTATCATGCAAGCACAGGTCTGTCTGGTGGCAAAGTCTGTGCTCTTAGCTACTAGGTTATACTGACCTCATTAAGGATCTTTTCTGGTTTGTTCTTATAAGTAGATCATTTGAACAATAGTTTTTATTTTCCCAAAAGGCAGAGAAATAGGTCCTTGTTTTTAACCCTATTACTTATTAAAATGAAGTTTTTCTTGGCATCCTTTGAGTTATTACATTTTTATCCCAGTGTTAAGGAATTCCAAAGAGACTCTTAATTTTCTAAGCCTTAGTGTCTAAGGCAGTGAATAAACTTATTGAGAAGACCTGTGCTCCCCATTTAATTAACTAGCCACATGTGGCTATTGAGCATTGAAATGGGCCTAGTCTGAATAGTGCTGGAAGTGTAAAATACCTGGCAGATTTTGAAAACTTTTAGTTAGACAAAAAGAATGTAAAATATCTCAATTTTTAAAAATATTGACTGCATGTTGAAATGATAGTATTTTGGCTTTATTAGGTCAAGTAAAATTTTAAGATTAATTTCGCCTGTTTTTTTTTTACTTTTTTTTTTAGCTGAAGTTACTAGAAAATTTTAAATTACATATGTGGCTTTCATTATATTTCTGTTGGTTAGTGCTGCTATAGCAAGTATGAACCTAAAGTACAAAGACAATTTAGTAGACTAAATATAGATATATAGATATCCATCTGGGAAAGGTGTTAACCTTCAAAACGGTCACTTTGGAAGCCTATATGTAATTGCAATGCCACTTCCTTTGCACAAAGTATTTTAATTTTGTGCCAGTTTTGAACTTCATTGGAATATCAACTTCACTTCATAGTTACTTGAAACAATTTTATAGCCTTTTACAGTAAGCTGTTGAATTTTGAAGGGGCCAGCATTCACTTGGATTTATCAGTTTTGGTATCTTGAGTCATGTCTTGTACAAAATGGTATCTTTAATAAAATGATCAGTTTAAGATTTTCTTGTTATTTACCATGTTTTTATTCTAATGCTTTTTAGAAGGTTGTCAAAATATTTTAGCCTACATCAAGTCAATCCCTTAAAATACCAAACATCAGGAAAAAGACCAAAAGTAAATTTTAAGATGTGTGCATGTGTTTTTTAAATAAATTGTTTTCCTCACTGAAAGGTAAAAAACTTTAAGACTATCTTCAGGCATTATTTTTTTGGTTGAAAAATGGAAGAAAATTCTGGGAAGAGAAGCTCTTGGAGGAAATTCTTTTAAATTTAAACTACTCACAGGAAATACTTTCACCAATTCATGAATATGAAAATGCAGAGTTGACTGAGTCCATGAAGTACTTTGATTAGGCAGAATTAAAAATATATATTTGTTGAAGATGCAAAGTTAAAGACTGCAAAATCTTAACGTGAGTTTGCTTTTAAAACAGAAAAAAATTTGTTTCGTGAAACAACTTAATTTTTTCTAGACCATTGATGTACTTTCACCTCTCTCTTCTTTTCACTAAAGCTCAATGAAGAATTTTGGCAGTATAACACCTTCCAGTACTGGAGGAATCCTTTACCACCTATTGATCTGGCAGACATTGAAGATGTAAGTGAAGACAACCTGACAGAAACAACACTTCAGGACAAGAATGAAGTTGTTGAGATCGATATGGAGTCCTGACAGAAGGAGCTGAAGAAGTGGGTTTTTCTGAATTTGAGGAGACATCTCTAAGTGAATTTATGTATTCTTAAGGAAAAGAGTTATTTTCCGTACTTGATGTGATATCATTCCCAAACCTGAAAAATGAGGAAAAGTTGTTTTAAAGATAAATGCCTGCAGTCACTACTATACCTCCCAATAGGGATTTGTCAAGGATATAGTGCAGTTATAGGAGAAGTATTTTATGTATGCATTCTTAAGAAAAATTTATGTTTAGGTTCTAAATTTGAAGATATCTTATAAAAAGGAATTGTGACAGTTTTAGAAATAGATGGGAAACATTCAGATATTCCTCTTGTTGCACCAAAAAGTTAATTTGTGGTACATGAAATAAATATTGTTTTATAATAACTTATTAATAAAATGCTTTCTAATACATTTCATCGACTCTTCTTCGTTGAACAAATAGCTGACTTAAACATCTGTGCAAACTTAAAATGTGGGGGATTCTTTCTGAAACCTGGTATTGTTTTAAAAGAGCTTTCTAAATGTACAGTAGTGAAAATTTTAATTTGGGTAGGATGTTTGCATAACTTCCAGTATTTAACGTTTGTTAAACTTGACTTTGGGCAATCAAAGATCGGTAAAGAACAAAGAGAAATGAGTAGGTGCTTCCCCCTTTTCCCAGGATAAGAGGCAAGAAATTTATCATATTTATTTTATTTTTTTAATTTCTTGGTTTTGAATTGCTTTGAGGGCATGCTCTTTATTGCTTATTATTTTAGACTTGTACTTGTCAACACTGACAACACTTCAAATGAGCCCCACTCTTGAGAGATTCTCATATAATAGTTCTGAGGTGGGCTTTGGGTGTAGCTATTTTTTTTTTTTTTTTTTTTTTTTTTTTTTTTTTTGCGGTACGCGGGCCTCTCACTGCTGTGGCCTCTCCCGTTGCGGAGCACAGGCTCTGGACGTGCAGGCTTAGCGGCCACGGCTCACAGGCCCAGCCGCTCCGCGGCATGTGGGATCTTCCCGGACCCAGGCACAAACCCGTGTCCCCTGCATCGGCAGGCGGACTCTCAACCACTGTGCCACCAGGGAAGCCCGTGGTGTAGCTATTTTTTTAAGCACCAATCTTCCTTCCACCCATTCCTCAAATGAGCAGGCCAGTTCAAGAACCACTAGACTAGTGATTGTTTTTCCTGTTTAAAGGAGATAACTAACTTGAGCTGAAGCACTGCCTCCTTCGTTAGCTTTGTTTTTATTTTGCTCTGTTGATGGCTTTGTTACAACTGAATTATTGTGTCATTATTACAGTTTCATTGTTAAAGTAAGCAATTTGTGTTTAAGTTAGTAACTAAGTTACTAATAACTTAGTAATTAAGTTAACTTTTGTATTGCATTCAGAATGTTGGTTTTGTAATTGACTAACTCATCCTGCTTGTATATTTTTTGTTGTTGTTAATGACATTAGATCCAAAATTTAGGAAAGATGATAAATGCCAGTGAGAGAGAGAGAACCACCAATGTTTTGTGTGTACTGTAGGATTTAAGTATGGGTTGACATTAATAAGAATATTCTAGAACAGAAGACAAACTGTATAATTAAGGTTTGAAGTCAGACTGTTCAAAGTCTTGGCCTGCCACTTCTACCTGTGTAACATTAAGCAAGTTATTTTTCATCTCTAAGCTCCAGATGCCTCACTGGTAAAATGAGAAACAATAAATAGTATCTACCTCAGACTATGTTTATTGTCAAGCAGTATACTAAGTACCTGCATCATCTTGTTTAATTCTCATAATGATCTTATGGGTACAAAAAACATAATTGGAATAAATGTGCTTCCTATAGTTGCACTTCATTCCACTTTAAATTGCTACTAGAAGTTTAAGAGTTGGGATTGAAGAAATAGCAAAGAAAGCAGGCAGACGGGGGGAAGAAGCAGTTAAAGTACTGTGGAAAGGATAAACTTTCTTCCTTCTTTCTCTTTGACCTGAGGGTAGGAAGGTGTCCATTTTTTATTTTTGGAAGATGTCTATTTTTGTGCACTGTTCTTCCTAGTGGCCTGAACAGTGCCTGCCACATAGTAGTCAGTCAATAAATATTGCATGAACAAATGAATGGGTTTTCCTATTTGTTGATGGGAGGGTCATGCCAGCAATTTTAGACCATTTCCTGAAGATGAATATAGAAAAGGTTTGTTACAGAGATCCAGTAGTAAAACATTGGAAATGTGCTAACTTTATTATATTTATTGTATAGTAACGTAAGGACTAAGACATGTCCCCCAAATGAACAATAGGAGGTGGTTACTTTGACAAGTTTCATCGGACACCACATTGCAGTGTCTGAGTGAAGGAGATCCAAAGAGTAGCTTGGATGACTTTTTCAAGCGTGTGTCAAAAAACATCAAAACCATAAGGTAGGACTTCCCTGGTGGCACAGTGGTTAAGAATCTGCCTGCCAGTGCAGGGGACACGGGTTTGATCCCTGGTCCAGGAAGATCCCACATGCCATAGAGCAACTAAGCCTGTGTGCCATAACTACTAAGCCTGCACTCTAGAGCCTGCGAGTCATAACTACTGAGCCCGTGTGCCGCAACTACTGAAGCCCACGGCCTAGAGCCTGAGCTCTGCAACAAGAGAAGCCACTGCAATGAGAAGCCTGCACACTGCAATGAAGAGTAGCCCCTGCTTGCCGCAACTACAAAAAGCCCACGCGCGCAGCAACGAAGACCCAACGCAGCCAAAAATATATTAAATAAATAAAACAAAAACAAAAAAAATAAAGATTCAGGGAAAACACGTGCTGTTAATATGTTAAAAGATTTAATATTTTTATGTAGGTGTATATATAAGTACAATGTAAACATTTACACATATATGTTAAATATGTATAATATACACATGCAGGGTGTGTGTGTGTGTGTGTATGTATACGTATATATACAGAGAGTTGAAATAATTTTGTCCTTTAAAAAAATGTTGTTAATTTAGTAAGCCTCAGGTAACTTGGCAAAATTGCATTGTGGATAAATTGAGATGGAAATTAAAAAGTAGGTTTTTCTTTTTCTTTTTTTTTTAACTTGTATGCCCTTCACCCAGATTCCCTATTGTAATATCTTACATTATCACAGTATGATTATGAACATGAGGAAATTAGCATCAATATAATTCTGTTATACTTTGATGAGGACATGGAAAGAGTGACTTCAGACAACTCTAAAGAATATATGTCAAAAACCTAAAAAAAAGGAAGGTTCAGATTTCACCATTGTCTTATTAACATCCCTTTTCTGTCTTATTAACATCCCTTTTCTGTCTTATTAACATCCCTTTTCTGCCTCAAGATTCAATCCATGTCATATATTTAGTTGTACCTCCTTAGTCCTCTTTAAACAATTCCTCAGAATTTCTTTGCCTTTCATGATCTTGATACTTTTTGACGAGTATTCTGGTTAGTTATTTTATCAGATGGCACTCAATTTCTGTTTGTCTGTTACTTCCCATAATTATGCATTTTTAATAAGAACTCTATAGAAGTGATGTAACCTCAGTGCATCATACCAGGAGGCATGGGATGTCAATTTGTCTCTTTATTGGTGATTGTAACTGATTACTTGGTCAAGGGGGTATCTGCCAGGTTTGTCTCTTGTAAATTTACAATTTTCTCCTTTGTAATTAATAATTATCTTTTGGAAAGATACTTCGAAACTATATAAATTTCTCATTCTGCCCACAAATTTTACAATCTTGATGATTCTTGCCTGAAATACTTATTTCTCTGGTATCTGTCAAATGGTAATTTTCTATTTCCATCATCCCTAGTATATTTATTTATTGGAATTCTACTGTAAGGGAAGAGCTTTCCTTTCATCCTCATTTCTATATTCAATTGTTTATATCAGTATAGACTAATGAGTATATATTTTATTCTATGAGTTATAATCTGTTACTATCATTATTTTGTTGCACAAATCCTAGGTTTAGCCATTGGGAGTCCCTTCAAGTTGGCTCTTGTGCCTTCCTCTTTTTAAATGTATTTTATTATTGTGTGAATACTGGTTAATATTGGCAGTGCACTTTTGCATTTACAAGGTCTCTGGATGGAAATCAGTGCCAGCTGTGGCAACTCTGTTACTCAGTAAACAGTTTGAGCCTTGGTATCCTCCTCAGAAAATGGGGACACTAATACTTCCCTCAGAGGAGCAGAGTTGGGGTGAAATGATATGGTGGCTGTGGGGAAACCATAGTGGGCACTAAATACATATCTCTCTTCTTTTACAGTACTTGAAATGCATGTATTCACTATCTTTCAGATAGGTAGATGGATAGATAGACAGATAGATAACTATTAGTGATCTCTCAATACCTGAAGTTGATTGAGGAAAACACTCTAGGAAGATCAGTTTTCAAGAATTTCAGCTGTTGAATTATCTGGAGTCCACAGACCTAAATAGTAATACCATAACACCTTATATTTGTTGATTGCTGTATCTTGTATTCTAATGATATGACCCTGTGATAGGCAGAGATGGGCCCCAAGATTCCCAGACCCTGTTGTTAACATCCAGTTATTTGATCAAACACTAATTTAGGTACTACTTGAATACCTTTGCAAATATAATTAAGGTCTCAAAACAGTTGACCTCAAGATAGAGAGATGAGTTGGTGGGCCTGATCTAATCATACAGGCCCTTTAAATATGGGTGGAGAGGCTAGAGAGAGAGGAGGTCAGAGAGATACAAAGTGTAGGAGGGATTCAATATGAGAGTAATTTTCCTCTGGCTTTGAAGATGGAGGGAGCACATGTGACAAGAACCTGAGAGCAACCACCAGAGGCTGAAGGCCTAAGTCCTGGTGGCAACCCAGAAAGAAAATGGGACCCCAGTCCTACAACCTCAAGGATCAACTCAGCCAACATCCTGAATGAACTTGGAAGTGGATTCTTCCCCAGAACCTGGCTGACACCTTGATTTCAGCTTAATGATACTCTCAACAGAGAATGTTACATGTCAAGCTGGACCTCTGACATTTAGAAGTGAGTTAATAAATTGATAAATTTTGTTCTGTTTTTCTAGGCTGCTTAGTTCGTGGCAATTTATTATGCAGCAATAGACAGCTAATACAGACCCCATCACTTTTTAACACTACCTTAGCTTCTCACACAAGATGTTTGGCACAGATGTTTCTCTTGTAATTTCTCTACCCTAGTCCTGAAATTATTTCTCCAAAAAGCCCTGATTCCTTTATTAGAGAATGGTATTTAGAAATGAAGAGCTCAGTGCAAGATCTGCTCATTGGTATTGGGTATCATTGCTTCTAGGTCCTCTCAGCTGACAGAACAATAAAATGTATTTTGTGTATACAACTAATGTATATCTATATGTATCTGTATATTGTGTCTATATCTGTATATACATATTTTAATTATTTATTTTTATTTTTGGCTGCGTGACTTGTGGGATCTTAGTTCCCCACAAGGGATCGAACCCATGCCCCCTGCAGTGCAACCATGGAGTCCTAGCCACTGGACCGCCAGGGAATTCCTATACATATTTTTAAGCGGATTTTTAAAACATATAAAAATATTTAAAAACACTTGAATTCATACTGATAAACATGACAGGGTTCATTTTATCTTCCCACCTTTCCTTATTTGTAACTCCTTTCTCCAACTGTGAGAAAATGGGGCTTTTTATCCATAGTATATTTATTTACTCAGTCCTCAAATACATATAACATAGTTTGTAAACTGCTAACCCATAGTTCTGTAATAAGTAGGCGGCTAATTAGAGCAAAATATTTGTATACACTTTTCTTTTTGTCTTTATTCTTTGGATATGCAATTAAAATATTGTTTCCCAAACGTACTTCATTTGATTCTATTTTCCCATCCCTCTCTTCAAAGTGGTTATGTTAGTTATTTGTAATATAGTTGGATTCAGTTGTTTCTGTTTTGTTTTGACTTTCCGTCTATGTTCTTTTAAGTTTATAAGTTTGTAAAACATTCACATAGTTCTACAAGTCAGAACTATACAAAAATCTATCATCAGAGAAGTCATTCCTCCTAAATATTTTACCCCACTCTCACTCTCCTCTTTTTCCTACTTTGTCACTTAACCCTGTAAGTAAAAATCTCATTAATTTCTGATTTGTTCTGTTGTTTTTATTTTTATACTAGTGGGCAGGTAGACATGTAATTTCTTCTTTATTTATATATATAATTCATACAAATTTATTATAAAACTATGATTCTAATAAATGAGTAATGGACATGCATTAAACTACAAAAAATAGTTTACAAAAGAAAAAATATACACGAGTATAAAAAATAAGCATTTCTAATCAATTGTGGTCCTAAATTTAAAACAAGATACTATAATATTTTTCTATATAAATTGGCAAAAGTTGCAGATAATGCTTTAGTTTCAGTAACACCTTTCTGAAAAGCAATTTGATGATATGCTTTAAGAGCCTTATTATAATTTGAACTGGTAATTCTATATCTAAAAATTATCCTAAAGAAATAATCAGAAAATTAGATGCACACTTATTATTTGTAGTGTTATTTGTAATAGCAAAATATTAGCAATAAACAAAAAATAGCTTTAAAGAGAATTGATGGATAATTTAAATATGTGTAATAGAGGATAATGAAATCATAAAATAGTGTTATTAAGAATTTTTAATGATATAGAAAAATGCTTAAAAATAAAAAAAGTAGGACTTTAAGAGTTGATCAGGTGGAGTAAACTCAGTACACTCTCTCTTTCCCACTAATTACAACTCAAAACTCTAGCTAAAACACACCTGTGGTCTCTGAAAACTAAATGAAAGCATTACTGGATTGGAAACAGAAGTCAAATTTGGCAAAGCAACTCATACAGCATTAAGTTTTCTGGTTTTATTTCTTACTCTTTTCCCCAGCTTTGAACCAAGAGTGAACACCCAGCAGAAGTGCAGTGGCAGCATGGGCAGCCCAAATTCTGAGAGAAGCTTCACTTTTTGGGTAGAAGACCAGGAAAGGGAGCTGCTTTGAGCAGGAGAGAGAATTCTGGAGATGAGAGAGCTGGGTAAGTGATCCCATAATTCTGTATATAAACTGGCACTAATCCTGGGCTCATCCTTAAGGTACACATGCATGGCACAGATTGAAAGCTATATAGCAAAGGCTTTGAGAACTAAACAACAGTATGAGCTTCTGCCCAGTTTCTTCACTGATGTCTGAGCGATGCATGCATGGGACCGGCACATAGCAGCACAGCCAGGACTTTGAAAACTGAACTGACCTTAGAGCCGTACCCACAGAAGAGACAGAATGTATGGTCTGAACCTAACTGGGCTGAGTGCCTGGTTTAAAAAAAAAAATCAACATCCTCTAGAGGATTTTAAAAAGTCCCAGAAACTTACAACATAATATTCAGGATATGCAAACAATCAAGAAAATGTGATCAATTTACAGGGAAAGGTAATCAACAGATGCCAATTCCAAGATGAGACAGATGTTAGAATATGAAAGTTATTTTTGTATTGAAATATAGTTGATATACAATCAATATTAGTTTCAGGTGTACAGCATAATGATTCAGTATTTTAATAGATTGTACTCCATTAAAAGTTATTAGAAGATAATGGCTATAATTCCCTATGTTATACAATATAGCCTTGTTGCTTATCTGTTTTATACACAGTAGTTTGCATCTTTTAATCCCATACCCCTAATTTTCCCCTCCCCCCTTCCCTTTCCCCTCTGGTAACCACGTTTGTTTTCAATATCTGTGAGTCTGTTTCTGTTTTGATATATATATTCGTTTGTATTATTTTTTAGATTCCACATATAAGTGATAATATAAAGTCTTTCTCTTTCTCTGTCTGACTGATTTCACTAAGCATAATATTCTCTAGGTCCATCCACATTGCTCCAAATAGCAAAATTTCATTCTTTTTTTATACCTGAGTAATATTCCACTGCATATATATACTACATCTTCTTTATCCATTTGTCTGTTAATGGATACTTAGGTTGCTTCCATGTCTTGGCTATTGTAAATAGTGCTGGTACGAACACTGGGGTGCATGTATATTTTTGAATTAGTGTTAATGTTTTTTCTGGATATATTCCCAGGAGTGGAATTGCTGGATCATATGGTAGTTCTATTTTAAATTTTTTGAGGAGCCTCTATATTGTTTTCCATAGTGCCTGCACTAATTTACATTCCCATCAACAGTGGATAAGTGTTCCCTTTTCTTCATATCCTCTCCAATATTTATTATTTGTAGACTTCTTGATGATAGCCATTCTGACACGTGTGAGGTGAAATCTCATTGAGAATTTGATTTGCATTTTCCTGATGATTACCAATGTTGAGCATATTTTCATGTGCCTGTTGGCCATCTGTATGTCTTCTTTGGGAAAATGTCTATTCAGGTCTTCTGCCCGTTCTTTTTGTTTTTTTAACATCTTTATTGGAGTATAATTGCTTTACAATGATGTGTTAGTTTCTGCTTTATAACAAAGTGAATCAGATATACATATGTTCCCATATCTCTTCCCTCTTGCATCTCCCTCCCTCCCACCCTCCCTATCCCACCCCTCTAGGTGGTCACAAACCACCTTCTGCTCATTCTTTGATTGGTGGTTTCTTTTTTTTGTTTCTTAATATTGAGTTGGTGATCTGTTTATATATTTTGGATATTAACCGCTTGCTGGTCATATCAATTGCAATTATTTTCTCCCAGTCAGTAGGCTGTCTTTTCATTTTGCTAATGGTTTCCTTTGCTGTGCAGAAACTTTTACGTTTAATTAGGTTCCATTTGTTTGCTTTTACTTTTGTTTCTTTGGCCTTAGGAGACAGGTCTAAAAAATATTGCTATGATTTATTTCAAAGAGTGTTCTCATCTAGGAGTTTTATGGTTTCAGGTCTTACAATTAGCTCTTTAATCCATTTTGAGTTTATTTTTGTATATAGTGTGAGGAAATATTCGAATCTCATTCTTTTATATGTAGCTCTCCAGTTTTCCCAGCACCACTTATTGAAGAGATTGTCTTTTATCCATTGTATGTTCTTGCCCCCTTGCTCGCAGATTAATTGACCATAAGTGCATGGGTTTATTTCTGGGCTCTCTATTCTGTTCCATTGCTTTATGTGTCAGTTTTTGTGCCAGACCATACTGTTTTGATTACTGTGCTTTGTAGTATAGTCTGAACTCTGGGAGTATGATACCTCCAGATTTGTTCTTTTTTCTCAGGGTTGCTTTGGCAACTTTTGTGGTTCCGTATGGATTATCCATAATTATCCATAGGATTATCTGTTCTAGTTCTATGAAAAATGTCTGTAGATAGCTTTGAGTAGTATGGACATTTTAACAATATTAATTCTTCCAGTCCATGAACATGGCATACATTTCCATTTGTTTGTATCATCTTCAGTTTTCTCCATCAGTATCTTATAGTTTTCAGAGTATAGGTTTTTCACCTCCTTGGTTAAGTTCATTCCTAGTTATTTTATTCTTTTGATAAACAATTTTAAATAGAATTTTTTCTGCTGTCTCTTTCTGATAGTTCATTTGATAGTTCATAGTCATTAGTGTGTAGAAAAGCAACATAGGGACTTCCCAGGTGGGGCAGTGGTTGAGGGTCCGCCTGCCAGTGTGGGGGATGCGGGTTCAATCCCTGGTCTGGGAGGATCCTGCATGCTGCGGAGCGGCTGAGCCCGTGAGCCCTGGCTGCTGGGCCTGCGCTCTGGAGCCCACAGACTGCGACTACTGAGCCCATACATGCCTAGAGCCCATGCTCCATGGCGGGAGAGGCCACCGCAGTGAGAGGTGCACACACAGCAATGAAGAGTAGAGAGGGTCTGCGCATAGCAACGAGGACCCAATGCACCAAAACAAATAAATGAATTAAAAAAAAAAAAGAAAAGCAACATATTTCTGTATATTAATTTTGTATCCTGCAACTTTGCTGAACTCATTTATTAGTTCTAATAATATTGGGATGAAAACAGTTTTTCTTCTTCCCTTCCAATTTGGTTGCCTTTCATTTCTTTTTCTTGTATGATTGCTGTGGCTAGGACTTCCAATACTATATTAAATAAAAGTGGGGAGAGTGGATGTTGCTGTCTTGTTCCTGATTTTAGAGGAAAGGATTTCAGCTTTTCACCATTGAGTATAATGTTAGCTGGGGTTTTTCATAAATGGTGTTTATTATGTTGAGATATATTCCCTCTGTATCCACTTTGATGAGAGTTTTTATCATGAGTGGATGTTGAATTTTGTCAAATGCTTTTTTTGTGTGTCTAGTGAGATGATCATGTGGTTTTTATCCTTTCTTTTGTTAATGTGGTGTATCACATTGATTGATTTGCAGATATTGAACCATCCTTGCATCCCTGGAATAAATCCCATTTGATCATGGTGTGTGATCTTTTTTGTTGGATTTGGTTTGCTAATATTTTGTTGAGTATTTTTTGTTTATATTCATCAAAATATTAGCCTTTGATTTTCCTTTTTTGCAGTGTCATTGTCTGGTTGTGGTATCAGGGTAATGGTGGCCTCATAGAATGAATTTGAGAGTGTTCTGTCCTCTTCAATTTTTTTTTTTTTTGGTATAGTTTGAGAAGGATATGTATTAGTTCTTCTTTTTATATTTGGTAGAATTCTTCTGTGAAGCTGGTCAACCCTGGACTTTTGTTTGCTGGAAGTTTTTTAATTACAAGCTCAATTTCACTATTAGTGATCAAGCAGTTCAAATTGTCTGTTTCTTCTTGATTTAGTCTTGACAGGTTGTATGTTTCTAGAAATATATCCATTTCTTCTCGGCTGTCTAATTTGTTGTCATATAACTGATGGTAGTATCCTCTTAGGATTTTTTGTATCTCTGTGGTATTGGTTGTAATTTCTCCTCTTTCATTTCTTATTTTGTTAATTTGTTCCTCTCTCTTTTATTCTTGGTGAGCCGGGCTAAAGGTTTATCAGTTTTGTTTATCTTTTCAAACACCAGCTCTTGGTTTCATTGATATTTTCTATTGTTTTTTTGGATCTCTATTTTATTTACTTCTCTGATCTTTATTATTTCCTAGCTTCTGCTGACTTTTGGCTTTGCTTTTTCTTCCTTTTCTCATTATTTTAGATGGTAGGTTATGTTTTTTATTTGAGATTTTTTCTTGTTTCTTGGAGAAGGCCTGCATCACTATAAACTTCCCTCTTAGAACTGCTTTTGCTGTATCACATAGATTTGGAGTGTTGTGTTTCCATTTTCATTTGTCTGGAGGTATTTTCTGATGTCCTCTTTGAGTTCTTCATTAAGCATTGGATTTTTAGTAGCATGTTGTTTAGTTTCCATGTGTTTGTTCTTTTCCCATGTCTTTTTATGTAACTGATTTCTAGTTTCATACTGTTGTGTTCAGAAAAAATGTTTGATATAATTTCTGTCCTCTTAAATTTGTTGAGACGTTTTTGTCTACCATTTGATTTCTCCTGGAGAACATTCCATGTGCACTTGAAAACGATGTGTATTCTGCTGTTTTTGGATGTAATGTCCTGTAGCTGTCTATTAAGTCCAACTGGTCTATTGTGTCATTTAAGACCACTGTTTTCTATTTGGCTAATCTGTCCATTGATGTAAGTGGAGTGTTAAAGTCCCCTAATATTATTATATATGTCAGTTTTCCTTTTCTGTCTGTTAGTGTTTGCTTTATATATTTAAGTGCTCCTTTATTGGGTTTAATGTGTTAATGAGTGTAATATCCTCTTTTTGTATTGATCATTATATTATGCCCTTCTTTGTCTTTGGTTTAGACTTTGTTTTAAAGTTTCTTTTGTTTGATATAATTATTGCTACCCCCTCTTTCTTCTCATTTCCATTTGCATGAAATATCTTTTTCTGTCCTCTTACTTTCAGTCTATGTGTGTCTTTAGCCTCAAAGTGATTCTCTTGTAGGCAGCATATTGAAGAGTCTTTTTAAAAATCCAGTCAGCCTCCCCATGTCTTTTGATTCAAGCATTTAGTCCATTGACATTTAAAGCTATTATTGATAAATATGTATTTATTGCCATTTTATTACTTGTTTTCTGGTTGTTTTCGTGGTTCTTCTCTGTTCATTTTTCTTTTTGTTTCCTCCTTTGTGGTTGGTGATGTTCTTCAATAGAGAGCTGTGTTCCTTTCTTTTCAGTTTTCTTTTTCTACTGTAGGTTTTTGATTTGTGATTTACCATGTGGTTCATATATGTTGACCTATAATTATGTCTACTTGTTTTAAACTGGTAGTCATTTAAGTTCAAACACATTCTAAAAGATCTACATTTTTTACCCCCCTCTCTCACATTTTGTGTTTTTGATGTCATATTTTACATCTTCGTGCTTATCCCTTAATTGTTTATTGGAGTTGTAGATGCTTTTTAAATTTTTTGTCTTTTAATCTACATGCTGGCTTAATTAAGTAGTCGATCCTCAGACCTTACTATGTATTTGCTTTTCCTGGTGGGATTTTCCCTATTCCGTAGATTCTTCCTCTTTTCCCCTTAGAGAAGACCCTTCAACATTTACTTTGGAGTAGGGTTAGTATTGATGAACTCTTTTAGTTTTTGGTTGTCAGAGAAGTTCTTTATCTCTCCTTCTATTCTAAATGATAATCTTCCTGGGTAGAGGATCCTAGGTTGCAGGGTTTTACCATTGAGCAGTTTGCGTATATCATGCCATCCCTTCTGGCCTGTGAAGTTTCTGCAGAGAAATCAACTGCTATCCTTATGGGGATTCCCTTGTATATGACTCTTTGTTTTTCTCCTGCAGCCTTTAGAATTCTCTTTATCTTTAATTTTTGCCATTTTAATTATGATATATCTTGGTGTGGGTTGTTTGGGTTAATATTTGAGATCCTCTGTGCTTCCTGGACCTGGATATCTGTTTCCTTCTTCAGGTTTGGGAAGTTTTCAGCCATAATTTCTTCAAATAAATTTTTGATCCCTTTTTCTCTCTCTTCTTCTTCTAGGACCCCTATAATGTGAGTGTTGATATACTTAATGTTATCTCAGAGATATCTTTAATTGCTTTCATTTTTAAAGTTTGTTTTTCTTTTTTCTGTTGTGATTGGGTGATTTCCATTATTGTATCTTCCAGATCACCTATGTGTTCTTCTATACCACTTAGTCTGCTATTCATTCCTTCTAATGTGTTTCAGCTATTTAATTATTCATTTCTGATTGGGTCTTTTTTATATTTTCTAGTTCTTTGTTAAAATATTCACTTTTTGCATTGATTTTTCCCCCTAATTCAGTTAACATCTTTATTACCAATGTTTTGAATTCTTTATCTGGTAAATTATTTATTTCTGTTTCATTATTTATGAGAAAACAAGAGGTGTTTTCTCTTGTTCTTCCAATTGAGAGTAGTTCCTCTGATTTTTCATTTTGCTTAACTTTCTCTGCCTCTAAGAACTTGGGTGAAGTAGTTACCTATTATGGTCTTGAAGGAATGTTCTTATGTGGGAGCATCCCTGTGCAGACTGTATTTGTCAAGTGACTTTGGTGGAAGAGCTGGGTTTGACATGGATGCAAGTCATGTCTGTCCTCAGGGTTTCTTGGCAGCTATCACCTTGGTAGGTTGTGGGGCTAGAGATGGAGGAGCTAGAGCTGGTGCCAGCTGTGAGGCAGGACTTCCTTTCTGCTCAGTGGCTGTCATCACCCTCTTGGGAGCAGGGTCTGATCCCAAGTTGCTGAAGCCTTGAGGGTTGGGCCCAAGCTGACTCTGTTCCTTTTAAGTGTGATTTTTACCCCTTCCTACACTGGAGCCCTTGCCTCAGAGGGGAGTGCAGGTGTGGCCCATGTGCAGACAGAGGTCTGATGTACTGCCTGTGCAGGCATCTGTGGCTCTGCTCAGATGCAGCCTTGGGTGCAAGTCGCCTTTGTCCCTCACAGCTGATCACTGCACCATTGTAGACCGACTCCACATGGCTGGCAGGGCCCATGGACTCTCAGCATGTATCAGGAGGTCAGCTGTGGTAGAGCAGCCACCATCAGAGATCTGTCTTCTGAGGTACTGCTTGAGTAAGCACCAACAGTGGCTGCCGCCACCCTACTCAGGCTCCACCCTGGGACCAGGTCACCCCTGTGTCCCATAGTTGAGTATTTTCCCCGGTTGTGGGCACCCCAGATCCAGTGCTGTGCCATGGCATGGAGTGAATGAGGCTGGAGTGTTCACTCAGCTTGGACTGGGGCACACAACAATGTGGTAATGGGAAACCTGGCAGCCACTAAGCAGACCTCTCTGTGCTCTGCCTCATGAGCAAGCCAGTGCACACATGCTCCTCACAATCAGAGTCCAGTCTTCCCAGGGCCTTTCTGTTTGTCTCAGTCGTCCTCAAACTAGTCCAGGCAGCTGTCTCCTTCACATAGAACCCCAGAATTGGGGCCCCAAATCTGGCTCAAACCACTCACTCGTCAGCGAGGGTATCTGCCCATGTAATTTTCCTTTTTCTTTGAGTCCCCTCCCAGGGACACAGGTCTCAAACAAATCACTTTTCTTCCCCTAGTACCTGTTTATATGTGTATCTTTCTTACAGTCCTGGTTGTACAGGAGTTCTTCTGTCAATTTAAAGTTAGTTTTCAGTGATAACTGTTACACATATAGATATATATTTGATGTGTTCCTGGGGAGAGGTGAGGTCCACGTTCTCCTACTCTGCCATCTTGATCCCTCCCTCCAAATTTTCAATGCTTTTAAAGCAGCTATTAAAACTATGTTCCATAAAGAAAATGAACTTAATGAAAATATAGAATTTCTCAGAAGAGAAATATAAATGGTAAGAAAAGAAAGAAATGTACATTTTAGAAGAGAAAAATAAGATAACTGAAATAGAAGGTTCAGTAAATATGCTAAGGAGCAGAATAGAGATGACAGAGGAAAGAATCAGTGAACTTGAAGATAAATCAATAGAGATTCTCCAGTCTGAAAAACAAGGAGAAAAAAGATTAAAAGAAATTAGCAGAGCCTCTGTGACCTGTATGTATCAAAACACATAATTTATTTGTGTCATCGTAGTCTCAGATATTATGAACAACTTTATTCCTGTAAGTTTCACAGATTTGATGAAATGGACCAAATTATTCAAAGGCATAATCTACCAGGCTCAGTCAAGAGAATATAGGTAACCTGAATAGTCCTATATCTATTTAAAAAAATTAAACTCCTAGTTAATTCTTTAAAACTCCAGACTTAACATGGTTTCACTGGGGAACCTACCAGACAGTTAAGGAAGAAATAATATAATCTCTTTCAGAAAAATAAAAGAGGAGAGGACACTTTCCAATTCATTTTATGAAGCCAGCATTACCCTGCTACCGAATCCAAATCCAAATAATTACCAAAAAAAAATCAATAGATCAGTACCCCTCATGAAGCTAAACACAAAAATCCCCTAGAAAATATTCACAAATAAATCTAACAATATATTAAAATGATAATGTACAAAAAGATAAAAATAGATATCCCCCTCTAATCTACTAGAATAGATTGAATAGACATAAATGTTGTTCTTTTTTTCTTACAATAAGCTAATTCTGGTTTTTGTGTACCTATTTTGGTTTGGTTTTGTTTTTTAGTCCAAGATAGAGTGATGCTGTAATCATTATTACTCCTGAATATTTTATTTGGCTATTTCTAAGGCTTAATGAGTCTTTTGAACACCTGGACTTTAAAAAATAGTATTGCTTTTCATATAAGTAGCTCAATATTTTTAATCAACTCTTTAAAATATACTGGCTTGACCTTTAGATGAAAGGTGGTAGTTAGAATTACAAAGGGCATTATTATATAATTTTATAATGCTTATTAAAATTTGAAAATATTTTTATTTTTCTAATATGATAAGTTTTCTAACTTGAGCTTGTAAAACTGCAGGTGCAAAAGTGTGGGTGTATTCAATAATGTCTAATAGAATTCTAACTCTAAGCTTTACAGGCATCATTTGATCACTGTGTTTCATTGTTAAACAAGCAGCTGTAAAGTCTTGCAGGCAAAGATGTTAACCCAGTACATGACTCTCTAACCTTACATAGCTAAATCTATCATCTATAAATGATAAATCTATATTTAAAAAACATATATTCTTTTTCTGACTATATAAGTAATATGTGCTCATTTTGGAAATTCATGAAGACATGAAGATACAGAAGATACAGAGACAATCATGATTTTAGCTTGATTTTTCTTATATATATATATTTGAATTCACCATTATTGCTTTAATCAAAGAAATTCAGGGACATGGCTGAATATACATTTAATTTTTTTCAAATTCGCGTTGTTTTTAGAACACCCTTGAGTTGTTTTAATACACTCTTCTTTTTTTAAAATTAATTTTTATTGGAGTATAGTTGCTTTACAATGTTCTGTTACTTTCTGCCATACAGCAAAGTGAATCAGCTATACGTATACATATATATCCCCTCTTTTTTGGATTTCCTTCTCATTTAGGTCACCACAGAGCATTGAGTAGAGTTCCCTGTGCTATACAGTAGCACATTAGTAATCTATTTTATATATAGTAGTGTATATATTTCAATCTCAATCTTCCAATTCATCTCCCCACTTTCCCCCCTTGGCATACATACATTTGTTTTCTACATCTGTTAACACACTCTTCTTTTGTGACCTTTCTGTGTGCTTGAAATTCCCAAGTATTTTAAAATTTAATGGCTTTGACTTTATTAAAATGAAGTATACTCATAGGAATTTAAGCAATGCAGGTAAATGCAAAGAAGAATGTAAAATGCCATCACTATCACTTAGAAGTAATGTTTGTACTAATAAAATGCCACCACTATCACTTAGAAGTAATGTTTGTACTAGTGTTACTTAGTAACACTAAGTAAGCGTCATATATAGCACCTCTTGATGGATAGAGGAATTGATGGATGGAAATACATTGGTGGGTAGAGGAAAGATAGACAGAAGTAGGTTTATAAAATGGCACCATGAAAAGTATTACATGCAGTTTTACTTGAATTTAATAGAAGAAATTGAAGTAAAACAGAAGAAATTGCTAAACATCAGGTAAATGTTTCTTCACCGCTAAATATTTTAGCAAATAAAAAATTATCAAAAGTTAGAAAGGAAAGATCATGAAGAATTCTACATGACCTACGTGTTTCAATTTTATTTATTTATTTATTTACTTATTTACTTATTTATTTTTGGCCTCACTATGCCACTTGCAGGATCCTAGTTCCCCAACCAGGGATAGAACTTGGGCCCCCTGCAGTGGAAGAGCAGAGTCCCAACCACTGGACCCCCAGGGAATTCCCTCAATTTTAGGTCACATTGATTGATTTTCTTTACTAAAAGACAAGGAAATTAATATTCTCATATTTTTTTCTATTTCCCTTCTAACTTTTGTTACTTACATTATTTTTACTTTGTCAGCTTAAAAACATTTATTTTCCCTCTGTAATCATAATTCCATGTTTATTTACTTTTAGTTCTATACATAATTGCCATAGATGCTTGTTAACATATTTTTTACCATACTCCATTCATTCTAGAGGATTAAAAAAAGTTATTTCCTGGTTGGCTGATTTCACTGTTGTATAGTTTTTCTTTAAAGTTTATTTTTATATGTGTTGCTTTGCTTATTCAAGAGTGCCTATGCCCTATTCTTATATTTGTATTACATCTTGGCTGGTATAAAATTTTTCATTTTTGATAGTCTTGAATTTATAATTAAGGAATTTTTTCAAGAAGAGTGCACAATTTCTATAGTCCTTCAGCTCTTGCATGGTGGACATTGTCTGCCCATTGCCTTTACATTTCAAGAAAGTTTGACTGGCTATAATATTCTTAAGTCTCACTTTTTCCCTCTCAGAACCTTTTAGGCATTATTCTAAATAAAACACAAATAAAAGTAAACTCCTTAAAAGTGATAAATATCATGCTGAGTAATAAAATGCTGAAGCTTTTTTTTAGTAAAATCAAGACAATGTAAAAGGTACACTACTATCCTCATTATTCAACATTGTTTTGGCAGTCCTACAAATACAGTAAGAAAATGAAATAAAAACAGTGAATTACTGAATCAATTTCTGGAAAAATTAAGAACAGTAAATAATGTCCATTATCACTATTTTATTTAAAAAATTTTCTGGAGATTCTAGCTAATGGTTCAGAAACTAAAATAATCAGCCAAACATGGAGAAGAAAAGAGAAAATGATCTCTATGTAGATTTTTAAAATATCATACCTAGAAAACTCAAATAGATATTTTATTAGGGATTGCTCTTAAATTTTATCCTTTGTTAATTAATTAACATAGTCATATGTCTTTTATGTGGTTAGGCAGCAGCCATCTTGTAACAATGAAGTCAGAAATCACATACTAAAGGTTGCACAGCAGAAATATTGAAGGGTTATGGTGGCCTAAGATCCTCGGACAGTTGCACCAGCCTTGGAGTTAGACTTCCCAACTTCTTCTTCTTTTCTTTCTTTCTTTTTTTTTTTTCTTTTGGCCACACAGCACAGCTTGCGGGATCTTAGTTCCCAGACCAAGGATTGAACTCAGGCCACAGCAGTGAACGTTCTGAGTCCTAACCACTGGACTGCCAGGGAATTCCCCCAATCTTCTTCTGATTCATCTTTTTTTTTTTTTTCTTCTGCTTTTGGCTGCGTTGGGTCACAGTTGCAGCCAGCGGGGGCTACTCTTCATAGAGGTGCGTGGGCTTCTCACTGTGGTGGCTTCTCTTGTTGCAGAGCACGGGCTCTGGGCACTCGGGCTTCAGTAGCTGCAGCACGCAGGCTCAGTAGTTGCAGCACGCGGGCCCTAGAGCACATGGGCTTCCGTAGTTGCAGTGCTAGGGCTCTAGGCAATAGCTGTGGCGCACAGGCTTAGTTGCTCCATGGCATGTGGGAACCTCTGTCCCCTGCATTGGCAGGCGGATTCTTAACCACTGCACCACCAGGGAAGTTTGATTCATCAGTTTTTGTGTGACATTTTTCTGTTGAAAGCTTGTAGGAGTTTTTATTCATTGACACTGTTGTAGAATTTCACAGCAGTTTGACTCTCGTTTCATTCTTTGTGTTAGGTGCTCATTCAGTCTGGAAATTATGTATTCTAGGTAATTAAAAAAAAATCTATTCTTTGATAATATCCTTGACTCTGGATTTTCTCTTCTCTCTATCTTGGACTTCTCAAACTGGTCTGTTAATTTTCTTAGCTTTTCCATCCTATTTTTTATATCATTGTCTTTTTGTCCTACTTCCTGGAAGATTTTTTTCAATTTTATCTTCCAACCATTCTGTAGAGTTTTTTATTTCTCCTACCATACTTTTAATTTTTAAGAACTTTTGCTTGTTCTCAGACTATTCCCTTCAAAATAACAATCCTATTCTTGTTCATGGATGTAATATGATCCTAACTCGGTAAGTGTAGGAATGATTTCTTATTTGAAAATTTTTTCTCCTTTTACTCCTATTAAATATTTTTTTAAATATCCAGTAGTTCTTAGCTATGTGTTCATATTTAAGATTTGGATAGTAAAAAGCTTATTACGTGCTCTGTGCATGTGTGAAGCCTGTCAACTGGCACCTTCATTAGACAGTGGTCTGGCTATGCCTTATTTTGAGGAACTCCTAATATTAATACTTTTAGGTCTTTTCTTCCAACTAGTCAGAGTTCCCAGGGAAGAATCTTCTAACCTCCTGTCTGGAAGGAAAATGCTGACTGAGTGTGCTCTGATTGGCAAGTAAAGAGAAGAGGTCTAGACCATCAGGTCTAGACATTTATTACATGAAATTTTGATTAATTTCTCTTACCTTAATTTTGCTTTGTGTTTCCTAGTCTAAAGACTATTTTCTCTTTTTTAAAGGAAATGTTTGTATTGAAATGTAACATACAGAGAGTGCACACATAAATGTGGAACTCATTGAATTCTTACACAGTAAATACAGCTGTGTAAGCACCACATAGATCAAGAAAAAAAACATAATCAGCACCTCAGATGCCTACTTTATGCATCTTCGGTCATTCTTGTCCCACCATCAGAGGTAACTAATATTTTAAATTCTATCACTCCAGGGAGTACCCTGGTGGCCTAGTGGTTAGGATTCCAGGCTTTCACTGCCATGGCCTGGGTTCAGTCCCTGGTTGAGGAAGTGAGAATCCTGCAAGCCTTACGGCCCAGCAGAAAAAAAAAAAAAAATTCTACCACTCCAGATTAGTTTTTGCCCATTGTTAAACAAACATACACACAAATATATGTTATTTCCTTATTTGTTGGCTTCTTTTACTCAACATTATGTTACTTAGATTTATCCATACTATTACATGTAGCTGTTTATTTTCATGGCTTCAAAGAATTCCACTGTATGAATTTACCACAATTTATTTTTCCATTTTACTGTTGATGGACAATTGAGTTAGAATCAAAGAACTATGGTTCTATATTTCAAGCACTGTATTTTTTAAACTTTACTGAGGAATAATTGACAAGTATAATTGTATATATTTAAAGTGTACAACATCATGATTTGGTATACATATATATTGTAGAATGATTATCAAAGTAGTTAACATATAGTTAACTATAGCACCTCATATAGTTAACATAGGTAACTCTTCTGTGTGTGTGGTGAGAATACTTAAGATCTACCCTCAGCAAGTTTTAGATACATAATATCATATTCATAACTGTAGTCACCATGCTCTACATTAGATCCTCATACTTCTTAGAACTGAAAACGTGTGCCCATTTAATCTATATCACCCATTTTCCTCTCCTCCCCAGTACCTGGCAACCATTTTATTCTGTTTCTGTGAAATTGGTCAAGTACTGTGTTAAATGCTTTATGGGTGTTATCTTATTTATCCTCATAATAATCCTAGAAGTGGATACTATCACTCATACCTTCATTCCTCATTCAATTAACAAATATTTATTAATATACCTATTATGTTCCAGGCAGTTTTCTAGGTGTTGGGGAATCAACTAAAAGAAACAGAAATCTATGAATAGTTAAATGAAGCAGACTAGAATCTATACCTTTCTGGAGCTTACATTACACAGGGAAAATATTTGGTATACTAGATATGGATAAATGTTACTTAGAAAAATAGAGCAAGGAAGGGGATGTGAGGAAATGGTGATGAAGGAGAGATGTTTGCAGTTGTAGATAGTGGGCTGAGGAAGATATCAGTGAGAGAATGACCTTGGAGTCCAAGCTTAAAGGAAGTGAAGGATCAAGCTGTCCAACTGCCTGGAGGAAAAGCATTCTAGGGAGAAGAAAAGATGAGAGCAAAAGCCTAGAGGAAGGAGCTTGTTGTGTTCTCAACACAAGAAAAGCAGTGTGGCTGGAATAGAGTGAGCAAGAAGGAGAGTGCAGGGAGATGCAGTCAGGTGGGCAAAGGGTGGGGGTGAGATCATGTAGGCCTTGCAGGCCATAGTGAGGACTTTCTTTTTGCCTGAGAAGGAAGACATTGGAATCTTGATCAGAGGAGTGACATGATCAGACTTACATATAACAAAATCGTTCTGCTTTATTGAGAATAGACTGAATGGGACAAGGGTGAGGGCAGGGTGGCCTTTTATTAGCTATTAGTCTTCCCATGTGATAGATGAGGAGAATGTAACTTGGACATGACCAAGGTCATAAACCTTCAGCCACATCACCTGGGACCTAGAAATGCAGTCTCAGGCCTCACTCCAGACCAGTTGAATCTCAATCTGCATTTTAGGAAGAGCCCCAGGTGATTCATGTGCACACTGAAGTTTGAGGTACCCTCATCTAAACTATGAAATACTGTTGTTGAAGCTTATTGATCGGGGAAGGATACTACTGAAGTCATGCTCTGTGGAAATTTTATTTGGTAGCAAAGAGATAGAGAAGAGAGAAGGATACCAACCAGGAGGAAATTACAATAATCCCAATTACCCAGAAGTTTGGGGCTGAATGGCTGAAGTAGGATAATGACAGTAGGAGTAAAAAATAATTTAAAAAAGAAAGAATGGAGGCAAGAGTTTTTTTGTTTTTGTCTTTGGCTGAGCAGCTTGCGAAATCTTAGATTTTAGTTCCCTGACCAGGGATTGAACCTGGGCCACAGCAGTGAAAGCGCCAAGTCCTAACCACTGGACTGCCAGGGAATTCCAGAGTTTTGTTTTGTTTTCCTGTTATTTATATCCCTTTATTTGTCTTTATATCTCTTTTCTTTTTCCACCCTTATAATCAAGCTTCTATCATCACCATTCTCCTAAAAATACACTCCTGTATGACACCAATGGATGGTTTTGCAAATCTAGTGATCCTCTATCATTCTTCATGTTCCTTGGCATCTTTGTGCCAAGATATGCTATTAATTATTTCATCTTGAAATTCCCATGTCCTTAATTCTTCATAACCATTCTCTTCCTAGGCTACAATGTATGTTGTCCTTCAGTACTCATTCTTTCCCCACATACCCCCATACACTTATTCATACCTATACTTGTCTTTGTTTATGTTCTCCGATCTTAAGCATTGCCCTTCTTGTTTAAGACTAATAATTCCCTCCAAATCCTTGATCCCCTCCTTCTCATCTCCTCCTTTGACTTTTTTTTTTTGTCTCCAGCATCTTCAGTTTTTCCCTCTCCCTCCCAAGAGTTTTTTGTTTTGTTTTGTTGGCTGCGCCATGCACAGCATGGGGGATCTTAGCTCCCTGACCAAGGATTGAACCCATGCTCCCTGCAGTGGGAGCATGGAGCCCTAACCACTGGACCGCCAGGGAATTCCCCCAAGAGGTTTTTTTTTTTAATATTCATTTTATTTATATCATTTATTTTTATTTGTTTATTTTGGCTGCGCTGGGTCTTAGTTGTGGCACGTGGGATCTTCCTTGCGGCATGCAGGATCTTTTAGTTGCAGCATACGGACTTTTAGTTGTGGCCTGTGGGCTTCTTAGTTGTGGCATGCATGTGGGATCTTAGTTCCCCGACCAGGGATCGAACCTGGGTCCCCTGCATTGGGAGCGTGGAGTCTTACCCCCTGGACCACCAGGGAAGTCCCTCCCCCAAGAGTTTTTTTAATGAAGGAAAAAAACCCCATAAAACTTAGGCAATGATTAGATATACTAGTGAGTGGGAAAGGACCCTGAGACAGAGAGAGTTAGATAAAACATGACACTGAAGTTTCAGACCTTGGTAAGAGAGACAATAATGAACCATTGCTAGAAGTAGAGAAGTAAGAATGGGAATTGTGAGAATGAGTGCAAGGCCAGTTCAGTATTGTTGAACTGAACTTGGCGGCGGCTGCAAATGTTCAGCAGGTAGTCAGGCAATCTCAAGCTGGAGAAGACTTGGGGCTGAAGTACTAGATTTCAGAGTCATTTGCCTGGAGGTGCCCATTGAAGCGAAAGGAGTAGTTGAGATATTGAGGGAGAAGACAGAAAGAAGACTCTGGCCACATACCTAGGACCACTGCCTCTTTAAAACTATAGAAAGGGTAGGAGGCAGAAGAAGGGCAGTCAGAAACAGGGGAAGAGAGTGTACCATCTCTCAAACCAAGGACAGGGAAAGGGGTTTCTATTTGGCCAGGTGCCATGGTGGTTAGGAGAAATCAAAGAAGATGGATCTTAGCAGAAGTCAAATCAAATTATTGATGTATTTCAAAGAATTATTTTCGAGGACTCAAAGCCAGAGGCTTATAGAGAGTCGTCAGGAAACATGATCCTTACCCTCAGAGATGTCCCAACCACCAGAAAGGTAGACAAGATAACTCCACTAAGTAATTATCTGAGAGCATGCACTTGTTGACAACTGCATACTTATATATATATGATTCATATTAGTTTTAGGGTGGGTAACCCATCAACATTTTATATAGATAATACATATGGTTCTAGGATTTGCAAAGCTCTAAGTGAAAGTCAAATTTGAGACAAGATATATTCCTTTTTGGTCTTTTTGCAAAGGCTCAGTAGAATTTTCTTTGTCACATTTTTTTCTGACCTGTACGCAATTTTGCTATGGATCTTGTTTTTTTAATTGCGGGTCACTTAGTGTAAGGGACCTTTTTTTTTTTCGCTCATCTTTGCTGCTTATCAAGTGTTAATCCAGCTATGACTGCATTGTCATAGAGTACTAATGGCTCTATGAAACAATCAGCCTTGTGCAAATGACCATCAAGTGGCCGAGAACTATGGCCTCCTTGGGCCAAGTGTCACTTAGTGATGCCAAGTCAAAATAATGCTTCAAGCTGCCTTTGCAGTTGGAAACGTCGCTCATGTGTTTCATTATATCAGAATCATAGTCAATAGATTTTATTTACTCTAATATTTGACAGTGTTCTGGTCAATGGCTTCTAAAGATTAAATATACCCAAATACATCTTAAAAAAAAACCCTGAAAATGTCACTGAAAATATGAAAGAAGCATGAATATTAAAGTGTTCACAATTCTACCTTTTTCTGTGAAGCCAGAAAAGTGTTTATTATTATCTACTCCATCCCCTTGCAGTGGTGAGGACTCTAGACTGGCTCACTTATGCTTGAGGGGCTGTGTGTGTGTGTGTGTGTGTGTGCATGTGTGTGTGCATGCTAATATGACACTGTGCAGAATGAATTGGACATAGACTCTGGAGGATAAGACACCAGGTAGGCAGCAAGTATAGTGGTTCAGAAATGAAGATGTAAAGGTTTATACCAAATGAGAATAAAATGAGAAGATTATAGATAAAACATTGTGATGAAAATTAGAGAGTTCTGGCATACTGCTTTCTAAATTACACTACTTTGAGCCTGAGAAGGATTGGTCTGTAAAATAGGAATAATTATAGTGCCTACCATATAAAATTGCTGTGAAGAATAAATAAGAAAATGAATGTAAAGCAAGCACCCAGTGTTTAATGGGTACTCAATAAATGATGGTGGTTGGGTTCCTCACACACGCTCTCTCCTCCAAAGCATTTGTTGGGGAGGAATGTACTTCTCTCCTTTGGAAGGAATTTTGAGGGGATAGAAGTTGATAAACCTGATGGCATCTTTCTAGAAAGGGTGGGAAAATATAGGAGAAGGAGTGGTCTCTACCATCCTCCAGAGACTGAGTTACCACAGTGATCTGTGAGTCGCCCAGTAGCTATGAGGGTAGATGGAGCAGTGTATGTTCTTCCAGTCTGAGATATTTCCTGCTTGAGTTCAGTTTCCAGCTCTAGGCTTCATTCCCTGTCCCAGTGTCCTGCCTTCCCTGTTTCTTTTGAACCCAGCTGGGATTCCTTCTCTCTGCTCAAATGTCAGATATGAAGAGTTACATTACTTAGGGACTTCTCTGCAACCCAGCACCAACTCCCCAGTCTGGGTGAGGATGAAATCATCTCAGGTAAGACTCAAGTAGCATCTTAGGATGATACCTAATGCTGGCATTAGCGTTATTGCAAATATATCAAATTAAAGCATGAAGAGAGATATTTGCTTTGACCACGTAAAAGTAATGCTGGTTTCAGGCGCTTGCATTTTCTTATCATTTAGGTCTAGTTACTTTGTAATATCATGAGTATGGCTATCATTAACTGACTCTGAGAGTCAAAGGAACATGAACTGTGATCATTTGTTCATGTGTGTTTATTATGCTTTAATTATAGTAACCTCGTAGTATAATAAAAATAGGTAGTGATATTGTATGTCACTCAAAATAGCTAACATTGGGCTTTGCCATATTATGGAGGTAACATAATCCTTCCCTGAAAGTTTCTTTTTTATATATATAAATTTATTTATTTATTATTTTTTAATTTTTGGCTGCGCTGGGTCTTTTTTGCTGTGCACGAACTTTCTCTAGTTGGGGTGAGCGAGGGCTACTCTTCGTTGCGGTGCGCTGGCACCGCACTGCAGTGGCTTCTCTTGTTGCGGAGCATGGGCTCTAGGCGTGCAGGCTTCAGTAGTTGCAGCACATGGGCTCAGTAGTTGCGGTGCACGGGCTCTAGGGCACACGGGCTTCAGTAGTTGTGGCGCATGGGTTCAGTAGTTGTGGCTAGCGGGCTCTAGAGCACAGGCTCAGTAGTTGTGGCGCACGGGCTTAGCTGCTCTGTGGCATGTGGGATCTTCCTGGACCAGGGATCAAACCCATGTCCCCTGCATTGGCAGGCGGATTCTTAACCACTGTGCCACCAGGGAAGTCCCTAATCCTTTTTATATATTGTTGGATTTGATTTGCTAATATTTAGATGAATTTTTTTGCATCTGTGTTTACCAGAGATATTGGCCTGTAATTTTCTTTTTTTTGTAGTGTCTTTGTCTGGTTTTGGTATCAGGGTAATGGTAGCCTCATAGAATGAATCTGAGCATTTTCCGTCCTCTTCAATTTTTTTGGTGTAGTTTGAAAAAGATAGATATTAGCTCTTATTTATGTGTTTGGTAGAATTTCCCTGTGGTGCTGTATGGTCCTGGACTTTTGTTTGCTGGGAGGTTTTTGATTACTAACTCAGTTTCACTACTAGTGATTGTTCTGTTCAGATTGCCTGTTTCTTCCTGATTCAGTCTTGGAAGATTGTATGTTTCTAGAAATTTATCCATTTCTTCTAGGTTGTCTAGCTTGTTGGTATATAACTGATGGTAGTATTCTCTTATTATTTTTTTTTTAATCTCTGTGATGTTAGTTATAATTTCACCTCTTTCTTATTTTGGTCCTCTCTCTTTTGAGACTACATATTTTTAATGTTTCTCTGAGGTGGTGTTTCTTGCCCTTTTCTATGTGTGTTATTGACTCATTCAGTTAAGGATCTGATGAATACTAACCACGTTTTCCCCAGAAAAATGCACACAATTGTAAATTTTACACATAGTTCAGGGTGTTCCCAGAACCTCTGGTTCCCTTAAAATCTAGGTTAAGAACTTCAGTTCTGGAAGATTTGTTTTTGTTGTTGTTTGTTTGTTTTTGCTTTTTGTTTTTTTCGTATGCTTGTGGACACTATTCTTTTGTACAACTGAATAATAATGACAAATGATTATTCAGTGCTCATTATGATCCAGGCACTGTTACAATGATAAACAACTAAGATGGCTTAAAGCTTGGGGGGGGTGGGTGGGGAGGAGGCATTTTCCTTCAACTTCCTAGCTGTTTCTTGTGGCCCAGCAAAATAAAGTGAAGGTGTGGTAGTTAGGACTGTAAAGTGCGCAGCATGCAGGCATGCAAAGAATATTTGAAACTCAGAGTGCCTGTTATTTTTCAGAGACAAAAACAATATAAAGGTGCAAAGGGAAAAACTAGTTGAATTTGTTTGGAATTGTTTTATAGCATTGAAACACTTCAAACTTGCTTTCTTTGGTGGTGATGCAACTGAGTTCCTAAAAGGAACTTGACAATTCATGGAAAATACCTCAGGAAGGGTGATATGAACTCTTGAGTCATCAATCTACTCCTGAATCAGCAACCTAAGGCTATGAGAAGAATGAAGTTTATAGTGTAATAAACACAACTGACAACTAGTTCTTAAACTCTTTACTCAGCACTGTATTTGAAACCCAGTTTCAACTTTCCTTGGCCATTTGACCTGAAATGCACCATTTACTACTCCCTGTTGTTGGAGTGAAAGCCCTTCTTAGAGAAGCCATGCATTTGCAATATCATCTCAGGCTCCTATTCACAAATACTGCACAGAAGTTTATCTAAATAAATCTCTGCCATTTCCTTCTCATATTTAGATGAGATTTTTCTTTTCTTCTACAAATATTTATGAAGGACTCATCAGGTAGTAGATGCCATTCACGACAATCATTTTAAAGAACAGAAGATCCTTTGATGGCTATCTAATGCCTCCAAATTATGTACACCTATTAAGTCCTCATTTTTTCATGCCCCTGTTTTCCAGATGAGTTGAAAACTGGCAGTTCAAAAGGACACTGAAGCTTTAGACACAAGCATGGCTGGGAAGAGAAACAAGGCTGAGAGAACACAGAGGTATTGCTAATGTTACTTATAAGACTTTGGAATTTAAAGAAAAAGGATCTAAGTGATGATCTTTCCTTTAAGGGGGTGGTAAAGAAATGAAAAATAAAAATAAAATGTTTGATAATAATAGTTTTAATAAAATAACCACTAACGAAGTTGGCAGAGGTTTTAAATACATTTTTATTTAAAATAACTCAATGGCAGCTCAGGAGGACAGTATATTCACAGCACACATTCCCAGGATTGATAAGGTTCCCTCAGCCCGTTTCCTGCAGCTGGAGAGCTCAAGCAGATGACGACAACATGAGTGTTAATCATTTCCCGACCAGGCAATCTTAGTCACAAGTTCAGTAGAAGTGAAATCAGCCCCTTGGGTTTAAAAGCAGCTAAAAAACTTTTCTCAATTCACTTTGCAGTTTCTCCCTTTGAGGTTAAGCACATGGAAATTCGTTTGGCAATTCTTTTTATATCACAATTTCCATTAGTTGCTCCCACAAATTGGGGTTTATCTGATTGTGTGGTAGATGGGAACCTCAGGATAAAATTCAATGGCTGAAGGCTGAGTGAAGTTTACCCTGGCTGTGGTTATGAAGAAGGTAAGTGACTGGACCTCCTTGGGTTTATTTTCTCTTATGCTAGATTTTATACACCATAAAATGCAAAAGGCATAATCTTGCATTTATAGTTAACCATTTAGATGTGTTTGGAGGTTGTTTTTAAGTGATCACAGGCCAAAACCAAGAATTTAAAACATACATTAGGCATACATGCCAAACAAAATGGTTTCATTTTCCTCCTAAAAAAATCATTTCTATTAATTATACAGTTTATTTAGTTAATTGAACTGTTATTGAAATGTCTTTCTGCATTAATGGAATGTTGGACTGTTCCGTAAATAGACTGGAAACAATTTTTTGTGAACAAAAAGACATAAATAATTTTGATTATTGGAAATAGCCAAGGTGGAACTGGATGGAACATCTGGCGGCAGACTTCAAAGGTCAAATAATTCTAATAGAAATATATTAGCTGTCTGTTTTTGTTTAGCAAGATGATTTTTTTCTTGTTTCTTGAAATCTATTTGAAGTAGTCATAACAATTTTATAAATTAAACCTATAATGATATTTCAATTATTGTCTTTCTGGAAAAGGAAAATGATATTTGGGTATAATAGAAGTGCTTTCATTAGAAGACTCTGTTCTTGCCCATTTCAATTGTGGTGACCTTTTATTTCAAGAAAGATACAGAATTTCTCTTTTTTGAGGCCTAGAATAGTCCTGGGCACATAGAAGACTTTGTGGAATGAGCTATTGATTATTTATTTTTATGTCTGCACTTACATTAATGGATTTTAGAAGATATCTTCTAGTCACTTGTGTAAAACTTTATTCAGTACTCAATATGTCAGTGATGAATTAAAAAGGAAGTAGAAAATGGTCTTTATCTGAAAGGAATTTAATTCACCTCTTTCCCAGTATGAACCAAACCTTTCCATTTTGGAGAACTGTAATTAATACTTTTCTTCTAAGTGTTTGAAAAATTATGGAAAATGCCACCTGTTTTTTACAACAACATTGCTCATCATTGTGAAAACCTGGAAAGAACTAAATGTTAATGAACAGAACAGCAGTTAAAGACAATGGCATACTACATAACCTGTAAAAAAGAATGAGGTGAATCTATATTTATTAACATGAAGGCAGTCCAAATAATATTTCTAAGTTATTTTTTTTAAAAAGCAAGTTTCAAAAAAAAATAGTGAGGTAGTAGGTATAGTGTACAGTATTCTCATTTTTTGGTAAAAACAAATAAACCAGTATCTACATTTACAATGTCTGTGTGTGTATTTACTGAATCATTTAGAGTCGCCGTTTTTGGGGATTGAATGAGAAAGTCTATTTTCTACCTTGAAGATATTAGCATGTAACTGGTAGGAACTTTTTAAATTTAATTCTGAAACCTCAGTGTATATAATAGTGTCTGGCACGTAACAGGCACATGACAGTGTCGAATAAATGAATGAAGAGATTTACGTAATATTTAAATTTTTAAAAAATTAGCACAGTTGATTTTCAAGCAGATAAAATCCACAAAATGACTTATTGTTTTAATTAAAAAAATATTTAGAACAACTTTCAAAGCCTCTACTCTCTCTTCCCTTCATGTTACCTCTTCTTATTTTCTACTTTTTGTAACAGTTTCCTTCCCTTTTCTAGCTAATTTGGGTTCAAAGGGAAATGAAAATGTCATGGTTCCTGTGCTTATTTAAGATTTTCTGCCGAGGCATCTTACTTTGCATTTGACATCCATCTTCCGGAATCCGTGCATCTAACATCCCAGATTGCTGCTTAGCTTTTTATGTGCATGCCATCTTTCCAATTTGATGACAAACCCTGGAGAATACAGACCCTGTCTTATGATCCTTTCTGTCCTCAATACCTAGCACAGGGCCTCACACACAGTAGGATGGCATTGTTGTTGAGTATTCTTTCCACAAAATTTTGTGCAGTTCTTAATGATGGCATTCTACTATAATCCCTCCTCCTAGGCTGAGCATCATATACAATAGGCACTCAGTACATGTATTGAACGAATGGTTGGTGATTGACTCTGGCACATAATCTCTGTGTGTATGGCTGGTAAATTGGGTTCTGAGGGAGATGAGAGGAGGCTGTATCAGTTTGGGATTCTTTTGGTTGCCAGTGATAGAATACCTGACTAAAATTGGCAGAAGCGGAAGCGGAAGCAAAGGCGATTTATTGGCTCATATAGCAGTTTGATGGTGCACCTGGCTTGAGAAATAGCTAGACACTGTGGCACAAAGTGATATCTCTCTCTTTGTCTGTCTTGTCTCTCTTTCTCTTCTTCTGTTCTCAGACAGGCTTTCTCTTTGAGGTTATAAAATAGCTGCCAGAATCTCCAAGAACCATATTCTTTCAGATTCCAATCCAGCAGAAAAAAAGCGAGTGTCTTTCAGCAATCCTAGAAAACTAAACCGTGACAGTTGCTCAGAGTGGACCAACAGTAACTGAAACCAGGATGTTAGTGTACTGGTTTCATGAGCTTCTAGGGGCCAGGAATAAAGCCTCAAGCAGGCCAAGCGAACTGAGAGTGGGGAGAGGAGGATCCCCAGATAAAAATCAAGGTTTTTGCCACAAGAAAGGGGAATGGATGCCTGATAATTAAACAACAAATGTCAAATGCAAGGTAAGAGAATTACTTGATTCTCTTTTTTCCTCTTTCCTTAACATAAATATATCCAAATATGAGTAAGTAATCGCTGGGAGAACTCAATCAATTCTAACTCTATAAGGGTGTGCGTACAGGTACTAACTGTTAAAGAGAAGGCAGTTGGAAAGATGGAAGAAGAGAGCTTCTGAATTGATTGAACCCAGAGTCCTATCTGGAGCAGTGACTCTCAAATTTGCTCTATACTGAAATTATCTGTGGGTAATTCTGATGCTCAGGCCACTCTTTATAACACTTGTATCAGAATACCTAGTGTTGGGACTCAACCATCGGTACTTTTAGGCTCCCAGGTGTATTGTGTTATATGCAATTTGGAGACCCAGTGGTCAAGAGAGATATCAGGGAGGATTTAGAATAGTTTTAAAGGCACCTGAAACTGTAGATCCTCCATAAATATCTGATGACTTGATTTAAAAGAGGAAAAGAACATAACTGGGCAAAGATATGGGGGGGCATATTTGTGAACTGTCTACTCTATGTAAGCATTGTGTTCAGTTCTCAATATACATTTCGCACTTGATCTTCATAATCAGGATTAAAAAATAAAAACAAACTCCATTTACCGTGAGGAAATAAAGGTTCAATAATGCTAAAGTAACTTGGCAAAAGGTCAATCAATAAATAAAGCAGGTCTTTTGAGCTCCAAATTATATACTCTTTCACAGTACCACACTTACAGGTGTCAGACATGAGTTTAAGGGGGAACTCAGCTGTTGGGTGTAGCAAGTAAATTTACCTGACTAAAGAACAGAGTATGGACTAAGCATGAAGGCAGTCCTGAAAAATTGACAGAAGTGGCATCCTCTACAGCAGCAGTCCCCAGCCTTTTTGACACCAGGGACCGGATTCATGGAAGACAATTCTTCCACAGGTGGGGGATGGTTCAGGCGGCAATGCGAGCGACGGGGAGCGACGGGGAGCGGCAGATGAAGCTTCACTTGCTTGCTCGCCAGCTGCTCACCTCCTGCTGTGCGGCCCCGCTCCTAACTGGCCGTGGTCCCGTACCAGTGCACAGCTCCGGGGTTGGGGACCCCTGATCTACAGCACAGGGTGGCAAACAAGGGCCTGCGTGCCAAATCCAGACCACCACCTGTTTTTATAAATAATATTTTATTGGAACCAGCCACATTCATTTGTTTACATATTGCCTGTGGCTGCTTTTGCACAACCATAGCAGAGCTGAGTAGTTGTGACAGACACTATATGGCTTATAAAGCCTAAAATGTTTACTAGCTAGCACTTTACAGAAAAAGTTTGCCGACCTTTGACCTAGAGTTTACGTTTTTATGTGATAAGCAGTTCTGAGAAGGGATGAGATTGCCATTATCAATCCAAGACTGATGATAATGCTTGTGGCTATATGAGTAGGATTCTCCAAGCATCTTCACATTCATTCATTCAGTAAACATTTATTGAGCATCTACAAAGTGCGGGACACTCTGAGCTCAGTTGAAATGCAGTGCAATACATTCTACGGTGAAAAATAGGATTCCAAAATATGATAGCTTCTCTCTCTGCTTCTAGGCTACATGAGGGCAGGGTTTGGTTCTGTTTTTGCTCATTACTGTGGGTTCAGCCTAGAAGGCAGTAGGGGGTCACTAAAAATTTGATGAATAAAATAATGATCAATTAATGTGGTAGAGGCAAGCATAGGATGCCGGGGAAACACACCTAACCCAAACTCTGATGGAATGAGGTCAAGTTATGAAGTGGAAGAAGTGGAAGAAGTGAAGGAAAAAAGGCAGCAAGTCGGGGAGGGAGGGGAGCAATGAAGGAGTTGTAGTAGTTCACTGGACCGATCTTGGACAAGGTCTGTCTTTGTGGGACTGGACAGAAAGAGAGCTATGATCCTGAGCAGTATTTGGTGAAAGATTTCATGTGATAATATAACACAGAAAAATCTATTCAGTTCCCAAATCAAAAAACCTCCAGAAGCTTCCTGCTACCTACAGTATAAAATCAAGATTACTAGGTTAGACCTTCAAGTCCTCTGTAATTTGTTCTCTGCTGGCTTAATCTTTTTTTTTCTTTTTTATAAATTTATTTATTTATTTTTGGCTATGTTAGGTCTTCGGTGCTGTGTGCAGGCTTTCTCTAGTTGCGGTGAGCTGGGGCTACTCTTTGTTGTGGTGCGTGGGCTTCTCATTGTCGTGGCTTCTCGTTGCAGAGCACAGGCTCTAGGCGTGCAGGCTTCAGTAGTTGTGTCACGTGGGCTCAGTAGTTGTGGCTTGCAGGCTCAGTAGTTGTGGTGCACGGGCTTAGTTGCTCCACGGCATGTGGGATCTTCCCGGGCCAGGGCTCGAACCCGTGTCCCTTGCATTGACAGGCAGATTCTTAACCACTGAGCCATCAGGGAAGCCCCTGGTTTAATCTTACTGCCCTTAATTCCTTACCTCAGTTCCTACCCTCTAGTTTTATGCTTTCTGATTATGCTTTATTCAGTCTTAATTTTGTGACTTGTAAAAAGACATATCCCTGCTTGGAATGCTCTTCTCTCTCTCTCTCTCTCTCTCTCTCTCTCTCTCTCCCCTACTCATTATATAAGACCCAGTGCACAGGACTTCCTTGGTGGTGCAGTGGTTAAGAACCTGCCTGCCAATGCAGGGGAAATGGGTTCAAGCCCTGGTCCGGGAAGATCCCACATGCCACGGAAAAACTAAGCCCATGTACCACAACTATTGAGCCTGTGCTCCACAGCCTGCGAGCCACAACTACTGAGCCCATGTTTCACAACTACTGAAGCCTGGGTGCCTAGAGCCTGTGCTCTGCAACAAGAGAAGCCACCGCAAGGAGAAGCCTGCGCACTGCAATGGAGAACTAGAGAAAGTCCGCACTCAGCAACGAAGACCCAACGCAGCCAAAAAAAAAAAAAAAGATCCAATGCACCTAGACTCTTTCTTTTTCTCTTTTTTGCTGCACCTCGCACGGCATGCAGGATCTTAGTTCCCTGACCAGGGATCGAATCCATGCCCCCTGCAGTGGAAACTTGGAGTCTTAGCCACTGGAGTGCCAGGGAAGTCCTGCACCTTGACGCTTTCGACAGATTTTTCCCATCTACCCCAATCCTCACTGATCTCTTCTCTGGATCCCATCACATGTTAACATTCACCTCTCATTTTTAGACACTAAATCAGTACTGCCTTGGACTGTTTTGAGCTGTTTCATGGGTTAATGCTTTACACCCACCATTAGAATAAACGTTCCGGAAAAAGGGATCATAAGACATTTCCCGAATATCCTCTTATTGCCCAACAATACTTTATGTACACTTAATATTTGAGTAGACACTTAAATACTTATTGAGTAAATAAATGAATGAGTCAGATGAATAAAAAGTTATGAGGTTAGAAATGCTTCTAAAAAAGGAAGTCAAAGAATGGAAAATAATTAGAGGAGATGCTAATAAGACAAGGAAAATAAATAGTACTTTGTGGTTTGAGGTATTCTCAAGAAGTACAGGTTTTGATAGAGACAATATTTAAGTTTACTTTAAAACATTATGGAAATTCAGATGTGGAGAAATGAGTTGATATACTTCTCAGTTTAAGGAAATTTATCATCATTGATAAGATCTTGCTCTTTTTTTAAAAAAATCTATTTATTTATTGTGTTCCTCTTTATCTCCTTTCCTATTGTCATTACTGTCACAGCAGCCATTCTAATTTGGTTAATGTATGTTCTCTTTTTGTATCAGTTTTTGTAAAATGTGTATTGTTTTTTTGTTTTTTAGCATGTGTTTAAAACATTTATATATGCTGTAATGCGTTATGGATCTCAATTTGGGTTCTTACCTTTTTCACTAAGCGTTCAGGTTTTAAAGATCTATGCATATTGCTATAGATCTGTTGTTTCTAATTGCTACATAAGACGTCATGATGTGAATTCACCACGTTTCACCTATTTACATCTCCAGTGATGGAAACCAATAGCACAATCTCATATTGTTTCTTCATACATCTAACCTGAGAGTTTACTTGGGATGTATCTCCTGGAATGGCATTGCTGGATCACAGGATATGCATCTATTTAATTTGACTAAGAAGTACCAGATTTCACTGCAAAATGGTGGCATTAGTTTATGCACACATTCCCTCTTCCCCACCCGCCCCCCCATAAAGTCTCTTTCACTTAAAAAAAAAAGTCTGCCTGTAAGAACCTTTCCAGGGGACTTCCCAGGTGGCACAGTGATTAAGAATCCACCTGCCAATGCAAGGGACACGGGTTCAAGCCCTGGTCAGGGAACTAAGATCTTACATGCTGGGGAGCAACTAAGCCCATGAGCCACAACTACTGAGCCCGCATGCCACAAGTACTGAAGCCCACGTGCCTAAAGCCCGTGGTCTGCAACAAGAGAAGCCACTCCAATGAGAAGCCCACACACTGCAACAAAGAGTAGCCCCTGCTTGCTGCAGCTAGAGAAAGCCCGTGCACAGCAACAAAGACCCAACACAGCCAAAAATAAATAAATAAAATAAAAAAACAAAACAAAACCTTTCCAGGCTCTCTATCAGGGTTTCTATAAACTCCAACCCTATCAGCACTTAGTATTACCCAGTTTTCTAATTTTTGCTAGACTAACAGGGTTAAAATTGATATTTCATTGTTGTTCTAATAGGTGTTCGATTGTTTACTAATGAGTTTCAAAATCTTCATGTTTATTTCACTTTCTTCTATAAATTGCCTGATTGTAAATATATTTTCTGCTTTTTACTAAGGGAATTCTTGTCTTTTGCTTGTTAATTTATTTCTTTAAACTTTTTCAGAATTTTTAAAATATAGTAGTTTTTTATTAAATTTATTTTTATTTTATTTTTGGCTGCGTCGGGTCTTAGTTGTGGCACGAGGGCTCTTCGTTGCGGGGCGCAGGCTTCTCTCTAGTTGTGGTACGGGCTCCAGAGAGCGTGGGCTCTGTAGTTTGTGGCGTGCGGGCTCTCTAGTTGAGGCACACAAGCTCAGTAGTGTGGCACGTGGGCTTAGTTGCCCCATGGCATGTGGGATCTTAGTTCCCCGACCAGGGATTGAACCCGCGTCGCCTTCATTGGAAGGCGGATTCTTTACCACTGGACCACCAGGGAAGTCCCTGCTTGTTAATTTATAATTAAATGTTTATTAAATCATTTTTAAACCAAGAAACTTAGCTGAAGTTGTAACATTGAATTACTTTGTGCCAAATGCCTCTTACTTTATTATCATTAAACATTATTTCTGATTTTTAGAGGATAGCAGTGTCTGTATATTTTTTGACCCTCCTAAACCCCCACATATAAAGTATATGGCAAAACAAAAAACCCATGAACAAAATTTACAACAGAACTAAATAGACTTCAGTTTCTAGTCCGGCATGTAAGGAGATTAGAATTTTTCTCTCCCAATGCCACAACAAGAAAAAAGCTGAACAAACTGAAACCCAACAACTCTTCTTTGAAGAAATGTTGATAGAAACTTCTAAAACTGAAATGCAAAGAGAATGAAAAAGACAGAACAGATATTCAATTTTGTGGGACAATTAGAAAATGTGTAACATACGTGCAATGGGAATACCAGAAGGAGAAGAAAGGGAGGAGCACAGAAATATTTGAAGAAAAAATGACTAGGAATTTCCCAAAATTAATGATAAACACCAAACCACAGATCCAGAACCTCAGAGAACACCAAGAAGAATAAATACAAAACTAAATGACAACTCTAGGAACCCCTAAGTACAACCAGGTAGAGAGAAATCATCAGCAACCAGATTGTGTATGTTATTATCATCTATGTGGGAGATAGCAGACAGAAGCAATGGAGTGGCAGATGGACTGAGAACAGGAGAAACTCAAAGGAACCAACAGGTAATCACTGAAAAGTTCAGTGGGCACTTTGAGAACATCAGCTGACGCTACTCAGTGTCACTACTCGGACACTACTACCAGTGAGTGAGGGCAGGTGGCCTTGTGATAAAGCATAAAGGACTAGTGAGTCCACCCCTATCAACTCTTGAAATGGACCGACCCTCTAGGTTTTCTTCCCAGAAGAGCTCAAACAGGGGAAAACCTGCTGGGAGTGAAAACAAAATTGAGCAAGAGGGGAAAACAGAGGAAGAGGAAAGAGAAGGTCCAGGTACAAGTGGGAGATGGAGTAGAGCCAGGAAACCTCAGAAAGTGAGACACCATATTTCTGCACACTACATGAAAACCTATAAAAGAGGGAGCTCTGTGAAGACAAAAACAAAAACAAAAAAACCCCAAATATCCTGAACTTCCTCTCCTTCTAAAATCTCAGGAGACTTAATTTTACATAAAATGAGTAACAGAAAAGTATTCAAGTATTCAAGTCTCACACAAAATTACTATATGCAAAAAAAGAGAATAAGGATCAGAGTAATATCCTTATAGAAAATGAAAGCATTTAATCAGAAAAACATGATTAAAATAATGTAATCATGTGAACATGATTAAAAATAATATAATGATTTAAAACTATAACTATCTCAAAACAAATTAATAGACAATAGGGCAATGATAAAAGACATGAATGAGCAATATGAAACAGAAATAGAAAAATTCAGAAATCAGGTGACAGAACTCAAGAAAGAATTAGAATAAAAGAAAAAAAAATTAATGACTAAACTAGAAGAGGCAAAAGAGTAAATAAACACAGCAAATGATACCTTAATAAAAATGGAATAATAATGGGAAATTTTAAAAAAAATAGAAAAAGGAGAAGAAAAAGGGGGAAAAGTATTTGAGAAAAACCCATAAGTATTGAAGATAGGCAAAGATGTTTCAACATGTGGGTCATAGGAGTCCCTGAAGAAGAAAACCTAAGAGAACAGAGCAAATAGTAAAAGGTATAATTTTTATAAGATTTCCCGAAATAAAAATATTTGAAATAAGTATTGAAAGAGTACATTGAATATCTGAGAACACTGACTTAGAATAACTATGACCAAGTCATATTCTGGTAAAATTGCTGAAGTTTAAAGAACAAGGGCTTCCCTGGTGGCACAGTGGTTAAGAATCCGCCTGCCAATGCAGGGGACATGGGTTCAAGCCCTGGTCCAGGAAGATCCCACATGCTATGGAGCAACTAAGCCCATGCACCACAACTACTGACCCCGCACTCTAGAGCCCACATGCCACAACTACTGAAGCCCGTGTGCTTAGAGCCCGTGCTCTGCAACAAGAGAAGCCACCACAATGAGAAGCCCATGCACCACAAGGAAGAGTAGCCCCCGATCGCCATGACTAGAGAAAGCCCACGAGGAGCAATGAAGACCCAATGCAGCCAGAGATAAATAAATAAATAAATATTTTTAAAAAATTAAAAAAATAAAGAAAAAATTTTTTCATCTAGGAAAAAAAAATAGCATGTGATGTATAAGAGAAAGAAAATCATATTATCATCAGACGTTTTGACCACAGTAATCTATTCTGAAGGAACTTAAGTAACACATTTTAGATATTCAGTGAAAGAAAATGTGAACTGAGGCTTTTATATCCAACAAAATTGACCATCAAGTATGAAGGGCATAAACTGTTAGCAACATGCAAGGATTTAGAGAATATTGTTTTCCTGAGCTTTCCCTGAGTAATCTACTAAAGAACAACTTACCAACCAAAATGATATGAAAGACCCTATCATATCATTGTACTGGTGGTAGGCATCAAATATACTGTATGGTTAGTTCTAGAACTAACATGTGAATATTAAAAAAGTTTAATCATTAAAAATGATTACCTGATCATAGAATGTAGACATGGTACAAGTATTTAAAAAGGAGAAAAGTATGGTAGCATATGCAAAAGTTTTTCAAATGGTTTTCAGAAATCATAATGATTGGTTATAGTATTGGAGTTCTTTTCTGAGACTGTTTTAATGGATATTTAATTTTGTTGTATCTGTCTTTGAGGACTAAGATTCTTCATGTAGTTGAAAAGAATCAGATTTAATATAAAAGAACTTAAATAAAAATCTTTAATCCTGAATATGAATTGGAAATTTAAGTATGAACTCACTAGATACATATTTTATCTATTTACGGAAAAGAGGTAGAAATAATGACCAACCAAGCACCCATGGCACCCAGACTGTGGTCTTTTTCAAGACCATTCTGAATAAAATGAACCAGGACTTCTTGGAGAAATAGCTAATTTTTTTTTTTTTTCCAGTACGTGGGCCTCTCACTGTTGTGGCCTCTCCCGCCGCAGAGCACAGGCTCCGGATACGCAGGCTCAGCGGCCACGGACTCTAGATTTCTTTTTTTTTTTTTTTTTTTTTTTCTTTTTTTGTTTTTTGCGGTATGCAGGCCTCTCACTGTTGTGGCCTCTCCCGTCGCGGAGCACAGGCTCCAGACGCGCAGGCTCAGCGGCCATGGCGCACGGGCCCAGCCGCTCCGCGGCATGTGGGATCTTCCCGGACCGGGTCACGAACCCGTGTCCCCTGCATCGGCAGGCGGACTCTCAACCACTGCGCCACCAGGGAAGCCCTCTAGATTTCTTTTGATTTCCATTTGCATGGAATATGTTTTTCCATCCCCTCACTTTCAGTCTGTATGTGTCCCTGGGTCTGTAGTGGGTCTCTTGTAGACAGCATCTATACGAGTCTTGTTTATGTATCCATTCAGCTAGTCTATGTCTTTTGGTTGGAGCATTTAATCCATTTACATTTAAGGTAGTTATCGCTATGTATGTTCCTATTACCATATTCTTAATTGTTTTGGGTTTGTCATTGTAGGTCTTTTCTTTCTCTTGTGTTTCGTGCCTAGAGAAGTTCCTTTAGCATTTGTTGTAAAGCTGGTTTGGTGGTGCTGAATTCTGTTAGCTCTTGCTTATCTGTAAATGTTTTAATTTCGCCCGTCAAATCTGAATGAGATCCTTGCTGGGTAGAGTAATCTTGGTTGTAGGTTTTTCCCTTTCATCACTTTAAATATGTCCTGCCACTCCCTTCTGGCTTGCAGAGTTTCTGCTGAAAGATCAGCTGTTAACCTTATGAGGATTCTTTTGTATGTTATTTGTTGTTTTTCCCTTGTTGCTTTTAATATTTTTTCTTTGTATTTAATTTTTGATAGTTTGATTAATATGTGTCTTGGCATATTTCTCCTTGGATTTATCCTGTATGGGACTCTGCACTTCCTGGACTTGATTAACTATTTCCTTTCCCATATTAGGGAAGTTTCAACTATAATCTCTTCAAATATTTTCTCAGTCCCTTTCTTTTTCTCTTCCTCTTCTGGGACTCCTATAATTTGAATGTTGGTGCATTTAATGTTGTCCCTGAGATCTCTGAGAGTGTCCTCAGTTCTTTTCATTCTTTTTTCTTTATTCTGCTCTGTGGTAGTTATTTCCACTATTTTATCTTCCAGGTCACTTATCCGTTCTTCTGCCTCAGTTATTCTGCTATTGACTCCTTCTAGAGAATTTTTAATTTCATTTATTGTGTTGTTCATCACTGTTTGCTGTCTAGGTCCTTGTTAAACGTTTCTTGTATTTTCTCCATTTTATTTCCAAGATTTTGGATCCTCTTTACTATCATTTCTCTGAATGCTTTTTCAGGTAGACTGCCTGTTTCCTCTTCATTTCTTTGGTTTGGTCGGTTGTTACCTTGCTCCTTCACCTGCTGTGTTTTTCTCTGTCTTCTCATTTTGCTTAACTTACTGTGTTTGGGGTCACCTTTTTGCAGGCTGTAGGTTTGTAGTTCCCATTGTTTTTGGTGTCTGCCCCCGCCCCCCGCCAGTGGGTAAGGTTGGGTCAGTTGGTTGTGTAGGCTTCCTGGTGGAGGGGACTGGTGCCCATGTTCTGGTGGATCAGGCTGGATCTTGTCTTTCTGGTGGGCAGGACCACGTCCAGTGGTGTGTTTTGGGGTGTCTGTGATCTTATTATGCTTTTAGGCAGCGTCTCTGCTAATGGGTGGGGTTGTGTTCCTGTCTTACTAGTGTTTGGCATAGGGTATCCAGCACTATAGCTTGCCGGTCATTGAGTGGAGCTGGGGCTTAGTGTTGAGATGGACATCTCTGGGAGAGCTTTCACCGTTTGATATTACATGGAGCTGGGAGGTCTCTGGGAGACCAGTGTCCTGAACTCGGCTCTCCGACGTCAGAGGCACAGGCCTGACACCCACCTGGAGCACCAAGACCCTGTCAGCCACACGGCTCAGAAGAAAAGGAAGAAAAAAAGAAGGAAAGAAAAAAATAAGATAAAGTTATTAAAATAAAAAAATACAAATAAATTATTAAAAATTAAAATGTAATAAGAAGAAGAAAAAAAGAAAGAAAGAAAGAAAGAAGAGAGCAACCAAACCAAAAAACAAATCCACCAATGATAGCAAGTGCTAAAAAGTATACTAAAAGAAAAAAAAAATGGACAGAACCCTCGGACAGATGGTAAAAACAAAGCTATACAGACAAAATCACACAAAGAAGCATACACATACACACTCACAGAAAGAGAAAAAGGAAAAAAAAAATATATGTCTCTCTCGCACGCTCTCTCTCTCTCTCTCTCTCTCTATATATATATATATATAAAAAGAAGGAAGAGAGCAACCAAATCAATAAATCTACTAATGATTATTAAGTCCAAATACTAAAGTAAGATAAACATAAAACCAGAAACAAATTAGATGCAGAAAGCTAACCCGAAGTCTGCAGTTGCTCCCAATGTCCACTGCCTCAGTTTTGTGGTGATTCGTTGTCTATTCAGGTATTCCACAGATGCAGGGTACATCAGGTTGATTGTGGAGATTTAATCCACTGCTCTTGCGGCTGCTGGGAGAGATTTCCCTTTCTCTTCTTTGTTTGCACAGCTCCTCCTATTCAGCTTTGTATCTGGCCCCACCTCTGCGTGTAGGTCGCCTTAGGGCGTCTGTTCTTTGCCCAGAGGATGGGGTTAAAGGAGCAGCTGATTAGGGGGCTCTGGCTCACTCAGGCCGAGGGAAGGGAGGGGTATGGAATGTGGGGTGAGCCTGCGGTGGCAGAGTCCAGTGTGAGGTTGCACCAGCCTGAGGCATGCTATGTGTTCTCCCGGGGAAGTTGTCCCTGGATCATGGGGCCCTGGCAGTGGCGGGCTGCACAGGCTCCCAGGAGGGGAGGTGTGGATAGTGACCTCTGCTTGCACACAGGCTTCTTGGTGGCTGCAGCAGCAGCCTTAGCGTCTCATACCCGTCTCTGGTGTCTGTGCTGATAGCCATGGCTCGTGCTCGTCTCTGGAGCTCCTTTAGGTTGTGCTCTGACCCCCTTCTCGTCGTGCACCCCGAAACAATGGTGTTTTGCCTCTTAGGCAGGTCCAGAGTTTTCCCTGGACTCCCTCCCGGCTAGCTGTGGCTCACTAGACCCCCTCAGTCTGTGTTCACCCAGCCAACCCCAGTCTTCTCCCTGGGGTCTGACCTCCGAAGCCCGAGCCTCAGCTCCCAGCCCCTACTCGCCCCAGCGGGTGAGCAAACAAGCTGGTGAGTGCTGGTCGGCACTGATCCTTTGTGCGGGAATCTCTCTGCTTTGCCCTCTGCACCCCTGTTGTTACGCTCTCCTCTGCGGCTCCGAAGCTTCCCCCCTCCGCCACCCCCTGTCTCCATCAGTTAAGGGGCTCCCTAGTGTGTGGAAACTTCACAGCTCCCTCCCAGAGGTGCAGGTCCTGTCCCTATTCTTTTGTCTCTGTTTGTGCTTTTTTCTTTTGCCCTACCCACCTGGGGAGTTTCTTAACTTTTGGGAAGTCTGAGGTCTTCTGCCAGCGTTCAGTAGGTGCTCTGTAGGAGTTGTTCCACATGTAGATGTATTTCTGATGTATTTGTGGGGAGGAAGGTGATCTCCACTTCTTACTCTTTTGCCATCTTGAAGGTCTCCTCTCACTGGCCTATTTAAAAAAAATTTAACATGGCTACCAAGAGGGTAAGGGGAGGTGGGATGAATTGGGAAATTGGGATTGACATATTTACACTTTTGATACTATGTATAAAATAGATAACTAATGAGAATCTCCTGTATAGCACAGGGAACTCTACTCAATGCTCTCTCTCACTTTAAATCAAAAGCCAGAAATGATTAAGCTTAGTGAAGAAGGTATGTCAAAAGCCATAGGCAGAAAGCTAGGCCTCTTGCGCTAAACAGTTAACCAAGTTGTGAATGCAAAGGAAAAGTTCTTAAAGGAAATTAAAAGTGCCACTTCAGTGAACACACAAATGATAAGAAAGTGAAACAGCCTTATTACTGATATGGAGAAAGTTTGAGTGATCAGGATAGAAGAGCAAACCAGCCACAAAATTCCCTTAATTCAAAGCAAGGCCCTAACTGTCTTGAATTCTAGGAAGGCTGAGAGAGATGAGGAAGCTGCAGAAGAAAAGGCTGAAGCTAGCAGAGGCTGGTTCATGAGGTTTAAGGAAAGAAGCCACCTCCATAACATAAAAGTAGAAGATAAAGCAGCAAGGTGATGTACAAGCTGCAGCAAGTTATCCAGAAGATTTAGTTAAGATAATTCATGAAGGTAGCTACACTAAACAAGAGATTTTCAGTGTAGACAAAACAGACTTCTGTTGGAAGAAGATGCCATCTAGGACTTTTAAAACTAGAGAAATCAATGCCTGGCTTCAAGTCTTCAAAGGACAGGGTGACTCTCTTGTTTGGGGCTTATGTAGCTGGTGACTTTAAGTTGAATATTTTAAAGCCGCTGTGGAGACCTATTGCTCAGAAAGGAAAGATTCCTTTCAAAATGTTACTGCCCATTGACAATGTACCTGGTCACCGAAGAGCTCTGATGGAGGTGTACAATGAGATTAATGTTGTTTTCATGCCTGTTAACACAACATTCATACTGCAGCCCATGGATCAAGGAGTCATTTTGACTTTCAAGTCTTATTATTGAAGAAATATACTTCATGAGGCTATAGCTCCCATAGATAGTGATTCCTCTGATGGAGGGCAGAGTAAATTGAAAACCTCTGGAAAGGATTCACCATTCTAGATGCCATTAAGAACATTTGTGATTCATGGGAAGAGGTCAAAATATCAACATTAACAGGAATTTGAAAGAAGTGATTCTGACCCTCATTGATGATTTTGAGAGGTTCAGGACTTCAGTGGAGGAAGTAACTGTAGGTGTGGTGGAAATAGCAAGAGACCTAGAATTAGAAGTGGAGCCTGAAGATGTGACTGAATTGCTGCAATCTCATGATAAAACTTTAAAGAATGAGTTACATCTTATGGATGAGCAAAGAAATTGGTTTCTTGAGATGGACTCTACTCCTGGTGAAGGTGCTGTGAAGATTGTTGAAATGACAACAAAGGATTTAGAATATTACATAAACTTAGTTGATAAAGCAGCAGCAGGGTTTGAGAGGACTGACTTCAATTTTGAAAGAAGTTCTACTATGGTAAAATGCTACCAAAGATCAATGCATGCTAGAGAGAAATTGTTCATGAAAGGAAGTGTCAATCAACACAGCAACATTCATTGTTGTCTTATTTTAAGAAATGGGTTGGGTTGACCAAAGCTACCCCAATCTTCAGCAACCAACACCCTGATTAGTCAGCAGTCATCAACATCGAGGCAAGACCCTCCACCAGTAAAAGATTAGGGCTCGCTAAAGCCTTAGATAATGGTTAGAAATTTTTAGCAATAAAGTATTTTAAAATTAAGATATGTACATTTTTTTAGACAATGCCATTGCACACTTAATAGACTGCAGTATAGTGTAAATATAACTTGTAGGTACTGGGAAACCAGAAAGCTCCTTTTGGAGCTTTATTGCAATATTCTCATTGCAATATTCTCGTTATTGTTGTGGTCTGGAACCCAACCTGCAATATCTCTGAGGTATGCCTGTAATTTATTGGTTACACAGACCAACCCTTGTCCAGTATGGGAGGGGACCATATAAAGGTGTGACTTCCAGAAGGCAGGGATCACTGGGGGCCATCCTGGACTCTGGCTCCCGCAATCTGAAACCCATTAGATATATATAAGTTCATGAGTTCACAGTAGAAAAAATTTAGAAAACTACACCTTACAAGAGACATAAAAGACCAATTTAGAAATTAAAAATGGGCAAGACTAACTATAGCAGCTAGGGATGCACACTTGATTGATAAAATTATAAAGAAGTGCAAGGGAAGTTATCAAAGCAGGATAGTGGAAGTAAATGATTACTCTAAAAGCCAAGATAGTAGTTACTTTTGGAAAGGGTGGGGACAGTCTGTGATTGAGATGGGGCACATGGAGAGGCTTCTGGGTGGCTGGCAAAGTTTTATTTTTTGACCTGGTGTCAAGGTAAATGAAAGTGTTTACCTTTTAATAATTTACTGAGACATTGTTTCATGTGGTTTTTCTCTACCTGTGTTTTATTTTACAATAAAAAGATAAAACAACATCTCTAAAGATAATACATCCATATGGTAAAATACTCAAAACAGTGGAAAATTTTTTATAGTGAAAAAATCAATCTTCCCAACTCATCTACTAGTAATTTTCTTCCCTAGAAGTAGCCGTTGTCACCTGCTTCTTGTGTATCTATCCAGAGAGATCTCATGTATATAAAATCACACACATACACGTATGTATGTGTATATGTATATATAAATATAAATGTGTATAAAATTTCCTCTCATTTAAAAGTATAAGTGGTAGAATTAGAATACCATGCACAACAGGGAATTATATTCAATATCCTACCTACAGTGGAATATAATCTGAAAAAAAAAATAACTGAATCACTTTGCTGTACACCTGAAACTAACACAATGTTGTAAATCAATTATACTTCAATTAAAAACGATCTTTCCTTTTACATTGCCATATTTTCTAAATTTCAAAATTGTGTGGCTTTTACTTTGATTATTATAAAAAGTTACTAAAATACAAAATAAACTTAAGAAAAAGAATACCATACACATATTCTGATCTTTGTTTATTTCACTAAATATTTTATTTTTGTGGATAATATATCTACAATCACATAGTGCCCTTAAACAACATGGGGGTTAGGTGTGCTGATTCCCCTCACAGTAGAAAATCACATATAACTTTTGACTCCTCAAAAACCTAACTGGAAGCCTTACCAGTAACATTAACACTCGGTTAAGACATATTTTGTATAAGTATTATATACTGTTTTCTTACAATAAAGTAAGCTAGATTAAAAAATGTTATTAAGAAAATCATAGAAAATACATTTACAGTACTATACTTAAGTTTATGTCCCCTGTTTACAAGGTGAGTTACTTGTCAGTACCTACATTAATATTGTATGTAATACAAAACACTGTAGATGTTATACATGTTACTAATACTAGACATCAAAAATGAAAAGATGATGTGAAAAAGAAATTTATATTTTTTAACAGATAAAACGATTCATGCTGTGATAACAAAGAAGCAGCAATGTGTTTGCTTTAATGGTAGCTTTGTGTAATCAATAAGATTGCTTCATGGTAGAGTAGCCTATATACTAATGAATAAATCATTATAAAATTTTTGTGGCATGTAGTATTACAGTCTTATTTATAACACAGTATTGGAAACATTATTACATTTTTAAAAAACCACTTACCTGTGATAACAGGCTGATATGCAGTTTCTCCAAGTACAGGAGGGACAGGCATCCTGTATAGTAATGTAATTCTTTGAAAGCTTATAAAACAGTAAGAAAACTAACACATTATTAATTTTATATTAAATGTCACTCACCTTATGCCTATGTAGGAATAGACTAGTATCTACATATTTTTTACTCATTCATGACATGCCTTTTTCTTAGTTTTTTCAATATTTTAGGCCACGCATTTCCTCTGCATATTTTTCCAAATTGTGAAAAATATTTTTTAAAATTCTATTGTATTTATTGAAAAATATCTGCGTATAAGTGAACCCACACTGTTCAAACCCATATTGTTCAATGGTCAACTGTATAAAGTCAGTTCCTATTTCTAGGCGACAACCCGTATATTTTAGCCTGTAAATAGCAGTTTAAATCAGAAGGTAACTTTTCTAAGAATATTCTCTATTAAGTCAGCAGATATGTTTCTAATTTCTCAATGTGGAGATACCATTCATATTGATTTTGAAGGTACACATGTTTCATAAAGTTTAATATTTACCTGTTTGGTTTTTTCACCCAACTTTTCAGCTTAAACAAACCTGTTCACCCTTTGATTCAGACAAGATTACCTAGGGAAGGGTGGATTCTGGAGTTAGCGAAGTGCTTCTTCAGCATTTCCTTCAATGAACTCACAGAGATTTTATGGCGAGTGTTAAAACAACGCACCTGTGACTAACCTTTGTGCTTCTCAGCTGATAACTGCCTGTTTACGGTGATAACCAAGATTAAAGGAGACAGAGGTACAGGCTTCTACAGCCTTTAAACTCTAATCTTGGACTAGCAAATGTTTCCTGGGCACCAAACTATATTGTTTAAAAAAGAAAAACTTCGTCAAGTGTTTTAACTATTTTTTTTCCTTTAGTATTTCTTGCTTTTTCAGTTGTTTAAGTAGTATTTGTTGAGTACCTACCATGCAATTAGCAGTGGGGTGCCCTGGGGGTATCAAGGAAGGAAGTACAAAGAAAGAGCTTACAGTCTTGTGGAGATTCACCATATATATACATATGAACCAGCTAGTGAACAAGATGTATTATATATATTATATCTTGTGTGTTTATCTCAATGTATGTAAACATATATAAACATATGCAGTACAATGTAAATATACACGTATGCTAAGTGATGTGGCACAGATAATTAGAAAGTGGGCAAGATGCAGTATGAAAATTACGTGAAGGGACAATAAGCCAAAGCAGTTGGAAGGTGATGTGAATCCAATTGTCAGGCAAGGTTGTGTGCTGAGCAAGCTCTGGAGCTAAGTTTTCCTTTTGAAATAATTATAGACGCACAGGAAGTAGCAAAAATAGTACAAAGAGGTCCCAGGTACCACCCCCCCAGGTTCTCCCAATAGTAACGTCTTATATAACTTGAGTACAATACCCAAACCGGCATACCGACATTGAGACAACCTACAGCTCTTTTCCACATTTCACCAGTTTTACATGCACACATTTCCATGGAGCTGAGTTTTGATAAATGAGTTCAATAGACAAGAGGAATGAGAAAAGAAAACTAGAGATAAACAAAGCCTCACAGGGCAGTTACTTTGAAGAACTGTCCTCTTTCTTGTTCTTCCAACTCTTAGGCATCCCCTATGCAAATTAACCACACTGCTTTCCTCACTGGAGGTTGGCTTGTTACCTACTCTTCACAAATGTTACCCAAGCACTTACTCCTGTTCTCTCTCTCTCTCTTTTTTTTTTTTTTGTGGTACGCGGGCCTCTCACTGTTGTGTCCTCTCCCGTTGCGGAGCACAGGCTCCGGACGCGCAGGCTCAGCGGCCGTGGCTCACGGGCCCAGCTGCTCCGCGGCATGTGGGATCTTCCCAGACTGGGGCAGGAACCCGCGGCCCCTGCATCGGCAGGCGGACTCTCAACCACTGCGCCACCAGGGAAGCCCTCCCTCTCTTTTTTTTAATTGAAGTATAGTTGATTTACAATGTTGTGTTAATTACTGCTGAACAACAAAATGATTCAGTTATACATATATATATATATATATACACATGCTCTTTTTAAAAAATATTCTTTTCCATTATGGTTTATCATAGGATATTGAATATTCTTCTCTGTGCTATACAGTAGGACCATGTTGTTTATCCATTCTATATATAAAAGCTTAAGTCTGCTACCCACAACCTCCCACTCCATCCCTCCACCAACCCTCTCCCCTGGCAGCCAGCAGTCTGTTCTCTATGCCTGTGATTCTGTTTCATAGATAGGTTCATTTGTGTTATATTTTAGAGTCTACATATAAGTGATATCATATGGTTTGTCTTTCTCTTTCTGACTTACTTCACTTAGTATGATAATCTCTGGTTGCATCCATGTTGCTGCAAATGGCATTATTTCGCTCTTTTTATGGCTGAGTAGTATTCCATTGTGTATATTTACCACATCTTCTTTATCCATTCATCTGTCACTCCTGTTCTCTTATTCCAGTGATCCAAACATAGGCAGTCTCCCTCCTAGAAACCATTTGTTTTCTGTGAACTAGTTTGTAAATAAGTAGTTGGAACCCAGAACAGGTTTTCTCATGGAAACAGAGGTACATAGATTATGGGTTCCCTGGCCTATCTCTGGGCCACATAACTCAAAATATAACTAATCTCTTTACAGAACAATACTGATCATTGCTGTACATCGTGGTAGTGGTTGGGTTTCTGAGAGTTAGGGAGGAGGATTCTCTGCTATGTCAGATGGGCTTCTATCTTAATAGGAGTCCTCTTGCTACAAACTCCCACTGCATACAATGGGTAATATTAAAGGAAAAGCCCCTTTTTTGTACTTTTAATCACACAAAATAAAATCTTTCCTAATTCAAGTATTCACCCACTTAACTATCAGTTCTGTAAGAGGTGACAGAGGAAGTGCAGACAAAGGAGCTGTTAGGAGAGCTAGGCAGAGAAATACTGAAAAGAGAGCTCCTTAAAGGAAATACACCAGAATAATACAGTGATTGTCTCTGAGAGGTGGAATTACCAGTGATTCATTCTTCATATTTTCTCTCTTTCTCTCTCTCCCTCTCCCTCATCCTCACTCTCTCTGTTTCTTTTGTATCTTTCTGAATTTTCCAAATTCTCTACAACTGGGATGCATTGCTTTTATGACCACAAAAATTAGAGTGCTCTGGAATGAAAGAGGTGCATGCAGGTTTTTCAAGCAGTTCCCAATATGGTTGGCAGGAGAGGAGGTAGAATATGGAGCAATGTGCTCCACAAGGCAGAAGCAAGGTGGTTTCCAAGTACAGTAACAGGTACCTGGAAAGGTAGGAACCTTCTGAGTGGGCACAGGCATGTACACAATTCAGAACTTTACAGAGGAGAGGTTTACTCTGGGAATGCACAGATGCTATCCTTTCCTTGGTTCCTGCAATGAAATACAAAGCTACCATTGACACCTTTGGGCAGGGTCCTGCCAGAGTCAAGAAAGGAGCCTGATGGCTACTGAGCCATAAGTCCTTTAAGCCCTGGGTTTACATCACCATTCTGGAATAAGTTATACTGAAAACCATGCATGTTAAGGCATGTTCACAGATCATTTTCCATTTCTGCCCAGAGCGTCAAACAGCAGTGTTTAGGCTTCTTAGGTCCTCTCTATGCTGTCCTAGATGGGACTTTAAGTCTATAGATACTTATAAATACTTATGCCATGCCCTTTAAATACGGTCTACAAACCCACATGAAATATTTGTCTTCTAATCTCTCCTTATCTCAGTGATGATTGCATTACTTGCAGTAATCATCTTCTTTTGTAGTTTTTGATTTCCATTATGCTATTACAACTTTGTAGAATATTTATGGGAGCATGATACTAATACATGTGCAATATATTTGATTTCTCCCTGTAGATACAATCATGCTGGCCTAAGCATACTAATGCCATAAAAAGCTAAAATGCTTCAACTTGCTTATTCTTAATGCTTTAAAAAAAATTAGAATTCCTCAGTCCCATAAAACAGAGATAATTAGCAATTTGCATCTATTTCTTGATAACTTTGAGAGGTTAATTTGGAACAAATATGATATTTTAGTAAAGGTAAAGTTCCTACTTCAATTTAATGTTTTTGTATAAACATTTCTTGCATGCTGGACCATGTCAATGCTAAGTGAAGCAAAAGTGAGAAAGAAGCAGTTCCTATCTTTACAGGGTGTAAAATCTAGTCAAAACAAAACAAAAATTGATGAAAGCTTTTAAATGAATATCCCTTTTGTCATTGTACCAAAGGAGGTCTGTAATAATCAGAGATACTAAAGTGATTAGAAAGAACCTCCTGGCTGAATGGAAGTGGGGTGTAGGAAGGATGTGGGTGGCATGAGAGGTAGGATGACTATATAAACCAGGGCACTTTTGAGAATAAAAGAGGTGCTACTAATATTTATGTTTATGCAAGAGGCACAATCTTAATCTATCTCAGGCCAACAGGGAGTCATGATGCCCTTCGTTAAAAAAATGGATTTAGGGGCTTCCCTGGTGGCGCAGTGGTTGAGAGTCCGCCTGCCGATGCAGGGGACATGGGTTTGTGCCCCGGTCCGGGAGGACCCCACATGCAGCGGAGTGGCTGGGCCCATGAGCCACGGCCACTGAGCCTGCGCATCCCGAGCCTGTGCTCCGCAACGGGAGAGGCCACAACGATGAGAGGCCCGTGTACCGCAAAAAAAAAAAAAAAAAAAAAAAAAAGGATTTAGGAGAACTTCCATGAATATAAATGGTAGGGAAGTGTATTAGTTTGCGAGGGCTGCCACAAAGGGATGGCTTAAACAATGGAAATTTTATTGTCTTGCAGTTTTGGAAGTTAGAAGTCCAAAATCAAGGTGTCAGCAGGGTCAGTTCTTTCTGAAGACTATGAGGGAAAGATCTGTTCCAGACTTCTCTCCGTGGCTGAAGAAGGTTGTCTTTTTCCTGTATCTTCACATCATCTCTCCTCTCTGCATGTCTCTATGTCCAAATTTCCCCTTTTTATAAGGACACTAGTCATATTGGCTTAGAGTCCATCCTAATGACCTCATTTATCTTGATTGCCTCCGTAAAGACCATATCTCCAGATAAGGTCACATTCTGAAGTACTGGGGATTAGTACACTAATATATCTTTGTTTGGTGGGGGGCATGATTTAACTAATAACAGGAAGGATGGTAGAAACTTGACAATAGCACCACAATAGAAGGGATGTTACATCTGGATGGCTAGTGGGCACTGTCTTCTTAGTATACATCATGATCAGGAGGCAATTCTGTTATAGGCTTTAATAAGGTAAGATGGGTGGGGAGAATAAACAGAATGGAGGATGATTAGAGAAATAGAAACTTTTATTTTGGGGAATTATTAGTGTTCCACAATTCCTCTTTCCATTGGGCAATAAAGACTGGACACTGGTGGCAGAGGATGTTCAAGTGGCAGTTGACTAGAGCATGTGGAGCTATGGGATGCCATGTCTGGGAGGTGCCACAAATAGACTGGTCAATTTTTACCACATTAGTTGATAATTCTCTACTATGAGATCTGCCTTTACTTATGAAATTAAAGCTATTTTTTCCTTTCCCCATCTCCACAGGGATTTTGCGATTCACAGAATAATAAATGTGATGAATTCTGAGCTCTGTGGAGGAATGATCTTGAGTTAGTTCAAAGTGGTTATAGTGACAAAGGTTTTTGGCCTTTGGGCATGTTCGTGAAATTGCATATAAAACTGATCACTTATACTTTCAAAATATTGAATACCAGGCAGACAAAAAGTTAGGGAGAGAAATATACATTTTTTTTTGGCTTACATGTTAGTGGCTTAGATATAGGAACATTAGGTCTTTACATGCTTGCAAAATGCAATCTGTGTTCTTGTGTCACTACCGTGAAAGGTCAATGAGAAACTTCATACATTACGATGACACATAGATTCCGTGCTGAAATTCACATAGGATTGTTCTTATTCTTATGTTACGCTTTCTTCATTTATCTTGATCTTCATAAGTATAGATAAAATAGTGGTACACACATTTTCTTGGCAAAGAAGAAGTTGGCATATCACTGTTGTGTGTTCAGTTAAACAGCTGTAGCTAAAACAAGATTATCGTAGACTATGTGGTTAGGAAGCACCAGGCTTTAAAAAAAAAACAAAAAAGAAGCACCAGGTTAGTCAGTGTAATACACAAATCATAAAACATTAAAAGAAAATAAAAATAGCCTTGGTCCTTAACTTGTGGGCTCAAAGGGCCTGGGAAGTGAGTGAAATGCATGTTTTATTAAGTCAGGAAGAATAAATGATCAGTAAAAGTGTAATATTGGAATTTCAGACACACTAATCCTGTAAGTCATTCCAAGATATATAGGATTTTAATTTTAAATTAATTTAAAAATTATTTTCAATATAAGGTCTCATTACAGAATACTTGGAAAAATGAAAAGGAGTCATTTCTTCCTGATTTCTTTCTATATGGTCTTTGACATAGTTGTACTCATACAGTACATACAATGTTCTAGCTCCCTTTTTGGCTTTGCATACTCTTCATTGTTGGCATTTTTTAAGTTATACAATTGCCCATCTGATAACTTACTTAATTACTTCTCAAATAATAGACTTTAACAAATCCTTAAGGTATTATGTTATATAATTTTGATATAAATATCTTATTATGTAAATTTTCATCATATTAGGGTTTTTTGGGCAGGAGATGTGCTCTTTCTGGGTCATAGGGTTATGAGGCCTTTTATGACAGCACTTTGTTCTTAGGTCAGTAAGATAGTCTCCATTTTATCAGAGCCTAAAATTACTAAATAAATTTTGTGGTTGGATTGCAGCAATTCTGAATTTAATATCTAAGCATAATGACCTTGCCTTTTTTTTTAAAGATTTTTTAAAATATATATTTATTTATATTTATTTATTTATTTTATCTTTGGTTGCATTGGGTATTCATTGCTGCACGCGGATTTTCTCTAGTTGCAGCGAGTGGGGGCTACTCTTCGTTGTGGTATGCGGGCTTCTTGTTGCGGTGGCTTCACTTGTTGCAGAGCACGGGCTCTAGGTGCGCGGGCTTCAGTAGTTGCGGCACACGGACTCAGTAGTTGTGGCTCTAGAGCTCAGGCTCGGTAGTTGTGGCACGTGGGCTTAGTTGCTCTGCAGCGTGTGGGATCTTCCTGGCCCAGGGCTCGAACCCGTGTCCCCTGCATTGGCAGGAGAATTCTTAACCACTGTGCCACCAGGGAAGTCCGATGATGACCTTGTCTTAAAGAAGTTTGAATTATTATACCTTCAAGGATGTTACAGAAATGCTTGGGCATCTTTTTCTTTTAATTAAAATATTTTTTCTTTTAAAAAAAGTTTGTTTTGTCTGAGCATCTTTATCATCAAGTAAATTACATGCAGTTTGTTTAGAGAAAGATGTAATAGAAAGATCTCATCAGTAATGGAAGTGTGCAGATTGTTTTGCTATGCAGACATGCTACTACACTGAGAGTTGGAAAAAAATAAGACTTTGCCCAGGGTTTATAAATACTTTTACCAAAGTAACATTTAAAAAAAATTAAATAATCACAAAATAAAACCTCACTAGTAAATGAAAGTTGAAATTATTTTGGATAGGAACTCTGACAGGATGGAAACACCATGGGCCCTGGAGTCAGACAAACTGTCTTTGGAATTGCAGCTCTGTCACTCATTCAACCTCTGACTCTGGACAAGTTTTGGCTTTTCAGAAACTCAGATTGTATGAAATGGTGGTTAATAATGTATTAAATAAAAATAAGGCATATATCAAATTGCCTAGTGTACAGTGAGTGCCCATTTATTACTAATTAGTAATATTTCTTCCTTCCTTTATTCATGGCTCACACTGAAAATGTAAAGAATATTTCAGGAGGAAATATATAATTTAAAATACTTAAAAAGGGACTTCCCTGGTGGCGCAGTGGTTAAGAACCTGCCTGCCACTGCAGGGGACACGGGTTCAAGCCCTGGTGCGGGAAGATCCCACATTCCGCGGAGCAACAAAGCCCGTGCACCACAACTACTGAAAGCCTGCGTGCCTAGAACCCGTGCTCCGCAACAAGAGAAGCCACCGCAATGAGAAGCCCGCGCACCGCAATGAAGAGTAGCCCTCACTCACTGCAACTAGAGAAAACCCGTGTGCAGCAACAAAGACCCCAACACAGCCAAAAAATAAATAAAGTTAAATAAATAAATTAATTAAATAAACTACTTAAAAAGACTCTCATTTTAGTTCAAGGGACTCTATAAATGAGTTTTGCAACTTTCTGTGAGGCTGTACTATATTCATTTAAAAATAAAAAGTTGGACTTCCCCGGTTGTCCAGTGGTTAAGACTCCATGCTTCCACTGCAGGGTCATGGGTTCGATCCCCGGTGGGGGAAGTTCCGCATGCCACTCTGTGTGGCCAAAATAATCATAAATTTAAAAAAAATAAAAAGTTAAGAAAAATAAAAAAGACAGTATTAGATAAATGAGTCAGGCATGGAGGGTTCAATTAGTTGGTTCCTTCTGGTTAAGTCATTTATTTTTTCTGTCTCTCAGTTTCTCACCTGAAATGGAGAAACACAATTCCTAAGCTACTAGAGTACTTATTCCAAGGATGAACAATTGTGGTTCACATTTTAGGGAGAACATAATAGGTTGAATACTGTTTCCTTTCAAGTAATTTAATCAAGAGAAAAGGACTAAGGGTTAAAAATTTCTTACTAGTAGACATGTCTTGTTGAATAAATATATTCTTTTTTTTTTGCTTGCTCTGGGTCTTAGTTTCGGCAGGCGGGCTCCTTTAGTTGTGGCACACAGGCTCCTTAGTTGTGGCCTGTGAACTCTTAGTTGTGGCATGCATGTGGGATCTAGTTCCTTCACCAGAGATCGAACCCGGGCCCCCTGCATTGGGAGCACAGAGTCTCAACCACTGCGCCACCAGGGAAGTCCCAATAAATATATTCTTAATTCTGATATATACAAGTAATAAAAATCAAGTTCTGGGACTTTCCTGGTGGTCCGGTGGTTAAGAATCCAGGTCCCTATGCCTGGGTTTGGTCCCTTGTCAGGGAACTAGATCCTGCATGACGCAACTAAGAGTTCACATGCTGCGACTAAAAGAGCTGGCATGAGGCAACAAAGATCCAGCGTGCCACAACTAAGACCCGACACAGCCAAATAAATAATTAATAAAACGAAAACGAAAACAAAAAAGTTCTGATTCAGACAGTCATCCAACGAAATTTTTAATGAATGCTCATTATGTTCAAGGTGTGAGTACAGAAAACAATGGACTTTTACAGCCACACACATCTGTTTTCAAATTTTTGTTGGCTTCACACCTAATTAGCTGTGAGACTGGTGATATATATATATTCTTAACATCTTTATTTGAGTATAATTGCTTTACAATGGTGTGTTAGTTTCTGCTTTATAACAAAGTGAATCAGCTATACATATACATACATCCCCATATTGCCTCCCTCTTGCATCTCCCTCCCACCCTCCCTATTCCCACTCCTCTACCGAGCTGATCTCCCTGTGCTGTGCGGCTGCTTCCCACTAGCTATCTATTTTACATTTGATAGTGTATATATGTCCATGCCACTCTCTCACTTCATCTCAGCTTACCCTTCCCCCTCCCCGTGTCTTCAAGTCCATTCTCTACGTCTGCGTCTTTGTTCCTGTCCTGCCCCTAGGTTCTTCGGAACCATTTTTTTGGGGGGGGGGTTCCATATATACGTGTTAGCATACAGTATTTGTTTTTCTCTTTCTGACTTACTTCACTCTGTATGACAGACTCTAGGTCCATCCACCTCACTACAAATAATTCAATTTTGTTTCTTTTTATGGCTGAGTAATATTCCATTGTATATATGTGCCACATCTTCTTTATCCATTCATCTGTTGATGGACACTTAGGTTGCTTCCATGTCCTGGCTATTGTAAAAAGACCTGCTATGAACATTGTGTTACATGACTCTTTTTGAATTATGGTTTTCTCAGGGTATGTGTCCAGTAGTGGGATTGCTGGGTCATATGGTAGTTCTGTTTTTAGCTTTTTAAGGAAACTCCATACTGTTCTCCATAGTGGCTGTATCAATTTATATTCCCACCAACAGTGCAAGAGGGTTCCCTTTTCTCCACACCCTCTCTGGCATTTGTTGTTTGCAGATTTTTTGATGATGGCCATTCTGACTGGTGTGAGGTGATACCTCATTGTAGTTCTGATTTGCATTTCTCTAGTGATTAGTGATGTTGAGCATCCTTTCATGTGCTTGTTGGCAATCTGTATATCTTCTCTGGAGAAATGTCTATTTAGGTGTTCTGCCCATTTTTGGCTTGAGTGGTTTGTTTTTTTGATCTTGAGCTGCATGAGCTCCCTGTAAATTTTGGAGATTAATCCTTTGTCAGTTGCTTCATTTGCAAAAATGTTCTCCCATTCTGAGGGTTGTCTTTTCGTCTTGTTTATGGTTTCCTTTGCTGTGCAAAAGCTTTTAAGTTTCATTAGGTCCCATTTGTTTATTTTTGTTTTTATTTCCATTTCTCTAGGAGGTGGGTCAAAAAGGATCTTGCTGTGATGTATGTCATAGAGTGTTCTGCCTGTGTTTTCCTCTAAGAGTTTTATAGGGTCTGGCCTTACATTTAGGTCTTTAATCCATTTTGAGTTTATTTTTGTGTATGGTGTTAGGGAGTGTTCTAATTTCATTCTTTTACATGTAGCTGTGAGACTGGTGATATTCGCGACGAAGATTTCTGACCTTCAGTGAAACCTCACAGAGATTTCGTGCAGAAAAAAATGAGGAAAACAATGAGGAAAGAAACTGAGTTATCTATTGCGGCACAACACGTAACCACCAAATTTAGTGGCTTAAAATACCATCAGTTCATTATTTCTCATGATTCTGAGGGTTGGCTGGTCTCTCCAAGTGGTCTTTCTTCCAGGATGGTGTTCTCAGGGCAGCGTTACAACAGGGTGAAGGCTGAAGCTGCAGGGCCACTAGAGTCCTATGCTCAGGAACTTGAACCATGTTCACTTTGGCCACATTTTACTGGCCAGAAGTCCAGCTCAGATTAATGGTGTGAAGAAGAGACTGGGCCTCTACATGGGAGGTTATTGCAAAATCACCTTGCAAAGAGATATGCTGCTGGGATGAGAGGGTCAGTAAACCAGTTATAGTATCTGCTGTGCTTGTTTTCAGGAAGCTTCAAATGATGCCATCTATCAGCGTGCCTGGCATTTTTGTTACAGTCAGTCTTCATCTTCCTCCTTTCCTCTCTTTAAGAATCATTCAAAGTTGCATGTGAAGACACAGTTCTAAAGGAGGCTAGGATTGGTGTCAATGTTCGTAATACACACTTTCAAACAGCACCCATAGCTACCTGAAGCCATCAGCATAGGCTTGTGTAACAATCTTGTGTGATAAAACTCCCAGTTAAATTTGAATTTCAGATAAGCAACAAATAGTTTTTTAGTATAAGTATGTCTTCTCTTGTTAACAGTTTGGCATATATTCTTCTAGTACTTTCCTGTGAATAATCCAACTTACACATATAAATTAAAAAAAATAGAATCATACTTACTTTTACTAGTTGCTATTTTCCTTTTCCATATCTGTACATTTAGATCTAACTCATTCTTTTAAAAGCTGCATGGTGTTTTATGGTATGCACACACCACAGTTTATTTATTTAAGCACCTGCTAATTAATGGCTGTTTGGATTATTGGCAATCTTTCTTTATTACAAAGGGTGCTACTAGGTATATCCTTATATATATATATATCTTAGTGTATCTCTGAAGTATGAAGTTCTAGGACTGGAATTGTGATGGGAAAGGTTATGCCTTGAATCCAGATGGCTAAAATGTCTTCAAAAAGGATATCATTTTAAACTCTTACCAAAAGTATTTGAGGGTTCCTATTTCTCCCCTTGCCAACCCATGAGTATTTTAATCTTTGCTTATGTGACAGGATAAATGATCCATTTTCATTGCAAATTGGGAGCATACTCCCATAGAAGCACTGAATTAGAAAAACATTTATTCAGTAGGCATAAGGAAATATATTGCTACCTTTCAAAACGAAATTTGATTTGTAGCAGTTTAGGAGAATGAATGGATGGAATTCAAACTCAATACCTTGGGTTTGAATGGGAAGGTCTGAAAACAGAAATAGTCACACAGGAATGGATCGGAGGGCTGGATTTCATCCCTCCTTACTGGCAGTATACCTTTATCTTAAATTAATAACCCATAACTTTAAACTTCCCCCACTTGTGGAATGCCCTCTATGTTTATCATCCTTTCCATTACCTACTTTAGAATGCCACTGCATTTATTTTGTTTCCTTTATGCTTCTGAAAGTTGTGGTGGCCACCCACAGTGAAAACCATGAACACGAGATAATAATATACCATGATGCATTGGGCAAGAGTTTCCCATGGTACTCTTTCTTCTTGGTGCAAAGAAATAGAGTTATTTTTTCTGTTTTTTTTTATGCAGTTAGTAATTTCTTTTTTTTAATTTTATTTATTTTTGGCTGCATTGGGTTTTCGTTGCTGCAAGTGGGCTTTCTCTAGTTGCAGCGAGTGCGGCGAGTGGGGGCTACTCTTTGTTGTGGTGCATGGGATTCTCATTGCAATGGCTTCTCTTGTTGTGGAGCACGGGCTCTAGGTGCGGGGGCTTCAGTAGCTGTAGCACGCAGGCTCTAGAGTGCAGGCTCAGTAGTTGTGGCACACAGGCTTAGTTGCTCTGCGGCATATGGGATCTTTCCAGACCAGCGCTCGAACCCATGTCCTCTGCATTAGCAGGCGGATTCTTAACCACTGCACCACCAGGGAAGTCCCAGAAATAGAGTTATTTATTGCTCTGTTTTCTCCCCCAGGGCTGTCCACAGAGGCTGGGAAGTATTACTGTGCAACTCCCCTCAACAACCCTCAGCCCTATCCAAATAAATGAAAATGAACCAAAACCAAATCCAAGCTTCTAACGATTTTCTTTAGGAGAAGAGTGCATATATTAGAAACTATTCCTTAGTAGTCTCCGATAACTGGGACTCATCAAGATGTTCACATATAGGGAATTACCTGCTGGTACAGTGGTTAAGACTATGTGCTTTCACTGTGAGGGCATGGGTTCAATCCCTGGTCGGGGAACTAAGACCCTGCAAGCCATGCAACACAGCAAAAACCAAAAGCAAACAAAAAAGATCTTCACATATAAAAAAAATGTTCTCATACCATTTTTCTCTGCTGAAAAATCAGCTGTTTCCCTCCATTTTGAAATCATTAGGTTGACTTTAAAATAACTTTAGAGTAGTGTCTTAAAACCACGTTAGATCAGGAATAAAACATTTACAATGTTCAGGGTAAAAAATGAAGATCTGATAAAGAAGAAAACATAGGAGAAAAGAATGGGAAGAGGGAGAAAGGGATCAGGGAGGGCAAACAAGTGAGAATTTCTGTTTATGTTGATGAGTCTTACCAATGGTGCCCCAGGTACAGTTTCACTTTTGATTGTCCCTCCTCCCTCTATAAACTCGAACTCCTTGCAGACTGGACAATGCCGTATTCATCTTTGTTTTCCCAGCACCCAGCAGGATGCCTGACAAACAGTCTGTGTTCAGGAAATATTTGTTGACTTGAATTAAACCACACTAGACTACTAATGAACACCCTAAAATTTAAATTTCATTGCTAGCCGCTTGGCAAAGGTATATTTATGGCCAGGAGATTTTTTTACACAAGCTTTCAAGTTGTGTGAGACGCCTGTGAAAGATACAGATTCCTGGGCCCCACCCCAGACATTCTGATACAGATGGTCTAGGTGGGGTGGGGGCGGCTAGGGAATCTGCACGTTTAACAAATGCCTCAGGTGTTTCTGATACAGCCTGGGAACCAAAGGCAGCTTGCAAACTAGCACACCAGATACCTTAAGCCCTGGAATTGTCCTGATATTTTAGACTCTCTGCCTTGAAGCTTGATCTGAAAAGAATATATGACCATCCTAACATGTAAATTTACCAAAGAGTTTAAACTGGAAGATGGTAATTACAGTGCACCAACACTCCTAAGAATCTTGAGTTCCAAACGTCTAGTCTTCTTGGTGGGTCTGCAGATTTCTGAGAGTTCCCAGTCTCTAGTGCTGTGACAGACCTAACAGGGGAGATGTATGGAGAAACACCAATCAAGAGGTGCTTACTTGCCTTAGGGGGGCTTCTGAATCTGTTAACTGCTCACAGATCATTAACATTTTGAGGGAGCTGGGTCAAGGAGAATGAGATTCAATGGATTAATAGAAAAACAAACAACAACAAAATGTTAATACATATATGAGATGTTCAAGTTTTCTAACAAAGAAAAATGAAAACCACATAAAGAAATCAGGCTGAAAAAAGTGTCAGCAAATGTGAGCTCACTGGGCAGAAGTCCAGAATGGACTAAAAGGACAGGTGGTCCTAATTTGAAATCAGGGACGAATGGCTAGCATTGTTAATTACAACACTTGTAATAAGTGAGCATCACCTCTGCCAGCATACTGGGATTCACCTGTAGTAACTGACCACAGCCTTAATCAAGACCGACTAGCCAGAGCAGCCCACCGAAAATAACAGAAATCACAAAGCTTTTGATTGTATTTTATGGATTTCACTATAGCCTCTGAGGAAAGGGGATTTATTTGCTATCCTTCCCGCTGTGTAGATAAACCCAGGCCCAGAGAGGTCACCTAACACCTAGTAACTCCCAGTTAGTAAACTGCTGGTTGTTAGGTTAAACCTCCTGTGTCCTCCCCGCACCACACTGACTCAACAATAACAGTACAATTAAATACATGTGTGATGATGATGATGAAAATCGCATTTGACCCTTCCTCTACTCTTTGATCCAGGTAAGGTCGGAATCACCTCCTTTCTACACGGGAGGTAACTGAGGCCAAAAGACAAATCTGTAGGGCTGTAAAAGGCAGCGTGCGGAGGTGGAGCCCCAATCTGACTCCATAAGTCAGAAGCTCAGACAAGGCTTTGGCGGCGGGCCTGCAAGTCCAGGATGACAGCTCGCTCTGCGGAGGAGCGCTTACAGGTATGGTGGGCTACCAGCCGGCGGGGCAAAGCGCCTTAGGCGGTTTACCGGATCTGAGCCCAGGGCCCTGGGTGCTTTAGGTGGGGCCAGCCACAAGATATCTAACTAGGATCTGGCATAGCTGGGATTTACGAAATACCTGCGCTCAAGTCCTGTGGTCTCCACGCGGGTCTGATTAACATATCTGAGGGTTCGGCTACCGTAGGACACTTACTTAAGGGCACGCCCCACAGCCCGGTTGCCGTAGCTGGAATGGGGCCAGCGCGGAGGTGGTATCCGAGCGGAAACCTAACGGGGCGGGGGATTCTGCTTAGGGCGGTGGGGACGCGTCCCGGGAGAGGAGGCAGCTCTGTGGTTCCGCTCTGGGTCGGTGGCGGAAGAGACCGGACGTGGCGTGAGTCGGCTGCGGGTAGGAGAGAAGGCTCGGTCCGGAGCAGAGGGCCACATCTGGGCGGCGGAGACCTAGGGGACGGGACGTCGTCGCGGCTCTCGGTGGCGGCGGCAGAAGTGCCAGCCCGCTATTTGCGCCTCTGCGCGTCCCCGCGCGCAGCGCCCCGGACTCCCGGAGCGATGAGAGTGCAGGTCAAGGTAAACGCCGGCGTCCCAACCACCTTCCCCCACTACCCCCGGCCTCCCCCGCCTCCGCTCCACCCTCTACTTCCAGCTACCAGGACTCGCAGCCTCGAAGCCCTGAGTCCCAAGCGCGATGGGAAGTTCTGGGGAGCTTGGGGAGTTAGGGAGAGGAGTGGAGGCCCTGGTCATGCCTTGGTCTCTTGCAAGGCTGCCAAGCCTCAAACTGCCTGTCACTTAACCTATTTTTTGGACTGGCACACGTGGTGTGTGAATAAGTACCATTTATGGTGCACATTTTATTTCTTGCATTTCGGCATAGTCCGGTTGTTGGTACTTTCTTTGGAGCCAGTTCACCTGAATTAGCCTCTTTGCTCCACCACTAGCTACGATCTTGAGCAAGTTACTGAACCTCTGTGCTTTGTCTTCCTCATCTGGAAAATGGGGTAATAGTTATAATTTGAACATTAAATGAGATGCTATATATGCAATGCGCTTAGAATAACGCGTAATATATTTAGTGGATTGCAAAAGTTTGGTTGTTATTATTTCATCCAGGCAATAATCCTATGAGATCTAAGTATTACCACCCACCCACTCCCACCCCACCGGTTAACAGGAAAATGAAGCTGAGGGAGAAGAACGGAGTTAGGATTGGAACCCAGGCAAGTGCTTTAAAACACTAAGAATATGGATATCACACACAGGATTTTGAGCATTTTTTCCTAGGGAGAGGGTGGTTCATTATTAACTACCAATGTGGGAATTGAGTTCTTCAATTTCTTTCTCCCTATGTACAAATTTTGGTGTTTCATTTGCTTTGGATTCTTCCATAACTGATAAAGCATTAGATACTCTGGCCTGACACCTGGGTTTGGTGAGAATCTGACTGTTTCTTAGGTATCCCTCACCACCACCACCACGGGGTTGGGGAGTTGAAAATCATTTGAGATGGAACCCAGCGGGAACCTACTTTTTGGGGCCAAAATTGGGGATTAGTACCCTCAGAAAGTATTAGACTTGCTTTAATAGCCAAGGGTGTGAATAACATGTTGAGTTGACTGTACCCCAGAGGAGAGGGAAAGACCCAGGCAGAATATTGATGATTTGCCACAAATTTTGGTCTTATCTTGCCCATTTACAATTCTCTATCATAGCTAAGTTTTTTTGGCAGGACTTCTATGCCAAAACTCAAGCATTTGGTAAATATTGGACCTGAAATATGTCTTGCCTCTTTTTCTTTCACCCTGGGTTTTTTATCATGGGTTTTCCGTATAGGCTGGAAAGCCCAACCATTTTCAGAATGATTCTCTTCACACTTTGGGTAGAATCTTCCAGTATTGGAACTGAAAGTGGCCATCCTACCTGTAACTGTTATTTCTTTGTGTCACATCAGAAATCTACACAGCAACTATTTTCCTGTTTAAAAAAAAAAAAAAAAAGCATGGTTAGAAGGTATTGTGATGTGGGTCTCAGTTGTGATTTTTCTCTTTTTTACTTCTTAGTTTGACTGAAGTTGTATATACACATAGTTCTGAGACAAATAATTCCATAAGGTTCATTACTAAAAACAGCAGAACCTCTACCATTTTCTTCTTTTCAGAAAGAGCAGTCATGTTCATCTCTTCTGGCTAGTTGGTACTTCTTTGGGTCTCTAAATAATGCTTATATTGCTCCCTCTTGATTTTTCAGGTTTAGTCATCATGTACTGTCTTTCCAGAGTGGAATATGAGTATTTAGCTTTCTTTTGAGTTCCTTCACCTACCACTCACATGCATCCTTCCTGTTCTTTCCATCTATCTTCAGAATATAGCTAACTCATAATTTTTATTTAGGTCAATATTTAGTTCAGTCAACATTACTATGCCTTCCTATCCACTATTAAGAACCGGATTATGTACTACATGATTACTTTCCCTTCCTTACTATTGTTTCCCCCAGAGCTGTCTTTCTGTGTGTGTTTGCAGAATTTTCTATGGAGCTTTCACTAATTTAACCACAGGTTTTTTGCCAGTTGTCTAAATCTTCTCTCAAGATCTTCCAGTGCAACAGCTATTTCAGTCAATTTTATCTTGTTGAATACTGCTCTTTGACCTGCTTTGCCTGTCCAGAATGGTAGCCCTTGATGTTGGATACACAGCTGTTACTTCTCTTTTTACCATCATTTTGGAGATTCCCTTTGCCTCTCTCTTATGCTGGATCCTGTTTCTTATATCCCATGTCTTCTTCTTTCTTGATTATTTCCCATTGTTTTGGTGGAGCACATTCTCCAGTAGGTCTCTGAGAAAGGGTACATGTAAGGTAAACTGAATCAACATATTCTTTAAAAAAATTTTTTTTAATTTTATATTGGAGTATAGCTTATTAACAATGTTGTGATAGTTTCAGGTGCACAGCAAAGTGACTCAGCCATACATATACATGTATCCATTCTCCCCCAAACTCCACTTGCATCCAGGCTGCCACATAACATTGAGCAGAGTTACCTGTGCTATATGTCATGAGAATGAATCAATGTATTCTTATGACATATTATCCTTCCAGATTTTTTTTCCTTAAAAAAGTTCCACTAACAATACAAAGATAAGTTCTTTTGGTAAATAATTAAAACACTACAAACAGAAATTCAAACAGAAAATTCCCTTTCTATCCTTTGTCCTCATTGCCCTTCAATCCAGAGGTAATCAAACCATTGGGTTTGTAGCATATTATTTAGGTATATTATTATATATGTATGTATTTATTGTTTTGATTTGTGCATTTGCTTTTGCATAAAGGGAATTATACGGTTTATTGATATGCAACCTGATTCCTTTAAAAATAGTTCTTGGACATCTTTCCATGTCAATACATATTGATCCTTTCTTGGCTCATATGTTCAGATGAGCTGGATCAATCAAGATCAAGCATATAGCATTTTCTGAGCAATCACTCTTCTAGATTCACTCAGCCAACAAATATTTACTGAGTGTCAACTGTATGCTAAGTCCTGTTCCCAGGACCTGGGAATATACAGTTAACAAAACTTTTATTTTTAGGGTAAAGAGGGATAGTGAGATGGTTCTAGATGATGGAATTGAGCTCAGCTGCAGCTTTAGTTAGCTTGTTTTTCCTCTCCTGGAGTACAAACATCATTCAATCAAGTCTGTCTATCTGTCTGTCTCTTTCTCTGTATAAAATCGTGACCATTACAAATTGAACTCTATAACTTGTGTACCACCAGAGCAACAGAATCATATCCCTGAGATACAGAAATAGATTTTATGAATAAACAAATGTGATATATATATACAATGGAATATTATTCAGCCTTAAAAAGGAAGGAAATCCTGTTACATGCAACATCATGGATAACCCTTGAGGACATTATGCAAAATGAAATGGCTGGTCATGAAAAGACAGATCTTGAATTGTTCTATTTATATGAGGTGTCTAAAGTAGTTCAATGCACAGAAAGAAGTAGAATGATGGTTGCTAGAGCTTGAGCAGACATGGAAATGAGAAGTTGTTTAATGGGTGTAAAGCTGCATTTTTGCAAGATGAAAAAGTTCTGGAGATTGATTGCACAAAAATAAAAATATAGTTAGTAATACTAAAATGCACACTATAAAATGGCTAAGATAGTAAATTGTACATGATGTGTATTTTACCACAATTTAAAAAAAATAAGAAAAATTTGACACAAATTCCACAGTGGGATATGTCCTATACTTTGAATTCATGATTGAACCTGCTTTCAGCTGGGTTCAGCTTTTGCCTGAAATCATGGTTTTTCCAGGGCTTGGGGAGTGGGCAACAATGCACTGCCCTGGAAACTCTTCTGATGGACTTGGCACCAGAACCTTTAGCATGTCCCCTTGTCGGGGGCAGCCCAATGCTGCTTTTCCTTTTTCCACGAGTGTTGGCATTTCCATATCTCTGGGGAAAAGGTTCCTAAGTTGTTTATAGCACAGATAAACTTTGAGACTATTTCAGAGTTACACAATTGGGAGCAGTGAGAAGTGGTCATTTTGTTTGCCTTAGAGGTTTCATTCTTTCTCAGGCTTTGTAAGCACGTGCCTTTGCAAGAACCTTTTGGTCTGTTTTGATTGGAAAAGACGACTTTTACTCCATGGCACAGACAGGTACCTTCCCTAGCCCTGGTTTTCCTGCATTTTCCCAGCTGGCATTTGCTTTCCAGCCCTGGCCCTGATGTGCAATGATCCTCTGCCATTTGCTGGCTCTGGATCTTGAAGCACTCCAAGATCGGGTAAGGGTCAGATATCCCGGGATTGCAAATGTGCTGAGTTTTGATTGGAGAGATCAGCCTGGTGAATTGGGTTGTTCTTTATTCTTCCACCTCTCCCAGCCATATGTGGGCATCATATGGAATTTCTTTCCAGGCAGACTCAAAGCCCAGTGGGGTGAATGACTATGAACAACCAAAGTTCTCTCCTCACTTAGCCTATTGTGCACTCGGAGCTTCTTGTAAATAGTCATTTTTGACATGAGCAAACCACCTGGCCCAGGGGAAGAACCAGTCCTGTTTATTAGGAACTTGCGCTTTCTGTAGCAGGGCTACTGGTAACATTGGAGAATATACACTCTTGGGAGTCTTTCCCTGTCCTGAGAGTTTAACATTCTCTTTATCTTCCTTGGGCTATGGGCCAGGAGGGCGGCTCAGGTTGCCCACACAAACCAGAGACATTTAAGTCCAGGCAAAATTTGTTTGTGATTAGAAGATCAAGAGCCTGAAAATCATATGCCATTTTGGAATACCTAGCAAGTTCTTTCCTTTCTCACTAATTTCCCTCAGTTGCTGCCGAAAAAGGAACAGGATATGGTAATTGTAGAGTCTCTAGAAATATCAGCAGGGAGGCCAGAAGACTAATGAAAGAAACCAAGAGTCAGAAAAAGTAGTTTTACTGCTGATTGCGGCACTCTTCTGGCCTCGGGCAAGTTAGGTCGGTTTCCTTATCTATAAAGCAAATGGCCACTATTTGCCTGCCACTTCTTTCTAAGGTCTCTGAATGTGCTTTGAGTTAGAGATTCCTTTGACAATCTGATAAAAGCAATAGATAATCGACTCAAAAACTCAAAGTAGAGTGGAAACCTGACCTGCTGGGCACTCAGGCTTACTGGCCAGCGTAAGCTCTGTCTAAAAATGGCTGCCCACCCTTGGCCTTAGCAGATTGTTGCAAAGTTGGAATGCAAGCCTAGTATTGCCAGATTCTGGTTATTTATTTATTTTTAAATTAAATTTTATTTTTTTAACTTTCCTTGTTGAGGAAAATGCAGATGTATAGATTCTTTCTTGAATGTGAAACCCCTGGGTTTTTACATTTTACTAGTTGCTTCAAAGATTTTTGAAAACACCTTTATGGACTGAACAAAACACATTTGTGGCCTGCTTTCTGCCTGTGGGCAGAAGTATATCTGTATTTCGTTTTCTACTATGGTTAAACCCAAATTATTTATAGGTTTATTTTGGGGCTTTTCTCTCTTTCTGTCTGTGCCACTCCCTCCTTAAAAATTTTTTAGCGGATTTATTGAGATATATTCACATATCATATAATTTACACACTTAAAGTATACAATTTAATGACTTTATTATCTTCACAGAGTTGTGCATTCTTCACCACAGTCAATTTTAGAACATACTCATCATCCCTCACACTCCTTAGCTGTTAATCCCTAATCCCTCCATCTCCACTAGCCCTAGGCAACCACTGATGTACTTTCTGCCTCTGTAGATTTGCCTATTCTGGGCATTTTATATAAATAGACTCATACAATACGTATGCCTTTGTGACTGATTTCTTTCACTTAGCATAACATTTTCAAGTACTGGTATGTGTCATAGCATGTATCAGTACTTCATTCCTTTGTATTGCTGAATAATATTCCATTGTGTGGGTGCCTCACATGTTATTTGTCCATTCATCAGTTGATGGATATTTTTGTTGTTTTTGCTTCTTTGTCTATACTGCTATGAACATTTGTGTACAGGTTTTTGTGTGGACATATGTTTTCATTTCTCTTGGGTAGACACCTAGAAATGGACTTGCTGGATCATATGGTAATTCCATGTTTAGCCTTTTGAGGGACCTCCAGACTGTTTTCCACAGCAGCTGCACCATTTAAATTCCCACCAGCAATCTATGAGAGTTCCAGTTTCTCCCCATCCTAGCCAATACTTTGTATTGTCTGAACTTTTGATTATAGCCATCCTAGTAGGTGTGAAGAGGTATCTCATTGTGGCTTAGATTCGCATCTAAATGGTTAATGACTAGTGATGTTGAGAATCTTTTCCTGTGTTCACTGGTCATTTGTATACCTTCTTTGGAGAAGAGTGTATTCAGACCCTTAGTGTGGCACTTGTTTTTGATCCAGCTCTTGAGATTTTCTTATGAGAAATGCCCATCTTCATATCCACACAAAAGTTGTTATACAGTTTCTAGGGATTCCTGACCCTCTTGATATCTCTCTATGGGTCTAAGGATACCCACAGAGGATGTGGTATAAAGTGGAGATTTTTCTGGGCACTTCATATACTTGATTTCACTCATTATTATCTATTAAGGACCTCATGGGATTTGTATGAGGATCAGATGTTCAGGAATGTGATTTGTAAACCCTAAAACACTATTCAGCTTCAAGGATTAATACAGGTGCAAATTCTGGGGGTAAATGATGGTGAAATGAAGTTGTTAAGGGCATGAACTTGAATCTGACTGCCTATGTTTGAATCCTAGTGTTATTTTTATGAGCTGTTGTGTTCTTGGGAAAATTACCCAACCTCTCTGACTCCGTGTCCTCATTTGTAAAACGGAGATAATAACTGCACCTACTTCCCACATGCTCTTGGGCAGAGTTAATATAAACAATGTGCTTTGCGTTGGGCAGGTGGGTACATAGAAAGTGCTAAATGAATTCTTAAGTTGCTACTGTAGACTAAATGTTTGTGCCCTCCAAAAGTTCATATGTTGAAGTTCCAATCTACAATGTGATGTTATTTGGAGGTGAAACCTTTGGAAGGTAATTAGGTCTTGAGAGAGGAGCCCTCATGAATGGGATTAGTGTCCTTATAAGAAGAAACACAAGAGAGATGAGTGCTCTCTGCTATGTGGAGATACAGTAAGAAGGTGGCCTTTGTAAACCAGGAAGAGGGTTCTCACCAGAACTCAACCATGAGGGCACCCTGATCTTGGACTTCCAGCCTCTAAAACGTTGAGAAATAAATGTTTGTGGTATAAGCCACCCAGCCAATGGTATTCTGTTACAGTAACCCACCTGACTAAGCTACCCACTAGTTATATTATCTTATAGAACAGAACAGGTTATTAGCTTATAGTGGAGCAGGTTGGTCTTTGCATATGAAAACAGCTTTCATCTTTCTGGAAAAAACAGTTTTCCTCTACTGATCTTTGAAAGAGCCAAGAGTTTTTTTGTAAAATGAATCTGTAATCTTAGGAAAGAGAATTTTCCTTCCAGAAGGATTTAAGTCCAGAGGGTACTTTAGAGATCCTTAGCCTGGATCAGTTAATCCTGTCTAACCTTTGTCACCACTGTTAGTGTCTGCTTTAAAGTGATTTAAAACAAACAAAAAACAAACCCCCCAATCTTTGTCCTTATCTGGCCTAGAGAAACTCAGGTTCCAAGTAGGCAGTTTTGCTCTGTGATCAGGTCAAGTGAGTAGATATTGTTGGATTAAAACAAAGAGGGTTCAAAGTCTTAAGATTTAAACGCTTTATAGTATTAGCTAGAGTCTTTAGGGCAGTCTTTTTTTTTTTTTTTTTTGGCCATGCCGCTCGGCTTGCAGGATCTTAGTTCCTCGACCAGGGATTGAACCCAGGTCCTCTCGGGGCAGTGAGAGTGTGGAGTCTTAACCACTGGACTGCCAGGGAATTCCCTAAGACAGTCTTAAGAAAGACAAACTAGGAGGGAGTCAGTGAATTGACATAAGTCTTTGCGGATTGGATCTTTGTTCTTGGATGAAATAAAGGCAAGCCTTTCCGGCTCATGTTTTGGTTTCTTGAGCTGCTTACAGATGCTACCTTTTTTTTTTTTTTTTTTGGCCACACCGCATGGCCTGTGGGATCTTAGTTCCCTCTCCAGGGATCGAACCTACATCTCCTGCATTGGAAGTGTGGAGTCTTAACCACTGGACCGCTAGGGAAGTCCCTTACAGCCACTACCTTTGAAAGAGAAACCACATTTTGAGAAACAACTCTTTTAGTGGAGACATTTCAGATGGAAAGTGCATCTTGCTGGCTGGTGTTTGGGTTCAGCAAATACTGAGTGTGAAAAGCAGGGTGATAGATGAAGGAAAAGGAGCCATTTACCCAGAGCAGGACCTCTGAGGCCCTTCTCTGTGGGGTCTCCTTGATGTCAGAGTCTTTCATTTCAGTTTAAATGAAGAGAAGAGCTCTGTAAGGTTCAGGCCAGGAGAGAGTTTCTGAGAATTATTGGAATCCCAATATTTTGTCAGTTTTATTCTCTGACTCACAGATAATGATTCGTGTGTGTGTGTGTGTGTGTGTGTGTGTGTCGTGTGGATTTTGTTAAAGAAAATTTTTTCATGACATTGTTAAAGATAGCAAGGAAGACCAGTCAAGAAAAAATGACTGCAATGTGGGTTTTGCAGGAGGGAAGAGAGATCAGGCTCAACTCCAAATATGAGGAAAGTGGAGATTTATTGCCAAGGAGCAAGATGGGGTCAGTGGATGGAGAAGGGTCAAGAGGAAACATCAAGGCTAGGGGGATTCTTGCTAAACCAACTCAACAGGATTCTTGCTGAAGGTGGGCCAGAGTAGAGTGATCAGATAGCAAGCGTGGGAGATTTTTGCTGAATTAACTCAGCAGAATTCTTGATAAAAATGGACTAAGTGGGCCAAGGACAGAGCCCAAGTTTGGGGCCTAGTTAGAAAGAGGACTCAAGTCAGAAAGAGCCTGACTCACGTTTGGTTAAGGGAGAGAGTCTTCCTCAGTTTGCAGCTGGAGGTGACTAAGGTAGAACATTCTTCTTTATAATACAATCAATCACAAAATAGGTGAGCATTTGAGCAACACATTCTTTAAAGAAAAAAGCTGCTTTTCTTTTGTTTAATCACTCTCTTAGAATTGCCTTTTTAGGTCATTTCAAGGTCTCTTCCTTATGGATAGAGTATATTTCTTCTCATCTTAAAATAGCAGAAGAAATTAAATGCAGAAGAAATGTCTTAATAATCAAAACCCAGTGAAAATGAAAACCTGTTGTGTAGTTTGGCTTCTCAATGACTTAGAGAAAGGCATTGTGCAGTAGCTATGTTCCCTTTTCCTTCCTGAATTGCATCAAAAGTACAGTCAGTTTCTAAACAACAACACTGGCACTTTGAAAATCAAGTATAACAGCCAGAAACAGAAGTTGGGAAATCTTTTCCTAGCAAATGAGATTTCATATCTGCCAACAACTGTTACAGAATTCTTGGTACCCCACTGACAGACTTCTGATTCTCAACTTACTGGACTACCCTCATTCCATTAAAACATCTTTTTCCTCCTTGAATTTTAGGGGAATTTTTTGTTCTGGATGTGATTTTTTTTTTTTTTTTTTTGAGACAAAGAAAAAAACCAACCTGATTAGTACCCTACCCTAAATCTCTCAGCTTAAATTAAGATAAAAATCTTTATGATTTCTATCTTTTAAATTAAGTTAAACATCTCAAAGATATTTTTTAAAAAATCCTAAAGATGAAGGCAAAAATCTTATATTAAGATATAAGATTTAGGGGAGGGAATATTCTTAGTTGATAACTGGTAGAAAACTCTTGGAAAGGAATTTATCAAAATTGCATCCTGTGGAAACAAGTGTGTGATATCCTCAAAGATGATCCTTGATTTAATATATTTAGGGAAACAATGGATAGTTTATCTGTTCTATAGAGTCATAATACTTCCATGTGCCTGTATGAGCAGAAAACATTTTCTTCTTTCTTATCTGTTGTACTGGTGGCTTTTATACTTTGCAAAATTCCCTGTTAAGAAAAAGTTAATGGGGCCTGGCTTACATGTTCCATGAATGATAGAGTACAGGCTTAGAGTAAAAGAACTAAGAGCGGCATTTTAACAATTATAACATTATAGCAAATATGTTTTGTTTGTTTTTTGCTATGTAGCAATTAGGCACACAGTTGTAAAATGTTTACCTAAAGTAATTATAATTAATTTTTTTAATGGAAGTACATTTAGCTACCTAAATGTAGCTAAAGGAATGCTCATGAAAATTTACATCCGCACAACTGGACGGCTGGAAATTATTTTAACAACCCCTGGGGTGAATTACCCAGGAAGAACAGTATTTCTCCAGTTTGCTGATAGAGATTTCTTACAGACTAGAGAAGAAAACACACTCACCTTGCTTTTGCTCCCCACTTCCTTTCCTTTCATTATACCTTGCCCTGACTGCCCATTAATCTCCAATTACATTTACTCTTATTTATTTATTTATTTATTTTGCGGTACGCGGGCCTGTCACTGTTGTGGCGTCTCCCGTTGCGGAGCACAGGCTCTGGACGCGCAGGCTCAGCGGCCATGGTTCACGGGCCCAGCCGCTCCGCGGCATGTGGGATCTTCCCGGACCGGGGCACGAACCCGTGTTCCCTGCATCGGCAGGCGGACTCTCAACCACTGCGCCACCAGGGAAGCCCTACTCTTATTTTTTATTCTAAATTCCTATTGCCTCAGTTTAGTTGTCTGCAGACCCCCATAACCTGGGGCACACATTTTTGGTTAGTATATGAGGGACATTCCTGGAATATTGTGTGGCAGTTTCTCCATAGGGTGATCAGTGGGATACTATTGGTGTTCCCCGTCTATCTTTTAAGTTGGGTGGATCCTCTACTGAGAGAGCATTTCATATGCTTTGTGGTTCACAGAATACATACTGTACTGTACTGATGTTGTACTGTAGAGAGCTGGTAATAGAAAGGGGCACTGTGACTGCACGTGTATCTCCTGCCTTCCTTTCTCTCTGGTTAAGATGAGCAAAGGAGAATGCTGAGATTTGCAGCCGTCTGAGCTAAATGGTCTATGACTTTCTATAGAACATTGATTATAGGGTCTGGGGCAAAATTACCAAGAAGGGAAAGTTTGCCACTCCACTCCTTGCGTCTGTCAGAAGAGGAAGCATTTTCTTCAAGGCTGAGCCTTCCTCCTTGGTTATTCATACCATTTTTTTCCCCTGCTCCCCGCCCCCCACCGCCACCGCCAAAGTCTCAAGTCATTTTTATTCTCTCTTGCATTTTCACTCTCTTTTATCTACATACAAGGTTCAAACTTTCTTAACATAAGATAAACTTTCTTTCAACGTTGCCTATTAAACATAGTGTAAAAGAATGCTGGTGCTGGTATTTGATAGAAACTGCTCCTCCTCTGTAGAGGTGATAATCACTGTATTTATCTCACAGTTGTGAGTATTACTTTAGCTAGCCCATAAAGCATTTAGCCCAGCCCTTGGCATATATGAAAGTCTGCGTTAACGTTGGCTTTTGCTTTACTTTGTTGGTCTAGTGGCTGTTTTTATTTCTTTCTCCCAAGGATATCTTACACTAGCTTTCTTCTCTGTTTTACAACCTATTTCCTGACTCTCTCTCAATCTATTTGTTTGTCATGGACAAAAAATTGTCCTCCTTACTTTGTTTTCAATATTAAACACTTCTCAGTTTTTCTTTGAAACTACCTATTTTTGAAATAATGCAAACATTTTTATTAAAGAGAAAAACTTTCTCCCTTCTTAACTTCAGGTATCATGTTACCATCCTGATTCGTAACTCTGTTTTCATTCCCTGAACCCTTCTACACGCTATGCTTAGATGCTCCCAGAGGTTCCTGGCTCTTTTATCTTCTCTGTTCTCTGCTCCCCAGTGACTCTGTGGCTTTTGCCATACCTTAACATTGTTGTCCTCTGGATTCTCCCCCAGGCCTAAATCTCTGCATTTCTAACCACCACCGAAGTTCATCAACCACCTTTCAAAACCTTTGTCATCTTTCAAGGACTTTCCTGAGTTTTGTGTCCTCCATGAAGACTCCCCAGATACTGGCGGACAGAAGGGATTTCCACTTCCAAGGAGTCCCACAGCTTGCTTTTGTGCCATACTTGGTATCTATTAGTAAACATAGTTTCTTCTCTTTTGGTGTTGGTCTTTGGGACACAATTTTATTTATTTTTATTACAACCATGTGATATGCCCATCAAAGTATTTTGAAGGAATGAATGAATGAAGCTATTATTCTTAGCGGTATCAATATTTTAAAGGAAGAGTGGGTAAACTGATATAATATATGCTGCCTATGGGTTCTGGAGGGCTGATAACCACACTCATCATGCTTCAATGACATCTTTGGGAGGAAGGATGTGGTAGGTACTAAACTCAGCTGTTAAGTTCAAAATGAATGCAGTCAAAATTATCCTTCAAAAGTCCCTTACATTGCTTAGAAAGAGAAGTACGTGAAGATTTGGTCTCTAGTTGCTTTTTCTCTATGTTGGAACTTTCTTCAGTTGAGCACCAGATTAAATAAGGGATGTTGAAATACTACAGTGCAATCATTGCGATGAGATGGGCAGACTTAAGGCATGCATGTGGGACCTGAGACCAACCAGGAAACAGTAGGTCCTGTCTCTCACTCACACTCAACCCTATTGCCTATGAAGTCACTTTGGGGCAGTGGTCTTTCATGTGTGGTATCCCTGGGGACTCCTTGGGATCTTTGAGACCCTTTCAAAGGTCCTCAAAATCAAAATTATTACTTTTTTAAAAATATTTATTTATTTATTTATTTATGGCTGTGCCGGGTCTTAGTTGTGGCAGGCAGGATCTACATTGCAGCATGCACACTTCTTAGTAGTGTCACGCAGACTCAGTTGCAGCACGTGGACTCTTAGTTGCGGCATGTATGCGGGATCTAGTTCCCCAACCAGGGATCAAACCCAGGCCCCCTGCGTTGGGAGTGTGGAGACTTACCCACTGGACCACCAGGGAAGTCCCCAAATTATTATTATTGGGTTTTTTTTGGCTGCATTGGGTCCTCGTTGCTGTGCATGGGCTTTCTCTAGTTGGGGCGAGCGGGGGCTACTCTTCGTTGCCGTGCGAGGGCTTCTCATTGCAGTGGCTTCTCTTGTTGAGGAGCACAGACTCTAGGAATGCGGGCTCAGTAGTTATGGCTTGCGGGCTATAGAGTGCAGGCTCATAGCTGTGGCGCACGGGCTTAGTTGCTCTGCGGCATGTGGGATTTTCCGGGACCAGGAATCGAACCTGTGTCCCCTGCACTGGCAGGCGGATTCTTAACAACTGTGCCACCAGGAAAGTCCCCCCAAATTATTTTTATAACGGTACATTATTTCCCTGTTTTACTCATTCTATCATGAGCATACAGTGGAGTTTTCCTGATGTTACATGACAAATCCATAATATCTAAAAAGGCTATTAAAATACTATTTTCTTTTTCCAACTCCATGTCTGTGTGAGGCCAATTCTTTTTATATACTTCAACCAAAAACACTTTGTAACAGATTGAATGCAGAAGCAGATATGAGAATCCAGCTGTCTTAAGCCAGACAAAAATACAATGCTCTTCTCATAAACCTTTTAAAAATATTTTTCGCGAAAAATATTTTATTTATTTTAACATGTAATAGGTTTGCCATAATTATTTTTAAATTAACTAATGGGTAAATACTTTAAAAAGTCCCAGTTCTAATTTTGAATACATAAATATTGGTAGCTATACTCTATAAGTGAAAGCTTTCTGGAGGTCCTTGGTAAATTTAATGACTGTGAAGGAGTCCTAAACCCCAAAAGTTTGAGAACTGCTGCTCTTGGGCATAGTATACTCCTGAATGTGGAATGGCATTGATATTGTCCATACTTCAACATTTTATATCTTCTTCTCACCTTTTTCTTCTAGTCCTCTTTCATTCTTTTTTTATTTTCCACTTTTTAAAAATTGAAGTATAGTTGGTTTACAATGCTGTATTAGTTTCAAGTGTACAGCAAAGTGATTCAGCTATACACACACACACACACACACATATATATGCATGTATTCTTTTTCAGATTCTTTTCCATTATAGATTATTACAAGATATTGAGTACAGTTCCCTGTGCTATATAGTAGGTCCTTGTTATTTACCTATTTTATATATAGTAGTGTGTGTCTGTTAATCCCAAACTCCTAATTTATCCCTCCCACCTCCCCCCAACCCCCGCTATCCCCTTTGGTAACCATAAGTTTGTTTTCTATGTCTGTTAGTCTATTTATATTTTGTAAAAAAATTCATTTGTATCTTTTTTAGATTCTCCATATAAGTGATATCATATAATATTTGTCTTTGTCTGACTGACTTCATTCAATATGATAAGCCCTCTCTCAGTCTTTTAGCAAAGATTTTGAATTTGTCCAAGTTAAATATGTGGTATGTGTCTGCATGGAATTTCAAGAAGCATTGTTCTTTCTGCCGTGTTACACTTAGAAAATGAAACAAGAAATCTTCATTGTACAAATAAAGCTTACTATGGATGACATAAATGAAATTGCCTTTAACCTGTAATTCCTAATAAAGGCTTTATTGTCTCAGAGGATGGTGGGTTTTCTAAAAGTCAGTTATTTGAGTATAGCTCCACTAATAGTGAAGCTTCACTCCAAGAAGATGTTTTTTAGACTATGTAGTTCACTTGGATGTAGTCCTAGTAAAGTTTTGGATAATTTAACAAGATATTTGTAGCATAAATGAAGACCATCTGTGTACTTGGATAACATATTTGTGGATATTTTGCTGGGTGGAAATTGGAAATTGAGTATATCTAACTTGGAAACCTTAATAGATTAGAGTGGTTATACAACAAATAGGCCCAGCATTCAGTTAAACTCTGTATTTCACTTTCCACGGGCAGTTGTAAAGAACACCCAAAAGGGAAACCTCCCATTTCCTTTTCCCTTCTTATCAAAATGATTTCACATGATCTGAAATTATAAACATCTTGTTTGCAAGTTTAATTCCCTAGGATACTGAATAAGGCTGAAGCATGTGTGACAGAGGAAAGGATGTCTTCTCATTGCCATTTGAAATTGTGATCTTGGACTAACATAAAGAGGGCTTTCACCAATCTGGGGAGTGGAGGGATGGGGTATGGTATTTTAGTTTGAACTTTTATGATATGCTCTACTAAGTAGGTCACTGTTGAGTTCTTCTAATTCCCCATTAGACTCTGTGGAGAATTCATAAATGTTTTACTCATGTACTCATGAGTTTATATAATCTAAACAGTCATTCTGAAGTTCTAAATGCTTTTGCTCAACAAGGCAGTATATGAAAATTTCATATAAATTTCTCACCTAAACAGGAGAAGTGGCATTTTAGGGAATTGTGAGTTATTTAGTTAACATTCTATTAAAGATGTTACAAAAGAAAAGAAAAAAGAAAAAAGAAATCATTACCAGCAAATAGTGCCCTCTAACTACCCAAAGAGAAGAAAACACGTAAGGTTATTTTGTGTTCTTTATGAAGTACTCCTAAATGCTGCCTTCTGGAAAGATTATTTACCGGAAAACCAGTGAGGTCAACTTGTGGCAGTGTTGGCGAGCCAGATCCTTGGGTTTGGATTATTTTAGGTTTGGATGCCCTTTGCCTGAGACTCTTAATCTTGGATCAAGTGAGTCCCCCAAGGTATCCCTCAGATTGTGGACAAAACCCTGTAGGAGACCCTGAGCTGAGTCTTCAAAGTATACGGGCTGGCTTTGCACTGATGAGTTTCCCCAGCCAACAGATCGTGCACTGTGGAAATCCATCTGCCTGGCACTCAGTTTGAAGAGGTCCTTGCTCCAAGGGAGGGACTGTGTAGAGAAAATAAAAAATGTCAGTCTGGAGTCTGAAAATATTTTCTCTATTTGATCCATTCTGGTGCTTCCCTGCATGCTATAGATTCCATGATAAATAAACTAATGCTTATCTTGAAGTAGATTACAATAATGTTAAGGAAAAAACAACTGAATAGGTGCAGTTAAGCATTGTGAGTGCTGTGATGTATATTAGAGTGGGGGCTATAAAAAGGAAGTAGTTTCACCTGGAAAAGTATTTTTTAAATGTTAGATTTTTTTAAGTATGGAAAAGTTTTTAAAAAGAAAATAAATTACTTGTTAGCTGTGTGCCCTTCAACCCCCAATCACACAGTCCCCTGGATGTTTAAAAAAAAATCCATGTACATTTAGAAGGATTTTTTTTTAAATCAAGGAATACCTGTAAGACTATTCCTTCTCAGAGATTCCCCTGAGAAAGAATCTGTTATCTGGAAACCCTAAAAAGCCCCAGTGTAGAAATACTTTCAGTGACATCAGGAATTAATTCATGTATAGCTACCATTAGAGGATTAGTCTTTGGACATTTCTTTGCTATTCCCCAGCGCTGGGCTTGTATGTAAAATCTGATTATATTTTAGGGTAAGGCAAACTATTTGTGCCAACACAACCTGAGACCAACACTATTTCCCTTCTTTATCCTCTGCCTTTCCCTTCCCCAAATAACAACCACAGTTAAAACACAACTCTCCTGCCCCAGTATATAAAAAACACCCAGTCTCTAAAGACTGTCATGATAGTTGCAGAAATGACATATTCTCTGCCGTCAATGACAATGTGCTGCTCCAAGTGGCAAACACATGTTGAGTATTTGGTCTCAATAGATTTGGGCTATTGAATCAGAACTAACAAACATATGGTTCCTAATAGTTCTCTGTTGAACTGAACATGGGGGGACCTCTTCCATATGTGCTGAAGAGTATATTGCAAAGGCTACTGTTATGAGGTAGGGGGAAAAAGTAAAGTTCTAAATTAAAGAATTGTTTGAAACACTTGCAAATTAAGCCTGCTTTTCTTTTCCTGTAGTTTTGAGATAAGATATGGGAGTTGCAGGAGGAATGTTTCCATGTTCTTGTTATGGCACAGGTTTCCTGTTTACACCCTTGGAGAGAAAATTGTATACATGGATTCTTGAAGTTCTATTTTAAGTGTGTTCATTTTGTTGCTCATTCAACAATCATTGGTTTGGGCCCTGGGGCAACAGAAATGACTGGCATGGGGCCTGTAGGAGCTGGAGTCTAGTGAGGGAAAATGGACCCATAAAAGTCATTCGTTTGAAATATGAGAGGTCATAGGAGGGAGAATTGGAGGTCAGGAAGTATTTTTCTATGAAAAAAATACATCAAAGTTAAGTTCCCATGCTACCAACCAAAAAGCTAATTTTTACCTTTGATATTACCAATAATAATAACTAAGCTTTACTGAGCCCGAGTAAGTCCCAGGGAGAAATCTAAGCCTTAATTCCTTTCAGTAGCCCAACAGTAGGTGTTACTGTTATTATCTCCTTTTTAATAGATGGGAAAACAGGCCTGAAGAAAGTAATTTGCCCACATCATTCTACTAGATTCAGCTGTCTAGCCTTTTAAAAGAAGGGAGTGGTTGAGCATAGCTTGCTTAATTTGTATACATAGGCTGCTAAATTAGGGACCCTTTTTGGAGCTCGTTTTTTAAAATTAATTAATTAATTATGGCTGCACCGGGTCTTAATTGCAGCATGTGGACTCAGTTGTGGCATGCGGACTCTTAGTTGCAGCACACATGCAGGATCAGGTTCCCTAACCAGGGATTGAACCTGGGCGCCCTGCATTGTGAGTGTGGAGTCTTACCCAATGGACCACCATGGAAGTCCCTGGAGCCTTTTTTTTTTTTTTTTTTTTTTGCGGTACGCGGGCCTCTCGCTGTTGTGGCCTCTCCCGTTGCGGAGCACAGGCTTCGGACGCGCAGGCTCAGCGGCCATGGCTCACGGGCCCAGCGGCTCCGCGGCATGTGGGACCTTCCCGGACCGGGGCACGAACCTGTGTCCCCTGCATCGGCAGGCGGACTCTTAACCACTGCGCCACCAGGGAAGCCCCCGGAGCCATTTTTAATAGGTAAATGTTACACATGAAGTTTAATGATACCAGCTTGTTATCCGTTTCCTTCTTTTTATTCTAAGTTCCTTCAGAGTAAGAACTTTGTCTTATTTGCCATAGAATTCCCAGCATGCCATATGGAGGCCTATTTCAAAATATTTGTTGAATGAATTCAGATATTTTGAAATTCAGCCAATGGTAAGCCATGCTTATACAATGTGTATCAAATTGTCAACCTAAATAAAGAGGTAAACTGAGGCAAGCCTGAATGATCAGAAATTGAGTTTATTCAGGAATAGCAGAGGAATTGAATTTGGGAAATGCATGCTGTAGCAAGCTACAGGCGAGTCTGTTGAGAGTTTGGGGCAGGGAGTGCAAAGAGGGAGACGTCCAGCCAGTGTCTAAGCAGTAAATTCATTGTCTTGAGGATGGGGAGAGATTCTTGGCATATGGTTATTGGTCAGGAAATAAGTCTCGTCTTCTGTGAATCAGGCATTTATGGGAAATCAGTTTCTCGGTTAGTTCCCTTCTGAGGGCACACGTGTGATATTCTCCATTACATATCCTCCAGATTTGTTTTAGATTGAACTCTTTTACAGAATCTTGCTGAGGTTACATCTCTCCTCTGACACTTTTTCCAGCTTCCTGTCAAATCTTAGCCAAAGTGGGACTTTATAAGTGAGAATTCTGAAGTTTGAGAGCTTAATATTCACTCTGTAGGGTTATGGTACAAGATTTAAAAGTGACTTTTGGCAGAATTAAGAGAATGCTTCCGCTATATCTTTACTTCCTTGGTAGAGTTTTGTGCATTTAGGGATCTTTCACTTAAAATGAGATTGTGGACCAATTAACTTTGTGAATATTTTTGTGTTCACATTGGCTTATTTGTGTCTATGTTGTCTGTAATAGAACCTAATAAATGCTTAGGGGTTTGGGGCTGGTCTTGGCATTTTAATTAGGGTCTATTATATTTAAGTATATCTTGCCTACCTGGACTACTGTGGTTATACTGTGTTTTCATTTAATGAGACTATGAAAATAATGACATTTTTCTATTCAGTCCCAGAAATCCTGGATTGAAGGAGTGTTCGACAAGAGAGAATGTAACAAAATCATACCCAGCTCAAAGGACCCTCACAGGTACAATTTTTAATTACATTTTTCTTTTTAAAGCAGCAGTACTTGGAGGACTGTTTACTGAAATTTGGAGATATGACTTGTTTGCCCTGTGGAGCCACTGTTAATATTGTGGTAGATTTCACTCTGCTGCTTTATCTTTGATGTTCCTGTTCCTCTTCCTGGGAGGATAGATACCAGGGAAATATCTAGTGCTACATCCATTCCACCGGGTTTGGGTAAAAAATTTACAACTTTTGAGTATTGAATATTCAAAATAGTGTGACTTCCTTATCCCCAAGTGTCTGTGAATGTAGTAACTGGGATATTTCAGGACTCCATGCTCAGATTATGCAAACAGTTAATTTTTTCCTCCTGCAGGCTTTTTGCTTAAGCAGATAATGGGCAGCAGAATGGAATGATTTGCATTTGATTATTCTGAGTTCTTGACAACCCTTTGGAAGTTCTACTTGTAGAACAAAGTTCAAAACAGCAGCCAGTGAAAGATAGAGGAAGAGAGGTCTATGGAAAATTCCCCAGGGTAATCGGGTCCATGAAATTAAGATTGGGTAGCATTGCCCTGGGGGAAAAGAATTAAAAGGAAAGGAAAATAGGAGAGCAGTATTTTAATTAGGGGGACCACTCTATTTTTAGATTCTGCTGAGTGTTTGGCCTTACATTCATTTGAAGTTTAGAAATCACAGCTGTATGCTCATGAAAGGTAGCAGGTGAGGCCACTGAAATTCTAGTTCTTTGGGGATGATGACTAAAATAGTGTTCTTTGCCTTTGTTAAATATTTACTAGTCCCACCCTCTTTGAGTTACCTGTGGCTTGTAAGCCGCGTGATTGGAAATCCTCATTTTACCTGCTTATAAAATGTTTACAGAATAAAAAGGCAGGGTAACCTTGTTTTTTCCCTTCATCTTTTATGAGATTTTGTAATATGATAGTGGCTGCAGTAGAAGGCACATTGAGCTCAGGTGGCTTCCACTGCTCTGTAAATGGAAAATCATCTTCACAGTCACCTTGAACCTCATGAAAAGTGGTAAACTATAGGTCATTAGCCCACAGACTCAAGAAGAGTATCAGTGATCATAATTCCATGAATGGTGGAAGATATACTACTTTTTATGGGAAAAAAGCAGTCTCTCTTATTTTGTGATTGTAAAAAATGGATGGATGACTATGGCTATTCCTTCCATGCCAGCCTTTTTCTTAGATCCTAGTAAGATTCTCAAAACTGTGGCTTTCATGCAGTTTTCTTCCTTATGGAACACAGCAAAAGAGTGGTAGTTCACTATTTTAAATTTAGATGAAGGTTTGTCTTTTACTGATTCTTTTTGTAGCTCCTAATAAGAAACAAATCTGATAGACTTGATTACAACGTCTTTTTCTTTCACATGTGGAACTTGTTGAAGTGAAGCTTCTGAGAAAAAAGATTTCTAAATGGCTGGGGACAGGAAGAAGTGAAAGACCTGAATATTCAACTCTGAATAATTTAGAATGATTGATTCTATGAACACTACCTTTTCTTCCATTATTTTACCTAGATTTCTTTTCTAGTCAAAACTTCTTCACACTTAAAATATGATCATTGATGATCATAATGCTAACTCCCAAATCCAGAAGGCTTTTTTGAATCATAAGAAAGAGATTAATAAATATAATTATTATAATCATACAAACTGTTCCTCAGTTTGATAGTGTTTTAAAATTGTATATGTATGTTTTCTTACTTAATTCTCAGGAATTCTGTGTTATCTTCATAGTATAATAACAATAGCCACCATTTTTATACATCCTGCAATGTACCAGATACTATAAGACACTTTACATATATTATCACTCTTAATCATTTTAATAACTGTATGGTTCGGATATTATTTTCAGATGTGAAAACTGGGGCTTAGAGGAATTGTTAAATCATTGAGATTTAAATCCAGGTATTTTGGTTCCAAACTCAGTATTCTGTTAATTAGATCATAGTTGCTGCAATGTAATTCTATATGGTAAATGACATCTGGGAATATTTGGGAGATGATGTATGAGTACTCAGTAAACCCTGATTTCCAGATTATGGAAGATTAACAGATATTTACTGAATAAGCATTAAATATGTTTTCAAATATATTAATAAACTAACAGTGGTTTTATTTCTTTAATTAAGATGTACTGCAGGATGCCAGGTTTGTCAGAATTTAATCAGGTAAGACAAATAAACAGTTCTATGTTTATATATTTCTCTGAAGTTGCATCTATTTTTTTGCATTAATTAACAGTCCTTCCTTTTGATGTGCATCTTACATTTCACATGAGGATTTTTCTTAATCTTCTTATTAAGATTTTTTAAATTAAATTTAATTTATTTCTTATACAACAGGTTCTTATTAGTTATCTCTTTTATACATATTAGTGATATGTATATGTCAATCCCAATCTCCCAATTCATCCCACCACCACCACACACTCCCACACTTTCCCCCCTTGGTGTCCATACATTTGTTCTCTACATCTGTGTCTCTATTTCTGCCCTGCAAACCAGTTCATCTGCACCATTTTTCTAGGTTTCACATATATGCATTAATATATGATATTTGTTTTTCTCTTTCTGACTTATTTCACTCTGTATGACAGACTCTAGATCCATCCACATCTCTACAAATGACCCAATTTCATTCCTTTTTATGGCTGAGTAATATTCCATTGTATATATGTACCACATCTTTATCTATTCATCTGTCGATTGGCATTTAGGTTGCTTCCATGACCTGGCTATTGTAAAAAGAGCTGCAATGAACATTGGGGTGCATGTGTCTTTTTGAATTATGGTTTTCTCTGGGTATATGCCCAGTAGTGGGATTGCTGGGTCATATGGTAATTCTATTTTTAGTTTTTTAAGGAACCTCCATGCTGTTCTCCATAGTGGATGTATCAATTTACATTCCCACCAACAGTGCAAGAGGGTTCCCTTCTCTCCACATCCTCTCCAGCATTTGTTATTTGTACATTTTTTGATGATGCCCATTCTAACTGGTGTGAGGTGATACCTCATTTAGTTTAGATGTGCATTTCTCCAATAATTAGTGATGTTGAGCAGCTTTTCATGTGCTTCTTGGCCATCTGTATGTCTTCTTTGGAGGAACGTCTGTTTAGGTCTTCTGCCCATTTTTTGATTGGGTTGTTTGTTTTTTTTTTTAATATTGAGCTGTTTATATATTTTGGAGGTTAATCCTTTGTCCATTGATTCATTTGCAAATAATTTTCTCCCATTCTGAGGGTTGTCTTTTCGTCTTGTTTGTAGTTTCCTTTGCTTTGCAAAAGCTTTTAAGTTTCTTTAGGTCCCATTTGTTTATTTTTGTTTTTATTTCAATTAATCTAGGAGGTGGATCAAAAAAATCTTGCTGTGATTTATGTCAAAGAGTGTTCTTCCTATGTTTTCTTCTAAGAGTTTTATAGTGTCCAGTCTTACATTTCAATCTCTAATCCATTTTGAATTTGTTTTTGTATATGGTGTTAGGGAGTGTTCTAATTTCATTCTTTTACATGTAGCTGTCCAGTTTTCCGAGCACCACTTATTGAAGAGACTGTCTTTTCTCCATTGTATATCCTTGCCTCCTTTCTCATAAATTAGTTGACCATAGGTGCATGGGTTTATCTCTGGGCTTTCTATGCTATTCCATTGATCTGTATTTCTGTTTTTGTGCTAGTACCATATTGTCTTGATTACTATAGCTTTGCAGTATAGTCTGAAGTCATGGAGTCTGATTCCTCCAGCTCTGTTTTTTTCCCTCAAGACTGCATTGGCTATTTGGGGTCTTTTGTGTCTCCATACAAATTTTAAGATTTTTTGTTCTAGTTCTGTAAAAAATGCCATTGGTAATTTGATAAGGATTGCACTGAATCTGTAGATTGCTTTGGGTAGTATAGTCATTTTCACAGTATTGATTCTTCCAATCCAAGAACATGGTACGTCTCTCCATCTGTTTGTATCATCTTTAATTTCTTTCATCAGTGTCTGATAGTTTTCTGCATAAAGGTATTTTGTCTCCTTAGGGAGGTTTATTCCTACGTTTTTTATTCTTTTTGTTGCAGTGGTAAATGGGAGTATGTCCTTAATTTCTCTTTCAGATTTTTCATCATTAGTGTATAGGAATGCAAGAGATTCCTGTGCATTAATTTTGTATCCTGCAACTTTACCAAATTCATTGATTAGCTCTAGTAGTTTTCTTGTGGCATCTTTAGGATTCTCTATGTATAGTATCATGTCCTCTGGAAACAGTGACAGTTTTTCTTCTTCTTTTCCAATTTGTATTCCTTTTATTTCTTTTTCCTCTCTGCTTGCCGTGGCTAGGACTTCCAAAACTATGTTGAATAATAGTGGTGAGAGTGGACATCCTTGTCTTGTTCCTGATCTTAGAGGAAATGTTTTCAGTTTTCCACCACTGAGGATGATGTTTGCTGTGGGTTCGTCATATATGGCCTTTATTATGTTGAGGGAGGTTCCCTCTATGTCCACTTTCTGGAGAGCTTTTATCATAAATCGGTGTTGAATTTTGTCAAAAGGTTTTTCTGCATCTATCGAGATGATCATATGGTTTTTATTCTTCAATTTGTTAATAGTGTATCACGTTGATTAATTTGAGTATATTGAAGAATCCATGCGTCCCTGGGATAAATCCCACTTGATCATGGTGTATGATCCTTTTAATGTGTTGTTGGATTCTGTTTGCTGGTATTTTGTTGAGGATTTTTGCATCTATATTCATCAGTGATATTGGTCTATAATTTTCTTTTTTTGTAGTATCTTTTTCTGGATTTCGTATCAGGGTGATGGTGGCCTCATAGAATGAGTTTGGGAGTGTTCCTTCCTCTGCAGTTTTTTGGAAGAATTTGAGAAGGATGGGTGTTAGCTCTTCTCTAAATGTTTGATAGAATTCTCCTGTGAAGCCATCTGGTCCTGGACTTTTGTTTGTTGGAAGATTTTAATCACAGTTTCAATTTCAGTGCTTGTGATTGTTCTGTTCATATTTCCTATTTCTTTCTGGTTCAGTCTTGGAAAGTTGTGCTTTTTTAAGAATTTGTCCATTTCTTCCAGGTTGTCCATTTTATTGGCATAGAGTTGCTTGTGGTATTCTCTTAGGATGCTTTGTATTACTGCGGTGTCTGTTGTAACTTTTCCTTTTTCATTTCTAATTTTATTGATTTGAGTCCTCTCCCTCTTTTTCTTGATGAGTTTGGCTAATGTTTTATCCATTTTGTTTATCTTCTCAAAGAACCAGCTTTTAGTTTTATTGATCATTGCTACTGTTTTCTTTGTTTCTATTTCATTTATTTCTGCTCTGATCTTTATCATTTCTTTCCTTCAACTAACTTTGGGTTTTGTTTGTTCCTCTTTCTCTAGGTTTTTTCAGTGTAAGGTTAGATTGTTTATTTGAGATTTTTCTTGTTTCTTGAGGTAGGCTTGTATAGCTATAAACTTCCCTCTTAGAACTGCTTTTGCTGCATCCCATAGGTTTTGGATCGTCGTATTTTCATTGTAATTTGTCTCTAGGTATTTTTTGATTTCTTCAGTGATCTCTCGGTTATTTAGTAACGTTTAGCCTCCATGTGCTAGTGTTTTTTATGTTTTTTTCCCTGGAATTGATTTCTAATCTCATAGCATTGTGGTCAAAAAAGATGCTTGATATGAATTCACTTTTCTTAAATTTACTGAAGCTTGATTTTTGACCCAAGATGTGATCTATCCTGGAGAATGTTCCATGTGCACTTGAAAAGAAAGTGTAATCTGCTGTTTTTGGATGGAATGTCCTATAAATATCAATTAAATCTGTCTGGTCTATTGTGTCATTTCAAGCTTGTGTTTCCTTATTAATTTTCTATTTGGATGATCTTTCCATTGGTGTAAGTGAGGCGTTAAAGTCCCCCACTATTATTGTGTTGCTGTCAATTTCCTCTTTTAGCGCTGTTAGCCGTTGCCTTATGTATTGAGGTGTTCCTATGTTGGGTACATATATACTTATAATTGTTATATCTTCTTCCTGGATTAATCCCTTGATCATTATGCAGTGTCCTTCCTTGTCTCTTGTAACATTCTTTATTTTAAAGTCTATTTTATATGATATGAGTACTGCTCCTCCAGCTTTCTTTTGATTTCCGTTTGCATGGAATGCCTTATTCCATCCCCTCACTTTCAGTCTGTATGTGTCCCTAGGTCTGAAGTGGGTCTCTTATAGACAGCATACACATGGGTTTTGTTTTTGTATCCATTCACTGAGCCTGTATCTTTTGGTTGGAGCTTTTAATCCGTTCATGTTTAAGGTACTTATCAATATGTATGTTCGTATTCCCATTTTCTTAATTGTTATGTTTTTTTTTTTTGCTGTACACGGGCCTCTCACTGTTGTGGCTTCTCCCGTTGCGGAGCACAGGCTCCAGACGCGCAGGCTTAGTGGCCATGGCTCATGAGCCTAGCCGCTCCACGGCATGTGGTATCTTCCTGGACCAGGGCACGAACTCATGTCCCCTGCATCGGCAGGCGGACTCTCAACCACTGCGCCACCAGGGAAGCCCATGGGTTTGTTCTTGTAGGTCTTTTTCTTTTCTTGTGTTTCCCACTTAGAGAAGTTCCTTTAGCATTTGTTGTAAAGCTGGTTTGGTGGTGCTGAGTTCTCTTAGCATTTGCTTGTCTGTAAAGCTTTTGATTTCTCTGTCGAATCTGAATGAGATCCTTGCTGGGTAGAGTAATCTTGGTTGTAGGTTCTTCCCTTTCATCACTTTAAATATATCATGCCACTTCCTTCTGGCTTGTAGAGTTTCTGCTGAGAAATCAGCTGTTACCCTTGTAGGAGTTCCCTTGTATGTTATTTGTTGTTTTTACCTTGTTGCTTTCAATAATTTTTCTTTGTCTTTAATTTTTGTCAATTTGATTACTATGTGTCTCGGCGTGTTTTTCCTTGGGTTTATCCTGTATGGGACTCTCTGCGCTTCCTGTACTTGGGTGGCTATTTCCTTTCCCATGTTAGGGAAGTTTTCGACTATAATCTCTTCAAATATTTTCTCAGGTCCTTTCTGTCTCTCTTCACCTTCTGGGACCCCTAATGTGAATGTTGTTGCATTTAATGTTGTCCCAGAGGTCTCTTAGGCTGTCTTCATTTCTTTTCATTCTTTTTTCTTTATTCTGTTCCATGGCAGTGAATTCCACCATTCTGTCTTCCAGGTCACTTATCTGTTCTTCTGCCTCAGTTATTCTGCTATTGGTTCCTTCTAGTGTATTTTTCATTTCAGTTATTGTTCATCTCTGTTTGTTTGTTCTTTAATTCTTCTAGGTCTTTGTAAAACATTTCTTGTTTCTTCTTGATCTTTGCCTCCATTCTTTTTCCGAGGTCCTGGATCATGTTCACTATCATTATTCTGAATTCTTTTTCTGGAAGGTTGCATCTCTCCACTTCATTTAGTTGTTTTTCTGGAGTTTTGTCTTGTTTCTTCATCTGGTACATAGCCTTCTGCCTTTTCATCTTGTCTGTCTCTATATGAATGTGTTTTTTGTTCCATAGGCTGCAGGATTGTAGTTCCTCTTGCTTCTTCTGTCTGCCCTCTGGTGGATGAGGCTATCTAAGAGGCTTGTGCAAGTTTCCTGATGGGAGGGACTGGTGGTGGGTAGAGCTCGCTGTTGCTCTGGTGGGCAGAGTTCAGTGAAACTTTAATCCACTTGTCTGATCATGGGTGGGGCTGGGTTCCCTCCCTGTTGGTAAGCAATCAAACAGGCCTGAGGTGACCCAACACTGGAGCCTACCCGGCTCTTTGTGGGGGCTAATGGCAGACTCTGGGAGGGCTCACGCCAAGGAGTACTTCCCAGAACTTCTGCTTGCAGTGTCCTTGTCCTCATGGTGAGCCACAGCCACCCCCTGCCTCTGCAGGAGACCCTCCAACAGTAGCAGGTAGGTCTGTTTCAGTCTCCTATGGGGTCACTGCTCCTTCCCCTAGGTCCTGATGCACACACTACTTTGTGTGTGCCCTCTAAGAGTGGAGTCTCTGTTTCCCCCAGTCCTGTTGAAGTCCTGCAGTCAAATACCACTACACTTCAAAGTCTGATTCTCTAGGAATTCCTTCTTACGTTGCCAGACCCCAAGTTTGGGAAGCCTGACGTGGGGCTCAGAACCTTCACTCCAGTGGGTGGACTTCTGTGGTATAAGTGTTCTCCAGTTTGTGAGTCACCCACCCAGCAGTTACAGGATTTGATTTGATTGTGACTGCGCCCCTCCTACCATCTCATTGTGGCTTCTCCTTTGTCTTTGGATGTGTGGTATCTTTTTTGGTGAGTTCCAGTGTCTTCCTGTCAATGACTGTTCACAATATTATTTTTTAAAAATAGTTTTTGAGCTATAATTGACATAGACTGCACATATTTAAAATATACAATTTGATGTTTGTTTTTGTTTTCTTTACTATTTTAATCATTTTTAAGAGTACAGTTCATTAGTGTTAAGTATATTCCCATTGTTGTGTTATGGATCTACAGAACTTTTTATCTTGCAAAATTGAATGTGTGTACTACATTTTGTTCATTCATCCATCTATTGATGAATACGTGGGTTGCTGCTACCACTTGGCTGTTGTGAATAACGCTGCTATGAACATGGGTGTGTAAGAGATTTGTAGTGTTTTCTTAAAACATCCCCAAAATGATTCTAATGTGTAGCCAAGGGAGAGAAGCAGTGAGAATGTTTTTAAACTTAGAAAACAACCCAGTGTTGGAAATCAAATATAAATCTCAGTGTGAAGTTTTAAAACTTGTTAATACATGTCATCTTTATATTACCCTAGGAACATGTAGAAACATTACATCTATTTTCTATTCTGAAATTGTGTGTTTTCTATTTTGAAATTGGTATTTATCCCAAATTTAAGGTGTTACTGTGGGCGATTGATTAGAGACCATTATGGGATAGATGAAGCCTGGACCATCTCAGCTGCCAACGATAGTGAAAATGAACAATGGTCTGTTGAAAAGCACACAATGAAAAGCTCTACAGATACCTTTGGCACGATTAACTTCCAAGATGGAGAGCACACCCACCATTCAAAGGTTTGCTAATAACCTACATTATTTTGCTGATTTTTTAAATATCTTTATTGGAGTATAATTGCTTTATAATGGTGTGTTAGTTTCTGCTTTATAACAAAGTACATCAACTATACATATACATATATCCTCATATCTCCACCCTTTTACGTCTCCCTCCCACCCTCCCTATCCCACCCCTCTAGGTGGTCACAAAGCACCGAGCTGATCCCCCTGTGCTATGCAGCTGCTTCCCAATAGCTATCTATTTTACATTTGGTAGTGTATATATGTCCATGCCACTCTCTCACTTTGTCTCAGCTTACCCTCTCCCCACCCTGTGTCCTCAAGTCCATTCTCTATGTCCGCGTCTTTATTCCTGTCCTGCCCACAGGTTCTTCAGACCTTTTTTATTTTTTTAGATTCCATATATATGTGTTAGCATTTGTTTTTCTCTTTCCGACTTACTTCACTCTGTATGACAGACTCTAGGTCCATCCACCTCACTACAAATAATTCAGTTTTGCTTCTTTTTATGGCAGAGTAATATTCCACTGTATATATGTGTCACATCTTCTTTATCCATTCATCTGTCAATGGACACTTAGGTTGCTTCCCTGTCCTGGCTATTGTAAATAGAGCTGCAATGAACATTGTGGTACATGACTCTTTATGAATTATGGTTTTCTCAGGGTATATGCCCAGTAGTGGGATTGCTGGGTCATATGGTAGTTCTATTTTTAGTTTTTTAAGGAACCTCCATACTGTTCTCCATACTGGCTGTATCAATTTACATTCCCATCAACAGTGCAAGAGGGTTTGCTTTTCTCCACACCCTCCCCAGGATTTATTGTTTGTAGATTTTTTGATGATGGCCATTCTAACTGGTGTGAGGTGATACCTCATTTTAGTTTTGACTTGCATTTCTCTAACGATTAGTGATGTTGAGCATCCTTTCATATGTTTGTTGGCAATCTGTATATCTTCTTTGGAGAAATATCTGTTTAGGTCTTCTACCTATTTTTGGATTGGGTTTTTTTTTTTTTTTTTGATATTGAGCTGCATGAGCTGCTTGTAAATTTCGGAGATTAATCCTTTGTCAGTTGCTTCATTTGCAAATATTTTCTCCCATCTGAGGGTTGTCTTTTCGTCTTGTTTATGGTTTCCTTTACTATGCAAAAGCTTTTAAGTTTCATTAGGAGCCATGTGTTTATTTTTGTTTTTATTTGGATTTCTCTAGGAGGTGAGTCAAAAGGATCTTGCTGTGATTTATGTCTAAGTGTTCTGCCGATGTTTTCCTCTAAGAGTGTTATAGCGTCTCGTGTTACATTTAGGTGTTTAATCCATTTTGAGTTTATTTTTGGGTATGGTGTTAGGGAGTGTTCTAATTTCATTCTTTTACATGTAGCTGTCCAGTTTTCCCAGCACCACTTATTGAAGAGGCTGTCTTTTCTCCATTGTATATTCTTGCCTCCTTTATCAAAAATAAGGTGACCATAGGTGTGTGGGTTTATCTCTGGGCTTTGTATCTCATTCCATTGATCTATAGTTCTGTTTTTGTGGCAGTACAATACTGTCTTGATTACTGTAGCTTTGTAGTATAGTCTGAGGTCTGGGAGCCTGATTCCTCTAGCTCCGTTTTTCTTTCTCAAGATTGCTTTGGCTGTTTGGGGTTTTTGTGTTTCCACACAAATTGTGAAATTTTTTGTTCTAGTTCTGTGAAAAATACCATTGGTAGTTTGATAGGGATTGCAATGAATCTGTAGATTGCTTTGGGTAGTATAGCAATTTTCACAATGTTGATTCTTCCAATCCAAGAACATGGGATATCTCTCCACCTGTTTGTATCATCTTTAATTTCTTTCATCAGTGTCTTATAGTTTTCTGCATACAGGTCTTTTGTCTCCTTAGGTAGGTTTATTCCTAGGTATTTTATTCTTTTTATTGCAATGGTAAATGGGAGTGTTTCCTTAATTTCTCTTCCAGATTTTTCATCATTAGTGTATAGGAATGCAAGAGATTTCTTTGTATCCTTCTACTTTACCAAATTCATTGATTAGCTCTAGTGGTTTTCTGGTAGATTCTTTAGGATTCTGTATATATAGTATCATGTCATCTGTGAACAATGACAGCTTTTCCTCTTTTCCGATTTGGATTCCTTTTCTTTCTATTTCTTCTCTGATTGCAATGGCTAAAACTTCCAACAGTATGTTGAATAATAGTGAGAGTGGACAACCTTGTCTTATTCCTGATGTTAGAGGAAATAGTTTCAGTTTTTAACGACTGAGAACAATGTTGGCTATGGGTTTGTCATATATGGCCTCTGTTATGTTGAGATAAGTTCCCTCTGTGCCTACTTTCTGGAGGGTTTTTATTTTAAATGTGTGTTGAATTTTGTTGAAAGCTTTTTCTGCATCTATTGAGATGATCATATGTTTTTTCTCCTTCAATTTGTTAATGTGGTGTATCACATTGATTGATTTGCGTATATTGAAGAATGCTTGCCTTCCTGGGATAAACCCCTCTTGATCATGGTGTATGATCCTTTTAATGTGCTGTTGGATTCTGTTTGCTAGTATTTTGTTGAGGATTTTTGCACCTTTGTTCATCAGTAATATTGGCCAGTAGTTTTCTGTCCTTGTGACATTGTTGTCGGTTTTGGTATCAGGGTGATGGTGGTCTTGTAGAATGAGTTTGGGAGTGTTCCTCCCTCTGGTATATTTTGGAAGAGTTTGAGAAGGATAGGTGTTAGCTCTTCTCTAAATGTTTCATAGAATTCACCTGTGAAGCCATCTGATCCTGGTCTTTTGTTTGTTGGAAGATTTTTATTCACAGTCTCAACTTCAGTCCTTGTGATTGGTCTGTTTATATTTTCTATTTCTGCCTGGTTCAGTCTTGGAAAGTTGTGCTTTTTTAAGAATTTGTCCATTTCTTCCAGGCTGTCCATTTTATTGGCATATATTTGCTTGTAGTAATCTCTCATGATCCTTTGTATTTCTGCAGTGTCAGTTGTTAGTTCTCCTTTTTCATTTCTAATTCTGTCGATTTGAGTCTTCTCCCTTTTTTTTCTTGGTGAGTCTGGCTAATGGTTTATCAATTTTGTTTATCTTCTCAAAGAAACAGCTTTTAGTTTTATTGATATTTGCTGTTGTTTCCTTCATTTCTTTTTCCTTCATTTCTGATCTGATCTTTATGATTCCTTTCCTTCTACTAACTTTGGGTTTTTTATTTTTCTTCTTTCTCTAATTGCTTTAGCTTTAAGGTTAGGTTGTTTATTTGAGATGTTTCTTGTTTCTTGAGGTAGGATTGTATTGCTATAAACTTCCCTCTTAGAACTGCTTTTGCTGCATAGCATAGGTTTTGGGCCATCATGTTTTCATTGTCATTTGTTTCTAGGTATTTTTTGATTTCCTCTTTGATTTCTTCAGTGATTTCTTAGTTATTTACTAGTGTATTGTTTAGCCTCCATGTATTTGTATTTTTTACAGATTTTTTTCCTGTAATTGATATCTAGTCTCATAGCGTTGTGGTCGGAAAAGATACTTTATATGATTTTAATTTTCTTAAATTTACCAAGGCTTGATTTGTGACCCAAGATATGATCTATCCTGGAGAATGTTCCATGAGCACTTGAGCAGAAAGTGTATTCTGTTGTTTTTGGATGGAATTCCCTATAAATATCAATTAAGTCCATGTTGTTTAATGTATCTTTTAAAGCTTGTGTTTCCTTATTTATTTTCATTTTGGATGATCTGTCCACTGGTGAAAGTGGGGTGTTAAAGTCCCCTAGTATGATTGTGTTACTGTTGATTTCCCCTTTTATGGCTGTTAGCATTCGCCTACGTATTGAGGTGCTTCTATGTTTGGTTCATAAATATTTACAATTGTTATATCTTCTTCTTGGATTGATCCCTTGATCATTATGTAGTGTCTTTCTTTGTCTCTTGTAATAGTCTTTATTTTAAAGTCTATTTTGTCTGATGAGAGAATTTGCTACTCCAGCTTTCTTTTGATTTCCATTTGCATGGAATATCTTTTTCCATCCCCTCACTTTCAGTCTGTATGTGTCCCTAGGTCTGAAGTGGGTCTCTTGTAGACAGTATATATACTGGTCTTGTTTTTGTATCCATTCAGCCAGTCTATGTCTTTTGGTTGGAGCATTTAATCCATTTACATTTAAGGTAGTTATCGCTATGTATGTTCCTGTTACCCTTTTCTAAATTGTTTTGAGTTTGTTATTGTAGGTCTTTTCCTTCTCTTGTGTTTCCTGCCTAGAGAAATTCCTTTAGCATTTGTCGTAAAGCTAGTTTGGTGGTGCTGAATTCTCTTAGCTCTTGCTTATCTGTAAATGTTTTAATTTCTCCGTCGAATCTGAATGAGATCCTTGCTGGGTAGAGTAATCTTGGTTGTAGGTTTGCTTTTCCTTTTCATCACTTTAAATATGTCCTGCCACTCCCTTCTGGCTTGCAGAGTTTCTCCTGAAAGATCAGCTGTTAACCTTATGGGGATTCCCTTCTATGTTATTTGTTGTTTTTCCCTTGCTGCTTTTAATGTTTTTGTTTGTATTTAATTTTTGATAGTTTGATTAATATGTGTCTTGGCGTGTTTCCCCTTGGGTTTATCCTGTATGGGACTCTCTGTGCTTCCTGGACTTGACTGACTCTTTCTTTTCCTGTATTAGGGCAGTTTTCAACACTAATCTCTTCAAATATTTTCTCAGTCCCTTTCTTTTTCTCTTCTTCTTCTGGGACCCCTATAATCTGAATATTGGTGAGTTTAATGTTGTCCCAGAGGTCTCTGAGACTGTACTCAATTCTTTTCATTCTTTTTTGTTTATTCTGCTCTGTGGTAGTTATTTCCACTATTTTATCTTCCAGGTCACTTATCTGTTCTTATGCCTCAGTTATTTTGCTATTGATTCCTTCTAGAGAATTTTTAATTTCATTTATTGTGTTGTTAGTCATTTGTTGTTTGCTCTCTAGTTCTTCTAGGTCCTTGTTAAACGTTTCTTGTATTTTCTCCATTCTATTTCCAAGATTTTGGATCATCTTTACTATCGTTATTCTGAATTATTTTTCAGGTATACTGCCTATTTCCTCTTCATTTGTTTGGTCTGGTGGGTTTTTAACTTGCTTCTTTGTCTGCTGTGTGTTTCTCTGTCTTCTCATTTTGCTTACCTTACTGTGTTTGGGGTCACCTTTTTACAGGCTGTAGGTTCATAGTTCCTATTGTTTTTGGTGTCTGCCCCCAGTGGCTAAGGTTGGGTCAGTGGGTTGTGTAGGCTTCCTGGTGGAGGGGACTAGTACCTGTGTTGTGGTGGATGAGGCTGGGTCTTGTCTTTCTGGTGGGCAAGACCACATCCATTGGTGTCTTTTGGGGTGTCTGCGACTTTAGTATCATTTTAGGCGGCGTCTCTCCTAATGGGTGGGGTTGTGTTCCTGTCTTGTTAGTTTTTTCGCATAGGGTGTCCAACACTGTAGCTTGCTGGTTGTTGAGTGGAGCTGGGTCTTTGTGTTGAGATGGAGATCTCTGGGATAGTTTTCGCCTTTTGATATTACATGGAGCTTGGAGGTCTCTGGTGGGCCAATGTCCTGAACTCAGCTCTCCCACGTCAGAGGCCCAGGCCTGACGCCCGGCCCGCGCCCAAAGTCCCTGTCAGCCACACCACTCAGAAGTAAAGGGAGAAAGAAAGAAATAAAGAAAAAAAAATAGAATAAAGTTATTAAAATAAAAAAATATATTTAAAATAAAAAAAGTTAAATGTAATAAAAAATAAAGAACGAAAGAAAGAAGACAGCAACCATACCAAAAAAAAAATCCACCAATGGTAACCAGCACTAAAAACTATACTAAAGGGCTTCCCTGGTGGCGCCGTGGTTAAGAATCCACCTGCCAATGCAAGGGACACGGGTTCGAACCCTGGTCCAGGAAGATCCCACATGCCACGGAGCAACTAAGCCCGTGTACCACAACTATTGAGCCTGCGCTCTAGAGCCCGTGAGCCACAGCTACTGAGCCCGCATGCCACAACTACTGCAGCCCGTGCGCCTAGATCCCGTGCTCCACAACAAGAGAAGCCACCGCAATGAGAAGTCCACGCACCGTGACAAAGAGTAGCCCCCATTTGCCGCAACTAGAGAAAGCCTGCGTGCAACAACGAACACCCAAGGCAGCCAAAAATAAATAAAAAAAGAAAAAAAAACTGTACTAAAAAAAAAGCAATGGAAAGACAGAACCCTAGGAAAAATGGTAAAAGCAAAGCTATACAGACAAAATGACACAAAGAAGCATACACATACACACTCACAGAAAGAGAAAAAGTAAAAAAAAATCTATATATATATATGAAAAAGGAAGCAAGCAGCCAAATCAATAAACAAATCTACCATTGATAATAAACTCTAAATACTAAACTAAGGTAAACATGAAAACAAATTAGATGCAGAAAGCAAATCCCAAGTCTATAGTTGCTCCTAAAGTCCACCTCCTCAATTTTGGGATGATTTGCTGTCTATTCAGGTATTCCACAGATGCAGGTACATCAAGTTGATTGTGGAGATTTAATCCGCTGCTCCTGAGGCTGCTGGGAGGGATTTCCCTTTCTCTTCTTTGTTCTCACAGCTCGCAGGGCTCAGCTTTGGATTTGGCCCCGCCTCTGCGTGTAGATTGCTGGAGGGCGTCTGTTCTTCGCTCAGATAGTGCGGGGTTAAAGGAGCAGCTGCTTCGGGGGCTATGGCTCACTCAGGCCGGGGTTGGGGAGGGAGGGGTACGGAATGCGAGGCGAGCCTGCGGGGGCAGAGGTCAGCGTGACTTTGCACCGGCCTGAGGCGCGCCGTGCGTTCTCCCAGGGAAGTTGTCCCTGGATCTCGGGACCCTGGCAGTGGCGGGCTGCACAGGCTCCCCGGAAGGGGGGTGTGGATAGTGACCTGTGCTTGCTCACAGGCTTCTTGGTGTCGGCAGCAGCAGCCTCAGCGTTTCATGCCCATCTCTGGGGTCCGCGCTGATAGCCGTGGCTCGCACCCGTCTCTGGAGCTCCTTTAGGTGGTGCTCTGAATGCCTCTCCTCGCGCACCCCGAAATAATGGTCTCTTGCCTCTTAGGCAGGTCCAGACTTTTCCCCAGACTCCCTCCTGGCTAGCCGTGGCGCAGTAGCCCCCTTCAGGCTGTGTTCACGCCGCCAACCCCAGTCCTCTCCCTGCGCTCCGACCGAAGCCGGAGCCTCAGCTCCCAGCCCCTCCCGCCCCGGTGGGTGAGCAGACAAGCCTCTCGGGCTGGTGAGTGCTGGTCGGCACCGATCCTCTGTGCGGGAATCTCTCCGCTTTGCCCTCCGCACCCCTGTTGTGCTCTCCTCCATGGCTCGGAAGCTTCCCCACCGCCACCCTCCGTCTCCGCCAGTGAAGTTCAGCTCCCTCCCAGAGGTGCAGGTCCCGTCCTAATTCTTTTGTCTCTGTTTTTTCTTTTGCCCTACCCAGGTATGTGGGGAGTTTCTTACCTTTTGGGAAGTCTGAGGCCTTCTGCCAGCGTTCAGTAGGTGTTCCGTAGGAGTTGTTCCACATGTAGATGTGTTTTTGATGTATTTGTGGGGAGGAAGGTGATCTCCACCATCTTGGAGGTCTCCTATTTTGCTGATTTTTAACAGAGGCTGTAACCTCCAAATGTATCTCCAAATTGTATTTCTAAGTGTAGATGATCAGATGACCAGGTTTTATTGCAAAGGCGATCCGTGTTACTTACCTGTTGACAAAAATGACCTGACTCTTCTTTTTCTTTTATGTCTGAGGGGCATGATACCTTACCCAGGTGTGGTGTGGCCAGCTCTTTGATTGACTTCTTTCAGCCAGGTTATGCCCTCTGCAGAAGAGAATGGCTTATTGCTCATGAGGCAGTTGCCAAACGGCTTCCCTTTTCTTAAGGAATGTACAAAGGTTACTACCGAAGAACAGACTTCACCTGACCACGGCTATAGCAATTCCCAGTATGCCCTTGTGAGAGCCTTTTCTCAGGAAGAAAATGGGGAAATTTCTGTACCCCCTGAATGATAGTGCTGGGCTCTACAGGCCAGTTTTTCTCCTGTCCCTAATACAGTAATTTTACATGTGATTCACGTAAGTATTGACAGGTCAGCTGTCTCTCAGCTGTTTTCTATTGACCTTGTTAACTGTACACTGCCTTATTAGAGGCAGCTTTCCTTGGGGAAAATACAGGGGGAGCCTACCTCAGGAAAGCTCAGAATCAGTTGTGTCCTGCAGTGCATCATCAGTTAAAAGGATTTGAAAAAAGCTGTTCTTAATAGTGCAATCATAATAAGGTTTCATAATATAATTGTACAGTAATCGACATTTCTGATTACTAATCCACTTGCATCTAACTGTGCATTGATTTTTGTTTGTTTTAGTTGGCAAGAAAACTGTCCTCCAATCCTTTTTGGAAGCTGACTCTCATAGAACTCTTTATGTAATTTTTCCCTTAATTGTTCATCTTCTTCCTTTTGCTTTTATGTTTGTTTATAATCATCCTCATTTACTCATTTTTTTATCCATTCAACAGATCTTTATCAGTTGCCCATACTTTGCTATGCCCCAAAGAGAATATGTTCTGTGTACTAACATTGCTTACAGTCTAGTGAGGGAAACAGGAAATAAATATACAATTACCCCAGACGGTGGGGATGCTGGGAAAGGGGAATACAGGGTTCTTTGAGAGAATAAAAAGGGAACTCCTCCTGTTTTTCTGGGGTGGTGTGCATGTGTCAAGGAAGCCATCTGAGAGTAGGGATGGCTAAGCTGAGATGGGAAAGATGAGTGAGGTGTTTGGTGTCTGGTGAGACAGAAGGGTAAGACCACTGTAGGTGTGAGGAATAGCTTGTGGGAAGGCCAAGGGGGAATATGGTACATTTAGGAAAACTGAAAACATGTTTAGACAGATCTGATCACTAATACGTTTTATGCTTAGCATTAGGCTCCTGTTACATCCTCTGTGCCTGAATGCATTTTATTTGATCTCTCAGAAGAGGCTACCCTTCTATTTCAGCCTGGAATTGCACTTCACGTTTAGCATGCACAGCAGGAGAGCTTGGGAGAGCTGGTTACTCATCCCCTCTGCTGCATTTCCCTTTCTAGTTGTTATCCCTCCCACCTCCTTCCACAGAGGTTTGGAGGTGAGTTATAATAAAGGAGGAGGAGGGGAAAGAGAGAGTCATAAAACCTTAGCACCGTCTTCAGCTGGCCTTTGGAAGAAAAGAGTCTAGTGCTGATAATTTAGTTGATCAAGGTGTTATCCTGAAATCTCAAGAAGTATCTTCTAGGACTAAAAGGACTTATAACTGAAAGGGAGGACTACCTGGGAGAAAGAACTGAGAGAGAGAGAAGGAGAACTAAACCTCCTCTGCCCTTATTCATCATTCGGGGCAACATGAACCCTTTCACAAAGGTCAACTTGTATTTTTCCTACTCTTTGAATATGTGATAAAGCCGTGGCAACTCAGTTTTCTCACTTGTAAACTGAATCCTAGTTACCCTTAGATTCTTTCTACTACATCCTGTGATGGCTGCACCATCCTCATGTCAGAAATTCTAATATTTTAATTATGAAATAAAGGGATTCTGTTTTAAGAATTTCAAAGACGAACACAATTGTTTTAAATCACTATCACCTTCTGGAGGACAATGTGATAATTCCTATTTGCATATCTATGGCGATCTCTACCTTTGGTTATTTTTGCTATAGTTTTATAAACTCATGGTTTCCTATGGTCCTTATCCTATAAATCCGACTTATTCTTGCTGTTGGTTGGCTCACACTCATCTCAATATGATTTTATCAGTCTGTATGTGGCTGCATTGGCTGGGAAAAGAAAGCCAGCCATACACTATAATCTTGGGCAAAATGCAAAATGGTTCTGGAGCTGCCTGATTTCCGTCTTTTCTTTTGGTTACACTGACTCTCTTATGAAAAGTTTTTATTTTGGAAAAGAAGTTTTTAGAGAGCTGATATATATAGGAAATGGTTGGAATGTAAAATTTAAAATAAATGAACATGCTTCTGGATCTTAATTTAAATTATGCAAATATGGGAAATGGTCCAGTAAATTAAAAGCCATAGCATTTATGAGAAAACCTCATTTCACTTATTTCTAAAACTTTTTTTAAATGGGTTTTCTGGCGTAGTGATTTTTGCCAGTTTGAAGTATTTCTGCCTTACCTCAGACCTTCCAGAGAACATTGGTAGACTAACCCTGAAAACCACAGGAAGCCTTCCTATGGTGACTTGTAATTCTCAGAAGGAACTTAAAGGGGGTGTGGGATCTTTTCAAAGTAAATATTTCCATTATATGAAGATGAACTTTTAAAGAGATCCTAGACATTTTCTTTCAAGTTTTGGCATTTCAGTTGCCCTGCTGTGTGCTTACTGCGACGTGGCAGGTATTTTCCACTATTTTATGTATATGTGTATATGCATATCTTCCAGTATATTAGAACTTCTTATGACACAAAGTTGGATCATCTATTACATTTAATGTTGAAAGAGTGGAAGATGGAACTGCCAAAGCTGGTGATCTCTGTCCACGGGGGCATCCAGAACTTCAAGATGCCCTCCAAACTTAAAGAGATCTTCAGCCAAGGTTTGGTCAAAGCTGCAGAGACAACGGGAGCGTGGATAATAACTGAAGGCATTAATACCGGTAAGGCACATTCCCTGTTTCAGTCTGTTTTTGTTTTTTTTTTAATTCCTTCTTTTTAACTGTGAATCAGGCAGTATAGCACCTAACCTCTGCTCTGCAGTGCTCCCAGGAGATGTGGTAGCGTGAGAAAGACTGGAAGTGTAGTGACTGGAAAAGAAACGCAGAAGAATCCTAGACCTTTCCTGGAATGTATTTTTACCATTGTTAAACTATGCTATTTTAATATAACTTTGGGTAAACGTCTGGCAAAGAAAATAGGTTTTCATGAGCTTTGGACTGTGGTGAGGTAGTGTGTGGGCATAGACGTGAGCTAAACTCACCATGGTCAGGTTCTCAGGAATTGGAAATCAGTGACATGTGCAACAACTGCATTGAGTGTATGGGGCATGAGGAGATAATTAACTACATAACTGGCACTTGTTTCTGTCACTGACTCTTTCATACTTCTTGAAATCTGACATTCAAGGACTTCATTTAGTAGCCCCTGAACCTCTAACCCTACTCTTTTGCATCAGTGTTTATGAACTGTATGCATGTTAGAGAATCATCTGGGGGCTTTGCAAAAATACAGATGCACAAGTTCTACCCCAGATTAATTAGAGTTTTTCAGGGTGAAGCTTCTGAAGGGTATCTAATGTGCAGCCAGGGTTGAGGATTACTGACTTCACAAACTCCTCTCTTACTAATCTGTTACTAATATGTTACAGTTCTGACACCAGTTCTCATGTGTGGGTTCTTTCCCAACACACCACAGTTCTCCTGCACCAGCTGAGTGTCTTACAGTTCAGCTCAATTCTGAATCACTGTCTACCAGGAAATAGCGACGGATTCCACAGGTTAAGGGCTCAGTCCCACAAGACTGTCCCCACTTCAGATGTCAGTCTCAAGTCCAGGGTGTTACCCGTGCTTCTGACTGGCTGGCTATAAATCAGAGGTTCCCACCATCCCCTCCTTGGGTTTGATGAATTTGCTAGAGCAGCTCACAGAATGCAGGAAACCAGTTTACTCACTAGATTACCAGTTTATCATAAAAGGATGTAACTCAGGAACAGGTAGATTGAAGAGATGCATGGGGCAAGGCATGTGGGAAGGGGCACAGAACTTTCATGCCCTCCTCCCATTTCCACGTGCTTACCCACTTGGAAGCTCTCTGAACCCTGTTTCTTTTTTTTTTTTTTTTTTTTATGGAGGCCTCATTACATGGGCACGATTGATTAAGTCATTGGCTATTGATAATTGAACTCAATCTCCAGTTCCTCTCCCCTCCCCAATGGTTGAGGGTGAGACTGAAATTTCCTACCCTCTAGTCACGTGGTTGGTTGGTTCCCTTGGCAACCAGCCCCCATCAGTATGTCCAAAAGTTGCCTCATTAACATAACAGAAGGCACCTCTGTCACTCTCACCACTTAGGAAATTCCAAGGTTTTAAGGAGCTCTGTGTCACTAACAGACCAAATATATATTATTATAAGTCACAGTATCACACCTGTGGCTTTCCATCTTCCCTTTACTTCTTCCTCTTTTGATTTGGGATATCCTAGCCAATGTTTCCTATTAAGTTCTGCTTGACCTTTAGGATCTACATTAGATGCCAACATACCCAGGAAGCATTCTCTATCTCAACTCGCTCTTGTTTCTTAATTTCTATAGCGTTTATTGCCTGTAGCACTTGTAGCACGTTTATATTTTGCCTTACAGGTTAGGTTAGGATGAGTCTACCTGATTGTGAGGTAGAGGCTAGGGCCTATACATACGTCTAAGAGCTGAGCAACGGGTACTAATGTAATGAATAATTTCTTTTGATTAAAAAGGAATGAAGGAAGCAAGTGATTGAAAAAACAAAATAAAAATAAAACCAAGGGATTCGTCTTGTCACTAATGGGTAACCTGGTAGTTTCTCTGGTACATTTCATTGAGATAATTACTGTTTCACATTCTTAGAAAAAAGCAAAGGTTGTAGAGTTCTAAGTCCAATGTGTAGTACTTACTTTATTTCCAGTAAAAAAAAAAAAGGGTGGATAGGGAAGTTTTGTAGAGTTAAGAAAAAGGTGAACTTGGGCATGGTTTTTTTCTTTAAATAACTAATTGTGTTACATGCTTTATTTTACTTATTGCTTTTTTAAGAAAAAAATATTTTAGATTAGGGCCAGTTAAAGAACACAAATATAATGGTGTGAAGACTATTGAAATAGTTCATATGAACAAAAAAATTGAGAAATGAGGTATACTTGGAGCTTCCTTAAACAATAATCAGGGTCTGACCTGATTCAGCCTCAGCTCCTTAGGTCCTGACTACTCAAGAAGTGGTCCCTGGACCAGCAACATCAGCATCACCTAGGAGCTTGTTGGGAAGGCAGATATCGGGCTCCTCAGACCGGTGGGATCAGAATCTGCATTTTGATGACCTCCCCAGGTGATTCTTATGCACATTTAAATTTGAGAAGCTTTGCTTACCAGCTTCAACCTATGCTTGAGATGCTTCTCAGCTGTAGTTGAACATTATTTGGCATGAATTTTTTACATTTATTTAAATTGAATGCCAGAAGCCTTTAAGAATCTATTGTGTATAAAGCATTTGGATAGATGCTGTGGATGAAAGGTGAGTAAGATATGGATCCCGGGTTTAGTGATGAGGTGGGTAACTGTAACAAACAGAGAGTAAGCAACTAACCAAAAATCGATGCTGAATGGGTCATAGTTGAGATACAAAGGAAGTGTTTGGGAGTAAAAGGAAGAGGAAGAGGAAAACAAATTCCAGTTCCAACTGAGGGAACCTGAGAAGAAAGCTTGGTGAAGGATATAGCACTTAATGTTGGCCTTGAGAGAAGGGTAGGAAAAAGCATTCTAGGAAGAGGTGGCAGTTCAGGGCAAGGTACACAGCTGGAGACTAAGGCATGTGTAGAAAGAGGTGATAAGGCTGCTAGCTGGACGTGCCGTGTGGCAGAGGACAGGGGCAGCAAGGGAGACTGGAGCCAGATTGGGTGCCATGTTATTTGGGCTGAGGTTTTATTCTCTATGTAGCAGAGAGCCCTCAAAGGATTTTGAACAGAAGAATGAATAGGGAATGATATTGTCAGATCTGGTTTTACAGAGAGTCTTAGCAGATAATATGTCTTAAGATCACATGTGGGCTGCTGACAAACGATCACCACCACATGCTGGTAACGCGTGCCAAACCTATGGATCTGAATCTCTATTGGTATTGATGTGTGTTCTGTGGTCCAGAACCCCAATTTTAGAAAATGACTGGGAAAAGTGCAAAAGATGTCTGGAGGGGAGGATTCCAGAGAGAAGGAAGTGATTTAGGTGCTATGCATTAGATGGATGCAATATGCAGGGCTTTGTTGTTGTTTTCTTCCTGTGCTAATGACACATACAGAGTCAGACTGTACATAGAAAGAGTAAGTGGCGTAATGTAGTGTTTGTGATTAAAAGGCAAATTTTTTTAAAATTAATTTTTATTGGAGTAGAGTCACTTTACAATGTTGTGTTGGTTTCTTGCTGTACAGCAAAGTGAATCAGTCATACGTATATTTATATATCCACCCTATTTTAGCTTTCCTTCCCATCTAGGTTGCCACAGAGCATTGAGAAGAATTCCCTGTGCTATACAGTAGGTTCTCATCAGTTATCTATTTAATACATAGTATTAAAGTATGTATGTCAGTCCCAATCTCCCAATCTCCCAATTCATCCTACCCACCACCTCCCCGCTTGGTAACCATAAGTTTGTTCTCTATGTCTGTGACTCTATTTCTGCTAAAAGGCAGATTAAGTCAATCTCAAAAGGCTACATATTGCATAATTCCAACTATATGACATACTGTAAAAGGCAAAATTATAGAGATAATAAAAAGATCAGTGGTTATCAAGGATTGGGGGAATGAGGGATGAATAGACAGAGTACAGAGGACTTTTAGGGCAGGGAAACTCTTCTGTATGATGCTTTAATGGTGCATACATGTTATTATACATTTGTCCAAACTCATAGAATGTACAACACCAAGAGTGAACTCTAATGTAATGTAAACTGTGGACTTTGGATGATTATGATGTGTCAGTGTAGGTTCATCAGTTGTACAAATGTTCCACTTTGGTAGGGGATGTTGACAGTGGGGAGGTTGTAAGTGTGTAGGGAAGAAGGTATATGGGAAATCTCTGTACCTTTGGCTCAATTTTGCTGTGAATCTAAAACTGCTCTAAAAAAGTAAAGTCTATTTTCGTTCCTTTTTATGGCTGAGTAATATTCCATTGTGTATATGTGCCACGTCTTCTTTATCCATTCAAAATTGGGCCATTTGTAGAGATGTGGATGGATCTAGAGACTGTCATACAGAGTGAAGTAAGTCAGAAAGAGAAAAACAAATATCATATATTAACGCATACACGTGGAACCTAGAAAAATGGTACAGATGAACCAGTTTGCAGGGCAGAAATAGAGACACAGATGTAGAGAACAAACTTATGGACACCAAGGGGGGAAAGCGGCGGGGGGGTGGTGGTGGTGGAGGTGGTGGTGGGGGGATGAACTGGATGATTGGGATTGACATGTATACACTGATGTGTATAAAATAGATAACTAATAAGAACCTGCTGTATAAAAAATAATAAAATTAAATTTTTTAAAAAAGTAAAGTCTGTTGAGAAAAGAAAAGTCAGATCCTGGATTGGAATCCAAACTGTACAAACTACCAGCTCTATAACCTTGGGCAAATTATTTAACTTCCTTGTGCCTCAATTTTTGCCTATAAAATAGACTTAAAAAATTCCTACTTAAAGTGTAAATGCGTGTAAAACTTAAAAAAGCACCTGGTGTGTAGTTAAGAGTTCAGTAAGTGTTGGCTATTATTGTTATTATTATTAGTCCCAGAAAGGCAAACACTAATATATTAGTTCTGGAATATTTATGAATATAAAGCTGTTAAATTAATTTGCCTCAATGAAGCAAGGTCCTTCAGGATGTTTTACTGGGACAGTCAAGAAGGTTAAAGAAAAAAATACTTAGAACATTCATGATGTCAGGGGTGGGTTTACAGGATGTTCTGGTCAGGCAAGAATAGGGGCAGAACTGAGGTTGTAAGCAGAAATTTCTCAAAGGGAGAGGAGAACTGTTCAGGTAGAAAGGTTAGTGATAGGAGAAGGAGGTGTCAAGAGGGAGTAGAGCAAGTCAAAGTATCAGATATTAATTCCACTGTGCCAGCAACTTTCCCTGATAACAGTCTTTTGCATATGCTTGTCTACTTGTCTCTTTCCGGCAGTCGCAGTGTTTTGCATGATTTGTGAGTTAAAGTTTGACCTCTAAACTGATTGTTCATAGGTGTGTCCAAACATGTTGGGGATGCCCTGAAAGCCCATTCCTTCCAGTCCTTGAGAAAAATCTGGACAGTTGGAATCCCTCCTTGGGGTGTCATTGAGAACCGGACAGATCTTATTGGAAGAGATGTAAGTAGACAATCCTTTCACAACAGAAGGAGATAAACATGTATCCAGTTGCCAGCTTAGCACTATATCCGGATATCTAGTAGGCATCTTGAATGTAATACACCCCAAATAAACTCCTGACTTCCTGCTGCCTCCCTTACCCTATCTTAGAAAGTGACAATCTTGTCCTGCAGTTCTCAAGCCAAAACCCTGAACTTATCCTGGAATGATCTCCGTCTCGTGCCTCAAACCCGATCCACCAGTAAATTATCTTAGCTTCACTTTAAAAATATATCTGGGAGCTTCGCTGGTGGCGCAGTGGTTAAGAATATGCCTGCCAATGCAGGGGACACGGGTTCGAGCCCTAGTCTGGGAGGATCACACATGCCGTGGAGCAACTAAGCCCGTGCGCCACAACTACTGAGCCTGCGCTCTAGAGCCCATGAGCCACAACTACTGAGCCTGTGTGCTACAATTACTGAAGCCCGTGCGCCTAGAGCCCGTGCTCCGCAACAAGAAAAGCCACCACAATGAGAAGCCCGCACACCGCAACGAAGAGTAGCCCTGCTCGCTGCAACTAGAGAAAGCCCACACGCAGCAATGAAGGCCTAACACAGCCAAAAATAAAAATAAATAAAATAAATTTATTTAAAAATATATATATATCTATCTGGAATCTGACCTCTTCTTATTACCTCCACTGTTACTGAGCAGGTTTAAGCCACTATTTTCTGTCACCTGGATGATTGTAATAGCCTTCCCTACTCTCATCCATGTCTCTTATTAAGGTCTGATCCCAACACAGTAGCCAGAATGATTCTAAAGGGATGGACTTGTCTAAGTTTGTTTATAAGACTAATGTATATTTTTGGTAGGTATCTCAAGTATTACAAAAGGTATGAAGACGAAAGATAACCACTGTTAATATTTTGGTGTGTATCATTCCAGAATTTTTTTCTATGTGTGCGTACGTATGTACAGTAAAAAAAAGTTTGTGTGTTAAAAAAGTAACAACAGAAACCTGTTGTTGTGAATCTGTTTTTCAGCTTAACTATTTAACATAATTAATTCCCTATGTCAGTTAATATAGACATGCTTATGGTTTGTTTTAACTTTCATTTTGGAAAATTTCGAACACATTAAAGAGTAGAGAGATTAGAATAATCATCTCCTTCGTACCCTTCTCCCGGTTTCAACAGTTATGAACCCATAGCCAATTTTGTTTAGTTTAGTCCCTCATCCATTCTCCATCTCCTCCCTCCATTATTTTGAAGCAAATTCCAGACATCAAATAATTTCATTGGTAAATATTTTAGCAGTTATTTCTAAAGTATATGGACAATTAAAAAATATAACCACATTACCATATTCGTACCTAAAAAATTAACAATAATTTCTGAATATCATCAAATATCCAGTCTGTGTTCAAGCTTCTGATTGTCTCAATTTTTCAGTTGTTTGATTTCATTATCCAAAAAATTCCCCTACATTGTGATGGGTTGATTTGTCTCTTCATTCATTTAGTTTTTTTCCTTGAGTCGCTTTTGATCTCTGGATTTTCCCACCATCTCCTTTTTTGTTTTCTGTTTGTTTGTTTCAATGTATTTGTTGAAGAAACTGGGTCATTCCTAAAGAGTTTCCCACAGTTTGGATTTTGCAGATTTAAGCTCTTGTAGCAGCATTTAGCCTATTTCTCTGTCTTTTGTCTTTCTTGTAAATTGGTAGTTTGATCCAAAGGTATGATCAGATTCAGGTTCTTTTTGTACAGGTTTATGCCCTAGGAGGAGATGTGTCTTTCCCTTGTGACATAACATCCTCTCTCTTTTTATGATGTCATTGCCTAGATTTATTATTTCAACAGGGTTGCAAAACTGCTAATATTTAATTATAGTGTTCTTTCTTCATTTATTAGCTTAAATACTCTATAAAGAGAAACATTTTCTCCTCAATTGCTTGGTTTACCTTGTGGTACAGTTGTATGGGAAAGGGTAGAATAAATATTTGATTCTCTTTCTTTATTTGCCAGTTTTCAAAGCATTGAGTTGGTTATCTACCATCCCCCAAGGTGAACAGTGAGTTGTTGTTTTTTTTTTTTCTGATTCATGAAGTTAAACATATTTGGTATGTTTTAATCCATTATTCTAATATAGTTATTATTCTTTATCATGCTCATATTGTCCCATTGTGGCCAGTGGAGCCTTTCAAGTTGTCTCCTGAGTCCTTTTAACACAATTCTAGTCATTTATCATTGCTTCCTTGTGTTTTAGTATGAAAAAAATGTTCTTGGCTCATTATATATAATTTTTGCTCCTAGAGAAATGGCTGGTTGCTTCTAGTGGGAAATAGTATTAAGAGACCACATTCTGAGAGCCAAGGGTGCAGTTTTATTTTTCATGCCTGATAAAGTTCTATTGTACTAAAGTACCATAATTTATTTAACCATCCCTCTGTATTGTCCATTTATGTTTTCTATTTTTAACTTTTACAAAAAATGATATTAATGTTGTGATAAGACACATATATTTTTGAAACTAGCTGAAAACACTTATTTCCTTAGAAGTTATTCTCAAAGTAGAATGTTTGGACCAGTTGGTATGTAACTTTTAAAATGTGACTAATTGTCTTCCACAAAGGTGGTAACAATTTACATTCCTACCAACAGGGTATGAGGGTACCCATTTACCTGTACCATTTCCAGCTTCGGGTATTCTGGCTTTTTTTAAACTTTGCCATTCTGATAGGTATAAAATAACACCTAATTTTTCTTATGTACGTTTCTCTGATTACTAGTGAGGTTCAACATCTTTCCATGTGGTTTTTATGCATTTTAAGCATAGTTTTTATATTTTGAAAGACCTTTTGCATTATAATTCATTCTATTAACATTTTTGTTTGCCATGTGTGCTGCATTTCCCAGATTTTAATTTGTATCATTTATGAACATCTTTCCATGTGTAAAAAATATGTGTTAAATATATCAATCATTTTCTTTTTGGTTTCTGGCCTCAGTGTCATGCTTAGGGATTATAAAGGTAACTTTTAAATACTAATGTTTGTAACGTTTGTAGTGCTTTTTACATCCATTATTTCTTCTTCTTTTTTTTAATTTCTTTCTTTTCTTTTTTTTTTTTTTTGGCTGTGTTGGGCCTTCGTTGCTGCACGCGGACTTTCTCTAGTTGTGGCGAGTGGGGCTACTCTTTGTTGCCGTGCATGGGCTTCTCATTGCAGTGGCTTTAGAGCCACCCGTGCAGAGCACGGGCTCTAGGTGTGCAGGCTTCAGTAGTTGTGGCTCACGGGCTCTAGAGCGCAGGCTCAGTAGTTGTGGCGCACGGGCTTAGTTGCTCCACGGCATGTGGCATCTTCCCAGACCAGAACTTAAACCCGTGTCCCCTGCATTGGCAGGCAGATTCTTAACCACTGCACCACCAGGGAAGCCCCCATTATTTCTTTAAAGCCTTACAGCAACCCTCTGCTATAGGAATTATTATCATCACTTATACATGAGGAAAATAAGCCTGAGAAAGGAAGCAGGTGTTACCCAGAGTTAAAGTTAGAAGGTAGAAGAGCCTAGCCTTAAACTTGGGCCCTTTGACTCCAAACACAGTTGGCCTTCCCTATTTGTGGATTCCGCATCTGAGGAGTCAACTGACAGTGGGTCCTAAGGATTCAGCCGACCGCGGATCCAGCGGATACTGAGGGCCGACTATACTGTGCCATTTTATGTAAGGGACTAGAGCATTGTGGATTGTGGTATCCGCGAGTGGTCCTGGAACGAATCCCCCACAGGTACCAATGACTGTACTGTTCTCTCCTCTCTAAAAACAAATGAGAATTGAAGTAGCTTATAGAAGAATCAGCAAATATTAATAAAGATCTGGATATTTTATATTGAATGAATGCATCTCCATTTACTTTTCACTTCATTTGGAATACGAGAAAAAATAATCAGTGTCCAAATATTATTCTGGAATAGATCTATTAAAAGGCATAGTTTCTGGATAGTGATGCAGTCTGTGAACCAGTGCAGATCCTTGAACTGTTTTTTAATGACCTGAGACAAGGTAAGTACAGAAATTGAAAATAAATATATGGAACCGTTTTTAGCCATGTGACGGTGCTGTGACATCCAAGCATACGGTAAGCGTGCTTATCTTGCTGTGTGTGCGAGTGTTGTTGAACTTGTGAGTCTCGTGTCGTACAAGCCGCATACTAGTCATGCGTTAGGGGACTACCTATCTGTCCATAAAAAAATAAGAAATAAGAAAACTGAAATTGATTCTTCACCGCAGATAGCTTGAGAATCACTGCTCTTGGTAGCAAGTACTACTTTTTGACCTGGACAGGAACTCTGTAGTACATAGACAGGCCTTTGGAGCAGTCGGCCTGGGAAGGATCTCAAGCTCTGACCGTCTCTTGTCCTCGCTGTCTCGCAGGTGGTGTGCCTGTACCAGACTCTGGGCAACCCCCTCAGCAAACTCACCACACTCAACTGCATGCACTCCCACTTCATCCTGTCCGATGATGGCACTGTGGGCAAGTATGGCAATGAGATGAAGCTCAGGAGGAACCTGGAAAAGTACCTCTCTCTGCAGAAAATACACAGCCGTGAGTACCACAGGGGCTCAGCCAGCAGGTCCTGGCTGGGGGCCTTGCTGTGGAGCAAAGTGCTCCATTGCCATCTGTACAGGGAAGAGAGGTCCAAGCCGGCCCACGCCTTAAGTTAACACCTGTGAACCCTCAGTGAGAAGAAAGCAGGATATGAAATTGTGGGTGACAGAAGAGAGGAAGGGATCTTGTGGGACAGCAGAGGGGAGGTGTCAGAGTGGAGACTTGAGCAGAGTCTCTGGGAGTCCTTAGGCTTGAATGGATAGAGGGAAAAAGTAGAGAAAGAATTGATTTGGGAATGTGGATGGCTGAAAAGCCGAGAAGAGACTAGCCTGAGAAGAGCGGGCTGTGAGCCTTGATAGTCAGGGAAGATGACATTTCTAGCAGGGTGTGGCGGCTTCAGTCAGGGAAGGGGTTGAAATCAGGACTTTTAGAAATAGGGACCTTTGAAGGTTTGCTGTGACATGCTGGCAGTGGTGCTTTGGTAGTGCCTAAGGAGGAGGAGTGGGGGGCAAAATCAGTGAGTGTCCTTGGGTGGAGAGGTGGGAATCCTTAAAGGAAGGAAGAGGGCTGGATGCTGCCTGGAGAAATGGAGACTCTGCCTCCAGGGCAGCGGAAGGTGGCCCCTGCCTCTTTTGGTGAGTTAAATCTTCCGCAGACTACTCCTGCCCTTTAAGCGGAGATGCCAGGGAATAGGAAGATTCTCAGGAGGCTCGGTCTTCTTCAAACCTTTGACTTTGGGCTGGAAAATGCTGAACATCCTTTGAGTTTTTGGCCCAGATTCCCTGAAGCAGCAGATGTAGTGAGGTCAGATGGCTCAAAGCCCTATTTACTGCCTGTGACCTTGGGCAATGAAATTAACATCTGTCAAATTGTTCTCTTAATACAAGACAGAAGAAACTGTCTACCTGTACCTTTTGTTGTGAGAATTAGAGGAGATAAAATATGTTAGGTGTGCTCAGAATAGTATTGGGTACATAACATGTCCTCAACAAATGTGTTTCTTTCTTTCCTTTTATTCTCCTTTGGTACAGGGGGTTGTCTGCTGGTTGGGGTGGGGGTAGAGAGAGGGACTCTGGGAATTGTTGCCAGTCATTTAGAGCTTAGTGTGAATGAAGTTTGGAGGCTTATTTAGGTCAGGAAGGCGGAGAGAGGAGCAGGTATGTGGTCCTCTTGGCTAGTGGGGAGGGACACCCACAGAGGAGCGGAGAAGGAGGGCAGGTCAGAGATTGCCCTGAAGGAGAATCCCTGAAGCGAGGGCCCTGCAGGACTCTGAAATGCCAGTTACCTGAAATGTCCTGTTGCCTTTGATGACCTGGGCTCACCACCTGTGCTCAGGGATTCTGTGCAGCGCTATGATGTGTATCCCAGGAGAGCAAAGTCTTTCTTAGTCTTTCTTATTTCCTGCTGATTCTCCATTTGTGAAAACAGCCCTGATGAATGAAAAGAGCCCCGAGCTTGCATAGCGCCATATGCCATTCTACATTTCTACTTTCAAAGTCCTTAAAATTTAGGATTTATTGGGAGGGTTTTGCTGTCCATGGGGAGAGAATGTGGAGTCAATTTCAGTGGATTGGTAATATTTATTATTCTCTGGAGAACTGACAGGAAAACAGCAAAAACAATAAACCACTTACACACACGCACACACATACACACACGCATGCATGCACACACACAAGAAAGAAAGAAAGAAGGAAGGGAGGAAGGAAGGAAAGAAGAAAGGAAGAATAAAAGAGAGAAAGGAAAGACAAATGAAAACAGACCCCAACAAGCCCAGAATTCTTAGGTATCAAAGCTGATCTTCATACCTCCTGTGCTCACTAGGGAGGCTTTCTGCCATATTTGTGTTTGTCTTTGATGTGGTTATAAATGGATTTACTTGGATGGAATGACAATAATTAAATATTTTCTTGATTTCTTTCATTTCTTTTCAACCGGGCTTCTTGGAGTCCCTGGCAAATCCTTGATGTTTGCAGAAAGCACTTACCAAAAATAAGAATGACTTCATAAAGTTGCTGTAGAAATCCCTTTGAAATGTGGCCAATGTCAGTTCCTGTTCTGTAAGCCTCTGAGGATGGAAAGAATAGGATCAGCTCTGTATGTCTTCGTAATGCAAGTCTTGGTGGAGAAGAGAGCACTTTCCTGGGACGCCTATTCTAAGAGCCTTTCATTGGAGCTGTAATGTTGTATTCCTGCTTAAACTGGGAGCCAGGAGTAGAGGCAGCTCTCTCATGAGATTTGTCAGCAAAGAACTTCACGATTTTTTTTAAACAAATTTAATTAGTAGCATCAGTAAGATCCTTTTTGTAGAAAACAATCATAAATATATTTATATTTATTTTTGTGAGGATTAGTTATTGCTTTAAAAAGATGTATCTAACAGAAAGTGAATTATTTTCCCCTCTCCTGCAGAATACCCTTACTGATTTCTTTTTCTGATGATAAAAGTGTTACATACTCTCATATTCAGATAAAGAAAGAAAACATAGAAGAGAAGGAAGAGATAGCTTTCTGTAATCTTACTATAAAAAATAACCATTGTTAACTTTTTCACCTGTATGCTTTCAGAAATTTTCTATGTACACACAGAGCAACATTTAAAAATGAACACTGGGATCATATAATATCTTTTGTAGCCTTCCCTCCTCTTCCACTAAACATGGATGTATTTCCATATCAGTAAGCATATCTGAGCACATATTTAATGACTGCATAGTATGTCATTATATAGGATATGAGATTCTCTTTAAAAATTGTTTTTTCCATCCGTTTCAATAATTCTATAATTAATGGCATTTTCATCTAAATTTTCTTCTATTACTTTTATGCCTTAATAAACCATTGTCACCATTTCATTTAGCTTTTACAGGACTATGTTGTTAAAAGAACCCTATGACTATCAATTGGTGTATCTTACATCTGATTTTTAGTGATAGGGAGAAAATAATAAGGAAGTGGAGATATGTGGAAAAGGAAAGAAGTATAATGTCAAAGCCATTAAATAGACTGAATGAGATATTTGGGTGCCTGCTAAGAGGCCCACCCTTAACATTTGTGGAGTCAGGACAAAGGTTACACATGGAAACCCACATACTATTTGTTTAAATATTTAAAAGCTTTAAATCAAGCTAACCAGCAAAAATAACAAGAGAATAATGTTCAATCCTTTTACTTTTGTACATGTAGCAGGAAGCCAGGTTTGAGGTCAGAGTCCTGGATTTTTGGGAGTACTAAGCCAGAACGTGGAGATGAAACAGAACTAGCACCTTGGCCCCTGGCCTACAGGTCACTCTCTGCTTGTCTTCCCACCTTTGGCTCAATCTCACGATGTCCAGGCTTCACACACGTCAACTGGACACCCTAGCCTATATGTCCAAGCTCTATCCACTTCTCTCCTACTCCCCAAAGCTGCCTCTGACTTTGACAAGTATATTCCTGGGGCAGAGGTTCAAGCAGCCCCTGGAAGCAAGAATTTTGGGGTCCTGGGCAATCTAGTAAGTAGGAGAGGGAGCACAGGCTTTCCTTGGACCTTGACCCTATAGACTCCTCACTGTGAGGGGAAGGACATGGCCAGAGGAGGGCGCTGTAGAACATGGGGCCCAGAGTAAAGTCCAATGTCGCTCAGGTGTGAGCATGGTGTTTCCTGCCAATTTTCCTTCTCTTGGAAAAAAAAAAAATTGATTTAAATATATCAATACACATGTCGTGTAAAAATTAAGTCAAGTAATAAATCTATAGAATAAACAGTCAACATTTCCCCAAATCTTCCCCTCTCTTCTTTACTATTAATAATTTGATATATATCCTTCCAGAGTTTTCTGGCTATTTATGTAACATGTTATAGATATGTGCATATGTATATATAAAATATATACCCATATATATGGTTTTAACATTTTAAATAGGATTTTAAATAGGATCATACTGGGCATATCATTCTGTAACTTTTGTTCACTTAGTATCTTTTTAAAAAGAGTGCAATGACTCCATGGTCTTTCCTTTTTTATTGTCTTCCTCACTTTAATAAAGTAATATGTAGTCTTATAAGAAAGCCAAATAGTGAAAAATGGAATAAATTGAAATATAAAAGCCTTTGAGGTTTACCCATCCCATCTTGTTCTTAGAAATAACCAGTATTCAAAGTTGATTGAACTGGCAAAAGTTTGATCATTTTTGGAGATGAGTGATGGATACTCATGAGTGATTGGGAACCATTATATCATTCTGTTTTCTTTTAGATGTGTTTGAAAATTTCCAAGATAAAAAGTTAGTTTCTTGAAGACTACTACTTATTATTATTTTTTAATGACCAAAAGCCTTTAGGTAACTTTTTAACTGGGAGAAGATGCTCTCACCATATTTATGTTACTTTTATTTAAAGTCCAAGCTTCTGGCTTGGCCTTGAACTAAGCAAGCCTGAGTCAAAGAAGAGAGAATGGCTAGTGCAAGTAACAAATGTATGTGGTAATTGAAAGACTTGTGTCTGGTAATCAGAATTGCTGATGGGGTTCCTTTGTAACAATTTGATATTGTTTGTCATCTGAAATAGGCTCAAGACAAGGAGTGCCTGTGGTGGGGCTGGTGGTGGAAGGTGGTCCCAATGTCATCCTCTCAGTGTGGGAGACTGTGAAAGACAAAGATCCAGTGGTGGTGTGTGAAGGCACAGGCAGGGCTGCCGACCTCCTGGCCTTCACCCACAAACACTTTGCAGATGAAGGGTGAGTTGTTGAGTCTTCATTTCTGAAAGTATGCTCTTTATTCTTCCATTTTAGTTCTTTAATTTCTGCTTTCATGTAGGCCGGATATCCTTAGAGGACAGAGACTGGAATTCTCTGGATATCTTAGAGGACAGAGGTTGAGACTGGAATTCATTTTTCAGTGGTTTTTGTATTTATTAAGCAACACCAAAATGCCCTCTAGTGATGCAAGTTGCTATTAGCTTAGCTGAAGAATGGCCGGCCTCTAACAAGGACCTTGAGCCCTGTCTGAGCTTAGGGAAAAAGGATTTCCAGGGGGAGTGAGGGAGGAGACCACTGTGGCCCCAGATCACCTTTAAATTCAATTGCTGTTAGTAAAAATAGCAGAAATTGGGGAAATCAACATCCTGACATTTTTGTCGCATATATTGTACTTAGTTGAAGTTTTAACTCTTTTTCCTTTTTAAACAAGGAGTTTCAAACAAGTTTCAAACAAGTTGAAATTCTATCTTTATGAGACCTTAGAGATTATTTAGTGGTTTCTCTGTCCATCCCTATACACATTGTGATTCTTCCAGTTTCAAAAGCGTGATATTTCTGCCAGGTGAGTAAATACAGTGCGTACAAACTGAAATGTGGACCCCACTCATTTACTTAATAAATATTCATTCACTGCTTATAATTTCTCTCTGACAACTCTTCTCAAGTTTCTCTCCCCTTTCAGCCCTGCTTCCACCCCGTACCCGCTTCCTCTTCTATTACACCTCTCTCTTTCGTTTTACAGTGTCAGATTCTTTAAGTATATTATGCCCGTAATTTCTGGAGATTCACAACCCCTTGGAAATCTGTCAGCTCGAGAACCCTGCCCCAAGTGCATTCTTCCCAGGAGCATGGCAGATCAGACCATTCTCTCTTTCAATTCAGCCTTCTCCTGGTGCTGCTGCTTCGCTTTCCTTCCCATTCATTTATCTCTTGGCAGTACTGTCCATAGAAACCTTCTCCATCACATGGGACAGACGCAGGGATGTTGTACTTGTGCTGATGTTTCTGGCTTGTCCCCTTCTCTGCACTGTGTCAAGTCACGACCATTTCTCTCTCCCAGGACCCTGCGTCCTCAGGTGAAGGAGGAGATCATCTGCATGATTCAGAACACTTTCAACTTTAGTCTTAAACAGTCCAAGCACCTTTTTCAAATTCTGATGGAGTGTATGGTGCACAGGGATTCTGTGAGTATGATGAGTTGATGACTCAACTGACTTAAAAAACGCTAATGTTCAACAATTGTGATATTTATATTCACAATTTTATTTTTCATTTCTTACTTGATTATATATAGCTCTACAGAACTTGACCTTTAAGTTGAGTAAACGTGACTTCTTGTTTCCTCCCGCCCTCCAACCATGTTTCATATTCCTGACCGTACCTGGGAAAAAGCACTTAGATAATATAACAGTATTACAGAAAAGTGATTGAATTTAGTGAAAATTACACGTAAATATTTTCAGAGGGTAAAGGAACAGCTCCATGTCTTAAATAAACTCAAGTCTGCTGGCTTAGATGACTCTATCACAGTATCCTCAGTATGTCCTATAGGAGATCATTGGGGATGCACTGGACAATGGAAATATGTGAATAAACTCTCAGGTGAAAAATAGAGGCCACGAACTTTGGGCTATGAACGTAATATAGATTAAGGAAAAGATTTTAGTGTTTTAGGGTACTTCGATCAAAATTTTTATCAGTGATTTGGATAGTATGTTGCTGACAGTTACATTAAATATGCAGATATGTCATAACATAGTGATCTTTCCAGAATTTGAAGGCTGGACCAAATCATACAAGATTTTGGTAATATTAAAGCACCTTCCCTCAAAAAACCAATTGAACAAGTTCAGTCTAGACTAAGCATGGCTAAACAGATGTGAAAAAACCTTTGGGATTTTGGTTGACCTAGTAACAACGAAAATAACAACCATGTCTGCAATTAACGGTGTGCTTTCCAGTATATTTTTTCATGTGAAATAGCCCCATGAGTGAGTTCAATATGGCAGTGATTGTTTATTTCAGTTTCAGAGATAACGAAGCTGAAGCCTAGAGAATTTAAGTGATTTGCCCAGAGTCATGCAGTTATGAAATAGTAGAACTAAAACTGGAGCTCAGAGTTGAAATCTTGTGCATGGTCTATTACATTTTATATTCCCCACAATAGTCAGTAGGTTAAGAAAAGGATATACTAAAGGGATCACCCTTATATTTGTCTCCTCCTGTCATCAAGGAGAGTAACCAAGGAGCGGTGTAATAGTCAAGAGGGAACTAGAGAAGGCAGCTAAGGGTTTGCATGTTACAGAAAGGTTCTCAACTCCTGCACAGTTGAGGGTTGATTTTATTCATGCACATGGGGGTTGCTGTTAGGTAGAGGGGCTATTAGCATGAATTGTAGAAGAATTCTATCTTTATGAGACCTTAGAGATTATTTAGTGGGTTCGTCTCATCTTGTGGGTGAGGAACCTGAGATGCAGTGGTTTTAAGATATTTACCCAAGACTGACTGACTTAGTGGCATATCTGGGGCTAGAACTCGGCAATCTTGGCTCTTTTTTGTTGAACAGGTCCCTTTACTATATATTTTCATCTGCAAAGATTGAGATACATTCATTAACAGGAGAAGACCTTTTATAATCATAAATAATGTCCTTATTTGTCTTAAAAAAAAAAATCAGTCACGTGCCAGGATGCAGCGGAGGCTTTGACATTGTGAAGGCTTTCTTCACTGTCCATTGTACTTGCTCACTGGGTGCGTTGTAATTGCCTCACTTGTTTTATGACAAATCCTTGAGGATTCATTTCTCGTTAAAAAGCAAACGTCTTAGTTTCTAAAGCTAGGTGAACAGAAGGATCTCATTTCGTATTCTTTCAAAATGAGGAATGGTTTTCTTTACATGAGGAATCGACACTGAGTTTCTTTCTATTATAGCATGTGAATAGTAAATTAATGCAGTAATGTTCTTTCATGCATGTTTCCTCTAAGATACTTGGAATTTTTCAGTTTTTTTTTAATCCCCTGAATGTGTACAATTCGCCATTACCCTACTTAAAAGTTTTCTCTCTTATTAGTAAAAAAAAAAAAGAATTTTTTTTAACTCTGTGATTTTTGACGTTAATGATGAATGTTTCACTTAATTCATTAGCTCAAGAGCAAATCTTGTGGGTACTTTTGAAAGCATTTCTTTGCTAGTCCCCAAAATGTATGGCTTTCTGTTTTTCAACTGTTACAGATTACCATTTTTGATGCTGATTCTGAAGAGTCACAGGACCTTGATTTAGCAATCCTAACAGCTCTGCTAAAGGGTGAGTGTCTAAATAAGGTTACAATTGTTCCTCGTTCCCTCTTTTCACATTCTGTGGCACTGTGTGCTTTTTATGTTGATATTATAAACAGAATATGTGATTCCTTTCTTTTACCCTAGGCACAAATTTATCAGCATCAGAACAATTAAATCTGGCAATGGCTTGGGACAGGATGGACATTGCCAAGAAACATATCCTAATTTATGGACAACATTGGAAGGTATAATGAAGATGAAGTTATTTGGAAGACCTGTGTCTTGTGTTGGTTTGTTAGGGAGGGACAAAAGAGAGAATTGGAGGAGAGATAGGTTGCTTTGGGGACGGGTGTGGGAGTAGGGTAGCATCTCTGATGCTGGGTACACACCATCGCTAAGACATTTCTCTCATCTACTTTGCCTCCCTGAAAACATTTTTTCCTCTTGCTCTGCAGCCTAATTGAAGCTGACAAAGGAAGTCAGGGGAAAGACAGATGGAAGGATTTTTAATTTACTTTTTCAATGGGCAGATTTTTATATTGTTATTCAAAACTTAAAGTTTATCTTATTTTTTTGCATTACAGTGTAATGCATGCTCACAATAGGAATGAGTGAAAACAGAGAAAAGCAGGAAGAAGAAATATTACTCATAGTGCTAATGCTAATCACTGTTAACATTTCATTTTAAAACAATTACAGTTGTGACCAGACCATAGGTCTATTAGTTTGGGGTTGAACTAATTTGTGCACATTGTTTAAAACATCAAATGGTACTAAAAAGCTACCAAAAAGACAGTAGTTCCCTGCCCTGCTTATCACTAGAGCCAAGCACTTTTGACATTTTTGGACTGTTCTGACGTTTATAAATCTCCATATTTCTAAATAATAAGTCATATTGCTGTTTTCTGATTAATTTTAGAGAGCTCTTAACATTTCTGTCTGTGCCCTCCCTGCTGCAATCTGGACTGGTTGCCTGCTATTCCTGGTGCTGAGCTGTCATCCTTCATCATCTTAGAGATTTCCTCCTTTGTTAGAACGCCTGTTTTCTGTATCCCCTGTTTTCCTCTTTCTTGGTTTACTCCTTTATTTGATGATGTGTATCTTGCAGTAACTTCCTGAGGAAGGGAGTATGGGAGATAAAAATTTTGAGGCTTTATATGTTTGGATATATTTTAATTCAAGGTGGAACTAATTTTCCTAGAGAATTTTGAATGCTTAGCTTCCAGCACCCAGCAGTACTGTTGAGAAGTAAAAAATCGTTCTCTTTTCTGATCCTTTGTTTATGACCATTTCTTTCTTCTCTGGGAGTTTAAAAAAATCTTCTCTTGTTCCAGTGTTCTGAGATTTCACAATGATGTGTGTCGTTATGAGTCTTTATATCCATTACACTGGGCACTTGCTTTCAGCTTGGCAATCATGTATTTCCTTGCTGGGGAGTTTCCTCCCCTGCTTTCTCTGCTCTCACTCAGGAATTCTATCATTTAAATGTTAGACCTGTGGACTGCTCCTCTAATCTTATCTTTCCCTCTTATCTTCTGTATCTTTTCTTTGGTAGATTTCCTCAAGTTTAATTTTTCACACCTTGTATGTAGCTTTTTGTTTCTGGTAGCATATTATTAATTCCTGAGAGCAAATTTGTTGTCTTTTTATTTTTTTAATTTTTATTTATTTTCTTTTTGTGGACATATGTTTTTATTTCTCTACAAGTGAATTGCTGGGTCATAGGGAAGGTGTACATGTGCTTTTTTTGTTTTTAATAGATCTTTATTGGAGTATAATTGCTTCTCAATACTGTGTTAGTTTCTGTTGCACAACAAAGCGAACCAGCCATAGGCATATACATGCCCCCATATCCCCTCCCTCTTGAGCCTCCCTCCCACCCCTCTAGGTTATTGCAGAGCTCCGAGCCTATCTCCCTGTGCTACGCTGCTGCTTCCCACCAGCCAACTATTTTACATTCGGTAGTGTATATATGTCGATGCTACTCTCACTTTGCCCCAGCTTCGCCCTCCCACACCGTGTCCTCAAGTCCATTTTCTATGTCTACCTCTTTATTCCTGCTCTGCAACTAGGTTCATCAGTACCATCGTTTGTTTTTAAATTCCATATATATGCGTTAGCATAAGGTATTTGTTTTTCTCTTTCTGACTTACTTCACTCTGTATGACAGACCCTAGGTCTTAGCATCCTGAATATAATATCTTCTTTTGTTTTTCTGAAGCTACTAATGATAGTTCTTTTGAAGTTTTCTTCTTCCTGTATTGTCTGATTCCTCCTGGTTGACGTTTTTTGGTCTGTTTGTCCTGGACTCTTTGTTTAAATGTGGAGGAAAGAAAGCTCATTAGAAATTCTGAGGCTGTAGATTTGGGTTCCACAGTAGGGTGATCTGGCTGCCCCCATTTGTTGGGGAACCTGAAGTGTTAGCATATTCATATATTTTCTCTTGTATTCATCACAATATCAGAAAGAAATCCTCCAATCTCCTGCTTACAAGGTAAAGCCTTGTTCCTATTGTTACGGAAATCAATAGGGGAAGATGAGTGGGAAGGTCCCAGTGTTAGCAACTTATGCTGCCAGAATTCTGTGGCATAGATTTTGTTTGGTTCTTGACTTTTTTTCCAATTTCTAGGGACTTCCATTTTTTGGCTTTCTGGGAACTGCTAAGTCAATTACCATTTGACCATCTGCTTTTCAACTTCTAAAACGTTTCACTCTTGACCTCCTTGTTCTTGTGGATTCATTTCTTTAAAATAAAACACAAAAAGACAAAAAACCCCTTTACTATAATTTTAGTGGGGTTTTAGGTAGGAGTAAAAGTAGATGAGTGTGTTTAATTTGCCATTATACCCAGAAGTCGAATATAGTTTAAATGGGAACATGCCAAGTTACCAAAAAAACAAAAAAGAAAAAGGAAAAGAAGCAGAAGGAAAAGAAGGAAGGGAAAAAAACCTTGGATTTTTATTAGAATTGCATTAAATTCAAACATTAATTTGGGAAGCACTGAGATCTTTACCACAGTCAATTTTCTCATCCAAGAACACATTTATTCAAGAGGTCTTTTATGCCTTCAGTTTACCTTTTGTTATTTCTTCACTTAGGTCCTGAACATTTCTTAGTAAGAATGTATTTTATGATTATTTTGTCTGTATAGTTTTGAGTTCAAATACATGTAATTCTTTAGTTATTTCTCCTTTCTTGATTTCTCTATGTCTCTTATTTATTTCTGCCCTCTGAAGCCTGGCTCGCTAGAACAAGCAATGTTAGATGCTTTGGTGATGGATCGAGTGGATTTCGTGAAGCTCTTAATAGAATATGGCATGAACCTCCATCGCTTTCTTACCATCTCCCGACTGGAAGAGCTCTATAATACAGTGAGTACTGGAACATTTCATTAGTCACCTCCTTAAGATTTATTTATTAATTAGCTTAACACTTAGCTTAAACTATATCTTGAATGTTCAAGTTCCCTTCAATGTTCATGTACAAAGATAGCTTATAGAGAGACAGACTTTTCAAGCAAAGAAGAAACTTTCTTACCAAATCCATTGTATCCTATAGTCATTTCTGTGTTTCCCATTTTAATTAATTATACAGAATAGAAGCATAAACTAATTTAAGAAAATAGGATAGTAAGACCATAATTAAAGCCAAAGATGTGAATAAGAACAAATTGCTTTTATTGAGTAATTAGAAGCATTTCAACCTAAGGACACTTAAAATTTTGTTCCTGCAATTTTCCTATGTAAACCTTTTATTGAAATGAGACTGGCTTACTCCTTGTAAAGACACCAGTTGCTTAAGCCAAGCACCCTTCTTGAGATGTCCTTCCTTGCCTTTGAATCTTACCCTTTCTTTAAAGCCCTGTTCAAGTCCTATCTTCTTGATTATTCCAATTCACATATTATAGTGCCCCTATAATACAGATTATTTGCCACTCTTTTGAACATACCTATCTTCATATTGTTGGTTATTTTTAGTGTAAGTCCCACTCTCTTCTATTAGATTGTAAAAATTCTATGAAGAAAGTAATTTTATTCTTCATTGAATCCCTCAGTAGCTTGAATGAACGTAGTAAGTGTTCAATAAATATTTGTTGGTAGAATATAATTGTGTGATGAAAGTTGTAATTGTGTGATTTATATATAATAAAGGATAGTTACAGATTAGTTAACATTTATTTCTGCCTCTTGCCACACAAAGTTAATTAAGGCCTTACTTCCTGGATACATACATCTTGCATTGAAAAATATTTTAATCTAATCACATCTTCTCTTGGGAAATACCTTCCTTAGAATTAATTTGGCTTAAGCTTCATTACTAAAGATGTTGAAGAAAGTTTTCAGTATTCTGGATAATTTATGAATTCTGAAATAAAGGTTTTTTATTTCTCCCTAGCACATGGTAATTAAAAGGTAATTAAAATTCTTCCTTTTGTTCTTTATTACAGAAACAAGGACCAACCAATATGCTCTTGCATCATCTTGTCCAAGATGTAAAACAGGTAACCTAATTATGAAGGTGTACAAATTTCTTCTGGTATTGTCTTAGCTTTGTGGTGAAGTGTTACCAGATTTTGCTTTGTAAAATGTAGACTTGGATTTGCTAGCGAATTACCTACCTTCTTTACCTGTGACTCTGAACAATTTCATAACCAAACCACACTCATATTTTTTCTTGTAATTTGTGTTTTAAAAGATTTGACCCACCAAGTAAGTGGCGTTAGCTAATAATTATTTTCTCTTATAAAACATGAATTGGAGACATAGAAACTTCCAAGCAGAATTTCAGCTTAACATGATACAATAATATTGCCAATGATGATAATAATACCTGCTGAAAATAGAGAAACTTCCTGATTCTGTTATCTTTATTGAAGGACTGGTATGTGATTCCCTTGTTTTTGTTCTTGTTTTGTCTGTTAGTGATAACTCTGGGGCTCTCACTTCCTTGGTGAGTCTAAGCATTGTTCTAGGGAACCAGGATGGATCCCACTGGTCTATACCTTTGCTAATATTTTGCTCATGGTATTCTCATTGAACTTTGAGTTAAGTCAGACTTAAAATCATCTCTGGGGCTTCCCTGGTGGCGCAGTGGTAGAGAGTCCGCCTGCCGATGCAGGGGACACGGGTTCGTGCCCCGGGAAGATCCCACATGCCGTGGAGCGACTGGGCCTGTGAACCATGGCCACTGAGCTTGCGCGTCCGGAGCCTGTACTCTGCAACGGGAGAGGCCACAACACTGAGAGGCCCGCGTACTGGGGAAAAAAAAAAAAAAAAAAAAAAGCAAAAAAAAAAAAAAAATCATCTCTGATCCCCCATTAATTACCAGAACTTTCCAGCTTTAACAGACTTTTTTTTTGCCTTAATTCTGAAGTCTAATATCTTGATGGAGAGAGTGTGGGCTTTCTGACTATGTTGACTTGGTGGGAGTAAAAGGTGGAGGAAGACATTTAGTTGGCAGATTAGCAGTAAGCAAAAGTGTCCATGGCGATGTAAATTTACTTTGCATTGATTTATGTTGGGTCAAAATGATGTTCCTTAGATTATCTCCTTAAACTCTGATTCTGTCATGGTAAACTGAAGAAAAGGGAGAGAAATAGTTAAATATGTGTTTAACTAGCAGCAAAATGAGAGCATGGTTTGTGTTCCTTGGAAAAAGTGAATTATGAATGTGAAAGAGAGAAATTATTTGCATTTATTTATATTTGTAACCGTATTTGTTGTTCAAAGCTTTGGGAACATTGTTCACAATCTGTTCATTTCAAAGATCTTGTTCAGCACTCTGTGCCTTTAAAAGTGTGCTATGAATGACAGTTCAGAAGCAACACTTATGAAGAGGCACTGTGGTGGCCTTTAAGGGGTCAGAGCAGTTTTCATTTGGCCCAAGGCCCATGTGCTTGGAAACCTGCTACTCAGGCCCCTAGAAGCCATGACGCTGGTCTTGGCACAGCCTCGTGTTTTGAAATCTCATTTTGCTCTGCCGCTTCATGTTCCTTATTTCTATTTGTTCTACTTCCTTTCCTATTCTTGTTTTGTGTATGATTTGGTCAACACAGTGCAAAGTGTTACAGCCATTTCAATAGAGAAGCTTAAGATTTAACTTAGTGTTACTTTTGGACCCTCCAGCATATCCTCCAGTGATTATACTTTTGTTGTAGTGGTTCTGTCATTTCCAGCTAAAAACAATCTTTTGTACTCTCTTTAAATGTATTTTATTCTAAAGTGTGTATATGCATGAGAGAGAAAAAGAGAGGAAATGAGCTCTTAAAAGCAGACATTCCATGTCTATGAAACTAAAAACATCTTAAGGCTAAGTATTTTTTCCCATTTGAACAACCAGGTTGTATCAGTAGCTGCCGTATTAAGTGATCAGTTGTTTTTGTTCTTGTTTTAGTTATTAGTGGTAACTCAAGGGCTCTTCCTTCATTTGTGAGTCTTAAGCATTGTTCTAAGGCTGAAGAGTGTGAGTCTCCCTCTTTGCAGTTTATTTGGTTATGTTCTAGTGACGTGGCAAAAGGGATAGAAAAAGAGAACTGACAGTTACGTGTTACATGTTTTTGTTTCAGCATGCCGTTCTCTCAGGCTACAGAATAACGCTGATTGACATTGGACTGGTGATAGAATACCTTATTGGTAGAGCATATCGCAGCAGCTATACCAGAAAAAATTTCAGAGCCCTCTACAGCAACCTCTACAGAAAACATAAGGTAGCATAATTGAAAAGTATCCTAGTAAAATTAAGGATTCCTAGGAGTTATACTTTTAGAAAAATGGCTCGGGAAGTTTAGATGGGAAGAGCTTCCAAAATGGACATACTGTTTATCGATACTTACTGAATGTCTGCTGCATGTAAATTACTGTGCTAAGTGCTGGCATGCTGGCCTGGGATGGACATAAAGATCAGGAGTTTAGAAACTTTTAAAGGAAACAAATTTATGAATAACTAGCCACATACAAAACAGGATATAATATGTGCCGTATTGACACAGAAGTATGTGGTGAGAAGTATTAGAGGGAGAGATGACCGGTTCTTTCCTTATCTTTCTTTATCTTTTGAAAATACAGAAGTGGAAAGCTTGATAGGATTATATCTATCACTCATAATAGTACATAGCCTGGAGATGACAAACTTGGAACAAGTCTCTAGGGGTTATATTGGAAGATGCATGCAGAATGTACCATGTGAAAATACATATTATACGTATTTTATTTTCTATCATATTTTTGAAAGTCTAGGAATGTAAAATTAGAGTTGCTGGTTAGTCGATTAGCAGAGAAAACATTGCTTGTTTCTTAAAATTGCCAGTACAGATCAGTAAACTGAAGAGCCTAGTTCTTATTAGGGGATAATGAAAGTGTTAGAAAAGGTAGTTTGGGGCATTTTTGGCTGAGAGAAGAGCGGGAACAGTTAAGGGCACAGTGCTGTGAACACCAGGGTATGGTTTTGCAGTGACAAGGAGACCTTTGTCACCGGACAAGTGCCAAAAGGTTGTGAGGGATGACACTGGAAAGATACTTTGGGATAAGATCACATGAAGAGTCTAGAATATCAAGCTACTTTTGACCTTTATTTTTAAAGAATCATGTGAAGTGAAAACCCAGCTTGGCTTTAAGGGATGAGAAAACAAAACAGAAAGAAACCCAACTCTCAAAGAGAATATGTTCTTTATTGGCATTTCACAGGCATAGGGATACACTTGAGGTATCAGTGCCTTCAAGTAAACAAAATATGCCTTGCTCTGAGGTTACCAGTGGCAGGTATGGGACTGACTGTGACCTTGGTGCAGCCCAGTGGGGAGCATGCTAGGCAGGTTCCTCTAATGCCCTTTCTGGAAATGGGAAGGAAATTGCCCATTTCTCTAATTATTTTCTAGTGAAGGAGTACAGAGTTTATTGTGTTTCCTAGTAAATTAGATCGTAGCAGTTAACGAATACATGGTTTGGAGTCGGAGAGATCTGGGACTGAATCTTAGTTTTGTTCATTAGAAGCTATGTAATCTTGAGTGAGAAACTTAATCTCTCTGTGTGTCAGTTTCCTTATCTTTAAAATGGGAATGATAATATAATACCCCTTTCATAAATTTATCAAAAGGATTAAATAAAATAATACCTAGAATAGCCAGGAAAACCCATATTCCTGGTACATAGAGGGTATAGAGTAACTTAATACTAATAGTCATTATGATTATTACTAGTGATACTATTAATTCTATATCACAGTAATAATAATGATAATAATTTGAGTAGTTTCTTTAAAAAGTTGGACCCCGTTACTTCTACATCTAATTTATATCTGTAAAACACAAACTAAAAATAAATAAATAAAATAAAGTACAAATAAAATAAATAAATAAATATTAATAAATAAGTAAAATAAAGTTCAAAGTTCCTGATACGGTTTGTGTTGGGAATTTTATGTCAGTCCCTTTAAGAATGCTCTCGTTTGTTTTTGTTTTTCATTGATGAAAGCTTCCTGCTGACAAGCAATTAATTATGTTGTTATTGGGCCTAGCCACTGGAATTCCAGTAGTGATATAACACCTGGAGAAGTTCTGTAACTTTCTAACTGAAGCTTAACCTTGGAGCTGTTTGTGAATGGGAACTTTTTCTTATCAGAACTGTGAATCTTTATTGCCTATTCTGAACTTGTTTCAGGTATAGAACATCGATTGATTCTAATGGAATTTCCACATAGAAAAGGAATGCAGATATATGATAGGGAGCAAAAGAACATGTTCTCTAAGATGTTAGGAAATAAGAGTGTGCTTAGTAAGAAGGGGATCATGAGAGGCTCTTGTTGGAGGAGTAATTAACTACTAATCTTGGATGAGAGACAGAACCATTGGATATTTGATAGGACACAATATTATATGTGTTTTTATTGTTGTCTAGAAATAAAATGTTAATTGTTACCACTATAATCATCTTTTTCCCTTTTTGTTTTATTTTAAAAATAAAATAACATATTCCAGCAAGTGACCACTTTTGCTCAAAGCCTTCCTCAGCCCCCTCTTCACCGAAGATGCCGCTCAGGAAATAGAAAGGAATCTGCAGAAAGCACACTGCACTACCAGTTCATTAGAACTGCCCAACCTTACAAAGTCAAGGTACCAGTTACTTATTTTAGATTTGAAAAGAAAATTGTCCTTAAAGACTGAGATCTTTTCTTCATTTAAAGTTTGAGAATGGGGAATACAAATAGAGGGATCATTTACAAGCACTATAAACAGATGGTGCAAGTCAAAAGCATAATACAGGTGTTCTCTAACAATGATGAGCAAACGCCCAGGACAAGCAACTAAATGATTTGCCGGGGCTGGCACCTCAGGCTGCCTTCCTTGTTCCTACCTCTACCATGTCCAGATGTTGACTCAGGAAGGCAGTCCATGGGATGGTACTAAAAACTAGAATTACTAGCCCAACATTGCACCCTCCTCCTCCTTTCCCCAAGGCTAATTGGAGGTGACTGTTTCCTCCTCCTTTCTGTTCTCTGACACTGCCCTCTTGCATCTTCTTTTTTCCCTTTTGAAGCTTTCTGAAATATAATTTAGACCTAATGTCACAGTATGACAATGGTAATGTATTTATGACTGTGTGTGTGCATATGAGTGTGTGTGAGCAGTATTATGCCCCCCTCCCTTTACTACCTCAATCCCACTTTCCTCTGGGGGTGAATGCTTTTGTTAAGAGTTTCCATATAAATGGTTCCTATGTTGGCTGAAAGAGGTTTGCTTTTTATAGCTCTTAGAATGAAAAGATATTTCATAAAATTACCGTTGGCCATAAAACATGAACATAAATTCCCTTCATTTATAGAAATAGAGGAAGCTTGTTACTGTTTTTGCTGTGATCTCCTTTAATTAAAAAGAATAAGCTGAGACAAAGTGAGAGAGTGGCATGGACTCATATATACTACCAAATGTAAAATAGATAGCTAGTGGGAAGCAGCCGCATAGCACAAGGAGATCAGCTCGATGCTTTGTGACCACCTAGAGGGGTGGGATAGGGAGGGTGGGAGGGAGACACAAGACGGAGGAGATATGGGGATGTATGTATATGTATAGCTGGTTCACTTTGTTATAAAGCAGAAACTAACACACCATTGTAAAGCAATTATACTCCAATAAAGATGTTAAAAAAAAAAAAAGAATGATTATTGAATCTTGTTATTTGCCAGGCATTAGTTTGGGCACTTGGTTGAATTTGAGATGCAGGTGTGTTGGAGAAGATATAATTATGACTGAGAAATGGTCCCACCCTCCCTCCCAAAGTAATAACCACAGTGCAGTATGATGAGCATCGAGAGAGAGATACGTACAAAGTGATACAGAAGACTATGGGGGTTAGAGAATGGTTTTTGAGATGATCTATAAAAGATGGTTTTACCAGGTAGAGAATAGTATTTCATTATTACTATTACCATCACTAGGGGAATATAGTCAGAATAAAGGAAAGCAAAATTAAAATCAATCTATTTGTATGAATGTTGGCAACACTAGTTGCCATTTTTCTAAGAGGAAGATAATGAATCTATTTGTAAGGTAAGGTTAGAGTTCTTTTTTTTAATAATTATCGTTTATCTCATATGTTATTTCAGCCCATTTCCTTGAGAAATTGAAAATTGTTGTATAATTAGTGGCTCTATTCCAAAGGTATAGTGTTTTAAGTTGTGTTAAGTGAACTTAAGGTATCTCAGCCTAGGGACCCTGGAATTATTAGAAGCAACAAGAAATGGATTAAAAAAGGCCAAAATTTTGGTTTCTGATTTATAAAGTTCTATTATTATTTCCATCTCTTTTCGGTGATTTAAAAATAGTTTTAAGATACCCGATGTGTTTTGTCAGGTAGAACATCACGCATTTGAGTATTTGGACACCCATTGCTATTTTGTATTCTAACAGGAAAAGTCTGTAGCCCTTCATAAATCAAGGAAGAAGTCAAAAGAAGAACAAAATATATCAGATGACCCTGACTCTACTGGCTTTATTTATCCTTATAATGACCTGCTGGTTTGGGCTGTGCTAATGAAAAGGCAGAAGATGGCCATGTTCTTCTGGCAGCACGGAGAGGAGGCCACAGTCAAGGCAGTAATTGCTTGTATACTGTACCGAGCAATGGCCCGGGAAGCCAAGGAGAGCAACATGGTTGATGATGCCTCAGAAGAGCTGAAAAATTACTCAAAGTAGGAGTTCTCCCTTTACCTGATATTAACATCGACAGTTCTTAGAATGGTTAGACACGTTTATCTCCCTCAGCTTAGAACTTGTAAGATGAGTGGACTTGTAAGATGTGAACTTGTATGAAGTGAACTTGTAAGATGAGTGTGGTTCATGGACTTTCCCATAAATAAGGGTCTTGAGGTATTTTAAGGACTAAAAGGAAGAAAGGTGGCCTTCAAGTCAGGAGACTTGGGTTCTAGACCTATTCCAGCTCTTTACTAATTGTCAAATCACTTGACCAGATTTCGGGACTTTAGTTTCTTAACTATAAAATGTTCAATGAATGATTTTGGAAGTCCTCCTAACTCTCAAACTCTTTGATACTAAGTTATATTAAAATTTGTTCTTTAAGTGCCGCTCAGGCAGGAAAACAAATAAATATATTATGTATTAAATTACCAGAGAGTGATGGTAGAAGATAGAAAAGTTAGAAATGTTTTGATTTTTTGATTTACTAAAGCATTGTAGTAGTAGGGAAAGAAAGAAAGCTAGAGTTAATAGAAACTAATTTATCATTTTGATTTAAAAAATTCCAGAGAATGACAGTGTCTACTTTTTAGAGAAAACGACCTCCAAGAAGATCACCTGGGGGTGTCTCCAGGTCTAATTTCTTACTTAAGTCATCTGTGTATTTTGTAAAATCTTTAAATTTATTTATTTATATATTTATTGGCTGTGTTGGGTGTTTGTTGCTGCGTGCGGGCTTTCTCTAGTTGCCAGTGAGCGGGGGCTACTCTTCGTTGTGGTGTGTGGGCTCTAGGTGCACAGGCTTCAGTAGTTGTCATGCAGGCTCAGTAGTTGTGGTGCACGGGCTTAGTTGCTCTGCGGCACGTGGGATCTTCCTGATCCAGGGTTCAAACCTGTTTGAGCCTGCATTGGCAGGCAGATTCTTAACCAATGTGCCACCAGGGAAGTCCCTAAAATCTTAAAAAAAAAAAAAAAAGGAGTGGCGAGGGGAGTTTCTACAGTTTTTCCTTAAATGCTAGTTCAGTTTTTGAACAATCTTTTCTGTCAAAAAATTCTTTATTAGGTACTATCAGGGAGCCCCACATCAAGCCATACACAGCTTGCTTTGTGGTGTGGATTCGCTTCTCCCCATGGATAGCTCAGGCACTCCTGGTGGAAACCCTCTAGTTCTGTTCTTTTAAGAAAGGCAGAACAATCCATTTCCTGAGCGGCAATCCCTTTTAAACAGCTTCTGCATTTTACTGTTCCCTCTTTTGTCTTGGTCTTTTCTGAGTCTCATATCTAATCTTTTTTAATGTTTCTGGGGCTCTCACCTGCATTTATTTTTGCCACTCACCACTGTGTCATTGCAGACAGTTTGGCCGGCTTGCCCTAGATGTGTTGGAGAAGGCATTCAAACAGAATGAAAGAATGGCCATGAAACTGTTGACCTATGAACTCAAGAACTGGAGCAATTCTACCTGTTTAAAACTGGCTGTTTCTGGAGGGTTGAGGCCCTTTGTTTCACATACTTGTACCCAAATGCTACTGACAGATATGTGGATGGGGCGTCTGAAAATGAGGAAAAACTCTTGGTTAAAGGTATATTTACTTGCTTTATAGAGTTTAACGTTAGTTTAGTCTATACTGTTGAGGTCTATACTCTTGAGTTCATTTTTCCCTTGCTCCAGAAGATTACCTTCAGGAAAACCAGTTAATGTCTTTGATTCTCACAGATGAGCTGAGATCTTCACAGTGGAACCTCTGACAATTACTTTATCTCCCACTACCACAGTTTCTTTTAAAAAATGGGCACAATTGTGCCAGCTCCGTCCATCACAAAGGCATACTCATGAGAGGCTGGTTAGAAGAAGTTAAAAGAATGTACAAACATAAACAAGATTTCATTTTTAGTAAACACCATTGCCTCTGATAATTATAACAGAAGTAAATGAGACTTCTTAGTGAAAATTTTCTCAGCTTAAAAATACTAACTCATGATAAACTAAATAAAATTAGCAATTTCTGTTGTTGTGTTCACCTAATGTGATGTTTCAGGAAATAAATGGCTATTTTATAAAGCTGCCCTCAAACACATTTGTTCACACCACTAACTATCTCCAAATTTTTCTATTCCATTATGGTTTAGCCTCATCTTTCATCTTGAATTATCAAGAGTAATTTAGTTAATTATTAAAGGCATTTAATTTTTGACATCAAACCTAAGCCTAAAAAGTTCTAGGTTATGGTCATGCTTAAGAAGTACATAGCTTATGAAACAGAAAAAATGGGGATGAAGCATGATCATTAAGAGCTACACAAGGTTATAATTTATATTTTAATTTTATTCTCCTTAGAGCTCTTAAAGATATGATGTGTCCCAAATAGAATGACTGTTTTTAAAAACATTTTTTTGGTCGGCAAACTATAGAAAACACAAACAACTAAAAGATATGACATAAAATGTATAAAAGAGCTTGTACATTTTAATTCCACTAATGATATTGTGGAAACGAGGAATGTCAACCAGAAATTATTTCACATAGATTCCTCTTTAACAAAATATTGGAGAAACAACAATTGTTTCTAGAAGAAGTTCTCCTTTGATCTGTTTCGATTTCAGCCTTGGAAATGATGAAGCAGAGATGTAAATGGGTCCACCTCTAGCTGCACAAGTGCTGGCAATAACTCTTTTTAAATGTTCAGAGAGTGAGATGGGGGTATAGATAGCTGGGATTTTGAGAAATAATTTTCTCCATGGCTCTGTCCTGTACATACTTTAGTTGAATAGAAATTCTTGTTACTGAGAACTTAATAACTTTGTGCTCCTCGTATACTTTATTTTTATATCATCCGTGCCTGGATCCTAATTCCTCAGTGCTTGGCTTGTGAGTTTTGGGAACACTTTTGCAAATGTAAAATGTCCTGGTCAGACTAATTCCATGTGGATGAAGACTGGAGGAAGACCTTGTAGAGTTTTATGTGGAAGGGAAAACTCATTTAAGTGCTTCTGTAGAATAGACTCTGACCTATTCGTTGGAAATGGAATATTGATTTTATTGAATACTGTTTCACAAGCCAATTGTTCTGCAACGGTCAAGGGCAAAAGAATGTGGAGCCTTTTCAGGAAGTGGGTTAGGAATTAATTAGTGTAATATTGTCATTGTGCCTGCTAACTATGGTGTTTCCAGACCTGGAAGATTGCATGTATTTTGGGTTCTACATCCGAAAAGAAAACAAGCACACCAACAAACCAATCCTATCAGACTGGGAAAAGTCCAGAGAACCTTCACAGGAAATCAAGCTTTAAAACAAAACAACAAATAGACATTTCTCCAAAGAAGATATACAGATTGCCAACAAACACATGAAAGAATGCTCAACATCACTAATCATTAGAGAAATGCAAATCAAAACTGCAATGAGATATCATCTCACACTGGTCAGAATGGCCATCATCAAAAAATGTACAAACAATAAATGCTGGAGAGGGTGTGGAGAAAAGGTAACACTCTTGCACTGCTGGTGGGAATGTAAATTGATACAGCCACTATGGAGAACAGTATGGAGGTTCCTTAAAAAACTAAAAATAGAACTACCATACGACCCAGCAATCCCACTACTGGGCATACACCCTGAGAAAACCATAGTTCAAAAAGAGTCATGTACCACAATGTTCACTGCAGCTCTATTTACAATAGCCAGGACTTGGAAGCAACCTAAGCGTCCTTCGACAGATGAATGGATAAAGAAGATGTGGCACATATATACAATGGAATATTACTCAGCCATAAAAAGAAACTAAATTGAGTTATTTGTAGTGAGGTGGATGGACCTAGAGTCTGTCATACAGAGTGAAGTTAAGTCAGAAAGAGAAAAACAAATACTGTGTGCTAACACATATATATGGAATCTAAGAAAAAAAAAACGGTCATGAAGAACCTAGGGGTAAGACGGGAATAAAGACACAGACCTACTAGAGAATGGACTTGAGGATATGGGGAGGGGGAAGGGTAAGCTGTGACAAAGTGAGAGAGTGGCATGGACATGTATACACTACCAAATGTAAAATAGATAGCTAGTGGGAAGCAGCCGCATAGCACAGGGAGATCAGCTCGGTGCTTTGTGACCACCTAGAGGTGTGGGATAGGGAGGTTGGGAGGGAGGGAGACGCAAGAGGGAAGAGATATGGGAACATACGTATATGTATAACTGATTCACTTTGTTATAAAGCAGAAACTAACACACCATTGTAAAGCAATTATACTCCAATAAAGGTGTTATAAAAAAACCAAAAAAAACCAACAAAAGGTCATTTCAGCATTAAAAAAATGAAGTTGACAAGGACATGACTTTAGTTTCTTTAATCATGAGTGGTATATAGTCTGGGTTAATCTTACCTTTATTCCCTGAATCCCAGAATACTAGGCCTAATTTTAGCTCGAAAGAGATAATGTTCACGAAGATGATTGTCACAATATTTAGTAAATCTTCTAAACTCTTTACCCTGAAAGGCCAATACAGGTTGAAGATAAAAATTCTTTTGAATAGACTATAAATAAATTCATGAATGTTAGCAATAGAATGAAAAAATCGTGGATGTCTAGATTTCTATCTTTGTTGGGTTTTACTGGCAGAGAAAATATATGTGTGATGGGAGATGCATCTAACAGAAGGTGACTTGGTATGTTTTTATATTGTTGATTTTATAATATGAATAAATTTTCATGTGTTTTATATGATAGTAACTACTTAGTGGCTTTAAAGAATTATTCAAGCAATATGCTCATTGAAAAAGAAGACTTCTCACTGCCGTGCCTCTGGGTATTATAACATATAACAGTGTGGTGTATGCATTTTAAACTTTCAAATGCATATATGTATATGCATCGTATTTTTTAATTTTTTAAAATGGGATTACACGGTGCATATTATTTTATAACTTGCTGTTTTTAGACTTAACAATATAACTTTAATTATATTCATTATATTCAATTGCTTTTGTCTTTTCAATGATTGCATAGTACAGTTGTCTCTCAATATCCACAAGGGATTGGTTCCAGGACCCCTCAGGATACCAAAATCCGTGGATGCTCAAATCCCTTATATAAAATGGTGTAGTGTTTACATATAACTTTTGCGTCTAGATTACTTATACTATCTAATACAATATAAATGCTATGTAAATAGGTGCCAATGTATGAGAAATTCAAGTTTGCTCTTTGGAACTGTCTGGAATTTTTTTTTTTTTTTAATCCACACTTGGTTGCGTCTGTGGATGCGAAACCCACGGATATGAAGGGCTGACTGTATTCCACTGTTAGGTTGTCCCACATCAGCTCTCCCTCTATAGATGGACATTCAGGTTGACACTAATTTTTTGCTATTACAAATAGCCATGCAAAGAACATCCCTATCTACACATGCTTGGATTCATGAGTATTTCTGAGGGAGACACTTCTAGAATTGGAATTCTCGAGTCGGAAAGTATGTATACAATCAGGATATCCACTGAATTGGGGATGGAGCTGACATTTTATATACACCCAAATCTTAACTTTATTTGGATCATACTTGTGCCTTGTATAACCCCCACTACTTACTTTGTTTTCTTTTCTTTTAAAGATCATCATCAGTATTCTTTTCCCACCCACCATTTTGACATTGGAATTTAAAAGCAAAGCAGAGATGTCACATGTTCCCCAGTCCCAGGACTCCCAGTTTACGTGGTATAATGGTGACCAGAATGCCAGCGCTCCCAAAGAAAGTGCTTGTCTGGTTAGTGCAATATCATAATGAACTAGGTTTTCACAGCATTGATGGCACACAAACATACACGGACACAAAGCTTATTTATTTAACAAATTATTTAACAGTCTTAATCATATTATAGTAAGGTCAGGTATAGCATGTATGATAGTTCTAATTAACCCCCATATGTTATTAAGCAAAATATCCTATTTCTGCCAAAATCAAAGACTTTATTATGTCTTGAAAGCTGCTTAACTTCTTCCTTTGTGACTAGTGGAATAAATAGACTTACTGTTTCTCTAAAGCTACAATAAGGGATGCCTCATATCCTTAAAAATATGCTGGTTTAAAATGTGCATTGATCTTCACTCTTTCACGCCATAGTTTTTTCATTTGTTATATCCAATGAGTTTGAATAGTTTTACTTGAGTTCCCAGATGTATACTCTTTCATGGGCAACTTGAGCTGCTTCTATTGCAGCTTCACTGGAGAGTCTCCAATATGCTGTCTGGGCATATATTTTTTGAATTTTATGATTCAACTTGGATCACTGCTGATACAGTTGTCATTTACTGTGAGATGTAGTAAACATCTTTTCTGGTACTTAATACTTCAGTGATGCATCTTTAGCTAGCGTCTTGTCTGATGTGCTTTTGTACTCATGAGGTATTTGTCATAATATTAAAAACGTATTTGATAAATGTTAAATGAAAAATACTTATAGTTAGTTTGTATGGCTGGCATCTGCTGTGATTGGTTGAGCCTTTATTCTGATTGGTTAATGCCAGAACAGTTAACTGGATCAGTAGTTAAATATTTTTTACTATCATGCCTGTTTGGGTATATATGTGTTCCTCTCCTCTTCCTTCCCTCCCTTCCCTTCCCTTTCCTTCCCTTTCCTTCTTACTTTTCTAAGCCTGATAGTTCCATTTGGGGTTCTCAGAGTCCAAGATGGCAAATACATTCTAAACTCAATAGAGTGTGTGAGTTCTCCGTTGCAAAGCTGGGTTAGTCAAGTTGTCATAATTGTGATTGTACTGGTTAGATTATGTGGTTACTAAGTTTAGACCATTTCAAATTTTTTTTTTTAAGGAAAGAAGTAATGTAGTGCTTGCCTAACCCCATTAGAAATAGAAGGCAATCTTTATATGTGAGACATTCACATACATATGTTTGCCTTTATACTACTTCAGTGTTCATATTAAGTTTAATTAGCTTGTTGAAGTAAACAATGAAGGAAACTGTTTACCATCTATCTACAAACAAATATGTAAATATGTTGGCAACTTGGTTGCAAGTAGTGCTTTGGAAGTGAATGTAACTTCACTTTTGGCTCTTAGCGGTTTCATAGAAAGATAAGCTTTCACTGAAACTGAAGGCATTGCAGATAGTTGGAGCATTCCACTAAGCAGTTCTTCTTAAAGTGGCGACTCTTAGGGAAAGAACTCCTTCCTTGAGTGCCAATTAAATGTGCTCTTAACATTCAAAAAAGATAGTAAGCCCTCACAATTCCCTGAAAAATTGAATTTTGTCTGTAATATAGTGGTTCTCTTACAGCAGTTGCTCACCTGGTGGTTTGGACATGGCCACATCAATTAATAATTCAACGAATATCTAATAGCTACCTTCCACGAGCCAGACAAGTTCTGGGGGCATTTCATTAACTAAGGCAGATGCGGCCCCTGCTACTATGGAGCCTATAATCAGACAGACTATCCATGATACCTCACCATTATTCAAGTTAAAGCATTTATTGAAAAAGTGTTTCAAATCTGGTCTGTTACGAATGGATTATAATCATAGTAACAGTGTTCTTTTATCTTTGAATTTAACTAAAGCAACAGTTTTGGATTATCTGCTTTGTGTTTAAAATTTTGTTAATCAGAGAATAAGGGGTAGAGGTAGCATTTGGTGGGACATACAAGTTTTCATAATGCTAATTAAGTATAATGTACTTGATTAGTTGAGGAACACAATTGGCATTATGTATTTTGGGGGAAAGCCAAAGACAGGAGGGACATAGATGCTCTTTTAGAGTGTCTTTGTCGTCATGGTACTAGTGTGATAATAAATATGATGAAAGCACTGGTAATAGGAGAATGAAAGCCATTATTCTTTTTTAAAAATTATTTTTTATTTATTTTAAATTTTTATTCTATGAGTATTTTATGTTCAGAAAGGTGGAATAGCAGAAGAAAAAAATGGAGGACAAAGACTTTGGAGTTTTCTTGTATGTATGCAGAGCTGATTATAATATGAGTAGGATTTTATTACAGTTTTTCTTGATGAAGGGCTTCAATAAATGCATCAAGTTTTCCTTGAGTTTCTCTAACTTTCTTGAGGTCCTCAGCCATTTGAACTTGTTTAGCAGTAAGCGATTTAACTTTCTTCTCGCTATCTTCAGCAAAATCTTCTAATACCTCTTTGACATTTTTCTCTAATTGCTTGACTTCAGAGTTTCTAAGTTGCTGCACTAAAGTATTTGTGGTGACAGCAAGCATGCATTGTATTTGACAAAATAGGACAACATCATTGCATTCCTACTCAGAATCTACAAAATGCCATTGTTAGGAATGAAAGCCTCTTCAACAAAGGTTACAGTGATTTAGAGCTGTTTTTAAGTAATGTCTTCTCTAAACGTGGTGCCAAGTATCGTTAATCAAGCTCGTATCTACTTCTGTTCCTTGGGATTCAAGGTTCTTTTGGACTGTAGTTATCTCATCACTTGCAAGATAAGCTGGGTGTTCCTCTTTACATTTCAGCGTCTTCTCCAGTTCATGCTTGGTTTCATTGTGAACACACTGTTCTTGGGTCTGATTCTTCCAATGTAACCACCTCTTTTCCCAATCTGGACCTTCCATATTTCAGTTGCATTTTCAGTATCCTTAAGATGAGCCTGAAGAACCTCTTCCATAAAATAAATAGCTGCACCTCACTGCTGTTTATCAGACATGGACTGGTCTTCTAAAGCATTGTGTTGAATAACCCTCAAGCTGTCCTCCACAAAATCATTCCACTTCTGGTGTTTAAGTTTCTTCCTTAACAGCCTCTTTAAATTTATCAAATATGTTATCGTGCTCTTTTCCTTTTGGTTCTGTCATGAAGTGGGAAAATTCTTCCTGCAGGGTCTCCCAATCAACCTCGATCGCTTTATTAAGAAGCTGTTTATCAATTCACTGTTTAAGCTTGATATCCACTGTAGTATTAAAAGTCCCTGAATTCATGGTCTGTGTAGCTGGAAGATGGTTGTTTTCAATCACATGAGTTGATACTCTTTCCCACAAAGATTGCTGAACAATTTCCTCCCAATGTTTTGGTGTAATGTGGCTCAGACTGATAACTTCATTGAGGATTTCATTTTTAGTTTTTTCAAACAGTTTTTTCCGGTCAAGTTCTCGCAGGCGAGGATAGTTACTCTTCTACTCAGTTTCAAGGTTAAAACGTGTTGCTTTGAAACTATCAGCCTGTTGTTCAATTGACTCCCATACCATTTTCCAAAAGTCCAACACAACAAAGCTTCAATTTCTTGTAGTCATCTGGTGTGCCTTTAGCATGCTTGTCTTTAGGAGTTTTGAATTCCAAAAAAAAATTCTTTTTTTTTTTTTTTTAACTTTCTTTCTTTCTTTCTTTCTTTCTGGCTGCATTGGGTCCTCGTTGCTGCGCGCAGGCTTTCTCTAGTTGCAGTGAGCAAGGGCTACTCTTCGTTGCAGTGTGTGGACTTCTCATTGCGGTGGCTCTTCTTGTTGTGGAGCACGGGCTCTAGGCGCACAGGCTTCAGAAGTTCAGGCGCACCAACTCAGTAGTTGTGGCTCGTGGGCTGCAGAGCGCAGGCTCAGTAGCTGTGCCGCACGGGCTTAGTTGCTCCGCAGCATGTGGGATCTTCCCAGACCAGGGCTGGAACCCGTGTCCCCTGCATTTGCAGGCGGATTCTTAACCACTGTGCCACCAGGGAAGCCCACATTTCCTGTTAAAAGATTAAAACCACATAGAAATCTATGAAGTAGGGTGATACCTCTTTTTCTTCTCTTTCATAATCCCTAAGTTCCCTCTTCTCGAAAGCAACCAGGGTGCAAGTGCTTTTTTTTTTTTTTTCCTTTCTTTTCCTTTCTTTTTTCTCTCCTTCTAACAGCTCTTCTATGTAGACCCCTCTGTAGTCACATTTATGCAACCACTTCCTTGTCACACAGATACTCATTTCTCACCACCTACAACTGTTAACCCCTTTAGGCTGGCCCATAACTTTTGAGAAACTGATGGAAGATGCTTTCCCTAGAAAAATGCATGCACAACACAAATACTTGCATATAATTGCAGGAGGTTCAAGGAACTCCAGAAGTTCAGAGAGTCCATGAGCTTCAGGTAGAACCTCTGTTATAAATGAGTGGAGAAGCTGTCAAAGACAGAATCCTCAAACTAACACTGTGCCTGACTTCCCTATAATTTGGGAAAGATGTTTCAGCATTATGTGTCCATTTTGTCCTCTTGAATTATGGAAATAATTCTATTCTCTGTTATTGATTTCACAAGGATTTTATTAATATCCTTAGGTTCCAAAATTACTGATAAAGGAGATTAAAAAGAACAGGAAGAGGGACCATTTTTAAATGCTTGGAACTACTCAGTTTGACTAGGTTTTCCTATGAGAGACTCAGCTTGCTTTTCAGAAATACGCTGTTCTCCTTACCCTGTCAAAGATTGATACAATACATGTAGTTTTCCTTCCGTTCAAGACTAAGATTGTAATTTGTCAGGTGGGTGCCCAGTTAATTTCTAATATTTTTACTATATTTATGTATTTATGAAATATATAATATTTTAGATACTTGTAAATGTCAGTATTTTAGTTACGCCTCTGACAATAAATGATCGTTTGCTCATTTTACAGAAAGACTATGATTTGGAAAGTGGCCCTGATGAGAAACCAGATGAAAATCAGCACTTTGATTTGAAGAGTGGGCCCCAAAGCCTCCCATGGACCAGGAAAGTCTATGAGTTCTACAGTGCTCCAATTGTCAAGTTTTGGTTTTATACGGTTGGTCTCATTTCAAAAATTACATATAGTATTCAGGATGGTTAATTGCTAATGATAATGTTGATAATGATATTGCCTGATTTACCAACTTGTAATAAAAATGTAAAAAGTGCACTTAAAAAAAAAGGGAGGGGGCTTCCCTGGTGGCGCAGTGGTTGAGAGTCCGCCTGCTGATGCAGGGGACACGGGTTCGTGCCCCGGTCCGGGAAGATCCCACATGCTGCGCAGCTGCTGGGCCCGTGAGCCATGGCCACTGAGCCTGCGCGTCCGGAGCCTGTGCTCTGCAACGGGAGAGGCCACAACAGCGAGAGGCCCGCGTACCGCAAAAAAAAAAAAAAAAAAAAAAAGGGGAGGAATGACAAAGGAGGTAGGGAAGAAGATTGGAGGGAGGTGAGAAAAAGTGAGAGCAGATCTCCTACTTTGGGAGTGAAGGCTCAAGCATTCTTCGTTTTCTGAGTGCTTCCAGTTAACACAGCTGGGACTCAGAATCTGAAACTGTGTGGAAAAATAGAATGAGCAATATGGTTGTAGAATTAAGTGATGGGAGTGGATTCTTTTCCCATCTTGGGCAAAGAATCAGCAGTTGAATTGATTTTTTCTTTGTAGGAATAATGTGTAATATAGACCAAAAAATTCAAGTGTTTGTTTTTGTCTTAGCTGCAAATGCTTCTAAATATGTAGAGGACAAGAAAAATTTTAGAAGTTGAATTGTGTAAACAAATACTAAATCTATCATGGATGGGAGAGATACAGAGAAAACAACTGTACACTAAATGTATTGAGTGCTTTTCACATTTATTTAACAGTATTTATTTTTCTAATGCTAACCTATAGTTAGTTAAATTGCTCAAGATTGTATATTTCTAAAACATTTTGAAGTGATTATAAAAGGATATTTGTCTAAATGTGTTATATTTCAAAATATTTACTTGCCCAACCACACATTTATTTCATATACTTATTCAATAAGTACATAGCTCTGAATAAATTTTATCTGTTTTCAAAAATAAAATCTTCATTCAGATGATGAGATTTCACCGTTTTTGTGAATATGGAAATACTGTATTTTCTGTATTTTTTGAATACAGAAAATCCTAGAGACTCTGATAGTAGCTTCGAGAGAGTTTAACCATAGTCACATCATTGGGTAAAGAGTTTTCAACTATTTCTTTCCTTAGACATTTCTAGCTTATGAACTCTTAGAGACAGTAGTAAAGCTAAGCAAGTGGAACAACAACAACTACAAAAATAGCTAAGGATGGTGTTAGCAGTGAGCACGGGCATTTTTAGTCATGGCTGTTACATTGCTAGGTTAGGGTACGTGTGCTTTATTGAAGCAGTGTCTTGTTATAAATGCTATGATGAAAAAGAAATGTAAACATTTTTGGATATCTTTTTAAGAATTGAAAGAAAAAAAAAGAGTCAGAAGCAATACCACCAATATCTACAGTGATTTAGTGCCTGGCCACCATGAAAACAATGTAAAACATGACTGCTTAATCGTATAAATTTATTTAAATTATGTTCCTAAGAGGTCATCAAATATATTAACCCTTGAAACATAGACCTAGAGAAGTATAGAATTAATAGAATTTACTTTAACTTTTTTATATGCTTCTCTACTAAGCTTCTTAACTCATAGGCAATGCTAATACCCATTATGCCTGCCTGAAATATCACCTATTGTATATAATATCAAATGGTATAGTCAGAAGTGATTTCACCCATTCTCTATGTAGAACTAAGCTTAGAAGAAGACTTATTAAACTTAGGTAGAGCTCAAAAAGATATGAGAAATAGGGATCCAGGTTAAAATAATATGATTCTTGTGAGAAGGAACACACACATGGGCACTTTTCTCTCTGTTGATCTGGGATTTTTTTTTTTTCTTTTTTTTTTGCGGTGCGCGGGCCTCTCACTGTTGTGGCCTCTCCTGTTGCGGAGCACAGGCTCCGGACGCACAGGCTCAGCGGCCAGGGCTCACAGGCCTAGCTGCTCCGTGGCATGTGGGATCTTCCCGGACAGGGGCACGAACCCGTGTCCTCTGCATCGGCAGGTGGACTCTCAACCACTGCGCCACCAGGGAAGCCCTGATCTGGGATTTTTAATACGTGTTTATTAGCTAGCACTGTGCATTGTCTCTGAAGCTATTGAAAAGACTGCACCGTCTCATGAATTGTTGGTGATTGTGGAAACTGATAAAGCCTTTCTGGCAGGCAACTTAGTAATATGTGTCACAGTTTTAAATGTGTGTGTAGTTAGTCTACTTCTGGGAATTGTAAGAAGATAAGAATGTTAGATAAGATCACAAAGCTATTAATCACTGTGTATCTGTGTGTACGTGTTTACTGTGTCTTAATTCTTTGAATAGACTGGAAATCTAGGTTTAATATACACAGTAATTAAACATACATTTCTTGAATGTCTATCATGTGTCAGGCTGAGTCCTTAAGTGCTGTAGATAAAAACGTCAGCAGTCTTTAACTACAGAGACTCACAATTGGACAATACGTTTCCAATAACCAGAAATTTTTTTTTAGGATAAAAACAATCAAATTTTATTCTTTTTCTAGCACCCAGAGATAGCAATTCTTAACATCTGCTTTCAACTTTTTTCTATCCAAATATTTTCAGATTTTTTCGCAAGTGAGATCATAGTGTACACAGCAGTTTTAAACCATTTTAACTTAACAGTTTATCACAAATGCTTAAAATTCACTAGAAGGATTATGCTTAATGTTTATAAATGCGTTTCTATCTTTTACATATCTGCATCTCATGGATGTGCTGCTTATGTAAAAATTCCCTTTTGTATCTTGTCTTCTTTCTCCTTCTATTATACTAATGTATACTTTTCTGGTTCTTTAACCTCCAGCCTCTAAGCTTATTTTATTTCTGTTCTGCCACTTCCAAATGGAAAACTGTTTCCTCCTTTATCTGCTTATCTGGAAATGGTGTTCATCCTACAGGACTCAACTGATATACCTCTTTCTCCAAGTCTCAAATCCAGCTTCATCCTCTGCATTCCTGTCATGCCTTTAGCAGACTTGCATTATGGAAGTTATCATACTCTGTACGCAGTGGCATCGGCCTGCGTCAGAGATCACACTCCACCAGCCTGGCAAGTGGCATTAGTGAAGCATTTTCCTGCAGGTCTAGGTTGAATACTCTGGGCAGAGCAGCCTCTAGGTGGCATAGACTGTTTTGAGAACTCCTCACTTATGGAAAGCTCAGGACCGTGAAACAGCTGCCGGGCTAAGTTCTGTAATCTGCGTAGGCCCAGTGAGTCATGTGTTAGACGACGTGAACCCAGACCATAAGTGGTAACCAGAATATTTTAATCAGCATAAAATAAAACTCCCAGCAATAGTAAATATCACAATTTATTATATTTGAAAATAGGCACCTACTAACACTGCTCCTCTGGCATTCTTGGGACACACGTTTTCTTTTTAAATGGAGGGGAAGGTGTGTGATTCTCTCTTGGCTTGCTGTTGGCCTGACTGTGTCCATGCCGGAATGTGCAGGGTTCTGAAAGTTGTGGTCAGGAGTCAACAAGATGTGACCATGCCCATTTCCATGCATTTGAGAACAGTGATCTTTCCTTCCACAAATTCCTAAAATAGAAAACTGTGGATTCCTATGCCTTCTTTGATAATTATGTCATCAGTGATCAGGGGGTGGTCCCAGTTATATTTTCATGCTATCATGGTGAAGTTCATGTGTGTGTTTCTGTTCATTTGGGTCCATGTCTGCTTGGCATCCTCCATTATGACTCTCACTCATGGCCAGGGAATCCATGTCCCCCTCACAGATGGTGTATTTGGCATTCCTCATGCTGTTCACTTACACCGTGTTGGTGGAGATGCAACCCCAGCCCACCGTGCAAGAGTGGCTCGTTATCATTTACATCTTCACCAATGCCATTGAGAAAGTCAGGGAGGTGAGTTATCCCTTCTCCCTTTGTCTTCTACATACCTCTGCTAGACGTGTTCTGCGCTTGGGTGATGAAAACGGAGAGGCCAAGCATGAGGGTGAGTCAGGCAATGATCCTGATTTGTATGCTACAGGAAAGGTAACTAGGGGGAAAATTTCTGATCTCAACCTTTTATTGTTGCCAAATACTTTCTGTTGGTTGCTGCTCTTTGAAAGCAGTTATTTTAGGGGACATCTTAGTGCGTTTATCAGTTCTAGAGTGATGGTATCTAGTTGTTTATAGACCCTCCAACTATTTGATTCCCCAAAAGTGTTTTTTTTTTATAAAGCTGATGTTTTTTTATAGCCTAACATTACTTGCATATTATTGCGTTCATGTCACAGAGTGGCACATAAATGGCTAAAGTTGTGCAATGTGTAAAGAATTCATTTATAGTTTTTGAAAGTTCTTACTAAACATTTTTGAATGTTTAAGATAAAAATCCCTCTGGGGCAAGTAGTCCAAGAAACAAACCAAAGCAAACTTTTCATTTTTAGTTTGCAATGAGTCACTTAAAACAAAAGAAAAGGAATGAATATTCCTATCCAGTTATAACTGCAATCACATACCGTGTGACTTAGGCTGCTTTAGATATCATTGTATATGTATCTCTCTCTGCCTCTGTGCATTTACGTACAATGATTTTGTCCTAGAGCTAATATGACCAACCTTGTATATTATGTAGAAAACAATTCAGCAGAAAAACATTATCCGAATTCTACCATTTTTATTATGCTTCAGGGAAAATAGCTTTTTACTGTTTTACATTTAAGTTTGTCTGATATTCTGTTGCAGGGGTAATTTCTTATAATAGTGAATTCTAATATCACGTTCTGAGTAATTTGCTCACTACTCACTAAATTGCAGTAGTGGGGCCAGATTACAGGATTCTTTGTTTTTTTTGCACTAGGCTATACGTCATGAAATGGAATTGCAGCTATATTCCATTGCAATATTGAGTTTTAAATGTCTTGGTGTTTCCCTGTGTTGGTTTAGGATTAATGAAAGCTAGAAAAACTTTTCTTTTTAAAAAAAAATTCTGCTTCGTTTTTAAATAGCTGGCCAGTACTAACAGTGAGATTAAACTACATTTATAGAATTGTTTAAATAATTCATTCCCCAAGGATAACTTACGACTCCAAAATCCCCTTATGATCTAAGGTTTGGCATGATTCCAAATACTCCTTAAAAGAACAGTTGACGTATTAAAGATCATATTGATCTTGGGTTATAACCCATTCTTTAAGTTTCCCTCTTTCTTTCATCTTTTAGGTCTATATTTCAGAACCTGGGAAGTTTACTCAAAAGGTGAAGGTATGGATTAGCGAGTACTGGAATCTGATGGAAACTGTGGCTACTGGCCTGTTTTTGGTGGGTTTTGGCCTTCGGTGGGGTGACCCTCCTTTTTACACGGCGGGAAGACTCATATACTGCATCGACATCATATTCTGGTTCTCACGGCTCCTGGACTTCTTTGCTGTGAATCAACATGCTGGTCCCTATGTGACCATGATTGCAAAAATGGTGAGTCTGCTGTATAATCTGGTGTTCTTTTAATAGTTCTACTTAATTTCATGGTTCACGTACATTGGTTTAACTTTTGAAATTATTTAAAGAAGCACACACGTCATCCCCACTTTCCTTATAACCATAAATTCATATTTAACAAATGTCCTTGGATAGCATATTGGGTAATTGATTACAATACTCAGCTTACCCTTTTCGTTAGGGCCAGATGATGGGGGGTTGAATCATATTTGTCTCTGAGCACAGTAATTCCTGAGGGCCAGATTTATGTGAGCCTACCACCAATAATATTTTCTGCTGAAATATTGATTTGTCTTTTTATCTCTCCACCCCCAGCCAACTCTTAAATAGTGATTACTGTGGGCCACAGATTGTTCTAAGTACTTTGTATGTATTAACTCATTTAATCTTCAAAACAACTTTACGACATGGGTGCTATTATTATCCACATTTTATGTTCAAGGAAATGGAGTTCAGGTAAATTTCCCAAAGGCCTAAGTCAGGGAGCCAGGATTCAAATCTGGGCCACCTGGCTCTGTCTGCCATCTGAGCTCACTGTGCACTTGTATTAGCCCTGTCCAACTGGCTTTGCACAGGACCTGAGAAGGACAGTACCTCAAGATCATCTTTGCTTTTTCTTCTGGAATACTCACTGGCAGGGAAGGGGCAAGTTCTTGAGAAGGAAAGGTAGTGTTGAAACAAAGGAAGAAGACAGAAAAGGGAGAAACTCCAGGATTCCAAAGATAGATTTTTTTTATTTTATACTTTTCTCTTAGACCAGCAATATTTTCTCTGGTCTTGGTGACATTGGTATTAATTCAGTAGGTTATGCTGAGGTAATCACTGTATCTCAGTGACTTAGCACAAGTTTATTTCTCCCTGATACAAAGATTGATGTATGCTCATGGAGGCCGCCCTCTACCCAGTGGCTCAGGGATCCCAAATCATTCCATCTTGGGACATAGCTGTGTCAACATGTGGCTTCTGAGGTTTCCTATGACAGGGAATAAGAGGGATGGAGAACATCTAACAGCTTTTAACTGCTCTGGATGGGAAGTGACTCAAATCACTGTTACTCCACAGCCCAGTGGCCAGGAATAGGTCAGGTGGCTCCTGCCTCATGGAAGGGAAGCTCATGGAATATTCACGGAGTATGTCTCTGCCACAGGGAACAAGTGGATTGAACTGATGTACATTTAGTAATTGAAATGAATTATTTAAAAGAGCCTTCAGAAAATTACAGTACATGTGCTATATATACATGTGTGTATAGTACATGTGTGTACCGTATGTGCTCCATTGTGCATTATAACAATCAGGCTTACTTTTAATACAAAGACTATGTGTTTGCTAGTTAATGAGCCACTGAATTTAACAAACATCATTTTATAGTTGTTTTTGCATCTTTAAAAAAAAAATTCACTTCATTAGGATGTTCCGTACCTTGGAGCAGATTCTTGGTCTGATCAATTTCTCAGACTCTAACTCCTGAAGATAATCCTGGGAATAAGGAGCCATTTTACTAATTTGAATATCCCTATTTTTTTTTTCTTTTTCTAACCTCTGATGAAAAGTTAGATATTAGTTAATCAAACGCTATTCATATTGCATCACATCTTAAAAAAAGAAGCACAGATCCTCTACAGTTAGCACACTTAAATTACTCCATAGACTACATTGACATGAAACATATACTGTGCAGAGAAAACAAAATGTGTTAGCCAAAGGAAATCCAGCTATTCATGGACTAGGCATTTTGGTCAATGACTAGACAGTCTTATTATTGGCAGGTATAATTATGATGGCTGCAGGTGTTTGATTTGTTTTAAATTTCAAATCTGTGGTAAACTTCTGGCTGTGCTGTGCTTTTTTGCAGACGGCAAACATGTTCTACATCGTGATCATCATGGCCATCGTCCTGCTGAGCTTTGGAGTGGCGCGCAAGGCCATACTTTCACCAAAGGAGCCTCCATCCTGGAGCCTTGCTCGAGATATCGTGTTTGAGCCATACTGGATGATCTATGGAGAAGTCTATGCTTCAGAGATAGATGGTACGTAGAGGATTCCGCCACCATGCAGCAATTGAACCTTTGTAGACACTCAGAGTAATAAAGAACCCTGGAAAACAACCATCTGAATCTTAAAAATGTCAAGAGTTTGTGGTATTCTGCTAAGTCAATATGCTAAATATTTGTCTAGAGTCATAGAACCGTGATTCACCTTATCTCTCATTCTTTTAAATTCTTTATTTGTAGTTTGTTCAAGCCAGCCGTCCTGCCCTCCTGGTTCTTTTCTTACTCCGTTCCTGCAAGCTGTCTACCTCTTCGTGCAATATATCATCATGGTGAACCTGTTGATTGCTTTCTTCAAGTAGGTTATTTTAATCAAATACAGTTATTTTGTATGAATCAAAAATGGGTGCAGGTATTTTGAAAGATTCACATGTAACCTTTGTTTTTTGTGTGTTTCATGTCTAATTACTATGGTTTTAAAATATGGGCATGGAACTACTGGCAGGAAGGCAGCAGAATATGAGAAGAGAAAAAACAATAAATAGAGAGTGTAATAACAGCGGACTGAAAGGAGATCATACACTGTAATTAAGCAATAATTTGGAATCGTGGAGAGTAACAATTGACGAGGCTGAAAGTTGGTTAAAGGGTCCTTGATAACTTCCCTTCATTGGCTCTCAGTATATCTCATTCTCTATTTTCTTCTATATCACTTTTCACTACTTCTCAGTCTTCTTTTCTGGAGCATCGTATTCTCTTCAACCTTTTAACATTGGAATGTCCCTGGGCCCAGACGTTTGTTTTGTTTACACTTTGGTGATCTTGTTCAGTTTCCTGTTTATGTATACTGACAAATCCCAACTGATATCTTCAGCCTAGATCTCTTTCTTGAACTTCAGTCCTGTAGATCCAGCTCTCCTGTTCCATTACCAGTCAGATGTATAATATTGGATTGGCCAAAAAGTTCGTTCGGGTTTTTCCATAACCTTTTATGGACAAACCCAAATGAACTTTTTGGCCAACCCAATAGATTTCTGAACTTTCAAATGTCCAAATTCTTGATCTCCCCTCTTTCCCAACATACACTTATTCTGCTTGTAGTCTTTCCCAAATCTATAAGGAAGACCACATGTTTCTGTCAAAGCTTCATCTTTCCCATTGTTCGGACCAAAAACCTTGGCATTCTTAATGCGTCTCATATTTCTAGCTCTAGACTGTCAGGAATACCTGTTGACTCCATCTTCAAATAGATCATCAGTCCAACCGCCTCCCACCACCCCACTGCTACTACCACAAAGCCTCCTAGTTTATTTCTCTGCTTCTGTCTTTGGCCCCTATATTCTGTTCTCAACACAGTAGCCCTAATGACACTTAAATTTTTTAAATTAATTAATTAATCACTCTATTCCCTAATGACCTTTAAAACATATGTCAGATGATGTCACTCATGTGCTCCAAACCATTCAAGGTTCCCCATTTCCTTCTGGGTAAAAGTCAAAGTTTCTACAATGACCTAGCTTCTCTGCTACTTCTCCAATCACCCATCACACTACTATTCCCCGAATCCATGCCTCTCCAGCCACACTGGCCCCTCACAGTTTTTCAAACAACACAGGGGTGTTTGCAGTTGCTGTTCCCTCTGCCTGGAATGCTCTTACCCCAGATATCAGTGTGGTCCATTCCCTCACCTCCTTCAAGCCTTTGCTCAAATGTTCCCCTCTTTAATTAGCCATAACCTAAGGATATTATTTAAAAGTGCAGCCCCCTTTCCTTCAAGCATCTCCTTGGCATGCCTGGTCCCCCTTACTCTTCTTTCTTTATACTACCGACTTATATATACAAATATATTTTATAATTTATCTCTATATTGTGTTTTCCCCCTGTTTATCTCTTATACTGGAATATAAGCTCCACAAGAACAAGTTTGTTTTTTTGGTTTTGGGGGGTTTTTTTTTTGGCTATTTTTTGCCCATGAATTTATCCCAGGCCCTGAAAAGAGTGCCTGGCACATATTTGTTTAATGGATGAAAGAAATCAAGTGAAGTGATGGGAAGAAACTAGTATTTTCTGAATGCCTCTTTTATGCCAGACACTGTACTAGGTATTTTATTCATTAATTATCTCACTGAAGAAAGATAGATAAGAAAAGGGAAATCAATGCATAGAAGTTAAGTAAAGAAAGTAGAGGAGATAAAGGCTGAAGGCAAGCAAAATAAATCAGAACACACACAAAGAGGACTGCTGTTGCGTATATATGGGGAAAACATACTTTTTTGCTTGTTACAAGATTATGTGATAGCTCTCATCTCCCTTTAGCCTCACCATTTTATGCACTTGTAACATTTGCTCGTGTTTAATTACTGTAGCTATTTTTTTGACATTTCAAATAAGATTAGGAGTGGGTATGAGATTTTTGTTTCTCAAAAACGGCAGGTGTCAAAAGGGAGGCTGACATATCCTCCCACAGGCTAGTCTTCTCACTGAGATGAATACACTGAGGACCATACAAGCTGAGCAACCCCAGATTGGACTACTTGTCCAGAGGCCCCTTTCCAGATTCTGTAATTACAAAGAACCTGAAATACACTGTGAAGATCGCCACCTGCTGGTGGGCAGGCTGTGATCACACTTGCAGTGGGAGTAACATGTAATTTTGGTGGCCCTCAAACTTGATTGTGCAGAATTACCTGGAGGACTCACTGAGACACAGATCGCTAATTGGGTCGTTCTGGATAGGGCCCAAGAATTTGCATTCCTGACCTGTTTTCAGGTGATGCAGTGCTGGTGGCTCAGTGACTGCACTTTGAGAACTACCGTTAAACTCAGTCAGTCGTCAATGTTTCCTTCATCTACTTTATGAACTCTGAAACTTCCCTCCTCCTCTCATCCTAAGCTGGCTTTCTCCAGAATAGTTCGGGTTCCTTCTCTTTATCATTACTGCAGTTTAGGGTTACCTGCATTTTTATTTGCTAAATGTGGCTGCCCTTCTCAAGTACTTCTCTGCCATCTTTCTCTAAAGAAAATAAATTACATATTAGCCTAAGCAAAATATTAAGATGGATATTCCATTGTGTCCTCCCCACCCATATCATGTTATAGACTTAAATAGTTAAGGGTGAATTTGTTCCACTCACCACAACTTCTATTACAAGTTCTATTTATTCAACGTATTTACTGCACTAACTGCATATTATAATTGATATAATTAAAGGGAGAAAAATCCCAAGGTGGCCTACCAATAAGGAGTCACTTCTATTGTAAGGTTAATATAAATAATTGATCTAGCTGCTGAATCGAAGCTCTTCTTATTGACTTATTTTAGGATGAATTGATTTTTCTTCCATCTGTTCTTCTTCATTAATATTCTTTCGTTTGAATGTTTTAAGGAGGATTATTCTAGCACTTGTCACATTTGACATTAGGAGAATCTCTTCCTAAGGTTGATGATATAGAGGGACATTAAAGCTATTTACCATGAATGATGAGTTATGGACTGAAAAGACCCTCTTATGTGAGAAGAGATGGTGAATCAAGAATAATGTTACTTCCAGAGGACAGTTTCTGTTCATCGAATTTAAACTGTTGGCTTTTTCTTCTCTCTGATTGTAATTTCTACCTTTTGCTTATTCTGATTAGCATATTTTAATGTAGAAGGTGATTAATGTATGCTGTTTGGTGGAAGAAGAATCGTAAATGCAATGGATATTATTTTTATTGGCTAACTACCGTCCATGTCAGGCGAACCAATCATAAAAGTTGGAAAATAAAGCAATAATCTAACTGTTACGTTTCAGGATTCCATATTAAAACACTGTCCTTCTCTTACTACAACTTACAGTAACGTTTACATAGATCTGAAATCCATTTCAAATAACCTGTGGAAATACAATCGCTATCGCTACATCATGACCTACCACGAGAAGCCTTGGCTGCCCCCGCCTTTTATCCTGCTGAGTCACATTGGTCTCCTCCTTCGCCGTCTTTGCCATCACCAAGCTCCAAATGACCAAGAAGAGGGTGATGTTGGATTAAGTAAGTTTTCATTGGTGGGGCAGGAGGAAGAGAGTGCAAGAGTGGAGATCCAAGGTGAAGACACCTGGAACGTTGTTGATTAAATTCAGGGCACAGGATGGAAGGCTCTGGGAGTTAACTGACCAAAGAGTATCAGCTGAGCACCTGGGTCTAAGTAAATGCATGGATCTCTACGCGGTTGTAGTACCTTTCGCTAAAAGTAGCTGATACTTTGAAAGAAAGGAATAGGTAGGAACAGAATCTCTGCTTGGATGTGTAAAGGCTTTTCGTCACCTGGAAAACCCCGTGTTTTTACTCTGCTTAGTTGGGAAGACGTCAGAATAACTCCTAGAGAGTGGTCAGAGTGACCCATACTTATTTCCCTGTTGTTGAAGATGGAATCCAAATTGAAAGGATACAGAAGGTCTTGTGGACTAAGGGAAATAGATAAACCAGACTTTGCTTAGTTTATTCACCAGAATCATGGCTCTCTGGTTCTCTACTCTACTGAATATGGAGATGATTCTTTATAGGTATTTCATATTTTCAAGAACTTCAACTCAGGATGCAGAAATGTGGATTCTCTTTTTTTTTTTTGGCAAAGCTTAACTCGACATATTTTGAGATTTTCCTAGTTCACTTTGCTTATCCATATATAGCATGATATGACTGTCATACTAATTGTCATAAGAGAACATTCCTTCTTGTGGTTCAGAGATCTTTCGTAGTTCCTCTAGGCCCGCTGGTACTAGGCCCATTTCTAGATAATTCCTAGATATAGAGGAAATGGATAGCATAAATTCACAATCCTTTATCTCAATCCCTGAATTCGAAATACATTTGAAAATGGAAAGTCTTTTTCTTCGTAAGTTGGAGAAAGACTCATTTGGACAGAAGAGGCTAACGGGACTAATGTAAGCCATTTATCCTCTTTATCCCTTGTAGTATGGATATTCATTGATTTTTGCTGCAGAAATGATGTGTTTGATTTCAGGGTATTGCCCTAGCTACAACTAGGGATTTTACTTCATTTATGGCATATGCACTATATTACCTTTCCAAAACTAGAAAACTTCTGATTTCTGAAATGGACTGGTTCCAGGAGTTTCAGATAAGGGATTGTGGACTACTTATACATTTCGGTGGGCCCTTAGGAGGACAGATGTTATCACAAGGTTGACAGGGTGACATGCTTTTGCTCCTGTAGTTGAGTAGTTGGCTCCGTGAAGTATTTTCTTCTCTTGAGTCACTTGGTGATTTATTTTTCTTTTGCATTTCTTTCCCCTAAGCGATTCAGCCTTTATATGGAAGTCAAAGCACAACTGAAGTTAATTTAAAGGCTTATAATAATATTATAATTTCCCGGCTTCTAATGGAGTGCCATCCCAGAACAACTGTAATCTAACAGGAGAGTGTGAACCACTTGAGAGATCCTGGGATTAGCTAGGATTTGGCCCCGTTTTCTAGTACCATAACAAACAACGCTTTCCTGGGCTTACCTTGATCTGAGCTTATAGGATGATTTTGGTATAAAACTCGAGGAAGTATTCTGATGGACAGAGGTACATTCACCCTGAACTCTGGGAAATTCTTGAATTTTTGTGAGATTGCCTTTGATTCTCTGTATTGAGGATCAAGACGTTTGCACATGGGGAAGCAGTGCCACCTGGTGGACAGTCACAAGAACGTGCCACATACTGCAAGCTGCACCTATCATTGGAACTGCTCTGTGGGTTGTTTGCTCTCAGGAATCCACAGAAGGCTCAAATCATACAATTCTAAAGTTCCTTACTTATACAAGATTCTTTAACGCAAACACACATTTAGAGTTGAGTGGGGATGGGGATTTTTTTGGTGTCTGAAAGATGCTTCCAAGCCATAAAAATCAGAAAACATTGTACCTTTGAGTTGTGAACACCTTTTATGGCTGAGTATTTTCTTTTAGTCATCTTTTAGAATGAATATTTTCGTCTCTCATTTTATTGGAAAATTACAGAACATTTGCATTTCTAATAAATTCTGGAGAACTTTAATGGTTCTTTTTTTTTTTTTCCTAATTTAGGTGAAATGATTGAAGGAAGAGGATATTCCAATTTTACCCTTTTTGCAACAGCATTTTTATATTTAACAAGGATTAGAAACTTGCTCAAAAGATAATGCATTTTTCTGCTAGGTCAGAGTAAGAGTCAAGGTGGTAGACCAAATGTGATTGCTGAAGTTTGATGTAGAATTGCATTAGTTTCATAACATCATGAAATGACTTGTCTTTTAATGAATTAATTGTAATTGTCAAGGAAGAAGTATAGCCTTGATTGGCCATTGACTCGTCATAATGTCTCTTTCTTCAGTAGAAGAACTTAGTATATACAAACTCGGTGTATATATAAACTCAGTGCAACGAGGTAACACTTTCTTATACTTACTGGATTAATTTCAACAGACTTTGACTTCTTCTAACCTTGATTTTAACCTGTAGGTTACTTATTGTCATTTTGACTGATAAACCAGTTGATGGGGGAACTTCCATATGCATATAAATGTGGTGAATTTTTATGTGTAAAAGTATTCTAATTTAAGAAAATATTGAAGATAAAGTATCTGTTCCACGAGTCACCTTCAAATTCCCACATCTGTTTATAGGACAAAAAGGAAAGACCCAGCCTGGTGTTTCCAGTTATTTCTACATAGTGCTTCCCAATTAATATTAGGAATACAGTGTGACAAGGCAGCAAACTATTATCATGCAAGCTATGGTTTTATCCATTTTTAATACCAATGGAAGAAAAGTCAGACACTGTATCAGCTTCCTATGGAGGATGAATAATGACTCTTTTTATGCACTATACTTATTTCCATAGAGCTCTACCTGAGTAAGGAGGATCTGAAAAAACTTCACAGTTTTGAAGAACAGTGTGTGGAAAAATACTTCCATGAGAAGATGGAAGGTCTGAATTGTAGTTGTGAGGAACGAATCCGAGTGACGTCAGAAAGGTAAAAGTTATATATGTATTTTCACCCTCTAAACTGCTACCTAAACCTGATTCTACTAGAATGTCTGAAAAAAGTAGAAAGGTCTACTTTTAAAACCCAGAGGTTTTGATTTTCTAAAATTTCCTCTAGTATCGTATAATATTCATGCAATCAGTGCACATTTATTGAGCATCTACTATGTTCCAGGCAGTCTTCTAAGTTAGTAAAGATAAATGGTGAATAAGAGAGGAGGGGCCCTTCCTTCATAGCATTCACATTCTAGTGCGTGCATGTGGAGGGGTGGGGATGGAGTGAAGGACAAAAAAGACATATGTAATTTAATGTCAGACAGTAAAAGAACAATGAAGGGGGAAAAAAGTAGTATAAGGGAATAGAGATGGATCGTGGTGAAGGATCTGCTGGAGTTGGGGGTTGGGTTGGACCGCTTTGGGAGCCTGGTGCAGGAAGGTCGCTCTGAGGCAGCTGAGGAGGAGAGACTTGAGGGAGGTGGAATGGAGCAGCAAACGTGGATGCAGGTGAGTCCAGGAGCAGCAGGGTGCTGGTTGCACTGGGAATCATGGAGTCATAGTTGCGGGGTGCCTGACTAGCACTTGTGCAGTGGAGTTGAGGGCAGATTCACTGAAGCGTGTGGAGGGTGAATAGAAGTAGAGACAGTGATTAGAGGCAGATTTTCTAAGAAGTGTTTCTCTGAAGGGAGGTAAAGAGGGGTATGGGGACATGGTGCGGTTCTTTTGTTTCATGTGGAGATAATAAAAGTAATATATTTGTTACTGGAAAAGATCTATCAGCAGGAGCCGGAGGGAGGAGGTGATTTGCTGAGTGAAGTCCTCAGGAAGGGCAGTTAACGGTGGGGGCCAGGAGAGAATATGGAGAGTGCTCCAGAGATGCAGCCAGGCTGCGGGAACGCAGTTCTCACGGCAGTCATCAGCTGAGGGTGTCTGTGGGTGTGTGTGATTTGGGGGGGCCGTTCAGAGGCTTGAAGAAAGAGGAGGCGTGTTGGAGAAAGTGGACAGATGTAGAAGCTCGTAGGTCAAAGCTGCTGTTCATGTGCCACTAATCGCAGGTACACAGCACTGGATCAAAATATGGACTGCATGTGATTGTATGCATTTAAAAAATTTAGAAATAATTGACATATTATGTTAGTTTCAAGTATACAACATAATGATTCGATATTTGTATATTGTGAAATGATCACCACAGTGAGTCTCGTTAACGACCATCACCATACAGTTTTTTTTCTTGTGATGAAGTGTTCAAGGTCTACTCTCTTAGCAACGTTCAAATGTACAATACAGTATTATTAACTAAGTCCCCGTGATTATGTGCATTTTTTAAAACGCAGCATTGCTTTCTTAATTGGAAGCAAATTGGCAGAAGTTAAATGTGTTCTCTTACTTTTGAATACACACGGACCTGACTATAAAATGTTATACCTAATTATGCATATATATTTTCTGATGTCCAAATAGATAGACAGTGAATCCTTAAATATGGCTTTATTTGAAATTGAATCACCTTAAGAACTTTCTAAATGGTCACCTTGGGCGTATGACTTATTTCTGAACTTTTAAAATTAATACCATATTTATGTAAATATATTTTAGGTAGCTGATTGAATTTCAGATCAAATTTTAATAGTGAGGAAAAAATCGAGTATCAAATAACAATTTGTGAACCCACAACATTCTATTTTACTTAAATAATATCTTTAGGCCAAAACTCTATGAGCTTCCTTCTTTCCCTTTCACCTCTCCACACGTTCTGCCTCCTTTGTAGCTATGCTCATTGAGGCCTGCGGGCCAGCTTGGTTCTGCTTTGTATATGTACCCAGATAGGAGTTTACAGAGCCGGCATGAAGTCCTGCTTCTAGCTATGTGTACTTGGGCAAGTTTACTCTGGGCCTTGTTTTCTTCTCTGTAAAATGGACACAAAAATAGACCTACCTTTTAGGGTCGTTGTGAGGATTCCATGGGATAATATAGATGAACCGTGTGGCAGTGTGCTAATGGATAGTAAGGGAGTAGTGAAAGTTATCTATTATTATGTAAAATTAGGCTCCAATTTTGTGAGTATAATTTCTTCTAAAATACATATTCCCTTCCAAACCTTAAGAAAAGGGATGTAAATAGATAAGATGGGTCAAGATAGGCACCTCCGCCCCCCAGTATTATGCACTGGAACAAGGTCATGGAGAGCCCTTCACTTTACACTATAAACTAAGGAAAAATTTTAGGTGGTCAAACAGATTTACCTTCTAGGTTGTTAGCATATGGATTTGAGGAGTCAGAATTGGAACTGGGGAGACCGCTCGAGAGATTGATACAACAGACAGATGACGCCCAAGGACTAGCCAAATTGGTGGTGGCATTGAAAGAAGTCCATTTGGTCTGCTGTAACAAAATACCGTAGACTGAGTGCCTCATAAGCAGCAGAAAGTTACTGCTTACAGTTCTGGAGGCTGGAAGACTGAGATTAGGGTACAAGGATGGTCAGGTGAAGGCCCTCTTCGGGATACAAACTTCTCATTGTGTCCTTACATGGTGGAAGGGGCTAAGGAGCTCTATTGGGGTCTCTTTTATGAAAAGTAGAGCACTGATCCCATTCGTGAGGGCTCCACTGTTATGACCTAATCACCTCCCAAAGGCCCCACCTACTAATACCATCACTGTTGAGGGTTAGGATTTCAACGTGAATTTTAGGTGGGGACACAAACATTTAGGCCATAGCAAAGAGGATAAAGGCATATTTAGAGAGGACAATTCAAGAGGTGAGTTAAGGATTGGCTGTGGCAGTAAGGGAGAGGATGAAGTCCAGGATGACTCATATCTGTAGCAGGGTAATTAGGTGAAAGGTGGCACTAAAAGATAAAGAGTACAAAATGCATGGCAGGGAGGTGGGGGAAAGCAATGAGGTTTAGATTTTGTTGAGCCTGAGATTCTGGTGGTGCGTTTATCCAGAGATGTCTGGAAGGCTTTACATACGTGAATCTGAAGCCCTAGGGCAAAATTTGAACTGGACAAGGAAATTTGGGAGTCATCTGCCTATTTTAGGAAAATAAAATTATGACAGAGGAAGCGCTCATGCTCAGGAAGCAAGTGGAGTGAGGAGACTCAGTGGGTTGAGGGTCTCACCCTGAGAGGTGTCAACACCTGTATAATGGACCGAGGAAGAGGAACTAATGGAGAAGACTAAAAAGAATTGATCAGAAGAGTATAACGAAAACCAGGAGAAGGTAGTATCACGAGTCAAGTGAATACAGAATGAAAACTGGAGAACCAGACATTAAAAAAAGTAATTTAATAATAATAATTAGTAATAATACTACTAATAGTAAACTGAACACCAGTAATCATCATATGCTATCACATTTATCTTGAATTTTTTTCTTGGGATTTGAGTAGAGAAGGATTAGATGGTAGATGGTTATGTAGCTTCTGAAAAATATTCTAGATGCTTTCAAGGGCTCTAGTATTTGATTATGAAGCCCTAATTTAACTTCAAAACACAGTCGATCAATTTTCCTTCTTGATAGAGCTATCTCACCAGCCCTCTTTTTACATGGTTGTCCTTGTTGAGGTCATTCTGGGGAGCTTGTAAATGAAGTATTGGAGAGAGGGAAGAATATTTTCCAGTGGTAACTCAGCAGTAGTTTGAAGAGGGAGCGAAAGGAAGTTAGGAAGATATTTGCATGTTTGCCTAACTCTGAAGAAGAGATTACCTATATCTTTACAGAGTTAAGTGAATTGTAAAAAAGGAAGGAGAACATATTAAGGCTGTTTCATATCTTACTTTCTCTATTTGGAACGCCAGCTACTTTTTGTCCCTAGTAACGTAAGCCAGTGTTTTTCCTCTCTATGTTCTATGGAGTAAGATGTTAACTAGGTATTTTTCCATATTAAGCATGTTTGGGTACGTCATATTTGGGAAATACTACATTTAAAAAAAGTTTAAACACTTTATCATAATGGGCATTGTGACTCAGTAGAGTTATAGATTGAGCTCTTCCTATAATCATTTCGCCATGAAACCTTACTGAGAAACCTTTGTGAACAACTCCCAGCATGGAAAATGTGGGTGCAATTCATTTACCCCTTCACGGGACTCTAGGACCCCAGTAGAACTTTGCCTGGATCCCTGCTGAGTTGCTGAGAGGTGCTGGAGTGCAGTGGTTAATGCCATTGAATATGGAGTCACACCCTCTGGCTTTGAAGCCTCACTCTGTCATTGACCATGTGACTGGCCATGTGACCTCTTTTCATGAAGGGATAGTAGGGTGGTCATGTGGATTAAATAAAATAATGTAAAATGCCTGGCACATAATGAGTGCTCAGTGAATATTATGATTATCATGATGATTATACTTGTTATAATTTCATTTTACAATATCTGGTCCAGAGACCCACAATGAAATAATAACCGTACTGGTTTTCCCACCACCCTCAAACCTTGCACAAAGGCAACTAAAATTACGAGAATTTCTTTTACATGTCAGAATGACTAAAAGACTAGATTAAATTAATGTAGATGGTGGCTGAGGGATATAATTAAAATATATTTCACAGGACATTGAGCTTTAGAAAAGAAGTGCCTTTGAAAGCAAGAGGACCTGATTTGAGAGTGACCCGGTTATTTGTCTAAGTCTCTATTGTAGCAATGTTACCTGTGCTGTGAATAGTTGCTGGTGTCTGTTGTATCCCTTCCATGTGACTGCTGCTAATGGAACTTAATGAGTCTCCATTACTGCTGTTTGGACTGTACAGTTTTTGAATTAGTTGAAACAGTGCACTAGATGGAGAGGCTCTAATTAAGCATATTTGGAAGGAATATGCATATATTTTGTTCTCTTTTCTTCATCATGCTTGCCAATTCTAGTTTTATAGGTTCCAGAAGGTCAAGAAGCCTTTACTAAGGCGCTACTGAGTTATAGAAGTTGAAGCAAGAAAGAGAGGGTTCCACCCACATAGGTGATAATCAAAATTATACCATCCTCTTTATTCTTTAACTCCTATCTACAAAGCTTCCAGGAAGAAGTGGAAAATTTCTCAATCCATGTGACTTGAGATATATTCTAGAGAGGGGATGTCTAACACTATTTTGGGAAGTGCTTGCTACAGCTGAGTGCTAAGCTCTTCATGGTATAATTATTGCTTTTCCCAGCCCTCAAATAAGACTGGGGGGGGCTTCCCTGGTGGCACAGTGGTTGAAAGTCCGTCTGCCGATGCAGGGGACGCAGGTTCGTGCCCCGGTCCGGGAAGATCCCACATGCCGCGGAGCGGCTGAGCCCGTGAGCCATGGCCGCTGAGCCTGCGCGTCTGGAGCCTGTGCTCCACAACGGGAGAGGCCACAGCAGTGAGAGGCCCGCGTACCGCCAAAAAAAAAAAAAATAAAAAAAATAAGACTGGGGGCAATTTGTTATTTCTGCATACGGTCATGTCAGCCATGAAACTGTTGGTTTCCTCCCTTGCAATTTTTCACTTTATTCCTGTTTATCAAAGATTTTCATTATGGGGAAATTGGAAAGTATACTCCTTCCTCCAAATAAAAGAATGAAACAGGGAGAAAAGAAAGAAAAAAATGTCACAAGCTAGAGTCCACTGTGAAAAATTTGGTCTTTTTCCATTTAGTCTTCCAGATATTTTTAGTTAAAATTATACAGGTTTGCATTTTGTCCCCCTACCCACCTTACACATCAAAAACATTTCTCCAAGTAATTAAATATTCCTTGTAAACATATTTTAATTTTTACTGTTTCTTGACTTACAAAGTTTTTATCACAAATTTAAAAGTATATAATGCAGACCACCACAGACATCCACATCCCCACCCCTGCTGTCAGAAATAGACAAAGAAAATGACTACTAACAATGTAAGTATGATTTTTAATGGCTGCATAATATTCTATCTCATCTGTCTGCCTTAGCATAGTAAAATTCCTGCCTCTTTATTTGTCTTGGCTATTTGAACGTTCCAATGTTGCATCCCTGCCAACCTTGAGTCACTAAATCTCTTTTTAAAAATTTGCTAGATTAAAAAAATGTCACAGTGTAGACGAACTCATTGTTGTCTTATTTTTATTGATAATTTCTCTGCTTACCTAATGAGATTGGATATTTTACCACGTTTCATTCTCTTTTGTGAATTATCTATTCATGTCCTTTGGGGGCCTTTATATTTTTTTTCCTCAACAATTTGTAAAAACTTTTGACTACTTAGGGGATACAAACACCTCACTGTATTTGTTAGAATAATTTCCTATTTATTTTTTGTTTTCAAATTTTGTGTTTTATTTTCATGTGTATGAGTTTCATTTTATGTAACCACAAAATATGTATTTTGTAATTTATTTTATTGATTGTTAAGCTTAGATAACTGTATTAATTTCCTAGGGCTGCCATAATAAAGTAAACTGGGTGTTTACTGGGTGTCTTACAACAACAGAAAACTGGGTGTCTTACAACAACAGAAATTTGTTATCTCACGGTTCTGGAGGCTAGAAGTCCAAAATTACAATGTTGGCAGGTCCATGTTTTCTCTGATGGCTCTAGGGAAGAAATCTTTCCTCGCCTCTTCTAGCTTCTGGTGTTTGCTGACACTCCTTGGTGTTCCTTGGCTTGTAGACGCATCACTCCAGTCACAAGGTGGTCTTCTCCCTGTGTATTGTCACACTGTCTTCCCTCTATGTCCAAATTTCCCTTTTTTATAAGGATATGAGTTGTATAGGCTTATGGCACACCTTAATGATCTTATTTTAACTTGATTACTTCTGTAAAGACCCTACTTTCAAATAAAGTCACATTCTAGGAGTACTGGGGGTTAGGATTTCAACATACCTTTTGGGGCGGTGGGGAAGACACAAAACAAAACCTATCCCCATACAGAGGTATTTACAGAGATATATACATATATATTTTCTTTGTTCTTTCTGATTCTCTAAATGAAATCAATTGTTACATTTAATTTGACTCTACTTGCAGTTTACTTTTGTACTTGCATAGCTGAAGGTGCCTTGTGTTGCTTTTACATGAATCAATGGGTAGACATCATAATTTTGGGTTAAAGTATCCAAAGTCATTTAAAAATTTGCCTCGGGCTTTCTCTGAGTGTAGGTCTCTTAAAATGGGTTTTGTTTGAAAGTTGGGATGCCTGGTTGTACTGTAGACTTGGAATATTATTCTAAAAGATCTGTAACTTTTTTTTCTAATTATGTATTTGCTTATTGATTCTGTTCCTATCATTCTAGTTTCTTCCTCAGGATTTCCTTTCTCTACCAAAATAGCACAGTGCTGGACAATAAGAGATATTAAAATGTTTGCCTTGTAAATTAATGAATATCTTAATGAATACAAATGGGCTGATTGATGAGATGATTGAAGGGATAACTAGCAGGAAGCTGGAAATGTGACTCTGAAATATTGGAGAGAAATAAGGGGTAGAAGTACAATTTGCAATTTTCCTTATTAAGGTGATAGTGGGAATTACAGGAGTGGGTGAGATCACCTGGGATGAGAGTATGTGTTGGATAGAGAAGAAGGCAGGAGACAGACCTAACTTTGGGAAGCGGCTTAGGCTGAGGAGCCACCTAAGGATGGAAGCAGGACAGGAAGAGAGTAAGGCAAGTTCCCACTTACTGTGTTTATTGGCTTACTGTGCTTATTGGTTTTCTCCCTCCCTTTTTCCCTTAGGGTTACAGAAATGTGCTTCCAACTGAAAGAAATGAATGAAAAGGTGTCTTTCATAAGGGACTCCTTATTGTCTTTGGACAGCCAGGTGGGACACCTGCAGGACCTCTCTGCCCTTACAGTGGATACCTTAAAAGTCCTTTCTGCTGTTGACACCTTACAAGAGGATGAGGCCCTCCTGGCCAACAGAAAGCATTCTACTTGCAGAAAACTTCCCCACAGCTGGAGCAATGTCATCTGTGCAGAGGTTCTAGGCAGCCTGGAGATCTCTGGAAAGAAGAAATACCAGTGTTATAGCATGCCCCCTTCTTTGCTGCGGAGCCTGGCCAGAGGCTGGCATCCCCCACGAGTGCAGACAGGGCCCTTTCTTGAGATTACAGACAGAAAGTTTTCAAATGTAAGAGATGACCAGGAAGAGCAAGAAACAGAAAATAGTATAGTTGCTTCTGGGGTGTCCCTGAACAGGCAAGCACACCCAAAGTATGGCCAATTTCTCCTGGTCCCTTCTCATCTAGAGCAAGTTCCTTATTCTGCAGAAACCAACTTGCCTCTGTCCAGACCATCTTTGGAAGCAGATACAGATGTGCTGGCAACTGAACATGTCACCCAGAGTGCGGTCCCTGTTCATCTGATGTGGCAGACCCCGGTTGTCTCAGCCCAGGGCTCAGTGGTGGAAACCAAGGAGCAGTATGAGTCACTTGCTCAGTTACCAGCCAGACAAGACAAGGAGGAGCAAGTGCTACCCACATTGATTTGCACACCTGCACCCATTAAAGTGACCTCCCTCCCTTCCCAAGTCAAGAGCATGCAAACTGGAGGTGGATATGTGAACTGGGCATTTTCAGAAGGCGATGAAACTGGCGTGTTTAGCACTGAGAAACAATGGCAAACCTGCTTGGCCTCCACTTGTAACTGTGACTCCAAACAGAGTGAACAATGTCAGAGGCAGATCCGGGACAGATCCCTATCTGATAACTCAACAAGATTGGCCCAGAGGGATTGCTCAGAGGTGGGACCATGGCTTCAGCAAAACACATCCCTTCGGATCAGTCCCCTTCGTAGAGACAGGCCCTTCATTAGGAGTCAGAGTTTGAGATTGCACAAAGAGGAGAAATTGAAGATCTGTAAGATTAAAAGTAAGAAGTAAACATATTTACAACCAGTATTAAATTCTTGCATTGCTACCATTCTCATTCTCCCCATTCTGTCAGTCCTTTCTGTGAAACAAAATGGTTCCGCCTACCATCTTACACTTTCTCATGTAAATCATTTCCCTTACAGATCTTTCAAAATCCTCAGAGATAGGACAGTCAAAATGGATCAAAGCAAAAATGCTAACCAAGGATAGGAAATTGTCAAAGAAAAAGAAGAAAACACAAGGACTACAGGTGCCAGTAAGTGTCTTTTGTGTTTTTGGCAATTGAGGTAGTATGCTAACTTAGCTTGGTTTTTCTCTATTCTAAAGTGCCACGTACACAAAATAGCATTGTCCTGGAAGGAATGAAGATGCAAATTTAAGAGTCAGCAAAGTGGATTTGCCACAATTCATTTGTCAGCTCATATGTTGAAAGACATTTGTGTTATTTTCAGTTTTTGGCTATTCCAAACAAAGCTGTTATGAACATTTGTGTACAAGTCTTTGTGTGGACATACGTTTTAATTTCTCTTTGGTAAATATTTAAGAGTGGAATGCTAGAGTCTCATAGTAAGTATCTGTTTAATTTTAGAAGAAAGATACATCCCCACCAGCTTATGAGTAGTAGTTTGAGAGTTCCAGTGGTCCACATCCTCACCAATCCTTAGTATGCTCAGTCTTTTTAATTTTAGCATATTAGTGGGTGTGTAGTGGTATCTCACAGTTGTTTCGTTTGCATTTCCGTAGTGACTAGTGCTGCTAGGTATCTTTTCATGAGCTTATATTCCATCTGTATGTCTTTTTTGGTGACATATCCATTCAAATCTTTTGTTCATTTAAAAAATTGGGCTGTGGGACTTCTCTGGTGGTGCAGTGGTTAAGAATCCGCCTGGCAGTGCAGGGGACACGGGTGCGATCCCTGGTCCGGGAAGATCCTGCACGCTGCAGAGCAGCTAAGCCCGTTCACTACAACTACTGAGCTTGTGCTCTAGAGCCCATGAGCCACAACCACTGAGCCTGCGCACCACAACTACTGAAGCCTGCGAGCCCTAGAACCCATGCACTGCAACTACTGAAGGCCATGCGCTCTAGGGCCCACGTGCTGCAACTACTGAGTCCATGTGCTGCAACTACTGAAGCCCACGTGCCTAGAGCCTGTGCTCTGCAACAAGAAACCACCACAGTGAGAAGCTTGTGCACTGCAATGAAGAGTAGCCCCCACTCGCAACAGAGGAAAGCCCGCACACAGCAACAAAGACCCAACACAGGCAAAAATAAATAAATAAATAAATAAATAAATAAATAAAATTGAGTTGTTTGTCTTGTTAGGTTGCAAGAGGTTTTTTTTTTTTTTTTTAATTTTTATTTCTTATTCTAGATATAAGCCGGTTTTTGGATATATGTTTTGCAAATATTTCCGAATATTTGCGGTGGCTTGCCTTTTATTTTTCATAAATGTCCTTGAAAACATAGGACACTTTTATTTTGATGAAGTCCAATATTTGACTTTTTTCTTTCATGTCTATGCTTTTCATATCATATTTAAGAAATTTTGCCAAACCCAGGATCACTAAGAGTTTCTCTTACGTTTTCTCCTAGGAATTTTATAGTTAGGTTAAGTTCTGATTATTTGTTGGTGGTATATAGAAATATAATTTTTAAAATATTGATTTTGGGGCTTCCCTGGTGGCGCAGTGGTTGAGAGTCTGCCTGCCGAAGCAGGGTACACGGGTTCGTGCCCCAGTCCGGGAAGATCCCACATGCCACGGAGCAGCTGGGCCTGTGAGCCATGGACGTTGAGCCTGTGTGTCCAGAGCCTGTGCTCCGCAACGCAAGAGGCCACAACAGTGAGAGGCCCACATACCGAGAAAAAAAAAAAATTGATTTTGTATCCTACAACCTTGCTAAACTTACTTATTTGTTTGAGTAGTTTTTTTTTTTTGTTACTTCTTTAGAATGTTCTATGTAAATGATCAAGTTATCTACAAATGAAAATACTATTACTTTTTCCTTTCAAATCAGGATGTATTTTATTCCTTTTTCTTGCCCAGTTACATTGGCTAGTACCTCTAGTACAGTACTGAATAGAAGTGGTGAAAGCAGGTAGCCTTTCCTTGTTTCTTCTCTTTAGGCGGAAAGTATTTAGTCTTTTAGCAGTAAGTATGATGTTAGCTGTAGGGTTTTTATTTGGATGTCCTTTATCAGGTTGAAGAATTTGCCTTCTATTCTTACTTTTCTGAGAATTTTTATTATTAATAAATATGACATTTGTCAAATGCTTTTTCTGTGTCAACCTGTATGGTCAGATGGTTTTTCATTTTTATTGTGTTAATATGATGAATTATATTAATTAATTTTATAATGTTAGAAGTAATGTTTAGAATATTAAATCAGCCTTGCTGGGATGAACCACAACTGGTCATGATGTATTATCTTTTTTAGATGCTGTATTCATTTTGCTAACATCTTGATACAATTTTATTGCATCTTTTTTCTTGAGAAATATTTATCTTTAGACCTCTCTTCTTGTAATATCTTTGTCTGGTTTTGGTATCAGGGTGATGCTGGGCTTATTGACTGAGTTGGGAAGTGTTTCTTCTTCTTCATTTTTCTGGGTGAGTTTGTATAGATATTATTTAAATCTTACTTATTTGGTAGAATCAACAGTGAAACCTTCTTTGTGGGAAAGTTTTAACTACAGATTCAATTTCTGTAATAGATATAGGGCTATTCAGGTTATGTGATTCTTCTTGAGTGTGCTTTGTGTCTTTTGAAGAACCTGTCCATTTAAGGTTTTAAATTTATTGGCATAAAGTTTTTTATAATATTATCTTATTATCCTTTTATTGTCTGAGAGATCTGTAGTGACCTCACTTCTCTCTTTCCTAATATTTTATATTTGTGTTTTCTCTTTTTGTTTTATGATTAGTCTGGCTACAGGTTTATCTGCTTTATTGATATTTTCACAGAACCAGCTCTTGGTTCATTGATTTTTCTTTGAATTCTATTTCATTGATTTCTGCTCCTTATTATTTCCTTTGTTCTGTTTACTTTGGGTTTAATTAGCTCCTTTTTTGTTTTTGTTTTCTTTGCTAGTTTGTTAAGGTAGAAGCCTTGGTCGTTGATTTGAGACTTTCTTCTTTTCTAGTATAGGCATTTAGTGCTATAAAATTCCTTCTAATCATTGTTCTAGCTATATCCTACAGATTCTGATATGTTATGTTTTCATTTGCATTCAGTAAATCTTTTTGTTTATTGTTAGGAAGCCTTAGATCTGAGTTGACAATTCTGCAGGACTTCACTTTTCATGATCTTAATGCCCTGCTTCATTTTTCTGTTCTACATGTATTTTTCCATATAATAACATGTGTGCATTTTTCAAAGCACCTCAACTCTTTTTAGAATGAGAAGCAGAAGCAAAAAGATAAATATTGAATCAATTATGTGACATCACCTTTTGGAGGAGAGACTTAGCTTTGATAAAGACTCTTCTTTCAGGGAAAATGCCACGAATTGCTGGGACCCCATAAAATATGAATTTAAATAGAATTATTTTGGAAATAGTTAAAATGGCCAGAGTTAAACTAGAAATTATAACTGAGCTCAAGTACTATAACTTGCATTTATTTGTTGTCCTGTAGTTTGTCAATTTATCTCATTTCTTATCTGTCCCTGGGAAGAACATAAGGCAGCCATTATTATTGGCTATCTATTATTTTAAGGATGAAGGGAATGGAGCTCATAGACATTACATGATTTTCCCAGTTCATATAGCTTCTAAGTGACAGAGCTAGAATTCTAACAAGTTCTTTTGGATCCAACCCTTACATTTTTGTTGTTTTGCTCTCTACCAGTAGTTCTCAAACTGTGGTCTCCCATCAGCTTTAGCACCACCTGGAAACATACTAGACATACAAATTCTCCCTCCCCCCGAAGACCTACTGAATCACAGATCCTGAGGGTGGGACCCAGTGATCTGTGGTTTAACACAGTCCTGGGTGATTCTGATGCACACTCAAGTTTAAGAACTGCTCCCCACCCTGGTTCTCAATCATGACTGCAGATAGAAAAGTCACATGGATGCTTGGGTCCTGCCAGCATGAGTGATGGAAGTTCAAACCTTCAGGGTGATTTTAATGTGCAGCCAATGTTAACAACCACTCCTCTTCAACATAGTACCTCTATTAATGTGATACAAAACGTATTCAGATTAATGTCACTGTGTTCCAACGAGTGTTTTTCTCTCCAGGTCATAACAGTCAACACCTGCTCTCAAAGTGACCAACTGAACCCAGAGCCAGGAGAAAATAAGATCTCAGAAGAACAGAATTGCAGCAAGAATTGGATTCCGGTGTCCAAATTTAGTCAGATAAGTATGTAACAGTCTACACTCTTGAATCCTAAAAATTCTGGTAGTGTTTTCTCAGGGTATGATCTTTAGACCAGTGGCGGTCCCTGCTGTTCTTTCAAGTGGGAGATGAGAGAATGACCACACTCTCTTAGGAAAATAGCTCTTTTCTGGTTTTAGTTTTTATGAAGGGGATGCAATTTCCATTTGTTTAATGGAATAGTTTTCAGAATTTAGAAAAGAAAAATTAAAATTTAGATAGTCTCATATTCAGAGCTGTTGAATCTGGATCAGAGAGTATTCACTTAGTCTTATTTATGGGTAGGGTTGTCTAATTTTACAAATTCTTTAAAGTTCAAGTGACATTGATATGAGCCTTTACACAGAATTCAGTGGATTGAGTTGTAGTTGGTTATTTACTACTGCTTACGTATAGTGTTTGTTCCATTGGCAAATATCCCTTAAGCTTAATCATAATGATGTTTGTAGAGGATAGAAGACAGATCAATGAGCTAGGAACGAAGACTGTGAGCTAGGCATAGAATGTGAAATAAGCCTGGATATATGAGGGCAGATTATGAATTGAGAGCAATGAACTGAACATTGAACTTCTTGCATTTGATAGTAAGAGAACTTTACTCATTTTTAAACAGAGGGGACTATGTGATTAAGGAGTCATAAATATTTTAAATTATTTGAAACACTAAACTTAAGGTACAAATAGATATTATATTGAAATCTATGTTACTATGCTTCTTTAAAACTTTGTTTGCTCTATGGTCACTGGTTTTCAACCAAGGGGTGATTCCGCCTCCACAACCAACAATGTCTGAAGACGTAAGACATTTTTGGTTGTCACAACTGAAGGAGGGGCAGTTGCTCTTGGCATCATTTTTACATAAATTATTTATGTTTTTTAAAAATATATAAAAGATATGGTTGATATAATATTGTATTATTTTTAGGTGTACAATGTAATGGTTTGATGTATGTATGTGTTGAAAATGATTACCACAACAAGTTAACGTCCATCACATAGTTACAATTATTTTTTCTTGTGATGAGAACTTTTAAGATCTATTGTCTTAGCAACTTTCAAATATACAATACAGTGTTGTTAACTACAGTCACCATGCTGTACATTACCTCCCCAGGTATTTATTTATTTTATAGCTGGAGTTTGTACCTTTTGACCATCTTCACTCATCTCTCTCACCCTCCCATCCCCCAAATTATTTAAGTTCTTTCCAAAAAATTTCAAACTGAGAAAGATGGGTGTGGCAGGAGGGTTCTGGCAAAGAATCTCATTTAAATCTGATGATCAGAAAGGAAGAGAAGGTTTAGGGAGTTAGGCTGACTCCAGGTGCCTGGCTTGAACCACATTCTGGGTTGAGAATTTTAGTTTTTAAAAACTTGTCTGAGTTAAGAATTAATTAAAAAAAGAATTAAAAAAAATAAAATTTTGAGGGTGGGGAGGTGCCCTGTCAGGTAGATCTTTCTAAAGACAAAAAGTAAAGTTCTGAGGAAATCAACTATGAAAAGGAAAAAAAAATTTAAAAAAAGGAAAGCATAGTTTGTTTAATTTTAATACTGTGCTATCATTGAAATCATATTTATCATAATTTTATGATGTTACGAAAAATGTACATGAAATTTTTTGATTTTTCTTTTCCAGTAGCTTTTTTGCATTTCCTGTATACTTTTTTTTTTCAGCATAAAACAGTAGGAAAAAAAAATAAATGGTTATTTCCTACATTTAGACAGGAACTCTTTTTTTTCCACATTTTTATTGGAGTATAATTGCTTTACAATGTTGTGTTAGTTTCTGCTGTACAACAAAGTGAATCAGCTATATACCTATATCCCCATATCCCCTCCCTCTTTTTTTTTTTTTTTTTATACGGTACGCGGGCCTCTCACTGTCGTGGCCTCTCCCGTTGCGGAGCACAGGCTCCGCAGCCATGGCTCACGGGCCCAGCTGCTCCGCGGCATGTGGGATCTTCCCGGACCGGGGCACGAACCCGTGTCCCCTGCATCGGCAGGTGGACTCCCAACCACTGCGCCACCAGGGAAGCCCTCCCTTCCCTCTTGAGCCTCTCTCTCACCCTCCCTATCTCACTCCTCTAGGTAGTCACAAAGTATCCAGTTGATCTGCCTGTGCTATTCAGCAGCTTTCCACTAGCCATCCATTTTACATTTGGTAGTGTACATATGTCAATGCTACTCTCTCACTTCATCCCAGCTTCCCCTTCCCCTGCTGTGTCCTCAAGTCTGTTCTCTACATCTGCATCTTTATTCCTGCCCTGCCACTAGGTTCATCAGTACCGTTTTTTTAGATTACATATATATGCGTTAGGGTCAGTTTCGTTCCTTTTTATGGTGGAGTAATATTCCATTGTATATGTGTGCCACATCTTCTCTATCCATTCATCTGCTGATGGACATTTAGGTTGCTTCCATGTCCTTAGCCAGGGACTCTTAATAAGTATTATTCTCAGAATTAATCCAACCAAATATTTATTAAATTATTATTGGGCACCTGCTATGTGCCAGTGTCTCTGTAAGTACCAGATATAAAAAATAACAGTAATGATCCTTGTCAAGATTTTTTTAAGAGAAGGATTAAAAATTAAAACTATTGGCTGGCACTCTTTTCTATCTTTCTTTTGTTTTTGTTTTGTTTTCTTTTTTAAGTAGCCTATTGTAATGCCTGATGCAGTTGTTAAGGAAGAATTCCTAACAATTTGGACCTCAAATTTCATGTATTTTTAAATAAAGCATGGATGATAGGGTGCAAGGGAAGGTAAGTGTGCAAAAATTACTAAAGGTGTTTAATAGGAGGGCAGGTTATGGATAACTTAATTCTTTGATAGAGAAGTATAAATGGTTATAAATGTAAAGGTAACTATTGAAGAATAGAAATAGGGTGTATAGCTTTCAGCCACTTGAGTAAAGCTCAAAAAGGACAAAGGAATCTTGGTACAACTTGCTAAAAAGAGAAAGAAAACCCTATATTCCAATTTAGATGAATGCACGGTGTTCAGATCTTTTATTTGGAACTGTGATTCAAGTGTAACATGTTTTCATGTATTCTCTATTTTTTGCCTTCTTTTTAACAAGGTCTAGAATCTTACATATATCAGAAAATGAAAAGTAGAGAAACTGAACGGCATTCTGTACACGTCAGTGATCATGTAAGGCAGTCTCAAGAGGTAAAAACATTTTATTTGATATTTTAAAAGCTCAGTTTCTCACCCTTTGTCCCCCAACTTTATTCTTTCCTTGTCATTCGCCTTTATGCAGTTTATCCACCCAGTAATTTATCCTGGGTATTTTTATCATGAAATAGAAAGAATTTAGGAATTTTTGAAACTGTTTTCGCATATATAAAAGTTGCCATGTGGAAGAAAATAAGATATTTTCAATACACTTTTAAGAGGTAGAGCTAACATCAACATATAGACTCTACTGGGAGACAGATTTCAGCCTGATTTGAGAAGGAATTTTTAGCAGTTGGAGCTTTCCAAGGATGGAATGGTTTATTTCTCGAAGTAGTAAGTGCCTCATTTAGTGTGGTTAATTAAACAGGCAAAGCAAACATCTTTGCAGATGTGTTGGAGGGGATTTGGACATTGCAGGAAAGGACTTTCAGTGTTTCTCTACCACTGATTTTGCAGTCTGTTTTTCTTAACCATTTGCAAATATGTGCCTGTTTTATTGCCATCCACCATGAGGGAAGCATGATCTAGTTAGACTAGCCCCCCAAATCTAATCTTGGTCTTGGTTTGAATATTACCTCTATGACCTTGGGAACTATATGAATGTATACTAACAACCTCAGATGTTCTTGTGGGAATGCAATCTGTGAAAGTAAAATATAAGACTACTTGAAGGTAATTGGAGGCAGGGACCTATCTGCCCTGTCAAATCCTGGCTCTGTCACTTCTAGGTTTCAAAGCTGTATACATCAATTAACCTGTGAGCTTCATTACCTGTATCTCTAAAATGGGGTTAATGCCATCCTTACGAGACTGATAGTGGATAACAAAAATAACACCAATGAAAATGCCTAGAGTAATGCTTGGAGTATAGAAATAGAATGAGATATATTCAAGGTAACATTCTAAATAATCATCAACTGAAACAATAATCTGATGATAGGATATAATAATGTAATGGTCAATGTTTCCTGTCAACTTTGACCTTCTTTTCTTCTTTCATGTCATTAACTGATGTTATATGTTCACTCTCATTTTTGTAAAAACGGTTATGTATTACATTTTCTCTTTGATGTCCCCATAAAAGTAATCCTTTCTGTTAAGGTCAGTCATCACACTGAGTTACTCATATATTGTGCTAACATTATGCATCTTTCTAGCTTGAGTCTTGCATGTTTAGTAAGAGAAATATTGAGCCTAGAGGAAAGGAAAAAAAAGAACTATATCCTCCAAGGAGTGTGTTCTGCAAATGTATTACTGGAAGCTTGGGGTGGGAGAGAGTTGGGTGAACATGTAATGACCTTTCCCTTCTGCCCAGGATCTAAGCAAAAACTCTTTGTGGAATTCAAGGAACACCAAGGTCAATAGGAACTCTCAGTGAGTATTTCTAAATGTCTGCCTTTAAGCATCTTTGGCTTTTATTTTTTTTAACTGGATTGGGAATAAAGGTTTAATTGGGTCAGAAAAGGAGAAAAAAAAAGTGTGTGTCCAATGACAGTATTTTTCTTGTGTTAGCAAGAATGAAAATTATTTATTCTCCTAGTTTTCCTGTTTCTGGCAACAAGATCTCACCTTAGTGCCTTTTAAGAATATAATGATACATGTACTACTGTAGCAAATTAACCGTTTGTCTTTTTTTAAAATTTTATTTTATTTTTGGCTGGTTTGGGTCTTCGTTGCTGCATGCGGGCTTTCTCTAGTCGCAGCGAGCAGGGGCTACTCTTCGTTGTGGTGCATGGGCTTCTCATTGCGGTGGCTTCTCTTGTTGCGGAGCACGGGCTCTAGGCGCATAGGCTTCAGTAGTTGTGGCGCACTGGCTTAGTTGCTCCGTGGCCTGTGAGATCTTCCCAGACCTGGGCTCGAACCTGTGTCCCCTGCATTGGCAGGAGGATTCTTAACCACTGGACCACCAGGGAAGTCCCTAACCATTTGTCTTTTTAGTGTCGGAAAAACACACATGAAATAATGAGTATCATATATTTTCTGATAGATAAGAGTGAAATTTGCATTAAAAAGTAGGAATAAATTTGTCTTGACTGAAAATAAAAAGACTTAGAATGAAGGCTAAATAATTTTTTTAGTTTTTTTTTCAAAATTTTCCTTTTAGTTTATAAGATGGATCTTTTTGGTTTCTCCTTAACATCCTAAGTGTTTGTCAATGCAGTAACAAGTTGAGAAGGATTGAGACAGAGAGAAAGGAAGACAGGGCTAGAGAGAGGAGATAGAGAACTCACCTTTTTATAGACTTGAGGTTCCTCCTAGACTTTTATTTATTCAGAGAAAATTTGAAAACCAACCAAGCAAAGATTATTCTGTTTGTAGTGTTTTATGGACTTTTCCAGTTACATCATCAAATTAACCATTCTTAGAGTTATAGGAGCAGGATTCAAAAGCATCTGTACTCTACAAAGGGCCCATTGATGCCAGGCAGGTGGAATATGGCGGTCAGTTTGCAGTCAGCTCTGTTTGAGATGGCCTTTTCTCTGGAGCTCTCAAGGTCTCTCTGTGCAAGCCTGCCTCTAGCCTTAACATGCACATGAGTTTCTTCTCCCAAAAGTTCTGTAGTTTGTGCTCATGCAGAGTAGTGGGTTATTGCAGCATGAAATTAAACAATAACTGTAATTGTACTTGCTTCCCCAAGGACCTTAAATACTGGACATATTCTTCGAATGTATTTATTCCAACTTGCCCATGGCCACTTGTGCACTTGAGCAGGGCATGTAACAATTTAAAGAGAGCTAATTTCAGCCTGTGAACATTTAGGGGCCATGTGGGCTAATGAAACTGATTTGTTGGCTTGTCCAGAGATATTCACAGACTCTTTTGTAGGCATCTGCCTTGCATAGTTCAGGAAGCCTTTAGTTTAATTGATCCAGAACAACACAAACACAGTTAAATCTTATATATGTTGTGTGATCACATAACTAATTAAAAACAAAAACCAACAACTGCTTTTCAGTTAGCTTAGGGCCTACTCAGTAAATTAATTACATGTATATCTGGTGCTCATTCTTCTATGAAAACAATTGTAGGGTTGTAAACTGTTTCTCTAAAGGTAGGGGTCAAATGTAACTGATACTCTTCCTTCAAAGTAATATATACACAGGTATATACATATATACTTATAGATTGTATTATTACTGTTTCATACACTTTTCATTTCTTTGATCATTGAAAATTTTGAAGCATTATCTAAATAACTTTAATTTTTCAAACAGGTTGAGAAGTTCAAATGGAGTTAACAGTAAGTTTTTTTTGTTTTTATTTTTGGCTACGTTGGGTCTTCATTGCTGCGCTCGGGCTTTCTCTAGTTGCGGTGAGCAGGGGCTACTATTCATGGCAGTGCATGGGCTTCTCATTGCGGTGGCTTCTCTTGTTGCGGAGCACAGGCTCTAGGCGTGTGGGCTCAGGAGCTGTGGCTCACGGGCTCTAGAGAGCAGGCTCAGTAGTTGTGGCGCATGGACCTAGCTGCTCTGCAGCATGTGGGATCCTCCCGGACCAGGGCTCGAACCCATGTCCCCTGCATTGGCAGGTGGATTCTTAACCACTGCACCACCAGGAAAGCCCAACAGTAAGTTTTTATATTTTTATTTTTTCATCTTATCAGTGGTGGGGTTTACTCTCCTGCTGTCTCAGACTTTTATAGTTCTTGAAATCCTGATTTTTGTTTACTATACAAAGTAGCAAGTTCGGTAGAAAAGTAGAAGGTTGAATGTCTTTCTCCAGATAAATCAGGAGATCTTACCTGATCTTACCTGTTACCTGTTTTTGACTGTGATTTTCTAGTTTTCTCTGTGAGTGAGGGTATAGCCACTGAGCTCATTTAGACTGTTCAACAACTCTTACTGTTATCGTTTAACACATTACTATTTAAGAACCATTCATAAGATTGTATGTGGATCTCCTTTCCTATATGTCTTCAGTGGGACTCCATGCCCCAAGTGGCTAAGTGGGACCAAGCCTACTTTGGTGAGACACCTCCCTGGTGAAGCCACTCTCATTAGCTACTTTCAAATTTCATCACAAACTGTACCTTTCCATCTTCCTGACCCCTTGATACAGACTGGGCACCTTCATCACTTATGTGAAACCTTCAGTGCCTTCCCATTACCTATAGGATGGGCTGCAAATCCCTTACTCTTTCTCAATGCTCTTGAGAGTCTGGCCCCAGTCCAAATTTCCAGGCTCATGAATGAGCCCTTTTATGCAATATTTCTTCCATGAAGAATGTGACCACCTACCTATTACCCTCTCCACGTGGTGTCCAGAGGGCATTTTCAAATGTGGAACAAAATGTTCCACCTCCCTTCTCTGCCATCTCAGGAAATGACAACTTTATCCTTCCCGTTGCTGAGGCCAAAGTCTTGCAATCCTACTTGACTCCCATTTTCTCACATCCCCACAGCCAACCCATCAGTAAGTCTTTCAAAATATATTGAGAAGCTGATCACTTTGCTACCCCCACGTATCACTTTTCACCTCTTCCCTGGATTACAGGATGGCCTCCAAACTATTGCTCTATTTCCAGAGAGCAGCTGGAATAACACTTTTAAACTCAAAGTCATATTGAGTCACTCTTCTGTTCAAATGGTGTTCCAGCTCACTCTGTAAAAGCAAAGTCCAAACACCGTCTACAAGGCCCTGTTGATCTGCTCCCCCTCCTTCAACTCTGGCCACTCTCTCCTCCTTAACACAGCAAGTATGGTCCTGCCTCAGGACCATGCACTTGCCATTACTTCTGCCTGGAATACTCCTCATTTATCCTTATGACTCACCCCCTCTCTTCCTTCGGGTCTTTGCTCACATTTCACCCTATCAGGGAGGTCTTTCCTAACCAACCTATATAATATAGAAGAGTAATCTCCCTGTCTCCCACGATTCCTAACTCTCTCAATATATATGTAATATACTATAATACTATATATTTACTTATTTATTTCCTATTTCCCTTTCCTACAATGTAGGCTTTATCTGTTTTCATTACTGCTCTGTCGAGGATAGACCAATACCTGGCACGTAGTAGGTCAGTAAATATATGCTGAATGAATGTGAACAAGATCTCACAGCTCCTTAAGTGGTGAAGCCAGGATTGAAACTCAGTTTTGTCAGACTCAGATGCCCATACTCTATTTCACATTGTTTGTCTATGAAGATTCCCTAAGCCTCTATGTACACCTCTATTATATTACTTAGCAAACTGTATCGTGATTATAGTTTACATGTATTTCATATTTGTTTTTCACTAAGGTGGGGGAGCCACATCTTATTCACATCCCTCATGCCTAGCACGACCCTTAGTGGGGGCTAAATACTTTTTTTTTTTTATTATTGAATTGAACTTAGAAAGGCACAGTCTTTTTTGATGATCTTACCTTTTACCCGGCACCCCCAAAGGGAGGGAGTTTCTTCCCTTCCTTATCCAGCAACAAGAAGCCAGAGACATCTGTGAAATTGGGCTCCTTATGCCGCTTCCTCTACAAGGTATAAAGTAGTTCCCACCATGAGACTAAAGTTCTCAACTTTAATTTTGATTTTATGAAATGGCAAAACTGTTGCAAAGAATTTCTCTTGCGACTTGTAATTTAGGACTTGAGCAGGTAGAAGAGAACCAGTTAAACTTGCAAGAGGTGTTCCCAACACACAGTCCGTCTGTAACCAAACAAATCCCTTGCTCTCACATTCTCTGCCTCCTTCTTTGTTTCTCTTATATTCCTCTTAATGTGTTTTCATCATCTTGTTGTCATTTTAAGTCAGTGAAGTAGTGTGCTAATAACTTGGTATTAATAATGTCTTTATGTGGGTACTGCATCTTAGTAGGGAGCTCAGAGAATTGTGCTTCTGGGATGTCGTGCAACGTGATGGGCAGCCGAGTGCCTTCTGCAGCACAGAGGTGTAATTGGTTCAAAGGAAATACATCTTTGAGGCTAATATTACCTGTCTTTCTTCAATTCCCTATATAAATATGTTTGGAGACATTGCATTGATGATTGGAAGCTGTCAGGATACCATGCACAATAATGTGGTTAAAGAATATTAGGCAATCTTTTTCGAAAACCGAGAAGCCATTGTGATTAACCCGTTCAATAATAACTTTGCAGGCAATATATTCATAAACATGTATTTACCTCCAGCCAAGTAATTAAGATGCCAATCTTCTCTGTAATTTCAGGAATCTCAACCTCCTTAAAAAGCCCTCAAGAGCCTCACCATCATTATTCAGGTAGGATGCCTGTGTACATAGACATGTCAATGGAGCTAAATGTCTGTGATTCTGCATTTGGAAACAGAAACACTGGTGAATTTGTGGTGTTGTTATGGCTCCAACTTGAAAAGTTGTTGTTCACTCTGATGAGAGAACATTCAGATTTCTTAATTTGGGAAAACAAGTTTTTAGGATTTAAGAGAATTTGGATTTAAAAAAAAATGTGTGTATTGGTAAGTTCCAAATTGTAAGGAGGAAAGACGACCTTGAGATCTGAAAATTCCTTACGAGGTCAAAAGCCAGAGATCTTTGTATTTTGGGCTGGGGAGGAGACAGGCCTGAGACTAGTCCTCTGAGGAAGGGTTTTGCACCCTCACTGGGCCCTCAGTGAGGGTAACCACTGAATGAATGCCAACCCCACAGGGTAAATTCAACAAAGACACCTTAAGGGATGTTATTAAACAAGATGTCAAGGGTCTTGACTCTCTTAAGCAACATCACTTCACAGTGATTCAGTTGTCTTTCTTTCAAAGTGGGAATAATTGTACTTGCCCTTCCTGAGGAAAAATCTGCCAAAGGGCTAGTTGAGAATAAAGAGGGAAACACTTTGAAATGCAAAGCAGTATAACAACCAACTGGACTCGTGCCATTGGGTGGTCTTTTGGCCATCGTTGCTCTCAGTATTGGATTAGATAACACATGGGCAAGCTTTTTATATAATCTGAAGCTCAGTACAAGAGTACAAGTGTATTGGTGTGATAATTTTCGTTATTATTATATCAAGGTCATGTGCTCAGGGTCCAGTAATAGGCTACCTTATCCTGAATTCTCCTCTGTAGTGAATAGTGTTTCTGTGGATTTCAGACTCCACATTCCAGGCTCTTGTAACTGGGTCTTTCAGCTCAGCAGTAATCCGTTATTTTGACTCCAGCTGTCAGCTGAAGAAAGCATCTGGTGAGGAACACTGTAACTCACATCGACTCTGATTTGTTAAGATACAGCTCTTAACAGGAAAATGCAGATCACTTGCTTCTAATTAAAACTGGTCTTCAGCTCTCTCTGGGAAAAGAAGATGAACTCTGCAAAATCAACAGTAGATGTCCCCACAGTCCGCTGTGCGTTAGATTTGATCTGGAAAAGAAAAACCAGAAAGACCACAGATTAAAATGCTCTTTAAAAGCAAGTTCCACATCTGAATGGATTAGTATGGTATTTGGTATTCAGGAGAGTGGAGGTAATAGCGCTACCTCAGAACATATTATGTAATCTCATATAATCTATTCCTAAGACTGGGATATCCTTCCTGTTTAAGGCATAGTTTATTTTAAATACTGTATTATAGATAATACATTTTTAAAAATTTATTTATTTTTGGTTGTGTTGGGTCTTCGTTTCTGTGTGAGGACTTTCTCTAGTTGTGGCGCGCGGGTCTCTCACTGTCGCGGCCTCTCCTGTTGCGGAGCACAGGCTCCAGACGTGCAGGATCAGTAGTTGTGGCTCATGGGCCTAGTTGCTCCGCAGCATGTGGGATCTTCCCAGACCAGGGCTCGAACCCATGTCCCCTGCGTTGGCAGGCAGATTCTCAACCACTGCACCACCAGGGAAGCCCCAAGATTTTTTTTTTTTTTTTTAATGTGGACTATTTTTAAAGTCTTTATTGAATTTGTTACAATATTGCTTCTGTTTTCTGTTTTGGTTTTTTGGCCCTGAGGCATGTGGGATCTTAGTTCCCAGACCAGGGATTGAACCTGCACCCCCTGCATTGGAAGGCGAAGTCTTAACCACTGGACTTCCAGGGAAGTCCCTGTAGAGAATATTTTTGATAAAAGAAAAAATAAAGGTCTTTGAAATAAAATATTTTAGCATAATATGAGTATATTGATGTGGGGAAGGCTTTCTGGAAATTTAGCCCACTGATGCATACTTAAACTAGTAAATCTGCTTTTGTTTGCAGCCATTGAAAGGAACAACTTAATGAGGCTTTCTCAGACCATACCATTTACACCAATCCAACTGTTTGGTGAGTGCCATTTCTACCTTCTTGAGGTTGTGCCAGGGCAAAGGCATACCATCTGAGTGAATCATAGGAGAAACCATTTTGCATAATTTTAGCTGCAAATTTTCTTTTGCCCATGGTTGCAGTTTAGTTATATTAATTTCCTAAAATGGAAAGTCTTGTTAACTGCCCAGCTGGTATCTAGAGTCAAAATCTGATATACTATGGGGATGGGACCTATAATGAGCAGCAGTTGGGGAAAAAGCAATAATATTGCACCTGGCATTCACTGATTTAAGGCTGGAAGTAAGTAGAAAAGAAAAGAACCAACCAACCATGCGTAATAAATACAGAAGAAAGCATTAAACATCAATACAGTAGAAGCTAATAGACATCTAAAGAGAAATGCTTTGTATATCGCTTTTTATTTGTTTGTTTTGTTTGTTTTGTTTCATGTAAACTAATTGCTCTTAACTCAGAGAGCAAATGTAATTTTTAAAGGCTGGAATAGTAAGGAAAAACAAGCTCGCAATAGCCAAGGCTACCGGCGTTTCTCTGTCCTGCCAATTGACAAAGTAACAAGGGTCGCCACACTGTCCCAGATCTTGCTTCTCCTCAAACCCTTCACATGGGGACAGATGAGGTGGCTTCTGATCGTCGATGCAAATGCCTTCTCCTTCCACTTGGCTCCACAGCTGGTTTTACAACTCGGTAGCTCTGTTTCAGATCCTCTAGGTAATTAGAACTCTAAAGTGGCATTTATCTGGGCACCAGGAATACATATTTCAAAACATGTTACTAAGCATTACCTAGACGTATTCTTTGGTAAGCAATTAAATGCAAGAGTGAGCGAATAGATTCTTTCCTTGGTAAACCAGTACAGTGTTTATAAGAAAAGCCATTTGAAGCTGAGGTGTAAGGAGAAAATTAAATACGGGCTGGACAGAAGTTGTATAGCATATGTCACTTCTGTTAGGAAGCATTGCATAATATATTAGGTGGAGTCTAGGTTGAATAAGAATGGCTCCCTGTTCAACAGCCTAAAAGTGGAAGCTGTAGAGCAGTTAAAGAACATTTGTGTGTAAAATCTTTGAAGTGGGATTGGGTTTGTCTCCGAGGGTCTACTTCACATTAGCCAGGTTAACATATCTAATCTTTACAACAGCCCAATGAAGAGAATGTTATTTTCACTTCCATTTTACTGATGAGGAAAGTGAAGCTTTAAGTAACTTGTCCAAAGGCACAAAGGAAGGAGGGAAAGGCTCTGGGTTGTGACTTTGGTTCTAACTTTAACTGGGTTAAAACATGCGTTCTCAGTGGGGTAATATCACCCCTAAGAGAGCAAAAACATCTTTTTATTTTTATGTGTAAAGCACATACACACACACACAGAGTACATAAACATAAACAGTATATCTTTGGTATTACAATGTCAGGGAAGGGGCAATTAGGAAAAAAAGTCTAAATTTAAGCTCCTAAGGGGGATGACAGGGTTAAACTATCTCTTTAAAAGTATGCTAACACATATATATGGAATCTAAACAAAAAAAAAAAAAAAGAAAAAAAAAAAGAAAATGGTCAGAAGAACCTAGGGGCAAGACAGGAATAAAGATGCAGACCTACTAGAGAATGGACTTGAGGATACGGGGAGGGGGAAGGGTAAGCTGGGACAAAGTGAGCGAGTGGCATGGGCATATATACACTACCAAATGTAAAATAGATAGCTAGTGGGAAGCAGATGCATAGCACAGGGAGATCAGCTTGGTGCTTTGTGACCACCTAGAGGGGTGGGATACGGAGGTTGGGAGGGAGGGAGACGCAAGAGGGAAGAGATATGGGGATATATGTATATGTATAACTGATTCACTTTGTTATAAAGCAGAAACTGACCCACCATTGTAAAGCATTTATACTCTAATAAAGACGTTTAAAAAAAAAAAGTACTTTCCTTTAACAAAAGAAGCGTAGTCTTGCTACTCTGATTTTATTTTTGTCGAGTTATAATTTATAATAAGAACAACTTAATATTTATGTGACATCTGATGCTTTGTTCATTTTCCCCCTCCCTCTTTACTGGACTATAACATGGCCAGATGTCTGTACTTGCCTCTGAAGAGGTGAAATTCCCATTCCCCACTGATCCTTTGAGAAACTGAACTGATTCTGAGTTGATATTTAGGACGCCGTTCATGTCACAGACATGGATCTCATTGAACCCCTCCCCTGCACTTCTGTTTGCCACAGGAGAAGAAGTAACTGTCTACAGGCTGGAGGAGAGTTCCCCTTTGAATCTGGATAAAAGCATGTCTTCTTGGTCCCAGCGAGGGAGATCTGCAATGATCCAGGTGTTGTCCCAAGAGGAGATGGATGGTGGCCTCCGCAAAGCCATGAAAGTCATTAGTACCTGGTCTGAGGATGACGTCCTCAAGCCGGGGCACGTTTTCATTGTGAAGTCCTTTCTTCCTGAGGTTGTGCAGGCATGGCGCAAAATCTTCCAGGAGAGTACTGTGCTTCATCTTTGCCTCAGGGTAAGTCAGAGACCCAGAGCCCAGATGGACAGGTGGTCGAAGAAAGGAGATCTGGCTCTATCCTGGTCAAAGGCCATTATCTTTTTTTTTTTTTTTTTTTTTGGTGAATACTTCCTTTATGTATAATATTCATATATCACAGATCATTGATTAGGAAATGTCAAACACCATTGATATGATTAGGGTAGACATACACACATATTGATGTATATACACACATATATATGTGTATGTTTATATACATATGTATGTATATATTCACACACATTCATCTATAAAGCCAACATTTTACCTAATGTGAAAACAGAGGCACACCCATCAAGGTCAGAACAAAGCGAGAATGCCCACCATCTCCACCACTATTCAACACATTACTGGAGGTATTAACCAACTCAATTAGACAAGAGAAAACAAAAGTATAAAAACTGGAACAGAAAAAGAATGAAAATTAACTCTGTTTGCAGATGATATGATAGTAATGCTAGAAAACCTGAAGAACTAGTGATAAAAACAACTCAAGCAATAAAAGAAATCAGGAAGGTGGCAAGGTTAATAAAATTAACACACCAAAATTAATAACTTTCATATAAGCAAATAATAACTAGTAGAAGATATTTTGGAAAAGAAAACCCTGTTTACAATAGCAAGAAATTGAAAATGCTTAGAAATAAGTGGAATGTGAAATATTTAAAATCTATGTGAGGAAAAATCACTCCTGAAAGATATCAAACTAAATTTGTACAAAGAGAAAGACAATCCTTAATCTTGATTAGGATATTCCAACATCATCAAAATATAAGTTCTCTTAAAGTTAATTTATAAATTTAATATTATTCCAATAAAGATTAGGAGATACAAACTACTATATATAAAATAGATAAACAAAGTCCTACTGTATAGCACAGGGAATTATATTCAATATCCTATAATAAGCCATAAAGGAAAAGAATATTAAAAAGAATATATGTGTATAATTGAATCTCTTTGCTATACACCTGAAACTAACACAATGTTGTAAATCAACTATACTTCAATTTAAAAAAATCCCAATAAACTCTTTTTTTTTTTTCTGGAGCTAGACACCTACTTAGAAAGAAAGGGAAAAAATAAAACATACGTACATGTGTCTACTTACTCTCGCAGAAGGAAACATAGGAAGGTTAAACCAGAAAGCAGTGAAATAGATTGCCTAAAGGGGTGTGGAGGTGGAAGGCAGGAGGGAAGAGGAGATTAAGACGGAAAAAATAGGGGAAAGAGGACAATTCTCTGAGTATGCCTTTTTAATTTTTTTAATATCTTTATTGGAGTATAATTGCTTTACAATGTTGTGTTAGCTTCTGCTGTACAACAAAGTGAATCAGCTGTACATATACATATATCCCCCTATCTCCTCCCTCTTGAGCCTCCCTCCCACCCTCCCTATCCCACCCCTCTAGGTCATCACAAAACATCGAGCTGATCTCCCTGTGCTATGTGGCTGCTTCCCACTAGCTATCTATTTTATATTTGGTAGTGTCTATATGTCCATGCCACTCTTTCACTTCGTCCCAGCTTCCCCTTCCCCCACTTTGTCCGTAGGTCCGTTCTCTACATCTGCCTCTTTATTCCTGCCCTGCCACTAGGTTCATCAGTACTGTTGTTTTAGATGAAGGCCATTATCTTTAACCCAAAGGGTAGCCTATTCCTTTTTGGAAGTGGTGGTATATTGTTATTTTTGGCTTTAGCTTTTGGAGTGGGTAGTGGTGGAAGCTGAATAAGGCTGAAAATCACACTTGGGAGGCCTCTAGTAATTCTGTGATCATTAATTAGTAGGCATCTGATAGCAAACCAATATTTTTATCAATGTTCCCTATTTTGCAGGAAATTCAACAACAAAGAGCTGCTCAAAAACTGATCTATACCTTCAACCAAGTGAAACCACAAACCATTCCCTACACTCCAAGGTGAGGAAATATTGGCACCCTGGCCCTTCATCTTATGTAGGAATTTCTGTCAATTTCTTCTCACCCGTTAGTCACGAGAAATACCAGACCCACGGGGAAGTTCCCCATGACCTTAACTTTGGTTTCTTCCTTACATAGTTCTCGGAGACAGTAAAAAGAGAATTAGACACCCTAGGTATGTTTTGGCTTAAATTGCTGAATTTATGTGAGTAGAAAAGAGAAGACCAAGCAGAGGCCGTGACTAACCTCTCAATTACGAAAGCAGGCAGATCCCGGGTGTAGTTACTAATGTCCAGAAACATTATGGTAGAAAAACACTTCTATTTTAAGCATAGTTTCTTCTGTTATCTTACAGAAATTAGGAACCTTAAAGGAGTGAACTCTTGTTACTTTCACTTGAGTGTTTCCATACACTTGTATTCATTTAGCGAGACAGATCATAGTGTGGTGCTGAGGACTTACAGTAAAGTTTTACTGTCTCATTTACAAGGAACTTCTTAGAGCAAGACAAGAAAAGTTGAATCCAGTACTCTATAAAAGAGTTCCTCAGAAAGAAGGGAGGTGGGTAAACGTGGGGAAAACTCCCAATCTTTGCATTCCATTCTTTCAGTGGAAAGGCAAAGGCGTGTGCATTGAGGCTGCTGGGACTAGAGTTAGGTCATCTCCCCTGGTGCTCTCTGTTCAGTAATATAAGTCCCACCTTTGCTGCCTTTCGGGGAATCAATGGCCTCTTCCCACCCTCCCTCGCCATAGGTTCCTGGAAGTGTTCTTAATCTACTGCCATTCAGCCAAGCAGTGGTTGACCATTGAGAAGTACATGACTGGGGAGTTCCGGAAGTACAACAACAACAACGGTGATGAAATTGCCCCCAGCAACACCTTGGAGGAGCTGATGTTGGCTTTCTCTCACTGGACCTATGAGTATACTCGGGGAGAGCTGCTGGTTTTAGATCTGCAAGGTGATTGATAGCTGAGGATTTGATACAACAAGCATGAGGCAAAGTTCAGGAAACAGTGACCAGGGATTGCTTTCTCAATGTCATTGTCACCTACATTTTTTTTTTTTTTTTTTTTTTTGCGGTACGCGGGCCTCTCACTGTTGTGGCCCCTCCCGTTGCGGAGCGTAGGCTCCAGACGCGCAGGCTCAGCGGCCATGGCTCACGGGCCCAGCCGCTCCGCGGCATGTGGGATCTTCCCGGACCGGGGCACGAACCCGCGTCCCCTGCATCGGCAGACGGACTCTCAACCAGTGCGCCACCAGGGAAGCCCCTGTCACCTACATTTGACCCCAGCTCTTTCTTTACTCAAAGCCATAGTTAAGGCCTTTCAGTGGAGACATTCCTTGGCAGTATGTACCTTTTTTTTTTCTTCTTTTAAACAGGAGATGGTATCTGTTTTCTGAATTTATTTATTGTTTGTGGAACTGTTCTAAGTGGGAGGAACCAGAGAGGTGTCCCGAGAGATCATGCAAGAACCAGGATGGGTAATGTATGGAGTTGCTCCATCTAGCTTTGAAGGGAGGTGGCACCATTTATTTCAGAGACGTTGTACAGTGATGATCATGGGCACCTACTATGCTGTTTCTCACCTATAGATCAAGAGAAAAATATAGGCAGATGATTAGCTGCCCAGAATTTAAAGTCATCTAAAATGTTAAACGGGCAATGAGTTTTATACCCAATTTTCCAGTTTTATGGCCTTTCTTTGAACTTATGTTCACAATAACACTTAGGCATGCATTTATACACACAGGAAAGTTTAAATTCTGGTCATTTCTCATGATTTTGAGCTCAGTATTTTAGCAGTTTATAGTTTAGCTTGTTCTCTTTGCTGTGTACCTTGATATAAGAGTTCACAAAAGTATAAACTCAGTCTGTGAAAGGCAACTTAGTGCACTCTTATTTAATGGAAGCCTTTGATCAATGCATCTTTCTACTCTCAACACCTCACATGTGACTTATAATCCTGAAGCAGGAAACAGAGTATCTCTAGCAGGTTTTCCTTGCAGGGACAGAACGAAATATGTATTAAGGTCAAAGTTTAGTCCCTGGGCTCACTGACTGGGGCTTTGGTTTTAAATAAGGGATTTAGCCCAGGTACTTTCATAGAAGTTATCTCATTTAATCCCAGAAGCAGCACCTTGAGGTAGATATTATGGGGACTTTAGGCCCAGAAAGTTTAAATAACTTGCCCAAGGTTGCACAGCGGCTTAAGCGGAAGCCAAGATGCAGACTTAAGCTGGTTTGACCATCCATGTTCTTTCCTTTTCACTGTTCTGTCTTTTATTTCTCTTTAAGTTTCATAGCCATTGGACATTACCATGTTCTGGTTCATTTAAAATGATAGGGCCTTTTCCTTGTCCTCTCTGACTTTCCCATCTCTCCACACCTGGGATTCTGTGCTGAAAGCCAGGCTTGGAGGATGGAGATAGTCGAGATGAACAGGCAATCCTGGGACATCGTGAGCAATGTACACTAAGACTGCAAACCCATTTTGACTGAAACTTCTGTCACATGCTCAAAGATGTGTGTGTGTGTGTGTGTGTGTGTATATATATATATATATATATATATATATATACACACACACACTTTTCAAACTACACATAAGTCCTTCTGTCCTTTCAGATCTATGCTGTTCACAAGGTGTGAATTATATTTCTAACCCTCAAACACAATATTTTAGGAAGCAATATAAACAAAGTTAAAACAGTCAAGATGATTCAGCTTTTAAACCAGCAAGTACAGTATGATCCATGTAAACCCAGCACACTGATGCCCAAGGCTGCTTTTGTAGCTCATGTTGGGGAAAGGTTGATTGTTTTCATCTATACTTGAGTGTCTGTGCTTTGAGTTTTGGGTAGAGATGTTTAAAAAGTAAAAAACAAACAAAAAAACAAAGAAAAACTTCAAGGAAGTAATGATGACTCTTCAGTGTGTTTTTGTTTAATGATGCTTATATTTGGGGATTTTTATGTCTCTTAGTAAATCCAAAGTGACGTTAAACAGAGCAAACACTGCATTAATAGTCTTGGGGGAAAAAAAGGAATTAACTTTATTTTTTTACTGGGCAATTATGTGACTTGCAGAAATAGACCACTCCAAATAAACAATGTGAAAACATTGACCTTCAAAGGAGGGAAGAGTGGACATCATAGAATGAACATGAAGAAATTGAGATACTTATCGGAGAGTTTTGCCGATTGGTTAGCCCTGAATTTATGGAAGAACGAGAATCCTATAATAATAATTACAAGCAGTTATATTACTACTGCTATTAGCTAACATTTACTAAATAGTTATTTTGTGTCAGTCACTCCATTAAAGGCTTATGTGCATTAATATGTTTAATCCAAGCCAGGTTGGAAAGGAAAAATGGGAGAATATAATGTACTCTTAAAATATCATAATAGTTTTCAATTCAGTTATGTTTTACATTTAATTGATTAGTATTTTTAGTCTTTGGAGAGATGATGTGCGTTGTCTGGGTGGCAGGGAGTGGAGACTGAAAGATGAATTAGCTGCAGTTAGGAGAGGCCCTGTCGTCAGGGTCCTGGGGGCTGACTCCTGGCTCCACCGTGAATTAGCTGCATGACCAGGGGGCAACCCCCTTGAGTCCCACTTCCCTCATTTGTAATAATAATGGTAAATAATGTTAGGCGCTTAACTCAGAGGGCTGTTAAGGGGCTGAAATTAAGCAAGTTCCTGACACAGTGAATGTTAGTTATTGTTGTTAGTATTAGTCTCTGTGTGGCTTGTTAAAATGGAAGTTAATCTTCAGTTGTGGGTAGTCTCTTAGCTGTGTGGTCCTGGTGATACTTGAGGGAGATCCCAGCTTTGGCCTCTGTAGAGTGAAGCCCTGATCAGCTTGCTGTGCTTCCTGTTGCTTTGAGGGAAAGAAGGAATGAGAAGCACTCCGGCAGTTTACTATTTCAGTTTCTTCTTTTCTTCTCTTTACTTTCTTCCAAGGGAGTGCCAATCATTAACCCAGGAGCTACCACATCAGGCCACGAAGCTGAACTCTAGGGAGAGGCTTGACTAATTTCTGATCACTTGTAATTATACTGTAGTCTTCCAGTCTCCTTCCATTTAAAAATCTTACACGTGAGAGCCTGAATCGTCATCATTATATGTGAAATCCAATATTTAGTTTCCAGCAATAGGAATGAAAAACAATTGTATTTCAAATTACAGTGGTCTGTGGCATGTTTTTTTTTTTTTAAGCTCACTATTTTTTTTTCAAATAACTTTTGGAGATATTAATTTTTTATTCAACAAAGCAGTTTCCAGGATAAATCAGCATTAGCATCAGCATCTGCTGCTACAAGGAAGGTGACTTCTTTCCATTGATGTAGAAGTTCACTGATGCATCCCAAGGTGATTGGAATCAGAATGTAGGTCTCTGAGTTTCTCATAAGGGCGTGCTATGTATTGCCTGTACATGGGCATTTACTCTGTTAATGCCAGTAAAGAGAGAGCACTGGAATTTTTAGATCTTAAAATGTCTTATTGTCTTTCATGTTTTCCAAATATCTACGTACGTGGGTAGGATGGGCACCTATGTTAAAGTTTGCCAATTGGGTGACTCCTGTGTAGCCCGGAGAGGCTGGGGTGGTAGTAGTGGGTGTGGTGGTGCAGCATGATTGGTTCTCTGAACCGCTTTCTTTTTTTAACTCATTGGAATGCCCCTTCTGCCATTCAAGGGTCCCAAAAGATGTTTTTAGTAGTTAAGCTTTGAGCTGTCAGATTGGGTTTAGGGATATAAAGGTTTGTAGAAACTCTTTACCCTCAGTCTTATAGGAGGTTCTATTCATTAGGAAATAGTACTTTAGGAAAGTGAGATAATCAGAACATGATTTTACCAGTGGTAAGAAAATAGAATTTTACTTCACAAGAGCTCTTGATAGAATAAAGACAATAAAAATAGCAGTTGACATGTTTCAGCTTCTTCTGGATCAGACCTTTTGCTAAGCAGTTTGTATATGCTAGTTCATGTAATCCTCTCAGTAACCGTATAGGATAAGGCCCGTGATTATCCACACTTTCAGGTGATACAGTTGAGACTCAGAGAGATTAAAGAAGGTGTCTAGATCACACAACTAGGGAGTGATGGGGCTGTGAGTGGGACCCAGATCCTTTGACTTCTGCCTATTTAACAGGCTACAAGACTGAAAGTAAATGGGAGCTGATGTGATTTTGATAGACTTTTTTTTCCCCTATAAAACCTCCTATTCCACAATTCTTTAAGTATTGTGTGTATTTCAGCTTAAATTTACAGTTTACTCAGACGTCAGCCTAAAGCTTTCATCACTGCTGGGAATTGTAGGCATAAAGTCATGTCTGAGCTTAAATGTGTGGAGGATTTGTAGCTTTTAGTCTCTCTATTGGTGGTACATGGGCTGTCTGTTTGTTGTTTATTTACTACATAGTTAAACATAGTTGTTCTGTTTATTTGCTACATGTTTGCTGTAGAGTTAGGGTCTTGTTAGGCTGTTCCTTTTTATATCTGTAATGAGAAAAGCATAAAGAGCCCAGCCTATTCATATGACTTTTTCTTTAAAAAGCAAAGCACATTTTGCATACTGCCCCTTGAGCCTGTGTTTCAGACTTATTTTTCCTTTCCCTATTCAAAATCAGTGTACAAAGAGATTCTAAGCCAAGGGTTCTGAAAGTGGCTCTGGGTAGAATTCAGAAGATCTGTGTACTTTGATGAAAAAACAAATTAAAATTATACCTAGGGGCTTCCCTGGTGGCGCAGTGGTTAGGAATCCGCCTGCCAATGCAGGGGGCACGGGTTTGAGCCCAGGTCTGGGAAGATCCCACATGCCGTGGAGAAACTAAGCCCGTGAGCCACAACTACTGAGCCCACGTGCCACAACTACTGCAGCCCGTGTGCCTAGAGCCTGTGCTCTGCAACAAAGAGAAGCCACCGCAGTGAGAAGCCCGCACACCGCAACAAAGAGTGGCCCCCACTCACCGCAACTAGAGAAAGCCTGTGCACAGCAACGAAGGCCCAATGCAGCCAATAAATAAATACATTTATTTTTTAAAAAAATTACACCTTTATTTCATTAACCTATAGCTGAAATTCATCATTTCCTTCAGTTATAACGGAGACAACAGATCACAGTGGCATTAGCAGTACCCGTGACTGTTTGCAATAGCAATTACAGGTATTAACATAGCACATTGCAGTGTTGGCAGATATGTCAAAATACTGGTTGTATTTATTCCTTGTTGGATGTTATAGTGTTATTAGACTTGTGCTTGATCCTGTTATTTAACATACTAATAAAGAAGCACGTGTATTGCAGTACAATTTAAAAAATATTTTGATCACTGTATTTCAGTATCATTGCTTTCCTTTGTAATCTTATGTATTCAAACTATACATTTAAAAACATTATTCTGAGAAGGGGGTACCTTAGCTTCATCAGACTGCCAAAAGGGTCATGACCCAAAAAAGGTTTAAAACCCCCTACTTAAGTTATTTTCCTAAGGAAATCAGTTTCTCAGGGGAATGGTCTATAAACTATAAGGATTACCTTTCTGTATGGTAAAACATACAGAACATAGTAAAAATCTTTCTTTTTTAAAGTAGTGGTTAGAAAATGTGTTGGTTTTTTTTTAACAAATAGAAATATACAATAATGTTATACATTTTATTTGATTTTTAAATAAATTTCCCACAAGGTTGGTCTCTTCCAAGGCAAGAGGACCAGTGCTGACTAGAGGACGATCTCAGACATTGTCGGCTTATGCCCACATGGTGCATTCACCTGTCTGACTGGCTCACCTGTGAAATGCTGCCTTTGGAAGTCAGCCTCACCACCATTCGCATTTTATAACAGGTTCACTTTGGTGTTGATCCCTGCCTTGATAAATGTTAGTTTTATATGACACGTTACCCTTTTATTCATTGGTGCCATTTTTTAAGAAGTAAAATTTATTGAAGGATCACATACATTCAGGAAATTACACACAACATGAGCATACATCTTAAAGAATTTCCACAACTGAACATGTGTGTGTAACCAGCACCCAGATCAAGCATGTGGGGTGTTTGTATTCTTCTGTTTATAAACGCTATATGCATACATACATATATATATATGTATATATATATATATATGTATATATGGCATTTGTTATGTGTCTTTGATGGAGCGGAGGTGGTACCTGCAGAACCACACGGCACCTTGCACCTTTCTGAGCACTGATGGACTCCATCTAAGGAGACCACGGGCTAGGGGGAAGGACACAAGCTTTGGCTTAGCTTCAATCCTGTTACGACCTCTTGTGGTCTGTGCAACCTCTGACAAGTTGCTTAATCTCTTTGAACATCAGTGTACTCATTGGTAAAATGAGGCTGTGAGGATGCTAATACTTTTCTTTCACGATTGCCAAGGATTAGAAAAAATAAAATTAGAAGAAATAAAATTAGAATGTCTAGTATGTACAAGTGGTAAATGAATGATGGATGCTATTATCAGGAAGTGTGAACACATCACAAAAACACTTTTTTGTAGCCTAGTGGTTTATTGCAGCATGATAGAGGGTGTTGTGGGCGACAGGGCATCAACTAAAGTTTTCAAACTTGCCTGGACAATTTAGTAGAGTTAATTCACATAATGTTGAGTTTACTACAGGGTGGGTGTCTAGTTAGTAGTAGAGTTAATTCACATGATGTTGAGTTTACTACAGGGTGGAAAGAAGGTAGGTATAAGAAAGAATTTTAAATTTGGTTATTATTTTCTTGAATTTCTGAGAAAATGAAATTCCCCATTTGGTAAATGAATTTTCTTTTTCTTTGGAGGTGTTGGAGAAAATTTGACAGATCCATCTGTTATAAAACCTGAAGAAAAACAGTAAGTTAATTTATCGTTTAGAAAATTGCATTTAACACATTGTACATGGTTTCTTAAAAATAATTTTTAAACATTTCTATATCTTGCCTAGATCCTAGAAAGATTTTGATGTCCCTTTTATCTATATCTGTATCTATATCTATATCCAAGAATATCTACATCCAAATTCAATACAATAAAATACAATAAGATTTAAAATACAATAAGATTTTAAAGAATGCATAGATTAGGAAATAGGGGCAAAAAGAAAATAAGGAAATAAAATAAGATTAAATCTGGAGTTGTTAGTACACAAAAATGGAAACTATGTATAAAGACCAATGCAGTGGGCAGAACTTTCTTGCAAATTTGCCTCTGAGTTTTCTAGTGGCCCAGACAAAAGAGAAATATGGGTAAATTCAGCCTCCTTAGGCTTTGACATGAAAACAATTAATGTCATAGGAGAAGCACAGTTTCCTTTGTTGTCATCACAGTGGAGTCATTGCATCTTATCATGGGCACTGTCTTCCATTACATGCCTATAAAATGAAAGCTGAGGGCATGAAGTGTGGTATTCAGTAACAGCAAATCTATGAGAGGACAAAACAGTGGGGCTTAAATATGGAGCCATCAGATTGTTAATTCAGGACTGAAGTGTAAATTATATAGAAGGATGAGTCATCTGCCTAGCCTTTGAATTCCCATGGGCATTTTATCCCATAAGCAGGCTTTTGGGAAGACTTGGCAGTAGAGGAGGTGGTATTCTTCTGTTAAAGGTGGAGTAAAAAGAAGAGATGGTGATGATTAAGGGAGGATCAACATGGCAGATGACAGTGGTTTTCAAACATGAGCTTTCATCATAGTCACCAGGAGAGCTTTTTAAAACACAGATTGCTGCCCCCTACCCCCAGCCTTTGATTACCCCGGTTTCTGATTCAGTGGGTTTGGGATGGGTCCAAATAATGTAACAAGTTCCCAGATGATTCTAATTCTGCTGGCCTAGTGCCCACACTCTGAGAAGTGCTAGCATACAAAATTCTAATTTCTTAGTTGTCCTAAGTGTCTATACTTGGCCCCTGGGTTGTAAAACACACACACACACACACACACACACACACACACACACACACACACATAATTATATAAGTGGGCAATTCATATATGATGAAATCTGAAACTTGTACTTCCCTCCTATTGGACTCATATTGTAAATATTCACTGCTTTAATGCGCTGTTCTTTTACTGAACAATTTAGTCTAAATATGGTACCATTTGTAGGCATCTATGCAAAGAGGTACATCTAAAAGTGTATTAGCTACCCTGTGAACTAAGAGAGCTAGAGAAGATAAAGGTGAGCCATGATCACCTGTGAATCCAGATCCCATGATATTTGACCATGGAGTTCATGTTGTAACCCTTAGGGTACAGATAAAGGCTTTGTTATTTTTCACTGTAGCAGAGTTGAAGTGTTTTTGGCTAAAAATACATATTATTTCTTCAGCAGCCCAGTGTGCCCAAGGGTTTTTAGTAGGAACCTGTATTACAAGTACTTCCTTTATAATTTGGCAGTAAAATTTTTTTTTGCATGTAAAATGGATCAAGTTGATGTATATACTCTATCACTTATTAAATTTTGACCTTGGTATATATATGTAATATGACCTGAATATTTCCAACTTTTAGAATTCTAAGAAGATTATATTATTCCTCTTGACAGTTGAGTATTTAACTGCATTCTATAGGCCAGTGGGTCTCAATTTCTATTAGGGTCACCTAGGGAACTTAAAAAAAAAAATGCTGCTCAGAATTAGCATCAAGTCAGAATCTCGGAGTATAGGACCCTGATGTCTGTATTTTTCAAAAATTCCCCATGTGATTCTAATGGACAGTCAGGATTGGGAGCCTCTGTCTTATGTCAAACTTTATTTTTTATGACTTGAGGATGTCATAAACTTTGGAAGCTGATAGATTGGTATCGCTGCAGCCTGTTTTGTGGGGTCACCTAATTTTGGGTGCAGTTGGTCTTCATGGTGAAGATAATAAGTATTATTTTCTCACAATGTGGTGAATTACATCAATCAGTTCAATGAAGCTCACATTTTGGGATGCCGTCTATTTGTTAAACTTTTGCTACACAAAGCACGGGCCATGAACCAATAGCATTAGCATCACCTGGGAGACTGTTAGAAACACAGACTCTCAAGACCCTCCCTAGACTTCCTGAATAGAATCTCAATTTTCATAAGATCTTCAGGTGTTTTGGTATAAATTAAAGTTTGAGAAGCAAGTGCTTTCACATGTTGTTTTATTCTTAACAACAACCTTGGAAGGAAGTGTCTTCAATCCCAGTTCACAAATGAGAAAACTGAAGCTCAGTGGAGATGGCAACTAGCCTATGAGGAGAAGGGGGTCAATGAAAGGGAATGATCCTCCACCAAAAGGGAAGATGTTTTGTGGTGCAAATTCTGATATTGTCTCTAATGCCTTTTGTCTCTTAACTTTCCCCAACCTTTTGCACATGAAGACAGAGTCATCAGACCTGCTCCCCCAAATGCTTTCTGGCCACCTAACTTGGTTCCTCAGGTCATTGACCTTCAGTGGAGGCTGCCTCAGTGTTATTGGTAGTTTGGGATTGCACCTTTTTTTTCACCTACTGCCTTGATGGTTTTGGGCGTTTGACAAGTATGAAATGATAATGATGATGATGATTATGAGATGTTCTTTAGTAAATCTCTGTGTACATGGCACTAATTAGCATTTCCTTGAAGGTGGAACCAAGCTACCTCCTGCTCTCCTGTACTGTGAAAAATCTGGAAAACAGTTGTATATTTTTTCAAACGTTGTTATCTGAGACTGCAAGGCTGTAGGCATGGCGTATGAATGTCCCTACAATCCTCCTTCACTCTCCCCTGCACAGGGAGTGGTCGAATGCCTGATACATACATATTATAGTAATTTTGATTCTTTTGTCTTAACTTTAACAAAGCTCATAGAGGGAAACAGTTTTGCTTACAGCTTTTATCTGAGAATCAATGTTACATTTCTAAGTTGGGAACTCTCATGCTTTATTGGGGGGAAGGAAATGGCAGCGTGGAATGCAGAGGAGTGAAATATTCCACCAGGGTCATGCCAGAGAGACGATAAAAGGAATTCTTCAGTTTTAATGACTAAAATAACGCCTTCATTTTTCACTTTATCAGCATCATAGAGTTCCAGTACTAAATATTATGTGCTTCTATTTCTTTGCCATATTTGGTTTCACCTTATAGAAGTGGTTCCTTACCAGATGGATTGAAAGAGCAATAGTTAACAGAGGCAGCTTATGCAGCCTGGTAAATACCACCAGAGCCGTATTTTGTAAGGGCGATTGAGTGACCAGGAAAGTTAATCCTGGGTGTCTGTTCACGTTGTCTTCCCGAGAGATTTCCTCCACCTACTCGCCTCAGAGCAGAGAGGCAATCTGAGATCAAACTGACATCAGCCCTCATTCTGAGCTTGGCACATCTTCAGAGCAGCTACTGTTATTCTGCCAAAAGGAAGTGGAAATTGAGATAAATGTTTCAATACTCAGATGGAAAAGTCCATTTTTACACCACATCCCTTTTGAAAAACCGCATTCCTTAGAAGCGAAATTTATTGTTTCCTTTTGTGATAGTTTGCTTTTCTTTTTTCTTAAGACGTGGTATTTAAGAGCAGTAATTGAGTTCAGATTTTAAAATGTGCTGTTTCCCACTCTGCATGTCATTAAAATAAAATATTAGCTTTCATAAAGTTTCTTTGGAAGTGTTTCTGGTGTGCTCTATTCCTTGGTGTGTAGAGTGTCAGCCGAAGAATAATGGTTGTGAATGATCAAATAATGGATGAACGTTGATCCTAAAATCTGCTAAGGATCTATTATAATTATAGAGCGTTAAAAATGTGCCTAAAATATACTGATTTACTTCCACAAAATCATCATCTCCTAGTTGTCTTATCTTTTCACAAAGAGCCCAGCTATAGCAGTTTGCAGGGTAGAAGTAGCTATCAAAAGAGCCATGAATACTGGGTTTCGGGTTTTGTCGGGCTTTTGTGTTTGAGGACATTGGTTATTTTCAGAAAAGTATGTGGGTTTGAAACAATGCATATCAATTTTTTCAGAAGGGGTGTTCCAATACCAAGTTTATTTTACTTTATACTTACCTTTCGGGTATTCTAGTAGACCAGTTGGTAATGAATGTCATTCTCTCACCTCATATGCATTAAAAAGGGTCTCACTGTATTTTGTTTTAATGTGGTACATAGAAAATTCACTTTTCTATCAGATTAGCGTGGAAATGAGTTTCACAGTAGGTCTTGGAGTTGGGTACAAAGATTGAAGTGCATTTGAATTTTAAATTTGCAAACCTAACATTGTTGCTTCCCCAAAGTGCTCTGTTCTTTGTTGGCTCCTTCAAGTTTACTGGGTTACTATGGGTTACTGTTCGGTATCTCAGAGAATCCTAGTTGAGCTCCTTTTTCTGAGCTGTGATCTAATTGATATTCTGATATTTCCTCTAGATCAAGAGGAATGGTGTTTGGACCAGCCAATTTAGGGGAAGATGCAATTAGAAACTTCATTGCAAAACATCGTTGCAACTCCTGCTGCCGGAAGCTCAAACTCCCGGGTATGCCCCCAAACGATTCTATTTTTCTCTAAGTAAATCTCTCATTGAACAACATCCATTGTAACCTGGGATAGAGTAGAAAATCTTAATCACATTTTTATCTCATTCGCAGTTGAGGCCTGACTTTCTGACTGCAAATTTTTCAAGTCTCTAAAGGGATTAAAAGGACAGGGATTTACTTCAGGTTCTGCCAAAATGTGATAAAACAACATTGGGCCCAATACTTGTCACAGTCTCTCCAAGGGAAAAGTTCCTCCTACTTAATTGGGGCAAAATTGGACAGAGGCAGGTCTCTGTTCCCCGCCCCGCCCCCTCCCCTTTGGGTCTTGAGTGGTGCCCACAGAGTTTCTATTCTGTTCTTATTTACTCATTGGACACTTGGGAGGGTGTGGCATGGAGGGAAACAACAGCTATCAATTAGAGTAGTGCTTTTCACTATAAAAACCTGCCACTTTCAACATACATCACAAGGTATATTTTAAAAATCTGATTAGATAATGTGACACACTTTCTCTGAAACTAATAGAGTCAGCACAGAAAAATATTTCTAACATAAAAGTAAGCGGCTGGAGGTTTGTGTCCCCCAGATTGGCAGCCCCAGCTCTGCTGCATTTTTTCCTTTTATCTCAGAAGGGATGCTTTATGACTGTCTCAGCTTGCTCACTAATTTTCTAAGGTTGCGCCACACTCGTCCTTAGAATGGAATTTCACGTCTTTTAAGCTGAGTAGCCCTTCCAGCCTTATCATAAATGATCAAACCCTGAATTGGAAATCAGTAATATCCATTGTAACCTGGGATGGAGTAGGTGTAAATTTACAACAAAGAAAGGCACTTTCTAATCTTGTTGGAGTTAGAGGTAGGAGTTGCCCTTGTGGGCACGAGGTAGCAGAAGACTAGGGTGTGGAGCAGATTCCAGTTCCTGTGGGAAATAGCTTATTAGCCAGGGGTGGTGGCAGTGGGGACATCAGACTGGAGCAGTACAGACAGGAGGGGTCTCGATGTCTTCTTGGAGCTGCCCAGGACCCCTTCTCACAAACCACCCAGAAGAACTGGGCAAAGAGATCAGTCCATAGCACATTGGCCAAGCTGCCCAGTGGCCTCCTCTGGTCAGAAGGAGGCCAGGAAGGAGAGGGGGCTGGGCTGAGTGGCATCCAGGCCCCCAGGTAAGGGCCCTGTGGGAGGCAGGAGCTGACACATATCTCCGTCCCGTGATTGCAGGCTGGAGTCCAGCCTATTAACTCAGCATCCTCAGGCGCTGACCTCTTCCCAGGACTGATTCATTGTTTCCTGGGCAGGGCAGCTTCTCATTCTTGATCAGGGACTGTATCTGGTCAGCCAGGAGAAAGGGGGCCTTGAGGCATAACTCACTGCTTCCATCCAGTTAGCTCTTCCGTATGATAAAGATTTCCTCCCTCCCTCCCTTCCTTTCTTCCTTTCGTTCTTTCCCTACCATGGTGGCTTTTGAGTAATTCAATAATTCCTCCATTTCTGGACCTAATCCTTGCTTCCTTTCAAAACCTTAGTTAACACATTTAAATGGAGATAAAAAAATATCCTCATTTACTTGAACATTTGGTAATTTGAATTTTAAAAAGTTTAGCTCGGAAAACAGGATTGGGGTGATTTTTCTTTTTGTTTATGTTTTACTTTTTTTTTCTTTTCTTTTTTTTTAAGAGAGGCAGTTCAGGATAGTATAAGAGCATGGGATTCATAGGTTGAGCTTACATCCCAGAAATGCTTTTTGCTAGTTTTGTGACCTTGGCCCTCATTCTCATCTGTAAGCTGGGGATAATAACACCTATCTCATAAATTTGGCGTGAGGGTTGAAGTGATGTAATTACTGTTGGTTATTATTAAACTATAATATGTATTAGTTTTATGTCCAGATAATCCCTATTTAACATTAAAAAATAATACAAGGAATGCATGTTTAAGGTTAACAAATTTAATCAACACAGCATACAGTGGTTTACAAACATTTAAAGGTCACTCTCCTCCATAAGTTTCTCCCCAAGGGTTACCTTTATTAATGATTTCTTTTGATAATTTCCCTGTGAAATTAAAGAAGGAGGCTTCAGGAAGCATACGATCTGATAATTGGATGAAGTCTTTATAGGTGCAGCCAATCCTGAGGTACAGCTTTGTTGCAGAAAACTGACCGTTGACATCCCGAGTCCACCATTTTGGCTGCACTCTCTGGCTCTGCCGTCATTCAACAAGTGAAAATGCCCTGTTTCCAGTTCGGCCTCACTTAACTCTGGGCAGGTCATGTCTTATAGGGCACCGTGTATTTAGTCAAGCAACCAAAGCGTGCCTCCCCTGCCCCAGTAAACACAGCCCTGGGGAGTTAGAGTCACACATGTGCATGGTGGGGTGTAGTTTGGACATGGTTGAGGGTTTGAGTTTCACATATCGGTGGCCCAAGGGAGCAGAGTCCTCTCTGAGCACTTGGCCTAAAGTCCTGAAGTCCAATCTATCTGTGTGAATATTGTGTTCTTAAGGATTCTCTATAACTGTCTTAATTGTCTTCCTTGCAGATTTAAAAAGAAATGACTATTCCCCCGGAAGGATAAATTCCGCCTTTGGACTTGAAATCGAAACTGAACCAGCTGAGGAGACTCCAGCAGAGGAAGAGGGTAATAATTCTCCAGAAGACCTCACACGGTTGTAAGAAAGGGAGAAGTAAGAAGACGACAGCCCTTGCCCTCCCTTCTATGAACTCTATGGTAACCTAGATTGATTGATGTAACACTGGTTATGTCAGAGCCTCTGCCGGGATGGCCTTACCCTGAGGGCCTCCTGGGACATGCCTTCTGAGCCTCATGTCTCCCCTCCCCAAGGACCTCACTGGTGTATGATGAATGGCTTCTCCTACATATTGACCTGTGTGCAGGGTGCTTTGCGTGTGTTCGTCATTCTCAAGTTGCACAAGAAGACAGATGGCTCAGCCAGGAATGCTGCTCTTCATACCTCATTCCTTGTGCAGAATGCTGGGCACTAAAGAACCAGGCAGATAAATTTAATTTATTTTCTTACTACGTGTGCAGACTCTAACCTCCACTACTATTCATCACCTCACCCACATATTGTATTTATGTCTATATGTACATAAAAAAGTCACTTGACTCCCTCCTCTCCTTTCCAGCAGCATAGGGCTTTGAAGAGCGACACAAAGGAAAACAACGGAGTAAGGGTGTATTTGCACAGGCTGGAGCACGCTCCGGTACAAACTAACCAGTAAAATGTTAGCATCCTGGTGAAATCTAGATGGGTTTCAATATTGTCAGTGAATCGTAGGATAGCCGGGCATTTCAGGTTTCTCTGGAAGAGAGGAAAGGGAAATCTAAAACAAACACCCCTGCATCCTCTTTTTTTTAAGGGAACAAGGATATATAAAACTAGAAATTATTAAGAAATGTTTTCCCTTCCCTTACGCTCAGGGACACTATTGGTTAGAGAGTTGACTAAGCCAACCTCTAAAGTATTACTCCCTTTTTCAAAGCTGGGTATATAATGTTACAAGCTAAATTACTTTATGTCAGGTCCTATGAGGAAAGATGGGGTTTTTGAATGAAAACATGTTTCACAGGTAATCGCCTGGTTGAAATACAGAGTCCTGGTGGCTTTAACGAGTGCTGGAGTGTATATTTTAAGTATGGCCTGAGCACATGTAATCGGTTTCAGTGGCCTGAAGAAAGGGTCCCTGGAAGCCACACTGTACAGCAGTGGTCCCCACCCTTTTTGGCACGAGGGACCGGTTTCGTGGAAGACAGGTTTTCTATGGACCGGTTGCGGGGGGTGGGGGATGGGGGGGATGGTTCAGGCAGTAATGCCAGTGTTGGCGAGCGGAAGATGAAACTTTGCTCACTCGCTGCTCACTTCTTCCCATGTGGCCTGGTTCCTGACAGGCTGCAGACCGTTACTGGTCCGTGGCCCCGGGGGTCGGGGACCCCTGCTGTACAGCATATTCGGGGGATCGGTCATCCCTCTTTCGCACTTATCAGGGTCACCCTACCTCAGAACAAGCACAAACTGTTCACACAAGGAGGAGTTGGAGGGCTGGGAATCTTCTCCCCACTCTTCCTGCATCTCCTTTCCTCATTATAAAGCGTTCCAATCTACCAGCAACAGACCTCCTGGATTTGAAATTTTCAACTTATCTTTCTCGTTAGCCCTTACATTAGCTGGCTTGCTTTTTAAATCAACACTCCTGCCTTCTGAGGTTATACTTTGGGGAAATGTTGCCCAGGGATAGGGGGATGGAAAGCCAAGGATTTGATTTGCCAAAGATAGTGTCTGGCTCTTGTGAGATGCGCAAGGGCTGATTTACAGCCTTTTTACTTTGGTCTTTGGGGTGGTGGGAGGTGGGAAACTTGGGTGATTTCTTGATTGGCAATGAGGATAAAACGTTAATGCTTTTTTCAGAGCTTAACTGCTTTATCCTATTCTGCAAATCAATAAGGGATCTCTTTGTGCTCACTTCAGAGCCGTGTTCAACTATTGGAAGGAGGCAATTTGCCTATCCAAGCCAAACTAAAAGATTCATTGGTCAAATATTTGTTACCTGGAATGGAACTTGAAAAAACACATTTTGATTTTAATTTTCTGTGTTATGATTTTCTCACTCTCTTTTTAAGAAAAATCACCCGAATAACATTCTAAAAAGGTGAACCAGCTGCTGGGCAAAGGTCACAGTGGGATAGCTTGCATGCAGATACCAATGTGACAATCATGACTTTGATTCATGACCACAAATGAATGAATTCATCCATTTGGTTAATTTTATTCAACGGATATTTATTAAGTGCCTTCCCTGTGGTGTGTAAGTGATGAGGGTGCAATGAACATAACATTTCTTTGCCCTCAGAAAGTGTTATATCTCGTGTTTCTTTCTTTTTTGGTTGTTGTTACAAGTTTGGATTTCTGGTGAGTGCTAAAAAGTTTGACTTCTGGGCAAATGTTGAATCCAGAGATGTATTCCATACCCTATCTGCCAGTGGGCAGTAGGTTCAGACTGGAATAAGAGAATTAGGGCAAATAAAAGGACATAGATGGGGCTGGTTTTAGGAACCACTGAGGAAAAATGGATTGCATAATCCTTGTATGAGCCCTTAGCCAATCTCACAGATGGAAAGCTGAACCTGGGGACCAGAGAAGCAGCCACGTTCCGGGGAGTCCTTCCTGAAGGCATCCTGTGCATGGGTATTCCCCTCCGTGGGGCTGTACATTCCTGGAGTGACTTTTGCCCCATGACATCTTAAAACTTCTAACAACTCTGGGGAATGAGATCAGATATAGTTTTGGGTGTTCCTCACCCTGTTATTTTCTGTAGCTTTGCAAAACAAGTACCGGGTGACTAAAACTTCCCTACCAACCATTTAATCAAAAATTGAAAAAAAAAAAAAAATTTTGTTGTTACTGTTTTAGTTGAGACGGATCACTCAGGTTCTAGAAGTCATGACACAGATGCTCCTGCCATGGATTGTCACCCTTCTCCATCAGTCACCGGCATCTAGCACGAAGTGTGGCACATAATAAGCTTTCAACATTATTTGTTGAAAGAAATAATAAAACCCTCACATGATAATGGATTTCATTCACTAGTTAATAAATCAGATTTGCATTTTTAATCTAGAAGGGAATGATTACCAATTCCTTAAGACCCAACACAATTCTTTTGATCTCTCTCTGTTTTAATTTTCCAGGAAATAGCTTTTAACAACCTACACCTTGTCTGTTGAATTCTCAACCAGTTCTTGCCCTTATCGTTGTGGCGATAATACCAGCGTACCGTCCTTCTTACTGGTGACTATTGAAATGAGATGATAACTTCCCAGAAACTGCCTAGAAATAATCATCACTTTATTACCCTTTGAAAAGAAGATTGATAGAAAAGTCATTTGAAAGATGGTTCATTACCATGCCCTAGTACGATTTCTTTACTCACATCTCTCCAAAGCATGAGAAAGGGAGGATTATTCTCTGAGGTCGGAATTTGAAGGCTGTGTGTTTGCCTCTTTGAAGTCTTGGTATTTAATTTTCTGTAGTCATTTCTTGGGCAATTTTCTAAGAAACTAGTTGAAGCTAATTTATCATAAGTTAAAGTCAAATGACAGAAAAGATTTTTTTCTCCCTTAGCAGCATTTTATTCCACAGAGGTTAGCTTCTGAAGGAAAATGAGACTTAAATAGCATTTCAGATCTCCAGCCACATGGATGGGTACACAGAATAGAAAGGGTTCTGGAAACCACACTGATTTTTTTATTTAGCATAGTTATTATTTTGTGATTTTTCTTCCTGGACCTTGATATACAGATAATGAAATGCTCTCCTAAAAATAATTAGTTAAGTTGCTTAATTTTTCAAAAAGAAACTTTCAGTCCTCAAGAGATAACAACCCTTGGTCTCTATCATTGGCCGATTTGGTTTAACTTTATATAATTCTTTTAACCTTTGTCTTAAACCCTAACTCTGCAATGAGATGAGGTAACTTGCCTTACCTTTTCAAACAAAGGCAAACAATAATGAGAGAGCATTTATAAGGTCCTTTGAGAATCTCATTTGAAAGGCTTCTCGTGAGCATGGGATCCAGTTCAATAAGTAATAAGGGGTTTTCATTTTTCATATTATGTGACCATTATTTCATGTTTACAGAGGATGCTCGGTGGACTTGTTTCAGTATAAACACAAAAGTGGTTTCTGCTGTTTCTCTCTTTCCAAGGGGAAAAAGCTCATTGCCCCCTTTTTGTTTTGAAACTTAATTAAAGTAGTTCAAAATCAGGATGTTCACCATTTTACAGTGTCTCCTACTTATTTTGTTTATTGATGGATTTAGGTTTACACAGTTAATGTCTTTTGCCACCTTCTGCCCAAAGAAAGCCTTCCAGGATAGGTAAAGTCCAAATCTGACACCATCATTGGTGATATTTTTAGGAATGAAAAAAGAGCAGGTTCAGAATCTTGATATTTGCAAAGGTTGATGTTTTACAAAAAATTTAATTGGATTTAGATTTTGTCAGTGTAGTGCTGTTTAATAGTAAGAAAATTCTGCCTATGGCTTGCCAGTGTCTTTTAGTAACTAACTTCCTTTAGAATTCTCGTCTTCCCCTAGTGGTTTTCGTTTGTTTGTTTTTTGTTTTCATTTTGAACCTTTAGAAATTCCACCTGCTATATTAGTCAGAAAGTCCTTACAATTGTTATGGTAGAAACCCTTTGGCTAATGACTGTCCAAATGTGGACATAATAATTGCCTTTCACTGGAGGGATTTGGGGGAATCATCATTGGTGTCATGTGATTGCACTTTGGCTTCTAATGAATCTTTTTCTGTTTATCATATTGGTCACCAGTAAGAAGTCACAGAACCTCAGGATGCTTTGGTAACCAAAAGAAATCCTTGGTGTGTGTTATGGGCTGAATCGTGTTGAAATCCTAACCCCCACTACCTCGGAATATGATTGTATTTAGAAATAAGGTATTTACAGAGGTAATTAAGTTTTAATCAGGTCATTAGGGTGGGCCCTGATTCAATATTCCTGATATCCTTATAAGAAGAGGAGATTAGGACACAGACACACTGAAAGTGATGATCGCGTGAAGACCGAGAGAACGCAGCCACCTCCAAGCCAAGGAGAGAGGCTCGCAAGAAACCAGACACACTGACGTCTTGGACTCCCAGCTTCCAGAACCGGAGGAAAGAAATTTCTCTTGTTTAAGTCACCCAGTCTATGCTGCTTTGTTATGGCAGTCCCAGAAAACTGTTACAGTGTGTTGCCATGGAATTCTCTACTTGCCCCTGGAATTTTGTAGAAAGGGACTTGGGGAGCAGAGATGCTGGCAACAACAATGGAGAGAAGGAGGAGGAATGACCATTGGTTGCATGTATCTGCTGTGGGAGAGGACAGAGAATATCACGGATGGTAGCAGGACTGGTGAATTATTTTATTGAGAGAGTAGAGAGTGATGTGTTCTGGAGATCACCTGAGTGTTACAGAGGAAAACAAACATGGGCCGGGCTTCATGACATGGGGTGTTTGCCTACTGCTAAAGGGCTTCTGGGGATTGGAAGAGAGGTATGGTGATGATGTACAGTGTAGTCCTTAGTTTTGTACAACTTCCATATATATCCTATTTAAGAAATACTCATTGAGCTTTACCATGTGTTATGTCCTGACCCTAAGGTTAGACCTATGAGATAAGATCCATTTCTGTCTTCAAGGCTCTCCAAAACAAATAAGGAGTTTACAGTATACTGATTTGTCATTGCCCAGCAATGACAAATATTATTATTTTTAAAATATTATTATTATTATAGGCAATGTGTGTTGAGCACTCATTATGTTCTAGGCATTGTGCTAAATGCCCATTACAAAGATTTGAAAAGGCTGCTTATACGTTAGGCAACTTAATTAAGTCAGCTACCCAAGGAGGAGCCAGGATTTAAAGATCAATCAAATCAATGACATAGATGCTAGGCAATACTAACCAGCACACTTAGAATTACTAGAGCGTGAATCCCTATGATGGTTTGAAACACAGATTTGGAAGTCAGACCTAACTTAGGCCACTGGATGAGAAAATCCAAACTGGCATTTGTGGAATGTTACCTTGTGTCCTCTCTGTACATGTCGTTGTCAAGGAAATCTTTGCTGCACAGTAAATAGCCATTCATAGAGTGTGGGTCCATGGTAGAGGCACTTCCTCTTGTCATCATCAGAAGGTAAGTGCAAGATGATGAGTGGGTTCTTTTGAGTCTGACACTGTGTCTGCCAATGAATTTTTCTGTTTCCACTTGCATTTCTGTCCTCCTTTTATGTCTTCCTAAAAAATTAGATATTTGTTGGTCAATGCAGCAGCTAACTATTTGATAGCATCTAGTGACATTCCAGTTTATCAATTTATAGTGAGAAATAGAATCTATGCAAACGACAAAACCTTTATCAGTCTGACCATCACACTGTGTCCCTGGAGGCCTTGGAAGCTGGATTATAATCAAAGGGTTGCATGAAGTGCGTGGAATCAGAACAGAGTTAGATAAATCACATATTGAATGGTTTCAGGCTAAGACATCCTGTTTCATCCCATCTTCTCCAGAGGTATGGGCCTTCCAGTGGGAGTGGAATACCCAAAGTGTGCAATATTCCAGACTGATTCCAAAGAACTGAAAGTGACCAGCCTTGAGAAATATGGATGATAATGAGAATTATTTTTCTCACGTCTTCCCTCCCTCCCTCTCTTCCTTGCGTCCTTCCATGCTTCCTTTCTTCTTCTCTCTTCATTTTCCTTTCTCTGACTTCCTATTTCTGTTACATCTTTTTATACTACACTAGCTGCAAATATGAACCAAGAAACGTCATTAATTTTACCTAAGTGAGGTACCTATTTTTCCAGAAATGTAGAATTAGAAAAAAAAAAGAGAGAGAACTAAAAGGATAGATGAAAATAATGAGATTTAAAGAGATTGTGTTTCACTCAAAGTTAATATAACTATATTGTCTGAGGAGAGACTAGAACTCAGGCCTTCCAAGTCATCACCATTTTTCTTAATAATGACTGAATTTGAGTTAAGGCAAATAATGTTCTCTTGTTGTATTAAACTTCTTCTCTGTTTTCTTAAAAAATATTCAGATGTTTCTGTGTGTGAATAAGTCTTTAAATAGGAAATCTTTATAAGGCTGTCATATGGGTCAAATAAGATTTACTTGTCTATGCTTTTCAAAGAGGATAATTCATTAGGTATCTGATTTTAGAATTCTAGTTGCAAAATGATATTGCAACTTAATGACTAATGATTTTAATATTTCACTTTGCTTATTTGTATGTGTGTATATAATATGTGTGTTTGTATAAGCAGAAAGTAGCTATTTGAATACCAGGCTTGGGCGACTGTTGAGATTTCAGTGAAAAGACTCTGTAAGACTTGGATTTCAATGAGTCTTTCAGATATTTCATTTTATTTAGGATGATTTGTGATTATTTCCTGTTGTCATAAAAGGCCACTTAAGCCTCTGGCATGCCTTGAATTGTCCCAGAAGGGGCTTCATGGAATAGTAGAAAGTTCTCTAAACCCTGAAACCAGGTGGACTTAGGTTTGAACTGAAGCTCTGCCACTGAATAATTTGTTACCTTGGGCAACTTGATTAACCTCTCTGAACCCAGCTTATCATATGAATATGGTACGATGATCTGTTAATATAACAACTTACCTTTCTTCTTGCTATTCTCCATCCCAAGACAGTAGGTGGATGCCCTTGCCTCAGGACCGTAATGGCTTACTGCATAAGTTGCAGGTCCCAATATGACAGCCTCTCACCAAGACATCTGGAAAATTGATGGGGGCTGGAACTTGGAGCTGGTGAGGCAGAGGAAGCCGACCCTGAGAAGAGAAGAGAAACTCACTCCTGGAGTCAGGGAAGATGATGGTGTTTTGTGTAAGAGGCGTAGGGCTTGTGAAGGGCCAGTTCATGGATACCAGGACTGACTAAGAGCTATGGCCTGAGAAGTCACAGGGAACAAGACGTGTCCATGCTAGTCATGGAGCACGTGGAGCCACCTGCCTGTGAGTGGAGCCCGTGGGCCTGTGGGCCTGATGGCCAAGGTTAGAAGCCCTTCTCTGTTTTCCAAGCACCCAGTGAACTGCTTTTGTTCTTACATGTTTTGGAATCCCGAAATATGACTGAGACTAACTCTTTTATCCTTTTGCAGAGAGCGGACCTCTCTCTAGATTTAGGAAAATAAGGTAATGTGCCATTTCTTGTACCTAAATGTTGTAGAGCAGATTCATCTGTGTAACCTGATGTCTACCAAGCAGGAGTAGTCTGAGAATTAGAGATAATGTACATGGAACACCTAGTACAGTGTCTGGCACACAATAGTCATGCTGGGAAGTTGTTAATCATTATTATTGAAGATATTCTTATTTTATCACCAAAACAGTTTCCCACCCAGGATTGGTGGAGCTGGAGATGCTTCTCTCTTTTTAAAAAATAGGCTTTTTTAAATGACCAATTTTAGGTTCACAGCAAAACTGAACAAAAGGTACAGAGATTGGCCTTATACTGTCTGCCCCCACACATGCATAACCTCCCCCATCTGCTTCTCTTTTCAAACAAAAGGCTAATAGTTCATGACATTGATCCTAGAATGCTAGTATTGAAATGGTTCTGTATTAGGGGAGGCTGGGCAACAACAGTAAATAGGCACAAAAATGTGATGACTTGACACAATAGACATTTATTTCTCACTTAACATTCCAGGACAGACTGTGGCGAGTGGTTGAGTTCTCTGTTCCACACAGTCTTTCTGGGACCCAGGCTGACAAGTGGTTCTATCCTCTATAACAGACGGGCACCAAGGGGAAAATGACGTGAAAGGGAAGAGAGCACATGGGAGGTTTTATAGGTCAGCCCTAGAAGTGGCACACATCCTTTGGTTCACATCCCATCAGCTAGAACTCCATCACACAGTCCTGCATACCTGCAAAAGAGGCTAGCAACTGCAGTGTAGCAGTGCGTCCAAGAAAAAGAGAGAAAGGGGTTTGATGGACAGCTAACAAAATGTGTCAAATTGAGGATTATTTATCCTGGTCCAATTTTTCACTTGATTGAGTGTGGCTCTGGAAGGTGGAGTGTTCTTTGGGAGGGCTTTGGAGAGTGGGGGTTTTTTCTTTCTACAGAAATGTTTAATACAAAGTTCTCCTTATTTAGGTCATGGAACACTTTTGACTAACACTCCATATCTTCTTGCACCAGGCATCTTCACAATATCATCAGGTATATTCCCTTTTGTTTTCCTATAATTTACTTATAATGGCAAAATCTACTGGACACAAAAAGTAAAATCTACTTGGAATGAGAGTTGGCTTTATTGAGCACTGTTAGTTTAGTGACAGCTATAAAATATGTCCATTGTGACTTTTCTCTCACTGCTTGACCTCCATCCATTTCCCTTCTCACCGTCCCTCTAAGCGGCGTCACGTGAAATCAAAAATTTCTTGCCCTCATTTCTAAATTGCATACAACCAGCTAGCAGGCATATAAGCAGTGAGGTAAGAGTAGAAATTTACATAAGGAGTCTATTAATATACTGTACAAATGAGGGTCCTGTGGAGAATGTTAATTAATTTCCTACACTGAATGGCCATGATCACGGTAAATTTTCACTGTGGCAAGAGCTAAGATGGAGGTGGAAAACTTGGATATACATAAGAGATGGGAAATTAACTAAATTTTATGAAGAGAGTTAATTATCATATACTTTTCCCACAAAGTAGAAGAACTTAAGCATTGCTCTGACTTTAAAGCTTGGATTCATAAACTTGAAAATGATTTTTAAGAGTCATCTTGGACCATTTCTTGAAGGGCAGTGGGTGGGGAATTGAAACATTTTCATGAAACATTTCACTTTATCAAATTTTAAAATTGAGGACATTTTTAGAGTACTATTGTGAAAACTTATGATCTGTTCATTTCTCAGTCCCCTAGAGCCATGGCTGACAGAGCATAGGTGGACTAGACAGAACATGTGATTTGGGGGTAAATCCCCAGTGTCTGCTCCATTACTTTACTGGTTCAGTCATTGATTTATTGACTTAACTAAGACTCACTAAGTGCCTAGTGTTTGCCATGATTAGGAAGGTGGGTACTCAGAGGTCTGTGAGAAGGCAGACATGTAAAACAACCTCACTGCACCAGAAGCTAAACTTGGGGCATTTGCAAAATGCTTTCGAATTCCAGTGAAAGAGGGACTCCCTTTCTCAAGAGGGAAGGGAAGGCTTCACAGAGAATGACACAGAGTTTACCTGGTGGAGGGAACAGCAGCTGGGAGAGATGTTTGGGGAATGGTGAATAGTTGTATAGCTAGTCTCTAGGTATTGGGATACCTAGAAACTAGGTACATATTGGGATATAGTAGGAGGTAGCATGAGATAAAGCTGAGAAAAATGGGTAAATTTGATAAAAGCTTTTCATGTAATTTTAGCAAATGAGTTTTATTATGCAGGCTGGGGAAGTTAGGAAATGCTTTAAACATAATCAATTCTGGGTTAATTAATTAATTCAGCAGACGTTTATTAATCATCCACTGAGTGTAACCTGCTTGGCCTTAGAACACTGACTGTGATGTAGACACTGCCCACAGGAACTTAAGAGTTCAGCGAGTGATTACAGTCAGTAGAATTGGCTCTAAGTGTTTTTTGGGAAGGGCTCTAACTGTTCATACCTTCCAGATTCACTTCATATCACCCATAATATCATTATTATCTGTGATATAGCTGATGGAAGTTTTCTCAATCTGAAAGGTAAAGGTTCTAGCAGGGAAATAGCACTTTGCTGACCAGATAGAGTTTCTCAAAATGCCATGGGCTCTCGGCCCTCCTCTCATTGGGGTCATCAGGCACACACTCTCTCTAGGAGCTGGAGGCATCTCCTCATGCTTGCAGTCTAAGCTTTCTTTACCAAGGCAAGACAAGACCAAGAGTTTCCCTAAAGGAGTGAAAAGAGATGCAGTGAACTGTTCCTAATTTTAGCATCACCTTTCCTAACCATGGACATTTCAAAATGTCCTGATACCGTCTTCCAGTAGTTTTTCTTTTTCCTGCCAAAATTAACTGGTTGACTATATCACACATTTGTGGACCATGTGCCCGATCCCTGTGTCTCTGACTCCTGCCCCTGCCATAACAATTCCTAAACCATGGGTAAAATTTTAAGTTGTGTATCTCTGACTGATATACCTTTGACTCCAGCAAAGAAAGTATTTCATTGGGTTTTGGTGAATTCGCCGAAAACTCTGTTGCTTTCTGGGCAAGGGGCGGTTCTGTTGGTCACAGAGGATGACCCAGAGTTTACCTGGTGGAGGGAACACAGCCATTGCCTACCTGGGAAGGCTGCTGTGGTCCTCTGTTCTGTGAGGAAAAAGACCAGATAAGGTCAGGCAATACCTACAGCCCTTGTCCAGCTCTTCTGGCACAGAAAGCGTCCATGCCTTCTCATCTTATTTGGGGCCTCGCTCAGGTGCAGTAACCTCCTGTTGGTCCAGCCAGATGAAGACATTCCCCCCAGTCTCCATCCTGAGCCTCCCAGCCTCAGCTAGGCTCTGAACTCCTGGTCCCAGAGAGCAGGATGGATTAGTGCGCAAGGCTCCCACGCTGACTCTATCAAAGCTTTCCTCCACACATCTCCATTATGTGAATGGCTCTGTTAACCAAACCTATTATCATTCCCCCTTGGTTTTCAAGTTGAGAAAGGGAAAGCAACTTCTTTAATGGCCCACAGATTGATGATTAACATTTTACATGTCCCTGCTGCTAAGTAAAAGAACGGCTTTGTGGACAGTGAAAATGCCTAGGAGAAGGAAGCGGGAGTCAACTTGGTTTATTAAGTTGTGCTGCTTCATTAATCACAATCTTTTTTTATGGCAGTGCTTAAAGGCCCATCCATTGTACTTCTCGGGAATGGGGTAGATCAAAAACAAGTGCTTTTAGTGCACCTTTGACATCTGGCATAGCAGCCGGCTATCTGCGATATTGCTCTCAAGCAGTGTGGGGAACTGCATTTACTGTGACTGTGCTGGCCCTTCTGATTTAAGCTACTGCAGAGGGCAATGAATTACCTTAAAGGAGCTCCAGTGCAGAACTCCAAGTTTTATGCCGGACCCCTGCCAGCTTCCCCACTTTATGAGTATGAACAATCAGACAATTGAACTGATTTGACTTTGCCGCTCCTGGAGTTTCATTGCCTCGAACCTGGGGATGTAATGATGGCAATGCCATGCTAAATGCTGCTCTGACTAGCAGCAGTACCCCTGCCCGTTCAAGTAGGGCACCCATTCTTGTTAGCTGAAAACTGCTCTGATTTGCAGCAAGGGGGAAAATAGATCCTATGCAATCAGATTAACTCAACTCTGAATGTTATTTTCATTTAACACTGTGGAACCAGGCAGTGTCCCATTTTTTTTTAATGGTAAACTCATTAAAAGGCAGGGTTCTTTTGCAAGGAGTCTTATAGCACTGGTGAGGAAGGCACCTGCCAAGTCCTAATACAGATTGCAGACACACATATTTATATAAGCTTACATATAAAATACACCTATACTCCTACTCCACAGACAGGCTCGAGCTCAGCTAGTATCATCAATATACAAAAGGGCATCTGGTCCCATCAAAATGACGTGAAATTGAGTTATTCATAATGTTTAAAACTCATGTCAGTACATACTCATTTTAGCTCTTTGTGTGAAACAGAAGACAAGTGCTAAGGTGTAGTTATTGTATACTTTCTGTGTTGGAGGACATATTCACTTTCGGGATTTATTATATGTAAAATAAATTTCCTCTAACATCCTTTGAAAATCGTGTTACTGTATTTGGAAGGACAATCCAATGTTCACTGTAAAAAATTCAAAAAATGCAGTGAAGAACCCAAAATACATGCCACACACCATCTTACCACTTAGAGATCCCTATTATTAAAACTTTATCCAGACATCTCTCTTTGTAAGTGTACACTGATTGATTGCTTCATTCATTCATTTTGTATCTATAAGCAAATCTGTGTTGTTAAGACAGTATGTGAAGTGTGATCCCATTTATATGAAAGGAAAACACACACACACACACACACACACACACACATTTAAACAAAAACTCCCTGGAGTGTCAGTTCCTTATGTCCACATGCTTGTTTGGCACTGACCGGTAGACTTGAAGTCTAGCAGACATCTTAGTTGATTTAATACCTGAGCACCTGATGTCCCCCCAAATCTACTTCTCCCACAATCTCTCCCATCTCAGTTAATGCAGTACAAACTTTTGGTTGCTAAGGCCCCCAGTTTTTGGAGCCATCCTTGATTGTTCTTGTTTCTTTCACCCCATATCCAATTTATTCACAAATCCTCTCAGCTCTACCTACAAAATATATTCAGAACAGGATCACATCTCACCATCTTTAGTACCATTGTTGCTCGCCTGGATCATTGCAGTAACCTTCATATTGGTCCTCCTGACTCCTGCATGCAATTTGGATGAAAATCTACATTTTAGGATTGTCATATGCTTTTATGTTTTTCAAAACTATGGTGACAGTGAGGTATTTTGGAAAGAGCAGATATTTAAATCTAGATAGTCCTTGGTTTGCATTATAGTTGTGATGGTTACTAGCTGTGTGGCCTTAGAAAATTCATTGTTTCTTTCTGAGTCTCTTGGTTTCTTCATCTGTAAAGTGGGCTGATGATATCTACATCCTGGGTCTCTCATGCAGATGAAGAGAATTCACACTAAGTAACTAGCAACAGTCTGGTACACAGTATGTGCTCTGTAACTGTTCATTTTCGTGTTTCCTCTCATTCATTCAGCTGGGATAATGTCAAACTCCTTCCTGTGACATATAAGGCCTCTACAGTTGTGACCCATCTTCTTTAAGCTAGACATCTCTACCTCCTCACTAAGTATCCCATGCTTCAGCTACAGTAAATAGCCAGTCTTTCCCAAACCCACCCTCCTTACCTCCTCCAACAAACACATATTTAAGACACCCAGATGGCCTCCCTGGTGCCTGTCTACATCTTTCACATTGATAGAAGATTGACGTCATGTATGCAAATCTGACAATATTATTAACGTCATTCTTCCACGGGAGGGTTTCCATGGCACATATAATAATGTCCAAACTTCCAAATGTGGCGTACACGTGCCCTCTACCTCTCCAGATGTAGGTCATGGTATTCTTTGCCTTATATTTCATCTTGCCTTTTGCTGTGCTGCCACTGTGCTTGGAGTCTTTTTACCCCACTTTCTCTTTGATAGCTAAATCTTATTTAGCCTCTTAAAAATGCTAATATTCCTTTATTGATGTATAATTTATGTATAGTCAAATGCACAAATATTAATCATACAGACTGATAAATTTTGACAAATACATATACACATACAAACATCATCTAGATCATGATAGAAAACATTTCCGTCATCCCAGAAAGTTTTCCTCATGCTTCTTTCCAGTCATTCTCCAACCATTACCAAGATACTGATTTCTATAACTGTAGATTATCTTTTGCCTATTCTTGAATTTTTTTTAAATGGAATCACCCTTTTGTGTCTGACTTGTTTTGCTTAACATGTGTTTGAGATTTATCCATGTGATTGTGTGTATAAGGATTTCATTCTTTTTATTACTAGACATGAATGGTGTATGTAGTGGTATCTCATAGTTTTAATTTGTATTTCCCTGGTGCCTAATAATGTTAGATATCTTAGGAAAAAAAGGAAAAAGAAGAAATAGGATAAATTATATTAGAAACTGTCAGAGAGATTCACACATGGTAAAGATAAGCATCGTTTTGTGAAACTTTTTTCAGTTATTTGTATGAGCATGCGCGCGAGAGTGTGTGTGTATTGGTAGCAGTATCACCTGTGAAGAGAGTTTGAAAAGGGTTTGAAAGCAATTGATTTAAACTTCAATTAATGGAGGCACTCACTGAGCACAGTGAAGGATGGAAAACGAATTGAGGTAGTGGGTGAGCAAACAAAATAAACATCATGACTTTCGTTGGGAAACTTTACCGGTTTCCCCAAATAAGACTGAATTAGATGCCTCATCTCTAATTTTATTTTGCTAACGTTTTGTCGTTACTGAATATTTTGACTCATAAGGATTGCACTTCTTTTTATTTGTGTTTTCCCTAAATATCTACTTCCATTCTTCTTCTATTTTTAAGCCCATCTTTGGTGGTGGTGGGGGGATGTTTTAAAAAACTCAGTTTGTGGTGACTCTTGATGGGGGAATTTAAACTCGTTATATTTATTGCCACAAAAAATTGTTATGTTGAATGATTTCTATAATTTTATATTTTCTTTCTATGTCATTCGATATAGCTGTCTTTTGTTCCTATTTATCTTGAGCCAGAATTTGTTAGCTAGATATTCTTGTATTTCATCTTACATCTTTTTGTTTTTTAACATCTTTATTGGAGTATAATTGCTTTACAAAGTTGTGTTAGTTGCTGCTGTATAACAAAGTGAACCAGCTATACATATACATATATCCCCATATCCCCTCCCTCTTGCGTCTCCCTCCCATCCTCCTTATCCCACCCCTCTAGGTGGTCACAAAGCACCGAGCTGATCTCCCTGTGCTATGTGGCTGCTTCCCACTAGCTAGCTATTTTACATTTGATGGTGTATATAGGTCAGTGCAGGGGACGTGGGTTCGTGCCCCAGTCTGGGAGGATCCCGCATGCCACGGAGTGGCTGGGCCCATGAGCCATGGCCACTGAGCCTGTGCGTCCGGAGCCTGTGCTCCGCAATGGGAGAGGCCACAACAGTGAAAGGCCTGCGTACCACAAAAAAAAAAAAAAATGTGATCATATGTATGTGGATTTTCCTCTGGGTTTTCTGTCCTGGTCCATTGATATATATTTCTGTTTTTGTGCCACTACCATACTGTCTTGATTACTGTAGCTTTGTAGTATAGTCTGAAGTCCGGGAGCCTGATTCCTCCAGCTCCATTTTTCTTTCTCAAGATTGCTTTGGCTATTCGGGGTCTTTTGTGTTTCCATACAGGTTGTGAAAATTTTTGTTCTAGTTCTGTGAAAAATGCCATTGATAGTTGGATCAGGATTGCATTGAATCTGTAGATTGCTTTGGGTAGTATAGTCATTTTCACAATGTTGATTCTTCCAATCCAAGAACATGGTATATCTCTCCATCTGTTTGTATAATCTTTAATTTCTTGCATCAGTGTCTTATAGTTTTCTGCATACAAGTCTTTTGTCTCCTTAGGTAGCAGATGACATGATAGTATACGTAGAGAATCCTAAATACTCTACCAGAAAACTACTAGAGCTAATCAATGAATTTGGTAAAGTAGCAGGATACAAAATTAATGAACAGAAATCTCTAATGCTGCATTCCTATACACTAATGATGAAAAATCTGAAAGAGAAATTAAGGAAACACTTCCATTTACTATTGCAACAAAAATAATAAAATACCTAGGAATAAACATCTTACATCTTTTATCTAGCATTTTCACTTGTCTGGAAGACTCTTTATCTCTCCTTCAATTCTATAGGACAACTTTGCTGGCTAGAATTTTTTGGTTGGCAGTTTTTCCTTTCAGCACTTTGAATATATCATGCCACTCCCCTTCTGGCTTGCAAAATTTCTGCTGAAAAATATTCTGATAGTCTTATGAGGGGTTCCCTTGTATATAACAAGTTGCTTTTCTTTTGCTGCTTTTGAGATTCCTTGTCTTTAATTTTTAACAATGTAATTATAATGTGTCTCAGAGTGGGTCTCTTTGGATTCATATTATTTGGAACTCTGAGATTTCTGGATCTAGATATCTGTTTATTTTTCTGAATAAGTTTTCTACTCCTTTCTCTCTTTTCTTTCTGAGTTCCTATAATGTGTATATTGATCAAATTTATGGTCCCATAAATTCTTTAAGCTATCTTCACTCTTTTTTTTTTTTTTTTTTCTCTTCTGAGTGGATGAATTTCAATGTCCTGTCTTTGAGTTTCCTGATCCTTTCTTCAGCTTGAACTGTTGTTGAACCCCTCTATTGAATTTTTCAGTTCGATTATTGTATTCTTCAACTCTGTGATTTCTGTTTGGTACTGGGTTTTTTTTTGGCCTTGCTATGCGGCTTGTGGGAATCCTACTTCCCCGACCAGGGATCCAATCCAGGCCCTCAGCAGTTGAAAGTGCGAAGTCTTAACCACTAGATCACCAGGGAATTCCCTCTGTTTGGTACTTTAAAAATATTTTCTCTTCAATGAAATTCTCACTTTGTTCATGTATTGTTCTTCTGACCTCAGTGAGCATCTTAATGACCATTATTTTGAACTCTGTATCAGGTTAACCACTTATCTCTATTTCATTAAGGTCTGTTTCTGGAATTTTATCTTGTTATTTATATTCCTCTGTTTCTTCATTTTCTTCTGTATTTGTTACTATGCATTACGTAAAGCAGCCACCTCTCCCAGTCTTTTTGTTTGTTTTTATTTATTTATTTTTATATAGCAGGTTCTTTTTAGTTATTTATTTTATACATATTGGTGTATACATGTCAATCCCAATCTCCCAATTCATCCCACCACCACCCACCCCCTGCTTCTCCCCTTGGTGTCCATACGTTTGTTCTCTACATCTCTGTCTCTGTTTCTGCCCTGCAAACTGGTTCATCTGTACATTTTTCTAGGTTCCACATACATGCGTTAATATACGATACTTGTTTTTCTCTTTCTGACTTACTTCACTCTGTATGACAGTCTCTAGGTCCATCCACATCTCTACAAATGACCCAATTTCGTTCCTTTTTATGGCTGAATAACATTCCATTGTACATATGTACCACATCTTCTTTATCCATTCGTCTGTCGCTGGGCATTTAGGTTGCTTCCATGACCTGGCTATTGTAAATAGTGTTGCAGTGAACATTGGGGTGCCTGTGTCTTTTTGAATTATGATTTTCTCTGATTATATGCCCTCTCCCAGTCTTGAAAGAATGATCTCATGTAGGAGATGAAGCTTGTCAATCAGCCTGGCCTGAGCGCTTAGCTGTCTCTCAAAGCTTTGTGAGTGTCCAAGCCACCTTCTTTGTTCTTGGTTCCTCCCAGTAGTTGAGGGTGTGCCAAGACCTGTCAGTGTCCTAAGGGGGAGGTTGGCAGTCAGCACCTACATGCAGGTTGATTGGCAGCTGGGCCCTCAGGTAGCATCTGGGAAGTATGAAGTTGAGCACATTCCAGAGAGAAACCGGGAGATGTTCAGTTTTGCCTGTGCCCTCTGTACTTGGCTTGGGTGTATAGCTGTGTGTGGGGGGTGATTCTGTATCTGTTAAGAACTGCTTCTTTGTTTTCTACCATCCTGTGGGATTCTTAAATGCAAGCCCTGTTGGCTATCAGAGGCAGAAGATCCAGGGGCCCATCTCTTGGATGGCAGCTGCAAAAACTGGAGCACAGGTGTGAGTTCAAGCTCCTTCCAGGAAGATACTGGTGATCTGTGGTGGGCTAGAGCAGAAAGCGGAGGAGGCATCTTCTGGATTCCCTGGTCTCCAGGGAGGATGATGGTCAGCCCCAGTTTTTTTTTTTTTTTTTTTTTTTTTGTGGTACGCGGGCCTCTCACCGCTGCGGCCTCTCCCGTTGCAGAGCACAGGCTCCAGACGCGCAGGCCCAGCGGCCATGGCCCACGGGCCCAGCCGCTCCACGGCATGCGGGATCCTCCCAGACTGGGGCACGAACCCGTGTCCCCTGCATCGGCAGGCGGACTCTCAACCACTGCACCACCAGGGAAGCCCTCAGCTTTTGATGTGGGTATTTTCTCATTTGCCCAATGTGTTTTGATGTGGGTATTTTCTCATTTGCCCGATGTGTAGGTGTTGCTCAGCTAGTTTATGGATTTATCTTAGAGGGAATTGCTCCACATGTACCTGTACATTTGGTATGTCCATGGGAGGAAGGGAGTTCAGTAGCCTCCTATATCACCATCTTTGACCAGAACTCCAAGTGATTTGTTTTTATGAGTCTTTTCTACTTCACTAGAGGCCAGGGAAGGGAACAGGCAGGACAGGCTGGTGTTCCAGGTGTCTTGGGCCAAGGGGCCTTGGCCTACTTCTGCTGCCCTGAGGTTCCTGCCCTGCCAGCTATCTAACATTTTTAGATGCCTTCCATGGAAGTTTGATTTGACTCAAAGCTAAACATTCTTTTAAATATTTTATCAGTGGTTACATTAAAGCTCTTTTTAAAGAACATTCTTAAGCCTATATATCTAATCATCATATCAAAATCAAAACAATTAATTTTGATTCTGCTTTATAGGCAATGAGTTTAGTATTTTTGCTTTAAAGATGTATTCTCTGCATTTTAATCATCATTTATTATTTCTCGGGTTCTGCATTGTATTATTTGAAACAAAAACTGTTTTTTTAGTGTTAGTTTTGTAATAATAAGTGAAGTAATTATTTAAATTTATCAATTAACTTTTGTAATTATGTTTAAAGGTTTATTAAAAGCAGTATAGTTTTTTTAAGGAACCTCCATACTGTTCTCCATAATGGCTGTATCAATTTACATTCCCACCAACAGTACAAGAGTGTTCCCTTTTCCTCACACCCTCTCCAGCATTTATTGTTTCTAGATTTTTTGATGATGGCCATTCTGACCGGTGTGAGATGATATCTCATTGTAGTTTTGATTTTCATTTCTCTAATGATTAATGATGTTGAGCATCCTTTCATGTGTTTGTTGGCAATCTGTATATCTTCTTTGGAGAAATGTCTATTTAGGTCTTCTGCCCATTGTTGGACTGCAGTCCCACTACTGGGCATATACCCTGAGAAAACCATAATTCAAAAAGAGTCATGTACCAAAATTTTCATTGCAGCTCTATTTACAATAGCCAGGACATGGAAGCAACCTAAGTGTCCATCAACAGATGAATGGATAAAGAAGATGTGGCATATATATACAATGGAATATTACTCAGCCATAAAAAGAAATGAAATTGAGTTATTTGTAGTGAGGTAGATGGGCCTAGAGTCTGTCATACAGAGTGAAGTAAGTCAGAAAGAGAAAAACAAATACCATATGCTAACACATATATATGGAATCTAAGAAAAAAAAACAACAACAAAAAATGTCATGAAGAACCTAGGGGCTAGATGGGAATAAAGACGCAGACCTACTAAAGCATGGACTTGAGGATATGGGGAGGGGGAAGGGTAAGCTGGGACAAAGTGAGAGAGTGGCATGGACATATATACACTACCAAACGTAAAATAGCTAGCTAGTGGGAAGCAGCCGCATAGCACAGGGAGATCAGCTAGGTGGTTTGTGACCACCTAGAGGGGTGGGGTATGGAAGGTGGGAGGGAGGGAGACACAAGAGGGAAGAGATATGGGAGCATATGTATATGTATAACTGATTCACTTTGTTATAAAGCAGAAACTAACACACCATTGTAAAGCAATTATACTCCAAAAAAGATGTTAAAAAAAAAAAAAAGCAGTATAGTATAAAGGCTAAGAGTGTGAAATTTGGAGCCAGAATGCCTGGGTTCAAATTCTGGTGCCACCTCTTGTTGGCTGTACAGTTTTGAGCAGGAAAGTGAACTTCTCTACGTCTCATCTTCCTCACTGGAAATGGGGAATAATAATAGTAGTAACTTCACTGATTTTCACAAAAAGATTTAAATGAACTACTATAAGCACCCAGGAGAGTGCCTAGCATATAGTAAGCACTATTAACTCTTACTGTTTTCTTTTGTTGTGTTTGGCTCATCTTTCAGTGTTTTGGTAAACGTCTTAGAAAAGTCTCTTCTTTATCCAGGAAAGGTATATAGATACTATTCTCTTGTAATTTTGCATATTTGAATATGATTTTTTTTTGCATCTTCACATAGGAACAAGAAATTGGTGGAGTGTAGGATTCTTGGATAATAAATTTTAGATTTTTTCCCTGAACGCTGGTAAATAGCATCTTATTGTCTTCTAGCACTGATGGTTGCAAAAGTCAATGTAATTTCTGTGTCTCGAAGGTGCATTGTTTTATCTTCTTGGATTAATTAATTCAGTAAATATTTCTTGTGCTGATTCTAGGTATAAGATACAGTTCTTTGCTTTATTGGATTATTGTCTTCTCCCCACCCCTACCCCAGTTAGGTTGTCAGCTTCATAAGGTTTGGTTCACATGTGTCCCAGTGGTCATTTTGGTCAAATACGAAGCTGAGCAGATGCTTCCTTTGTTGTCTTGGCAAGAGTCTCCAGACTGGGAAATCTGACGGGCACATTTAATTCCAGCTGAAGGCAGGATTATGAGTTGATGATTTACTGTGAGACCCAAGCTTTACTACAGGCACCATTCAGAATGAGAAGCTTGGGGATTTTCATTCATCAGACATAAGAAGCAGGAGCCAGGAGGTGAATTATAGACCAAAGCTGTTTCACCAGCTGGTGAGACCTTGCAATTCAGTTCCATTGCAGGTAGAGCTGTGCTCATTAACAAAGGGCAGTCAGGCAAGCTAGTATAGAGCTTGCCACGGCCTTTGCCTACAAGGGCACTACCTCCCCACAAGGCAGGGGGAGGCTTGGAGGAAGTACCCTCTGGTTCCTCCTAGGTTGAGTTCCATGGATCATTTCCCAATTAGGGACGTGGAGAGCCTCAGAAAGTCTCTTGCTTCATGCTCATCACATGTGTTCAGGTGTCAGAGCTCCTGGGAGTCATGTTGCTCCTTACAGAAAAAGAATACATTATTATCAGATATTAAGATGAGTCATAAAATAATTTAATAAGCAAATTTTCTTTTAAATATTATTTCCTCAGTTATTAAGTTCCAGTATAAACTTAATATTGGGTAGGGCTTTCTTGTTTTATGAGCTCTAGATGAAGCACACAACTCCATGCTCCATCTAACATCTAGCTAAAGAAATCTAAGCATCATCTGAATATTTCTGTGAGTTTCTGGGTATTTGAATCCTCAAGGTCACATAAACCATTTTGAGGTTGACTTTACTGAAAATGAGGAGTCTGTGGGTGGGGGGGTCATGGTGGAGGTGGTGGTGCCGTAAGTTCACCAAGCAGAAAACAATCTAAAGCCATACGTTTACCATCCCTGTTCCTAAAATCCTGCCACTGAGACTTCCTCATGGATCCTTTGGCCCATCTGCACCTAAGTTTCATGATCTCATTGGCTCCTTTCTTGGTGTCTTCCCCCCGTTTCCCCATATACTTCCTTCCTCTTGGAGAGCCTTCGGAACTTTGAATTCTTCTCCCAAACTTGTAAATCCAAAACTCTTACGTCTCAATAGAATGGAGAGTTTTCTACTTAACAGAAATTGTCTTCCAGAGCAGGTAGTTGCGATTAGAATAAATAACATATTTTTTCCTAGTACATCAATGTAGATGAGTGGCAACCAGTCCCAATGTTTAAAAAAGACTTACAAGGAAAACCCAGCTTGTGGATGACCAGTTCCATGAGGGCATAGTCATAGCAACACCGAGTTAAAGATATGCTTTTCAGAAAGCTTTTCAGGCAGGATTCCAGAGCCTTCGTAACTAGCCTACTTTTACCCTTTCTCCATTGATCTTTCATCATTGTTCACCATGTACTCAGTCATCGAAGGAGCCAGGCTGGTAAAATATGAGTAAAGAGCAAAACTGGAGAAAACATGTCCTAAAAGGAACAATTTTTCCATACGAGAATGTGGGAATATTATTGCCAGATCTTCTATTTTTTTTAATAAAAGAATCTGGAGAGTCCAGTTTTATATGGAATTTCCTAATTAAGTATAAGCCAAAAAAACATGTCTGAGGGTAATATTTGGAATGCAGCTGCCAGTTGCTTCATATTCTAGCCTTCTCTCTCTCTCTCTCCCTCTCTCTCTCTCTCTTTGTATATGCTTCTTCCACTACTAGAAATACTCTTTATTAGGAAGAACATCTTGTCATCCTTCAGGGCTCATTTCAAATGGCACTGTTTCTCTAAGTTTCCCCATTTTGCTCCCACAGCTATTTTCAAGTAGATTTAATTGCACCCCCTTTACAGGTACCAGAATCCTCTCTCTAAACACCTCTTGTGATGTGTGTCACTGCCTTTGTTTGCTGGTCTGCCACCCTTGCTACACTATGAAAAACCTCAGGGACAGGGACCATGTTAGCCATCTTTTTATCCTTTGGATCTGGTATAATACTTAGCACATAAGTATTAATGTTTGTTGAATGGATGAGGGAAAGAGACATGATTTTGGGATGTGGGGCCTGAGCTCAGCTCTCCTTTCTGCTTTCCCTCTCAGATTTTTCTTTTACACTTGATCACAATCCCTTGCCTTTAGAAATTGTTATCCCTGACCTTTGGGGACAAACAGAAAAGTAGCTAATACAATCTTTGTGAAAAACTAATGGAAAAAACTAGTGTGAAAAAATTTACTGGTTGTTTTAAGCAAACATCTGGGCTCTTTCTTTGAAGAGTCTATTTTTAAAAAGTATTTTACTGCACAGTCAATTGAGGGCAGTTGGGCGGGCAGGTGAAGGTGTGAGTGAGGTAAAAGCTGGAAGTTGGATGGAACTGTCTAGATAGCATCTGGGACTCCTCTCTGGAATGGGAATTAGAAAGAGCAATCTGACTGCTACCTTGAACCTGTCCAGATAAGAGCTTTAAATTTTGCTAAGGAATACTTCCCACAGAATGGTGCCAGTTAGCTACCTGAGAGTTGAGTCTCCACAGGTTCACATAAAATTACTTTTAAGAATTTAATTCCTAATTTCAGGGAGGAACAGTGCTTTGGAAAGGAGAATTTAGAGAGACCTCCCCTTTTTTATTATCCTGAAACAATTAGTTTTAACTTAAAAAATCAATAAAGATGAAGATTTTCTTTCAGTTGGATGATGTAGAATTAAGATGTGTGCCAAATGGTTATTTGGGGGGAGGGGATTATTTTAATAGCTAATCTTTTTTACGAATTTTTCTTCCAAAAACTAGAAACACCTAGGGCTCAATGGCTTTAAGCACCAGACACCCCTCCCCTCCAAAAAAAAAAAAAAATCAAGTTTCTACACGTGTCATGTTTTTATCTAATCATCTGTCTGGTTGTGCACAGGGAATTTCACTGCATAATGAACAAGAATTCCCTGACCAATGATGTGGATGTGGGATTTGAAGTTTCTGCAGACTGAAGGTCATCAGAGTTACTATTTATTTGGGGAAAGTCGTTCCCGACTTTGCTTTCCCCACTAACCTACCCCTAACACTTAATCAGCTCCATCCCACCTTAAAATGTTTTACCTTTCCAAAGGGGAAAGAGCACATGGCATTTTACCTGAACATGTTAGAGAACTGCAGGGCTTTAGGCTTGTTTGTAGAGTGTGGCAAGGATGGGAAGTATGCAGAAAGAAGTTGTTAACAAATTCTCAGTGATACTACATGGTAGCTTGGTATGGATCATAGCTCCAGTAAAACTTCCCTGCCATTTGGCAAATCCCTTCTGCTGCTACTTGGAGCTATAAAGTGATTATATTCTCCATCCTCCTGGTTAAATATTTTTAGCTGGCTATGAGAACGTGTTGTAAATTCTCTTATTTCATGTTTAATACATAAGTGGGTCATTGGACCCTGGGAAAAGTGCATGGAAGGATGAAGGTATGTTTGGGATTGCAGCCACATTTGAATCCCAGAATTCCCACTTAATCCATTTACCTCTCAGATGCCTCTTACAGCTTTCTTCAAATGACTTTCTCTCTTCTCTGTGCCCTGTTATTTTCTGATGCTACTTTGACCCCTTTTCTTTGCATTAGGAACAAACTGTGTGACTTGTCTTCATAAATACAGATGTTCGAGGAATACCTTCATTTTCTTGAAATCAATTTAGTGTCATCATCTCATTGAATAGGTGGGAAATTACAAAATATCACTGGAATGCACACTATGTAAGAGGAGGAGGTGTGTCTATTTGTGCATTCTTTTTTCTCTAATTGGGAACTGTCAGTAACAAACCTGCTTCACCATACCTGCATCATCATCATCATCATAGTGGTAGTAGTAGTAGTTGTAATAGTAATAGGAATAATAATTAAAACCCCTACATTTTAAAACATAAGTGTCTGTAAAAGCCATGTTCTAAATGCAGATATGACTGACATCACTGATATATGCAGGATGTCCGATTGATTCTCTTGTCACTGATTTGTGTTATTGGTTGTTCCGATGAGGTTCTTCAAGTGAACAACACTTGTCTTTATGAGCGGATTACATTGTGGGGAATGTTTGGGTAACAGATAATTTTCGATGTGCAAAAAAGAAGCCTGGGAGTGACGAGTGAACGATATATCTGTTTTATCTAAGGTGTTGATATGCCAAAATAGGTCTAGACATACACTTGCTCTACTTAGTCTTAATAAGCAGAGCTAGCTATAACTGGGGATAAAAGATAAGAGAAGGAAGATTTTTGTCTCACCATTAAGAAATTAATAAAATAATTAACATTATAAAACAGAAAACAAAAAACACCAGAATGGGCTATGATGGGTGATAATGAGTTCAAGAGTAGAATTAAATAGAGAATAAGTGACCACCTGTATGAACACTGTGTAATTTTTTTTGTAGCTAGTGTAACAGTTGTCATAAAGTTTATCTTTTCTAGTTATTTGTATTAGTTTTCACCCTTTTGTATACCCATCTTTCTTGGACCTAGAGCATAGATTCCGTAAGGGCAGAGTCTATATCTGTCCAACTTCACAACTGTATTCCCAGTACATAGTGTCTGGCATGTATTAGTGGAAATAAGTATTTGTTGATAAATGTTTGTTGCAGTATCTGATAGGAAATCAGATTAGAGATTTTCTTGGACTCCTTTCACATTTGTGTCAGGACTGCTAAGTGTTTCCCAACCTAGTTTCCTTTCCCATGGGCATGCAAGTGGACTACATTTCCCATAACCTTTACTGTTATGTGGTTCTGTGGGATTAATTCCGACTCATGGAATGTGGGTAGGCCTGGCCCATCCAAACCTACTGTGTAATCCTGCAAGCTCTCTCTTGTTTCCCTCATCTCTGGCCACATGCAAAGTATCCAGTGACTAAGATGACATCTGGCCCACTGTTATGACTGCGGCAACAGGAACACATGGTCACAGATATAATGGGTTCCATCTCCTAGAAAGTAGTACCTTCTCTAAAATTTCTTACTTGTGCAGTGATATAGCTTAAGAATTAATCAGTTTTCCAGATCTCTTCTTTTTGACTGAGAGTTTGTCATCTGATGTAACCAGACTGGGAGATTTGAGAGGGACATGGCAAGTCCAGGCTTTTTAGCCACTCAGGCTCCTTCTCTTATTGCTTTTGGTTAAATCTTTGGAGAAAGGAAGGGAAAGAGCATTTTTCCAATGCCCTTTGCCAGTGGGCTACCATTTCCCCTCTCATTTCTTACGGTAAAAAGCATGTCTATATCTGGTGCCTCTGCTGGAGGATGATTTGCTCAAGGGCAAAACCAGTAAGATGACAGGGAATAGATAGTAGGGAAGCTAAAATTACAGAAGGAGAATGGACCCCAATACATAGTTGCCACATTTGTTGAATGCTTGCACTATGCCATGCCCTACTCCACGAACTTGGGAGATTTAAGATCTGTGAGGCATCGCCATCGACAATTCTGTAGTCTCTTAGAATAATCTTTATTCAACCACTTAAGCTTAGCAAGTTCAAGTTTGGAAAACAGAGAAAACTTCTATAGTATGGTGGCTTGGTAACCTGAGGCACCTTCCTACCAAGATGGCATTAGAGGGTTTGCTTCACTTCTACCTCATCTTTATTTTGGTCAAGGAGCTGCTGCCACTGGAGTATGAGGCCAAACCCTGGCTACTCCTTTGATACCTGAAATGCCTCATGCACATGAGCCTAGTGTGATTATGGGAACATGTTACCAGTTCTTACAATTTTTTTTTTTTTTTTTTTGTGATGTCTGATCTTATTTATTTGTTACTCTAAAAACATCTCATTTTTGACTGGACTCAGACTTAGAAGTAGAAGCTCTCAGAGAGGACAGCCTCCGTCTCTTGGCAATCTGTTCCTGGCGTTTTTCTTTGGCCTCCTTCATTCTCTTGGCCAAAAGTTTAGCATATTCTGCAGCCTCTTCCTTATTTTTCTTAGTACGCTGTTTCTTCAGAGCAATTCGCCGACGTTTGTGTTGCAGAACACGTGGAGTAACAAGACGCTGAATCTTGGGTGCTTTGGTCCTAGGTTTCTTACCTTCTTTGTTTAGGGGCTTTCTCACAACATACTGGCGGACATCATCTTCTTTAGAGAGATTGAAAAGTTTGCGGATTCTGCTAGCTCTTTTGGGCCCCAGGCGACGAGGCACAGTAGTATCAGTGAGTCCAGGAATATCCTTCTCCCCTTTTTTTACAATGACCAAATTGAGAATGCTCAGATTGGCATCCACAATGCAGCCCCGTACAGATTTGCGCTTTCTTTCTCCAGTCCTCCTTGGTCTGTAACAGGAATGCCCCTTACTCAGTAGCAGGCGGACTCGGCCATGGGTCAAGACACCCTGCTTCATGGGGAAACCCTGTTTGTCGTTCCCACCACTGATTCGGACCACATAACCCTTCCATTCTTCACCCAGAGCGTCAGCAGCAACTTCTGTGGCCATACGCTTCTCATAAAAGGTTCGAAGTTCTCGTTCATCGTCCACTTCAATGAGTTTCTGGCAGCCAGTGGCCGGGAAAGAGATGTTCAGCTTCATTCTGAAGCTGCCGACCGCCTCCGAGGCGCCACGAAAAAGAGCCCAGTTCTTACTCTTAAATAAAGAAGAGGATCTATGAATGAAACAAAGCTTTGTGCACAAAAAGGGCTTAATTTGTAATTTTGGTAGCACTATCAAAGGTTAATAATTGTCATCTTACATGGTTCAACCTAAATGTAAAAAATGGTAAATTTCACCTTGAGTTTCAGTGCTGCTTAAATCTAGGTTTCTGATAAAAGTTTAGATGATTTTATAGTAAAGAGTTCTATGACCTATTGGTGACAATTGACATGAGCCTGGGATAGGTTGTGTTGATGTACTTGATGTCTCTGGTCACTTGAAGACCATCTTAGAAACCAAGGGACACAAGTGGTGCTCTAACAGAAACATCAGTGCAGTTCTGTTCCAGGTCCACAGGGGATCCGGACGTTTTGAGCTGAGAAGTTGCTTGAAACATACGTACTGCAAGGGTTTCTACTGGTTCCAAAGACTAAAGTTGGGAGAGACTCTACAGAAAGCTTTCTGATGCTCATCCTGTCATGTGAGCCAGTGGTTTTAGTTTTAAAATCATTAAATCTTGCTTTAAACTACTTTTCTTAGAACATCTCAGCTCTAGGGACCTCAACCTGCAACAACTACCAAGCACCTGAAAAATTACCATCACCTCTTAGAACTGCTTTTTTTTAAAAACATCACTGTGAGTCTGTGATTATCTTCAATCGCTTCTGACTACAGCTCAGATAAGACTCAGAGCATTCGTGTGTTGGTGAGCATTGATTCTGGTGTTGGAGCAGCTTGGTGATGATTTGTTTAAAAAAAATCAGATCTAGAGACTTAATCATGAATTATTATCTGAAAACTTTCATGTATTTCAAACCTGCTGTAACTTACTTCAACAGCAGAGGAGTTGCTTATGATTCTTCTAGCAGGGCCTTTGTTTTGTGAAAGTTCTAGGAAAGGAGGGCTATTAGCTTTATTTTACTTATTATCTTTGAGAGTGTTGCTCTCATTTTAATTCCAACTTTGTAAGCTCTTTGGCTAGAATGAAGCCTGGGTCTTTTCTCAATGAGCATTTCTAACTCAGGCCAAGTCCATGAGGACACAAGAATTTCCAGAAAAAAATTACCCAGTATTTACTAGAAAAAGGGCAACTCTGTAAGTTGGAACCCATGGAATAATGTTTTCAAAGCCAAATCTATCTTCTTCACAGCCTCCTTGTTTCCTGTGTAAGAAAAAGAAAACGAGGCAAGACTTTTTCTTTTCCTTCTTTTAATTTTGTTCAGCATTAAAGGAGGGAACTTCATAAACATTGATTGTCATTTACAGAAAACATTCAGAAATCATGTGTGCATTATCAGGGAATGCTAACAGTATTCAACTAATAATTTACAGGACATAAAATAAGGACAAAAACCTATTACATTCTAAAGTAATATAAAACTCTGTTTTTAATTGTTAGGGAGTGCTGTTTTATTCTAGCATATTTATAATAAAAAAACTCAATGCTTACTTCCTAAATGACTCAGGCTGCAGTTTTACTCACGTACACAGAAATTAGGCCTTACATGTTAAACAAGGAGAAAGAGATCAGAAAATTGTAGATTTTAAAACTATATATGTCACTGGGTTTATTTGTAGTTTGCCTTTTGCCTCTATAGGCCAATAATAATACATGTAATAATGTAATTAAGCTCCAGAAAAATCAAAGACTATAGGAGGCATTATTCCTTTAAAAAAGAATAATTATTATGCTTTTTAGAGTGCATACTTTTATTTTACATACGTCTGGCAATGCACCTGGTGCGCGTTGCCAGCAATGACGTGCATGCTAGTAAGAGACACAAGCTGCACATTCAAGGTGCAGTAGTGGTCGGTAGGTACAGCTAAGCCCCTAACAGCACATGGTTTCAACGCTGGAGGATGCAGCGCTGCTCTCCACTTTACACGCGTAAGCTGGAGCTAAGGTAAAAACATTAAATCTCTGAATGTTGGAAGTATATGAAAATCATTTCTCTCAACCCTAAAAGCAAGGAATTATTGTCAGGGATTTCAAAAATACTGGAAAGTCTCATTTAAATCTAAATATCTTTTTTTTAAATTATAAATCGGTCATCATAAAATACTAGCCTTTTAAACTCGTATTTGGGATGCAGGAAAAGCATCAGGTTCATCAGACTTGCTCCTGCCTGTGTTGTTACAGCTCATGACACCTTCAATTTTCCTCCCTCTCAGTCTCTCCCCAACCCTCCCCCAGGTTCTTGACAACATTTATTTGGTAAAGGTCAGTTATGGCTTCAGCGAATGAGTGGTCTGACCTTGGGGTTATTAATACGAAATAAATGTGTACAAAAATATTTTGTTCATCAGAAAGCAGAGTTTGTTTTCCTTAAGCAATTCCATGCAGAAAGGATATGGACTAAGCCATTTGCTACGAGGAAAGAGGACTTAGGCAACATTTTTTTTTAAACTTTCCTTTTTCATGTTGTCTAGTTCAGATAGAGTTTGCAGGTCTTAGGCCAATCTTCAATACAGATTCTTTGGAGCAGATTTAATTGACAGCCCTGTCCCTTTCTCAGCTGTCTTATAAAAAGAAGTGTACACTTAACACCAATGACCAGTCAAGATGCTTAAACTGTTACAACCAGTTTCTGAGAAGTACGTAACACGCAGAAAGGAAGCAAGTACATATTCGCTCTTTGTTGGTTTTTCCCCCTCTAAAAAAATCGTTACAAAGTCTTATGCTTAAACAGAGACATAGAAAAATCAGTGTATTCACTGTCTCTGGTTATTTACAGAAAAAATTACAGAGACAGCATACATTGTATTAGACCTTCCACAAGCATATATTAAAAGTAATTACATTTGAAAAAATATTTTTATTTTTCCTCTACATTTCTACAATACATACTCAGTTTTCTATAGATGTAGTTTTCATTCCTGTGTGTGTGTGTTAATCAGATGAAGCAGACAGTACTGTGCTTGGAGATGGGATCTGGAGCTTCTCAGACATACCTAGTGTGTGTCTGCATCTGGTCGTGACCCAGGCGGGCAAATGCCCTCCAGCCGCTGCCCAAAGAGCATGGTTTAATAGAAGGATCATGCTGCCCAGCGGGGATGCACATTCCCTGGCTTCCCTCAGCTGGGCTTATTCAATGCCGGTAAACTTGTGCTTTATTTTTGGCCATAAGAACAATCACTGAGCTGCTCTGTCTGATCCACTGGAGGTTGTGCTTACAGTCATGCAGGAGGCAAAGATTACTATGGCCGGTTCACTTTGGAGGAATTTCAGCAGCTTGGGAAAAAAGTGCACCAACAGACAACCCCCATCCACTGCAAAGGGGTCCATGGTCCCGCACTTCATAACAATGGAGGACTATGCTATTGTGATTATTGAATGAATTCTTTAGCTACAACCAAGGGAAAAGTAAGAACTCGTAGATAATGAAGCCACACATCTAAAGAAACACACTGAGACTCAAAAGCATAAAAATTGTGCATTGGACTTTCTGAAGAAAAGTGGCAAGAAATCTGACCACCTGGCTCCATGAAGCTGGGAGTTTGGGCAAAACGGATGGAAGTGTCTTTTATAAGCCATCATTAAATTATTTTCATTTTTAGACTGTTTGCCATTTTTAAAGCTGACCTCTTACTATATATTCTAGCAGTGATAGTCAAATATGAAAACGAAATTGAGAATCAGAAGAGCAAGATCTCCTGACCACTAACCCCCGACTGATATCATCCAGAGTTTTATCTGGACAGACTTGCTCCAGCCAAACAGGCCCCTAGATTGGATTTTGCTTTAAACCAGGGGTTGCAAATCGTGGACCGCCTTCTGCCCAGAGACATATTTGTTTGGTCTGCACTAAGCTCTGAATCAACTGACATTTACAACTCAAGAGACTGCATAAGATTTAGAAACTTTAGCAATACTTCAGCTTTAACTGACTGTTGGATGCCCCTTTTCATTGGGGCATTTCCTTGCTAGCTTGCCACCGGTCTGCTAGTGGCAAGCTCATTTGCATCAACTCCCTGGCCCTTTTAGACTTTGGAATTTTTAACCTTTGCTTTAAATGAACATGTACCTCTGGTGTCCTGAGACACTCCCCTACTACCAACCCCAAATGGTTGTCAACTCTTGTCTAAAGACCCATGTGGTTTCCCATATCAGGTTGCTGCTTGCACTAGTAGTTGGGAACAGAAAATCAAATACCACTTCACCTAAAGCAGATGGTGAGCCTTTCTTTCTGTTTAGAGGGACTTTGTACAAAGTTTGACTACAGATGCACACTTCAAAGTTATTGCTGTTCTCTTGAACGGTGGTTCTGTCTGGGCACAGACATCCTTGCCTGAATTTCCTGTCAATCGTCGTAACCCACTGGAAACTAAAGTTTACAGAGAAAAAAGAATCGTGAAAAAGTTATTTCTTCTAATTTCCAATAGCAGTAGAATTCTTCCTTGCTTCTATAATAAATGGAAACAAAGAACATGGAACAAAACTGACATCATTTGCAGCTGACTGATGTTTTTGAAAAAAGCTGTTAAGTTGCGTCCTTGGGACACAAGAATTGCTTTTGCAGTCAAGTCTGGTACCCATGGGACTGTAGAAAGTGAGCCTGAGTTGACTATCCATGTGCGAGGTTTCCTCCAAGCAGTTGAGCTTGACTGCTATGAAGTTATGTGTTAAACAGGCAGCTACGATAGGAAATGAACTGATGCCTCCCTGGCACCTACTGTTAATATCCAGAGTCTCTTAGATTCTATCAAAGAAATCTACCCAAGAGACCACTATATTCTCTGTTTTCACCTACTCAGTGGTCCTTTAGTCCAGAGCCCTGAAGACACTATTAAAACAAGGGAAATCCAGAAAGGGTATGTTTGTCGAATACATCTCCACCCTCAGCTTTCAGTCTTTGGGGATAAAAGAGCTGCAGAAAAAGGAATACAAAGAGGACCTGAGTCATGGAGAGTTGGGGCAGATGTGAGATGTTAAGCCAGATGTGGAATCCCTTATTCTCCTATATTGCCTCCGAAATTTGCCTTTCTCTTTACAGACCACAGGTCACCTCCGTTGTCAGGTTCATCGAATGCTACTGAGATGGCTTGCTCAGGACTTGTATAGGAAGCTTGGGTTCTCTGGGAGATACATATTCCTATAGATGGGGCAGCTGGATCATTTGGCTCTCAGCAGATTTTAGAAAATGAGACTAAATTATTCCTACTCATGAGCAACTTTTCAGCAAGTCCAAATAGTGAAAGTAAATTCAGCTTACAACATGAAGTTACTGCTCGTTGGTCTGAAAGCCTTGTCAGAGAGGTTCTCTTACTGGCATATTTAATTTATGCCATTTACATTTTGTTGTCATTTTCCTGTTTTTTTTTTTTTTTCCTTCCTTCTTGGTGTACTTTTTTTTTTTCTTCTTTTTTTCTTTTTTAAAAAAACAAAACATCCCTGAGTGAATACAGTGCAACATCTGCATCAAGCAGTGATTGTCATTTACGAAGTTTGAAGTGAAAAGTACAGATCCTGGGTCCTTTCTTCCAGTGCACATTTTATCATGAATGTGTTGCAACCACTCATGAGTCTTCATGGGGCAGGGACAAAGATTGCATGTGGTAAAGAAAGTTGTTCTTAACTGAAATTTCAAAATACCTCGAGATGCAGCAAGGAGATGTTCAAAGGGCAGCTTTTAAAGGTGCTTTGTTACCACTGAAAACATGACTTGGCTCTCTTTCAAGGGACAGATTTGGCAACTGTGGCGAAAAATGGAAATCTCTTTTCTCAACTGAACGGGGCTGAGTGTGTACTGGTTTCCACTATTTTGTTCTGGTTCAGTTGCTAGCTGTTTCCTGTCCCCTAGCTTCAAAAGGTTCATGCCGTCCCAGTGAAATGCTTGCACTAGTGGAAACGACACAAATTCAAATCCAGTACCTCCTGAGGCAAATGTGGGGAACAATCTTTTTCCTATATCACCCATGGGACAGGGGAGGAGAAATTCTCAGCCACTTCATCAATTGAGCCAATTTAAATCCTCTAAGGTAAACTGGAGGAAACAAATGGTTCCCTTTGCAACTGAGCAGGAATTACAGGCTGACAATTGGAAACACTAAGCCAACAGAACAATGAAAACAAAGTTTGACATAAGTTCAAAGCTCAAAGGGAAACACCAAGTAGACACATTAAGCATCGCCTATCACAAGCCAATCATAAAACATACATTGCATTTGGAAACGGTTTGGTTTAATTGAGTGCCTTCCATTACCCTGTTTTCCTAGCAATCAGTAAAGTAATCTTTCCATTAGAAGGAAATATGACTCTTGGAATTAATTCTTTATACAAAGAGCTAGCAGGAGTGACATTTACACCAAAAAGAATTGAGTCCCTGTAGCAGCATAATAAGCAGTCTACAGCTGTCTTCTTAGACACTGAAGGTAATTTGGTTCAATGTAGTTAAATTAATTGAATATAACGGTAGTTGAGAAAGAGATTCATTATTTTAAAGCCTTTCTGTTTTTCCCTATTGGTTAGGAATTCATCAATCATGATGTGGGCAAAGACTCTGTTTTCTAAAAGCAAAGACTAACACTACTGTTTGATCATCAGTTTGCAGTTCTGTGGCATCATGGAGATGGCTCTCAACCATCTAACTTCAGGAGAGCATAAGAGATAAAAAAAAAAAAAAATCAAAAGTTTCCACTGATGGAAACTTCACAAAGCAGGTGTGCATTTGTGTGTGTGTGTGTTGGACAAGGAGAAAAGGGCAGGTCTTCATGAGTTGATGGCCAGGCTACACTTATAGGAGATCATAATTTTCATTGTCTTATACAGTAAGCGCTTCTCTAGCTCCCTTTTAAAAAGTCTTATTTTGGATCAAATGAGACCAAAGGCATAAGGCCTCCAGAACATAGGCAGAACAAACTCCCTGGAATTTATGCTTTTCTGGTGATCGCTTTGATTGGTCAGCAAGTGGAGAAGTGAGGAAGTACTAGGAAATCCAAATTGTCTAATCGTGATCTCACCTCTTGCATTCTGTACTTTTAAAAGTTGCTACAAAAATAATTCCCGGCTAGATGGATGATGCAATTCCAGACGGCACAGGAAATAGTTTTGGCTTTGAGGTGTATTAGCTCTGTAGAATAACCCAGATCTTTTATTCTAATCTATCAAGGTTTTGCTATATTTTTATAATACAGCATTGTGGAGTTGAAAAAATTAGAGACCACAGACTAGAAGGACGTAGAAAGTCCTGCCTCCCCCTTTATTGCTGCATTTTCTAACAAACTTATTCAAGAGAATGAACATAAAGAACTACTTCTTTACTTTGTATATTCTCTCTCTTCCTCTTCTTTGAAAAAAAAAATGGTTAGAGAGAAAAATGTTTACATGAAATGGCATTAGGACCCTGGGCTCTGACCTACTCTTTTCCTCTAATTTTATTAGCAAAAATTGCTGGTGGTCATAATCTACAGACTGTATTTCTCTGTTAAAGATACAATAAGCACCAAAATGAAGGTTCTTTCACAACTTGAAATCCAAAGGAAAAAAAAAAACTTTTATGTGTCCTGGTGGAAATATCTATTGTTTGGTCAAAAAAGCCCTGGACTCCACAATGTTATCTGTGGCCTAATTCTTAAAACAGGAAAATGGCTCCAAATACTTATTTTTTTTTCCAATATGTACCATCTTGACAAGGCTTTGATGTCATTGATCGAAACAGAGTTTTTATACAGAGGTCATGCATTATATTTATTCCTTTGTAGACATTTCTGAATTGGTACCATTCTGCTATTAACTATAGATGAAAACTCTGGCTGGGAAAACAAAATCCTGATTGTCTAACATAAAGGTAACATATAACACAAGGTAAATAACATAATAGTGCCTGACTGAACCTCCTTTGCTAGTAGGTATGGTATTTTAAGCCACAGTGCATGTGCATGTATAAGTAATAGTCATATATAATATTCTCAGATATTATATACTCATTACATACATGCACAGTGCTTTCCAAGACAGCTACAAATTTATACATGCATCAACTATCTAAAAACATAGAAATCGTTAAGCCTATTAAGTGGAATTTTCTTAAATTATATTTGAACAATCAACAGGAAAAGTAATCATGTAAAGTACTGCTCTGTTCTCGTATATATCTACAATAAAATTCTATAAACAGTTGTCTCCCCAAACATACCTGAATAAAATTAAAAAAAAGATAACACCCAGTGTCCTATATTTGTATATTTATGGTCATTTCAAAAACAAACAAACAAATAAAAGAGCCCCACTCAGGTGCATATTTACATTCTTCAAACTGTAGCGGTGAAAAATAATTGTATTAAGTGCAGGACATTCCTAATGTTGCAGTAGTGACATTTTCCTTAAGTCTTCATGAACACATTGCTTTTGTCTTAATGGTGCTGCATTCCATGACTATGAGACAGTTCGCTCGTCACCTTCACTTGCAGACGGTGGCACAGTCAGGATTAAAGAGCTCCTTGTATAACGGAGGAAAGAGTGTATTCACTATGTCTGGATGCGATTGCTTAAATACCTGCAGTTTCTCCCCGTGCAAGTTGCAAACTGCCGTGATGGTTGGTATCTTGGCTATTAACTGCAGAGTGGAGAGACAGGGAAGGAGACAAAGGGGGAAGCTCATTAGTGCTCTGTCTCCTGAATCAGTGTCCTTCCTGGCCTCAGATGAAGGGAACTGGCTTTGGAAAAAGATGTTCAAAAAGAAAGAAGGCTCACTTTCAGCTTCTCCTTTAGAACAAAACAAAACAAAACACCTCCCTCCCTGACTCTCTAACGAGAAAATAAAGAGAAGGAAAGAAAGCAGGACGAAGCTTCCTAATTCACTGTTCTTATATAAAGTAGGTACGGGAGGTAGTTTAGTTTAATCGTTAGGAGGGGTGCTCTCTCGGCAGGCTGACTGAGTCGGAATCCTGGTTCTAAAATAGCTAAATGGCCGTGTGGCTGTGCCATCCTCTATGTCTTAGTTTTCTCATTTGTAAAATGGGCTTATTCACAGCACGTACTTCATTGCGTTGTTGTGTAAACTGAGTGAGGAAGTTTGTATGAAAGTGTTAAGAATACTGTAGGCATGAAATACAATTGTTAGCTAATATTATTATCTATCATTTCCCATAGATTTTTTATGATGTGAATATCAGAATTTTTAGTTTTGGAAGGTGACAGTGTTAGGAAGGTGTAACCTAAATCATATGAGGTGTAATTCACAATGATCTGGACTGCTTTTCTGTCAAGGTCACTAGCTTGCCGGTAGCTCTCTAATCCTTTCCCACCGTAATGAGTAAAATGAAACCTATATTTAATCCAGGGAGAATTTGGGAAGTCACTGGCACTCAGCTTCCTTAAGGAGGTGTTTCAAAAACTCATGGGAGAATATCCACTTATAATTGTTAGGTTTTGATATATAAGTATCATGTAGAATGTAATTTTTTGAGTTTACCCGGAAGACAGTGTTTTAATAATTTAAAATATCCACAGTTTGTTAAATGCTATTAGGTCTTAGGTTCTGAACAATTCTAGCTTTTGACACACATAATTTTGGAACACTTAGAATCCATCATTAAGTGTCAAAATTGCTTAAAACCAAATGTCATTGTGATCAAATTACTGTGGGAATAAGAAATGTTCTCATATAGATAATACTTTTACAAACGATAAGCTTGATAGTTCATACAGCTGACCAAGGGTACACTTGAAAGTGATGATAAAATTAAGTAAAACCCATCTAATCACCAATTAGGCCCACTGTGCTCCCTACCCTATTCAATAATAAGAAACCATTTCAGCCTTTGAAGTAAAGGAGGAAATAGATAAATAGTTACTTTGTGGCTTTTCAAAATCAGAAATTTCCACTCTTTTATTAACTTTCCTTTTAACAACTAATGACTATATAACCACACTATAAGCAACTTTAAAAATAGCATCAGGATTAGACTTGTTGACATATTCATTAAAGGGATCTAGAACACATAAAGAAGTCTGGGGTTCAGACTTTCTAGTTCCACTGCTATTTAATGATAGGGATAGAAATGAAAACAAAATCATGAAATCTTTATAGAATGGATGTTAAATTTTAGACTGAGAATCAAGACTTTCTCTCCAACATTATGAGGTATTTAAACTGGTAGCAGACACTTCTACTAGACACCAGAATTCACACAACAGTACTGTTGTTGCTTATAAATTATGGGAGAAGACAGATGAATAAAGTGACCACACAGTCAAAAGCAGACCGAAAAACTGGTGAGTGCCATGGAGGAATGATGCGAGGACAAGTGGTAGATAATAGAATGCTCTGACTGCTTCAAGCAGGCACTTCTGAGAAAGGACCATTTAAGCTGGGCTCTGAAGGGAGAGGGAGAGCTAACTAGACGCTGGGGCTGGGGGTACATAATATGTTCCAGGATCATCGGTGCTATTAGAACTGAAGGAAGTTCATTGTCGCTGGAGCCGTGGGTGAGCATGTTCAAGGATAAAGCTGGGAGGCTGCTTGGTCAGATTATGCTAGGTCTCATAGTCTCTGCTAAGGTCTTTCGTAGGGTTTTGAGAAAAATTTTCAGAATCCCATTCTGAAAGATTCTCTTTGAGTCCAGGGTGGAAAGCCGTGTCTTTTCTATATTTTCATAGGTAAAGGGTGTACAAGTGTCCACTTTAACTAGAGTCCCTTGGGAAATTATTCAAGCTTTCTTAACCAGCTGGTTCACACAGAAGGCGACTGCAACAATTTCGGAACACTTCTTGCACATTACAATTCTCCCTGAAATAGCTACTGAAGGCAGAGAGACTTTGAAAGCTTTCTATAATCATCTGCAGTTGAATTGATGATGTGTGGAGCTCCTAAAACATCCAGATGCAACTCTGTAATGCTTGTCAGTCTTTGGTGTGCACAGAACCATCGGAGTGCTTCCTAAAAATGCAGATTATGGGATCCACTCCTAGGGATTCTGTTTCACGAAATCTAGGTGTGGAGCTCAGATTTCATGTTTGAAACAAATATCCTGAGGATGCTGGTGCACTGGGTCCACAGAACAGACTTTGAGAAACACTGTTTAAGAGGTTCGAATCTCATAAATTTACAACTGTTTTTCAAAGTAAATTCTTTGACGAGTAAATTCTTTGTCATATTAGAAACAGTCCCGGTAACGGGGTGTCAAGTTAGCTTCTTTTCAGGAGGCCGATAAAAAAGTTATCATAGGCTTCCCGGGTGGCACAGTGGTTGAGAGTCCGCCTGCTGATGCAGGGGACACGGGTTCGTGCCCCAGTCTGGGAAGATCCCACATGTCGCAGAGCGGCTGGGCCCGTGAGCCATGGCCGCTGAGCCTGCGCGTCTGGAGCCTGTGCTCCGCAACGGGAGAGGCCACAACAGTGAGAGGCCCAGTACCGCAAAAAAAAAAAAAAAAAAAAAAAAGTTATCATATCAAGAGAAGGAAGGTTTCATTTGCTTGGTTCTGTTAGTTTGGTGAGAGACAAATAATGAAATTTCCTGAGTTCCCTATGAGACACAAATGCTATATAAAGAGAATTAGTCTAGTGATAAAAATATGGGCTTTCAAGCCTGACTGTCTGGGTCTGACTCCCAGACTTGCTATTTACAGCTGTGTGATCTTGGGCAAGTCACTTAACCTCTCAGCTTCCTTATCTGTCATATGTCAATTATGACAGTCCCTATCTCAGAGGGTTGTTGTAAGGGTTAAATGAGTCAACACTATCTATAGAGTGCCTGGCCCATCCTGGCAATATCTGTGTTAGATGTCATGTGTCATTCCCACATAATGCTTCCCTCAAGGAGAGAAATAGTCAAGGTCATGCTTGTTCAGCCAAATAACATGGAGGGCAAGAAACCAGCTTAGCCGCTAACCAAGCACCCAAAATTGAGTCTCTGTGTATTGTGGGTTAGTGCATGGGGAAAATCAGCCATTTACTTTTATTGAAATGAAAAGCAACATCATTATCGATTTTCATTTTCTTGTAGCAATTAAAGTAAGTTGCTCATTTAGTAAACTGTGATTCATAAAGTAGAATTCTATGTATTACAATTCTTAGAGCAGTTTTCTGCTCCTTTAGAGAATGGGTGGTTGAAAAATTAAATGTATGAGGATGGCCAAAATCATTCCATAGTTCATTTATTGGAAATATTTAACCACGGGTTTGGTTTGGGAAAGTAAATATGGACTCCTGCTTCTTTCCTTCCCAAAACTAGGTTTAAGAAAGTCTGGTTCAGGATCTAGTTCCCTCTTTTAGGGGACTTCAATCCTGTCCCTGTTGCTCATCTGTAGAATGGGTTGAATGGTGACAAATGCTTTTTCTTATAGAGCATTGGGACCACTTAAGCAAAGAACACCGAAAAAGACAAAAGAGCTTCGCCAACCTCTGTGCTCTCAGGAGGGGCTGATTTCAAGGCATCCAGTTAGCTGTGGGAACAGAATTGCTGACAGGGGCATCCATCACTCTGGAGGCCCCATGGGCCAGGAGGCCATGAGGAAGCAGCGGCAGCACTTGTCAGAGCCCAGAAGGGCCTCTTGGAGGAAGCATCAGGTAGTCACTTACTGCTCATTAATATTATGTACTGCAGGTGGAGGACCCCCAAGTCAAAGGGAGCTCACCTCAGCAGCAGTTAATGGCTCAACAACTTTTTAAACAGCTGGGGTGGTGATCCAGAAGCACTTGGAGATGGAGGGGGTAGTCGATTTCAAATCATCATGAAATGTCTTTATGTTTAAATAATCTCTATAGCAGGAGTAGACAGACGGTCTATAAAAAGGCATTTTCACACTCATCTCTCTCTTATGACAAACATTTCTTGCAAGAAGGAAGCTTTAGCTTATACCTACAGGGGTCTTACAAGACTAAAAAGCAGCTGTTGGAGAAGAGATAATAATCCTATGCTTCTTTCCAGAGGGTGGTCTTATGAGAAAATCCACAATTTTATAGCTGGTACATTTGATGTTGGAAGAATGGAACATGCAGAGGTGAAAACTAAGGATTGTGTTCATGTGGGCTTCCAGGCCATCAAGATGCCCTCCAGCCTGAAGCAGGAAGTGAACAATGGCTCGATCAAAGTGGAAGAAACTTCAGAAGCACTGATAAAGACAGGACACATTAAATGAGGTTACATACATCTATTTCTCTTGTCCACTCACTTCTTTGTTTGTTTTTGGCTGTGCGGCATGCGGGATTTTAGCTCCCCGACCAGGGGTCAAACCCGTGACCCCTGCAGTGGAAGCACAGAGTCCTAACCACTGGACCGCCAGGAAATTCCCCACTCACTTCTTTTTTGGGTTTTTGTTCAGCTAAACCTAGACACTTGGCCTAGATTTCTCATACTGAATTGGAGATATCTGTTCAGGTCACAGCCCTCTCTCACCATCCTTACTCCATGCTGGCATCCACGCTGTATGGCATGTTTTCTCAGGGAATGGCTGACTAAAGTGGAAGTGGACATTCGGTTTAACTGGGGTTGGAATTTGGAATCAGATGGTGAGCCAGCAAGTTACTTTCTAAATGTAGCAGAAACTATGAGTGACCTAAGGAGCTAAGAGCTACCCATATTTCAGGGAAGCAGAGAAAACTGGTGTTCAGAGAGGGAGAAGAATAAAGTAGATACATAAAGAGAGATAAACTCGTGAGATGGAGAATTCTGAAGGCTTCCTAATTCCTTGTTCTAGTGTTTCCTGAATGGGGGCTGAATTTTTTACCTTAGATGAGATTTCTCTGCATTTGTTTATTATTTTCTTTTTGCTTTACCTGGTGTGGGTTGGTTCCTGTTATGTGTAACCCAAGAGTCCTAACTAATGCATTGACTTGCAACTTGATGAGTGAGGAGAAACATCAAAACCTCTCTTCTTATTATAGACCATTAGCCCGATGGACAACCCTTGACATTTCTGGATGTTGGACCTGTAGTGTATGCCAGCAAACTATAAATGGCTAAAATGGATTGCAATAATTTGGTCTCTCACAGGAATCCCTCAAGGAAACCGCTTGCTAAAGGGCCAAGACCATGTGTTATTTGCCTTTCCCTTCTTTGCATCTGGCATACAGTATATACTCAATATACATGTAGGTTGAAGTAGAAAACTATTCCATGAGAAAGCTATGTTTCTTGAGTATCGATTTGGAATTTAAAAAACTTGGATGATCTATTGAACTGTTTTTTATAATTTTGACTCTTGCATTATTTTACAGTGTATATACCATGTGAGGAAACCTGAGCAGGGCTCCTGGAGTGCCAAGTTTTACATGGCAGTGGTTACATGGGTATGTTAACTTTGTGATGATTCACTGAACTAAACACTTACGATTTAAGAACTTCCAGCATGTATGTTATACTTTAAGAAAGTATAGAAAATTTAAATATAAAACCAATTCCTAACCAAATATGCAGGGGAACAAGGAGGCTCAGCCCACATAGCCACATCATCTGAACTAGGACCCCTTAAGTCCTGGCTGGACAGACTGTGTTGTTTAAGATTAAACTGATGAATCCCTAGGCCCACCTACTAGGAATTCTAATGTGACACCTAGTGTCCTGAACGAAGAATAAGCAGGCTTCAGGCATAAACATCCTATCATTAATCATGACACAGTCTCTTTAGATCTCAGTGAGCAAACAATGAAAATCAATGTAAATGACCCTTGGCAGTTTTCACTAATCTCTCAATCAGTGCTTGTGCTCCATAGACCCTATCTATGAGTCAACATGGCTATTTTTTTTTTTTTTCCTAAATCTGTATATTAATAGCACTAGTAAAGTGAGAGTGACCAGGAGTAATTTCTTTCAGGTAATATTTCAATTATTAACGTGTAAAATAGGGCTGTGTAAGCCTTCCCTCTTATAAGCTTTTTTTTTTTTTTGGCGTTACGCGGGCCCCTCACTGCTGCGGCCCCTCCCGTTGCGGAGCACAGGCTCCGGACGCGCAGGTTCAGCGGCCATGGCTCACGAGCCCAGCCGCTCCGCGGCATGTGGGATCTTCCCAGACTGGGGCACGAACCCGTGTGCCCTGCATCGGCAGGCGGACTCTCAACCACTGCGCCACCAGGGAAGCCCCCTCTTCTAAGCTTTTATTTAGTAACCTGGTACTGTTACAGTAGAAAGACAAATTCCCCTTGTTGATGATGCAGTTTTGTTATCGTTATGCTAGAAACGCAAAGCCTGATGGGAATGCTGACCCCTGGATGCAGGCTTTATAAACAGTGTATGCTTCACAGCTTTGGGATTGGAATATCACCCTAAATTCAATTGCCATAGAACTAATTGAATCTGCAAGACTTGTAGAAATCCATCTATTTATTCACTTAGAGTAGCGGCAGAACATCTAAAGAGTCCTTAAAACTGTCGCACGGGACAGAGCAATGGAAGGCAGAAGACATCAGAAGGAACCTTTGTTTTTCTCTTTTAGAGTCAAAGAATATTATACTGAAGGGAACTTAACGACCAGCCAGTCCCACCTCCTCATTTCAGAGACAAGAAAACTGAAGCCCAGAAAACAGATGGGCTGCCTCCCCCAGTCATATGGCTTAAAAATATATATGTATACATGCATATACATATACACATACATTCTATACATATTACATGTATATGTATTTTTTTCCACGAGCTTTAGTGAAAGTGACCAGTGTGACCTCATTTCCTCACTTCTCAAATCCAGGATCCAGCCAAATCTAACTATTATTCATAGCCTGCGTATACCTTATACTTTCTTACGTCTGTATCATTGCCCCCATCTCTTGGAATGTCATACTCCCCCTCCCTAAACCCCTAACTTCCATCTTTTGAAATAGTTATCATTCATCAGTTGATTAGCTCAAATGTACCCATTTCTTGGATAAACATTTCCCTGCCAAAACAGAATTTCTTCTGTCCACAGCAACTCCAACAGCACTTACGTGCTATCTGTGATGAACCATGCAGCTTGTTTATATTTGATCTCATTTAGTCCTTAAAATAACCATGTGACATTGATACTATCTTTTATCACATTTTACAAATGAGGAAACTGAGGCACAGAGAGGTTAAGTCCCTTGTCCAAAGTGACTAAGCAGCCAGTGGTTCTGATGGTTTATTATAAATATGCTACATGTTATTATTATGGTCATGAGGAGAGGAAACTAGACTCTTTAATAGGTTTTTTTTTTTTTTTTTACCCCAAACAAACAAACAAACTGATTAACATATAGGGGTTGAGACCTTCCTTCTAGTTAATGGATAAGAATTCCTGAATTTCAAATCTTCCCTAGGTCCAGGTTTGGTCTAAAGTATAAGGCATTGCTACTTGAACTTTAATTTCAGGAAGTGGGCATGCAGAAAGTGTATGGAAGACAGTTTTTTTAGGATGAAATCTAATGACTATGTCTGAACCCTGCACCTCACCTAAGTCTGCTCCACTTGTTCAGGGTGAAACTGGTTGGTGGCATGAACAGTCTTTGCACACTGCACAGAAGGCAGATCTACCCCACCTACTGGGGATGTAACCTGAACCGCTGGACTTGAATACAACAGTTGGGTATGTGCACATTTTTCTAGAGATAAGTTTCATGATGTTCGCCAGATTCCCCAGAGGGGTCACTGTTTTAGAGGTGTTGTGGAGGCAGAAGAGCTCCATGACCATGAAGGAAAAGAAGGAATTTCTGAAAAGATGAGAAGAATCTGTGGGAGGGTAGAATAGTTTTTCTTACGTTTAAATAAAGCTATTTATTCCTTCTGGGGAGTGTGGGTTTGATGAGAGGGTGTCCCTATATGTCAATGGCACCATTGTCCTTAAAGTATTAAAGCAGTCAGAACTCAGGAGACTTGTCTCACCCTCTTCCCTTCCCCAGGACACAACAGTTGAATCTGAGACTTAGACAAATGGAGTGACTTATGCAAAACCACACGGTCCAGAGCTGGGATAAATGAGAATCCAGTTCTCATTCCTTTTCATGGTCCCTCCACATTAGTTCACAGAACATCCTATCAAAATGACGACTGTTACAGCGAAGGGTCCCCACAAAAACTCAATATCCACACTTGATCAGTGGAAGCAATGCTTTGTCATCTGGCTCCAGTGAATTTTATGTAAGAAATAATCCTCTCTAATGCTTTCTCTGATTCCCAGCTTTGCAACATTCTCTTTCTATAAGAAAAGAATTGAATGGATGTTAACTAGACTTACTGTGGTGTTCACTTCACAATATATACAAATATTGAATCATTATGCTATACACCTAAGGCTAATATAATGTTGTATGTTAATTATACTTAAAAAAAACTTAAAGAAAATAATTGTATACTTTTCCCACTAAGGATGGAGAAAAGAGAGTTAAGCTGACTTCACTTGGTGTTTTAATTCTTTTTCTTGCTATTAAATGTCTTTCATCTTCAATTTCTCTGTCTCCTTTCTACCCCAAATACCTCAGACCACCACCAGGATACCAGGTAGTAGAAAATGGTATAAGCTTGAGGGTTGCTCTCTTGGGAAGTAATAATCACCATGTCAGTGTGTTAGAATTTATGCAGTGGAAATATTTCATTTGAACCTACACATCTCTATAGCAGTAAGAAATTATGATCTTCATTTTAGAGATGATGAAACCACAGTTTTCTGACAAGAAGATGATCCCTTAAGCAGAATAGCAACAACTTTTGTCTAACTCTGGATTTTATTAAGTTCTTAATTTTAGGGTGGTAAATATGGGGACCAAAGTCTTTGGGAGATCCCAAATGCAGGAAACATCCTCCCTGCCCACATTAACTAACCAGATGTATTTATGCATATATGCTGTGGAGCCATTACAGAGACAGATGCGTATATCCACATTACTGTCTTTTCTGACCAGTGTATCTGAAGTTTTGCTTATGTATGTAGAAGTTTTGCTCTTACCTGGGAGAAAACTGAGGTGTGAAGAGCAGGAGATTTGCCCTTGCCCACATGGTAAGTGAAAAGTTGCACCAAAAAGAACTATCACTCTACAGTGTAGAAATGTTCTTCCTAGTGATGTGTTAATTTTAACAAAATGTTACCATAATGAAGCAGCATATTTAACTCATGGAGGTTTTTTATAGCAGTACTCTGTATGTGCAAAGTAAAATCTGATAGTATCTCTAACAGAGTCTTCCCCCCTTTTTTAAAATAAAGAACTTCAAGAGCAGAGTGGGAGGGTTTTAATGATAAAAATATAAAGAGTAGGATTCCTATCATCTTTAACTAAGGATAGGCTCCATTTCCTAGTTGTTTAACCTCTAAAAAAGAATTCCAATTCTTAAGAAATTTAAGATACTTTAGAATCTAAAATAACACTGAATATCATTAGAAAATTCCTTTGTCCTCTTATGATCATTTTACTTTGGTAAACAACTTTTCTCAGTATTCTTCTTAAAGATCACTATTTTTAATTAAGTTGAATCACGAAATGGATAGCATGGTACATGCATTTTGCCCCTGAGATACTTCGTTTTGAAAGAATCCTAGAGTAGAGTTGAAGAGATTAGAGTTGAAGGGAAATTTACAAGACATCAGTCTAATCTTTGATTCTGGGTAGGACTGTCATTTACAACATACCTGAAAGGAAACCAGGCAGTATCTATAAGAATACGACCAATGACAGGGACCTCACTCCTTCACACAGTGGTCTACCCTCTGTTCCCCAATTCTCGTCACTTTATAGTTCTTCCTCATTTTGAATAAAAATCTACCCATTCTTTTGCCTGGACCTGACTCCCAAGTGACACAAAGTCTCCTCTTTCTTCATATATGATTTTTGAGGACTTGTTTCCTTGCTTCAGGCTTTTGTTCTTCCAAACAAAAGATTTGTCTTTGATTTGTCCTTTGATTTGTCTTCCTCTACCTGTGGTTCAGATCCATCAGTATCGTCCTTCCCTATGAAAGTCATTGTCCTTTCAATCTATTATAATTTCCCAGTCTCCCTTTTAACATGTGCACCTCAAAATTCATGCAACCTTTGGTAATCTTCAGAAATTGCTGCTGCTGAGAAATGTCCCCTGCTTTATGTGACTAGCCCAGAAATGTCCCCTGCTTTATGTGACTAGCCCTCTTCAGCTCACTGGGCTCTTTCAGTGACATTGGGTCTGAGGACCTACCTTTGCCAAGGTCTCATCATCCAGGTGATTCTTCTGAATCACATGTTGAAGTGCAAAATAAATTTTTTCCTGAAGCTTCTGGACCTTCCTTGGTTCTATCAGCCAGGCTCGGTCTGACAAAGGGAAAGAATGGGTAAGGAGCGGACAGAATGTAAGCTTTGTTGTGTTTCACCTACATACATGTAAGTGCTGGGTACCAGACCCATTCCAAATTAGTTCCAAATTGCTTCTGAAGACATGTCATTATTTTTCTAAAACAAATATTTTATAAGAAATTCTATGATGACAGTAATGTATAATACATTGACATACAGAATCAGGGTGGAGGTAAAGACACAATGGTTCAGAGAAACTCCATGTATCTTATTGTCTGTGACAATTTACATCTCTTACTCTTTCTCTGGACATATGCTTAGATTTTCTTTCAAAGTTTATGTTAATGATTTGTGAAGAAATTAATTATAGAAGTGAAGAAAACCTATTGTAAAGGAGTGTTTTTGGAATTCAGAATCTCCCTTCCCTTTTATAAGCTAAGTTATAATTTATATAGCATCAACATGAATCAATTAAAAAATTTAATCCTGAGTCCTCTTTTTCTATATTGAATTTAATAGATAGGATAATCCCTCCTTTCCTTTAGCCTTTCCCACTTTCCTTTCTTTTTTCTTTCCTCCCTCCCTCCCTCTCTTTGTTCCCTGCTTCCGTCCTTCCTTTCTTCCTAGACGCTTTATACCATGGTGACAAAATTCAGCCCAGTGTCAACGCCTAAGGTTGAAACTTCAATGAAGAGACACCTAGAGTCTCCAAATTCTGAACAAATACTCATGGAAAAGAACTTGGACATGATCCTTCTGAACACAGTTCAGGTCAGGTGAGAAACTCGATTCTGTAATCCTAGACAGGGCCAGGACAAGTCTAGCCAACAGTTAAGCAAACCCTTACGTAAGTGAGCACAAAAGCCTTCAGTGACAATTGTCAATCAGAATACATTAAGTTCCCCTGCCTCTCCCTTCCCTAAACTATCTGGAGCTGAATAGACAGTAACTATTATGGCAAGAACTTGGGCGGAAGGGTGGGGTCTGGCATGCGATGGAGCCTACACAGGCTGGAATACTGTCTTTCCTCCCTTTTTGAATATGGCACTAAGCCAGGGTGGCAAACAAGGTATCTTGGAGTTGCAGAAGCCTCTGAGTGTGGGTCTGTGACTGGGGCTGGAAGATTCCCCACTGGGTAGAATAAGCTAAATAACATGCTTCCAAACTTCGTGGAGTTTGATGGCTTTAGCATTTCTTCCTAGAAAAAGGCTCATAGTTCAGCTGATTTCTAACTCATAAGCAGCAGGCTTGCCTTCCAACTGGGGCAGTTATCTTCATGGATTGTTTAGATTTGATATGCCATGTCTTAAATATTTGCTGCTGGGAATCTACTGACTTGTCACACGCATACCTACGAGGACAGTGACTTTTGTAATGCCTCCTTTAATTAAGCAGGAACCGGAGTGAAACCAGCTCCCTCATCGTGGACTCAAAGGCTTAGAACTAATCGTCACCTGAACTATAATCAATGGGAGCAATCAAATGCAATGAGAAAACGGTAGGAGGAAAATTATTTGGCAAGTGGTTGCTACCAGAAATAAATATTGCTTGTCACTTCTTCCATTTAGCTTTGTGCTGCCAAGTCTGGGAAACTTTCTAGGGTTTAAAAAAAAAAAAAGAAAAGAAAAAGGAAAAAACCTGGAGGAACAGCTTGATCTTAGACAGAGCCACAAAAGAAACTGTTAGTAATGATATGCCAATTGATAACTAATTTCCATTCTTGATAAAGTAGTTAAATAAAAAACAGAAGCAGATTTTAAAAATCCTCATAAAATTTATCCTCATAAAAATCCTCATAAAATAAGTAAATAAAGCCTAACAGATACAAAGTGTAAAGGCCGTATTATGGGTAGACATAGCTAGAGTGACATGTCAACAGGGCCCATCACAGGGAAGATTAATTTCTTCCAGCCTCACTGAAAAATATGTTAGGTATAAGAAAGATCAAGTCTCTAGAGATAAACGGGTTATAGAAGGAATGAGTCTCTTGACCATAAAAATGACCAGGAATGTGTCTTTCTTTTCATAGAGAACTGTCAATAAAACTGCTATTCCTTGACCCCAAATCTAACTGAACAGATGACTGAATGAGCAACTCTGACTTTTCATTCTGGCTGAGCCATGCATTTATTAGGATTCCATACATTTTCAAGCCAGCATATACTTTTAAAAAGAATTTTAATGGCTATAGTGCTATTTGATCTATAAATGTCATACCATACCTTCTTTGAAAACTGTTTGCTGTTTACTGCATTTCAGAGCTAGACGAGGTGTTTATTATTATGAAGCTCAACCCTCTTACTTTACAGGTGAGGAAACTGAGGCTCTGAGGGGTCAAGTGTTTAAGGTCACACACATACCTGGTGACAGAGCCTGTCCTAGAATGTCTACCACCACATCGGAGATTCTTCCTTTACCAGTCTTTAGTAAGAGCCATTTTTTTCCTCTGCTGTCCTTACCTCCTTTTAAAGCTTCTAATATTGCATAAAAAAAGAAGAGGCATTTGCCTGAAGTGAGAACGCCAACATTAATTTGGATAGAAAAGCCAACGAAAGAGATATTTAAAGAGGAGAAAATGTATGTTTTACTTTTTTTTAGGCTCTATGCTGGCTTGTTCATTCAGGTATATTTCTACTAAGTCTCACCTAACTGGACATTTTTGTCTATGTCCTTTATTCTTAAAATCAAAATAGAACTTAGTTATAACTCAGGCCACTATTTGTCTTCATTTATCTGTTAAGAAATGATCATGCTTTTCTGAATCTGGAGTCACCCTTACCACACATCCTACTCTTGCATTTGGGACAAAACTGATATTTAAATTAACCTGAGGCTACTTTTCTTTGAATTGTCCAAAAATATCACAACTTGCTAAAGAAAACATAGTTCTTTTAAAGTTTCTTCAGAGCACCTTGGCTTAGGTAGATGCAATTCATGTTAAAGATAGCAAAACAGTTTTTTTTTTTTTTTTTAAAAGGTAAGGACCTCAGACCTCCCTACCTGGAGATATCAGAACAGCAGATGAGAACAAAGCAATCTCTTCTTCAGTCAGCTGCAAGGAACACAAATTCTTTGCAAAGTCAAATGCTTCATTCACTAGGTCATCAGAACCTATAAAAGAAGGCAAATAAAATGAAAATACTTGAACAGAATGGGACAATAGTAAGAAAAGTCCCATAATCAAGAAGTTATTCAAGGATTTGCATACTAGGCACACAGAAAAAATATTTCTAAGTTCCTGACCATAACAAATGATTTAGTGGTAATTATAGAATGAGAAAATTGGGCAACACCTTGACCAGGTAATGAAAGTCAGCATTACCAATGAGGGGCAGATAGAAATGGTTTGCACCCATTGTAATATCCAACTGGGAACATATAACCCCAATCTAATCTTGTAAGTTTGAAATTAGCTCCAACTAAAAAATTTTAAATTAGTGATTTGGGGATCCTTTAGCACAGACATAGCATTCACAGAAAACCTAAAACATGTATAATGGGCCATGGGCTGTCAGTCTTAGTGGCACTTATAGGATGTCACTGGCAACGTAGGATGTCCAGGGGCCTCAAGCTAAGCGAATGGAGATGAAGTGACTTTCAATTTGGTAATTTCCTGGAAATTCGATTGAGAAGCAAACATTCATTTATGTTTACCTTCTAATGAATGACTCGCAGGTCAGTTGCTTAGCCACTGTGAATTCTGGCAAAATAATGCTTCATCCCTACACGGATCCTTGGTAAATGTTTATTTTATGAAGCTGGAAATATACCCAAGTTGCTTGCCAAGGTTTTCCCTCCTTTCTTGAAAGTCTAGCCTTGGAGATGCCATGGATGTATATCAGCTGCAGGAGGGAAACACTGTCGGCCCCGATGGATTTGCCATTGGCTACCATATCAACTGACAGCACAAAAGGTGAAAGGGCAGTGGCCTTCTTTGATGTCCGTGGGCAGGATATGGAACAAATGGCACTGTCAATTGTTAAAACCTTTCCTGGCACCAGCCCATCTTTGCTAGCGTTCTTATCCATGCCGTGCACTGATGACTGGATGTGAATGACACACTTGCAGAGACTGGCTCTGTCCTGCCCTCCCACAAGAATGGTCTGGGGATCATTTTGGGTTGGTTGGCAGCCATGCTATCTGTGCTCCCAGAACTTCATGAATTAACAGGGAGAAAGTCACTACCCTGGGTTTGAAACAAATGAAAGAGCTCCTCTTTTAAGCATCTTAACTAATGATTATAAATTTGCATGAGACACTTAAGAGGTCACCCATGGACCACCAGTGGTCTACATAATATACTGTGTGAAGCAGTCAGCTAGAAGGTAAAAGAAAAGCTGATCCTACAAAGAAGGCCTAGAATGCATCCCAGTTCTTTACAATCAATTTTTGTTGATTTCTGAATGAAGCATGTTCGTGTCAACAGGGTCCACGTTTCTTTCCTTCCTTTTACATTTGGAGGCACAACTGTAAAATCAGAGGAGTTAGATGAAACACTGGAGGCTCCCCTAGTCCAACCCTTGTTGAATAATGAGATACTAAGTCATGTTAGAGAATCAAGGCATTTCTTTTAGTGGAGAAACTGACGGTAGTTAATAAAATTGTGTCATCATCAAAGGTGAACTCACCTAAGGCCTTGAACATTTGCATTCCTCCATATTTTCCTTCAAACAGAACAGTGTTGTTTAATGGGTTGAAGGCACGGCACATTCTCACTAAAACCACTTCCAAGCAACCTATGAGAAAAAAATTTCAAATGTGTATATATATATAAAGAGGTTACTACTGCATGTAGGTCAAGAGACTTTAAAAAACTTTAAAACACACACATAGACACATAGACACACACATTCAGAAACACCTCAAGATTCCTTGCCAAGTAAAAAAGAACTATGTTAGAAATAAAGCTCTCTTGAAGTCTATGTGAGGAATTAAAAAAGTACACTTTAAAGGTGACTAAAATGAAGGGCAAAAACATTTTCTTCAGAAGCATACATTTTCCCCCCTATTTTTGACTGATAATGAAGTTAGTTTCAACTCTTGAATTCACCGGTGATCATAAGTGGCCCAGAAAGGAGATTTGCAGCAGGCAAGTTCAGTCTGTTAACTTTTGTAGAAGTTTTGCTGTTGGGGAAACATGTTCTCTGCTTCAGTTTTTAACACACTCCATGTATATTTCTGCATACGATGACTTCAATAGGGACACCTTCAGGATGTTTCTTGAGGGTACCATTTATGTCCTGGTATCTTTGAAATGAGGGTTTCTTGGTCAAATAAGTTTTGGCAAAAGGCTGAACATTATCCACTCCAGGGAGTTATAAGCAACATTCACAGGTCAAAGGCTGTTGAAGTCCCAACATGAAGGAGTTTGTTCAACCCTGATGGACCTAACATTTCTGAGTTCTCTGTTAGCCCAATGGTGCCAGGACCTTCATCTGCAGCCATAGGCAGTTGTGGTTATTGTATTCACTGTTATATCTCCATCACCTAGAAAAGTCCCTGGCACATAGTAGGTGCTTAATAAATATTTATTAAATGAATTAGTTCACTACCTTTGTTTTTCCCTCTGAACATTTACTGACATCCTGAGCAAGTACTGCCAAGTTTCTCCACATTTTGGAGAAATGGGCTTTTGCCCCACAGTGTGTTGGAAGGTGACACCCAGGCTCAGAAGTCAGAAATTTGCATGAGAACATCATATAGATGGTTTGGCTACACCCATGTTGTACCCAACTGTACCCCTGGTGCCTTTCTTAATGCTGCCATGTACATTTATGTCTGTGTTTTATTTCTTTGTTCTGCTGATGTATCTGCTTTCCCTCATATGTCACCTTAGCATAGGGGCTTACGCATAAGAAGGAATCTGCAAATATTAATTGCAATAATGCTTTTCTGAGAAAAACAATAATAGGTACCATTTATTCACTATCTACAATATGGAAGGCACGTCCCTTGACCCCTTACATTCTTCTACATTCCATGTCTCCTACCCTTAAACCCAGGTGGGCCTACATGACTGCCTTGACTAACAGGTGCAGTGGAAGTAACCCATGGGACTTCTGAAGCTAAGTCAGAAAAATGCTACACACTTCTGCCTTGCTCTCTTGAAATGCTAACTTTCGAAACCTAGCCACCATGCTGTGAGACCGTCCAAGCAGTCTGTGCAGGGTAGGAACTGAGGCCTCCCTGAGCCCAAAGCCTTGACTGAACTCCGGGCTGTCAACCAGCACAAACTGCGAGCCATGAACACGAGCCAGTGCGCAAGTGGGTCCTCCTGCCCGCAGTCAGGCTGCCTCAGTGAACACCACAAGCCGTCCCTCACTAAGCCCCGCTCAACCTGTAGCTTTGGAAGCAAAATAAATGATTATCGTTGTGTGAACTAAGTTTTGGGATTGTTTTTATCCAGCAACTAATACAGCAAGTTCATGTTTGAGTCAAGATTTGCACCAACCTTAATCATTTGGTAACGAAGCAGCAGCAACTTAGAATAATTCTTTCATTTGGCTCAAGTTCAAAAGGCAGCTTTTCTCCACACCTCTTTTTGTACAGTAGAGACTAACACAACAGTGTAAAGCAACTATACTCCAATAAAAATTAATTTAAAAAAAAAAAGCCAGCTTTGCCAGATACTGGCTACGTGGTACTGAACACAGCCCTTCACTTCCCTGAATCTTTGCTTCCTCTTCTTTACGATGGAAATAATTACTGAGCACATGAGATTAAAAGAGATGTCACAGGTAAACATAAACATATATATATATATATGTTATTGCATATACATAAATTATGTTATTATTATTTGCTATAGCCCAGGACCATGAAGGTTCACATGAACACCATAGTGGTTCTTATTTTCTATTTTCAAAGGGGGCCAAAAAAGACAAATACATTTTTTTCCTGTTTGGATAATGGCAGCTGCAAAGTCAATCATGTGCAAAGTTTCCTGAGTTGCTTCCTAAGTGACAGTGTGTGTGTGTCAGAGAGTGTGAGGGAGAAGTGGGAGGAAGGATTAGAGCAGAGTGAGTTTCTCCCGGTGTATTCTGGCTGCAGGCTATCCTCATTAAAATGACTGGAAATGACCACAGAGGCAGAGCTCAGCTAGCCTGGATTTTTTTCCCCCCAACAGAAGGCAAGTAGTACATTTTAGAGCCAGCTCAGCAATTCAGCCACCTTGACACGCTAATTACTAGCACTGCCTGTCAAGCTGGGTATCTCAACCTCCACAATTAATAGCTCCACTTTCAATAAGCAAAATTGTATTTGACTTCAAAGGGGAACTGAATGACTATCAGGGCATTTTTATTATTGAGAGTTTCCTTTGGGAGTTGGCTGACAGCGTGGGTGGTAAAAATGAGCTACATATCGGACGGAGGCTTTTCTAGAACTAACAGCAAGCTAAGGGTCAACCACATCCGGGTCTAAAATAGGCCCCCCATGAATTTTCTTGCTTACCTGACTTCAGAAGTAGGATTTGATCATTTTGACAGAGTTCCATGAAGCCTGTTATCCGCTTTGCAAACTCTACCACATATTGGATGGCGTGAGTGATCTGGATGGCACATTGCTGCCACAGTGCTTCCCTGGACTTCAAGAGAGAAAACACAGAATGTACATAGAGCAAAGAACAACTCGGAGACTCAGTAAAACACTCAAGGTTGCCCTAACTGGCGCTTACCTGTCACTTGGGGGTCCATGGTAGGAATTTACCTACCTTTAGAAGAGAGGCAGTATTTTCTAAGATACTGCTTTGACCTCTTTGAACCTTGATACACCACAATTATAAAGTAATGAGGCTAAAATAATGGAAATATTGCAATAGTACAAAAAGATAGGCATTTATAGTTTCTTTATTATTTTGCCTCCTCCTCACCTAAACAAACTCAAGCTCTTAGTCTATTTTGTAAAGTCAAACTCTTACACTGAGGAATAGCAATTTCATTCACAGGTTTCCAAAAAATTATTTCCACGTGTACCTGACAGACACTAAGTCTGTAATATTTTTATGTTGTGTTCTTTTCCCAGAACTTATGGAGACTGCTTTTTGGTACAAAAAAAAATTCAAGGGGGCTCCCCTGGTGGCGCAGTGGTTGAGAGTCCGCCTGCCGATGCAGGGGACGCGGGTTCGTGCCCCGGTCCAGGAAGATCCGACATGCCGCGGAGCGGCTGGGCCCGTGAGCCATGGCCGCCGAGCCTGCGCATCCGGAGCCTGCGCGTCCGGAGCCTGTGCTCCGCAACGGGAGAGGCCACAGCAGTGAGAGGCCTGCGTACCGCAAAAAAAAAAATTCAACGGAAAAGACATCAAATCACATCACTCTCTTAAGTAATATAGAACTCTGGAAATGTATTTTGATCCTTGGGTTATTTTCTTTGGAATGGGAAACATAAATCCAAGTTATGTGTTAATTCTGTTTTTTATTGACCATAACAATACCTATGCTTTTGTCTCCTTATTTATATAAAAGTGGTAAGATTTAATTATTCCACTGGAGAAAAATCAGTATGTTGTAGTCATATATTTCTATATAGACACATTTATATATTTTATTAAAATTTCATTTACCAGTAGGTTTTGTGATTATGGATCTCAATCCTGTAGAAAATTAATGTGAATCAAAACAACAACAACAAAAACAGCAACAAATTTCTTCTCTTAAAACCTTCTCTAATGGACACAAAAATAATCAAAATAATAATAATAACAGTAAAAATGTAGGGTGAGTTGTCCCTTTTTCCTTTGGACCTTTTTAAACATGTAGGGTAAGAAAAAACATTCAGAATGCTTTGTTGCATATCTTTGTAGTGTAAGTTTGCAGCTATTATTCCTGCTATGACTTTTTCAATTGCTCCTATTCCTTGCCTGGCTGCAAGAAACCACTATGAGATGTCCTAAAATCACCTGATGTGGGCACAGTCTCCCCAGTCACTCAAATAGGGCAGTGGTTTTCAATCGGGGTCGTTTTGCCCCCCAGGGAACATTTGGCAACATCTGGAGACATTTGGGTTGTCACAACTATGGGTGAGGGGATGCTACTGGCACCTAGTGGGTAGAGACCAAGGATGATGCTGAACATCCTACCATGTGCAGGACAATCCTTACAGCAAAGAACTGTCCAGTCTGAAATGTCAACAGTGCAGAGGTTGAAAAAGTCAGAAACAGAGAAATCACAGAAAAACTTTCCTGTAGTTTCCCAGAGTACCTTGCTTTGATATGCTTTAATTTCTTCATATGTGTGGATCTGCCATGCCAGCTGGTGTAGCTCCTCCATGGTGTACTGACATGTCTCCAGATGGGACTTAATGATGTTCTGCGCAATTCGATCTATGAGAAAGAATATCAGTTTGAGGGTTTGTGAATAAAATCCCACTCTGCGGAAAGAAACCTGCTGTTAATGTGTTTCCTGTAGGAATGCCTTTTGGAGCTACTCCAATTGTATGAGCATGTCTTTAACATTACTATCTATTTAAAAATCTCCAGACAAACTCTTTACTGCTTTTTTTCAATTTTCAGTCTTTTTATCAAAATTAACTGCCTTTTCCTCCACTTTTTGGTCACAAAACTGGGGTCTTAAAGTTTTAAAATGTTCAAATAGATATTTATTTTAAAAATAAATACAAATTACCATGTACCATGTTTCTTGATTTTGGGCCTGAAAGTCCACTCACAGTCTTGTAACACTTGTCACAGTGTAACAGTCAGTGTAAACTCCAAAAACTTTAAAATATTTGGAAAATCACTAGATCCCCAGTGTTTATCTCAGAAAGGAGGAATTGAAATATAAATGTTTTGCTTGTATTTTAAAAAGGGAGGATTAAACAATAATCTAAAAAAATAGTTTTCTATAGAGGAAAGAGAAGAGAATGGGGGCACAGGGATAGAAGCCAGACTTCTCTGATGGTATTGTTTTTGTAGATGTTACTTTGGAACCACGTAGATATCTTCCATAAATAATGTGAGAGGGAGATGAAATGATATGGACTCATGAGGTGATAATTTTGAAGCTGGGTCATGAGGGCCCTTATATTCTTCTTTCAAATTTTTCATAAGATAAAATTTTTCCCTGAAAAAGTTAAAAAAGAGGAAATGGTTTTACTCATTAAAAAAGTAGAAATAAACACAATCAATTTGGGGGGGCCATTTATTCCAAATGCGTTGTATTTAGTATTGTATCTTAAATATCGATTATTTTGGGTTTCGAGGTATGGAAGTTGAGTAATAGAACCAGACATAAGAGCTCTCCTTAACAACCTGCAGGGAGTGCCCCGAAGTGGGATAGAGCTGGCAGAAGGTCCCCTCATAATCCCCCCTCTGCTATTTGAACATGTGAAGGTGACATCTTGGAATTCTGTACTTAGGAATTCTGTAAGTGGGATATGAGTAGAATGAAGATGACCAAATTTTCTGCCTGGTAACTGTTCTTGGCTCATATAGAAATGGAGTTTTTCTTGTGTTTCAGGTGGTGCCAGTTTAAATGCAATTTCTGTTCTTTCTAAATAGCAATATTTCATTTCTCCAGGGTAACTCTCAAAGCAGTACTCAGGTCCCGTTTTCTTTTTGTACCTTGCTAAGCTTCTGGTATATATGGAGTGAAATAAATTGAGTTTTAGTAACGTAGAGAATAAAAAATGTAAGCTTAAGCTTCTAATGCACCTTCAAAATAAAAAAATCTCGTATATCCATTGCCTGGCACATTATAAACACTGAATAAATGGTAGCCACGACTGTCATTATTAGGACATTCTACATAGTTTTTCATCAGGGAAGGAATCTGACCACCCAGTGGAGATGAAACGGAGCTATTTAATTTTGGAATCAGTGCTACTGAAGGAAGATATTTCGATATTTATTAAAGTTGTTCAATCAGAACTATTAAACTGATGGATGTAGAAGATGCTACAAAATGCTAACTTATGATTATGGCTATGCTCTATTGGATTCCGCATTGAGCATTTCTAGACTTTCATTGCTTATCATGTTATAAAAATCCTTTCTTTAAAAAATCCTATATTCAAAAATTTATTGAACGTCCTCCTATGTTGTAAAAAAGGGCAGGAAATATTCTATACATCATATTAAAATAGATTGGTATGTCATGCTTCATCATTTTTCAATTTCATTTGGGCAGTCTAATTACTTAGACTCTTAAAAGAACATATCTATTCCTCAGTAGGTATATAATGAAAACATAAGATTTTTATGGCTCTATAGTTTTCAAACCTTTATCTTCTTGGTGTAGTATGTTTTCATTTTCAAAGATATACCGATTTGTCAGTAATTTACAGGCTTCAGGGTTTATAAACAAAATTATAATTGCACTCAAAATTGCACTATGAAAAACTTTTTACCTGTTCCTTTACAATATCTCCTGAGAATTGCTGGCCAAGGTTTAAGAATTCCCTGGCCTTCTGCCACCAAAGTTTAGGGTTCTTTGGGGTATGAGGAGTGGGCATAATAAACATGTGGGCAGATTAAGCAAAATTGAAAGTTAAATCCACATGGATGCTTTAGGACTCAGCTCAGATGGCCATTCCTCGAGAAGGTTTCCCTGCTTCCCAGTGTCCCACGTAGAAGGGCCAGCTGCCATTACACTTTAATTCCACCCCCCAGCTGAACCTTTATTCCAGTAAGACTCCCACTGTGCTTATTTGAATGGATGTTTCTATACCCTTCAAGATTGTGAGTTCTTCAAGAGATGGACTGCAGAACCCAGCACAGTGCCTTCATATATTCATTCACATGTTCACAAATACTTTTTGAGAAGCTATTATATACCAAGTTAAGGTACAGAGTTTAAAAAAGGACATTTTCTTTTTTTAACAGGATCTTATAATAATATCATGTCATATCATGACGTAACAAATGCCCTGAGTTATTGTGGAAGCCCAAAGAAGAAAGTAACTAACTCAGTAAGAGGGAGGCAGAAAACTATCCACAGAGAAGATACCTGTTGACCTAGGTCTGAGCAGGAATTTGTCACATGAAGAGAAAGACGGACATCAGGTAGAGGGGATGATGGAAAGGCACAGAGAGAAAACTAGCTCTGAGCTAGATAACTGCTGACATTAAATGGTACATCTTTACAATCCTTACCTTTTACAAACAATTTCCCTTTGAGGAAAAAAGTGAGGTTCAGAAAGAGTGAGTGACTTTAGACCCATTTTTACAGAGCTAACAAATGGCGTTGAAATCAGCTCTGTCTTTCCCAGCAAAAAGTCTGTAGTGTTTGCAATACAGAGTGCATTGAAGAGATGGGGACAAAGAGACTAGAGATAGACACTGTGACTGGAGATGGAACAGCTGCATAAGCATGGCCATGGAGTTTGGATTTTACCTTGTAGGCGATTAAGAGCTAGTGGAAGCCGCGAAGCAGGAGAGTGACATGGTCAGTTTTTTGTTTTAAAAGGGTGATGCTGGCCATGGCAAAGCAGATGAGATGGCATTAAGGAGTAAGTGAGATTAATCAGGCTGTTGTGAAAAATACAGACAAGATATGAGGAGCTTCTAGAACAGGTGAGAATGACAGAGTCAGAGTGGAGGGGCCAGATTCAGGACAATTCTGAAGGAGGATGCATAGGACCAGCAGGTAGGTGTGTGTGTGTGTGTGTGTGTGTGTGTGTGTGTGTGTGTGTGTGTGTGTGTGTGTGTGTGTGTGTGTGTGTGTGTGTGTGTGTGTGTGTGTATGTGTGTGTGTGTGTGTGTGTGTGTGAGAATTAAATATAGTAGGTACTCAGCCAATGTTGAGTTAGTAAAGATAATGTTGAAAATATCCATCCATCCATTCATCCCCTCGTTTTCTGCTTTAGTTGACAAAGGATTTTAGAAAGCTAAGACTGACCCTTTGTTTGATGATCTTAAAGCCTAAGCACTCATGATGGCTTTAACATTAAACATGGGCAATTATTTCCCATACCCTTGTGGTGAGAAGTAAAAGGTAAATCTCTTTTTGACATAAGACATATATCAATGAAAGCTAAGACACAGCCGCAGCAGTAGCAGGAGCGATCCTTCTCCACTTCCTTTCACGGGTCTGCAGTGCAAAGGTGAGCCACGTGCAAAAACCGGCTTGACCCTCTCAAGGCTCAGGCTGGGGAGGGGGGGTGTCAATAAACCACACGGTAAAGCTAGACTTGGTCCCTTGGGAGCGAGGCCTGAAGGCTCATTCTGTCGATTAGAAAGATGCATGAACATCAGAGGAGATGGTCTGCTTGGACTGAGAGTCTGCAGTTGTGAAAAGGGGAGAAGGATTTAAAAAGAAGGGACAAAAGGGAGAGACAATGAATACAGTATGCAGAGTTCCTGCTGGGAGCCAAAGGAACTTTCAAGAGTCCTTGCCTGGAAAAATAGAAAAGGTAATAGTAAACGCTGTCATCTCTAGGGACCAACCACATGAGAAAGTCCAGACAAAAAGACTGAGGTAAAAGAGCAGGGGATCTGGAATCTTTCTGGGCAATCGCACACCCTTCATCCGTTTCCCTGATTTGGATTGCTGTTGCTTCTCAGAGCCCAGTTTCGGATCCTTTAACCAGCTTGGGCTGCAGAAAGCACATGTTGAAGAAGGAGTCAGCACGCACTGTGCTGGGATAATGGGTGCAACAGAAATATGACTGAATAATGACTGAATGATGGGAGATTCTACCACCTTCAGAGGTGATGCCCATGGACTCTACACTCTCCTTTTCCTGAGACCAGGGATGAGGCTAGAGATTTCTTAAGTGGACCTGAAAATGCAGCTATTATCTTCTCAGTAGTTAAGATTCTGTCTGTATGTATCAGTGAGACAGAGCTTTGTCCATTTCACTAAGAGTATGTGGGCTGTTTGATAGTTAATAAAACAACAACAAGGAATGAGAAGAACAATTTTATATGCTCAGTCCAGTCATTCCTTTTCAGTCATGATGAGGGGAAATGTAAACACTGATGCTGGCAAGGGAAAACTGGGTGTGTAATTATAGGTTAAGAGTAAGTCCATGATCCTCATTTTCTATTTGTTAATTTCATGAAAAATATCCTGCTCTCACTTTGTCTTGCATCTCTTTTTTTCCCCCAAAAATTGCTGTTTTATTTTTAGACTTTGACCCTTATACTATTCTTGAAGGAAGGCTTATTGGAGCCCAAGACTTATAACTAATTAATAGAATTTGTAACTTCATGTATTAAGTAACTTTATGAGATAGAAATGACAACATGTGATTCAAATGAAAGAATAATCCTAGAAATTTTAAAATAATTGATATAGAGATATGTTTTTGGCATAGGTTGTGGTGATGGTTTCATGAGTGTATACTTATCGCCAAACCCATTAAGTTGTAGACATTAAATACAGACAGATTTTTGTATGTCGATTATATCTCAATAAAGAGGTTTAAAAAATAATTGATACAGGCAAATATACTTTATCATTTTTGATGAAAAATATTGAAAAATATTGCTAAAATTGTTACACTTCCCTAGAAGCTTTAGGGGTAGTCTTAAATCCACTTATGACAGGCAATAAGAAGAGAGAAATTAAATTTTTGAAGGGAAAACTAGAATAAAATTGATGGTAATTCTCAATAGTGTGTGCAAAAATTGTAGAACCCTGGGGCTGGAACTAACCTCCTTCCTTCATTTCCAAATGGACTGTATCTAGATAATTCCAGAAATTAGTTGGGTCTCCTGTCTCTCTCTGCAACTCTGGCTCCCTCCCCACACTGTGATTCATCAATCATCACTGTGATCTGTGGAATAAATCAAAGAAGTAGGAAGGAAGTCCCTCCTTAAGGTATTCACAGGTGGTTGAGATGTGCATGATATGTGTAAATATTAATACTATTTTGTGTAAATTAATTGTGTAAAAATAATATTTTGAAGTAATATTAAAGAAATAAATGAAAAATAAATTTTGTTAAGTATTAATTCATATAGAAAAGCAAAGTCTGGAAAGAAGTCATCTAAATTGCCTAGTACTATGTAGAAAAAAGGCTACATCTGCTTATTTTGGTGAAAAGTAAGTAAACTGACAAGGTGACAATTTCTTGTTTATAACTGTAATGTTATAAAATGTGGACCAGCTTGCAGCTACTAAAATAGCAAGTGACCTTCTGCAGCTCTGATTTCAACCACTCAGCGGGTTTTTTCCACCAAAGGGGCTTATTTTAGCTCTCACTAGACATTTCAGCAAATGGCGCTCTCCAAAGGCTACAGTGTCTCAGACACGGATTGCACGGGTGGTTTCATTAGAATCCCACATCCTGGGAGCGGGGAAAGTTGAGTATATCTTTAAAAACTGCTGCTTTCAGTGTTATTACCAAGAGCACCCGTGGCCCAACTGTATCAAGGCGAGAAAGCTGAGACTCAAAGCTATATATAGCACTAGAGGGGGCTGCATCTGAAGTCCCTAATTCTTTCTCCTCCCCCTCCTTTTTTTTTTTTTCTTCATGAGAAAGGACGGTTTCTTCTTGGTGAACTATACCCCCTATTCATTTTCCTCCATAAGGGATTTTTTTTTTTAAACTTGGAAGTATTCTTCTTATAATACTATATCTCAGCCTCAATCAAAATGATTAATGAATTTTTAATTTATCACTTGCCTTAAGGATCTAGAGAACTGCTCAATTCTCTGTTTAGTTTATACTACTAGTGTGACAGGGAAATTCTTAGGGGATTCGCTTTGAATTAATGGCAGGATATCTCTATGGACTTGCTCAAGGCAAGTTTTAAGTGCCTGCATTAGGTTTTCAGAATATCAAGATTCCTCAGAATCCACACTCTGAGGCAGTAACTCTAATATATTAGAACAATTGGTTTAAAGGTGAAACATTTAACCAAGTGTGCGTTTTGTCTTTTTGACAACACACTATCAGTTTTATACGTTTTTGGTCCTTAAATAGAACAAGTCTGCTGGTTAGTGTGTAATAGATGACTGTCAGAGAGGACAATGTTACTTTCGAGACCTTTCTGATTTTTCTAATCTCTATTTAGAGATGATGATTTTGGGGGCATAAATAGAATTGTGCTACCAGCATAAAAACGTCAATATTTAAGCTTAAAATAGCCATCTATTAGTTATCCATAGCCTCAATAGGGAGGTAATATTTTCAGCATTTAAGTTCTTCAAATTTTTTAAAGAAGAATTTAGGGGCATAAATAACCCATAACTTATTTGTTGGCTCAGTTTCAATGTCCAACCACTCATTACTCTTTTACCAGTGAATTAGGAAAGCTTCTGATCTCTCCTTTTCAAACAAATTCTATTGCCAATTATTACATCAGAGAATGGCATAACTGAGTTTTACTTCATGTAGATCTGAACCAAAATGTTGTTAAAGTGCTTCAGAAAAATATATTAACAAAATATAAGATTGTTACTAACTATAAAAATGATGAAAATGTGATAAAACACAACTCAATAAAATATGAACACAGAGAAAAACAGTGAAAAAAAACAGATTAATACTACAAGTAATAATATCTGGGAAAGGACTGAATGAACAGATTAATAAATAAAATGGTTAAAATTTTATCAAATTTCAGGAAGTTCAGGTGAGAGTACTGTAATAGGAAGTAAGAAAACTGAAACTAAAGCAGAAAGAAAAACTGAAAGAAACCATAGGGCATTTGTATTTAAGCAGAGTATATCCAAAGGAAAAAACATCATACACAGCAAAACAAATTAACTATCTACGAGGGTGCCTTCTTAATAATTTAATAATGGAAAGCTGTCTTGGATCACAAGTATTTTGTTTCATTGCAATAGTGCATGTCTAGTTTTGGGGAAATTACAGTTGCCTTTCTTCAAACTAGCTAAGAAAATTAAGAATATAGTATAAAAACATTACCTTTTGAAGCTAACTTTCATAGTAAAAGACCTCCTTCACAGAACAATCAGAAAAGATCAACGTACTTCAACGCCCTAGAATTGGTGAGTTTTAAGGAAAGCAGCTTGTAGGATGGAGGAAGCCAATATGAATCCATTGAGCCTTTTATTTCACGCCCTTTGGGAAGTCACTTAACATTTTAAAGTCTTAGTTTCTTTGGGTTTGATTTTCTATCCATAGAAAGATTTGGCAGCAGTGATATTTTCTAAGGACTGTGTAAAAGCATGGCGACTTGAGTCCTTATAAGGGGCTAAATAGGAATTTCTCTTTCTTTTGACTCACGAGGGAGAAGTCTTGCAGAGTTACAGAAGGTGGGAGTACAGCTCACAGTCTAAAAAGTACTTGAAGTGTCTTAGAACAAACAAAAACAAGATAATCTAGAGCCCATGAAAATATTTCCCTACTCTCTTTTAAAAAGGACACCTCCTTGGGCTTCCCTGGTGGCGCAGTGGTTGAGAGTCCGCCTGCCGATGCAGGGTACACGGGTTCGTGCCCCGGTCGGGGAAGATCCGACATGCCGCGGAGCGGCTGGGCCCGTGAGCCATGGCCGCTGAGCCTGCGCGTCCGGAGCCTGTGCTCCGCAACGGGAGAGGCCACAACAGTGAGAGGCCCGCGTACCGCAAAAAAAAAAAATAAATAAATAAATAAAATAAAATAAAAATAAAAAGTACACCTCCACACATTACCCAAAGGACACTTAGCGGGTCACAGATGATGAAAACCTAATTACGGAAATTGCTCACGGCCATCATTAGGACTGACCTTTACTATTTGGATTTTGTTGACATATGGATTGACCGTTAATTTAAACAGAAGCAATCCCTCCCCAACCTTACCCCCCTTTGGAAATGTAGCCAATATAATTCTGACCTTTAGGAAGAACTAATTCAGGAGAAATCTTTGGAGGCAATTTTTACATTTTCAAACATTTAATCTAATTTTTTTAAAGTAATGATTGCTTAAATAATACATTTAATTGACTAATGCTTTAAAATAAGTGTTTTCTAAATAGTCTAGCACCAAATGTTCCTGGAGCAAACCTGTCTGAAAACCAAACAGCAGTTCCACAATAGTCTGCATAAATAGGGCTCAGATTTAAATAATAAATTTCTTCTCAGTAGTAAGGATATATCGTCATATATCCTTATCTATAGCTTACATCCTAAAATAAAATAAACAAAAAGTTTTGCCAGCTAGAAACATTTCCAACAGGTTTCCCCACATTTGTAAATATCACAGAAATAAATCCTGTACTGGTTGGCAGAGAGAGCCTGTTAAGTTGGTTGTATACCATGGTAATGAAAACCAAAGTGTATCAAGTTCCATCAACCTGGCCATCAATTGACATTTCTGTGTCCCATAGCCTATGTGGCATTTTAACCTCACCCAGCTCTTCCCAAAATAGGTGCTTGAAAATGTGGCTAAAGCAGTACCTATTCACCCCAGGCAGGGGAAAAGTGATTCAGAGCTCTTTCTAAGAGTTAAGTGTCAAGCTTGCAATGCGGGAAATACTAGTCAACAGTGGGGGCTGTTTCAGAGATTGTCTTATAAGCATAAACATTCCTTCCTTCAATAAGTCATAGGTAGAACCTCATGAAATCTCCTTCCCTCTTCCTTACTGCAGAATATTTCATATCTACTATGGCTTTTGAAACTGAGTGCATAAATTGGAATTGGTTTTCCAACAGCTTTTTTTTTTTTTTTTTGGTTGGTGGATTTTAGAATCTTCTTAGGAAGTTCTGAATTCTGAGTCAAAAATTAATCCCAAACTAGTATCTCCAGGGGAAGTCTACTGAGGAAGATCAGTTTTGCATAATTTCAACTCAAAATAGAAAAGGTGATTTAAAAGATTTACCTAATCCAGTGAATGCTAGCACATAAGGAAAGCTGTACTGACAGAGGTACAAGCATATAGTGGTTAATCTGCATACAGGTACTATAAATAGATATGCAGGTTTATAAGTACTTCAGCTGAGCATATATGTGTGTATTACTTATAGTGTAAATCATGTTTATATATGTTTAGAGCCTTGCTGGTCACAAAGTACTTTTGTATACATTATGCCATTTATTCCAGTTGTGGAGAATCATTGCACTGAGCACGACAGTAGAGTGACTACAACATATTACTAGGTGAGTTAAGACATCTTTTTCAGGTTGTTAAAGGATATCTAGAAAGATACAGATTTGAATGACTCTAGGGAAGAACTATAGTGTCCTCTGTCCCAGGATGCTCCAGAATAATTCATGGCCGTGGACTAGTTAATACTATAGTTGTGACCATGGTAAAGATCTTTTTTTTTTTTTTGAGATAGAAGACAGGATTCTGGAAATAAGCAGCCTCTTGGGATGTAGTCTATGGAAAGCAGAGAACAAGGTAGTATGAAAATTTCAGAGGAGTCAGGTAAATCCCTCTCAAGTGACCAAGGTGATGTGGGTAGGCCTGGGGCTCAGTCAAGACCATATCTTTATTGTTCTGTCCCCCTTTTTCTTTCAAGAGGGGTTTGGGGAGGTGGTCAGGTTGAAGTGGGCCAGAGAGGACAGGTCGATTTGCCCTGAAGTATCCATACAGCAGCTCACTCTTTACTTTGTACATGAACTAGGGATGGTTTGAGATTGGCCACCAGCCTCTCATTGATCAGCTCCTGGCTGTCCTTGATGTTCATTTTTTTTTTTTTAGGAGTGTGGATGAAGAGAAGAGGCTGGTGCACACTTCTGATGTGACTGTGGTTATTAACTTTATAGTTGACAGGGTCATTCCACCCCATGGAAATTCCCGAGTGTGGTCCTACTCCTTGAGACAGCTGTTTCAGCATCGGTCAGGATTGCCTAGTTGCCTGTAAGTCCCCTCCCCTCCTCTCCACTACCCTACCCTTCTCCTTGGGAAGTGGCTGGAACAAAGGGAATATTTGTGCACATGGCCAAAGCTCCCACCAGGAGTTGGGAGAACCATAATCCTTCAAAGTCACTGAGCCCATCTGCCTTATTTTTCAGATGAAGAGACAGAGCTCCAGAAAGCTGAACTAATTTTGAACAAGTTCACATGGCTAGTATGTGAACTAGCCATCAGGAGTCCCAATTTCAATGTCCCTTCCCTAAACTGCCTGCATAGGACCTGTGTTTGGGTGAAGGTGACAGGGGTGTCAGATGACAATGGAAGTTCACAAGATGTCTTCCCTCAAGGCAAGAAAGAAAGAACTAAGACACTGGATTTTCATGTCCCTTACTGCTTGAATGCTTTTTCTCATTAGTTCAGTCTACTTTCGTTCATTTTAATGACTTACTAGGTACTTGCTCCTAAATTGAATGCCTACCTGTATTTGATAAAGGTGCCACCAGAGGACATAGGAAATACATAGCTGGAGTTAAATTCTATTCTCTGTACCATTTCTGAATGAGTAGTTGAATATGCTTAATAGGTTTAGGCAGTTGTAAAATATTTACCTGTAAAAGCCTATATCATTGAAGCTGCTGTCTTATGACCATAGCACCTGCTTGGGGTTCTTAAAAAATAACAACTGAAACACCATGAACTTTTACAGAATTTCCCCCAATAAAACATCACTAGAAATACCTTCTATGTGTCCATGTAGCCTTGATGAAAAAAATAGTACATTACAGGGATTAGATCACCTTTAGGCCAATCCCTTTTTGTAATCTCCTCTATTAATACTCAGCTTCTGTAATAGATGAATTTGCTAAAAAAAAAAAGAGGTTTATTTCTATTTTTGATGTTTAAAATTCCAGGCTCCATAAATAGACCACAAAAGGAATATGAAAGTAAATCTACATTGAAGATTACACAGGAGGGGTCAATGAATTCATTGATTTCATTGTCTTTATCTGGAGAGAAAATTACTGAACAGCAAACTCAGATAATGTTTGTAAAAGGCAATCTATCCCCTTAGCACTGAAACTAATTTGATGGATTTTTTCCCTGTTTTTAAAAGCATGTTGTTTGGCTGTTTGAATTGTCTTGTTGTCTGGTACCTCATGGATACACTGTCAATCATCTTTGAGCTTAAATAAGCTTTCATTAAGAGTATTAGTCCTGCAGAATCCTCCAACCCATCTGAGGGCTATAGTGGGGGAGCAAAAACACGACCTTCCATTTTCTCTCTCTGCTTGTTTGCCAGTCTTCCTATAGCCAGCTTCCTTTCCCTGCCACCAACCACTGCAAAATTTTATTTGCAAAGATATAACACCTCCACCATGCCAGCTTGAAGTAAAATTCCTGCTAAACCCAGTTAAACCTGATGCCTAAATATTAATTTGCAGCTTACTTTTGCCCTTCTCTTATTTTATGGTGTTTTGTCCTATGGAATTTTGAGAAACCCAAGCATATTATTCTGGAAATGTTTCATGCTTTCCTCCTTGCTTACCCACATTTTCTTTTCAAGTCCCAAGACTACGGGAGTAAAACATTCCTGAAAAGAGCTGTGGCACAGAGTAAGCAATACCCCCCATCTTCTTCACCTGCAGGAGAGTTTGTGGTATCGTCATGCTCGGGATTTAGAATACATGGCGTTGAACTGCAGTTATTTATTTTCATGCCTGCCTCCTAGACGGTGAGGACAGAAAACGTGTTCTCCTTGCCTTGAGTGCCTGGCACACACTACCAAACGTAAAATAGCCGGCTAGTGGGAAGCAGCCGCATAGCACAGGGAGATCAGCTCGGTGCTTTGTTACCACCTAGAGGGGTGGGATACGGATGGTGGGAGGGAGACGCAAGAGGGAGGAGATATGGGGATATATGTATATGTATAGCTGATTCACTTTGTTACAAAGCAGAAACTAACACACCATTGTAAAGCAATTATACTCCAATAAACATGTTAAAAAAAAAAAAAAGAATATGTTTTTGAAAGAATGCCTGGAAGTGTAGAGTAGTAGAATGAGCTACATAAGAACTTAAGCTTTACCACATAACTAACTCTGTGCCTGGGAAAATCACTCACTCTTTCTGACCCTTAATTTCTTCATCTGCGCAATGGGATGATTTCTTCACTTCCCACCTGAAGGCACTGGTAGGAGGCTTAAATTGGCTAATGTGCATGAAGGCATTTTCTGTTTCCGTCTATCCATAAGGTATTATTATTAGGGTTCCTGAACCTAGAAGTCTGTAGTTCCTTTGGTGCACTTTTAGAAAGACAATGGTTTTTCAGGAGGAATATTCCTGACTCATAACACTCAACTAATTGACTTTTGGGGATCTGCATGCTGTTGCTAGTATTGTTTTACGGTTCTTAAACATGCATTTTTATTAAAATTTCAAAACTGTAAGACTGTATTCTGTATGGGCTAATCCAAAAACTGTGTTTTTTTGTTTTTTTGGTTTTTTTAATCTGCTTTTACAATGGTCCAATCAGAATCATGATCTGGTTGTACAATTTCATTGTTCTCTCAGAAACGAGAGGAAGCAGATCAGTACTTCTAGCAGCCAAGAGTGATGTTAAAAAATTCTCTCGTGTGATATAGCCTCAATTCACACAGTCAGAATGTGGCTAAAATCACATTTTCTTTTTTAAAAGGTTTTATTTTATTTTTTGGTCACACAGTGTGGCTTGCGGGATCTTAGTTCCCTGACCAGGGATTGAACCTGGGCTCTGGCAGAGAAAGCACCAAGTGCTAACCACTGACTGCCAAGGAATTCCCCACATTTTCTATATTTGTCAGCACAGGCTTCTTTCTATGACAAATTGTCACCAGCCAGATTAGTATAGATCCTTGTTAATCAACTCAAGTCAAAATGTCAGCGTGCACCCTCTGTAAGCTCCTTTGTAGCGCCCAGTAGGACGTCAGGTAGGCAGCAAACACCAAGCAAGTCTTGTTGTGGGAATGCCATTAACTTGGGAGGGGCGGGAAGAAACATAGTTAAAATAGTTTTTAACTATTTTAACTAATATAGTTTTGATGTTACTTTGACCTGGGTTCACATGCTTACTTTGCTTTTAACAAGTTTTGTAACTTCTGAGCCTCAATGTTTTCATCTCTAAAATGGTTATACGAATACTTACATAACAGGCATAATAGGGTTGTTATAAGAGTTGAATATTGCTAGGCACCATGAGGGGCTCAATAACAGGTAATTAGGTAATGACCAAGAATGTTATTAAGTAATAATGAGATTAATACCATTATAATATCAATTATATTGATAATAATAACGATGAGGCTTCTGCATGACAGAAGCTGTTCTAAGAATTTTCAAATATTAACTCATTTAATCCACACACACAGGTAGGGATTATTATTATCTCAGGTTTACAACTGAGACTCAGGTTGGGTAAACTGCCTGAGGGAAAAGGAACAATGAGGTTTTGAACTCAGGCAGTCCGACTCCAGAACCAAAGTTCTTAACTGCTGTACTACACCACTGATGCCCTCCTGCCCAATTAGACTGTTATGCATTCAGTGCTTTAGTGAAATGAGTGGCAGTTTTTTGGATCGTGCAGGAAAGCATAGTGCATCACACTGTTGTGGCTCCGTTCGACACTCGAAGGAGTTTGTGTCCACTAGATGGCATTGCCGTTTTAACGAAATGGGAACCAAGGCAATACTTAGGCTTAGGAGCCTGCTAAATTTGAGAGCACTAGGAGAACAACCTAATTGCATCCCTAAAAGTCTGATGGAAGAAATCTCCAAAATTTAAGGCAGATCTAGAGATCTCTAAAGACTAATAGTATCTTGAAATAAGTAAGAAAAATAAATGCTAGTTCATTTTGGGGTCAATGTCTGTGTAGAAAATCTGGATGAATTTGGAGTTTCTCTAGTTCATAGAGGAATAGACTCAAGGCCAGGAGGAGAATGACCTGGGTAGGGTTACTTGAACTTCATGTTTCTGGCTGTAGTTTTTTTTTCTGTAATACCTCCTACTGATTCTAAATCACAAAGAAATTGTGATTTCTGCATTCTTAGAAGTCTTTCCTTTTTGGGTATGGATCAGATCATCCAACAATTGTTTTTGTTTCAGTATGTTTTAAACATGTGTTCCCAATCAATAGCAAACTCAGGAACTTAGATACTAAGTAGGATAAAAGCAAAAAATGGTGCCTATTTCCTTTTCCTTTTAACATGTCCCTTTGGAAAGACCTAGTGACTCCACTTAAACAGATTGTCCCCTATTGATTGACAATGCAGTCTGTGAATATTAAGCCCATAGCAAGTAGCAGGATAATGGATAAGCACAAGGACTGCAGAATCAGACAGCCTGGAATGGAAGTTGCCTCTATCATTTAGTAACCAAAGGACCCTGGGCAGGTCATGAGACATCTCTGAGCCTCTGTTTCCACATCTGTAAAATGGGAGTAATAGTCTTACTTATCATATAAGATGCTTGTGAAAATTAAATGTGTGTGAAGTGCCTGTGACACAGTCACAGGTTAAGGAGAGCAACATAATGAATATTTTTGTTATTAGAGCTGATGTGTAGTTTTCTATGTCTCTCAGTTGTGGATGTCGTCACAGGTGTTATGTCAACCACTTCTTTACTCCCTGCCACAGGCTGAATTGCTAAGAGAGAAAAATAGCGTTTCGGGTTTTATAACTGTGTCACGTCACTTCTTCCTCAACCAGATGGTAGAAGTAGCCAAGATACATATGGCGTGTCCTTCGTTATGTGTTCACATCAACTTTATTTAAAACACTCGTAGGCTTTAGGCTCCTACTCACAGTTTAGACAGAGAAGGTGATTGAACACGTGGTGGGCAAGTGAGAACAGCTCAGAGTTACTGAGCACTTGCGGAGTGCCAAACATGGCTCTGTTTTACAAGTATTGACTCATTTAATTCTTACAACAACGGTGTGATCTGTGAGCTAACGTTTTTTGAGAAAAAAAGAACACCGAAAAACAGGGTGAGCAAACCAGGATTGAGAGACTTGCTTCAGCTCAAATAACAGGCGACGGATCCAGGATTTGAATTCAGGTAGCCTGGTGCGTAACCACTCTTTTCTGCCACCTCTCAGGGCAAGATGGCAGTCTCAAAGACTCCCGAGCTCCACACTGCTTTCCCTGTGCACTAAGTACTGCGTGAAGCCTGCTGTAGCCACTGCCTGCTAGCTCCTCCGGGCTACTGTTAACATACAGCTCTGTTACCCAGGAGGGTAATGTGTTAAACCTACATCCATATTTTTATGGCAATTAGTTAATAAAATCAACTGATTAGACGGTTAACAGACTCCTAAGCTTAACAGGGTAAAACAAAGCGGCGACAGGTCAGAAGACAGAGTGCACTCTTGAAGACCACTCCTTAAAGAAGGATGTTGCAGAAGCAGGAGGGTCTGCAACCGATGCAACCGTGCCTGGGACTTGCCCTGCTCAGAGGGGCTTATTTGTTGCCCTTCTGTAATATTCCAGACTACACTTATTTTACTGCCAGTAATTCAGACTCTATTCCCACGTAGAATTCTTGAATTCAGATTTACAAGAGGCTTAGAGGTCTTCTGGTCTACCCCTCTGCCTTTACACAGAAGGAAACTGAGGTTTGTCCCCAGTTATCTTAGATGGAGAGTTGGAGCCCTGTTCATTCAGTTACTACATACTGCTTCTATATCCCTTAGCTATTTCACTTTTAATAGCATCACTTTGAACACTTGCTGAAATTTTCTTGTTTATACCAATAACATTTTTCCTTCAGTGATGAACCCAAATTCAACAGATAGCATCTGTTCCTTACAGATCGCATCTTTCTATTCATGATTTTTTTCCTTCTTCCTTTGCTTGAAATAAACTTGTATGGGCCATGGGAACAGTGACAGTTATTAGACTATATTTTAAAATCCATTAGTTTCCTCACTAGAAGCCATAAATGCAAGTAATTCAACTTAGACCTAAGAAAATGATCTTACTAAACAGGACCAAGGCAATTTCAAAGTAGAATTTCCAAAAATGAGCCGGAAGGAGATTTCCACTTACCGATTTCAGTCATGGTTATCCCTGGTGCTAACTGCCCGTTGTTGAAAGAACTATAGGTAAACAAGTTGGGTACGGATGTGAGGTCATAGATAGGTTCTTGCTTTATCTGTTTGATTCCAGTCACGTCAAGTCCTGACTGATCAGGGGACGGCTGGCCGGAATCCACGTTGTAATAACCCTCGGACTTGGGCAGGTCCATGACGTGTCCGTTGGCGTAAGTGCCACTGGCCTCGTTGCTCAGGTTGCTGAGGCCATTGCTGATGCTGCTGCTGTACACCCTGGCGAGGGCTTCCGCCTCCCCACTCTGCTGCTGCCGCTGCTCCTGCAGCCGCTGCTGGTGCTTCTGCACCTCAGCATACAGGCTGTCCCTCTGCTTCTTGGACATCCTCCCAAACTTCACAGCTGGGTGGGAGACAAAAGCAGAAAACAGCACTTGAGGTTCTCATTCGCATTAACCACCTTAAGTCCAAGGGCTCATGGATGGCTGTCCCCTCAACATAAAATGCACCAAGTCCCAGTACCACAGCCCAAGAGTCCATTCGCTTGCACTCCACATTTGATAAAAGGTTATACTCACGGGTGTCTGTACTGGTTTATGTGCATAGTGAGAACTAAATCTAAGCTAGGAAGAAAGGTACAAACTTATAGATGTATTTCTCATTGACACAAAGTTAGAAGGCATATTTCCTCATTCTTTCTTACTTGCAGGGAAAAAAAAAGAATTCACAAAAACCCAAAACTACCACATAGTACCTATTCAAATGTAGACCAACACTCATTATTAGCTTCCCTCCTGAGCATTACGGTTTCTAGATTGTCAGATAGGACCCTATTATTTCACTATTTTCTAAATAGCACGTTGGGTAAGACCAAGGATGTGAAGCAGGGTGAGAAACACAATTTCAAGGAAACCTCATCATTTACCTTCGATTGGATTTGGGGATCAAATGAAAACAATCTTTGGAAAATAGCAATTTCGTGAATACGATACCCAGCAAGTGAGACAACAGTAACCCTTCCTTTCTTATTCTACCGTCCCCAAGTTTTATACTGCCCCCCTCTTCTGGAAAAATCCTTAACCATCCTGAGGAAGAAGGAGAAAGAGGCTCTGTCAGTGGTCATAGAGTAGTACAAAGATGCTTTGATCTGAATTCATTGTTTCTTATAGAGCTTAACCTCCTGAACTGTTGTGGATCGAGACATTTTTCCTCACATGCTGTCAACTCCCGTTTAAGGCTGTGAACGTCCGGAGTCGAGGGGCCACCTTATCTGAATCATCAAGCATGATGCCCGTTCGGCTCATGTTAATGGTAGGGACTATGGTAAACTTACAGGTTCCCTTTTGAGATTCTGCTTTCTTTTCTTTTGTGACACTGTTCCCGTCACCGGCTGGTGGTGGGAGCTCAGAGAATGTGGGAAGAAGAGAATGGAGAGTAGAAATAGGTCCAATTTCTGGATTCAGTCAGTAGAGTTGATGAGAATAACTTCTGAGAATGACTAAATGGTGAAGTGCTTAAGAACTCTCCAGCACCAAGGGCCCACAGAAGAGATTCTTGTTGTGAAACAGCTGCCATTTTACCCCCCGATATTCCTCCAATATTTATTTTCTCTTTCCAGTGGTTATAGAGCTACCAAAGTTTATCTGAGCATAGGCTGTTCAGAATGGAGACCACATTTCCCAACCTCCCTCACTGCCAGATGTGTCTCTGTGATGAAGTTCTGGATAACAGGGAGTAAATGGAAGCGCTGCATACAGGTGTGTGTCCTGAGGCTCGCCATTCTCCTTTCTGCCTGCTGGATTGTGGATGTGAGGGATGGATTTAGAGCAGCCCAAACTCTTCCTATCTCCTTAATCTTGAAAAACCCGTGTTCTGGTTTTCTGACACTGCCTAAGTAGGAAAACCAAGTGGCGATTATCCACTAATTTTTCTGAATAAAGACAAGTAATCAGGTTAATCCAGACCAAACTCCCCATGCCACCTCAGCTGTCATTTTTATAGGTATTTTTTAAAATGATTTTGTTCATTTCTTTTTTTTCTATTTTTTTAACATCTTTATTGGAGTATAATTGCTTTACAATGGTGTGTCAGTTTCTGCTTTATAATAAAGCGAAGCAGCTATACATATACATATATCCCCATATCTCTTCCCTCTTGCATCTCCCTCCCTCCCACCCTCCCTATCCCACCCCTCTAGGTGGACACAAAGCACCGAGCTGATCTCCCTGTGCTATGTGGCTATGGATAAAGAAGATGTGGCACATATATAGAATGGAATATAACTCAGCTATAAAAAGAAATGAAATTGAGTTATTTGTAGTGAGGTGGATGGACCTAGAGTCTGTCATACAGAGTGAAGTAAGTCAGAAAGAGAAAAACAAATACCTATGCTAACACATATGTATGGAATTTATAGGGTTTTGAATCATTGTGTTTAACTTTGTAGAGACAGGGCATTAAATTCTGTTTCTCAGAGACAAATATATTTGCTTCCTAACTGCAGTGGTATTTTCAGCTTGTCCATGGACAGAATTCTGTAGTTGCTTTTAGAGAAAGCTTTCTATCTTTATCATTCCAAATAATTTACTCTATATCATTCTCTAGGGGGAAAAAAAACCCTTTTAGTATACGAAAAAACTAAATCATGGTAAGTTTTGATTCAGAAAAAACTTTTTCCCCCCAAGAAATGTCACATGCTTCTCCATTCGCTCACCCCCTTTGCATTCCTGTAGATTCGGAACAGCTCTTTGTGACAGAGATAGAGAGGTGAATTCAAAATTTATGTCTACTGCTGTAGGTTAAGATTTTTGTTTTGGCTGGAGTAGACCTACTTTCTGCCTTACTTTAGTAGAATAGTTTTGCATTTATTCATTTAAAATTTATAGGGAGAAAAAATTAAGAACGAGGAACTCTTCTGACATGGAGACAAAAATGTAGTGGCTCTTTTTAAACCTTTTTCCAAACCTAAACCTTGCTTTAGATTTCTATACACTTTAGGTGAAATACACATTGTAGCAGGTTGACTGCGTTAGTAACCCTGATGCTTCTTGCCTATTTGCCTGCTCTACCCCATGTAAACTTGCAGTGCCCTTTCATTCTGTGCCGGCATCCTGCTCCATCCCCTTGACTCAGGGTCATGTGATCTGCTCTGCAGCAATGGGATATTGACATATGTGGCACAAACAGAGGCTTAAAAAGTGCTTGTGTGATTGAGTGCCCCACCATGAAAAGGACATGCCTACACTAGTTTGCTGAAGGATAAGATATGTGAAACAGAGCAGAACCATCTCAGGCAAGGCCAACTACAAACAGGAGAGCTGTAGAACTGACCTGTAGCTGACAGCAGATACGGAAACGAGCCCAGTCAAGACCCTATACTGAACAATTTTAGGTTCAGAATTCTGCTGTTAACCATAAGACCTCACAATCAAAGCTAACAGTGTCAAATAAGTATGCTGCCAAGCTCTTTGCCCTGTAAACACCCGAAAACCCACTCAATGGTGAATAGTTAGGGCTCTTCCAAAAAAAATTGACTTATCAAGTCACTGAGCAATTTAAATATTTTCAAAGAAAAAACTTAAAGCTCCACAACATTTTGGAATTATCAGGCTTCATCCTAAATCAAGGACTTTGCTGACAATGGCTATAATACTATTTTAGAATCAATTTTCCATTCATTTCAGAAACACTGATGAGCCAGTGTTTCAGTTTTATGCCCCTTCCTGTAATAAAAGTGGTGACATATTTGGGAAAAAAATTATAGTACTTGGCAAAATAAAGCTACTGAACTTTCCTGATATAAAAATAATTTCTTGTCACTATTTGTAAATACATTTATTGTATTCATGGGCCTATGTTTTCAATTTCATTTAATTTAATTTGTTTATTATACAGCAGGTTCTTATTACTTATCTATTTTACACATGTTGGTGTATACATGTCAATCCCAATCTCCCGGTTCATCCCAGCCCCCACCCCCGCTTTCCCCCCTTGGTGTCCACACGTTTGTTCTCTACATCTGTGTCTCTATTTCTACCTTGCAAACCGGTTCATCTGTACCATTTTTCTAGATTCCACATATATGCGTTAATATGTGATATTCGTTTTTCTCTTTCTGACTTAACTTCATTCTGTATGACAGTCTCTAGGTCCATCCACGTCTCTACAAATGACTTCATGGGCCTATTTTAACAAAGGCTATATTACTATTATATTTTCAAGTATTTGCATTCTTCTTACCACTACCAATTAATCAGAATGGCACATAGTTTACGTGTTTGACCCTCTCAAACTTGAATTATTCTGTTAATGAGATTCACTTGAGTACGGAGACAGCCTCTTGTTAAACTGCTAGCTCTCAAAGAAACTAGCACAATTTGTATACATTGCAAGTGCTTTATAAATATTCAGTGATGATAGTATTTGCTCATGATATGCTCTTAACCCTCATTTTGATCCCACACTAGCAAAGAACCATTTTACGCAAAAGTATTGGAAATCGTTTCATATCTATATGAATTGTGGGATTCTAAATGGAATGGAAGTTTTTGGAGTAACTACACAGCAAAGATGATGCTTCTTCAAAGATTTCTGCTTCCTACCACATGACAACTAGACACATGTTTTTGGTATCAAGAGGAACCCCGTTGTAGAACTATCATCTATGACTTTCCATAGTCCTTTTGGAAATTATTTTATCTTACTATCTTTGGCTGTAAAATGCTTTATGTTTATATCTCACTACTTATCAAGGAAACTAGTCTTAATTTAACTTTAAAATTTCAAGGCTATGCCTTTTTATAGTGCTTTAAGATTTGTAGAAAAAAATCGGATTCAGTCTACCCAACCCTATTCATAATTTTAAAACATTCTCTCTCTTCCCCTTCACTTCTCCAACAGAACTTCCTGTGATTATGGAATGTTCCCTGCACTTTCCAATATGGTAGCCACAAGGCACATGTGGCTTTGAGCACTTCAAATATAGCTAGTGTGACTGAAGAACTAAATTTTAAATTTTATTTAATTGTAATAAATCTAAACTTAAATTTAAATAGCAACACGTGGATACCACACTGGACCATGCCATTCTGGATAACAAGAAGCTAAATCTGTGACACCTGCCCGTGTAGGGCAGCTTCCATTTTTTCATAGAGGCATGTCACTTAGGAGGACACATACTTCATTATTGCAAGGTGAGTATAATGCTTTTTCTTTGAGGTGCAATATCTTCCTATTGATGCCAAAATATTTTCTGTTTTTTTTTTTTTTTGGTAGTGCTAATACACCTGACACTGAAGATTCCGGCAACTAACATTTGTGAAGGGTCCAGTTAAAAAAAGAAATAAATACAATAGTGGAGAAGATTCAGTGCACATATGTATGCCGTCACTTCACACACACGTATACATGCAATACCTTCACCTTTTTATACACATAAACACATGTGTATGTATTCCAAGTGGATTTGACTTTTGATTCTTTGCCAATGCTAAATTCGAACAAATTTGTTACTGCTGAGTTTGTTGTCTACTCATATATCTCCCATGACTAATACGCCACTATAGAAGCTGAAATTCAGGAGAGAATGAAAGTCCAGCAGAGTCAACAGTTATATCAAGCCATCTACTAGCAGTCATATTGTTTTAGTGACCAGATATGGTGAAGTAAATATTCTTGGAGCCAGGCATAACTGACAGAAAACAAATGCAAATATTAAAATGAAGATGCTACTTTATGTCTGAGGGAAGCTGGGTGGTGTGTATATAGAAGTTAGCTGTGAGGGCATCTTACCTTGGCTACTGGTACTACTGCTAAAGCACTTTGAAAATATCTGCTTCATCAGTAGAAGGTAGGTATAATAAATTAGTGGCAGGACACATACTACTTCTTATTCTTGAGCCCTTACTAGACATAGCTAATTAACCATAACCTCAGGGCTTCATAATCCTTTGATACCACATACTAGGCATTACTTATCAATAGGAGATAAAACCTGTTTAGCTTCCCAGGTATTAGTGTGACTTATTTAGTTTAAAGTACCCTATATATTCAAGGCTTATAACAAACTTCCTCTATATAAAGAGTAAAGAAGAATTTGTTTTCCCATAGACAGAATCATGTTTTTCTTCTGCTGAAGCCTCTTCTCCTCATTCCCAGCCACTACTATCACTCCTGAGCATTTCTCCTCGCCATTAATCTGACACAAGCCATGCTAAGGAGGCATTTTGAAAGATGTCCCTGGAAGCCTCAAGATTGTCTCTGGACCTAAAATTAAGATGGATCATTATCCTTAATCCTCAGCATCCTTAGATACTATCTTGCTTTTTCTTGCACAGAAGTTTATGCTGTAGTAAATTTCTTCCCCCTTGAGAATAGACGGCGGCTCTATCCATAAACGATCCCCACATCCCCACCCCCGCCCCGACAATATATTTCTTTTATGTCACGAGATTCAGACAACCTCTTAGATTTTGTGGGCTGACGTCACTGAATCTGCCTTGGACCATATGCCCATCCCTTGCTCATGATTCTGTTCACCAGCACAGACCCACGTGATCTCTCTTTCCAAATAGATACTTCCTTTTATTGTAGGAAGAAGCAACAAAGGCAAATACTCAATGGCTTAGTCTCTCTGTAGAATTATTAATGAAACTTTTCAGATACTGTCAATTATTATGCTGCCTCCATATTACAGAAATGAAGTACAAAATTATCAACTCGAATTCCCACAGAATTTCACTAAAGAAATTCTGAAAACCATTTAATCTCCACCCTCCACTTTCTTCACTTTAGTTATGTGCAAGTACACAGGGCTACAAATTCACCCTACGAGTAAATGTATGTGATTCGCAAATCTAGAAAAACAAACAAACAAAATCAGCTAATAGAAAAGTTTTGGAAACCTACATCTTGTAGCTTTAGAAGCTACCTATAAACTGGAAGGCTCAACGTCAGATTCTTTTTATTTTGGGGGTTAAATATATCTCATTGGTATACTTTTGTGCAAGACAAGTTTATGTGGGTTGGAAATTAGAGAAATGGTAAACAGAAATTCAAGATGCAACTATCTGGAGAATGCAAGCTAAGAAGTAAACAGTGTATATGTTTAGAGACCATCTATGCAGAGCTAAATTTATCCAAATGACTAAAAGGCCCGCATTTAATTCAATAACTCATAAAATCCCTTTATACCAAGAGATAGTGCATGCCAATTATCTATATTTCTTTAAAATCTAGAAGTATTTCTTTTTTTTTTTTTTTTTTTCTTTTTTGATCCACACTGCCTTGAACTTCATTCCAGGGAGTGTGACCAGAGACACAGAATCCACAGTGATTCACGTAAAGAGAATGACTATCAGGGGCTTTGTCTGTGTCTCAGGCTCTAGGTAAAAGAGAATTCCATGATTCATTCAACAAACACTTAGGTGCCTGCTTTTAACCAGACCCTGAGGGGACAGTGGGAACAAGACAGAAACGGCCCCAGGACACAGGGCTGCTCATAACCCAGTACAGGAGTGCTATGGCCAACATCAGTGGGGAAAGAATCCGTTTGGATGAAAACTTAAAAATGGACACAAAGCTAGATGAAATTCTTTGTGTGAGTTTATTTGTCCTCTTTCATTAATCTAAGAAGTTCAGTTGGGGTGCCAAGTCACCCATTTGGATTGGGCGTGAGGTGGACTACACACTTGAGTCTATTCTGAAAGGGACACCATCTACAGAACCCTTCTAAGACGTGGAGCTCTGCTACAGCCTTTCTGATCTTCATCATGCCTCTGAATAGTCCACATCCATTAATTAAGCTTCTGGGCTTCCTCCAGAAGCAAGGTCTGTTCCTTAGCATCTCCACATACCAAGCAACCTGTGCACCAGTCAGACTTACCCAGTGACCAAGGGGTCCAGGTCTGCCTGGGACTTTCCAGTTTTAGCTCAGAAAATCTCACATCCCAGGAAGTCCCTCATTCACAGGCAAACTTGGACAAGTGGTCACCTTTAGATCTAGGACTATGTGGCTTTCATCTAACCTAGTTAGCACAGGTTGCTCCATGAGCTACAGAAAAGTCTTTCCTTTCTTCCTATGTTATAGGCAATACTATATATTTATTTGCTCTTACTTTTCCTCTTAATACACTGCCAGCATGTGGTTTTCTTTTCTTCTTATCCCTTTGTCTAGAATTCTTCCAGCAGCTTAAACAGACTCCAGCAAAGCATCCATCTGATGCATGCATAAGATTCAAGCCATTTCTGTTTAATCATGTCACTGCCCTAGAGTGACATATACGTGGTAACCAGCATATTATTTATACTTCCTGGCTCTGCAATTGTTTTTAATGGAAAATTCTTTTTCAGTTATCCAGCCTTGCAATTAAATAATTTTGAATGAAAAAAAGAAAAGCATACATTTGAAAGCCTTCTTTTTTCTTTTACATCTTTACTGGAGTATAATTGCTTTACAATGTTGTGTTAGTTTCTGCTTTATAACAAAGTGAATCAGCTATACGTATACATATATCCTCATATCTCCTCCCTCTTGCATCTCCCTCCCACCCTCCCTATCCCACCCCTCTAGGTGGTCACAAAGCACTGAGCTCATCTCCCCATGCTATGCGGCTGCTTCCCACTAGCTCTCTATTTTGAAAGCCTTTAAGTCAGAAGTAGGAAGGCGATGCCTTACCATCTCTCGACATTCCTAGGGCAAGACACTTCTGCAGTCGGCAGTGTTGGCAACGGTTTCTGTTGGTTCTGTCAATTAAACAGTTTCTCTGCCTCGGGCAGGAGTAAGAGGCATTGTTCTGCTGGCTCCTTCTAAAGAATCCCTAGAGGGAGAAAGAGAATGGGAGGGAGATAAATTTATAAGAAGCGACCATTAACAGAGATGATAGCTACATTTTCTACAGTGAATGTCGTTAACTGAGTTCACTTTTTAAAATTCTTTGGCTACCTCTCCTTGGACTGCTTACAGATGTTTCTACTGGGGAAAATTTGGACTCTCTGCAGAGATATGAAGGTATCATTCATTCATTCATTCAATCAATGTGTACTAAAGACATCTGTGATGTTCTATGCAAAGTAAAATAGAATAGAGTTCCTGCCCCCAGAGAGCAGTGGGAAGGGAGTGGCAGAGGAGAGTGTCACGTATGACAAAACTTCATGGGGACAGTAACACAGGAGTGTGTCAAGTGCTGTGGGAGTGAGAAACTCTGGGTACTGAGTAGTGTGGGTTCCATATGCGCCACTATCTTCCTAGTTTCGAAGATGCATTTTTATCCATTTGGAAATTTTTGTATTTGGCCAGAATGTATCTGGAAGGTTGTTTTTCTAAGCAGTGATGTACCTTAGAGTCAACCACATCTTTGAATAAAGGAAATATGGTATAAAAACTGCTCAGTAGAAAACAGACAATAAGTAAAAGCTGAATGAATGCTCTCTGCTTGGCCTCAGGCTGTAGCGATCTAGGAGGTCTTCATGCAAGTACGTTTAGGTCCTTCTGGTACAAAATGAACTGCCTTGGACCATACATCACCCTTATAAATAAACCCACAGCTGAGTCGATTATTTTTTTAATTCTTTGGATACCGCCCACCTTAGTTCTCTTACCAAAAATCCTACTGGGGTAAATAAACATTTTCTCCAGAGATATGAAAGTATCCTTCACCCATTCATTCCCCTATTTAATTAGTTTCCCTCATCACTCCTTGTCCTTGAATTACAATACAGCAAAAGCGCAAAGTGCTACAAACAAAGCAGTGATCTACAAATAGATTTACCAAGATAAATTTTAGGAAAAGATATCCTGTACTATCATCTCTCGGAAGGAGGAAGCCTAGAAAAGGTCCAGGATGGTCACGCAATGCCCATCTCGCTGAGAGGCCTGGAAGAGGTCACTTGACTTCTGTCAAACAGTTTCCTCAACTATCAATGGGAGGATAGTGCAGGGCTGGGACTAGGGTGAGACGGGTGAGGCAATCACATTGGTCACACATTTAAGGGTTGCCAAAAGATGTGGTACTCAGGATAAACATTTTAACACTGATTTTACATGTTACAAATCAACATTAATGCAAACTCCCCAAAAGTTTACATAAAAACAGAATTAAAATTATCAATTTTCCTTTTGCCTCAGGCTTCCATATGGCTTGGCAAGGCACTGTAACAGAGAGCTTGGCCAACCTTATGAAAAGCCTCAGAAAGGGATGAGTGGCCAAGTACCTCCTTAGAGAGGAGTGCCAATTGGTTTTGTGGCTGTAATCCTCAAGCCATTCAACAACAAGAGCTAGTTTTGCCCCCACAGATCCATGCGTCTTATTTATTTAATGAACCAGTGGTGGCAAAATAAGATATCCAATTGGCCAGTTTGTATGAACTCATGGAGCCCTTAAACAAGAGATCCCATCTAAGCCCCCAGAGGTTGAAATGATGTACTTCATATACTGTGAAAGCTGTCAGAAGGCATAACCTCAGCTCATCGGTCTTGATTGAAGATGACTTGGAATTTACATTTTACAAGAGAATTGTGTGGTTTTTACCTAAGGATACTCTTAAGTGCCACTTAGCAAAGGAGTTGACAGAAGAGACTTTTTTGAAGTCACAGCTACAGCCCTAATTTAAGGCCAATTTGACATTAATTGTGAGACATTTCTTGCTTATCTGTTGCTCATTACTGCAAATGAGGTTTCTGGCATGAAAAAGAGATTTCGTTTTAAATTTTTATTGGATGAAAAGGAACTTGAATAAGTGCACAAGCGGAAATGATGTTATTTAAAATGGGTGGTTTATGTTGATCTGAAAACAGTATTATGAAAATTCAGAGGTTGATACTAAATGTGCTGACATTGATATCTTAGTCTGAGCAGAATTTCTTGAGTTTGCTATTTGGAGAAAAATGTAGCATATTTACAGATGTGGGTTTTTCCATGAAATAAAAAGAAGTTGTGTGGTGTACAGTATCATTTTGACTAAAACCTCAGAATATGCTTCAAAATGACAGCATAAGTTCTTTGATCCTGGATTGCTTCTTTAAATAGAAAAGATGACAGGAGCCTAAATACTCGTTCTTGACTATTGACCTGTTGGAATATATTTGTTCAGTAGTTAAATCTTTTTTGGAAATCACTGCTTAAAATGTTTAGTTCCTTAACATGACCATAGCCTCATACTTTGAAAACAGACATTTTCTAAATACGGCTTTATACAATGAAACACAAAACATTTCCACTTTGACACTGAGCTACAAAACATTTTTTCATGGGTACTGTGTAAACTAGACCAGAGCTCTTAAACTTGCATAATAAACCAACACGGTGGAAGTGATTTCACTGGAGAGGTGTCTGATTCCAAAATTATTAGTATTTAGGGGAATTCCCTGATGGTCCAGTTGCTAAGACTCTGTGTTTCCACTGCAGGGGGCATGGGTTCAATCCCTGGTTGGGGGAATAAATCCTGCACGCCACGTGGCATGGCCAAAAAAATAAAAAATAAGTTAAGAAAAAGAAAACAAAATTATTAGTGTTTATGAAGAAAACTGTTTGTCTATCTGCCCAGAGGAAGTAATAACTTATTCTAGAAGGGTAAAAAATTGCTGATTCGTAATTTTGCTTTAACGTGTCTTGTGATAAGTTGAAAAATTTGCATTAAGGTGAATAACATGCAATTCTTAATTATAGGTCTGCAGAAGAACAGAATACAAGGCACATCTCATGATGTTCAAAGATGGATTACTGCTAATCACCTCTAAAGCCAGTCAGTATGTTAATGGGTTAGGACATTTCATGTTATTCTGCCCCCTCTGCATCCCTCCCCTACTTTATTCTCATTTAGTCCTTTTTCTTTTCTTCCCTCCAGTTTCAATTCCAGGAATCATAATTTTTGAGACTATTATGAAGACACTGCCAATTTTTCACATAGTATGACTATCTGAGTTATAGTACGTTTTGTTTCATTTATATCTGAATGTCTTATAAGATTAAAGTTTGTTCTTAGAATTTTTGATTGTGCCGCATCTCCTTCAGTTTACTGACCTTAAATTAATGATTCACTTTGCTTGCATCTTTGATCAAAAATATAATTGCTTTTGCCAATAACTTTGCCAGTCTATCGCTTTCCCCTCCTGGACTATGTCTGCATTTCATTTGTTCTGGTTACATACTGCCCTTTAAAATTGCAGAACTGTTTTCATTTCCCCCTTGATATTTAGTCTCTCACCCTTTCTTTCCTTCTAAGGATTAAATTTAAACATTTACTCTTAAGTTTCAAATTTCTCTTATTTCAGATTAAGTCTATGTTAACTGCTATTCCTCCAGCTTTGTGTTTTAAAAATCAACTTGCTCATAGGAATTAGTCTGTCTTTGGAAGAATTGGTTGGATTTGTTGTGGAGGAGAACACTAGACTGAGCATGAAAAACAGAGAAAGAAACATGCTTTTGGCCATGTTCTTTCACTAACTAGATTAGTGACATGGGCCATATGACATAATCTCGTTTAGACCTCAGGATCTCATTGATGAAGTTGGGGCAGATGATTTTTAACTGATCAGAGATTATCTGCTCCACTTTTAACATTCCATGCTTCCAGTTTTCTTTTATTTTTCTGGAACATGAGAATAAAGGATGGTCACATGCATATTGCAACTGCTATCTCGACGGCTTTCTCAAGCAAATAAATAAATACATGGCCATTAGCTTATAATCTTTATTTTAACCTTTCATATTGATATAAATGTGATGGAGTTTACTGGACACAAAACTGTTAAAACAGTAAATCAGTATTTATAGCTCTGTAAATGTGAATAATTGAAGCTTTTAAATGTTAATCCATTTTTAAGCACCTGCTGATGAGTTAGACAATGACAAAAACGTAAAAGGCCAAAGAACAGAAAATCAACCCACCCACCCACCAAGCAAGAATTCCTCAGTGTCAGCAGCAGGCACAAGAATTCTTTAGCAGGCCTTTCAAAAGGTGTCACCTCTTGCACTGTGAAGTACACAGATGCCTGAGGCAAACGTGGATGCTGTTGGCAGTACTGAGTTAAAGTCCCATACCTTGCAGCCTTCACACGTGATGACTCCGTAGTGGATCCCAGAGGATTTATCGCCACAAATTTTGCATGGTATCACTTCAATTTGTGCTGAAAGGGGAAAACAGACATTTTTGAGCTTACGGAGTTGTTTTCTTTTCGCCCTCCGATCTCCCTTCCCACCTCTCCCCGCCATGGCTCAGTGTTTGAAGACACTAGGATGGGGGTGGGGCTGTGAGATCACCCACTTCTATTTGAACGGCCCCCAGCTGCTTCTTCTAAGTAAAGGGCATCCATTTACCATTGTTTGTTTTATTTTCCTCAAACTAAAAAATATAACCAGGGACCAGAAGCTTTCTAAACTTTGGCTTTCACTGTTTTCTCCTTTTTTTGAACTTGACCTTCATGTAGTGTGACTTAAAAATCCCTTGAACCTGTGGCTTTGGTTTTCTTATTTTGCACTTCAAACATTAAGTCACTGAGAATGATCACATTGCCTTATTTCAATATTATTTTACATAAGTAAATAAGGGAAACTGGAAGGGGTGGAGGTGACTTTATACATTAAGTGGTTGGATGATTACTTGTGAAAATGGCAATGATGAATCAGTTCAATATTTATTAAGCATCTATATATCCACTAAAATAATAAAGGTTGTTGACACAAGATAAGATATACTAATGACACTAATAATTTAATAAAACTAAATGAATACATGGCGATATCAGGGGAAAAATAATAAAGCATATGGGTACTATTACTTCAATAGGAACTGAAATAACTTCATTGGAGATGAAGACATTCTGATTTTGAATATTGTGTAGGAAGTACAAGGCAAAAGGCATTTCTGCAAGCAGAATGGAATGAAGGAGGCCCCGGATGATTGTGGCTTGTGATCGCTGAGACAAGCAACTTGGTTCTAATGGAAACTTGGGCCATGTGGTTGGATAGAGGGAATGATGTCAGATTATCAAGATCTTGGGAGTTAGGCAGAGGAATTTTCACCTGACATCACTGGCCATAAGGAATCAAAGAAGTGAATGAAGAATTGATGAAAGTGATGGTTTGGGTAATTTAGAAAGGTGAGTTTGGCAGGTTAACCAGACACAAATGGAAACTAACTAAAAGACTATTCCTAACCTGGGTGTTAGGAGCTGAAGGTGTGAGTTACATCGGTGGCAGGATAAATGGAGAGGAAGAAGCAAACAGAAAGACAGCTCAATGGAAGAGGTGAGAAGATAAAAGAAAGAAAGGATACAGAGGTGGAAATTGATGAAGAATCAAAGGTGACTTCTAGCTTCCCAGCCTTGGGTGTAAGATTAAATAGTAGGTTTGACATACATGGTTGGTTGGTAAGCTAACTCCTTTGTGGAATATGGTGAGGCACAGGATTTCCATTTTGCACGTGTGCAATTTGGTGTCATGTCTTGTAGACACCCGTGTATAGAATCTCTTGGAAAGATGATTTTAAGCCATCAGCTTTGAGGTTATGGATGAATCCATGATATAAACTTTATTTAGAATGTAGTAATTCCTACGTCACTGATAGTATTCTCAGTGTTGTTAAAATTATACACAGTAGGAAGATCTGCTATTCCTTCTCCCAATTTAAAATAATTATGCAAAATATGCTTCAAAATGCTTTATACATCAATCTGCCACTTGGATGCTTTTCTACAGTTTCTCACCCTTGAATATACAAAACAAATAAATGCAAGACATAACCCTCTTTTTATTGTTTTCATTAAAAAACTAATACTTAGCTTTAGGGGAGCACATTAAATTTTGTTTAAATTAAATATTTCGCAGTAAGTTCAAATCATCTTTATAAGCAAAAAATTCAGTTATGTCCCTATTTTTCATATGAGAAAACTGAGGATACAGGTGGTTAATGACGCCTTTGAGGTGACTCGGGAAATGATGATGGGCAATTAGCTGATTTTCCTGAGCTTTCATTCAGTAACCGTTTCTCTGCTTCTCACAAAGATAAAATACAAATACAATTTTGAATTCCTATATTATTCCAATAGCACCAGTTAAAGAGATAATGATAAAAATATCAGGAGAAGAGACAAATTCAACTAAAATACTTATTAGAATAAGTGTTTCTATTTGCTTCTGATTTTATGTATGAACTAGGATTTGTCTTCAAAATTGTGGGATATGAAAAAAATGTGAGATTTGATGTCACTCTATTCTGTTCTGTCACCCTGGATTCCAGTACCTGATCTGTTAATGATTGGGCCTATGACCAAGAAAAAGATCTCTGATCTTGTTTTCTGGTTTGTAAAGCTTAGCTGACAAACTTCATAGAGGTGTGAGGATTAAATGAGATATTTTATGTGGAAGTACCCTGAAAAGAGTAAAGAGCTACAAAATGTCAATCTTCATCATCACCATCAAAAACATCATTATTTCTGATGTTTTTGGACAAAAAATATGACAAGCCACATTATTATTCCTTTATTAAAAAATCTAATCATTAAAAAACCCAAACAAATGACACTATAAGCTTTTTGTACCAGGTTTTGTCTTTTTTTTTTTTTCCAGTGTAACCTTTCCAACTGTGGATTTTTTACAATGATTGCAAAATTGACTAAAAATCCCAGGTATCCATTGTACAGTTGTTAGGTTTATATGATATTAAGTCAGAGGTGCTCTTTGCATAAATTACTCCCCAGGGAGTAACTTACACATGGGGAGAATCTGCTTCAATAAGTTCTTAATTATAAAATGATCTAAGTCTAAAGGAAATGAAAATAGAGGTAATTTGCCCCCTGGGGTGTGAGAAGATGTTCTGGAAAGCCACAAAGGTTATCTTACACAACTTCGGAAATACAAATGGGATAAGGAATGATTCGATAGAGCATCTGCATATTTATACATATTTATAATTCTAGCTCAACATGTAATCCTGAAGAACCATAAACATTTTAACGGTATCTTTAAAGAGAAAGAAGTCACTTAAAAGTGTGTATGTGTAAGCCTGTTGTGTGGGAAGGGGTTATCAGTTTGGAAAATCTATGACCATTTTTACCTACTATGGCAGAATAGATCATCTGAGGTTTATTATAGGTGAATATAAATTTAAATAATTTAAAGTACGAATCCTTTTCCTTTTCTCTCGTTTAAAATAAACTGCTTCTGAGCTACAGATTCACAGTTCACACTATGTATTTTATAAAGCACATCTTCAAGGCAGGGTATTTCAGACACTAATTACGACAACACATCACATTATTGCTCCAATGTTTGCCATTTCTAAATGTCTTGCCATTACACCAGTCATTGTTTCCTGTGCGATTGTCTTTCGGTGACTGCAGATCTAGAGACAAGCTATTTATCGTGGCTTCAAACTGAACGTCTAGGGAGGATTTGGTGGCTTGGACCTCACCAGCTGTGACAATGAAGGTGCTAGAGGCTGAGGAGGGAGTTCAACTTCCATACTTTTGCTGGACTCATAGATTAATTCAACAATAGCCTCTGTGAGACGAATTTAAACGGGCTGCAGTGCCCTGAGAGATGGCTTGAGATGTGCTCATTTATCAGGTTTTCAATTTCTTATATCGTCCTTTCTCTTACATTTTTCTATTGGTAAGCCTTTGTGGAGACTGTAGTTAATTTTTATTTACCAATTAAATTTTTTTGTTTATAAAAGCAATCATATATTGTTTATTTGGAAATGATATTCTTATAGCATCAAAGAGTGTCAGGGAAGATTTAAAATAATTTGATGTTTTACTTCATATTAGAATAATTCATGAAGCACAACTAACTTAATATCCCCTGATTTGGCAGGCAGGTCCTATTCAACGATTGCAGGGTAGTAATCCAAATTTGTCTCCCTCTTTGAAGACGGCAGTTCTCACCCTGGAGTACTCCTGAAGGCCCTTCCTTGCTGAGGGGCCCTTAACACAGCATCACACAAAGCCACCATGCTTTTCATTCTCCCTGCTTCTCAAAATATACATATCTTTAGTTCTACTCCTTCAGAAGCCCCAGCTGTGACACCAGGTATCAAGGTTAAATAAACTAATCCGGGCTAATGCGTTAACTAGAAAATGAATCACTTTGATTCATCAAAATACCTTAACTGTTAAAAGCATCCGTAAGGAATGGTAGTAATAATGGACCTTTTACGTACTTTCTGGTTGGTGGAAACATTTTTGACTGTGTGAGCTCCTGTGGCTCTCCTTTCTTACCATTCCAACTCTTATACCTCAGCCCGGCCATTTTTATATTCTGGCCATTTTAAATCCATTGAGGACAGAGTCCAGGTCATACTTCTTTTAAAATATTTTCTATGGAGCCTGAAAGAGAATTCTTATAACTCCTTAAAGCAATAGTCCTAATTTTCTTTCCTTCAGTAAAACCAAAAGATTTGACACTCCCTTTTATGAAAGAGGCTTTAAGTAATGCTGATTTTCCATATTTGGGGTGAGGAGAAGAAATCAAAATCTCAAGGCTGGAGTGGATATGTATTTTGAAAAAGGCCCCCTGGTGATCCTGATATGATAAAAGGCTCGCATTGAGAATTAAATGAATCAGATTATTAACAAGGAATTCTCTGTAGCACGTAAGCCACCCGCAAAGGAAATAAGATCCTGGGATAAGGCCAGAATCTGAAAATACTAAGGAGTGACCAGTAGTTCTCTCTCTGTTTCCTGGCTTTTGTTTGGGGGCTATACTTGCAGCACCTTTTGTTTTCTTAAGGGAAATATGAAGCATCTACCCATAACCAGGATAACTCCCATTCCTGGACACTGGGTTTGCCTGCCAGTTCCTCCTTCCCAGAATTTTACAGTTATGCTAAAAGTGGGCAGTGCGGGAAGAACTCTTAATGTCTGAGTGAAGCACAATTTGCATATGTAAAAGTTTCCAATACAGATGACTATTTTGGTTAAAAATCTCTTTGCAGATGGTCTCAGTAGCCCAAGTTGTATCTCCTACTTAGATTGTATCTCATGTATCATTTGTGGCAAATCTGAATTAAAATCCCTGTTTGTATTCTTTTCCTCTCTCATTGGCAGATTAAGTATCTACCTCTATTAGGTACAAAACTTTACGATATCACATAGCAACAGCCCCAAAAGATGAAGCAGGTATTCCTGAGATCTGGTTCCACTGTAACTTTGATTTATCAGAAAATAGCTCCAAGATTGGGGTGGGATGAAAGTGTGGAAAAATGAGACCCTCAGGAAAAAAGTAAAAGTCTTTGAGCCTTTGCCCTTGTACCATGTTATGCGGTTAATTTGAAAAGATTCCAGATATTGGATCAGGTTTGTGTTCTCGTTTATCTCATCAGGGCACAGAGTATCTTAATCCCAGCATCCTGCTTAAATACCAAATATAGTGCATGAAATTCAGTGTACTCTAATTCCTACTGGAATGCCCTCACATCTATCAGTATTTGGGGTCACTCTTTCTTCTCAAGCTCTTCTCTGTAGTATTCAGGGTGGTGGTCTGTGTGAACTTTCTGTTCTATTCAGTTGATAGACAGCTTCTGAATGATCTAAAGATACCACTTATTTTTATATCACTATAATTCCCTACACTGTATATCACTGGAAACTACAGTAAGAAAAAAAAAATTACTATCATAAGATAATGGCAAAAAATGATTTTTTCCAAAGGCATAATTGGTAGGATTATCATGAAGGGAGTTGATTTATCTTTTGCATATTAGCATTTACCCCTAAAGAGTTGCTTGCTTACTCTGACTCCCCAGAAGAGTGAAACAACAGAGAATGAGACCAACGAAGACCAACAGAGAACAAGGACAGAAATTAGTATTATCATTAGTAGCATTACTGATGATAAGTTAAATATCCCCCTTGGAAGCAAAGCAAATCACTTTTGTAAGTCGTGGTGGTTTTAAACTCATAATTTTTGAATTAATTCCCATTAAGTACATCTTGTCCTGTCAAAGTGTTAATTATAATGAGATAATGTGTGTGTAGGACCTGACATCATTCAGGTTGAAAGCAGTTAATGTCTCCCATGACCACTCACAGTGTGGTCTGTAGACCAGTTGCATCGGCAGGACCTGTGAGCATGTTAGAAATGCAGACTATCAAGACTTGCCCAAGCCAACTGCATCAGAATTTGCTTTGAAACAAGCTCCCAGGGCAGTATTCAAATTTGATAAGAAATGTTCTATGATGTCCAGGTAATTACAGTTTTAGCTACTATGAGAATTGATGGAATTTTTAATTTCGCTGGCATTACGGGAAATAAAAAACTTTACAGGATTCTGGAAAAGCAGATTCTGCTATTGTCTTTTAGGCATTTCTCTTTTGTTCAAAAGGCAGTAAGACAATTGAAGGGTTAGTTAAAAAAAAAAACTCTGGTCATTAATTGCCAAGGCAGAAGAAAGAGAAGCCAGGGTATTCCCAGAAACATCTTGCGTTACTGTAATGAACATCCAGTGTACCGGTTTCCTTTGCAGATTTAATGGCTGTCAGCTGTGCCTACATCTTCTTCATGTTACAACACTGCATGGCAGTGTGTCCCCCCTCTTCTGTGGACTCCCTCTTGGGGTTCTGGATGCTAGCTCACTCTCTGGATCCTCAGTGTGAAAAAGCCTCTCTTGAGAAGATTAAAAAACAGTTTTTCTATTTTAGAAATGGAATTGCACCAAGTTTTCTTCTTTTGTTAAATCTAAGAAGGTCAAACAGTGTTTGAAACAGAAATGAACTCATTTCAGCTAGCCATGGTAATTCTGGAAATGAAACATTTGGAATGCTGCCCCGTCTCACGGAAGCCGATTAGTTAACATAGAGTTCAATAGTCATGATGGATACTCATCACATTCCTCTCCTCTATCATAGTGCTGTCTTGAGATCTGCTACTCAAAGTGTGGTCCCTGACCATCACACTGACATGGCTTCGGTGCTTGATAGAAATGTGGGCACTTAGGTCCTACCCTAGACCAACATAATCAGAATCTGTACTGTAAGAGAACCTCTGTGATGCAGAGTAAAATTTGAGAAGTTCTGGAAGAGAGAAAGGAAAGACCTTCTACAATTTAACTCTCAGGGTATCTGCCCTCAAGCTCCAACTCTCTGTGAAGACAACTTTATATAAGAAAAAAAGACATGCATCCTCTTTGATAGCTAATTCTTCCAGTTATAAAAAGAAGAAAACAGCAGTTGTTGTGCTGCAGTGAAAAAACTTGTCTCTCTTTAGTTCCTTAATTTGTTTCTGAACCCCTTTCTCTAGTCTCCATTTAGCTGAAAACTTCAATAGGAAATTCAAGTTTATGCAGCACCACCTTCACTGAAGGAGGGCAGGGATGGAGAAACTCCACACATCAGGTCACACAGATGATTCAGAGTGAACAGGCAGAGTTAATTCTCTGGAGAAAAAATCAAAAGAGCAAAAAAGCCTCTTTTTAGAAGATGAAAAAATACAGCTTTTCTATGTTAAAAATCTAATTGCATTAAGAGAATGAAGAGACAAGTCACAGACTGAGAGAAAATATTGTAAAACACATATCTGATAAAGGACTTCTATGCAAAATATTCAAAGAGCTCTTAGACTTCAAAAACTGGGCAAAAGATCAAAACTGACACCTCACCAAAGAAGATATATGGACAGAAAATAAGTATATGAAAAGATGCTCAATGTCATATTATATTAGGGAATTACAAATTAAAACAACACACTTGTTAGAATGACTGAAATCTAAAAAAAACTGACAATACCAAATGCTGGCGAGGATGCAGAACAAAGGGAATTCGTTGCTGGTGGGAATGCAAAATAGTACAGCCCCTTTGGAAGACAGTTTAGCAGTTTCTTACACAGCCACATGGTGTTACCATATGACTCGGCAATTGTGCTGCTACGTATTTACCAAGTGAGCTGAAAACTTATGTCTACACAAAAACCTGCAAATGGATGTTTATGGCAAGTTTATTCATAATCACCCCAAACTGGAAACAAACAAGACATCCTTCAATAAGTGAGTGGCTAAACCCACTATGGCACATCCAGACAATGGGATATTATTCAGTGCTGAAAAGAAATGGGCTATCAAGCCATGACAAGATATGGAGGAACCTTATATATATATGTTGCTAAGTGAAAGAAGACAGTCTGAACAGTCTACACACGGTATGATTCCAACTATAGCACAGTCTGGAAACGGCAAAACTCTGGAGTCAGTAAAAACAAAAAAAACAAAAAAAACAGTGGTTGTCCCAGGTTTGGGGGATAAATAGGTGAAACACAGAGAATTGTTAGGGTAGTGAAACTGTGCTGTATGATACTGTAATGATGGATACATGTCTATGCATTTGTCGAAACTCATAGAAATTCACAGAGCAGTACCACACAAAGAGTGAACCTTAATGTAAACTATGGACTGTAGTAAATAATAATGTGTCAGTATTGGTTCATTAATATATCACACTAATGCAAGCTATTAATAATAGAGGAAATTGTAGGTGAGAGGGTGGGTGGATATACGGAACTCTGCTCACTTATTCTGTAAATCTAACACTGTACTAAAAATTCTATTAACTATTAGAAATAATTGAATTACTCAAAGTGCTTCTTTTGATGGAGGTAGTGAAAATCCTCTGAGACAGCCCCAGCAAAGGCAATTGAGCAAGCATTTGTTTCTTTTAGGCCACAGATATATGCAAAACCAAGTTTCTGTCTCCAAAGTGAATACAATGATTGTACAACCCCACACAGGTCTACACAACGTCAACACAGGGCAGACTGAGATGAATGCTAAACTAAACCTGGAAGAAGTACATTGATTTCAACTAGGGAAAGCTGGCAAGATTTGATGGACGAGGTGGCTTTTGAGCTGGGTCGTAGAAAGTAAACAGGGTAGTTAATGGGGTTAAATGAAAAATAAATAGCAGAATTCTTTTAGAGTTATCAAACAATCATGCTTTTATCTGTAGTCACATATATCATATTGAACCATATGAATTTGCCACTCTTTTGTGCAAGGAGATAGTCAACGTTGGTGATTTCATGTGGTTCAACCCAGTTTCACTGTTCACTGTGCTCTAAGAAGTGGTTCCTATGTTACATTCTTTTCAAGGATACTTGAAAAGGCCAATTAACAGGGACATGGCTGAGAAATATAAAAATAAAGCCACTAAATTATATATTTGAAGGTAAACAATTCAAAGGTTGAAACAGGAAGACTAATTAACACTCCCCCGTCCCCCATACACACCAAGAAAACCCTAAGCAACTGAAGTGTGGGGTGGAAAGGACACAGTACTATTTCTCACTCTTTCCATTGATAGATGTGGTAGAGACCATTCCTGAAGTTCTCAGAAGTTTTTCAGAGAACTTGAAACTAAGAAAAAAAAAAAAAAGTCTCTTCCTGCTTAGTGGTAAAGAAAGACCAAATCTCTTGAAGTGTGTTAAAAAAGAGACAAACCAAGACTACAGGGGCAAAGGTGAGGACATAGTCTAAAATACAGTGATCAGAATCCAATTTCAATGCCTTCGTTCTTGAAAAGAGAAACCTTGTGAAATAAACGTGGCATCTCATCTTTCCATGAGATACTTGGTGGATTCTTGTCCCACGTGAGGACAACGTCCATATAAGATCAGAATGTTGGCACCATATTAACATTTTTCTTCCTAATGTAATAAGAGCTTGATTTAACTGGCTCATAATGTCCTACAGTCTGCTTGGATGGTCAAAAACTGAACAGTATTATAATTTATCCCTCTTACATATTTACAAACACTTATGTTTTTTTTTTTAAACATGCCCTTAGCCATGGATGCAGCAAATAACTACATAAACAAACTTTAGAACATAGGTGAGATATTTACACCAGTTTTGTGTGTGTCAGAGAGAGAGAGAGAGAGAGAGAGAGAGAATGAAATGGAAAAAGAACAGTCACTACCATTAGCCCCAAAGACTTTCTTTGCCATCAGAGGGTTGACGTAGGGAAAAATTCATTTGAATGGGCACTCCAACATGACATGAGGGATCTTTCACTTATGGGAGAACACCTGGATACCAGTGATCATTCTATAAGAACTCAGATTTTAGGAACTCATTTTTTGGATTAACTGCAAGAAATTTGATTTTGTTTTTAACATAGACAATGCTACAATAGAAAAATATATTGTAAGTTTCTGCATTGAGAATTACATTTCTATATCATTTATGTTCTAGCAAACTTGCAACTCAGTCTCCATTGTTTCTGAATTGAATTTTGAAAAGAAATTATAGAATTGAAAAAACAATCGTAATTTTTATTTCATCTCTAGAGACAAGAACAAGTTCAGAGGTTGGAGAAAGACACATTTGGGTTTAGTTCATCCTTATATAGACAGCCTTTTTCAAAAAAGGAGACACTTAGAATTTAAACGAATGTATTCTCACCTGTATGCAGCACCAGAAATTATTTTAGGGGTAAAATGATAACTTGGGATGTCACTCCAGTAAGCCCCTTCTTATAATTTCACCCTATTCCAAACATCACACAGGCCCTATATCAAGGTAGGCAAAGGCTTAGCCACTCAACAAATATAGAATTAGGAGTGCCTAGCTCCCTTGAAGACTAAAGTGCCTTTCTGCTGATACTGCACACTTTCCCTAAAGAGATTACCAGCATAATCCTAAATATTATAGGACCCAAGCTATCTTATTTTTGAGCTCATCAGATCCATCATGCTGCACGTAATCCCTAACAGCTTTATTCAGTGTTTACGTAAGCTGGTGAGGGAGTTCTGTGAACAACGATGACCAAGTACTAAGAACAGATACCCTGATTTTCAAATTCATTTTCACAAGTTTCGTCTGAACTGTTTTTCTACAAGCAGCAAATTCATAATCATTGCTTGATAGTTTATAACAACATTTGCATGGAGATGTTTATGGCTGCTCCATTCGTTAGCTGTGTTTCTTATACATTAATTTCTACCAAAGGCATTTTGATGCTACCAGGTGGTCTAAATTGGTAGGAAAAAGTGGAGCTTTTCTGAGTATTTTCTTTAGAGGCTTGAATTACTTCAAAGCAGCAGAAATATTTATTTTGGGGGAAATAATAGAGGAAAAAGACTGGTGAAAACCAGTTGCTAAGCACAACACTAAAATTTCTACCGTAGTAACTTGAAAAAAAGCTGCAGCTTTAATCTGGAATATTCCTTTTAATTCCACTAAAATTTAAGAGGAAAGTAAAATATCTGGTTGTCTTTAAAATGTAAAGGCACATTTGTTCATACAGTTCATTTAAAAAATGAGGTGTGTGTGTGTGTATGCGCACACACACGTATAAGCTCCTAAAATTAAAGTGTTCTATGTAACTTTACAATAGAAGACAAATTCATGTTTGTTTGTTTTTTTTAACACCAAATCAAGGGAGAAAGGGACATTTAAGTTTACCTGTCAGCCTGTGCTAATTGTAATTCAGACCCAAAGAGGATTAAGTACATAGACATTAATACGTCCAGTGTTATTAATTTCTAAACAACAATACAACAATATCCTGAGTAAGTCTGTCAATAGGAAGGATAAATCGTTGTTTAAAGATTCCATTGATGTCAGAACTGCAATCTGCTGGTAATGGCTTATTTCATGAATAAAGTCTTTAAATATATATATTCTGGAATCAGTGAATAATTGCCTTGAAACAATAGCTATTCTTTTCTAAAAATACAGGCACTAGGAAGCTCTAGCATTGTGGAAAAATGTACTTCTGAGTTAATATAATATTTTAGGAGTTTTAATTTGCTTAGTAACTTTTTTTGAACAATTTTTAGGCTTATATGATTTGAAACGAACAATTATATCAATTTACATGTTAATATTTCCAACTGTTGTTCTAGTACTAACAAAAAAAATCATGCACCACCTTGACCTGAAATATTTTTAAAGTGAATGCTCAAAAATCTCTCTATGCTATGAGATAATGTGTGTTTAGGGAACTATGTACTACTTTACTTACAAAAAATTTAGAAGAAAAACCCAAACATAATTCACCTGTTAATAATCATTCAACCAAATAGAATTTCTTTTGAAAACAGATTTCTTACATATGAGAAAGTACCTGCCATAATATATTGATAAACCAATTTAAAAAAAAAATTAAAAAAATTAGAAAAGTAAAATGATCTTAACAATAGTAATGACAATGGCTAAAATCAAAGCGACAAAATTGTGACATGGATGTTCACACTGTTAACCTCATGTTAGTGTAATGGGCAGATGACCACATGAATTCAGTCTCAAAACGTATGTGTTTGATAATTTGCTCTAGGATATAATAATATTTATATATAAATATGTTCTCCAGTGTAAAATAAAGCCTGAGTGACTTATTTATTACATACATGCTCAAGTCAGAAAATATTTTATTGTTCCCCCACTTAGCCATCACTTTATTTTGCCGAGAGCTTATAAACGCTTACTGTCTTGCCTGAAGGATAGTTCGTACAGCTAAGTGTCAGAAGAAAGAAGAAAATGCAAAACTCACCAGTGGCCTCAGCTTTGGTTTTGAGCTCATCCTCACACATTTTCACGTAGCAATTAAAAGTCTAATCGAAAAATATTGCACTTTTCATTAGAGGTCTAACGCGACTGTCCCTATGTTACCCTACAATGAGAATCCCAACAGACTGCATTAATGAGATTAAATGAAAGAGGAGTTAAAGGCATCACCTGTTCTGTTTCATTAAGTGAGGGTGAAGGAGTGCCCAGGCGAGGAAGGCAGGAGGGAGAACACTGGTTTTTCTTTCTTTTCTTTCTTTTTTTTTTTGCGGTACGCGGGCCTCTCACTGTTGTGGCCTCTCGCGTTGCGGAGCACAGGCTCCAGACGCGCAGGCTCAGCGGCCATGGCTCACGGGTCCAGCCGCTCCGCGGCATGTGGGATCTTCCCGGACCGGGGCACGAACCCGTGTCCCCTGCATCGGCAGGCGGACTCTCAACCACTGCGCCACCAGGGAAGCCCTGGTTTTTCTTTTTGATACAAAGGAATGCAGCACTTGCTAGATCACAATCAGCAGTTTTAAAACGTCATTTTCTCCCACGAGAAGTGTATAGATACCTACAATTTCTGCACTTCACTTCTCCTTTGTTTTCATCCCTTTGGAAACAGATCCAATAGGCATATGCCACATAACTGAAGTTATTTCTGATTATCAAAGTATAACATAAATTTCCGTCATATTAACTTGCTCCAATTGTTTTGGACCCTCCAGTTGTTTGGGAGGGAGGATGGCATAAAGGTATTCCATATTTCTGTTTTCCCAAATATTGCATTGTAGTTGTCTATGCCCATGAGTATTTTACAGGCAGAGAAAATATGCACCCCTTACAGCAGAGGTGGCAACAAAGCCTGGGAACCAGTTTGGGGACTTCATTCTCCCAGCATGCCTCAGTACTCCCACTTGTAAAATAAGAACGATGAAGACACAGACAGAATTTCTTTGTATTTTTTTAACTTTTCTTTTTGGCTGCGCATGGGCTTTCTCTAGTTGTGGCGAGCGGGCCCTAGGTGCACAGGCTTCAGTAGCTGCAGCATGCAGGCTCAGTAGTTGCGGCACGCAGGACCTAGAGTGCGTGGGCTTCCATAGTTGTGGTGCATGGGCTCAGTAGTTGTGGCTTGCGGGCTCTAGAGCACAGGCTCAGTAGTTGTAGCGCACGGGCTTAGTTGCTCCACGGCATGTGGGATCTTCCCGTACCAGGGATCGAACCCGTGTCCCCTGCATTGGCAGGAGGATTCTTAATGACTGCGCCACCAGGGAAGTCCCCAGACAGAATTTCTGATCTTCAAGCCTTGTCACAAGGAAGGATAAATATATGAGTTTGTAAAAATTGCTTTGACTTCCACAGAAAAGTGCACGATCTTTACTTGAGAGCAATATGCTCACATGAGTGTCAGCTTTATGTAACTTCCACTTAGAGTTAGTAAATTGTTTCAGTGATGAATCTCAAACCTTTCTCTTCACCCCTCACCTCCCCCTACCACTTTCGACAGCTCTCATTTTTTTTCCCTAATCACTTGTCACAAATGGTTTCTTGATCTCCTTCCCTTCTGTTCCTCTTTTCATTTAAGTATCTTGGCTTTTTCCTGGCCCACACTGTATGGGAAGAAAGGCAAGGGGTGGAGAGGTGCTTAGAGGAGGCTGGGTAAACCCCTTAAATATTATTGTCAGTATAGTAGAGCTGAGCCCAGTGGTTCCCAGCTCTGGAGGCCCACTGGAATGATCTGGAGAATTAAAAAATATCGAGACCTAGGGATTTCTCTCTTACTTCCCGTTGATTTGTTTAGAGCAGGGCCAAGGCATGTGGAGTTTTTAAACGTTGCCAACATGATTCCAATGGGCAGCTGGGACCGAAGACCCCTGAAATGTTTCTCAGAATCACCAGAGCCATAGATTCCTGACCCCCACCAACTACTGAGTCAGAATCTTCTGAGGAGAGCTTGAAGTGAGAAGCGAGAGTAATAAGCACTCAGGTATTTGCTATAATTAGATAAATCTGGCAAAAACTCAAGGACAGAAGCTTGGAGTTTGAATTAGATTTGAATTAGAACACCTGGTTTGGGATTCTTGGGTAAGTTACTAAACTTTTTCTGTGCCTCAGGTTACATATCTCTAACATAAGATCATAACATCTGCCCACTTGAGTTGTATGAGGAGGAAATGTGAAAGCCCTTAGCACCGTGTCTGGTACATATTGGAAATTCAGCAAATATACTTGAAAATGAATCTTCTTGTCTTTGCTTATCTCCGAGACATGCATTTTGGCTGTTGACTCTGGTTATTATTTGTTCATTTAGCCAATACATATTAATTAATAATTAATATTATTTGTACTAGACACTGGGAAACAAATAAGATGGAGTTTGCACTCCAGTGTGTATTTAAAACCTATGAATTTAGGGTCTTCCCTGGCAGTCCAGTGGTTAAGACTCCACGCTCCCAGTGCAGCAGGCACGGGTTTGATCCCTGGTGGGAAACTAAGATCCCACATGCCACATGGTGTGGCCAAAAAAAAAAAAAAAGAGAAAGGAAAGAACAACAACAAAAAACAACCTTGGATTTAATCCTATTTAAATTCTTCCATTATAATTGTAATTTTCTATATAATAGCAGGAATAATACTTTTAGAAGACCTGTTGGTAATGAGGATAGGTAAGAAAGCTATTTAAAACCATTTTTTTTTAAGTCAGAAAGTAAACAGACTTGGGGGATACCAAATGTTTCATGTGTTACCATTTGAATGGGAAGGCTGAATTGTTCTCTGTGAACTACTTAAAGGTTAGTAAACGCTACCTTGCGTGGAACGAAATTTATAGGCACAATTCGTATGATGCTGGAAGCCAAATCCTGGGTTAGAAACTTATACCTCCTCATGCCTCCTGAGCCTTGAAAAAAAATCCAGCTCCTGCTCTGGAGAGCCAGGAAATTGGTACCAAAGAACGCTGAAACAGACTCAATGGCACCTTGATGCACAGAGCATGCCCATGTCCCACAAACAAAGGGCAGGATTGGAGATAGAAGCATGTGCACGAGGGGGGAATCCAGCCTGAATACGGGGTGTATGGTCAGGAAGGAAAGGAAGAAATGGTTGGAATTTACCTAGAGTTATAGTGTTATCACAACGCTCTCCTTATCAAAAACTTTCCAGCCCTCCAGGGTCCACAAGACAAACCCATTCTCCTCTTTGGTCTGGCTTTTTGCAGCCTGGGTCAGCCCTGTCTTCAGGTACTTACCCTATGATCCAGGGCCAAATCCATCCATCTACCTTGAAAGTCGGCCCCAAATTCCTCACTTCTCTGCCTTTTCCATGACGCTCCTCTCTCCTCCTCGACCCTGCTGAGGGCCTCTCTCCACTGTGCTCCAACTACCCACATCTGACCTATTCTTGAAGACCCAGCTCAACGCCCATCACCTCTGCAAAGCATCCCCTGCCCACTCCAATCATGGTGATTACCCAAGTAATCTCTAGTGTCTCTGCCACTCATTTGGTCCTGGTGTTCTTCATTAATCCTGTTTATATGTTCACCTTTCACCTTGACTGTAAGCTCCTTAGGGATAAAACCCTCTCTTTGTGTTTCTCTCAACGTCTCGTAGAGATTCAATAAAATGTATGGAGTCGGTTAGTGGGTGAGTGTATTGCTGCTGACTGACTGTGGCACTGGGGGACCAGATATAATTCTCACCGCCTACTCCCACCATTGCCTTTAACTCATGTTTCACTTTGATAGCTCATCTTTGGGGCATGTTGACTTATTTGCTTGCTGCTACTTAGCAGAGATGAGAGCAGGTTAAGAAAAAAATCTCTTACCTCTTTTTGCCCTTTATTTAATCATAATTGGTTCTTAGTGTAGGAACAAGGAGGTTGGACCAAAAAACTTCTCTTGATTTCCTGTTCTCCTCTAATCTGCTACCTTTCCCTTCGTCCCCTATGTCAGGCATTTAATTGCCACTTTGGAGTTTTCTCCCATTGGTTTAGGTCCCTTCTTTGTCCTGTTTGGATTTCTTTTTCTCTGGTTAGGAGTATTATCACTGGAGGCAAGAGGGTGTTGATCTCTCCCCCTGGATGGCTCTCCCTTCACCCCACTCCACTGTAGGCAGCAACTATTATACACTTGTCATGCCAGTGTGGTACTTAGACTGTCCCTGGTATGAAAAGACATTAAGCTAGTGGGACAGAAAAGTACTTTAAAAAAAAAATCCCCTAAGATTCAGGGGAAAAATGAGAGATGAAGCTTCTTAAACAAAAGATGTGTCATAAAAGAGAAAGAGCTTGATTTTATAAAATACTGTCCCTCTTTAGCACTGGGGTTCTCAAATTATAGTTCCCCAGAACATCAGGATTAACAGCATCACCTGGGAACTTGTTAGAAATGCAAATTCTCAGACCCCACCCAAGACGTATTGACTCAGAACCTCTGATGTGGGTGTGTGGGAGGGGGTCCAGCCATCTGTGTCCTCACGGCCCTACAGGTGGCTCTGATCACGCTCGTGTTTCAGAGCCACTGGTTTACAGCGTGGGTTTTCCAATCAGGAGGAGCTAGAGTTAACTGGCAGCTCTGTCACATACTGCTGGTGTGCTCTGGACAAGTTATTTAATCTTCTGATGCCTCAGTTTCATCATTTGTAAAAATGGCCATAAGAACATCTACCTGATAGAAGTATTGAAGAATTTAAAGTATGATAATTCCTGTAAAGTATTCAGCTCTGTCCTAGGCACAAAATAAGCATTCAGTGACTGTGGGCCATTACTGTATTACTTTAGTGGAGACTAGAAAGTGTTCCGTACTTTAAATATCTCTGCTATTTTTCTTTATACGTTTCTCAAAACAACTTGGCTGCATGTTAAAAATCATTTGAGGAACTTTAAAAAAAAATCTGATTCCCAGGAGATTTACTGCAGACCAATTTAGTAGGAAGTTTTGGATGTGAGACGAGACATTTTTATTTTACAGAAGATGCGAAGATAATTTTGATGTAATTTAGATAACATAATGCTGTTATATATTAAAATCAACATTGCCATGAAAAAGTGGTGTAAGATTAAATACAGGTAAGAATTAATCATCAGTAATGTCAGATGTCATATTCATTATTTCCATGATTCTGCCCCAATTCAATGGCAGTAAAGTACAAAGAAATGCTGAAGGTAGGTCCTACAGCAGGGTTCCCAACCTTGCCATTATTGACATTTGGGGCTGGATAATTTCTTTTTCTGGGAGCTGTTCTGTGCACTGTAAACATCCTTGGCCTCTATCCACTAGAAGCCAGTATCACCCTATAGCTGTGACAACCAGAAAGGTTTCCAAATATTGCCAACTATCTCCTGGGGACAAAATAGCCCCCAGTTGACAACTGTAGTTGTTTTAGAGTTTCAGTGTCTGGATACAAATCTAGGCTTTACTATTTAACAGCTATCTGATTAGAGCAAGGTATTTATCCCCTCTGAGTCTCGGTTTACACTCCTGCGAAATGGAGGTAATAATAGTATCCACCTCGTGAGTTCTGTTATGCTGTTTGAAAAATAAAAGAGAAAATGCATAGAAAGCACCAAGAACAGTATCTGAAGCATGATAAATGCTATGGACTGAATGTTCGTGTCTTCCCAAATTCATATGTTGAGATCCTATCTCTCAATATGATGGTATTAAGAGGTGGGGCCTTTGGGGGTGATTAAGTTATGAGGATGGAGCCCTCATCAATGGGATTAGTGCCGTTATAAAAAAAATTCCCAGAGAGCTCTTTCACTCTCTTTTCACCATGTGAGGATACTATGGGAAGTTGGCAGTCTGGAACATGGAAGAGGGAACCCAATCTGATCTTAGACTTCCAGCTTCTAGAACTTCTAGAGAAACAAATTTCTGTTGTTTATCATCCACCTGGTCAATCAGTCTATGGTACTTTGTTACAGCAGCCTGAACAGAGTAAAACAATACATATTCAGTAAGTATCAGCTATCATGTGTGTGTATATATATATATATATATATATATATATATATATATATGGCCTTATCTTGATTCCAAACCACTCGGAAAACACTTCTGCTAAAGTCTTTGCATAGAATTTGTGTATCCATTCATCAGTTTATCCTCTGAGTAATGAATCAGAATGACTAAATACTCATATACATCTTAGGGTCTACAGTGGGTGTAGAGGCAGAGGAGCAGGGTGTGTCGGAATCATCAGAACAGGGTTCTATTTCCACCCTTTTCTAGTGATGCACTTTTAGGGAGTGGCTTAATCTCTCAGCACCACTGTTTCCTCATTTATAAAGCAGGGAAAATAATTACTATTTCATGTATTTGTTGTAAAAATTATATTAGATAACATATGGGAGAGCATATAAGCCAGCATCTTGGTATACAGAAGGCACTTAATAAACATTTAATTCCCTTAAAATCACAGCTGGTGAGAGCATAGTAGGAAGCAAGGTGGAATCCCTATCTTCATGGCTGTGGACTTTGAATGGCATCATTTTATCTAAATTCATGAGCAGTGAAAAGGGTTTCTCCAGTCATGTTAACATTTTGTTCTGTAAAAATTGCATTTGCTTCAGGTTTCTGAGGGGTACTTAGTAAAATTAAATATATATTTTAATCTTTAATTTTGTTTTGTTTTTTTTTTTTGGCCTTGCTGTGGCATGCAGGATCTTGGTTCCCCAAACAGGGATTGAACCTGCACCCCCTGCAGTTGAAGCATGGAGTCTTAACCACTGGACTGCCAGGAAAGTCCCTAAATATATATTTTCATTTAGTCAAAACTATACATTCTTCAGAAGGCTGAACGAATTAATCTACTGATGGTTTTGTAAATGCATCATTTATGCTATTGCTCAACAGCAAAATTGTAAACATCCTTGGCCTCTACCCATTAGATGCCACCATCACCCCCTAATTGTGACAACCAAAAAGGTTTCCAGATATTGTCAAATATTCCCTGGGGAATACTTATCTTGTATAATCCATTTAAGAAACTTTAGCCATTTAATATTGTTGCAGTATAGAGTAGTGGTTAGTGCCTTAATCAGTAGCTAAATTATTCTGCTAACTGAGATAGCAAACATTTTAACTTTGGTTCAAACCCATATTATAAAAACCATTTACATTTCCAAGCATTTTCTCCTCAGTGCTCTTACTTATTTTCCATTCAAGGGAAGGTTATATAGACAATATAACCTTGAGACTAGCAATACTCTTACTGGATGACATTAGTAATAGAACCCCAAATTCAAATGGCAGAAATCCTGAGCCCTGGTTGCTCATTTACTAATACATTCCTAAGCTTCCTTCCAATACATCAGGTTTTAAACGTTAAGAAAATTAACAACCAAAACTTCCCAGTATCAAGTAAAATTAGATTCCTTTCATTACATGGTTATTATATTGATAAAATATGTAAGGTAGACTTTGGGGAACAAGTAATTATATTCATTAAAAATGCGGAATATTTTTCAAAAGACTTTATATTTTTAAATTAGTTTTAAGTTTACAACAAAATTGAGAGGAAGCTAGAAATTTTCCATATACAGCCTGCTCACACATATGTGTAGCCTCTCCCATTATCAACACCACTCACCAGAATGGTACTTTTTTTTTTTTTTTTTTAACAAGGATGAACCTATATTGACACACCACAATCACCCAAAGTCCACAGTTTACGTTAGGGTTCACTCTTGGTGTCGTATGTTCTATAGGTTTGCACAAATGTGTAATGACAGGTACTTATCATTATAATCTCATACAGAATATTTTCACTGCCCTAAAATCCTCTGTGCTCTGTGCATTCATCTCCCACACTTCCACTTCTCTCAGCAACCACTAATCTTTTTATTGTCTCCATTATCTTGCCTTTAATATTTTTTACATTAAGCAAACAATATCTAATTCAATAGAAATCAAAGCTATTTAAGAGTTGAGATCTGAACATTAGGAAAGGCTGAAATCCAATTCCTTCTTGAATCTTGATGTTCGTTTATTCAGCAAATATGTTTGTTGAGTGCACAAACTATTCTAGTAACTTAGTTAAATACCTTCCTTTATGGAACTTCCAGTACGAAAGCTCACTACGCAGGAAGAGTAAGAGACTTCCCTCGTTCTCATTTAGCATCTGTTTGGTTACATTCAATGATGGGAGGTTCAGCACTTTGCAAGACAGCCAATTTCACTATTGCATTCTCCTCCTGATCAATCGATTATGATTTCCTCCATATCTGTGGTATGCCCACAAGCCTTGCTGAAATAAAAATAGGATGTCTGTGTTGTTCCATTGGAGTTATCAGTATATTAAACACTATCAAAAAGTGCTATGAGGTTAGTTTGTCACTGTTTATTATCTGATGTGCACAAGATGACTGCCAGTGACACAACCTTACCTCCCTGGTCCCATGACTCTAGTCTATAATTTGTTCTAAGGTCTTGCTGTTAGAAATATGCATATATATATTTATATACATATGTATATTTATCTAGTATATTTATCTAGTATAAATACTTGTCTATATATAATTTATATTTCTCTGCCTGCTTTTCAATGTGGGGTATTTTACTTATTTCTAATCTTCTGGAAGCTTTCCAGTTCACCAGGAATCATCAAAGAAGAAACACATCTGTTATCTGCAATATATCATTCATCTGGAGACTTCTGCAATTACTTAAAGTGGCAAGCTTCACCTCATACCCCCTATTCAGTGGTGAACTTCAATTCTGCCTTAATGACTCTTGTTCTACCTTATGGTATGAAAGTATTTCTCCTGAGTGGTGGAAGCACCAGTCTTAAAAATATGCAAAGAAATCGATACCATAAGAATGTTTCCCAAGGTATCTTAACTTGGAAGTTGACTTCCGATAAGCTCCCTCATAAGCCTGTATATGATGAAGACTACTGTTATCTGGTGCCATGGGAGACAGCAGTAATTTTGCACGGTGCTGAATATGCAACACCACATGATGAACTTTGATTGCTTTAATCCAGGACACAAGGCTGTAAGATGCTGCACCTGAGACCCACATCACCTATACTGCCGCGTGAGCTTCACCCATGCTAGCTCAGAGTCTTCTAGCAAAACCATTCCCACCACTCAAAAGTCTTGTCTTCCTCCATTGTGGTCATCAAGTAAAAAGAATAATTTCTTCCTTTTATAACCATCAGTGATTTTTAACCCTAGATCTCTGTCATTCATTGCTATGGCTTAGATTCTATTCTTCTTTTTTCTTTCTGTACACAGGCACCAACAACATATACCAATTTACATAAGAACCAGGCAATTCTGTCAGAAAGAATTCACGTATAGTCATTAATGCTAATCCAACTCAGTTTTGCTCCAAAGTCAGCAACAGAGTTGAGTTTCTCATCTTGTATCTTCTAAGGCACATCTTTACCAAGAGACAACTTAACTACCAGAGACAGTCAATTAACTTAAAAATGTGGAAAGTCCAAAAATGGTAGCATTATCTCTGTGTGCACCCGAGTTTGCATTAGTAGAAAGAAATTTGTCCCTGACGTATCTTACAAGGTAGAACCGTGCATGGTTCTTTTCCCTCACTCACCCTGGGACATCTTACGGCATCGTACAGCCAACCAAAATCATGAATATTTTACTGCACAGAGTGAGAAACAAATGAAGAATGTAAAACCACATATACAGATCATGCAGCCAAACTAAGTGTGGATTTAGCATCCTTGAAGAGCAAAAATCTTTCATTTCTAACTCAAAATTGAAAACAGGCGTTTACTCTGATCAAAAGTTGAAAGCAGAAAATCCAGAGAAGCAACCGAAGTAAACGCAACAAGCCATTCGTTGTTTTCATTTTGGGGATCCTCCAGGGTCCATAGAATTAAACAGTAATGACAGCTAGCACGGACTGAGAACTTCATGTGGGCTAGGCACCACGTTAAGAACTTTCAGTACATCATTTATTGATCACAACTCTGGGAGGTAGGTGTTAATATTCTCGAGTTAACTGGTTAAGAAACTGAGGCACAACTGGGAGGAGGAGTGGAACCTCGCAGTGGTGGTCTCAGCAAGAGCAGCATCGGCATCATCTCTGACTCCCCTGTCCTTGTTAGATATTCAAATTCTCTGGCCCACCTCAGATCTACTGAGGTGTGGTCCAGAGACTCTGAGAGTGAACATTATACCAATCTGTGTTTTAAGAAGCCCTCCAGGGATTCCCTGGTGGCGCAGTGGTTGAGAGTCCGCCTGCCGATGCAAGGGACACGGGTTCGTGCCCCGGTCCGGGAGGATCCCACATGCCACGGAGCGGCTGGGCCCGTGAGCCATGGCCGCTGAGCCTGTGCGTCCGGAGCCTGTGCTCTGCAACGGGAGGGGCCACAGCAGTGAGGGGCCCGCGTACCGCAAAAAAAAAAAAAAAAAGAAGCCCTCCAGTTGATTCTAATGACTGCTAAAGCCTGAGAATAAAGGCTTAGATCACCCAGTTTAATAATGGTGGATCCACATCTGTTTTGGCATTTAAGCCCATCCTCTAAATGACATACACATTATGTAGGCTTGTTCACAATGGTGAGTGATATTTAGGAGCACTTCAAGAAAGCCGTACTTTTTACTGTTATATTAAGTTTTGCTTGTTTTGTCTATTTGAAGAAGTCCTGAAGGCCTATGTTTCCAGGCCTGGTAGTTTCACACATGATCACTGCAAATCAGTGATGAACTGCATATTACACAAGCCTTTCCCTCTCATTTCTAAGGAGCTGACTGACACTGGGTTATCTCCTTGCTAGGGGCATTCCGGTGCTCGCCATGGTGGACATACTGCCTATACTGTGGAAAATAGAGCATGTCACTGTTGTTGGGATTAAATCTCCTTAGAATGTTTTTTAGGGGTGAGACTTGGTCCACAGGAGATCACTGACCAGTAGTACCATAAGTTTTTGGTTCTAAAGCCTATCTACAATCCTCTTAATCCTCATGACATTTGATTACCTGTAATAAATCTGTGTGCCTGAATGAGAAAAGAACTGTCACTTATTTTCTCTTTCTGCCTTTTCCTCATGACATTAGGCTGGGTTGGCATTTCATCATTACTATTTTTACTCAGTATCATTAGTACTTTTGCTGTGCTTCATGCTGACTGTTACTTCAGGAGTGAATGAAAGATTTAAACTCCAGTCTCCCTGAAGAAAGAAAAAAGGAACAAAGAGAAATGCATGTTTATGATGATCTCTCCCTTTGCTTCCTAGGATTAAAGGGTTACTGTATAAAACTTGGAGGTTTACCTTATTTTGTCAGAACAAAGGGTAAAATACTGAATGTGGATACAATTTAGCGAATGTAGTAGCATCTGCCCTTCCATCTTATTTATATTTTGTTTTTTATCCTTAATACTTATCAGGTGTTCAAATCGCTGTCTTAAGCACTATTAAGTGGTAAATTAAAGTTATTTTCAAACTGCTTGAAAAGCATTATCAAAATATTGCTGCTATGGAGGTCAACAAAACCCAGGGAATTTTCAGTAATAAATGTCATATCAAAGACTTAAAAGACTTCTTTTGTTACCCTATTTGAGCAATTTTTTTTTCTTGGGCTGAGATAAAATCGCCAAGTAGAAATAATTGCTGCTTCGCACCACCACACTTACTAATAGATAATAACTGGATGATCTGAAGGAATCAACATTGAATTATTGTTATATGGTTGAAAATTAAGAACTGTATCCCATGGGCTGAAGAAGTTTTCAGATGAGTATGGTATGAATGCTGCGGGAATATTTCAATAAATAAAGGACAATAATATATATCTTTGACTCTGTGACAGAAATGCTTAGAGACTGAATAACCCAATTTGTCTATGCCCTTGCAGCTAATGGGTCCAAGAATAGTTAATGCTTGGAATCTAAAAATTATCTTTTGTTTGCTAAAGGCAGTTGATGGGTGATGTGTTGGAGTAGCAGCCGCCTTGGGTAGGTTTCAGAAAAGTGCTTATTCTGATTTTCTGAAGAGAGATTAAATGACTTTGCTGAGAAGTTTATATTGCTTAGGGTATGAAAAAGACAGAATGATTAGGATACATTAAAACAGGAAAGGATTCAAATAATATTTACTCACAAAATGAATCAATGTGAAAATGAAAACACAGCTAATCATCTGCATTGGATGTGTCCTGCCTTATTGGAGATTCTAGATCATAAGTTCAGAAAATAACAATAGGGCATTTTTTAAGAAAGGATCTTATGTAAATTATGGGAATATGAGAAAAACAAAATAACATTTTGTTCTTAAGCTCCCACTCCACGTATAGGAAAATAATACCAGGATGCTCTGCAGTTCATATGCAAACGAATAAACTCTTTGTAGTGGAATGAATGTTTGTGTCTCCCTAAAATTCGTATGTTGAAATCCTAACCCCTGATGTGATAGTATTAGGAGGTGGGGTCTTCAGGAGGTAATTAGGTCTTGAGAGTGGAGCCCTCCTGAGTGAGATTAGTGCCCTTATAAGAAGAGACCAGAGGGCTAGCTAGCTCTTTTTTTCTACCACGTGAAGATACAGTGAGAAGCTGGCAGTCCGCAGCCCAAAAGAGCGCCCTCAACCAATAATGCTTGTGCCTTGATCTCAAAGTCCCAGCCTCAAGAACTGTGAGAAATAAATTTCTGTTGTTTTTAAACCACTCAGGGTATGGTATTTTGTTATAGTAGCCCAAATGGACTAGGACACTCCTCTCTCCCCTTCCATTTAGCATAATGGTTGAAACAGCAGTACTCAACGTTTTTTTATTGTAGCACACTTCAGCAAGGCAAAGACCTCGCAGTGCTCTCACCTGACCTGTTCCCACTTTCTAGTGGATTTCCAATTATCTGTGTGATTACCTATTGTGATGGTTGCTTTCATGTGTCAACTTCCCTGGGCTAAAAGATGCGCAGACAGCTGGTAAAACACTGTGTCTGAGAGTGTTTTTGAGGGTGTTTCTGGAAGATTAGCATTTGATTTAGTAGACTAAGTAAATAGGATATGCTATCACCAATGTGAGCAGGAATCATCCAATCTGTTGGGAGCCTGAATAGAACAAAAGGCAAGAAAGGGCGAATACCCTCTCTCTTCTTGAGCTGGGACATTCATCTTCTCCCGCCTCTCACGGCAGAGCTCTTGGTTTTTAGGCTTTGGATTCCAGGACTTACACCACTGGCCCTCCAGTTCTCAGGCCTTCGGCCTCAGAGTGGGAGTTATGCCATTGGCTGCCCTGGTTCTCCGGCCTTTGGCCTTGGACTGAATTATACCACAGGCTTGCCTGGTTCTCCAGCTTACAGATGGCACGCTGTGGGACTTCTCAGACTCCATGACAGTGTGAGCCAATTCCTATAATAAATCTCCTCTTTATATATCCAATTGGTCCTGTGTCTCTGGAGAACCCTGACTAATATACATAAAGTAGCAAATTCATCTGATCTTAGTCTGAAATCTTATGAAAATATAGAATAATAAACTAGAGCCATCTGTAAACTACATAATAACATGTTAATTTTAGTTTCTGAATATCAACACTTTAGTAACTCCTTGTAACCCACCAAGTAAGTTACTAGCGAACTTTGTCCTTAGTCTTATGTAAAAATGAAACTGTGTGGAATTGTCATTTGCCTATTACAAGCACTGTAAAATAGGGCATGTCATGTTTATTTCAAGGCTGATCTGGAGGAATTGATGGCCCTCTCAGTGGACTGAGCGTCACACTTTGAGAAATACTGGTTTGTGGCATGGGCTTTAGACCTGTACTCATGCTCTAGTCCACTTAAGAGATGCATACTTGGTCAAGATGATACACCTGTCTGCATCTAAGTTTCCCCATATATCAAACGAGTGTGATGATTCCTCATAGTGTTGCTGAAAGAATAAAATGAAATTCTGTTGTATGGTAATTGGCCCATGCTTGGCACATAAAAAGTGGTCAGCAAATGGTGGTCATTATGAAGCATGACAACTGCCTATCGCATAGCTGAGGTTGCTGCCCCTGAGCCAGAAAAGAGCCACAAACCCAGGCATGCTGTGTACCTGCATTGTCCTCATTACTAGAGGTTGAGAGTCCTCCCAGAGACCCACATATATGTTTTGGGGCTCAGTACTGAAACTCTTATGACTTGGCACATATGTCAAGAAGAGCTGTCCCACAGAGCATGCATTCTTACTTGCACAAGGGACCTCATCTCCCAAGCTAGTTCTCACTTATTCCCTATGATTCTGTGACAGGGAAAATTACACCTACCAATTAATTCAGCAATAAATTCTTATCAAATGCACACTCACTGCCCGGGCCACTGCTCATTTACACTCACAGTTATCCAGCTAACAAGTTGCCTGTTATTTCGGGAGATCGTTATAAACATTGTCATTTTTATACTAATTATAACAGCAATAATAATCATAAATAATAATACTTTATATGACACATTTTTATGTACATTACCATGCACAGTTTAAAATTTGAAAATGTTCACCATTTATAAATGAAACCAATTTACATAGTGAAGAATTTCTTAATAAAACAGAAGGAAAGGTATTAAATAATCAGATACAAGGAAAGGAATTGCTGGCTAAACACTGGGGTTTTTCAGGAAAAAAAAAAAGGTGCTATGTAATTCAAGCATCATTAATTTTTTTTCCACCCTGCATGTCTGGTTCAGTTCAGAAAAAATGGCTTAGAGACATAACAGTCTGCTAGTAAGGTCAGTCGCAAAGGATAGACCACCACTTGGCATAATCTGTATCCTGTCATCATTAGTGCTTTAGAACCAAATGCTGCATCAAACCTTTCTTAAGCACCACTCCACAAATTCTCTTCGCACCACAAGAACTTCCACCTGCGCTGTTTTTATTTAATATAATATGCAGTGCCAAAAGGCATCATTCATACATCTTTAAAAAATAGCCTTTGAAACAATACAAAATGCATTCATTTAGGCAGCTCTTTGAAAAATTATTGAGTGCTTAATATGTGCTGGATCCAGAAACTCGATAAATAGTTTATATAGCAAGTTTTACATTTTATGATTTTTATCTGAGGAAAAAGTACAAAATCTCAACCAAAAAGCCATAGTGTAAGACATCTTAGTCTGTCTGGGGGGACAGTGGGGGAAGGTTGCTCTCCAGGGCTTGTGAAGCTTCCTCTAAGCACATGGAGGGTAGTGGTGCTGATGGAGGGCCAGGATGGAAGTTGGATGCCCTATGATGGGCTAGCTGGACCTCTGGCCTCAGCATGATGGAGAGCGGGAATAGTTGGTGCTGGGGCGGCCAGCAGACAGTTCTGCTGACCATGAGCTAAGTTCATGATCTAGTCTTGCTTTTAAGATGAGAATATGGTTCTTCCTTGTCACTGTGCCAAGACTGGAGGGCTACTTGGCTTGTTCTGCACATTTATACCAGAAGTATAGTCTTCTAGTGGCTATAGTCTAGGCTGAGAGAGAAGAAAACTAATTCATTCCCATTCACCCACCAAACTGTAACAGGTTATTAGGAGCTTGGAGGGAAAGTGCCTGCCTAACTACAATTCCTTTCTTCTTTTGCTCTTAATCAGAATGTTTCTGAAGACAGGTGGGCAAACAGGATTGCTAGCAATGTCACATGGCATTAAGACCTTCTTCTACAATGAAAATTTTGGAAATCTCATAGGAAGCTTTATTGTAAGAACTGAGATACTTGGAGTTGAGTGCTACTTTCTTTTAAAGATACAAATTTAATATGAGTGCCCTCAAGGGAAAACAAACATTTTATCCACATATGTTAGAACTTGTATATGTATAAAATATCTCTGGCATGATAAACAAGAAACTGGTAATATAATACTGTTTATCTCTAAGGAGATGATTAGAGGTGAGAAGGGGATATTTAATTGAATACTTTTTGAACCATTAAAGTATTGTATGTGTATTATTCAAATATTCTCTATGCAAAATTAAATTAAATTAAAAAAAAAAAGTTCTTAAAATTTTCCCAAAGAAACATTACTTTTAGTGGATATGTAATACTTCCTCAAGTGGTTTGCCTTAATATATTCAATTTCATCATAAGTGTATATTTAAGTTGTTTCTAACATTCTTTTCTCTATTATAAAATGCACATCTGTTTACTTCTCTTAGATTCCTACAAAAGATATAGCTAAGAAAAAGGGTGTAATTATTTTAAAGGTTCTTCGAAACATTGACATGTTATGAGCATGCCTTTCTCATTATACTCTTTCTGACACTGATTATTATTATTTTCTCAAAATAGCAAAAGCTAAGTAAAAAATGGCCTCTTGATACCTCTATGTTACAATACAATAACATACTTAAACCACATTGGCTTCTACCTGCCACTTAACATGAATTTTTAGCCCTTATTTGTTTTGCATCTGCAGAATGAAAATTACCAAAAGCATTACTCTAAGAAAATTATAATTTTGAAGGGAAATCTGCTCAACCCTAGGTAGAAACAGTCTTTAGGGTTTGCCATGATTTTGGTAAAATCTGCACTATTTTAATTCTGTACTGGATGGACGACAGAGTTACGGTCAATGCAGAAGATATTTTATATAAAATAGGATTTGTACTTCAATATAAGACTTCAGGCTTCCCTAGTGGTGCAGTGGTTAAGAATCCACCTGCCAATGCAGGGGACACGGGTTCAAGCCCTGGTTCGGGAAGATCCCATATGCTGCAGAGCAGCTAAGCCCGTGTGCCACAACTACCGAGCCTGCGCTCTAGAGCCCATGAGCCACAAATGCTGAGCCTGCATGCCACAACTACTGAAGCCCGCGCACCTAGAGCCCATGCTCTGCAACAAGAGAAGCCACCGCAATGAGAAGCCTGCGCACCGCAATGCAGAGTAGTCTCCGCTCGCAGCAACTAGAGAAAGCCCGCGCACAGCAACAAAGACCCAACACAGCCAATAAATAAGTAAATAAATAAATAAATTTATATTAAAAATGATTTCAATTTATTAATGTTTCTAGTTCTGAAATTCATCTTGAAAATCTTTTACTATCTTGATATCTGACTCTATTTCAGTAAGAAAACTGTACCAAAGCCAGCATAAGACCCTCAACTTGGTTCACTTCATATTGCACCAAATGACAGGTCTGGGACCAGCGGTGGCTCAGAGGATTACCTGAAATGGTGACTACAGATGACAGGCCATGTGGCCCATTAGGGATCCGAGGGATACCCACTGCCCTCAGAAGGGACTTTGTGAAGGTTTCTACATCCTAAGTTTCAGCACTGTGGCCAAAGCGTCTCAGTGGTGAAATTAAGGTTTCCTTTTATTCACTTTGAATATGACCTTCACCTATAGATGAACAGACAGTTGTTCTCAAAATTTGACTAAAGACAACAAGTCTGAAACTATCTCATTTCTGATCTGCCCTGAGTCAGAAATTTCCCCTTTGATCATTTACTCCTTTAAGACATTGCTATCTCTAAGGAATTACTTTTAAGAATAAAACCACCTCTAGGGGACCACTGCTCTTCTGAATGTGAGTTAGTTGTTCAGAGGTCAGAAGCTTAGCAAAGCTGAAGTAAGTGAAGGAGACATGGGATGGGTAAGTTTTAATGGAGAAGGGGAGAGGGGTATGTCTAGAGCTGCCCTGAGTGCCATTACTGGAAAGCAGTCTTTTTGAAGCAGTGGCAAAGTGTTGGCTATCTTAGGAGATGACATAAGACCAGGCAGAAGATGGCAGGATAAGAAGGGAAGTTAGAAATTTGCTAAAGAAAATGTTCAACCCCTCCACAATTTGTCTGGGGCTGGTCCTTGTCCTTAGTTGGTTCAAAACAGTTCTATAGCTAGCTGTTTCTAAAATAGCTTGGGTTTCTGGGGTGTTTGAAGTTTACCCCATGGTCTGGCTCAGTCGTTAGGACCCAAGATGAAGATCGGATATGATGCAGAGCCAGAGCATGGAGACAGAGTCCTGGCTCTGCTACAACTCAGCCTAATGACCTTGGGCATGTCATTGAATCTTAATCCTCAGCATAGTTAGTTATAGTACTTATAAAACAATTGGCAGTGAGTTGTTACTTAAGTGAAATCATATATTTTAAAGTGTATTAAAAATGCTAAAATCCTCTGGAACTACAGAATGAGTATTATTGTTAGTTTCACTATTATTATAAATAATTTGCTAAGATTTTGCAAACTTCAGGGGCAGAGGGAAAGAGATGGAAGATAGGTTCATAATGTTAGACAGTGGGTTGTTTTTATTTATTCTTTTAATTGTGGTGACATGTACATAACATATTATTATTATTTTTAATAAATGTATTAATTTATTTTTGGCTGCGTTGGGTCTGTGTTGCTGCGCATGGGTTTTCTCTAGTTGTGGCGAGTGAGGGCTACTCTTCGTTGCGGTGCACGGGCTTCTCATTGCATTGCGGTGGCTTCTCTTGTTGTGGAGCACGGGCTCTATGCATGCAGGCTTCAGTAGTTGTGGTACGCGGGCTCAGTAGTCGTGGCTCATGGGCTCTAGAGCGCAGGCTCAGTAGTTGTGATGCACAGGCTTAGTTGCTCCGTGGCATGTGGGATCTTCCCGGACCAGGGATCGAACTCATGTCCCCTGCACTGGCAGGCGGATTCTTAACCACTGTGCCACCAGGGAAGTCCCAATAACATATTATTTTTAAGTGTAAAATTCTGTGGCATTAAGTACATTTACCTTGTTCTGGAACCATCACCACCATTCATCTCTAGAACTTTTTCTTTTTCCCACACTGAAGCCTGTACCCATTAAACACTAACTCCCCATTCCTCCCTCCCTCTAGTCTCTGGAAATCATTCTCTTTATCTCCATAAATTTGACCCAGCAATCCCACTACTGGTCATATACCCTGAGAAAACCATAATTCAAAAAGAGACATGTATTACAATGTTCATTGCAACACTATTTACAATAGCCAGGACATGGAACCAACCTAAATGTCCATCGACAGATGAATGGATAAAGAAGATGTGGCACATATATAAAATAGAATATTACTCAGCCATAAAAAGAAATGAAATTGAGTTATTTGTAGTGAGGTAGATGGACCTAGAGTCTGTCAGACAGAGTGAAGTAAGTCAGAAAGAGAAAAACAAATACCATATGCTAACACATATATAAGGAATCTAAAAAAAATAAAATAAATGGTACTGATGAACCTAGTGGCAGGGCAGGAATAAAGATGTAGACATAGAGAATGGGCTTGAGGACACGGTGGGGAAGGGGGAAGCTGGGGTGAAGTGAGAGTAGCATTGACATATACACACTACCGAACGTAAAATAGTTTGCTAGTGGGAAGCAGCAGCATAGCACAGGGAGAGCAGCTTGGGGCTTTGCAATGACCTAGAGGGGTGGGATAGGGAGGGTGGGAGGGAGGCTCAAGAGGGAGGGGATATGGGGATATATATATATGCATATGGCTGATTTGCTTTGTTGTACAACAGAAACTAACACAGTATTGTGAAGCAATTAGACTCCAATAAAGATCTATTTAAAACAATTGACAACCTTATACAAGTAGAATCATACACCATTTGTCCTTTTGTGACTGGCTTATTTCACTCAGCATAACGTTTTCAAGATCCATTCATGCTGCAGCATGTGTCAGAATTTCCTTCTTTTTTTATTTTTATTTTTATTTTGCGGTACGCGGGCCTCTCACTGTTGTGGCCTCTCCTGTTGCGGAGCACAGGCTCCGGACGCGCAGGCTCAGCGGCCATGGCTCACAGGCCCAGCCGCTCCGCGGCCTGTGGGATCCTCCCACACTGGGGCACGAACCTGCGTCCCCTGCATCGGCAGGCGGACTCTCAATCACTGCGCCACCAGGGAAGCCCTCCTTCTTTTTTTAAAGTTGAATATATTCCACTGTATGTATATACCACACTTTGTTTATCCATTCATCCACAGATGGACACTTGCATTGTTTCCACATTTTGGCTATTGTGAATAATGCTACAATGAACATGGGTATATTGTTTTAATTTTTAAAAATTTCATTTGTACATGGCAAAAGCAAATCCATGTTTTTGACCTTGGAGGCCATTTAATAAATAGTTGGCATTTCAATTCATGGCATTTTTGTGTCTGATAGAAAGGATGTTTAGAGTAGGGAGGGAGGCCAGCGCTTTGCTATATACAACAAAAACAAGACTGTTTCACTTGGTTTTGCAGGGATATGTTGAAGAAGTGCAGCCCAGTTAGAAAGTATATGGTATTGGTATGTGGGCCTGACATGTAGTCCTCTGTGGCTTAAGGAGATTCAATCATCATCTTTTTCTCTGAACTGCAGATGGAGAGTGGGCTGTCATTGCATTCCAAGGGAGATATTTGGCAGGTTTGCCCAATGTTGGAGGACAAGCAGAGAAGAAAGATTATCTCCTAGCAGTTAGTCTTCCAAGAACCACAGATTTTGGAGCCTTACAGGGCTTTTAGAGATCACTAACCTACCACACTCTCCTCTAACCCAGGATCCCAATTGATTGATGGGCAATTAATAGTCCAAGAGACTGAAGTTAAGTTCTAGATCAGCACAGCCCAATAAAAATATAATGCAAACCACATGTATGATTTAACGTTTTTCTAGTAGCCCCATTGAAAAAGTAACAAGAAACAGGTGAAAACTACTTCAATAAATGTTTTAACCTAATATGTCCCCAATATTACCATGTAATCAACATAAAAATTACTAATGAGATACTTAACCTTTTTATCCACAGTAAATCTTTGAACGCCTATGTGTCAATTTGGATGTCAAATTTTCAATGGTTCAAGTAAAATATAGTCCTGCCAAAACTATATAGCTGTGATTAATGGAAAAATATTTTACACTGCTTTAATATTTAAACTTAAATTATAATGAATAAAAATTAAATATTCCGTTTGTTAGGTGCATAATTCTAGTGCTTACCAGCCACATGCAGTGGTTACTGTATTGGATAGCGCAGTTCTAGGTTATAGAATCAGGCTTGATATTTGTAGTTCTGTAATTAACCTGGTACCTGGCATATAGGAGGTACTCAGTAAATGTGTGCTGACTGAACTGAGACAAATTTGAGTACTCTAATTTATTAGTCAAGTACATTTTGCATGCCAGTTACCCTCCTGGTATTACTCCTACTTCTTATAGACCAGTGGTTTTCAAAAGTGTGGACCTATGACTGGAGCATCTGTCATCACCTGGAACTTGTTAGAAATGCAAATCTGAGGGACCCTTCGTAGGTCTACTGAGTCAGAAACCCTGGGGGTAAGGCCCAGCAAACTGCATTTTAACAAGCTCTCCAAGTGATTCTGACGCATGCTGAAGTTTGAAAACTAACGCTATGGGGTCTAAAGGAGTCCCATTTTCCTCAGCTTTTCCTTGGGTTGGGGGGGATGCTAAGAGGGCAAGAGTTTCTAATTTTACTTTGTGACTGCCTGGAGGGGTGGGATAGGGAGGGTGGGAGGGAGGGAGACGCAAGAGGGAAGAGATATGGGAACATATGTATATGTATAACTGATTCACTTTGTTATAAAGCAGAAACACACCATTGTAAAGCAATTATACCCCAATAAACATGTTAAAAAAAAAGAGTTTCTAATTTTATAGTGCTGTCCAGTAGAACGTTCTGTGACAATGGAAATATTCTATATCCGTACCGTACAATATGGGCTTGAAATGTGATTAATGCAAATAAGGAATTAAGTTTTAAATTCTCTTTAGTTACCTTACCTTTAAATGCACACAGCCACATGTGGTTATCTCACACGCCTCTCTTACAAACAAGCATGGGGCTCAGTAACTGCAGGGACTGTTGATCCGAATCTGGAGTGAGCTCAGCGTTAACCTGGAGGTAGAATCTGATAGGCGACAGTCCTGTCTTCTCCAGGGCTACTCTCTCAGAGCAGAGAGGAGACGGATTCACTGAACCGCTGTGTGCTTTAAGCCCAGGATTAGGGTAATTGAAACAACCTGTAGCCTACTGCCTGCTCAAGACCCAGGGACTTATTTTTCCAGGTCAGAAGTAGAACCATGAATTCTGACAAGCAGGCCATGACACACAATAATCATATTTTGCAATTAACAACTGCACAAGCTGTTCTCTTGCTTTGGCCCCTGAGTTATCATTACTGACAGTCTATTAATTTTTTAATGTGCAGGCTATCTGGCTGTGCTTATCGTGACCTTTTTGGTTTGTTAGTTCTCTTTTCTGAAAAATGCTTTCTGGAACTGACAAATGTCTCTACTTTTGTCCTGGATCCTTTCTCTTTCCACAGTTCTTGACCAAATTACTATGATTTCCTTGTACTTTAAAAGTACAGAGGTTTTCCATAATGACACAGAGAAGAAGAAAATGACTGGGTTTCAAGGTACGAGGTGGAAAAACTCAGTGTCGTGACTCCTATTACGTAAAATGAGAGTGGATAAGAAGAAAAGTAACTTGCATTTTTTGTTCGGGTCATTACACCTTACTTAAAGCAACTCAAAACCCATGTTTCCCTGGACATGAATCATCTTTGATCATGTGATTGAAATGGGCTCTGTGGAGGTGGGATGTGGCACCTGATGAAATTTACCTGGCAAAACAGAGGGACAGCACAGCCCAGTGGTCCCCATCAGAACATGCTTTGTAATTTAGGTGCACCAAGAACGTAAGTGTGACCTTAAAACAACCCCAGGTGCTAAACCTGATCCCCATCTGCTTACTCTTCCCACAGAGAGGAGACTTACTTTGTACGTAGTTGTAACTGCTAGGACTTATATAATGACCATGCCATTTTCATTTGTAAGTGGAACCAAAAAACAACATATTATGCACAGAGGGTATCACATAAACTGGTAAACTGGCAAAAAAAATTCTGACTTTGATGAAAGGAAAGTGGTATAAAGCTGTTTTCAATATGTCTACCTGAAACCTTTCCAAACAATATTCCCTCTCTACCTCATCCATCTAACGCTTTAATTGACAGACAGTAAAGTCTGCTGGGAAAATAATGGTCTCTTAAATACCTGAGAATGAAAAGCAAATTAAGTTAGCACAGTGTAAAAGGCAAGTAATTACATAATGTCAATCCCGTTTTATACTGTTTAGTCTTAAACAGCATATAAAGAAAGAGTATGTTTAGAAGAGAAAAAATAAAACTACCTCTTTAGATGACTAATGCCCTGCTTATTTTGGTGAGCAATGAATGGGCTTCAGGGCAGCTTTTTCAAATGAGAGGCTGCCTGCACCCAAGGCTTCTCTTTCTCCAGTCTGTCCTCATTTGCACCAACCCATGACAGGGTGACCATCAGTATGAGCCAGGGAGTGTTTTTTGGTTCACAGGTGTGTTTCTAAATAGGAAAACCACCTGACTACATATGGAACAGAACAGAGTCCCAGAGAACCTTGTGTTGCTGGGAGAATGACCCAGCTGGTGAAGGTTCCTCAGCCTCTGGTTGTACCCAAGGCTGGCTTTGTGGCTTTAGGCTGGTTTTTATTCTTAGTACCTGGGTTTTATCAGCTACCAAAAAGGAACAGTCTCAGAGACTGGTGTGTAGAATAACCAATAGCAATGACAGGGAAGCCTCATAAATAAAAGGGCAGGACATCCTGGTATTGAGAAGGATGAAGGGAAGCTGAGAGGCTAAGTGGCACTTGGGGGATCGATGGACCAGTTTCCCTCAATCTCCAAGTCCTCCATCCCTCCCTCCCTTTCTTCCTTATTTCTTTTCTTCCTTCCTCCCTCCCTGTTTCTTGCCTTTTCTTCCTTTCTTTCCAAATGGAAATGCTAGTATTTTGTGCATATGTGTGTGTATGTGTGCATGTTCGTGTTCTTTGCAAAAACTTCACAGAATGCAGAGACGTAAAGAAGAAAGTAAAGATGCAAGTAATTCTATTTCCCAGAGAAAAAACACTGTTAAATACTTAGTGCATTTTTTATGGACTTTTTCCTGACATTTTCCCAGTTCTCTGTTTCTCTAGTATGTGGGTATAACAACATGTTATTTTATATATATATATATATATATTTGTATTAAATACACCAAATCAATATACATACTATGTGTTGATTGTATATATAATTTCCATGATACTTTACACTCAGAGGGCTTCCTTGGTGGCGCAGTGGTTGAGAGTCCGCCTGCCGATGCAGGGGACACAGGTTCGATCCCTGGTCCGGGAAGATCCCACATGCCGCGGAGCGGCTGGGCCCGTGAGCCATGGCCGCTGAGCCTGTGCGTCTGGAGCCTGTGCTCCGCAACGGGAGAGGCCACAACAGTGAGAGGCCCGCGTACCGCAAAAATATATATATATATATACACTCAGATATCCCTATTTTTTTTCTGTGAGAATTAATAGTTTCATATTTTGTTCACCTCAAGTAGATTTTCCCTTAGATTATCTCTATTTTTGAATATTCCTTAAGGAGCAGACAAACAAGGGTCATGGTCCTTTTGTTTGCAGATTCTTGGCGGCTTAATTGAAATAACACTCAAGAACTTAGAAATAAGGGTTGAAATATGAGAAGAATGTGCTGACCGCTCTGGATCCTCAGATGTGGATCCTCAGATGTGACGGGCAAATGCTATGTGATGTTCACAAATGTACGACTGGTGTAAAAGTCTCATTCATGCAAAAGGTAGAGAGTGGAAATTAGGGTCCATCAGACACAATGTTCCTTACTTCAATGTATTGTTATTACACCAAGTAAATTTTATCCTTTTAAAAACACACTAAAGCCTCACATATCCAGAATTTTATAGCTTGAGCCTTTGCAAATTCCCCTGAAGTGCTGGGTTACTCTTTCAAGCACCATGATTTTCCTACTGGAGACTCTTTGCATGGCGAACTTTCTAAAATATATTACATAATTTTCATTTTTCTTTCTTTCTTTTTTCTTCCTGCTGTGACACACATCTTGTGGGATCTTAGTTCCCCAACCAGGGATTAAACCCAGGCCCTCGGCAGTGAGAGCGTGGAGTCCTAACCACTGAACTGCCAGGGAATTTCCTTCATTTTTCTTTAAAATAGTGTTCTGAACATGATGTAACTTTCTGTGAAGACTCAGCTCCCTTTTAAGGGTCCATTGCACTGGGGTAACATTTCAAGGCCCAGGTCTTACAAGGTGCATGGAAATGTTGTATCTACACAAAAATGGCTCCAGAGGGCTGTGCTTTCTGAGCTCTGTGTCTTCTATTTAATAGGTCTCTGTTCCTGCCTTTACGGACAATCTATTGCTCTTTTGGCTGGATCAGTGCATTTTCCTGTAGGAACAGTATTGACTGCCTTGTCCCTTCACTCCTTCTGTGGAGGACTTGGAAATCAGATAACCAAACTTGCTGGTATTGAGTGTACAGTGGAATAAAATAGATAAATAAAAATAGGCTCAGAATTAGGCTTATCCTGGTTCTACATGGAAGAATTATGAGCTTTAGTAATAAACTTGGTCACCTATTTTGATTATTTGGAGGTTTTATTCTTTTAATTAAAAAAATTGAGTCATAGTTATGTGCCTAAAACATGCAATCAATAAACATGTATTGAATTGAATTAAGCTAAATTTCTGATGTATATCAGGGGAAATGACATTGCCAGATAGCTGAGTTATGGATGGACAAAGGGCTATACTTGGTCACTGTAAGAAGCTGGGTGGACCTTTAAAGGTACCAGAGATAGAAAACTGCTGTGACTGTCGTCAGTTCAAGAAACAGCCTACAGACACAAGGGAAACCTTCCTCAGGTTCAGCAAGCACCTCACAGACTTGTCACTACAGCATCCCCCAGTTTCCTCTCTCTCTTCACCCCTGAATTGTGTATTTTGGAACATCCTTGATAGTCTTTCAGTGCCTCCTGTCATCCCTTGCAGGTTTTGAGACATGTTCCTGACCATTACTATCCAGCCTTGGTCTGGTTTCTCAGATTACAAACAGGTAGTATCTGCTTTCCCCCTTGGGGCCCTCCCCTTTCACACTTTCACTAGCCCTTAAGTCACCTATCCCTAGGAAATTTGTTCAGGCAATGAGTAGTGAAAGACGAACGTTTTCTAGACACCCTTGGTTGTTTCTTACTCTCCAATTCTACAAATTCTACTGTAATGTCACAGGGATACTCCAAAGATCCTGGGGGTTGGAGGTGGCCACAGTGTGGGGACCTCCTAGGACAGGGCTTCCTAAGCTTTCATGTTCACACAAATCACGTTTTAAAATGCAGATTCTGGTTCAGTAGGTCTGGGATGGGGCTTGAGAGTCTGCATTTCTAATCACTTCTACTCTAGGTACTATACTCTCTCTAACAAGAAAATGAATCCTCGCCCTACCATTCCTCAAGTTTTGCATTCCTACTCTTTATCTTCCAGGGACGTGTGAACGCTGAAGCAGGAGATGGAAGGGCCCAGGGTAAGTGAATATATGGCTATGGTCACTTTCTGAACTATCAAAATCTGGGCCATTGTAGATAGTAATCCACTTCCTATTTTCTAAAACCAAACAGAAAACAAACCTAAAAAATGATACACTGTCAAAAGAAAAAAATCAACTATCATCTTACATCACACACACACACACACACACACACACACACACACACACACACACACACACACACACACACACACCCTAAGCATTAGAAATGATGAGAAACATATTTGCTTAAATACAGGAGTTAGGGTCTCTTCTACATTAATAAATGAAATGTACTTAATCTATCTACTGGAATTCTGTGATGTAAACAATTTAATGTGAATATATTTGGCTTCCAGCTGTCAGTGAATTTTGGTAAATCCAGCTTTGAAAAAAACATGCTTTATATGAAAAACACTTTAAAATTCCATGAGAGCAACTATTTATTATCTCAACCATCACACTTTTGGGCAGTAAAATGAATAATCAGACTAGCCGTCAAGAATTTATGATCTAAGTCCATTTAGTATCAGCAATCCACATTAAATTAGAATTTTAGGGCTTGATTTTACATTATTTGCCATAAACCTGAAGTTTCATTTTCTTTGTAACTAGAGTGTGTATAATTTTTGTGTTCTCTTAAAACATTTCTAAAGCTAAGGGACTTCTTCATCTTAAAGAGAAAATTAGTAAGAAGGGCGTGGGGACTTCCCTGGTGGTCCAGTGGTCAAGACTCCATGCTCCCAATGCAGGGGGCCCAGGTTCGATCCTTGGTCAGGGAACTAGATCCCACATGCATGCCTCAACAAAGAAGCCCGCCTGTCGCAACTAAGGAGCTGGCGAGTTGCCACTAAGGAGCCTGCCTGCCACAACTAAGACCCGGCACAACCAAATAAAATAAAATAAATAAATAAATATTAAAACAAAAAGAAGGGCATGACGTTTTGCCTGTTCAATAAACATTGACACACAATGGAAAGCCATTTATTCACATGCCTACAATATCATGGTCCCAGTTGAAGATTGGGACCATTTTTTTTATGGTAGATATTTTTTTTTATTGGAGTATATTTGCTTTACAATATTGTGTTAGTTTACACTGTACAGCAAGGTGAATCAGCTATACGTGTACATATATCCCCCTTTTTGGATTTCCTTCTCATTTAGCTCACCAAAGAGCATTGAGTAGAGTTCCCTGTGCTATACAGTAGGTTCTCATTAGTTATCTATTTTACACACAGTATCAATAGTGTATATATGTCAATCCCAATCTCCCGATTCATCCTCCCCACCTTTCCCTTTTGGTATCCATACGTTTGTTCTCTACGTCTGTGTCTCTTATTTATGCTTTGTAAATAAGATCGTCCCAGGTGAAGATTGGGCCATTTTTTAAAGGCAATATAAGGGTAGTTGAATTTCAGAAGTTCAGTCTACATTAAAGTCCATTTTACCAGAACTGGATCCAGCTAGAAATTTCAGTGCTTTCTAGTGTTTGGTGGAAGGTGTCTTAATTGTTTCCCTGTTTCACTGCCATTCAGTTGGCTTTAGAATTTCCTTTAAAATACCCAAATCTTGGGCTTCCCTGGTGGCGCAGTGGTTGAGAGTCCGTCTGCTGATGCAGGGGACGCGGGTTCGCGCCCGATCTGGGAAGGTCCCACATGCCGCGGAGCGGCTGGGTCCGTAAGCCGTGGCCCTGAGCCTGCGCGTCCGGAGCCTGTGCTCTGCAACGGGAGAGGCCACAACAGTGAGAGGCCCGCGTACCGCAAAAAATAAAATAAAATACCCAAATCTCTCCAAATAGGAAGCTTTCTAAAGTGAAATTACAAGTAACTCCTGAAGAGCAATACTGTACTCTCCAAAATACCCTTTGGTGTCTTGTGAGGGACAGAATACAGAGCTGGATGGGCCAGAGGTCTCACACAACATGACAGCAAACCACGGACAGAGCTTACTGTGTGCCAAGTCAGTATGATTAGCATTTACAGGTGAGGAGATAGAAGATTATGGAGGCTAAGAAAATTTCCCAGAGTCACGTAACATGTAAGTGGTAGAATCAGGACTTGAACTAAGATCTAGCTAAGGTTCAAGCATTACAACTCCTAGACTAGTAGCAAATACTGTTATACGTAACTGATAAAATAATTAATATTACATTTTAGAAGGACTCGTAATTGATCCAAAAGTAATCAGTCGTCAACAAACATAGTTGAGTGCCTACTATGTGCCAGAGAGAAACCTAGGCGCTGAGGATAGAGTGGTGAATAAAAGAGATGTTTGTTCCAGTCCAGCAGGGACTCCTAGTACTAGGACTCCTTAGTACTCTTAGAACTAGTACTAGTGCTAGTACTACTACTTCTACTACTATCACTGCTACTACTACTTGGAGCTTACCGTGTCCCAGGCAGGATCTTAAGTGCTCTCACTTTATTGCCTCGTTGAGGCAGGTAATACTGTCAGCTTCAAGTTACAGATGAGGAAGCCGAGGTACAGAAATATTAGGTAACTTGCCCAAGATCACACAGGTAGTAAGTGGAGGAGGTGGAATTTGAATCTAGGCAGTCTGACACCAAAGTCCATGTTCTTAGCCACCATAGAAACCCAATCGTTATAATGAATGAATAGCAAGTGTGCAAAATACAGCCAAGAAGAACAGGGAGTGCATACCTGGAGACCCACTCTGGTCTGTGGGCTAGAAAATACTTGCAGAGAGTGCCTGCTCAGCAGGTCCCTGAGAGAGGAGAGAGTGGGATATATAGGAGGGCGTGTGAGAAGCCCCTCTGATGCCCTTGTCCTATGGTTTCTTCTTTTCCTTTAAAATTTGGTTTCATGGACATGGAGATATAGAAGGAAAGCATGGGAAAGAAAACTAATATTTACTGAGTACTAGGCACTTTGCTAGATGCAGTCCATACAACAAATGATTTTTAATTCTCACAAATGTCCTGTGTGATAGGTCTTGACACCATTTTAAGAATAAAGAAATTGAGGCTCACAAAGTGATTGGTCCAAAGTCCCATAGCTAGTAAGTGACAAAATTAGGTTTTGTTTGTTTGTTGTTTTTTTTTGCGGTACGCGGGCCTCTCACTGTTGTGGCTTCTCCCGTTGCGGAGCACAGGCTCCGGACGCGCAGGCTCAGCGGCCATGGCTCACGGGCCCAGCCGCTCTGCGGCACGTGGGGTCATCCCGGACCGGGGCACGAACCCGTGTCCCCTGCATCGGCAGGTGGACTCTCAACCGCTGCACCACCAGGGAAGCCCCAAATTAGGTTTTGAATCCAGTCCTCATCTGGGCTTTATTACTGAGTGTGGGACCCTGTTTTGAAGAGAAAATTATAAGTCATGGGGTAAGAGGGGACCTGTGTAGTTATGTTCCAGTAATGGAAAAAACAGTAGAGAGACACAAAAACCCAGTTAAAATTAGGATCACAAATTCATCCGACTACTAAAATCCTCCACTTCCTTAATTTCAATTTCTGCCCTTCCTATTTGCAAAATTACTAAATCCTTATATTGAATCTAACTGTGGACAAATGATTCCAAGGAATATTCTGACCTCAAACATGGATAATTTTTAAAGGGATGTTTTTTTAAGATGCTCTATAATGAGATGTCCAATGAGTCCTGCCTGAACTACTCTGTGAATGTTAACACTATCTCATTTTAAAGAAAAATTATATGTAGAATAATTCATTTGCCAAGCAGGCACATAATGCCTTCATTTCATTCTGGGTTCCTCGTTTAGAAAAAAAAAAATCTCATCTAATGGTCAGTGCCAAATCCAAAGGAAAACAAGAAGAAATAAGAAACGTTAACAGTGAAAGCAGGCCAGAGAAATATACAACTGTTTTCCTCAGAGGATTAAAAGATATCTTGCTTTGAATCACTCTGTACCCATACAACAAGGTAATACATGTACTTTAGCTGACTAAACAAGATTCCATTGATAGCTTAAAAGCTCTGAGTGTTCTTATGTAATGAATATACTATTTCATGTACTAATGGCCCAAAAAGAATGAGAAATGTTTTTTATCTTTCCTTCAGAAGAAAAGTTAACTGAATGATGAATTAAGAGTATAATACCCTTGTTCTAAATCAAAGAATGTCCAACCATAATGAATGATGATCTATAATAATATTACATAGTTTATAATGCATTCATTAGGATTAGAGGTGAACTCATTTCCACCACTAGCCTTCGATCTTAAAAGCATTATTTTATGTGTAGATAAAAAGTGGGTATTGATTTCTTTTGAGGTAAATATCAAAATTTATTAACATGAGTTTGCCAAGGTCAATATTTTCCTTATAGAGCAATATATCTATATGTTTATTGAAGCACGGCATCAATTTTTGTACTGTTATACATATCTGGATGCCTTATAGTTGTAGAATATCAGAGTCAGGAGGAAGCTTAGCCCAAATCCCTCATGTTCCAGGTGAAGAAATTGATTCTTACTGAAAGGGAGGGATTTGTCCTAATTACCTCACTCACCCCACATCATGCTGGTGAAAAAGCATGCCTACTTAGATCTAGTCCCATATTTTTGCCACTGTATCCTCCTGCTTTCCTTGAATATTTTGAAAGTTGTCTTCTAAATCCAAAGAAGCCTTATTTTCAATAAAATTTCTACGAGCAACATAGAATCCTGTAACCTACGAGCCCTGCGTGAAAGGGGAGAAATGATAAGAACTAGTGACAACTTATGCAGAATTATACTAGAATAATTTTTCAAAAGAAAAGGCCCAGTGATTGAACAGAATTCTAATGTTAGCAGCAATGGCACCCAAAGTTTCACATCTCTCTCTATCCACACATTTGGGGAGTGTCTCCCACAATGACTCTAGCCTTGCCCATGTCACTTGCTTTGGCCAATGGGACAAGAGCAAACCTGACAGAAGTAGAGGCTTGACATGTGTTGGGACTTGCTCTCTATTGCTGAATTTTGGAACCCTAAGACCACAGGTGAAGGAGCCCAGGCTAGCCTATACTGGAGGATGAGTCATGACAGCTGAGGCCCCTTTGACCACCCATCTTCCCAAATGCCAGACATGTAAGGCTCTCCAGGACCAGTCATTCCCAGTTGAATTGTCAGCTGACTTTAGAGATCAGCTAAACTGGCTCAGACAAAAACAACCACCCAGCTGACCCACGGAATGGGCAGTAAGGCTAACTGACATACTCAGTTATCTATTATGATGGAGTTAAAGCATATATGACTGAAAAGCACAGAAAGCAACAATAACACATAAAGTAGGCAAGTGGCTCATTCCAAGTTCATCCATGTAGTCTGGCAATTCTTGAATCATTCCAAAAATGAAAACCATTCAAATTCTCTCATTTTCACAGGTGATAGAAGTTCTCATGTAACAGTAACTTTTAATATAGAATTTGGTCTATCCCACTGGGAAGTGGTCAGGAGAGAGCTGATATGAGTTTTATCTGATTTGGGCATTAAAGCTCTGACCAGTGCAAACCCAAATCCTGAAACCACCCATTCAGAGCACCATGAATCAACCGAGGCTAAACTCCTTCAACGATTTGATCTTTATTAATTTAAAAGTATTCCTATCATTTATCACACCACTGTCAGCTTAGATGAAGTTGTTGATAAGTTTATTGATGGGGAATGCGAAACCCAAAGTTAAACAATCTGCTCCTCAAGGTATTAGCAGCTAATGTTGGTACCAAGAAAATGGACACATTGGTTAGAAGCCCACTGGATGCTAGATAAGACTTTTAATACAGAGCAATAGATAAAGAAACAGAATAATGCATCTTCACTGACGTAGGTAGGAGAGGGCTATGCTGTTAATTCCATGATTAATCCAAAGTTAAAAATTTTGTTTACTCTGACCAATCTCTTGAGTGACGTTAGTACATATTATTAGAGTTTCTCTCACAATCTCTGCTCTAAATTTGAGTACGTCGCAAAACATAAATAAAAACATTTGCCAGATGCAGATAAAAGATTCCAAATTTGTCCATGTGGAGTGGTATAACACAGGAGCAGGAATAATTATTTCTAAAATAAAATATTAGGAAAATGCAAACGTATCACACAAACACACACACTCATACACATGCAATTTTATTTTCCCTGAATCACTAATACAAATAAAAATAAGTGAAATATATTTCTCTACAATATAAATTATTTTGTTAGTTCTAGAATTTCATATGCCATTGGCATCTGTGTATCATTGACACTTTGGTAAATTACGGACCTCTTCGGTGGTAATATCCTCTGTGAAAAAGCGTGCTGTGTCTGTAGGGCGGGGAGGGAATGAGGATTTTTAGGGCAGTGAAAATACTCTGTATGGCATTATAGTGATGAATACATGTCATTATACATTTGTCCAAACTCATAGAGTGTACAACACCAAGAGTGAACCCTCAGGTAATCTATGGACTTTGGGTGATTATGATGTGTCAATGTAGGTTCTTCCTTGGTAAAACATGTAACATTCTGGGGAGTGATGCTGGTAATGGGGGAGGCTAGGCATGTGTGTGGGAAGAGGGTGTTTGGGAAATCTCTGTACCTTCCTTTCAATTTTATTATAAACCTAAAAGTGTTCTAAAAATAGTTTTTTTTAAAATAAAGAGTATTGTGTAGATTTTTTTTTTGAAAGTCGAGTGCTCACAAACTTCCATAGAGTGATAATATACACAAACCTAAAAGTATTAGTTGAAAGCTGACCGTGAATAGCTTCTTAAGGGGGTGGGGCTGGAAGAAGAAAGCACTAACTGACGGTATAGAACTCATGAGGCGATTCTTCACAGTCTCATGGTTAGGACAAGCAAAGGGTAGTCTATAGCTGTCAGCGGCATTCCCTCTAACACTTAGAATTCAGAGAGAGCAAAGAGGCTTACCAACATTACTGAAAGGCAAGAGATCTTCAGTGTGATAAACCCCAAATGCTTTACGATCTGGTTGAAAAAATCCTAGAGCAGACACTTGCTTATAGTCTTTATAAAAGCTCTGTATAGAATATGGTTATTCAACCTTTGGAGAATGCCATTCACTTTTGTATTGTCATATATTACTCTTTTGGTTCCTGGTATTTTTTGAAATTAGGCTAAGAAGAGTGGTTTCCAAAATCTGGAATAAAAAGACATGCTTAGGGTAGGCAGGTTTTCAGATCCATCCTAAGTTGTACTTTGGGAATCTGTTGATAGGGAGGATTCACAGCTACAAGGCACTGAATAAAGCGTCTACATTTATCTGTACAAGATAATATTTGTTCAGCCTTCAGGTAACACTTTGTGCATATACAGGTTGGATGACTGCCATTCTTACCCTGAGGGTCTCTGATTGGGCCATTGCATTAGCACTGAGATTGAAAGGGGAATAGGAATCTAGTCCACCAGAGACCTGGGTGTATCATCATTTTCAACATGAAACACTTTATGTATGGCTGTTTCATATGCAACAACCTAGCTTCACATCCATTGGTAGCCAGTCCCAGTGAAAGCAGCTTTCTGGCGATCTCACTTTGAAGACAGCCCCCAGACTAATTCTGCTTCTGCTTTCCTTTTGCTTAAAGCTCCATTATTTTGAAGGTCTGTGACAACAGTCACTGAAGAGAGAATTAGAACTGTTGCAGAGCACGTGTCTCCATTACCAAGGAACAATGACTTTAAACGGAATAAACTAATGTCTAGCTGAGTGTGTCCTTAATGGCTTCTGTCCTCTGTGATACTGAGCTGACATGAAGAACAGTAGACTCTTGAATCAATAGACAACCTTTCCAATGCAATGAATGGCACCGTGAAAGTCCCAGCCTGCTCTCTTTAGAGCCTAGCACACTATGCTTCCCAGAGAAATAATAAGAAATCAACATTTAAGTGAGTGCTTACTATATGCCAATCATTGTACCAAGTAAGTCATTGTTTAATTTATTATCTCATTTAATCCTCACAATAACCCTTTAAGTGGTTATATTTCCCTAAACCTATTTTGCGTGAGGACACTGAGACATAGAGAAGAGAAATATCTTGCCTAAGATCACATAGCCAGTACAACCCCAGGCAGACTGACTCCAGAGAAACTCTCCACCACTCCGTCATACTGTCTATAGGGCTGCTGAAATGACACAGCAGTATTTTTTTAAAAGTAAGACAAAACTTATATAAATAGTAAGATTGCAGAGAAGATGGGAATAAACTTCTGTATGATTCACTACACTGAGCCTACCAGTAATAGCTCATTTAATGCTATTATTGGTTTATAACTCTTCATCTGCCCAGCCAGAGTCTCAAGGTTGGAGAGAGTGTTTATGGCCATCGAGACTGGCACAAAGAGGGACAGCACAAGCTAAGTCCTCCAAAACGCCTCGTCACCATCATAAGAGTCCTCACAGGTAAGTTTCAATTGGAATCAGCTCTCCACAAAGACAACATTTGCAATGCCGTCAAACTTGAGCAGTGCCATCAAAGTTCTCAACCCGTTTCCTAGTGAGTTTATTTTCTGGCTGGGCAAACCCTAAATTCTGCCTCACCGAAGGAAGTGACATCTTTAACTTGTAGACTGCTCAAGAGAACTAACATAGAGCATATTTCGATTCGGCCATCAGAGTCGCAAAAAGCAGAGAGGTTTAGAGCTAAAGAGTATTTGCTCCTTAGATGTTACACCTCAGCCAGAGGCCAATGTCCTCACATTCAGGAAGGGTGAAGCTGGTTTGTGGTTTGAATTGCTTGTCTTCTGTAACTGACAGATCATTAACCTGGGGGTAAATTTTGGAATTCTATTTGACTAGACAAAACAATTATTTGGCAGATAAGTGATTATCTGTAGAATTAGTAAATCGAATAAAATAGATAATAAATATTTGGAAATGTAAGCAATTCCAGGACTCTGTACGGAAAACATGAATAGATCCACAGAGACTGTCAGGATGTTCGGGGAAGACAGTTGGGGCATGTGCAGCTTTGGGAATTGCCTGCATGGGTGCAAGCTAGTTCTTTAGTCCATAAGCTGCTTTATTAGCCATCTACTGAGGCAACAGTAAATTTCTAAAGAGAAACATTGGCACGAGCCCTAGATGCACATCTATGGATTGGAAAGTAGGTTTGTGTCTGTTCTTGAAGTGGTAAGCCTTGCAGACTTTGGGGGAAAGAGGATGGGTAGAGGGAGCTAGAGATGCATTCTCTACCCCTCATTTGTGCACATTAGGGCCCAGCCATGTGTCACACAGCTGCTTATGCATGAATAGAGCCCTTCGGACATACAAACCCAGGCAGAGATATAAGCAAGAGAGCCATAGTAGTACAAGGTCTTAAGTCTTCTCTTGAAGATATAGCAGCTCTCATTTTTCTATAATTTCAAAGCAAATGTTGACACCTACTAAATGAGTGGGTCTTTCTTTTTTTCCCCCAAAGATAAACTACTCAGGTCCTACAACTGTTTATACTGTATTATGTATATAAGGACCTCAGGAGATTACAAGCTCAAGTACCGTCTGAGGCTTGGGTAGGTAACATACATGGTTAAAGGGAGATGAGCACAAGACAGTAGGGCGTGGTGGGGACTGTGGTGAACTAGTAAGCACATGCTCTGTCCAAAGGAGCAGCTGCTGCTGACTGTTGCTAGGTAGGACTATAGACACAAGAGGCAACCCAGGATTCTGTGTGATACCTTCTAATTTTTGAATGTTGGTAACTGATTCAGTTGTTTTAAAACCACTATAGGGGTGAAACAAAACAATATTGTTGGGGGTATCTGTCAAGCAGGCTGCCAATTTGTAACCTTTGTAGGGTTCTCTTCAATTTAATAATTTGCTCACATTTTCAAGCGGCACTGGCATTCCTTACCTGTCATTATTAGGGCATGGGCTCTGAGCCATTTTTCTAATATCAGTGACAACTTCCACTGGTCCATTTACCCTTTTGGCTAAGTTCTTTTTTGTACACATAACAAAAGCCAGCTGGAAACTGATTTTAGAAAACAAGTAGGGAGTAAATTAACCCAGATGGCTAACAGGCTCATAATTTTAACCCTAAATCCTGGTCGTATTAATGGCATGGCCTAACAACCTAAGCAAACCAGTCATAAACTTTTCCCATTCTACTTAAAATGTAATGCTATTTTGGGTGTTATTTCTTCGGACGGAATGCAATATTTCATCCGTGCTGGGAAGTTCAAGGGGAGATATAAATAGACACTGAATAGATGATAGAATATTTATATTGTCACCACGAATCCAAGGAATCCGATTTTTTTCTTTGAACTGATTGCTATGGGTGAGAATTCTTTGTTTCACTTCATGAGTACAGACTTTAAGAACTAAAATAACAATGCTATTTTTTAAAATGTAAAATAACAATCTACACATGTGTAAAGTGTATAGCAGGCGTCTTTGAGTCTTTAAAGCTTTAGAGAAATACTGCCATAAAATATATAATCAAATGGTCCATCAGAGGAATGTCCCATGTTCTAATGCGTACCAGTAGCCATGAATTTAGTATCAAATGATGTTTGTCTCTCAGGGGCATCCCTTCATTCAGAGAATTTCGCTGCGAGTTACACAGACTGGGGCCTCTGAATAGATGAATAGAGATGCACTTTAAGGGAGAGTGGGGGCTTCCCTGGTGGCGCAGTGGTTGAGAGCCCGCCTGCCGATGCAGGGGACACGGGTTCGTGCCCCGGTCCGGAAAGATCCCACATGCCGCGGAGCGGCTGGGCCCGTGAGCCATGGCCGCTGAGTCTGTGCGTCCGGAGCCTGTGCTCTGCAACGGGAGAGGCCGCAACAGTGAGAGGCCCACGTACCGCAAAAAAAAAAAAAAAAAGGGAGAGTGGAATATTTGAAGAGTAGTATGTGAGCTCACATTGTATTGTTAATGCCTCTTGCTCCTTTGCACTTTGGCTTGAGGCCTGCAAACTTTTCCCTTTCAAGTAGATATTTCTTGTCATTCTGGTGACGTTGTAAAGGCAATCAATTTATTGCCGGCAAACCTCACTTGCTAACGGGAACCTTCCTTTGATCTTAAGTTCCTGGGATAAAAGATAAGAAAACAAAACAAATCTGGTTTCCCCAGTAAATCACCTCTTCTCAGCTCTATCTTGAAACTAGTCTTAGTTTTATTAATCAGCTGATGGAGTGGAGCACATAGAAAATGTTTGTTTACAGCTCAAGAAAGAGTAGACCTCCTGGATCCTATTGCATTGTCCCCGCCTTTGGCCATGATCCATTTTTCTTTTGATTGAAGTATAGTTGATTTATATGGCATGGTAACATTTTAAATGCCTGAGACTGCATAAGCCTTTACTCTGGATCTTTAAGAAGGAATGAGCTGAAGTTCTTAAGATGCTGGTGAATTTTCATGAGGGAAGACAGAAGCTAGTAATACATCCTTACTTCCACTTAGGGACCCAGAGGAGTTATGTAGGTTCTCTGGGGTTCTGTGCTACCAAGGTCAGGGACTTGAGCCTTTAGGCTAGAGGGAAGGAGTGAGATGTTCAGCTACCTGAACATCTGGCTCCTTTCCACAGCCTGATGGAGCAAAACTTCATTCACATCTGGAGATTCAATGGAGTATTTGATTCTGAAAGAGCCATGACTTTCCCTACTTATCTGTGGACTTACTAAAGGAATTTTCCTCTCTACTACTTTTGCTGTCATAGAAATTCCCATTATGCAGTCAAAGTAACTGAGGCATGATTTATTTCAGTGACTTCCCCAAGGTAATGTGATATCCTTATAAATCACTGGTACCTAGAGTGTTCTTGCCACCTTCCTGAGCTGATTCTGGGAACCGTCTGGGACCAGCAGTTTCCTTGGGTCCCCAGAGGATATAACCATCCTTGATTTACCATCCTTGATGGATACATTTTGGTGGCTTTAATTCCTTTCTTGGAAAAATAGTATATTCCTTAAAAATTATTATAGAATTCTTTTGGAGGAGCAGCAGTAACAGGTAAGACAAGTGACATTCCCTTTCTAATCTCCCCACAGCCACCATGCATTAGACTTCAGTGCTGGTTTTACACTGTTTTCTAGGCAATAATTCTTGGAAAGATGATTCTGGATCCCAACCAAGGGGCAAGATCAGTGAAATAAGTCAGAAAAAGACAAATACTGTATGATCTCACTTACATATGGAATCTAAAAAAGCCGAGCTCATAGGAGCAGAGTAGAATGGTGGTTGTCAGTGGCTGGGGAGTTGGAGACATGCAGGAGATGTTGCTCAAAGGGTACAAACTTCTAGTTCTAAGATGGATAAGTTCTGGGGATGTAATGCACAGCGTGATGGCTATAATTAATAATACTGTATTGTACACTCAAAAGTTGCTAACAGAATAGATCTTAAACAGTCTCACCATAACAACAACAAAATAGTAATTATGTGAGGTAAAGGATGTGTTAACTAACCGTATTGTAATAATTTTACAATTTATATGTGTATGAAATCACCACACTGTACACCTTAAACCTGCACAATGATATGCGTCACTTATATCTCAAAACTGGGAGGAAAAAGGAGCAAGATCACCAGAATAATTTCACTTTTTTGAATATTCATGCAAATCTTGGCAACACGTGACACTGGCTTAGCATATTAGCATAGAAAAAATTCACGTGTATTTCATGCATTTTTTGGAGACTCTTTTGTGTCACAGGGAAGTTTATCTTAAATTGATGATTTCCTTATCCCTTCGGTTACACTCTTGTTGAGGCTTACTACATCTGTGCCATTTCCAAATTTCACTTCCTAAATAAAAGCCTTTTAAGGTTATTCTGAAATGCCTTCCAATGTTCCTCGGGCAAATGAGTCTACCCAAAGGGACTGCCCACGGACAGAAGCGAGCCAGGGCTGACTGACACAAGTTGAAATCAAAATCTAGCACTTTCAAATTCTTACAGGTGGTGTCTTATAAAATACTCTTTTCCACTTCAGTGAATGTGACATGTTAGGAAAAGTGCTTCTCAAGTTCAGGATTGCAATTTACATTCTCAGGCAAACGAATCTACTTTTCTATCTCCCATTTACCACCAACATTCTAATCTAGTGCCTTAATTCAACTCTTGTACATGGCCACATTATAGCTTTTAATAAGAAAAGAAGTGGCCCACCCCTCAGAGTTCAGTTAGCTGTGCTGTGATTTAGGGAGGAAAGCCCTTGGGAATTCAACCTTTAACAATGCTAAAAGATGCTGGCAGTAGCCTAAAACAGACAAACCAAAGGAAGAAAGAAACTAGAGAAGAAAAAAGGTAAAGTATACTCTGCCATGTGTAAATCATTATTTTAATGTTTAAATAAATAAACAGTAGTTTTGCTAGTGCTCGACATTTTACAGCTATTTAGTTTTAAGTTCCATGCTTGATTTGCTAAAAGTCAAAATTGAAAATTCCTTATAAAACTAAAGTATTATGTACTAAATGTAAATTGTTGTTTCTTAATCTAGTGAGGAAATAGTGGAATAAGCATTAGAAAAATCACAAAAAGATAACTTGATCAGCTAAAAATATTCATATTCTATATAACATGTATATATTTATATATAGAAAATGAACACAGTGTATAAACTGGCTTGTTGGGAAGAGGTATTCATCTTCTCATTTATATAAAATCAAGGTCAGGGATTGCTCTCTTTTCACATGCAGATAATCGCTGACGGCTGAGCTGAAGCTGGGCAGGGCCGGCAGAAGGAAAGGGAGGAGGACACGCTCAAACACAACATCAACTGGCCCGGGACCTGACTGGCGATCAGAACTTGTGCAAATGAGTTAGCTGGCCTTATAGGAAAGAGAGAACCCCAGTCGTGATTTTAACCATAATAGTGTTCACATGGAAACAGTGTAGAAGGACTAAGGGCTTGTCCCATTTCAGCTAAGTCAATGGTATATGGCATTAATATGGTATCTTTAAGAGAATCTACTACTTTAAGTAAACTTTTAATATTCAAAATTAAATCTTTTTACTGCACTTTATGGCACAAACAATTTTAAGAATCCATTCGCAAGACACCTGTATCACCTGGTTCTCATAACTGGCTTACTTCCCGGAGTCTTTCATGCCCTGGACCTGAACATACTTCACTGAACCACATAATGTGGTGAAAGGATCATCCCCAAAGAATACGTTCAGTTTGGGTCTTAATTGTGTTCTCCGTAAACTGTTACTGTTCTCTTTCTCATGTGAGCATCTGATGGCCTATTTATAACCTACACTTTTCCTGTTTTTCCTAGAACCCCTATTTTTATTTTATGATCTTGGTGGTCACGGGAATCAAAGCTAAACATTTAGAAAGAGAATTGCTCTTGGCTGACCCCTACTGGCCTAGATTTTCAGTACAGAAAAACAACAAGTGTATTTTTAAAAAATGCCCCCGGAAGGAAGGCAGAGTACTTGGTTCCAATTTTATCTTCATCACTTGTAGATGTATTGATCTTGAACAAGCCATATACCCTCCCAGGTCCTGAATTTCCTTATCTGTTTGATGGGAGAGTGGGTATGGATTAATACCTTCTCTGGCCAGGCCAGATAATATTTCGGGATTTCTAAGATTCTTTGGAGTCTGGGGAGCTGTGGAGCCATCCCCAAGGAGGGTTACTAGGTTCCCTTTAGTCCAGGGACCAAATTGAAGAGAAATAAATTATTGCTTGTCACTATAAATTAATGAATCAGCTACCAAGTGACAGGCACCTGATGCAGGTTCTCAGTCAGTTCTCACAGCAAACCTACAGTGTTATGACTCTCATTTTACAGAGTTGGAAACTGGCGACAAGCAAGGCTAAATAACTGGAAAGTAGGAGAGCTGGAACTTAAACCAGGTTGTCTGGTTAATGAGTCTGCTCAATTTCACTTCGTATCCAGAACGGGTATCACCCTCTAATAACTTCCCCTGAGGAAGTGTTTGCTCTTGGTTCTCTACAACAGAAATAAACAAACTACTCTGCCTATTGACTTGCATGTTCACCTGAAGACTCACGCCCTGTGAAGCCTGCTATTACTCTCTAAAGCAAATGTAGCATGAGGAGAAAAAAAAAAACCCAGGAGGTTTCCTAAAAGCAGGCTGATGGTCACCCTGCATCTAAGCTCCCGATTCTAATTTAAGGCAGTAATAATTTTGAAGGCAAGGGAAAAGACACAAATCCATTTAAAAAGGAGGTGGGACTCTTCTACAGAACCATTGTGACATTAGTGAAGAAACTAAATCCAGTTGATGGAGTCAATTGTACAGGAAAAAACTGAAGAACATAGAAACAAACCAGCAAAATTCAATTATTTCAGTACATAATATACACAGACCACAGAGACACACATACATGTAGCCTTTCTTGTAACATGTATGCACCAGAAACGTCTGTGGCACTAGCCTGGGAGGTGGTAAGATGTGGTTGATAAGAGCATAGATTCTGCATCTAGACCACCTGGACATAGAAACTGACTTCTCGCATTATAGGTTATGTGACCAGAGACGATCACATTAGTGAGACTAATCACATAGCTTTAGTGTGCCTCAGTTTCCCCCCGGGTTGGTTATGAGTATTAAGACATATAAAGCACTTGCTAGTACAAGGCATGTAGTAAGCACTAGTTAAATGTTAGCTATTATTATTATATACGAATGTTCTTATTAAAAGGCTTTTGGAACCCTACCAGTATGAAACTAAAAACAGGCTTTCAAAAAAACATTTTCTCAGCCTGTCAATTGCTTCCACTGGCAGGTTCAAAAAAATAGACACTGATTAAAATTTTCAATTTAAAATGAAGCTACACAGACAGACGGGCAGTTTTCCAAAACGAAATCCAGAGGTTTCCTTGCTAGACTTAAAAAAATATGTTTGTATTATAATATGGTGACACATACAAGGACAATTCCATTTTCTCCCTCCTACTGAGCTTTCTTTTGTCCACTATGAAATCTTGAATTCCCTGTAAGTCCCTTTCTCCTTAAGCTTGGCTAATGCTCTGGTCTGCCACTGTTGCCCTTATCCCCACTTCTATGATGTTTCCATACTTCAGGGCGGGCCACAGACTGGCTGGCATACAACTGGGAATTCCTGCGAGGCTCGCCAAGTTAATGGTGATTAGCTGTTACAGACAGGAGCCGAGACCGGTGTAGATGGTCCCAAACAATGGAGTCTAACATGCATCCACAAGAGCTTTCATCTTGAGAACATAACCTCTTGTGAGATATAACCAGAAGTCTCAAGGTAATTGCATTTTACTGGAATCAAACTTAACAAGTATTTTATAATTAAAGATCATGCTGGTTTCCTTTACTATCACCTGCAACTTAATCACATACTTGAAGCTTCCCACAAATCGTGAGGCTGTTTAATATTTATCAAACATCCACAATTACCTTTACATCTTGTTTCTCTGGAAACACACTCCTTTGGTTTCGCTTTTAGGGACCTTGAAGTAGACCATTATTTCATTAAGAATGGAGGCAGAGAAATCGTATTATTATTAATAACACAAGCTTACATTTCACAGTGCCTTTTCATTTACAAAGTGCTGTCACATACATTATCTCATTTGATTCTCACAAAAGTCTGTGTCCAATTTGTCCCTCCTACTCTGTGGAATATAATATTCCCTATACCATTCTGAAGGGAGACTGCTCTTTATGCCTCCCCCTTCTGACTTTTAACGTGTGCAAAACTTCAGGCTGCACATCCCAAATTTTAAGAGAGGAAACTGTGTAACTTTTTTTCTGTGTCAACTGCCTTGTGAGCTGGGGCAGTCAGATCTTTAAAAACTGGGCCTTTTGGAACAGTTAGCCTATTCCTGGGTGAATGTCCAGACATGTACAACGGCTTTGGAAGCCTGGAACAGTGAATAAAGTTACCATTGATGGCACATTTTGCAAGCCATCTGTAAGAGCACAGACTTTGGTGTCAGGCAGATGGATTCAAATCATCCTGGCTCTACTACTTATGACACTACCCTGTGGACTTTGAAAAAGTTTCTCACCTTCTCTGGTTAAGGGAGTAGCAGTGCTAAGCAAGTGCCGCGTGAATATACAATCTGTTTCAAGGTAAAGGAGTGTGCCTGCTAAGAAAACAGCCCGACAAGTCCTCCAACTGCCTCTTCCAGGAGGACGTGTCCGCTGAGAAATTCTAGAACTGCCACTGAGCCTCGGGATCGTTAGTAAAATGAGGGGAATAATACCTATTTTACAGGGTAATTTTAAAGAGCGAACATGGTGATTGTTTTAGAGTAGAGGCATAAAGAAGGTGATCTTGCAGTTGTTATTAAGAGAGAGGCACTTCTGCACCAGTCCAGATATTTGAGGTGTCCACACCATTTTCCATAGGGTTCAGTCAACTTCTACAAGGATCAGGACACACTTAGAGTAATATGAATTTGTTTCAGTTCTTTACTTGGTATTCCTTCTGAACAAATACTCCTTTGCCCCCCAACTCGTGCCAGGCTTCAGTCCTGGATGAGCTTAATACTAAGCGTGATTGGCACCAGTATATGAGGGGAATTCTCCCTAACATGAAAACTCCTTTCTAGAGCACTGCTCCCTATCTTTTTCTTTGTTTATAATCTCAAAAGTCACTAGAATTGGAAGATTTCTTCTTTTCTTGATAATGTCAGAATCATCTCACTGTAGGCTTGGATTCTCAACTGTATGGCTACTTTGGGGCTTTTTTGTGGTGTTTCCAAGTTCCAGTTTTACATGATAAGTTTATCTATCAGTGTAGACGATCCAGGAAGGCTTAAGCTTTTGCCCAATTCTGACTTTGTAAGGCTTTGTTCTTTTACAATAATCTGGTTGCACTATCACGTGGACCATGCTATATGCCTAAAGACTAAACAAACATGGATGTTCTCACCAGAGACCATGCTTTATTGTATTTCCTTTTTGGGGCTCTTTAATGCTACTTTATGCAGTTGTTATTAACAGTATATTTAAATGAATAGAAAAAACGATATTAGCAGAAAATATCTATGAGATAAAAGGGAGAAGATAATTTGAGGTTAAACATTCAAGGAAACCACTTCGAAGTATTAAAATGAGATAACAATACGGCAGGATGTTGGCTTCTTCTCTCATAAACTCATTCTCTACATTAAGATCATGCTTTATTTATTCAACATTGTGTTTACAGAGGACTCCTAAACCTGGTTCAGTGCTAGGACCGTTTGCTGATAGCAAAGCAGGAGGTGTATACCGCCTGCCCCCTTCTGGGGGAGGGGGTACGTATGAAATGAGCTTGCCAGACGATCAGGGAAGAAACAATGGGGAGGTAGTCAATCAAAGCCATGGCTATCTAGAATGGACATCGTCTTCGTCTTGCTGGGGTGGTGCAGGTATCATAATGGCTCCTCTGTTCCTTTAAAATGCTGCTCAGATAATGGCCTGGCCTCCCACGCATTCCGAGAGGGTGCCTCTAGCTTTACTGAAACCCTATCCTGACCACAGACCTTATTTCCCCTTGCAGCTTTGATACCCTGTCCAGCCAACTTATCCTCTAGGGACGCAGTCGCTGTTTCTTTCGATTCGCGCCACAGTGGTTTTCGAAATTGCTTTGAGAGCACCTGAGGACAGATGTCCCCCTGCCCTCCCTAACCCTTCCCTCTCATCACACACAGATAGTGTCAGGGGGTTCATTAGTGAAGTTCTCTAACATTCATCTATGGAGACAAGCTGACAGTTAGCTGTGGTGCTGAAAAGCCACCAAAAGGAGTTGGAAACTCGACTGTAACCTGGACATTTTTTGCCAAGTGCTTTGTCCTTGCTACTTTCTGAGGTGGTGTGAGTCATTAGCAAGCCCATGCTAATTGAATTTGATTTAATGTCAACACTGTCACAGTCACATACAGTACACCAATAAAATCCCAACCCTGTTTGCTGCAATCATTAGGCCCAGTTTTTCTCACAACAAAAGCTCAGCCTTTGGTTGAAGGTTGTCACATGAAGCTCAGAGAATACAGTGTTTTCCTGGCCTTCCGTGGAATAAATTCAAGCGCGGAAGTCATCATTTAGAGTGGAACCAAAATTGAACGGGAAAATCCACTTGTACAAATGACACTCACAAGTGGCTGACTGGCCCCTCGTCGGTGTCTGACGTGGGACCCCTTTAAAACAGTTACAGATCACGCTTGAATTCTTTACAAGATGTACCAGTTAATTAAATGTCCAAAATGGCACTACATACTCTTCAAAAAAGTAAGACCAATAGAGTTAAGCTGTGGAAAAAGCACATTTAAAAACTTGCCAATCTTTTCAGCAACCGAAATACATGTGAAACTTTCGTTACATTTATTTCACGTTATATGTTTTACAGGTTGGGAAAGTGGGGCTTCTGACTGAATTACCAAAATAATTTAATACCAAAGAGGTGAGATCTTGGTAACCTACAATCAAAAGATTCTGAAGCGTGAAAATTACTCCTTCGAATTCAGCTACAATTTGCTAATTTTTGAATAGTCATTTGATAAGCAGTTTCCTCACATTCTAGAAGTTCTTGTCCTTTGTGCCACGTACATGAATGAGAAAATTGAGAATGTATTTTAGAAAGTGGCACTGGAACTTTTTTGAACTGAACGTTGTCATGTCACACCTGGATGAGAAAACATATGAGGTAATTAAGTGAAACCTACTGAGAAAAAAGAGGATTTCAGCTGAATTTAGCTAATTAGTCCCAAGATTGGCCCCAAGTGCAGAAGGAAAAATATTCCAAGGGGTTTTTCCTTACTGGTTTTAATTTAGCTCTGGGCAATGGCAGTGTGATTCTGTTGGTTTTGTATCTCATTGCCCTCAAGATCACCCTTTTTTCCTCCTGTGACCTGCGCTTAAAGGATGATACCATCGCCTCATCAATTGCCAATGCCACTAGTTCAATAACCGGCTATCACTGTAGGGCATCTTTCTTGATGAGCAGCAACTACACGTCTTGGCTCTCTCCAAAAATAGCCTGCATTGCAGTCCCTGGCACATCCTAGATTTTCTCAGTCATCTAGGCTCAGGAAAAAGACTTTTCATCCCTGTGCTTTCTTTAAGACACTTTTGTAGTCAACTAAAGATTGCATTTCCCGCGACTTTGGTCTTGAGACACAACTGACATTAACGCTTTCTTTAATACCGGCGCTCATCACTCCCATTTTCCTTTAAAACCGGCGACAATCACCTATATAAGTAAATATTATCTGTGCTTCCCCATCCCGTTGAATTTAGCAGCTTGAATTTTAAAAAGAGAGAGAGAGAGAGAAAGGGTGTTTTTCATTTAGGATCGTATAGCACAATAAGAGTTCTTCCAGGGAACCTGCTTTCATTGAACCCTGGCAAAAGTTGCAAATTGATACCTCTGATGGAGATATGGTAGAACTTAGAGATCCTTCCCCAGGTAGGGAGAGAAGGATCCCCAGAGGGCTCTGTATTGTGCAACATACTGGTAGGTGGGAACCAGGTAAGAGCCACAGGTGGGAGGGAGAGGTACAGAGCTGGGGACGACTGTGAATGTTAACTAAAGGAACCATCACTTCCTAGCTCTGCTGGAGGAAGATGGCTCAGTGAGTACTTACTACACCTGTGAGACAGGGGGCTGGGCTTCAGCCTTGCCTTTCCTCCAGGAGAACAGAGGGCTACAACAATGTCTGCAACCTCCCATTGCATCAAACTACAGGAGCATGACACTGAAAGGTAGAGACCAGCACTCTCATTTAAGGAATTTTTAAGTTCAAAGTTTAAACAAAAATCACTTTTTTTCTATTATGAACTGAAAAGGGAATTATGACAAAACACTTCTAAACTTTGGGAGATGATAGGTGCTCTACACAAACAATAATATTCAATTAAAATATCATAGGTAATTTAAGCAAAAAAAGATACAAATTTAGTTTCCTAATGCTTTTAATAATGGTGGCATTTTTTTCAAGTAAAAATGTGAGACAGTGAATAAAGAATTCTACCCTTTTTTGAAGAGAACAACTATTCGTCCACTCTAGTAATTAAAAATGTCATTTTTGTTTAATGGAAAGGAGCAAATGCCGTAGTAAAGAAATATTGCCCCAGTGTACTCTGCACGTGGTACTGTAACTCATCAGTTCTCACAATTATTTGCATACCACGTTATTCTAAAAGAAGTGCATAATCTAAGAGACAGATTATTAGTCATGATATAGGTGAAGTACTTTGTTTCAAATTTCATTTAGGCTATATATATTTAAAGTCTTTTATTTTGCTGAAAAGTAGTTTTTTCCAGCTCTACTGAAGTTTAACTGATGAATAAAACTGTAAGATTATTTAAAGTGTACAACATGAAATTTGCTAAGTAATTTAACTGTTTTTAGGAAACTCTAATTTTGCTGTCGATACCAAGATCAACCACACGATGTCACCAGTAACTACAGTACTGTACTGACTTGCCTTGGGGAAGAACTTTAATGCATGCATTTCCCTATAGGTTAAATTATTTTCTATTTTGTTCATGAATTTTCTTTCTATCCATCAATCTAAAAAACATTTATTATTACTTTATTATTATATTATTATTTATTATTCATTTATACCTATAGTATGATTCCCAGCATGTACACATTTCTAAGGTTATTTTTAAAATATTAGTAAAAAATTTAAAATATTCTTTCCAAAGATCCATTTACTTATTAACCTTCACATATGTTATGGTGATGTAATTCGAAGGGAGAATAAGAGTTAAGCAAAGAATATATATTGAACACTATTTATTAACACTTTGGTGAGTTACAGAAATAGGCACATTTACGACACACACACACAATACATGGGCTATGTATAGTACACTGTAGACCCAATTAATACTGCCTTCTAGAAATCTGTTATGTGAAAGTTAGAAAGGATAGGATACTCTTGCCCCTCAAAATTGTACCAGTCATATTTAATGTTTATTACATAAATACTCATTTTTGGCAAAACACCAAGTTAAAGTGTTTTAAATGTTAAAACAACATTTAAAACAACATAAAATAACATTTCACCTCTGTTCATGAAGACAAAGTCAGTCTTTTCTACCTCCAGTTCTTTTCACAAATATATTCTGAATATACAAGGTTAAAAAAATAAACATATTGTGCTGGTAAGACCAACTTTTTCCTTGAAATAGTTTATCATAATATTATGATTAATTATGCAAATATGCTGGAGGCTTTTTTATGGGCATATCAGCCAAATTCAAATACATTAATGATGACAAATACATATTCATTTCCACATTCAGCACATATAGGCCTGTATACAGAATTCTATTAATTTAACAAATAATGGCATGTAATGACACATTAAGAAGTGAGAAAGTGTGGAGCAAAGCTATTTGACAGAAGCTCATGTAGAAATTCTTTTTATTAGAAATAACTCTAATTTCTAAGGAATTATATTTATTTTGTTGATTATTCGCTATGTCATTACCAAAAAATATTCCAGGGAAGAAAGGATTTTAGTATACAAGATTGACATAGTATTTATTATTAGCTAAAAATTATCAACTGAAGTTTTATATTATTGGAATGTATATGCTGCTGCCTTTTAAGGTGTGGGGGAGAGGGAGTGAGAATAAAAAAAGATACTCTTAATCAAATACTTTAATGAGATCTGAGAAAGGAGTAAAAATTTCAAATGTTTCCAAATATTTGGCAGAGAAGACATATAGCTGAAGTTTTGATCGAATATGCTGGAGGTTTGGCTTTATTTATATCCATCCAAAAAAAAGAAATTTGCATTATCGTTGTCAAAGAGCTATATTTGTGCAAAATGTAGTATATAGTTTTCTTTTTTATCTGTTCCCTGAGGTATTTAAAAATTATTTATAAACAAAAATGTCAACATTTCTTAATTTTGTACATCATTTTTGAGGCCTGCAAGTTGTTTCCAGGATGAGTGGAGGCTCACAAAAACAGCACACGTTTTACCATTGAGGTAAAGTATCTGTGGTGACTGGTCTCTCCATGCTATTTCAATGCAACACATCAAATTTATAAATAATCTTATCCCCAGACACCATAAACTATAGTTATTACCTTTTTTTTTCTGTGCAATAAACACTCTCCAATTGGCCCTATTTTTAAAACTATCATAATAAACTTTAGCAAAATCAGCAGCAAAATTTCTAATAAACCTTAACTATGACTACTCCATATACACATTCCTAACACCTTCGAATACAGTCCTTTTAACAACAAAATAAAAAAATTAATTTCATATACTTATAAAAACGAAGAAAAATAAATATGAACTTTATAAGCCAATGCTTGAAATAATGGCAAATATGTCATTGTATTCATTAATAAAACCAAGAAAAATGGGACAATAATAATAATTTCACTTTATTGTGGTCCATTAAATTTTTTTCCACTTGTGTGTTGTGATTGAAGTAGATTTATGTGTGCTTTATTCATGCAATAACATCTCAATAGTTTATATTCATTCCAAGAATGTCTTCAGCTAACAAAAATCTTTAACATTGATACATCCAATAGAATGTCTCTAGCTCGGGGTATATCTCTGATGTGTTCTTAGAAGAGTATTTCTTTTTTTCACTATTTGGTAAAAGATGAGAGGTTTTCATAGCTGGAGAACTGCAATACTATAAATATCCAGAGGAAACTGCAAATTATTTACATATATGTTTAGATTTAGAACTATGATTTTAGATATAGATTTTAGGTGTTCATGCACTCTAGGTGAAAATGCTAACTCAAATCACTCTAACATTTTAAACACAACTTTCCAGTTTTTTTTTTTTTAATAAGTGATTGCTACTCATAGTCATATTTATTTTGCTAATTTTTACCATTATTAAGTGATGTCCCTCTAGCCCCAATGTAATGACCTAAAAACAAAATCACAATAATTTTGTTGGGTTCCTATTTGCAGAAAATTTACATAAATACATGCTACAGGCCAATATGGAAACAGAATACTTTTCGCCTGAATCAAGCAGCTTTGGGCAGTGCTGTCCAGTGCTGAATTTTATTTTATTTTGTTTTATTCAGCAAAACTGCAGACTGTTAATATGTGAAAAGTGTCATATGAGTTTGGAATAGCTGGACTCTATTTGGAGTATTGAGAGCAGGAAGAAATGGAAAATACTTAATGGAAATTATGTGTTAGATTATTAAACAGGAGAATTTGTACCTTTAAAGTATAGATTTATGATTAATGAACGCATGGAAAGCTTCTGCGTTGTTAAGATCCTGGGTTGTAAAAATAAAATGACACTAAGCTTAAAAGCTTTATGACAAGTCATCTGACAGTTCTTGATATTTGTTCTGTGATTGGCCAAAATGTGTTTTCTTTCATGACACTCCATTCCAAAGGAAGCACAGATACTTGCAATACGTTTGAATAAAAGCACCCATTCACTCAAGGATAGGGATATGCTGTTTCAGAGTATTGAAAATAGGACTGCTGAGTCTTTATATTTTATGAGAGGTGTTGTTTTCTTTAAGACTGGCAGCAAACTTTCAGAAAGAGGGGGAGTTATGGTACTGAATTAAATTGGATATGTGTCACTGCTTTGGAAAAGATGGTACACATCAAAACTATTTTCTGTGGAGACCTTCATCACCATTTCCCCCGCACATTTCTCATGTTCCTGTTCCTGAGAGCCAACATATTGGGGAAATCTACTTTTCATTCCTTGCTATTACCTGCTCTGACTTCTTCCCCTTTTAACCTCTTGGTTATGACAGCTCAGTTACTAAGAAAATGTTAGGGTCCAATTCAATTTTGTTTCGGACTAATCTCTGCTTTGGAATCTACCCAGCTTTCCTGGGACTTGAGGGTCTCCTCAAATAAAGGAAATCCCTTGTCCCAAATGAGGCAGGTAAGTAACAGCTTTTGGAAAACCGAAAGTAACCCACAGACTCACCCCTTCACGCAGAAACTTCTGGATTATTTTGGGTTCCACATAGAAAGATAATTCATATCAAGTGACAACATCAATATGGATGAATTACTGAAATACTAATGACTTCTCTGATTTCATTGGGGTTGTTAACCTTATATCTTCCCCACTTCCTCCAGTTAACTTAGGAAGCCTTAAAGACTTATAGAAGATGAAGATTTGAGGGGGGGTTACAAGGAACGATGGTAGAGATATAAAACTGTTGATAGTATAGAGAAGATAACAAAACTAATACTACTAATAAAATAATGGAAAATGACATAAAATGTTCTTAAAACATGACAAGAAATGCACATGCCTAGCAACAGCTGTATGAAGTAGGATTATTTTGAGATTCTAACTTAGAAAGTTTAGATTTCATAAAGGTGGGAAAAGTTGAAGAGCCATAAAAGCTTTTGATGAAAGACATTAATGAAGAGAATATTTTGGCTAATGCATTTCCCTGGTCTTGAATTTTACCATTTCCTCACTCTTCAATGTTTGAAGTGATAGGGGTTGGTAAAGGACAGAAAAGAAGGGATGCAGATTTACCCCTGGGTAGGATACTACTCCACCTTCCTCAACAGATAAATACACAGATGGCTACGGTCTTTTTCATTAATGCTTATCAGTGCTTGAGAGCAAGATTACGACACATGAAGTATTTTTACAGAACTTTTTTAACAGGGAATTTTAGGATTGGAGATCATCAGAACATTTTATTCAAAGAGCACTTGTTAGTAATCAGGGAAGTTTCATTCAAATTAAGCAATTCTGATATTCGAGTAAGAGAACGTCATGTAGGGGACTGTGACTTATGTCTAAGTATAAAGGATAAAACTAGGTGATCTCCCAGATAGAATGTCTGTAGGTCAATCATATATAACCCAAAAGACTTATTTGGCCAACATGCAAGCAGAAAAGCTCAAATGCAAATTATGAAAGGGCTTCCCTGGTGGCGCAGTGGTTAAGAATCAGCCTGCCAATGCAGGGGACACGGGTTCGAGCCCTGGTCCTGGAAGATCCCACATGCCGCCAAGCAACTAAGCCTGTGCGCCACAACTACTGAGCCTGCGCTCTAGAACCTGTGAGCCACAACTACCGAAGTCTGCACCTAGAGCCTGTGCTCTGCAACAAGAGAACGCACCGCAACGAGAAGCCCGTGCACCGCAACTAGAGAAAGCCTGTGTGCAGCTATGAAGACCCAACGCAGCCAAAAATAAAATAAATAAAATAAATTTACATTAAAAAAACACTGCAACAAAATATTTGAGTTTTCAACAATGAGAATAAATTTTAAAAAGATGAAAAAGATGACGCTTTTTAAGGAAAGTCATGTTTAAAGATATTAAGACAAGTTTTCACATGCCACTTATTGAAGAAATGTAATCTTCATCTTACTTGACTTCACATTCTCTAAATTTAACTGTTTAGAAGTCATGTGAATGCCCACAAAGTGGAGTGTCTTAAAATAAACAAAATCACACTGATCTCGGAGATACAGATTGCTTATGATGAAGTCTGATGCTGATATTAGCCTGCTAAAGTGAAAACTGGGCAATGAACAGTGACCAAATTCATCATTTATGTGATTTTAATCAATATTTTGATTTTGTTGTGGATATGTCTCAACAGTTCATTCTTCTCCCACCCAAGGTTGTTAAATGTTAAACCAAAGAAGGAACAGTTAAGGGAAACCTGTTGGTTTTCTCTAGTACTTCTCAAGCAGTAATTTTATTTGTACAACTTTTTTTTTTTTTTTTTTTTTTTTTTTTCGGTACGCGGGCCTCTCACTGTTGTGGCTTCTCCCATTGTGGAGCACAGGTTCTGGACGCGCAGGCCCAGCGGCCATGGCTCACGGGCCCAGCCGCTCCGCGGCACGTGGCATCTTCCAGGACCGGGGCACGAACCCGTGTCCCCTGCATCGGCAGGCGGACTCCCAACCACTGCGCCACCAGGGAAGCCCTATACAACTTCTTGAAAAAATGGATTTTGCAGGGGAAGCTCTCTTCTGAGTGAATATATTGTGGTGTCTTTGCAAATGGTGGGTGTTTGCAGCTGAGAGTTATGCTGATATCTGGTATTTATGTCATTAGGTCCTGGATACCTGATTCAAGTAACACAAAATAGGAACCACTATGGAAAGAGATTTATCAGTAACATAGGAAATTTTAAAGAGCTGTCTTATTTTCTTGCCCTGTATCTGGTAAGTGCCCATTACGTTAAAGATACATGCTTTATGAGAATCACCACTGCTTGAAGATGCTAGTGAACCAATGTTAACACACTGAGAATATGTAAGTAGAAAGATGTCCTGAATGTTTGCTGCCAACCAGAAAGCCACCAATCCAAGCCTAAGCTCCTGGTATCTTTACACTCTTAAAAAAAAAAAAAGGTGGGCTTCCCTGGTGGTGAAGTGGTTGTGAGTCCGCCTGCCGATGCAAGGGACACGGGGTCGTGCCCTGGTCCGGGAAGATCCCACGTGCCGCAGAGCGGCTGGGCCCGTAAGCCATGGCCGCTGAGCCTGCGCGTCCGGAGCCTGTGCTCCGCAACGGGAGAGGCCACAACAGTGAGAGGCCCGGGTACCGCAAAAAAAAAAAAAAAAAGGCACTAGAACTGAGATTGAGGTCCTTTTAATCGCCACATATCAGTGCTTTGTCTCATCCAATTTTTAAAAATCTTTCCATTTCTAAGTTCTCCTATTGAATCCTGATGGATGCTATTTTTTAAAGAGAAATGATACATAAAAAACATGTTTACATTCATTCTATCTGCCTTTCACCAACCAAATATCTACTGACTGTTAAAAGAACTGTAGTCAACTATACAAAGTAATGACAACAGAAATGCAAAATGGCAAGGAAAACAGAGAAAACAAGAGACAGACCAATCTAAAAGAGTTCAGTTCTTTTCAGTAGTATCCCTAAATGAGAGAAAATTTAGCTATTTATGATTTGTGCAACTCAGAAGTAGTAATATGGTAGATGCAAGAAAAACACACTACATGAGAAAATGGTTTCTTTGGAAAACAATTCTAATAAAGAGGCACAGGCAATGTCACTGAACACGAGGCATAAACACAGATTATTATGCTTCATTTATTTTGCTCTAAGTTAACTAATTGCGGCTAAGTTCATAGCCCTACACCTATCATATAGCATGATAATCACCTTTGCAACTACACCGTGAAGGAGAGGGACAGATGCTAGGATGCTGACTTTACAGAGACTCAGAGGGGCTAAGCATTTGGCCTGAGATGACACGGCCAGAAAGAGGTTATGCTAGCAATTGAGTACAGGTTTTCTGATTCATAGATTAGAATTCTTTGTATTTTATTGCACAGAACATGATGCATTGTAGCTTTATGGTCTGTGTTGATTATGAGGAAGAATGAGAAATAGGAGTTTTAAATTCTGGAGTGGCTATTCTCTATTTGCCTATCAGATCCATTTCTCTGCTTGTCTTTGCCTTGTTTGGGACACAGCAGTCTTCCTCATCTTCTGTCTTCTCCTTGTATTCAGCCATTGGGAGGCACCTTGCTCTGGCACGGCTTTGGCAGTGTCTCTCTTCCCCTACGACGACTGCTTTTCTCAAGTGCCTCCCACTCCACTCCAATCCCCACAAGGTTCTAGCTGTAGCTCATAACAGACTCCCCCAGGGGCATAACCACTTCCTCTCTTGCTAGTTGTAAATGCCTCTGCATCCCTTGCTGGTTTCGTTAACCCTGCCCTTACCTGTGTACATTGTCTCTTCATTACTTCAAGACACATCACTGTCAAAAATGCACGACTTCAATCTAATCATGAGGAAACATCTGACAAAACCAAATTGAGGGACCTTCTACGAAATAACTGGCCTTTACACTTCAAAATGTCAATGCCGCGAAAGAAAAAAAAAGCAGATTGGGGGAAATATTCACGATTAAAGGAGACTAAAGAGACATGACAACTAAATGCACTGTGGGATCCTGGATGGGACTCCAGAGGAGATTTTTATTTTTTTTGCCATAAGAACATTACTGGGAAAATAGGTGAAATATAAATAAGGTCTGTGCATTAGGTAATGGTAACCTATCATTGTTAATTTCTTGATTTTGATGAGTTTACTGTGGTTATATGAGATAATGTACTTATTGTTAGTAAATGCACATTGAAATATTTAGGGAAGTAGAGGAACATTATGTTTTCACCTGACTTTCAAATGGAATAGGGAAAATCAGTAATGCATATGTATATATATACACACACATATATATATATATACACACAGAGAGAGAGAGAGAGAGAGGGAGGATAGAAAAGCAAATGTGATGAAGTGTTCATTGGGAAATCTGGATGAAGTGTACATTAGGAGTATTTTGTACTATTCTTGCAACTTTTCAGTAAATCAGAATTTTTTTCAAAATAAAAAATAACTTTTAAAATCAGGTTTCATTTCAAGAATTCTAGCTGAGTGTACATTCTCATTCCTTCCAGGACCCTCACTGATAAGGATTCTAATCTCCATGTTAACTGCTGTCTACTAAGAAATGATGATCCCACCATTCAACCTTTCATTGCTTCAGAGCCACATGAGCATCATGGTGAAGGGGTGGTGAGAAGAAAAGATGGCCACCTAGCTCATCAGGTCTAAGAGGGGGTAAACCAGCAGGAGAGTGGTCGAGGTACTTCCCAAAGCATTCAGAGCCCTATCTCTGCTCTCAGATAGGATTCACAAACAAATGGAAATCTACAAATTTCTTGATATTCATGGCGTAAAGTGTATCATGTGATGTCATGTATTATGTACGTAAAAATTTATTCACACACACACATAAAAGATTGCAGGGGTCACGGCACATAATGAAGTCTTTTGCTTAAGTTCCTACTCCACTGGATCTAACTTTGAGATACCAAGAGTAATATTTTAGCAGATCCTTATAGATAAGATATGGAGTCATACCTAACATATAATTGGGTGTACAACAGGATTGCAGTTGTTTGGACACAGTAGGTTTCACTGGCTCAAGGATAGCAGAGTCAAGATTACTAGTGATTGGAAGATATCGCCTTAACCAAATGATCCAGGAGAACACAATCAGCAATATGACATACTGACATCATGCACCAGCCTCTGGTATAATAAACTGACGATGACACAACATCACTTTTTGTGATATTCTGGCCAAAAATGCATATCATCAATCTATTCATGAAGAAGCATCAGTAAACCCAAGTTGAGTGGCATTTTACATAATACCTGACCAGCAATCATCAAAAGTGTTAAGGTCACAAACGACAAGAAAGACTAAGAGACTATCACAGAATAGAGGCACATCAACAAAATGAAATGTGGGATTCTGGATAGGATCCTGGAAGAGAAAAAGGACAATAGAGGAAAAGTCTGTGAAATTTGAATAAGGTCTGTAATGTAGTTAATAGTATTGTATCAATGTTAATTTCCTGGTTTTGATCACAATACTCTACTTATATAAATTGTTAACATTAGAGGAAGTTGGGTAAAGGGTGTATGTGAATTTTCTGTATTATTTTTGCACCTTTCTGTAAGTCTAAAATGATTTCAAATTAGAAAAGGAAATAGTACCAGGAATTCATTCTTCCTAATAAAACTATTACAATTCTATCTTGAGTGTTTCCAATTTTGTGCACAAACATGGCACGTTAAGTCTAAAATATTATTTTATACCAGACATAAAAGGTTTCAGATTTTAAACTCATACTCACTTAGTTGGTTGTTACAGACAGAAGTCAAAGCATGATTCTTTAGGCTCATAGTATTCATGTGAAAATAAAATATTTACTTTTAGCACCTCTCAAGGGAATGTGGTACTTTATTCACTGTTTCACCTGATATTTCATTCCTCTTTTTGATTGCCATTTAGAACAAGAGATAGAAAGACATACAATGCTGGGAGGGGTAATTTGAGCAAAAATAGTCTATTTCTCACATTTCTGGAAAAGACTCAATGAAGGCATCCCAGGGAGTTGGAGATTTCCACTTCCGTAATTTGACTCTAGTGTTTCTTCTTCTGGTTCCATCCGTCGGAAGTATGTAGAAGAGCATGGTTTATTCTCTTATACAAGAATGGAAAGGAAATCGCATCTATTGTAGGCAACATCGTCTTTAATTTGACTCAGGGGCTGATGTATAATAGCTTCATATATCTGCTCTACAGGTTGAAAGCTAAGACCATTGCCTCATACTGGATTTCAGGCCTAATCCTGATAACAGATGTATTTTCAGACAGCATCATGGCAAACGGTGCACATTTCCGCGGCTCTGAGAGGATCATGTAAGAGAAACTGAAGACTGCATGTAGGAAGGAATCATTTATGTGTCTTACTTTTGATTTTTAGTGGGGCAAGTAATTTAAAAATTATAGGTGAGTTTTGGTAATCATTGATACCATCTTAGCAATATTGAAACATATTTAGGTTAAATTCACATATTATTAGACACATTTCAAAAAGATGACCAAGATCTTTTGAATCTACTTTAAGATTTACATATATATATATACATACATATATATATATATATATATATTCTTAAATCTATGAATAAACAATCCTAATCATAATTTCCCCCCTAATATTTTCAGTCCAATAAACTGCTTTGGAGTTGACTGTGATCAAGGCATAGCAATTGTTAATATTGTTAATATGTGGAGCCACAGTGTTCTTTGACATGCTTTGTATAGGATAACATTCTTATGTTGCTAGAAAATTTAAGGGATTGTGTCACAATCCTTTACACTGTACCTTGGATTCTGAGTGCTTTCATTACCATACTCACAAGTACACAATAGATTAACAATATCTTGCACTTGAAGTTGGTAGAATTTGAACTTGGTAGACTAGCCTGTAAGGGAAATAGCCAAAGGATACTTCTAGAGATGGATTTTTACTCTTAAATGACACACCATGAGGTTCCCATATGTCAGTGAAGAATAGTGAATAGAAATGGGTGAACTGTAGAGGACACGAATGCTCCAATTCTCAACATTTTTCAAATACTTCTGCTATAATTTTCTTTGAGATACGTGAATTTCGAGCAGGATTCACTCCATATGACAATCCAATATTAATACATTCAAATGGGATTTTGTGAATGGTTTGCAATGTGGCTGTATGTAATTTACACGGAATTCTTAAATCTTTCCTTAGTGTCCCTGAAAGTCCCAACTTAGCCGCTTCCTGTACGATCTTGAACAATGCCTCTAAAGAAGCAGGTCTTGGTTTCCTCATAAACAAGGTAAGATAATAGTATTACAACCACTTTATGGAAATGTTATGAATATTTCAATATTGCTATCAAGGTGCATTAATCTCTTTAGTGGGAAAATGACACAGAAAACCAGAATATTACTATTATTAGCCCATCTAGCCTGAGCGAACTTTAGCCCAAAGGTCCTGTTTTTGTATATATAAGTCCAATCTGAAAGATCTAGATTTGTTTTTAAATTTTAACAACTTTCTACTCTATCAATAATGTGCAAAGTCAAAGGTGAAACTGTGGCTATACTAAAGATAAAATAAATAACTCACAGAGAGAAAAGGAGCCAAGGAAAGATGGTGGCCAAGGATACTGGGAACAGGTTTCATGGGCCACAGGTAGGCGGGCTGGCACCCAGTGACTCCACACAATACCAGCATCATTTTCACATTCGGGCAGAAGCAGCTCTGAAGTGTCAGCCTATCATTAATTTCTGCACCTTGGATCTGGGGAACCCATGTCTGAAGACTTATGCTGTCTCTTTCAGGGTTTTAGAAGCCACTACTTGGTGTTCTGGTATAGAAGGTAAATAAAATGGTTTGTTCAAAATATACAGATATGCAGAAAATGTGGTTTATAGAGATCCTGTGCCTTGTGTTTTTCAACATAGTAGTAATTTCATATATTCTGACCCACTAAGCCCATGGTGGTTATCAAATCCCATGCCCTGAATTTGGAAAATATGACTACCAAATATTACATTTTAAAGTTGACAACCATGCTCCAATTCAAGAAGCTGAAGTCTTAAATTAAATGGGTCAGTCACACTCTCCCCAAAATTTTCTTTTAATAATTGTTACTAATAATGACCACTTACATGTGTCTGCTTTTAGTGAACTTCCTCCAAGGGGACAGCAGACAAGTGCTCAGATCCTTTCTAGAGCTAAAGTCTCAGAATAACTGGCAAGTAACAAGTCTTTGTTTTCTAGTGGAGTACAGTTGACACATAGCATTATATTAGTTTCAGGTGCATAACACAATGCATAACATAACTGGAAGTTTGTACCTTTTGACCCCCTTCACCCATTTTGCCTGCCTCCACACCCTACCTCTGGCCACCATCACTCTGTCCACTGTACCTATGAGTTTGTTTTTTTGTCTGTTTGTTTCATTTTGCTTTAGATTCCACATATAAGTGAGATCATATGGTATTTGTCTGTCTCTATCTTTCTAGAGCTCAACTCCCTGGATAACTGGCAAGTACCAGTCTTAAGCCTTACGTAAAACTACATTACAACTCAGACTTGCACAGCTCCTGAAGAGAAGTGTGGCTTGCAGATTCTAGTTGTTTCCCCTTCTATTACTTTTCAGCACTACGTTCTTACCTACTTCAATTGTATTGCCATGGTATTTTCACAGTCTATCTCCCTCAGCAGACTGGGAACCCTGGAGGTCATGTATGCCTATCCATTCACTCCATACGAGGGTGTACTGAGTGAGGGAATGAAGGCAGCTTATGATAAAAAGTGAATCTTCTTATCAATGCTGAATAGCACTTCCCAGCTCTCACAGTCATCTGCTCCTGCTTAGGCTCAACTGGATATCCTTTGAATCTGTATGTAGGCACACAAACTGGCTGCAGCTACCTGAGGAGCGGCCACAAAAGAAAAGGTAGCTTTGTGGGATGTTATAATTCAAAGGGAATATAACATTAATCAAGATGTCCACATTATATGAAAAATAAACTAGTTAAAAATAGCAATTATGTAAATATTAAGGAAAATATGTACCCCTTGATAAAAGAGTAGAAGCATGTCTGATCAACTGCCAACAATAGTTTGCTCTGGAGGGTGAAACTAGGTGAAGATAGGTCATTTTTATTTTGTTTGAGTTTTAATATTTTTAAAACTTTGTATAATGGTTATCACATCTTAAGTTCTAGAAACTTAAAGTTTATAGGAAAGTATAACACGGACCAATAAATGTTCCTAATATGAGTAATCTGAAAGAGATCAAGCATGGTGTTTTCTTCTTGTTGATAAATCAACACCAAAACTAAAAATAAGAAGCAAGAGCGAATTCTGGTCTCTATGCGTCTGTGTTGCAATTTGTACACTAAAGCTACTTGAGTCGTGAGGGATGTCACAAAGAGTTCTCTGGCATTACCATAATTAAGGACAAAGTTCTAGAAGGCTGTCTTAACAATGATAGTGGGACCTTCTGTCAAAGCACAATCCTTTCCTTAGTACAAATCACATATATCGGGTGTATTCATATATCTGAAAACATTAGTATATATTAGATGGGATGTTTTCAATGGCAAGTTACAGAAACCTTGTCTTAAATTGGCTGAAACAGTTAAAAATTTAACTAAGTCACTTAAAACATCCAAAGGCAGGCCAAGTGCAAGGCACAATACCATTAGGATTGAGGCTGTTCTCTTGGCATTGGCCTCCTCTGTGTGGAAGGCTTGTTTCTCAAGTTGGTGTTCCGAATGGTTTCAAGATGGCTGCCAGCAGCAACTGGGGCCACCTGCCTCCTTACTCATGTCTGGGGAAGGACAAGAGAACCTCTCCCCCATGTATGGGATAAAAGTCCTTCCTAACAGTTTATTTGGGCCAGTAATGATGTTCGAGAGCGCCCTGTGATGACTGGCTTAAGCCTAGTTTCTGGGGCCAAACTTAGGCAAAGGGGAGGGGTTTGTTTGATTGATTTAGACTCTGGATGCGAATAAGATCAACTATGCTTGAGTCTTCTGTACTAATGGGGTAAGAGTTTGTCCCTAGGGGGGAAAAAAGGAGAGTAGGCCGGGGTTCTAGCAGACAGAAGAAAAGGGGGCAATGGGTAGGCAAGGAACAGTATCTACTACATGGTAGTATAGTCATGGTAGAAAAAAAAAATCAAGATATGAGTCAGAACTCCCCAAAATCCATTCCAGGTTTTGGCATTAACAAACCATCTGACTGGAAGAAAGTCACAGAATTTCTGGGTTTCAGCTATTGTAGCAATAGCAATCTGTTGCAAAAATATTTCTACGGCCCCATTCAGCTCCATTATCAGATTGTTACTCATTCTGATTCCCTCCCTTCCCCCATCCTGGCCGCATGCTCTCCACCACACAAAGCACCCACTACAGCATATAGGCAAATACTTTTAACGGAATGACTTTCCTGGTGATTTTTTTCCCATTTATCTCATGGCAGATCAGCCAATTGCTATGACCCAGCAAAGCAAAACAGTGTGTGGTGCAATTATCTGGGAAATATAAGACCATCTATGCCATCAGATAATGCAGGGAAGGGTGGGCTTTGTTTCCTGAACAACCTGCCTGGTCACCGTGATGTTCCCCAAATCCTCAAATAAATGGACAGGCCTCCACTTTTCTTAGGCTACATAACTCCAGCTCTTTGTGAATCAGGATCAAACTCCTTGCTGTGGAGATAAGATCATTTATGCCACATTTTAAAAGCAAGAGTTCCTTTTGAAAGGCTCATTTTACTCTTTTAGTGCCATATGACACTCTTTTAATAACCCAGAGGGTCCTAAGACCTACAGCAGAGGCCCTTGTGTTTCTACAATAGCATATACCAATAAAATAAGTATAAGATATAAGTGAATTGAATTCATATAATGCTTCTGTCTTCCCACAAATAGTTTCAGGAACTTACAGAAATCATTTCAACAAAAGCCTTCACATTGATGACTCTACATATATGTTTAAATTTCTAAGAATAATTAGTTTTTATCTGTATAAAAATTACAAGGGCAGAAAGTAATAAGACCACCAATTTGTAATGGAAAATCTGATCTCAATGAAAGTGAATTAAAAACTTGCAAATACACACAAATAAAGAGCCATTGACATTTTATGACTCAAGTAATAAAAAAAAATCACCGAATACATTAAAAAAATGCAAACACACAATGCCTAAATTGTGGAATCAGGTGTAAGAGCTTGTGTGGTGACTTCTCTTGAGAAATTTCTGCTGGGCTTACAGATGCTAATACCTTCTTATTTTCCCACGCTGACATCATATGCAAACTACCATGTCAAGAACACATTTGCAGAATACATAAGTAGTGGAATGAAACATTATTAGTTCTTATTTGCAGTTGCTGCCAACCCCTGAGTCCAAGCTCTAATTGGAATTACAGTGAATTTGAAAGCTGTGTCCACTCCAGGACCTGAATAACATACACAGAGCTGCCATCCAAGACCCAAATTCTTTCAAAATACATACTTCTAGAAACTCAAAGTTAAATAACAACCCCCTGCTTCATGACTTGACAGACACAGAGTTCTAAAGAAATTTTAACAGTTGTGAGTTCAAGTCTTTGCTAAATCATGTGTGGACCTTTTTAAGCAATAACAGATTTAAAATGGAAACGTATAATATACTTGTATTTATTAAGGTATTATTTTTCTTCGATCAAAAGTAATTTTTAAAAAGCCGTTGGTTTCTGGATTCGTCTCCATGAGCAAGCTCCCACTTTAAACGTTTCCTGATTACTGGCTGCTTCTCAGGCTAATAAAAGCCGCTAAATCACTGCTAGGACAAAGGTCCCCACTGTGGTGCATAAAAAAGAAGATTTACAGTCATATGCTATGCTGAACAGCCTTGTCAGGGCAACACAGTGCCCTGCGTCTGTGACAGGCTAAAACAAACCACACGCCAGATCTGATTTCAAACTTACATAAGAGGCCAGAGAGGCTGTAGCCTCAGTGCTTAGGAGAATAAACTGGATTGGGAAGAGGCCATGAGGGAGGATGAGTGGGGACCAAGCTGTACAATTAGCATGTGCCTAGTTTTAATGACTGATTTCCTCAGATAGCCAATTCCCAATGTCAATTTGCTCCTTTGCCCATTTTTCTGTCAAACTCCGTCTTTGCTCACCTCTTTTGCACACAGACACACTCGCTATCACACCTGCCACAAACACCACCCGACCACTGGGGTAACTGTATCGTATTTGGCTATATTAACGACTATAGAAAGGAGATGCCAGGTAAAGTTCTAGGATGACAAGATCTCTTTTTAGTGGGGACTGAATTCGTAATACCATCTTACTAGCAAAGAAAGCAGGGGGTACACTGCTATGGCCTTGTGCTACCAAATAGTCACTGGTCATCTGAATTTTCAGGCTAGTATTTCAACTATCTTTCCACTTCTACTGGGACCTTTGTATTAATTCATTCCTCAACAAACAAACAAACAGAAAGCTTGTATTGAAGCTATGATCAGATAAATGCTTGTGAAAACAGAGAGTGGATTACTATTCTTTTTTTTTTTTTTTAAAGTTATTCAAATTGCATCTGGAAGAGGCTGGACTTCAGGTAGCTCTACACTCCCTTCTAAGGTTTAGCCGAGGCTAAACAGGGCTGGCTGTGCCTGCTCATTATTTATGCAGCTTCCAAACAACAAATGCCTGCAACTGTCCAAAAAGAAATGAAAGAGCCCAGGTGCTTCAGTGAAACATACCTTTCCCTGATGTAGGATAGGAGGACACACACAAAAAGCAATGACGATTGGGCCCAACCTGAGCTTCTTGGGTTGCAACTGTAGAGAAAGGAAGGAAGTCCAGTTCAAAATGCAAATGCACTGCACGAGGCGTCAGGAGGCCCAGGTTCTAGTGCTGGTTTAGATGCTAACAAGCTGGGTCATCTCGAGCAAATCACTTAACTTCTCTGGTTCTCACTTGCCTCACTTTTGCAATAAAGAATTTGATCCAGATCAGCAGTTCTCAAACTTAAGCACAGGTCAAGATGGATAACCTACAGGTCTTACATTAAGCACAAATTGCTGGGCCTTATCTCCAAGGTTTCTGATTCAGCAAGTCTCGGGGTGTGTGTGGGGGGGTGTGCCTGGGAATTTGCATTTCTAACAATTTCCCAGGTGATGCCAATGTTTTGGGACAGAGAACCACTCTTGAGAACTACTGAACTAGATGATTCCAAAGGATCTGCAAGTTCTGAAGGGCTACACATCATTTTACGGTAGCTCTAAGCAGTTGCGTGTTGTTTGTGCCTGGGTCAAGAGAACTAAGGAGTGGTCATAACTCAGCCTCCTGTGCTTTTAGTAGAAAATCACAAGATTCCAGTTTTCATTGAAATCATTTGCTTGATAATTAAAACAGAAGGTGATGACAAGTGTCCCCTTGAAAGTGCAAGATGAATGTTTTAAAAAAATTGGCAATGTATCCATCATAGCTGTACAAATTGACTTGCAAAGACACAGCTGGAAACTCATTAGTTGATAAATTCATGTTGATAGACTCTGTGCTCTCTCTTTTTATCTATTTCTTGCATTTAAAATCATGTCTGTTACAGACATTTCAACATAGTGATTATAGTTAATAATACTGCATTATATACTTAAAAGTTGCTAAGAGAGTAGATCTTAAATATTCTCACCATGGAAAAATAGTGATTAAGTGATGTGATGCAGGTGCTAGCTAGTGCTATAGTGGTAATCATTTTACGATATAGAAGTGTATCAAATCAACATGTTGATTTGTATGATGTTGCACAATTGTGCACAAACTTGCCCAGTGTCAATTATATCTCAATAAAGCTGGAAAAGATAAAGATAATAAAATAATAATAAAATAAAATCATGTTCGGTACATAAATTTGATAATCACTGTTGAATGGGACTGTAGTTCTTGGTAAATAAGTGCTGGTCTGTGTAGCTGCTGGTAAATCATGTGACGTTAATTCTGGTTCTAGATCTCTTATTGACAAAATGTGACCATAGAGAAGTCATTTCACTACTCTGGGTCTCAAAATTCTCATCTGTCAAATAAGAACATTCTTGCCTAGAATGAACAACATTTGTTTATGATTCTGGATTTCCACATATGTAAGTACATGAAATGTAGATCTGTTTCAGAACCGAAATATAAATGAAAAAAGAGACAAACTACATAAGTTCCATCTGGTAGCTGTAGATTCAGGGATAAAAAAAATAATTGTTTAAGCCATTTTCTCTCACCAGGACTACCCAAAATTGCTTCTGCTTCTGCTCCCTACCCCTCTGTAAAATCCTCCAACAGCTTCTTGCTTCTCTCAGAATAAAGTCCAAATTCCATATTCAGGTTCCTACCCTTCACCAACTCCATCTGCTTTACATCGTGTTCCCATGGCTTCCTAAACTCTACGGTGACCTTCTTTCTGATCCTTGAACTTGCCAAGTTGGTTTCCTCCTCAGGGCCTTTGTACCTACAGCACCTTCTGTCTGAAATGCTCTCTGGGTTGAGTCCTTCCTTTGATTCAGATCTTTGGAGAGACTGTCCATGACTGCCCAATCATATCATCTCACGTCAATTGTACAGCACTTATTACTGGCTATTTTTCTTGTTGGATATTTATATCTTCATTATCTGTGTCTGTAACCATCTCCTCTGGAAAATGTAAGTTCTGTGATGGTGGGAATCCTCTCTCTATAATGGTCACCCTCTCCTTAGAGCCTAGCAGGGTGCATGGTGCATGACAGATGCTCAATATATTCATGGATAAATGATATTAGAATCATGATATAGGAGAAATTCTTTTGCTCTGTATAGAAACGTGAGCCTACATTAACCTAGCTAAACATGTGTGTATTGAATATACTACATGCTAGACACTTTTCTAAGTGCCTTATTTATTAATACATCATCATATTTCACATTTTACAAATGAGGAAATTGAAGCAGAGAGAAGTTAACTGACTTGCTTAAAGTCAGAAAGCCAGTAAGTACATGGTCAGGGTTCAGACCCAGGTTGTCTGTTTTCAGAATGAGTGCTCTTAACCATTATGATATGGGTAGTAAGATGAGGCTCTTAAGATAAGTTCCTCCCTCACCGCCCCCCCCCAAATCCATGCCAAATGACTAACCCATTTATGCTTAATCACTTCCACTGATGAGATTCGCACTACTTCAGAATCAGCCCATATTGAAAGCACTGATTTCCGCCTTATTCTGTGATCCCAAATTTCTCCCAATGTTTCCTCCAGCCCTTGGTCCCAGTTCTACTTCTTGAGGCCTATAGAACAAGTTTAATCTCTCTTCCACATGGCAATCCTTCAAGTTTTGGAAGCTACTTAGCATTGCCTCCACAAATCCTTTTTTTTGCTAATCTGACCATCCCTTGTTCTTCCAATGGCCTCCTGCATAGTGGGACTTTGGCCCTTTTACTACACTAGTTGCTCTTCTAGTTTATATCCTCTAAAAATTTGGTCCCAGCATTGAATACATTATTTTCCTTATGGTCCGGTCAACATAAAAGTGTGAACAAAGTTTCTCCATCATTATTAATAATTCCATTAATGAATGTTATTAACAGAATTTATAAATGGAGATTAACAGAAAAAATAATAACTTCATTGACAGCCAAAACACTTAGTGATTCCAACTTTCATTTGAAAAATTTAATTCACTTGAAATTTCTATTTTGTAATGTGGCAAATTCTCTTTTCTTTATTGTGTAACTTTGTGTTAAGACTATACTTTAGTTTTTAAGTAAAATTAATTTCTCAAGCATGTTAGTCATTGAAAAGTGGCTCACATGACAAGATTTCCTCTTCTAAAATAGTGTTGCCTCCAACTATGGGTCACTATCTATCAGTGGGTTGTAAAATCTTCTCAGTGGGTCATATGTTTTGTCTCAAGTTAAAAACTTATTATGAGGAATGTCAAAAATATAGAATAGTGGACAAAAATAACATAATGAACCAACATGTGCATACCCCCCAGCTTCAACAATGATCATTTTATGGCCAATCTCATCTCATTTTATACCTCACCTAATCTCTCTCCAACTGAATTACTGTGAAACAAATTCCATGCATCATATAATTTCATCTAAAAATAAGAAAATATAAGCACTCTTTATTTATACAAGTACAAAATTATTATCAAATCTAAAAATAAATTCCTCAGTGTCATCACAGTCATTATTCAAATTTCCAACGTTCTCACAAATATATTCTCTGTACAACCAACATTTAAAAAATTGAAAATAAAATATCAGAGTACAGCACACATAGTAAAGGTAAGCACTATTTTATGACACTTCAGTTTCATCTGTTTGCATAGTTGTGTGTGTGTGTGTGTGTGTGTGTGTGTGTGTGTGTGTGTATACTGGGTCATGAAGAAAAATTTTTTAACAGTTGGTCCTGGTCAAAAAAGTTTAAAAAGGCAGCTCTAGATATGTAGCAACATTATTTACCAATATGCTAAAATCTCTTACTGAGCATAGTTCTTACACATGCTTATCTTGCAGGAATGAGCCCTGGACTCTGCTGTTCACTTGCTTTGTAATTGTGGACAAATTGTTGCACATTAGTTACCTCATCTGGAAAATAAGTGGGTGGAACTAGCTCAAGTTTTCCAAATTGTGATGCTCAGAACAATGGCTCCACTGGGTGTAGTATAAAGGTTTGGAAAATGCCATACACCATTCCCTCAACTTGAAGATTCATAATGCATATTAGCATTTAAGAAGATCCACAAAGAACAGAATCCTATTCTTTTAATATTTAAACCTGTTTTTTTCTCAGGACTTTTTTTTTTTTTTCCATGACACTAATCAATGTCCTTGGGTTATCTAGTAAAGCCCCTTCCGGTTCTAATGTTCTACATAATTCTGTTGCCTAACCTTATGTGATACTGAAAAGTTAATGTTCTTATACAGGAAAGGCATTGCTTTCATTGGAGAAAGATACCTGTGAAGAAAACAAACTGCATAGCCCTGAACTTGGTTGTGAGATTTATACCTCAAAGAGACAATTGCTTTCTTCCAGAGTTGCACCATGGATTATCCTGTGGATTGAGACAGTAATCAGGGCTTGGGGACATCCAACTGATGGTGATTGTTGCTGTGTGCCCTGGAGCGTCCAACAGACAGCCTGCCCACACTGCCATGCTGTCGCTGCTTGCAGAGTCTGCTGCTAACTCCAATTGTCAGGCTTGTGCTTCATCCAAAGTTTGTTTTGTAACAACCCTGTCAGGTTTACTGCATCCAGGCTGGCTTGTTTGCCTGCTCTGGCTTCCCAGAGATTCCATTCTGGAAACAGTACTTTAATATGCCTTTAACAGTATTCTATCTTCCTAGGCTACAACTGGGCCACCCCGTGGCCAGTATGTACTTCAAGAAACAGAAAAAGAGAAAAAGTTTAATTTTAAATGTATTTTGAATAACAGCCAAGTTCTGCGCACAAAAAACTCTTCGGTAGATCTATCAAATCAATTAAAAATATGCATGTTGTGAAAAGCACTCCACAGTAAACTTTTGAAAATCAAACAACAGGTAACCACTAACACTTTTTTTCAGGACAAACTTTTTGTGTTGCAATTCCTCTGAGAGATATTTATATACACGATGGATACTCCTAAGAGTAAACCAAACTAAATTATCTACTCTAAGTCTCTAATTACATTGTATACTTTTAGATGTGGAAAGTTTCAACAATGTGAAAATAAATTTAATTTGCCTCAGTGCGCATGCTTTATCTCTAGATCAGCATTGTACAACAGAATTGTATACAAGCCACGCATGTAATTCAAAATTTTCTAGTAGTCACATTTAACAACAAGGAGAAGGAAACAGGTGAAATTTGAATAATATATTTAATTTTTCCCAACATAGCCAAAATAGCATCATTTTAACATGCAAGCAACGTGAAATTTATTAATGAATTTATTTATGAGATAATTTACATTTTTGGGGTAGTCTTCAAAATCCATGTGCATCTTAGACGTGTAGAACATGTCAATTTGTACCGGCCACATTTAAGTGCTCAACAGCCACATGTGGGAGTGGCTGCCATGTTGGACAGTGCAGCTCTAAGTGTTCATAGAAGAGATAACGTCTAACAGGTATTTATTCTTTAGGCTGCCCTTTAGATTTTGCTGTTTATGACCAGCATATGGGATTGCCCCGACAATTGCTTTCTTCCAGAGTAGTTATATAAGAAGAGAAGAGAAAACAATTTGAAGTGACAGCCTTTTCTGTCAAATGCACTATCAAGTGGTAATTGAAAGGTGGAAGGGACCAAAGTTAGCATTGCCCAATTAAGAGGAAATTGCAGAGAGCTAGAAATAAAAACTACTTCTCTTCCATTAGAAACTAGTAGAAAAGTAGTTTTCAACCCTGGCTAGGCAAAAAGACCACTGGTGGAGCTTTCAAAATTTACAGTTACCCAAGCCCTACCCCTGATCTGGAGTGGTTAGGGCTGGAAAAGGGTATATTTCTCAAAAGTGAGTTCTGTTCTTTACTGCCATCTAGATGGGTCATTCTAAGTACTTTTCTTTTTATCATGTTTTAAAAGCATATATTTTTTTTCTACTTGGAAAAAATACTCAAGATCAAAAACAAATTCTACCTTTAAAACATCAAAGGAATTAACAGTGGGAAGATACAAAATATTTCAAAATACTTAAGAAAATATTGATAACTGTGTGTTTTGAATTGGTGGTTATATAACAAATTGGTGAAATTACTTAGTGTGGCCAGAAGGGAAGGGAATTAGAAACAGCACATGCTCTTACAGTGGAGGATCAGACAAACAGTCTTAAAGGATGTGGATGAGAATGTGAACATGCACAACTTCAAAAGTCTTTAAATACTGAAGCCATTTAGTCCAGTATTCCCATTTTGGTGTAGTCAAAGACTTAAAGAATTTGAGATTTAAATAAAGGACTGATGTAGCACTATAAACAACAGATGTTATTTGAAAGAACATGAATATTTAATAATGGTGCAATTATTAAACAAATATGATGTCTCTATTATCCATAGTATGGGCTATGATGCAAGTTTACGAAAAATAACTAAGATCATGGAAAAAATCCTTAGAATATTTTAAATGGAAAAGTAGGATAGTGAATAGGATACTAAATTTGTTTACAGTATAATCTCAAGTTTAAAAAAACAAACTATATAACATATGCATAGAAAAGAAGGCTGGAAGAAATTGCACCAATATAAAATTCACCAAGGTGTTCATTCATTTTTGTTAATTTTTTCTTCGAATGTTTCTGCATTGTCCACATTCTCTGCAATGACTAGTTATTACTTTTAAAGTTGACATTACTTTCAGGGTAGCTGCCATGTGCCGCTCCAGGGAGCAGGGGGCCACAGTGTCAATGGCAGCCCCAGAGTGGTGCAGTGCACCGTTTGTATAGCTGTAAGCAGCAGCTCAGATTATGTTGTAAATCCACTTATTCTAAAAAAAATAAAGTGCAAAATAGGAAACACTAAAAAGAATTAATCTGGACAAAAAATACTGAATTCCGTGGGATAAAGAAAATCTTTTCTAACCAGAAAGCTCATTTCCAGTATATGGTTTCCCTGTGTTATCCTGGAATTACATATTTTTTACACTTCTCAGCCAACAGAAATTGCTGTTTCAGTGAAGCTGAAATTGTGAAAATACTTTCTAGATATAAAAAGACAAAACTAACCTGTTATCTTCATAAAGGTAATACCATTTAGTGCAAAAAGTAACGTCTGGGAGTAGAGAAGGTGACGGCAAGAAAAGTCACAATAACAACAGTTAACTCATACACAACAGCTGATTGCCCCCTCCTCCAACCCTCTCTACCATGGTCATCCCATTATTGGTAATGCTATTGCCCTGGGTGTTCACGCTAAGTAAATAAGGAGTCATCCTTGCCTGATCTCTCACAGCCTACATGCAATCCACCAGCAATTCTCTTGGTTCTTTCTTTAAAAAGTATATTGGACACTCAACATTAAAAAAAAATTAAGCCATTTTCAAAGATACATTTTTGGTCCAAGTCACTCTACTTTGTAACCTGGATTATTAAACTAGCCTGCTAGCTGGTCCCCCTGCTTCCTTACTTGCCTTCTTTCAGCCTATTCTCAGCATCCAGAGGGATGCTTTTAAAATGTAGGTCAGATCATATCAACTCTCTGCACCACCCTGGAATGGATTCCCATTTTACACAAGATAAAACTAAGTCCTGTACAATGGTGTACAAAGTCCTATGTAATCCTGGATTATAGGAATCACTGCCTCTCCTCCCCCTATTAATTCTTCGACCTTATCTCCTTGCTCACTGCTGTTCATTTAACACATCAGGTGTTCTCTCACCTCAGGGCTTTTGCTATCCTTTCTGCTGGGATGTTTTTCAGCAGATATCCACATCCCTCGCTCCCTCACCAACTGGAGATCTTGGCACAAATTTCACCATTTCAGTGAGGCCTCCCTGACCATCCTATTTAAAATCACAAGCCTCTAGGGTCTACTATGAGAGTTTCCCACATCAGCTGTGACAAACCTTTTCTAATCTTGGTTCTTCCCTCCTAATCTTATCTCCTTCACTGTCAGCAGAGGATCTTTTGTCCTTTGTTAACTGACAGGTTTGTGTTTAAAAAATGATTAAAGAAGACAAGTTAGGTGATACAAACAAACTTTAGTTAATACTTCATGAAGCGGATGGTCTCCATTTGGTCTCCATTTGCAAGATGGGCCAGAAGGCAGGAGGCTTTTATAGGATAAAGAATAAAGAACAAGGAAGAGAAAAATAGAAAATATCTGATTGGCTGAGGCCTCAGAGTCAACCTCGTTTGGGGTGAGAAGGAACAAGGAACTAAGTATAGAGCCCAGAGTGTTTGGGATTAGCTGACTGGATATACTGAGTTTCTGGTTAAGGGGAACATTTACAGGGTCATGAAAGTTATCAGGGTTTTGGATTGCTGACCTGGTACCCCTGGCATGAGCGGCTCCATCTTGGGTCTAGAAATTTATTTCAACATTTGTAATTTTTAAAGCTTAGCTAACCTATCTTCTTGCCTCTGTTACCTCTAAATCTTAATATGCCTCACCTACCCTTCTTCTTTCTATTCTTCTTTCTTCCAAGGAAGATAAAAACTTCTTATTTAAAGCCATGCTCTGTGCCCATGCTCAAATTCCATCTCTTCCTCCCTTCCTCTGGGCCATGTCTCACAGGGATCTCCTCTCATACGTATTTTCTTATGGTTTTCATCCTTTCTACCAACCTACACACATACATAGATCTCTCCTCTTAAAATAAACCAAGACTATCCAACAAATTTTAATCCTGATATTCTTCTTTCCTTACTCTCATTGTCAAAATTCTCAGAACATAGCCTTTTCCTCTATTTTTATCACCACTAATTCACTCACAAGAGATTTAGGTCCAATCCTAAACCATCTGAATCTGAATCTGAATCTCTAGGTGTGGGTTCTGATTACATGCATTAAACAAAAACAACAACCACCATCAACAAATCCACAGGTGATTCAAATGCACAGCTGGGCTGAGAACCACTGTCTCAGCTCCTAGCGGTTTGTCTGTTGTGTCTCAGAATACTTTCCCTCCAGGCTTGTCAGTGATTAACCTTCTAATCACTAAAGGCAGTAGTTTTTTCTCAGCTCTCTTCTTCCCTGAAACTTGCATCAATTTATGATGCCACTGATTATGCCCTCTTTCTAACCACTCCCCCACTTTTTTTTCACTTGCTTCTGTGACAGACTACTACACTATTTCTTTTCTTTCTTGCTGCATCCTTTGTTAGCACCTCTTCCTCCTGCCTCCTAAATGAAGACAATCCTGCACGGTTCCTACCTCGGCCTTCATCTCCTATCTCACTATATCCTTTATCAGAAATAGCAGCTGCTTCAGCAATTTCAACAATGACTGCCCTGAATATGATTCCTCAGACTCGCATATCTCGCCTTCTAGGCGTAAACCCAACTTTCTACCATTTTCTCACTGTAACATCAAATCTACCATATCTAAAATCAAACCCATTGTTGTTCTCCATAGTCCCAGTTTGAAACTTATAAGTCATTTTTAAACTACTCTATCCAGGTCGTCTCCAATAATCAGAGGCCAAAGGCCACATTTTCTCCTTCTGCCATGTCTTTGTGTCTGTCTTTTTTTTTCCTGTAAGTAGGAAAATTCTCATTACTACCATTCTCCTGGATTAATACAACAACCTGTAAATATCTTTCTGTTCCTAGTTCCTCTCTCTTTTTTTTAATGTCTTTATGTTCTCTTAGATGAATGTGTCTGAAACAAAATATTGAATCTGCCATTCAATATTTGAATCTGATTTAAAGCTCTACCGATAATCTATTTATCATTGGTTCATGCTAATGATAATACACATATAACCCCTGAAAAAAAATGATTTTCAGGTAAAATACAAGTAACTAAACTCTAATTTCCATATTGCAGGTTGTTTATTCTCATGTTCATTGTAAATCTCCAAAAAGGATGTATGAAGTGTTTCAAAACACTTGAGCTGGGAACTTTCTTCTCTTTAGAGGAACTGCCCAGCTTAACCAGACTATTTTTCTACAACTTCTCATCCACCTTCTCATCTCTCTGCCTTTACCCTAGCTTGTTCCTCTTCTTAAGGGTACTTTACCTCTTTCTCTGATTTTCAAAGGGTTTTCTCAGACATTATCATTTTACAAAACCTCTCCTGATCACCTAAATTGGAGAATTGGATTTGTCTATCTACTGGAACAGAGAATGACTTAGTCATGATCGTGTTAGATATATTGACTGTGAACACTGACTTGGGTTGTTTCAAAGAGTCCACTGGGCTAGATTTCCTTTTTGTATAAAATAATGGAGAGATTGGACGGGTGCAAAAGTCACTACAGTATTACTCCTAGTAGAAGGAGAAGAGGAGAATTCACATTTTGTGGAGTACATCATAATTTCCAAAGAATTTTTAGTACATTTCCACATTTAAGTGTCACAATCTCCTGTACAGCTAATCCCAGTTTCAAGATGAAGTGAATAAGTTTCTGAGGGGTGAAATGCTGCCCACCCTCCACTCTCCCCATTGCATACAACTAGTCAGTGGCCATGCTGAATGCAACTTCTAAAGATCTGTTTTCAAAGTTTATATTTATTCCACTGAATGATGGGGAACTAGCTGTGACGTCTGCCATCCTTCTGCAGACTGGGGTGGACTCAGCTGATGGAGCTGGCTGGGTCGGGGGAGCCTTCCACCCTCGGGACCCCTGTGCACATTGAAGAGAGAGGCATCTCTGTACCTGTTCCTGCCAAGATGTGCATAGTAAAAAAAAACCCAGGGGAGGGCTGACGGTGATATGGCCCCGAGTCAAGGACTTCCATGAGCTACTGTATTGCATGAGAGCTTGTTGAGGCAGAGGCTGGAGGGAGCAGAGTAAGCATGGAGGGAGGTGGGAGAATAGGCTCGGGCCCTGAAGATGAGTGGTAATTTACCCCAGAACTAGGCCTCAAAGTCAGGACCACTCCCACAGTGTCTGTATTTATTTACTTATTTAGACCCACAGGATGCAAATTGGAAAATTATAATGCAATCAAGGGAGCACATCTCTTCCCCCATCTTTCGCTTTAACAATTTACAGGACTGAAACTGAAGAACAGTCTTTATGTGTGTCTGTGTGTGTATGTGTGAAGAAAAAAGGGCTTGCTGTACAGGTGTGGGCCTTTTCAGCCTCCCTCACGTGACCAGATAGCAATCAACATCAATAGCTGTGTCCTCAAATCAGAAGGATAATGATAGAGAATGGAGCAAATAGAGGCACCAAGGTAAATGGCAAGCCTGAGAGTGTTTGGAGGAGGTGGGGGCAGAGGCCTAGTAATGAAGACAAAATAAGAAAAGTGAAAAGGTATTGTGTCCGCTGACAGTACATTTCACTGGCTCTTCTCCACCAAAGAGAGACACTAGCACAATATCCTGAAAGATTCCATCCACTTTAAGCCCTAGGTCAAGGGATTGGCAACAAAATCCTCTAGCAGTTTGAGTCTAGCTTCAAGGTGCTCTATTCAATTGCAAGCTCACATCACATCCTAGTTTATACATATAGATGAAACTAGGCTTCATATTATATGCATTTAGCTGAGACTGTGTTTCTCAGTAATTTCCTTTCATGCTCTGATGAAGTGATATTAATTTTCTTTGCATTACTACAAAGGAAAACATCTCCCAACTCTCTTTTAAAGATCATTGATAGAGGATTATATTAGCTTTTTTAAATTAATTAATTAATTTTTTTTAACATCTTTATTGAAGTATAATTGCTTTACAAGCGATTAGGGAGATACTATCTACAGACTCGATTTGTTTTTATTTGAACATATATACATTATTTCAACAGTTCCAACTCCTTTGGCTTGCTCTTCCATCAATGTAAGGTTTTTATTTTTTAATTAAAATTCCTTGGACTTCTGAATCAATATATTTTTTATCTCTACAAGTTTTTTTTTCAAATATGCTCAGTCTTATTTATTGTCTCTCATTGATTACTCACATATTATATAACACTTTTTATTTTCTGAAATATAGTTAACACACTGAGTTTATATTTTGGGTCTTATAATTCTGATATCTGAAGTCTCCGTGAATATAGTTTTTCTGTCTAGTGTTTCTGTCAGAGTATCTTATTTCCTTCAGCGTTCTGGTTATTTTTGATTTTTAACTTACATTCCTTAGAACTTTGTGTGAATTCTTTGAGGTCTGGACTGAAGTTTCATTTTCCAGAGAGGATTTCATTTGCTTCTATTAGGTACCTGAGGGTACTACTAATTATTTAAAATACATTTTTGGATTAGATTGGGCTTCCCTTCAACCCCCATGTAAGCAGTATAAATTTGGGCTGCAAATCTACACGAGGACTATTTTATGGTTATTAATTCTCAAGAAAGATATTTTTGCCTCTAATGTCAAGGTTGAGGCATTCCTGGCTCTTCCTAATTTTATGTGGGGGTCTCATTAGACTCCCCATTTGGGGAAGGTCCTAAGATCATGATACTGTCTTTTGAACTCCCCACCTACCCCCTTATAGGCATCAAAATGGAAGCCTATGAAGGGTGGCAGATGGCTTGGGGATGAAAGACAACTTACATGCTTCCTTCCCTCTCTTGTTCTTGATTAGGTATGTTTGTAAGTTTATTGAAGGGAAAGCATATTTTTCCACACAAAACTTTATATTTAAACTTCGAAAATCTCTCTGACAATTTAAACACACTCCAAAATGATAACAACCCCTTTCCTAGAATACCTCCAAAATGATATATTTGTGAGGTTGTTCATTGAGCATTGTTTGTAAAAGCAAAAGACTGGAAGCATCTCAAATGATCAATGAAGGAATAACTGAACCAAGTATGGTACATCTATTCGATGGAATACTATGCAGCTGTAAAAATGAACAGATAAGCGATCTGGTAGTATAGAGAAAGTTCTCTGTACTAATCACAAAATACTTTAAGATATATTAAGTGAAAAAAAGCTAAGTTACAAAATAGTGTATATTACATTCTACCTTTTGTACAGTAAAGGAGGAAATTACTAATATATTTTCTTATTTGCTGTATGTATTGACTTATTTACTTAACAAACATGCACCTAACACTTTCATTTGTCAGGAACTCTTCTAGGTATTTTTAAGAATATCAAACCAATTCATCCTCATTTAAGACCCTTTAGGCAGATACTACTAACCCCACTTTTGCAGATGAAGAAATTGAAACATAGAGAGGTTAAATAACATGCCCAATGTCACACAGCTAGGAAATAGAAGGATACACAATAGCCGCAGATGATGAGCTGGAGGAGGCAGGATGGGGCACAGTGGGAGCAGATGCGGCAGAGGTAGGAGAAAGAGGTCTCAGTGGGTATCCTCTTACATTTTTTTCAAACTGTGTTGATGAATTATATATTCAAACAAACAATGATATAATTTTTAAAAGTATCCAACATTTTTAGTTGTTTACAGTGGAAGGTATTTAGTTGCCATATTGCTGGAAGAAGAAATTCCAAGGGTAGTTTGTAAATCCTTTTTATTCCAGCCTTCCCTTTCTGACATCTAGATGAAAAAAATCTTCTTATTTAAATAAAACACTCTTTCCTTTACCATTTTATTTTTTTTAAGATTTTTCTTTTTTTTGATGTGGATCGTTTTTAAAGTCTTTATTGAATTTGTTACAATATTGCCTCTGTTTTATGTTTTGTTTTTTTGGCCGAGAGGCACGTGGGATCTTAGATCCCTGACCAGGGATCGAACCTGCAGCCCCTGCATTGGAAGGGGAAGTCTTAACCACTGGACCACCAGGGAAGTCCCTCCTTTACCGTTTTAAATTAGAAAATGATGATTGCTTTTGTGTCTGGGAGATGATTTAAGGGCTGAAACAAGAAGCAAAGTTACTTTGTTTTTGTAAAAAACTTTTTTTTTTTTTTTGAGGGGTTGCGTGGATAGATGATCTGATTATTTAACCAGAAAACTTAAGATTTTTCTGGCATTGTGCTTGAAATGGTATATTATTTTAACCCACACATGGAATTCATGGTAAAAGGTGGCTCCATCCCACTACCCCTGGTTTCCTTTACCCTGCTTTATTTTATTCCTTTACCCTGCTTTATTTTAGTTCATTGCATTTATCAATAAATGCCATTTGTATTATTTTTGTTGTCATGTTTATTTGTTCACGGTCTGTCTCCCTTACTGAACTAATGAATAACATGCTTTGTGAGGGTGAGGACCTTGACTGGCTTATTGATGCTGTAGCCCAGTACACTTAGAAACAGTGGCTCCCTTTCAATAAATATTTATTGAAGTTATTAATAGAAAGTCCCAGTTTAAGCTCTCTATATAAATATATACATTCAAAGTGAGCAGGGTTTTGTTTTGTTTTTTTGTTTTTACATTGTTTTCTGTTTCTTTTATTCTCATCCAAACCACAACCAATCTTGGAATGCTGCGCATTCGTTTTCATGGCATTATGGAGTTAGTTTCTCTAAGGACATTGCATTTCAAGGGGTGTTACAAAGAGAAACCAGCAACCTCTAAATGAAATCTAATGCAAAACTAGAACTTTAAGAATCAATGGATGTGGGCTTCCCTGGTGGCGCAGTGGTTGAGAGTCCGCCTCCCGATGCAGGGGACACGGGGTTCGTGCCCCGGTCCGGGAAGATCCCACATGCAGCGGAGAGGCTGGGCCCGTGAGCCATGGCCGCTGAGCCTGCGCGTCCGGAGCCTGTGCTCCGCAACGGGAGAGGCCACAACAGTGAGAGGCCCACGTACCGCAAAAAAAAAAAAAAAAAGAATAAATGTATGTGGTTATCTGTGATGTTTGCTTATATTTTTCTGCTGTAGGTCTTAATTGATTGCATACTTTCATAGATACTGACAACATATGAAACGTATTCCTGGATACCATTCTACAGAATTTGTTGTACAATTTGACTTGATCTTTCTCATCTTACAGGAAAAGTAATTTTAGTTCAGTATTTATTTTTATATTTCTATATAATCATGAGTTGGGGACGACAGTGTAGCTCAGAATTTTATTTTTGTGTTTTATTGCAATACAATCCATTAGTAAAGACAGTTCAGGAATAAAAACAATAGCAGCCACCATTATCTTCGTTGAGGTGGTTATTATTATCTCTGCTTTATAGATTAAGGAGTAGGGGATCAGGGTTGGGTAAATTGTCCAAGGTCATCAGTCAAGCTGGGATTTAAACGCAGTTTGACTGACTCCAAAGTCCATACTCTTAATCACGACTGGATTACTTCCTTTTTACTATTTAACTTTTCCTTTTAACCCTGTTTATTTTTTATGTTTGCATCCTTGTCTTCTATTGTAAGCTACTCAAAAATTATTTTATTAAGTACATTGCACATAATAAATACATACATACATTTATAAGTGCCTCCGAAAGTCCTATTTTATTTGCATACTAATTGAATAATTAATAATTATTAATAAATAATTGAAGTACACAGTATTTATAATAGTATTGCTGAAGCCAAACACTAACAGAGGAAGCACTTTCACAATAAATTATACCAAATAGATGGTCTCTTGAAAGTGTTTTCCCTGCTTTCCAAATCCTAGAGTTTTGTTTTCTTTTATTCATCTTTAATTGAGAGGGTGAACACTGTGCAAATGCAGATAAATTTCTCCAGTGATAACATTTCTTTTCACTAATTAAAATTATCCAAGTGTTCTTCTTGAGAACAAGAATATTGTGTATTTCACTAGTTAACAAAAATCTTATTATTTCCATGTCTGTACTGCTAAAACTCATCAAATGACTTTTAAAACTTCAAATGGCATGAAACTAGTCAGCAATGAAGGTCTTTGAAAATGTTTCATTTTGAGCTAATGAATAAAATGCTTACTTTTGAAGAAGGATGAATAAAGTTAAAATGTCATTCTTGTTTTTAAGAAAACAAACACCTGCTTGAAGATTTCTTATATTTAACCAGAGTCAAGGGTTTCATGTGGAGGAAACAAATTAGCCTTTTCAAGTTTTAGGAGACTCTATGGGGACATTCTTTTGCGTAGACAAAAGTAAGAGGAAAAAAAATAAACCCTTTAAGAACTAGAAAGCCATGTGCAGAAAAATGTCTGTAATTTCAGAGGCTTAAAACATTAATGCTTCATTCGCCTCTGTTTGCTACATAAGTAAGAGAATGTACAGTCTTTATTCTTCACATCCCCTAAGCAAAAACAGATTTTTGTGCCAGAAAGCATGCGGAAGAGGTAATGATGAAGGAGGCATTGCGGTGTTCTAGAAAACAATAGAATAGATTAGGAGAATAAAGATCTGCATTCTTCTTTCACCTCTGTTCCTAACTGGTTCTATAGCTTAAGTCATTTAACCTCCTGGGGCTCAGTTTCCTTATTTGTAAAATGGGTCTTTTACCTGTCTTGTATCTCCCAATGCTTCTGGGAATCAATTCAAATAAGTAAACTGTATGTACAAAGGATAGAAGTTCCATATCAATATAACAGAGAATTCTTCCTTATGTGGGTCATGGGGATGTTCACACATTTTAGGAAAGCTTAAAAATTCTTTTTCTATGCAAGTTAAAAGCTTTTTGCATGGCAGATATTAAACAGCCATCTTTATCACTGTCCTACCAGGTGACCTTGGGCTAGTTAGTCAGCTGATATTTCCTCTTTGTAGTTTTTACATCTTAAGAATTTCAGGGTTTTTTTCTTTTTCATGCTATGGGAACAGTTTTATAAATGACTCCAGCTACACAATCCGTTTTTGGAATCTTGAAGTTACTGATGTAGTCTTATTACTACTGCAGGATGATCAGAGTGAGCAACTGGATTGAAATGATAGTCAACTGGATTTGCTACAGAAAGTGAGAGAAAGGGAGATTTTGAGTTGTTTATAATCTTAACTGACCAAACATTTGAACAAATCATATTTTAATGTACCCCAAAGAGGTGAAGGATTTCAGGTTATGTATTTTCAAGAACTTAGATGAACTCAAAGAATTAGTCTGCTAACTGAGTGTCCTCTCTGTATATTATCCTATAGAAATATGTCAGAGTTAAAATAATTTCCCTAATAGCCTCTTCCTCTTTTACCTCCTCTTACTTTTCTCCCCCTCCTCCTTCATCATCATCATCATCATCATCAAATACTGAATTCCTACTCAGTTTCAATGTAGTGTCTTAGTTCCTTTTAAGCACAGTAACCATAAGAGCTGACTCCCCCCTTTTTCTAAACCTAAAGACAAGGTGTTATTTTAACCATCTAAACTGGAATAAACCTGAATAAGGTCTTGTCTTCTCTTAGTGGAAGTAAATTTAATGGAAGAATTTAATACTTTATGTAAGCAGAGAAATTTGTTATATTTTATGAGACTGTGCAGTAAATTTATTTTTTAGATATAGTTTTCTTCTTTTGCTTCCTTTTGAGATAATCAACAACAATCCTAAAATCTTACAGTATTTATTTATCAAGTCATTTGTTTTTAGATTTAGTTGCTTATAAATGACTAATGTTAAAGTACATTTAATCCGTGCACCTCCTATCTATAAATTCCAACATACACACATTATTAATAGATTTCTTTTATTAGCAAGTTACTGCCTTCTGAATTTGGATAGCTCAGGAGAATGATTTCCACCTCATCCTCTGAAACATTTCCGACACAGCCAGGCATTTAATTTTGTGAATATGTTTACCATAAAACAACAAAGGGCGTTTCTCTAAAATCCATGTAAATACGAAAGCCACTTTTCAAAGTTCATTAGTGGACAGATAAAAGTAGGAGGTTTTGATTTCATGAGAGTAACCAGAAGCCTCTGGAGAGTACATTTCACTGGAAATAGGAGGGCAAAGACTGGAAATTTTATCCCAAGATTTTTTCATCTGTCATCCTAACCACAGCACTGGAATCCCAGCAACATGAACGCAGATCCTCGTTAGCCAGAGGCTCCCTTGATTTAGCCACTCTGAGTAACTTAGAAACAGGTGGGAAAAGAAATCTGGGTAGTCTACAGCCAACGGACAATGTAAGTCCCTCTTCTGCAGCACAAAGATTTGTTTTTTCATCTCCTTTCTCTATGTATTTTAATAAAGTGAAGAGAACAATATGTCTCTTTTTGTAAGATGTACACACATGCACACATACTTCTATGTTGCTTTGGGAAAGACTGCCGTTTTTGTGTAAAATAACTGCATGTTTCACCTTGTTTTCCAGGGCTCCGAATTGCCAATCTTGTGATGCAGTCGCAACTTATGCGTGACTGACTGGTTACAGAGCCTGCTGATCTATACGGAGAGGTGAGAATTTGTCACCGTGTATAAGCAGAAAGATCAGTCAGATACAGTGATAGATCTGTTCTTTGCCTGGATTCGTCTGCTGCTATATTAGGGTAGCTCGGCAGCTGCCAAATCCAATTGTGAGCCTGGTTTTGTGGTTGAAAAAACCGAAAAAGAAGAAATGATGTCCTGACATAGCCACCATGGGGTACAGTAACAGCAGAGAGAAAATATTATTGTCATTATTACATCAAAATCTTCTCTGACTCCATATTCACCCCAGGGGGTGCAGCAGCTACTTCAGCATCTTTTCTCAGGCACCACAGGGAGAGTTTATATATTGGGGCTTTGGGGTTCAAGTTAGCATCTGGGGTAGAAGTGGGTGGACAGGGCCACACAGAACTCATTCTGACTTTTTCCAGGCCTGCTAATTAGAATTAGCATTTGTAATTAAAAATTAAGCCAGCACTCTGGTGCCAAGGGCAAAATATGGTCAAATGACCCTTACACAAGCTGTAATAGTGTGCTATGAAAATATGACAGATTTTGCAAAACTCATTAATGATGTTAAAGACAATGTGCTCATTAGATTGGAGGGTATAAAATGTGCACAGTAGCTTATCTGCCTTTGTGTTCATTCACTCAGCTGTGTTCATTACTATTCATGTGGATTAAAGAGAGGAAAAAGAAATAAGATCAAAGAAATAATATCAAGCCATTCTCAATCATATTTAACTGGTGCCCTTTGACAATCAACCTCTATTCAGCATTCCAAATCTGAGGGAAACTTCTTTCTTAGAATGCTCTTCACTCCCTAAGACAGTGCTCAAAGGCATGTTGTTTATTCTTTATCCCTTTATGAACCTGGCCATTTTAACAACAGGAAGAAAACAGCAAACACAGGAAAGGAATACTTATGAAATCGAAGGAGGAACTTCAACAGGAAAGTCACATTTAAATTCAGTCTGCAGGAGAACACCCAGAGGAGAAATGAATAATTTTGTCAACAGATCAGTAATGAGGGTGCCATAGTGGCCACTGACTTTTTGGATGGATGGGTGTTCTATCCACTACAGGACAAAACAATGAGTCAATGGCAAAGCGTCCATCTTTAATGGGCACTCTGCCAAACTCATTGGGCAACATTTTTTTTCAAGAATGTTATCACCTTCTAATTTTTTTTAGTAAGAAAACAAAAATCAGTATTCTTAAAAGTCTGAAATTTTGGCCGCAATGCACACATTAAAATTTTTTAAAACATTTCTCCAAGTTCCTCCTAATTGAAGAACCATAACCACTGTAGCTCATAGATATAATAACAAAGCCAATCTTGTAAGAGCTGGTGCCATTACCTTCCCGACTGACATTCAGCCCTGCAATCAATTTAAATAAGCTTGACAGGCCCATCCAGATTAAATGAATTGTTTGAAAGTTAGGGGGTGGATTTTTTTTAAAAAAATAAAACAACAAAATAATAAGCATCAGAGCTTGTTAACCCTTGGAGAACTGTGCTGTGATGAAAACAGGGATGCTGAAAGGACTCCACTAACATCTTATTGCCATTAGCACTATTCCAGGTGGAGATGTTGCTGTCACAGTCACTGTTAGTAATTTTTCAGGACATTTTACAGAACATTTCAAAAGTGCAGATCTCATCATATTCCCAGAGTGTGAACAGCTGAATAAGGACTCCTGTAGAACGATAAAGAAGAGTCCTGCAAAATTTTGCATAAATATGAGGAAAACCACAAGAACAAGATTTTGACGACGACTGGATCCTATCAGAGGAAAGCATCTATCATTTTGCCTCACGGGGAAATTGCATTTGTGAGATAATTCTATAAAGTTGATTAGAAAGACTCTGAACAACATGTGTGCAGAGCGGAGGTACCAAACTCAAATGGCTAGGCAGGTAGTGCAATAAGTGAGGCAAGTGCAGAGGGCCCCAGGAATAGAGAGTGAATGTCCATCTAAGGAGGGAAGCCACTCCTCTGTGCCAGTGGTCACCCTGTGAGAATGGTGGCCCAGAGCTCCTGACTTTTTAAAAGAGAAACTGGACACCTGGATTTTTCAGAAGTTTCCTGTTTTTAAAATAAGGACAGTTTATTCAAAATGCGCCCAAACCATAAACTAACAACAACAACAAACACCCAGTGAGATTGATCACACCAGCTGCCATTTGTATTTATGGAGTTTGTTATCATGCTATCCATGTTTATTGAGAGTCTCCCGAATATAAAGTTCAGTGTTGATGCTCTGAAGGACACTGTATATCTTGAAGGCAAGAATTTTACTCTTAAAGAGTATGATGTGTACCTGGGGAACCAAGTAATGAAAGCAGCCCTCCAACAGTCCTAGAAAAGTACAGTATAACATTGCACTCTTCCTTCTAATTAGTAATAATGAGTTCATTAGACTTTCTGAGGAGTAAATACCGAGAGGAGTGAATGAAACTGGAGAGAGAAAATAAAAACTAAGCTCAGAGTGATGTTTTGGGCAGAATATCAGACGTGATCACTGAAAAAGAGGGAAAAAATGGGGGAGGGAGAAGAACTGGTTAGATTTTTGAGTGATCTTCACAGATATACATTTCTAGCTAATGTGACTGCTGTTGAAATAGGATTGCATTTACATTTGTTCATTTCCCTTATGTGCAGAAAAGCACAGGAAAGAATTACAGAAATATTCAGGTTTTGATTCTTAGAAACTAATATTGACTGTAGAGGTCATGGATAGCTGATCAAGGATAGGTAAGGCTGAAAGAAAATTTCTGATTGCAAACAATTCTGCAGCATTATACGTTCTTTTATTTTTATTCAGTGTGACAGTGTGTCAGCTTAGATGAAAAGGAACACTGAAGGTTTTTCATGGGCTTCAAACATCACATAGCATTAATTCCGATGAAAAACTTTCAAGACATGACTTTAAATGGCAATAATTTTGACACCGTGAATTTCAAGACGAATTCATCACCCCTTCCATATAAACTGCACCCCATGTGCAAGAAGACTTAGCAGTTTTTATAAAAAATTCCCATGCAAGGTTTATCATGTTTACATTCAAATTTTAGTGGGGAAGGGTGGAGAGAGAAAAGCATTTCTGAGTTATATTTATTTATCTTTCAAAAAAAGATACCATAAAAGATGTAGGGCTTGTTATTTCTTTTGTATACTAAAGAAGCCAAATAACAATGAAACTTGATCGTCATTCTATTTAAAGAAGGCAATTATGCAGTGGTTATACATATCTGTAGCTCAGATGTCTCAACCTAAGATGTCTGAGCCCTATATACTGATCTCATGACAGAACTGCATTTCACAGGAGGATAAAAATGGCATAAAACTACAATCTTGGTATTTCTGAAATGGGAACGCCATTCACTCAGGGAGAGACATTCAGTCTCCCCAGTACCTTCAGATCTTCACTTTATATTTGGATGTAATATGTAGACAACTGGTAGCTTTGGGGACACTTTTGATTTGGCTGTGCATATGGCCCTAGTCTGAAGGTGGAGTCCTGCACCTATTAGAACTGGCAGCTTCAGGGTTATGGCTACATCTCAAAAAGCAGAAAGCTTGAAACTAGCATTTAACCTTGATCAGTCATTGTCACTTTTAAGTAATCGGTGAAATCCCAGTGTTTAGGCTGTCAGTTTATACCTTCAACAAAGTGTGAGCTCATTTACGATGACTGACAACTCTGATTCAAAGTAAACGTCCTGCCCAGCAAAGTGTTCCCATGTACTGGGAGTCTCTTCATGAGATAAATAGTGTCTTTAAGGGAGCACTATTTTTATGTTGCAGGAGAAATGTTGAGATTAACAGTAGAATAGTCTAGTACCTTATGAAACAACAAAGAAAAAGGAAAGGTTATAAATAAATTGACTTCTGGGTTAAGAATCACATTTAATAAATGGGGATGATAAGAAGGAAGGTGTCATTTAAAAATGTCTCAAGTATTCACTGGGAAATGAACAATTAGTCCATGTTAGAAATAAAGCCATCTTGAGGCCAGGAAGAAGGGCTGACGGCCTTAATGTCTTCCTACAGGGAGGAGTGAGATAAAGGAAAATGAATGATTTCAGGCCACAAGCCATCGGTGTTTCTGTCTGACTGTGATTGCCAGCATAAATAGCATGGTTTGACAATTTCTCCTCTGCTTGGTCCAGCGTCCCTGGATCTACATGATAAGAAAGAAAAAATTTCCTCTTCAGGTGGCCATATGGCCAATTTTACCTGCAGAAAGCTATGAGATTTCATAGCAGCATCCACAACTTGGTTGGTGTTACCTTTAAAGATATGGGGTTCACTTTAATTGTTGGGGCTTTAGTTGGCTTCAAATTCAGGCTATATCTGGTGTGACAGTTTTGATTTTGCTAAACCCAAAGTAAAGATGGAGAATTTACAGTCAACTCTCAAAAGGAGTGAATAGAATCACGTTTTTTTCCCCAACTACTAAAATCTAATGAAGATAAGATTTTACTTCTATTTGGAAAATATTTTGGTTATGTGTATGACCCTTCATCATACTTGGGCTGGAATTTGGATATATCTTAGAGATTTGTAGAAACAGAAAGGGAAGATCAGTTTTCAGAAGAAACATGGAGTGCCTATAAGTTTGGGGTGAGAGACAGAATATTTACACTAAACTGTCGCCTAAGCATGCCATGAGTCTCATACACTTTCATCTGATACAGCTCTGAAGTGTTACTAAATTAAGATATACCAGTTTAATAATAAATCCTCATATTTAAAATAGAAACTAGGGAATTAGCTTTCATTCCTCTAGGTAATCATGCTCTTTTACATACTGAAATGTAATAATAAAACTTACAGTATCCAGCATTGAGTGCTCACTATGTACTAGGCACTATTCAAAACACTAAAAAATACTTTGTATTAGCTCTTTTAAATGCGTTTACTACTTTAATTCTCACAATAAGGCACTGAGCCAGGTGATATTATTATGCCCATTTTAAAGATGAGAAGTTGAAGCAGAGAAAGGCTTAACTGTCAAGGATTTAAATATTGGAGAAATATGCAGGGATTCTACAAGGAGCAGAGACAAAAGAGAGGTTTTTGTTTTTTATGGTTAACCACTAAACTGTTAAATGTGATCTTAGTGTTATATTTTTTCTAGCTTTGTATTACCTATTCTCAGCTTATTTATTCCTTATTTATCTCTTTATTCTTCTGTTCAATCCTCTTGCCACTACCAACTACCCTTCTTTCCTTTTTTCCTCATTTTTCCAATAAGAAAAATCAACTTTCAGAAGTCCTTAGGTTACAATATTTCTTCCTTTTATGAAGAAAATAAATATTATCATGTAAAAGTCCATGATTTCAAATTCTATGACAGCATGAAGAATTTTTTCTTAACTATGAAATATATGATACTTGCAAAAATACTTCCTCCATTTCTTAACCATCTTCATGGATAGAAAACATGGCAATTCCCCTGGAAAAAGTGGTCACGAAAAAGTGGTCAGTCAACACTTTGATGAAAGAAGCTTCATGAATTTGAATACTGCTGATCTAAATCCTAGCTCCAACACACTAAGTAGGTAACCTTGGGAATGGTATTTAACTTCTCTTAGACTCATAGCCTCAGCTAAAACATGGCAGTAATAACTGTATCCACTTCATCTGATTGTTGTGAGGATGAAAGGAGATAAATGTAAATCTCCTAGCAGAATGCCTGGGATAGAGTAGGCACACAACAAATGTTAGTATTCTCACCAGTGCAACAAAACCTAGAACAAAGCACACAGAACTAGTACCTAGTAGCTCTTAGATCAATGTGAATGCAACATTACCTATGAAGAAGAAAATAATTTTAGTGATACTACATAAGAAGAACATATTACATTCAGAAGAAATAATTTTCAGTTTGTCCCTAAAAGGTATTGAAAGCCCAATTATACCCTCAGAGTATAAAACTGCTTCAGGTGTATCCACAGCCAATCCCTGTCTTGCTCTCTCATTTGTTCACAGTTTACAGGTGGAAAGAGTAAGAAGACATTGGCCTGGCACACTAAATCCTGCACTGAAACATCTAGGGCTGCAGCTTCCCCACTACCAGACACACATCTGTGCAAGGTGAGATTAGGAGACACTTGAGACATTGATGCCTGAGGCCTGCATTACTAACCATAATAAACATTTTTCTTTTTTCAGTAAAACAAATATGAAGGGAGCAGCTGCACTAGGAGAATAGGATTTTCACAGTTACTTCTAGTAATAACTGAGCTTTAAAAGTGTTCTCAACACTTGGACAATAAGGGACAGAGCCCACTCCCTTTATGTAGATTACAGTTTTACTCAAGCAGGGTAATTTCCTGCTCACCTTTTCCTTCAAGGTCTCTCTGTTACTTGCCCCAACAGAAAAATGATCTCTTGTTTTATGTCACTGAAGTTTAGGGAAAAGGAAGTGACAGATTTGGAGTGTCTTTTAAAAGCACATAGATAGTTTAAAAATATATTATAGCAAACTATATTTATGGTCATCTGTTGATAGTCTACATAGATCTCAGTCTTGGAAGAGTAGCTCTGAAACTCCATTTGGAAATCATGTGAAATTACGTCATCACTCACAACATGGTGTTAACAGCTATCTATCTTCAAGTGCATGAAGTCGACCAGTTACCCTATAAACATGCTGCTGGGGAGATATACACACAGAGAAATATTTTGGAAGAGTGAAAATATTCTTAGTCAAAGTCTGGCCTCGTTTGCAGCGACAAAATGGATTTGAAGGACAATTTCTAAACTCGTAAAAAATGCACATGATACGTTGTGCATTTGTATGAGTAGACTTGAACTCAGGCCTTGGAAATCTTAGACAAAGCTTGAGATTCTGCGGGCTCTGTTCTCTCTTCTGCAAAACCGGGGGGGAGGGGGTTGAACTAAATGACTAAGTTTGTGAATTCTAAAATCATTCTTGGCAATAATAAATGTGGCTATACTTTCATTATATAGACAGAAACATAGTGATTCTCTGCAATTTCTTATGCTAGCACCTCTATCTCTCTTCCTTGCTTTATTTTTCTTTGTAGAAATTACTACCATCACAAATACTATAGATTTTACTTAAAAAAATTGTCTGTCTCTCTCTTCTGGAATGTAGGTTTCATTAGGGCAGGGATTTTTGCTCTCTTTTGTTCACTGCTGTATTCCCAGATCTTGGAACAATGACTGGCACATAATAGATGCTTAGTAAATACTTATGAAATGAATGAGTCTTATAACTGTTCATAATTTAGCACCTTGTTTTTCATAGTAGCATACTGTAATCAAAGTTTCTCCTTGCCTTCTATCTAAAAAATCTAAAAAATGCTTGAGAATAAATTTCTAATTTAAAATTTGAATAATACTCAAAGTCCTTTCATACTGTATTACTAGCAACAAATAATGGTCAACTGCTATGCTTACGGTTTCTAGGTCCAAACTCTCCTGAGTTTTATGGTTAGCTTTAATTAGAGTGTCTTTTCCAAATTGTGTTTTGTGAATAGCTGTAAATATGTCAACATGGAAATGGAATTTAGATCTTTAATCCCAGTCTTCCATTCAGTGAGGCTTATGTTTTTAAACTGCCCGGAAAGTCAACCATTCCAAGCTCTGCTTGAGCGTGTCAATGAACGAGCCCAACACAACTCTCTTGGACCATTATTCCTTATTACAAATGGAAATTTGCTTTCTAGGCACTTCAGCTCATCAGCCCTGGTTCTACCAGAGTGTCACAGAATGTCTCCTCTCTAACATTTAATCTTTACTTTGTCTTTTATTTGAAGGTGGGGGTTGATTGGTATTTGTTGTTGTTTACTGTCCAGTTTGATTTTGGGGTTTTAAAGCATACATTTCTGAAATAAATATTCTGAAATATATATATTTGCCTGCTTTTTCTTCTGATCAGTCATGAATCTCCCATCTTCGTCCTAAGTGTCTCTTTTTTATTATAGCAATTCTGAAATTAATTATAATTACATAATTTAAAAAACAGAAATCATGGCAGCAAGACCACAGATCATAGCTGCCATCTCATTGCATATCTAAGAAAATATACCTTCCTCAAATTTCTGGCACAGACTTTAATTTTTGATAATCATCAGGAAACATGTATTGGATGTCTCACATGTGCATCCTCAGTTGTATGAAAAAGTCATGAGAAATTCTGAGAAACAAGTGTTGGAAGAAAAGGACCCATGGAATTGTGGCAGCCATGGTCTGCAGAGGTGAGAAAGCAGATACACCATGCAGAAGAAACTGGAGCTCCCTGCAGGGATCACCATGGCAGACTGTCCAACTGAGTCTGAATAAGTCTTTATGCTTTTTCTCTTTGGTCGCTTGAACTGAGAAATTAAAAGTAAGGTCTTTGTTTTCCTAAGGAGAAAGTGTGTGAGTTAACTAGAGTAATGAGTTGCAAGCCATAGTGTAGAATCATTTGGGGTCTTTGGTAAAGTGGATGGTTGTCAAGATATTGGGCCCCTAAGTTAGAGATTCTGATTCAGTAATCTGCACTTTAAATGAATTCCCTGGTAGTTCTGATGCAAGCCAGGAGCTGAACACAACTGGAGTGAGTCCAAGAATTAGGCAAGTCTATGATAGTCCATTTTGGTTTTCTTATTGTGAAAATGAGTAGGTGTGAAGTTGTAAATTAGATAGAAGCAAACTCTACTTTTTCTTAAAGTCACTGTACCACATCTTGTATTTTCTTACTAGTTCTTTTGCAAATTTTTTTCTTTTACTTTTGAAAATTCAGTGATCAACTACAATTTGTTTGCAGTTATTTTCTCAATGTCTCTCAGCCCTAGGTCTGTACTGGAATCACCTGGGATACTTTTAGTAAGAGATTCTAATTTCGTTGCAGATTTCAAGAAGCAAAGGTGAACATTCATCAGGAAGCTGATAGAATGGGGATGGAAAGCAAAACAGTAGAATTCTGTATTTATTATAAAAGCTGAAAACAAGTATTCTTCAAATTTGCTCATCTTGCCATGGGAACATACGAACTGAAATCAGGGTTCCCACATACCTGCTCACTTGCTGTGTTGAGAGTGAACATTCTAATGTGTGGGTACGGTATCCTCTTTTCCTTTTAAGAGGGACCCAGGAAGAAAATCCTGGCTAGTTTAATAAGATGGGAAATGCAAGATGGGAAACTAAAGATTATTTGACCAATTATAAAGATAAATCTCTAGCTTTCTCTAAGAAAGAATAAAAATAAAATTCTATCACCCTATTAGCCGACTTTATTAACTAGAGTATACAGCTGTTTGGTTTCCTACTGATTTCTAAAAAGGGATCTCAGAAACACGACTTCTCCCTGCCTTGATGTTAAAATTCCTTTCATATGGCATGCAAGCCTTTAGCTAGTAATGAAAAAATCAATATAACCTCCAAGTCTTGATAACTTCTACATTTTACTTACAAAGGATTTAATCAGTCACAGCAGGGATTATGGCACATAAGTACACTCTTTTTTCTCCACTCAGTGGACAAAAATGAAATATTGCTTGTTTTCTGAAAATCAGGAGTTTATCTTTTGTGTTTATTTACCAGCATTTGGGATGTAGATCACTAAGTACACTCAGCTTCAAGTGAAATTAAATATAACTTAATGAGTAATTTTTGAAAACCTTGTATACCTTTAGCTTTGCGCTACAGCAAATCCAAGGTAAAAAGTAATAATTTCTCTTTCTAAAAGTCTTCTTTATTATATGTAATCAGGACCAAAGATATATTTTCCGTGAAAAAATATTTTTGAGAGATCATTAGGTTTCTAGATGTGATCTTTGCAGGATATATAATAATATTTTTTTTCTTTTCCATTGTTTGAATGTAAGATAAAGACAAATACTATAATTTTTTGAATCTGGCTTTCCATATTTGAGCTATGATGGTTGATCCAAGCTTCGATTACCAGACAAGGGAAGAATCAGTAGTGGTTAAAAGAAAGTATTTCCATTATGCAAGTAGAGATGAGACCACAAGAGTTGTTTGAGCAAACAGTAGAATAAATATTGAAACATCTTCTCCTATAAATTAGTTGAACGTTTTCATGCATGTATTCAAATCACCAGCTGATCTTATGGGAAGGAAATAAAAAGGTCAGCAAAAAACAAAGTTAATTAGTTTTTCATCAGAAGTCAAGACCTTTAAATTTCCTTCAAGATCTCTTAAGACTTAGTATCTAGGAGATGATAATGATATAGTTGTGGTATCAATTATTTCTAGCAAGTGTTTCCCCAATTTCGTTATCCACCACATCTAGTCAAACTCAATCCCTTTTCAGACATTGCTCTTGCTTGGGTGAGTCTTAACTCTTCCTCCCTCTGAAGGAAGCCCATCTTTCTTCAGGCCTTTCCAGACTCAAGGCAGATTAAGTTCCTTCCCCTATGACCTCTTAGCCCCATGTGTAAAACCTCACCATGGCATACCCACTGCAGTGTAATTACTGGCTGGCCGTATCTCTCACTCTCTGCCTATAACATGATCTTTACTTTATTCCTCTTTCTCCCTGAGAATCTAGCACAGGTCTTGGCATGTAATATTTGCTAAAATATTTGCAGTCGACCCAATGAATGAAATCATGACAATAATTTCCATGCTGTCAATTGAAAACTCTGGTGTGTAGTACCATTGAGTTATTCTCAAGAGTTTTTCTTAGCTCAGGAATTAAAGACTGAGTATAAACCCAAGCAGCCTCAGTTATCTAATCAACTCATCAAAATTTTCTGCCGCACTAATACTGATTGTAGAAGGAAGATTCAACAGGAAACAAAAGATTACTTATTATTATTAAAAGAACGAAGTTTAAAAAGTGTTTGGTTTAACAGTCTCCTAGAAAGAGTCCAGTTGGAAAGCTAGTTTGGAAAACATCACAGGTGATTTTTTGTTTTAACTTTTGATTATGGGGCACTAACAATAAGGCTGAAGATTTTATTTTGAACACTCTGGCTAGAGTTTTCTAGTTGTGAAAGGTTTATATATGTAAAACAACACAGATGTGTGAAAAACATACTTTGCATCTGACCCAGTTTATGAAAGTATGAGAGGGAGATATTGAGATCGTTTCTCCCTTAGTCCAATAGCACTTGTGATAAACTTTTGCCAAAGGTAGAGGTAGAAAAGACGAAAAGGACTATGACAAAAGAGAGAAAAGGTATCAGTCCCAAGGGGGCAAGCTATGAGATGATGAAAAAACTGAGAAATGACAGGGAGCAAAAAGATATAAATATGTAAGAGAATGCAAAGGGAAAACATAGGATTTAGCAAATTAAAAGGTTATTATAGAGAAGAAAATTTGACAGAATCAAAGCTAACAACCTGAGTCAAACCTCAAGAAGTATCTACCAAATGCTTACTGCTTGTTAAACACCTGAACTTAAATGGTATCATCTCTACCCTATAAATCAGCATGATGTGCTAGGTTAATAAGGATTAGAGATAGAGCTGAAAGCTAGAAAAGAGGTACTCACATGAATTTTGCATTCTCCCTTTTTTTTAGGTTAATAGTGATTTTCAGTGAAGCCCCTATTCATCAAAACATTTCCCTCCATTCTTTCGTTTATTATCTGGGTACAGTGGAAAGCCAAACAATGACTTCAGCTTACAGGTTGTTCCTTGTGAAGAATAGCCTACACAGATTCTGATTTATGTCGCTTCTCTTTTTGGTAACCAGTTTAAAGAACTGAATATCAGCACCATCCTCTAGGGAAGCAAGTCACAGACAATGCACTGCATTAAATGATTTATCTTAGCAAAATCAAAGAATTAGGCTTTATCCTTACTGAGGCAAACACCTGTCCACTGCTGTATTACCAGCTTGTGATCAGCCCTTGAGTTAATAATGTGAAATAAATTTCTCAGCCTTTATTTGGCCTATGTACAGATAACTCAGAAAATAATGCAATAAAATCACTGTACAGAATCAGTTTGCTCAGTATTTCCTAGAGAGAATGTGAATTCTAAGTTCTATTTTTTAATGCTTGTAAAATTTTGATGTCATTTACTTTGGACCTAAAAATACTTCATCTCAATTATTATATTAATGATGTATCAAGTAACAGGCTCAGTTGAAATCAACATGCCCAGTGGAAATCAATAAGTTCAGCACAATGTAATTCTCGAAAGATTATCCATTTTTTAGAGAGCTGAAAATGTAAAATTGAAATTGAAGGCAAGCTGCTAAAATTCAGCAACTATAAATGTTCTCTGAAAAGAAAGTTATCTGTCCATCCATCCATCCATCCATCTACCCATTTACCCATCTTCTGCTTTGTGGCAAAATGGTCTTAAGTGACTGCTCAATAAATTTTTATTGAATGTATCAGTGGTGTGACAACAGAAAACAAAAGCCAGACAGGAATAGAATCAAGGTCTGTTGCAGCCAGGAGCAGGAATTGGGAGATATAGGAGGTAATACACAAGAAGCATATTTATGAAAGATTGGAGCATTGCAGCAATGTCGCTTTACCATCCTTATAATTTCATAGTAAACCAACCAAAGAGGGTTAACTGTACTTTAATACTATTACAGATAGGGAAACGAGGTACGGTTCCATTTCCTAGGTGCATTTATTCAACATTTGTGTCAGATACTATATTCTGCAATAGGGATAAAACGGTGAAAAATCAGCCTTGTGACAATCCAAGATTAGGGATAAACTGTAGAAACCTGGCTCTCGTGGCTTACCCATGTTACTGACTCAATAATTGGATGACATGATCATGAAGTTTCAGGAGATTCCTATGAAAAATTTCTAAAATAGACTATTGAAACCTGTGCTATTTAGTATGACAATATTGTCCATTAGTGAAACTTCAATTTGCTGTGAAGATTTCTTTTAAAGTTTCTGAAAAGGCTCACTTTTGTGTGTGTTCGGCATTTTTTTTGGATTAAATTTTAAAATCTGAATTTAATTTTGCACAGCAGAGTAAATTATGACCCCCTGATTTATCCAACAGAAGGCCATGGGCTAATCCTTTTGGATTACAGTAAAGGAAAAGGAACACTTTAGTTAATTATAGAATGAGTTTGCATGATTTATCATCCCTAGATCTGTTATGGAAAACTTTCAAGGGATTCAATATACATGTGGTTATTTTTCTGGATGATACTGTTGTTGTTACAGCTGGACTTTACCATCTGAATCATCTTGGGCTTATGATCAGACCCCTAAATGAAACATTATTTTGAATAAATCATCTTCCCAGAATAAAAATAGGAGTTTCAGCTCAACCTTGGTGATTAATGCAGTGGTACAATCAAGTTTTTGTTAATGGCAGAATTTAGAAGCTGGGAAGTTTTTATGTTGATGTATCTTTCTAGCTGGTAGGAAATGCCACTTCATATGCAGTTGCCCAGTAAACTAAATATATGTTAGTCACATACAGGTCATTGCTTCCATTTAACACCTCGACCTGGTTAATTAAGCTGTTAAAGCACAGAATTTACCACCTATTTTGTATTCATATACAACAAGCCTAAATGGTGTGGTGCTACAGTTAGTAAATAGACTAAAGAACGTGAAAGACTCTGGGGTCAGTGATCATGCTTTAGCTTGTCATCAGACGAGATGCAAGATCAACAGAACAGAGAGGTTCATAGTATGCAGCAAAGCAAGCCAGCCCTAGAAATATGAGCAACATATTAAATGGAATGTAGCTAGTTAGGACCAACTTTTTAAAGTGCAAATATTGTGTATGCTTGCTGTCTGTCAGATAATAATAATACTGCTAATTAAGTACCTGCTAGATTTGATATTTATTGACTCATTTAATTCTTGTTCCTAATCCAATTTAATTCTTGTTCCTAATCCAATCCAATAGAAGACTGAGTAGGTCTCAGTCTTCTATTGGACAGGTGAGGAAATTGAGACTCAGAGGGGCAGAAAAATAATCCCAGTTGACTGGGGAAATAAGTACGGCAGAAAGACTCTTAATTTCAAAGCTCAGTGTTTACAATTTTTCTTTTTCTTTTTAAAATCAGTCTGCCTTCCAGTACTACACTGCTACAGCCATCCACAAAAGTAATTTGGGCTCTTTGCACTAATAACTTTATGTTTGTGTGGCAAAATTGCTTGTGAACGACAATTTATTAGACTCTGTGGCTGTAGTGGATGAGAAGGAATAACAATGTCTAGGTTCTGGTCTGATCCTCCCATTGATTGCCTGGTTAAGCGGCTGACTTTTTTTTTTCTACAGCATTGGAAAAAATGTCTTTCTTCATCTTCTGTGAAATGCTTAAGGGCAGGCTTTTTTTCCCCTCTCTCCCTCTTTCTAAGTCCCTGTGTGCTATGTGTGGCAGTTAATAATAAGTAGGCCTTTCGCTGTTGAAGGATAATAAATAGGGTGCTATTGTACCTGCGTCTCAGAGGTATTTTAATTGATATGTAGTTAACAAAGGATGTGATGATGCTTTTGGAAATTTCTGAGAAACGTGAATAAAAAAATGATCAACGGGACAAACAGGCACAGCTTGTCAGGCATGTTTTAAATTTGCATTTATGTAACTTTCCTATTTCTGGGCATCCCTGTGAGGACACATTTAAAAAATTAAAAAGGAAAATTTACTTTTCCAAAATGTTTGCTGACCTTCACAGCACAAAAACCAATGAACCCGAGCTTCCGAGACGGCGGACTGTGGGGAATTGTAAAGATGATTCGGGCAGCACATTGTTCCACGGGAGGCGCTCAGGCTTTCCACTAACAGAAAAGTCTAAGTCAGCATTTACTTAGAAAATTTCTTTTAAAAGAGTTACAGAGGCAGTCCAGAAGTATCAATATTCCCTGTACAAACTCATATCTTTGTTCTGTTCTCTTGCTCTTGTGCCGTCTCTCTCTTTTTGAATTTTCTATAAAAGCTAAATTAGGTCTCAAGGGTTCTGCACCACTAAGCAAGGATCTCTTCTAGTCCATTGTGATGGAAGTAAATGTACTCAGGAGGGAGATGTACTTGAAGGAAAGGCTAAAGTATCTCCCTTCATTGAATTCCCCCGTCTCCCACACAAGCTACCCACCCTGACTTCTCTAAATACTTCCCGCATGCGTGCACACACACACACGCACATGCACACACTCCAACGAGCCCTCAGCAAAACTGTGCAGTAGGTAGGATATTTATCTTAATTCAGCACAACTTTTCTGTGCTCACCCCATCTTGACTCCATCTAGAGGGGATGGAGAGATCGTTCAAGTTTTCAGGCCCTTGAGGTCTTTCCTTAAATCCCTATGAAAACCTATTCTTAGAAAAGTATTTGGTAAACTCATTTACCAGGATACCAGTGTTCTTGAGGCTAAATTTCTCAGTGGTATACACCTTATAATAGACTTCAAGAACAATCAGACTCTTCTTTTGTTATTTGTGACCCTTACCATACTGAATATTGTTATTACTGGTACAGTGTAAGATATGGGACCATGTAAAAATTCACTATAATTCTAATTAGCTGGAGACCAGGCATAGGTTAGGAGACAGATCTGTTGGATTTCAGAATCACAAAGAACATCCCAATTCAGGATTCTGGATCACATGGTCCTGAAGTGGAATCCCAGCATGCATACCTCATATGTGTTTGGTTTAGGGAGGGCTACTTAAATCTATAAAAGCCTCTGATCCCTCAAGAAATAAAACAACTGAGAATCAACAATGATAACAATGTGACAAGGTATTATCCATGGATTTTAAACGCTGGAGGGACCCTGGAGACACTCTTATTTAGACATGAGGAGGCAGGGCCCAAGAAGTGACTTACCAAGGGTGCACAGTCAGGGGCAGCAAACTGCCTCCTGGATAAATTCTAGAACTCTTTGCACTGAATCCCCAGAAGACAGGCTGTCTTTTGTGAGACAGCAAATTGTCATTGTGTTGGATACTGCTTGCACGTGGGTGTGAGCCATACGTTCTCAAATTAGGACAGGTTGCTTCACGGCTAGGTGCGGTGTATGATTATTGGTGGCCATTTAAAAAATGCATGTTTACAGTAGAAAGACATGTTTTCAAGTGATTTTGAATGATCATCCTCTCATTCCCAATGTTCTGGTAATGGTGCTGAGGAGAGACGTTTTGATACTGTGTAAGAGGAAGATGAACCAGTTCACTTCCCCAGACCATTCACCTCGCTTTGGGTTGGCTAGGGTCAGGGGGGCATCTGAAGGTTGTGCACCCTAGGGAGGGCCTCTGAGACAGACAAGACAGACCAAGAGAAGGAAATCAGCTTGCAGCATCCTGTGGCCATAAGTGAGTGAGGGGGAGAAGGGAGAGCACATCTGTTAAAACCTGGATTCAAATCCCACTCTTCCAGGTGCTAACTGGGTGACCTTGTTATTTAACCTATGCTCCATTTTCTTCATCTGTGAAATGAGGATTAAAAACTACTACTAATTTCAAGGACTTATTCTGATGAGCAAGTGAGGTAATTAGTATAAAGTGCTCACAACAGTTCCTGGCACGTAGTAAAGGATCAATAAGAATTAGCTATGATGATGATGATGAAGAAGAAATATAAATAAATGCCAGGGGAACATGAGCCTTATAACACACTTATAATACATGTTACACAATCACGTATCTTAAAATAATGGTATGGAAACTGCCCACTGTTTTTATGAGTACTAGGCTAGCTTTTTTTTTTTTTTTTTTGCAATTAAAAATGTCCAGAAAGAAAATACTTTTTTTCCGGATTCAAATATAAGTTCATCAAATGCCTTTCAAACATTACAGCTTATATCTGTATCTATATCTATATATGTATGTATAAAACCTTGCATTCAGAAATAAGTTCTGCCTGAAAAAGCAGGTTTTGGACTGCTAACAAGGTGCTAATATCTGTACCATAACACGGTACTTTTCTGCCAACTGACTCAGTTTGTATTTAATTAGACCATAAGATGTTGGGCTGAGTATAGTACAAGTTACATAAGTTTCACAATTTAGATCTCTTGATGTCAGTAACTTCCAGTATGGCAGAAAACACCACTGAAATTATGACTCCCCTAATGGGAATCTTAAAAACAAAATGATGAGTACAAGCATTCATTTGTTTTAAGATGAAATAATGGAGAATTTGAGTTTTTTATTTTTTTAAGATTGTACATACATTTTGCAGGCGTGTATTTGAAAGTAGATTCAGATGCAATTTTTCAGGAGTTTTTTTCTAATGGAAAGCACAATTTTTACTGGGAAGAAGAGGAAAGGTCCAACTATTTTAGATACTTGGTGGGATCTTTAAAGGTTGCGTGTTAAGTATAACAAAATATTGGACTGCTCCCATTTAAAAAGTGGTGAGCTCCTTCATAAAGCCCCCCAAGAACAGATCAACCCTCCACGGCTATGAAAAAAGCACCATAGATATAATAACATTCAGTAAGATGGTATGCGGGGAAACATTGCAGTTTGTATCTGGTAATTGTTGTGTCTGTAAGTTTTTCAATGAGATCGTGCTAAACAAATATAAATAAACGTAAGGAAAAAAACCCCATCAAACCATCAAAACAATCTTTGAGTTTCTTCTCTGCAACTGGACGCAATGCTGTGCTCAGTTAATGTTTTGAAATCATGTTCACCAGGTGTATTAGGACCTCTTAGGTGAGAGTGAGGAAACTGACTATGAGGCAGGTTTTAGGGGGGCAACTGAGATGTTAGCTAAGCCTGCTGACCCTGGCATATGCCAGACCAAGTCTCCAGACCGCCTCTCTGCTTTTTGCTTGACTCCTCTTTTTCTCCAGTGACCCCTGAATCATCGAAAGATACATTTGAAACAAGGATTTGTCACAGACTTGGGTTTTCCAAATGTTTAAACATGGATCCGCAACATTCTCAACTCATCTCAGTACAACAAAACTCTTCATTTGGTATTTCAGCATCTCTCAATTCTTTCCTCTCTCTAACCAAATCTCTACTTCCTAATGAAAACTCTCTGGGAAGCCTGCTGTACTTGAAAAATTATACATATGCTATAGATGTTGATCTGAGATTCTCTGAGCCTCAGCTTTCTCATTTGCAAAATAGAGGTAACAGCACTTCACTATTTTTGTGACAAAAAAAATTCAAGATAATAATAAACCACTCAATGAGGACTAAATACCAAGGCACTATGCTAAGTACTTTATAATGTTAACTTATGTAATTCAACCCTTACAATAACCCCAAGAGGTAGGTATTCATCTTCATTTTACAAAATAATGTGAGGCTCAGAGAAGTTAAGTAACTTGCCCAAGGCCACACAGTAAGTAGTAGAGGTTGGACTGGAACCTGATTGTCCCACTTTAATGCCTGGGATTGTAAATTGCACCCTGTGAGGTCAAGGACCTAAGGCAGCATCTGACACATAGTGAGAGTAGAGTAAATGTTAGTTTCTTCTCTTACACTGTTTCATTTGGGGTGGTAGACACACACAATTTGTGCCTTACAATTCTATCCCCAAGCTTTAGTCTACTCTGTCCTTATACCAGAAAAGCTTCTTGTGATTCCTTACTGATAAAATTCTATGCAATTAGAAGGTTCTGTTCAGTGACTTCCCATAAAGTTCATCCTAATCACTGTAACACTGACCTCACTTCTGAACTCATCTGGCTTTCACCTGTTACAGGGGTCCTTTGGCAATGCCATACTGTTGTATTCTTAGTTAACAACTCACATCTGCCCTTTTGAAACCTCAGGGGTTCACTTCTCAAGAAAAGAGACAGCATTTTGCAATGGTTAAGAACACAGGCTCAGGAGGTAGCCCGCTTGGGTCTGAATCTCAGTTTTGCCATTTACTAGATGTGTGACTTGGGCAAATACTTAGCCTTTCTATAGCTCAGTTTCCTCATCTATCAAAAGAACCAAATAATAAACACTATTTTATTATAAAGTTGCTGTGAGGATTAACTAAGTTAATATTTGTTAGGAATTAGACAGTAACATGACACATAATAAGTGCTACATAGTATTTATTTTTTAAATAAATACACTTTCTTCATTGGATTGCCTCCAACAATTACATAATTCTCAGAATATACTAGATATGCAAAATATTGGTTTGTCATTTAGTTAACTGGTCATTTTTTGAGTTACCTTTCCTCATCCATAATTAATTTGAAGTTTCAATTACCTGTTATTCATGGATAAAGTATTGAGTTTGGAGTTGGGGATTCAAAGATGCCTGACACCAAAGGGTTAAAATATAGAGAAAATAAATATATAAGGTGTTATACTTAAATATTAATTGATGATTCAATTTGGCAATGTGTATAAATAATGTACTACAGACTCATTCTATTAAAATGTGGCCAAGCTGCCTGGTACTGCATTGTATTTCAGCATATTTTTAATATACTATTATCTCCTTAAGGCTTGAATACTTTCACTCATTTAATCAACATTTATTGGATGTCAGATTTTGTGCTGGGTGATGGGAATACTAAGTTCAATAAGACATGGATCCTGTCCTCAGGGACTTGAGTCCAGAGTTGGGGTCAGCAAAACAACTGTCCACGAAAATCTAGCCCACCATCTGTTTTTGTAAATAAAGTTTCATTGGAACACAGCCATGATCATCCATTTATATACTGACTATGGCTGCTTTTGTGCCTCAATGTCAAAGATGAATAGTTGTGACAGAGATTGTGTGGGCCATAAAGTCTAAAATATTTACTATCTGGGGCTTTAAAGAAAAACTTTTCAGACCCCTGGTCTAGTAGCATGCACTGAAGTACCTCTTTTTTGAGTAGGGTATTCTTTCTATGTCATGGTCGTTGATTTTGAGGTTAGTGGTCATCCAGAACTTCTACAGAAAACTGGCACTTCAGAAACTTGGGTGGAATAAATAGTTGGTTACTGTCCAAAGACTCTCAGATATGATTGTGCCTAGATATTTAAGAAAAAGTTAATGGAGAACAGGTTATTGTTCTTGGTTCGTCTTAGAGTTTGAAATAGTTGTTGCCTAGGTACTCAGTCTAATGAAGTTCCTAAGCAATTATGATACCAGGTTAATATGGACCTGAAAAAAAGCATGGCAGAGCACCATAGACTAGGAATCATAGGGTCTGGAGCATTCCCCTTCACCCTAGAATTACTATAAAAGTAGACTATATAGTATATACTATATCACTGCAAGGGATGCAATTTCTGAGTCGTTTTAGATTTTATATTTTAAAATGAAATGATGAATTGCTCTTTAAATATATTAATGGAATCTAATAAATCTCAAAATGTTTTGATATCTGTATCATACATTTGAAAAGAAAATCATAAATAAGCTCTTCCTAGAAATTTTTCAATACATATTTTTCTTCTTAAATTCACACTTTCATTTCACTCTCCCCACAGAATTTTATTCTAATGTCAAAATTTTCATATTTGAAAGTGTTTTATTAATCACCTGGTAATACTCCTCTGTAACAACAACAACAACAACAAAAAATATATATATATATATTTAAATTTCACATTTTTCCTCTATGAACACAAGTTCTGAGTTTTAACTTTCCTTCTGGATTGATTTATTGTTATCATTGTTGCTAAATCACAGTCAATAAAAATTACACAATTATATTACAAATTTTATATTTACTAAACATAAAATTAAATATTTAAAGGAAATTCATCTCTTAATAAGCCAGATGAGGCTTTTTTTCCCTTCCAATTATTGCTGGTAACTATGCTTGTCTATTATTTACTACTAGAATGTAATGGGGTTTAGAATCACTTCTATTCCTATTTTTGTTTCTAGAAATATGTGTTGAAAACGTATTCACATAAATATGTAGGTGGAAGTGGAAAAAATGTTGCCAAAGCAGTTTAATCACTTCTTTAAACTCCTGAAATCTATGCCTCAAATCACATAGCATTCTATCATCAAAAACTATCTTTTATGATCTATAACTGACAATTTAGTTAAGTCTTCCTTCAATTTTGTTGGAAGCAAAGAAGTAGAAACTACCTGACTTGTAAAAGGATGTTTTGCCCTTTCATTAGAATTATTCATTTTCTCAGCATCAAAATCAAACTTTCAAATTGTTCCTTTGTTGTAGTGCAATGCAAGTTTTGCCATCTTGGGAACCATGCACATAATACAATTTGAAATGGGTGAGAGCTCAGTCTTTCTTTTGTGGAATGGAAGTGAGATCACTGTGAAAGCAGAGGAGGAAAAGAGGAGCCAGCTTTCTCAGAGGATACAGTAGGAAAACTGAGGATCTGTAAAGTGATTCCATTTAGAAAGCCTTCATGTGTTTCTCAATCTTAGCTCTATGGACATTTTGGCAGAATAATTCTTTGTTTTGGGGAGCTGTCCAGTACATTGTAGAATGTTTAGCAGCGTTCCTGACCTTTACCTACTGGAGGCCAGTAGCACCTCTTCAATTGTGACAATGAAAAATGGCCAAATATCTCCTGGGGGCAAAATTTCCACCTGTTTTGAACCACTGACCCAGGGGGATGAGTACACATGAAAGAAGACTACCTTAGCAGGGAATATCATACTTGAATTCTGCCTTACAAGTACCAATGAGTTCCTAACGGTCTTAAAGGCAAATGGAGATTCTTCATCTATCTCAGAACATAGGAATATTTTAAAAATCTTCCCACAGCCCCACCAGTAGGTATGAATTCATCCTCCAGCGCTTATATTTTGAGACTTGAGTATATCTGTGTTGGTGTTCTTTAACATCTCTAGGGATTACAAAGCTCACCAGTGTTGTCAGGAGATATATATGGGTTAGTTTAATGAAGGTAAAATGAAGGCAAGTTGATTAATTTTTCAATATGAGTATCCTGATCTTTCCTTCAACATTTAAAGTAATATATTTCTCACATTAATATGAGCCTTCAGAGACAAAAAAAGCAATGTTATACTATTCTTTATAAGAATTTAATAAGGCAGAACCCTTTGTTTCCCAATGATGGAGAAAGGTTTTTAACTGCATATTATTATTATTATTTCCAGTACTTATTGTAAATTACAGCATACGTCTTTCAAGAAGACCAGACTCTAAGCTCTTTAGATGAAGGGACTGAATTCTAATCACCCTTGTATCTTCAACACTTAGGAGAGTGCCTGGTGCATAATAGGCCCTTGATAAATGTCTGGTGATGAATGATTGAATAGTTGTACAAGTATTAAATAAGTTAATTTTCTCAGTGAGCCATTAAACTTTCAACCTTAACCCTATTATCATACGAGCTGACCTCAGGCAAATGCATGAGCTAAAATACAATGAGTCGTAGATAAAGGACAGCCTTACTGCTATGCCAGAGTAATTGAGCATTCACTGTGACACTTATCTACAGAGAATGTGTGGAAGTTTTTGAAAGTCCAGAAAAAGCAATAAGAAAATAATTACCTGATAACTTAATATCTAAAGGTAACTTTTGACATTTTTATACATTTGCTTTAATTTCTTTTTTATGCATTTTATATGATTTGGATCATATAGTATATGCAATTTTGCATTTTAACTTTTTATTTGTATTTAGGTTCAGTGATGTCAGGGATGATGTCTTTCTTGCTCACCATTTTATCCCTAGAACCTAAAATACATTGTCGAATACATACAAACATTTAATACTAGTGAAGTATATTAAACACGGTGACTACATACTAGTATAAGAATGAGTACATACTAAATGAAAGTGTGCTGGTAAAGAGCATTACAACAGAAGTTTCCCTATATTGTTGAAAATATCATAATGAGGCTATAACAAATCTTTAGGTACAAGACTTTAGGAATAAATTATTTTGACACTTTATTTCCTTTGGGAAAATTCCCAGAAAGTGAATTACTGGGCCAAAGAGTATGATCATTTTAAGGGTTTAGGCTCAATGACTGTACCAATATAAACACACACTACACAATATGAGGGTGTCCAATTCATCACACCCTCTACAATTTGACAGGTGAAGATGCCACTAATATTGTTTTAATTCTTTAATAAGTGAAGTTGAGCTCTTTCTTTCCAATTGTTTGTTAGCCATTTATATTTCTTCTTTTTATAAAACAATTGTTTATGTTTTGTGGGCTGTTCTTAAGGTGTTGAAACTGCATTTTTAAACTGTTAAAAAAGCACTCTGTTTGGGGGTTTTCTTTGGCTTAGCTACCAGGGCACATTCTTATTTATAATATTTATAATGTCCTGCATTATCTCACAAGATGCTTTGTGCATCACCCAGACGGTGTCTACAGAAGCTCGCTGAGAACTATAGAGCACTCAACACAGGCAAGACAGTATTATAAATTTTACCTGTGATTACATTTGTAAAGAGATGAGACTGCATCTGTCAGCTCCTCCCAGGTTTACAGAATTCCCTTTAAAAATGTTTTCAGAATATTCCTTAAGAGCAGTTACAGTGCAAAGACTGACAGAACTAATGAGTATAAAGAAATATTCCACTATTTCTAAAAGAGCAAGCACAGAAAGTATTTTACATGAGGTAAAAAAAAGAGAATCACTTGAGATAAGTCTACAGTTTTTTCCAGTGTGATGTTATCAAACATACTAGATACTAGATGCAAGATGAAGACAACCCAGCGCAGACTCTGATGCAGTCCATTTTCTTTCTAATAGTATCTGTGGCCAAATTTAGTCGAGTTGTGGGAATCAGGACCATTATATAATAAGATCAATTTGAGTCCCGGAGAATAAACGGCAGGGTAGGGTTGGTGTTTCAAGCTATGTTTGTACAGCACAGCTTACACAAAAGAGGTCTGAAAATCAGTAACAGTGGACTAATAAATATGCTTTTAAAGAAATGTGAATGAGCTTAATGTGAAAGCATAAAAATTAATCATATAAATGATAGCTCAATGTAAGGGATACTATGTTTCAGCCAAAATGCAAAACACATTAAATTGCAATATTGTTGCAGAGGAGCAGAACTCTACATTTATTCAGAATGAATGTCAAATTTAATTCTTTTTTTTTCTTTATATTGCTGGGCATAATTACACATGGCACTCTCTTAATGTTGTCAAGGTTTTTTCCTTAAGAAAATATTTTATGCTTGTACAAGACAGAGTTGGATAGGATAACAGGGCTTTGATATAAATGGTGTGCTGCTGAGACTTTCAATTCCAGCCAATCAATCACACAAAATTAATTAAACTCAGATAAATGGTGGTATGCTTGGCTATTCAACCCATTACTGTGTTTGAAATGCTTATGGCCAAAGATAGATAACCCTCCTCTTTTTTTTTTTTTTTTTTTTTTTTGCGGTATGCGGGCCTCTCACTGTTGTGGCCTCTCCCGTTGCGGAGCACAGGCTCCAGACGCGCAGGCTCAGCGGCCATGGCTCACGGGCCCAGCCGCTCCGGGGCATGTGGGATCCTCCAGGACCGGGGCACGAACCTGTGTCCCCTGCATCGGCTGGCGGACTCTCAACCACTGCGACACCAGGGAAGCCCAATAACCCTCCTCTTAACAAACATAAAAACCAGAGGAGAGAATTGACAAGCTGAGGGACAAATGAGTGAATTAACAAACTATTAGGCAAGCGCATGTTGATTATTGAATAAAGAGGAATTTCATATTTAGACATAAACAGTCTTTAGAGCTACCCATAAAGTTGTTTCTTTCCTTAAATTAGAGGCAGCTAGGTTAGGATCTTAGTGGAGGAAACATCTATAAATATGTAATTTCACTAAAAATATGAAATCTCTGTCAATTTATGAAATTTAAATTTCATAAATTTAAATTTATGAAATTAAATTTCAGAATCTTCAAGGCAGTAATTATGTTCACAAAAATTTTTACTATATATACTTTGACTTTGCTATTATTTTTACTGGACAGTTTCCATTCAGAATCTGTAGATGTTTCCATAATACTTATTTTAATTTTTCCTGAGATTGGTAAATGTCATGATCATTATTTTAGGAGTGAAAACTGTGGAGAACTATGGCTTGTCCAAGAGGATCCTGTGATTGGATGAAATATATAGTTTTACTATATTAATATGTATTCTTTATACGGCCAAAACACTCATGAGAGTTTGGGTACCAAGTTTTATCTTGAGGGCCAATAGTGGTCAAATGGTAGTACAAGTTGCATCTGGACTTAGCAAGTATTAATGCCATAATTGATGAGTGATGTCTGCTGTGGGTACAGGGATGGTAAAAAAATAGTACAGCACAGCCTAAGAGAGAAAGCACAGAGTAATGAAAATAGAACTGGACTCAGAGTCAAAAGCCCTTGATTGAAGTCAAACTCTGGTCTCAACTTCTTTTAACAAATAATTATGGACAAATCATATATTTTCACATTTAGAAAAAGGGGTATAATCAACACTGGACATTTCAGAAATTCAAATGAAACAAAGATTATCTAAGGAATTCTTTAGGAATTTTATAAGAAAACCATTTTTGTTGTGCCTGAGACTGTTATCTTAGAGGGCATTGCTTCTTATACATTGTAAGTACTCAATAATCAGGATTTGTTGAATCATATTTAAACCGGATCCACTATTGGGAGTGTCACCAAAACTCTGTCATATTTTCTTTTACTTTTTGGTCATTGTATTATGATAAAAGAAAGTCTATCTCTGACTCTAAATCAACACTCATGTCAACCATGTTAGGTAGGTAACCTTTCAGAAATCATTAATGAAATTTCGGTGGAAAAAATTTCAGAATTAATTTATTTCAATACAAAATAACACTTTCTAAAACCAATTAAATAAACTTTAATTTATTGTGACACGGGTGGCAACCAGAAATGACTTTTAGTGATACTAGTTAACAGAACAAAATAAAACAAAAACACAATTGGAAGGGTATTAAGGCTACCTTATTAGCATTCTTATTATTGATATTTCTGAGCTGTCTTTGGAAAGATACTCCAAAAGCCCTGTTCCTTTGGTACTTAGCTTTTTTTTTTCTTCAGATAACAGGAATGAAAATATACATGCAAGGGTGAAAGTGCTTAGGATTGCCTTTTAAAAGTAGTCAGGATTTAAAAGAAAAAAACCAGAATATTGGGCCATTTGTTTTAAATTTAATTTTAGAGCAAACTGATGAATAGTATAGGACCCTAAAAATTTCTAAATGAATTTATCCAAAATATTAAAACAATTATTATCAAGAAGCACTGCACCTTAATGATACGATGTATTTTTCCTGAACAAATGTTCCTCTTTTCAAATCAGACTGTGTGGCATTTGCTCATATTCAACAACTGTGGAAATTTGGAACAAGGTTTCTTCTTAAAAAGAAAAAAAAGTCTAATCCCTTTGCTACGTGCCAGGAACAACTTATGTACAAGTTAACAGGAAATGCTGTATGTAATAATTTTATTATTTGACCCGACAATGATAAGGATAGCCAATTACTCATTAGAAACTGAACATGCCTGAGTTCTTTAAGCTTGCACATTACTGTTTGATTCTGGAATCTAGCAGCCAGCAGCTGCTGGATGGTAAACTATGACTGGAGTGTTCATTCTGGCTCAGGCTCTATAATGAAACTTTTACTTGGGCAACTTGGAATATGGGTTTTTATGCTAATCCAGTGTTACGGAACCCATATGAAGCACTTGTGCGATCCATTCCTTGGACACGTGAAATTAAACATATTTTAAATGTGGTTTGATAAATAGTTTCAATTATTTTCATTTCACTATTCAGGCAAATAAAAGTAGTGCTACTGTTTGAATTTCATATTCTCAGAATCAATTATAGGCAAGAACACATTCTGATCCTATTTAACAAGACAGTCTTTAAATAGTCTTTTTAAGGGAAAGATCAAATAGTGGTTTAGTGTTTACTTAATAAAAATATTTCCATAAAACCCAGAGTAAAAAAATCTAGATTCGTATTACACATGGCATTCAAGTAAACCACTGTTCTCCAAAGGTTCAATCTATATTTACCACCAAGAAAAGCGCACTGGCCCAGGCATAACATGAAGTGGGTATATGTGTCCATTGTCATATAACATACGATGCCAGAGATGAGCCCCAGAGAAACCACAATAAGAAGTGAGGGAGGCAGATATAAGCTAAAATGTTCTTGGTTTTCAGAGTTCTCTAAAGGCTGCTTTTCCTTGATGTTGATTTTTGTGTTTTAACTAACTGCAGTTTCTGACCAATCTGATCATATCACTGTCCTTTTACACAACTGTCCTTTTATTACCACCTAAACTTACAGAAATTTGTTTTTAAGCGCAGATAAATGGTGTGACCCATCACATGACAGGCCAGATTTTATTCCAGAGTTAGAAATGGAATCACAGATTGTAATATCATTTCAATGCCATTTTTCAGAAAAATAACTCCCATTTCATACTTCTACTTGATACTAATCTTAGTTTTGTTTTTCTTTTGTTTTGTATTATATTCACCTTTTGAAATAGAAAGCACTGTCAACAAGTATACTTTTCAGTTTAACCTGATAAACTAACTAGGTCTGAAGCTGAGTACTGTATTGTGATGTCTAAATATAACGGTACAGATAAATTAAAATATTTTAAATATATTAAAAAAAAAGAAGCGAGGGAGGGAGTGTCCAGAAAACCATTTGCCTTATTTAATAACTGTTCAGTCAAAGCTCCTAAAAGTTAGAGGGGCCATTCTGTGCCCTCTCTTCCAACCTTTCACCTTTTTGGAAAAGCCTCAAAAAATGGGGTCAGTCAGCCACTTCTTGAATTCTTCCAGTTCCATGAAGTAAATAGATTAAGTACAGTAGCCATTATGTTATCAGGATATGTTGCAACAACAAAAAAGTACCATTCCTTAGTCTAATAAATTCCAATTGATAATCTGCACTTAAAAAAATGTATCTATTTTTCAAGACTGAAAACGTATGACTATGTGGTCTTGCTCACTGTATAGAAATTTGAAGATGAGGTTTATGCTAATGCGGAGGGTTATGATCAAGAGTGGCGATTTGGCTGCCTGGAAGTCTCAAATGGTGACATTCACCTTTGTGAATTCTCCCCAGTCTAGGGTCCGGTTTTCAGTTTTGTAGGCTCAGAAACTTGATCTCACCAGTGTTTCAGAGTAGATTAGACCTTAGTACGAGGATTCAAGTTAACTAAGCTCACAAGAGCTAATGTATAAGACCAGAAAGTCAAATTATCACTTCAAAATGAAGAGCCTACTTGTGAATTGCAGTAGATACTTTTTTTAAGCTTAATCAGCGATTTACCTATAGATAGATAGTGCTAGGACGGACATGGCCAATAGTTGTTTCTCACACTCACATTTCTGTTACTGCCTAGGAGTCCAGGATTTCTCCATCTTTAAATATGCTTAAGGGAGAGAATAACTCAAAAGTCAGCAAGACTATTATCTGTTGATTTTATAGTTTAATTTTCAGAGTTCAATCTTACATCCAAGTTCTTGAAATGGAAAAGTTTGAGGAATATCACTATTGCCCTCAGATACTGCCGACATGCCCTATTACTTCAATGGATTTTATTCTTCCTGATATCTAGTAATCTAAGATACTCTCTAGAGTAGATATCACTATTTTCAGGTAATGCCTTAAATGTTAAAGAAAATGAAGCTCAATATATATCAGCCATGTCCTTATTCCTTATTTTACAAAGATAAGAATTTCTCTTATAAAAACAAATGTATAAGAACATTGTATTTTTTTCCTAGTGATTCTTTTTTTTGCAAGTTACATTCTTCTCCACTCTGATATTTGTCTAATTCTGTACATTTTCTTTTTGTAATTTAAGAATTACTTTAGAGTTTTCTTTTTTAAATTGTCACTTGTTATTATTTTACTAGTAAGAGTTTTATTTGGGAACAATACTACTAGTTATTCTACATCAGGATATGATCTTTTTGGAACAGTTCTACTTCCATAAACTAAATTTCACCTAGCACCTACTATAAAAGGCAAGTGTGAAATACAAGAAACAATAATTTAATAAACCTCATTTATGATGAATAAATTAACCAAAAGACAGATTTCTATGCATCCTTAGAGGCCCATCTCAAACATCACTTCCCCTGTGAGAGTTACTCTGATGTTCTGATAGCATCCCTACTGTATTCTGTTCTGCTCTCACTTTGATCATAGCTTTGACCTCACCAGTTGTCTAATGTTTTATCAACTTGGGCATCCTTAGGGCTCAGTTTTGCGCCTCACTTTGACTAGATGCTCAATAAATCATGGATAAATGAATGTGAGTCACATATATTTCTATTAGTATATACGTGGCTGCAGAAGATGAAATCTTTGTGTCTGTCCCTTTTAAAATTAAAACTGAAAATTGAAATATTCAGGAAGATGGTCTTGTTCCCATTCTTGAGAGGATATCTTAATTTGGACTCCTAGAAATGAGATGATCAATGAGGTTGACAAAGTTTTCAGAACAGGGGAGAATCAAGCTTGGCTGGTTCCAAATAGGGAGAGAAATTTGTATTTAAAAATGATATTTAAAAAAACCAGTCAGAAGATTAAAATAAAATAATATTCTACTTTTTATTGCAGCCAGTAATACTCATTTATTCCATGCTAAGTAATGATTAAAAATGCCAAGGCCTTTTAAAAAAGCTTTTGCTGTTTCTTTTTTAAAGGATAACTTGGTGCCCAAATTCAGCGAGGACCTTTTGTACTTCTAATTCAATATTAAAATACTGTATATCTGCTATTGTCCCATGATTACAATATAATCCTAATAAAATGCAGGTAATGGTGTAAGAGTCTTTAAAGAAGGACGGTTTATTGGACAGTCATATGAAAATTTTTAAAAATATAATTTAAAATTGACTTGTCACAACATTCACTGGGAAAAAAGCTTTACTATGAAATAAAAATCTGTGTAAGTTTTCTTTAAGCATTCCAAATCTTTCATATGTCCCACGGTACCAGGATATTGGGTTTACATGAGTACAAAGCAATAAGCAGGCTAGTAACAAAAAACATAATTCGGTAATCAACCAGATTATTTGTCCCCTCCTCTGTCTTTTTTTTTTTTTTTTTGCTGATGTCTGTAATTCCTCTGAATTTGAGAAATATAACCCAGGGCCACATGATATGAAAACTAATCACACACAAAAAATGACACCAATAAATACCCTTTTTAGTTAAGTCATTTACAAAGTCAGCATACCCACCCAGTTAATAAAATTTCACATGCAGAGGTGAACACGCTTAAGTCAAAGCAAATTACCTATGTTCTTTTATAAGAACAGGTTTTTGAACGAGTTTTTAGGTTCATGTTTTGGCAAAGGTAACATGTTTATTTTGACCTCTGTAGGAACATGCCTAAAGCCAAGAACATCCCAATTGAATTTAAAACAAAGTTTACCATAACGTTGTAATAATTATCATAAAGTAAATTCTATTTCTAATAGTTATAAAATAAGGACTAACCAAGAAAAATGCATATTACATTTAGTAGAAAACACTATATCTTTAAAGAGTTATTTTTAAATGTTTTAAATGCTTGCTATGCAAGGTATTACACAATGTAGATAAAATATACTTTGAATATTATTTTTAACTCCCCAGATAACCATTAATGAAATCGCACTTATTATTTGTTGCAGACAACAAATCTAGAACTTGAAATATTGATGGCCACATAGATATATATTAAAGGTGAACAGAGGAAGCCAAAATTCTAAGTGCCTTGCAATGCATAATAATTTTGTTTGTGACGCTACGATCTCAATATTTCCTTTCATAAGAACCCACTCCCCACTGCCATTAGTTAACCACATGGTTATTATATTTAGCTTGATTCTCTATAAATGCCGTTATAACACCTGTGGTTTCCCTCATTAAGAACTGAAATGGATGGGGTCAGGGGTTGAAAGGGCAGCATATGCGCTATGAAAGAACTAGTTAACATAGCCTATTATACTGGCGCACTGGTAAATCTCATTTCTATTCATCAGATGATTAGTTCAATCAATATTTATTCCTCTATGCTCCCTTTGTCTTTTGCTACAAAGGAGACATCCTTCAGATTCATGGCATAAGCCTTGTTATCTATGAATTTGTTGCCTAATTTGAGAGGGAATATTTTATTTACTTGGCAGTCCTAAATTCTTTGATTCCTTTTCCCTCTAATTATCATTAGGTAGTATAATGGAGTTTTGTGTAGATTATTTATAAATATTAAGAGTTTTTTTTTTGTTTGTTTTGTTTTATTTTGTTTTAATGTGACTAAAGTACCACATGTATTCATTTCTTTTTGAAGGCTCTGGAAAGTTGCTTCTGTTTCTCTATATATGTTTGAATTTGGAAGTGTGGATTGTGAAAGCAAAGATAAGAATGATTTTCTCTCTCAAATATTCATTCTTCTTCTCTGAGTGGGTGGTTATAGGCACATACATATACATATTGTGTATCAGTGTGTATCAACAGACGCCTCCAAAGACTGCTATTATCTGCTAGGAATTCTGTTAAGTCACAGATTCTAGTCAAAGTAAGATAAATATTTGCACGAAGCTGTAATTGGAAGATGATTACAAAGTCACAGAAATAATACTTTATGTGTAGAGTGCTCATTTTATCAAACGTCATTATGCATTACATTACAAAAGATTTATTTCATTTGTCTACTTAATTTCTGTTCTTTATGTAAGAACGGTTGGAATAGTAAAACTATATCTAGAATTTTAAAAACCTTAATTATTAAGCAAAATTTCCATTCCTAATATTTACTTTTCTGTATATTTTAACATCACAATAAAATACTTTGTTAATGTCAATTACATAAAATTAATGGCAATATAATTTAAAGCCTGTTTTTGTCTTTGTGGAAGAGACACAGAAATGATTTAGTCTTAAGAAATTCTCATCATAATACTAGAATGATAAAAATATATATAATTTAAGTCATCTCAATCACTAATAAATTTGCACTAATAATGTATGTGTTCATAATTTTTGATATGTTTTAATCGGGCTAAAATTTGATGGTTTTAACTTTGGCATTAATTTTCCTATATCTTCATATACCTGTAAGGCTTAGATTTCTCCAAGGTACAGTGGCACTGATGTTACTGTTCACAATTTAAAACCTCACTTTATTTACAAATTCGCAGAACACCAGCAGACCCTCATATAAAGAATTTTAAAATTTAATAATTTACTAGAATATTTTTAACTCTGTATTAATTGAATGCTATAATATGTACTTTAAATAAGAGGTATGTTATTCATAGCAGTGAAAAAATCTAGTTAGTGCCTTGTGATTCACACTTTTATTTCTTAACACTATTGTATCAAAAAGTAAAAAAACTACATAAAGCTGAAAAAAAGTTTTACTTGTCCTTTTATCTAGGAAAACTGCCTGTATTGAATCATTTAAAAATCCTAGTGACAAGTCTGCATATGCTACTTTTAGGGGGGAAAAAAAAAGTAGGAATTGTTACACAGCTGGAATGCCATGTTCATGAAGACCAACCCTGAAACTTAATATTTTCTTCATGCTGGAAAATTTTTGCTGCTGTAAAATTATGTTTCATGAGTATGAAACATGTAAATTTAAAATACAGTGTATTTGTATTGCATACACACATGAATAGTTGCTTTTATGGTTGTAAATAGTTTAGTGTCTAACAAATTGTTACCAAATTAACTAAATGTGGACATTTCTTTTGATTGAATATAAAATAAATGTGTTAGTTATGTTAAAGTTAAACTTCACATAAACCCCTTTAATAATGATGCAAGAAATCCTTTAAGATTTTTCTAAACAGTACAGCAAATTATACTGCTGTTGATGGAAAATCCTGGACTTGTGAGTTTTAAATGAACGCTACAAAGGAGTTTTAATCTTGTATCCCCCATGTTTATGAAGCCTGCTGCTCAAAGTTCTCCCTTTCTATTTCCATCCTGGTTTCCCAATTCCTGATGATCTGAAAATATAGAAAAGTTAAAAGCCTTAATGGTACTAATATGTATACCGGAAGTCCAGGATGTCACGCCCTTCTGTGTTAAAATACTTGTTACAAATTCACTCAGGATGTTGAGGGTGGGGGAGGAGAGAGTCCCAAGATGTAACCACCTAAGAAAAACAATTTTCTGGCTATATATTTTTTCAACAATACTTGAAATATAGCTTTAGGATTTTTCTTTGAACTGTTTGAATGTTTACTCTTCTTGGATTATAAAGACAGCTTACTGATAATTACTTAATGAACAATTACTAATGACTACTGACAGAGAGGTCCTTCCACCAATGTTTTTTAGTTGTGGGAGGTGGAATGTTGGTTAGAAATATTTAATTGGAAGAAATTAAGATCGAGAACAGGTTCAGGAAATTTAAAGGCCTGGCCGTCAGGACGTTCAGAGCTCCAGACTTCCCAAGGTTTGCCATACCTCTGAGAGCAAGCCGCTTCTTTTCTAAAGTTAGCAGTTCATAAAAATTAACTACCTGAAAATAATAGATGAAAACCGGACTTTAGAAAAGCCAAGCCCCATCCTTGTTTACAGCAAGGATAAAACCAGATTTCTAATCCGCCGGAGCCACAATCACCTATTGATTGCGACGACATCTGTGCCCCTGTTTTTGGAAGCAGGGTTTTCTGCGGAGGCAGGGTGAAAAATCCGACCATTTCGGTGCTCCTGTGTAATAAACAGCTAGCAGGCTTCCCAGGAAGGAGTCATGAAATCCACACCTCGGCTCACTTGTTTCTCACCTATGGACGGACCCAATTAAAAGTCCTCCCTTCCGCATTCATAAGTTATCCTTTTCAATAATGCAATCTACGAAGTAGCATCTCTAGACCTCATGTGGTAGGTACTCTGTAGCAGACAAAGGGTGAAAGGCTTTGTGCGCCACCAAATACACCCTTCTCCGCCCCAGGCCAGCCCCGACTAAGCCGTAGCGCTGGGGACCGACTCAGTGCAGCCGTGGGGTAGGACAATGACCTAAGGATCAGAGCCTCTTAACCCCTTTCTCACCCCAGAGCTTCCCTCGGGATAAAGTCTCTTAACTATCCTAGACCTGGCGGGGGCGGGGTGGAGGCCGGCGGTCGGGGGTGGGTTTACTGTGTTGGTCCCCAGGGCGACCACTCGATCCTGGACCAACTTTGCATTGTGCCAAGTGCCCTGACCCAGTAGAGTTGCCAAATGCAAACCGTGGAGCCGAGGCTGAATAACAGACTGGGACCACCCGGGGATGGGGGACGTGTTTGTGTGCGCGCGCGTGTGTGCGTGCGCGCGTGTGTGGTGTAGGGGGAAAGGGAGTGGGCGCACTGTAAAGCTGAGTTCAAAAACTGCCCCCTCCCCCGATATAGACTGCTTAGTAGCCCAGGCACAAGAGAAAGTTGATTCGTTTCCGCTCTCACTTCTCAAGTTCACACTCAAGTTCAACCCCTGACTCTCATAAGACGTCTGAGTAGCCTGGACCTTTTCTCCATCCTTATACAATCACCTCTGATGACGCGGAAGGGCACGGTCTGTAGGAAACGCGCAGAGATGGCAGAGGAGGGACAGTAAAGGGTCAAGAACGGAGAGCCCAGGAGGTAGAGAGGACTCCACCACCTTTTAAGGTTGATTTTTCTCCAGAGCGTTCCCCCGGGCCCCCTGAGAGCTGTCTTAAGTTAGAACCCTCTGGGGCTGCGGGGTGAGTTGTGGGGGGGGGGAGAGTAAGCTTCCACTTCTTTCTCAAGGTAAGAGGCAGCACCCGGCGTCAAGCTTCTCGAGTCCCCGAAGTGGGCGCCTTGGCGAATCTGGACTGTCGCTGGCAAACTGCTCCTTCAGGAGCAGTGCGATCAAGCTACAACCCACTCTTGTCCCACACTTCTCTGTTTTCTACAGTTTAAGGGGAGAGTGAGTGGCTTTTGGCCCCAGGCCCTACTGCCGGGTTGGAACTGACGTGGCGCATGGTTTCAGACCTTCAGAATATAAGAACTCAGCCACGGGAGGAATATTGATTGGAAAGGGAGAAGTAGGGGTTGGACGAACTGGTTATCCCAGAGAGGAGCAGGGGAAACTGAAAGGAGAGAGGATGGTAGTGAGACGGGACAGAAAAACAAAAACAAAGACTAGGGCGTCCTTAACTTAAAGGTTCTGCACTCTCCAATTACCCAAGTATAGTTTCCTGAAAGAATTTGGGCAGTGGAGCATGTGACCAATCCCCCAACCGGGACACTAAACTGGAACCAGCTCGCACTCACGGGGCCCCCACTACCAGTATGCGGGTCAATCAAGACCATTTCACCAGGACGTCTCTGTCCCTTAGCTTCAGCTACCTCCCTCCCACCCACCTCCATGGATGGCCTCTCTGTTCCTCTTTCTCCTTCCCTTTCTTGCCACGTCCCAGCGCCTAGCTGGCTAACCCAGTCTCTGCTCTAGCGTCCAGGCTCGGGATTCACTTCGAGCGGAGCAGGGGGAACATGCCCGATACCGCATCCCGACGCTCCTCAAGAGGTACTGAGAATGTGGATGGGAGGTGAACACAGCCGAGTGGAAGGCGATGAGTGTTTGCAGCCCAACTCTCCCAAGTTCTTCTTGGCCAGTCCACCTGTCACGCGGGCTCGGGGATGTAGGAAGGTCCGGAGCTGGCCGTTTCCACCTTTCTGTTGCCAGGACCCAGAGGGACAGAGGAGGAGGAGAGGAGAGCCCCCGCCCCCGCCCCACCGCAAGAAACGCAGAATGGCTAGAAAGAAACACTGGGGAGTGTGGGGCGGCGGGTGCTCCGAGGCTCGCACTTATCCCCATGGCACGCGGGCACCCGGCCCGCTCTCCGAGAGAAGAGTGAAGTTGTGGCCAAGCAGACAGTGGAGGAAAGCGGCTCTGGGCACAGCGCGCAGGAAATGTGAAGGTCCTGGCACCGCAGGGGAGGACACGGATCAAGTGATTCCCTAAAGCAGGCCAGGCCATCCGCCCGGGCAACCCAAAGTGCAGCCGGAACAAGTGTGTTGCCCCTGTCCCCGGCGCGTCACCCCACCGCCGCCAGTTAGCCCAGGGGACCTGCCACCGCAGTCGCCGCTGGGGGTCCTGACCCGAAGGTTCACCCAGCACCACCTCCCGCAGCGGCCCTTTGACAAAGGAGCCTTCCCCGCCGCGGGTAGCGCGGGCTTTTATCCTCTGGAACTTTCTCCGCACAACTTTTTCAGGGTGGCGCTCGTCCCTGGGCCGCGCGGGCTCGGGCACGCGGACCTGGCCAGGGCGCAGCTCCGGCGCGAGGGACGCGCGCAGGGGACGAACCCGGAATCTGTGTCTTGTCCCACGACACCGCCCCCTCTGCCTACCACTCCCACGAAGGGACACTGTCCGCTGACCTGGACGCTGGTGGGCCTCGTAACCTGAAGAGTGTGTGTACCCGCCTGGCCGCCTGCCCGTGAGCCCCGCGCGCCTAACCCCGGCCGGCGACCGCCGCGCGCCCTGCGCTTCTAGCGGCTTCTGCCCAGAGGCATACTTCTCCCGGCTCTCCCTCCAACCGGCGTTCGCATCCGCACCCGAGAGTGACACCCCAAAATGGTACAGTACAACTCAAGGACTGGGAGGAAGCAACTAGCGTCGTCCCCCTCTCCAAAAAGCGCCCTCCCGTGTCCCTCCAGAACTCCTGAGAGGCATCAACACCTTCCCACAACTTTCTACGCCCAGGCCATTTGCAGCCCAACTGCGAACACGAACTCAGTAACTGCGCCCCGCCAACCTCTTTCCTCTTCGGCTGGGTGCGCTCCCCTCCCCCATCGCCCATCTGGCTGGAGTTGGCTGGACCGGGGAGACACTGTGCCTGCGGGCTCGCTTACCTCGCATGGTGTATGAGGAAAGGCCAGCAGGAGACAATGGGGTGCCCTTAGGGACGGAGGCCTGGGCGAGCCTGGGAGAGGACCGTCACACACCCAGCCTGCAGTAAGCTCAGTGCATCTTGAGTTTCAGCCAGGGAAGCAGTGCCACACCCTTTGTTTTGGAGGGTGACGTTTGCTGCCGCCGCTGCTATGTTAACAGTTTTGATGATGGTGGTGGTGACTGTTTTGATGGTTGTTTGGTTGTTTGTTTGTTTTCAGGAGGGGTGAAAAAAATGTGCTGGCTGGCTGGTGCCTGGGTTTTGTTTTGCTTTTGTTTTTCTTTTTTCTTTCTCTCCAATGTACTTGCTTTTTAAAAATGCCACCGCCTCCGGCTCAGAAGGTTTCTTTTGTGATCACTTGGACTGAGGAGGAGGAGGAAGGGCAGCAGCAGGAGGAGGAGTTGGTGGTGGTTTTGTTAGTTACAAAGAAGACGGAGAAGGAGCAAGGGGAAAAAAAGGAAACAGAAAGAAGAGGAAGAAAGGCGGTGTGGATGGCAGAGCATGTGCGTTTTCACATGACATCTGTGCCTGTTAGCGGATCCACAATGTGAATTTTCACTGTTCAGTTACAGGAAGGAAGGGAGCGAGAGAGAAAGAGAGAGGAGAGAGATGGAGAGAGAGAGCCGAGAAGAGGCTTATACGCGAGGGCGGGTTTGGCTGGGACTTCCAGGCCCCGCCTCCTGTCAGCGCCGCCGCCAATCAGCGCCTGGCAGTTCTTGGAGGGGCTGGGACCACGGGGGACAGGCTTGAAGGCGAAGGGCGGGGGATTAGGACACTGGAGCCGAAGGCGGCCGGGGCTGGAACTGGGCATTAGAGACTGTCCGAACTGGGCGGAGGAGGAGGAGAGGGACCGATAGAGTCGGGCAGATCTGCAGGTGACATTCACTTCCCATTCCAGGAGGAGGGAGGGGGCACTGACGAGTCCTTGGAAGGGAGGGACGCGGGGCTCTCCGGGTCCCTGGTTGCTTCCCTCTCTCGCAAAACCTGCGGGCCCCGAATAGTTAGTTGTGAATTTATGTCAGCTCTCCGCAGAGTCCATTTTCGGAAAACTTCGCGTGGCTGGCGGGGCTTTCCCCGGGCGGGACGCTTCAGTTTTAGTGGCAGAATAATGCAAATCAACTTTCATCACTTTGAGCACAACTAAAATGCCGTCCCATGCAAGTAGCCGTCCTCTTCCTTTAAAACCATCTTTTAGATGCTTCCTGCCCCAGTCCTAAAAACAAAATAAACAAAACAATGAGATCTCTTTTGCTTTTTAAAATTATTTTACAAAGTTTTAATGCTTTCTTTTATCGAAGAAATTGATTTTATCAGCATTTGGAGTTGCTAATAAACTGGCATTGGGCCATACGACTCAGTGATAACAGCCCCAATGGCAGTGTGGCTACCTTAGTGATGCAAGGTAAAGGGCTGGCTGAGGCTACAAGGTATGATTGTGTGGTGCTATTGATGAAGTAAGTTTCAGGGCTTTAGCGGGGAGGAACTGTTATTCTAGTTGCTACTAGAAGACATTTGTCTATTTAGAGGGGTCTGGCAATTAAACGTAGGTAGTTATTGTATTCCTGAGGTGAAAACTGTCATCTATGACCGTTTATTTGTATTGTGGTAAAAATCTAATGCATATATCAAAACTGTTCCTTTTCAAGTCTCCTCCTCTCATTGGACATACTACATAGATGATCACATTTACTTCCCATAGGGAACTTTGTAAATACTTTAACTGGTCACCCTAACAGACAGAGAGGTGAAAACTTTTGCCTAATCTACCCAGTCTTAAGGCATTGAGGCTTCTACTCTATAGCATACCTGTTGGCAGAGCAGGCCTCATCATTGTTTAGATACCTGAATAATTTGATTTTTACTGGTATTTATTTATATTACATCATGTAACACAAAGTGCAATGTAGAATTGGCAATTATTTAGTTAATTAGATCACCCTACGCTGCCAAGTAGTCCCCCCCAGCCCCGATTAAATAAAAATGGATTACTTTCTGAATCTTCACTAGTGTTAAATTGACTTAGCCTTGCTGTATGCACTTCCATTTGCAAGCCAATGTGTAATTTAGGAAAATTTTAGTATTAAGAGTGAAAGTTGATTGAGTCTTTAATGAAATGAAATGAACAAAAGGAAGTTACTGTTCAGAATAGTTATTCCCTTATAAATATCTTTCCCCTAGATTTTGTAATTGACACAGTAGTTAACCTTTTAAGATAATATTTAAGCCTCCCTGGTTTTATCATTTTAATCAAGTAAAATATATTCATCATAACTACATTAAAGCTGAACTAAGTTATGCCTAATTTAGTTGCTTCATTAAAAATAACTGAATATAAAATAGTCAAGAAACAAATTGTGACTACATCATTTTAATTTTATGTGTTTCAAGCAGAGACACAGGAATATTGAAAATTCCAAAGCCTTTGTAAACATTATAATTATTATTGCTGTCATTATTTTAGATTTCTATGTCTCATTAAAGAGGAATTTCAAAGTTCAAGAATTTTAACTCTTTCATCTAGTCCTAAATTTCTAAACATTTACTGAACACTGAAATTTCCTTTTACTGCTATAATATCTGTAATTATTTTAAAAGATAGTCAAAATATATATTAAAAGTACTTTTTTCGCCTTCTACATATTTTTATATATCCTTTGCTTTGTGGGTTTAACCAAGCATACTTTTGCTTAGAACTATATCACATATTTATTAATCTCTCCTGAACACTTTTGAAAAAACTGTTAATTTGAAATAAAGATAATTATGTTACATTATTTTTTCAAAACTCTATGTATATTACATATATGGTCGTGCAAAGTATCTATTTTAGAGTGGAATAAATGTTGATCATTGGTTATAATGTGGTGATCTGGGACATTTTGGATCTTCCTAAAAATTAGAAAACCTAGTCTTGAGTGTTTCTATTAACTTTCAAATTATTTCAACTGAATGGAACCTATTTATGTAAAATAAATATTCAGGATTTAAATTAAAGAAATCAGCATTTTTCAAGAAGTCACGAAATACTTATCTATAATCTTATGTTTTTGTAACCCATCTGCCAGCAAATATCCATATTTCAAGTGGCATAATAATAATACATTAATATAATATCCTTGATCACGTGAAGCTCAGTGTCAGTAATTTTATTTGAATAATTATGGAACTGTCTGGTTTCCTATAAGCTTGAAACTCTGCTTTTGGCTCTGGGCCTGAAGGATGTTCTTAGTTGACAGCTAAATTTTGATAAGTTTAAATGATAATCAGTAAGTCACACAGACTGACTGTATTCAGTCTCAAGAATTGATACAGTTTCACTCAGGCTTGCCTGCTTACCTGCTTTCCCCACATATCACTACCCCTAAGGTTAGGCTGTATGCCCATGGAGTAATAATGACGAGAAATATCCTGACAGACCCAAAGGTCTAATATGAGCCAACCACTTAGGGTGACCGTGGCATTTAGGATTACACTATTTCAATCCTAAAATGCTTGGAACAAAATAGGAAGGAATTGTTCATTATATTCTGAGCTGGTCAGTCTATATATAGAGACTATTTTATTTTTGTTTTGTTTTGTTTTTTTAAAGGTTTATTATTTATTTAATTTATTTTTGGCTGCATCGGGTCTTAGCTGTGGCATGCAGGCTTCTCTCTAGTTGTGCCGTGCAGGTTTTCTCTTCTCTAGTTGTGGCACGCGGGCTCCAGGGCGCGTGGGCTCTCTAGTTGAGGTGTGAGCTCAGGAGTTATGGTGTGAGGGCTTAGTTCCCCTGTGGCATGTGGGATTTTAGTTCCCTGACAAGGGATAGAAGCCGCATCCCCTGCACTGTAAAGCGGATTCTTTACCACTGGACCACCAGGGAAGTTCCAAAACTCTTTTAAATAACTCTGAATCTTGGGGGGATATTGGCAACACTGATATTACATTTAGAATGACTTAAAGATTGGGTGTTTTTAGCCCAGTTTAGGGAAGCTGTGTGGCTGTGAAAGTTGAAAGAGAGGTATAAAGCTGCCTTTAAATGTTGGAAAAGCCAGAAAAATATAAGAATTTTTAACGTTTGAACCTATTAAAAATGGAAAAGGTGAAGTACTGAATTCCCTGTTGCTGAAGGAATCTGAGAAAAGACTGAATGAAAGACTGGTAAAGATGCTCAAGTATACAGACTTTTCTACTAGGCTGAAAATTGTCCTGATTACCTCCAGTTTGTTCTGTAACTCTAAGTGTACTCACAGGTAGGCAGCAACCTCTGCCCCAGTAGCTGCAGCAGAGTTATGCTTCCCACTGAGAAGGTAGGCTCCTTGAGAGCAGGGGCCAGAATTTCCCTAAGGTTTGGAAGCGCTCCTGGTATTTTATAGGCGCTTGGTAATTACTGGTTGAATGAATCCTTTCTACTCTTTGTCCACTGGATGTGAACCAGAAATGTAGCAAAGATCTGAATAAGATCTCTTCTTTCTTAGTCTCTAGTGAATAGGAGAGAGAGAAGAAGAGGGAGAGAGGGGAAAGGGGAGAGATTTTTTTTTTTTTTCATTTTAAATTCTCCTAATTTGGGGAAGAAAAAAAATGATGTTTGAGTTTGGTTACATAATCATAAAAGCAAACAAAATCTAGTTATTTTCATATTTATTACTAATTTCAATTTTATTCCCAGATGGAGAGTCTTCATAATCTTTCAGTACTTTAAATTTTGCTTCATTTTTAAGTATGGATGTAAATTCAACAAGTTTTCAGAATGAAAAACAAAAGAGCAAATATTAAAAATGTTTAGCTGGGTCTTTTCACAATAAATTGGAAAAAGTGTTAAGGACCAAAACAAAATGAACCCCAATACGTGAGGGTAAGAGGTAAGTTTAAAAAGGGACCAATATACAGGTCAGGAAAAAAAGCTAATATTTTTGGATGAGTTTCATGATCTATCAGGCTATCTAATTTCTATTTCTTTTTTTTTTCTTTTTTTTTTTTTTGCGATACGCGGGCCTCTCACCGTTGTGGCCTCTCCTGTTGCGGGGTACAGGCTCCGGACGCGCAGGCTCAGCGGCCATGGCTCACGGGCCCTGCCGCTCCGCGGCATGTGGGATCCTCCCGGACCAGGGCACGAACCCATGTCCCCTGCATCGGCAGGCGGACTCTCAACCACTGCGCCATCAGGGAAGCCCTACTCTAACATTTTAATAGTGGCTAACTACAGGAATTTGAGAGAGACAAAATAACATTTTGTGTCATACATTTTGTACTGTGATTTATTTACAAGAAGCAGATAATACTCTGTGTGTGTGTGTGTGTCTTTGTGTGTAATGAAGAAGTTTTTTCAAGAGGACCGGAGGGGGGAAAAAGATGAGTACACGGAACTTCCTTTACCAAACTTGCTCTAAAGTCATTCCAATGAAAGCAGAATATTTTGGCACAGAAACAGATACATAATGGAGCGTTATCAGAGCATGCAGAAATTGATTTAAGACTATGAGGACTTTATATAAAAACCAAGGTAGAATTTCAGTTCAGATTGAAAAATATGATGCATTTTAATGTGATGGATAATGCCAGATTTCTCAGATCATATACAAAAATACATTTCAAATGAATTAAAGATTTAAATGACATATATAAGCAAATACATAAAATAACAGAATTATATTTTTGTATATACTTATATAATGTTTTGTATGGGGCAAACTTTTCTAAATTAGGAAACTCAGCTTTTATAAGGAAAAAATTAGATGTTTTTTCCTATACACAAATTAAGAAAATGAGTAATTTAAATGACAAAAGACCCCCAAAACAAAGTGAAAATACATACAATAGGCTGGAAAAAATATTGCTGCACAAATGATTAATAGTCTTTATAAACAAATGTATAGAAACTTACAAATGGATATGAATTAGACAAAAAACTCAAAACTGGAGTTGCTAGAGAATAAAGGGAAGCTGCTTAGCGGATTTTTTTTAACTTGATTTTCTTTGCTACAGGTGAACAATTTCTCTTTCATGTTTATATCTCAGTGCTGTTAGAAAGTCTGTTTCCAGATCACTTGACCATATTTAAAATGTCTTGTGTTTATTAAAATATGAATTAAAATGCAAATATAATATGTTATATAACTTCACCTTAGCTGTTGATGCACTACAAAATTCATCTTCAATTTGCTACTACTCTCTATATTCCTGCTTTATTAATCCAAGCCACTGTCCCTTTCCTACCTAGATGGGTACCATGTTCTCAGAATTTGTCTCTTTACCTCCATTTGTGCCCCTTAGTCCATCAATTTTCCATCTGGCATCTAGAGAGGACTTTTAAAAATGTAACTCAAACAATCAATATTCCCTTGGTAAGACATTTCAGTGTCTTCCAATTGCATTTAGGAAATAACCCATACTTCTTTCTTTGGTTTAGAAAGAGGGTGCATACATACATATTCTGGTTTGCCATGGCATCCTGCATAATTATCAGAAGTGCCCCCTTTCATTCTCAAAAGTGTTCCAGTCTGAGCAATATAAAATATAGTTACCCTAGTTATAAAGCTCTGCTGGCTTAAAGGTTACATTCTCAGAGAAATCCTCCTTCATCGTATCACTTAAAAGAGCCCTCACTGATAATTCTTTATCAGAGCATCTCTTTGTGGTCTTTAACGCACATAGCAAATTTATGATTATTTTCTTTTCTTCTCTTATTATTATCTAATGAAGGAAGTACATTAATTTATATTATTATTAGCCCCATGAAGCAGGGACTAAATCTCTGCTGTTTTTGTATTAGGTCATCAGGGCCTAGCACGTGCCTGACACTTAGCACATGCTTAAGAAACGTTTGTTCAATGAACCGATCCTTGGACTAATTATTGGGATTTTTTTTTTCAGTTTTTAATTTAAAATTTATTATAATGGGGTCTGTGCAAAAGGAGGGAGTGAAGGGTGGGGAACATGCAGGGACACAGGAACACGATGACATGGCCAGGGCCACAACTTCTGTCGTGGGGGTAGGGATGAAAAGAAAAGGCCAGGGCTGGAGCTGGGGTGGAAGAGGGAAGGGGGAGACACTGTGGCTGCATTCCCCCCACCCCCAGGAAGCATGTCTAGTCCCTGAATCTCCCCCATTTACCCTGGCCTCCTAAGATACCATCTCTTGTCCTGCCTCTGGCCCTAGTGGCTCCTTCTTTTGCTCCCTTTGACTTGTTTTCCTCCGACAGATTCTCAAGCAGGATGATGTTTAGGGCCTGATCCCAAACCACCCCGCCTTATGAAGGTACAACCTTTTCCTTCCCTGTTTCTGCCCCTTCTCAGATCTCACCTTTCCCCCTCTCTGGGACAGAATCTTTGATTTCCCTCCTTCCTCCCCTCCCTCCCCCTGGGAAAAGAAATTAAAAAAGGACCAACTCCCCAGCAATGTAAATAATACTTTTTTTTTTTTCCTCTTTGAAAACTTGTTTGTTTCACACATTTGCTGTGATGCCTCCATGTTGCATTATGGCTGCATTTAAAAAATGCATGGAATATTAAGTTTTTCTTTTCAAGAAAATTGACATATATAGTGATGATTAAGGGTATCAATTCTGGAGTAAAATAAAACAACAACAAAAATAAACAAAAATTGTTTTCTGTTCCCAGATCTGCTGTTTTCAGTGTGAGTTGGTATTTAACCTGCCTGAAACTCACTTGAAAAAAATATATATAATAGGCCTATAAACAAACTCAAAAGAATAAAATGGGATATATTAACATAATGCTTCTCACATCATAATCATGCAAAAATCATCAACTATTGATACTTTTGAAAAAAAAATTCCTTGTAGAAAAATTATTTTGTGACTTAGCAACAGTATATTTTTCAGTTCAGGTCAATTAGATTTTGTTTGCCCATAACACTTCCCAGCTATTTCTGAACAATCAATGAATGCACAAAATATAAACTAATTTAATATTTACCACATTATTTGTTATTTTCAATTTGATACTTCCCAACTGCTTTATGATACCTTTTTTTTCTCCTTCCTTATTTTGAATTAATAAATTCTGGAACATTTCATTTATTTTTCCTCTATTGGCATGCTTATTACACATCCTTTCACTATTCTTTTAGTAACTCCCACAAAGTGTAAACATGTGTTCTTGTATCATTAGAATGAATATAAGTTAGTTCTCTTACCACACTCCAGTCAATGCTGAGACTTTTGGACACTGAACTCTATTAACTGTCCTCAACCCTCCAGGTGCCATTAGTTATTATTGTCATGTATTTTAATTCTACATATATTTTAATACTCTTAAAATACTATTGTTATTTTGTATAGTCAGTATTCTTTCAGATTTGCCCCAAATTTAGCAAACATAATTTTTTCCTGCATTGCTGTGTTTCCCTTTGGGATAATTTTCCTTCTGCCTGAAGAACTACTTTTAGCATGCCCTTTCATGTAGGCTGCTTGATGAATGTGCTTAGTCTTTGATGATCCAGAAATTTCTATGTTGCTTCACGTTTGAAAGATATTTTCACTGGTTGCCAAATTTTTTTTCACACCATATTCATATCATTCCATTTTGTTCTGTCTTACATCTTTTCTGTTGAAGAGTTAGTTCTCAATCACGTGGTTATTCCTTGAAAAACAATGTACCCTTCTTTTTGGATCCTTTTTGTGATTTTCTCTGTCTTTGGTTTTCAGCTTTTTTACTGTGATGTATGTAGGTGTGGTTTTCTTTTCAATACCCCATCTGGGTTTGCAGCATCTCCTGAAACTATGGCTTGATATCTTTCATCAACTGGAAATTTTTTGACATTTATTCTTAAATATTGTTCTTGCCTCCTTCTGGAGGGAGATGATGCTATACATTTGTTAGAACTTTTGTTGCATCCCATATGTCCTTTTCACTCTTAAATGTATTTTTCTATTCTTTTTGCCCTTCAGGCTTCCATTAGGGTATTTTATACTTACCTAACTTCTAGTTCACTAATTCTTTCCTCAGCTATACCTGGTCTTCATGTTTGTTGTTAAACCTATCTACTGAGTTCTTTGTTTCAGTAATTGTATTTTTTTCAGTCCTTGAGTTTCTATTTGGTTCTTTTTTATAGGTTCCTGTTATCTGGTAAAGTCCTGCATCTTGTCATCTGTTTTCTTGAAATATGAATATATAGTTACTTTAAAGTCCATGTCTGATAATTCCAGTATCTGGGTCATCTGTTAGCTTTATATATTGTTATTTACTCTCCAGAATTTTAAAATTGAAATTCTGGACACAGTCTGTAATTATACAGTTTCTGGGCAGTCTAAATGCTACTTTTTATGGTGGTATTTATCTTTCTCTGTTTCAGAAAAGGTTAGAATGGACAAAGAAAACAGAAGTGATGATAATTTTGAAGACTTGAGTTTGAAAAAAAATTTTGTTGAAAGGCATGTACACAGACCAAATGACTCAGGGCATTTTCCATTAAGATTAAAGAACTTCCTGTGTGTTTCCACTTCCCAAATATCAAAATTGTTACTGATATATTGCTGCATGTTTACAATATCACTAAAAACACTACTCTGTTTACAACTTACTCACCAAAGTCATACCATTTCTCAATACAAAATGCTGTTTTTAATCTCTTCTATTGCTCAAAGGAGTAGACGGGAATTGCATTTTGCTTTTTAAGACGTGAGATCTCATCCTTGGTACTTACTACCACATTTCTTTCCTTGAAATAAAGAATATGCAGCTAACTACAGCTACTTTAGGGACCAAGATTACAATCACCACGCCCCTCCCTTAAAATGAATCCACATACATGCCACGGGATCTCCCAGTTTGAATGTCTGGCAGACCTGGGGCCTGACAGCATTCTGATAAATGATGCACATACATAATTTGAAAATCTAAAGTGCATGGCAGAGATCAGGAGATGTTTGTGTTAATGAAAGCATGATTTTCTGGATCAAAGCAGACAAGGGAGGCCTAATTCTCTCAGATGAGGAGGGCTGCAGAATCTGTTTAGTGAATGAAAAGAGAGGTTGATGCAAGATGAGCTCTTTAAATAAGGGCAAAGTACTTTATCAATCCAAACCAATTTTCGAAAAGTCCATCCTCCTCTCTGGAGGGATACTGGGAGTAAAGGCATGAAATCAATATGCTTTTTAAAAACTCGAGGAAAGTATATCTTAATTCCCAAGTGGTATGCTTACAACCTCAGTCAGCTGGTATGAAAATCTGGAAAAAAAATCTTTGTTTTATTTGAATGTAAATTTTGTTCACATCAACAGCCAGGACTTAGAGGAGAGAGAGAGAAAAATATATGAGTGTGAGATAGAAGGTGAAAATAAAGTGTGAGAAAAGAAATGAGAATTCAGGGATAAAAAAGTTTTGAGAGAATGGGGCAAGGTATACATGTGTCTTTAATAAAGTGATAACTAATAGTTATTCTGTATTTAGTGGAACATATTTCAGATTAGTCAGTCTGTGAAAAATAAGGAAAAGTTGGGCTGGAATAAAGATGGAGAACAGAAAAGGAAGAAGAAGGGAGGAAAGAATGGGAGGAGGGCAAGGGCAGTGGAAACTTTCATTGTTTGTTTAGCTGTGCTTATTGGCTTCTGTGAAGGGAAACTGATTACTTAGGACTGGAGTTGATTGCCTGGTTTCCTGAGGAGTAGTACCTGGGTTTTTGTTTGTTTGTTTGTATTTTGGCAATTCAGTACCAAAAATTTCCTCGCAATGGCCCCCCTAAGTTACCAGTCCCTATCTTTGACCACTTTGATCTACCATGGGAAAAGGGAGTGATGGGCTTTTCTGCTTACGTTTATATGCAACATGTAAATATGAAACTAATATTACAGGGCAATGTTCACAGTCCCCCAAAAAAAGTTTCACAAAGGACTTTGTTTTTCTTTACTGCAAACTAAAACATAGCCATTAATTAAGTTGTTTTATGAGCTTTTTTTTTCTTTTAGGTTTTGGTAAAGTTAATATTGTTCATTTGGAAATTACTTAAGCTTAATAATAAAATTAGTACTATGAGACAGCTACTATCTTAAAAAAAGACGAAAAAAATTTCAAACACCAGTGAGTTTACAGAACTTATGAAACATTCAAGTGAAACTTTTTTTTTTTCATTTGACAGGTTTGTTACCACTCAGAGTGTAGTAGAAATAGAAAAAAAAAGTTGTTTTTTAGAAGAATTAATTTTTGCTGGTCACAAGTCTCAAAGCTCTATGTAATCAAGGTAGAGCAAAAAAGTATGGCATTGAATATAATTGATTATGTCATATTTTAACAATGTGCAGGTGTGTCCCCAGAGAAGGCTAGGATGATTTCATGTATTTAAACTCAAGGTAAGTTGATAAACAGTTGTAGGTATTTGCTTAGATCTCTTGCATCTGCTATCTTTGCTTCTGGGTATACTGGAAGGATATAAATGAAATGGTAAGTGGAGGGGTTCAGGGCAACAAGCTATGTGTTCTTCTCCCCACTCCAAGGAGTGGGTTGCATTCATTTCCTGTCCCAACAGATTTAGAAATGGAAGAACAAGTGTCCAGCAGAGGGTGCAGTGCTGGAGTCAGGAGGGCTGGACCTGGTTTAGCAACCACCTTAAACCTACTGGTTAGATGGAGCCAGAGAATCTGACTACACTGCGGTGATGATAATACTTAAAAGGTGCCAGCACCTTCCCTTACCTAGGGAGCTAACTGCAGACCACCAAATAAATATTTTAACTTCAAGCCCACTGAGCTCAAAATTAACTATACAAAACCAACCATACTCATCCGCCTTAACAGTTGTTATTTAATTAATTTTTAAAATTAAAGTAGAGCATGTATGAATGAAGAGCTATCAGGGAAATATCAATAAGCTATTAATTTTTCATAGTTGCCTTCAATCAAGGATAGTTTATTACCTTATATCTCATATTTCTCACATGTTACCTGTCTCTAGAGTCATTTTTTTTTTTTTCCTGATTCATTCTATGTTTGTTTCCTTTAAATGCTGAAATAGCTAGATCTTTAGCAACCTGCCTGCACGTTGATATTTTTGCCTTGGTAGGCTACCTCTTGTGGCAATAATAGATCCTTACATTAGCTCTCAGAAAGATCTACAGTCTCCAAAGAAGAACTTTTTTTCCCTAAAGGACTAAAGAACTTGGCAATGACAAAAGGATAGTAAATGGAAACATTAAGATACCTAAGGAAAAGGCAAAAAGGTTTTGATCTGTGGACTTTGATGAGTGGGCAATCTCAGTGCCTGTAAGGATCCCGGACTTGATAGAAAAATGTGGATCATGTAGTTACAAATGAATGAGATGAAACTCTAGGGAGGAAAAAAGGAATTATTTTTAAAAAGCAGACATTATGGGCTTCCCTGGTGGCGCAGTGGTTGAGAGTCCGCCTGCCGATGCAGGGGACACGGGTTCGTGCCCCGGTCCGGGAAGATCCCACATGCCGTGGAGCGGCTGGGCCAGTGAGCTATGGCCGCTGAGCCTGCGCGTCCGGAGCCTGTGCTCTGCAACGGGAGAGGCCACAACAGTAAGAGGCCCGGGTACGGCAAAAAAAAAAAAAAAAAAAAAAGCAGACATTATGAAGCCATTACTATATTTACAGGTTTTTTCATTCATTTAAAAATTCAATGAATATAGATTTAAGTAAAATCTGCCATTTCATTCACCAATGTATTTCAACAGAGATCAAACCTTGAGTAAATTCTATTACAAAGACAATAAAAATTGCTAAAATTCAAATGTTTACTTAACTAGGAATGTTTCTATAAAATATTCTAAGATATACATAAGCCTGCAAAATCATTGCTCTATATAATTTTGCTTTTAAATTTATAAGAATATGACAAAAAATACTTTAAAATCAAAAAATTAAGCCAACTAAATAAAAAACAAAACTTGAATTTACTGGAAAGATGATTTCATGAACCACATTTAAATTATTATTTTTAACAGACTATTTTTTAGAGCAGTTTTAGGTTTACAGAAAAATGCGCAGATAGTACAGAGTTCTCATATGTCTCTCTTCCCCCATTCTCATAACAGTTTCTCCTTTTAATAATATCTTGCATTTGTGTGGTAATTTTTTTTAACAACTAATGAACCAATATTAATACATTATTATGAGCTAAAATCCATAGTTTACATTAGAGTTCCTCTTTGTGTTGTACACTCTATGGGTTTTAACAAATGTGTAATTACATGTATTCATTATTACAGAACAGTTGCACTATCCTAAAAATCATACAGAATAGTTTCATTATCCTAAAAATCCCCTGTGCACCACCTATTCATTTCTCTCTCCCTTTCCCCCCACTCTGAATCCATGGCAACCACTGACCACTTTACTTTGAGAATTTGAAGAAATGTCCACAGCCACCCCAACCTTCAGCAACCACCACCCCGATCAGTCAGCAGGCATCAACATCGAGGCAAGACCCACCACCAGCAAAAAGATTATTATGATGTGCTGAAGGCTCAGACGATGGTCTGCATTTTTTAGCAATAAAGTATTTTTAAATTAAGGTATATACATTTTTTCCTACACATAATGCTATTGCACATGTAGACTACAGAAAAGTATAAATGTAAGTTTTATATGCATTGGGAAACCAAAAACTTCATGTGACTCACTTGATCACAATATTCACTTTATTGCAGTGGTCAGGAACCAAACCTGCAGTATCTCCAAGGTATGCTGGATGTGAAAGCTCCCGATATTCAATTATGATGAGTCTTAATCTGTTTCTTGACACAACTCCTCTCACCCATTCCTCCCTGTTCATGGTTTACTGAAATTCTAATTGTCAAGGAAAGGCTATTCTGTGGTATATCAGCATGATCAGGATTCTGTGGGTTGTAAGTGATACAAGTATCACTCAAACATTCAAGAAAATAGCACTAGTTTGAGAAAAACAGAATTTAGTAGCTTATGGCCAGAATGAGTACAGTTGGGTTTAGGACCTCACATAATATCATTTCCATCTTTCAAATCTGCCTTATTATGTGTTAACTTCCTTTTCAGGTACCCAGGAGGTGGTAAAGATAGTCACCAGATATTCTTGCCTATGTTCTACCACCTGAGCGAACTCAATGCAAATAGAGTATCTCTTCTAACAGTTCAGCAAAAGTCCCAGATCTGACACCAGCTGGCTTGGCTTGCATCATGTTCCCAACCTTGAATCAGTGATGTGGGTCTGGAGTAGGTCCTTGTAGAACTTCAAGGGGGTGAAGGAATTGTGGAATTACCACTGGAATTATGTGGGAGGAGAATTTCACCAAATGAAAACTGGGTTTGGCAGGCAAAATAGCACAAGCATATGTATATTATACATTCCTGTAGGGACTCCTTTTGTAGCCCTTTCTAAGGAACAATGCAGAACAGAAGGACAGTAAAACAATCTCAGCTATTTCCATTTGCTCTCCCCTGAGAGGAGGAAGAACTCCTGAGCCAACTGCTGCTGCCACATGATTTATAGGGGAGCCACCCTTGTGGACAGAGAGTAGCTGTCACAGCCTGGTCCAATTCCACCTCATTTCCCTGAATTTCCACTTGGAACTCTATATAAGTAAGGATGGTGTTTGTAAATCACAGAAAGACCATTAACTGTGGATGAATTAAATAAGGAGGGGTTTTTTTGTTTTTGTTTGTTTCACATTATAAGAATGCCAGAGGTAAGCCAGCCAGTACAGTGTCTCCATGATTCCATCAGGAACATAGGTGTCTTTTATCTGTTCCCAGGAATTATAGGATACTATATAGTTTTTGTCCTCATGCTTTTTCCCTGGGGATCTCAAGATATTTTTTCTACCTCCTACATTACATCAGGAACAAGTGGAAAGAAGAGGGCAAAAGGTGCATGCCAGCTCACTGTCCTCTCTGAGAGAGAGAAAAGGGGCCCTTGGCAGGGAGGAACTGGCCTGGCGCTATCAATGGGCCTTGGTGTTGCTAGGAGCTGGCCTGGCACTCACAGCTAGGCCTTGGCAACCAAAGGCACAGCACTAGAGATACCAGAATTATAGACAGGGTTGAAGAGAAAAGGAGTGAAAATAAAACCTCTGACTATTCACAAGTTGGGCTAGACTTGACCTTCCTCCACAGTGTACTACCCAAGTGGACCACTGTAAATATGGCTGAAAAAATTAAATTAACTCTGTCTGGATTATGTAAATAGTCTCAGAGAAAGCAAACTGAGAGAGCAAATGGCAAAACTGTGAAATACAGTTATATTTGCAAACATGAGAACCTAGTTTTGACATTTTCTTAAATAACCAAGATTTATTCTTTAAAAATCTAAATAACACAAGTGATACATAAACACATATGCATTATGAAAAATTCAAATAATTTAAAGTGTAGAGGGTAAAAATTACAACCCCCTTTCCCTTCCTCCACAATCCTCTCCTTTCACCAGCAGGAACCACTGCTAAAATATTAGTGCATTTATTAGAAAACACTTCACTTTACATTTATACTCATAAATTTTAGACGTGAGATCAAGATGGCACAGTAAGAGGACGTGGCGCTCACCTCTCCCATGAACACATCAAAAATACATCTACGTATGGAACAATTCTCACGGAAAACCAACTGGAAACTGGCAGAAGGATTCCTGTACAACCAAGGCTGTAAGAAAGTTACATACGTAATTGAGGAGGAAGGGAAGAAAAGCGATCAGGTTGGGACCTGTGCCCCGGGACGGGAATCAGAGGAAAAGAGAAATTACACAAGTGAGCACTCGACCTGGGCAGTAAGTGGGTTGAGCCACAGAGTGGGCATCCCAGTCCTGGGGTCCTAGGTGTAGGGGATAAGCACCCTTGGCTGCTTGGAGAACTGCTGGGACAGACAGAAAAGCTAGAGAAGCCTAGACTCCATTCATCAGGTGCACTCGGGTGCTGGCTTGCCACCAGGCAGGGCAGAGAGAGGCCTGCCCTAATGGCTGCTGCCTTGTTGTGTTCCCCATCCCTAGCCGAGCAAACACGCTGGCCCTGCTCACTCTATGCCACAGCTTGGCACTGGACATGGGGCAGCCAGCACCTGAGAAAAGACTTAATCTAGGGACAGAGGCAACCCAGGGGCCCAGGGTGTAGCCCAGGTGGAGCAGTGGCAACCATTGTTGGCGCTGACTCAAACAGCATCACAGAAGCAGCCCAGACTTCTGATGGCAGCACAGCTGCTGGAATTCCCACAACTCCCTCACTGTGCTCCCCAGGCCCAACTAATTGAACACTCCAGCCCTGCCTACTCCATGCCACAGCCTAGCACTAGATCTGGGTGAAGATGCAACCATGGGCTGCTTCTGAGTGGAGCCACAGACACCTACATAGGTGGAGCATCAGATCTGTGTAAGTGCAGGAGGCCCACTTGCTTCAGCACTCCCCTCCTTTGAGGCAAAGATCCCAGAGCAGGGAGGAGGGAAAACACACACTTAAAGAGAACAGACCCAGCTTGAGCCCATCCCTGGAGCCTGAGAGGGTGGTGACGGCCACTGAGAAGAGAGGAAATCACGTCTCACACCCTGTGCAGGCTTTAGCTCTTCCATTACGAGCCACACCACTTACCAGGGTGATAGCTGCCAGCACACCTTGAAGGAGGATGTGTCTGGCATCCACATCAAATCCAGCTCTCCCACTGAAGGCACTGGGCACGCACAGTCTGCACAGTGATGCTCCCACATAAGAACACTCCTTCAAGACCACAGTAGATAACCGTTTCAACCAAATTCATAGAGACAGAGAAAGTTAAGTGAAATAAAAAGGCAGAGGAACTACTCTCAATTGAAAGAGCAAAAGAAAACCCCTGAGAAAATAAATAATGAAACAGAAACACCAATCTACCAGATAAAGACTTCAAAACATTGGTAATAAAAATGCTAACCGAATTAGAGAAGAGAATTGATCCAAACACAAATTAGTTTAACAAGGAACTAGAAAATATAAAGAAGATCAAATCAAAAATACATAATTCAATATCTGAGATAAAAATCACTCTAGAAGCAATGAACAGCAGACTGTGACACAGAAGAATGCATACGTGACCTGGAAGATAGTATAATGGAAATCACCCAATCAGAACAGCAGACAGAAAGACTAAAGAAAAAAAAATATATATGAATGCAACATACAAGAGCTCTTGGATAACATCAAACATGCCACCATTCACATTATAGGGGTTCTGGAAGGAGAAGAGAGAGAAGGGTATCAAAAACGTATTTGAAGAAACTATGGCTAAAAACTTCCCAGACCTAAAGAAGGAAACAGATATCCAGGTACAGGAGCACAGAGGGTCCCAAACGATCCCACACCAAGACATATCATAATTAAAATGGCAAAAGTTAAAAATGAAGAGAAAATTCTAAAGGCAGCAAGTTAAAAATAAAGAGAAAATTCTAAAGGCAGCAAGAGAAAAACAGAGTCTTATACAAGGGAATCTCCATAAGGTTATCAGCTGATTTGTTTGCAGAAACTTTGCAGGCCATAAGAGAGTGGTATGATCTATTCAAAGTTCTGAAAGGGGAAAATCTGCAACCTAGGATACTCTACCCAGCAAGATAATCATTTAGAATAGAAGGAGAGAGAAAGAATTTCTCAGACAAGCAAAAACTAAAATAATTCATCAATAATAAACCTACCCTATAAGAAATGTTAAAGGATCTTCTCTAAATGGAAAAGAAGTAAGAATATACAGGAAAGGGAAAATCCCAACAGGAAAAGCAAATATATAGTAAGGATTGAAGATAACTTAATTAAGATCACTTAGATTAAAAGACAAAAAATTTAAAAGTAACTATAACTACAATAAACAGTAAAGGGATAAGCATGACAATGTAATATATGACATCAAAAACAAAATGTGGGGGAGGGGAGTAAAAAATGTAGATCTTTTAGAATGTGTTAGAACTTAAACAACTATCAGTTTAAATCAAGTTGATATTATTAGGGGTCAACATATATGAATCCCATGGTAACCACAAATCAAAAACCTGCATTAGATACACAACCAAACATAAAAAAGGAACTCAAGCACATTACAAAAGAAAATCATCAAACCACAATGGGAGAAACAAAAAGAAAAAGAAATAAACAGAGAAGAACTACAAAAACAACCGGAAAACAAGTAATAAAATGTTAATGAGTACATACTTATTAAAAATCACTTTACATGTCAGTGGACTAAATGTTCCATTCAAAAGACATAGGGTGACTGATTGGTCAATATGCTGCCTACAAGAAACTCACTTCGGGGCTAAAGACACATGCAGATTGAAAGTGAGGGGATGGAAAAAGATATTTCATGCAAATGGAAACAAGAAAGTGGAGATAGCAATATTCATGTCAGACAAAATAGATTTTAAAACAAAGGCTATAACAAAAGACAAAGAAATTATGTAATGATATTAATTACATTACATTAATTATGTAATGATATTATGTAATGATAAAGGGATCAATACAAGAAGAGGATATTACATACTTTAACATATACGCACCCAAGAGAGGCGCACCTAAATATATAAAGCAAACACTAAGAGACATAAAGGCAGAAATTGACAATAATACATTAATAGCAGGAGACTTTAACATCCTATTGACATCAATGGACAGGTCATCCAGACAGAAAATAAATACAGCAACAGTGGCTTTAAATGAAACATAGACCTGTTGTACTTGATTGATATCTACAGGACATTACATCCCAAAACAGCAGAATACATATTCTTTTCAAGTGCACATGGAATGTTCTCGATCATGTACTAGGTCACAAGAAAAGCTTCAACAGATTAAAGAGGATAGAAGTTATATCAAGCATTTTTTTTCTGACCACAATGGTATAAAACCAGAAATCAACTACAGAAGGAAAAACAGGAACAGAACAAACACGTGGAGATTAAACAACATGCTACTAAAAATCCAGTGGGTAAATGATTAAATCAAATAGGAAATCAGAAAATATCTCGAGACAAATGAAAATGGAAACACAACTTTCCAAAACCTATGGAATGCAACAAAAGCGGGTCTAAGAGGGAAGTCCATAGTGATACACACCTTCCTCAGGAAACAAGAAAAATCTCAAATAAACAACCCAAGCTACCACCTAAAAATTTGAAAAAGAAGAACAAAGCGCAAAGTCAGCAGAAGGAAGGAAATAATAAAGATCAGAGAGGAGATAAATACAATAGAGATAAAAAATAGAAAATAACAATGAAACCAAGAGCTAGTTTTTTGGAAAGGTAAACAAAATTGATAAATCTTTAACCAGCTCACCAAGAAGAAAAGACAGAGGACCCAAATAAAATAAGAAGTGAAAGAGGAGAAATAACAACTGATACTGTAGAGATACCAAATATCGTACTCATAAATTTTATTTTCTTTTATATGTTTATATAAATGTGTCTGTGTATATATTATATTACATTATACACATATAATGTATATGATATTCTACAAATTGCTTTTTTTCCCATAGCAAGTAAAACTACTGGGTCTAAAGCTTAACATTTAACATTTGGGAGATATGGCCAGGCTCCAAAATGTCCTTCTCCAATTTCGATTACCACAAATAATCTATGAAAGTATTTATTTCCCTTATCCTCACCAACCTAGAGTCATTCTTCAGTTTTTAGCACTTGTAATCCACTGTTGTTTTAATTTGCATTTCTTTGATTGCTACTGATGTTGAAGAACTTTCTATGTGTTTATGGGCTTTCAGGAATTTTTGTTCTATATATCATTTATCTTTATCATTTCCTTGCTGACTTGTTGGGGCCCCTTTTATGGTATGGACATTAATCCTTTGTTACAAACAAATAAGTTGTAAACATTTTTTCTCTGTCTGCAGCATATCATTTAATCTATTTTGGTGTCTTTTTGGTAAGAGATTTTATTTTTATGTAATGACTGTAAAAAGATTGTCCTTTTAGCTTCTGGGTTTTGTGTCTTTTAATGAAGGTTTTCCTTATCCCCATGATTGTATGAATATTTTCTATTTTATTTTCATACTTTATAGTTTGACTTTGGCTTGGCTCAGAATCTGAACTCTTATTATTTGCTGTGGTGTAGGTAGGAATGTGATCTATCTTCCTAGGTGGTGTATGGAGTCAAAATGTGTGGGTTCATTTTCCAGCTCTGCTATTTGCTTGTAGTTCTAAATTACTAGACTCGGGGAATGAGAAGAAGATGGCGGAAGAGTAAGGCGCAGAGATCACCTTCCTCCCCACAGATACACCAGAAATACATCTACACGTGGAACAACTCCTACAGAACACCTACTGAGCGCTGGCAGAAGACCTCAGACCTCCCAAAAGGCAAGAAACTCTCCACGTACCTGGGTAGGGCAAAAGAAAAAACAGAGACAAAAGAATAGGGACGGCACCTGCACCAGTGGGAGGGAGCTGTGAAGGAGGAAAAGTTTCCACACACTAGGAAGCCCCTTCGGGGTGGAGACTGCGGGAGGCGGAGGGGGGAGCTTCGAAGCCGCGGAGGAGTACACAGCAACGGGTGCGGGGGGCCAAGCGCAGAGATTCCCGCACAGAGAATCGGTGCCGACCGGCACTCACCAGCCCGAGAGGCTTGTCTGCTCACCCGCCGGGGCGGGAGGGGCTGCGAGCTGAGGCTCTGAGGCTCGGGTTTCGGTTTCGGACGGAGCGCAGGGAGAGGACTGGGGTTGGCGGCTTGAACATAGCCTGAAGGGGTTAGTGCACCACAGCTAGCCGGGAGGGAGTCCGGGGAAAAGTCTGCACCTGCAGAAGAGGCAGGAGACTTTTTCTTCCCTCTTTGTTTCCTGGTGCGTGAGAAGAGGGGTTTAAGAACGCTGCTTAAAGGAACTCCAGAGACGGGCGCGAGCCGCGGCTAAAAGCGCGGACCCCAGAGACGGGCGGGAGACGCTAAGGCTGCTGCTGCCGCCACCAAGGGGCCTGTGTGCGAGCACAGGTCACTCTCCACACCCCTCTTCCGCGGAGCCTGTGCAGCCCGCCACTGCCAGGTTCCCGGGATCCAGGGACAACTTCCCCGGGAGAACGCACGGCGGACCTCAGGCTGGTGCAAAGTCACGCCGGCCTCTGCCGCCGCAGGCCCGCCCCGCACTCCGTGCCCCTCCCTCCCCGCCGGCCTGAGTGCGCCAGAGCCCCCGAATCAGCGGCTCCTTTAACCCCGTCCTGTCTGAGCAAAAAACAGATGCCCTCCAGCGACCTACACGCAGAGGCAGGGCCAAATCCAAACCTGAGCCCCCGTGAGCTGTGAGAACAAAGAAGAGAAAGGGAAATCTCTCCCAGCAGCCTCAGAAGCAGCGGATTAAAGCTCCACAATCAACTTGATGTACCCTGCATCAGTGGAATACCTGAATAGACAACCAATCATCCCAAATTAAGGAAGTGGACTTTAGGAGCAAGATCTATGATTTTTTCCCTTTTCCTCTTTTTGTGAATGTGTATGTGTATGCTTCTGTGTGAGATCTTGTCTGTAGAGTCTTGCTTCCACCATTTGTCCTAGGGTTCTATCCGTCCATGGTTTTTTTAAAAATTTTTTTCTTAATAATTAATTTTAATAACGTTATTATACTTTACCTTTTTTTCTTTCTTTCTTTCCTTCCTTCCTTCCCTCCTTTAGACAACGAATAATCCCAAATTGAGGAGGTGGTCTCTGAGAGCAAGATTTATGATTTTTCCCCCTTTACCTCTTTTAGTGAGGGTGTATGCGTATGCTTCTGTGTAAGATTTTGTCTGTATAGCTTTGCTTCCAACATTTGTCCTAAGGTTCTATCCGTCCCTTTTTTTTTCTAAATAAGAATTTTTTAATTCAATAACTTTATTATACTTTATTTTATTTTTACTGTATCTTCTTTCTTTCTGTCTTTTTTCCTTCTTTCCCTCCTTCCTTCCTTCCTCCCTCCCTCCCTCCTTTCTTTCCTTCTTGCCTTCTTTCCTTCTTTCTTTCTTTCTTCCTTCCTTCCTTCCTTCCCTCCTTTCCTTCTTTCTTTCCTCATACTTCTACTAATTCTCTCTACTTTTTCTCCCTTTTATTCTGAGCCGTGTGGATGAAAGGCTCTTGGTGCTCCAGCCAGGAGTCAGGGCTCTGCCTCTGCGGTAGGAGAGCCAACTTCAGAAAACTGGTCAACAACAGACCTCCCAGCTCCACATAATATCAAACGGCGAAAATCTCCCAGAGACCTCCATCTTAACACCAGCACCCAGCTTCACTCAACGACCAGCAAGCCACAGTGCTGGACAACCTATGCCAAACAGCTAGCAAAACAGGAACACAACCCCATCCATTAGCAGAGAGGCTGCCTAAAATCATAATAAGGCCACAGACACCCCAAAACACACCACCAGACGTGAACCTGCTCACTAGAGAGACAAGATCCAGCCTCATCCACCACAACACAGGCACTAGTCCCCTCCACCAGGAAGCCTACACAACCCACTGAACCAACCTTAGCCACTGGAGACAGACATCAAAAACAGCGGGAACTACGAACCTGCAGTCTGCAAAAAGGAGACCCCAAACACAGTAAGATAAGCAAAATGAGAAGACAGAAAAACACACAGCAGATAAAGGAGCAAGATAAAAATGCACCAGACCTAACAAATGAAGAGGAAATAGGCAGTCTACCTGAAAAAGAATTCAGAATAATGATAGTAAGGATGATCTGAAATCTTGGAAATAGAATGGACAAAATGCAAGAAACAGTTAACAAGGACCTAGAAGAAATAAAGATGAAACAAGCAACGATGAACAACACAATAAATGAAATTAAAAGTACTCTAGATGGGATCAATAGCAGAATAACTGAGGCAGAAGAACGGATAAGTGACCTGGAAGATAAAATAGTGGAAATAACTACAGCAGAGCAGAATAAAGAAAAAAGAATGAAAAGAACTGAGGACAGTCTCAGAGACCTCTGGGACAACATTAAACGCACCAACATTCGAATTATAGGGGTTCCAGAAGAAGAAGAGAAAAAGAAAGGGACTGAGAAAATATTTGAAGAGATTATAGTTGAAAACTTCCCTAATATGGGAAAGGAAATAGTTAATCAAGTCCAGAAAGCACAGAGAGTCCCATACAGGATAAATACAAGGAGAAATACGCCAAGACACATATTAATCAAACTGTCAAAAATTAAATACAAAGAAAGCATATTAAAAGCAGCAAGGGAAAAACAACAAATAACACATAAGGGAATCCCCATAAGGTTAACAGCTGATCTCTCAGCAGAAACCCTACAAGCCAGAAGGGAGTGGCAGGACATACTGAGAGTGATGAAGGAGAAAAACCTGCAGCCAAGACTACTCTACCCAGCAAGGATCTCATTCAGATTTGATGGAGAAATTAAAACCTTTACAGACAAGCAAAAGCTGAGAGAGTTCAGCACCACCAAACCAGCTTTACAACAAATGCTAAAGGAACTTCTCTAGACAAGAAACACAAGAGAAGGAAAAGACCTACAATAACGAACCCAAAACAATTTAAAAAATGGGAATAGGAACAGACATATCGATAATTACCTTAAATGTAAATGGACTAAATGCTCCCACCAAAAGACACAGATTGGCTGAATGGATACAAAAACAAGACCCTTATATATGCTGTCTACAAGAGACCCACTTCAGACCTAGAGACACAACAGACTGAAAGTAAGGGGATGGAAAAAGATATTCCATGCAAATGGAAACCAAAAGAAAGCTGGAGTAGCAATTCTCATATCAGACAAAATAGACTTTAAAATAAGGACTATTAAAAGAGACAAAGAAGGACACTACATAATGATCAAGGGATCGATCCAAGAAGAAGATATAACAATTGTAAATATTTATGCACCCAACATAGGAGCACCTCAATACATAAGGCAAATACTAACAGCCATAAAAGGGGAAATTGACAGTAACACATTCATAGTAGGGGACTTAAACACCCCACTTTCACCCATGGACAGATCATCCAAAATGAAAATAAATAAGGAAACACAAGCTTTAAATGATACAATAAACAAGATGGACTTAATTGATATTTATAGGACACTCCATCCAAAACAACAGAATACACATTTTTCTCAAGTGCTCATGGAACATTCTCCAGGATAGATCATATCTTGGGTCACAAATCAAGCCTTGGTAAATTTAAGAAAATTGAAATTGTATCAAGTATCTTTTCTGAACACAACGCCATGAGACTAGATATCAATTACAGGAAAAGATCTGTAAAAAATACAAACACATGGAGGCTAAACAATACACTACTTAATAACGAAGTGATCACTGAAGAAATCAAAGAGGAAATAAAAAAATACCTAGAAACAAATGACAATGGAGACACAACGACCCAAAACCTATGGGATGCAGCAAAAGCAGTTCTAAGAGGGAAGTTTATAGCAATACAAGCCCACCCTTAAGACGCAGGAAACATCTCGAATAAACAACCTAACCTTGCACCTCAAGCAATTAGAGAAAGAAGAACAAAAAAACCCCAAAGCTAGCAGAAGGAAAGAAATCATAAAAATCAGATCAGAAATAAATGAAAAAGAAATGAAGGAAACAATAGCAAAGATCAATAAAACTAAAAGCTGGTTCTTTGAGAAGATAAACAAAATAGATAAACCACTAGCCAGACTCATCAAGAAAAAAAGGGAGAAGACTCAAATCAATAGAATTAGAAATGAAAAAGGAGAGGTAACAACTGACACTGCAGAAATAAAAGAGATCATGAGAGATTACTACAAGCAACTCTATGCCAATAAAATGGACAATCTGGATGAAATGGAGAAATTCTTAGAAATGCACAACCTGCCAAGACTGAATCAGGAAGAAATAGAAAATATGAACAGACCAATCACAAGTACTGAAATTGAAACTGTGATTAAAAATCTTCCAACAAACAAAAGCCCAGGACCAGATGGCTTCACAGGCGAATTCTATCAAACATTTAGAGAGGAGCTAACACCTATCCTTGTCAAACTCTTCCAAAATATAGCAGAGGGAGGAACACTCCCAAATTCCTTCTACAAGGCCACCATCACCTTGATACCAAAACCAGACAAGGATGTCACAAAGAAAGAAAACTATAGGCCAATATCACTGATGAACATAGATGCAAAAATCCTCAACAAAATACTAGCAAACAGAATCCAACAGCACATTAAAAGGATCATACACCATGATCAAGTGGGGTTTATTCCAGGAATGCAAGGATTCTTCAATATACGCAAATCTATCAATGTGATAAACCATATTAACAAATTGAAGGAGAAAAACCATATGATCATCTCAATAGATGCAGAGAAAGCTTTTGACAAAATTCAACACCCATTTATGATAAAAACCCTGTAGAAAGTAGGCATAGAGGGAACTTTCCTCAACATAATAAAGGCCATATATGACAAGCCCACAGCAAACATCATCCTCAATGGTGAAAAACTGAAAGCATTTCCACTAAGATCAGGAACAAGACAAGGTTGCCCACTCTCACCACTCTTATTCAACATAGTTTTGGAAGTTTTCTCCACAGCAAGCAGAGAAGAAAAGGAAATAAAAGGAATCCAAATTGGAAAAGAAGAAGTAAAGCTGTCACTGTTTGCAGATGACATGATCCTATACATAGAGAATCCTAAAGCTGCTACCAGAAAACTACTAGAGCTAATCAATGAATTTGGGAAAGTGGCAGGATACAAAATTAATGCACAGAAATCTCTGGCATTCCTATATACTAATGATGAAAAATCTGAAAGTGAAATCAAGAAAACACTCCCATTTACCATTGCAACAAAAAGAATAAAATATCTAGGAATAAACCTACCTAAGGAGACAAAAGACCTGTATGCAGAAAATTATAAGACACTGATGAAAGAAATTAAAGATGATACAAATAGATGGAGACATATACCATGTTCTTGGATTGGAAGAATCAACATTGTGAAAATGACTCTACTACCCAAAGCAATCTATAGATTCAATGCAATCCCTATCAAACTACCATTGGCATTTTTCACAGAACTAGAACAAAAAATTTCACAATTTGTATGGAAACACAAAAGACCCCGAATAGCCAAAGCAATCTTGAGAATGAAAGAAGGAGCTGGAGGAATCAGGCTCCCTGACTTCAGACTACACTACAAAGCTACAGTAATCAAGACAGTATGGTACTAGCACAAAAACAGAAAGATAGATCAATGGAACAGGATAGAAAGCCCAGAGATAAACCCATGCACATATGGACACCTTATATTTGATAAAGGTGGCAGGAATGTACATTGGAGAAAGGACAGCCTCTTCAATAAGTGGTGCTGGGAAAACTGGACAGGTACATGTAAAAGTATGAGATTAGATCACTCCCTAACACCATACACAAAAATAAGCTCAAAATGGATTAAAGACCTAAATGTAAGGCCAGAAACTATCAAACTCTTAGAGGAAAACATAGGCAGAACACTCTATGACATAAATCACAGCAAGATCCTTTCTGACCCACCTCCTAGAGTAATGGAAATAAAAACAAAAATAAACAAATGGGACCTAATGAAACTTCAAAGCTTTTGCACAGCAAAGGAACCATAAACAAGACCAAAAGACAACCCTCAGAATGGGAGAAAATAGTTGCAAATGAAGCAACCGACAAAGGATTAATCTCCAAAATTTACAAGCAGCTCATGCAGCTCAATAACAAAAAAACAAACAACCCAATCCAAAACTGGGCAGAAGATCTAAATAGACATTTCTCCAAAGAAGATATACAGACTGCCAACAAACACATAAAAGAATGCTCAACATCATTAATCATTAGAGAAATGCAAATCAAAACTACAATGAGATATCATCTCACACCAGTCAGAATGGCCATCATCAAAAAATCTAGAAACAAAAAATGCTGGAGAGGGTGTGGAGAAAAGGGAACACTCTTGCACTGCTGGTGGGAATGTGAATTGGTTCAGCCACTATGGAGAACAGTATGGAGGTTCCTTAAAAAACTACAAATAGAACTACGATATGACCCAGCAATCCCACTACTGGGCATATACCCTGAGAAAACCAAAATTCAAAAAGAGTCATGTACCAAAATGTTCATTGCAGCTCTATTTACAATAGCCCGGAGATGGAAACAACCTAAGTGCCCATCATCGGATGAATGGATAAAGAAGATGTGGCACATATATACAGTGGAATATTACTCAGCCATAAAAAGAAAGGAAATTGAGCTATTTGTAATGAGGTGGATAGACCTAGAGTCTGTCATACAGAGTGAAGTAAGTCAGAAAGAAAAAGACAAATACCGTATGCTAACACATATATATGGAATTTAAGAAAAAAAAAATGTCATGAAGAACCTAGGGGTAAGGCAGGAATAAAGATGCAGACCTACTAGAGAACGGACTTGAGGTTATGGGGAGGGGGAAGGGTGAGCTGTGACAGGGCGAGAGAGAGTCATGGACATATACACACTAACAAACGTAGTAAGGTAGATAGCTAGTGGGAAGCAGCCGCATGGCACAGGGATATTGGCTCGGTGCTTTGTGACAGCCTGGAGGGGTGGGATAGGGAGGGTGGGAGGGAGGGAGACGCAAGAGGGAAGACATATGGGAACATATGTATATGTATAACTGATTCACTTTGTTATAAAGCAGAAACTAACACACCATTGTAAAGCAATTATACTCCAATAAAGATGTTAAAAAAAGAAAAAAAAATTACTAGACTCTCTGTGCCTGTTTCATCATCACAAAATGTGGATAACAATTTGACTACTTCATAGGATTGCGAGACAGATGAAATAAATTATTACATGAAAAACACTTAGAATAATGCCTGGATTATTGTAAGACTTTCTTAATATATGCTAGCACACCCCCCCCCACCAAATCCCCCAAACACACAAAACCCCTCAAACAGTAAAAAATCCAATCTCTTCTCTAGAGAATTGATACACCATATTTACTGTAATTTACATATGCAAATGAGTCTGTTTTTGGACTCTATTCTGTTTCACTGATCTCTTTGTGTCAATTCCCTCTGATCTGATTACTATGACTTTAAGGTATGTTTATCATAAGCTTTAAGATGTTATTATAAGCATACATTTGGTTGATTGATTTTAATTAGAAGGAAGAGAGGTTATAATGAGGAATTTTGGAAAGAGCACTTCAAGTGAAAAATGGGGAGAACATATTGTCCATTCTCAAGCTGGGTGTAATGGACTATGTGTGAGCCCAATAGGCATTCTCCTCATTTCTGTGGAATATAATTTGATTTTTGGTGCATTGATGAGTGAAAGGAATATGCCCCTGTTTTGACAACTTGAGATTCATGCACCAGAAGGCTCTGATATAGTGAAGGGCATTCACAGAGTGGCAACAGAAAGGTGTGACCCTAAAGTAGAGTTACAGCCAATGGAAGAGAGTCGGGGAAAGGACTTGAGAGGGCTGTTTATGAGCCCAAGTGTATACAAAGAGTAACAAAAATAACACTGGGGAACTTGGTTGGGAGAGGTAGATAGTGAAATCAGAGTTTTACTATTTACATGAACTTCTTGGTCCCCACTGGCTGGTGTATTCTAAAGATTTTAGCTTACTGTAATAACTAATCATTTACTACCAATGCTCCTTTTAATTTTCTTTTAACTGTCTGCTACAAGTTTAATACGAAGAAAGAAAAAACAGACTTTTAAAGGGAAGATACCGATAAAAATGATTCACCTAATGCTAAACAATAAGAATAGATTTTCGGAAGTGAAGAAGATCTGAAGCTAAAATGTACAAACTAAAGCAAAAATAGTCAGATAAAATGTAATATGTATTTATTTGTCACAAATGATCTAGAGAATGAATTAGTGGAGGGAGAGTAATAAATATCATAATATTTGGAAATAATATCATAAAACTTGTGTTTTTTAAAAGTTACACTGTATATGCCATGATTTAATTTAGTTTCTCTTGAAAAAAAATTTAATTCATCATTGCAGTACTATTTATGACTACTGAAACTGAAACATACTTTAGAGAGTCAGATACTTTCGGTTGAACTTTCCATGCTGAAAAAAAAGAAAAAAGAGAAAAACAAACGACCTCAGGACATAATAATTGTTATATTCAGGGAAAATTCCAATGACATTGTTTCTGGAAGATCAATTTACCCCAATTACATCAAGCTCTAATTAAAATAAAACTAGCCAAAGATTAATGAAAATTGTATCATTTGAATGGAGCGCTCTCATCTTTTGGGCTGCACCAAATTCCTTTGGTTTTCCTCCTACTTCAACTGCTCCTTTTTGGTGCTCTTTTGCTCTCTTTATGGTGCTGTTCTGCCCTTCAGCCAGAAGGGTCTATCCTTACCTTTCTTCTTTTATCTCTCATTATTTGCTCTATGATAAATCTCACCTAATCTAATGGCTTAATCATGCAAATGACAACCAATTCTTTACCTCCACTTTAAGCCCTCATCTAAGTGCTTCCATTTCCAACTTCATTGGCACCTCAGCTTTCATATCCTATTGGTATCTCATATACCACTAATCCAATCTGAATTGATCAATTCACCTTCATCTCTTTTCTTTTTCCTTAATTTCCTATCTATCTCCTTTGATGACACTGAATGCTGATTATCAACTACATTCAAAGCCACAGACTTTGACTTCTCCCATTATTTTTACACCGAAGCTAAAAGGTTGCCAAGTTCTCAGGTATCTACAGTCTGTGAATATGTTGCAGCTGCTCTTTCCTGTCTATTTCTTCTGTAACTACTGTAGTTTAGATCTCATTACCTCTTAGGTGGAACACTGTACTAGTCATCTCACTTGGCATCTTTTATTTACTTTCGTTTAAAAATTTATTTGTCCTCCAATTAATTTGGTTACATGTCCTTGTTTTTTAAACAAGGTTTTAAGGTTTTACCCTAAAATATTCCCCATAGTTTTTGAATAAGGCCTGAAGACATTATTGGTCATCAGACTCTTTCATCAAGACTTACCACTCCAAATCTATTTCCAATTGACTTTCTTTGGGTGCCATAGGATCTAGTCAAACTCTTCTACACATCCTTCCCTGTGCATTACAATGATTTCCTCCCCTGTTCCTTTTCTCTGTGTACTTTTTGTAGTGCTCGATATTTTTTCTTCCTATATCAAAATATCCAAATTATACTTATCCATAAAAGTCCATTTCTTACAAATCAAAACTACAATGAGGCCACCTCACACCAGTCAGAATGGCCATCATTAAAAAGTCTAATAATAAATGTTGGAGAGGGTGTGAAGAAAAGGGAACCCTTTTACCCTGTTGGTGGGAATGTAAATTGGTGCAGCCACTATGGAAAACAGTATGGAGGTTCCTCAAAAAACTAAAAATAGAGATGCCATATGATCCAGTAATCCCACTCTTGGGCACATACACAGACAAAACTATTAATTCAAAAAGAAACATGCAACCCTAAGTTCATAGCAGCAGTATGAATAGCCAAGACATGGAAACAACCTAAATGTCCATAGACAGATGAATGGATAAAGAAGATGTGGTATATATATATATATATATATATATATATATATATATATATACACACATTGGAATATTACTCAGCCATAAAAAGAAGGAAATAATGCTATTTGCAGCAACATGGATGGACCTAGAGATTAACATACTAAGCAAAGTAAGTCAGAAAGAGAAAAACAAATAACATATGATATCACTTATATGTGGAATCTAATATATGACACAAATGAACATATCTATGAAACAGAAACAGACTCACGGAGAACAGACTTGTGGTTGCCAAGGGGGTGGGGGCTGGGAGAGGGAAGGGTTGGGAGCTTCGGATTAGCAGATGAAAGTTAGTATACATAGGATGGATAAACAACAAGGTCCTACTTATAGCACAGGGAACTATATTCAATATCCTGTGATAAACCAGATGTAAAAGAATATGTAAAAGAATATATATATGTATAATTGAGTCACTTTGTTGTACATCAGAAATTAACACAACATGGTAAATCAATTATACTTCAATAAAATTTTTAAAAAGTCAATTTCTAATTTCTATTGAATTCAGCTAAAATCTATTGAGCACTTGTGCTAGATTCTATGCCAAGTATACTATCCTATTTAATTTTATAACAAGATATTACTATTCTTATATTCTTATTACACATTAATATTCTTCTTATTCATGTAAATGTGTCTCTTACAAAACTGAGGCATGAGTCATATTCATTTCATCTTGATATCTCTCATAGTTATTTGGGAAAGACAGATGTTCAATCAATATAGATACACAAGTGAAATATATTAGTAATGTATTCACTGGTTCTGTTCCACTTATGTCTATCCTGCATTGTCATGAAGGATTTGAGACCTTACAATTTTTTTCAGTAAAATTTTAAAAAGGAAATAAGAGTAAAGAAAGGAAAAATAAAGTGAATTCATATGTATGTTTTGTTCACAGCAGCTGTGAGGTGTGGTCTAATAGAGTTTGTCAGAGGTGGGTCATGAATTTGGTGTCGAGACAAGGCAAAGAGAGCAATACAATCGTTTATTTACAATACAACCATGGTTCTTGAGATGAAAATAAGTAAGTTATTGATAAGAAGATGTTCTTACTGGCACAGGACTTGAAAGACATTTTTCTAAGATGTTTTCATAAGGGGGATTCTGTTTGATCTAGTAAGTAACATCTTCAATACCATACTTAAAGAACAAGAGATGTGAGTTGCCTTAAAAACCAAACTTATCCTTGTTGCTACTCTTTCAAGAATGATAGGTAAGGGCTTCCCTGGTGGCGCAGTGGTTGAGAGTCCGCCTGCCAATGCAGGGGACACGGGTTCGTGCCCCGGTCTGGGAAGATCCCACATGCCACAGAGCAGCTGGGCCCGTGAGCCATGGCCGCTGAGCCTGCGCGTCCGGAGCCTGTGCTCCGCCGCAATGGGAGAGGCCACAACAGTGAGAGGCCCGCATACCGCAAAAAAAAAAAAAAAAAAAGAATGCTAGGTAAGTTACCACAGAATAGAAATAACTGTACAAGAAATGGACTTATTTTAAGAGTGGTATAGAGGGTCATACATTATTCAGGTGACAACAGTATTGAGCTGTTTCACGTAAATTATAGAGGGCATGATGATAGATTTCATGTGTCCTTTCTTCTTTCTCCTCTCTCTTTAAACAGAAAATGAAAGAGCAATTCAGTGTTGTGATGGGTTGCTTAAGATACTTGGAAGTTATTAGCTGCATAGGGGGTCCTTGTTACACCCCTTCTACACAATGGAAAAAATGACAAAATACTATCATAGTATGTTTATACATGTCTGTGATATCAAAACCATAATCACAGATATTGTGGCCAGAAATGATGGCAGACAGTAGCAATAATACATATATATGTATGTGTAGGTATGTGTACACATACACACGTGCACACATATACACATAAATATTTCAATATATTCAGTGTTCCTTTGCAAAACAGCCTGTCATGAACTATTTAAGTTCAGCTTTTTTCTCTCTCAAGGCCTAATCCTTTTTGTCAGATAACTGTCACTTATAACGATTATTCTGCTTTTGAGGTGATTAGACATATTTCATTACTACAAATAAAGAAACTTCCTAACAAATTGTTCTTTAAGAGTAAATAAGAAATTGTGTGTGCGAACCTCAAAAAACCCTTGAATTTCCTACCTGGTGTTTACTGTCAAAAAGCACAATGGGCTTTCACACAGGTTCTCATAAGAAAAAATTCTGTTTGTTCTATCACACTTTTTCCATTAATTTAAAAACCAGTGAAAGCCTAAAAACACTGGGAAGTGTGAAAATAACCCCCAATTTTGAGTTTTCAAAATGTTCTTGGGAAGCACATTTTGTAGATAGTTGCAAGTGCTTTGTGAAAGAGCTTCAGAACTCCATGAGCTCGTAGGTTAAGTTTATACCATTTGAGAGGACAAAAATTTTTCTTATGCTGTCTCACCCCTTTGTTTAATAAGCCTCATCAACTTATGCCAGTGATGAAAAGTGATTGGTTCAGTTGAACAGCTCTATAATGCTTGTTAAATATCTGCTAAAGATTTGAAAGTTAATCAAACATCTCCTAAAGTCATGAAAATTAACTAAACATCTCCTAAAAGACGGAAAATTAGCCAAGATTTAAAACAATGATACCTTTTGTAAGCATGGTTTTTGTGAAACTTGTGTGTACTTATAAATTGCTGGTGGCATTGTTGATTGGCACAACTCATTGGGAAAGCATTGTGATATTACATAGCATATGCAATACGTATTATATATATTATGCCATTATGTATACGGCACACTGGAGCCACAAAAATTCCCATTTTCTTCAGTACAACAATTTCTTCTTTGATGGCCAGCCCCTAGCCTTGGTTAGATGACAAATCTAATCCTCTGCTTACATTTCTCATAAGACTAAGTGCTAATTTGTCTCCTGAGACTTTAGGCTACTTGAATTTGTGTGTGTGTGTGTGTGTGTGTGTGTGTGTGTGTGTATGAATATGTTTATCTTTTGGATCATGGCTGCCTTTATTCAGTAGTTATTTTTTAGCAAACACTGTGATATGTACTTTACATATATTATCTCTTTTCATTTTTATAATAATTCAGTTTGGTAGATACTATTATACCAATTTTAGAGATGATAAAACTTGACCTAAAAATTATTAGTTAAGTTAGCAACATCACAGCTAGAAAAATGATCAGCTGACAAAATGCTGAGATTACAACACATGTAACTCTGACTCTAAGGCATATGGCCTTAACTGTATGTCAAAATAATCAATGATTATTTTTTAAAACAGGCTGACCAGTATTTAAATCTCTTGGGTACAAATCTTACTTTCCCAGATGTGGATGAAAGAACATTTAGAGTTTTCATTCACAGTCTGAATCACATATAATGAAACTGTTGACACCCCATAGGAACCTTCTCTCTCCTTTTCCAGTTGTCTGTACATTTCCAAAAGCTTGCCTTCTTTCCCAAGACTCCAAAATAGGACAGCATTATCATGTGTGTATTGCACCTTTTTTACTCAGAGTTCTATCTGGCAGCCATGCCCTGTACCCTATGCCCTTTGGCTATTCGATGGGATGGATAATTCTTTTGCTAAGTCTTCAGTCCCCAAGAAACTTTCTCTGCTCTTTGCTTGGTCTTAGTCTGCAGATCCTAACTAAGACGTGCCCCATAGTCAGTGTTCATGGAGTCTTTTGTCCCTACCTGAGACCACCTTTCTTTAAGACCAGAGGATTAAAGGGGCATCAGATAGATTCAAAGTAATGACATGAGACTGAGTGAGCATAAAAGTGGTCATTTTACTAAAGAAGTAAAGAAGGAGACCTTCAAGATGGCAGAGTTGTAAGATGTGGAGATCACCTTCCTCCCCACAAATACATCAGAAATACATCTACATGTGGAACAACTCCTACAGAACACCTACTGAACTCTGGCAGAAGACCTCAGACTTCCCAAAAGGCAAGAAACTCTCCACGTACCTGGGTAAGGCAAAAGAAAATAGAAAAAACAGAGATAAAAGAATAGGGACGGGACCTGCACCACTGGGAGGGATCTCTGAAGGAGGAAAAGTTTCCACACACTAGGAAGACCATTCACTGGAGGAGATGGGGGGGTGAGCGGGGGTGGGGGGGGAAGCTTCGGAGCCACGGAGGAGAGCACAGCAACAGGGGTGCAGAGGGCAAAGCGGAGAGATTCCCACACAGGGGATCGGTGCCAACCAGCACTCACCAACCTGAGAGGCTTGTCTGTTCACCCGCCGGGACAGGTGGGGGCTGGGAGCTAAGGCTCGGGCTTCAGAGGTCAGATCCCAGGGAGAGGACTGGGGCTGGCAGCGTGAACACAGCCTGTAGGAGGCTAGTGCGCCACAGGTAGCCGGGAGGGGGTCCGGGAAAAAGTCTGGACTTGCCTAAGAGGCAAGAGACATTGTTTTGCAGTGCACGAGGAGAGGGGATTCAGAGCACCACCTAAACTAGCTCCAGAGACGGGCGCGAGCTGCAGCTATCAGTGCAGACCCCAGACATGGGCATGAGATGCTAAGGCTGCTGCTGCAGCCACCAAGAAGCCTGTGTGCAAGCACAGGTCACCATCCACACCTCTCCTCCTGGGAGCCTGTGCAGCCTGCCACTGCCAGGGTCCCGTGATCCAGGGACAACTTTTCCGGGAGAACACACGGCACACCTCAGGCTGTTGCAACATCACACTGGCCTCTGTCGCTGCAGGCTCGCCTTGCACAAGGACGCAAAACCTATGGGTTGCAGCAAAAGCAGTTCTAAGAGGGAAGTTTATAGCAATACAATCCTACCTCAAGAAACATCTCAAGTAAACAACCTAACCTTACACCTAAAGGAATTAGAGAAAGATGAAAAACAAAAAACAAAAAAAACCATGCCAAAGTTAGCAGAAGGAAAGAAATCATAAAAATCAGATCAGAAATAATGGAAAAAGAAAGGAAGGAAACAATAGCTAAGATCAATAAAACTAAAAGCTGGTTCTTTGAGAAAATAAACAAAATTGATAAATCATTAGCCAGACTCATCAAGAAAAAAAGGGAGAAGGCTCAAATCAACAGAATTAGAAATGGAAAAGGAGAAGTAACAACTGACACTGCAGAAATACAAAGGATCATGAGAGATTACTACAAGCAACTCTATGCGGATAAAATGGACAACCTGGAAGAAATGGACAAATTCTTAGGAAAGCACAACCTTCAGGGACTGAATCAGGAAGAAATAGAAGATATAAACAGACCAATCACAAGCACGGAAATTGAGACTGTGATTAAAAATCTTCCAACAAACAAAAGCCCAGGACCAGATGTCTTCACAGGTGAATTCCATAAAATATTCAGAGAAGAGCTAAAACCTATCCCTCTCAAACTCTTCCAAAATATAGCAGAGGGAGGAACACTCCCAAACTCATTCTACGAGGCCATCATCACCCTGATACCAAAACCAGACAAGATGTCACAAAGAAAGAAAACTACAGGCCCATATCACTGATGAACATAGATGCAAAAATCCTCAACAAAATACTAGCAAACAGAATCCAACTGCACATTAAAAGGATCATACACCATGATCAAGTGGGGTTTATTCCAGCAATGCAAGGATTCTTCAATATACACAAATCATTCAATGTGATAAGCCATATTAAAATACTGAAGGAGAAAAATCATACGATCATCTCAATAGATGTGGAAAAGGCTTTCGTCAAAATTCAACACCATTTATGATAAAAACCCTGCAGAAAGTAGGCATACAGTGAACTTACTTCAACATAATAAGGCCATATATGACAAACACACAGCCAACATCGTTCTCAGTGGTGAAAAAACTGAAACCATTTCCTCTAAGATCAGGAAAAAGAAAAGGTTGTCCACTCTCACCACTATTATTCAACATAGCTGTGGAAGTTTTTGCCACAGCAATCAGAGAAGAAAAATAAATAAAAGGAATCCAAATTGGAAAAGAAGAAGCAAAGCTGTCACTGCTTGCAGATGACATGATATTATACATAGAGAACACTAAAGATGCTACCAGAAAACTACTAGAGCTAATCAATGAATTTGGGAAAGTAGCAGGATACAAAATTAATGCACAGAAATCTCTTGCATTCCTATACACTAAAGATGAAAAATCTGAAAGAGAAATTAAGGAAACACTCCCATTTACCACTGCAACAAAAAGAATAAAATACCTAGGAATAAACCCACCTAAGGAGACAAAAGACCTGTATGCAGAAAACCGTAAGACACTGATGAAAGAAATTAAAGATGATACAAACAGATGGAGAGATATACCATGTTCTTGGATTGGAATAATGAATATTGTGAAAATGACTATATTAACCAAAGCAATCTACAGATTCAAGGCAATCCCTATCAAACTACCAATGGCATTTTTCACAGAACTAGAACAAAAAACTTCACAATTTGTATGGAAACACAAAAGACCCTGAATAGCCAAAGCAATCTTAAGAAAGAAACACAGAACTGGAGCAATCAGGCTCCTGGACTTCAGACTATACTACAAAGCTACAATAATCAAGGCAGTATGGTACTTGCACAAAAACAGAAATATAGATCAGTGGAACAGCATAGAAAGCCCAAAGATAAACCCACACACCTATGGTCACCTTATTTTTGATAAAGGAGGCAAGAATATACAATGGAGAAAAGACAGCGCTTCAGTAAGTTGTTCTGTGAAAACTGGACAGCTACATGTAAAAGAATGAAATTAGAACACTTCCTAACACCATACAGAAAAATAAACTCAAAACGGATTTAAGACCTAAATGACCAGATACTGTAATACTCTTAGAGGAAAACATAGGCAGAACATTCTATGACATAAATCACAGCAAGATCCTTTTTGACCCACCTCCTAGAGAAATGGAAATAAAAATAAAGCTAAACAATGGGACCTAATGAAACTTAAAGGCTTTTGCACAGCAAAGGAAAATGTAAACAAGATGAAAAGCAACCCTCAGAATGGGAGAAAATATTTTCAAATGAAGCAAGTGACAAAGGATTAATCTCCAAAATTTACAAGCAGCTCACGCAGCTCAATATCAGAAAAACAAACAACCCAATCCAAAAATGGGCAGAAGACCTAAATAGACATTTCTCCAAAGAAGATATACAGATTACCAACAAACATATGACAGGATGCTCAATATCACTAATTATTAGAGAAATGCAAATCAAAACTACAATGAGGTACCACCTCACACCAGTCAGAATGGCCATCATCAAAAAATCTACAAACAGTAAATGCTGGAGAGGTTGTGGAGAAAAGGGAACCCTCTTGCACTGTTGGTGGGAATGTAAACTGATACAGCCACTATGGAGAACAGTATGGAGGTTCCTTAAAACCTAAAAATAGAACTACGATATGACCCAGCAATCCCACTACTGGGCATGTACCCTGAGAAAACCATAATTCAAAAAGAGTCATGTACCATAATGTTCATTGCAGCTCTATTTACAATATCCAGGACATGGAAGCAACCTAAGTGTCAACTGACAGACGAATGGATAAAGAAGATGTGGCACATGTATACAATGGAATATTACTCAGCCATAAAAAGAAACGAAATTGAGTTATTTGTAGTGAGGTGGATGGACCTAGAGTCTGTCATACAGAGTGAAGTAAGTCAGAAAGAGAAAAACAAATACTGTATGCTAACACATAGGGGTAAGACAGGAATAAAGACACAGATGTAGAGAATGGACTTGAGGACACAGGGAGGAGGAAGGGTAAGCTGGGATGAAGTGAGAGAGTGGCATGGACTTATATATACTACCAAATGTAAAATAGATAGCTAGTGGGAAGCAGCCGCATAGCACAAGGGGATTAGCTCGGTGCTTTGTGACCACCTAGAGGGGTGGGATAGGGAGGGTGTGAGGGAGACACAAGAAGAAGGAGATAGGGGGATGTATGTATATGTATAGCTGATTCACTTTGTTAGAAAGCAGAAACTAACACACCAGTGTAAAGCAATTATACTTCAATAAACATGTTAAAAAAAGAGAGAGAAATAAAAGAAATGTAACCATGATATACTTGTATAGTGAAGTGCATTTTGTATCTTGAGATACTTAGAGTCCAAATAATGGGCACTTTATAGGGATAATTTAATTTAATCTGCTTTTAATGTTTTAACATCCCTATTATTTAACTTTTTATCACACTTGCCATGTAGTGGTGTGTTAATTTGTTTGTTCATATCCTTTGCTATATAGTATTCCATTAAATGAATATGTCACAATTTATATGACAATTTTGTTGATGGACATTAGGGCTGTTTTCCAATTGGGGCTATTATAAATCATGCAGTTATGAAATTATTGTTGCTGGACACATGTATGCATTTATATGGACATATATTTAGGAGTGGAATTGCTGTGTCATTAGATATGCTTACATTTAACCTTAGCATATACTGTCAAATTATTTTCCAATTGTATCATTTTATCTTCCATCAGCCTTTTATGATAGTTCCCAGTGCCTCTCCTCCTCAACAACACTTGGCATTGTCAATCTTCTTAATTTTATTTATTTTGATGGGGGTGTACTGTCATCTTTTTTATGGCTTTAATTTGTATTTCCATAATAACTACTAAAGTTACGCAGTCTTTCAAATATTTATAGGCTGTTTTTATATCCCCTTTTGTGAAGTACCTCTTCCAGTCTTTTGCTCACTTTTTCGTTTTGGTTGTTTGTCTTCTACTGAAGGATTTGTGGTTCTTTTTGCATTGTGGATACAAGCCTTTTCCTGGTGAGGCAAATATCTTGTCCTATTCTGTATATAGGCTTGCCTATATACATTTTTTGTGTGACTTCTGGTAACCAGAAGTTCATAATCTTAATATGGGCCAATTTTCAAGATACTTCTTTAGATATAGTGATCATTGTATCATATTAGAAGAATCACTGCTTATCTTGAGATCATGAAGCTATTTTTATACATTATATTCTAGACGCTTTCCTGTTTTTTATGTTTAATTCTACAATTAATCTGAAATTGATTTTTATGTATGGTATGAAAAAGAGATCAAGTTTTTTTTTTTTTTCCCGTATGTATAGCCTATTGATCCAGCACCATTTATTGAAAAGACTGTTCTCCATTGCTCTCCAGTACCAATTTTATCACAATTCAAGCATCCATGTATGTATGCATCTGTTTCTGATCTCTGCTTTCTATTCTGTTATGGATTTAGCTATCCTTGCACAAAATCGCACACTGTTAATTACTGTAGCTTTAAGAATAAGTCTTAATGCCTGCTGCAGCAATACTTACTTCTATTTTCTTCTTTTCAATTTGGACTTACCTATTCTTGGCTTTTTGCACTTACACACAAATTTTAGGATTCACTTGTCAACTTCCACACACAGTGACTGAATTGAATTTATAAATAAATTTGGTGAGAACTGATATCTCTACACTATTGTTTTGTAATCCATGAACATGATATATTTCTCCATTTGCTTAGTTCTTCTTTAGCCTTTTAAAATAATGTTTTGTAGTTTTGTTAGAGGTATTCACGTTTGTTAGATTATTCCCAGATATTTAATATTTTCGATGCTACATTAAACGCTGTACTCATAAAATGTAATTTTCAAATTCTTTAGTTGGTACATAGGAATAAAGATGATTTTTGATATTGGCCTTGCACCCTAGAGACTTGCTAAACTCTTGTAACAATTCTAATAATTTTCTGTAGATTTCTTTAAATGTTCTACATAAACCATCAAACCGTTTGCAAATATTACAAATTTTCATTTCCAATTTCTTTAGCTTTATTTATTTATTTATTTACCTATTTTACTGGCCAGGGAAGTTAGAAGGAATATAAATATATATGATAGTAAATATTGTGCTTTTTCTATATACACACTTATATATTTATATATATAAAATATACAATAGCATATAATAAATGCTATATACACAGAATATATATATGTAAAATAGTAAATACTATGCTTTTTGTTTCTTTAACTCCATCTAATATGGCCTATGCCTATGATTTGCTTTGACTAATAGAATGTGACAAGAGTGACGGTGTGTACAATCCAAGGCTAGACTTACGAAATTTGCCAGAGTCAGCCATCATGCTATGAGCCAAACTGTGTGGAGAGTCCAAATGGAGGAGAACGGAGGCACTTTAGTCTGATCTTCCAGTCCATAACTACACTTTCTGCTAGCCATGTGAATGGGCTATCTTGAGCATGGTACATTGAGCATAATGACTACACTCCTAGCTGATACCATGGGGACAGAAGAACCATTCAACTTAGCTCAGCTTATATTGAAGAATTGTGAGAGATAATAAAAAGTTGTTTTTTCTTTAAACCACAAAGTTTCCATGTGGTTTGTAATATCGTATCATTTATCAAAACAGAAGTTGGCATTCAAGAACTGAGTGAATTCATAAATACATGAACTCTTCCCCCTCAACTCCCCCAGCACCACACACACACACACACACACCTTTTAAAAAGTAGTGATGAGATGTAATGGCGATTACCTGGATAAGTTTCTGACAAATTTTCATTATATTAAGAAGAAAAAAGTTAATTTTAGATTAATGAAAGAAGTAGTGGATGAAAATTAGCTGGATTATTGCAAAAGAACTGGAAACTCTTGGAAACACTCTGAACTCTCTAATGCAATTACCAATTATGTACTTCTCTGGACATGGGGCTACAAGGTAAATTTGGACTGAAACAAACATCTTTGTTATTTCTATAGAAAGGTAAGGTAAGTACTATTAGTGAATTAGGCTATGTATCTGGCACATAATATAAACTCAGTCAATTAACTTTTTTATTATAAGTTTATAATTTCTAACCTACAGAGAAGTTGCAAGAATAGTAAATAAAACTTCTTTTAACCCAGATTTCACCTATTGTTAATATTTTGTCCCATTAGCTTTATCATTGCATCCTTTCCCTCCTCCCCTTCTCTCTCTGTCTCTCTCTCCCTCTCTTTCTCTCTCTCTCACACGCACACACAAACATACAACACACAACACACACATACATAATATTATTTTTTTCTGAACCACTTGAGTGTAAGTTGCATACATCATAGCTTTTTATCCCTAAATACTTCAAGTGTATCTTTTTAGAGATATTCTCTTTCATAACCACAGTGGACTTACTAGCTTCAGTAAATTCAATATTAATTCATTACTTTTATTTAATTACCATTTATGAAATAACAGAAAATATGTTGGTTTCTGCTCCCAGTTTTTGGCACACAGCTCCTAAAATCCTTGTTATTTCCTAAGTGATAAGAACAGTAGGAGCCTCTCTAGTTCCAATATTGGTCTTTTATCTCTGTTCCTGACACAGAGCTCCTGAAACACTTATAACTTCCTAGGTGATAGGACTGTCTTTTGTTCTAATGAGGTGATTCTGGATGGTCTCCTGGATGAGGGCTAATAACTGGAAAGACTAAGCAACGATTAGAAGCTAGGGATTTTCAACCCCACTCCCCATTCTCTTGAGAAGGGAGAAGGGCTGAAAATTGAGTTAAGGTTCGATTATGCCTATATGATGAACCTCTATAAAATCCCAAAAGTATGGGGTTTGGAGAGCTTCTGGGTTGGTGAACACATGCAGGTGCTGGGAGAGTGGCGTGACTGGATAGGGCATGGATGCTCTGCTCTCTTTCCCACATACCTTGCCCTACATGTCTCTTCCATCTGGCTGTTCATCTGTATCCTTTATCATACCTTTTAATAAACTGGTAAACCTAAGTAAGTGTCTCCCTGAGTTCTATGAGCCACTCTAGGAAACTAATTGGACCCAAGGAAGGGGGTCATTGGAACCTCCCAATCTATAACCAGTTGGTCAGAAGTCACAGCTTTGTGACTGGTATCTGAAGTGGCAGGGTGGGGGCAGCCTTGTAGGACTGAACCATTAACCTGTGGGAGCTGATGTTATCTCTGGGTAGATAGTGTCAGAATTGAGTTGAATTCTTGGACACCCTGCTGGTACCTGAGAATTTCTTGGTGGTATGGAGAAAAACCTCCACACATTTGGTGACCGGAAGTAAAGTGTTTTGTGTGAGTAGTAAAGGAGACTCATAGGAAAGAAAGACATAGTAAGGAAGACCTAGGTTTTTCTCTATACAGATGGTGGAAAACTGAGGTTTGTCCATTATGCCATTTTTGTTAACTTACTTTCAAGGACAGGATGCAGTCTAGGCTCATTTAATTATACCTTTAGTCTTCTTTAATACAGAAAATTTCCACAGCTTTTCTTTTCTCTATTAAAAATTTTATATTTTTGAAAAATAGTCCCCTTTTTTCCTTTTAAATAGACTGATGTCATTTGGGCTTTGTCTGATGTTTCATCATAGTTAGATTTATGTTCTATATTTCAAGCTAGAATAATGCACAAGTGATATTGTTAGCAATACTATCGATCCTTCAATTATTTCTTTATGTCTGTTCTCCTTGCTGGATAGTAATCACCAAGAGGGCAGTGACAATCTTCCTTCTATTTACATTTTTAACTCCAGAACTGACTACAGGGCCTAGCACATTATAGACCCTAAATAAATACTGGATGACTGACTGAGGTGACAAAATGCATTTTCACATAACTTTTCAGAGCCCTGCTTGAAACTGAGGTGCAACTCTGCACTGCTCTGCTGGATTATCTTGTTGCTCCTAAATTAAAATGGGTCAGGACTGGGATCCCAGGCTCCTTCTATTGATCAAGAAGTAGAGCTAAGCTAGATTTACTTCTTTTTATAGCTTCTTCCATTTACTGTTGCAAGATGCACAATCTTCAGTGATAAGCAAGCATGGCCCATTCTGAGTGCCTTCCGTGTGAGAGAATGCATATTTCTCTTCGTTTTGCCAAAAAACCTGGAGGCATTTTTTCCCCTAAGACAGCAATGAATGCATATTAAACCAACTGTAATTGTCTGCTAAATATTATTTCATAAACAAGCAAACCAGAGCTACATTTTTCCAAGCCTTTAAAATACTTGGGATACTAAAAATATCCTGTCAACCTTGAGCACAAAGCTGTCAAGCCAGAAACATTAAGAATTTCTGAAAAAGAATTCAGAGGAGGTTGGTGGAGAAACATTGAAATTCATTGTGAATCTCATTTTTTAAGAATGAGGAGGCAGCTATAACATTGATGTGTATTTATCCTAAATGAAAAGAATGAATGAATTCTACTCACATTATAGGACACACAACTCAGTGATATTTTGTACATTACAGAATTTTCTCATTTTGCTTTTTAGGAGTGTTACCTGTGGTTGGTTTGTCAAACAGGTATATGTCATTAGATTGGTGAGATTAAAGCTTAAATATTTAAGAATAAGAATATATCTATATGTTTATTTACATTGAAGAAATGTTCCTAAATATGAAAATGTCTCAAAATATTTTGCAGAGTTTGACAATTTTTTAAAACACTCCCATTTGAAAAGTATCTACAGTAATGAACTGCTAGTCAAAACTAAAACTGAGAAAGAAAAAAACAGAAAGGAGAGGCAGGAATGCTCCTCACTGAAGAGCATTTTCCGCTGGGAAGTCCATTGGCATTCAGTTGTCTCATTTAATTTATCCCTCGTGTGATTCAACCATTATTTATGAGCTTCTTCTTGTTCTTAAAGAGCTCTGGGCTCTGCTTGCCAATGTTATGGCATATGATGAGGCAGGGGTGTGCGTGTGATAATGCATCGGTCCACACTGCTGGCATGTTTTCTATCTGAACTCATCAGCTGCCAAAAGGACGCAGAGCTCTCTCTTTAAAGATAAAACACTAACTGGGGTTTCAACATTGTGTGGGATTTGGCAGGCGTCACATGCTCCTGCATTATTTAGGTAGAATACAGTCCCTAAAATGTGCACAGTACATGTTCAATAAAAATCATTTGCATGGGATTTATACCAGTTTCTGTCTGGTAATATCTCTGCCACTTGCACTGAGAAAATGAAATCACAGAAATAGGCTGATTTAATTAATGGAGATGTTAAACATACAAGCGACTGAAGCATTTTCACACTTTTACTTTCAATCTAAGCTACCCTCCCATCTTCACCCCTAGGTTGAGTTAAATAATCCATTGTGGATCTGCCTTGCTTTCTGCTGAGTTAGAATTTTGGAATGAAATGCAAAAGCAATAGAAACGTCCCACTAGTTTCTGGATGAAAAAACAAAAAGAGGGGGCAATGATTAACAGTGAAATCTACTGAAAAAATTTGGCTGACGAATGTTGCCAGCACTATCACACGTTTAAAACAAAATAAAACAAACTAGTAGCGTGGATTTAGAATACAACATGGAGGTAAATGGTCTTTAATGAAGTTAACAATGATTTTTATTATTAATAGCTGAATTTGACTCCATTTCAAACTAAGTAAGGACTCATCCCTTAATAAAGATTTCTTTCTCTGAAAATTATTGCTTCAGTTAGAAGGAATTGGTACTTAATAGCTTTTAATTAAAAGACCATGTCTAATGAGATTTTTTTTTTCTTTTCCGTGGGAAAAGTAGATCCCTAACGCTGAAAAATCTCTAATTGACCAGGTTTTGAGGATGCCAGTAAACAAACTGTTTAATAGACATGACTAAGCACATTGTGGTGAACTATTGATTCTGCCAGCCTAGAACTGTTCACTAAATTGTATTCTCAAACTAGACTGGCATAACGCAATAGATATAGCTATAATTGAAAAAGTTAATAAGCTCTTATTCATTTTTAAAAAAGGACTATGAATAACGGAACATGCATTTTAGTGTCACAGCAATGAGTCACAGCCATTATTGGACTGATCTAGATTAGTTTCCTAAGATACAGACTACATAGGGAGAAGGAGTTTGCATGCCTAAACACTTTTAAAGAAATATTAAAGGCTACAGTAACATTAGTAAAATTGGCAAATTTCCCCATCTCTTCAGAGGTTTGTTCCCCTTCCTTCTCACCATCCACAGCATTAATGTAAGATTATAACAAAGTTTTAAAACGAAAAATTCCATTTACCATCCACACACCTGACATCTACAACATGCAGGTCTTCCTTCAATCACTGAACTAAACGTGTGTTTCAAGCATATGTCAGTGATTTCAAGTTTGACTTATCTGCTTTTAGAGCTTCCAGTCAGCCAATTGGTCATTAAGATGAATGGTTTAAGGAACCTACACACAACTCCACATTTTAAAAGACTCTTTTAAGCTTATCTCTGTATTAATAATGTAATCTGAAATTTAGGCATTCCACCTGTGATCCTTGCTCCACTTTATGAAGTTGCATCAAAAGAATAACTAGTTATAATGAATAATATTAATAATAATGGTAATATCATCATTATTTTCAATTACTTAAATATGCTGTAAATATTTCAATAATAAGTCAATTGTCAGGGCTTTTTTACTGATTTTACCTTTAAAATGGGTAAGATTCCACATGATTTATAATTATTTGTTTTACAAAATATAATAATCGTTGCTATTAATTCATCAAATATAAATTTTTGTTATGTATCAGCTCCGTTATATATATACCTTTTGAACAGGATAAGGTATAAACACATGAATAAGTAAATTGTGAATAAAATTTTTCTTTCAAAAAACAGTTTATGTATTTTTAATTATTTTTGATGACACATTTCAAATGAGGAGCAAATCACAGAGAAGGGATGTAACAAACTCCTTTGTATCCAGTATTAGCAAATGTTAACTTTTGCCATATCAGCTTTAGCTATTTTTCAACTTGTCTCCAAATACCACTTTCTCCTTCAGATAACCACTGTCAGGAAGTTGGTGTGTGTCCTTCTTGACCGTGTTTTCTATTTTACTGCATATTTGTGTGCCCATAGTACTATATTGTACTATTTTGTTTTTAAATTTCATATAAATTGGTATTAGACCATATACATCATTCTTATTTAAATGTTTACTCTAATTTTTTAACTACACAATTAGCTATTAAATTTTCTAACAAGGTCCAAAATTATTCAATATCTCCATCCTTCTGAAAAATATAAGAAATGTTTCATGTTTTAACTACCCACTGAAAAATACACCACTTCTTGCTGTTTAGACTTTTTTCCACATCTTTCACAAGAATAAAATTTTTAGTTATAAATATATTTGTTCCTTTGAATGAATGTATGATTAAATTTACCAACATATTTTTAGCAGGTTCTGTGATTATACATTGTTCATTTAACTCCTTTGTGTTCATTTTTCACTCTGCTGATGAACATCCTTTATTGATTCTTTCAGAAAGTGTCTATGGATGACAAGATATTAATCTTTGCATCTCTGTAAAGATGAGCATTTATTTTAATTCTTCTTACACAGAAGTCCAAACTTATTTCCATTTTATCTATTATCATCTATGATATTCATGCCACATGTCTAGGGATAATTAACCCAATAATTCACAATATTTACACAAGAGGCAACTAGGTCATTGCAAACTTATAAAGCAAAACTGAAATGAAGTGAACAGAACTTCATATTACTTTCATTTTATTCAGTGGTAGAGAAATAGAGGTTATAAATGATATATTAATATTATTTTGTTTCATTATATTTGGTTCTAGTAAATCATAACTTCTGAACATAATCACTTTTTCTTCTTTGAAGTTCTCTATTAACCATGTGTAAAAATATTTCCATAAAGATGATAAAAAGAAGTGAAACGGAGTTGTTATATAGAATATATATATATATATATATATATATATGCAGTTTGATTTACTACAAGTATGAATGGCTCTGGAGCAATCTTGTTCTTACCCTTTTACAAATCAAAGCTCTTTGAACATGAATTTTTGCAGAGCTTGCTTTCAGCACTAGATTTTTCTCTTTGTATTCTCTAAGAAGAATTTTTAGAAAATAGAATGTTATTTTCTCTTGGAAAGGTACATCACTACATGACATATTATTTAAATGTCCAAAATTTGTTCTTAGAAGGATTCATTTTGTTAGAACTACGTTTTTGTGAAGAAAAAGGAAATAAAAAAAGACATGTCCCTCATTCTGGACAACATCTACTAGCAACTTTAAATAAAGTATATATATTGAACCTTATCAACATGCCTTATTATTTGCAAAGTTGCCTTAAATTATATTAATAAGGGAGCTGGATTTCTCTAACACTGAGTATTCCCTTTTGTGGTGATAGTTCACTATAGACAAAAAAAACTGCCTATATTAAAGAAACCATACTGTGATAACAACAACAACAAAAAAGATCACTCTTTGTAAATTCCTTTGAAACAGAGTTTTGCTTAACATAATTGCTTATAAAGATGGTGTGACTTTTCTGAAAACCTTCGTAAGTTTATTACCTTTACATTACATTATATTAAACATCCCATCACGCTTTGTGAAATCTATCAGTAAAATTGTGTCTTAAGTTCATGTTGTCAGAGCAATTCATTTTTTGGGGAATGCATGAACACTGAAATGTATTATGCCATTTAGAAAAATATGAAAGGAACGTGTACTGATAGGTTATTCCCCACACTGTATATAATTCCAAGTCATTTTAAGACAAGGCTCACAGAAATAAAATGAATAAAGACCCAAGAATATCCTGGATAGGCTATACGTGCACAGCTTATTCTCAGAGGTGTATACAGATGCTATCATTATAATTGAATACTCTAGTGGATTTTTGGTAATGAAGAGGGGAAGTTGCATAACACTTAATAATTTAATCAATAAGACAAAGGCAACTAAGTCTTGGAAAAATGAAAAAGTAGAATTGGACCCTAAATATTGTTTCTTCAATCTAAGGCACAAAGACATTTTCTAGGGTATACATCACACTAAAATGGATGATAGATTGGGAGTGGCAAACTCTCAGCTTGGACCCGGTTGGGTTGGCAATGTAGACATGCTCATTAAACACACTAGAAGATATGACAGCTGCCTGGAAGGAGTCAAAATAGTAAAGTAGTGTTCCTTATTCCCTCTCAGTCACCTCACTCTCAACACTCCTGAAGGGAAGAGCTGTCCGTTCCTGCAACTCTCTAACCCTACCTGTTGAGTTCCTCAAAAATGCATTGGGTGTCTATAATGTTCCATGCATTTTGCTTGGTGCTGGAGTGCAGAGGATGGAAAGAGGAGCAACAAGAAAGCAGGTCTTGTCTTTTTAGTTGTTCACTGCTCTATCTCCAATGTTTAGTACAGTGCCTGGCACACATTAAGGGCGGGGGGGGGGTGTTCAAGAAATATGTGTTCAAAAAATTAAGTTTAAGGAGGATTCAAGAAATGAAAGAAAGTACACTAAAAATAAATTTTTTGTTTCCTACCCTTGAGAGTTAGTGTCTGGCTTCCTTCCTCTCAAACCTGGGCTGGTCTTAGTGACTTGCTTGAACAATATGAAGATGGAACTGGTAGTCTGGGACTTCTGAAGGTAGATCATAACAAGCCATGCAGTTTCTCCTTGTGCCTGTTTGAACAACTATTCTGAAAGCCCTGAGACACCCTTGAAGAAGTCCTGTCATCCTGAGACCACTGTGAAGACAGGCCATTTGCAGGCTCTCCAGAGGTTGATATCAGCAGAACTAAGTCTTCTAAACAATCCCTCTAAGACACCAGACAAATGAAAGGCCAGCTTGGACTCTTCACACTAGCCCATCCACCGGCTGATACCAGCAAGACTTCAACTGATGGCACATAGAACAAGAAAATTGCCTAGATGAGCCCTGTCCAAATTCCTGACACATGATATTGTGAGACAATAAAATGGTTGTTATTTTAAGTTGCTAAATTTTGGTATGGTTTTTTATACAACAATAGATAACTGGAATGGTCCCCCAAAGATTACAGTTTAGGGTGGGAGTGAGGAAAGATAGAGGGTCTCAGAGCTTTAGATGAATAAACAGATATTTACAATCCAAAGTATTGTGTTCCTAAGTCAGAGTTTTGCACAGTGGGCTACGCAAACCCCTCGGGGAGATGATGAACCCAGCTTAGGAGTCTGAATGTTTACTCCCTGAAAGAAATGAAGTCTAAGCTAATGCACCCCTTCTGAGCGAGAAATGAATGAAAACATGACATGTCACATGACAGTTTCTCCCCTTTGATTTAGATTGTTTAAACTATTTTTCAGAGCTTCTCTGAGGGATGTTGGACACTGGCTGTATCACACAAGGACATAAGGCAAGGAATATAGGAGTTGATTATCTAGAAATGACCCAGCGGCACAGAATGAGGCAAATCAAGGCTTCTCTTTCAGTGTTGGGTATCATGGAAGCTCTAGGTAGAGGAACAAATTTTTCTTACAGTATTTGAGGAACAGTATTTTGGGGCACTATCTGGAGTACTGCATAGCCCTTTCACAAGCTTGCTTTCTATTGTTCTCTTAAGTAAAAAGTTCATGGTTCACCTTTAGATAAGATATTCAGAGTTTGTGAATGTAGATGTACCTAAATTAGTAACTGGGCAAAAACTGAAGATTTTTAAACTAGTGTTTCTGAAAGATTACAGACATATTACAAATTAAATTCAAAGGTGGTTAATCTGCTAACCATGGAGTGACCATAGGTCATAGAGTGACCTAGAATTTTAAACCGTGATCTATGCGGCATCTCCCACTTCCAAATTTACAAGAGTCTACATGTCTCACAATTCCTACTTGCCCTGCTGTAGTAAGTGCTCAGGTCACATTTTCATACAATTTAACAGCCCTGGAGATCCTCATACTCAGCTTCCAGTGGAGAATGAATGCTTTGCCTCTGGGCAGCAGTGGACTCTCCCTTGAACTGTAAGTCCCTCGTGGGCTCCATTAGGCTTCAATGTGGATTTCCCCCCTGGAAACTCTGAAGTTGTATTTATAATGATAGTATAAGAAGGAAATCTTATGTCTCTTCCTACAAATGAATACACTACTGTTCTCAGCTGTTGAGGAGTGATTGGGGACTAGCTACTCAGTCCTTCTCAAAGTTCAGACAGAATGATTGAGCTTCCTCTTCTGTATTGTTTAATTGTTCTCTTTTAGTTTTAGTCTGGCTAGAAATGGAGGTAAGTGGGGAGAATTTTTCAAACAGAGAATCAAAGTGAATATCATTATATGATTATGGCATTTGGCTGAATACTTAATTACTAAAAATGATTATTCTTGCATCTAACGTGATTGGAGGAGCTTTTAGTCTACAAGTACTAGAAGTGCTAAATCTAGAAGTACTAAGTTACTTGTAAGATGTGCCTGAAATGGGGAGTGGGGAAAAATAGTTTTCTTCTTCTGGGAATAAAAAAAAAAACTGGGCTTTCACAGATTGAGGCTGTTGACGCAGGAGAGAGCAAGAACTCTACCTTGGCTGCAGCTGAAGGCTGATGCAGCAGAGTAGAAGGACTTCACCCTCACTGAATAGGAAAGTGGGGAACATTTTGTGGAGGACTTAACGATGTCAGAATAGGAAGTCTGGAGGTTATTTCAAGGTATTTGGGAATAACGACATAAATTTGACTAAGGAATTAATAACATTAATGCACTATTTTAAGATCAACTTGAGAAGATATTTAACATATATTGAGCACTGGCTATATCCCAAATCGTTTTTATATACTATTTAATTTAACAACTCTATCAGAAAATATTAGTCCCTTTTTATAGATGAGGAAATTTAACTTTGGAAGGATGAACAAACTTGTCCAACATTACACACCTAGCAAGTGAAATAGTTGGAATTTGACCCCAATTTACCTAATTCCAAAGACCTTGCTCTTTCATGAAACTAGCCATGCTATCTAGGGATGAGCTAGTTAATTATACCAGAGTAGATTCAGTGGGAATGGCAAAGCAGTGACAAAAGTAAGAGATATTGGGAAATCAGACTCAAAAAGGCTTGAGACTTAGCAATGGATGCGGAAAGTGAGATAGAAAGAAGAGTGAAAACTAGTTTCTTCCCTAGGTGACAGGAAGAATATCATTACTAGGAAAGTTTTGAGTAACAGATTAAAAAGAACATCACCCATAAACTCTTTTCTAGTCTTAAATCCTGTCTCTCCTATGTGAGTTTGGATTTACACTGTCTGATTTTACTATAGTGGTAGGCTCACTTTGAAGTGGCGAGTACATAGTTAGCTATTATACACTGGGAAGATAATTGGGAGGGAAGTTAATTCATTATATTTGATATGGCAAGATGGTGAGCTGGGGAAAACTAGGCCTGGATCAGGGATGCAACTAATAGGAGACGTTCCAGTGAAGACCATCAATGACACCAGTCATGCTCAGAAAGAACAAGTGATCCAATGAAATTTTGGGTAAATACCAACTTTCATCTTGTGGTACCACAGGCCATCTGTCAAGCTCACCCATCGTTTTCTCTTCTGCTTCTCCATTCCTGACCTTTGTGCCCTGTGTGCTGCTATTTACACAGCTCTCCATTTCAGCATTACATTTGAACATGTATTTCCTCAACAGATCCTCAAGCTATAGCACCCCTTCTTTCATTAACATTTATGTAGAGAGAGCCCTGCATTGACTTAGCCATCATGTTAAAAGTAATTTTGCTAATCTTTATTATTGAATTTATGTTCCTAGAATACTTGAATTTTAATTGACCAGTGAGGTAATGACCCTTTCAAGCTAGCCCAATGAAATAAGCATACTCTCATGTAAATGGAATGCTATGATGCCTGGTGCCCCCAAGAAGAGTCTGAACCCGAAGATTCTCAACCAATCTCTCCATCACTAGAGAATGCTGCCTATGGTTTTAGTTCAACCAAGGGCTGGTCTTGGCCAGCACCTTACTAGAGCCTAAATCAGAGTGGCTACTTTCAAGGTTAGTTTATAATATAGTTCCAAAGTCTTCATTCATTTTTAACAACCTTAAGAAAAATAGAAGAAATTGAGATAAGATTCAAGTGGAAATTTATAAGAGAAATATAGAAAAATAATTATTATCTTAAATTTACCACTTATGGGCAAGTAGCTTAGAAGGTATAAAGAATCTTTGGGCTGTAAAAGTGAGGCAAGAGAAGGAAAAAATTGAAAGCAACAACAATACTTAAAACTCTGTGATGAAACAGATCTCCCTTGCTACAAACTCTGAGGTTGCCCCGACTTTTGGCTGATACACTCCTGCCAAGTGCTGCTCTGCAGGTAGCTAACCTATGCAGAGGAAATCATGTGACCTAATTAGTTTTTTCAGGGTATATTAAAAATCTGTAGAACTGGTATGAATTGTAAAAGGTAGATAAATGCAAATACTATATTAAAACATAAATTATTCTTGTACATTGTTCTACTTTTTCTCATGACTTATTCAAAATAGATTTCTACTGTATTTCAATTGCAACTACTACCCTAGACAACTTGCTCTCCATTTTCAGTCAAAAATCTTCCATTACTGAAAGCAAACTGAAATACATAACTTATTTATCCTCTTTGCTCCAGTTCCTTCATAAAAGCCAATATGTTCACATTTATCTCCACATGGTGACTTCTTAGTCTCTTAGTTTATGGCTTCAGGAGAGAGAAACAGAGGGAGAGGGAAAGGGAAAGTGTGTGTGTGTGCGTGTGTGCGTGTGCGTGCGCGTGCACACGCTGAGAATTAGGCCCTTTCATAAGAGAAGAAAACCATAAACATTGGAAAAATCTAGAAACAACATTCTCCTGAAATTAGTAATAATGAGCTCATTATTATCTGAATGACTGGGTTTTTTAAAGACCTTTTCAACGTACCTTTATCAAGGTACTACCTTATATCAAGGTACCCATATGAATTAAATTTAAAAACTTCTAACTTAAGAACTTTCTGTTAAAAACATACATAAAGACAACAGGAAATGGAAACAACCCCCATCTACCAGGTTATTAAGCTTTAAATAAAAATCAAAAAATTGTGTGTGAAAAAACAGGAGTATGAGGAGCATGGTATGTGGGGAGCCCAGCACTTTGGAACTGCTTCTTTTCTTTCTTTTTTTTTTTTTTTTTTGTGGTACACGGGCTTCTCCCGTTGCGGAGCACAGGCTCAGCGGCCATGGCTCACGGACCCAGCCGCTCCGTGGCATGTGGGATCTTCCCGAACCGGGGCACGAACCCGCGTCCCCAACATCGGCAGGCGGACTACTCAACCACTGCGCCACCAGGGAAGCCCCTGCTTCCTTTCTTGTTTAGGCACTTATGCTGTTATCTTTCCTTGTCTGAACATGCTCCTAAGAAAAAAATCTAGCACTAATTCACACCATTAGAAAATGGCTGCCTCTTTACAGCTTTTCTTCTGATTAGTATATCTGCTTTATAACAGGGTTCACTCTTTCAAGCCATGTGGGTGAACCTTCCACAGAGGCATTTTCCAGCATCACTCAGCGGATGGAAGAGATCTTTTTGGGTAAGTAGTAAGGGGACTCGGGGATGTCACATCCTTGCACAAAGACTTCTGTGCCCCTCAGTGTGGGACAGGAAAGAGCTCCTGGATTGGGATAATGATTATGTTAGTGAAAATGTGTGGTCAGATGACTCAGGGAAATCTGTCCCTTCCTCTCATGTTCTGGCACTGAGGCATAAATTCCTCAGAATCCTGACACAATCCTGGGGACAAGAATGAGATTAAAATATTCTGCCAGCTTGTTTGGAAGGCAGCTTGAAATACAATAGAAATTGAGTTGAATTACAAGTCAAAAAGAATGAGTTTTTTGCATATTATACTCTTTGGTCTGAGACTCAGATTCTCTCTGTAGGATGCATTGTCTCATTCAAGGAGCTTATGTTCTAGGGTGTTTCAATATAAGGATTTTTAGAAGAAATAAACATTTATATCATTATTAGGAATCTGAATATAAGAAAACATATTTAATACATTCCTTACCAGTAACTTTCAGCATAAAAATTTCCATAGCATATATCTGTAAAAGCACACCTTTACCATCTGACTATTTACTTGGCAGAGAAGGGGCTCTGTAAAATGCATACACCTGATTTCACTAGAAGGGAGTTTTAGTTTCAGATACACTCAAATGTGTACCTTTTGATTTTTTGATGGTATAAATACATACCGGGCACTTGGGAGCTAATTAACCTAAAATCTGGTTATACTATTCATCAGCAGATGGGCCTTCAGTTTAACTTCACTGTAGAAAAAAAATATGGTGATATCTCAATTATCAAATCACCTAAGAAGTAAACTGCTTTGAGTATACACCTATCCCTTGTTTAATGACTTTAACTGTTTTCTGAAAAACCTACCACTAAGTAAAAAGCTGTTCAGTGACCAAAACCCCTATTAATTCTAATAGGGAAATTTATGAGCAGTTCCATCCCACACCACAAATAGAAACAAACAAACATCATTGACCAATGGAAACAATTTTATGTAAGTAGGAAATAATCACTTAAGTGCAAATACATATAGTTTGTATCTTAAATGCAATGTATTATAATAACTAACCAAAGAAATGAGACTTCCAAGTGGTTGGTGGTAGGTGAGAAGAGGTGGAAAGGGTCATCCTTTGAAAGGGCATTTTTCTTTCTACATCGTTTTATTCACTATTTCTTCAGTCTGTTTGTGGGCTGGCTGATGGTTATTCTGCACTTAATGTGCACTTATGAATAATATTAGTAAACAGGAAAACATCTTCTGTCTGAAATACCACATCTGAAAGTGTATTTATTTAATGAGTTTTGGGGTGAAAAAGTCATTGTACCAAAAATGAGTGAGATATAATAAGTGTGCTAGTGGCTTTTGAGAAAGTTCTTCCTCTATCTTCTGAAAGAGCTTTTGGAAATGACCCTCTCTCTCTTATGGGAATTACCGATAATGGCCATAAGTCCTAGAGCCACAATAGGCATTTCAGATACCAGTGTGAGGGTGAAGCTCACCTAGGAAGAAGACAAGACAAAAGCTCATGGAAGGATGAAGAGCCATTGGATTAAGGCAGTTTTGTATCAAATTACTTAGAGCTGAAGGCATTCAAATTCATACAAGTAAGATTCTGGTAGAGGAAACATATTGAGGGCAAATTTGAGGGATAAACAGTCCCACAGGAACACAGATCCTAACAGGAAAAGATACTCAATGCACTGTATCCTGTATGTCCAGATTGGATGGGCAGGCAAAAGGAGGAAGGGGAATGCTGGGAGCCAGACATAGGTAAATATTTGCTCTCCAAATGGTCATGGTCATTGTGGTTTACTTACTTAGGAGGGCTTACTCCTACATTGGGTCAGAGGTTTGACTGTTACTGCTCAGACCCTTTCTAAAGAAAAGAAATTGTAGTGAATTATTAAAAATGTGTCAATAATTTGAAAGTCGGTTGGGGTGAGTAGAATTGTCCCTGCTGTCTTAGGACTTTGGATAAACCAATAAGAATGTGATGGCTTCTGACTAGAGTTTTATCATCATTCCATGGATTAAGAAGCTGGTGAGTGGTGACATCAGAATTACCAAAAGAATCACTGTCTCCGAATATTCTCCTAGTTGAGTCTACCATATTGTGTGAAATTGGCACCAACAGATAGTTCATAAACAATTAGCATCTCGGTGGAAATGCAGAGTTGTTAATAGAGATAACACATTAAGCCCATAGTTTCAAACTGATCACTGAGGTCACGTAAGGCCTCACTGCAAATTCAAAGAGGTGCTCTGCAAGCTATTTTAAAATTCAGGAAAAATGCAGTAACATCTGCTGGACATAATGTGAACTACTAGCTCAAGGTAGTTAACATTTTCAACATCGATTGCTATGTTTCTTTCAATGAGAGTGGTACAGTTCAGTCCGATTCCACAATTTGAGAAGTTTGTGAACTGTCCAATAGGTGTTAAGTTTTTAGGACATAAATACTTATTAAGGTGCTTGAACCTAAGTATTTAATAAATAGAACTGTAAGGTATTTGTTTCGCAAGGATGCTGTGAAACAATTACTGAGACAATCAAGGATGCCAGCCAGGGCTTCCCTGGTGGCGCAGTGGTTGAGAGTCTGCCTGCCAATGCAGGAGACACGGGTTCGAGCCCTGGTCTGGGAAGATCCCACATGGCGCGGAGCAACTAGGCCCGTGAGCCACAGCTACTGAGCTGGCGCGTCTGGAGCCTGTGCTCCACAACAAGAGAGCCCGCAATAGTGAGAGGCCCGCGCACCGTGATGAAGAGTGGCCCCCGCTTGCCACAACTGGAGAAAGCCCTCGCACAGAAACGAAGACCCAACACAGCCATAAATAAATAAAAAAGGATGCCATAAACCAAGAAAATAGGGGACCCCCCTATTATCACTTATTAATTATTTGATGATATTTTAACCACTTAGAGCCAATGAATATAGCCCAGGTTTTCATGAGGAAGAGGGAAGCAGAACTCCTCCTTAGCAAACGGGTGTGGGGTTTCGAAGAGGGCTTCCTGGAGAGCCATGAAAACTTCAGGTTCCAGAAGAGAATAGAGAGGCAAAAAAAGCAGAATGTGGTTAGTGATCAAAAATGACCTTTGTGATTTTATCCAGGGCCAGGTTGGCTACTGTGCTGATGACTCCAGGTCTTTTGTGATCTGGAACATATTTCTGAAGCTTGAATAAACTGGAAAGTCTTTAAACACAGAGTGAGGCAAATGGCCATTCTGTTTATTATATTCTATTTTTTTCTTTGGCATTAATTTCCCCAGCCTCAAAATTAGATATACCTTTAACATACTCTTATGCAATAGTCATTTTTTCTTTATAAAAGGAGGTCCAAGCCACTGAGATATTACCATAGAAAGCAGAATATGTCACTGATATTCAAATATCTACTGACTATGAGCTATCTCCTTTTCTCCATGTAAGTTATATTTATATCAGAGCATCATGATCCTATTCAACATGCCTTAAGTATTCCAAACTGGCCAGGCCCTGTCTGGGTTACCTGTCACAATAGAACTCCACTTTTCTCAGCCCCTTAATAGAAGTGAATACCACTTTCATGCACCAAATTTTAGGGTATAAGTATTCCCTGTGTTCAGGTTAAAAAACAGTAATTCCTACCCATGGCTTTGCTTAAACTCTACTATTTCATCCAGAATTATTGTATAGTTTAACGTTAAACAATAGAAGAACACTTGGGATTTCTTATCAACTTATCCAGACACTGATGGAAAGCATTCATAAACAGGAATTTTTTTCCCTGGATGGATTGAAGAAATTCTAGTGTGTCAAAAACTTTCCTTTAGATTATTCTCTTTTAAGTTATATCATCATTACTGGTTCATCTGCACTTTTTCTCTCCATATCTGTCAAACAACTGAAATGATTTTGTGGGATTTTTTTTTCTCCATGTTAAATATAGGCTTTTTTTTTTTTAATTCACTGCAATTGAGTATGTCATTTATCCTTCTGCCCATTTTTCTTATATTAAAAGGTCTCCTGCTGGAATTTAATTTCAAGTTAAATCTTTACCCCACCCTCAGGCTGTGAGACTGAATTAAATAAATCCCACTAAAAGTAATAAACCACTCTTAGCTGTGGTCTTGTGATATCAGTTGTCAGCCTGTCAGAGCAAATCTGAGTGTTAAATTCACTGCCTCTGCTAGTGAGGAAAGAATCAGAACACCAAAAAGCCCAGGATAGCAGAACTGCTGCAGTCACTTTAGTTTCATCTCAGCAGTAGTACTTAAGCATGCAAGAAAATATCTTTGAAGATGATTTTCTTGATGACAGTCTTTTAAAATTCATATTGATGGTAAAACATAAAGGCTCAGCTTTGGTTATTATACCTTATTTAGTGATGTTGCAAGCCTGTGAGATCTATTAACAAGAAGGTAGAATTCTTTTGGGAGAGGAGGGACAAAACAGGAGTATTATACTGTTGGGGATTGATGAATTTTAGAATTAAAGAGTTAGTTAGGGCTAGTGTCTAAATATAGAATTGAAAGGTGAACAATTTGAGATACGGAAGGAAAAAAGAATACACGTCATCAATTTCCTCTTATGAAAATTTGCAAGGAGATTTTAATCCACAGAACACAGTGATGCCTCAGACTTCCAAATAAAATGCTCTAAAAAGGGGGAAATGACACCCTCCCTCGATGGACTCCCTTCAATACCCTGTCTGTGATGCAGGAACACTGGGAACGATACCAGTACCAGGCTGGATTTATGGGTGTGACTAATCAAAGGTGACAGCTGGCTTCAAATCTGTTGGCTTGTCATTTGGTGGACCGATTTACAAAATACTTGTTTACCCTTAAAGCACTGAGGTTGTCCAAAAAGAAAGGTCTTTTTAAAAAAATTTTTTTAACGTTAGTTTCTCCATATTAAATTTTGAAGAGTTAAAGTTTTATAAAAAGCCAAAAATCAATACTGTCAGTGATTTGTTGTTTTTAAAGAACAGGACAACAGCTCAGCAGATTAACTTCCTCCTCTCCATGGATAAGCACAATATTACCTTCTGCAGAGAGAGAGCTGTAGGATTCCCGAGGGTCGGGGAGCTGAACACAGACAATTCTCTGAACAGGATTTCAATAGAGAATTCAGGGATGATAGACATTTCCCAGTAATTATTAGAGTTGCAACTCTCATCTTTCCACAGATGTAGCATCTTCATCCAGTCAAGTGCTGGGCATATAGTTAACACTAATGCCTAGTAATTCCTCAAGCTCCTCCTTCCGACCTTTTAAAAACTCTTTTACTTCCTAATTTGAAAATGGAAATGGTTCTAGAGAAAGCATGACATTGGAAATAGCTTTCTTTCCTTATTTTGAAGTAAATGTTGGTAGTCAAAAATTATGATACTTGATTAATTACACCTGAAAACACTGTACAAGGTCATATTCTTTTCTAACCTTGCGAAGAGATTATTTTCAAAATACGGGAAAATAATTTTCAGGTTCTGATAGCAAAAAACCAATGCATCATATCAATGTCCATTACAGAACTGGACTTTTCAGATGGTGGAAAAATGCTTTCACTCCTGCAGTGAGGTTATTTAGCAGTAGTAATTTGAATTAAAGTCAATGGATTTTGTACTCTAAGGCTGGGCCTTCATTTTAAATCATTAGATTACATTTGTTACGATTTTTTTTTGTATTTATAAACCTGATTGACATATTTTCACTTGAATTCTATTTGTTTATTTAGCAATTTATCATGAGAAAAGGATGGACTTTGTAACTGGAGATCTAGTTTGAAGTCTAACCACTCCACATACCAGCTGTTTAAACTCAGGCTACCTTTACTGTGCTGAGCCTCAGTTTACTCATATGCACAATGGGATCACAGTGCTTTCCTTATGGGATTGCTATGAGGATTAATAAAAATTATACATGAAGCAGCCGGCTCAGTCTTTCATGTGTCAGATGTTCCCTTCTGACTCTGAGTCTACAATAGGTTTTATTGCCTGTGATAATTCAAATATATCTATCTGAAATTCCTGTAACAAATGCTTTCCAAAAACTTAGAGTGTAGAGAATTTCACAGTCAGGGTATATAAATGATGATTTGAGTAAAAGGAGAGATCTCAAAAATGTTTTCCTGTCGAATAGTGAATTTGATATCATAAAACTCAATTTCAGTCTTAATGAATTTTCACAAGATCAGTTTTGCAGTTAAACAACGAATATAACATTTGCAATTTAATTCATTTATTTATTCAACAATGATGTACCACTAGCCCATTACGTACTAGGATCTCTGCAGGGCCTAGGGGCCTACGAGTAAGCAAAATCACAGCCAAACTGCTTACAGTACGGTGGGGAAGGCAGACAAGGAACTTGAAAAACAACAGTGGTGATAACATATGGAAGCACATGGGGCTATGGGAACAATCAACAAATATCAACTACAGTCCACAGGAAAGTTCTACTTCTAAACTCCTGCTCTTACCTCACTCCATATTTATTATCACTTTCTATCCTTATACCTCGTTCCCAATTTATTTTTGATGAAATATTCCTCTTTGAGGAATATATGAAGACATTAGCACTTTCTAATGTTTTTGTGAGCTATTTGCTAACTTTACATTGACAGGGTTTAAGCTGAGCACTGTAACATGTAAGGCTATATGGTGGCTGTGTAGATCAGTTGTCTAGAGACCCGCGAAGCATAGAGTGCTAAGCTGTAAGTAATGCAAACCATCTTCTTGGCCAGTATCCACTTCTTTTGACGTGTATACACTGCTCAATAATCTGATTTTTTTTTTTCTCTGTAAACTTGGAGATTCCTCAAGTATTTTAACTGTAAAATGATATCATATTTGGAAAACAGCAGTTAACAACACTAGGAACCCCATAATGAAGAAGTTTCTTAGAGCCAAAATAATGACATGATGATAATAAAAATTATAAACATCTAGTATTTATTGAGCACTTACTATGTGGTGGGTCATTGTTCTAGAAGCTTACATCAACTCTTCAGATAGCAGTTATCAGGCACATTAGCAAAAGATTATAGGCCTTGGTCACAGGCTTCACCTTTGTGACAAGACAGACAAATTTTGCCTGGTATCATCAAAATTAGAAAAGCGTACTGTTTGGAACCTAGAGGATAATCTGACTTTCTGGGCAAGAATTCTCATAATAGAGAGGAGAAGATGAAGGATGAGACAGCTAATGATTATATGCTCATCTATTGAGCCTCTGGGGCATGGTGAATAAATTTATTTCATAAACTTAAAAACATCCCTTTTTCTCATAAACTGTTTATTTTGCTGTTCATTTAATTCAGTATGGCCAAAAGGGATATGCCCGGCAATTTCTTGACTTCCCAAAATATATCTCCTTGATTTTATTCATTTTATAGGGAACCATAATTTTGATTTAGCATTTAAAAATCTATCTGCCACTTTGCAGGAACTGAGTCACACAGTACATTTAAAGGCTGATGTACTATTAATTTATAACAAAAAATATATTTATTCCTTTTGGATGATGACAGACATATGTTATGCCTATGTCTCTTACTCAAGGTCCAGCCTAGTGCCATCCACATCGCTGATTTCTAACAAACATTCACTGATTGCTTGGTATGTGATTACAATAGAAAGAATTCACTCCAGTTAAATGCTAAGGAGACACCACATTCACATTTTCCTTTTCCACAAGTACCGATGTCTTCTGAAGATTAGAAAGTCTTTGCCTTAAAAAAAATTCCTTTTCTTCATATCAAATTGTAAGAATTTTTTTCTTTAATGTTTTGATGGCTCTGGGTACATATTTCAGTAATTCTAAATCAAACAATCACAGAGTATGAGAGCTGGAAGAAACTCTGCAGCACTGTGTCCGGGGATTACAAACTCAAATGCCTCCAAGGGTCAGGCAGGTAACATAAATACGTGAATCTGACTGGGCTTAAGGGAGGAGGAAAGTAAAGCCTGTAGCAAACTAGAGGTGGCAGAACTTGTCAAATTCAAACCCAATTCTGACCATAAAAAACAGGACTGGGGGCTATGTTTGGTCCACTAGCTACTATTTATAAACACTGAGGTTAATCCCTTAATTTTAACTATCAGTGCATTTAATCCTGCATTTCCCACTGTTGCAGGGAGTTGGAATAACGCCATATAGCTCAGGGTCAGAAAGAGTCATAGAAAGTACCCACTTAGCCTAACAACCTTAAATTGACTTGAAGTTAAATCACATGGCTAGTGTATTTAGACTTTGTGAATTATTATCTAAGTAAATACGCAGGGGCAGGGGAAAGAGCATTAAAATTACTTCCAATTGTGTTTTCTTGGTTTTTGAAATAAAGATGTAAAAATCTCTGGTGAATTTCTTTATGTGTCTTTCAGTGGCTTTGAAGCCAGATAAACAAAGGCCTACCTTTTATGAGCTGTGTCACCTTGAACAATCTGCTAAATTCACCAAGCTTCATTTTCCTTGACAGCACACCTGCTTTATTTACCATAAAGTTAGTTTTACCATAAAGTAAGTTAGTTAGTAAATAAGAAAATTTCTATAAAGTGCCAAGCACAAAGCTTGTTCATATTTGATGATTAGAAAATGTTTCCTACTTTCTATGCCCTCAACCTCTTCCTGTCTCCTTTCTCCCTGGATCTGGGCCTATAACTTCTTTAAACCAGTTGGTAATAAATTGGTCCCCATTCTATCTTTTCACTCCAGCTGAGACCATCAACAGTGTTGTGGTTTTTGTTTGTAATACATTGTTAGATGAATCTTTTTATATATTAAAAAAAAATAAATGTAAACATTTTCTTTAAGGAGCTTCCTTGGAGATTTACACCTTATGGTTAAATAACAATTTGTATTTTTCAGAGCACATTATTATTATTTTTTTGTGTGGTTAATATATCTTTCCTCTTTGTACCTTTTCTTTCGAGAAAAATACAATGTTACAGAAGGCCTCCAAATGTTAGGGGGTCTTTAAATGTTCACTGTAGGAAATCTGGGTCTCTAAAATGAGCAGTGGTGATTTGACAGGGTAAGGAGCCACTCTCTTATTATTTGGACATGTTATCAGAATGGCTACAACCTACAGTCCCCACGGGATTCTCTGGAAAAGAAGCCCAACTAAGTGTTCTTTTTTACGACACCACAACTTTTTAGAATTTTTAAAGAAATTTAATAAATTTGGTCAATAGTTCTGTGCTGTTTTATCACTCACACACACAAAAAGTAAAAATGAAAATAGGCCTGCTAGAAGCTTAATTAGTTTAGATAGGCACTTTGGGTAGGTAGCATCCATGGGGCAGATTCCCTTTTTAGACTTAGGGAGTAGGTTTTCTTTAGACATGAATTAACAGAGAGGGAAAGATGTGTCCTTTAGCAAGGAAGAGGAACCCAAATGCGTTTTCCCTACAAAACTATACTTCACTGAGAAATCAGCATATCAGCATTTGTTATGTACTTGGTATATTCCTCATTTCTCTGTAACCAGTAAATCTTGTGTCTAAAAAGGTTAAAAAGGTAACAGCTAAGGACACATTTGGTGACCTTGCTTACGCTAGTGATATTCATGTCACTTATCTACCATCTTAGGGGCTATCATCTATAGGCAGTCTCTGTTTTCTTCATAACTCCTGGCCACATATGATCCGCGTTTGTTTTTTGACAGTCGTTCAAAGGAAGGGTACAAATAACCTATAAAATGTCTTTTTTCCTTGATGAGTGCTAATTGCTCTTAATTTTGCTTTAATTTTCCGGTGGTTCAAAACTCCTTTTCGAATGGTATCTTGTATCATTTCTAAATCATTCAGTCACTTTATGTCGCTCCTTCTGTTATTTGTGATATTTCTACTGTTTTCTATTTGTTTGTCTGTGGCCTTACCACTCTTCATAATTCTTGATAGTGACAATTCTATTTTTTTTTTTTTTTTTTTTTTTTGCGGTACGCGGGCCTCTCACTGCTGTGGCCTCTCCCGTTGCGGAGCACAGGCTCCGGACGCGCAGGCTCAGCGGCCATGGCTCACTGGCCCAGCCGCTCCGTGGCATGTGGGATCTTCCCGGACCGGGGAACGAACCCACGTCCACAGCATGGGCAGGCGGATTCTCAACCACTGCGCCACCAGGGAAGCCCGATAGTGACAATTCTTTAATATTGACATAAGGAGTGGCCTCTCAGCTCCTTTGCCTCTTCACCTTCATTTGCTCTGGGTCCTTGTCATCCCCAACAACTGCATCGCTTATCATCTCCCTGTCAACTGATCAGCACTGTGATTCGACATTTGTAACTGTTATCAGAATGGTTATAACCTAGAGCCCCAGCTGGATCCTCCAGAAAAGAAGCCCAGCCAAGTGTTCCGTTTCAAGACACCATAATTCTTACTCTCTCTCTGATCACCATGCTTCTGCTTCTGGCTCACACCCTCTGGTTTTCCACCTCCCCAGATTCTGCTCCACGATCCTCTTTGATTCCACCACCTTTTCACTGTGTCTCATCCCCATTCACATCCTCATTTCCTTGTATATCAGGTTACACTCCATGGACTATCAACATGCTCTTTCCCTTGTACGTATTTTCAACCACCTGGCCCCTCTCTTTCTTTATCACCCTCTTAACAGAACCCCAACCCTAGATAAACCCAACTGTGGTGGCCCAGTTGCTCTGCCTGTATAGCTGGACATAGCTGGGGAAAAGGACATACCTCCGCAGATCAATCTCACTTCAAATCCATGATTTCGAACTACAACTGGGCCTTATATAGCTCGGCAAGCCAACCTCACTTCCCTCATCAACTCACTTTTCCCCTCATAGATGACCACCCCATTTTTTTCTCCTTTCAAACTAACTGCATGGCCTCACTATCCTCATACTCAGCTGATGGCCTTGCTTCCTGTTCCAGTCAGAAAAGAACTTCCACAGGGCATCACTGCCCATTAAAAGTTTTTAAAGGAGCTAAAACTTTTTTCAGAACATTCCAAAATTATTAAATTCAGCCAAAGAGTGTCTTTGTCTCTATTTGATGTTTTCAAAGTACAAAAGTAATACATGTTTGTCATTACCAAGAAATTGGGTGCCTGGGACTTTCCTGGCTATAGCACTGAAAGTCTTATGTCCCAAGAAACTTCTCAGTCCTAGGCAGACTGGGACTGTATTTGTCACCTTATCAGGAAACAACACACTACAAAGGAAAATACAGTATAAATGAAAAACTAGTACTTTCACCTATTATTATTAGTAGGTAGTTAGGGCTACCTTCCAGTCCTTCAAAGCACTATGCTTATACCAATATATATAAGCATACATGCATCAAATATAGGTGGTTTGTTGTCTTTTGCTTTTACTAAAATAGAATCATACTATACACATTTCTTTGCAAACTAGCTTCTTTTTTCCTGATTAAAAATAAGGAAAAAATTTCCCTTTACAGGGCTTTGAGGTAACAAAACTGAATGTTGTATTTCAGCTCAACTGGGTCCAACCAGCTGAAGTTCCAGGATACTGGGCCTGAGTGGACCTAACTAAAGCCTCTTTCCTGACCAGGAAACAATGCGAAATGTGTAACCAACTGTGTATGGTCCTATGGACTCATTTAGTCCTTCTCAGAGTTTAGTTTTCAATCCTGATCGGTATAACCACCATTAACACTACCTTTATATTAGAAAGTCCTGATTTTCTTCTTCAGACAACCACTCAGTAAATTTTATTCACTGTGGGGTGTTCCACTGGCTGACAAGGTGACTTCAGGCTTTTTTTTTTTTTTTAAAGCTCGGATAGTCTTTGTTTTAAAATTTAATACCTAACAATATATAATGGATACACATATACATATACACATATACATATAATTTTACATACATAGATCATATCATGCATGGCTTTTGTTTGTTATTGTGGTTGTAGTGAAGTCTCTTTTTTTCTTATTTCTTGCCTCTCCCCAATAAGTTCTTACTTAGATTTCCTCTATTAACCTGTGGAATAGCATTTGTCATCTTCTCCATGCTTATAATATGTATATATGACTTGAATAATTGTGTATAATAAAAGGTGCATTTTGCTATTATTTACTTAATAGAAGTGGCATCATATTATACTTGGGAGGAAAAACCTTCAAAAATGGTTTGCAATGATCCCTTCCCCTGGTAGTCATACCCTTGGCTAATCCCTTGCCCTTGCATGTGGGTTGGAACTAGTGCTTTGCTTCTAATGAACCTGGCAAACATTACGGCATATCAATTCCAAGATTAGACCATAAAAGACTGATTTCTGTCTCACTGGCACACTCTCTTTTTTTTTTTTAATTTAATTTAATTTTTATACAGCAGGTTCTTATTAGTTACCTATTTTATACACATCAGTGTATACATGTCAATTCCAATCTCCCAATTCATCACACCACCCCACCACCACCACTTTCCCCCCTTGGTGTCCATAAGTTTGTTCTCTACATCTGTGGCATACTCTCTTGCTTTCCCATTTTGAAGAAGCTAGGTGCCATGTTGTGAGCTCCCTTCTGAAGAGGTTCAAGTGGCAAGAGACTGAGGGTGACCTTGGGTAACAGTGGGAAATTGAGGTTCTCAGTCCAACAGCCTGCAAGAAATTGAATCCTGCCAATAACTACTAAGTGGACTTAGAAGCAGATCCTACTCCATTTGAACCTTCAGATAATTGCAACCTGGGCCAAGGCCTCCATTGTAACCTTGTGAGAGACCTAGTGCAGAGGACCCTGTTAAGATATGCCTGGATTTTTTCTGGACCGAGAAAAGCTCTGAGTTAATAATTGCTGTTGCTTTAAACTACTAAGTTTTGGGGTATTTTGTTATACAGCAGTAGACAATAAATACTTTTCTCTAAATATTACTTTTCTCACCTAACAATACACCATGGAAGTCTGTTCAAATTAATTGATATAAGTTTGATGTATTCTAATTGTGGCATATTACCTGGTGGGGATTCATCATAATTCATGCAAATATTTCTTTATGGATAGTCATTAATGCCACTCTATTTATAATGGCTACTCTATTTATAATGATCAAACGTTTTAAATTAGGTAAATGTTTTGAAAATACAATTAGAGATTTATTATCTTATTTTCTATATTTCAGATGTTCATTTAGAAACTGGGAAAAACACAGAAGAAAGTATACTGAAGAAGTCAATTTTTCATACTATAAGAAAATGTGGATCAAAATATGATAAAAACAGTTTTAGAACAAAATATCATTATGTCAGAATTATACTGTTTTTTGTTTTGGAGGAAGCATCTGGACACTTTAAAAAATATGTAAAAATAAAAAGAAACATTTTATTTTAACTCAACTAACTATATGGATTCTCTTTAAATTCCCTCCAGAAGTACAAAATTAATAAAATTATTTAATCTTAGGATGGAAGGGATGTTAAAACTCACCCAATGTAATCACTCATTTCATATTTTAACTCCCATTAAAACTTTATCATTGAAAGATATTTTAAACAGTAATTTATAATTTTACTAATAATACAAATATAAATATTTGTGTGAAAATGTAAATATTATGAATAAAACTGAAGTTCCATATCCTTTCCTCCCTCCCTGAGGGACCCATGGCTGTTGATTTGTATAACAATATGTAATATGGTGTATCTTCTGTGTACTTTTGAAGGCCTTTAATTCATACAGATGTACGCATTTATATCTGTAGAAGCTATAAGTTATATCATATTGTATATATCATTCTACAAGGTGTTTCATCAAGTGGCATTTGAAAATATAATATTTTATTGAAGTATAGTTGACTTACAATGTTTAGTTTCTGGTGTAAAGTGATTCAGTTATACATATATACACATATTCTTTTTCAGATTCTTTTAAAACTGCCTTTTACAGTGCTTTATGATTGATGATTAAGCTTAAAGAATGGGGACTAATATATTTGTTTCATTTTTTGTTATTTTTATACTTACATTGAGTTAATTTTAATTTTTTTATTATATGAAATTAATATTGTTTTTTATTTTCACATTAATGAAATGATGTTAGTAGCTAAGCTGGCAAACAAAATTTCTTCCATTTAAAATATCTCTAAGTATTTTTCACCTAAGAAAACATTTTCAAACCATGTGAAGCTGAAACCTTGCCTGCAAACATTTCCACTGACAATCACTGTCTTAGTTTAAATAAGGGCTAGATATGTTTTTAACACTCAATGTCCTAATGCCCTTAAAACAATTTTTCTTTTCAGCTTCAATGGCAAAAACACATTTTAGAAAAGACTGTTAGTAAACATTTCAACCCAAACCACATTTGAACTGTTAAATTCCCTTGGTGAACCAGATGTTTTGCTTCACAAATGGTTTTTAGGTATGTCTTGGTTCCAACTCTATTTCTTCTGAAATATTACTGTGAGGATTTCATAAATTAAGAGCCCTTTTGGAAGATATTTACGGAGCACCTTCTTTGTGCTGACTGCCATGACAGGTACCGATTCAGTGACAAATAAATACTATACAGTCCCTGCCTTTAAGGAACATGTTACATATGGAAGAGAGAGAAAAATATTAGGTGATAAATCCAATATGATGTAGCATGTCAGAGTCAGTAATTCATTAGTTCATTCATTAATCCATCCATGAATTCTTATTTGTGTAAACTCTTTCATGGGTCAGGCATTATCCTAGACATACTATAGCTCTGGCTTGTCTGAATTAAGAAGGGACATGCAAAAGGGCACAAAGAGTAGATGCCCAATCTCCACCGACAAGGGGAATCAGGACATGCTTTCTGAGAGGTGTCACATCAGTCAGGACTTGAAGGAAGGAAGGCCAGTCATTGCATAGGCAAAGAAAACCATTATCAGCAAACATGTGGCATCAAGAAAAGTACTGCCTGTTGGAGAAATACTGAAGCACATTTTGGTGGTGGCCATGGTGGGCATAGAAAACCAGCTGGGAGAAGTAAACAAAGACCAGGCCATGAAGGACCCTGCAGCCTATTTTTAGGACAATAAGAAGTCAAAAGCTTACACTACAATGTCCATGCTGAAGCTCAGCTGCTTACTAGTTCAGTGATAATAAATTTAGTCTTTTTATTTCCTTAATAACTCTTGAAAAAGAAAATCTGATAAATTTTCAATGGACTGGAAAAAGAATGTTCAGCAAATTTTTGCCCAGTAATATATTTGTGGTTAGGCACAATATGACTCACTGTGACATAAAAAAATTCAGATTAAAGTAGATCAAGCTTACACCCAACACTCTTGTTTATCCTATATCCTGGAGTGTGGCAAGGGTCTTAAATGCCATTTTAACAGTGTGAGAGTTTTCCACAATGCCTTTGATTTAGATCGACCAGCACTGGTTAAAGTGATCATGACTTTTTAAAACTACAGAGCTGTGAAGATTTAAAAACATTGTAAGGTGAGTCAAAATAGTGTACTAGAGTTTAGGGATCATCAATGTGATGTAAACACTCTATACTTTGGTCAGAATTTCACTGTTGAAAACTAACAGTAGAAATTTGGAAAAAACAAGTCTTCTGGGCCTTAGTTTCTATAAAACCGAGGGCATTGGGTAAAAATCTCTTTTAGTCTCTTCTAGTTATAAAATTTTACAAAGTCAGTTTGTGGTAAACATGTCCTTCTGAGTGACAAATATGTAGTAGCTCAGTTACTGGCACAATTGTTTAGTATCAGAATATCTTAATCAATTAATTTTATATTTACTAAGTGTCTACAATGTTGAAGTACTTATTATAGGTAATGGGAATATGAGGGCTGTGGTCATTGGTGCTAGTAATCAAATCATTCTGCCTCTCTGCACCTCATGGGTGCTTGAAAGGACTGGCACTATTTCTGGTCAATGGGTTGTCAGTGAAACTCATAAAAGTAATTTCTGGGCCATAGCAACTGAATGCCAGTTTACAATCTGCAAGTGCTCTTTTTCCTCTCCCAGGAAGATTATCAATGTTCCAGATAGTAGCTATTCCACCAGCCTGAGTCCTAGTGAACCATCAGCTGAGATGCTATGGATATACACAATGAGTGAGAAGTAAACTTTAATTGTTTTAAGCTAGGGAGATTTGAGGCTTGTGTGTCACTGAAGCCAAACTTAGCCTATCCTAACTGATGGAATGGGGAGCAAGACAAATAAAGCCCCTGTTCTCAAGGTGCTTACAGTCTAGTGGGAGATAATAAATAAATAAGTAGAAACAAATGAACAAGGTGATTTCAGATACAGAATGGCTGGGTTGATGGGGAGGAATACTGATTTAGGATAAGTGGTCATTGAAGGTCTCAGAGTAGATACTTGAACTGAGGCAAACTGACAAAGGATCAGACACCTGAAGATCTTTGGAAAGAGCATTCCAGACTCTGGAACAGCAAGTACAAAGGCCCTCAGGTGGGACAAGCTTAGTATGTTTGAAGAATAGAAAAAGGCCAGTGTGACTGGAGCCCAGAGATTGTGTAAGAATCGTAGAGGATACGGTTGGAAAGATAAGCAATGGACTTTCTCATCCCTGGTAGCACAGTAGATTTACCTGAAATACTTTAACAAAATACCAATACTAGGCCCTGGCCCTAGAGATTCTGGAGTGGTAACAGGTCTCAGTATTTTTTTTGTTTTTTTTTTAACATTCTCTGTATGATTCTAATGTGTAACTTGGGTAAAGAATCCTTGATGTAGTCTTGCAGGTTATGGGTAAGATGGTTAGAATTTTACTCTAAATTATTGGAAAAGTTTTAGAGGCGACATAAACTTTTGTCTTATAAAATCACACTGTCTGCAATGTGGAGATATATTATAGAATGAATAAGAACGATTATTGAGGAAGCTATATCAGAAATTCCAAAGAGAGATAATAGTAGTTTGGATCAGGTATTAACAGTGGAGATGGAGAAAAATTATTAGATTCAGGATATACTTTGAAACTAATGCTAAATTTACTTACTAATGGATTGGATATATTTAAAGTGAACAAAGGGAGAAATAAATGATGACACCCAGATTTTTGAGTACAGCAACTGAGCTGAAAGTGGAACATTCATTAGCTTAAATGGGTAAGACTGGAACAGGAAATGGTTTGGTAAGTGGAGAGAAACAAAGAGTTCTTTTTAGGACTCGTTATATTAAAGTTGCAACTATTAAGCATTCAGTAGAGATATAAAGTAGACAGATATAATAGTTTGGAGATCATAGGAGAGATAAGGAATGAAGATATAAAGTTGGTGGTTATCAGCAAATAGCATTTAAAGCCAGAAGACTAGTGTAGTTACAGAAGAGAGCCAAGAACTGAGTCACTGGGCACTCCAACATTTAGAGGCTAAACAGACAAGGACAAACCAGAAAAGACTTAGAAAAAAACAGTAAAGTAAAGAAAATATCAGTAGCATGTACTGTGATAATATGCCTGAGAAGAGTGTTTCAAGGAAATAGTAATTAACTTGTTGACTGCTACCATAAGGTGGAGTAAAAGGACAATGCTAGTAGCATACAAATCTAGTTCTCCTTTGTATTGCTCCTGATTCAATCAATTCAATTCAATTCAGTTTGGTATACATTTGAGCAAATGGTGTGGGTATAGTGTAGTGCTCTTCAAATATTTGGCTCAAGTACTTCATAAATAAATTTTGAAAAATAAGCACCCATGGCAAATTTCTATGTTGACATCTAAATATTTTCATAAGCTTAAATAATAGTTGCAAACGATATAATTTTCAAAACACTGTAAAAACTTATATTTAAGATAAAATTATTACCCCTCTTTTTAAATGTACCCAGTGGAATATGAACACCATAGCCTATCTATAATTTAAAACATACATGAACAAGGTCTTCTCTACCAGTTGGATTTTTAAAAAAATATCCTCTTTGAACATGTTTATTTATTTATCTTTTTTTAACATCTTTACTGGAGTATAATTGCTTTACAATGATGTGTTAGTTTCTGCTGTATAATAAAGTGAATAAAATATACATATACATACATCCCCATATCTCCTCCCTCTTGCGTCTCCCCCTCCCAACCTCCCTATCCCACCCCTCTAGGGGGACACAAAGCACTGAGCTGATCTCCCTCTGCTATGCGGCTGCTTCCCACTAGCTATCTATTTCACATTTGGTAGTTTATATATGTCCATGCCACTCTCTCACATCGTACCAGCTTACCCTTCCCCCTCCCCATGTCCTCAAGTCCATTCTCTATGTGTGCGTCTTTATTCCTGTCCTGCTGCTAGGTTCTTAAGAACCATTTTTTTTTCTTTTTTTTTAGATTCTGTGTAAGCATATGGTATTTGTTTTTCTCTTTCTGACTTACTTCACTCTGTATGACAGTCTCTGGGTCCATCCACCTCACTACAAATAACTCAATTTTGTTTCTTTTTATGGCTGAGTAATATTCCATTGTATATATGTGCCACATCTTCTTTACCCATTCATCTGTCAATGGACACTTAGGTTGCTTCCATGTCCTGGCTATTGTAAACAGAGCTGCAATGAACATTGTGGTACATGACTCTTTGTAAATTATGGTTTTCTCAGGGTATATGCCCAGTAGCGGGATTGCTGGGTCGTATGGTAGTTCTATTTTTAGTTTTTTGAGAAAACTTCATACTGTTCTCTATAGTGGCTGTATCAATTTACATTCCCAACAACAGTACAAGAGGGTTCCCTTTTCTCCACATCCTCTCCAGCATTTATTGTTTGTAGATTTTTTGATGATGGCCATTCTGACTACTGTGAGGTGATACCTCATTGGAGTTCTGATTTGCATTTCTCTAGTGATTAGTGATCTTGAGCATACTTTCATGTGTTTGTTGGCAATCTGTGTATCTTCTCTGGAGAAATGTCTATTTAGGTTTTCTGCCCATTTTTGGATTGGGTTGTTTATTTTTTGATATTGAGCTGCATGAGCTGCTTGTATATTTTGGAGATTAATCCACTGTCAGTTGCTTCGTTTGCAAATATTTTCTCCCATTCTGAAGGTTGTCTTTTTCTCTTGTTTATGGTTTCCTATGTTGAGCAAAAGCTTTTAAGTTTCATTAGGTCCCATTTGTTTATTTTTGTTTTTATTTCCAATACTCTAGGTGGTGGATCAAAAAAGAATCTTGCTGTGATTTATGTCAAAGAGTGTTCTTCCTATGTTTTCCTTTAAGAGTTTTATAGTGTCCGGTCTTACATTTAGGTCTCTAATCCATTTTGAGTTTATTTTTGTGTATGGTGTTAGAGAGTGTTCTAATTTTGTTCTTTTACATGTACCTGTCCAGTTTTCCCAGCACCACTTATTAAACAGACTGTCTTTTCTCCACTGTATATTCTTGCCTCCTTTGTCATAGATTAGTTGACCATAGGTGCGTGGGTTTATCTCTGGGCTTTCTGTCCTGTTCCATTGATTTATATTTCTGTTCTTGTGCCGTTACCATACTGTCTTGATTATGGTACCTTTGTAGTACAGTCTGAAGTCTGGGAGCCTTATTTCTCCAGCTCCGTTTTCCTTTCTCAAGATTGCTTTGGCTATTTGGGGTCTTTTGTGTTTCCATACAAATTGTGAAATTATTTGTTCTAGTTCTGTGAAAAAGGCCATTGGTAGTTTGACAGGGATTGCACTGAATCTGTAGATTGCTTTCAGTAGTATAGTCATTTTCACAATGTTGATTCTTCCAATCCAAGAACATGGTATATCTCTCCATCTGTTTGTACCATCTTTAATTTCTTTCATCAGCGTCTTGTAGTTTTCTGCATACAGGTCTTTTGTCTCCTTAGGTAGGTTTATTCCTCGATATTTTATTCCTTTTGTTGCAATGGTAAATGGGAGTGTTTCCTTAATTTCTCTTTCAGATTTTTCATCTTTAATGTATAGGAATGCAAGAGATTTCTGTGCATTAATTTTGTATCCTGCTACTTTCCTAAATTCATTGATTGGCTCTAGTAGTTTTCTGGGAGCATCTTTAGGATTCTCTATTTATAGTATCATGTCATCTGCAAACAGTGACAGTTTTACTTCCCCTTTTCTGATTTGGATTCTTTTTATTTCCTTTTCTTCTCTAATTGCTGTGGCTAAAATTTCCAAAACTATGTTGGATAATAGGGTGAGAGTGGGCAACCTTGTCTTGTTGCTGACCATAGTGGAAATGGTTTCAGTTTTTCACCATTGAGAACGATGTTGGCTGTGGGTTTGTCATATATGGCCTTTATTATGTTGAGGTAAGTTCCCTGTATGTCTATGTTCTGGAGGGCTTTATCATAAATGGGTGCTGAATTTGTCAAAAGCTTTTTCTGCATCTATTGAGATGATCATATGGTTTTTCTCGTTCAGTTTGTTAACATGGTTTATGACACTGATTGATTTGCGTATATTGAAGAATCCTTGCATTCCCAGGATAAACCCCACTTGATCATGGTGTATGATCCTTTTAATGTGCTGTTGGATTCTGTTTGCTAGTATTTTGTTGAGGATTTTTGCATCTATGTTCATCAGTGATATTGGCCTGTAGTTTTCTTTTTTTGTGGCATCTTTGTCTGATTTTGGTATCAGGGTGATGGTGGCCTCATAGAATGAGTTTGGGAGTGCTCCTCCCTCTGCTATATTTTGGAAGAGTTTGAGAAGGATAGGTGTTAGCTCTTCTCTAAACGTTTGATAGAATTTGCCTGTGAAGCTCCCAGTCCTGGGCTTCTGTTTGTTGGAAAATTTTTAATCACAGTTTCAATTTCAGTTCTTGTGGTTAGTCTGTTCATATTTTCTATTTCTTCCTGGTTCAGTCTCAGAAGGTTGTGCTTCTGTAAGAATTTGTCCATTTCTTCCAGGTTGTCCGTATTATTGGCATGTAGTTCCTTGTAGTAATCTCTCGTGAACCTTTGTATTTCTGCAGTGTCAGTTGTTACTTCTCCTTTTTCATTTCTAACACTACTGATTTGAGTCTTTTCCCTTTTTTCTTTCTTTTGCGGTACGCGGGCCTCTCACTGTTGTGGCCTCTCCTGTTGTGGAGCACAGGCTCTGGATGTGCAGGCTCAGTGGCCATCTTCACAGCTCTGTGGCATGTGGGATCTTCCTGGACCGGGGCACAAACCCACGTCCCCTGCATTGACAGGCGGACTCTCAACCACTGCACCAGCAGGGAGGCCCCCCGTCCCTATTCTTTTGTCTCTGTTTTTCCTTTTTTCTTTTGCCCTACACAGGTGCATATGGAGTTTCCTACCTTTGGGAAGTCTGAAGTCTTCTGCCAGCATTCAGTTGGTGTTCTGTAGGAGTTTTTCCACATGTGGATGTAGTTTTGATGTATTTGCGGGGAGGAAGGTGATCTCCACATCTTACTCCTCCTCCATCTTGAAGGCCCCCCATCTTTGAATATATGTTTAAATTCCACCTATTCCATTGAATCTTATGTTAATGTAATATGATTTTATGTGTGAAAGACTGCTGATCACCTGATCCTACACATATGCAATAACACTATAAAAATCCTTAAGTAAAATTACCTTGGTGACTTTAAGTTTTAAGACTATTTTTCTGAAGTGATTTCAGCAAAATGTCCAAGCTCTCCCATGTTCCCCCCTGACCCCCGAAACATCAAAAACAAACAGAAACTATCAGAACCAATTTTATCAGAACTCTAGAAAATGGCTATAGTTTACAATAACCACGTGAATGCTGAATCAAGAAAGGGGTAGCTTCAAAGCACTAGGAAAGCTTTATGGTGTCTTTATTTGCCCTTGCCCATTCCCTAGCATGGCTGCAGTCTTGTAGAGGAAAGGCTGCATTCCCATTGTGGAACACTGGCTCTGGTTTTAAAGGGCACAAAGCAGACTTTATTTGCAAATGGTTATGTATGTCTCTTCTAACTTGTTTGGGGTCTGACTGAAGGACTAACTCATGATGCTTGTTTCTGTTTCATGTAACATGAAGCTTGGGCTAGAACAGTGGTGTGCATCAATCAAAGCTGCTGCAAGGTGAACTAACAACTGCAGATTCCTTAGGCAAAAGAATATGGCTGAAACATAAAATAAACCACCTAATGCCTGGGAGCAAAAGCTGGGGAGAGTTTCTTTGGAAAATTAGGACATTCAGACAACTATGTATATGTATATTTAGAAAGCCATGTGCATACCTAGGGCAAAGTGCATGTTCAGAAAAAGCCAGAGAAGACCCTAAGCTTTCACCTTGGGCTAATCCTTAGGCTCATGCAGGTGTGGCTAAGTGCTGAAGGCCCTGCCACAGAGACAATCTGCAAAGACTAGGAGAGAGTTTTACTGATTTTTTTGTGTTTTTTATTTGTTTGTTTGTTTTTTCTCTTGGCATTCAAGGAATTCTGTCAAAGAACTAGCTGAACACTAGTCAAAGAACAGAGACATCAGTGACCACAGATGACAAGGAATAGTGTCTTTGCAAAATTAGTTTGGAAAGTCACTAAGCCAATGAAGTACTAGAGCTTTCAACAACAACAATCCCCTCCCCCCAAGGAAAGAAAAAAAGAAAGAAAGTGCTGGGGAAAAGGAAAAATCTGATTTCCAGAGTTATCACCTTATAATATTCAAATGTCTAGTTTTCAACAAAAATGCCAGGTATACAAACACAAAGGAATAGTCCACTGAAAGAAACAAAATCAAGTGATAGAAACCATCTATGGAGAAGTCCAGAAATTGGATTTAGCTAGACAAAGACTTTAAAACAACTATATTAAATATGATCTAAAAGTTAAAGGAAACCATGGACAAAGAACTAAAGGCAATCAGGAAAACTATGCATGAACAAAATGAGTATATCAGTAAAAAGACAGAAATTTTAAGAAGAAACCAAACAAAAATTCTGGAAATTACAACTGAAATGAAAAATTCACTAGAGGGTCACAACAGTATATCCAAGTAGGCAGAAGAAAGAAGTAGTGAACTTGAAGACAGGACAATTTAAGTTATCAAATCAGAGGAGAGAAAGAATAAAGAAAAGTAAACCAAGCCTAAGTGACCTGTGGGACACCATCAAACTCTCCAGCATATACATAATGGGAACCCTAGAAGGAGAAAAGAGAGAAAAGGCTAGAAAAAGTATTGGCAAAATAAAAGTATTGGCAAAATAATGGCTTAAAGCTCCATGTATTAATGAAATACATGAAACCACACATTTAAGAAGTTCAATGAAGTCCAACTAGAATAGACTCAAAGAGATTCTCACAGATACATTATAATCAAATTATCAAAAAATAAAAACCAAAATGTATATATATATATATATATATATACACTAAGGCACAATATTCAGCCATAAAAAGAATGAAGCTCTGACACATGCTACAACATGGAGGAACTTTGAAATACCTTATGCTAAATGAAAAAAGTCAGACCGCAAAGGACAAATATTGTATAATTCTACTTATAAGAAATATCTGGACTAGGTAAATTTATACAGACAGAAAGTAAATTAGAGGTTACCAGGGGCTAGAGGAGGGAGAATGTAGAGTTACTGCTTAAAGGTTACAGAATTTTTGTTTAGGGTGATGAAAATTTTTGGAAATATATAAGGATGATGGTGGCACAATACTGTGAATTAATTAATGCCATTGAATCATTAAAAATGATTAAAATGGCAAATTTATGTTACATTTGTTTCATTACAATAAATTTTTAAAAGATTACTCCTCTGGATTGAGTTATCACTGCAGTTATTATTGGTATACAATTAATCACTATATACACGAATCTACATTATTACACATTTTAAATATAATCATTAAATATAAAATGTATATGCTGTTGGAAGTATATCTCTTAAAGAAATGTAGGGAAGTTTATTTTTCTAAAAAAATCATGCATCTATGGATGAATCTTATTTATTGCTAGAATGAGATAAAGTTCAGAATCCATTTTATTTCTATTTTACCTTTTATCTTAAGGTATGTGCTGAAAAAATTTATTGGCATAAATTTAAAAGATTAGGAAGGAAGAAGTTTTATAAGAGCATTTATAAGAGCAATGTTACACAACTCCTTGATTGATGTTGCTGTTGAAAAAGTGAATGAAAGTCATCTGGCTGCTCCAACCTTTCGCAAACTAAAGACAATGTTTTGAATTGTCTTTAGGATATTTTCCCCCAAGAACAATGTGTCAAAGTAAGACCAGGCATGGTTGAGAATTGCATCTTCCATTTGTAAAGGCAGAGACAGGTGATTGTGAAAGGGGAGGTGTGAAAAGAGAATCAATATAATACCTTAAACTTAGTCCCTTGGAAAGTCTTTGTCTACCTCCACAATCACAAGTACGTTTTATGCTTCTGATTTATCATAAAGAATATTAGGCCAAGATCAGGGGATTTGCCATCCATGTTAACCTTTATTACTGGGAAGCAGAGATGATAAAGATGTGTTTCAATAAAATTACCTGCTTAATATCATCCTAATTGATGTAATAAGCTAAATTTCATTGATGTTCTAATATAAGGTTTCAAGAGAAAGAACATTTAGAAAAGAAAGTAAAGAACAGAAAAACTGTAGTTAGAGGTTATCCGGGAAACCTTTTGTTTAATTTTAGTTTCCATTTTGTTTAATTTTAGTTTCCATTTTGTTTACTTTTAGTTTCCATTATACCTTCTCTGTAATTTACTCTTTCCTGCACTTTTTTTGCTTTGTTTTGTTTAGTGAATTGGTCCTTACAAGTCAATTACAAGTAAGATATTCATTGAGCTATTTCTTCCTGAATTAAATGCTTCTCAATAATAAAAAGTACATCAAATAAGGAATGCCCAGGTCAGTGTGGAAAACACAGGCAGTTGTTTTTTTTTTCAATTTTACAAAATCTCTGATTTAAGTTCTTTCAAAACCTCACAGAGGAAATGCCACTCTGCTAATAGTAGGAAAAGAACAGAGAAATGCCTCTTATGCTAGCATGCTTCCTTTGATCATGAGGAAACCGTAAGCTCATAAAACACTTTTGGCTGGTCAATGAGAATGCTTTGTAAAAAAAAGAAAAAAGTTAAATGAATACACTCATATAAATTCTTACATAGATTTTGGCCAATATTAGGGCCATTTAGGCTTTGTCTATATCAGACAAAGACCTGAAGAAAGATCCATATGATTTGAATTGGAAGGCTCATGATTATGACTGTTTCCACTACAGTCCTTTACAATTCAAGCTCCCTAGCAGAGAGAAAGATCTTGTAAAAATGTAGATTAGGTCCTTTGATTTATCTTATTTTGAACAATATTCTAATGGCTTTTCCTTGTACTAGAATAGATTAGGAACGACCTAGAAGGCTCCTGCCTATCACTTGACCTCATCTCAGAGCTTCCCATCTGGATCTTTGTACTCCAGTTGCTGTCCTTTCTATGTGTTTTCCCTAAACATGCTGACTTTATTCCCATCTGTTCAGGGCCTCTGCACACACATTCTTTCTGCCTGGAATGTTTTTTCTCCAGAACTTTGCCTGGCTGGTGCCTTTTCATCCTTCAGGTCCTGGTTTGAAAGTAGCTTTTTCAGAGACGCCTTTCCCAAACTGCACCTTTCTATATTCCCTTAATACTCTCTACCCTATTGCCTGTTAGAAAGGAGTTGTTTTCATAGCAGTCATCATTATTAGAAATTTTTTGTTTAAGCATTTGATTACTTATTCATTATTTGTCTCCTTCCCCTATGTTGTAACTTCATAAAAGGAAACCAATATTGTTTACTATTGTATTCTGGGCTTCTAGAACAGTAATAAATGTGTAATTGTTCACTATTGTATTCTGGTCTTCTAGAACAGTAATAAATGTGTAATAAACATTTGTTAATGGTGGACTAATTAAATTAATTTTCTGGTTTACCTTTCAACTAGATTATTTCCTGCCAAATTCACCTAAAATAATTTTTTCTTTGCACTGTGCAGTTTGTTTTAAGCCTTAAAGAAACTGATTGATACGCACACAGCAAAATTCACTTGAATGATGTATTTGGCTCATTGGTATGCCACTACAGAAAATATCAGCTGGCTAATAGTTGGCAGCAAAAAACTGGGATCTGGAAGTTCACCACCATTTTTGCAACTAAAATGAGAAACCAATGTGTATTGCAAAATTGGGTTTTTACAGTCTGGATTTCCATTCTTTCTATCTGGATCTGCCAGATGATCTGAAAATCTTAGTAAATCACCGAGTTACGTTTTTCTTTTTTTTGTAACCTCCTGTTTGCATCACGCCCCACACCCACTGTCCTAGAATTTCCACTGTGGAAGGGGCAAAACTAGAAGCAATGCACTAATATGTGAATGGACGGGAAGCATCACCTCCTTCCTTGTCTATGCTTACTCAGAAGTATGTACACCAAAGTATGGGATTGCAGCTCTGGGCTAGGTTTGCTTATGCAGTCCTCATTTGGTTGTGATCAATTTATAGAGTTTTTCCACTGACAAGGTCAATCTCTCAAAAAGCAAGCCATGGTGCACTCATGTTTATCATATATGCCTGTAAGAAACATTTTCCAATCATTGGCTGTGATGGTTAATTTTATGTGTCAACTTGACCAGACTCAGGGATGCTCAGATAGCTGCTAAAACATAATTTCTGAGTGTGCCTGTGAGGGTGTCTCCAGAGGAAATTAGCATTCAAGTCAGTAGGCTGAGTAAAGAAGATTGTCCTTACCAATGCAGGTGGGCATCATCCAATCTGTTGAGGATTAGAACAAAAAAGCAGAATAGAACTAAAAGGTCGAGGAAGGATGAATTCTTTCTCTCTACTTGGGCTGAGACATCTATCTTCTCCTACCCTCGGATATTGGTGCTCCTGGTTCCTAGGCTTTCTGACTCAGATCAGGACTTACGTTATTGGCTCCCTAATTCTCAGGCCATTGTATGGACTGAATTACACCACTGGCATACCTTGTTCTCCAGCTTCCAGATGGCAGATTGTAGAACTTCTTGGCCTCCATAACTATGTGATACAATTCCTATAATAAATCTCCTCATATATAGCTACACAACTATTTCTCTCTCTTTCTCTCTCTACATATAGATAGATAGATAGATAGACAGATAGACAGATAGATCTATCTATCTGCATCTTATCGGCTGTGTTTCCCTGGAAAATCCTGATTAATGCAGTGGTTATAACCAGGCTGTAGCTAAATTTTGTTCTCTATCAAGAATTATGAAACCCATTTAAGGCAACTATTGAACAAAACCAATTTAACAGCTGTCCATTCTAAAATCATTATTGTTTAAAACTGCAAAGTCACTACACCACAATTCAGCCAATTTGTAAGTATCACTATTTTTGAGTCATTGGCTGTCCAGTTTATTAAAATAATTAAATGTCAGTATTTACTGCATATTTCTTCTTCCTCATTCCATTACTTTCAATTTTAAGTTTCAAATAAGTGTTTACTTTTGAAGATGATGAGCATAATAGCAAACAATATTAGCGATCCCAGGATGTCCTTATTATTTGCCATTATTTTCTTTCAAAACTAATTAAATGGAAGTAGTATTTTAATCTTTTATTCACAGATAGCATTGTTGATACTGGGGGCATAATAAACGAAATATTTGAATTTTTCATTCAAATTCTAGGTCCAGGCCTTGGAAAATAAAGTTATGATAATATTAAAATAACTTTTATTTCCTTTTCCTTAAATAAGCGTTAATGCCCCCAACTTAAGGAATCTCCTCTTATACCATTTTGAAGGACAAAAAGATGAATCAATAGATTTTAATAAACAAATAGCAGTGTAAAACTCAATAATAAACTCACCTTAAAAACTACAGTATATATGAAAACTTTGAATAATATTCATATTTCAGGGAATGCAAATATGTGAAAGAAAGATTTAAGAGATCAAGCCAGGTAAAATTTTATAGATGTAAGTAAGAATTTGGTATATTTACAGAAATTTTATTTTGGAAAGAAAAGACAGCTGAAGAAAAACAATTACCTGTTGATAAGATATTTAAACCTATTATTATTATTTTAAACCTATTTTCATTTCAGGTCTTTATTTTCCCTATTGCTGGATGCCTTAGCGATATTTTGCTTTCTGAAATCAGTACTGAAGGTTTAAAAGCCATGAGATATTTTCTTCTCATAGTCCAATAACAAACTTTTTTTCTCCTTTAATCCAAAGTAACTGACTCCAAGTCCTTGACCAACAAGATCTTTAAATGCTTCAACAAATCAGTATCTTCTATTCTCCCAACCAAAGGTTTTACAAGGACTGAGGACAAGCAGCAAGAATAACTGGATTGGGCTTCCCTGGTGGCGCAGTGGTTGGGGGTCCGCCTGCCGATGCAGGGGACACGGGTTCGTGCCCCGGTCCAGGAGGATCCCGCGTGCCAAGGAGCGGCTGGGCCCGTGGGCCGTGGCTGCTGGGCCTGCATGTCCAGAGCCTGTGCTCCACAGTGGTGGGGGCCGCAGCAGTGAGAGGCCCGCGTACCGCAAAAAAAAAAAAAAAAAAAAAAAGAATAACTGGCTTGCACTATTATTTTGTGTATATTGTGTGTGTGTACATAAAAGTGGTACAGTTTTTAAGCAGAAAAAAACGTTTTAAAAAATATGGCTAACAGAGACCCCAGGGCCTGACTCTGCCTACCAGCGGGCTGGCACCAGCATCAGGACACTTTGGGTCTCTCAGTCAGCTGCCCTGGGATCTGGCTGCAAAAATCAGCCAGCTGACACCAGCTCAGAAACATCCCAGACCCCAGAGACAGGCATGTCAGTAACTAGCCACATCCATGAGCAGTCTAACACCAGCCTTGGGACTCCTAGTCATGACCCCAGCTGTCAGCAAGCCAACGCTAGCTCTGGGACTTCCAACCCCACAGCCATCCATCCTGGGATTGTCTCTGCCCACCAGTGGGCCAGCACTGGCCCTGGGATCCTCCCTGGGTCAATGAAGCCAACAGTGTGACCTGGGCCTGCCCAGCAACAGGGCAACAAAAGGACCAGAACCCCTGGGCCATGCAGCCAACTGTGTCAGGACACTCCACACCTTCCGACAGCCAGCAGTCTCTGCACTAGGCAGGGCCTGGCAACCAACCAGAGGAGGGGTCAGCCAAGCCTACCAGCACACCCACAGTAGTTAGCCAACCACAACAGAAGGGCTCATAGAGCCCACACAGAGAGCACCACTGGAGCATATAGCTCTGGTGACCAGAGAGGAGTGCACTTTGCGGCCCCATAGAACATCTTTTGTAATAGGCCATTTCTCCAAGATCAGTAGACGTAAACAATCTACCAAATACATAACAATAAAACAGAGAGTAGGTAAAATGAAGCAACACAGGAATATGTTCCAAATAAAGGAACAAGATAAAACCTCAGAACAAAGTGAAGTGGAGGTAAGCAATCTACCCAGTAAAGAGTTTAAGATAATGATCATAAAGATGCTCAAAGAACTCAGGAGAAGAATGGATGAACACACTGAAAAGTTAGAGGTTTCTAACAAAGAGTTAGAAAATATAAAGAAGAACCAAATAGAGATGAAGGAAATAATAATTAAAATGAAAAATACACTAGAAGGAATCGACAATAGATTAGATGATACAGAGAAATAGATCAGTGAATTGGAAGACAGGGTATTGGAAATCACTCAAGATGAACAGAAAAAAGAAAAATGAGTTGAAAACATGAGGACAGCTTAACAGACCTCTGAGAGAACATCAAGAATACTAACATTCATGTTATAGGGGTCCCAGAAGGAGAAGAGAGAAAGAAAAGGGCAGAGAACATATTTGATGACATAATAGCTGAAAATTTCCCTAATCTGGGAAGGAAAACAGATATCCAGGTCCAGGAAGTACAGAGAGTCCCAAACAAGACAAACCTAAAGATGACCACACCAAAACACATTGTAATTAAAATGGCAAAAATTAAAGAGAGAATATTAAAAGCAGCAAGGGAAACACAACATATAGGAGAACACCCTTAAGGTTATCAGTTGACTTTTCAGCAGAAACTCTGCAGGCCAGAATGAAGTGGAAGAATATATTCAAAGTGATGAAAGGAAACACCCAAACAACCAATAATACTCTACCTGGCAAGCCTATTATTCAGATTTGAAGAAGGAGAGACAAAGAGTTTCACAGGTAAGCAAAAGGTAAAAGAGTGCAGCACCACAAAACCAGGTTTACAAGAAATTTAAAGGGACTTCTCTAAGTGGAAAAGAAAAGTCCACAACTAGAAATTTGAAAATTACAAAAGGAAAAAAAAAATCTCAGCAGTAAAGGCAAATATACAGTAAAGGTAGTAGATTAACCATTTATAAGGCTAGTAGAAAGATTAAAAGACCTTAAAGGTTAAAATCATCTATATCCACAATAAGTAGTTAAGGGATACACAAAACAAAAATATGTAAAATATAATCTCAAAAATATTAAACACCTTATTAGGGTGGGGGGAGTAATGTGAAGACTTGTTAAAATGCTTTTGAACTTAAGAGATCAGCAACTTAAAATAATCATCTCTCTCTATATATATGTATATATCTTATCTGTCTCTCTCTCTCTCTCATGGTAACCACAAATGAAAAATCTATAATAGACACACACACAAAAGAGAAAGGAATCATAACATAACACTAAAGGTAGTCAAATCACAAGGGAAGAGAATAAAAGAAGAAAGGAACAAAAAAAACCTGCAAAACAACTCCAAAATAATGAACAAAAGGGCAATAAGTACATACCTTTCAATAACTACTTTAAAAGTAAGTGGGCTAAAGGTTCCAATCAAAAGACATAGAGTGACTGAATGGATTAAAAAACAAGACCCATATATACGCTGCCTACAACAGACACACTTCAGATTTAAAGACACACAGGCTCACAGTGAGGAGATGGAAAAAGGTATTCCACGCAAATGGAATCAAAAGAAAGTTGCAGTAAAATACGAATATCAGACAAAATATACTTTAAAAAAAAGAATGTAACAAGAGAAAAAGAAGGACATTACATAATAATCAAAGGATTAATCCAAGAAGAAGATATAACAATTATAAATGTATACACACCCAACACAGGAGCACCTAAATATATGATACAAATAGTAACAAACACAAAAGGAAAAATTGACAGCAACAGAATAATAGAAGGGTAACACCCCACTTACACCAATGAACAGATCATCCAGTCAGAAAGTCAATAAGGAAACACTGGCCTTAAACAACATATTAGACCAGATGGGCTTAATAGATATATATAGAAAATTCCACCCAAAAGCAGCAGAATACCTGAACCAAGACAGCGGAGTAGAAGGATGTGCTCTCACTCTCTCGTGAGAACACAAGAATCACAACTAGCTGCTGGATAATCATCGACAGGAAGACACTGGAACATACCACAAAAGATATCCCACATCCAAAGACAAAGGAGAAGCCAAAATGAGACAGTAGGAGGGGTGCAATCACAGTAAAAACAAATCCCATAACTGCTGGGTGGGTGACTCACAGACTGGAGAACACTTATACCACAAAAGTCCACCCACTGGAGTGAAGGTTCTGAGCCTCAAGTCAGGCTTCTGAACATGGGGGTCTGGCAACAGGAGGAGGAATTCCTAGAGAATCAGACTTTAAAGGCTACCGGGATTTGATTGCAGGATTTCAACAGGACTGGGGGAAACAGAGACTCCACTCTTAGAGGGAACACACAAAGTAGTATGCGCATCGGGACCCAGGGGAAGGAGCAGGGACCCCAGGGTAGAATGAACCAGACCTACCTGCTACTGTTGGAGGGTCTCCTGCAGAGGCAGGGGGTGGCTGTGGCTCACCGTGAGGACAAGGACACTGGCAGCAGAGGTTCTGGGAAGTGCTTCTTGGTGTGAGCCCTCCCAGAGTCCACCATTAGCCCCATTAAAGAGCCCAGGTAGGCTTCAGTGTTGGGTCGCCTCAGGCCAAACAACCAACAGGGAGAGAACCCAACCCCACCTGTCAGCAGTCAATTGGATTAAGGTTTTACTGAGATCTGAACACCAGAGCAACAGCCAGCTCTACCCACCAACAGTCCCTCCCATCAGGAAACTTGCACAAGCCTCTTAGATAGCCTCATCCAGCAGAGGGCAGACAGCAGAAGCAAGAAGAACACAATCCTGCAGCCTATGCAACAAAACTCACATTCACAGAAAGACAGACAAGATGAAAAGGCAGAGGGCTATGTACGAGATGAAGGAACAAGATAAAACCCCAGAAAAACAACTAAATGAAGTGGAGATAGGCAACATTCCAGATAAAGAATTCAGAATAATGATAGTGAAGATGATCCAGAAACTCGGAAAAAGAATGGAGGCAAAGATCAAGAAGATGCAAGAAATGTTTAACAAAGACCTAGAAGAATTAAACAACAAACAAACAGAGATGAACAATACAATAACTTAAATGAAAACTGCACTAGAAGGAATCAATAGCAGAATAACTGAGGCAGAAGAATGGATAAATGACCTGGAACACAGAATGGTGTAATTTACTGCTGTGGAACAGTATAAAGAAAAAAGAATGAAAAGAAATGAAGACAGCCTAAGAGACCTCTGGGACAACATTTAACACAACAACATTCGCATTATAGAGGTCCTAGAAGGAGAAGGCAGAGAGAAATGACCAGAGAAAATATTTGAAGAGATTACAGTCAAAAACTTCCCTAACATGGGAAAAGAAATAGCCACCAAGTCCAGAAAGCGCAGAGAGTCCCATACAGGATAAACCCAAGGAGAAATACACCAAGACACATACTAATCAAATTGGCAAAAATTAAAGACAATGAAAAATTATTGAAAGCAGCAAGGGAAAAACGACAAATAAACATACAAGGGAACCCTAATAAGGTTAACAGCTGATTTCTCAGCAGAAACTCTACAAGCCAGAAGGGAGTGGCATGATATACTTAAAGTGATGAAAGGGAAGAAACGACAACCAAGATTACTCTACCCAGCAAGGATCTCATTCAGATTTGATGGAGAAATCAAAAGCTTTACAGACAAGCAAAAGCTAAGAGAATTCAGCACCACCAAACCAGCTCTACAAAAAATGCTAAAGGAACTTCTCTAAGTGGGAAACACAAGAGAAGAAAAGGATCTACAAACACAAACCCCCCAAAATTAAGAAAATTGTAATAGGAAATCACGTATCGATAATTACCTTAAACGTGAATGGATTAAATGCTCCAACCAAAAGAAACAGGCTTGCTGAATGGATACAAAAACAAGACCCATATATATGCTGTGTACAAGAGACCCACTTCAGACCTAGGGACACATAGAGACTGAAAGTGAGGGGATGGAAAAAGATATTCCATGCAAATGGAAATCAAAATAAAGCTGGAGTAGCAATAGCTCATATCAGATAAAATAGACTTTAAAATAAAGAATGCTACAAGAGCCAAGGAAGGACACTACATAATGATCAAGGGATCAATCCAAGAAGAAGATATAACAATTATAAATATATATGCACCCAACATAGGAGCACCTCAATACATAAGGCAACTGCTAACAGCTATAAAAGAGGAAATCGACAGTAACACAATAATAGTGGAGGACTTTAACACCTCACTTACACAAATGGACAGATCATCCAAACAGAAAATTAATAAGAAAACACAAGATTTAAATGACACAATAGACCAGACAGATTTAATTGATATTTATAGGACATTCCATCCAAAAACAGCAGATTACACTTTCTTCTCAACTGCGCACAGAACATTCTCCAGGTTAGATCACACCCTGGGTCACAAATCAAGCCTCAGTAAACTTAAGAAAACTGAAATCATATCAAGCACCTTTTCTGAACACAACGCTATGAGATTAGAAATACACGGAAAAAACCGTAAAAATACAAACACATGGAGGATAACAATACATTAATAAATAACCAAGAGGTCACTGAAGAAATCAAAGAGGAAATCAAAAAATACCTAGAGACAAATGACAATGAAAACACGATGATCCAAAACCTATGGGATGCAACAAAAGCAGTTCTAAGAGAGAAGTTTATAGCTATATAAGCCTACCTCAAGAAACAAGAAAGATCTCAGATAAACAATCTAACCTTACACATAAAGGAATTAGAGAAAGAAGAACAAACAAAACCCAAAGTTAGCAGAAGGAAAGAAATCATAAAGATCAGAGCAGAAATAAATGAAACAGAAACAAAGAAACAATAGATCAATAAAAGTAAAAGCTGGTTCCTTGAGAAGATAAACAAAATTGATAACCCATTAGCCATACTCATCAAGAGAAAGAGGGAGAGGACTCAAATCAGTAAAATTAGAAATGAAAAAGGAGAAGTTACAACAGACAGCACAGAAATACAGAGCATCCTGAGATGACTACAACCAATTCTATGCCAATAAAATGGACAACCTGGAAGAAATGGACAAATTCTTAGAAAGGTATAACCTCCCAAGACTGAACCAGGAAGAAATAGAACATAAGAACAGACCTATCACAAGTAATGAAATTGAAACTGTGATTAAAAATCTTTCAAAAAACAAAAGTCCAGGACCAGATGGCTTCACAGGTAAATTCTATCAAACATTTAGAGAAGAGCTAACACCCATCCTTCTCAAACTCTTCCAAAAAATTGCAGAGGAAGGAATATTCCCAAACTCATTCTATGAGGCCAACATCACCCTGATACCAAAACCAGATAAAGATACTACAAAAAAAGAAAATTACAGACCAATATCACTGATGAATATAGATGCAAAAATCCTCAACAAAATACTAGCAAACAGAATCCAACTGCACATTAAAAGGATCATATACCATGATCAAGTGGGATTTATCCCAGGGATGCAAGGATTCTTCAATATACGCAAATCAATCAATGTGATACACTATATTAACAAATTGAAGAATAAAAACCATATGATCCTCTCCATAGATGCAGAAAAATCTTTTGACAAAATTCAACACCCATTTATGATAAAAACTCTCCAGAAAGTGGGCATAGAAGGAACCTACCTCAGCATAATAAAGGATATATATGACAAACCCACAGCAAACATCATTCTCAATGGTGAAAATCTGAAAGCATTTCCTCTAAGACCAGGAACAAGACAAGGATGTCCACTCTCACCACTATTATTCAATATAGTTTTGGAAGTCCTAGCCATGGCAAACAGAGAAGAAAAGAGAAATAAAAGGAATACAAATTGGAAAAGAAGTAAAACTGTCACTGTTTGCAAATGACATGATACTATACGTAGAGAATCCTAAAGATGCCACCAGAAAACTACTAGAGCTAATCTATGAATTTGGAAAATTTGCAGGATACAAAATTAATGCACAGAAATCTCTGGCATTCCTATATGCTAATGATGAAAAATCTGAAAGAGAAATTAAGGAAACACTCCCATTTATCATTGCAAAAAAAAGAATAAAATATGTAAGAATAAAACTACATAGGGAGACAGAAGACGTGTATGCGGAAAACTATAAGACACTGATGAAAGCAATTAAAGATGATACCAACAGATGGAGAGATGTACCATGTTCTTGGATTGGAAGAATGAATATTGTGAAAATGACTATACTACCCAAAGCAATCTATAGATTCAGTGCAATCCCTATCAAATTACCAAGGACATTTTTTACACAACTAGAACAAAAAAGCTTAAAATGTGTATGGAGACACAAAAGACTGAAATACCCAAAGTAGTCTTGAGAGAAAAAGAGAGAGCTGGAGAAATCAGACTCCCTGACTTCAGACTATACTACAAAGCTACAGTAATCAAGACAATATGGTACCGGCACCAAAGCAGAAACATAGATCAATGGAACAAGATAGAAAGCCCAGAGATAAACCCACACACCTATGGTCAACTAATCTATGACAAAGGAGGCAAGGATATACCATGGAGAAAAGACAGTCTCTTCAATAAGTGGTGCTGGGAAAACTGGACAGCTACATGTAAAAGAATGAAATTAGAACACTCCTTAACGCCATACACAAAGATAAACTCAAAATGGATTAGAGACCTAAATGTAAGACCGGACACTATAAAACTCTAAGAGGAAAACATAGGAAGAACACTCTTTGACATAAATCACAGCAAGATCTTTTTTGATCCACCTCCTAGAGTAAAGGAAATAAAATTAAAAAAATAAAATAATGGAACTTAAGGAAACTTCAAAGCTTTTGAACAGCAAAGGAAACCATAAACAAGACGAAAAGACAATCCTCAGAATTCAAGAAAATATTTGCTAATGAATCTATGGAAAAAGGATTAATCTCCAAAATATATAAACAGCTCATGCAGCTCAATATTAAAAAAAGAAACAACCCAATCAAAAAATGGGCAGAAGACCTAAATAGACATTTCTCTAAAGAAGACATACAGATGTCCAAGAGGCACATGAAAACCTGCTCAACATCACTAGTTATTAGTGAAATGCAAATCAAAACTACAATTAGGTATCACCTCACAACAGTTAGAATGGGCATCATCAGAAAATCTACAAACAACAAATGCTGAAGAGGGTGTGGAGAAAAGGGAACCCTCTTGCACTCCTGGTGGGAATGTAAATTGATACAGCCACTATGGAGAACAGTATGGAGGTTCCTTAAAAAGCTAAAAATGGAACTACCATATGACCCAGCAATCCCACTACTGGGCATATACCCAGACAAAACCATAATGCAAAAAGACACATGCATCCCAATGTTCATTGCAGCACTATTTACAATAGCCAGGTCATGGAAGCAACGTAAATGCCCATTTAGACAGATGAATGGATAAAGAAGATGTGGTACACATATACAATGGAATATTACTCAGCCGTAAAAAGGAACGAAATTGGGTCATTTGTTGAGACATGGATGGATCTAGAGACTGCCATACAGAGTGCAGTAAGTCAGAAAGAGAAAAACAAATATAGTATATTAATGCATATATATGGAACCTAGAAAAATGGTACAGATGAACCGGTTTGCAGGGCAGAAATTGAGACACAGTTGTAGAGAAGAAACGTATGGACACCAAGGGGGGAAAGCGGTGGTGTGGTGGGGGTGGGGGTGTGATGAATTGGGTGATTGGTATTGGCGTGTATACACTGATGTGTATAAAACTGATGACTAACAAAAAAAATAAATAAAATATAATTCAAAAATTCAAGAAAAAAATAAAAGAGATGTAGATTTTGCAGTGGGAATTAGTAGTAAAAATAGCAATTAAATCAAATTTGTTAATTATGTTAATAAATCTTCTATATCTTAAACAAAACAAAAGCAGCAGAATACACATTCTTTTCAAGTACACATGGAACATTCTCCAGGATAGATCACATGCTCAATCAAAAAACAGTCTCTGTGAATTTTAGAAGATTGAAATCAATTAAGCATTTTTTCTGCACAACATTGTGAGACTAGAAATCATCTACAAGAAAGACTGCAAAAAACACAAGTAAGTGAAACAATGCTACTAAACAATATGCTATTAAACAATTAATGGATCACTGAAGAAATCAAAGAGAAAATTTAAAAATTCCTGGAGACAAATGAAAATGAAAACAACCATCCAAAATCTACAGGATGCAGCAAAACAGTTCTAAGAGGGAAGATAATAGCAATAACAGCCTATCTCAGGAAAAGAAAAATCTCAAATAAATAACCTAACCTTTTACATAAAGGAATTAGGAAAAGAACAAAATACATCCAAAGTTAGTAGAAGGAAAGAAATAATGCAGATCAGAGCAGAAATAAATGAAATAGAGACTATAAATATAATAGAAAAGATCAATGCAACCAAAGGGTGATTCTTTGAAAAGACACAAAATTGATACACCTTTAGCCAGAGTCATCAAGAAAAAAAGAGAGAGGGCTGAAATTAATAAATTTGAAAATAAAAAATGAGAAGTTACAACTGACCCCACAGAAATACAAAGGATCATAAGAGATTAATATGAACTCTTATATATCAATAAAATAGACACCCTAGAAGAAATAAATAAATTCCTTGAAATGTACAATTTCCCAAGACTGGATCAGGAAGAAAGAGAAAATATGAACAGACCAATTACCAGTAATAAAATTGAATTGATAATAAAAAACGAAGTTCCAGGACGAGATGGTTTCATAGGTGAATTCTACCAAACATTTAAAGAAGAGTTAACCTATCCATCTCAAACTATTCCAAAAAATTGCAGAGGATGGAACACTTCTGAATTCATTTTACAAGTCCAGCATCACCCTAATACCAAAACCAAAGACACTACAAAAAAAATATATATATATAGGCCAATATCACTGATGAACATAGATGCAAAAATCCTAATAAAAAATTAGCAAGCCGACTTTGACAATACATTAAAAGAATCATACACCATAAGGTGAGATTTACCCCAGGGATGCAAGAATGGTTCAGTATCTTCAAATCAATCAATGTGATACACCACAGTAACAAATTGAAGAATAAAAATCATATAATCATCTCAATAGATGCAGAAAAAGCTTCTGACAAAATTCAACATCCATTTATGATAAAACTCTCAACAAAGTGGGTATAGAGGAACATACCTCAACATAATAAAGGCTACATATGACAAGCCCACAGCTAACATCAAACTCAATGATGAAAAGCTGAAAGCATTTACTCTAAAATCAGAAAGAAGACAAGGATTCTCTCTCAGCACTATTATTCAACATAGTATTGGAAGACCTAGCCACAGTATCAGACAAGAAAAAGAAATAAAAGGAATCCAAATTGGAAAAGAAGAAGTAAAGTGTCACATGATACTCTAATAGAAAATCCTAAAGATGGAACCAAAACACTACCAGAACTCATCAATGAATTTGGTAAAATTGCAAGATACAAAGGTAATACATGGAAATCTGCTGCATTTCTATACACTACCAGTGAACTATCAGCAAGAGAAATTAAGAAAACAATCCCATATACCATCGCACCAAGAAGAATAAAATACCTAGGGATAAACCTAAGTAAGGAGATCAAAGAACTGTACTCTAAAAGCATAAGACACTGATGAATGCAACTGAGGATGACATGAACAGATGGAAAGATATACCATGTTCATGGATTTGAAGACTTAATATTGTTAAAATGACCATACTACCCAAGGCAATCTACAGATTCAGTTCAATACCTATCAAAATACTAATGGCATCTTTCATAGAACTAGAAAAAATAATTCTAAAATGTATATGAATAGACAAAAGAGAAAGAACAAAACTGGAGGTATCACTCTCCCTGATTTCAAGCAATACTATAAAGCTACAATCATCAAAACAGTGTGGTTCTGCCACAAAAAAAGACACATAGATCAATGGAACAGAACAGAAAGCCCATAAATAAAATCAAACTTATATGGTCAGTTAATCTATGACAAAGGAGGCAAGAATATAAAATGGGGAAGAGACAGCTTCTTCAATAAATTGTGTTTAGAATACTGGACAGCTACATGCAAAAAACTCAAACTGGACTACTTTCTCACACCATATACAAAATAAACTCAAAGTGATTAAAGATGTAATCATAAAACCATAAAACTTCTTTAAGAAAAAAGAGGCAGTATGCTCCCTGACATTGGTTTTAGCAATATTTTTTTAGATATGTCTCCTCCAGCAAGGGAAACAAAAGCAAAAATAAACCAATGGGACTATAAAACTAAAAAGCTTTGGCACAGTGAAGAAATCTATCAACAAAATGAAAAGGCTGCCTACTGAATGGGATATGAGATTTGTAAATGATATATCTGATACTAAGGGGTTAATATACAAATATACAAAGAACTTACACAACTCAACATCAAAATATAAACCACCTGATTGAAAAATGGGCAGAGGACAAGAACTGACATTTTTCCAAAGAAGACATGCAGATGGCCAACAGGCACATGAAAAGATGCTCAACATCACTAATCGTCAGAGAAATTCAAATCAAAACCACAATGAGATATCACCTCACTCATGTCAGAATGGCTATTCTCTAAAAGGCAACAAATAAAAAGTGTTGGCCAAGATGTAAAGACAAAGGAACCCTCACGTACTGTTGGTTCAAACGTAAATTGGTGCAACCACTATGGAAAACAGTATGGAAGTTGCTCAAAAATTTGAAAATAGAACTCCATATTATCCAGCAATTTTCCTTCTGGGTATTTACCTAAAGAAAACTAAAACACTAATTTGGAAGGATATATGCACTCCTTTGTTCATTTTAGCATTATTTACAATAGCCAAGATATGGAAGCAACCTAAGTGCCCACTGATAGATGAATGGATAAAGAAGTGGTATGTACTTACAACGGAATACTCAACCATAAAAAATAAAATCTTGCCATTTACGACAACATGGATGAAACTAGAAAATATTATGCTAAATGAAATAAGTCAGATAGAGAAAGATAAATACTGTATGATTTCACTTATATGGGGAACCTAAAAAACCAAACATATGAACAAACATGACAAAACAGAAATGGAGTCATAGATACAGTGAATAAACAAGTGGTTGCCAGAGGGAAAGGGGGTTAAGGGGAGGAGAGAAATAGGTGAGGGAGATTAAGAAGGACTACAAACTTCTAGTTACAAAATAAAGGAGTCATAGGTATAAAATGTATTGTATGGGGAATATAGTAAATAACTGTGTAATATGTTTGTATGGTAACAGACAGTAACTAGACTTACTGTGGTGATCATTTTGAAATGCATAGAAATATTGTATTACTATGTTAAGTACCAGGAATTAACATAGTGTTGTAGGTAAATTACACTTCCAAAACTAACTAACTAATTAACTAACTAACTACTTCGTAGAAAAAGAGATCAAATTTTGATTACCTGAGGTGGGATGTGGGGGGAGGGGGAATTGAATGAAGGAACTTAAAAGGTACAAACCTTTAGTTACAAGATAAATAAGTACTAGGGATGTAATGTACTTACTGTGGTTATCATGTCAGGATTTATGTAAGTCAAATCACTTTGCTGTACACCTTAAACTTATATGGTGCTATATAAGCCATTTATATCTCAATAAAACTGGAAGAAATAAAAGAAAATTAAAAAATACGGCTAAAAGGAAAAGAAACAAAGTTTCTAGTAGTCCCAATCCAAAATAGTCCTCTCAGTAAGGGAAAATTGGTTGTATAAAAGCTCATAAGCATATACCATTAATCTGTTTTGTTTTCCCATTTCGATTATATGCTGCTTGAAGGAAGAAAACAATATTTGTAACTTCACAGTGCTTTCTATAATGGTATAACACAATGCAATTTATTAAATATTTTTCTGAAGCAATATAGCAAACTGTCCACCATATTTGGTGTTACTTTTTCATAATATAGATTCGTCATGGGGATATAGCTACCAGGCTTGGGACTGCATTTCCCATCCTCCTTTGCAACTAGAAGGGACCATGTGACTATTTCTCACATTAGAATGTGTGTTCAAATGATTATCACTGCAGGGTTGAAGTGGTAAAGAAAGGAGTGTGTTTGCTCCATGCGCTCTCGCTTTCTGAGGACTCTGAATTCAGACTACGAGGCCCTAAGGAATGTGGAGACATGTAACAAAAGGAGCATGAGCCTGCCCTGTCACCACCAGGATCACTCACAATGAACTGTGAGGGAGCAATAAACTTTCATAACTCAATACTGATATTGAAAATTATATATATTGTTTTTATATAGAATTATATATATATAAGATTATATATACATGTATGTATATATATATATCTCAATAAAGATATTGAAAATTTGGGGTTATTTGTTATAGTGGCTAATAATCATCCAACGAATATAACACTCATTTTTCATTCATATGACCTGGAATCCCCCCTAATCCCCAGCAAATTTGAATTGCTCTCAACATAAAGCCTAATTCATGACTCCCCTGCTAACTTTGACTTTTATCCTTATTTCAAATTTCAACCTCTGATAGCTTAAATTCTAAACTCTGGCACCTTAAGTATCTAAGGTTTTGACAGGCCATGTGTTAACAAATCTAGTGGAATATTAGTTATATTGGCATTTTTATAATTTTCTTTTGCATATCAAGACAGGACAATGCAAGACCACAATATTGTTGTCTTATTCTTGTGAAGTATTTCTGTAGATTGTTGCTCAGAGTGATTATAGACTTGATATTTTGGTTCATAACTACTCTGTGGCCTGTCATGACAGTCAGCAGCCTGCTCTTTGAGTTAGAAAAGTTATTGTCTTCTGTTTTTCCAGATTTTCTCTGTATTAGGAAAGCCATGGTATTTATAAACATGTCTGAATGAAAACCAAACCAAACCAAACAAATCAAAACAAATCATCCAAAACAGAAGGTTTTGTTTGGATGGTGAAAAAACTAAAAATCAAAGAGTAAATTACTTTAAATTGGTATCTTTCAACTATAATTTCACAACATTGTTGTTTGGAGCATTTTTATGTCATATTTTCAAACATATTTTCTTCTTTACAATGGTAAATAACGGTCATTTGGTCTTTTTCAAATCTGAGTTGTTTTGTGCAACAACACAACTGTTCATCACTGGACGTGTTACGAGAAAAGCCCAGAACAATTAAATCTACTTTATTTTAAACACTCTGTGCTTTTGCAACACTGCAAATAAAAACCATCTTCCAAACCTGCTCTGACAACTTCCATAATAGCTTGAAATTCTAAATTAAAAAATGTCAAACTATGCTATGTGCATAATTAAAATGATTTAAATATTTTCATCTTTTTATATGAAGGGGGTCTAAGCCATTTGCTACCCATCACATATCAATCAGAAACTATATCATTTATTCTGGTGACTGTCACTTTAATCGAGAGCATAAATGATACTGTGCAGTGTAAGAGAGGAGAAGGTAGAAACCTAGGTTTGAGTTTCAGTCCTGACACTCAGTAGAGTCATGACCTTGGGGACGTTATCTAAACTTTCTGAATCAATTTTTTTTTACCTGTAAAATGGTGGATTAGAAATAATGCATATAAATAATGTCTGGCACATAGAGTTGCTCAGTCATGACCACAATGAACTCTTTTATCTCTTCATTACATATGTAACTCTTGCCATGTGAGAGATGCTTAAATTCCATAAATTTAATGATTTTCAAAAATGTTTTAGAATCAGAAAGAGTGACAGTGTCAGGAAGAATTTTTTATCAGCCAGCTTTTACCACAGTAATGCTATGTAACAAATGATCTCAAAATACAGTGACTGACAACAATGGGAATTTATTGTCATGCTCTGAGGTCTGCAGGTCAACAGGTAGATCTGATTTAGGATGGGTTCATCTGTGCAGGTCTGGCTTAGGTGGCAAGCTCCAGGCTGTGCATTAGGTTCACACGGGCTCAATGTGCCTTACATCTGGCCCAATTGAAAAGAGCAGCATCTAACTGGGGTGAGCTTTTCTCATGCTGGATCACCAAGCACAAGAAGCCAGACAAAACATTCTGGCACATCTGCTAATATTTCAATCAGTGAAGTGGGAAAGTATATAGTCAGCCCTAGGTATCTGTGGATGTGGAATCCATGAATACACAGGCCAATTATGTTGTGCCATTTTATAAAAGGGACCTCAGCATCCTCGAATTTTGGTATCCCTGCACAGTCCTGGACCCAATCCCCTGTGAATATGGAGGGACAAGTGTTCTCACAATGGCTTGGAAGTTGAGCAAATGTTTGTGGAACACTCAAAGTATCAGCTATCTCAGAGTACAGAGTTTAGAAGAAAGAATAAAATAGTTTTAGGTCATCAGAACAGAAGAATCAAACAGAGGGTGTTGCTAGACTTTAGTGACAGTTTAGAAGAAATAGAATGAGATGAGAAAGAGAAGGAAGAGAGAAAAAACGTTAAAGGCAGTTCTGAGAACGGATATGCAATAACACTAAAGAGACAAATTTATCCTCAAAAGAAATGATTTTAAAAGCAGCAGTTAGTTTTGAAAAGTAGCATATTTAGCTTCATCACAGGCAGAGCACAGTTATTAAAATGGGCTTATGTGTGTTCAGTATTCTGACTTATTCAGGCACAAGTCAGTTACTCTTGTATCATCTCTGAAAAATATATATTATTCTTGCAATAAAATGTAAGGTGAACTGAAAACCAGGAGAATGATTTGTTTAAACGAAATAAACTGTTTCCGCACAATGTTAAAACCAGTTTGTCAATGTCTATTTCTATGAAACAAATATACTAATATCTAATAACTCAATTAAAACACATCTATCAGAATACTCATCTTTAATAAATTATTAGCTTTAGTTTCATTATTGTGTATGCTGTGTTTTTTTTAAAACAGTACTTTAAAAATATTTATTCATTCAGACTTTTCATAAGCTCAGATTGAGTCTCCTGAATAGACTGGATGAATCTAATTTTATAAGAAAAAATTACAATTAACTTTCATTTAAGTGTTCAATCAACAAATTATCTAGATGCTGAAGATATACAGATGAATTAAAAACAAGAATCCCTGCCCTGAAGAAGTTCAGAAAAAATTAATATATGATTTTATACAATATGTTAGGAGTTACAGTTGGAGAATACACAAAATATACGAAGTCATTTGCAGTACATACACAGGAAGTGAAAGTATCATCAATATGGTGGTATTTGAGCTGATTTGTAAGGATCAGTATAGGTTGCTTAGGTAAGGGTTGGTAAGGGACATTCAGATAGAAGGAACAATGCATGTGGAAGGGCACAGAGACTGACAGATGATAGCAATTGTGGGAGATGAGTCATCCAGCGTGGCTGGAGCTGTATCCATTTTGCAGGGAAGTGGTAGGAGACATGGTTGGAAGCATAGTTTGGAGTCAGGATGAACAAACACATTAGTCATGCTGTTTGCCCTTCCTACGGCCCTTCATAGACTCTCAGCTGCCCCAAGATGACCAATCATTTCTAGGCTCACAAAAACTTGAAAACTGTTTCTGTTAGGAGTTAGAATTGAGAACACATGTAGGGAATCTTAGGACAGCAATTTGCTTTCATAAGCATGAAGAATCAGCAGAAAAAGTCAGTCTTCAGAGGGAGAATGAAATAGATATAGTGAGAAGAAGGGACAAAAGTCAATGTGGGTGTAGGAAATGAAAAAGAAAAGGCAGCTGCTTTGGATCATAATGCTTCCCAGACCCTCATTCTGGGAACCTGTGAGTCCAGCGGTACTTTTGGCCTTGAACTTCTGGAGAGTGTTCTTTGGTTAAGTTAGCTCACCTTTAATTAGATTCAACCAAATCCTCTTCTTAAGTCAATTTCAAACTTTGACAGGCGGGTGGTAGGAAAAAAATTAAATATTATAATTATAATAATATTATAATAATAATAATGATAACACACACTGTGTGTTACTGGGTATCAAGTTACCATGTGAGCATACTTTAAAGGTATTAACTCATGAATCCTCCAAATAATTGATGTGTCAGGTATTATTTATTACTAAACTCAATTTTTGTGAATGATTAGACTAAACTGAAATATGATTACTACCAGTCTAACCTAAAGTTGATGTGCCAATCAACACCAAACCCATTAGAAAGACTAATGTATGGAAACAGGTAAGAGCCTCCAGTTAGGAGGCTGCTCTAACACAGGCAAGACGTGGGCTGGCATTGACTGAATGAGATGGACTGAGTGGACTGGGGTAGTGGTAGTGCGGATGGTGGGAAGATGACTGATTCAGGAGATACTTAGAAAATCAAATCAATAGGACTAGGATGTGGAAAGAGGGAGAGCAGTCAAGGAGTTTTCCCAGATTTCTGGCTAGAATAAGAGGTAGGTGGTGGTGCTACCTTGTTGTCCTGAAAGAGTGGACACTTTAGTTGAGGGTCGAAGTGTCTGGATGCAACACTGCCTTTCTCACTGTAATCTCTTCAGGTCTGAGTCTGAGCCCCTCGCTGTGTCCACTACCTGTCTCCCTCCTCAGTTCACTGCAGTCTTTCCTCTCTCCACTTTACATCCCAGAATTTGGGAAGCTTATAGATTATAGATAAATCTAGATCTCTCTATCTATCTATCTACCTATCATCCATCAACTATCTATCTATCATCTATCTATTATCTATCATCTATCTATTATCTATCATCTATCATCAATCTATCATCTATCACCTATTACCTATCATCTATTATCTATCATCTATCTATCTATCATCTATCTGTTCTCCCACTCCTTTTCCTTCATCATCATAATCATCAATCTTCTCCAAAATCTATTACTGTATCTTCCCCTTTCCCCAGATACCCTGACAGTTAAAACTCAAAAAATATGGAGTTACACTTCATCCCACCCACTCTTTTCTGTCATTCTGTTTTGACATCCCTCATTGAGGCAGTGAAGAGAATGTTCCTACCTGAAAGGTGGAAAGGCCAAGAGGAAGGAGAAACTCGTGGAAACAAGTAACATAAGGCATACACTTTGTGTATGGCAAAATACAATCTTGCCACAATAGTTTCTTTGCCAGGGGTGTTGTGGAGAAGAGCTAATTGATGCTAGCATAAGTAACAAGTAAAGGGTGGAGAAGTAAATTAAAAGAAAGATAAATATACCTATTCTTTTAAGCAGTTTCCATTAAAAATGAATAGACAATAGGCCACAGTTAGAGCATGAAACTCAGTGAGGTCAAAGCTTTAGCTTGAGTGAAACTAGCAAAGATTAGGACACTGACTGCCCCTACATGCATTTCTTCCTGAAGCCCCATTTCCTGCTCCTTTATCACCTCTGCTTTTTCCTGACTCAGCTTCCCAACTCATACTCAGCTCTTGCACCCTCCATCCTAGTATCTTTTGTCAACATTGCCTCACCCTGACTTGCCTGTCCCACTGACTTAATTTTTAGGCTATGTTTAACATTTGCTCTCTATTGTCTTTTTTTTTTTTTTTTGTAACTTATTCAGGTTTCTGGATTCTGTCCTGCTGTACCTTACTCTGTAGGTAAAATACAACAAAGCCTTCTAGAAAGTTATCCATTCATTTGTGGTGTCCATACCTTTTGATCCAAATTTATGGTGAATTGTGATTGTTTGGAATAGCTGTAAGTGCGGGCATTTTGGTTAACCTAAGCTTCTAGCTATTAGAGAGTTTTTCAATGGTCATCCCAGTCCTGCCTCCCTATAACCAAAAAATGACTCTTCCTTTGCCCCTAACATCCAACTAGGGTGACCAACCATCTTGGTTTGTGTAGGACTGTTCTAGTTTAAGCACTGAACCACTCACATCGTCAGAAACTCCTCAGTCCCAGGCCAACTGGGACAATATATTTGTCATCTCTCTTTTCCACGATCACAAAACCTAGTTAAGGGACTTATTTTTTTCCTTTTCTCTGGATTATTTCAATAGCCTCCTAACTGGTCTCCAGTCATTTCTTATTAAAATCTGAATTGTCTTTTAACACCAGATTAATTTTCCTACAGGGCTGTTTTGGTAATGTCATTGCCTTGTTCAAATACTTTCAATGTCTCCCTTTTGCCCATCAAATGAAACTTAAATGCCTTAGGCTGGTATTTGATGTCCTCCATAATCTTTCACCAGCCAACCTTTCTTGTTTTTCTGTTGATGACTCAGAAGTCACTTCAATATACTTTAGAACTTTGCAGTCATTACTATAAACAACTGTACTGTTTTTTTTTTTTTTTTTTGAAATACTGAAGTGACTCAGCACAGATTTCTAGTTGATAAAATCTGGATAAAGCAACTCTTCTGTATGTCTGTTCACATTTCTCTCTTTCCTAAATGCTTATGTTGAATTATAGAGTAGATCTTAAAAACAAATTTGTTTCTTTATAGGACAAGTTCAGTTTTGAACAGTTGTTACAGCACATACAATAGGAAAATAACCATAAAACAATCTGGAAGTTGACAATTTTTTAGTCAGCCATGATTTTTCTTCTAGTCATCCTTACTGATAAAAACTAAACCTGCTCTATAAATTATTATATTGTTATTTTCAAGGGGGTTCAATTAGTAATTACAACTTTTCTAAATTGTTTCATTGTTTCTTTTGTAGTTACAAAAAACTGACAGTCTTCAATTGTTTTATTTATTTAGCTTCATAGTCATTCTTTAATGCCTTAAGAAAATGTCCTCAGTGGGCCATAAAAACAATACCCTGTACATTTCCCTTCTCCATGGCTGATAAGATGGTCTTCTTCACATGGAAGAATAACTAAGAGTTTTCTTCATTTTTTTCTAAGCTTCTTTTTTTTTTTCCTGGGATTTTCAGGCTGTTTCTTTTCCTCATAGTTAGTTTTATTGATGGGTTTACTTTTGCCTGTTGAGGGGTTTTAGGGTATCTCTATTTATAATCCTTCAAGCTTGATCTAAACTCCTGAGGGGTTCTGCTTGTTCATCCACTGTTGCTCTCCTCCTTGTAAAGACTTTGGAGTAAATCCAATATTGCCCTTCAAAGCAGGCAAGTGGCTATTAACAGTGCTTGGTACTTGCTAATATGCATACTGTCATCCATCATCTCTTTGTCCTTTTGTTATTCAGATGCCAACAATCTCAGCACTGGTCTCTGCTGTGACTTTTCCTCTATTTTAGGTGCATTTCTCATTAAGAACAAAAATGTGTAAACATCTTGTGCTTTAATATGAATTGACTGTTTAAAAAAAATTCTTAGGTTGGCATTGTGTTTCAAATGAAAATGTCTTTGAGTTATACATGCTTTCATTTTTTAAAGACTGCTTTATTAGAGTAAAAGTTTCTATCAGTTACCTACCTCTTTCCTATTTTCTTCAGTAATAACAACCTATAAATCCCTAGAACTAAATGTCACATATTGACATGGAATAGGGGCTTTTGAGTGTGTGACAGCTTTAAAACACGGTCACGAATGCGACACTTCTGCCATCAGGAGATGGGGTCTAGGTTCCCTCCCCTTGAATCTAGGCAGGCTTGTGACTCTTGACCAAGGTAGAAAGATTAAAATGACACTATGTGACTGCAAAGGCTAGGTTATAAAAGACCATGCAGCTTCTGTCTTGTTTCCTGGAACACTTGGAGCCTTGAGCCATAATGCTAGATGTCTGATTATCCTGAAGAAGCCATGCTTTGAGGAAGCTCATGAGACATGGAAAGGCCACATTCAGGCATTCAAGTTGAGAATCCCCCAGCTAAGCCCAGTTTTTGAGTATTCCCTGACAAGGCACCAAATATGTGAGTGGATTGAATATACCGACTGCTCCCACACATGTACAGTCTTCCCCATTATCAGCATCACTCAACAGAATGGTGCATTTTTTCCCAAGGATGAACCCACAGTGACACATCATAATCACCCAAAGTCCATAGTTTACATTAGGATTCACGCATAGTATTATATTTATTTGGGGTCTATTTCTTGCCTCTCTAATCTGTTGTATTGATCTATTTGTCAAATCTTTTGCCAATACTACAGTGTCATAACTACTGTAGCTTTACAGTAAGTCTTTTTTTTTTAATTGAAGTATAGTAGATTTACAATGTTGTGTAAGTTTTTACAGTGAGTCTTGAAGATGAATATAGCATCAGTCCTCCCACTTTATTCTTCTCCTTCAATGTTGTGCTGACGATTCTGTGTCTTTTAACTCTCCAGATAAACTTTAGAGTCAGTTTGTTGATACCCAGAAAATAATTTGCTGGGATTTTGACTGGGATTGCATTGAATTTATAGATCCAGTTGGGAAGAGCTGACATCTTTATAACATTGAGTCTTCCTATCCACGAACAAGAAATATTCCTCTATTTATTTAGCTATTCTTTGATCATCAAAATTTTGTAGTTTTCCTCACATAGGTCTTGTATACATTTAGTTAGATTCATACCTAAGTAATTCTTTTTTTGGTGCTAATGTAACTGGAACTGTGTTTTTAATATCAAATTCCACTTATTCATTTATGGCATATAGGAAAGCAATTTACCTTTGTACATTAACCTTGTATCCTGAAAAGTTGCTATAATTGCTTATTGGTTCCAGGAGATTTTTGGTCAATTCTTTCAGGTTTTCTACATAGATGGTCATGTCATCTGTGAATCAAGACAGTTCTATTACTTCCTTCCCAATCTGTACAACTTTTATTTCTTTTTCTTGCATTATTTTATTAGCAAGGACTTCTGTATAATGTTGAAAAAAAGTGGTGAGAAGGGACATCCTTGTCTCATACCTGATCTTAGTGGGAAAGCTTTGAGTTTCTCACCATTAAGTTTGACATTAGCTGTAGACTTTTTGTAGATAGTCTTTATCAAATTAAGTTCCTCTCTATTCCTAGTTAACTGAGAGCTTTTATCATAAATGGGTGTTGGATTTTGTCAAATGGGGTGTTTTTTATACAACAATACTTCTGAGTGTCAGATGTGATTAGATTATTTAATTTCTAATTTTCAGTTTCCTTATCTGTAAAAAGAAGACGATAATGATGCCTTTGTGGTTGACTTTTTTAAAATATAATTTTACAAGAGAATGCATGTAATAGTGCCTGAGGCATAAGGGCTCAGTAAATACTAGCCATTATTACTATTACAGGCAAAAATAATAAACATTCTTTTGCTTTTTAGTGAGACTAACGGTTGCTTTAAAAAATTATGGTAAAGTACATATAATATAAAATTTATCTTCCTAATCTTTTTTTCCATACACAGTTCAGTAGTATTACCAGTCTCCAGAATTCTTTTCATCTTACAAAACTGAAACTCTACACACATTAAACAATTCCCATTCTCCCTTTCCTCTAGCCCTTGGAAACCACCATTCTACCTTCTGTTTCTATGAGTTTTACTACTCTTGATATCTCTTATAAGTGGAATCATATAGTATTTGTCTTTTTGTGACTGGCTTATTTCACTTAGCATGATGTTCTTAAGGATCATTCATGTTGAAGCACGTGTCAGAATTTCCTTCCTTTCTAAGGCTAAATGTTATTCCGTTGTATGTTTATCCATTTATCCATTAATGCACACTTCGTTGCTTCTACCTTTTGGCTATTGGGAATAATGTTGCTATAAACATAGGTGTACAAATATATCTTTGAGACCTTGCTTTCAAATTCTTTGCGTACATATCATGAAGTAGAATTGCTATATCTTATGATACTTCTATTTTTTATTAACATCTTTATTGGCATATAATTGCTTTACAATGTTGTGTTAGTTTCTGTTGTATAACAAAGTGAATCAGCTATATGTATGCATATATCCCCATATCTCCTCCCTCTTGCATCTCCCTCCTATGCTCCTTATCCCATCCCTCTAGGGGGTCGCAAAGCATCGAGCTGATCTCCCTGTGCTATGCAGTTGCTTCCCACCAGCTATCTATTTCACATTTGGTAGTGTATATATGTCAATGTTACTCTCTCACTTCATCCCAGCTTACCCTTCCCCCTCCCCGTGTCCTCATGTCCATTCTCTAAGTCTGTGTCTTTATTCCTGTTCTGCCCCTAGGTTCATCAGAACCATTGTTGTTTTTAGATTCCATATACATGTGTTAGCATACGGTATTTGTTTTTCTCTTTCTGACTTACTTCACTCTGCATGACTGACTCTAGGTCCATCCATCTCACTATAAATAACTCAATTTCATTTATTTTTATGGCTGAGCAATATTCCATTGTATATATGTGCCACATCTTCTTTATCCATTCATCTGTTGATGGACACTTAGGTTGCTTCCATGTCCTAGCTGTTGTAAATAGAGCTGCAATGAACATTGTGGTACATGATTCTTTTTGAATTATGGTTTTCTCAGGGTATATGCCCAGTAGTGGGATTGTTGGGTAGTTCTATTTTTAGTTTCTTAGGGAACCTCCATACTGTTCTCCATAGTGGCTGTATCAATTTACATTACCACCAACAGTGCAAGAGTGTTCCCTTTTCTCCATACCCTCTCCAGCATTTATTGTTTCTAGATTTTTTGATGATGGCCATTCTGACCGATGCGATTGAGTAACCAACATACTTCTTTCTATAATGGCTGCAACATTTTATATTCCCACCAACAGTGCGCAAGGGTTCTAACTTCTTCATGTCCTCACCAACACTTGTTGTTTTCTGGGGGTTTTTTTTTTGGCTTGTTTTTGTTTTTTTTCTGGTGGTACCCATCCTAATGAGTGTAAGACAGTGTCTCTCATTGTGGTTTTGATTTGCATTTCCCTAATGATTATTGATGTTGAACATCTTTTCATGTGCTTATTGACCATTTGTATCAGTTCTGTGGAGACATGTCTTTTCCAGTCTTCACCTATTTTTAATTTTACATATATATAATTAAATATGTATTATATATATATAATGTTCCCTCTATATTCTGTATATTATCCCACTTATCAGATATATGATTTTCCGTTCTGTGGGTTGCCTTTTCACTGTTAACTGTGTAATGGTTGCTTTTTAGCAAGTATCTTGATATATTATTAATTCAGTCAGAATCAAGTTTTGAAAATGAATCATCATAAATGTAAATATAACAGTAGAATTAACATTGAATCAGGGATGATTCTCATTTTAAATCAGGCTTCACTTTGAGATTCATAGAATAGATGGTTTTGGTGAGACAATCAAGTAAGCAAAGGAATATTCCTTGCAAACATGACATATTTCCAGGAGTGAAGGATTCAGTTGTTGGGATTTTGTCAATCAGTGTCAACTCCCAGTGAAATGTATATTATCCATCAAATGCAGTAGTGGCACCCTCATTGTAACTCACAGAGTCCATTACACTGACTTCTACCCATCATGTCTTGCAACTTGTTGACTGAAAATCTCTGGAGTAACTGTTGAAGCTCTTGAGGTATATGCAGTAACTCAGTGCCATAGTTATTGATCTTATTATTTTGGCTTCAAGTATTTATATATAGCAGGATGATCCATTTTTATTTTCTTTTAAGGAGTTCAGTTTACTTTTCTTTGGTGTTGCCTTGTAATTACATACCTCAAAGTATGCTTTAATTGATCATTTGAAGTTTTTTCTGTCCAGGTATCTATAAATCTCCATTACGCTTTGTTTAGCACAGATGCCTTAAATAAAGATTTATGTTCAGTTCAGACTTCTGGTTAGGAAATAACTTCTGTTTCAGTGAGGTAGAAATCAGCATGAGCATTCTGTGTAGGATTTTAGAAAAATAACAGGAATTTCCTGTGGAAGTTTAAAAGTCACTAACATTTAGGCAAAGTCTTGACCTTTTTACACATGAAATATAGTGAAGCAAGCTTAATATACACATTTTGGGGCACCAGTCAACAAAAAATATTACCAGAAATTTAAAATTTCATGCATTCTTCCATCTTCTAGAAGCAATTTGGTACCTGTCCTCCTGAACTTTTAAACCCTGGATAGATGAGAATGATTTGTAAGATTGTGATTAAAGTTCTTACATATATGTAACCCAATTCTTAGTAGGTTCAATTTAATTCCTTTCTCTGGACCTGTAACATTCTTAAAGATGCATTACTTATACATTTATCTTGAGAAACTACTAGAAAGATATTAGGATCAGATATTTGTATGTGGGAAAGAGAGGCAATTGGAGCCAAGAAACCTGGATCCTAGGTCTGCTCTGTCAGCAATTATCTCTGTGACTGTGGGCAGGTCACTCATACTTTCATGCTGTCATTTTCCTAATTAATCTCAGCTCATTTAAGCCTCTGATATTCTATTTTCCTATATGTATAAAAAAATTGTACAAAAACGTAGGGAAAATGCTTTTCCATTTATATGCACACACACACACAACCTTCCTATCTTAACTCACCTCCTGTCAATTAGTATCTCTGTCAACTCACCCTATTTTAAATAACAGTATAAAAGCGGTGCTTACTTGCTTAATTATTTACATATCACACTCAGAAGGCACATCATGATGAATCCATTATGGATGTAAAATGGACAGAGTGAATGTATTATGGATCCTGTCCCTGACGTTCATAATTTCTGATGCATACCTGTATTACTCTGGCAGGGCATCAAGTAATAGTCAAATGCATCAAAATAAGAAAAAAAGTAGTAATAGAAAAAAAGGGAAAGTTACGACTTATACTCCAGTTTGATGTGGATATTAATTTAATCATGACAAAGTGGTCTGTGGCAATTCTCTTTTTGTCATTAATATCTAGATAATATCCAGAAGAAAATGACCAGAAAGGCAAAAGTGTTGAGAATTACTGACATATGTGGAAAGGTTAAATTAATTAGGATGTTTAGCCTGGATTGAGGAGTCTTAGGGGAAACAGATGACTATATACTCATAATCAAAGTGGTACCATTTAGATTTAGGGGGTAAAACTGAGATCAGAAGGTGGACTTTTGGTAAATTCAGTGTAAATTTCATGGAAATGGAGTTTCACTCAATATGAGGAAAAAGGTTCTAACAATTTGAACAGTCTAATCATAGATTGGGTCGCGTTGTGAGACAGACCATTTCCATAATGGGCCTTGCTCAAGCAGAGGTCAGATCAGTAGACAAAGCTCAAGTGGCCTTCCAAGCAGATAACCTAAGTAAAATGTGTCAGTCGAGGGCTTCCCTGGTGGCGCAGTGGTTGAGAGTCTCCCTGCCAATGCAGAGGACATGGGTTCGAGCTGTGGTCTGGGATGATCCCACATGCCGTGGAGCAACTGGGCCCATGAACCACAATTACTGAGCCTGCGCGTCTGGAGCCTATGCTCCGCAGAGAACAAGAGAGGCAGCGATAGTGAGAGGCCCACGCACCGCGATGAAGAGTGGCCCCCGCTTGCCACAACTAGAGAAAGCCCTGGCACAGAAAGGAAGACCCAACACAGCCATAAACAAATTAATTAATTTTTTAAAAAATGTGTCAGTCAGGGCAAATGAGCTGTGTGTATTCCACCTAAAGTTCCCCAGATCTTCTGATTTTTCTAAAGAGTCAGGAAATTGGGATTTCATGTTAGTTTCCTGATATATACATGTTGGCTTAAAATTTTTTTTAGACACTCTATGGACTAAACAAGATCCACCTGGTTTGAGCACAGTCTGATCCATCTAGCTGGACCTCTGAACTCTATTTCTGATACCTATTAGCCAACCACAGACTGGGTGTTTGGAAGGTCAAAACATGAAAAAGCTGGGGTATCAGGTCACCATACTTAAGGAATAAATAGTATTTACAATTAATGTAAAGTCGCTGTAGGTACTAAGTTATACATATGCATAACCATATAGGACTAAAGATTACCTCTCTCAACAAAATAATACAAGGAAAAGCACAAGGCTGCCAACATTTCCACAGCCAATGCTTTCAAAGTAAACTATGTAGAGATAGAATGGGAGGGAGAAAACTTCAAGTAGATTCTGTAGATCTGCGTAGTGCTTCAGGAAATGAAGCCTGAGGATTCAAGGCCACTTGGATTAGCATAACTCAAGAATCAGCTGTTGGTGTTTTCCTGATTTCTTCACCCTTATGAGGTCTTTTACTGTTTATAATTCTTTAAATTATTTTAAAAGTAGGAAGTAGTTTTTTCCCCACTATTTAAATAAAATGGCACTATCTCACTTCCCACTGGGAGTCCAGAGCCTTTTCTAAGATTTCCACAAATCCTCAGGGCTTGTTTTCTTAGTGCCCCTTTTTGTTCTGTGAACTTCCTCCTTTCACTTATATCTTGCATCCTTTTCTTAGGCCTGCATCAATACAAATTTGGATCAGACAGTGTGGAAGTATCAGGACAGATGCCATGTAAAGGTGGGAGAAGGGGAGTATAGCTGCTACTTAGTTCCAGCCAGTTGTTGAGATTCAGACCCCTTCTTTCCCATTGCATTATATACGAGGCAGTCTTTTTCATGGAGACTTGGAAGAGATAGAGGGAGATTATATCCAGAACAGTCTATAGCTTAATATTGAATATTATACCTCCCACAGCTTAAAAGTTCCCCAGGCCCCCAGTGGAAATTTTTCATAGGCAATTTTCTTACCAGTTTGTGTCACAGATTTCTAACATCTTGCCTGCTTCTTCTCTCCACTTCTTCATAGCCTTTCTGCCCCAACCTCCATAACTCAATTTCATGCTTCTTCATGAAATCCAACTTCTTACCCCTTTGTTCAACTCCCTCTAGTACTACCTTTGCCTATCCAAAACCTTATTCTATTACTCTAAACAAAGGTCCTACACTCTAAGTCTAGGTCTTTCAATCACACATCATACTGGCAGGATCTTTGAAATGACTCTTTCCTGTCACAGGATCCTATTCTTGGGTATAAGCTCCTCCCACAGTGTCCATGTAAGTGAAAAGCAGGCATCCATAGGTTTATCTTTCTCCCTGCTATGAATTAAACTGTTCCTCTTAGACAGTAGGAATATAAAAAAGTCAGCTGGTTTTGCTCTAAGTTGTATTTTTTCTTTTTGTTTTCAATTATATGGAGATAGTATATATGATTCTATTTTACAAACACTTTGAAGCAAATGGGGATTTCTGCTGCCTGAAGTCTGCTGAAAGTGGATGGTTCAGAGTAAGCCTTGGAAAGACTGGATACTGGGGCTGGCAGGAGAAGGTCCAAAGGGAAAACTTCAGCAGCAGACATCATGGGAGAATGGGGAAGGAGAATACAGACTTCCAGGTCTAGTAGAATAATAGTTGCCAAAATTGTTGTAGAGGCTGGAGAAATCTTTCTCTTTTTCTCCCCATCTTTTTGCTTTAGCCCAAAGAGGGGAGACTCACTCATCCTTTTTCCTCCTCTATTTTTTTTATTATATATGTTGATCCAAATTACTATTAGATATCCCCAAATCATGGCAGGTTCCCTTTGGCTTGACTCTAGCTATTAGACCTTCCTGCGCACAACAGAAGTGAGCTTTCCTCTTGGCTCTCTATAAGTATTCTCTAAACCATTCACCTTATTAGTTCTCAAAAGCAACACCTGCACTTATTAGTTCCCATCCACTCTGCTGGACAAGCAGTGTGGATTTATCTGTGGTTCAGTGAAGCGACCTCTTGCCCCTGTGGGTGTCCCTCTTACAGAGAAATCATGAAAGCAACCATCAGAGAAGGATAGTTTGTCTATTTTGGTGCTAGGCCATGTGGATTTGGGTGCCAGACCTTTACATGAGTAAACTAGAAATTCCAATTACCTACATTTGGGAACTTCAGAGATCCTAGGAACTATTCTCTATTGAGAGACAGAGTTATTGCTTCCATGGGATAATGAGTTTGGGTGCAGCACCTCCCCTTTCTCACCATCTCATTTTGAGAAGAAAAGGGAAAGCCCCTTTAATTTTCTCCTACATTGTCCTTCCTCCAACTCTGGTCCTAGTGGCTTCATTTTGCAGGTCAGTCAGAAGTATCTCTCAGGATCTCTTCTGGTAATTCTGCTCAGCATGTGACACAAGGTATCTGGTTCCTTATCCAAAGCTTCTGGTCCTACTAATTTTACTAGGTGTGGGTACCTGACACAAATTGGATCGGTATCTTTCCTTGAGAATTGGTCAGAAAAACAAGAGTCTACTTTATTCTATCTGTCCGTTAAAACTAATGAGATGTAAACCCACGAGATGTCACCATTAGCCTCTTTCAGCCATGTGGCCTAGGAAATCCAGAACCTTGTCTGAAGGAGGGGAGAAGAAGTAAGTCTGTTTTTAAAGAGGAGCAGAACTGAGAGAGACAGAGAGAGAATGAGGCCTGAGAGTGTTGGAGTTCCTGCTTCCAGACTTTTCTGTGGCCTGGCTGGGTTTCTATCTTGAGGACTGGACAGCCGTGAGACTGTCATTTTTTGGCCTAACCTGGTTTGTGATGGATTTCTGCTATCTGTAAGAAAGAATGCTGACAAAGACATTCTGCTTCCTCTAGAAATTGTCATATCCAAACAAAATGTTAAATTGAGTCACAAGAGACTTTTTTGTCTGTTTTTGTTTTTGCGGCACGCGGGCCTCTCACTGCTGTGGCCTCTCCTGTTGCAAAGCACAGGCTCCGGACGCGCAGGCTCAGTGGCCATGGCCCACGGGCCCAGCCGCTCCGTGGCATGTGGGATCTTCCCAGACCGGGACACGAACCTGTGTCCCCTACATCGGCAGGCAGACTCCCAACCACTGTGCCACCAGGGAAGCCCAAGAGACTTCTTTTTTGAAGTGAGTCTAGTGGAGGCCTTCAGAGTTTGTGTTATATTGAATTATTTAAGTTTTGCCTCTTTGTAGAGGTGGCATTATATGGTGGGGAGTCACCTGGAGACAGTTGGATCTGGGTTTCCAGCACAGCTCTGTTAACTGCAGGCTTTGGAAGTCTGAAATGCCATTCAAGTTTTCAAAGCCTCAGTTTCCTCATCTTTATTGAAGGAATATATAATTTATCATGCAGGGCTGTTTTAAGAATTGGCCATGAAAAAAAGTAACAGCATAGTCTGATTTTAATGTGTTCATATCATATTTTCTAATTTTGAAAAAGATATCACCCAAACATGATGTATATTTATAGTAAGATAAACATACCAAGCATAACAACAAACAAAAAAAGAGAGAATTATGCAAAAGAAGAAAAAAGAAACCATCAGAGCACAATATATTTTTCAGAAGTACATGTAGATATATGGAGAGAGACAGAGACAGAGATAGAGACAGACAGACAGACAGAGAGATTAAAGAAATGGGTTCAAGTGATTGTGCAGTGTGGAGACCTAGGAAAGAGTTGCAGTTAGAGTCCAAAGGCAGTCTGCTGGCAGAATTTCCTCTTCTTCTAGAGAAGTCGCATTTTTTTCTACTAAGGCCTTCAACTGACTGAGTGAGGCCCACCCACATTAGGGAGGGCAATCTGTTTTACTCAAAGTCTACTGATTTAAATGTCAATCTCATCTAAAAAATATCTTCACAGAAACACAGAATGATGTTTGACTAAATATTTGGGTACTGTGGTCCAGCTAAGTTAACATATAAAATTAATCACCACACTAAGACTAATTTTACATTTAATTTTGAGTTTCCTAGTAGCCAAGGGAAAAAAAGAGGAACATATTTTTATGTAGTCCTTTTTTAAGAAAAACAATTTTCTTAGTAGAAACCATTTTTCCCCATACATTAATTTACAAATATGTAGCTACTTTTACTACTTTAGGGTTTGACTAAATCAACTTTGTAGATATTTTGAATTGGGAACCATGCCATCTCCTGCATCCAATCTGTCACCAAATCCTGTCATTTCTAACTCCAATATTCCTTAGAAATTGTGCACTTCATTCTCCCCTGTTGCCAGTGCCTTAGTACAATCTCTCATTGTTTCTCACATGGACCCTGGCAACATCTTCCAAATTTATCTCTGCTCCTGCTTTGGTCATTTCAACTACAGTCTGTATATTATCACCAGGCAGCCCCCTTTCAGGACAAAATTATTACATTACTTCATTGTTTAACAATTATCTCTCATGTCCCAATGTATAAAATCCAATGTTTCAGAATCACTCTTCTATATTCACCTTAGTCTTTGACCATATCAAATTATTTAGAATTTTTAGAAAATGCATTACTTCAGACATTTCTGCCTCTGCACATTGCTGTTTCCTCTGCTTGTAATGCTCTGTCCTCCTTATTAGCCTAGACAAATACCAATCATTCCTTAAGACTCAACTTAAAGGCCACCTCCTTTGTCGGACTTCCCTGACACACGTAAACAAGCAGCCACTTCTCCCTCTTTCCCCAAGAGTGATGTAAACATTCCAGTTACACCTCTTTGGCTGTTGGAGTCTGAAACTAGACTGCAACATGAAAATCTTAAAGAGTTACAATCACCCTTGAAAATCCCTTAAATTGCCTGTCAAGTAGGGTATGTAAGTCTATGCTAATGCCACAGTAGAGACTGACAAGCTATTACTCAGTGAGTCCTACACAGCATTTTTTTCTCAGATGTGGGAGCAGTACGCATTTTCATTAAGTACAGTAAAGCAGTTGGCTTGTATTTAGCTTATGTTTCATGATATGTCTATGTATATAAAGTGTCTTTAAAGTATCTTTAAAACTATACTTGTAAAATATTTTTAAACCTCCACACTGAGTGGCACACATTAGTGGAGCTGAGGCTAAGAAAACAATTGACTGCCATTTTCTGTCCCATGCACACCCTGGGGTACGTGCTCCTTGAAAGGAGCAGTGTGGGAATTACCTGCATGGTTTAAATTGTTACTTTCTCTTTTCTTTCTTTCTTTGCTTTTTCTCTCTCCCTCTCTCATGCCATGTTTCCATAGTTTAATTCAATCAGGTTAAACGATTATACTCTACTGTGTGTAACTTGATTGTACCCTATTAAGCTGAGTACAGCACCCAATCACATTGTGATGCAAATCTTTGTTTTGCTTTCTTTTAATCCCCAGTCCATACTAAGGTGGAAAGCTCCATGAGGGCAGACCTGTATTTTTTATTTCTGTTTCCCTTCCTAAAGGACATTAGGACTTCAATGGCCATTGCGTGAGTGGATGAGATCAGTTAATATAAGGCAAAGGACAAGGCTCTGCAATTCCCTTCAACTTTACTTATGAACTTTCTGTGTGATGAGGTAGAAATTTAACATCTCTGGCCATTTGTGATCAGGTTCCACCCAGGGTTAAAACTAGTATACTTGATATGCTTGTGAAAAATAATATAGGACAGTTAAAATACCGCAGAAACACTAAATAATAAAGTGACAAGCACAGTATGTCAGGGGACGCATGGTAATGCAACTATGTCTGTAAAACATTTACTGTATTTTGTCTCTAAAATGTACAACAACAACAACCCACCAAATGGTGGCATCTGTGCTTATTTCCTCCCTGGTCCTCGATATTTGGAATCTTTTCAATGTTCAATGCCCAAAAATGCAATAAATATTTTTACTTTGGTACATCTTTAACACTGAATTGGTACCAGCCAGAATTGTGGGGTTACTCACATCATGTGACTCTCCTACCACCATTCAATGTGTTTACAAGTGAAAACTGATAAAGTGAGCATCAGAGGCGGCCAGGGAGGGGGAATGCATGGGAAGAGGCAGCACAAAACAAATACTGAAGGCTAAGTATGGAAGACCCAAGAGGGCTCTATTTATAGGCGACCTTGTAAAAGTGGTGTGTGGGGTAGGAGGCAGCAATAGTAGGTATCCAGAAACTTAGATTTTGCAGGAAAGGCTGAAAGTTGTAGAGTTATAAGGGTTGGGAAAGGAATGAATACATAATACAGAGATCAGAATGTTCCTTATTTATCGCATCCTAGGAATGACTCTAATCCTAGGACCCTGAAAATCTTTAACATTTCACAAGGCATGACAGGGCATGATTTGATATTGTTAAACTCAAATTTATAAATAGGAGATAGTTTAGCTTAGGGTATTATAAGATTATAAATTTATTAGCAAATTAACCAAATTGTCAAGTTCCTAAAGGCAGAGAAATGTGTAGAAAACAAACAAAACTGAAACAAAAGCAATCAGTATAAGTTACTTAACACATATTTAACAATCCATTGGAGGGAATCTATATCTGCTTGTAGTATCAGGGAGAATCCTTCTCTTCTGCAGTAATTGCTTTCTTAAGGAACCTATGGATAATGTAACTGATCAGATTCCCTTTTCTCATTTGCTATTAGTAAGTTTAGAAGTAAATGTGGGATCCAACTGTAGCTAGTATAATATTTTGCAGGATGGTAAACGTATTTTAGTCACATCCCTGGTTTCATCTTACATCTCGCTTATACATCTTACATCTACATCTTATGTTCTTTTTCACTTTCACTTTTAATTATGTTATAGATGCTTATATTCTCTTGAAAGCTTCTTTAAATACCTTCTCAAATAAGGAGAGGCAGGCATATAATTAATTATATAATTATAACAAATCCCACTAGTATACATTGCTAGGTACCAAGAATCAATAGAATTACTCTTGCCCTCAAGAAGTTTACATCCAAGTGATGGACTTTATGAGGAACTGTGCCCTAAATAATCTTTTTAAAATACAAGTTTTAGAAGTAGATACATATGAGTAAACTCAACGGAAGGAGGGACACTTGATTCCACGATTAACTCTGTAGTTCTACTGTTGACTTTGTGTGGCCTCAGGCAAGATGGATAACCCTCTCCAAGCATCAATATTTTATTAGCAAAAGGTGGATTCATCTTGGGGCAGTCAAACACTCGGATAATGTAAAAGGATGAGAGGCGTGGTGTGTGATATTTGACTACTGTTATATAACATTTTATTGTAGTATCACTCCCCATAAAACTAGCAGAAATAAAAGGTCAATTTAAATCACAAACAAAAAGGAAAAGATGTGTTTTAAGTGAAATTCAGCACATTTTCAAAAGGCAAGTGCCATACTCCTGAGGCTACAGGTATGGTAGATGCTGTTTTCATTTTAAGCCTCTCCTTTCAGCAGTTTGAGACAAATATTTGGAATTGTATTTTTAGTGCAAGAAAGTAAATATTTTTGGAAAAAATACAAACATAAGCCTCTCTAGGGTTTTAAGGCTAGAAAGGAAGAAAACTGATGAGAGTAAAATTGGAAATATTCTCCATGGGCTACTTTTAAGTAAATTTTAGAGCAATCAAGAACAAAAATACCTGACATTTGCATCAAAATTATTGTCTCAAATATTTCCTTATTTTTTGTTTATTAATTTTTTATTCTCTTTTTTAACAGATATAAAACAGATGTAACAGGGTGCACTACTTTGTGGAAGATGGTGGTGAGATTATTTTGGAGGAGATAGAGAAGAAAAGAGGTAGAAGGTGTAGAAGTAGGCAGGTAAAATTAATATATTTAGGCTCAGTGACTTTCTGGAAAACCTTGGGCCGGAGATGACAGAACATAGTAGGCTCTGGAGTCAGATAGACCTGGGTGGATCCCAGTTTACTTTGTGACGTTGGGCAAGTCCCTTAATTTCTCTTGGCCTTGGATTCCTTGCACATAATGGGCATAATAACAGCAGCCTTGTGAAAGAATAAAAAATGTGTGCAAAGTTTCTAACTCAGTGCCAGGCACAGATGGAAGCCAGATAGATGCCAACTAATAGGACATGGATGACTCATTCAAAATCTTTTATTTCTTTGACCTATTTGGGAGGAGAATAGAAATAATGGCTTTGCTCTATTATTTTGCTCCAATTGGGGGTGGAAGATTATTTCAGATAAAGTAATTTACTTGTCCTTAAACTACTGTACAAGGCCTACCTTTCTCCAGTTTTAACCAAGTGGCCCCCTCCATGTTTTCATTTGCCACTGAAATCTGCCTTGATCAATAGCTAGCTTCCATGAGGTCTGGGCTTATGTGCCTTCCTTATTTGTTTTCAGAGGGCAGGGACCGTGTTTTACAAAAATTTTATAGTAGCCAGCACAATATAATGCTAATTTTACTTTTTCTTCATGACATAATTTTTCTGATGCTACCATGTCAGGGCACCGAAAGACCAGCTTGATCTTCTACTCCTCTTCTGCTTTTATTTCTTGAACTGCTTGCCATTGGTGACTAGTAAAGCAAGCCAACACTTCTTGAACACATACTCTGTGCAAAGCATCTTGCTCATGAAGGGGGAACAGCTCAGCCCCCAACCTCAGGTATGTAATAAATGAAACTTTCTTAAGTTTTCTGTAATTAAATTAATCTCTTCTTTGAACCTTCAGTTCACTAAATCATACCGGCTTAATATTAATCAAATTGGGGTTCTTTTTTCCCCCAGATTTTATGTGCCAGGAGTTGGAACAAATTCCTGGGCTCTTCATTTAACAATGCTGACATCTGCTGAAGTAACTTCATACAGGTCTGGTCCTGAGAATTTGGTCTATAGTTTATCAGTCGGACCTCTCTCATTCCTTCCTGCAAAACCTCTGAGTTCAAGTTCCTGGCATTCCCAGGCTGCCAGGACATATTCAACTGCTCCTCTACTGTTCCAGGGAAGGAGCTCTGCTTCCATGTGCATCTCAGGCACCTGGGCTGCTTCCTCTGCTGCCATTCAATCCTCAGGAACCAGACAGGGAAGGCTTAATTAAATCCATTTGTGAGGAAACTGAGTCTCAGAGGGGTTCAGGAACTTGCCCATTGCCATATATTTCACAAATAGAGGAACACATTTTTCAAAGCAAAGCTCAACTAATTTTATAATTAGAGTTCCTTTCACTATGCTGGGCTACCCCAGTGTTAAAGTATTAGGCCCTTCTAATTCCCATGCTAAAATCCATCACCTAGTACCAACTTTCAATAGATTAACTCATAATTCTAAGTTAAGTGTCACTTTGGAAAATAAAGACCAGAGCTTTGAAGTTAATGTTTTTCAAAATACAATCTACATCAGGATTACCCAGACTGCTTATTAAAAATGCCTATTCTTGGAGCCAATCACAGACCTACAGAATCAGTATCTATAGTAGCAGGGACATGGAATCTGTATTATTAATAAGCTCACCTCATAATTATTATCCATGCCAAAATCTGCAAACCATTGCTTTAACATGTGTAAACAAGTTTATCTTGATCTTGGTAAAGAGGATCAGAAAGATATGAAATATGAGGTGCTACAGTTTTTGAGTTGCTTTATCAGACTAGCTAACTATTAAAAACTTGGAGATGGGGAGGGAGGGAGACGCAAGAGGGAAGACATATGGGAACATATGTTTATGTATGACTGATTCACTTTGTTATAAAGCAGAAACTAACACACCATTGTAAAGCAATTATACCCCAATAAAGATGTTAAAAAAAAAAAAAAAAAACTTGGAGATGGAGGAGTGACCTTGATACTGGGCAAAACAAAACAAAACAAAACAAAAAAAACTTGGAGATGGAGGAGTGACCTTGATACTGGGCAAAACAAAACAAAACAAAACCCCAAAGAAAACAGAGAAACCAAAGATGGGTTCCTGAGACAAATTTCCCCTCCTTCCTCGTTTTGCCTGCAGGCAACCCCGTGTGAGTGTATATAAGCTGGTGAAAAAACTTACTTGGAATTTAAACCCAAAGTAACTTCTGGGTTAAGAACTATATTCCCAAATGAAATAACTGTTATTATTTTTAATTCCCCTTGCCCAAATACCCCAAGGCATTAAGCTGCTTCATATAGCAGTCTAGGTGCTAGTGCACTTTCAGAACCAAAGCAACTTTTCTATTTTTTTTTCACATCACAGTAAAAATGTGTTAGATGGGCTGAATGTCTGGTTTCAAAATTTCAGAAATTTGCACCTAAATTGCACCTGTAAAATATGTCCTCACACATGCAAGCAAGTCATTTTACTTGCAAATTATTGTTTTGCATATACAATTACTTGCTTGCATCTGGATATACACTTTGTGGGACAATTAAGTGTTTATGTTAGAAAATTAGATCACTAATCTTATGTTCATTTATATAAAACTTAGAACTTAAAACTTCCAGAATTTTTTTTAGGCAGAAGGATCAGTATATGCTGCATATGGCCTAAATGGGGCGTGGGGGAGCATTGTTTTATCCAGTCATTTATTAATTTGACAAACATTTCCTAAATGCCTACTGTGGGTCAGGTGCTGTGCTAGATGCTGAGGTTACATTGTAACCTACATTGTAGGTTACAATGTAACCTACATTGTAGGTTACAATTCCAGAACATGGATATTAACATTGTGTCCAGTTGTGTTTAGAGAGACTAGCAGTTTGTCAGTATACTGTTTAATAACTCCAAAATGAGGAATTTTCATTATTTGTAATCATCTAAATCTCAAATTACTTCCCAGTATGTGCCATGCCAAGTTGAAAATTGATAATTGTCATTTATTCCTCACTATGTCCAGCTGATGGAGTGAGTAATAAAATGGGGAAACTATTTCTGAATCTATTTTGCTTTCTTTCTAATTCATGAAATCATTATGATACTTTTTGTGTTTTCTGTGGGATTGTTGGACTCTACAACCGACCATGTATGGATGACTCATAAAAGCATGATTTGGTTAAAATTAAAGGTTGAAAATAGTCTTTGAATGAACCCCCTTCTTATGGGATGATATATTGATACTTGGGCTTTGAAACAACTACAATGAGGCTTTTTCACTTCTCTCTGGGTATAAAACTATATTTTAAAGGGCTTAATTTGTTGGAGAAAGGACTTCAAGAGTGGAGAGATATTATTTTGCACACCTACCTGTTGCTTCATAAATAAAACTATATTAATACACATGCACATGTATGCATCTTGTGTCTATAAAGTCTGTAGAAAAACAATGGTCTGTAAAATACATTCAGTTCTCTCAGAACTTAGTAAGTTTATAGACATATTGAGCTGAAAGAACATTGAAAATATTTTGGTTCAGCTACCTTATTTTACAAATGAGTAAACCGAGGCTTGGGAAGATTAAATGGCTTTTAAAGATCATATAGAAGCTAAGGCAGAATAAAGACTAAAATCTGTTATATAGGCTTTCCTTATTTAGAAATAAAAACATTTTGTGAAGAAATGTAATGGGAGTCAACTAACATTATTTTTGTGGATCTTATGGTAATGCTGAATGTGGACCCTCTTTAGATAAATGTGGGAGGAAGACATAAATTATATGAAATCAGAGAAGAGTCAGGAAAGCAGAAGTCCATTCTCTTTCTAAACTAGTGTTCTTCCTAGTAACCACAAAGCTTGATACCCATCAAAGGCCAACAAAGAGGAGGATGTAGGGATGGTCAGGCAAGAAATAGGGACAGAGGTACCTAGGTAATTTATGTAAGTACACACTGTCCTTTGTTTGTTTGTTTGTTTTAATTAGGGTCCCAACAGGAAACAGATGTCAAGTAAAAATTAAGAAAGTTTATTTACACAGGATCCAATTACAGAAGGGTGAGCTTGATAGAAGAACTACAAATAGAGAAGTAATCCTAGGTTAGTAACCACGGAGCTGGTGCCACCTCTAGACCTGAAGGGATGAGGAAAGAGAATGGTTACTAGAACCTAGAAGGAGGGTATTTTTCAGAAAGGGCTGCCTTGAGAGGAGCAGTGACCATAGCAGAGAAACAGAGTCAGCCTGAGATGAGGAATCCAGGGGAACAAACACCTTGACGTTATTCTCTACTCACTTCTTATTTCTTGCTGGTGGGCCCATCGCCTAATTCTAACTGCAAGCCAGAGAGCAAAGAAGCCCACTTATGTCATCTATCAATGGGGAAGGAGCAGGGGAGATCGTGGGTCAGGATCTGGAGATGCAAACAGATGATGCAAAGTATACTCTTTCAAAAAGGATTTAAGCACTCTTTCAAGGATATACTGATATCACAAGATAACGTAAGTTAAACTATCATGAAAGAAAGAAAAGAACTGATGCCACTGAAGCCAAAGACTCATTTATTCAACTGCTCAAATCAGATGGAAATGTATTTATCTCTCCTATAATAGTTCTAGAGATCATGGTGATGGAAAGCAGGTAACAGCTCTGCTCCATGAGGGCATCCACTGACTCAGTTTCATTCTTTTTGCACTGTTCAACACAACTGTGTTTGCATTTGAATCGGTAGAAAGGTCAAATTAGAAAGATCAAACCCTGTGGAGGGTAAGCAGTTTCCTCTTAAGGAAGTGACTAAGACATTGCACACATCACTTTCTGTGTTGGATACACATTTTCTGTACCTTCTCAGATTCTCTCAGTGTTAGACCCCTCTGTGACCCTCGGTTGTTTGCCTCACCTTGGCCACCAGTGGCCTGACTGGACTCAGGTCAAGTGATTGGGCACTGAGGCCTGACCAGTCTTTTGCCCAGCGAAAGCTGGGTCTTCTACTTGGCCCATCCGGGACAGTTCTATGCATTGAAAAGATGCAACTTTCAAGTGACTAGATGTGTGTTACTGAAACATCATGTGACATCTTGTATGCTTCACTTCCTTTTATCCTCATCCTTGATCCCCTGAATTTACAACTCTCCAAGAAGCATTCTCACGTCATCCTTGCTTAAGCCTTTGTGTTCTAGGGTTCCTGGAATAAGACACACCTATTCACATCTAGCTTATCAGTCCTGTTCCATGATGAAACTTGAAATAGAGAGGAATTTCTTTGAATATAAAAAATGAGAGAAACATGGATTTTGGGGAAGAGTGAGAAGTTTATGCTAAAGGGGAACAAAATTAAGTCAGAATAAGATCAACAAAAAAACTAAGACAAAATAAAATGAATATTACCCTTTACACATATAGAACTAGTGTTTGGTTTTAACTTTCATAGAAGCCGACATGAAAAATAAAACATTGTTCATTCCTGTGCTCATGATATCTAGGAGAGAGAGGAAACAAACTAGAATTCTTAGGAGAATTCCAAATTCTTGATATGAAACTCAATAAAATTTTCTTTCTGAGCCCTATATCTCAGAACACTATCAGAAGTAAATAAAAACATTTGAGTAATAGTGACTTTGTAGTGAAGATATTTGATTATCTCACTTAATACGAAGTCTGGAGGAAAGCATCTTAAGTTTTATTTGGCACCCTTTCAATATCATTAAGAACCCAAATTCTTTTCATCCTTTGCACTCCCATCCTCAGTATATTGTCTTTGATCTTTTAGCTTGTCTTTTCTTGGTGACAAGAATCAAAGATAGAAAGTGGGGAAGCAAATGTAGGGCAAGAGATACGTTTCCTTTCATGTCTCTCAGGTTTTACAGGGATAAGGAGAGACGTTTCCTGAAATCCTCTCCCCAAACTTCCATTTATGTCACACTGGCCAGAACTGGGTAATCATGGCCACTGGAACCTGCAAGAGAGGTGGGGGGATGTTAAGCATCTGCTTTTTTGAACCTGGAAACCTGGCATAGAGAAAAGGGTTGAGAAAGGCTGATCGAGAGGCAGTGAACAATGCTTTTATAGGTTCTCACAAAGAGAACAACTGGGACATAATGAATAATATCCTAGGTAACAAGTTACACTAAATACAAGTCATATTCTCTATGGCTATACTTGAGTGCTTTCCATTTATACTGATAGCATTATACTACCATACAACACAGTGCAAATAATTCCTCACGATGGGGACAGATAGGGTACAAATGGGTGTAGCCTAGCTTCATAGGCAACTGATCTGACTTGCATATTTTAGAATATGTGATATAGTGTTTGGACTGAATGTTCTGAAAATCTGTCCCTGGATTTTCTCTCTTAACTAGATATTCAAGGCTAACGTAGATAGCACTAAGCTCCAGATTATGCTCCATGGCAAATGCCTGAGAATGACTATATGATTTTGCTAATTGTATACTGACCCACCTATAAGTTAGGAGTAAGGTTACCTGTCTTTGGAAAAAAAACTAAGATACCTAATGGGGAATATATGCATGCTATCTCTGTTTGGATGTAATCTTAGCAGGTGGTCAGGATTCTGCTCAGAAAATTGTTTTGAATTGGCTTCCATGCCTGTACAAATGGGCAATAAAGCCACCCAAGATATACTCCATATTGTACTGCAGGAATAATTATACCTGAAGAATTTTAGGGCAGGTGAAATCACATGTTTGCCTGGACAGAAGTAAAATATTCATAAACTACCCATAAAATGCTAAGTGTTCAGTAGTGCTATTTCCTGGTGTACCCTCTAAGATATACTGTTAGTGAGTATGCATCAGAATAACTAAATGAGGTGATTCATTGTGTGGGGTTGTTATTTATATACTAATAAAAAGTAATAGAATGGTTTCCAAACATAACTGCTTCCGTTTTAGAATAATTTCTCTGTGCTTCTTTTTTGGCAATAATCAGCAAATAGGATTGGTGATTCAAGCCACTACTAGTATGAAATCATAAAATTATGCCATCTTCATATAAGAGAATCTTTGCCTTTTTCTTCCTAAAATGAGCTAACATTTATCAATTACCTACTTAAATCTCTCAACACCAATGAAGTAGACACTATCTTCAAAATGTTAAGTGACTTACAAAAGTTAAGTGATTTGTCCAAGTTATACAGCTGTAAGTGATGGATCTAGAATAACAGAGAGGGACCAGGATCATTAGGAAACAAGAAAGGCAACTGTCCAGAACCTCAGCTTTGCATAGACCTATGATCTCTGAGTTCAACGTCATACAGTGGGGAGGTACAAAGTGTCTATCATTTTCTCATGTGATGTCTACTTCATGAGACAAGGCCGAACGGCGTCATGAGGTGAAGCCTTCACAAGTATTTTCACAATCCAGCTCTATCTGCTCTGTGGTAAATGAAAACCCCACTCACATTCCAGCATTTGGTTGCTGGTGTTATTGTTATTTTCACCTTTCTCTTGTTTTTAAATGTGCCCTAGTGAAAAGTTGGATCAGGCACTGCTAATCAGATACAATTTTTTTATTATTATTATTATTATTATTATTATTATTTTGGCGGTACGCGGGCCTCTCACTGTTGTGGCCTCTCCCGCTGCGGAGCACAGGCTCCGGACACGCAGGCTCAGCGGTCATGGCTCATGGGCCCAGCCGCTCCGCGGCATGTGGGATCTTCCTGGACCGGGGCACGAACCCACGTCCCCTGCATTGGCAGGCGGACTCTCAACCACTGCGCCACCAGGGAAGCCCTCAGATACAATTTTAAATTGGAAGAATTATTTCATGGATTTTTAAAGTGCACTTACTTTTAATTATTTACTTTTCTCTATATTCTTAAATTCTTATCTCTATCCTCTAAGGCTATAATTCTAGTTTTATATCTTATCCTAATTTTCAGAACCCCTCCTCCCCACACACACACACCACAGGTGACAGAGCACGCAAGTACACACAATCATACACCATGCATACACATGATCACACACATCTGCTTTCTTTTTCATACCTAGCGGCAGTCATACAAAACTGGGCAGGAATTAGTGGCACAAAAATGGCTCCTAGAGGTGTAGTCTTTTGAAGTCAAATACCATGAGTGAGAGAGAAGCACGGAAAGCTATACTAGCAGTGCCTATAGAGAACTAAAGTTTTTCAAGTCTTCCATCAATTCAGAGTATCAGAGACACAGACCTGTCTGAGTTCAGTATTCATCTTCTGTTTGGCCATACAGTCCAAGGGACGGTGGTATTCTGCAGTTAGTATTGCCTGGTCTTAGCACCTTTTTCCCCTTAGCAGCTCAGAAGTCACTAGGTATCTACCCTAGATCCTCCAAATAAAGACTCTCGTTTGTCTCTCTCCATATAAGATTTGTTTCTGTTCAAAGTAGATGATGAGTATTAACAGGCACACCCAAGGAACACTTGTGAAAGCAACTTAACTTAGGCTGACAAGAATTGAAGAATAGAGCCCCAGGATAGAATGAATTGTGAACTATTCAAGTTAAAAAGGCACAATATCTCAGATTTACAATAGGAAGAAAGAAATATATATATACACGTGACGGAAGAGAACACAGGTAATGTGTAAGCCTGAGGACAAGAGCATGATCTCTTTATTTCCCCAATTAATAGTTTCTAGAGTTATTTCAAGTTTTACTGCCCCATAAGATTGTCTCATATATCTGAAGCGAAGCTGTCTTTTTCCTTTTTCTTGGAAGATTTACCTTTATATTCCCCAGGATTTAGTGAATGAGTTTTCACTTTGCTGACGAAAGCTGTACATCCAATACTCTAGCAGAGAGCAATGACAGTCTTGAAGCAAAATTACAGTCGAATAATTACATCCATCCAATTTAGCACAACACATGATGCTTTGTATATAGTGATGGTGATTTGGAAAACTGATATTGGAAATTAGAACAACACAATTTTCCCCAATAATTTTACATTTCAAATTATTTTATTTGGATTCTCAGGGCAAGTGTATTGAGAGAGTACTAAAGTAGTGCAAAGTCAGGGCAAAAGTTTTGGCAATAAAAAAAAATACTGAGTAAATTGTCCACTTTTTTTTTTTTGGTCTCTTAACAAAGATATCAAAAAATATATCATCCTTTCTCTTAAAGAGACACATATATAACCATAAAGCCAGATAGAAGTTCTCTAAGTTCTAGTTTAAAATGGTAGATACGAGCACAGAGATGAAATAGGATTTAATTCCGCCTAGCAGATAGGGTGGTAGAAAGTGCTTTGTAGATGAGGTAAAATCTGAGCTAGGCCTTAGAAGATAGTCAGTACTGGGACTTCTATCTAATGATGGTGAACTAGGTAATTTGAACCAATCTTGCCCTTAAGGACAACTTGAAAAGCTGCTCAAAATCTTTTAAAAGAGATCCTTAAATAAATCAGGGTGTTAAAAGAAAACTATGAAGACTTATCAAGTAGGATCTAGGGGAAGATAAAAGTCCAGGGAAGTAGCCATAGCATTTAAGTTTGCTTTCCCCAGGGGCCAAGAGACATGAAAATGCCTTATCTTAGTGTAGGAAGCCCAGTGGGCTGCACCCTAGGAGTAAAGGTGAACCAGCAAGCTGCTTCTGAATTTGTATAAAGATGATCCCAGAGTGTTAATGCCCATTAGCACCTGGCAGATGTAAAGATACACCTCTTTGGAGAAAGATAACATCATCCTAGTCCTCAAATTATTTCTATTAACAATTTGTAAATAAAATATTCAGTACAAAATAAAAGTGATTAGGCATTCAAGAAGATAAAATCGCATGAGCAAAAGCCATAATATACAACAGATGAGAGAAATAGTCTACAGAGTTATTAGATATAGACTTTAAAATAACAGTGCTTACTAAATTAAAGGAGATAAAGATTCAAACATTTAGCACAGAATCAAATGGAATTTCTTGAAATGAAAAATGTAATGATTCAAATTAAAAACTCAAAGGATTTAATAGTAAATTAGACTTAGCTGAACATAAGAAGAATGAGTCATCTGAAAGATAGGTCAGAAGAAAACTTCTAGACTGAGGCAATGAGACCACAGGATGGAAAATACAAAATATAAGGTGATATAGAAGGAAGGTGTTTATATACATTATTTAGAGTTTAAGAAGGAGAGGAGAGAAAGAGAATGTGCGAGATGCATTTTTTGAAGAGGTAATGGCTAAAAATTTTCTAAAACCAATAACAAGTATCAAGGCTATGATTCAAGAAGACTTCTCCACAGAAAGAATGGAAGCCAGAAGACAACTGAATGATGCCTTTATATTACTAAAAGAAAATAATTTCCTATATAGAATTCTGTAATTAGTAAAAATATTCTTCAACAATGAAGCTGAAATAGAGACATTTCAAATATTTTATTTGTTCCAATGGGTTGAAGTAGATTTGTCACCTGCAGTCTTACAGTGAAGGAAATACTAAAGTGTCTGAAAGTAGAAGAAAAATTATGCCAGAAGGAAGTGAAAAGATGTAATTAGAAATGAAGAGCAAAAAACCCCCACAAAACTGTACATTTATGGGCTAATCTAAATGAACATTGCCTGCATAAATAATATTATTACTATTATATTTACTATATCTTATAAGTATACATTATATAATTAATATATACTTATATGTTATATAATTAATATTATATATAAGTAACATATCATTAATATTATATGTTACTGATGTAATGAAAGTACACAAACACAATGGTATTTCATTCTGAAAAGGGATTAATGGAGTCAAAAATCCTTGCATTGACTAGATGGAGGGTCAAATGACTAGCTATCAGACTTAAGTCAAGAATACAACCAAATGTAATTGGATGAAATGCTCCAATTAAAGGACCAATGAGATCATACCGGAATTTTTAAAAAGCTTAACTCTATGTTGTTTATAAAAGACCTATCTAATACATAAGGATTTAGACAGTTTGAAAAGACAAGAGTGGGAAAAAGGACGTCTAAGAATTCATCAAACAAGGGTTGTGGATATATTTATAGCATTGTACAAAGACTACAATTCACATAGGAGCAAGGACAAGGTAAGAATCCTTTGTTAGCAACACTGTCTTTTGTGTGTGGGGGTCAGAAATGAAAGAGGACTGATAACATCAATATATTAAGAAATCTTGTCCCTGATATATTTATGATTGAGACAAAAAAGGAGGAAGGCTTCCTATGATAAAATTGGAATTTCAAGTGTTTAATTAGTAGAATTATAACAAATTCCACATGGCCAGTCCAGATCTGAGGACCAGTGATACTGGTGTCACTTATAGTTTCTGTACTTGGGGAAACACATTCATAGCCATAGACCAATTGCTGAGTTCTTCCATAAGTAAGCACAAGGAAATGTTTATGGTTGTAGTCAATACGACTATTGTAATTATAATTCATTTGGTCAAAATTCATTTAATTAAGTGCAAATAATATCTGAAATTAAATAGTAGCTCAAGAGGGTAATTTATATTCAACTAGACCCACAAAAGTTGTCATGAGCAACAATTAATGGACTTCACTCTTTGTTTATGTAAAGAATGATTTGAAAAAAAAAAACTTTAGTTTCCATCTAATTCTCCGCCCACAAGCTTGAATCTGCCCACAAATATAAAATGTTTAATCTATAATATGTAGCAATTTTATGAACTGTTTTTTAATCCCAAAGGCTATACAGTTGTAGACCTAATCCTTCACTTTTTATACATTTCTTTTAAAAAATGTTCTCTTCTTGGTCACAATTTTAATTTAAGCAATATTGCATACTCTTCTTATATGGTTAAATTCATATCCATGAAGCATTTTAACTCCTGGGGTGAACAGTATTAGCTGGTGTAGTACATATACTTAATGAGACAATGATTCAGTTAATTATCTGTAAGAAACTCAGAACCAATATTGTAAGACCTATTTATAAGGAAGCTACTACATATATATTTATATTAGTCTCTGCAGTGTGACTAACATTGGAAATTCATTGTGCTTGTGAAGAAAAACAGTTTAGAGACCTCTGCCAAGTAGGATTTACTTTTCTGATCAATCAATGAAATTTTCATCCAGGAATCTTTAGTCGTAGGAAGTAGTAAGTACAGGAGGGAAACAAAGGAGATGAGAGAAATTTTCTCTCCTAGAGAGGCTCGCAATTCTGGGCGGGTTTGGGAGAAGCGAGCCAAAAGAAGGAAAGATTCAATATAGAACTTAAAAATAATAAATTAAAGTGAGTAACTCATTTGAAATAGAAGATGATTTATTTTGGTTAAATGTATTTAGAAAGTTAATGCAAATTTAAGACAGGCTCAGTGAACTCTGGAGAAAATATATGATAATGATATTTTTTTTTCAGTGTGTAGGAGCAAACTAACAAACTGAAAAACTTATTTTTCTTCAGAAGTACTACTATAATCTGTAGTGGGTGAGTTATTGTGACAGCAATTACAAATTGCTCAGGGGACTACAGATCTTAGAGATCTTTAGAAATTACCTGGAGGGGCAAGGGGGGCTCCAGGAAGAGCCACTAAGCTTCCTCACTGTGTCAATTCAAAATCTACAAAAATATGGCTTCTCACTTTCAAAGTCTTGAGTAGCAGGACAGACATCGTAGAAGCACACTTCCACCTTCCACAATGATGGAAATGTACAGAGCAAAGTGGAAATGAAACCAAGCTGTAGGTGCACTGATACTAGCAACTGTGCTGGACAGCACTCCTAGCCCGCTCAACAGCTGATGCTCTTAATCTGCAGATCCTTGGAGAAATGACCACTTTTGAGTTTTAAAGTGGTAAACTTATTTGTAAAAGGAGAAGAGGTTAACTATTTAGCCAAATTCAGCCATCAGTGATTTGGGAGAAGAAGCCTATATCTTTATTCTAAAGGCATTTGACCTATCCAGCCAGTTTGTTTTATACTTAATGATGGTATTAAGGATTTGAATGAATGGTTATTGCCACACTATATGGGTATAAAATTAAGGGTGAAGAAAATGGAAAACATACATCTTTTCAGGGTCAAGGCTTGATGAATTTTCTTTGCTCTTGATTTGGGGACATTTATGATCTAAAATTCTCTTTGCTCATGAAGTGTTTCACATTACTGATAGTCCCTGCCTGCTGGAGCTTTTACTCCTGAAAACATTACTAACTGGTAAGTGGCTGATACTTTTGTTTGTAATTTTAATCACTTTAGCAAATATAAATAGGTGACTCAACCTCTTAACAAAGCACATTTGAGAATCCTGTGGAACACAATCCTGTCTTTATGTTATCTCTTACCTCAGCACCCTTTGTGGGGGAGGCCAGGAAGAGAAGGCTAACACACATCCCAGTCAACCCCACATGATTATTTGCCCAACACAGAGATGTAAATGGATTAGTATAATATGTTCTACTGTATCCATGGTAATCTTCTAGACTATCATTTCTAGGTTTTGCATAGGCTACAGCAGGTGACAGGGGTTCACATGTTTTTTCTTGCAGGGGGAAGGGGGGAGGAACTATAACCCAATGTCAGTCACAACAGAAATCTAATAGTTGAGAAAGATTCTAGCCCTTAACAACCAGGAAGAAACACATAAATCCTCACTGTGAATCAAACATGACTCAAATCATGATAAGGACTGGTTACTTTATTAGCTTACTAGAGAAATGGCATAATTCAGAGAGCTCTCGCTGAGTATCTGATCACAGATCCCACATACTCACGCTACAGTTTCATATTGATGATGTCTTTGATTCTCACAGATAAGCAGGTGGGTATTACCATGGTTCATTTTATAGATGAGGAAATCAAGGCACAGGGCCATTAAATAAGTTATTTAAAGTCACATAGCTAATTAGTATCAGATTGGAGCCTCTTCACCATCAGACTTGGGCTCTTAATAGCAAAAGTTTTCAAATTAGAAATCGACATCCTAATTTGTACCCTATGCAAAGACAGTGAAAAATATTATTAATGACTTCAGCAGAGAGTGTGATAGAAGCTGGATAATATAAGTGCTTAAATATAAGTCTATCCTACCTAATTCAGATCTTCTGTCAGGACTATTTTGAACAATATATTCATTTGCCCCCAAACATATGGTAGAAGGCAGCAGTGTGGCAGCTCCAGCTTTCAGAACTGCAGAACACTGAACTCAGGTTAAAAAGATATTGTCCATTCAAATCAAATGATAGGTACTTACTGTTTCATTTTCACTTTTTAAAAAACAGCTTTGAATGGGTAACCTAAGTCCTTATCAGAACATTTTCTGCTCTAGATGAAATCCTTGGTGGGGAAGATGAAGTTAAGTTTAACTTGTGTGAGTCAATGCCATGCTTAAGTGATTGCGAATATATGTGTTTTGATCATGTCTACTTGCTAAATAATGTAAGTTTCATTTAACTTAAAGTATCTTCTCCAGAGTACTGATTCTATCGATTGTGTGATTCAAGAAAATCACTTAATCTCAGTGGGCCTCAGTTTCCTCATAAAAATCAAGTGCCGGCTTAGATGATTTACAAATTTGAATTTTGTACCAAGCTTGACAAAGAACAGAATCCTCTAGTTTTTCTGTAAAATGTGATTTCATTTTCTTTATTTCTTGTAGGAGGAGAGGTGGGAAAAACTGTCACAGAAGTACTTAATGAATAATGTATCCTTTCTCCACTCTCATATTTTCAAATAACAGCTAGAATATTCTTCTTCATTCCGTCTGACCCTAGGTTAGTTTGCTGTTGTCACTTGTTTCCTAAATACAACCATTACAATGGTTTTGTTGCTGTTTGTTGGTTCTAGACAAGGTAAAAGTAAACCTTGCCAAGAAATTTTCAGACATATGCCATAAACTTTAAGCCTAACAATTGTATCTTTATTTTATCCTTAGGAAAGAGAGAGGAGAGACAAGGAAGAAAAAGAGTTTTTCCAAATATGTGATGCTTAATAAGATGTTTATATTTTCCCTCTCATCACGTTAATTGTTTTTAATTTTTCTAGCTATCTTGGCATTCATGTCATATGGAAAACTGAAGGAGCAGAGGGAGACATTTATTTCCAGAATAGGTGAGAGAGCATAATCAGAGGACAGAACTAGTAAGTAATCAAGCATGCGGTACACACTTTCATTAAGGCCCATGTGTTACAAAACCACAATATTTTAATTTTCTGCTTCCTGCTGTTTAGTCTGAAGAGGTTCTGTTAGGGTTTATTTCAGTTATATTTTGCAAAGGATAAAAGTGTGACATTTTCAGTCTTATTAGAGGTGCAATGTTTTATTCTAAGGTTCATCTTCACTTACACGAAAGGAAAAAGCTCCTCGTGATGGTTAAATAATAAAGAAGGCTGATTGCTTACAGAGTCAAGTAACAAGACTCGATCGTGTGCCATGATCCAATCTCTCCTTAAATCTTGAAATTCTTATCCAACTTAATGGTGGCACCTGCTGGGAGAGGAAAATTTCCATGGCCCATCGTTGTAACAACCCCAAATCTCATGGAAAGAAGCCAGGAGAAGAATTTAAATGAGTGTAATCCTCTAGGAAAGATACACTTAGAAAATTTCTCTTAATGGGAACTTTGTTTGCTGACAGTGAATAGTCTACCCAGATAACACCAACAACATCTGCTGCTGTTGGTAAGAACTGACCTCTTAATCATGAGCTACTCACATCAGAATGACTGCGGGCTATTGGAACAGCACGAGTTTTCCTCAAGAAGCCTGTCTCAACAATATCATGCAGACTGAATGCCAAAATAATATTTTACCTTTTGTTTTAAATGCAATTTGCTAAGACAAGGTAAAGGGAACACATAGAACGGGGAAGAACAACAGATCAATCAGGTGAGATGAAGGCGATCTGATTTGTTTGGCATCTGCTCTGGAAGAGTAATGCTCTGGCATGCTTTTATTTCAACTTAGATTTGTCAATTTGAGGGAATCATCTCTTTTTTTTTCTCTTCAGTAAGTCCATCTTTACTGTGACTGTATCAGCTGTTTGTTTTGATTATAGGATGTAGGGATATCAGTTTTCTGACCAAAATGTCTGTGGAGAAAGGAAGGATGTGGGGGCAGGGAACCACTACACTTTACAGGTTAAAGGTCCTTACCTTTAAATCTCTGTCTTGGGCCATTGATGTGATAGAATATGACTTATACGTCATATAGTTGGGGATTTTTGGCTGTTCTGTTTGTGTGATCCATAGTAGTTCACTTTGTTGTTAGTCTGTTGTCATTTAAGGTAAAGCAGCAAAGTAAAAACATCTTTCTGTTGATCCTCATGGCTAACTTGGAAACTGCATCTCCTGGCCCAGTTTTTTAGGTTCTTTTATGTTATCTAATTCTAGAGTACAATCAAAGAATTTGAAGGGACCTTAAAGGTCATCTAGTCTAATTCTATCCTTTCACAATATTCCTGGCAGAAAATCATCATTCTTGCTTATATATTTCTAGTTACTGTGTAAAAGGTTTCCAACAGTGATGATAGGGAAAAGCCAAAATCTGCCTCTAGGTAGTTTCTACAGTGAAACAAAAAAACTGAATATCTGTTCTACAGATCATCCCTTCAGATAAGTGGAGAATAACAAAACAAAACAAGAGAAAACTTAACTATTGCATTCTTCCCACACTTGAGCCATCTTTTCAGGACTATTAAGAGGTAATTCCTCATGTGATGATGTCCTCGATGTCCTATGTTTCTAGATCCCTCACTGTCCTGCTTCTTTCCTGTGGACATAACCTAGGGTAGCTAGGTTTAGTTTAAAGTGTATTACGTGCAGAATAGAATAGAACATAATAGAACAGAACAGAGCTGACAGAACTAAATGATTTCAGAACTGAAAGTAATATCCAAATTTTTAAAAAGTAGAAATGGGACCCAGAGCAGTTCAGCGAGTTGTCCAGTGTCACACAAATGGGTCTTCTCTTTCCCAAAACAATTCTCTTTTCAGTCATTTTCCCTAAACTCAGCATTTTATTAACTAGATATAATATTTCGGACACTGTCTGATCAGCCCAGACCTCAGGAACATATGCATTTGCTTTTTAACAACCCTATTATTTGGTTGTTTGTTTTATATTATTTACATGGTAGTTAAATCAGGTCCTATACAATTATGTTTTCCCTTATGTTTTGTCTTTTAAGGTTTAACAATGGGCAAGATTCTCAAGATTTTTTTGAATCCTTTCCTCCCATCAGTATACCATCTATCCTTTTTGACTTGTGCAACTGTTAATTGTCAGAATGTTTTCTATGTCCTTGTTCAGATTATTATTAGAAATATTCAACAGGATGGAGGCAAACAAACAAACAAGCAAAAACAAAAACATAAAGTGCAACTCTGTACCATGACACTGGACTCTAGTTCTAGACTGACAATTCACTAACCAAGATGTTTTGAAACCATTTGTCAACTGTGTATGTTTATGCTTAACTGTATACTTACCCACGTTATGGTTTTCCTTCTTGTCTACAAACATTCTGTGAAGGCCTATTCAATGCCCCACTGGAAGTAAGAGGTTGTCTAAGATCCGATAACTTTATCTGAAAAGGAAAAGAGGTAACTATGAAATGATTTATTCTTATATTCCTCAATATCACTTAGAGATCTCCTCTTTCTTTTCTATGAGCTCACAAATCTCTTTAGTAACTTACTCTAGAATTTTGCCGGGAATTGATGAAAAATTCATAAATCCTTGGTATCATTTTTAAAAAATTTTTGAAAATCATGACTTTTTCTTAGACCTCACCTATTCATGAATTGTCAGAATATTACAGTGTTTAGGGGGATAACTTGGCATATAATTGTACTGAGCCTAACTTTGACCTATTTAAAGTTCTTTTACAAACCAATCCTTGGTTTCGGTTTCCTGTTATTGATGCATGCTCTGCCATTTTTAAGATTTTAAAAAATTAAACACTGACTAAATAAAAAGAACATTTATAAAATATATGTCATGTATGGAGAAAAGGATATATAAATACCCAGGTACAAACACACATTTTAATAATTAGAACATTTCCATTTACTGTGAAGTCCTTTGGGTGTTCTTTCCTAACTACATCTCTTTCCCTCCACAGTCAGAAAAAAAGTGCTGTGCTAATTCCCCCTTGTTTTTCTTTTGCAGATGTGATGCTGTTTTTCACAAGCTCTCACTCATGGTGCTTTCCTACTCCACTTAGCGCCGATATGCAATTTTCCTTGCAGCCCCTCATTTGGTGGGGTACCGGTGGCTATATATATATATATATATATATATATATATATATATATATATATATATTACGGTTTTGCTGAGGGCTATGAACTTTAGGAATTCAAATTTAAGTGGGTGTGTATATCTCTTATTTTGACTTCCCACCTTGGTACCCTGTCTTTATCTACTTTACTCCCATGCCTTGAGGACTGTGAAAAAGTTCACTGGAGCTCAGCAAATGCCTCCACTTCAGCCAGCAGGTGGGCTTCTGTGGGATTTGCTCATCTCTCTGGGTTCATATTTGTTCTTAGTTTTTGACCTTTGTGTAGATCTTTTTTCCAGGTCAGTGGTACATTTATAAATATATGTTTCTGTGTCTTATCCAATGTAGGTCATTTTCAGCAGAAGCATTGATCAGGAAATGAAAGGGTGCTCTACACTTTTCAGTTTGAGGTAATTCTTGATGGAGAAAGCATAATGAAAACAGGAGTTGAATAAATAATTCTATTATTAATATCACACCGTTGTGGCCCTATCTTCTGCTTTCAACATGGTTATTGTCTTAGGATTTTTTCCCCAGTCTTTGTTTATTTGCTGCTTCTACTTTTGCACGTATCCTCAGTTCTGATCTGCTATATTTGTTTTCAATCTGATCTTACAATTCCTCTCTCGTTTTGGATGGAATCATAACTATCTTTGCAAAGATGCAACAGTCTTAGAATCAGAAACTTAGAAAATTTCTTTCTAAGAACTTGCATAGAATTAGTTTTTCTTTTTTCTTTTTTTTCTGTTTTATGGACTCTCCTTAACTTATGACTCTCTTTCTTTACGAGAATATATTGATCCCATATATTGTGGGACTTGAAAAGCCATAAAGCTTTCTCTGGCACATTATATAGCTATACAGAACACAGGTTCTGTTCTTTGAAACCAGTGATTGTTCATTGTCTTGGGGAGTACTTCTCAACTGCCAAAGGATATCAACCAGTTTAACAGTACAATATAGTACAATATAGGTAACTAAACTCGTTCAGCTTATTAATGTACAGTCTGATTTCATTTGGAACATTTAGAAAAAGACTTGGGTTGATCTACTCGAGGCTCTTTCTTATAAAAAATAAATGGCTGTTGGTGATTCCCCAGTTCTTAGTATCCTGCAAAAACTAGATGGGATCAGTGGCACAGTAAGCAGTTGAATACTGCTTTGGTATGAAGGAAATGATTTTTGGTGTATTTCACCTAATTCAGATTCTGAATATCACTGGAACACCTATGAAGGATGGGAGAAGTTAAAGAACTAGGAAAAACCTATTATTCATCATACAGTGATCTTTTATAATCACCTCAAATCTTTAGAGTGTTTGTTTTGAGCAAAAATTTACAATTTGGTGATGACTGATCTGGAACTTAGAACATAGCATTTAGACTGATTCATCATTTTAGCAACTATCTCTAGTTTCAAAACATTTACTATTTATTACCCAATCAATTGACACTATATAAGACTTAAAGGAGAGTTGAATTACTGCTGTTTGCAAATGTTATCTTCATAAACTATATTAAACCTAAAATTCGATTAACTTTAATGCTTATAAAACTAGATGCAGTAAACAGAACTTTCATAGATATATTTTATATTTGTGAATAATGACTTTTATGTAATTTCCACTCTTTCTTACTTTTTATAATTGTGAAATTACATTTCTTTTAAGCTGAAAGAGTTTGCTGATCGTTTAGCTTTCCAAATCTTGGTCACTATGACTTGAAATTACAGGTAAACTGGCACCTGGATTTTCTGATGTGTGTAATTTATGGACTACAGATAATCTTGACTTCCTTGTAAATATTATTAACTTTGGTAAAATGTCAGTGACCTTAGAGGAGGTTATATACCTTGGGAGTATGGAAACCCCTAAGATTCTGCCCCTGAACTTAAAGAAAGTTAGAGTCTAACAAGGGAAAAATAAATGTACACAAATGAATGATGCAAGGAACAAATGGGGCTCAGGTAAGAACAAGGACACTTATTGAATCTCAGAGTTCCAAACTGAAACAACTGTGTTATGGTTTGGATTGCTTTATAGTCCAATTCCCAGTCCCAGTGTGGTGACTTTCCTTGATAGACTAGTTCAAGAGAGTGAGCCAGATGGAGTGATCATGGTAAATTATCTTCCAGTTGTATAGGAGATTTCGACATATTTGTTGGAAGGGTAGAGGAGAAGGAAAGAAAGAAATAATACTTAAAATCTGGCCTTTGTTGAGACTTCAGTAGAACATAAAACATCCTTCAAGGGCTAAATGGTAAAGGAGCCATGCTTCCTCTCCTCTTCAGTCATTAGCTTTGTCTGGACTCCTGGTTTTCATAGATAAGGACAAAATCACTATCGGTACAGCCAGTCTAGTCTGCATGTATATCCTGTATACTTACTAACTTCCATTAATGACAGGAATCGTGAGTTAAAACAAATAGACTGCTACAAATATGCAGCAGCATAAATATTTAACATTATTATATTTTCAGTGTAGCCAAACTTTTAATCTTTGCAAATTACAGTGAATAGGAACTTGAGAGAATTGTGTCTAACAGAAATATGACTTTCAAAGAGAACAAAAGAGGTGCTCTGATTGCAGCTAGAAAGACTTTTAATACTTATTTTTTTTAATTGATGAATTTATATTGACACATAATAATCACCCAAAGGCCATAGTTTACATTAGAGTTCACTTTTGGTTTTGTACATGCTATGGGTTTGAACAAATGTATGATGACATGTAGCCATCATCATGGTATCATACAGAGTACTTCCACTGCCCTAAAAACCCTTTGTTCCATCTATTCATCTCTCCCTCTACAAATCCAACTCTTGGCAATGCTGATCTTTTCACATCTCCATAGTTTTGCTTTTTCAGAAAGTCATACAGTTGGAATCCTACAGTATGTATCATTTTTATATTGGCTTCTTTCACTAAGTAGTATGCTTTCCAGGTTCCTCTATGTTTTTTTCATGGCTTGATAGCTCATTTATTTTTAGCACTGAATAACATTCCATTGTCTAGATGTACCACAGTTAATTTATGAATTCACCTACCGAAGCACATCTTGGTTGCTTCCAAGTTTTGGTAATTATGAACAAGGCTGATATAAACATTTGTGTACAGGTTTTTGTGTGGACATGTTTTCACCTCATTTGGGTAGATACCAAGGAGCACAACTGCTGGATCATATGGTAAGAGTATGTTTAGTTTTGTAAGAAGCTGCCAAACTATATTCCAAAGTGGCTATATCTGCATTCCCACTAGCAAAGTATGAGCATTTCTGTTGCTCCATATACTCGTTAGCATTTGCTGTTGTCAGCGTTCCAGATTTTGGACATCCTAATAGGTTTGTAGTCATACCTCATTGTCTTAATTTGTCCCTGGTGACATATGATGTGAGACATCTTTTTATATACTTATTTACCATCTTATTTATCTTCTTTGGTGAGGTGTCTGTTCAAAGTCTTTGGCCCATTGTTTAGTTGAGTTGTTTGTTTTCTTATTATTGAGTTTAAGTGTTCTTTGCACATTTTGGATGGATCCCTTATCAGATGCCTTTGGTAAATATTTCCTCCCAGTCTGTGGCTTGTCTTCTCATTCTCTTGACATTGTCTTTCGTGGAGAAGTGGGTTTTTTTGTTGTTTGTTTGTTTGTTTAATTTTAACGAAGTCTAGCTTATCAAATATCTCTTCCATGGATCGTGAATTTGGTGTTGTATCTAAGAAGGCATTACCATACCCAAAATCACTGAGGTTTTTTTCCTATGTTACCTCGTAGAAGTTTTATGGTTTTGTGCTTTACATTTAGGTCTATGATCCATTTTGAGTTAATTTTTGTGAAGAGTGTTAGGTCTATGTTTACATTCAGTTTTTTACCTGTGGATGTCCAGTTGTTTCAACATCATTTGTTAAAGACACTACTTTGCTCCATTGTATTGTCTTTGCTCCTTTGTCAAAATTCAGTTGATTTTATTTATGTAGGTCTATTTTTTGGCTTTCTATTCTGTTCCGTTAATCTGTTTGTCAGTTCCTTTGCCAATAATATACTGTATTGATTACTAACACCTGAAGAAAAGTCTTAAAGATGGATAGCATTAGCTCTCCAATTTTGTTCTTTTTCATTATTGTGTGCTCTTCTGGGTCTTTTACATCTACTTATAAACATCAGAATTAGTTTATTTATATCCACAAAATAAATACACTGGGATTTTGATTGTGATTGCTTTGAATCTATTAAGCCAGTTAGGAAGATCTGACATCCGGACGATATTGAGTCTTCCTGTTTATGAACAAGTAACGCCTCTCCATTTGTTTAGTTCTTCTTTGACTTTACTCATCAGAATTTTGTAGTTTTTCTCATGTAGATCTTGTACATATTTTGTTAGATTTTTTAAAATAATTTATTTATTTTTGGCTGCATTGGGTCTTTGTTGCTGCACGTGGGCTTTCTCTAGTTGCGAGCGGGGGCTACTCTTTGTTGCGATGGGCTGCTCGTTGCGGTGGCTTCTTTTGTGGTGGAGCACAGGCTCTAGGCTCGCGAGCTCAGTAGTTGTGACGCATGAGCTTAGTTGTTCCGTGGCATGTGGGATCTTCCCAGACCAGAGCTCAAACCCGTGTCCCCTGCATTGGCAGGTGGATACTTAACCACTGCACCACCAGGGAGGCCCTCCATATTTTGTTAGATTTATACCTAAGTATTTTATTTGTTTGGGTGCTAATATAAATGGTATTTTATTTTTAATATCAAATTCTACTTGTTTACTGCTGGCATATAGAAAACAGATTGATTTTCTACATTAACCTTGTATCCTACAAACTTGCTATAATCATTTATTAGTACTAGGGATTTTTTTGTTGACTCTTGGATTTTCCACATAGATGATCATGTAATCTAAGAATAAAGACAATTTCATTACTTCCTTCCTAAACTTTATGCCATTTTTTTTCCTTATCATGCCTTATGGCATTAGTAAGAATTTCTAATATGATGCTGACAAGAGTGGGAAGGAAACATCCTTTCCCTGTACCTGATTTTAGTGTAAAAGCTTTGAGTGTCTCACTAAGTATGAAGTTAGTTGTAGGTTTTTTGTAGATAGTCTTTCTCAAGTTGAGAAAGTTCTCCTCTATTCCTAGCTTACTGAGAATTTTTATCATGAACGGGTGTTTGCAATACTTAATTTTTGATGATTGTGGAACATTAGGTGTTACAGTTAACATCTTTATTAACCTGATAAGTAGAAAGATTACCCAGTGTGTTATATAATTTACATAATTATTAATGAAATAATAAATCTATTGGGCGTTTGCTTTTCTTAAGCAAAAATAAATCTATTGCTTGTTCATATACTTGATTTATTTCCTTTTGTGGATGGTCACATTTTCCTTGTTGATTGTTAAAACAGTCATCAGCTTTTGCCCATGATGAAATAAGAGGGTCTTGACTTACTCTCCCTCCATAAGCAACTAGATAACTGAACGAAGTTCTTGAAACAACTATCATCAGGGACTTTCCTGGTGGCACAGTGGTTAAGAATATGTCTGCCAATGCAGGGGACACGGGTTCAATCCCTGGTCCGGGAAGACCCCACATACCGCAGAGCAACTAAGCCCGCATGCCACAACTACTAAGCCTGTGCTCTAGAGCACATGAGCCACAACTACTGAGCCTGCGTGCCCTAGAGCCCTTGTGCTGCAACCACTGAGTCCATGTGCCACAACTACTGAAGCCCACATGCTCTAGGGCCTGTGTGCCACAACTACTGAGACTGCATGCTGCAACCACTGAAGCCCACGCGCCTAGAGCTCATGCTCTGCAACAAGAGAAGCCACCGCAATGAGAAGCCCACACACCACAATGAAGAGTAGCCCCTGCTTGCCACAACTAGAAAAGCCTGTGCATAACAATCAAGACCCAACACAGCCAGAAAAACAACAACAGCAATAAAAAAACCAAAAACTATTATCGGATATTAGATAGTTGTGATCCCTAGGATAAGGGAACAAGTGAGGTGAACCTATGATTGCCTTGACTTTCAGTCTAGTGGCCTAGGCCCTGTTCTAGAGAAGGAAATTCCAAACTGAGCATGGCAGTCTTGCTAAGTTGAAGAGACTGGAATTGAGGATGGTTGAGAGGTTAAAAACAGAAGTTTTGGAGAGGAAGAAGATACTGAATAAAAGGAACTTCAGTAATCCACTTAGGGATCTTTTATCCAGTCTCTGCTGAATACAAATTTGTACATGGGTAGGATAAAACTTTATGAAGCTGGACAAAGAATGACAGGGAAACTACAAGTTTAACAATTCTTAGAACTCATATAGAGTGGGATGATGGTTATTCTTCAGCCATCTTGAGTAGAGAGTCCTCATTTTATACCTAGAGAACTAAGTAATTACCTCAATAGAGTTAAACTTTAACAGTAGGGCTCAATTACCCCTAGAACAAAGGTTACTTCAAATGATCCTAAGTAAGCTTAAAAATAAACCTGAAAAAGATCAAAGTAATCTGTAAGCAATTTTTCTGCCATCTGAAACAAATTTCAACTGTGTTTACACAAAGAAAACAAAATTCAACACAGAGCATGATTGCAAATCCTAGCATCCAATGAAAAATTACTAGATATGTGAAAAAGCAGCTAGTAGAAAAATCAGTCAATATAAAGAGACCCAGAAATGACAGAAGTATTAGAATTAACAGACAAAGACCTTAAAATGTCTATTAAAAATATGCTTGTATGCACAAATGTTTAAAAGAAAATATTTTAAAAAATGAGAAACAAAATGAAATACATAGGGCTTCCCTGGTGGCGCAGTGGTTTAGAGCCTGCCTGCCAATGCAGGGGACACGGGTTCAAGCCCTGGTGCGGGAGGATCCCACATGCCGTGGAGCAACTGGGCCCGTGAGCCACAACTACTGAGCCTGTGTTCTGCAACGAGAGGCCATGACAGTGAGAGGCCCGCGTACCATGATGAAGAGTGGCCCCCGCTCGCTGCAACTGGAGAAAGCCGTCGCACAGAAACGAAGACCCAACACAGCCAAACATAAATAAATAAATTTATTTTTAAGAAAATGAAATACATAAAAAGAATCCAATGAAACCTCTAGAAATTACAAAGAAAAAAGTAATTTGAAATGACAATTTTTCTGAATGGGGATAATAACAGATTAGATATTATAGAGGAACAACATCAATGAACTTGAAGACAGAGCAATAGAAACTCCAAATTGAAGCACACACAGGAAAAGACTAAAATATTTGACAGAGCCCAGTGACCTGTTGGGCCATGTGTAGAAGATATACTTGGAACTGGAGTCTCATAAGGAGAAAGGAGAACAAAAAAGGTATAAAAAAGTAGTTGAGGAAATAATGGCTAAAAAGCTTTCCAAATTTGATAAAAACTATAAATTGACAATTTAAAAACTACAACAAACCTCAGGCAGGATTAAATACAAAGAAAACACCCACTAAGGAACATCAAATAAATTTCAAAGAGCCAAAAGGAAAGAAAAAATAATTGGGGGTGAGTGGGTGAGGGAAAATACTCTATGTACAGAGGAACACATGTAAGAATGACTGAATATTTATTGTCAGAAACTCAAATCCAGAAGTAAATGTGACATCTTTAAAATGTTAAAAGATAAACTTGCCAACCTAGCATTCTATATTCAGGGAAAATGTCATTCAAAACTAATGACAGTAGGAGTGATGTCAGCAAGATGGTGTAATAGGAACCCCTGGGCCAGAGAGACATTGAGTAAATAACAATATATGGTCCAAAATGCCTTTATTAAAACTCAAAAAACCAGTTAAGAAGTTACAGTACTCCAGGCAAGCACAAGCCAAGAACAGCTGCATTAAAACAGATAAGAAAAGTTGTTGTGTTTTACCCTCGATAACTCTTTTTCCAGAAAACACAGTTTAGTGCAATCAGGAGAAAACAGAAACTTGCTGCTTTTCCTTTGAGAAGGAAAGAGAAGAGTGGAACATACATTTGATATTCCAACTTTTTGAGGAACTGGTTTCTGTCATGCCTGACTCAGAATGTTAATGAAGAACTGGTGTATTTGTATGCCTGGGGCCACTAAGAATAAGGGAGAGCTTAGCAGTTTGATTCAGCAACAGAGAACCTGTAGTACCACAGACAGACACTAGAGGAATCAAGAGAATAAATGCTAAAAAAAGAAACTGGCAAACCTCTTTAATTGAGAAATAATATAGAAACCAAGAAAGGATACATCCCTAAAAAAGGTTGGAAAGTTCCTCCAAATGCTTAGCTGGGCAGACAAAACCAGTACAGAGGTGGCTGTTTTTTCAAATGTCCAAATTCCAGCAACAAAACAAAACCAAACCAAACCAAACTAACAAATAAAAAACAAGGCATAGAAAGAAACAGGGAAACATAGTCCAATCAAAAGAACAAAGTAAGTGTCTAGAAACTTACCCTAAAGAAACAGAGATCTATGAATTACCTGAAAAATAATTGAAAATAGCCATCTTAAAGAAGCTTGATGAGCTAGAAGAGAGCAGAGAGACAACTTTAAAAAAAAACCTGCAAAACACAATTGAGAATACCAAGTAAGAGAAAGAAATTATAAACAAGAAACAAACATATTCTGGAGCTGAAGAATACAATAATTGAACTGAAAAATTCACTAGAGGGGGTCAACAACAGACTTGGTCAATCAGAAGAAATAATCAGTGAACTACGTCATTTGAAATTACTGAGTCAGAGGAACAAAAAGGATGAATAAAGGTGAAGAAAGCCTACAGGACTTACAGGCCACAATAAAGTGGAGCAATATACTCATCATGGGGGTTCCAGAAGAAAAAGAAGAGAGAAGAATGGGTAGAGAGCTTATTTGAAGAAATAATGGTTGAAAACTTCCAAAAGGACATTCAAATTCATAAACCTCAGTAAACTCCACTTAGGATGAACCCAAAGAGACACACACAGAGACATATTATAATCATACTGTCAAAGACAAAGAATCAAACTTGAAATCAGCAAGAGTAAAGAAACTCATTGTGCATGGGAGCCCCTGTAAGACTATAAACAGATTTCTTAGTAGAAACTTTTCAAGCTAGAGGTTAATGGGATGATGTATTCACTGTACTGAAAGAAAGAAACTGACAATCATTAATACTATATCCTTCAAAACTGTCCTTCAAAAATAAAGAAAAAATAAAAACTTTCCCAGATAAATAAAAGCTGAGGGAGTTCATCACCATTAGAGCTGCTTCAAGAAATGCTAAAGGGAGTCCTTCAAGTTGAAATAAAAGATGTTGGATAGCAAAATGAAAGCATAAAAAATGCTCTCTGGTAAAGGTAAATATATAAACAAATACAGAACATTGTAATGGTGATACACAAATCACTTTTAATCTGGTAGAGAATTTAAAAGGTACAAGCATAAAAAATAACTATAACTATGAAACTATGTTAATAGATACACAATGTGACAGGATGTAACTTGTGACACGGATAACATAAACTGAGGCAGGTGATGTAAAGGTATAGAATGTTTTGTATGTGATTGAAGTTGTTGTTATCAGTTTAAAATAGATTATTATCACTACAAGATGTTTTATGTAATCTCCATGATAACCACAAGGAACACATCCATAGAAGATACACAAAAGAAAGTATGAAAGAAATCAAGCATGTTGCTACCAAAAAATCAGCAAAACACAAAGGAAGGCAACAAAAGCCAAAATTTGCTACAAGACAGATAGAAAACAATTTAAAAATGGCAATAGTAAATGCTTCCATATCAGTAATTACTTTAAATGGTTAAACTCCCCACTCAAAAGACACAGAGTGGCTGAATAAATAAAAAATAAGATCCAACTCTACAGTCTCCACAAGAGATTCATTTTAATATAAGAAAGAACATAGGGTAAAAATGAAAGGGGTGAAAAAGATATTACATGCAAATAATAACCAAAAGAGAACAAGGATGATCATACTTTTATCAGACAAAATAGACTTTAAATCAAAAACTGTCACAAGAGACAAAAAGGACATTATATAATGATAAAAGGGTCAATTCACCAGGTAGGTATAACAATTATAATATATATGCATCTAACATCAGAGGATCCAAATATGTGAACCAAACATTTACAGAGTTTAAGTGAGAAACAGACAATAACACATTAAGAGTTCAATACCCCACTTTCAATAATAGATAAAACAACCAGACTGAATAGAAGGAAAGAGAGAAGTTAACACTGTATAACAATTGGACCTAAAAGACATATAGAGAACACTCCCCTCAACAACAGCAGAATATATATTCTTCTGAAGTACACATGGAACATTCTCCAGGACATTAAAACTGATGTCACAGAGTAAAAGAGATCATAAGAGACTACTGTGAACAACAAATGCCATGAACTACTATATACCAACAAATAGGATAATCTAGAAGAACTGAATAAATTTTTAGAAATATACACCTACCAAGAATGAATCACGAAGAAATTAAAAAAAAAAAAAAAAAAAAAGAAGAACAGAACTATCACTAGTAAGGAGATTGAATCAGTAATCAAAAAAATCTCCCAACAAAGAAAAGCCCAGTAAAGATGGCCTCACTGGAAAATTCTACCAAACATTTAAAGAAGGATGAACACAAATCCTTCTCAAATTCTCCCCCAAAAATCAAAAATGAGGGAACATTTCCAAGCTTATTCTATGAGGCCAGCATTACCAATACAAAATTGATATAAAGATACTCAAAAAGAAAATGACAGCCCAATATCTCTGATGAATACTGATGCAAAAATCTTCAACTAAATACTAGCAAACTGCATTTTAAAATTCAACAGTACATAAAAGGATTATTTACCATAAGCAGTAGAATTTATTCCTGAAATTTAAGGATAGTTCAATATATGAAAATCAATCAATGTAATGCACCACATTAACAGAAGGAAGGGCCATAACAACAGTATCATGTCAATTGATGCAGACATGAAAAAGCATTTGAAAAAAATTCAACACTATTTCATAATAGAAACACTTAATAAACCATGAATAAAAGGAAATTACCTCAACACAATAAAGGTCATATAAGAAAAGCCCACAGCTAACATTACATTCAATGATAAAAAATTGAAAGCTTTTCCTCTAAGATCAGGAAAAGGAATGCCCACTTTTGCTGCTTCTATTCAACATAGTACTGGAAGCCCTAGCCAGAGAAATATATCCAAAAAAAATTGCTATAAATAAATAAAAAGCATCCAGATTGAAAAGGAAGAGGTAAAATTACCTTTGGTCACAGATGAAATGATCTTTTATGTAGAAAACCATAAATATCCCTATAATTGTTCATGGTAGTGTCTTATGATCCTTTTCATTCTGTGGCATCAGTTTTAATCTCTCCTCCTTATTTTATTAATTTGAATCTCCTCTTTTTATTTCTTAGCTAGTCTAGCTAAGGGTTTGCCAATTTTGATGATAATTTTTTAGAAAACAACTCAGCTTTGTTGATTTTTTCTATCCTTTATTTCATTTATTTCTGCTCTAATCTTTATTATTTCCCTCCTTTTGATAACTTTGGGTTTAGTTTGATCTTTTTTTTCTAGTTCCTTGAGGTGTTGATTTGAGAGATTTCCTAAAACAAAAACAAAAACGAAACCAAAAAAAACCCTGGTAAAAGTAATAAACAAATTCAGCAGTTTCAGGATACAAAATCAACATACAAAAACCAGTTGTATTTCTATACACTACAATTAGACAATCTGAAAAGAAAACTAAGAAAGCAATCCCATGTACAAGAGCATCAAAAAGATTAAAATACTTAGGAATAAACTTAATCAAGGAGGTGAAAGACTTGTACACTGAAATATGCAAAACATTGCTGGAAGAAATTGAAGAAGACACAAAGAAATGGAAAGACTTCCCATGTTCATGGATTGGAGGACTTGATATTGTTAATATGGCCATAATACATACAAAGTGATCTACAGATTCAAGGCAATGTCTATCAAAATCCTCATGGCATTTTTTTACAGAAATATAAAGAACATTCTAAAATTCGAATGGAATTTCAGAGGATCCCAAATTGCCTGAACAATCTTGAGAAAGAAAAACAAAGCTGAAGTCCTCACAATTTTTGATTTCAAATCATATTACACAGCTACACTAACCTAATCAGTATAGTACTGGCATAAAGACAGACATACAGACCAGTGGAACAGAATAGAGAGCACAGAAATAATCCCTTGCACATATGGTCAAACATGTGAATACACAATGGAAAAAGGGTTGTCTCTTTAACATATGGTACTGGGAACACTGGATATCCACATGCAAAAGAATGAAGTTGGACTCTAACCTTAAACTATATAGAGAAATTAACTCAGAATGGATTAAAGACCCAAAAGTAAGACCTGAAACTACAAAAATCCTAGAAGAAAACAGAGGTAAATCTTCACAACACTGGGTTTGGCAATGATGTCTTAAACATGATACCAAAAGCACATACAACAAAAATAAATAATGTGGATGACATCAAACTTATAAACTCCTGTGCAGTAAAGAAAACAATGAACAGAGTGAAAAGGCACCCTATGGAATTAGGAAAAAATATTTGCAAATCATATATCTGATAAGGGATTAGGAAGACATACAACGGCAAATAAGCACATTAAACGATGCTCAACATCACTAAACATCAGGGAAATGTAAATTAAAATCACAATGATATATCAACTCAAACCCATTAGGATGGCCACTATGAAAAGAAAAGAAAAGAAGAGAAGAGAAAAGAAAAGAAAAAAGAAGTGTTCACTACAATATAGAGAAATTAGAAACCTTGTGCACTATCAGTGAGAATGTTAAATGGTGCAGCTATGGAAAAGAGTATGGAAGTTCCTCCAAACATTAAGAATAGAATTACTATATGATCCAGCAATTTCACTTCTGGGTATATATTAAAAGAACTGAAAACAAAATCTGGAAGAGCTATTTGCACAACCACGTTCATTGAGGCATTATTCACACTAGCTAAGAGGTAGAAGCAACCTAGATATCAATCGTCAGATGAACAGATAAAGAAGATGTGGTGTATACATATAACAGAATATTATTCAGTCTTTAAAAAAAGAAGGAAATTCTGTTATATGCAGCAACGTGGATGAACTTTGAGGACATTATGCTAAGTGAAATAAGCCTGTCACTATGAGACTGTAGGATTTCACTTATATAATAAGGTTAACTAAAGTAGTCACAATCCCTTAGAAACAGAAATAATAATGGTGCTTGTCAGACTCTGGTGTGAGGGGGAAAAGGGAGTTGTACAATGAATGTAGAGTTTCAGTTTTTCAAGACAAAAAAGTTCTACAGAGCTGTTGCACAACAATGTTCACATAGTTTACTATACTGTACACTTTAAAATGGGTAAGATGGTAAATTTTATATTGTATGTTTCTTATCACAATAAAAAGATGACAATAAAAAGACTATTTTTAGAAAAACAAGAACTGTGCAAATTTACTGCTAGTGTCTGCAGGAAGAGTAAATGTTAAATCATACTAGGTTGAAATTGGATCTATATAAAATAATCCAAGAACACTGTACATAGAAATAAGCAAAATAAAATATATAAAATTATTTTTATAATTTTAAAATAGTTTCCAGATCCTTGAGTACTTCATGTGTCATGACTAGACAGAGTATATCCTAAGATTGTTTTAACATTCATAAAATAAATCAATGTAATTCACCATATTAACAGAAAAAAAGGATAGAAACCATATGCTTATTCAAATAGATGAAGGAAAAGTATCTGAAAAAACTTAACATTCGTTAGTAATAAAACCTCTCAGTCGACTAGAATTAAGGGAGAACTTTCTCACCTTTATAAGGGGCATCTAAAATTTTACAGCTAACATCACACTTAATGGTGAGATACTGAACACTTTTTCCCTAAGACTGAGAACAAGGCAAGGATATTCCCTCTTCTTTATAATCTTGTATTGAATATTATTCTACGAAATCTATAAAAACTTACTGAAACTAATAAGTGAATTGTGCAAGCCTGCAGACACAAGGTCAATTATATAAAAATTAATTGGATACTAGCAAAAAACAATTGGAAATTAAAATTCAAAAATTTTCATTTACAATGCAAAAATTGAAATCATAGGAATAAATTTAACAAAGTATGTGCCACACCTCTACACTGAAAAGTATTGCTGAGAGAAATGAAAGAAGTCTAAATAGATGGAGATATTTACCTTATTAATGGATCAGAAAACTCAACATAGTTAAAATGCCAATCTATAGATTCAATACAATCTAAATCAAAATCTCAGGTTTTTTAAAAAAAATCATATGACGAAAATCTGATCCTAAAATTTATGTTAAAAAGTCAAAGGATCCGAGACAGCCCAACTAATTTTGAAAAGAACACATTTGGATTTCAAGACTTACTATAAAACTACAGTAGTGGTTTTGGTATTGGCATAATTAAGAAAATGAAAAGACAATCCCCAGACTGGGAGAAAATATTATGTATATACTGACACAGGAGTTCTATCCAGAATACACACAAGGTCCCTGACTTATGAGGGACCCACTTAGGAGTTTTTCAACTTTATGATGGTGCAAAAGCAATACACATTCCTTAGAAAGCGTACTTTGATTTTGATCTTTTCCCGAGCTAGCAGTACACAGTACAATACTCTCTCATAATGTTGGGCGGCGACAGTGAGCCTGCACTTACAACCATTCTGTATCCATACAACCATTCTGTGTTTAACTTTCAGTACAGTATTCAGTTACTTGAGCTATTCAACATTTTAATATAAAATAGGCTTTGTGTTAGATGATTTTGCCCAACTGTAGGCTAATTTAAGTGTTCTTAGTATATGTTTAAGGTAGGCTAGGCTAAGCTATGAAGTTCGATAGGTTAGGTGTATTAAATGAATTTCTGACATGATATTTTCAACTTACAATGGGTTTCTTGGGATGTAATCCCACTGTAAGTTGAGAAGATGTGTATAAAGAACACTTGCAACTCAGCAACAAAACAAATCACCCAGTAAAATAATAGGCAAAATATTTGAATAAGCGCTTCACAAAAAGATATATGAATGGCCAATAAGCACATAAAATATGCTCAACATCATTAGTTATCAGGAAAATACAAAATAAAACCACAATGAGATAACACTAAGCACCCATTAGAATGATCAAAATTAGAAACACTGACAATACCAAGTGTTGGCAAGTATGTGTAATAACTGGAACTCTCAGACTTTGCTGGTGGAAATGTCCAGTGGTGGAATAACTTCGTTAAACTGTTTGGACATTCCTTATAAAGTTGAACATACTCCTAGCATATCACTTAACCTTTCTACTCCCCAGATATTTACCTAAAATAAATGAAAATATATGTCCACACAGAGAATTGTACAGGAATCTTTCTAATGGATTTCTTCATAATAGCTAAAAACTTCAAACGACCCAAACTGATTATCATCAAGATAGATAAACAAACCATGATATAATAGTGAAATACTATCTGCAACAAAAAGAAATGAACTACTGATACATGCAACAACATGGATGAATCTCAAAAACGTTAAGTTAAAAAGCCAGACACAAAAGAGTACGTACTACATGAATCCATTTACATGTACATCTAGAAAAGATTAATCTGATTTACAGTAACAGAAAGCAGATAAGTAGTTGCTTGGGGCCTGGGTGAAGGGCTGATGTCAGGTTCGGGAAATAATTAACTGAGAATGGGCACAAGAAAACTCTCTGGAATAATGGAAGCATCTTGAAAATGGTGGTGGTTACAGGTTTACAGCTGACAAAACCCATCAGACTATACACTTAAAACTGGAGCATGTAGTATATACCTCAACAAAGCTGACTTCTAAAAAAAGGATAATCTTTCCTCTAGTCATTTGTTTGTGGTAATTTTGGCATACAGAAATTTAAATTTTTACACAGTCAAAATATATCAATCTTTCTCTTCACTGTTTTTGAATTTTGTGTCATGTCTAGGAAAACTTTCCTTGAATATTTCATAGAGAGGCCACTTGACAGAATGTTTTATAATGGAGATTCTGATATCAGATAGCCATCAAGAGACTATTCACACTTGAGCAAATTAATCTCTATTTTATAATTTTCTCATTTAAAAATCTGTAGATAATTACAGTTTCTGCATTAAATGGTAGACAGTGACAAAATGTAGGTAAAATAGAATACTAACAGATATATTGAAAGGCTTAATTAACACTAGCTATTTTTATTACCATATTTTCATAGAGTTTATTATTTGAACTATTAGACAAATTAAGAGCAGTACAGAGATTATAATGAACACCTGTGTAGACACTATGCAGTTCTGTCAAATCTCCAGTAACATTCTGACAAATTTGTTTCAGATGTCCTTCCTTCAAGGGCGACTGGATTCCTCTTTGTAGTCTTTGATTCCAGTCTTTCCCCAACTTACACATAATCACTTTCCTGAAATTGCTGTGTATTTTTCTTGTCCACATAGTAAAGTTATACTATATATTTTTACATTTATAAAAATATAAATTATTTGAATTTTCAATTTTACATAAATGGCACAATGTATGCATTGTTATACAACTTAATTTTCTTAATCAACTAATACAGTTGAGATTTATCTATGTTTTTACATGTCAGAATATTTCTACATTTTTATTTTTCACATCTATGTTTTAACCTATCTGGATTTTATTTTGATGTAAATTATGATGTAGGCTTGGAATTCACTGCTTTTGTTAATGGTTAGCTGGTTTCAAAACCACACGTGTAATTTTTCTGCCCCACATATTTGAAATTATGCTTTTTATTGTTGTTATTTAAATTTTCTTCTCCCAATTTTATTGAGATATAATTGACACAAAGCACTGTATAAGTTTAAGGTGTATAATGATTTGACTTATATACATCCTGAGATGATTGCCACAATAGGTTTAATGAACATCCATCATCTCATATGGATACAAAATTTAAAAAAAATTTTTTTTTTACTTCTGATGAGAACTCAGGATTTACTCTCTTAACAGCTTTCACATGTAACATGCAGCAGTGTTAATTCTATTAATCATGTTGTACATTACATCCCTAGTACTTATTTACTTTATAATTGGAAGTTCTAACCTTTGGACCACCTTCATCCAATTCCTCCTCCTCACCCCCCACCCCCTGCCTCTGGTAACCACAAATATGATCTCTTTTTCTATGAGTCTGTCTGTTTGTTTGGTTGGCTTTTTTTTGAGGTATAATTTACCTACAACACTATGTTAGTTCCTGGTGTACAACATAGTGATTCAATAATTCTACACATTACAAAATGATAACCCTGATAAGTCTGGTTACCATCTGTCACCATACAAAGATACTACATTGTTATTGACTATATTCCCCACTCTGTACGTTTTATCCCTGTGACTCATTTATTTCATAACTGGAAGTCTGTTCCTCTTAACCTCCCTCACCTATTTCTCTCATCACTGCCCCCCACCCCAGCAATCACCTGTTTGTTCTCTGTATCTGTGACTATGTTTCTGTTTTGTTATGTCTGTTTTGTTTTTTAGATTTCACGTGTAAGTAAAATCATACAGTATTTGTCTTTCTGTGTCTGACTTACTTTACTTAGCATCATACCTTCTAGGTCTATCCATGTTGTTGCAAATGGCAAGATTTCATTCCGTTTTATAGCTGAGTAATATTCCATTGTATATATACATCTTCTTTATCCATTTATCTATTGATGGGCACTTAGGTTGCTTCCATATCTTGGATATTGTGCATAATGCTGCAGTGAACATAAGGGTGCATATATCTTTTCAAATTAGTGTTTTTGTTTTCTTTGGAAAAATACCCAGAAGTAGAATTATGCCATTTTGTATTCTACTATACTTAATATGTTTAAAATGTATTAAACATATTTGGGTATGTGTCTTGATTTTTCTTTTGTTACTTTGATCTGTATCTTGGATTCCATGTCACTACCACATATTTCAAATATTTTAGCTTTTTATATAATTATTGCAGCTTATATATATATGTGTGTGTGTGTGTGTACATATATATAAATATGTATATAATCATAATGCTGTAAATGATGTTTGTTTTTAACTTTTAGATTTACATTGTACAAAGCATGGAAGACAATTATTGTTACAGAACAGATATAAACATTATGAATCATGACAATTTAAAAATAATATTATAAGTAACACTTTTGGAGAAAGGGAAGAGAGAAGCCTGGTGGAAGAAAGTTTAAAGGTGCTAAAATCTTAGTCTTTCCAAGTGGGGAGTCAGTAGGTCCTGTCTAAGCTTACTAAATAAAGTAGTGCAGGTCCAAATTTATTTTTTAAGTGTAAACATCAGTGATAAACAAAAGTTGGGAGGTACAGACATAATGTAAATGTACTAGAAGTTTTATCTTTTAAAGGATTGTCAGTAGATAGTATTCAAATTGACAAATCATGATATAAGAGCACCTATAAATTACTTAAATTATATTGGAAACTGCCAGAAGATCTAGAAATAGAATTTATTAATAGTAATTAGCCCTAGAGAATGGATTAGTGATTGGGGAAGAAACTTTATGCTTTATACCCTCACATGTATTACTTTCACCATAAAAATAATTTAAGAAGTTAATTGTCTCCAGAGTATATCACTGGAGTTTGGATAAATTATGCCAACTGTATGCCACAAGGCAAAGGCAGATGATCCAGGCACTGATGTGGGACTCTTTAGAATCTCAAGTCCCCAAACTAACCATTCTAAGGAATTAGGAATTGTTGGATCTTGAAAGGTTTACAGGAAAAATTGCTCTGTAAGTAATTAATAATCAAAGTCCTAGCACCAATTTCGAAAGAGTCAATTTTCAAGCTATTTATTACTAGGATGTTCCATTTCATTTTTCTGGCAATATTAAGAGAAGATTCTCTGGATATATGTCTTTTCCTCTGGTTATGCAGGCTAAGAAGAAGCCAGCTAGAGTAGGTGTGTCCTATGTATTTTTTAAATGGGGTCAGTTTTAGTTTGTTAGATGTTCTTAGGAATATTTGACTTTCTTAGAAGACAAGGTCTTCAGTGAAGATGCTGATTTCATTTCAAATTATAGTCTCCCAAGAAAGTCTTAATTAGGGAATGTCAACACTGATTCATGAACATCTTTTATCTGTTATCCAAATGCCATCCTTGAAATTAGAGGTATAGCAAGGCAAGTTGTTGAAACTTCAAGGCTACCTTGATAATTCTCTTGATATTATGCCAATTTCCTCTTGTTTTATCCTCTCTAGGTTATTACTAAAAGTGAATTACTCCTTTAGGAAAACCATTACCCTACTGAAACATTCATATGACTGTACATCCACCCATTTTCAAAAGTAATTTCTTCTCTGGCCCTTTACTCGTTGTGAGGTGGGACTCCAAAGTGACATTCTACCTTCCACAAAACTAAATTCTTGATCTAGTAATTTTCTGACTCTTCTTTCTCTTACTGAAAATCCTTAGGAAATCTATATTTTCTCACTTAAGCTCTACTGCTAATGCCTTGGTCTAGAACGCCTGTAAATTCATCTTCTATCAGCAATTGGTTGGTTACCTTCTATTTTGGCCCAGTTGATCTGCCAGATTGGGACACACCACACAGGGTGCTCTCAGGGCAATAAGAAGCAATGGCCCTGGTTGATGATGAGCCCAAAAGTAAGAGCTATGAAAGGATATTTTTAGATCCGATAGAATCCCTTAGATCATGCTCCATGGTGACCAAGGATTATTTTAGAAAAATGGCTCATGAGGGTAGAAAGAAAGCAATTTTATGTATTATATTTGTGAGAAATTTTAGAATTCTATGCTTGTAGACAAATATTAGTTTATTTTTAAGGGTTTAGGACTTTTCTCTTTCTGGCCCTTGGTGGGGAAAGGAGTAGGAGTAGAGTCAGGAAGGTACTTTGGTGAATTGGCCAAATCTACTCTTCAAGGTTCAGGGGAACTGCTGTCAAGCTGCCCAACTCAAATGATGAGAGCTATTTTATTTTGTTTTTTATATAATTCCCTGGCAAGCAGAATATGATATCTGTCTTAACACTTATATTCTCCCTGCCAAAAGCGCAGGCAGTATGTTTGGACATATGGTCTCATTTTTATGATCTTTTAACCTTTATTTATTCTACATACCCTATGGCAGAGGTAATCACTTGTGGGACTTGAATTGCCAGGAAAAGTTCCCATCTGGAGCCTCTGAAAAAGAAGAGAATTGCTTCCACGAGGGAAAAAATAAATAAATAAATAAAGATAGATGGAATCATTTAAATGCAATAATTTCAGTTCCATTCTTGATGATCTTAACCTAGTGATATAATATGTGGGGGAGAAAATCTATGGGAAATTTTCCCTTTGTCTCTTCTCTGGGGTTTAGCACTATAAAAAACAATGTAGTAATCAACTGGTGCTGCCCACCAATCTTGGTTAGAAAGTTTGTTTTTTATTTTTTGGAGCAAGGCATGATTTTATTATTTAAACATTATTTTTCATGTATCCTATTATTACACTGTCATGTTTTGGGTTTTTTTAAATTTTATTGGAGTATAGTTGATTTACAATGCTGTGCTAGTTTCACGTGTACAGCAAAGTGAATCAGTTATACATATACATATATCCACTCTTTTTTAAAAAATATTATTCAGCCATAAAAATATTACTCAGTGAAGTAAGTCAGACATAGAAAGTATTTTTTTAAAGCTTGGTCATAGAAATGTTGAATTGTTTTTTCACAAGTGGCTGATGCATCAGTTAGGATTATGTTTGCCACAAATAGTAGTGAACTCTGAATAACAAGGGCTTAAACCTGACAGTTCCTCCAGAGTTATATACGTCAGACCTGTGTGATAACAATATTATTTAGACACAGGCTTCTTCAATGTCTCTGCTTCCCTGTTACTAAGGTGTTGCCTTTGTCTAAAAGAGCTTCCATAGTTCCAGTCATTACATCTGAATCCCAGGCAGTAGGGTGGAGGTTGGTGAAGGTTGAGTGGTATGAGTTAACTTGTCCAGGGAAGAGCTCTTGCAGTAAAATGTTGAATAAAAATGGTCACAGAGGTCATCTTTACCTCATTTCCAATCTTGGGAAATGTTTCAATATTTCATAACTATATATTATGGTTATGGCAGTTTTAAAATTTAAAAATCAGATTAAGGAAGTTATCTTTTATTTTGAATTGCTAATTTAAAAACTATGAATTGTTGAATTTTATCACGTGCATTTTTTGCATTTATTGAGATGTCCAATAGTTCTTATATATTGAGTTATGTGGTGAAATACATTGTTTTTTTGAATATTAAGTCAATCTTACATTTATGGAATAAATACAGCTTAGTCATTATTTTAATATACAACTGGATACAATTTGCTGATATATCTGTATTTACGAGAAAAACTTGCCTATAGTTATCTTTTTTTATTATATACTTAGCAGATTTTATTATATTGGTTTCATAGAATGAATTGGGAAGTGAACACTATTTTTCTTTGTTAGAAGAATTCTCTAAGATTGATATTATTTCTATTTTCTACATTTAGAAGAATTTACTGCTGAAACCATCTGTAGGCTCTTTCATTTTGGGTATTGGTAACTTTTGCCTTCTTTTTCTTCATCAGTATTGCTAGAGATTTATTAACTTTGTAAGTCTTTTCATAGACAAAATTTGGCTTTATTGGTTTTTCTATACGGTACATTTGTTTTCTATTTCATTATTTTTACTCTTATCTTCATTACTTAATTCCTCCTATGTAATTTGGGTTTTATTTACTATTATTGTTGTAATTTTGGAGACTGCTATTTAGATAATTTATTTTTAGTTTTATTCTTGTCTAATACATGCATTTAAGACTACAAACCCCCTTCTAAGCCATGCTTTTGTTTCACCCCACAGATTTTGATATGTTATACTGTCATTATCATTCAGTTAAAATATTTTATAATTTATGTTGTGATCTCTTCTTTGACCCATGGATTAGTTAGAAATCCATATATTTGGGTATTTTCTAGTTATCTTTTTTTTTATGTCTAGCTTAATTTCACTGTGGTCAGGCAACATAATATATATTATTTTAATCTTTTAAAATTTGGTTAGACTTGCTTTGTGGACCAACATATGGTCAAACTAGTTCACAAAAATAAATATGCAGTTGTGTGAAGCATTCCATATATGTCCTTACATGTTAATGAGCTGAATTTAAATTGTTCATATCTTCTATATCCTGACTGATTTTATGTCTACTTGGTTTCTCAGTTATTAAGAAAGGTGAATTAAAGTTTTCCACTATGATTGTGTATCTCTCTAGTTTTCCTTTTAGTTATGTCATTTTTTGCTTTTTGGTGCACATTAAACTTAGCATTTTTAACTTCCTTAGACTTGGCCTTTTATCATTATAAAATACTTCTCCATTTCTCTAGTAATGCTTCTTGCATCAAAGTCTACATTAACTCATATTAGTATAGTTACATTGGTTTTCTTTTTGTGTAGTGTTTGCATGGCATATCTTTTTCCATTCTTTTACTTTCAATCTTTCTGTCTTAATATATTTAAGGTTTGTCTGTTGTAAACAGATATAGTCATGTTTTATTTTCTACCTTAGCCTTACAACCTAAATCCTCTAATTAAAGTGTTTAATTTATAAGCATAATTATAAAAATACAATTATTCCAGGTACAGAATTATATCAAATATTAATATTTGCTTCCTTAATATCCTGCAAGTTTTTATTCACTTCACATTTAAATAGTGTTTTTACAAAGAACAGAGCTTTATGCCAGCAATTATTTTCTTTCAACATTTAAAAGATACAACTCACTTATGTTCTGCTTCCATTGTTTTTGATATAAGAGATCAGCTACAGCTTTATTATTTCTTTCTTTGAAGGTAATATGTTTTCTTACTGTGGCAACTTTTCTCCTTTTATGTGATTTTCAAGAGTTTTATTATGTTGTCCCTAGTTGTGATTTTCTTTTCATTTATCCTGTTTGGAGTTTGGTTATGTCTTAATTCTTTCACAAGTTCTGGACTATTCCTGTTTATTATTTCTTCAAATATGCTTCTGTCTCTTATTTTCTCTCCTTATATTCTGTATTTCCAATTACACATATCTTAGAACTTTTCACCATATTCCATATCTCACTTACGTTCTCTTTACATGTATTCTATACCTTTTGCTCTCTATGCTTTAGCTTGGTTATTTTCTAATATTCTGCCTTCTAACTACAAACTTCCTTTTCTGATGTGTCCCTTTTGTTATTAAGCCCATCTATTTATTTCTTAAATTCAGTTGTTGGGTTTATATTTGATTTCTTGTATAGCATACAGTTGCTTATGAATTTTTGCATCTTGTTTACGTTCTTGTACATATTAATCACATTTAAGGTCTATGATTCAAAACTCTGATATATGAATTGTGTATGGGTCTATTTGTATTGTCTATTTTTTCTCTTGGTCTTTTGTTTTAATATACCTGGTAAGTTTTTATTAAATACTGGATATTTTGTATAAAAATTATAGTAGTTCTGAATGATAATTTTTCCTTTAGAGAGTAGTCACCCTATCCTCTCATAGAGAGCTTAAATAAGGTCAGAACACTATTTTATTCGGAGACTGAGCTGAGTAGAGGCTAAGTTATAGTCTTTATAAGCTTTGATCTACCTCTGGTCTGTTTCTATCCCTAAGATGTAGTCTTCTTGAATTCCAAACATTGGGATTGGTGTGTTTAATAGGGTCTCTATACTCAAGTCTAGTTATTATTAGTAGTATTTCTCCTCATCACTGTGAGACTGCTGAAATTTATCTTTGCTTTTCAGAGGCTTTCTATCTGGCTTCTTAGCCTCCTCCCTAATGCAGCTAAAGAATTCAACAAATATTCAAGCGAAACATTGTTGAATGCTGAGCTCAATTCACTGCATCTGCCGTCTCTTGTGAATTTTTTGCTCTATACATGCTAGTTTCTGTGAAAAGCCCTAAACTTTATGTTTTATCTCCATGGTCTTGTGAGAATGTCAAAGCTCTTCTGGATTTTCTGCCTCTTAGCTGTGCCCTGCTTCCCAGATTCCCAGCCTCTCTCATCTGCACCAAAAGTATAGAAATGCCTTTAGCAGAAAAGTAGATCACAGAACATATTAGCTCACCTCTCTGTCATTCAACTATTTCCTTCTCTCTGAAATGTGTACCACTTAAGTACTGGCTTTTGGGAAAGCTCTCTGATGCTTTCAAACAGGGTTTTTTGTTTTTTTGTTCCTTAATTCAGATTTTTAAAATATTTACAATTAACGTATTGGTCTGTCAAAGAGCTACGGTATCTCATCTGGGAATAAAGTCCCCTCTCCTTAAAAATTAATATTATATTAATCTTTTTGGAAGACTGAAATAATGAAGAAAGCAACCAGAAGTTAGAAATATTTTACTCGTGGGAAAATTGAGGTTAAATAAAATATTTATGGAGAGCTTACTAAGAACAAAGCATGGAACTATGCTTTAGATGATGTAGTAATTATAATAATTACTTATAGTACTAATAATAAAAGGCATAATAAAACCTTTTATCTGATAGAGCTTATAATTTTATAGGAAACAAAATTAACCCACTGAATTTTTAGAGAAAAATGTCAGAGTACAGTCATACACAATAAACTATATTTATATTCTAGTTCAGCAGTTGGTATACTATAGCCAGAGGGAGAAATTTGTCCCACAGGCTGTTTTTGTAAGTAAAGTTTTATTGGAACATGACCACAATCATTCCTTTAAATATTGCTATAACAGCAGAGTAGTGGCAACAGAGATTGTGTGGCCTGCAAAGCCAAAAGTATTTATTAAATTACTGTAAAACAGAAATCATTTGCTAACTCTTTTCTTAACTTCAGTATTATTATGGGTCATCATTTGTTCTCTTGCAGGCCACATAATTTTAGTTGATGGAAAATTCCAAAATATCTCCCCAAATTAAATCATTTCCTTCTTTTGTGGCTATTTTAAAACCATTTATCCTTAATGGTTCCGGTGTGAGGACTTCAATTCTGTGGTTGTAATCTTGAATTATTACTGTTACTTGGACTGAACCTACAACAGAATTCATTTTGTTTGCCACTGACAAGGTCTTCTGTCTCCTGTACAAAATTCTTGTGACTTTTGTTATTGCATCTTTTCCTATCCTGGATACCATTTATCTGGCTGAGATTATAATTGAAAACAAAAACAAAAACAAAAAACATTTTGAACTGTTGCCAGTTTTGCAGTCAGGAGGCTCAATAGGGGAAAACAGTCATTTTCATGTCGGGAGACTTGCCATGAGGCATTTTACTTCTCAAGGACCATCTCTTAGGGAATATTGGGCTAAGTGGAGTATTCCCAGGAGAAAGAGTGGGCTCAGAACAGCTGACTATAATCTATGTATTTGTCAGCTTAGAGTTCTCAGTGAGGACAGATTTTCACACCCTTATTCTTTCCTTTCTGGCATCTTCTCTCCCACACCCCCACACTCCTTCATTTTCATGGTGCTCCTATAGTGGTAGCACTCTCTGTTCCCTTCCATCCCCATCCCCTTCTCCCAATTTTAAGAGAATTTAAAAAGTGCTGGCTCCTTGATTTGAATTGCTCTTTGGGGCTTCAATCTGTCATGTTTTGTAGTAACTGGTACTCATTTTGGTTCTTTGTGTAAATAACTGCTGAAGCCATTAACAGAAGATTAATTGTTGACAGTTTCATGACTCTTGGAATAAATAGAAAGTCCATGGACTGAGATTGAAGAGGCAACAGAATAGCCTTGGATATGTAAAGGACAGATTTACAGAATATATTTTTGAGGTGCCAATGTCATACTTAAATAGATGCAGCGTGAATTCCTAAAGTTCCCACCCTGAAGTTCCTCAAATGACATAAAAATACATGAATTAATGGAGAAGCAGAAACCTAAAACCAAAGGAGGAAATTCACCTTCAAGTCAGGAGTTCTCATTAGTGAATGCGATAACACATTTGAGGTAATTGGGGGAAAAAAATTTAGTTCGTCAACAAATTGCCTCATCAGCATACCAGTCTTGATGGATTCCCCCACTAACTGGCCAAGCTGGTTGTTTAAATTATGATGTGAAGTTAAAATGCCAATTCTTGTCAGTCTTCCATCTGATGTACTCAATACATACAGGAGGTTACTGTGGTATCTCTTGATGTTTCTTTGTGGGTGAATTCATCAGGCAGTATTGGTCACCCCCAAAAACCTCAAATGTGATTCATCAGCTGAAATTCTAATTGATGATATTGTCAACACTCACTGTAGTCAATTATGCAAAACCACAGGGTCAGGTTAATTGAAGGGGCTTATTGATGACATCACTGCAGTCCAGCATGGTGATGTTTCACACTAATCCACGAGGAGTAAATACCTACATAAAGGAGATCACCACACTGGGCAGTCCAGAGTAGCGCTAGCCACGGCCAAAGTCTTCATAAATAAAAAGCAGGTATGGCCCATCACAGGTGATCGGAGCCATTGATTGACAATCCATGTGATAGACAAGTTCCTCTCGACAATTGAATGACTTATTTCTATTAGATGTGGAGGACTTACAATCTGGGCTTAAACTTGGACATCTGTTTTATCTAAAGAACCATTTTGTTGACCTTATATTGTTTTCCTTTCTCACTAAAATGCTGTGACTTGAATGGAAGGCAGTGTTTGAAACAGCTATTGATAGGTTTTTAGGGAAAAAAGCATCTAATTACTAGCGGGAAAATCCCTCTAGCTCTCCTCTATTTTTGAAAGATAAATGAAGGGACTGTAGATGTTTAACTCCTATTACATTTCTATTTAGTTCACGTTATTGAGGTTGATTTGTATGTAACCACAGTGAATTGTTCATGTCCAGAATCAGGGTTTTTTTCTTGTAATTGTAAGAGACCACAGAGGCATTTACACCTGCTAACCATAGGTTTTCATTAAGATGATTGATTGCTTGCATTGATTTATTTGATATGTAGGCATTCCTGTGGTGTGAGTTTTCACTTTAAAATGTACACAGTTCATCATTTGGGCTCTTCTCTTGCATTGCCATTAAAGAAATTTTGAGCATGTATTCTTCCAAAAGGCTTTCCTTGATTAGGTAAAAATGGATTGCCTTTGAAGGAATAAGATATGAATCACTGAACGCTTTTCTGGGTTGGAGTGGTGGAGGGGATACAATGAAAATTATTATTCTTAACATATAGATGTCTTTTTGACTTGATATCTGTGGTTGCCAGTTTATTTAGATATCTGCTCCTATGGTTTAAAGCAGATTTAAAATCAGAGGGATGTTCAAGGTTTAACACTAAAAAGGATAGAACCAATTCACATTGGTTCTTCCTAGGCCCCGGATTACATTCTGAAACTCCTTTTTGCTATCATAAATAAAGTAATTGAAACAAATCAGTCCCTGCTTCCTAGGAAATCCCAAATCTTTACTAGGTTTGTAATCTAGTAAATTGGAATTGTAAACTAGATTTGTAATCTAGTAAATTATAATTTGGAAGCAAAAGGAACTTACATACTTACAGGGAGTTGTATTGTGTCCCCCCCAAAAGACATAACCATGTCCTAACCCAAGTACCTATGAATGTGACTTTATTTGAAAATGGGGTCCTTGCAGATGTAATTAAGTCATGTATCTGGAGATGAGATCATTTTGGATTTAAGAAGGGCCCTAAATCCAATGATTGGTATTCTTATAAGAGAGGGAGATTTGACACACACAAAGAAAAGAAGGTCATGTGAAGATGGAGGCAGAGATTGAGTTATGTTGCTACATGCCAGGATGCCTGGAATGAGGAACTAGAATGCCAGGAGGCACCAGAAGCTGCAAGAAGTAAGGAAAATTCTCCCCTAGGGCCTTTAGAGGAAGTGTGGCCCTACCAACACCTTGATTTTGGACTTCTGGCTTCCAGATAGCGAGAGACTAAATTTCTGTTGTTCTAATCACCAAGTTTGTGGTGATTTGTTGCAGTAGTACTAGAAAATGAATATAATATCCATATTGTAGTCTGTGTGAATAGCTCCCCTAGATTTGTGCCTTGTGCCACCTGCACTACTTGACCAGATAGCCTTGACCTTCATGCTTAGAAAATACCAGCTGCAAAATTTACTACCAAATGTTGGCATTAGTGTCACTTGATTCATGGAATCTCTATGTTATACTTTATTTATTTTTAAATCTTAGTCAAGAAATTACAAATCCCTATAAAGCTTTCCTAGTTAAATTTCAATCAAATTTGTCTTGAGATCTGGGCATTTTACTTAGATTACCTAATAGCTCCTTTAGCTTTTATACAATGCTTACAAATTTAGCATTTCATATAACTGTATTTTTGATTGTTCTGCACACAAAGCCAGTATACACAATAATAAAATGAAAACACATACAGGTTAAGCCTCTTGCCCTTAAATAAAGAATGATAGGGACTCAGGAAGAGAACTCTCTTCTCAGAACTCTTACTGTCAGTATACTCAGGTGAGCACTTGGCTATATAAACATGGGTTTCACCTCAAACTATTTCTTGGGTGTAAATCTTATCTCAACTATGACATAAACTTTCTGAAAGCAGCAACTGCCTTAAACCCTTTACATGACCATTGCCGTCCCAGGGTTCTTCCTGGTGTAGTTGCTCAATAAATGCTAATCCAACTAAATTGATCTGTGGGCTTCTGATGCAGAGCTCAGTACTTTAAATCATTTCCAGAAATTCCTACAGGATGTAAGAATGTATGAGGATGAAAAATCATCAAATCCTTCCCTCCAACATGTATTACTTAATAGACTCTCAAGTTTTGGAGAAAAGAAATTAAATGTTATACGGAGAAAAGATTTTATAAACTGTAATCAATTGTTTAGGAGGGTACTAACCTGAGAAAAGAAATCCAAATAACCTGTTCCTAGAGGAAGGTAACTTTAGAAGCTAAATTTGTGATAAAGGATTTTTTTTTTTTGCAGGGGGAGATAGGAAAGAAATGGTAACTATTACTATTTTGTAATAGTTACAAAATAGTTCTGTAGATTGAAAATTGGGCAGCTCTTTTAATTTGCAGGAGTGGAAGGTATGGGTAACTTTAATCCAGTGGGGGAGGGGGCAAGCATGGATTGGTCACTCTGTATTGAACCTGAGTATTTCTTATTTTAATTGACAACATTCACATCTTTGAGCTTCTCATTTAGACTTTGATAAAATCAACTTGCAGAGGCAGATGGCAGGCTGTTATTTTTAATTCACAAGCCATGTTAAATGTATGCCATATGTTACAGAACTTTTCAGGCTCAGCCTTTTGAGTGCTACCACAATAAACTCACCAACTTACAGAAAAGGAAATCTGACAGGAAGAATTATGCACTTGCGGGTTACATTTTTGAAAACTGAAGTCAGTTACTTGTCTCTTTGCCTGATTTAAGGAGGGGTGTGTGGGGAAGAAAAACCTCTCAGCAAAAATGAGAAACCACACATTGAAATGGTAATATCTGTGTAAAAAAGAAGTGGGATTAGTGGGATCTGATTGTTGCTTTGTACTCATAAGTGATATGTCGCATCAACAGTACAACACTTCTTGCAAAGAATATATGAGGCAGCCCATTATAATCCATAAAGGGACTGAAACTTGAGTTCTAATTTGTATATTGCTAACAATCCTCAGCAGGGGACTCATTTCTTTGGCCCTCAGTAGCTCATATGTCAAATAAAAAAAGGTGAATTAGATAATTTCTAAAGCCCCTTCCAGAACTTATATAGTACAAATCACAACCTACCCTCATGGTTACTCATGGTTAATCACAGCCGTCTTTATAGGGGTCATATTATAGAATACTGCTCCTTTTTAAAGAAATTCTTCACTTGTCAAGACTCCTAAATTTCATGGGCATTTTACAAATTACCTTTAATGAAGATCAACATGGTTGTTACAAAAAGCTTTTGTTGAGTTACTTTTATGGCATCCACTTATTTGTTCATCTCTATATCCAAGACGATCTCTGCCCATTCTAGGTTTAATATCTGAGACACTATACTGGTAATTGAGATACAGCAAAGCTTTTGGCCACCTGCCTCTGTTCCTCTGGATACAAGTCAGTTCCCAGAGACACAATTCTAGATACCTGACCAGAATGTGGGGAACTCAGGGATCATTATCCAATGATGAGAAATTTTGTATCTATTTGTTGCAAGATTTAATATGAATATTAACATTCATATTATATGTCTATTAAAATGAGTTTCAAGTTTTAAATTTCCTTTTTATTACTTAAGTAGAACAGGAAATGCCTTCTGCTCCAAGAGCAAGAGGTAAAGGGAAATGCCAGATAACACCATAAATACTTGAACTAGCTGGTTGGGGGTCTAGGAGATAGAGAACAGAGAATGCTTTTTATGAAAAACACAAAACAAGGCTGTAACTTTCAACGAATAATTTATACGATGCTCTTCCTGCCTTCTCACAAGTTCCTTATCGTTTTATTCTGTTCTTACTCTTGGAACCGTGAATATAACAACCATGTTCAGTAGGAAGCACAAGAGGTAAGTCAAGGTTTACCTGGTGTGTCTTGGGTGGGGTAGAGGAAGATAGGAGAGTGCCTATTGCTGAAATCTCAAATTCTTCCATAAAGCATTTATCTGTTTGAATTAAGCTGCATCCTCTGTTAAAGGTGGGAATTGCACTGGAAATGTACCCCCTTTCATAACTCAGAATCACCTTTGTATAACATTCAGGCTCTTTCCTTATTGTAACTTCCTGGTTTCTATCCCAAGCTGGTATGCTAATGTAGCAGCTCCCTGAGATGGTTTTCTTGCTCCTACCTGGTTTGACTTTTGCCACTGCAAACAGCATGGAAGGAGAGCTTTCCCTTACTTCTACACCCCTACCTGCACTGCTCTCCTTCCCTTTCACACTGGTGTGTACACACACATGCCCAAAGCTGTGGTAGGCATCTCCTTTTACTGTTACCATTGTTGCCTGCCCCTGTTCAAAATGCACTTCCCTAGGCACATTACTTTCATACCCACCTATACATGTTTGTCTTTCCCAGCCTTCTGAACCTGAATTCCTTGAGGGCAGGGGCCCTGCCCTATTTATCTTTATTTTCCCAACATCTAGCTGAACCTGGTACATAGGAAGGACACAAATAGATGTTTGCTGGGTAAAAAAGATGAATGAAAGTGCAATAAAGTATAATTTAATAAACATCTTAGCTAGTTAAGTCAAGAAATGCCTCAATTTCTAGGTCATTTATTCATTCAGTCATTCATTAGACAACCGTTTCACAAATTATTTTATGGAAGAGGTTGACATTACTATACAGAGTTTGCTATTTGTGTATGTGTGAATGCATGTAAATCCACACATGTATATTCAGAATGAAATTAACTATTAACTTGGAAATTATTCATTTCCTAGTGTTAGTTTAATCATTCCCACTAATCTTTTTGTTGCCTTCAAAGTTTCTAGAACATTTTTATATATAGATATCTGGTCAAAGTGTGCTGCACTCACTGCCAACTGTAGTTGAGATTTGAGAGTCCAGAATAGATGGACCAGATGGGCAGCTTCCCTCACAGCAGAGTTTCCCAAAGTGCACTCAGCAGATACTTGTTTCATGGGGTGTTAAATGGGATGTTACTAGGTGTTATGAGCAAAGGAACAGAGATAGAGATAGAAATTGAGAGAGTGAGAGAGAAATTGAGAGAGATTTATATACTCACATGTATTCAAATATATAAATATATATGAATATAAAAATATATTTCACATAATACATAATGATATATTTGGATTTAATGAAGTTAAATAGATTTATTACTTCAAGATCTTTAAGAAACTTTAGTTCACTAATGTGCTTTGAAAATAAATAATAAACAGAAATTACATATATATTAATATTTAGCATTTCTCAAATACATTCTTGTCATGAAAGTTAAAAATTTTAAAGCATTTTCAATAACTTTTGGCCCTATAAAACTCTAGGAAATTGCTAGATTATTACATCACAGCTGAAGGGCAGACTCCTGACTGATTGTGCCACATTTTATGAATTCATAGGTTTATGTGGATAAGACATTTGTGAGATCTCAGCTTGTCCTGAATTCTGGTATACATGTCTTTCTAATTTTTCTGGATTTGATTTGATGTCTAGCTTTTGGACACAATACTAACTGTTTCCATTCATCGCCTTGATCACCATAATTCCCTGCTCTTTATTAGGCAGAATCCCATTAGGAAATCAGAAATGTCTCAAGATATTTCAAGCAGAAAAGACTTAATTCAGGGAATTGCTTAAAAGGTTTTGGAAAAATCTTGGAAAGCACATAGAAGTAGAGGAGGACTGGAGAAAACAAAAGAAGTGTTTCTGCATTTTTAAATTCAAGATCTGAAGCAGCTAAATAATCCTAGGCTGGAGCCACCCTGTCCTTCAGGGTGCTGGGTTGCTGGAGGCGCTGCTGTAATTGGACCCACAATGATGTTACTGAATTGGACTTATCCAGGAAGCCAGATGCCCACTGCTGCTGCTGAGCTGCCACCAACAGAGCTAGAGCCCACAGTCACCTAGAGTAACTGTCAGGTGCCAATCAATGCTACTGCTGCTACTGAAGAAGTGGCCAGAAGAAGAAAAAAATAGCATCTCCTTTCTCCCTAATTTCAAAATCTCCTACTTTTGCTTTCCATTGACAGACCTATCAGGAACTCAACTGGCAAGGGGGTTTTAGAAATGTGGCATGCAGGCTTTCAATCCTGGTGGGATGGGGGAGATTATAGAAAGGCAAGTGTGGGGATGAAAGCAGCAGACACTCTTGAGCACTGTCCACTTCTTTGGGTACTTGACATCCATAAATGCCTTTCTATTCATACTTAAGCTTTCACACAAGAACAAGAAGCATTGAACCTCTACTTAACAAGACGTACTATCACTTTTACCAATAGAGACCCTACATTGAAACATTGGTAAAAATCTTTGACTTCATAAAATTACGTATTACACTGCCCCCGTGTAAAAGCCTCTGCTGATCTTCATAGCTTACATTCTAAGTTCATCATTGTAATCATTTCCTTACCAATTTTCTCTACTTCCCAGCCTTTCTCTATTCTCCTTGACAAACCTCAATCCTATATGAACCCCAAGCAGCTAATTTTTTCCAAAGCTGCTCCTTTTACAGGCAAGCCTGAAAAAATCATGTAAACTAGTTGACTTGTATCAAAATAAGTTAAAATCACCAGCGTCCAGTGAGTATTCAGTACTGCCCAGGACTTCTCCAATAAGCTTGTCCTCTACTCTGTGCAATGATTATTTCAGAATCTCTGCTCCCTTTCCCACATTCATACCATGATATTTGGAAAAAGAAACCAATAGCTGTGAGCTTGATCATCTTCCCAAGAGAAAATCTTAAATGAATCTGCATCTTTATCTCACTGACCTTTCATCCCTTTGCCACAAGAAAGAAAATGTCCTTCATCCCCTTGAAGCTAATGCCTTCTGGAACCTAACATCTCTCAGTTTCTCAAGATCTCTGCTCTAAAAAAAAAAAAAAAATCACACCATTATTTCAATATCTGCCTCTGCATTATTCCCATCACCAGATAAACCTGATCTAGAATTTTAAATCACAAAACAAAGTCAAACAACACTCCATTGTCTTTCTTTACTTTTTATTTATTTCTCTGTTACATTTCAGAAGATGGCTAATTGCTCTGCCTCTTCTTCCTCATTTTCCAGTGACTCTTCTTTGTACCCAAGTTTGGCTTCTGTTATCAACACCCTATTCAGACTGCTCAGGTCAGGTAACTACATTTAAGGAAAATGGTGGACACTTTCATGCTCATTTTACTTGGCCCAGTTGACTACTTTCTCCATCTTGAATTGACTTTTTATTTTATTGATTGTTTCTCAATACAGTCTCTCTCTGAAAAAGTACTTCTCTGTGTTGATGATCTTTAGGCCCATATCTTAGGAGGATGTTCTCTTTCTTTATACTCTCTTCCTAAATGACTTCATTAATTCCCAAGGCTCTTGATGACTCTAAAATCCCATCTCCAGCCGAGAGCATGTCTCTGAGCTCCAATCTTGTATACATAACTAAATTCTTCAAAACTTCACTTAAATATCTCTCAGGCATCTCAAATTAAACATCTCTAAAGTTGAATCCGTTGCTTTCTCTTCTAAATCATTTTCTTCCACAGCCTTCCCCATCTCAGAAAATGATCCTATCTATGTGCAAAACCAGACATTTGGAAATTATCCTTCATTATTCTTTCTTTTATCTTCCTCATTCATTTCACCAGTATGATCTGTGAATTACACAGGAATCTACTTCTTTCCATCTTCACTGTTACCCAACTTGTCCAAGGCTCTCAATTAGACTAAAATCCACCATCTTACCATGCTCTACAAGGCAGAGCATGATATAGTCTTGATATATCTCTCTAACTTCATCTCCAGTCCTACTCTCCTCCTCATATACTGCCTTCCAGGACCCAAATACAAATACCTTCGGTTCCTCAAATACATCAACCTCTTCTCTGCTTTAGGATCTTTTGTACTTGTGCCTTCTCTTCCTGGAGCTCCCTTCCTCCACTACTTCAGATGGTGGCATTTTCTTGTTCTTCATAATGGTAAATGATGTTTCCCCATTGCCCTACTTAGCTCCTACCAGTACCCTCTTAACAGCATTTATTTCACTTTCATTTTAGTACCAATTTTAGTCTGTAATTATCTAGTTTTGGTTTTATTGATTTATTGCATCCCTTTCTAGGTTGTAAGCTCCATAAGGCAGAAACCTTGTCAATTCCATCTAGTAAGTCTAGTAGTAACTGGCACATCATAGGTACTCAACAGAATTTGCTGAAAAAATGAAAGCATGGAGACTGATACCTAAATGGAATTGTAGGAGGATCTTGGTAAAGGAGTGTGATTGTTTGAGTTTCACCTGTTGAGATCTAACAAGAAGCCTAGATAGAGAATTGTTTGGTTTGGAGGATTAACTAGAGAGAAGCAAGATTTATCCACTAAAATTTGGACATAAAACCATTTGTGACCAGTATCAAGCCTGTCCTCATAGAAGAAGAAGGTGTTTGTCAGCCCAGTGACGAAGAGGCTCTGAAGGTAATTGTGGGCCAAAGCTTCAGAGGTATACCATCATGAAATTGCTGGCAAGTGTCTATTTGGATAATTATTATAATAATAATAATTATTATTATTATAGTTTCTCTTAAAATGCCTTGGCTTTTGCATGTAGTTTTATTTATACGCACAGAATTCTGTTTTTGCATCACTTTGTCTTGTAACAGAGGGCTAGAATGTTTGATGTTACTAAAAGCATGGGGAGAAATCAAGACAAATTCCATTTTGAATTGTCTGTTTCTCTTTTCTCATGAAGTGGAAACTGAATAGAAAAAAGGATGCTTGAGAGGTAACAAAATACATTATTCGTCTTGGCCTGACAATTCTTGGGGCTGGCTAGAGGTTGGGTACTGTTCTTCTGTTAACATGAGAAGAGAAAGGACTGTATGAAAACTTTCCCTTTGCTTTATTCTATCAATACTCGTCAGTTTCCATGGAAATAAGAGCTGAAAGGCCAGTGAGAGAGTGAGTTCTTCCTGGCACACTTTGGCTGCTTACAGTCAAGGGCTTGTAGGAAGTGTCAACTACCAATTTAAACAAAATTTAACTTTTAGTATTTTGCCCATTCTTTTTTAACGGTGCAGTTTTCCTCATATCATTAAAAAGAAAGAGAAATAGGAAATAAAAGATAAGAAACAAAATTTATACAGGGTCTTTCCATAACTGTTATTTGAGTACACCTGTTTGGTTCTGTACATCTACACTATATTCCTTTAAAACCAAAGGGGCTTGCTTGGGTTTTGCTTTTGGGGATTGTCAGAAAAGGGTGAAGAATTTGGAAGACTGATTTACGTTTTGCAGTCAGTTTTAAGAGTGATGAGAACCACTCCTACCATCTCCTCCACACCTCCCCAAGAGATAGAATGAGTGGCAGTTTGAAATATAAAAAGGAAAGAAGGCCAAATTTTGGACAAATCAGTGGTCTTGCAGGAAGAAAGAATGAGCAGAGAATGGGATGAGAAATGATCCTGGAGGTATGAACACAGTGAGGCCCATTCATCCTCTACTATTTATTGCACTTATTCTTTACATCATAACTTTTATATTTTCTCTTGAGAGTCTTTGCTAAGTGTGAACCTGAAAACTCTTAGAAGGTACTATTCAGAGGAAATGGGACCTGGTTTCAAATGATCAGAGTACAGTTTATCCATGTCTTATTATTTTTTCTCATTTATTTCTGTTTCCCTAATTGAGGCTCAACATTGACACCTGGAATTGAAGATCACTGCATTTTTCCCTATGGATGAAACTTTTATATAATTATTAACTTACAACCAACCAGGAATGTTTGGAGACTATCGTAACTATCTCAAGCATAGCTTTTTTTCATCTCAATTACTAATTCTGAGTCCCTTCTTTTTCTACAGTACTGTGTGGAACACAGAGTTTGGGTCAGAACGCTAAATGCAGACAACAAGTGGCTGTACGAATGTAGCCAGAATTTGGCTCTGAGTTTCTTAGCATTCAGAGTAATTGGTATTAAAAGACACAGTTCTAAAGAGTAAAGACTGCCAGTTGCTCGGAAGCAGTAGTTGTTGGGTTTTTTGGGTTTGTTTTTTTTGGGGGGGTACTAGGAACCCAGAGCAGTGTCTCCTAGGGATTTTTACACAAACTATACACTCTGTAATAGACACAAATATATCTGCACTACCCTTTCTATAATATACTGGGCAAGGAGTTGTATGTGCTGAATCTTCAATACATTTTGGCCACATCATGCTAAAGTTAAGACTGAGTAATGCCATATATATGGAGGGCCAAAGAATGTGGTCCAAAAATACTCGATTGATCTAAAAATAAAAATATATAATACCTAGGAGAGTGCATAATATATTAGAAACACTATAATACCAGAAAGAAAAAGTAATTATCTTCTGTTCCACTAGAAGGTGGTCAAATAGTAACTTGGGCTATATTTTTAGCCTTTTTTTTTTTTTTTTTTTGGCAAACTTGAGGCAATATTGACTCCTCGTTGTTTGAGAAACTAACAAAATAAAAGGATTTTTATTGTAAAATTAGTTTATAATTGTCTTATTTAAGAAAACAAATAGAAACATCACTAGAAGGACCATTTTCTGGCTCCAATGGTAATGCACTTCAAAACACAACACATATACACACTCACAGCCACAAAGAATTGCCAATTGATGCTCAACTAAATATTTTATTTTTAGATTATAATTGAGGAAATTTGATTTACAACTTAAACAACTAATATTTTTAAAAAAGAATTCTTTTTCTCCACGTAATTTTGGTAAAGAACAGAATTCCCTTTATTAATGAAATATAGCTGGAAACTCATCCATTTTCTCTTCTATAATGGAAATGTATTTCAGTCTCTATAAATCTCACATAGCCCTTAAAAATGATGAAAATGGATTGACTATATTATAATATTTGTAGGAATCGATTTGAGAAGGTCTTCTTTGCAAAACTTCTGTTAAAAGATGCTGGGTTTCCTAAGGGTACTTATATCCATCTTAACTTGGGTTGCAACACACCATCTTAGGTATTATTAAGGCTTTATTCACTAGATCAAAATATAATTGAGCCAAATGTAAAATTTTTACACTTAGCTCATATTAAGGATTTCCTCTTGCCATTGAACATCATTACATAGCACTGATTTTCCATCTTACCCAATTTTAGTAAAAATTTAATACTAATGGTACAGCTTAGAGTTTGGTTATCTCAAAGTGATAGTATAGTTAGGTATCCCAGATATATCTAAATTCTCTTTCTTGTGAGATTTCTAAGGTAGTTGTACATATAAGTGATAATGTGAATGGTGGTAAAGGTATCATTCATTCAAAACTTTTCATTGAATGTCTGCTTCATGTCAGGCACTGATTTTGCAAAGAACAGAAGTGACATATACACACTAATATGTATAAAATGGATAATTAATAAGAACTTGCTGTAAAAAAAATTAAATTAAAAAAATTTTTAAAAAGCAAAAAAGAAAGTGTTAATACGGGGAAAAAAAGTGACAGAAATTCCCATTACAAAGTTTACATTTTAGTAAGCAAATCAATAAAACATGGAACATGTTAGACTGACTTAAAAAAAACAAAAAAATCTAGACTATTTCTTAAATTTCTTATCCCAAAGCAGACTCTGTGTTAGAACTAGATCGAGCATGTGACTTAGGCTCTTCTTTTATCCTTCCTTTCACCGTACCCCCATCTGGCCACTGTGCTCACAGTGGTGAATGCACCCCACCCACAGTACAGGAGAGAGGAAAGGCAGAGAAGTTTTACGGCAGTGATTTTGCCCACCATTAAACAGGCCCTCTGGTGTCAAAATTGGACCAATCAAATTTTTAACTCCTTAGGACAGGACTGCTGTATTGGAGAGGTGGGAGACAGTCTGGGTAAGAAGTCATTTGAGGAGAGGAAATACCCCTCACCCTTTCCATGCTGCACAAGAACCCATGCATTGCCATTCTTGTGCCAAGACTTCTTATTTGTGTAAACAAAAGCAGTCCTCCTGTTTGGGCCACGGACACACACAGAACTAGTACCTACAGTCTAGTAGTGTTCACTGGCTTCATTATATGGAAATAGGACAAACCAAAATACTGATGCCCACTACCAAGGATAGCTTGTCTATGCTCTGTATCAAGAGAACCTCCCTTCAGTGCACTCTCACAGCTGGGATTTTTCTTTTTAATTTTTATAGTCAATTTATTATTATTAATAAGGAGTAATGAGGATAAGGTTTTTATCCCTCTAAGATTAGAGTCAGGTAAAAATTTCTTAGAGTACATGGTAATTATTTTAGGAATATATAATTTCTCTTAAATTGGCTGCTCCCAGTGCACTGATTCAGATGGCACTAACTCATCCGCAAATAGAATCATTAGAAGCCAAGCCAAACAGGCAGCTGATCTGCCTTGTATAGTATATGGAGGCTGCTTCAGGAGTTCTCTGTCTCTCTCTGTCTCTGTCTCTCTCTCTCCCACACTTCTTGCTCTCTTGCTCTCTCATTAATTGCGTTTTCAGGGCTGCTGCAGCAGGTAGGGCATTTTTTATTCTCATCTCATTAATCACTTGTGGGTTGCTGAGCAGAGCTCTATTAATACTTGGTCAAAAGACAGGATAATCCATAACATCTTCTTGCAGCAACAAAGCCAGCTGTGGAGCCAATGTGTTACTATGTAACCAGGCTGAAGTAATTTATGCAAACTAACATGAGGCATCTCTAAAGGAAACCTGCTTGCTCAAACCAGGAGAGAGATGATTACTTTAACCCCTGCCTGCATGACTGGCCCTCTGCAGAACTGTAACATGATTAAAGTTGGCTTTTGCACTCCTAACATTTCTGCTATGTATCTTCTCTCTTTTCTACCTCTTCTGACACTACAGGATCCTAGGATTCCTCCAGAACCCGGCTCTACCCTGCCCTTATCCCACTAACTGCTCTCTCAAATTTCTGATTCAGACTTTTTAAAAAAAAAATGTAATACTCCTTCTACAGTTCTTTTTAACTGTGGTTAAATTTTCAGTTAAGATGTTGGAATCTGAAGGTGAAATCAGATTAGTGTTATTTGAAACTCCTGAAAAGTCATATAGGCTACTGCTTTTCAACCAGTTGAGCACCAAAATCTTCCATGACTCTCACAAAAAGCTGTATGTATCGTGTTAGCTAATGCATTTTATCATTTTTTAAAAAAAATCACAGACATAATATAACTGCAAAATGGATTATCTGATGCAAGAGATCAACATTTCAGCCAAAAGCAAAAGCATCCTGTCACTTAAGCTAATTTTTACAAACTTCTTCGGGGAAGTAGAAGGACACACTGGATCTGAATGTTGAAAATTTCCTGGAGATCAACATGACTAGCTTCATGGATCTCTACAATAGATGGTAGCTTATAGCTGAGCCCGGACTTCACACTCCCCAAAGAACCAAAGGTGCAACTGTAACAAGGAAGGGCTTTCATTTTGGAAAGTTGGACAAATGATGTTTTATGTTGTTACTAAAGGAACTGTGACTGAGGAATTAAGAGACTCATAAGGATCAAGGTTTAAGATTGGGTTATAGTGACTGGAGTAGCTAGAGTCCAGTTAGAGCAAGTTCCAGGGATATATACATATTTGCACATTTAAAAAAATTAAATATTGAATAGAATTTGAATACGACTATCACATGGTTAGGAAGTCAAAAGAAGTAACTGCTGAATACTGACTGGCATCAGTGTTTCTGTAGTTCCTCTTATTAAAGCTACGCTATAGCATATTTGTTGTAAAACCTGCATCCAAACTAAGGCCGTGGTTTCCCATTGAAATTCACTATACTTGGTGTGCTTAATCTTTGGGGTGCCATAGACTACTGTAGCACCTTGGTGAAGCCCAAGAATCCTCCAATACTGCTGTGATTTTATTGCTTCTCACAGGCTTAACTGAAGGAAATAACTTTATTTTCACTAGAGGCTAGTGAAAATAAGAATGTAATTTTTCCCCATCTAAGTATCTGGACTCCCTAAATTCTATCTTAGGTTAAGAACCTCTGCAAGTGTGATCCATTTTTGTGAGTTATTCAGGCACAGTGAAAACTGGGTATGCATTAAGTTGCACACAGAAAGATAATGCTGAAGATTTTTTAAGCTATTTAATCCACCCGATGACTGCATAACTAGAGACACAGAGAAGCAGCTCTCTAATGCTTCCTCTGCCTTTGCAGTCCTGATTCCCACTCTGTATTCTGACTTGTCCTGGATCTAGCTGATTTGGACTCCTTTGTTCTTTTTACAGTTAACATATGACCACTGTCCCTCAGGTTTGGTATCCTATAATGATTTCTTTGTTAAAAAAATATATCCCTTCCCTTTGTGATCTCTGTTTCCCTTTGACTTCCCTGCATGTCGACATTTAGTCTGTCTCTGGACCACTTACCATGGATCTACCTCCCATGAACGGCCCATCTCCAACCCCACAGAGGAATTTGGACAAATGAGAAGAGAGGCAGTTTCTTATATTAATTAGGGGAACTAGAAGCTTAATGAAAATTTGACACAGTACTTTGCCTTTTGCTATGACTTTCTTTTTGGCAGACAGAGTTAAGCAGTGAATAATTTTAACTATATCATGGGTTGATGAAATTTACAATACCATGTTTGCTTATATTTTGGAATGCAATAGAGAGTTCCTAATGCAGTACAGGTCATCATCTCCATTTAACTTTCTGCAGTGGCTCCTAATAACTAGGATATAGCAATAAACCAAAGACTAGCACCCTGAAGTGATCTGGCTCCATGTTGCACTTAGTTGACAGATAATATGAGTTAGTTTATTTACTTATGAGATAACAGATCCCCCCCCACCTTCCCTGATGAATCAAATTTACTTCCTTAAACATAGTCTATGTGTCTCTCTAAGTTTTCCAAAAATTTATTTAGGATAATACACATATTAGTTGATTACACTGGATTTATAACTAACCTGGTTTAGGTGGTAGAACCTCTATAATCCACACCAATTTGTAACACGCTTTGTAATTGAATAACAATCTTCTGCATTATTTAGATGCACAGTGACCAAACCAATGATGATAAATGTCCTATTACACTCTAGGCTTATCTGTCTGAAGTTGCATGAGAATGATAAGAAAGCACATAGGGAAGGGGGACATGATGGGCTTGGAAACTGTACCATAGGTAAAATGTTTGAGGGAATTGGGGTGTTTATCTTAGGACATTATAGTCATATTTAAGAATCAGAATAACTGTCTTGAAAGTGGGGTTCAATCTTGAAGGAGCCATTGCAGAAATTTCAATGAGGATGATGATGTGAACTGTATTAGGAGGTCTCTACTGCATTCTAAAATACAAGCAAACATGGTGTTGAAAATTGCATCAACCCATGATATAGTTAAAATTATTCACTGTTTAACTCTATTTGTCTTGAGTAGAGGACAGAACAGAACCAGAACCACTGAGCAAAAGTTAAGAAAGGTATATTTTAGCTTAACATAGGAAAGAGATTTCTATTATTTCTATTTATTAGATCTTTAAACAAATAAGCAAAACAAAAACAGAAGGCAATGACGTCTTAATTCTTCAAAGTGTCTGGGGTTGGGAGAAGTTGGAGGGGTGAGAGGGAGAGTGAGTAAGAGCCTCTTTCTGCCTAGATGCTGGAGGAGTCTTTGTGTCATGGATAGGAATGGGGTGGAGGAGTAGATAGTTTCCAAGGAACCATCCAACTCTTGTAATTTATGATTCTGTGATCTGAGCGGGAGTCATGGGATGAAGCCTTCATTCTACAGGTGACTTAATGATGTACACAGACATTCTAGTTTGTTCTTCATATTTATGGCATCTGTGTGTCTACTCTCCTATGCACACCTTGCTGTTGGCCATAGCTGCGACTGTCATTAACATAGACTAGTATTTTATTTCTGCAAGTCTAGCAAAAAAAAGGAGGACATATTAGATGTTTATGCTATTTGCATCCATGGTAAAAGCGTCTCCTTCAACTCCTAGCTCACAGAATCAGGGATTCATAATCTTTTTTTTTTACTTTACAGGACAGTCTGGATATCTCATAGAAATTATGAATGCTATTCCCATAAAAATGTACACATTCACCAGTACACAATTTTTGCACACAATTCTAGCGGTATGTGCACCCTCTGAAGCCAAACTGTAGAATCCTAATTAAGAACCTCAGTGTTAGAGATTTTTGGCTGTTTTATTTCAATGAAATGAGCACCAGCAATAAACAATAGCACAGCTTGAGTTTCTTCACTTGCTCCATGTAGTTTATCTGCTCTACAATGCAGCAGGGACCTCAGGTGGTGATCTAGATCATTCCTGTGCTACTTTTTCAGCGGGATTTAGTAGGACTGTACATGTGCTTCCCAGAATACTGTATTGGCAAAACTCCCAGAATCTTAAAGAAGATTCCATGATTTAATGCACTTTATTAACTGTAAAAGATTGTTTTCTTTGCTTTGTTTTGTTTTCAGCTAAAGGAGTCCTTTAGTTGTCTTGTAAAGCATAACTGTCTCAGTTTGAAAGCACATCACTAGACCAGGTACAAGTAAGTTAGTTGGAAAGTGCAACAAATATTGGTAGAGGAAAGGGAAGTGATACAGGGAAGAAAATAAAGTCAGAGAGTCTGTGGCCAAGCCAGCAAACCTGTGGACAACAGGAGCTAACCACATCCCCCTCAAGTCCACCATGTTGGGAAACTCTGGGAACCTTTGTAGAATACATGTTTCAGAGTTCTCCTACCTAAAAGACGAGAAAGCTGGTGTATATGGAACACAATGCACATCAGTCATTCTTTGAGGGCTGCTGGAGGTGGGTAGGTAGTACTTCTGGCTTACTAATCAGGTAGCAAAGAGGGTCTCAGTGGCCAGAAAAAGTTCTTCTGGATAATAAATTTAGGCACTGGAGTTGGGAAGTCATACTGGTCTTTCCTGAAGTGGTGAGGTGGGTGTGGATATGGGTGTGGCACCTGGAGCACCTCCTGCAAGAGGTTTTTTTGGCCTTGTGCTTGAAGAGTTTTTTCAATGCATGTTGGAACAAACTTAATAGTATGTAGAATAAAATGAGTTTGTTAGTCTGATTAAACAATACAAATTTTTTTTAAAAATTCCTTCTTTCCTAAAAGTACCTACTATTGTGACTAGGACTAACTATATTGTTGCTTTATTTTAGTGGAGGTAAACTGGTTTGAAAGATATCTGCAACTCATTTTTTCTCATAAGTTCAACTTGTGTTAAATATTCTTCCAGAGTTTCTACTTTTAGAAAACATCATGGCTATCAGTTTTATGTTCCTCTATTCTTTTGATATATCCTAAGAAAGGAATACTTTTGTCCTCAAGGCAGGATGAACTTTGGTTATAAAATGAGTTGCGAAGCGTTCCCTCCTTTTCTACTTTTTGGAAAGTCTGTAAAGATACAGCATTAATTCTTTAGATTTTCCTTTGAAATTCATCATCGAAGCCACCTAGGCCTGGGATTTTCTTTGTGGGTTTTTTATTGATTACTAATTCAGCCTCTCTTCTGTTGTTTAGGTCCATTCAGATTATCTATTTCTTCCTGAGTTAGCTTTAGTAGTTTGTATCTTTATAACAGTTTGTCCACTTCATCTAAAGTTATCTAATTATTTGGCATACAATTATTCACCGTATTTATTTATAATCCTTTTTTGCTTTTTGATAAGGTCAGTAGTAATGTCACCTCTCACTTCTGTTTCTAGTAATTCGAGTTTGTTCTCCCTCTCCCTCTTCCTTCCTCCCTCCTTCTCCCCCTCCTGCCCTCACATCCTTTCTCTCTCCCTCCCCCATTCTGTCAATCTAACTAAAAAGTCAATTTTGTTGATCTTTTAAAAAAATCCCAGTTTTTGGCTTCATTGATTTTTTCAAATATTTTCTCTATTTCATTAATTTCCACTTTAATCTTTATTATGTCTTTCCCTCACTTGCTTTAGATTTAGTGCACTCTTCTTTTTCCCATGTTAATTTAAGTTATTGATTTAAAATCTTTCTTCTTTCTCAATATAGATATTTACAGCCATAAATTCCCTTTAAGCACTGTTTTAGCTGCATCTCATAATTTTTGGTTTTTATTTTCATTCCTCTCAAAATATTTTCTGGTTTACTTTTTATTTTTTGACTCATTGATTATGTGTGTTGTTCAATTTCTACTTATTTGTTAGTTTTCTAAAATTTTTAATGCTTTTGTTTTTTAATTTCATTCCATCGTGGTCACAGAATATACTTTGTATTTTTTCTATCTTTTTAAGTTCATTAAGGTTTGTTTTATGGTCTAGCATTTCTTAGAGACTGTTTCATGTGCTCTTGAGAAAAATGCATACTCTGTTGTATTGGGTACAGTGTTCTATAGATGTCTGTTTACTTTAGTTGGCTTTCAGTGTTGTTCAAGTCTTCTTTTTCCTTGTTGTTCTTTTGTCTAGCTGTTCTATTTATTATTGAAAGTGAAAATCATCCATTATTGATTTAAATTTTTTTTCTTAAAATATTCCCAGTTCTATTATTTGAGTTGTGATCATAAAATTTGGCTGTAATTTCTCAGGGGATAAAACAATATTAATTAATTCAAAAGTGACTCTTGAACCTTGGTATTCCCATGTTCAAAATGGAATAGTAATCTTTGCACTGCTTATTTTAAATGGATGATATTTGGATTACACCTGAAAATATATATAAAACCATTTTGTAATTACATAGACTGCCACACCAGTGGTTATCAACTGGAGGCAATTTTGTCTCATAAGTGACATTTGGCAATGTTTGAAGACATTTTTGATCATCACAACTTGGGAGGTGCTACCGGCATCTAGTGGGTGGAGGCCAGGGTTGCTCTTAAATATCTTACAAGGTACAGGACAGCCCTTTTCAACACAGCATTATCTGGTCCAAAATGTCAATAGTGCCACTTGCTAGGAAACCCTGTGCTATACATGGGTGATCCAGGTATCACAAAATAAAGGCTTAGAGAAGATATAAGTGGTATTTATAAAATCATGGAGAGTATGATAAGGGAATATTAAACTTAGTTTCAAACCATGAATGTCTTAAAGAAGGATATTTCCATTTGACCTCAAAAAAATGTTGAAAAATATATATACTGAGAAAAAATACATATATTAGGTTTTACCTTATACCTGTAATCATAATTAAATGACTTATGTATGCACAATAAAACTTACAGGTCCTCCATTTTCCCAGAATAACTAGTAAAAAAAAACACTGGGGGAAAAAGAAGGCATGGATTTAGATCCCTTATAGTAAAAACATGTATAAAATTATAAGTAAAAATAAAGATTAACAAGTACATTAAAATAAAATATAAGACCTCTTTGTTTGGAGAGATGAAGAATTCTCTGCTCAAATCAGGGGATTCTGTTACAAAGAGGAAAATGGATATATTGGCAACCTGAAGAGTAGAGCTTGACTAGTTCAAAAAGGCATTTGAACAGGCATCTAAAGCAAACACAATGGGGAAGATATTTGAAAAAGATAACGTCTGCCATGCCATTCTACCAATCATACTTCCTAAAAATAACCACGATTAACATTTTGTCTTTCTAGGAAAAAAATGGATCTAGTTTAAAAAACTAGTAAATTCACTGAACTTAAAAATACAATTTATATGGGTTTTGTGAGTTTAGGGGAAGATATTTCCATAGTTTATTAAAGGAAACCTGGGATGTTTTGGATGAGGCTTTTGACTTTTTAATTATGATACATCAAAAAGAAACTCTGATCTACACAATATTTTTATCAGTTACATTCCCAGAAGCAGAATGGAGTTCGAAGCAAGTATATGGCATTTGGATGTCATTATTACTCTGATTATTCTGGTATCTCTGAGTTTATAATGTGTATCCTCAAATATAATTCACTCCTGTACCTATTCTGAGAGGACATAAACACAACCACAGAAAAATGGCAATTTCAATTACTAAACCATATCTCTGGTATATTCATTTCAGTTAAATTTCAAACTTAGCTAAGTCTTTCAGGAGCTTTAATGTTTTCAAAAGCTCCTTACAAAATCTTTCAGGCAAAGGAGAGAGTCACACATTCCAAAGCTGAGCAGTCAATGAAAATGCAGATAATAAGAATTTAGCAAACCATTTGCATGCAGCTGCTTCATTCCTTAGAGAATAATTTTTTCCTACAAGTGGACCTCTTTCTTTTTGGGCTGCATTTTACTGCAGAACATCTCAGGAATAGGCATCATTGATAAGATTTTCCGTACAATGCACCATCCTTGGAACTTTTCAAATAGCTCACCCTCAGTCTTCATGTGATAAAGATCCATGACTTTCATGAGATTCTTTTTTATGATAGGCCACTAATCACTCTTGATCCTATGATAAATTTAAATACTAACTAATCCACTTTGAATAGGGATTAAGCTTCAGTGTAGGAGGAAAGGGTTCATTAGAATTCATTACATCAATTTGTAATCTGAATGATGCACCTTCTAAATAAGGTACTGCAATTTCTAGTGATTGTTAACTGGGAGCCTAAACATCCTCATTATTATTTAATGAAAAGAGTAATAAAATCTATAATAATTGAGGGAATGCTTGTGCGTTCCCCTCCTCCCTTAGCTTCTTGAAATATCTAGCAGTTATTATTTTTAAGACAAACAAGGTCAAGATAGAATAATCACCATGGTAGAAGGAAAAATATAACAAACTCAAATTTCTTATGTCAAGGATAATTTGATGTGCATGAAAAATGGAATACATACTGCAGACTTCCTTATTTTGATGTATGCTTTATTCTTGGTGAACTCATTGTTATCAAATTATTTTACAAATTTGGGATGGAAATCAGATCAGATAATCATCTATCACTGTCTTATATTTTCCATGTTTGGAATGATAACATCTAACATTATTGAGCTAAAGTTCAATAATAGCTTTCATACCTGAGTAATATTTCATTCCAAATAATTGTCACTATAGTGCAATAATTTAAATTTTGATCTTAGAATATTTAAGCCATGAAATCAAAAGGAATTAGACATTTCTCTTTCTCACTTAAAAAAAGATATTTCTGTAAGTAGTCAGTCATTTGAGAACTGAATAAAAAACATGAAATTTCTGGGGTCTCGGTGCCTATGAAAGTATTTCACTCAACTTGAAAAATTAAATCATGATCTTTAATGCAGTGAATTGTCTTAAATTTTAATTTTATACTACACAGGGTATCATCAAAGTTGATGTTCAGTATTTTTATTCTGCTGAATGCTGTAACTCATTAAAAGTGATTTTTGTTATCAAGATTGATAGTGAAATAATTGGGAATAACTGCACCGTACTTGACGTATGCTAGGCACCATGCTAGTGCTCTATGCAATGAATTCATTTAGTCCTCACAACAGCCTTGTAATGCAGTCATATTAGCAATCTCATTTTATAGGTGAGGAACATGAGACTCAGAGAGTTAAAAAAAACTTGCCCAAGGTCACACAGAGAGTTAATAGTGGTTCTGGGATTCAAACTTAGCTAATGTGGCACTAGAGTTCATGCTTGTAAATATTTACTCCACTACACTGCCTTATTGATGCTCTACATCTCAGTGATTGTGCTCTCCCAAGGATCCATTTCCTATACATATGGACATGTTTTCTGACTTCCATAATGGGATAATCTAGTTCCTCTTCAGCTCATGATTGAATTCTTTTTAATCATGTGTCTTGAAAGGAGCCCAGTCCATTCTCATAATCCTAAAGCTGGTATCAATGAAAAATGCCATCATTGCAGGTAATTCCCAGAAAATTTCTTTAAATCTTCTATTTATTGTCTTACTCTTCACTTTGCTTTTTTCACCAGTTAGGTCCTGACCTCCTAACACGATGTGAACATGAACATCATTCTCACATCATGAACTTGGTGATAGATTCTGACTTCTCTGATTTTTGTCCCGAGTTCCTCCATAGACCATAGCTTGTATACTCATCTCTTCATTTTCTGCTCCTGGTCCTATACAGTATTTTTTTTTTTTTTTTTGAGTCCTCGTGCGATTTTTTTTTTTTTATTCAAACAGAAAGTCACAAAAATTATAATCATCCTCATCAGTTCACTCAGTCCCATGTAATTAATTTTCTTTTTCATCTTCTTACTTAAAGGTTTTCAAAATAGAGAGCGAGTGGGAAGCAGCCACGTAGCATGGGGAGATCAGCTCAGTGCTTTGTGACCACCTAGAGGGGTGGGATAGGGAGGGTGGGAGGGAGATGCAAGAGGGAGGGGATATGGGGATATATGTATACGTATAGCTGATTCACTTTGTTATACAACAGAAAGTAACACAACATTGTAAAGCAATTATACTCCAGTAAAGAGTATATAACATATAAGATTTTTAGAAATTTCATGTAACGTCTGAAACATTTATATTAACATATTTCCATACAAATAACCCAAAGAAAGTTTAGTATTAGTTGTTTTTTTTGTTTCTTTTTTTATACTGCAGGTTCTTATTAGTCATCCATTTTATACACATCAGTGTATACATGTCAATCCCAATCGCCCAATTCAACACACCACCATCCCCACTCCACCGCGGTTTTCCCCCCTTGCGTGTCCATACATTTGCTCTCTACAACTGTGTCTCAACATCTGCCCTGCAAACCGGTTCATCTGTACCATTTTTCTAGGTTCCACATACATGCGTTAATATACGATATTTGTTTTTCTCCTTCTGACTTACTTCACTCTGTCCTATACAGTATTTTTATTCCCCATATCTTCCTTGGTTTATTTTATACATATGTTAATCAAGACTGAAATTTCAGTGCCTTAACAATAAAGGCCCTCCTCCTTCTTTCAGCCTTGCTATCAGGAGCAGGTGGTTTCCAAGGTCTCCATGATAGCGGAAGATAGGGATGACGGAACAAGCTGACTCTTAACTGTCTTAGCCCCAAAGTGGCACATGTTCTGGTCAGAGCTAGTCTATGGTCCCAACTTAATTGCAAGGGAGACTGGGAAACATAGGGGAGCACATGGAATATGTGGTGAGCTTTAATAATCCTTCCTAGAATACATTAAGATCTCAAAAGGCTTTATATATAACTTACAAAATTGTCTTTTGGTTTTATCCTGAGAACGAGTTTATGACCTGCTTAAGAGGACCATATATTATTAAAAGTCCAGAAAACTGTAATATTCTTTAATGGTAATATTATAATGATATTTTGCTATACTAGTAATGTACATTAGAGACTTCAAGTGCCATTTGGTTTTAAGTCCATGAGCAGAGAAAGAAAAAAAAACATTAAGAAAAAAAAAATCTCTACGGTGTTGCAAATCCTCTCTCAATTTCTCTTGCCTATTGTCCATAAATTTGATAAAGTGGTATGTATATCAGTCAAGATAATTCTCGTAAGAGTATTTTACAGATGAAAACAACAAAACTATGTTATTGTCTTGGGGTTGTGGGGGATCTCTTGTTTATAGGATTCTAAGGTAGACAAGCTGTATCGAATTGTCTAAGCTTACATAACTGTTTTCCAAAGAAGAATGAAAGAAACACTTCAGTTTGGAAGCCCTTTGTAAAAAAGTAAAATTATTAATATGCACATACGTTTGCATCATTGTAAGATAATGAGAGTGAACATTTATATAAGGAAAACTGAGGTTACTTCCCTTGAGAGAATAAATAATGTCCTTGTGAAAAACGTTTGACCCTAGAGAGGAACAAAACTAAATTTTTTTTTTTTTAATCTTTACTGGAGTATAATTGCTTTACAATGGTCTGTTAGTTTCTGCTTTATAACAAAGTGAATCAGTTATACATATACATATGCTCCCATATCTCTTCCTTCTTGTGTCTCCCTCCCTCCCACCCTCCCTATCCCACCCCTCTAGGTGGTCACAAAGCACCAAGCTGATCTCCCTGTGCTATGCAGCTGCTTCCCACTAGCTATCTATTTTACATTTGGTAGTGTATATATGTCCATGTCACTCTCTCACTTCATCCCAGCTTACCCTTCCCACTCCCCATATCCTCAAGTCCATTCTCTAAGTCTGCATCTTTATTCCTATCCTGCCCCTAGGTTCTTCTGAACCATTTTTTCTTTTCTTTAGATTCCATATATATGTGTTAGCATATGGTATTTGTTTCTCTCTTTCTGACTTACTTCACTCTGTATGACAGACTCTAGGTCCATCCACCTCACTACAAATAACTCAATTACGTTTCTTTTTATGGCTGAGTAATATTCCATTGTATATATGTGCCACATCTTCTTTATCCATTCATCTGTCAATGGACACTTAGGTTGCTTCCATGTCCTGGCTATTGTAAATAGTGCTGCAATGAACATTGTGATACATGACTCTTTCTGAATTATGGTTTTCTCAGGGTATATGCCCAGTAGTGGGATTGCTGGGTCATATGGTAGTTCCATTTTTAGCTTTTTAAGGAACCTCCATACTGTTCTCCATAGTGGCTGTATCAATTTACGTTCCCACCAACAATGCAAGAGGGTTCCCTTTTCTCCACACCCTCTCCAGCATTTATTTTTGTAGATTTTTTGATGATGGCCATTCTGACTGGTGTGAGGTGGTACCTCATTGTAGTTTTGATTTGCATTTCTCTAATGATCAGTGACGTTGAACATCCTTTCATGTGTTTGTTGGCAATCTGTATATCTTCTTTGGAGAAATGTCTATTTAGGTCTTCTGCACATTTTTGGATTGGGTTGTTTGTTTTTTTGATATTGAGCTACATGAGCTGCTTGTATATTTTGGAGATTAATCCTTTGTCAGTTGCTTCATTTGCAAACATTTTCTCCCATTCTGAGGGTTTTTTTTTCCATCTTGTTTATGGTTTCCTTTGCTGTGCAAAAGTTTTTAAGCTTCATTAGGTCCCATTTGTTTACTTTTGTTTTTATTTCCATTTCTCTAGGAGGTGGGTCAAAAAGGATCTTGCTGTGATTTATGTCATAGAGTGCTCTTCCTATGTTTTCCTCTAAGAGTTTTATAGTGTCTGGCCTTACATTTAGGTCTTTAATCCATTTTGAGTTTATTTTTGTGTATAGTGTTAGGGAGCTTTCTAATTTCATTCTTTTACATGTAGCTGTCCAGTTTTCCCAGCACCACTTATTGAAGAGGCTGTCTTTTCTCCATTGTATATTCTTGCCTCCTTTATCAAAGATAAGGTGACCATATGTGCATGGGTTTATCTCTGGGCTTTCTATCCTGTTCCATTGATTGATATTTCTGTTTTTGTGCCAGTACCATATTGTCTTGATTACTGTAGCTTTGTAGTATAGTCTGAAGTCAGGGAGCATGATTCTTCCAGCTCCGTTTTTCTTTCTCAGGATTGCTTTGGCTATTCAGGGTCTTTTGTGTTTCCATACAAATTGTGAATTTTTTTGTTCTATTTCTGTGAAAAATACCATTGGTAGTTTGATAGGGATTGCACTGAATCTGTAGATTGCTTTGGGTAGTACAGTCATTTTCACAGTATTGATTCTTCCAATCCAAGAACATGGTATATCTCTCCATCTGTTTGTACCATCTTTAATTTCTTTCATCAGCGTCTTGTAGTTTTCTGCATACAGGTCTTTTGTGTCCTTAGGTAGGTTTATTCCTAGGTATTTTATTCTTTTTGTTGCAATGGTAAATGGGAGTGTTTCCTTAATTTCTCTTTCAGATTTTTCATCATTAATTTATAGGAATGCAAGAGATTTCTGTGCATTAATTTTGTATCCTGCTACTTTACTAAATTCATTGATTAGCTCTAGTAGTTTTCTGGTAGCATCTTTAGGATTCTCTATGTATAGTATCATGTCATCTGCAAACAGTGACAGTTTTACTTCTTTTCTGATTTGGATTCCTTTTATTTCTTTTTCTTCTCTGATTGCTGTGCCTAAAACTTCGACAACTATGTTGAATAATAGTGGTGAGAGTGGGCAACCTTGTCTTATTCCTGATTTTAGAGGAAATGGTTTCAGTTTTTCACCACTGAGCATGATATTGGCCGTGGGTTTGTCATATATGGCCTTTATTATGTTGAGGTAAATTCCCTGTATGCCTACTTTCTAGAGGGTTTTATCATAAATGGGTGTTGAATTTTGTCAAAAGCCTTTTCTGCAACTATTGAGATCATCTATGGTTTTTCTCCTTCCGTTTGTTAATATGGTGTATCACAATGATTGATTTGCGTATATTGAAGAAACCTTGCATTCACGGGATAAACATCACTTGATGTATGATCCTTTCAATGTGCTGTTGAATTATGTTTGCTAGTATTTTGTTGAGGATTTTTGCATCTACGTTCATCAGTGATATTGGCCTGTAGTTTTCTTTTTTTGTGACATCTTTGTCTGGTTTTGGTATCAGCGTGATGGTGGACTTGTAGAATGAGTTTAAAATTTTTTTTAACTTGTTAATAGACACCTGTCTTATAGATCTCCAGCTTGAAACTTCCTTTATATCATCTCTGAATGTCTAAAACCTTCACATAGTTACTTTGATCTGAAGTTCTCAAATTTATATTGACCTCTACATGAATATTTTAGATTTTCAGATTTAATGATATCACTAGCCAAGAGTATGATTTCTATTCTTGTCACCACATCAAGTGAAACAGTAATAATGGATACTGGATAGGAAAACAATGTAATTATGGATTACTGGCACTTGATATAAGGAAGCAAACTCAAATTGGTCAATTACTTGTCCATATTTCTTCAAATCATATGATCTGCTTGTAGAACAATTTTAATGAATCAATATTTGCAAAACTCCTAGAAGAATGACTACTTTAATATAAGAAAAATATCAACATAATAATAATAAGCTTCCGATTTTTAAAATTTTTCCTTCGTTTTGATTTTCTTCTTTTATATTTAATATTTTTAAGATGAATTTTTGATAGTGACGTTATCCATTGTGGGCTTTAATTTTGGTTTTAGCTACTGTTGATAGAATGTATAATGTGTTTATGGAAAGTAGGTTTTACACATAACCAATCATTATGCTAATTACATATGCTGTTTTATTTTACTGAGAAATTAGGAACAATATAATGTTTGCCACATTTTTTCTATCATTGGTAGACTAAGCTTAAGCTATTAATGCTTTTTAAAAGTCTGCATCAAAATATTATTGTGAAAATTAAAGAGGGTGGCAAGATTACATTTTTGCCACTAATTATGCAAATGAGCTCAGCAGGAGACAGCTTACCCAAAGTCAGGCATTCCATGGATTCACACTGACCTTCCCTCAAGAACTTCAAGGGCTGAATGCAAATACCTTCACTGCCCTGAAATTTGTCTCAGTCAAATCCTCTCTTTCAAACCCTGCACAATAGAAGTCTTGGGTCCCCACCAAGTCCTTGTTTACATACTTAAGCAGATTTTCTTTCCTTTCTTTCCCTTTGGAAAAAAATTGGCCCTGCCTTTTGGTATCTATGTTACCCATCCCTGTGCAGAGGCTGGTGATCTTTCTGGTTGAAAGTTAGTGAGGATACTACTTTGTATAGAAAATGACAGATACAGCACTAAATTATCAGGCATAAAATGGCTATGGATCTTCTCCATTAACTACAATACAGGGGTAATTTTCAAATCACCAGAAAGGAAAATCTTGTTGACTGTGATTTAGCAATTTATGGATACTTATTTAGGTTGATTAATATCGGAAAGACAGACTCTTTAGAACATGACCAGTGTCAAGATCAGAGGTTGCAAACTGATGGCCTGTAGATACGCTTTATTTGGCTAGAAGCTGTGCTTTGACCACATCCACATGTTTGGTTTTGCCTTGTTTTAAAATATTAGTTGCCTACATTAAAAACAAAAAATTTTTTGTTTGCTGCCTGTTCCCAACTCTCAACTATTTTGTCAGACCTGCTTCTCTCACTGACATGATCAGGCTACCTCTGTAGCACAGAGATTTGTGATCCCATAAAACAAGTTATTCTTATTCTAAGGTAGTCTTATTATACTTACATCAGAGTTACCTGGGGTGCTCAGTGAATTTGCAGATTTCTGGCCTCAAATTTCTAGGCCTTTATTGAATTTGAATCTTTGTTATCAGAGTGGAAAATCTGCATGTGGACAAGTTCCCCAGAGGCATCCAAGGTATATCAAAATTTGCAAACCACTAATAGAGATCCCTGGGTATTTACTAGAGATGCATATGTAAATCTCTCAGCGATTGCCTTTACAAACTATACAGCCCAGATTCCTTACCCAATGCTCTTTTTACTCCCATTTTCCTACTGCATTGTTAAATTTTTAAATAGATAAATAAATATATATATATATATATCTCATCACTCAGGAGAAGGAATTGTCCCTATAAATATAGGATTTAGACAAAGACAATTTTTAACATGTTTTTCCCCTAAGTGTTCTCTCTTGGTAGAGAAGATACATCCATTTGCTGCATTCTTGGGCAAACAAGATCTAGAAAGGGTGGAGTTGCTGGGCATTCCCCATGTATTCCTGAACTTTTTTTATCTCCTTCTTTTTTTCCCAGTATTAGCTTTGTATCTTTCCCTGTTGGGAAATTAGTGTGTTTGCTTGTCTTATAATTTAGAGCAGTTCTACATTAGCTTATACTAAATTTCTTACAAGACACAGAAGTCATTTTTATTTGGCCTTTTTGTTCTTTTTCCTTTGTCTAACAAGATTAAATGCTAGAAAAAGCTTTGCTCACCATGTGGAACTGCACTTTTTAAAAGCTAGATATTGAAGGTTATATAATTATTGTGTTTCACTTTTCACTTAGGTGACCAAGAATTTCAAAATCAAATTTATAACTCAAATTTAATAATTGTATAGATCTCTGTAGCTACAGTATCTGCATTTTAGCTTCAATATTTGGAATCATTTATTCTGATCTTTAATGTATTATGTATTTCAAAGGGTCAGTTCAAAAGACTTTGAATGAAATTAGGCGTCCAAATGCAAATAAACTATATTAAGAAGCCTGACTGATTTTCTTCAAGCAAATATAAGGTTTTAAGCTAATGGACATCTTTATAATTCATTTAAACTCATGGTCTTTTTTGAATACCAACCAATCATCATTCTAAGTAAATAAATTTTTAAAATCAAAGTTCAATTACGTATTGTGAAATGCACTGATCTAAAGTGTATATAGTTCCATGTGTGTTGACAAATGCACATATTATATATTTAACTCATAACACTATCAAGAAACAAAATATCAATATTTCCATCATCCCAGAAAGCTCCCTCATTACCCTTCCCAGTTAATCTCCAGCCCCTAGAAATAATTATTTTTAAAATTCTGTTAAAAAATAAAATTCAACTGAGGAAATTTGAAAGATCTTAGTGCCTTTTCAGCAATTCATGAATCAGGCAGCAGCCAATCTAGCAGATAGAAAGGAGCTCTGAGGAGCTGTACAGAATGAAAGACTTTTATAGGGAGAAGGGAGCAGGAACAAGGAAGTTATACTAAACAAAAAAGCAGCTTGGTTATTGCAAGGCCACTTTCCTTTAGGGAATGGCAAGGATCTATCAGGCAGATCACCTCACTAGTGCTGATCAGGTGACTCCTGATTGACTGGTTTAAGATTCCATTTCCAGGAAAGCTGAAACTATAATTACGTTAGTTCTCAGTTTGGTGATGTGGGGTTTAGGATAAATAACTCCATTTTGGGTCTGTTGTCTTGTTTTTTACAATTCCCCCTTTTGATCAGACTCTCAGTCTGAGAGATGTGATCAAAATTTAATATATTAATGCTATTCCAAGCTTAACTCTCTGGAGTTCTCCCATTTTTTTTTTTCTTTTTTCTGAATCTTTTTGTGGTATTTACAGGTCATGATATTGGGTTCACATTCTTTAAGTCAGCCTTTGTTTTTGATCCTTTTCTGACATTCTAGTCTTAGGGAGATCACTTGCTTTGTGGTGGTGGTTGTGAACATGTATTTAAAGGTTTTGAGAGCATATAGCACACCAGGGAGACTACTATGATTATTATAATGAGCGTGATAATTCCTAATGTCTGGAGTTCACTTCAGAGCCATGGTCCCTAAGACCCAAACCAATCAGAATCAAATAAGTCAAAGAAAAACCCTATTGAAGGAATCACTTTCTTAAGCCAAACGGCTTGTTCAGTGATCTTATGTAACTGACTTTTAGCTTCCCCAGAAATGTCAATCCAAGTGCAGCAAGCAGTGTTGGCCATAGCACAAACATCTCAATGCTCTGCTAAAAGATAATCCTATTATCAAGAACAATTTCAGCCAGAGAGTCTAGGGATTTCTGTTGAGCAGTTATTGCTTTAGCAACAGGTTCTGCAATATCTTCAAGAGTTGAGATATTCCTGATCATAGCCTCATTTGCATTTACTTCTAGCCAGGGGAGTAGGGATCTGCCAGTGGAGGCAAATTTTGAATAATGAATGTCTCCAGATAATTCCAGTTTGAGTCTGTGGCTCAGGACTGGAAACGTGACAGCCACAGGGGCCAGTAGAACTTAAGGGTCTGTAGACTGCGTACGTAGTTTTTTCTGGTTACTCTTGCCTTGTGTACCTTTCTTTGTACAGAGCCCGGATGCAAGTTTCCCTGAGTTTAGAGCTGTTAATCAGAGGCAGGAAAATGGACCCACAGGGTTAGGGAGCTTCACACAATAAAGGGATGAGTTTGTTCCAGAGAAACTAAGGCATTGTAAATCAGGGATCAGTTTGAGATGGGAAGAACTACAGGATCACCAACATCATGGCAAATCCAACAGTTATTTGGAGGCTGGATATACGTGAACAATGGCTTTATCTTTCCAGGACTAAACAAGGCAAAAGGTGAATAAAAGAATCAAAAAGAACTTCACAGTGTAAGAATTAGGAAAAGGATGGACAGAGAGGGAAGGAGGAATGGAAAGAAATGTTCTTGATCCAACACCTTTGGAGGAAGCAGTCTACCTTAATGTTGGCTACTTTGCTTCCTAGTCAATTTGATTTTGAAGTCCTGAGCTTTTGCCCAGAACCAGATGTCAGGTGGAGCCTTCTTCAGTTGTGAAATATGACACCTTGTAATTTGGCAGCAGTGTCAGTGGTCAAGAGTACTTGGTAGAGTCCTTTCCATGAATCTCACTTTTGCAAAAGCATAAGAATAAAACAACAACTGTATGTAAATGACAAAAGACTTTAAAATGTCCATTGTTAAAGATATGATGAGAGTTCATTATAACGAAATTGACAAGGAAATTCGGTCATTTCTGTGATATACAACACTTTAAGATAATAAATGGAATTATGACTGATAACATCAGAGTTCTAGGAATTTCATAACACATATGTTAAACACATGCCTCCATATAAATATAACCTAAGAAGGTTTAGCATCACTTCTTACTGGATATTTTTTCTCATGTAATTTAACATATCAAATAAAGCTAATTAGGTTAACATTTTACCATGTGAGAGACAAAACTTTTGAGGTTTTCCAGGGGCCCTCTGGGAAATCTCAAAGTTATTTATTCTGAGGTCAAAAAAACTCCATTTAGAATTTGATTTAGGGAAGTTGTCAAAACATCTAAGGGTCTGAACATTTGACAAAATCGGATTACAGATCATTATGGAATCATACCTTAACCAAAGTGATAGTAGAAGATATTAAAGGCAAATATAGAAGGTTACATAGTTGTGAGTAAAACTTGGCTCTTTTAATATTGAGAAGACTGGGTTTCCTTAAGTCATTAAAGATGATAAAGACAATGTGAAGTACAGTAAATTATTTTACTAAGTCAACGTGAAGTACAGTAATTTTGCTAAGATGCCAAATCTTTGCCGTCCAGGCAGATTACTTAAAAGGTAAAGATACATTCACAACTGCTTATCGAAAGCAGACCAAAAGTCCAATATAACTTTGTCCTTTTAGCAGACTGAAAACCAAATTCTAATTTTGCACCAGTGTATTTTTGATATCAAAACTCATTAAAAATAAATAAATCCATTCCAATCTTAGCCAGCTTAATCACACATAAAATTTCCTTCCCAAGATTGCTTTTCCACAAACCTTACACAACTTTTTAATATCTATTCAGATTTTGCCCTATTTTTGCTGTTGTTGTTGTTATTGTTGCTGTTACTTTTCATTCTGGAATAACCAGTAATTTTATGTTCTTTGCCTACTTTTCATACACAGATTTTTCTTTTCACCCAGACAAAAATAGAGATTTTAAACTTTTTGTATTAAAAATTTAGCTGTCAGGTCCAGTGATACAAAACCCACTAGTCTATAAATAATAGTTAAATCCATATTTTGTTTCTGGCAGTTGAAATAAGTTAAGCTTACCTGTTCAGATGGCTAAAGCTTTCTACTAATATTTAGGGATAAGATACTTAAGATTTTTCATATGCCTAGTTTCCAAATAGACTTTCCTCCTTTTTTTTTCCTTCTGATAAAAATTACTTCCCTGAAGTTTGCATTTCAAAGATATGGTCTAGATAAGAGCTCCTGGAGTAGACCAGCTAGAACATTTACATTTCAAAGGCACAGGAACAGAATGCAAGATCCTCCAAGAAGGACTTTTGTTTCCTAAGGCCAGAATTTTACAATACCTACAAACCTTTTGAGAAAAATAGGGGAGGTTCTGGGATTGGTAAAAAGGATAAGTGGGCTTTGAATTGCTTCTAAAGCTGCATTTCTGTTCTTGCAAAGATTCAATATATAAGACTAGGACAGTGTTTTTAATTCCTCAAAGAATTGGATTGTAACCTAAAAGACATCATAGGCTGACCCACCCATCCAACTGCATTATCTTCAGTTTGCTTCTTTATATCAGGAAGAAGGTCTTCAACTAAGATGGAAGTAAAAAGATTCCTATGTTCTAGACTTAGAGCTGTTTGTCTTTGGAATACTTTTCTTTCCCTCTTGGTACACAGTTTTGTTTAGTTTAGGGGAGGAGGGCTTAAAAAAAGTTCTTATTGGGCTCTGAATACCAGCTTCCAATTTGGCCAGCTTCTGGCCATAGAGTTAGTTTAAAAAAAATTCCTTTCACATATCTTGTCAGGTTCATCTGGGACAAACAGTAAATATTCCTGGCAGTACTGAACAACCCCTAGACTCAAGAGGCATCCCCAAAAGACTAAAAAGGATATTACCCTCCCAAGACCCAGGGACACTTCTAACGATAGCCCAAAGAAAGAAAAACTTAAGACAATTCCCCTCAAAACTGGCAATAGTTGGTAGGGCCCTAGTAAGAAATGGAGTGCAGTCTACATTTTTGTCCAGCTATATCTAGCCACAAGCAGGGTGCAACCCACATTTCTGTCCAGCCATAGTTTTGGTGCCCCTGACCTTACGGTTGCCAAGCCAAGTGCTCAGGGTACAAAACAAGACAAACAAGAAGGCCAAGGCTGCCCCTGGGAGGGAAAGGGTAAGTAACAGATGGGTCTGGATTTGGAAAGAAAAGGACAACATGAAATTTTACCTTCCTCTCTCAAGTGGGTGCTACACACAGAGATCTGGGAGAGCTGACTCTGATAAGAATTCCCAGGGTCTTATCTGCAAACTTCGGAGTGAATGCAGTTTAAAGTAGAGAGTGTAGCTTTGTATCTACTAGAATTTGGCAAGATTTTCTGTTAATTTTAATTTTAGTTTCCCTTTGGCTGAGAATAATTGGTAGTGGTTTATTGGAGAATGCCCTGAAAGGGATCCTCCTTCAAGGATAAATATGGAGGTGTCTGTAAGGTTACTAACTCGGCAAAATTTTGTTTATGGCTTTGTAGTTGCTTCAGAGTGGAAAGGTAATTCAGAGAGAGGATTAGTGGACTCTGAATACTCAGGTAAAGGAGGACAGAGGGGAGTAGTATGAATCATGTCAGTCTTAGTCTTTTGTTTTAAGTACCTGTTGTGTCTTTAATTTTCATTAGCCTTTTAAAATAAATCTTTCAATGAAGGTATTTTGGAATCTTGAAGGCTTTTGGAGGCTTCTGCATGCCAATTAAAATAGGTATCCCATTCTACTTCTTTTCATTTCTGAGCCCTTGGATACAAGTGCACTTCTTAAATGAATAATCTTTTCTAATTGGAATGTTCCCCATAATGGCAATTGTAATTCGATGTTGTCTTAGTGAGATTTTTCCCTTATTGTGGATATCTACAGCTTCTGGGACCATAGTTCCTAGATATAAAATAAGCTGTTGTGCTGGAAGGTGGTGTGCTCAGTTCTTTGAAACTTGAGGATCCCATTTCTTTAGCTAAGCCTTAGGTCTCTGGGAACCAAATTAATACCTAAGAAGGATGTGCTACTGGACTGAGGATTTTGTGGCTTTTTAATAGTGTACTACGTTGCACAGAAATTTTCTTGAGCTGGGTGGGTGACTTAGCAGCAATCTAACCCATTCCATGACCAACTTATCCTAGTTCATTAGTCTTAAGAGTTAGATGGTGAGAACTCCAACAGCTTTTAGGTTCTTGACCCCTGCCCAGCAACTTTGTGGCTTTGGCTTCCAAGGTTCTCATTAACAATGAGTCTATTATTCCTTTACCTTATGTGCATAATAACAGAAACCAACAATAACCAAGGAAACAAAATGAGCAATAACTAAAGAGACAGTACTGTGGACTGACCAAGAGAAAGTCTTAGGTGCACACTACCAGCAGTTCCCAAAATGAACAGACTGAATCAGCAGACCCCAATAAATGGGGACTGTAGGCTGAACCAAGGGCTATGGATTCAGGTTCCAGGTGGAACTGTCTTCCAGCTCAAGCTGACCTGCTAAGTCTGGACTGGGACCGTGGACTAACAGAGGGCCAAGGACTGATGCTCTGTTATAGCCTCCAGTCAGTCTAGACTGACCCAACAACCCTAGACTGGAAAGCCAATTATATTGCAAGATCAACACAAAGAGAGTGGAGCTCAGATCTGAGAGCAACTTACCCATGGCCCTTGGAAATGATGAGAAAGAGACCTCAAAGTGTTTGCATGTACCAATACCTATGTTTGTCATTGTCATCTGAAGCCATCAGATGTCTCCTTTGGGTCCCATTACTGCCACCAAATTGTTAAAAAACAAAATTCAACTGAGTAAATTTTAAAGATATTATTGGCTTTATTCAATGACTCATGAATTGCAGCATTCACTCTAATAGATAGAAAGGAGCTGAGGGGAGCTATACAAAATAAAAGACTGTTATAGGCAAAAGGGAGCAGAACAAGGAAGTTTCACTAGACAAAAATCGGTTACTGCAAGGTCACTTTTTAGGGGATGGCACAGGTCTCTCTGACAGATAACCTAACTAGTGTTGATCAGGCAATTCCTGATTAACTGGTTTAAGATTCTATTTCTTGGAGGGCCAAAAATCTTAGTAGGTTAGGTCTTGATTTGGTACTGTGGGGCTTAGCATAAGCAACTCCATTTTGGGCCTGTTGTCTTGTTTTTAACAATACTTATTATCATAGTTTAGTTTTGTCTGTTCTAGCTCTTCCTATAGATGGAACTATAAAGTATGTACTGTTTTATATGAAGCTTTTTTCACTCAGCAAAATGTTTTGTGTGACTTATCCATGTAATTGCATATATCAGTAGAGTGTTTGTTTTCATTGCTTAGTAGTTTGTGCACTAATTGTTACAGTAATTGTTTGTCAGTTCTCCTATTGATGGAAACCAGGCTGGTTCCAGTTTTTGGTTACTAAACAAAAACAGAAGTTGCTGTGAACATTCTTATACAAGGATTTTGTGAATATCTGTTTTCATTTATCTAGATCAGGGGTCCCTAACCCCTGGGCCAAGGACCGTACCCATCCCCGGCCTGTTAGGAAGCGGGCTGCACAGCAGGAGGTGAGCAGTGGGAGAGTGAGTGAAGCTTCATCTGCCGCTCCCCATCGCTCCCCATCGCTCACATTACCGCCTGAACCATCCCCCTACCCCCTCCCCGGTCTGTGGAAAACTGTCTTCCACAAAACTGGTCCCTGGTTCCAAAAAGGTTGGGGACTGCTGGTCTAGATAAATATCTAGGAGTAAAATTACCAGCTCACAAGGTAGACGTTGAACTTTCTAAGAAAGTGCTGGATTCCAAAGCAAGTTTACTGGTTTACCCACTCATCAAAAATATGTGAGTTTGTATTTTTTTTTGTTTTTTTTGTGTTTTTTTTTTGCGGTAGGCGGGCCTCTCCTGTTCCGGAGCGCAGGCTCTGGACGCACAGGCCCAGCGGCCATGGCTCACGGGCCTAGCTGCTCCGTGGCATGGGGGATCTTCCCAGACCGGGGCATGAACCCGTGTCCCCTGCATTGGCAGATGGACTCTCAACCACTGCGCCACCAGGGAAGCCCTGGTTGCTCCACATCTTTACCAACATTTAGTGTTGCCTTTTTCTTTTTAGCTAGTGGTACTAGAGTAGCATCTCATTAATTTGAATTTCCATGGTGACAAATGATGTTGACCACTTTTTCATATGTGTATTGTCCATTCACATACCTTACTTTGTAGAGTGTCTATTCAAACCATTTTCCCATTTTGTATGTGTGTGTTGGGTGAAAGGGTTATTCTTCGCATGTTCTAGAGTCAAGTCAGATATATGGAATATGAATATTTTCTCCCATTGTACAGTTCGTACATTTTCTCAGTATTTTATGTCTTTTGATGAACAGAAGTTTTTAATTTTGAAAAATTCAAATTTATCATTTCTTTTTTTTATGATTAGCATTTTCTGTTTCTTCTTTAAGAAATCTTTGCCAAGAAGTCATTGGAGGCATGTTTTTAAAAAAGACAGTTAATTTAGGAAAAAAATGGGCAAAAGATTTGAGGAAGAATTCACAGAGGAGGAAATACTAATAGCTAATAAATATAAGAAAAGAGGCTCACATACAAAAGACAGAAGGACAATGCATATTTAAGTGGTATATCATTTCACACCCACCAGATTTGCAAAAAGTAAAATACCCAGAAGTAAAAGCATTGATGAGGATGCAGAATCTCATATACTACTGGTGGGAATATAAAATAATACGGTTACTTTGTAAAGCAATTTTGCTGGACTTATTATGGTGAATACTTTCTTATTATCCCTCCAGCTCCACTTTCTATCTTTCTTTGCTCAGCTTTTTGCCCTACGAGGCTGATCTTATATCGATTGAAAGGCTCCCTGGTTCTTTGGCTTCTAGTTCGGTTCAATTGGAGAATGGAGGATGAGAGGGAAGTGAGTTCATGGTATTTATTTTCTCGCCCCTTTTACTTGTATTTATCATACCCTATCCCTTAAACCACAGATCCTGTCAGAGAGCTCTCTCCATGGAGTAACATTTCCCAGATCGTTGTAACTGCTTCCTCCCCTCACTATTTGAGGCTTAAGAGTGGTGATATCTTTCTGCTGTAGCTAATCCCAGAGTACTGCACTATTTCTTACATTCCTAAGCCTTGACAATGCATATTAAATATGTTTTAAATTCAATTCTCCTTAAATTTACCAGTCTGAATGTGCTATCTAATTCTTGCTAGGATCCCAAGGGATATCCCTGGTAAAGTTGAATAGGTATATACCTGTGATTCAGCAGTAACAATTATTAGATGTACAACTTTGAGCTACTCTTGAATATTTGCTCAATCAGTTATACATGAATGTTTATTGAAACATTATTGTAAAAGCAAAAATAAAAAGTTAAATTATCTAAGTGTCCAATAAACAGGATAATGGATCAATATGCTGAAGTATAATAATACAGTGTAACATTATACAGCAGTGAAAATGAAAAAAGGTAGAGCCATTGTACCAACATGGATAAAACTCAAAAAACACTTTTTTAATTTAAGGTTACATGCATATATATAATAAGAATAAAAATATACACGAGAATAATAAACCCAAAATTCAGGAAAGTAGTCATCTCTAGGAAAGAAGAGTGGGATTGTTTAGGGATCCATAAAGGTCTTCACTTCAGGTGAAATGATGTTTTATTTTTTTGTGGCGGTAGAGGATGTGTAAGTTTTCATTATATTATTACCTTAAAAAATTTTAATACCAGAAAAAGTTGATAATTTAAAAGCCTTTTTAAAGAGGAGAGGTATAACCAATCTACAAAAAAAGGAGCATGACCTCTGTTCATGATATTTCAAATTTGCCTTGAGTTGTTCTGTCCTTACCTTTGTCCCCACAGAAAATGTTACTACAGCCCTGTAAAATCCTGCTTAATTATCTAAGGATAAGGCCATCTGGTGATAACCTATATACCCTTTTGCAACATTTGTGCAGTTTTGGTTAGAGTGGAAATCCGTCATCTTTCAGCTATTTGTTCTGGACACTGGAACAAGTATGGATTTAAAGGAGAGCCTGTTGCCAACTTCTTGCTAGAATCCAGCTGGGGACATTTTTAGTGTTGCATTAAGACAAGATACCAAGAGACCCTGATAAGGGCACTCCATGGGGACAAACATCTCCACTCCCCGAATTCTTCAGGATAATGCCCTTGCATTCATTTTAGGATTATTATGGAGATGGCAGGGCAATATGAAAAATTTTGCAATATGGAGAAGGAGTGTAACATCTACTTAAGCTTTGTCCAGATTTATTCTTTAAGCTGTCATGTTGTACTCCTAAGACACAAATAGGCTACATCAGATCCTTAAGTTTTCCTAAGAAATGTCAGGTTTTTTTTTTTAAACCACGTTAACTAAGAGATGCTGGAAGGGATATAGTATCCTCATGGTGGTAACAATTAGAATATTGTATCACAAAATAAAATGTTTATTCTTATTGGTAGCATTGGAATGCATACATACCTTGCCTGAGTTTGAGCCCTTATTCTGCTAATTACTAGCTGGAAGATCTTAAGGAAGTTACTGAACTTCTCTGTGCCTCAATTCCATCATTTGTCAGATGGGAAAAATAATGGTACCAACATCACAGAGTTGCTGTGAGGGTTATGCAATCACTTAAAACAGTCAAGACATGCTACTACCATGCAACCCAGAAATTGCACTCCTAGGCATTTATCCCAGAGAAATGGAAACTTAAGTTCATACTAAAACCTATACACAGATGTTCATAGAAATTTTACCGATAGTGGCCCCAAATGAAAACAACTTTGTTTTAAAATGTAGATTTTGTTATTATTCAGGTACGGTGAGGCCAACAGATTAGGAGATAAATGCCAATGAAAAGACAGTTTGTTACTCACACTTCCCAAGACGTGGCACACTGTGCCGCGCAAGTACGCCTTTGCTGCCAGCAGTATCAGATCGTATCGCACGTGGTCTCCTCCACCCAGGAGAATATCCAGGTGGTTAGGTCAGTCCATGCACCCCCAGGCATGGGGGGGGTCCCCGATGCCCAAAGCCTGCTAACCCCGTGCCTAAGGGTACTGAGCATGCACGTGCCACGCAGTTCAGGGCAGCCAGGGATTTGGAAAGAGTTCGAAAGTCCTGAGGGGCTGGACCACTGGCACGGGCTTCTGGGGATCCAAGGTCTCTAATTCCAAGCCCAAAAATAACCAATGAAGCCTATTCCGCCTGAGGGCAGATTTGGAGGGAACTTGAAAATCTTGCTCCCGCCGCATAGGGCAGGGCGGCCGGGGTATCTGTCAAGAAGAGGTACCTGCGAGGCCTGCTGGCGGGAATGGCGGCCGTGAGCCTGGCGCAGAAGAGTGAACTGCGCATGCGGATCCTGCGCAGCTCTCCGAAAGACGGAAATGTGGGCCAACCGGGAACCCGTACCCATCCAGGACCCGGCTGTGAAGACGCCAGGTCGCTCTTGCGGGCGCTTGGGAGAAGCTAGGCAGTGTCGCAGACCGCACTTGCACCACGGCTCCTGTTCACCCTGACTCCTGCTCTCACGGGAGCTTTTTTTTTTTTTTTGTCTTTAGCGGTAGGCAGGCCTCTCACTGTTGTGGCCTCTCCCGTTGCGGAGCACAGGCTCCGGACGCGCAGGCTCAGCGGCTATGGCTCACGGGCCCAGCCGCTCCACGGCATGTGGGATCTTCCCGGACCGGGGCACGAACCCGTGTCCCCAGCATCGGCAGACGGACTCTCAGCCACTGCGCCACCAGGGAAGCCCCTCACGGGAACTTTTGAAGCCTTGCTTGGTAGGACGGGGTGTCCTGGAATGAGAGACTCCTGGGACCCCTGGTTCCTGTAGAGGCCCAGGTTCCCATAAACAGCGCGGCCGAATAATGACTGTTGCCACCTTTGCAGTAGCAGTATCTGATTTTATTCAGCGGGTGCCCCACCCCACCCCACCCCCGCCCCACGAAGATATCCGGGTGGTCTGGCCGGGCCATGAACCCACAGGCCTGCAGGGCCAGTGCTGACCAAGGCCTGCTGAATAGGTGCGTATTTCGCATGTGTGCCTTGGGGTTCCGGGTAGCCGGGGGGTCATTGAGAGGCAGGATCACTGGCTCACAGGTGGTGAGAGGCAGCTTCGTTGGTTCAGGCTCCTGGGGTTTGTCAGGGGGCAGAAAGCGTGGGAAGAAGATAAGAGCAAGGGTCTTTATTGTGGTTTCTGCAGAAGGAACTGGAGAGACAGGGCAGACAGGTTTAGGATTGGCTAATTTGAATAATTTCATTGGGCTTTGGGATGTTGGGACTGCCCTGAATCGTTTGGGACCTGACCTTGGAGTACTAACGACAGCGGAATATTGGCTTTTGCCTAATAGAGGAATTATGCATGTGGGGGTAAGGACAGGTGCATGTTTACTATCTCTAGGAATTGGCTAACCCTGCGGATTGGGGAGCAGTTTCCCCAGGGTCAGTAAGGCCGCAGATGCCAAAGCAGTATAATAGAAGACATGCTTAAACAAACTCAGGTGATTAAACAGACTGTGATAAACCATGGAATACTTCTAGCAATATAAAAGAATGAACTGTTTGATGCATGAGCAACTTGGATGAATCTCACAGGACACATGGGATAGGGTGGTGGTGATGGTGTGTGTGTCTGTTAAAGGTCAACACCAGGGACCCTTGTGATGATGGAAAAGTACTGTACCTTGACTAGATCAAAGTTAATATCCTAGTTGTGACATTGTACTGTAGTTTTGCAAGGTGTTAACATTGTGTACGACTCGGCGGGTAATAGGATCATTAAAAACAAAAAGCCTGGCACATAGTTAGAGCTCTTCAAATATTAGTTATTTTTAATATTATTTGCTCTATGATACTAGTAAATCTGTTACAGAATGCATTAGAGTTGATTGATTCAGTAATTCAAACATTAGTTTAGCAATATTTATTGATTCTTACACAGGTAAGGTCCCATAGAATAGGGTTATAAAGACATGACTCCTGTTCTCATGTAACTCTAATACAACAAAGAAAAGAAGTGCTAATTATTATAATAGGAATCATAGTGGAGTACTTTAAAGCAAGATTTAGAGCCAGGAAGACTTGTGTTGAATTTCCTCAACTATCTGCATTTTCTCAAACAAGTTATTTCTTTCTGTTGCTTCGTCTATTAAATAAATGATGAAAATAATTTCTCTTCTTAGTATTGTTATGAAGTTTAAATGAGGTACTACTTTCATATTGTAATAGATGTCAATTTTGCACCTGTAACTGGGCTCTGTACAAGATACTGGGCATCCAACAGTGCTTAAGAAAATTATGTCATTCATGAAGTTTATTGTCTTGTGGAGTCTTTGAACTCTCAGAGGGAATTGCTAAGGAATTGAATGCTTTCACTGCAAGGCTGTGGGCTTTTAGAAAACAGTGATACATCTCTGTTTTGAGATAAATGCAAGCACCTAATGTGCTTTTGCTGCTGTCTGTGCTTTATAATGTTTTCTTTATTACTAAAAATGTGTATGTAAACTGAACTGTGTACTTTCATTATAATTTCATTAATGCTTTATCTTTATGTACATTTAATCTTTGATGGGCAGCAGGGCTTATGTAATCACTTACTTAGCAAGTGATCAATAAATAATAGCATGCAAAAGAGAGAAAGAGAAAGAGATATATAGAATATTGGGAATAGAAATGATTTCGTTTAGAAAAAGCTTTTTGAAGAAAGTGAAATTTGAGCTGGACCTTAAAATAATAGGTAATATTCTAAGCACAACTCAGATCACATCTAACTGAAGAAATTTAGCACACATAATGTCCTCAAAAAGGGATTTATGCATTAAAAAAGAAAAGAGTTTTGCTTTTCTTAAAGATAAAAGAATTTGAAATGAATGGGGAAAATTGAGTAGCATTCTTCATACTTCTTCACTCGTTTTACCTATAAATGGTACCCTAAAAATCTGCATGCAATGTTGGCTTCTGAGGCTAGGAGATAATTCAGCTGGGCTGAGTTCTCTAAGTCTTTGATATGAATATACTGAAGGAATACAATAATTTTCTATAAACACATTGTATGAAGTATCTTGCTGCTCAGTGATAATGAGATGGGCTTTAAGGTTGAGACCACAATAACTCATGCCAGCCACTCTATTTTATTTAGTAATATTTCCCAGAAAACAGCAGTTCAAACAATCAGTGTTTAGCTTTATCCTTTAGAAGATTTGAGGCTGATTGTTATCTTTATCCTGAAGAAATCCTTATAACTGTTAATTTGTGTGAAGAATTATGCAAAATAATTGAAAGGAATTGTAATTGTTAGACCTGGAAGGTAGCTATAAATTTCTTCTAGATGATTAATGGTCTTCTCATTAGCTTTATATTTAACATTACCTGATGTCTGAGTTCTTTCTTTTTCAATACACAAAAATGCTTTGAGAGTATGTTTAACAGTTCTGTTTCTCCAAACATTTTTGTTTTCTTTTACATATCATTTTATTTATAGAATATTTATTGAATGTCCATTTGTGTCTACCCAGGAGTATAATGCAGTTTTATGGCAAGTTGAAAACCAAGGCAGCTCTTAAGGTTCTCAACACACTCGATACGAAAAGGAATGTTGTCACAGAGGGAATTTAGGAACCTAGAGAGGAGGGGAGGATTTGAGGCTTTGACAATAGATGAGTTCCCCTGAAGGGATGACCACCACCCATTTAACAGCTCAATTACCTGTTCTGCATGTGGCTGGGCCTTCTGGAGTTTCTGATAAAGATGATGAGAAATGATTATCTTCAGCTTAGCTGTAATACAAAAGTCTATTAAGTATCAGATGCAAAACACAAAAGTCCTTTGAATCGACCATTTTTTTTCTCACTTGGCATATGATTTGCTTGAGTCTTTTTTTAATTAAACTTCTACTCCAAAAAAAGACATTTTTTCTTGGAAAATATTTTTGGAAACAGTTTTTATCTCAGGGAGAAAGGTATGGGATAAGTTTTTGTATTCAGTCAGCTACTTAAAAATAGAAGGTGAGTATCTTTTTTTTTTTTAAGCAGATACCTATTTAAAGCTACTCCGTTATAAAAAATATCAACATTGTGTATATAATTATGATAATGTACTTATTATGTGTTGTTACAATGATTTGTTTCTATTTTTTAATTTCATTGACACTTATTTAGAGGCATTTTAAAAACAGACACATGGTTTAGAAAATCTTGTAGTAGGAAATGTGTTATTTACAATACATAAAATATATATTAAGTACCTTGAAATATGCTGAAATATTTTTTAGAGATTGTTTTATTAGACCTTTTTTTGTTTAAATATCTTTAGTCCAAAGAAAGAACTAGAAAACTAATCCCTCTGAGATTAAATTGAACATCTGGGGCTTGTGGAATGCTGAGAACAGAGTTAAGTTTCAGAACATAAAATTTATTTGTCTCTCTTTCATGTTTGTTGCTGTTCTGTTATTTAAAATGTTTCTGTAACTACTACATTCTGCTTACCTGGCACTGGCAGAAACGGTGCTGCACTCATGTGTAAGTGAACCCCTGTGTGTAACAAAGTATGAAAAGAGAATGAACAAACCCTTCTTCACATTACACAGAATCTTGCCTTGTTTGAAAGAAGAGGAACTTCTCCATATTATGTCTGAAATACCACAAGGTTCTGTCTCACCCGTAAATTATAGAGTTTTAAAACATAATAATAATATGTTCCCTCTCTCTCTCTCTCTCTCTCTCTCTCTCTCTCTTTCTCTCTTTCTCTTTCTCTCCCTCTCTCCCTCTCTCTCTCTCTCTCTCTCTCTCTCTCTATATATATATATATATATATATATAGCAAGCCCTCACTCTGAGGCAGACATTTTAATGCATATTTTAGAAATGAGGAAACTGAGACTAAGAGAATTTAAGTAATTTGCACAAAATCGTAACATGCTGAGTAGTAATAAAGACTTGAACCCAAACCAAAGCTGATGCCCTGCCCACCAATTCTGTTACTGTTGCCTCTCTTGTTGGAGTCTTTGGAAAAATTGTAGAACCGTTTCCATTTTTCAAACTAGAACCTATATACATCTTGCAGCTTCATTGTCATGCTACTGATGAAATGGCTCTCACACACACACAGAAGGATGGCAGAGCGGCTACCCAGCCAAGTTGGGCGTGATTGCCACCTGTTCATTTCAGGCAATGGTTGGAAAGGTTGGAATGGTTAGACTCGTAGAAACCTGGGCCCCCTTCTTAAACGGAGTCCTGTTGTTTCAGGTCATTTACATTCATGCAGCACTTCAGGACTCTTCTCAGCAAACTGCCAGGGCTCTGCTGTGGGAATCTCCTTGGTATGCAGGCACAGACGAAGCCCCTTGAAGATGGCTGGTGCCCCAGGTAGGAAGATGACCCAAGTGAGTTCTTTGACTCTTGAGAGATGAGCTCAGTTATAAGAGGAAAGTGTGTTCTGAGACTTGAAACAGAGGAAGGAGAAAGTGAGTAAAATTGGATTTAAATGGAAATCTGATGTTCATTTGAATTTGTTCCAGTTATGCTTGGAATGCCTGATGCATTTGAATTTTCAAGTTTAGAACAGTATTATGTGAAAATGCCTCGATAATTCCAGAAAAGTATATGTCTAAGGAGAACGAGGAAGTAAAGGTGTCTTTTATTACTTTCAGCTTTTCCTTAAATCCATTTAATTATAACAGTAGCTTACATCTTTAATAGCTTTCAGGGCACTTTGTGATATGTAACTTTATTTTATATTCTCACAATAGATCTTTATTGTAGGCCACACAATTAGTATCTTCTCCGTTTTGCTGATAAAAAAACTGAGAGACAGAAAGATTATATAAATATATTATTACCATTATTACTGGTGGTGAGTCAGTTAAACAATAAAGTTGATTATTTTTAAAAAGTATATCTATATCTGTCTATAATTATACCTTAACATTTTATTTCAACTTTAAATATATGAGTGTACAACTTGACATGGGCTAAGGCCTTTTATTTGCATATCTTTTTGATGAATTGAAGTTCTCTAAGATTTCTTTTTCTTACATAAATCACACCCATATTGAATCATATATAATTTCTAGGGCTTTTTTTGGGGGGGGGTGTTAACTACTTAAAAACATTTTTTAAAACAATGAGTGCAGCTTCCTTTTATATTTTTATAGCTGTTTTACAAATATTTTATTGTCATCAAATCTGGCATTTTTTGTTGTAACTTGCCTTTACTGAATCTTACTAAAACCTTCAATAGCATTTTCATAGTGATATATCTATTTTCAGATCCATTGTCTATTGGTGTATAAATATTTACTGAAGTTGTATAATTAAAACAAGTGCAACAGACATACACAGGTTTGGGAACAAGCACAACTGATTCTTATTAAATATACAACACAAGTGTGGGCAAAAGTATGTAGTTGCACTTGTGAATAGTCTGCTAGCTGTGAGCCATTCATTGTACCAAAGAATACGGATTTTTTGGAGATGGAAAGATGAATCTCAATTTATTTTGATTATAAAGAGCAATTGAGAAGGAATAATCGTGAATGTAGGCAATGATTTAGCTAGGGTCTATTCACCATAATGTCTACTTATTAAACCAGTATTTTTTTAAAGTACCAATTATGTATCAGATATACAATTCTAAGAGCTGAGGACATGCTTATGAAATAGAGTCCATAGTTCTGGGAGAAGGACATTAAACAAATTAAATGTGTGAGGTGGTGATAAGTCTATGGAAAACATACTTTGGGGTTTGAGACAGAGACTGTGATTTCAAGGCCTCACTGAGAAGTCGTTATTTCAGTAAAGATGTGAAAGAGGGGAGAGAGTGAATATACTTTAACGCTGCTAACACAAACGAAATGTGGTGGAGTTCAAAGGAGACAGTTTTTATTTAGCTAAGTTTGTGAATGGGGGGACCAGCTGAGGAACAGCAAGTATAGAGCTCCTGAAGTGGTAGAGCAGGTGTATTTGAGGGATAGCAAGGAGGCCAGTGTGTCTGAAGCAGGGTGCGGAGTGGGAAATAATAAATTGGACCAGAAAAAAATGAGGGGTATGGGGAGGAGTGCTGTTGGAAACAGAGTCACCTAGTTTTGTATTAGGACTTTGGTTTTTGCTCTGAGTAAAACAGAAAGACATCGGATGATTTGAGTGGGTGGGGGACATGATCTGACGGGTGACAGGATCCTGTGTGCTCAGTTGAGAACATCCTAAAGACCAAGAGTGAAAACACTCAGACCAGTTGGTAGACTACTGCAGAAGTCCATGTGAGAGACCATGATGACGTCCACAATTTTAAGCAATGGAATTAGCAGTGAAGGTGGAGAATTATTTATATTATTGTTAAAAATAAGACAGTAGGCCCAAAATGGAGTGCTTAGGCTAAATCGCATGTCACTAAACTGAGACAACTTAATTTAATTACAGTTTCTGCTCTTCCAGAAATGGAATCTTAAACCAGTCAATCAGCAATCAGCTGATTACTAGTTAGGCAGTCCACCTGATAGACCCCTGCCATCCTCTAAAGGAAAGTGACCTTGCAGTAACCAACTGTCTTTTTTCTTTTTAGTATAACTTCCTTGTTTCTGCTCCCTTCTGCCTAAAAAAGTCTTTCATTTTGTACAGCTACTTAGAGCTCCTTTCTTTCTGCTAGATTGGATGTTGCCTGATTCATGAGTTTTTAAATTAAAGCCAAGAAGATCTTGAGAATTTACTCAGTTGAATTTTGTTTTTCAACATTATTAAAAAACGTTTGAAGGTAGCAGGAAAGATGAAGACAGAAAAATTAAAACAATCAAAATATTTAAGAGTAGAAGATTGTCTAAATTATGTTGTAGCCATATAATGAATATTATATAAAATGTATGTTATATACAGAAAAAAGATCATAGTGACACATTCAGTCATGATACATGGTAGTATTAGGTAAATGCTGTAGGTTGTAGGATAGACAAATTATGTTTTCACACATATACAATGTGAATCTATGTTATACATACGAGGCAAAAAAGACAGGAAGAATATATAATATATACATGGATTATGGATGTTTTGAAATGTTCTTATTTTTGCTTCCCTGCATTAAAATTTTTTTAATGAAAACATGCTAGATATATTAGTTCATTAATTTCTTTATTCAATCTTTTTTTTTGAGAAGGGATTATCTTTAATATTCTGCTGTTGGCTTTGAAAAGCATTCAAAAATGAGTGAGATGTAATTCTTGTCATCAGTCTTCAGAATTTTGTAGGTGAAGAAAAAAAATACAGGTGCACATACCAGTATATCAAGAAACTATACCAATGCAACTAGAGAAGCACAAACAAAATACTATGAACATTTATGAGGTGACAAATATTTAGCTGTCAGCATTTGAGTTGGGCTGTGAAATATCACGGAGGTGTTTTGACAATTTGTGGAATGGCATTCTCAGCTGAGGGAACAGAATTAGCAGAATTATAGAGGCAGGGATGTATGTACCATGTTAGAGAAATTGAGTATGTAGTATGGTTAGAGTGTAAAGGAAGCACATATGGAAAAGTATATAAGTATAGTATAAGGAAGTATGTAAGTATAGTTGAATAGAATCAGACATGAAAAATGGCAGACTGAATGTGATAGAAAATTGTTGGTCATTGAAGAGCTGTATATATGTGCTGTGTTTATAGATGAAACACATTTGCATAAATTTATATTCATATATTAGCCAATATCTATATTCAGGTTGCTTGGATTATTAATATTAGACTTGTGCCACAAAATTGAAATGTAATGAAAAGAAAAAGGTACCCTTACAACTTCCCTCCTTTCCAGAAATATGTACTGATTTATTTTGGGCTCTAATAATACAAATATGCTATAAATATTTATTTGTGGATTGAAAATTTTACTCTAGGCCTTCACATACTAAATTTCTTGTAAGTTGAAGCAAGAAGAATCTAGTTCATTTTATGTGAAGTTTATTTGGAAGAATGAAAAGAATTTTTGCCTTCCAGAAGAACTCAGTAGTGACGTCTATGGAGAGATACTGGGCATCTCCTTCAAATTTTTCGTGACTTAAGGCTATGGAATGGAGCCAAAGCCAGCATTATGGCTGCCCTTTGTCACATTGCTGCAGTTTGTAAGTTTTCATTAGTCAACAGCACTTTGGAAGGTCTGATTACTTACTTGTGAACATTTGCTCTTGGCTGTAAACTGGTAAATAAACAAAGGCTTTGCATGAGAGAGCAGTGACATTTGGGTAATTCTAGGGGAAAAAAAGTCAATTTGAGCACTTGGTTATAAAGAGAGGAAACCAAGATGTTACATTTTGCAGTCATTTGTCCCTCCCATTTGTAACTGACAGATTGGATTTAACACATGGAAACTGGAAGACTACTTGTCTTTAAAAATGGTCTAATTACATTTGGAACTTAAGGGGAAATAGAAGATTCCAGGATATTTTTGTTTTGAATTTGAAATTGGGGACAGTGCATGCACAGTTGTTTGTTTTCACACTTTATAGGAGTGAATCACACCATGTCGACCGTGAGATTTAATTATGTATTTAGCAGAGAAGCTGGAGATGTGCCAGTGCAATAGCTAGCTGCTGGAATAGCCTGTGCACAGCCCCTTCCAGTTTCCAGACACTCCAAACCTTTCCTAATAGCACATTTGACATAGGAGATGGAATGGTGTTGATGAGATGCATCAAATCTCAGTGGAATTGTGTCTGCTTGGAAACAAAATGCTGATGTCAAAGAAGGACATTTTTATAACGGGGAGCAAAGCTGCTGAATCTCTGGGCATTGGGTCTAACTTCAATTGAGGCAATCTGAGCAAAACATGTCATCTCTGCCTGTTCCCATTGTTCTTTTCATCTATAGGTCAGTACATGAACTGTCTTCTATCCTAAACCTTGACACACACACAGAGAACTTGTAATATTTAGACCTTGGGGACCAAGGGGTGAATTGAAACTTGAATTATTTTATTTAAAAATTCACCATTGTTTTAATGAGTCTTCGTTAATACTCAATTCAAAACAGGATTGGCTGAAAAAATTCTTAGGTTGATATGTGTTCAAGTATTTTTCTGATAACAGCTAACTAAATAGGTTAACTTATTCATTAAGGATTCACGAAGGATACTTAAATAAACTAAAAGGGAATAAGTAAGGCTGTAACAATTTTGCCATAAAATATATTTCCTTCTTAGATGTGTTTAATCCAGAGTTTTCATTCATTTCAAGGTTCTTGAAAGTAGCTAGGAACATTCACGGTTCTTAATACGTCAAAAGCCTAACAAAAGTCATACATTTCATTAGCATTAGAGAACTGTAAAGCTAATGAAATATTTTTTTTCTTGTTTGCTATAATTGTATCACTCTGGCTGATTGACTATGGAATTTTAGAGTTTCATTGTGGAGGAAAGTAATAAAAAACAAACCTTTCATGGTAAAAAAGCTAGGATCTGAAGACACAACCTCTAACATTTATGTTCTTATGATTATTTCTGTCTGCATTTTTTCCATGTTCTCAAATAGGGATGGGAATTCTACATAAAAGCAACATAATGACTTTGGGCATAGACTCAGAAGTGAAGAATGCTAATTCCTTCTGATTTATAGTAAATTCTATTTGTAAACAACATTTAATCTTTTGATCCTTGGCCCCTTTGTGTATAGTTGTTGGATTCATTCTCCTATAGTCTAGGTTGTTGTTTGTGGGGTTGTCGGAATTTAGTCTCAGTGAATCTTTGGATGGGCAGTGATATAGGTGTATTTTTAATAAGATGATCAATAAAACTTGTTTTCAGTAACTTCCAGTGAGTAGAGCGAAACTGCTTGTGATTGGGAATGATGCTTTCTTTGCATTGGTAATGTTAAAGGGGCACCTTCAAAAATTGACTGGCCAGTTTGCTGAAGCAGGGCTGTTACTTGATGAATTAAAAAGTATTTGGTTCCCCTGCTGACACTCGACTATAAAAGTTTTTTAAAGATGAGTCCTTGAAAATACATAAAACTAGTTTAAAAAAAAAAGGAACAAAGCAGTTCATTCATGGCCACAGGTGGAATTATGCCTCCATAGTTACAGGCAGGGCAGCAGCACTCAGCTGTGAACCCCCTTCAAAGAACTCCCTGCCTCAGCTGAAGAATGCTGACCTGTCCAAGGTCACGCCCCTTTCCAGCACTGAATGTTGGTAGGGTGTGACAAAGGGACAGTTATAAAGACATGGCCTCTCATCCCAACTTGGGACAGCTTCAGAATTAATTCTGTCTTCAGAACCCCCATGAATTTGGCTGAGGCTTTCACTGAGACCACATCACAATTCAGCTTTTCCCTCTACTCAGCCCTGCCTCTTTCCCTTCCCTTCCACAGGTGTTGGTCACAAAGCATCCCCCAACATCCTTCTGCACACTAATTCCTTCTGAGTCTGTTTCCCAGGAAACCTAACCTACAACAGCCTCAGTGTGTATAAAAGAAAGAGCTACTCCTGGCTGCTTTTATGTCCCATGTGTACAGTCTGGTGCCTGTAGCATACCCTGACTCAGGAGGTGTGGTGGCCAGCCTCCCTCCTTATACTCAGTCTGGGTTGTCCTTCTGACTACATCTAGCCACATATCCTAAATCAATCTCTTCAGACTTAAGAAACCCTACACATTCATATATTCCATTCTAACTACCTTGAAGAACATCCCCTTCCCTCTCTACCCATGAAAATGAATTGTGTATTCAGGTCCAAAGCATGTGAAATGATTTCAGCTGAACTTAAGCCATGACCAATAGCTAATAGCCTCACCATGGTCTTTTCAGGCTAAGCACCGTACTTTGAGTATCTAAATTCACCCATAAGTAACATTATACACCTTATTCTGTTTTCCAGAAGGTGTTTCTTTGGATCCCAGATGTTGAAAGCATCATCATGTTAGGAGCCAGGAAATGTTTTGTCATTTCTGTTATGTGTGAAAAATAATATTTAAAATATTTCTCTGAATTTGTTATTTTCCATCTTTGCAGTTTTTATCATTTGTAAGCTCATATTGGTGTTGCTGTGTATGTTTTTGGTGTGCCTGATTAAACCTGTTACTGTGATTTTATTTTGACACTCTTGGTGTGAATTTTTAGGAAACACCTGTCTAAAGAACAAGGTAGAGCTCATCCCACAGGACTGAGCCAGCCATCTCTGCCAGGCATAGTAGAGTTCTAGCTTCTGTGTATTCAGACCAAATGGTGCCTGAACCAGTTTAATTTAATTTACTTATCATTTCACTTTGGAGAGAATTCACAGTACAAAGATACATTCACAAAGAGACCATTTCTGCCAAACCAAAAACCAATTTCAAAGTGTTTCTGGGATGTGTAAATATTGATTATTGAGTCAGAACTTTCTCTCAGTTTAGCAGTTTTCCCATTATACCTTTAGATCACTAACACAGAACTTGGTTAACTATGAATCTAGCTAATGAGTGATGTCTGCATAATGTGAAAATGTTAATCCATACCTGCAAATATCTTTTCTTAGTTGGCTATGATTTGTAAATACTGGAGAAAATGAGTTTTTATCTCTGGAAATGATCTATCTTCATAAGTACTCTTTCTCTATTTTCTTGGCATTTATACATGCATGCTCACATATCTTCCTGTTAAAAAATAATAGTAATTAGTAGAAGGGGTAACCCTCAATCTATACACTAAAGTATCCACACAGTGTTCCATGTCTTCATTTTTCAGTGAGTGAACTCAAAGCCAAATTCTGAGAACCTTTCCTGCTATGATGATGGGAAGATTGAGTTTTTTCATAGTGTTTCACTGTCTTCTCTGAGTTGGGATATGAATCTAGGGACTTTTTCAGAGGTAAAGTATTAGAAAGGAGGCTCCCTGCTTGTCATCATGGGACATCTGTGTTATGGACTGAATATTTGTATCTCCCCCAAATTCATATGTTGAGGCCTAACCCCCAATGGTGATGGTATTTGGAGGTGGGGCCTTTGGGAGATAAATGGGTTAGATGAGATCACAAGGGTGGCCTGGATGATAGGAGTTGTGTCATATAAAAAATGGAAGAGAGATGAGAGCTGTTTATCTCTCTTTCTCTGTCATGTAAGGACACATCAAGAAGGGGGTGCCCACAAGCCAGAAAGAGAATCTCTCACTAGGAACTGACTCTGTTAGCACTTTAATCTTGCACTTCTCAGCCTTCAGCACTGTGAAAAATAACTGTCTGTTGTTTAAGCCACTCAGTCTATAGTATTTTCTTATAGCATCTTTAGCTACCTAATACAATCTGTCTACACTGATGGCTATGAGATGATCCTTGCTCCTGTCCACATGGCCTCATCAAGCCTGACACTTTTCTGTTCTTCCTGTGCCATGCTTGTGACTTGGAAATCTCTGCCAGGCTGTCTGTAGTATCACTTATTTGAAGCATCATGCAGCATCTCTCTCAAGTCTTGTTACCTCTTTACAAGCAGCATACAGGTTCTCTTTCTCTAGAGATGGGTATGCCTACTCTATTTCTACTGGACTCCCTGCCTCTATTCCTAGTACTTCAATGTTCCTTAATGGTGTGTGCATTTAAGGGGAAATCTCCAGACCGACTTGTAGGTAGGCAATTTCTATATTCACCAGTCCTTGAGATACAGAAATCCTATAATTTCCTCAAGAGCAGATTACTCGCTTTAAAAAAATAATAATAATGCAGTCAGGGGAGGAAGGACTGCATAGACTTTAGTATCTCAAAATATTTTTTAACCACAAATCTTAGCAGTCATTTATTGACAGGCGTTTTCATTTTAGACAGATAAAGAAAGGAGGAGGCAATGTGCCTTGTGCAGAATTTGTCACCAGCCAGCGGAGGGAGCTTCTGAAGTTTCAGTGCAGGTGTAGCAGGCATGGGTACCGGTGATCAAAGATGGTTTGTCTTAGCAATAACAAGATATGCAGATGCTTAGTGATGGGGAACCAAAGGTCTTTCTTCTAACACCTATGTTTAAATCCTTATTAGCAGTGAAATCTGGGCATGCCACTTAACGTCTCTGTTCTTCAGCTTCCTAATCTGTAAAATGGGCAGGTGATTTTTAAAGTACATAACACAGTTTCTGACACACATTATTTTTACTTAAGTGATTGTTCATGACAGTGATTATTGAAGAAAATACCAGGACCTTTGGAATTGTGGGTTACTCTCTCATCTTCTCCCCCTGGCAGGAAAGAATGGGGAGGAAAAATATTAAATTGACAGCATATTTGTCTAAATGGAATGGAATTAAAACCAGAAGGAACTAAATTTACTTTGAATTGGTAAGATTAAGTTTCCTGACATCAGAGAAAATGGGTGTCTATAAATCCAGTTTTCACAAGTGGGTCAAAGTGTCTATAAATTCATATCTTGCTTTGATAATTAGATAATTACCTTTTAAAAATAACATGTGGTTTATAATGCATCAGACACAAATGCAGGATTTATTGGCAAGAACTAATTGATTCTAATTAGTTTGATACCTAATTTGGTTTTATGTTTCTCTCTACATTTTACCTCCAAATTGAAGACTTTTACTTTAACAGCTCATACAGCATAATCTGTTAAACATTTCTGGAAAAAGAAATATATCTTTCCCTTTGAAAGTTATTCATTCCAATCATAAAATGCCACAGGCTTTCTCCTCCCCCCACCTCACCCTGCCCCCATTCAGAATTCTGTGGGGAAAGAAATGGTAGGGAGAGGAAAGTCCTTTAAGACTTCTCCCTTTAAGAAATGAGACTCTCTTTTCCCTAATTTAATTAAAATAAACATGACTTGAGAAAGAACAAAAAAATACCTGCAGGTTTAATTCTAGTTTCTCTCCATCTGTTAGACCCATATTTTCTGAAATGACCTAGCAGCTGTGCTGCAAAGACACCCAGCACTAATATTCTCTTTTATACATGTCTAAGACTAAAGCTTTAGTAAATATTTCAGAATTTTATTTATACCAGATATAGTCACCTTTTAAAAATGCCACTGAAAGCTCTGTGTTTTCCTTTGAAGGTGGCATGTTGGTAATTGAAAGTGAGTCCTCTAGCTACGTTGCTGACCTCTGAGAAGATTTGGGAGAGTCTTCTGGTTGAGAACTAAATATCAAATTGTACCAGGAGGATCACTTTTCAGAGTGACTCACAGTGGGCCATGGTCTGCTATTCTGAGCAGTGGCCAGCATGCATTTTATATATTCTCAATAAAAGGGATCACAGGATTATAAAACAAAGCAAAAGTAACTTGGTGGTGATACCTGGATACAAAATGGTGCTTTATTTATTCATTTAGCCATTCAACTATTTACTCAGCACCTATAATGCTATGCACTATTGGAGGAGCAGGGGCCACTTATTTAGATGCAGATCTTGCTCTCAGATACCTTAATGCTTAAAGAAGCCCTTAATAAGGATGACATAATGTGTCACCTGAGAGGAAGGAGCCAGAGGATTACTCCTTAAAGAGGGTGAGTGAGAGGGGAGGTTGTGTGGTTCTCCAAGCCTCCATGGAAGACTCAACTTTTAAGTCCGAGCCTTGAAAGATAGATGGAATTTTATAATGTGTTTATAAAATACATGTTTTTTAAGGGGAGTGAACAGTATAGGTACATTCAAAGGAGTCAGTAAGGTAGAGGGTACATGCAGGGAGAGTGAGTGGTGCAAATGAAATAAAAGATGATTAATAATATTTATTACAGTTGATACTAATTTATTAAGGAGCTTTCACATTCTAGAGGGATTCTTAAAACTTTTCTGGGAGTATACTAATAGCCAGGAGGAACTTGGTAGTGTAGCCAGAGATGGCCAACTGCAGGATTTAAATTTCTTTAAAGTCTGACCTTTTTTTCCTAGTAATTCATACAAAGTTTGCATTTTATTCCATAATACAAGTACATTTGTTTCAATATAAAATATGTCTCAAATTGTTTTCAGGGAGATGCCACTGTCCTGTGGCTGCACTTATGCCTTGGCATGGTGAGTGGCTCATAGTCTTGGATGTATGAGCCTGAGTTTGAGAGGCATGGGCACAGACTCACTCAGATATGAGCAGCAGAAAACAAGAGGGGAAAGAAAGATTAACACCACATTGTGGTTGGCCTTGAGTGAGCAGTTCTAGGCTTAAGTACTTGGAAGGAATTCTTTAGGTGACAGGGAAATGATAGAAGTTTTAAATCAGGTAGTTGTGAGACTCCAGCTTACACTGGACAAGCAGGCTTGACTTGGTAGCATATTTAAGATAGATTAGGGGTGAAGAAGAAGGGAAACGATAGAGGGAGGCCAGTTAGTAGTTTCGGTGAAATTTAGAGTCATGGCAGAGATACAGTAACAGAAGAGAAGAAAGTCAGCCTAGACACTGAACAAATGGAACTTGAAAATTGATTGGATGTTGGTGGACAATGGTGAGAGGAACATGAGGTTTTCTTGATTCTGGGTGTAATTGTGAGGTCACCAAAAGTTCCATTAAAAGACATAGGAAATCTAAGGACCAGAGGAGCAAATTTGAAAGTAAAGGGTGGTAAGTTCTGCTTGAAACACAGAGTTTGAGATAGCCAAGAATCATTCTAGTAATCTGTCCTACAGAAGCATGGATAGTTTTTTTTTAGTCTCCATTTATCTCATTAGGGTGCATACATTTCCAGTAAAATCATGATGATATATCAACATTTTAAACATATTTATTTATGTGGTTGTTATCAGTTGTTTATTACTAATACAATGATAATTTAATCTAGTTTTTTTTATTATTAGAGATTTAGGCCTCAGGGAATAAAATAAACTTTAAATTCCAATTAATAAACACAACGCATTTTTGGTGCAGAGAAGCATGATAAGAGATCAATAAAACACTATAAAGGATAAAATATGTTTTATTAGAATAAAATTATATGAGAGAAGTATAATGAAAATATGAATTCAAGGAGAAAAGGAAAAGATAAAATGCCAAATGTTTATTCATTCACCTTGTTTATGTAGGTTTAAAATAGATGATTGTATATATCAAATATGTAGGTAGTTTCCATTGGATACAGTGAAAGTAATGAGATTTTTATTTTGAAGTATCAATATTTACAATATGCTGGAAATTACATGCTTTTCAGTTATTTAAACTTCTAATGAAAAATTTTAGTTATCAACTTAGAAAACATAGGAGGGGTAGATAGTTATTCAAAATTATTTTAGGGATACATGAGCAATAAAAACTTTGAAGAGCACTGCTCTGGCATATTTTGGAAAATGATAGGTTTGTCACACAGCTATTCTCATATCATCTCTCTGGATCCTGTTCTTCTGATTTTTTTTCTTCTTGACGCTCTTCACTCTGTTTAGATAATGTCTCACTCTGTGGCTGGTGTCAGCATGGAGCCTGTGGCTGGCGGTTCCCCTGACAGCAGTATTGCCAACCCTGAAAGGCCTCTAGGGTCGGGGATGAGCACGGTTCTGGCGAAACACTGAACGTCTACCAGGACTCTTCCTGGGACAAAAATCCTGACTCGGTTTCATCCTAGCTGTGTGACCTTGGGCACGTCACCCAGCCTCTCTGAAACTCATCTGTAAATAATTGATGGAGTTGCTGTAGGGTTAAGTGAGATCATGTCTATGGATTACTTTGCCCTGTTTGGTACACAGAAAGAACTCAAGAAACAGTAGTTTTTCTCAGGGCAGCTAGTCCCTTCAGGAACAGGCGAGTTCATAGAGCTATATCAGTTTCTGCTCACCTTTGTTCTTTAAAGCAAGACAAATTTCTCCTGAAGTAAGTAGCTAAAACGGTAAGTGACAGTAAAATGTTAAAACGGGTACTTATGATTCTGCTGCTCACCAACTGTTAAGTACCTTTTTGATTATTAGGGTATTTCTGTACTTGTGAGTCGGAGCCCCCTAATTAAGAAGCCAGAAAATACTCTAGCAGGTAGGACATGAGTATGTCACAAAACAGTGCATTTACCCAAGACTTGGGTTAGGAGGCGAGTAAATGTGACTCCATTTTCTAGGGGAGGTTTTTGCAGTGGCATGAAACGTTTGTGCCTGGTTTTAAATCTCTGGTGTAGAAGTGGTACTGGTGACCATAGTGATGGGAGTGGAGTCACAATCCTGGTGGCCAGATAAATTTCAGCATCTAGTTCATGATGGCAGCAGAAGCAGATGATCATCAGACTGGTTCCAAACAATTTATACATCTTTCCTAGGAGCTTCACTTCTTATCTGAAACTCCAGTCTTCTCATCTATCCTGTGAGCCTCTAATATTCTTTCAGCTGACTTCTTTGTCTGCTTACCCAGCCTATACTGCTCAGACTGAAGCAGACATACAACAGGTGGTTTTACATGGCAGGCTTCTAAAGGAACAAGCCACCTATATGTTAACATCAATAATAGCTTAATCTAATCACCATCTTCCTCAGACTGTTTTAGAATCTTTTTTTATAACATCGCATCCTCCACACATAGTTCCAGCTTGTTGGTGTCTGCAAAGCTCTAGGCTCTGTGCTATACAAGGAGTTACATTCTTCTGATCTTTCAAAGCAGTTCTCAACTTTTTATCTGCTGCCAACAACTAGACCAGTATGAAATCACACCCATGATAGCCGCTATGTTGATGGGGTGGGAGTGGGATCGGAGTTGGGTGGGGCACTGAAAATTGAAGAAACTGGGGTAAATGAGAACATCCAGTGGTTGAATGTTGTTTGAAAAAGCCTAGAGCAAAATATGATTTACCGTCGTGTACCCTTCACTCTGTCCGTCTGATTCTGGCAGCACTAATCTAGAGTTGAGATCTGTTTTGTAAGAGCTAATCAAAATGACAGGCTGTAAATAGTAGAGGATGATATTTGCATCCCCCTTTTCATACGTAGATGTAGAAAAGGACCAATACATCCAGGGAATGTGAGCCCCTGAGAGTGGCTTGTCCTGTAATCCATCCATCCTTGGAAAACAACATGAGGTAAAACTTGGAGACAAAAAAGGCTAAATGTTTTGGTTAGCAGGTATGAAATTATGTTGTGTAAACCACTTTATTTGTGTGTGTTTTTAATGGGTGTGGTGTTTAATGTAGGCAATATTTCTGATTCCTCTTCACTCCTTCATTGATCAGAATATTGCTGATACCACATGCTGCATATACCTTTTAAAAAGACTTCTTCAATTACAGTGATAAGTGTAATATAATTTTCTTTAAATTTGCTCTGATATACTAATTAATGAATAAACACATTGCAGCCTCTTTGTGAAAGATGAGGGCAGAGTAAATGAGGCCTGCTGTTTCAGAGGGCTTCAGATTTTATCTCTAATACTCAAGATTTCGAACTTGAATATTACATTAACCTTAGATATGCTAGTAATCAAGTGTGGCCAGACAGCTGTCTCCTGATTACATATCTGAGAAGATAAATGTGGTATTTATGCCAGTCAAAGTCAGCTTCAGTTCACTTGTTGACTAGTCCCAAGCTTAATAGAGGGTTCTGCAAACAGAAGAAGCTTAAGAGATGTCAGATGGAAATGAAAGCAATATTTACCCCCCAGCCATCTTCAGGCTAGAGATGCACAGTCCCTCAATACATTCGTTAAATGTGAGAAAGTCTGCAAAAACTTGGCAGGTTTACTGATATGTCATAACTTATGTAAGAATTGTCTGGTCTATGAAAAAAAGTCTCTCTCTTTTTTTAATTGTGAAAACAATGTCACAACATTACAGGGAGTTTGGCAAATAGAGGGGAAGATATCAATCATAATCCCAATGTTCAAACATTAAAGCAAGTACAATATTTGTGGGTTCTTTTCCTTTTGTTTTTCATTTAAATGGTAAGTTTTCCATTATTGCAATCATAATGTCCTCATAACAACTTTGTTCCTTCTTATGAAAGTCAGCTTAAGAGGAATTTTTATGTTTTGCTATGTTGACTCATAATTATCCATTTTTAAAAGTTGCATAGTTTTCAGTGAGGTAGATATACTATAATTTATTTAACTAGTCTCTTACCTGTGGGCATCTCATTTACATTTTTTAAAATTAATTATGTGTTTGCATTTATTTGTAACATCTACTCAATTCAGTGCTAAATTCCATGAGGGCAGAGACCTTGTCTTTTCTGGTCATTGTTGTACATCTGATACCTAGCACCGTGCCTGGCCCAGAGTAGATCTCATTTATTTATTTTTTTTTACTTCTTTATTGGAGTATAATTGCTTTACAATGGTGTGTTAGTTTCTGCTTTATAACAAAGTGAATCAGTTATACATATACATATGTTCCCATATCTCTTCCCTCTTGGTCTCCCTCCCTCCCACCCTCCCTATCCCACCCCTCTAGGTGGTCACAAAGCACCGAGTTGATCTCCCTGTGCTATGCGGCTGCTTCCCACTAGCTATCTGTTTTACGTTTGGTAGTGTATATATGTCCATGCCACTCTCTCGCTTTGTCACAGCTTACCTTTCCCCCACCCTATATCCTCAAGTCCATTCTCTAGTAGGTCTGTGTCTTTATTCCTGTCTTCTCATTTACTTTTAACATTTTGAATTATGCAGTGTGTCGCAATATCTTTCGATCATTGTGTTTTCCATATTTTGGGTAATTTCTTAAAGATAAGTTCTTAGATAATATAATGGCATGCCCCCTTCCCCTTTAATTGGTGATGTTGGTAAAGCCAATTACATGGGATGTTGGAGGATAAAAGCTAGTCTTCTTCAGTGGGTTGAGGAGTGAATGGGTGTGAAAAACTGGAAAATTTTTCTGCTGATTGTAAAAACTATTTTCAAGAAAAAATTGAAGTTATAGGGACAAAAAGGAATGGCTGAAATAATGAAGTCCTAAAAAGGCAGGAAGATATGGGGTCCAGAACATCAAAGGTCCGTGGAAAAATTAGCAGTGGCAGAGGGAATATGCTATCCCCTATATGTGAGGGAAAGCACAGTTGTAGGTGTGGATGCAAGTAAGCCTTTTGGTTTGGTGGCAAGAAACTGAGGGAATCCGTAAGTGATAACAGAGGTCATCTGCTGACAGAATATAGAGTATGTCTAAAATAGCCACTATTAAGAATGAAAGATAATTGACAGGTCATAATAGCTGGCAATTTCTTCTGTGCACTCACTATGTGCTTGCTGATGTGCTAAGTGCTTGATATGTACTGTTACATAATATTTGTATACTTTTCCACCAATCCTCAGCAGCACAAGTGTAGGCAGACATTTATTCAAGTCTGTGTGTTTGTCACGTGGATGCAATGGAAGGGCATTGCTAAAAGGGAATTGATGATGCGGCATGAGAGAGGTTGAGGAGAAAGATCATACATCTCAGCTAGATAGGAGAAGTTGTAAAAGAGCATACACCGTGTGGTGCTAAGGGCAAATTTACACCAAAGCACTGGCTGAATGGACCATAAATAAAAGGATAATTTATGGGGCCAAATCTTCAATCATGTTTTACGTTAACAGAAGATACCTGACTCTGGCATTGCTGGTTTATTACCCCACTAGGTGGGCAGTACACTCTTTATAAATAAACTTCCAAGAATATATGGGTGGAAAGCCAAGTGGAAAAATACATTGAGTTTGAATGTCTTGACTGGTCATCATAGGAAGGGCCATATAATTGTCATTAGCCTCATCATATTGCATAATGGTTACTGCACAGGCTTCAGGGCTAGGCTGCTTGAGGTAGATCTTTTATCTGCCACTTACCAGCTGATAACCTTCCACCAGTGTTTCTATGGCTCAGTTTACTCATCTGTAAAATGGGGATGATAATGGTATATGCTTCATAAGTTTGTTATGAGGATTATGAAGACAAAACGTGTAAGGCACTTAGAGAAGCTAAGTTTGGACGAGCTGTCACCATGTTTATTATTATAACTACCACTGTCTGAGACTCCTAAGTGCTAGCAATATGCTAAGTACATTATTACTTTAGCTCATTTAATTCTCACAAAATTTTTCCCCATTTTACAGATGAAAGAATTGAGACTTAAATTAAGTCACTTGCCTAACGTCATCCCAATTTGTAAATGGCAAGAGCTGGGATTCAAATCCAAGACTGCTTGAACCCAAAGTCTTAGACAACTTTCTTGAGCGTATGAATACTATAATGTTTGGTTTTGTTTTGTTTCTTCTCTCTAAAAAGATGTTAAAAAAAATAAAGTTTGTTTTGGGAGCTATAGTAGGTAGTAGTTAGTGGCTCATCCATATTCCCTCAAATTTCTTTACCATTTTCTGCCCATTAGCCCCTGATATGTTTTCTCTCACTATAGCCAATGTCAGTGTCCCTTTGGCAGAGGGTTGCCTTCAGGCTGCTGAAACCAGTAGTACATATATAGGCTCATGTAAGTCCTAAAATAAACAAAATCACCAGGAGGACTTGTTAAAAATAGATTGCTGGCCCTGTCTACAGAGTCTATGATTTAATCTGCCTGGAGCGGGTTCCTAGATTTCCATTTCTAATGAGTTTCCAGATCTGGGAATCACACTTTGAGAATCATTGTCTTAGAGTCTCCATTTTAATCATTCATGAGTGTTCAACATTACTATGAAAACAAACATCGTTGTATTGTTTAAAAGAATAAAAAACTCATTTAAAACTATATTTTGAGTGCATAAGCCCAGTCTATTCTCTTAGTGTTTTTTTGTTTCATCTTTTCCTACATTTTTTGGTATTTTGGATTGTTTGTTTTTCCTTTTTCTCAATTGTTGGTTTGATCAAGATGCTGTTTATTCACATTTTCCCCTTTTAATTTGGAGGGTTTACTGTCTGTATGTTTTCACTTCAGTAATGGTCACCACTGATCTCTTAACAAGGTGAGATAATTCTGCAATAAGTTCTGCACAATATACAGACTTCTCCCCATCCAAGAATACCATACTTCTAGTACCCTGCTCCTCCAGCTTCTTCCCTCCTCTCCTCTCTTCCCCCAGCCCTGTGATATCTTTGGAATGCTTCCACCTTTCTTCTCTCCCAACCCGCCTTCAAGTACTAAAATAGTTTCTTAGTTATAAGAATTTCAGAAATGACATTGTGTACTTCCACATGGGAGTGGCAGTAGCAGATATTTGGAGGAAGTAAGTCCCATGGCTTTTTCATTAAATCACAGCATTGAGATTTCTTCTCTTCCTTCTCCCTCTTCACCTGCTCCTCCTCTCCCTCCTCCTCCTTTAATTAAAGGCTCACCTTGAGCTTCATTGTCTCAAATGAGCTTGATCTTGGCTGTGGGATGTTCTCTGCAGGGGTGTGCCAGCAGCAGCAGGGGTGGTAAAATTCCCAACCACGGAAGCATCCAGGAGGCTGGCTGTTTTTCCACCTATTTCTGTACTTGTTTGGAAAGCTAACTAAAGGAGAGCTACAGAACTATGTGTGTGTATACACACACACATACATCAAATGCTTTATTTTATTTTAGGAAGGTGAATGATTTCCAGTGACCTGTGTCTACCCTGTGTTGTGCCCTGACACTTAGCCACCCCTGCTTCTTGGTGTCCCTGCAGTTGGTCCTTGATCCCCTAGGCTTCCCTGAGACCTCAGGGTCCTCAACAAAGCACAGGAATGTGTCTGGTTGCACCTGAAGGAACATGTGGTTACCCTGCTGTTCTCTGCATAGACAGAGCATGCTATCCCCTAGTAAAGTAAAAAGAACTTTCAAGGCAAGACTGGATTCAGCTGTTATCCATTTGTTTCTGGGCCCTGTGGTCAGGTTACATCATTCTCTTTACCCCAGTGAGGTGTGCCCTCTAGTTGCTGGGAGACACTGCCATATTTGCTTGTGCAATTTAAACATGTTTCCTAATTTTCTTTTAAAGTTTCAATTTGAAGGGTTTGCTGACTCTGCCACCTTTTTCTCCTACTAGACATCCTTGAGGTATGTCTCTGATGCTGTAATATGAGCTTTGTTGAGTGTAGGGTTTATGAATATGAAAAGTGGGAAATTTGCATGATTATAGTGCATTCTTCATTGAAATTCTCTTTTGTTTGAGCACAAAGCCTCTATCAGTGTATGAAACACTTAATTAATGAACCCTATTTGTTGAAAAAGAAGTGAAATAAAAGAACCTAAGTGAGATTGTAACTTTTCGAAGTGTTTTATAGTTTAGCAGCCAGTTTATTTTTGAAATGGAGTGTCAACACAACATGATTTTAAGATTCCTGATTGTCATCTCTTTTGGAATTTTGGACAACACTTTTTTTTCAAAATTGAAGTATAGTTGATTTACAATATTATGTTAGTTTCGAGTGTATAGTAAAGTGATTCAGTTATATAGATATGTATATATGTATACTCAGATTATTTTCCATTATAGGTTATAACAAGATACTGAATGTAGTTCCCTGTACTATATCTATTGTTTGTCTATTTTATGTATTGTGGTGTGTATCTGTTAATCCCATACTACTAATTTATCCCTCCCCCACTCCCATTCCCCTTTGGTAACCATAAGCTTGTTTTCTATGTCTGTGAGCCTGTTTCTGTTGTGTAAATAAGTTCCTTTATGTCATTTCTTAGATTCCACATATAAGTGATAGCATATGATATTTGTCTAGGACAATACTTCCTTAGTTTGAGTATTTAAAATTGTTTTTAAACATAAACTTTTGATTATAGTTTTCCTTTTTTAAAATATGAAATATCTCGAAAGGCACAAGGCCCTCAGTGATGAGTTTTAAGTTCACCCTGATGAGATGAGGTAAGGTATAGAAATTCGAGAAGAAACAGATGATGTCACTTTAAAATAAAAAGAGGTAATTATCTTTCTGAATATTGATATCCACATGAGAAAATTCAGTTTAGTGTGAATGTTTTTCTTAAAAAAGTTAAAATAAATAGCAAAAGAAGGAGAGAGAGAATGACAGAAAGAGAGAGAGAGAGAGAGAGAAACAGAGACAGAGAGGAAGATAGGGAGACTCTTCCTACCGCATTTGCCCTTTTACCTCTGGGGAAGAGAAATCCAACTCAGAAAACTCCTGGTACCATTTTTCTGGCCCTATTCTGTTTAAGTGGTGCACTTTTCCAAAATGTGTCTGTTAAAATAACAACCTCATCGTGTTATGTAAAATAGAAAGTGCATTGGACCTGAGAACAGAGGATCTTTAAACTGAAGAGTAGTAGCCTGAAGATCTAGTCCTTGACGCGAAGACTTCTTAGTTAGTTGACTTTGGGAAAGTCAATTAACCATTCTGAATCCCACTTTCCTCTTTTTCATGAGGTTGTTGTGAGGATCAAAGATGATGGGCATGCAACATCTTTTTCTGCTTTATTTTTTAACTCTTTCCAGAACTATAAAGTACTGTGTATATCCAAGGCATTCTTTCATTTCTCCAAATATTTATCCAGGGTCAGGGAGCTTTTTAGTTTTAAATGATGCATGTAGTCCTATGGAAACACATTCAGAATGAACTTACAATTAATTAGTTGTCTGACTACAGTGATAACTGAAAACACCCAAATTTAAATCTTTCAGAAAGACAAAAAACATCTAATATGTTCACAGAGCTAAACCCACAGGTCCCTGACAAGGTGGAATTATGGCTGCAGGCCCTCCACAAATGCTCTTGACTAATTGCCATATGCATAGGTACCCCTGTAGCTTTCTCTAAGTCCTACCATTCCAAGTGACATCCTCTGCTTGAACTCCATCTACAGCTGACACATATTCTAGCTTTAAAGACAACAGCCACCTGTTCTATTTTCCCCATCTGAAGGTCTTATTATTACATACCTCAACAAAGCAAGAAAATTTAGCCAACTCTAAATTTGTGATGGGACTCAAAGGAAACAATATGCCCAGAACAGGCCTAGAATTTGGATTTTTATCTTATTCACACAACATTTGTGAGGGATAGAACAAATTATCAGTCTTAATCATTTGAACTGAGGAGAAGGTTATGAAATTGAGAAGAGATGGAGAATACCTGACATTTTTACTGAAACAGTGAATAGGCAGAGTTTGCAGATATTTTAATCTTGTTCTATCTCTGAGGCCTTGTGACCTTTGAGAAGAAACATGTGACTCAGCCCAGAGCAAAATGGAAAAAGCAAAGCAACAAGAAACTCTTAAGTGGGTAGAGACTGTAGTTAGCCTAAAGCATTTTGGTTTTCCTTGATAGTACATTCTAGTTCTCAGACTAGTTTTCTCTGAAAAACAAAAAGAAATAAAAAACACTGAAACCTCTCCAGCTATGACCTGCCAAATCAACTTTCTTAAGTTTCTTAATATTATACTTTCTTATAGGTTATATGCTGAAAACAGAAGATAGGAAACCTCCTCTGACATATTACTTTTAATAAAGTGATTAGCTTTAGTAGGCTCATGATTTGTCACTAGAATTTTATTTCTTGTTAGATTAACTATCAAGCATTATGATTCGAACAGCTATCAGGCTGCTGTCAAAACTTGAAATACTCTTACTAAATTCATTTTTAAAATATGTATCTCATCAAAAGGATAAAATAAATCATATAAAGTTTGTGTGTAAAAAGAATTGTTCAGAATTTAAGCAACATCATATTTATGCTTCAGCATTTGTCCTGAAACAATTCTAAAATATCATTTTTTTTTCCTGTGATAGTCCAAAAATATAATTTAGACATTCTTTTTCTGGTCTATGTTATAAGTTGATTATATGCTAACCTCACTTAAAAGGTGATTTAAGACATATTGAGGCCTTAGACAGGAATGTGGTTCTGTCATCCCAATTCTAGGTTTTATTATTATTGTCACCCTGAAACAGTTACAGGCTAGCTTTTATACTAAGCATGGAGTCCCCATTTCCTCAGGGTACTGTTCTTTCAGACTCATACTTGCTGCTTAAAGTGTGGGCACCCTGTTAGAAATGTGGAATCTTGAGCACTGCCAAATCAGGACCTGAATTTTAGCAAGGTTTCCAGGTGATTCACATCTAGTTTGAGAAGTTCTGCACTAAGAGAAGTTTGCTTGGGTTTCTGATTTTTAACTGATGAATTTATTTCTACCAATGGCCCTAAGAAGAAAGAAGCATTCAGTTTCTTTCTTCAAGCATGTACGGAGAGTTCTGGATTCCCTATATCAGAAACAGGGCTCTGCTTTGTGACTGCAGCCTGTTACATGCAGTGATCCTGTGCCCTGGACATCCTCCCCAAGTGGGCATCGAAGCCTCAGTCTCATGAACTTTCTACACTCTTATGAGCCCCTTGACTTTGCTAAACAAAATAATCTGATTTTGTGTTCTTTCTTCACTTCTGGCAGCTTTCTATATATCAACATTTTCTAGGTTTTTTAAAATGGTGATTTTGTTTTTTAGCATTTATGAGTTTTTGGAAAGGAGGGGTGGAATTGTGGGAAGTAGGAAGGGTCAGCAAAATAGAGAAAGACCATAGCTATTAATTGTGATAAAATAAATAAGTAATATAAGCTTAATTATGGCTGTTAGTAAAATTAAAGTGTGTAGAAGTACTGTAAAATTAACAGAGGGAAAAGGAAGAAAGAGGAAATGAAGAAAAAGTTGACTAAGCTGACAAAAGCAAGGAAGGGTAAAGAAAGGACACTAATGGTATGTTAAATAATAAGTAAATGTGTTAAAACAGTAAATAAGATGGAGTGAATAATACCTTGTATGTTAGTTATATCAGCAAATTTACATGCATTTCTATATCAAATAAATAATCAACAGTGGTGTAAAAAAGAAAATTCAATATTTTGTTTTTTTAAGAAAGACACTAAATCAAAGTGGCAGAGAAAGGTTTAAAATATTAAAAATTGATAAAGATATAACAGGCAAATGTAAAAGTAAAAAGGAAGGAAGGAAAGAATTCAGACAAAGCAGGCCTCAAGATTAAAATCATTAAAGAGGGCTGCTGAAATAGACTTCAGGCAGACCTTCAGTTTGGTTTGACTGAGGGATGTTACACCTCGGAAACTGATCTTCGCTCTACTTATCTCTCCCCAAACACTGAGGGATATGTTAAGGCTGTTTTGTACCAGTTGCTTGTATCTGGTGAGCAGGCAGGAAGAGAGCCAGGTTTTCTAAGCCTGGATGGCCAGGCTTAGAAACTTCTCTCTTAAAAACAGAGGAATGCTCACTCCATGCAGGTGATATTCACAGAAACTATATGTCCCTGTAGGCACATGAAGACCTTGGGGACTGGGGGGATGCTGTGGTTGCTCCTGCTTCATGTAACTACCTCCATAAATTTCCATATTCTTTGTCAAAAAGGTACTTTACATGCTCTTATTCTGTGTGATGGAGTTCTTCAGTCAACTGCATCACTATGTCATTTGCATTAAAAAGATATAAGAAAATAAAATGAGATGATATTAACTAACACCAAATATTTCTATCAAATAATATAAAGGAAATAAACTCAATTTCTAAAATAATATTATTTTTTAAAATTTCTCATTTAATTACAAATACAACCCAACAAGATACAGTACGTGAGAAATGAAAAAATACAGGTCACATGAGACTTTAATTTACTTTTCTCAGTTGATGAATAATCAAGTAAAGAAAGAAAAATGGAAACCCTTCTAATTTAACTAATAAGGCAGATCAGTGACTCTATCTTTTTATAGGAAAAATAAAACCCTGCCCTAGAAATTAGAGAACAAACTAAAAAAATCCTTTTAAACAACTTTTATGCCACAGAAGAAATAAAGTTATAAAATATTGCAAAAACAAAATGACAAAGCACCATGTATCAGAACCTAAGAGGAATCCCTGAAATAGGGCTCAGTCATACCCATAGCTTTTATATAGCTATATTATTAAGACCTAATGAATAAAAAATTGATTATAGCCACCTCAAAATGTTAAAAGTCTTTAGGAAGCAGAAGTCAATGGACTAATGTATAGGGAAAACAAGAACTATTATGTGGGGCTTCCCTGGTGGTGCAGTGGTTGAGGGTCCGCCTGCCAATGCAGGGGACATGGGTTCGTGCCCCGGTCCAGGAGGATCCCACATGCCTCAGGGCGGCTGGGCCCGTGGGCCATGGCCGCTGGGCCTGCACGTCCAGAGCCTGTGCTCCACAGCGGGAGAGGCCGCAGCGGTGGGAGGCCCACGTACCGCAGGAGAAAAAAAAAAACAAAAAACTATTATGTGAACCCAGGAATAAATTCTTTTTTAAAAGTTAAAAATAAACAGATTTGCTTTAAGGACCAAAGATGAAAAAAAGCATAGTGAAGAGTTTTAAGATATGATGAGCATGGAATTAAGATAACACTTTGGTTAATTCTCTGCAAATACATTTTTTTAATCTGAAAGAAATTGATGATATAATAAATTAATGGTGATGATGATAATTTACCAAAACTAACCTTGATGTAAAATCAAAGTAAATCATTTACCATAGAAAAACATTGATAAAGTAAAAAATTAATAACGTTTTCAAAGGGCTACTTCTTTCAATAAAGCATTAGACCATAGAGTTTAATCAGTGAATCCTACCAAGTCATTAACAAATACAGAACTCCAATGTTATTTAAGTTGTTCCAGAGCATAGAGCATGAAAAAATGATTCAAAGTCTGCTTTTTTTCAAAATCTTTTTATGCAATCAATATAACCTTGAAACTGAAACTGGACAGTAAAAGCTATAGACCAATCTCACTTATGAAAAGTTAATGCAGACACCTAAATAAAATATTAGCAAGTTGACATGTGACATCCATGTCAGTAATTTAAAGATGGGTAAATATTTTGAAACCTATTAGGGAAATTAACTAGAGCAATAAATCAGAGAAGTAGAATTCTGCAATTAAGATTACTTTCATAGATGTTGAAAATATATTGAATTAAATTTAATATGTATCCATCATAAAAACTTTTTATAAAACATGAATAAGTAGACTTTTAATGAATGTGTGTGTGTGTGTGTGTGTGTGTGTGTATGTGTGTGTGCGTTTCTGTCCAGCAACAAGCTCACTGTCAAATCACTAGAATTATTACTATTCTAGTCAGAAATAAGTATTCAAGTAATGGTGAGTTTGATTATTTGGACAAAATATACAGCTGAAAAACAACTAGAGTGAACAGAAAATATTAAAAATGATTTAACACGTTAAAAATGTTCCAAGAGAGTGATGAATTTCTAGAAAATATTCTGAGGGAGTGTCTAAACTCAGAGAGGTAAGTGAATCTATTTCCCACAGCTAGAGTAAGTGTCAGAGCAGAGATTTAATTCAGCATTCTGAATTCAGAGGTTCTGCCATTTGCCATTTTACAATACTATTTAAATATGCTAGGAATTCATGCTTCCTTTGTCATAGATTAGGTGAACATAGGTGTATGGGTTTGTCTCTGGGCTTTCTATCCTTTTCTACTGGTCTATATTTCTGTTTTTGTGCCACTACCATACTGTCTTGATACTGTAGCTTTGTAGTATAGTCTGAAGTCAGGGAGCCTGATTCCTCCAGCTCCGTTCTTCTTTCTCAAGATTGCTTTGGCTATTTGGGGTCTTTTGTGTTTCCATACAAATTGTAAAACTTTCTGCTCCAGTTCTGTGAAAAATGCCATTGGTAATTTAATAGGGATTGCATTGAATCTGTAGATTGCTTTGGGTAGTAGAGTCATTTTCACAGTATTGATTCTTCCAATCCAAGAACGTGGTATATCTCTCCATCTTCCTGTGTTGTCTTTGATTTCCTTCATCAGTTTCTTATAGTTTTCTGAAAAGACAGCCTCTTCTGTAAATGGTGCTGAGAAAACTGGACAGCTACATGTAAAAGAATAAATTAGAACACTCCCTGATACCATACACAGAAGTAAACTCAGAATGGATTAAAGACGTGAATGTAAGGCCAGACACTATAAAACTCTTAGAGGAAGACATAGGCAGAACACTCTTTGCCATAAATTGCAGCAAGATCTTTTTTGACCCACCTCCTAGAGTAATGAAAATAAAAACAAAAATAAACAAATAGGACCCAATTAAACTAAAAGCTTTTGCACAGCAGAGGAAACCATAAACAAGATGGAAAGACAACCGTCAGAGTGGGAGAAAATATTTGCAGACAAAGCAACTGACAAAGGATTAATCTCCAGAATATACAAACAGCTCATGCAGCTCAATATCAAAAAAACAAACAACACAGTCAAGAAATGGGCAGAAGACCTAAATAGACATTTCTCCAAAGAAGACATACAGTTGGCCAACAAACACATGAAAAGATGCTCAACATCACTAATTATTAGAGAAATGCAAATCAAAACTACAATGAGGTATCACCTCACACCGGTCAGAATGGCCATCATCAAAAAATCTACAAACAATAAATGCTGGAGAGGGTATGGAGAAAACGGAAGTCTCTTGCACTGTTGGTGGGAATGTAAATTGATACAGCCAGTATGGAGGTTCCTTTAAAAACTACAGATAGAACTACCATATGACCCAGCAATCCCACTACTGGGTATATAACTAGAGAAAACCATAATTCAAAAAGGACACATATGCACCCCAGTGTTCATAGCAGCACTATTTTTTTTTTTTTTTTTTTTGCGGTATGCGGGCCTCTCACTGTTGCAGCCTCTCCCGTTGCGGAGCACAGGCTCCGGACGCGCAGGCTCAGCGGCCATGGCCCACGGGTCCAGCCGCTTCACGGCATGTGGGATCCTCCTGCACTGGGGCACGAACCCGTGTCCCCTGCATCGGCAGGCGGACTCTCAACCACTGCGCCACCAGGGAAGCCCCCACAGCAGCACTACATGTAAGCAACATAAATGTCTATCAACAGAGGAATGGATAAAGAAGATGTGGTACATATATACAATGGAATATTACTCAGCCATAAAAAGGAATGAAATTTGGTCCTTTGTAGAGACATGGGTGGATCTAGAGAGTGTCACACAGAGTGAAGTAAGTCAGAAAGCGAAAAACAATATTGCATATATTTGGAATCTAGAAAAATGGTATAGATGATCTTATTTGCAAAGCAGAAATAGAGACACAGATGTAGAGAATAAACATATGGATACCAAGGGGGAAAGGGGGGAGTGGGATGAATTGGGAGATTGGGATTGACATATATACACTATTGATACTATGTATAAAATAGATAACTAATGAGAACCTACTGTATAGCTCAGGGAACTGTACTCAATGATCTTTGGTGAACTAAATGTGAAGGAAATCCAAAAAAGAGGAGGTATATGTATACATATAGCTGATTCACTTTGCGGTACTAACACAGCATTATAAAGCAACTATACTGCAATAAAAATAATAAATAAATAAATCAATAGATAGATAGGTAGATAAATAGATAGATACGCCAGGAATTCAAATAGCAAAAGGAGGCACACAGGGGAAAGTAGCTTCCTTTCAGTTCTTCTCAGAGGCAACCAGTGTTTGCAAATTCTAGTGTGTCCTTTAAAAAAAAAAAAATTTGCTTAATCAGCATAAATGTATATTCATTTATCTATCTATATTTACCAATTAATTGTCTCTCTTTTTATATTAGGCAGGAAACATAGAATGCATAAAGGAGAGGATACATTTGAATATGTAATCAAGACAATTGTCTTGATTAAAGATACTGTTTTATGAAGTGAAAGTGAACTGGAAACAATGACTTGCATATGAAATGCATATGATAGACACAATGTAAATATCTTTATTATACAAAGAACTGCTACAAATTAATAATTGGGGGAGGAAAGCAATAGAATGATGGACAAATATATGTCAAAACAATTCAGAATAAATGAAAATCCCAAAGAGATGTATGTATAAAGATGATTTTTGCAGTGGCTAAAAGCTGGAAGCAACTTGAATCATTGGCCTGCTATTAAACATATAACTACTTAAAAAAAAAATAAAACAGTGAGTTAAAGCTAGGTGTTTTGAACTGGAAGAATGTTCACATTATACTATTAAATGACAAAAGCAATTAGAATAATGTGCTTTGGGTGATTTCAATTTTGTTTATAAAATCTCAACTCTATAAACTCAAAGATTTATGTATTGTATATATGTGTATGTGTGTGTGTGTTTGTTTATATGAGTGCAGAAGATTGCAAACTAGGCTGTTATCAGGAATTACTTGTCACTGTGGTAGGAGAAGGAGGAGGTCAGTGATTAGAAGGAGAAAGCAACATGAGAATAATTTTACAGCATGCATATCTTGTTTCACTAACTACAATGATCTTTTATTTATTTCTAAATATACATATATTAAAGAAAAATGAAATGAATGCCCTTATTTTAGAAGAGTTTGATTAGTGAATTGCAGATAAACTGAGTACACAATTAAGATAAATTGGAGGACTTTTTTGAGGAAAATATGCAGCTGTAAAAAATGAATTATCTACACAGATGAACTAGTGAAAGCAAAGTGGAAAACCAGGGGCTTCCCTGGTGGCGCAGTGGTTGAGAGTCCGCCTGCCAATGCAGGGGACACGGGTTCATGCCCCGGCCTGGGAAGATCCCACATGCCGCAGAGCGGCTGGGCCCGTGAGCCATGGCCGCTGGGCCTGCGCGTCCAGAGCCTGTGCTCCGCAGCGGGAGAGGCCACAACAGTGAGCGGCCCGCGTACCGCAAAAAAAAAAAAAAAGTGGAAAACCAACAATATGCCACATTAAGATGCAACAAAAGATTAAACAAATTTAGATTTTTTTGCTCATTCAAAATTAATAATTTATGACAACAATTTGTACATTCAGGTTAGTAGGCTTTATTAATTTTTTCTATTTATGAGTGTTTCTGTAAACCTGTGAAATTACAGTGATCCAGATGACCTTATGCCATTACTGTGTTGAAAAATACACTTACTTTCTAGGCATCGAATTTTAGTAGACCATTTAATTAAACAGGTATGAAAGAAGAGTGGCCCTGGAACAGTTGTGAAAACCCAAACAAACTGGGAGTCTGACAGGGCCTGCAGCATTGCTTCCTTCTCGTACACAGTTAGCTTATTAGGTTCCCTAATATCCCTAAGGAAATAAAGTCAGGTATAATCATACAAATAAAAACAACAAACAAGCACACAAATTCCAGGTGGATTACATATTTAAATGTAATACAAATCAACAGCAAATGAACAACTAAAATCCCAAACCCACTAAAATAATCATAACAACAAAAACAAATGCAAAAATAAGTAAATATACTTATTACTCTGCACTTACCATTACTGTCCTTTCTCTAAGAACTACTTTCTCGAAGTAGTGAATTTTAGCCTCTGACTTAATTAAACACCAATTATTGAAGGTTCTAGCCAAGGCAATTAGGGAAGAAAAAGTAATAAAACAATCTAGATTGGAAAGGAAGAAGTAAATCTATCTCTGTTTGCAGATGATGTGATCTTATATATAGAAAATCCTAAGAAATCCACCAAAAGCTATTAGAACTCATAAATGAATTCAGCCAGGTTTTAAGATACAAGATGACTAAACAAAAATCGATTGGATTTTTGTACACTATCAATGAACATTCCAAAAATGAAATTGAGAAGACAGTTCCATTTATAATTGTATTAAAAGAATGAAATATTTAGGTACAAATTTATGCAAGATTTGTGCATTGAAAACTATGAAATATTGTTGAAATGAATTAAAGAAGATCTAAATAAATGATAGACATTCTGTGTTCATGAATCGGAAGATTTAATATTAAGATGCCTATATCTCCAAATCAATCTACAGATTTAATGCCAGCCCTAATAAAATTCCAGCTGGTTTTCTTACAGAAATTGACAGGCTGATCCTAAAATTCACAAAATGGAAATTTAAGAGACCGAGAATAACTCAAACAGTTTTGAAAAGAACGATGTTGGAGGACCCATACTTCCTAAATTCAAAACTTAATAAAAATCTACAGTAATCTAGTTAGTATACTACTGGCATGAAAAGAGACATATAGATCAATAGAGTTGAGAGGAAATAAAACCATAAATTTATGGTGAATTGATTTTTGACAAGGGTGCCAAGATAATATAGTGAAGAAAAATTGTCTTTTCAACAAATAGAGCAGGGAAAACTAGATATCCACATGCAAAATAATGAATTTGGACACCTATCTCAAGTCATACATGGAAGTTAACTCAAAATATAAATGTAAAGCCTAGAACGATGAAACGCTTAGAAAAGAACCTAAGTAAATCTTCTGACTTTGAGTTCGGCAGTGGTTTCTTAGATTCAACTCCAAAAGCGTAAGCAACAAAAGAAAAAATAATTTGGACTACATCAAAATAGTTCTCAACTGCAAAAATAATTTGCTGTAACTTTTTGTGCTGCAAATGATGCCATAAAGAAAGTAAAAAAGCAACTGATAGAACATATTTACAAATATATCCGATAAGGGAATTTACAAAAAAAAAATTAAAAAACTCTTACAGCTAAATTAAGAAAAAAGACAAATAACCCAGTTAACAAATAGCCAAAGCATCTGAATAGATGTGTCTCCAGAGAAGAAATAGAAATCGCCAATAAGCACGTGAAAAGATGCTCAACATTATTAAGAAATGCAAATCAAAATCACACTGATGTACTATTTTACACACACTAGGATGGCTATAATAAAAAGACAGACAATAACAAATGTTGTAGAGGGTGTGGAGAAATTGGAACCCTCATTCATTGCTGTTGCAATGTAAAATGATGTAGCTTACTGAAAAAGTCTGGAAGTTCCTCAGAAGCTTAATAGATTTACCATATGACCCAGCAGTTCTGCTCCAAGATATATACTCAAGACAAACAAAAACATATGTCCACACAGAAACTTATACCTGAATATTCATAGCAGCATTATTCATAATAATCAAAAAGTTGAAACAACTCAAATGTCCATCGCCTGTTGACTGGGTAAACAAAAGTGGAATGGAAAATTACTACAGAATATTCAACCACAGAAAGAATATGAAGTACTGGTACATACTGCAACTTGAAACCTTTTTTTTTGAAGCAACTAGTGCTCGTTTTTTTTTTTTTAATGAATTTATTTATTTTTGGCTGTTTTGGGTCTTTGTTGCTGTGCGTGGGTTTTCTCTAGTCGTGACGAGTGGGGGCTACTCTTCCTTGCGGTGCACGTGTTCTCATTGCGATGGCTTCTCTTGTTGGGGAGCACAGGCTCTAGGCACGTGGGCTTCAGTAGTTGCGGCTCGTGGGCTCTAGAGCACAGGCTCAGTAGTTGTGGTGCACGAGCTTAGTTGCTCCACGGCATGCAACTTGAAACCTTGAAAGTATTATGCTAAGTGAAAGAAACCAGTCCCTAAATACCACATGTTGTGTGATTCCATCTATATGAAATGTCCAGAACAGGCAAATCCATAGAGACAGAAAATTGATTAGCCATTGCCTAGAGCCAGGAGTGAGGGTTTGTCAGAAGGCAGTGGAGAGTGATTGCTAACGTTCTTTCTTTTTTCAGTGACAATAGTGTTCTAAATCGAGTGTCCCCAGCCTTTTTGGCACCAGGGCCCGGTTTCATGGAAGACAGCTTTCCCATGGGAGGTGGGAGAGAGGGGATGGTTTAGGCGATAATGCGAGCGATGGGGAGTGATGGGGAGCGGCAAATGGTTCGCTGGCTTGCCCGCTGCTCACCTCCTGCTATGCGGCCTGGTTCCTAACAGGCTGTGGACCAGTACCAGTCCGTGGCCTGGGGGTTGGGGATCCCTGTTCTAAATTAGATTATAATGATGGTTGCATGACCCTATAAATGTGAAAAAAATTATACATTTTAAATGGGTGAATTGTATGGTATATGAATTATGTATCAATAAAGCTGTTAAAACAGACCCAAAACAAAATAAAACAAAGCCACCGATTGTTGAAGGCTTTAAGTCAAGAACTAACTGTACTCTTTTGTAGAGAACTGCCTCTGGAGGAATGACCATTTTACAACTTTCTAGGACCCATTAGAAAAAATAGATGATAGCTCTTCACCCTTGTATAATGTTCTATATTTCTAAAACATGCTTGCTTGTATGCTATCTGAGTTAATTCTTCTAATAATACTGTAATGGAACATATCCATCATTATAGTCTGCACTGGAAGGTGAGTAAACACAAGTCTAGAGAATTAAGTGGTTTTCCTAAAGTCATATCTCTAGCAGAAGGAAAATCTAAGTCCAATGTTCTTCCACCATTTCTGGCTAACTTAGATTTCTCCCAAAATGATTGCCAGCCAAGACATTTGCTTGCTGTACCCACCAAGGTCAAAACCCCCAGTCTGAGCATGTTTGAAATCTTTACTTGGTTCATTTTTTTTTTTCTTTCTGTTGAGAGGAATGTCTTTCTTTTCTACACTCAGATTTTCTCATTGGGTATTTTGTTGTTGTTTCCTTTAATTTGACTTAATACCAGAAAAAATATCACAAACTAACTTAACATACATAGAAAAGATACTTGCATTCATCTCACTCTCAAAAAATTTAGAATAAAATATATAGATTCCTACTAATCAATGAGTGATAAACAGTGATAATGAGCAACTATATGAATAGGCAATTAACAAATATAATGCATGAATAGAGAAAAATGTATGAAAAGAATAATAATCACAGATACGTAGATTTTGGTAGTTTTAAAATATGACTGCAATTTTTTGAACATTCTTTGAATCCAGAATTTGGTTCTGTGTTCCCTTAACTTGAATCTGGGTGGGCCTGTGATGGCTTCAACCAATAAAAAATATGACAGAGTTGACATTCTATTATATCTGAGCCTAGATCATAAAAAGCCATACATATTCACCTTTGATCACTTGAATTCTTGCTCTTGAAGCCCTGAGTTCCGGGTTTGACTTCCCTGAGGCTGCTGTGTTGTTGGAACCTTGTATAGGTCACATGTAAGTGCTCTGGTCTTCAAGCCTCACTTGTTCATCTTCCCCAACTGTTTAAGTCTTCCTATTTGAAGTCACAGGTGGTAAGGTGGAAATACAATCCATCCCTTTTTTTCCCTGTCTGAATTCCTCATCCATGGGAATAGTGAACATACTAAACTGGTGGTTTTCTTATTACCATTAAGTTTTGGGGTAGTTGGTTACACAGCAAAAAAAAAATTGGGAACATAGTTTTCATTGGATATTAAACCTATGTTTAGTGAACACAAATTTGATTCATGCAAGTAAAATGTAATAAGTAGAATTAGGTGAGTATAGAATCTAAGATTCCATGGGAAATAAAATCTAGAAGAGGGTCTCAGAAAAGAGAGTCATTAGAAACATAAGCATCAGGTGCAAGCAAAAGAAGAATCTTTATTGTGAACTCATATGAATCCCCAGCACAGGATCCCATACCCTGTGAGGCTGGAAACCTGTCTCTGTGCTCAATAACGTGGCGTATTTTGGCAGTGATGGGTGTGACCATCTGACTGAGTTGAAATGTGATAGGGCAGAAGGGTTAGCAGTTCCAAACATTTGTTTCTCTCAGGGGCTCCAATTTTTCAGTCTATGAAACTTGGCAAGGTTCCCATTTCTTGATTTTTTTCTTTTTTAAAAAAACTCCCCTTCTCCCTTGCCAACTTGCATTGCATGGCAACTGGGAAAATGCCTGATCACATAAGGAAAATTCTGATTGAGGCCAAGCAGTGTACGAAGCCATAGTTCAACTTTGAGCTTTGCCTCTGACCCAGATACATACAACCTAGGGACTTAAAAACCACATGTGGCAGTTATATGTGGGAACAGGATGGAACTGACATTCTGCCTCTGTGTAGAAAGAGAGGAGAGATGAAGGTGCCGACAAAGAAGAGTACACTTCTTAAGTTTCAAACTATTCAGCCAGCTGAACTCCATTAAAATTGGTGCCACAGGGTAAAGTAATGGCCACATATTGGCATTTCAGAGGTCCCTTACATTATGGCTTTGTGTACCACAGACATCATTTGAAGTGTAGCAAAATGCAAATCCATCGAATAGTAAGGCTCATCATAAGAGCACTATATATGAACAACTCTCTTTGCATTCAGAATTTATTCTAAAATTACCAGGTTGTCATATGTGTGTTACTCTGGCTCATTTCATTTGACTCGAGGAAAAGAATTAAAAACAAACCATTATTCTGAAATTACCAGGTTGTCATATGTGTGTTACCCTAGCTCATGCCATTTTACTAGAGGTAAAGAATTAAAAGCAAACCATGGAGATATTATTTTATTCCAACTCTAACTGCTGAACACTGTTCTCACAGAAAAAAATAGCACAGGTAGCAAAACTTCATCTTCTCCAAATACACTTCAATACGTTTTAAGTGTAAAAACCTAATTTAAAATAATGTCAGCATCTTTGGGCTGTAGAATATGAGGCTCAGCATCTTTAAATTATTTAAGAGGTCCACAGAGAACCAGTTATGCTTATAATGTCAGATTTACTCAAAGAAAGGGGAGAGCAAAGCAAAGTGTTGAATAAGGGTTTCCTATGCAGTTTCATTGAGTTATTTCTACATTCAGTAATTGCAATAGTAGTCCTACCAAACATTAAAACAAAACAAGATATGCATGTACATAACGTTATGAGATCTATTTAGTGTATTAGTTTTGTGGTTTTAAAACAAATATTTGTGTTCTAGTGCTACTACTTCTCTTTTTGGCTTTTATTTACTTACAATAAAGTCTATCAAAAACATACTAAAAAAATAATGCCTCTGCCCCTATAAAACTTGTCATTATTTCCTTTAAATAAGAGACGAGTAATCTCTAAATATATATGGTATATAGCTAGCTGCTTTGATTTCCTCTTTTCCAGTGGTCTGGTGTGGAAAAAAAAGCCTCTTTTTTCCTTAAGGCAAAGCATATTATATAAATAATTTTAGCAGCATATTAATCTATAAAAGTTTGTTTATCATACAAAAGAAAAATCAGTAAAATATATAGTGTAATGCTCAGAGGATTCTTTGGATGTCTGGAGTGATAAGAAAAGACACAGAATTTTTGAAACTAGACTCTCTATCCAAAATGAATATGGTGACATGGTGAGAGCTTATTAATTATATATATTTAATATAAAATATATATAATTATATATTCGATATATTATATATAATTATTTTATATAATTATAATTTAATATATAATTATATATATTAAATATATATTTGATATATTATTTGATATAATAATATATCAATATATTAATTACTAGAGTTTTCCATAAAGGCTTCATAGTATTTTAGAGTTCATTATCAGGAGTTCAGTAGATGTGAGCATTATCAGGAGTTCAGTAGATGTGTGCATTAATTACTGACACTAGTTAATGGACACATTTCCATGTTAAGGCCACAGGTACTTATTTACAGACAGACAGCCTTCACTGGGGTCGGTCAGAGAGATCTGCCAAATTCACGGAACTATTAGGCTAACCCAAAAGAACGGTCATATCAATACCTTTTGTAGTTTGCCTGATAATGATCTAAATTTACAGTTATTCTAGGAGCTAAGAAAGAGCAGACAGGTCTCTGATAACACAGAAATGCATTTGCTCCTTTTCTATACATTTCTGAGTTCTTTTTTTTTTTTATTTTTTGCGGTACCCGGGCCTCTCACTGTTGTGGCCTCTCCCGTTGCGGAGCACAGGCTCCGGACGCGCAGGCTCAGCGACCATGGCTCATGGGCCCAGCCACTCCGCGGCATGTGGGATCTTCCCAGACCGGGACACAAACCCGTGTCCCCTGCATCGGCAGGCGGACTCTCAACAACTGCGCCACCAGGGAAGCCCCATTTCTGAGTTCTTTAAACAGACTTTCACAAAGGTATTTTCTACCAGACTAATGGCTTGGTATTGTTCAACAAAGAGATAACTTGTATTTGAGTGGTCTGCATTCTAAGGATGTAGGTGATACAGGACATGTTCATTTTTTTTGTTTTTTGTTTTTGCCGTACGCGGGCCTCTGCCGCCGCGGAGCACAGGCTCCGGACGCGCAGGCCTAGCGGCCACGGCTCATGAGCCTAGCCGCTCCGCGGCACGTGGGATCCTCTGGGACCGGGGCACGAACCTGCATCGCCCGCATCGGCAGGCGGACTCTCAACCACTGCGCCACCAGGGGAGTCCGAGGACATGTTCCTTTTTATACTGGATAAGCTTCCTTATCCTCCAGGGAACTCTGCCTGGAACATGACAAGCTTCAGGGGAAAACCACACAGGCTTTGCTAAAATTATTTTTCTCTTTGGGAAAATTTCAGACTTCCTTTCTGAACTTATGATCCCCTTTCATACTCTACTTTCACTCATGGTTTATCAGGAATTATGGAGTTGCCTAGGTTGCTGTATGAAAATTTATCCTGTAACTCTCACCTCTTATCTTCAGGCCTGACCTTTTCTCGTATTCCTCATCCTCATTGAAAAGAGGTCCAGTGCTCATCCCTGCCTCATTCCTTGAGTGACCCCTGATCCACTGTTGCCCTGATCTGAGATCTGTTTTTTTCCCTTACTTCACTTATGTCACTGGGATTTTTCTGGGCCACAATTTTTCCTTAATTTTTATTTATAATTTATACTTCTTATACTTTAAAATTCTCTTTAAAATGCTGTAATAGTAATTAGCTAAATGAAAGTTAAAAGATTAAAAATTATGTAAAAGATTTAAGAGAAAACAAATATAGAGAGGAAAAGGAATTATGAGACATTTCTGTAATTAAGCCTGAAATTTAATCTGTTTCCTGGAAGCCAAAGTAAAGAGGGAAAGATGGCAGTTTACCTAGTTATCAATGTCTGATAAATGGAAGAAGACTGACTCTTCAGTAGAGAGAAACTTCTTTGGCATTAAATTCTACGGGGAAAAATCTAACATTTGGACTTTTATATTAAAAGGCATTTAATAAAGTCATGGCAGTATATTTAGCAGTTTTATAGCAGTTGCAGAGATATCCCTGTATGGCTCTTTATTAGAGCAAACACTGATATAAAATGAAATCATAGTAGTAAAGACACTTCTACAGGGACTGAGATAATACAGTTCAGTCATGTTTCTTTCTGATGACCTAATTTGATAGAATAATAAAATGTAGATAACAGAGAGAAGTGATTCATAATCTGGGTGGGTAGGGGGGATGAGGCATATATCAGTATTATCTTGTAATCATTTTAAAACTACACACACTGCCCTTAAGCTGAGAATTTGTTCTCAGTTTTTTTCTATATATACTCATAATTTATATAAGCCAGTGACACCCATGTTTTTTATGTCTAACCCATACCTTTCTCCAAAACTTATATATCCAACTACCAGTTCAGCATCTCTACTTGTATATTTAATCAACATTTCTCAATACATGACAAGTCCATCCACCTAATTCTTCAGGGCAAAAACCTTGGAATAGCCAGACTCCTGTCTCTCATGACCCCCAACTTCCTTATATAATCCATCAGTAAATTCTATTGGTTTTACCTATCATCAAAATATATCTAGAATCTGAACCAATTACTGATGTGAAAATTCTCATCAGATCCACCATTATCTCTTGCATAGATTAGTGTCATAGCCTTTTATCAAGTCCCCTGTTTCTATCCTCACCATAGTTTATAACCAAGTAAGATGTAGATATTTGCTGCAAACAGAATTTTAGGAATCTTGGAAGAGTCCCCATATGTAATGTGATCAAAATGTATTCATTACTTTTCATATGTTAATTAAGAAGAAGAAGCATTCTATGTTATAGCTGAAATAAAGTTTTACTGTGTCTTCATTTCTATGGTTGGCCAAATAAAGCATAAATTTAAAAATTATGAAGGTAATTCAATTTCTTCTGCTTTATAAGACACTTTCAGATAAGTATTCAGTTAATTCAAAGTTCAAACTCTCCATAAGGAGTGTTTTTTTTCACACACTATTTGAAGTCTGCATCTCTCTTCTCCTTGCAAGGAGCCTCTTTACTGTCAGGGTTACAAAAGGGACTCCAGAACTTCATTTGCTTCTAGTGAGTTCCTCATAGTTCTTCCTTCCCACCAATGCTCCCTGACTTGCTGGTATCTCCTGAAACCAAGATAGATGTCCTTGCTTGCACCAGTCAAGCAACATAAGACCATGTCACTGAAGACCATTCTTACACCCCAAACTGATGTCCATACAAGGCTCATTATATACTCTTTTCTGATAGCATTTCTCACTCCTCTTCAATTTCTGAAAAACTTCTCTGTCCCTAGAACTGATACCTCCTATCATCAAAATCCTTTAGATACTCAATCTCTTCTCTGCATTTTGTTTGTTTATCTGTTTTCCTCTAAGTGAAATTAACTCTTGTTTAGAGGACAGTGTTCTCTTGCAGTGTTCTCTATGATGCCTTTTGCAGTTGTTGATACTCATGTTATTTCTTATCACTGTTGAAGATATTGGTAGTTTCATTGTCAGTGTTGCCAATACTATTCTTGTTATAATTTTTGCTAATTTTAATGTCCATGTATACTCTCTCCATACCTTACTCTTTCAATTTGTTTACCTGTCCTTCAGCAGTAGATCTTGTACTATACCCCATGTCATTCACTAATCACTCCCGCGATAGACTCTAGACCTTATCATTACTAATAACAACAAATCTTCCATAATGTCAACTTCAAATATGCTACTCTCTAAGGGCTATACCCTATCTTTCTGGCTCACTCTCTCTCTAGGTCTTCCACCTTATCAAGATATATAACCTAATGTATTATTTCATTTTCATTCTTCTTACTATCCCTTGTTTACTGCCCAGTTTTCAGTTACTTCCTTTCCACTCTTAATTCCATGATCTTTCATTTTAATCCCTTACGTGGATACACCCTTAAGTGTTTGCTCTGTCATGGTTCGTGGTACTTATTTGGCAAAACATCAAACCCTATTTAATAAACCTTCTGACCACTCTATGTATACATCTGCACAGCCAAATTTTGCTGGGGAAAAACACACAACCATGCTGTCAAGGCTTTAATTCATGGCCACAAATCTCACCTAGCCTGTGAATTGCCCTGAAATCATGATGCATTGCCCTGGTTTGCTCATGTCTGCAAATGACAATGTCATACTGTTTTCTCTTCTTAAACCTTGAACACCTCCTCTCATTTCTCACTCAGCTAAAGACACTGCTACTTATTTTTCTGAAAGAAAATAGGAGCTATTCACAAGAAAGCCTCCACAAATGCTCACCACCACATTTGTCATCTACTTGCCTCTTTGCCCATCTATTCCACCTTTCTTCTGACTATCATGTGTGAATTCACTGTGTTCCTCCCCAAGATTAATCCCTCTTCTTGTCCACTAGATATCATCTCCCTTCACCTACTCTAAATACATCACTTTTGAAATTCTCTCTATCTCTCCTTTGTTATCATGTTTTTCACTTTACTGGATCATTTCCATCAATACCAAATATATATTACTCCATTTTGAAAAGAAAATAATAGTTTTTTGCCTCACATTAATCTCTGGCTAGCTCCTCATTTCTTTATTCTGCTTTGCATCAAATACCAAAAGAAAAGTCATCAATACTTTATTTTCAGCTCCTCCCCCATTCATTGTTTTTAATTCACATCAGTCGCAATATTTGCCCTACCTCACCTTAAAAAATGCTCTTAATGGTGGCTTCTTCTTTGCTGAATGTAGTAGTCACTTACCTGTCTTCATCTAACTCAATCTGACTCTCTTCTATTTGAAGCATTTTCTTTTATTGGATTTTAGGACATTCTCATGGTTTTTCTTGCCCTCATTGATCATACCTTTGGATGTCTTTCACTCTTTTCTCATTTTCTCAAACTCTAAATAAAAGAATTTTCAGTTTTCATACTTCTGTTCTTTAAGTTCACTCATCTCCTTGGGGATGCTATTCAGTCTCATCACTTCCAAATTTATATCTTATGTTGTGGCCTCAGACCTGAATTCTGGACTTGAGTATACTGTCCCCTTTGAGACAAATTCACTTGGTTGTGACATTATGATATAATCTGAAATATAGATTTGGGGCTTTGTCCCTGGCTCCTGGCCAGAGCTCATAAAACATTTGTAATTTCCTGAGCAATAAAGGTAATAGGAGCATCTTTTGTTCTAATATTTTGTCTTTGACCCTGGTCCTTGATACATAGCTCTTAAACTCCTTAGCATTTCTTGGGTGACAGGAGCATCTTTTGCTCTAATATGGTGACTCTTGGTGGGCTCCTGGATGGGGGCTGCTCACCAGAAAGACCAAGCCATGATTAGAAGCTTGGAACATACAGCCTTGCCCCCCAGTAACGAAATTGAATCAGTAATAAGAAAACTCCTAAAGAACAAAAGTTCAGGACCAGATGACTTCACAGATGAATTCTGCCAAACATTTGGAGAAGAGTTAACACCTATTCTTCTCAATCTATTCCAAAAAATTGAAGAGGAAGGAATGCTTCCAAATTCGTTCTACAGGGCCAACATCACCCTCATGCCAAAGCCAGACAAAGTATCACTGATCAACTTAGATGTAAAAATCCTCAACAAAATATTAGCAAAATGAATTCAACATGTTAAAAGTATCATACACCATGATCAAGTGGCATTTATCCCAGGGATGCAGGGAAGGTTTAATATATGCAAATCAATCAGTGTGATATACCACATAAACATATTGAAGAATAAAAATCATATGATAGTCTTAATAGAAGCAGAAAAAGCTTTTGACAGAATTGGACATCCATTTATTTAAAAAAAACTCTCAAAAAAGTAGGTATAGAGGAGGTGCACTTCAACATAATAAAGACCATATATGACAAACCTACAGCCAACATTATACTCAGTGGTGAAAAGCTGAAAGCATTTCCTCTAAGATCAGGAACAAGACAAGGATGCTCACTCTCACCAGTTTTATTCAACATAGTATTGGAAGGCCTAGCCGTAGCAGTCAAGACAATGAAAAGAAATAAAAGGAATCCAAATTGGAAAGGAAGAAGTAAAACTGTCACTGTTCACAGATGACATGATATTATATAAAGGAGATCCTAAACATGCTACCCCAAAACTATTAGAACTAATAAATGAATTCAGTAAAGCTGCAGGATACAAAATTAATATATAGAAATCTGTTGCATTTCTATGCAGTAACAATGAACTATCAGAAAGTGAAATTAAGAAAACAATCCCTTTTAAAATTGTATCAAAAAGGATAAAATACCTAGGACTAAATCTAACCAAGGAGGTAAAATACCTGTACTTGGGAAAGTCTAAGACACTGATGAAAGAAATTGAAGATGACACAAACAAATGGAAATATAGACTGTGCTTATGGATTGGAATAATTAATATTGTTAAAATGGCCATACTCCCCAAAGTAGTCTACAGAGTTGATGCAATCCCTATCAAAATACCAATGGCATTTTTCACAGAATTGGAACAAATAATTCTAAAATTTATATAGACAAAAGGCCCCACATAGCCAAAACAGTCTTGAGAAAGAAGAATAAAGTTGGTTGTATCACACTCCCTGATCCAACTATACTACAAATCTGCAGTAATAAAAGCAGTATGGTACTGGCACAAAAATAGACACATAGATCAATGGAACAGAATAGAGAGCCCAGAAATAAACTCACAGTTCTATGGTCAATAATCTATGACACAGGAGACAAGAATATACAATGGGGATGTCTCTTCAGGCAAGGGAATTGAAAGCAGTAATAAACAAATGGGGCTACATCAAACTAAAAAGTTTTTGCGCAGTGAAGGAAGCTATCAACAAAATGAAAAGGCTGCCTACGAAATGCGAGAAGATATTTGGAAATGATGCATCTGACAAGAGGTTGATATCCAAAATATACAAAGAACTCATATAACTCACCATCCGCCCCCCCCTAAAAAAACCAAACCAACAAACAACCCTCTTAAAAAATGGGCAGAGTATCTGCATAGACATTTTTCCAGAGAAGACATACAGATGGCCAATAGGCATATGAGAAGATGCTCAACATCACTAATCATCAGGGAAATGCAAATCAAAAAACACAATGAGATATTCCCTCACACCTGCCAGAACGACTGTTACCAAAAAGACAACAACTAGTAAATGTTGGTGAGGATGTGGAGAAAAGGGGCCCCTTGTGCACTGTTGGTGGGAATGTAAATTGATATAGCCACTGTGGAAAACAGTATGGAGGTTCCTCGAAAAATTATAAATAGAACTACCATATGATCCAGCAATTCTACTGGGTATTTTTCTGAAGAAAACAAAAACATTAAGTCGAAAAGGTATATGCACCCCTATGTTCATTGCAGCATTATTTACAATAGCTAAGATATGGAAGAAACCTAAGTATCCATTGATAGATGAATGGATAAAGAAGATATAAGTATGATGGAATATTACTCAGCCATAAGTAAGAACGAAATCTGCCATTTATGACATGGATGGACCTAGAGGGTATTAGGCTAAGTGAAAGAAGTCAGACAGAGGAAGACAAATACCAAATGATTTCACCTGTATGTGCAACTTAAAAAACAAAACATACATAACAAAACAGAATCAGATTCATAGATACAGAGAACAAACTGGTAGTTGCCAGAGGGGAGGAGAGTGGGAGGATGAGTGAAATAGGTGAGGGAGATTAAGAGGTACAAACTTCCAGTCGTAAAATAAGTCACGGGAAGTAATGTACAGCATAGGGAGTATAGTCAATAATGTTGTTATAATTTTATTTGGTGACAGATGGTAACTAGACTTATTGTGGTGATCATTTTGTGATGTATAAAACTATTGAATCACTATGTTGTGTACCTAAAACATATTATAGGTCAATTATATTTCAATAGAAAAATAGAAGGGAAGAAAAGGACTTATTTATTTATTTATTTTGCGTTGCGCAGGCCTCTCACTGCTGTGGCCTCTCCCGCTGCGAAGCACAGGCTCCAGACGCGCAGGCCCAGCGGCCATGGCCCATGGGCCCAGCCACTCCGCGGCATGTGGGATCCTCCTGGACCGGGGCACGAACCCGCGTCCCCTGCATCGGCAGGCGGACTCTCAACCACTGTGCCACCAGGGAAACCCAGGACTTAGTTTTTAATTACTGAGCATCATTCTTTTGTATTGTCATTCTCAATCCCTTTCTTTTGCACACTCCGTATTTAGTCCATCAGTAAATCCTCTTACTCTTACCTTCACATTATATACTCATAAAAGAGCCCTCAGTTTCCCTCAGAAGTTGTAGATGCTGTGGTGCACTGACCCGTTTCTCGCTTGAGGACAGTGGCAAGCATTGCTTTACTGCTGGGAATTCTGACTGCTGATGGTTTGTAAGAATTGCCCTTGATTGAAGGGAGTTGCCTCATCCAAGTATACCAGCTTTTGGGAACAGCCAGCCTTCAGTGATTGGTAGATATGGAAAGAGAGAGACAGAGGGAAAGAGCGAGAGAGAAAGATAAAGAGAAAGAGAAAGAAAGGGGGATTGATTTATCATAAGAGAGTTGATTTATCATAAGCTGAGGATGCTGGACTGAATTCAAGACAACTCTTAAGAACCATTCGTGGTCCCCAAGCTCCACATAATATTGAATAAGGTCACTATTGCTGCTGTGTCGGTTTTGGGCTTCTCCCTCTTTCCAGTTCTGCTTCCCTCAGTCCCTTACACGTGATCCAGAGAGCACTGCTTGACATATCTCTGGCACGCAAACCTGTACTTCAGAGTCTGTATTTCTAAGAACTCATAAGACAGATGTGGACTTCTATGACATCCTAACCTACTAAAAAGTCTAACTTTTTTTTCTGAACCATTTCAAAGTAAGTTGGCAACCTGATGCCTATTATCCGCAAAAACTTCATTGTTTATATCTGACAAACAAGGCTATTTTCCCACATAACCATAATATATAATCATAAAAATCAAGAAGTTCACATTAACTGTAAGTTTTAGATGCCATTCAAGTTTCACAATTATCTCAGTAATGTCTTGTGTAACAAAAGGGTTCCGTTCTTTTCACAAGCTGCACTTCGTAGTCCTGACTCTATAGTCTCTTTTATCTGGGAATAGTTCCTCACGTCATTTCCTGATTTTTGCATTAGTTTACTATTGCTGCTGTAACAAATCATCACACACTGAGTAGCTTAAAGCAACATGAATTTACTCTCTTACAGTTCTGGAAGTCAGAATCCTGAAATCAAAACGTCAGCAGGGCTGGAGGCTTCCAGGGGAGAATCTGTTTCCTTGACTTTTCCAGCTTCTCGTGGCCACCTGTGTTCCTTCGCTTATGGCCCTTTCCTCTATCTTTAACATGCATCACCCCTATCGCTGCTGCTGTCGTCATATCACCTTCTCCTCTGAGTCCAGTTCCTCAGTTCCTTCTTAGAAGGATTGTTGTGATTACATTGGGCCCATAGGATAATCCAGGACAATTACTCCCATTTCAAGATCCTTAACTTAATCACTTTTGCCATGTAAGGTAACATCCACAGGATCCAGGGATTAGGATGTGGACATATTTGAGGGACTTTATTCAGCCTACTACAGCTTTCTTATGTTGAGACTTTTAAAGGGTATATACAGGCCAGTTATTTTTGTAGAATGACTTCAATTTGGATTTGTTTGATATTTCCTCATTGCATCCTGTCAGGTATATACATTATTTTGATTTGTTCTAGTGATCTGTTAAATTTAATCTCTAATTTAAGGTGGTGTCTGTGAGGCTTCTTCACTGTATAGTTGCACATTTTCCCCTTGTGATTAATATTTTTTTGGCAAGGCACTTTGAGACTATGTAAGTATCCTATTTTTCACCTAACTTTATTTATATAGATAGGTAGATATAAATAGAGATATTGATCTATCCATCTATCTAGATCTATCTGTCTTTCTCTCTATATCAGCATGGACTCATAAATTCCTGTTTTATGAAATGTGTAATAAACTGTTAATATAATTATTTTAATTTCATGCTTTTCAAGTCATTTCCAAATTCTGGGAGCTGTTTCAAGCTGGCTTTTGCTTTTATTCATTTTGTTGATGAATTAATTTTATTATTTGATTACTTACTGTCTGGCACAATAAGATATTCCAGACTTATGTTATATTTTCCTGCTCCAGACCTAGAAGCAGCCACTTCCAAGGAGTCCTGGTTCCTTTCAATGGAGATTGGCATTTAGAACCTAAGACCGGGCACTAGCCATGCTCATGTGTTAGAATTTCACTCTTCCTACGCCTTCTCAGTAGATAAAGATAGGAAATATGTGTACACACACATTCACATTTATACTTATTTTGAATTTATCTATTTGTATTGAAATCAGTGGTTCACACAGATATTTCTATTTCAAGTCCAATTCTATAGAGTTTTATCTAGCTTCTTCTTTTCCATCTTTGTAACTCTTTTTTTCTGCAAGAAACCTGGCTGCCACTGTTCTCAATATATTTATTTGTTCAGCTCCCCTATGATAGTGAATTTTTCTATTAACAGCTTGTGCACATTTTTCTGCTTATTTTTTTTATTGTTATACACAAATTCTTCCTATGTTTGAGGTACTAATTTTCTGGATTATGTGCATGGCAAATATTTTCTCCGAATCTCTCTGGCTTTTCTTGGTTTTGGTGTCTTTTACTTACATTTTTTTTTAATTCAGTGAAATAAAATTTACCAGTCCCTTTTTATTTATTTATTTTTATTTTTTTTTTTGCGGGACGCGGGCCTCTCACTGTTGTGGCCTCTCCCGCTGCGGAGCACAGGCTCCGGACGCGCAGGCTCAGCGGCCATGGCTCAGGGGTCCAGCCGCTCTGCGGCGTGTGGGATCTTCCCGGACCAGGGCACGAACCCGTGTCCCCTGCATCAGCAGGCGGACTCTCAACCACTACGCCACCAGGGAAGCCCACCAGTCCCTTTGTAAAACAAACAAAACAAAACTAGCATCTTTTTCTTTTTTTTACTGGGGTAAAATAGTACATAACAAAATTTACCATTTTAATCATTTTAAGTGTACAGTTCAGTGGCATTCAGTATATTCACATTGTTATGTGACCATCACTGCTCTCCATCCACAGAACTTTTTCGTCTTGCCAAACCTAAACCCATTAAACATTAACTCCCCATTCCCTCTTCTCCAAGCCGCTGGTCCTCACTATTCTACTTTCTGTCTCTATGAATTTGACTGCTCTAGGTACCTCCTCTAAATGGACTAATACAATGTTTGTCCTTTTGTGACTGGCTTATTTCACTTAACAAAATGTCTTTAAGTTTCATCCATTTTGTAGCATGTATCAAAATCTTATTCCTTTTTATTAAGGCTGAATAATATTCCATTGTATGTACAGTTGACTCTTGAAAAACATGGTTGAACTGCATGGTTCCACTTACAAGCAGATTTTTTTTTCAGTAAATATAGTACCTGTATTTTCATTTTATAGATCTTTAAGTATAGGGAAAACTTTACGTTTGATTAGGGATCACAATATGTGATATCAAAAGAACTAGGGTTTGAGTCCTGATTCTATCCAAACTGTTCCAGCTTCCTTCCCTTGGGTGAGTCGTTTATCAATTCCTTTGCTATTGGGGCAGAGATAGCAGTACACAGATTTTTGACTCCACAGGGGTCAGCACCCCTATCCCCCACATTGTTCAAGGGTTAACTGTATACATTACATTTTTAAAATCCATTTATCTGTCAATGGACATTTGGATTGTTTCCACCTTTTGGCTATTGTGGATAATTCTGCTGTGAACATTGGTCGTTGGTACACAAATATTTGTTTGAGTCCCTGCTTTCACTTCTTTGAATTTTTACCTAGAGGTTAAATTCACTGGATCATATGGTAATTTTATTTTAAATTTTTGGGGGAACGACCATACTGTTTTCCACACTGGCTGTATCATTTTACCTTCTTACCAGCAATGCACAAGAGTTATAATTTCTCCATATCCTTCCCAGCATTTGTTATTTTCTGTTTTTAAAATAATAGCCCTCTTAATGGATGTAAAGTGGTATTTCATTGTGGTTTTGACTTGCATTTCCCTAATGATTAGTGATGTTGAGCATTTTTTCATGTGCTGATTGGCCCTTTGTATATCTTTGAAGAAATTTCTGTTCAGATCCTTTGCCCATTAAAAAAATTGTGTTGTTTGCAAGATTAGCATCTTAACATAGAATCACTGGGACTCTTTAGTCTATTTTAATCATCTCCATCACTTGGACAATAGTATATCTGGCTTGCTACTAATAGCAGAGGGGTTAGAGAGGAAGGAAAAAAAAAAGACATATACTGAAATAAAAAATATTTCAAAATGTGTTTTTAAAATATGAAATTCGGGCTTCCCTGGTGACGCAGTGGTTAAGAACCTGCCTGCCAATGCAGGGGACACGGGTTCGAGCCCTGGTCCAGGAAGATCCCACATGCCGCGGAGCAGCTAAGCCTGTGTGCCACAACTACTGAGCCTGTGCTCTAGAGCCTGCAAGCCACAACTACTGAAGCCTGCGTACCTAGAGCCCATGCTCCACAACAAGAGAAGCCACCGCAATGAGGCCCATGCACTGCAACGAAGAGTAGCCCCTGCTTGCTGCAACTAGAGAAAGCCTGTGCACAGCAATGAAGACCCAACGCAGCCAAAAATAATAAATAAAAATAAAATTAATTAAAAATAAATAAAATATTTGACTCTTTAGAAAAGCAAAAGAGCAATTCTGTTTGGGAATAAATGCCATTGTAGTTAACAAGTGTATATTTAACAACTTCTGTGTGTTAGGCATTATTCTAGACACTGGAAGGAGTATTTGACCATAAAGAAAAAATGTTTAGGTGACAGAAGCACACTTTTAAAATATTGTATGTTTATCTTCTATGCAATTGCATAATGTGATATATATACACATTGGTGTAAATAATATACCCCAAGGCATTGTTCCCAGTCAAAACTTAAATGACTGCTTAATGACCTTTTTTATTTAGAGTGCATGAGTGAAGTACTTACTTGGTTTAGGAGAAATAAAATGTAGATTGGTGCTAAAATTTGAAGTTTGACATTGTTCTAGAACAGAAAAATTTCAGGTATTTCTCATAGAAACTGGCCCTTTGAGTTTTCCAAATACTTCTATGCTGGGGCATTCAGAATAAATGAAGATATGTTCAGGAAAGAGTTCATTTCTTCACCTCTAATATTTGTGAATACTATCAGCATATCAGAGAGAAAATCCAGAGAGTTGAGTAAAACAACACAAAAAAAATTAATGAGAAATTCATATATGGACAGTTATTTTCATGCATTCATATTTTTCTATATCCATTTCAATATTTCCACTATGTTTTCTTCCTTGCTAGTGATCTGTGTCTGTAAGGTTATAGATTAGAACACAACTAGAGACTTACTTTGCTAATGATGGCAGTTTTTCATTTGGGAGAAACACAAAAAAAAGATATTTAAAAAATACTTGTGTCTTTGCACTCTGGGCTCCTTATGATATAACCAATATGGAGACACAAAAAGTCGCAGTAAGGTAAAGTTAAAAAAAAATTGTCCATCTTGGCCAAGAAGCACATGAAAAACTGCTCAACATCACTAATTATTAGAGAAATGCAAATCAAAACTACAATGAGATATCACCTGACACCAGTTAGAATGGGCATCATCAGAAAATCTACAAACAACAAATACTGGAGATGGTGTGGAGAAAAGGGAACCCTCTTGCACTTTTGGTGGGAATGTAAATTCATACAGCCACTATGGAGAACAGTATGGAGGTTCTTTAAAAAACTAAAAATAAAATTACCATATGACCCAGCAGTCCCACTACTGGGCATACACCCAGAGAAAACCATAATTCAAAAAGACACATGCACCCCAATGTTCATTGCAGCACTATTTACAGTAGCCAGGTCATGGAAGCAACCTAAATGCCCATCGACAGATGAATGGATTAAGAAGATGTGGTACATATATGCAATGGAATATTACTCAGCCATAAAAAGGAACGACATTGGGTCATTTGTGGATGGATCTAGAGGCTGTCATACAGAGAGAAGTAATTCAGAAAGAGAAAAACAAATATCATATATTAACACGTATATGAGGAACCTAGAAAAATAGTACAGATGAACCGGTTTGCAGGGCAGAAATAGAGACACAGATGTAGAGAACAAACATATGGACACCAAGGGGGGAAAGTGGTGAGGGTGGTGGTGGTGGTGGGATGAATTGGGAGATTGAGATTGACATATATACACTAATATGTATAAAATAGATAACTAATAAGAACCTGCTGTGTAAAAAATAAATAAAAATTTAAAAAAATTGTCCATCTTGTCCAATTATCTACGTGCAATAGATGAATGTCACTCTTGATATTAAATATGATAATGTCTAGAGATTCCAAATGCATCAAGCACATGAGACAGATCATGCCTAATGGTCGTCTCAGAGACCTGTCCTTCTTCCTTTTGTAATATTTTCTTAGGGCACTTTTAGTTTGGTTAAAGAAGACCAAGCTTGGGTTTATTCCTAGTTCCTCAAGCTTGAGTTCATTCCTAGTCTCTGCATCTTCTTTATCAAAAGTTATTTAACTCCTTTCCAACTATCTCCTTATTTTGGCACCTTAATTGTTTAAGTGTGGGGCTCATAGCAAAAACTAGGAGAATGAGTGTGTCTGTGTTTCATCAAGTGCTTACTATGTTGATGGAATTTCACATTAAATGAGCGTAAAAATTAATCATGTTGGTGTATGGTGTTAAATAACTATTCATATTCATTTTTTAGACAATCCAATACTAAAGGGGTATGTTATTCAGTCAGAGTGTAATTAAGAAAACTTTATAATAAACACCTTACTGAGTAAGAAAAAGGCCACATCATTGCAACTGCTGCTACAAAACCAGCTGGTACCAAAGAGCTTTGCTGCAGGGCATTTCTACCTTAAGTTCTCTTAAGAGCTTGATAGGATTTAGTTCCTCTCTTCCAAGAATTTGCTGTTCGCAAAATCAGCTTCAGAGGGAAGGATAGATGGTGTCTGAGTTGAAAGAAAGGTAGATTTTTGGAATTGGTAAGCCTACTTTTTTTTTTTTTTTTGGTTAACCTATTTTTGAGAGTATGATTGGTCCATTTTAGTAGTTACTGCTTTTTAATGTCAACAAGCATTTGGCTTCAGTAAAGTCAGGGAACTTTCTTTCCCTCATATGGCACAGCTCTCTACTACCAGGGCAAACTGTGTTTCTTTCAGTATCTAGCACAAGAGCTTCAGAAAAACTTTTGATTTGATCCGATTACATTTATTTACTTTATTATTTCTGAAGACTTGTAAGGTATTCTAATCTTTTTCTTAGTATGTATGTGAACAGTAGTCACTAAGCATGGAAAGAGGATCAGTGATCTAAAATAACTACCAGTTCTGTATGTACATCAGATTCAAATCTATTGTGAATTAGATTTTCCAAATTGGTCACCGTGCTCTTACGTAAGAGGCAATACAAGAATCACCATTAGTCTCTTGCAAATTGAATAAACGTGAAACATTCAAATAATACTTTACCTTCTTAACTTTTTCTAGGTTCCCATATAATTCCACACCTCTTGATCAATATAGTGACTTATTCAGTTATTCATTATTCCCTCAAAAATATTTACTCAACATTTACTCTGTAATAGGCACTGCCCTAGAAGTGAACCAAAGGAAGTACAGCACCTGACTTCATGGAGCTTAAACTTATGTTACCCATTTTTGGATTGGGTTTGTTGTTTTTTTGATCTTCAGCTGCATGAGCTGCTTGTATATTTTGGAGATTAATCCTTTGTCAGTTGCTTCATTTGCAAATATTCTCTCCCATTCTGATGGTTGTCTTTTTGTCTTGTTTATGGTTTCCTTTGCTGTGCAAAAACTTTTAAGTTTCATTAGGTCCCATTTGTTTATTTTTGTTTTTATTTCCATTTCTCTAGGAGATGGGTCAAAAAGGATCTTGCTGTGATTTATGTCATTGAGTGCTCTGCCTGTGTTTTCCTTTACGAGTTTTATGGTGTCTGGCCTTACATTTAGGTCTTTATTCCATTTTGAGATTATTTTTGTATATGGTGTCAGGGAGTGTTCTAATTTCATTCTTTTACATTCTTTTTACATGTAGCTGTCCAGTTTTCCCAACACCACTTATTGAAGAGGCTGTCTTTTCTCCATTTTATATTCTTGCCTCCTTTATCAAAAATAAGGTGACTATATGTGTGTGGGTTTATTTCTGGGCTTCCTATCCAGTTCCATTGATCTATAGTTCTGTTTTTATGCCAGTACCGTACTGTCTTGATTACTGTAGCTTACTGTAGCTTTGTAGTATAGTCTGAAGTCAGGGACTCTGATTCCTCCAGCTCAGTTTTTCTTTCTCAAGATTGCTTTGGCTATTCGGGGTCTTTTGTGTTTCAACACAGATTGTGAATTTTTTTGTTCTAGTTCTGTGAAAAATGCCATTGGTTGTTTGATAGAGATTGCATTGAATCTATAGATTGCTTTGGGTAGTACAGTCATTTTCACAATGTTGATTTATCCCCTCCAAGAACATGATATATCTCTCCATCTATTTATATCATCTGTAATTTATCAGTGTCTTATAGTTTTCTGCATACAAGTATTTTGTCTACCTAGGTAGGTTTATTCCTAGGTGTTTTATTCTTTTTGTTGCAATGGTAAATGGGAGTGTTTCCTTAATTTCACTTTCAGATTTTTCATCATTAGTGTATAGGAATGCAAGAGATTCCTGTGCATTAATTTTGATTCTGCTACATTACCAAATTCATTGATTAGCACTAGTAGTTTTCTGGTGGCATCTTTAGGATTCTCTATGTATAGTATCATGTCATTTACAAACAGTGACAGTTTTACTTCCTCTTTTCCAATTTGTATTCCTTTTATTTCATTTTCTTCTCTGATTGCTGTGGCTAGGACTTGCAAAACTATCGTGAATAATAGTGGTGAGAGTGGACATCCTTGTCTTGTTCCTGATCTTAGAGGAAATGCTTTCAGTTTTTCACCATTGACAATGATGTTTGCTGTGGGTTTGTCATATATGGCCTTTATTATGTTGAGGTAGGTTCCCTCTATGCCCACTCTCTGGGGAGGTTTTATCATAAATCAGTGTTGAATTATGTCAAAAGCTTCTTCTGCATCTGTTGAGTTGATCATATGGTTTTTATTTGTACATTTGTTAATATGGTGTATCACATTGATTGATTTGCATATATTGAAGAATGCTTGCTTCCCTGGGATAAATCCCACTTGCTCATGGTATATGATCCTTCTATTGTGTTGTTGGATTCTGTTTGCTAGTATTTTGTTGAGGATTTTTGCAGGTATATTTATGAGTGATATTTGTCTGTAAGTTTCTTTTTTTGTAGTATCTTCATCTGGTTTTGGTAACAGTGTGATGGTTGCCTCATTGAATGAGTTTGGGAGTGTTCTTTCCTCTGCAATTTTTTGGAAGAGTTTGAGAAGGATGGGTGTTAGCTCTTCTCTTAATGCTTGATAGAATTCACCTGTGAAGTTGTTTGATCCTGGACTTCTATTTGTTGGAAGATTTTTAATCAGTTTCAATTTCATTACTTTTGATTGGTCTGATCATATTTTCTGTTTCTTCCTGGTTCAGTCTTGGAAGGTTATACCTTCCTAAGAATTTGTCCATTTCTTCCAGGTTGTCCCTTTTAGTAGCATAGAGTTGCTTGTAGTAGTCTCTTAGGATGCTTTGTGTTTTTGTGGTGTGTGTTGTAACTTCTCCGTTTTCATTTCTAAAATTATTGATTTGAGTCCTCTCCCTCTTTTTCTTTTTGAGTCTGGCTAATGGTTTATCAATTTTGTTTATCTTCACAGAACCAGCTTTTAGTTTTATTGATCTTTGCTATTGTTTTCTTTGTTTCTATTTCATTTATTTCTGCTCTGATGTTTATGATTTCTTTCCTGCTGCTAACTTTAGTTTTTCCTTGTTCTTCTTTCTCTGGTTCCTTTAGGTGTAAAGTTAGATTGTTTATTTGACATTTTTCTTGTTTCTTGAGGTAGATTTTATTGCTAATAACTTCCCTCTTTGAACTACTTTTGGTGCATTCCATAGGTTTTGGATCGTCGTGTTTTCATTGTCCTTTCTCTCTAGGTATTTTTTATTTCCTTTTTGATTTCTTCAGTCATCTCCTGTTTATTTAGTAACATATTGTTTAGCCTCCATGTATTTGTGTATTTTATGTTTTTTCCCCTGTAATTGATTTCTAATCTCCTAGCGTTGTTGTCAGAAAAGATGTTTGATATGATTTCAGTTTTCTTCAGTTTACTGTGGCTTAATTTTTGACCCAAGATATGATCTATCCTGGAGAATGTTCCTTGTGCACTTGAGGGGAAACTGTAATCTGCTGTTTTGGGATGGAATGTCCTATAAATATCAATTAAATCTACCTGGTCTGTTGTGTCATTTAAAGCTTGTGTTTCCTTATTAATTTTCTGTTTGGATGATCTGTCCATTGGTGTAAATAAGGTGTTAAAGTCCCCCACTATTATTGTGTTACTTTTGATTTCCTCTTTTATAACTGTTATCAGTTGCCTTGTGTATTTAGGTGCTCCTATGTTGGGTGTATATATGTTTATAATTGTTATATCTTCTTCTTGGATTGATCCCTTGACCATTATGTAGTGTCCTTCCTTGTCTCTTGTAACATTCTTTATTTTAAAGTCTATTTTATCTGATATGAGTATTGCTCCTCCAGCTTTGTTTTGATTTCCATTTGCATGGAGTATCTTTTGCCATCCCCTCACTTTCAGTCTGTATGTTTCCCTAGATCTGAAGTGGGTCTCTTGTAAGCAGCATATATATGGGTCTTGTTTTTTGTATCCATTCAGTGAGCCTGTGTCTTTTAGTTGGAGCCTTTAATCCACTCATGTTTAAGGTAGTTATCCATATGTATGTTCCTATTACCATTTTCTTAATCGTTTTGGTTTTTTGTAGGTTCTTTTCTTCTCTTGTGTTTCCCAGTTAGAGAAGTTCCTTTAGCATTTGTTGTAGAGTTGGTTTGGTGGTGCTGAATTCTTTTAGATTTTGCTTGTCTGTAAAGCTTTTGATTTCTCCATCGAATCTGAATGAGATCCTTGCTGGGTAGAGTAATCTTGGTTGTAGGTTCTTCCCTTTCATCACTTTAAATATGTCATGCCACTGCCTTCTGGCTTGTAGCGTTTCTGCTGAGACATCAGCTATTAACCTTGTGGGAGTTCCCTTGTATGTTGTCATTTTTGCCTTGCTGCTTTCAGTAATTTTTCTTTGTCTTTAATTTTTGCCAATTTGATTACTATGTATCTTGGTGTGTTTCTCCTTGGGTTTATCTTGTATGGGACTCTCATGCAGAAAATTTGTTTTTAAATGAAGACAAATTGATTTTGATTGTATTGCAGACTGCTTTATTAGTAGTTAAGAAGCAATATTAATTAGGATATTTAGTTAATGCTGTAATTTGTTTTTTTTTAATTTAAATATGATCTTGGTTCCAAGTTCTATATGGAAACACAAATTTTTTTTTTTTCTATTTTTCCCAGTTGAAGGAACTAATACTCTACAGACTACTCTGCTGAAAAGAAAATGTAGAGGACGTTTCCTATCACCGTATATTTATATAGTAATTTTATAACATATGGTAGGCAGAACAATGACTCTCACAAATGTCCATGAATTAATCCATGGCATCTGAGTATGTTACTTTATATGGCAAAAGAGACTTTGCAGATGTGGTTAAGGTTAAGAACCTCTAGATGGGATATTATCTTCGATTATCTGGGTGAGCTCAGTCTAATCATTTGAGTCCTTAAAAGTGGAGCACCTTTTCCAACTGTGGTCAGAGAGAATGTGAGCCTAGAAGAAAGGACAGAAAGATGCTACAGTGCTGACATTGAAGATGGATGAAGGGGCCACAAGCCAAGGAATGCAGGCAACTCTAGGAACTGGAAAAGGCAAGGGAAAAGAGGCTGTCGTAGAGCCTGCAGAAGTGAATACAGGCCTACCAACATCTTGATTTTAGCCCTGTGAGAACGATGTCAGGCTTCTAACTTAGAGAACTATATGATAGAATATTTATATTGTTTTAAGTTACTAAGTTGTTTTAATTTGGCATATCAGCAATAGAAAACGAATACACATCACATTGCACATTTTTTACTTATTCAGTTGCACTACTCTGCATTGAAACATACACAGTGGGAATGTTATAATTTTTTTATAAAGATAGCAAATGTCATTCATATCATTTTCTTCCCAGGAGAACACCCACATGTGTGCGCGCACACACACACACACACACACACACACACAAAGTCATCTTAAATTTTTTTTTTTAGTTGGAAGTTAAATATATGTTTGTTTACCAATGAGAAAATTAGTAAAAGGAAACCTCAAGTAAAATTGGAGTTGGGAAGTCCTACCACTTCCCCAAATAGGAGAATGTCAATTACAGACCCCATCAGGAGCAAATGCAACTTAACACTTTTAAATAGGAAGTACAACTTCTTTACTGTTCCAGCAGGAGGAAGGAAGATTTTCTTCCTCCTCAGCAATAAGACCAGCCAGTGGAAATGCTGCAACTCAGCCAATGAGAAGCCACTGTCACCTGAACTCTTACTTTTCTCCAGTGAACTTTCTTTTTTCTCTTGCTGATCAATTCTTTGTCCCATCCTTCTTTCTATAAAAGCCTTCTGTTTTGTACAGTCCCTTGGAGTATCTCTCTGGTTGTTAGATGAGATGCTGCCCAATTCATGAATCATTTAATAAAGCCAATTAGATCTTCAAATTTACTGAGTTCAATTTAGTTTTTTAACACCAAATATGGCAATTTTATTCATGCAATTCACAAAATAGTAACAGTTGTTAGAATCTCAGAATTAGATTTTCAATGTAGTAGTCAATAAGAACAACTTTGGTTAAATTATTGCTTTTCAAATGATACTTAATGAAGTTTTTATTGAAATATCTAGTAAGCATCATTAAATTTTTATAACAAAACAAGTCTTCCAATTAATACTCTTACATGGACAGATAATCATGGGTTAGAGGGAAAATTCTTACTAATAAACTAGGAAGAATTCCTGTAATCCAGAGAAAACAAAGTATATATTTGGCTAAATATGGGTGATAAAATGTGAATTCTGGGTGTGTTGCCTAATGGCCCTAAGAACATTTGAAATAAACTTAAAGGATTATGGTGGAGAGAGTGGTACAGAGGAGGGATTGGTGCAGGATCCAAAGTTATAGTCTGCAACGTTCAGGGCAAAGGAAGACAGATGCAACCCAAAGACCAACCCAACCATCACTCCAGTGGAGGCCTTTTGTACTGGGCTGTGTAGGATTATCCATCCATTTGGCCTCTAATGTTACTACTGGGATACAATTAATTAGATCTGGAATCACCTTGATAGACACAGATACTACTCTACTTGGAGTATTAGGCACAAGTCTACCAAGGAGTTTTTGATTTAATATGGGATTTCCCATCCTCTATGAGCTCTGGTGGTATGATGGTTAATTCTGTATGTCAATTTGACTGGGCCACCAGGTGTCCAGATATTTGGTAAACATTCTATGTCCGAGAGGGTGTTTCTGGATGAGATTAACACTTGAATCAGTAAACTGAGTAAAGCAGATTGGTGGGCTTTATCCAATCCCTTAGAAACCTGAATAGAATAAAAAGACTGACCCTCCCCAAAATAAGAGGGAAGTCCTCCTGCCTGACTGTTTTAAGCTGGGACATTGTTCTTTTTTGGCCTTCAGACTCGAACTGAAACATCACTTCTTCTTGGGTCTTGAGCTAGCTGGCTTTCAGAGTGTTATTTACACCATTGGCTCTCCTGGGTCTCCAGCTTGCTCACTGCAGATCTTAGGAATTGTCAGCCTCCATAATCAATCACGTGAGCCAGGTCCTTAATAATAAATTTCATTCTCTCTCTCTTTTTCTCCCTGTGTGTGTGTGTGTGTGTGTGTGTATACACATTCAACACACACACACACACACACAGGTCTTATTGGTTCTGTTTCTCCAGAGAACCCTGACTAATACAGATGGGTGAAAAATCGTGATGACCGTTCCTTGTTCTCAGTTGCTAATAGTTATTTGGTCTCTTGGTCATGAAAGCCCTACTCCTCGTGGGCCCACGCAACACCTAGAGCTAGGCAAGGCTTATGCCAGTGGGAATTACGATACATTTCCAGTGGATAAATGAATTCTTCAATAAAAAAATATTTCAGAGTCCATTCACAGTGATGACAGTAAACAGTTTATTTCAATGTAGCACTTTCAGAAAGAGGAATAATTTGGTATAGTCAGGCATGAAAATTTTGACCATGACACTCTTTTCCTGTCTTAATGTCATGTCCAAAAGGACATTTAAAAAGAAAAAGTTTTAATAATGGTAATATATAGATCAGTTTCACAATTGACAGATAATTTCAAAGCAAAATAGCTATACTTATGAACTAACTTTTTTTTTTTTTTTTGCGGTACGCGGGCCTCTCACTGCTGTGGCCTCTCCCGTTGCGGAGCACAGGCTCCGGACGCGCAGGCTCAGCGGCCATGGCTCACAGGCCCAGCCACTCTGCGGCGTGTGGGATCTTCCTGGACCGGGGCACGAACCCGTGTCCCCTGCATCGGCAGGCAGAATCTCAACCACTGCGCCACCAGGGAAGCCCTGAGCTAACATTTTGAAATGTCAAGTATGGTTTAATAAATAACCCTGATTTCACATATCTTATATCCCCAATACTTTTATAACAATTTGCAGTAGATAAAACAGATATTGTTAGTAATTATAGAAATGAGGAGACTGAGGTCAGCAAGATTTAAAGTTTGGCCAAGTGTATACTACTACTAAAGGTCGTGGCTGGGTTTAGAAACAAGAACTTTCTGATTTCTATTTCAGGGTTCATTTCTTATATTACTATTGTTGCTCTATGCAATTAAATGATAGAAGTTTCAAGAGCAGCACTCTACATCCAAGGAAGGAGACTGAAGTTCAAATGTAACCCATTTTCATAACAAATGAGCTTTTTCTATTAGTGTCTCCATTTTACAAGCATAATTCTACCTCAGAGTCCTAAGCCAATGGATTGGCCCCTGAGATAGCTTTCATTACATACCTGCCAAGCATAAGACCTAACTAACCCTCTGCGAAAAGTAACTCCTCTTAGAATATGAGATCTATTGTCCGCAAACATCCATGAAAGAAAAAAGAAGCCCTTTTTCCTGTTGTCTCAGTGGTTTTGAAGACACAGATCAGAACCATACATCATGTGAAGCCTGCCTCCAAAGCAGCCCAACACTGGAGTTCATGGGCATTAATACTCCATTTGTTTCCAAATACGGAACATTTAACAGTGTGATGGGATGGTGTTACATATGTACACAAACCTGTGGCAGCAAATCAACTATGCACAGCTAGTCTGGTCTAATTTTAGAGCTCTGGAGTCTCATGCATGGCCTTCTAGAAAAATTCCCCATATCGGGATACAATGTGAGTGGAGAAAACAACAACAACATGTGATACAGTGTTTTAACTTCTAAAAAAAATTGTAAACTATAGCCATGAATATATGAACTGAGAGGGATTCACTATGGAATAGCATTCTGGACAGGTTAGATTTTTCCTCTCCTTTCCGCATTTTAAATTGCTTTGTCCTTAGGGAATAAATAATTCTGTAGCAGAAACTTCACTGATCATTCTATAACCAAAGGAATCTTTTATTTTTTTTGCTATTAAGTCATATCACAAGGTCAAGCCAACCTACTTTAGCTTCATTTCTTTAGGTTTTCTAACTAAGTTTCCCTAAACAAGGGATCTATGTTATACACTTAGGTTGTCATATATATTTTGAAATTGTGAACAACGCTGTTAATATTTCAAATAGGTAGTTTAGTAATACAGGAATTTATGCTGACATTAAAAGCCATCCTGAATTGCTGCTTGGGATATTTTAAGAATCTCTCTATTACTAACGTGACAAATGATGACTTTAATGGCATCATAAACCAGAAATATGAAAGCATTATTAAAAAACTGCTTCATAAAAGAGTTATCAAGTAACTATCAGTTAAGTTGTTTAGACATGATGAAATTTCAGTCTTAACACACTGGACCACTACAGATGCACTGAATTAGCAATATTATAAAATGTGGAGGTAATGAATATTATTGCTTCAGAAATTGTCTTTGCTAATCTTACTCTGAATAAATTGTGTTGGTTAGGGAAATCCTTATACCTTATGAGACCAATTCACAGTTAAAAGCTATTTTATTATTATGAAGCATTTGTTCAATTCATTGCCCAGACGTATAGTTCACATGCAGAAACTACATCACTCACTTTGGCTTAAATATTGAAATAGTGCACTTATATTCTCCTATATTTTAAAGATATGGGGCTCTGCCCTAAAAGGCATCATTCCATTAATTATTCAAGCTCTGTGTGGTGGTTAAACATTTATGTCCCGTACACATTTTATCTTCTACCCTTTTTTCCCCTTATAATTAATGGGTCTATAAGACACTTGGTGTGATATGAGCTGATTTTTTAAGTTCTAATAGGATATATTTTATTGCAATAGCCTTCATCTTTGCAGAAATATAGCAACAAATCTGTGCGAATATACAAGTGAAAATGAAATGTCTTTAGAAATCCCATGCTATCTACGGATGGGTTTACTTAAGAGAAGGATTCTCATTGTTCTCTCAAAAGCCACATGTTTGCACATATATGTCAAGAAAATAGACCGAGACATTCATGTGATCACAAGGATGATCAGATATTCTGGATCTTCAAATTATGAAATTGTATTATTACATTATTGACTTTTGCAAAAATACCACTTGGTATTCTAAATAGGTTTATTCTATAACATTTTCACATCTACATTCTTGAGAGAAAACCCACGGGAAAATAGAATATTATAAGGAATGAATCATGTGTAACATAGAATGAGCATACAAAGATTGTGATAGAGACAGACAATGTTTCCATGGCCCTAGTGGGATGTGACCCAAAGCAGGCATTGAAGTTATAGCAATGATAGGGTCCTCTCTAGCAGCAGTTGTTAAATTTGATCATGCATCAGAATCACCTGGTGGGCTTACTAAAACACACATTTCTGGGCCTACCCTCAGAGTTTCTGATTCAGTAGGTCTGGGGTAGAACGTAAGAGTTTGCATTTCCAAGTTCCCGGGTGATGTTGATGCTGCTAGTCTGGGGACCACAGTTTGATAATCACCTCTTTATAGGTTCTGTATGACTATCTTATCAGAATTATGTCAATTTTGTTTTCTGCTAATGATTTCAATAGAGTATAGGAAAATTGACAATTATTAAGACTCAGTTACTAAACTTGAAATTCAGAGGCTAATTTGATTTCCGTGCACAACTATAAGGCACATGTAATCATCAGTGGTTTTGTTTGTTCTTTGGTTTGTTCTTAGCCCACCTATAAAGCAGCACTCAGTACTTCATTGTATCCTCAGAAAAGCAACTCAACTCTACCCTAATTAAACAATGTAGATTTTTATAAAACAACATTTGTCATAATTTCTGATTATAAAGTTAATGCATTTTCACTGGAGAGAATTTAAGCAGAAAAGAATAAATATGAAAATAAATGCAGCCATATTATCAATATCCAGAGATAATCACTGATAATTTGTTGTGGCAATGGAGGTAGATTCTACTTAACATTTAATGGAGAAGTAGAAAAGAGAATTTAACTTAACACCTTCAAACAAAAATTCCTATTTGGCAATAACCATTGATCCCAATCATTGCTTCCCATTTTGTCTGCCAGCTGCTGATCTTCCCCTCTTTCAATTCTTCTCTAAACTGTTCCCCACCCAAACAGACTCAAGAAGCTTTCCTCTGCCTCTCTGTATTTCCCTTTCTTTCTCTTATGCAGAGCAATTCTCCTCTGTCCCTGACCTTCAAGTCCTGAACTCTCATACCCATGGCATCTTCCTGAAAAGGACTCTTCAGTTACAAGGATCTGCTCTCTTAGAAATAGTGGGGAATATAAATATATCTTTTAGTTTCTGCTGCAAATAACATTCCTTTTAGTCATATAATTATCCATTTGTGTGTACAGTGAAAATCTAGAATCTTGAAAAGTTCAGGTGTTGTATTATTACTTTTTTTATTGCTGCGTAATGTGTTACCACAAAATTAACAGACTAAACGGCACAACTTGATTATCTCACAGTTTCTTTAGGTTAGATCTGGACACAGTCTGGCTGGATTCTCTGCTCAGGGTCTCTACAGGTGTTATGTGTGGAATCATATCCTCTAAAGACATACGTTGAAATCCTATTACCTGGTACCTGTGTATGCATTTCTTATTTGGAAATAGGGTCTTTGCAGATGTAATCAAGTTAAGATGAGGTCATTAGGATGAGCCCTAAACCGACATGACTGATGTCCTTATAAGAAAGGGAAAATGCCATATTAAGACAGAAGCACACAGAGAGAATGACATGTCATGACAGAAGCAGAACTTGGAATGATGCAGCTGCAAGCCAAGGAATGCCAAGGGTCAATAGCTACCACCAGAGGGTAGGAAGAAACAAGGCAGGATTTTATCCAGACTCTTAGAAGGAGCATGGCCCTGATGACACCTTGATTTCAAACTCTTATCCTCTAGAACTGTAAGAGAATACATTCTGTTCGTTTTAGCCACACAGTTGGGGGTACTTTACTTTAGCAGCCCTAGGAAACGAATTCAGCAGGCTAAAATCAAGGTGTTGGTGGACCTATGGTTCTCATCTAGAGCTCAGAGTTCTCTTCCAAGATCCTCTTCCAAGAACTGGCAGAATTCAGTTCCTTGCAGCCATAAGGACTGAGATCTCTGTTGTCTTGCTGGCCATCACCTGAGCTCCTAGATGGCTCTAGCAGTTCCTTGTCACTTGGTCACCATGGGCAGTTGAAACCATGTTATGTTGGATTTCTTTCAGGCCTGCCTGAGTGCAAATTCTTGTTTTCCTCTTCTGCCCACAGCCAGAGAAAACTCTGCTTTTAAAGGGCTCCTGTGTTTAGGCCAGGCTGGTCTACCTGAACAGGATAATCTCTTTATTATAAGATCAACTGATTTTAGACCTTAATTATAGCTACAAAATGCCTTCAGAGAAGTACCTAGATTAGCAATTGAATGAATACCTGGGAGAAAGTATGCTTACCTCTGGGGCTGAGAGTCTTGGTGGGAAAGGCCAGCTTAGAAATCTTTCTACTATAGGTGCAGTGTTTCTCATATATACTGAAAAAGGTAACTGGACATTACTCAAATAGTCATTTTAATTTAGTTCTCCACATCCACAGTGGAAATTGTCTCTGCTGTGAATAAATGTAACCCATTTAATAAAAAGAATCACCCTAGCTATATTCCAATGAGCATGAAATAAATGGTCTTTATTTTTCTATAGGGATTTACTGTACGATATTAATTAGTAATCAAATTATAACTTAGTTTCCCCAAGTGAATAAAGCAGATACTTTCGAGGCACGGGCGAGTTAAGCCCTGACTCACCTTTTCTATTATAACTGGTTTATGTTACATAAGCTTTTGTTATATGCTGGGATATTATAATATGTATAAAGTTTTATCTCTGGAATTGTGACTATAACAATGTAGTGTATGCTCTCTTAATTAACTTCCAGGTAACTAATCTACTGGATTGAGCAATGCTTTCTCATCCTCCTGTGATATATAGATTATGGCCTATGACTCACTGAGTTCTTGCATCTTGTAGGCACTTTCTAGGACATCTCCATACATCTAAAGTTTAATTGTATGCTTACCAAGAGCCAGTGGTTTAGCCTCACTCTTTTTCAGTGGTTGTACTTATTGTTGTGCTCATATTATTTAATTTACTATTTCATAAATGGATCAAATAGAGGTGTGGAGAGAAAGAGAGTTGCTTCTTAGAAAACAGGTGACTATTTTGGAAAGACTTGATAAAGGTAAGTTGCTAAAAATGCAGTTAACTTAACTGTGGATGAAATAAGTATAAAATAGTTGAGAAAAAAATCTTACAAATCTAGAATTGTTTACTCATACTGCTTTACAAGCGAAGACAGTGTTCAAAATATTTAACCAGCGGGGCATTAGTAATAATCATTTAGAATAGTTCTACTTATTATAGAGGCTGTTCACAGCTTTTGAATACTCATTCCCCTTCAAAAAAAGCTGATCCCAGGGGCTTCCCTGGTGGCGCAGTGGTTGAGAGTCCGCCTGCCGATGCAGGGGACATGGGTTCGTGCCCCTGTCCGGGAGGATCCCACGTGCCGCGGGGCGGCTGGGCCTGTGAGCCATGGCCGCTGAGCCTGCGCGTCCGGAGCCTGTGCTCCGCAACGGGAGAGGCCACAGCAATGAGAGGCCTGCGTACCGCAAAAAAAAAAAAAAAAATGATCCTGGATCCTGAAAGTCATGGAAGATGTATTGTGGGTGGGCCCTTATTATGAAAGAAGAAGAAAAAAGCTTTGGCACTTCATCAAAAGGGTGGCAATCACATGTACATTTTTTATGTTTTAAGTTGAAATGTTTAAGATATTTGGGTATATATGAACTACTTTTATGAGTCCTTAGTTTAAGCAACTTTCTAATTATACCTGGAATAGCCCTAATTTTCCTAGTAAGAGTGTTCTTTTCTGTGTTGTTGTTCTAGTTTATCCCATTTTTACCATAAGAATGAGATATTTTATAAAGAAATATGTATTTCAAGAGAAAAGTGATGTGATAAAAAATTGGTCAGTATTTTCAGGCCAGTTTCTCTAATAGGCCCTTAAATTTCCTATGAAGTGGGACAGAAATGAAAGGGAGGGGTTGGACCTCTGTCTCACTTGAATTTAAGGCTTAGTTAGCTGAGCTTTGGTAATGAGTGTGGAGGAATAATCTTGATGCTGATTTCCCTCTCTGCCATATCCTTTGTCTCTCTCATTGTTGCCTAATTCATTTGAAGTTGTTTACTTCATGTGCTGACAGACTGCAGAGACTGATGGCAACAGTTTAAAATTCTCTCTTATCTATTTGAAATTTCTTGTTAGCATTCCTACCTGGTTTCTATCGGTGTATGAAAACAAAAAAGAATCAGATACAAACAGAGCATTAAACAGTGCCTTCTGCCTCCCAGGTTCGTTTAATATCTCCCATACACCGGAGTTAATAATTCACACTCTGCAGAACCCCAGCACGTCTCTATTAGACTTGATGTCCTCTATTAATGTGAGCACACATCCAGTACAGAGCCATGATGTTGAGGATAGTAGGAAGGGCAGGGGCATGTGCTAAAAGTGCCCCTCTAGACAAGTTTGCCCATTCAAAACAGGTCTCAATAAAGCTAAATTCTATTAAATAATATTTGGCTTAAACGGGCCTAACTATAGAATTCCTACAAAACTGGAGAATTGCAGAGCCCACCATTCTTTTCTTGCATAAACAATTCTCCCTTTCCAGAGGGAATGGAAGCAAATCTTTTTTTCTACTTCTCATCACTCCTCAGCTTGCCATTAACAAAGGAGCTGACACTATATATTGTAAGAGGAATAGTATACAAATGGGAGTAATCGGCTTGGGGCCTATAGGTCAGGCAAGAGGCAATCTGATGTTTTATTTAAATGTTTTTATAAAAGGACTGTAAGAAGAACCTGGAGAGTGTAATGTATTATAGAGTTTGAAGTGGTAAAGTAAGGAAAAAGAAGGCCATATCCAGGAGATAGCCCAGAGCTTTTTAAAAAATCTCTCATTTTCTATTTCTGATTTTTGATATATTTTATAATCACCATCAAAGCTAGTCTTGAGAACTGTATGTCTGGAGAAATAGGTAAGCCTCTATAAATATGTTTCAGCTATATTTCTAGATGTAAAAACTGTTACACAAACCAAAATTTCATGTATGTACACAGTCAGGTTAATTATCTGGGTTGTTCATGTATAAATTTGTCCTCACAAAGGGAAAAGTAATATAGAATTCGTGACAACAGTTATCAGATTTATTTTTAAGGGGCTTTCAACACATTATAAGCTCTCATGATATAGCCAGTTTTCCTAATTATTAGGTGAAATTTGCTCACAAAAAAATTTTGTGCATATCATACAACCCTTAGAGTTGTGGACATACGTTAAAATAACTGTAACTTGGAACCATGATTCACAAGAAAACATGAAATCTCATTAAGGAAAGTAAAAGGAAAAAAGAAAAGAGCATTCTTTGTCAAAGCTATATCCTAGCTGAGAGAACAACATGGGGAAACCAAACCAAATTGGATAAAATAAGTTTTATCTGTGGAAATCAGGAAATCCATTACAGGGCTAGAGAATAGGGTTTATTAAATGATCTTTAAAATTGTAAATTTTTAAGCTCAAGTTTCCTGACATTGAATAAAGGAGGGGATGGAAGAGAATATAGAAAAGATCACTTTTGGTAACAGTGGCTATCAACCTAATGATTTCAGCAGGAGGTCAAATATGGTAAACATAACTGTATTAAAACATTCCCCTCTTCCCACCCAGATTCTTTGTGTAATGCATATTTTGGATTTCAGATACTGATAGTGTGGCATAACCCAGGACTGAAAAGGAAATACCCATTTTCATGTATCTCCTATGCTGGAAAACAGTAGACAGTTAAGAGAACAAACTCAATATGTGATCAGCAGTAAATTGTATTACTTGTTAGCTTCCTTAGAATAGTTAGAAAAGTGTGAAGTTAAATTTTGGTGTTATTGCCTTTGTGGGAAAATTAGTAGTGACAATTACTATTATTTGTATTACAAATGACAATCTCTTGTTAAGCAAAGTAATTAACCATGACCTTCGCCCTTAACACAAATCATGATTTAATCAACTAAATGTATTTTATGTTTACCAATCTACTTAACAGTGAAGTGATTGTTAATATTTATTTGGGAGCTTACTGTGTGCCAAGCATCTTCTATTGCTATATATGTATTAACTTACTTAATTCATAAAAAATCACCCCCATTTTACAGATGAAGAAAATGAGGCCTTGAAAGATGAAGTACATTTCCCAGCTAGTAAAGGGTGAAAACAAAAGCTGAGCCCTGGTAGTCCCACTGTAGAGCTCAATTATCATTCTAGAGCTCATATAACCAGTACTTTTATTCTGGTTTTTGAAATATATGATAGCTGAAATATTATCATAAATTTGTGACATTATGGAATTACCTAAAACAGAAATGTGAAACTCTAAAATGAATCTTGTATTCATTTGTTTAATCATTCATTTTTTTGTTCCAACCAAAAAACTCAATTTGTGTTTCATACTAGGTGCTGGGAATATAAAGATGATTAAGACGTGATCCCTTCTCTTAGAAAAGTTCTTGTATTAATGGAGAAAATAGGATCAAAATGAATACTTGCCACATAAATATATGTTTTAGTGAGATGCTGGGTATATTCACAGAATTCTTGAAAATACAACTCTGGATACCTATTCCATTCTGAGGGGCTAGAAAGGGAAAGATATTAGAAAAATGTTTCTCAGGGTAGGTGATGCTTGAGTCAAATTTTAAAGGATGCAATGTGAGGGGATGGTATTGTGGGAGTGGTTGATTTGGATTAGATGTCACTTTTTAGGAAATGGGGAGCTGGTGGTGTTGGCTTTCTTAGGGGAAGGTAACATTATTAAAGAGAAGAGAATCTCAGGCTTCCCTGGTGGCTCAGTGGTTGAGAATCCGTCTGCCACTGCAGGGGACATGGGTTCGAGCCCTTGTCCAGGAAGATCCTACATGCCTCAGAGCAGCTAAGCCCATGCGCCACAACTATGGAGCCTGTGCTCTAGAGCCCTCAAGCCCCAACTACTGAGCCTGTGTGCCACAACTACTGAAGCCCACGCGCCTAGAGCCTATGCTCTGCAACAACAGAAGCCACTGCAGTGAGAAGCCTGTGCAACGCAACGAAGTAGCCCCTGCTCGTTGCAACTAGAGAAAGCCTGCATGCAGCAATGAAGACTCAACACAGCCAAAAATAAACAAACGAACAAACAAATACATTTAAATAAATAAATAAACAAAGAGAATAAAATCTCAACTTAAGTCCATAGAATGGGGCAAAATAAGCCTATGCTGTTTAGTGGAAATTAGGTGAATTAATAACAGTGCTACCCTTCTTCAACAAATAATTACACAGTGATGAAAAATTTATACAGTGAGTAAATAGTGGGCACTTTTGGTATTTTGAATTTCAGGTTAAAGTAATTCATTCAGCATAATGGAAAGACAATACAGTAAGTCCCCTACACACAAACCTTCAAGTTGCGAACTTTCAAAGCTGCAAACTTGCGTTCACACGTCCAATCACGTAAGTTAGTTTATGTGTGTGGCATACATTGTCACGTGTGTGCATCCTCTACAAGTGGTTGTGCTTTTGTGTACTTTACTGTACAGTACTGTATAGAGTATAGTATTACAGTATCTTTATGTCAAGCACAGGATGTCCAGAAGCAAGCGTAAGAGCACCAGTGATGTAGCTGGTACTGCTAAGAAGCACCAGCTGTTGTACTGTACTACTGTACTTTTCAAGGTACTGTGCAGTAAGATTACAAATTTTTTCTTTGTTTTTTATGTATTATTTGTGTGAAAAGTATTATAAACCTATTACAGTACAGTACTATATAGCCGACTGTGTTAGTTGGGTACCTAGGCTAACTTCGTTGGACTTAACGAACAAATTAGACTTACAAATGTGCTCTGTGAACGGAACTCGTTCATATGTAGAGGGCTTACTGTAATCAGTTTTTAGTTTGAATCATGACTCTATCTCTAATTACTGAACTTGGCAATTTTTTCCTTCATGAGCATCAGTGCATGCATTTATAATATGGAAAAACATGATGACTTTCTGTGTAATTTTAAGATTTTTGAGGAACTGATAGATAAGGGATGAGTTATATACTTGGCACATAATAGGTACTCAGAAACTGATAGTTATTGTCATTAGTTTGTTAAATATTTGTTTAACATCTACTGTAAGAGTCGTGTTTGGTGTTTGCTCTGTGGAATATAAACAATAGCATGCTGGAACTGTATTATACGTGGTCTCAGGCCTAACTTAAAACTTCAAAAGTGAGTTGTTAAGCACAACCATCTTGGACATCAGTCATGAGGGGAGGACTTATATCATGGAAATTGTGTGTACTACCATTCAGGGCTTTCTTTCCCCAGAGAGCCGGTTGATAATGCCTGAGCTGAATTTTTTTTCTTTTAACATCTTTATTGGAGTATAATTGCTTTACAATGTTGTGTTAGTTTCTGCTCTATAACACAGTGGATTAACTATATGCATACGTATACCCCCTTATCCCCTCCCTCTTGTGTCTCCCTCCCACCCTCCTTATCCCACACCTCTAGGTGGTTGCAAAACACCAAGCTGATCTCCCTGTGCCATGCAGCTGCTTCCCACCAGCTATCCATTTTACATTTGGTAGTGTATGTATGTCAGTGTTACTCTCTCACGTCGTCCCAGCTCACACTTCTCCCTCCCCGTGTCCTCAAGTCCATTCTTTATGTGTGTCTCTTTATTGCTGGCCTGCCCCTAGGTTCATCAGAACCAGTTTTTTTTTTAGATTCCATATATATATGTTAGCAAACGGTATTTGTTTTTCTCTTTCTGACTTCATTCTCTGTGACCGACTCTAGGTCCATTCACGTCACTACTAATAACTCAATTTTGTTTCTTCTTATGGCTAAGTAATATTCCATTGTATATATGTGCCACATCTTCTTTATCCATTCCTCTGTCGATGGACACTTAGGTTGCTTCCATGTCCTGGCACTGTAAATAGTGCTGCAATGAACATTGGGGTGCATGTGGCTTTGTGAATTATGGTTTTCTTTGGGTATATGCCCAGTAGTGGGATTGCTGGTTCATATGGTAATTCTGTTTTTAGGTTTTTAAGGAAACTCCATACTGTTCTCCATAGTGGCTGTTTGAATTTACATTCCCACCAAAAGTGCAAGAGGGTTCCCTTTTCTCCACACCGTCTCCAGCATTTGTTGTTTGTAAATTTTCTGATGATGCCCATTCTAACTGGTGTGAGGTGATACCTCATTGTAGTTTTGATTTGCATTTCTCTAATAATTAGTGATGTTGAGCAGGTTTTCATGTGCCTCTTGGCCATCTGTATGTCTTTTTTTTTTTTACATCTTTATTGGAGTATAATTGCTTTACAATGGTGTGTTAGTGTCTGCTTTATAACAAAGTAAATCAGTTATACATATACATATGTTCCCATATCTCTTCCCTCTTGCGTCCCCCTCCCTCCCACCCTCCCTATCCCAACCCCCGAGGCGGTAACAAAGCACCGAGCTGATATCCCTGTGCTATGCGGCTGCTTCCCAGTAGCTATCTACCTTAGAGAAATGTCTATTTAGGTCTTCTGCCCATTTTTTGATTGAGTTGTTTCTTTTTTTAATATCGAGCTGCATGAGCTGTTTATATATTTTGGAGATAAATCCTTTGTCCATTGATTCATTTGTAAATATTTTCTCTGATTCTGAGGGTTGTCTTTTCATCTTGTTTATGGTTTCCTTTGCTTTGCAAAAGCTTGTAAGTTTCATTAGGTCCCATTTGCTTATTTTTGTTTTTCTTTCCATTACTCTAGGAGGTAGATCAAAAAAGATCTTGCTGTAATTTATGTCAAAGAGGGTTCTTCCTATATTTTCCTCTAAGAGTTTTACAATGTCTGGTCTTCCATTTAGGTCTCTAATCCACTTTGAGTTTATTGTTGTGTATGGTGTTAGGGAGTTTTCTAATTTCATTCTTCTACATGTAGTTTTCCAGTTTTCCCAGCATCACTTATTGAAGAGACTGTCTTTCCTCCATTGTATATCCTTGCCTCCTTTGTCACAGATTAGTTGACCATAGGTGTGTGGGTTTATCTCTGGGCTTTCTATCCTGTTCCATTGATCTGTATTTCTGTTTTTGTGCCAGTACCATATTGTCTTGATTACTGTCGCTTTGTAGTATAGTCTGAAGTCAGGGAATCTGATTCCTCCAGCTCTGTTTTTCTCCCTCAAGACTATTTTGGCTATTCGGACTCTCTTGTGTCTCCATACAAATTTTAAGATTTTTTTTGTTCTAGTTCTGTAAAAAATGCCATTGGTAATTTGGTAGGGATTGTAATGAATCTGTAGATTGCTTTGGGTAGTATAGTCATTTTCACAATATTGATTCTTCCAATCCAAGAACATGGTATATCTCTCAATCTGTTGGTATCATCTTTAATTTCTTTCAACAGTGTCTTTTAGTTTTCTGCATACAGGTCTTTTGTCTCCCTAAGTAGGTTTATTCCTAGGTATTTTATTCTTTTTGTTGCAGTGGTAAATGTGAGTGTTTCCTTAATTTCTCTTTCAGATTTATCATCATTAGTGTATAGGAATGCAAGAGATTTCTGTGCATTAATTTTGTATCCTGCAACTTTACCAGATTCATTGATTAGCTCTAGTAGTTTTCTGGTGGCATATTTAGGATTCTCTATGTATAGTATCATGTCACCTGTAAAGAGTGACAGTTTTACTTCTTCTTTTCCAATTTGTATTCATTTCATTTATTTTTTTTTCTCTGATTGCTGTGGCTAGGACTTCCAAAACTATGTAGATTAATAGTGGTGAGAGTGGACATCTTGTCTTGTTCCTGATCTTAGAGGAAATGCTTTCAGTTTTTCACCATTGACAATGATGTTTCCTGTGGGTTTGTTTTATATGGCCTTTATTGTGTTGAGTTAGGTTCCTTCTATGCCCTCTTTCTGGAGAGTTTTTATTATAAATGGGTGTTGAATTTTGTCAAAAGCTTGTTCTTCACCTACTGAGATGATCATATCGTTTTTATTCTTCAGTTTGTCAATATGGTGTATCACATTGATGGATTTCCGTATATTGAAGAATCCTTGCATCTCTTGGATAAATCCTGCTTGATCATGGTGTATGATCCTTTTAATGTGTTGTTGGATTCTGTTTGCTAGTATTTTGTTGAGGATTTTTGTATCTATGTTCATCAGTGATATTGTTCTGTAATTTTCTTTTTTTGTAGTATCTTTGTCTGGTTTTGGTATCAGGGTGATGTTGGCCTCATAGAATGAGTTTGGGAGTGTTCCTTCCTCTGCAATTTTTTTGAAGAGTTTGAGAAGGATGGGTGTTAGCTCTTCTCTAAATGGTTGAAAGAATTCACCTGTGAAGCCATCTGTTCCTGGAGTTTTGTTTGTTGGAAGTTTTTTTTTTTTTGTGGTACGTGGGCCTCTCACTGTTGTGGCCTCTCCCGTTGCAGAACACAGGCTCCAGATGAGCAGGCTCAGTGGCAATGGCTCATGGGCCCAGCCACTCCATGGCATGTGGGATCTTCCCGGACTGGGGCATGAACCCGTGTCCCCTGCATCGGCAGGCGGACTCTCAACCACTGCGCCACCAGCGAAGCACTGTTGGAAGATTTTTAATCACAGTTTCAATTTCATTACTTTTTATTGGTCTGATCATATTTTCTGTTTCTTCCTGGTTCAATCTTGGAAGGTTATACCTTTCTAAGAATTTGACCAGTTCTTCCAGGTTTTCCATTTTGTTGGCATAGAGTTGTTTGTAATAGTCTCTTAGGATGCTTTGTATTTCTGTGGTGTCTGTTGTAACTTCTCCTTTTTCATTTCTAACTTTATTGATTTGAGTCCTTTCCCTCTTTTTCTTGATGAGTCTGGCTAATGGTTTATCAATTTTGTTTATCTTCTCAAAGAACCAGCTTTTAGTTTTATTGTTCTTTGCTATTGTTTTCTTTGTTCCTATTTCATTTATTTCTGCTCTTATCTTTATGATTTCTTTCCTTCTGCTAACTTTAGGTTTTGTTTATTCTTCTTTCTCTAGTTACTTTAGGTGTAAAGTTAGATTGTTTATTTGAGATTTTTCTTGTGGCTTGAGGTAGGCTTCTATAACTTTAAACTTCCCTCTTAGAACTGCTTTTGGTGCATCCCATAGGTTTTGGATCGTCGTGTTTTCATTAGCCTTTGTCTCTAGGTAATTTTTCATTTCCTCTCTGATTTCTTCAGTGATCTCTTGGTTATTTACTAACGTATTGTTTAGCCTTCATATGTTTGTGTCTTTTTACTTTTTTTTCCCTGTAATTGATTTCTTATCTCCTAACGTTGTGGTCAGAAAGGATTCTTGATATGATTTCAGTTTTCCTCAATTTACTGAGGCTTGATTTGTGACCCAAGATATGATCTCTCCTGGAGAATGTTCCATGTGCACTTGTGTATAAAGTGGAATTTGCTGGTTTGGGATGGAATGTCCTATAAATATCAATTAAATCTACATGGTCTATTGTGTCATTTAAAGTTTGTGTTTCCTTATTAACTTTCTGTTTGGATGATCTGTCCATTGGTGTAAATAAGGTGTTAAAGTCTCCCACTATTATTGTGTTACTGTTGATTTCCTCTTTTATAGCTGTTAGCAGTTGCCTTATGTATTTAGGTGCTCCTATGTTGGGTGCATATATGTTTATAATGGTTATATCTTCTTGGATGGATCCCTTGATCATTATGTAGTGTCCTTCCTTGTCTCTTGTGACATTATTTTAAAGTCTGTTTTATCTGATGTGAGTATTGCTACTCCAGCTTTGTTTTGATTTCTATTTGCATGGAATATCTTTTTCCATTCCCTCAGTTTCAGTCTGAATGTGTCCCTAGGTCTGAAGTGGGTCTCTTGTTCACAGCATATATATGGGTCTTTTTTTGTATCCATTCAGCAAGCCTGTGTCTTTTGCCTGGAGCATTTAATCCATTCACGTTTAAGATAATTATCAATAGGTATGTTCCTGTTACCATTTTCTTAATTGTTATGCATTTGTTTTTGTAGGTACTTTCCTTCTCTTTTATTTCCCACTTAGAGAAGTTCCTTCAGCATTTGTTGTAAAGCTGGTTTGGTGGTGCTGAATTCTCTTAGCTTTTGCTTTTCTGTAAAGTTTTTGATTTCTCCATCGAAACTGAATGAGATCCTTGCTGGGTAGAGTAATCCTGGTTGTAGGTTCTTCCCTTTTATCACTTTAAGTATATTATCCCACTGCCTTCTGGCTTGTAGAGTTTCTGCTGAGAAATCAGCTATTAACCTTATGAGAGTTCCCTTGTATGTTAGGGGAACTCTGTTATTTGTTATAAATCTGTTATTTGTTGTATGTTATTTGTCGTTTATCCCTTGCTGCTTTCAATAATTTTTCTTTGTCTTTAGTTTTTACAAATTTGATTACTGTGTGTCTCAGCGTGTTTCTCCTTGGGTTTATCTTGTATGGGACTCTCTGCACTTCCTGGACTTGGGTGGCTATTTCTTTTCCCATGTTAGAGAAGTTTTCAACTATAATCTCTTCAAATATTTTCGGGGCCTTTCTCTCCCTCTTCTCCTTCTGGGACCCCTATAATGCGAATGTTGTTGCATTTAATGTTGTCCCAGAGGTCTCTTATTCTGTCTTTGTTTCTTTTCATTCTTTTTTCCTTATTCTGTTCCACAACACTGAATTCCACCATTCTGTCTTCCAGTTCACTTATCCGTTCTTCTGCCTCAGTTATTCTGCTATTGATTCCTTCTAGTGTATTTTTCATTTCAGTTATTTTGTTGTTCATCTCTGTTTGTTTTTTCTTTAATTCTTCTAGATCTTTGTTAAATATTTCTTGCATCTTCTCGACTTTTTTCTCCATTCTTTTTCCAAGGTCCTGGATCATCTTCACTGTCGTTATTCTGAGTTCTTTTTCTGGAAGGTTGCCTATCTCCACTTCATTTAGTTGTTTTTCTGGGGTTTTATCTTGTTCCTTCATCTGATACATAGTCCTCTGTCTTTTCATGTTGCCTATCTTTCTGCGAATGTTGTTTTTATTCCATAGGCTACAGAATTGTAGTTTTTCTTATGTTGTCTGCCCTCTCCGTGACTCTTTTTGGATTATGGTTTTCTCAGGGTATATGACCAGTAGTGGCATTGCTGGGTCATATGGTAGTTCCATTTTTAGTTTTTTAAGGAACCTCCCTACTGTTCTCCATAATGGCAGTATCAGTTTACATTCCCACCAACAGTGCAAGAGGGTTCCCTTTTCTCCACACCCTCTCCAGCATTTATTGTTTGTAGATTTTGTGATAATGGCCATTCTGACTGGTGTGAGGTGACACTTCATTGTAGCTTTAATTTGCATTTCTTTATTGATTAGTGTTGTTGAGCATCCTGTCATGTGTTTGTTGGCAATCTGTATATCTTCTCTGGAGAAATGTCTGTTTAGATCTTCTGCCCAGTTTTGGATTGGGTTGTTTGTTTTTTTGATATTGAGCTGCATGATCTGCTTACATATTTTAGAGATTAATCTTTTGCATTTTCTTCATTTGCAAATATTTCTCTCATTCTGAGGATTGTCTTTTCCTCTTGTCTATGGTTTCCTTTGCTGGGCAAAAGCTTTTAAGTTTCATTGAGCCCCATTTGTTTATTTTTGTTTTTATTTCCATTTCTCTAGGAGGTGGGTCAAAAATGATCTTGCTGTGATTTATGTCATCGAGTGTTCTGCCTATGTTTTCCTCTCAGAGTTTGGTAGTGTCTGGCCTTACATTTATGTCTTTAATCCATTTTGAGTTTATTTTTGTATACGGTGTTAAGGAGTGTTCTAATTTCATTCTTTTACATGTAGGTGTCCATTTTTCCCAGTACCACTTATTGAAGAAGCCATCTTTTCTCCATTATATATCCTTGCCTCCTTTATCAAAAATAAGGTGACATGTGTGTGCATTTATCTCTGGACTTTCTATCCTGTTCAGTTGATCTATATTTCTGTTTTTGTGCCAGAACCATACTGTCTTGATTACTGTAGCTTTGTAGTATAGTCTGAAGTCAGGGAGACTGATTCCTCCAGCTCCGTATTTCTTTCTCAAGATTGCTTTGGTTATTCGGGGTGTTTTGTGTTTCCATACAAATTGTGAAATTTTTTGTTCTAGTTCTGTGAAAAATGCCTTTGGTAGTTTGATAGGGATTGCATTGAATCTGTAGATTGTTTTGGGTAGTATAATCATTTTCACAGTGTTGATTCTTCCAATCCAAGAACATGATATATCTCTCCTTGTGTTTGTATTATCTTTAATTTCTTTCATCAGTGTCTTATAGTTTTCTGCATACAGGTCTTTTGTCTCCTTAGGTAGGTTTATTCCTAGGTATTTTATTCTTTTTGTTGCAGTGGTAAATGGGAGTGTTTCCTTAATTACTCTTTCAGATTTTCATCATTAGTGTATAGGAATGCAAGAGATTTCTGTGCATTAATTTTGTATCCTGCTACTTTCCCAAATTCATTGATTAGCTCTAGTAGTTTTCTGGTAGCATCTTTAGGATCCTCTATGTATAGTATCATGTCATCTGCAAACAGTGAGAGCTTTACTTCCTCTATTCCGATATGGATTTCTTTTCTGTCTTTTTCTTCTCTGATTGCTGTGGCTAAAACTTCTAAAACAATGTTGAATAATAGTGGTCAGAGTGGGCACCCTTGTCTTGTTCCTGAGCTTAGTGGAAATGGTTTCAGTTTTTCATATTTGAGGCCGATGTTGGCTGTGAGTTTGTCATATATGGCCTTCGTTATGTTGAGGTAAGTTCCCTCAATGCCTACTTTCTGGAGGGTTTTTATCATAAATGGATGTTGAATTTTCTGGAAAGCTTTTTCTGCATCTATTGAGATGATCATATGGTTTTTATTCTTCAATTTGCTAATATGGTGTAGCACATTGATAGATTTGCATATATTGAAGAATCCTTGCATTCCTAGGATAAACCCCACTTGATCATGGTGTGTGATCCTTTTAATGTGCTCTTGGATTCTGCTTGCTAGTATTTTGTTGAGGAATTTTGCGTGTATGTTCATCAGTGATATTGGCCTGTAGTTTTCTTGTGACATGTTTTTCTGGTTTTGGTATCTGGGTGATGGTGGCCTCGTAGAATGAGTTTGGGAGTGCTCCTCCCTCTGCTATACTTTGGAAGAGTTTGAGAAGAATAGGTGTTAGCTCTTCTCCAAATGTTTGATAGAATTCACCTCTGAAGCCATCTTGTATTGAGCTTTTGTTTGTTGGAAGATTTTTAATCACTGTTTCAATTTTAGTGCTCGTTATTGGTCTGTGTATATTTTCTATTTCTTCCTGGTTCAGTCTCGGAAGGTTGTGCATTTCTAAGAATTTGTCCATTTCATCCAGGTTGTCCATTTTATTGGCATAGAGTTGCTTGTAGTAATCTCTCATGATCCTTGGTATTTCTGCAGTGTCACTTTTTACATCTCCTTTTGTATTTCTAATTCTATTTATTTGAGTCTTCTCCCTTTTTTTCTTTATGAGTCTGGCTAATGATTTACTAATTTTGTTTATCTCTCAAAGAACCAACTTTTTGTTTTATTGATCTTTGCTATTGTTTCCTTCATTTCTTTTTCATTTATTTCTGGTCTCATCTTTATGATTTCTTTCCTTCTGCTAACTTTGAGGGAATTTTGTTCCTCTTTCTCTAATTGCTTTAGGTGTAAGGTTAGGTTTTTTATTTGAAATGTTTGTTTCTTAAGTTAGGATTGTATTGCTGTAAACTTCCTTGTTAGAACTGCTTTTGCTGCATCCCATAGGTTTTGTGTTTTCGTGTTTTCATTGTCATTTGTTTCTAAGTATTTTTTTGTTTTCTCTTTGGTTTCTTCAGTGATTTATTGGTTATTAAGTAGTGTATTGTTTAGCCACCATGTGTTTGTATTTTTTACAGTATTTTTCCTATAATTGATATCTAGTCTCTTAGCATTGTGGTTAGAAAAGATACTTGATAAGATTTCAATATTCTTAAATTTACCAAGGCTTTAATTGTGACCCAAGATATAATCTATCCTGGAGAATATTCCATGAGCACTTGAGAAGAAAGTGTATTCTGTTGTTTTTGGATGGAATGTCCTATACATATCAATATAGTCCATCTTGTTTAATGTATAATTTAAAGCTTGTGTTTCCTTATTTATTTTCAGTTTGGATGAGCTGTCTGTTGGTGAAAATGGGGTGTTAAAGTCCCCTACTATGATTGTGTTACTGTCGATTTCCCCTTTTATGGCTGTTAGTATTTGCCTTACGTATTGAGGTGCTCCTGTGTTGGGTGCAAATATTTGCAATTGTTATATCTTCTTCTTCGATTGATCCCTTGAAAATTATGTAGTGTCTTTCTTTGTCTCTTGTCATAGTATTTGTTTTAAAGTCTATTTTGTCTGATACGAGAATTGGTAGTCCAGCTTTCTTTTGATTTCCATTTGCATGAAATATCTTTTTCCATCCCCTCACTTTCAGTCTGTATGTGTCCCTAGGTCTGAAGTGGGTCTCTTGTAGGCAACATATATACGGGTCTTGTTTTTGTATCCATTCAGACAGTCCGTGTCTTTTGGTTGGAGCATTTAATCCATTTACATTTAAGGGAATTATCAATATGTATGTTCCTATTACCATGTTCCTAATTGTTTTGGGTTTGTTATTGTAGGTCTTTTCCTTCTCTTGTGTTTCCTGCCTAGAGACATTCCTTTAGCATTTGTTGTCAAGCTGGTTTTGTGGTGCTGAATTCTCTTAGCTTTTACTTGTTTGTAAATGTTTTAATTTCTCTGTCAAATCTGAATGAGATCCTTGCTGGGTAGAATAATCTTGGTTGTAGGTTTTTCCCTTTCATCACTTTAAATATGTCCTCCCACTCCCTCTGGCTTGCAGAGTTTCTGCTGAAAGATCAGTTATTAACCTTATGAAGATTCCCTTGTATGTTATTTGTTGTTTTTCCCTTGCTCCTTTTAATAATTTTCTTTGTATTTAATTTTTGGTAGTTTGATTCATATGTGTCTTGGCATATTTCTCTTTGGGTTTATCCTGTATGGTACTCTCTATACTTCCTGGACTTGATTGGCTATATCCTTTCTCATGTTAGGGAAGTTTTCGACTATAATCTCTTCAAATATTTTTTCAGACCCTTTCTTTTGCTCTTCTTCTTCTGCTACCCCTGTAATTTGAATGTTGGTGCATTTAACATTGTCCCAGAGGCCTCTGAAACTGTCCTGAAATCTTTTCATTATTCTTTGTTTAGTGTGGTCCCATGCAGTTATTTCCACCATTTTCTTTTCCAGCTCACTTATCTGTTCTTCTGCCTCAGTTATTCTACTATTGATTCCTTGTAGAGTATTTTTAATTTCAGTAATTGTGTTGTTCATCATTGTTTGTTTACTCTTTAGTTCTAGATCCTTGTTAAATGTTTCTTGTATTTTCTCCATCCCTTTCTGAGATTTTCATCATCTTTACTATCATTACTCTGAGTTCTTTTTCAGGTAGTTTGCCTATTCTTCATTTATTTGGTCTTGTAGGTTTTTACCCTGCTCTTTCGTCTGTAGCATACTTTTTTGTCATTTCATTGTTTTTTTTTTTTGATTGATGGTGCTGTATTCCTGTCTTACTGGTTGTTTGGCCCGAGACCTCCAGCACTGGATAGAGCTGGGTCTAGGTGCTGAGAAGAGGACCTCCGGGAGGCCTCAATCCAATTGGTATTCCCTCGCATCTGAGTTTCTCTGTTAGTCCAGCGGTTTGGACTCAGAGCTCCCACCATAGGAGCTCGGGCCTGACATCCAGCCTGGGAACCAAGATCCTGCAAGTTTTGTGGCGTGTTAAAAAAAAAAAAAAGAAAGAGAAAAAGAAAGAAAGAAAGAAAAGGAAGGAGCAGTACAATATCAAAGAATAAAAAACAAAGTAAAATTAGATAAAAAATATATTAGGACAGAAAAAAGAAAAAAAAAACGAGGGGGAGCAAGCCGAAAGAGAACAATAACAAAGTATAAAGAATAAAATAAAATTAGAAAAATAAAAGTTTTATTAGGAAAAATAAAAATGTAAAAGAATCAGCAACAATGAATCAACAAGGTAAAACAGAACCCCAATCTAAAAGAGGAAATAAGAAAAAAAATAAGAAGAGCCTTGACTATGGGGCCAGAGTTTAGGTGGGGGTGGAACTTAGGCAGGAATGAGGTTTAGGGTGGGGTGGGACCTAGGCACGGGGGGGGGGGTATGATATTCAGGCATGGGGTGGGGCCTCTGCTTAGGACCTGCATGGAAGGGGAGAGGCAGCACGTGGAAAGGAGGCCCTCTGGAATGTGGAGTTCCGGAGTTTGGAGGTAGGACGCTGAGTGAGGGTGTGTGGGTGGGATTTAGGCCCAGCATGTTGGAGGGGCCTCCAAGTGTAGAGGCAGGGCCCTGGGTGGGGTTGTAGGGCTTGGGCTTGGTTTCTGTGCAGCAGGAGGGAGGCTCCGAGGGCAGAGAATTAGGCCCGGGAGCCCAACAGGCTTCCCCAGTGCCTAAGTGGACAGAGAAAGCACAGGCCACGTTCCCTTCCATTCTTTTGTGCCCCTCCCCCACTGTCTTCCCCAGGGTCTCCCCCATATCCGCTGGACTCCTAACTATGGGGGGTCCCGCTTGATGTAGGAACTCTTCCCGTCCCCAGCCATCCCTCAGGGGCGCCAGTCCTGTCCCACCTCCACTTATCCTCCCCCTTCACTCCCCCCATGCCCCACGTCCTACCCAGTCACTGGGGGTTCCTTCTGTCCCCTTAGGTGTCTGTGATCCCCCACTGGTGCCTGGTAGGTGCCCTAGTTGTGAAGAGACACAAATTCCCTGTCCTCCTAGTATGCCATTTTGACTCCGCGCCCTGAGCTGAATTTTAAAGGGTGAAATGTTGAGAGTGGAATTGAGGGAGAAGTAATGTTGATTGCACTTAGACATCATCCAGTTGGACATGAAAACACCACTGGACATAAATACATATAAAACATATCCCTATGCTTACTTATATACAGATGATATCTTTATTTCTTTGTTGGGTAATTTTTATCTACTCTGCTTGGCTCAAAACAAACTATCCAGTGTCTCCCTATTTTATGCAGATTAAAGTCAACATTTTCAGTGGCCTAGAAGACTCTCAAAATGCATTCCCTTACCACCTCTAAGGTCTCATGTCCTACTACTCTCTATTGATTCTTATACCACTACAGTCAAACAAATAGGATATTTCCACTCAGGCCCTTTGGCTGGCTTATCCCTCTACTGGAAAACCCTTCCTTCAGGTATGTGCTTTGCTTCCTTTCTCACTTCTTCAAGTCTTTGCTCAAATGTGACCTATTACAGCTGGCAGATCCTTATCTCTTTGTATAAAAATTGCAACCCCCTCCCTTAGAATTTACAATCCCTTTTCCACTCTCCATTTTTTCATAACATTTATCATCTTCTAACATAATATATGATTTATTTATTTACTTGTGGTGTTTGTCTCCCCCATTAGGATGTAAATACTATGAGGGCAGGGATTTTTATGTGTTTATTCACTGGCTTACCAGAGACACCTAGAACTACCTATTGTATCCAATGAATATTTGTTGACTCAATGAATGTTGTCTCTCTCTCTCTTTCTATATATATACACACACACACAAACACACACACACACACACACACACACACACATATAGTGCAGGACAAGAGTTTTGATGGTTAGGATGGCTTTCAAACAAAAGATCTAGAATTGCCCAATCCTGTCCTTTAAATAACCTCCCATCATGGTAGCTATACACAAAAATGAGGATGAGAGTACCTAGTATGGTTGAAACTGGTTTAAAGCATATAGATTAACCTCAGACCTCAACCTCCTTTCTCTAAACCCACATGCAAACCCAGGCATTTTACCTTTTGTGGTTGAGCTGTATGGTAGGAACTTGAAGCACGAACAAGCACATACGGAGAGAGAGACAGGGAGAGAGAGAGAGAGTGCTCTCAGAACTGTGTAGTCAATCTTCAAGATAACCCTATTGATCCCTGCCTCCTAAAATTCATAACCTTGTCTACTTCCTTCCCACATTGTACCAAGCTTGGTTTGTGTGACCAATAAATATAGCAGAAGTGATGGTAAGGCACTTCCAAGATTAAGTTATAAAAGACACTGCAGCTTCCATCTTGGTCACACTGTATCTTAGATCACTCACTTTGGGGAATCCAGGTGTTGTTGCGTAGGCCTGTGGAGAGACCTATATAATGAGGAACTGAGACCTCCTGATGATAGCCATGTGAGGGAGCTTGGAAGTGGATACCCCCCAGTGCAGTAAAGCCTTCAGATGACTGAAGCTCTGTTGTACTTCTTGACTGCAACCTCATGAGAGACTCTGAGCCATAAACTTTCACCTGAGCTGCAACCAGGCTCTCAGCTCTCAGAATCTGTATGAGATAAATATTTGCTGTTTTAAGCTGTCAACTTTTGGGGAGATTTGTTACATCACAATATACATCTAATGAAGACACCATCTTCATAGCAACAACAAGAAGAGGCAGAAAAAAAGGACCTGCTTAAGTGGTCCAGTGAATGTCATAAATTTTACCATCTCTTCCTATTGGAGAGACTATTAAATGAGGGAATGTAGGCATAGAAGGAGATATTTCTTACCTCCTCCCTCCCTATATATATCAGACATATGAGTTTGTTAATCTTAACTCATTCCAGGTACTATGGACTATAATACCTTGGGTGTGAATGTCATGCCTCCCATCCTCTTTTTAATATGTTGTGTAGTTTAAACAGTTTTGGTAAGATGAGCTCTTTAAATATCTTTTGAATGAATGAGGAATGAATGAAACTGTCAGTTTCATGTTCAGTTAATCAGTCTTTTGGTTTTATTGAAGATTGAGCTGAGGAGGGTGCATAAAATTAGAGACTTCTTGTTGACATATTACGGGTAAAAGGACTGCATTCTTGTAAACGAGAAGGCTAGGCAGTGAAGGTAGAGGTAGTGCCACAGAGTCAACTGCCAATTACCAAAAGTAGGAGAGGGGAGCATAAGCACAGATAATAGAAAATGTCATATAATCTGCCTGGGAAGGTCTTTCGTGCTAGAGTTGCAGCTGAGTCTCAAATTTCAAATACTATGAGAGAGCACTAGAAAACAGTGTCTTAAGAGATGTCTAAGGTGAAGTTAATGAGTATGGATGGTTTCATCTACTTTGATGACCTTTTGCCTCTCTCTCTCTCTCTCTCTTTTTTTTTTTTTTTTTTTTTTTTCATCACTGGACAAGAGTGGGCAACAGTGAGATTGCTGGCAATTAAGATAACATATTCCTGACTGAGCAGACACCAGAAATCTCGATGGAAGAGGGAAAAAGTTCTATAGAAAAAAACAAAGTGAAGAAAATTAGGACATTGGACTGGAGAATGTTGCAGATGGCAAAGGCAGTGAACTTTTTCATTTTGAAATGTCTACCGCCCTTAAGAGTTTACTGATAGTTTACAGTTGATCCCAGTCCCAATAAATCTGATAGCATCCAATTAAATGTGCAGAATTTTTACTTCCATTTTATTCCTCATCTGGGATTTAAATGTCAAGAAGGAATAAAAAGTACAAATACAAGGATGACAGAGAAATATAGGTTAAGTGGGAAACAGCTGTTGAGTTTCTGTTTGCTAGACCATCTTAGTATTTCATTAGATGTTTTATTGTAGAGGAATTTTCCTTAATTTTATTATTCAAACTTCTTGGATAATAAAATATTTTTATTTCATTTTAAAAAAAATATTCTTAAAATGTTTTTCCTGTGTCTGTCAATCAGTTTAAATTGTGCCTCAATATGGAATATGAAGCAACATGAAGCTAGAGGAGTTTACACTCTGAACCAAACTGTTCCTCAGATAAGCCACACTCCAGGGTCTGATACCCCATCTACGGTAGCCTATATTTTGGTGGCAATAATGTCTGCTGTCTCAGAGCAACAATTCTCATAAGTTGGTATAAAATTATCCTTTTATGCTGAGTCTTCCAAGTGGTCACCACTCCTTGTGGCAGTCTGTTATGTTTGACAGCAGTGGTATGTCCATCTTTTGCAAAGAGCAGTTGTAACCATGTCAAAAACCTAGGATCAGTTTAATGAAGATTCTCCTACCTTGGGCATTTTTTCTCTGCATCCCTGGGTATTGTAATATGGGAGAATTAAATATAGTGTTTATTATTTTCCCTTGAAATGCTGACACCATGCTTATGTAGGCCATTGACCATTATGAAAGGGACCAGAAGGGTGGTCAGGTTTTATCTGAACCCACCAGATAATCTTGCTCCAAGGTCCAGTAGTGCCCAGAGATCATGGTGTTACCGTAACATTGATCATATTATCAGAGAAGAGATAAGGCACACCTCAATCAGTCTAGCATAAGATATTTTACAGATTCTCAAAGACTAGCACCATTTCTTGATTTATCCAAGTTGATAGTTCACTTTTGGGATTGTCATTGGGAGTAGACATGACAGGAGAATTGCTGTTATTCTGATGTGGAGCCAGGAAATATACTGAAGTTGAGAGTAAAATACAGGCAATAAAGATAGTACATTGTTAACACGGGAAGCCTACAAAAAGAGGAAAGAGAGGCAGTATTAAAGAAAGCATGCATCATACACATTTGTGTAAAAACATGTTGATGTTTGTGCATATGCAAAAATCTACAATTCTTATGAATAGTAACTACATACATGTCATATTCAGTGTCAACTTTAGCAAAACAGGCTGAATTTTTTCCTGTTCATTGCATACTTTTGTGTTCATTGGTTGAATGATCATTTGAAAATTTTATGCTTAGCTGAATCATAGGAAAACATGTCACATCTATGAATTTTATAAGCTAGAAGATAGGATATGGCCCATCGTGACATCTAGGAATCTCAGTTTAGTTCTCTTCATGTAAACCCTGAAGTGTTAAAGTTCTCTAGTGTACCTCTAAGGGCAGTCTGTTTGGGTCTCTGGGGGTTGGTTGATGATTCAAGAATGGTCAGTGTGTCCAGACTGTTGATATTTATGAAGTAGACACTATATTGCACCTCTCAGTGTATCCAGAATTGCCACTGTGTCCAGAATGATCACAGTGTTCGGGCAATCAGCATGTTTTTTGACTGTCTTATTAGAGGGTTTAGTATTTCTCAAACAGGTCAGTGTTGTCTAGAGTGAGGGGTAATGTCCATATATGTATCCAGGTTGACCTTAGGATGACTCAGGTTGTGTGGCTGGAGTTCAAACTCTTCCTAAGCTGATATTGGCCATATCTGTGACTGTTTTTAATGTCTCCTCATGACCTGGATAAAAGTCTTGCTTCTCAAGTTAAGCTTGAGGCCTGAGGGTAGCTGTCTTGATACTGGGGCTGTGATGGATGCTAGGGGGAAGGGATGAGACCCATGCGGACTTGTTCTGGGATTTGAGTCCCATTGCCCAGCAACATCAGCTCTGGTCCCTTAAAGGAATTACCTCCACGACGATTTTGAGTTGTCGTAGCAGTAAATAATTTCAGTGCAGAGACACTTGTTACTCAGAACCTGAAGAAGAATCTTGGCCTATATTGATCTAATAAAGTTAGGGGCTTACTCTCTTCCTACCTGGGAAGCCAAAAAGCTCTACATTTCTTCCCTACCTGGGAAGCCAAAAAGCTCTACATTTCATCTTTCTTTAACTTCACCAAAGCCACGTTTTTTCAGTTCAATTTGGTAGTAAATATTTACAAAAAAAAATTCAGAGTGTAAGGATATGATTTTATGATTCGCTAAATCTTTTTATCAACTTTGAGGCAACAGTATCCCTATCAAAACCCTTTTTTTTTTTTTTTTGCGGTACGCGGGCCTCTCACTGTTGTGGCCTCTCCCATTGTGGAGCACAGGCTCCGGACGCTCAGACTCAGCGGCCATGGCTCACAGGCACAGCCACTCCGTGGCATGTGGGATCTTCCCGGACCGGGGCACGAACCCGTGTCCCCTGCATCGGCAGGCGGACTCTCAACCACTGCGCCACCAGGGAAGCCCTGTTTTTTGAAAAATAAAAATCAGACCCATCATCATAAACATTACCACCTATATGGCTTCAGAGATGCTATCTAGAAATCACTGAAGAAATACATTACTATGTCATGTAAGTTGGCTCATTTTCTATTGCAGAAGTTTGTCTAAGCTAATGGTTTTTAAATTGTGGCTTGTGAGTTTTAGAAATATTGCAAAAAACCAACTGAGGCTGCTGTAGAGGAGGGAAGTGTTATGAGTTAAGTTTTTTACTACATTTGTCTGCATATCCATCCTGACTTCAAACTCCTTTCTTCAGTCAGAACACCTACACTTTTATACAAGACTTTTGTAAGTTTTTATTAAATAAAAGATTCCTGGCTTTAAACACACATTCACATCATAGTTCCGTAGGACTTATAAGGATACTGAATCACATGCAAATACTGTGTGTTTTACACACACAATACAACCACACACACTTTTGTCACTCTTGTAAAGTGCACACCAGTGCCTGCTAATTAGAGATCTAAGAACTTTATAGGCCTCTATATTTTAACACTCACTACTCTGTGACCAAAAGGAAGCATAACATTTCAAAATATTTGGGAATCGCACATATTTAAAATTACTTTACATTTCTTTACCACAGTATTCTTTCATTTAATTTTAAAATATGCCATGTTTCTTTCCTTTCTTCAATTTTTAAAAATTTTTGGTGATTAAATAATATCTTAAAATAGAAACTATGGGAATTTAGAGCAAAATTACTATTCCCTTTTCCCATTTCCACTACTTCAATAAAATAAGAGGAATGCCGGTGATTGCAATAATCTGATTGGGAATTTAAATGCAAAGAAAATCAGAAAATTCTAAATTGTGGTTCCCACAGCAGTTATAAAAAGACACTCAACTGACTGCATATTTATATTAAGATATAAAACTTAACAACTTCCCCAGTTATACAAATGCTATATAAAAACAAAGGGGTGGAATTATGGTTGCTATGGGAATCACAACTCTGAACCTACTGACTTTTGGAAGTTTAAATATACTGACATAGAATTTCACACTGAATATTACATAGGTACAGCAACATGCACGGGATTAGAGGCAAACATGTGGCAAATGACATGAAATGCAATAATGAAAGAAAATGTCACTCTAGTGCCTAAATGTCTCCTATTTATGGATCAGTCCCTCTCATTTCGATAATACATTGCCTCTAAAGACAGAGCAGAATATCTCTAGGTTATGCTTTGTGAAGTGATGGTATATAATGCTTATCTTTCCTCTTTAGTGACGGCTTAGCTCCTCTTAAATATAATGGAGAGAGTATGGGCATTGGAAACAGAGAGAGACTTCAGTATGAATATTAAGTTGGCAACTTACTAGCCAAATAACTTTTTATTCTCTTTTCCAGAAATCAGGGTCATAATTCTTATTTTATAAACTTTTTATGAAACAAAAATGGAATAAGATAAACGAAATCTCAAGCCAAGACAGGCAATTAATATGTGGAATCCTAGTTTTTAAGACTCAACACATTTCACTAGAAGGCATTTGTTATTTCAGGAATCTATTTAAAATTTTTGAGAATTGCTAGCTGCTGTAGGAGATTTAAAAAAGGGTAATACTCATCTTCGACCTTATGGAAATAATTTTCTAGTTAGGTGGTAAAATAGATAAGATTTGCATACAGTTTATAATTTACAAAATACTTAAATGTATATGATTTTTTAAAATCATGCAAAAAGAACTGATTGCCTTCTTTGAGCTATACCTAATTTGCATTCTTTTACGTATTATAAGCAACAGGTAAGAAATTTCAGGAAAACAGATAACAATTACAATCATGCAGTTCTTTACATCTTTTTATCCAAAACAATATTAAACAACAGTCATGTGCTACTTGCACTGGTTTCAGCCTTCTGCTTGGTGACTTCATTTTTTCCCCTAAAGGCCTCAGCAGGTCTCAGATTTTCTCTTTTTTGGTGGTGGAGGTAGATAGAATATGCTTTTCCCCAGAACCGGGAGTCTGCTTAAAAGAGGAGAGCTAATTTAATCATTCATTAACAGCGATATTATCTCATTCTCGGTGTAGAAATGCAGCGTTGTGATCCAGTCATAACTTCAGTAATGCATCTGAGGTAGTCTCATGGGTAGTGTCTTCTCTTCAGTTATTACTAGGGCCACAATGATTTGGACACAACTGTCTTGCAGTAATTTAAAAAATCTTACATGTTCATTATAACGTCTATAACACCTCTTCTGAAAAGAAAAATTAGATCATGGTGTTACTTGACTAATGCTATAGTTCATTAATTTAAGTTATTTCCCCCAGTGTTTTAACTCTATTAGAAAAGCTTCAATCCTATAAAGTGAAATTTAACTAAGCGTCTTGTAGAATACCTGTTATGCTTTGTTGAAAACTATGTACCCATGATAAGGGTCCTATAAAACCTTTGAAGAAACTAAGGGTCAGAGGCTATTAAGATAAAATGCCCTAGATCAGAGTTTCTCAAATTTTGACATCAAACCACAGTAGGAAATACATTTTACATTATGACACAGAGCACATCCCTCCATACTTACACAACTGAAAAGGTTTCAAAAAACAACTCACATTTGCTACACGTGTACTCTGATCTATTTTATTTTTTCCAAAAATTTCTAGTTGCAATCCACTGAATTGATTTCATGACCTACTAAATTAGGCCTTCTATTCATAGTTTGAAAAAACCTAGAACACATTATCAAATAAAGTGGCAGAACCTGGATAGCAAACCAAGTTCTCTGAATAACTGTCTGTCTATCTCTCTCTCTATCTATCTATCTATCTATCTATCTATCTGTCCATCTGGTAGATATATGACCTTGAGTAAGTTATTTTCCTCTGTGTCTCAGTTTATTTTTAATTTGGAAAACAGGAAAATTATTAGTACCTTCTCGTAAACTGCAAGTGAATGTATGTAAAATTGTTTGAGCAGTGCCTGGCACATGGTAAATGCTATACAGAGTGGTTATTAGCTCTTACTATTATTAACAAATACCGAATGCTCACAGTGTGCCATGTGAATGCCATGGGAGCTAAGAAGAAATAAAAGATATTTTTCCCTAAGGTGCTGACAATATATTATGGTGTAAAGTTAGGAAAGTAAGTAATTTTGTCATATCGTATGAGTTTTACCATAGACATAAGATCAATTTACTGTGGTGATAACTACCTCTCCAGAGCCACACACATATACTGCGGTTGCTTAGATTCTCTTTGGAGATTCCCTAACTCTCAAGTATCTCAGAGTCCCCAAGAAGGAGTACTCTGAATTCACACATTAGTTAAAGTCTCCCCTTCTCTCAGCTGTTTCTCCAGTGCTACACTGATGCTCTAGCTTCTACTTATGCAGATGCCCCCATTCTCCACCAGACCATCCTATTTGTCATTTCATTCTGAGCAATCTCCGCCTGCCACTACTGCCGCCCTGATGCTCAGCTCAGTAACTCTTCAGTGCAAGCTGAGGGGCAGCCTGTACTACCATGCTTCTGGTCCCTCCAGTTCATCCCAGCTCTTGCTGCTCTTGGAGTGCTAGGCAGTCTTTCTGAAGTGATTCCCCTTTGTATCTTAAAAAGGACCCATATCAGGATTACTTGAGCATTGATTTATTCCAGAAGTTTGTGTCTAGCATGGTTTAGTTTTCTCCAAAGCTGTTTTCTTCCAAGGTGCTGATGTGCCTTTGAGTTTTACCCAGAATGCTTGATTCTTCCTGATTCTCAACTTTTGTTGCTAAGGGAGATCATCATGCCAGATTCTGTACTCCCTTATGACACATCCTTTCTCAGAGACTTGATAGTGCCCCCATGCAATTTAGCTTCTGAATGACTCCTTCAGTTTTCTAGGCATTCATGAATATATCTGAATCTCAAGTATGATACTGTATGAGTTACTTTCCAAAAGGACTTTTAAAACTAGTGGTATGCTGGCAAATGTGTAACAACCAGCAGTCTGGGGTGGGGGAGCCGTGATTTGTAGCATTTGCTGATTTCCCTGGTGTAAATGCTCCCAGCGTGGCCAGTTTCTGGGTTCTAATGTGTATGTGGAATTGGGAAGCGATGCTTACAGTCAGCTCTCTTGAACTAATATGAGCTAACTCCAGCACACCATTCCTTGTACTCTGTGATGAACCATGAATATAAACAGTTATCTGGGTGATTGAAGTGTTGTAATACTCCATGGACCAAATATATCTGAGTCTATACCAGGTCACTCTGTTACATACATATGCACATACATATGCACATACACTGACGGGCACACACATAGTGACACATGGCAGTAAATAAGAACTGAATCAGTGGCACAGAAAATAAATTAGATTTTCCTCTGCTGTACTACTAGAGCACCTTGTGTGTATGTCTGTTTCAATCCTTTGTTCTATATCACACTCATTTGTTTCCATACATGCCTGCCCAGCTGGAGTTTTAATTATTTTAAATAGTTTTAGTGAGCTATAATTCACATACTATATAGTTCTCCCATTTAAGTTGTATAATTTAATGGCTTTTGTATATTCACAGACTTGTGCAACTATCACTACAGTCAATTTAAGAACACTTTTATCACCTCAGAAAGAAACCCCATACCCATTAGTAGTTACCCCACATACCCACTCTCCCTTCTCCCCCCGCCCATCTTAATCAATCAATAATCTATTTTCTGTCTCTATAGATTTGCCTATTCTGGACATTTCATATAAGTGGAATCATGTGGTCTTGCGTGACAGGGGCTTCTTTCACTTTAGCATAATATTTTTAAGATTCACCCATGTTTTAGCATGTTTCAGTACTTCATTTTCTTTTAGTGCTGAATGAGATTGTACTGTATGGATAGATCACATTTTATTTATCATTCACCAGTTGATGACAATTGAGTTATTCCCACTTTCTGCTATTACGAATAATGCTGCTGTGAACATTTGTGCCAGTATTTGTGTGGACATGTATTTTATTTCTTTTGGGAATTTACCCAAGAGTGGAATTTCTGGGTCATATGATAACTCTAAGTTTAACATTTTGAGAAACTGTCAAACAATATTTTAAAGCAGCTGCAACGTTCATTCCCTCCTGCAGTGTATGACGGTTCCAATTTCTCATATTCTCACCATTACTTATTATTATCTTTTTGTGGTTATAGCCAGCCTAGTGGGTATGAAGTAGTATTTCCCTAATGGTTAGTAATGCTGAACATCTTTTCATGTGCCTATTTGTATGTCTTCCTTGGAGAAATGTCTATTTGGATCTTTTGCTCATTTTAAAAATTGATGTATTTATCATTTCATTAAGTTTGAGTTCTTTATACATCCTGGAAACAAATCCCTTATCAGATCTATAATTTGCACATATTTTCTTGATTCTGTAGGTTTTCTTTTCACTTTCTTAATAGTGTCACTTTCAAGCAAAAACATTTTGATGAATTATAATTTGTTTTTTTTCTTTTGTTGCTTGTGCTTTTGGTGTCATGTTTAAAAAGCTTTACCAAGTCCAAGATCATAAAGATATACTTCTGTGTTTCTTATAAGAGTTTTATAGTTTTATTTCTTACATTTAGTTCTGTGATCCATTTTGTGCATGTCCAATTTTTGTGTATCATGTAAGGAAGGGTGTATTTTCTTAAAACCATGGATTCTGTGATGAAATTCCAGGATAAAGAGTTTGGCCTTAATCTTAAAGAAAATGAAGCACAATCTCCCCTCTCTATGCAAATTAACCACTGATTTTCCATTAAAAAATTAAAAGAAAAAAGACATCAACCATTGTGGAATTTATTTTGGCGATTACACGTTTTCTTTATTTGAGTATCTATCAGTTAAAATTCTGATTTCATCAAAGCTTCATTTTTTTTTTAATGTCTCACTAGCAAACCTTACTTGCTTAATGGACCCAGAACTGTAGAAGTATTTTTATTTTTTTGACAAGTAATTAAATTTCTAACAATGTTCTGGATCAAACAGTTTACACTGAATTAATAATCTGATTTTTAGCTGCAATTATTTGTGTAAACAGTTTCCTTTTCTCCCCAAGGTTGTAAGTATCTTTATAAAAATAGATAGAAGGAAAGAGGAAAGGGGAGGGTAACCCCCCACAACTCCAGAAAAAAGAGAAATCTACTGAAGTTAAAATTAAAAGAAGGTGTTTGATATGATAAATAATGATGTGATAATGGGTTTCTGTGGGATAGAGAAATAGAATCCACAATGAGAAGGAGGACCTCAGTTGAGAGCTGGTAGGTGGATCGACTATGAACTGAAAGTCTGACTTACCTTCTCTACTTTTTCACAAACATTACTAGCATTTGGCAAGAGTATCTATAAGTCTTCTTGTATGTGTGGATTTCTCAAAAGTGACAGGTCATCTGGGAGGCTAAAGGTAATACTGTAGAGTCTAAATTATAGGCTAATTATACTTCTGTATTTTTCTCAGTAGTTCATTGTGAATCTTCTATGCAGGTGATGATGAAATGCTATCAGGAAAAGACTCTCCTCTATGTAAAACAGATACGGCTGCCAGGCAGGAACTTTTTAAAAAGGGCTGTGCTGAGCATAGCAGGTTGTTCATGATGGAAAGGAAGGAGGCTTACCACACATGTATGTAGCTCATAAGTTTATTAAATATCACAGCATTGCTGTATTGTAAGTTTTTAAGGGGCAGTGGCACAGAGACCCTTTTCATCACTAATGAGGATTCCAACCTGACTGATTTGACCTAATCATTAGGAGAAAATAATAGATCTGTCTCTTAAATTACTAGATACCTTTGATGATTGCTCAGCAGCATACAGACTAAAGCAGAGCCCAGCATGGGTTTTATCATTTACCTAATCCATTTTAGACCAAAATATGTCAGAGAGAATATAGATGACATTAAACTATTTAGAGTTACCAAGCTATAAATATTTGTCAAATATGATTTTTCTAGCTTTAAGCTACGCTTTCCTTTTAACTTCTAAAATTATTTTTATAATATTTTTTCTCATATATTGTAACTTTAACACACAGTGTTTAAGAAAAACAGGTTAAGAACCATCAATTTACTAAGTTTCTACCTTGGAATACTCTATAATTAAATCAGACCACTACTTCAGAGTAGATAACTAAATCTTTAAAAGGGGGAAATACATAGATTTTTAAATTTAGGAAATGTGTTAATCTACTGCATTGATTTTATCCTCATCACAATTAAATTAATTCTCTGTGTCACCATTTATCATCTCAGAAGTTTGCCCCTGTACTATAACCATATGAGTTATTCCTACAAAAGCATGTCAGAATAATTCACACTTGCTTCTTCTTTAATAATATCCTCTACAAGTTATCAAGTCTCATAAGAAAAGTTCCAGTCTATTATGTTTTATTTGCATGGAGTATTAACACAGTGTATTAAATACAATGTAGAAATTAAGTTGTGTGAACTTTTACCTTAGCTTTTACCTTAGCTTTTTAAAAGATTTGTTTAATGAAATATGATATACATAAATCATAAGCCTAATAAATTATCACAAAGTGAATTCAGCACTAAAATCACTCCGAGGTCAAAAAATGAGATTATTACTGGAACCTAGGAGTCATTGTGGTGATCCAATTCGATCACAACCTCTTCTGTCATTGCCCAAGGTAACCGCTATCTCAACTTCTAGAACTATAGTTTAGTTTTGTCTTTTCCTGAACTTTATACAAATGAAATCATACAGTAGTATGCATCCTTTTGTACTGGATTTCTTTCATTCAACAATATATTTGTAAAACTAATCCATGGTTTTATGTGTGGATATAGTTAGCTCATTTTGATTGCCGTGGACTATTCCACTGCATGAATATGAATATAGTACATTTTATTTATACTTCATACTTTGATGAATATGTGAGATGTTTCAAGTTCTGAATATTCTTGAATATTTTGGTACACATGTACACACATTTCTTTGGGTATATATCTAGGAATGGGATTTTTGGGCCATGGTATGTGCATATATTCAGTTTTACCAGATACTACCAAACTGATTTTCAATTATACTAATTCTTCCTGGAGTGGCTTTTTAAATAATTTTAATATGTAACATTAGCAGTTTGAAACTAAAATGTTATTAACTCTTCTTTAGGATTAAACTTCTATTTTCATAAGAAGTCTTTAGGTGGGAAATACTTATAGGTTAAAAATAGTTAAAATTTTGAAATAACATACACTTGAGAGTCTGAACAAGTATGTGAACAATAAGATGAATTTATGATTCTTTCCCTGTAATTTTGTAAGCTATTTGAGGCCTAATATGCTGGAATTCTATAGATCCTTTTAATATATTTATACTTCAATTCTATTACTTGAAAGTTTATTAACAATAATCATTGTCTCATAGGGTTATTACGACAAATAAATGAGGTAGTGCATCAGAAACTTGACACATAGTAAATGCACGGTAATTAACAGTTATTATTTAGCAATACATCTGAACTTAGGTCTTTATATCTAGTTTTAATACCTAAACAATATTTTCTAGAATAACCAATTTAAGTTATGTGATGGTGGAAAAATGAAAAACAGAAACATCCCCTGAACTCCTGGGTTTGGGAGACATTTAATATTGTTACATGGGAAGTATCACAATGCAGTTCATCTCATACATTAACCAGGAAGTGATTCTATTCGTAGAAGGCAGTACATTCTTTTTCTCCCTCTCTTTCTTTGTCTTTTTCAGGGCTGTATTAGATTTTTATGTGAGACTTAGACACTTTTGCCCTCAGAGATCTCTTTCTCCATTAAAAAATAACTAAAAACCATACGACCCAGCAATCCCACTACTGGGCATATACCCTGAGGAAACCATAATTCAAAAAGAGTCATGTACCACAATGTTCATTGCAGCTCTGTTTACAATAGCAAGGACATAGAAGCAACCTAAGTGTCCATCGACAGATGAATGGATAAAGAAGATGTGGCACATATATACAATGAAATATTACTCAGCCATAAAAGGAAAGAAATTGAGTTATTTGTAGTGAGGTGGATGGACCTAGAGTCTGTCATACAGAGTGAAGTAAGTCGGAAAGAGAAAAACAAATACCTCATGTTAACACATATATATGGAATCTAAAAAAAAAAAAAAGGTCATGAAGAACCTAGGGGCAGGACAGGAGTAAAGACACAGACCTACTAGAGAATGGACTTAAGGACACAGGGAGGGGGAAGGGTAAGCTGGGACAAAGCAAGAGAGTGGCATGGACATATATACACTACCAAATGTTAAACCTGTAGCTAGTTGGAAGCAGGGAGATCAGCTCGGTGCTTTGTGACCACCTAGAGGGGTGGGATAGGGAGGGTGAGAGGGAGGGAGATGCAAGAGGGAAGAGATATGGGGATATATGTATAGTATAGCTGATTCACTTTGTTAAAAAGCAGAAACTAACATACCATTGTAACATACCATTGTAAAGCAATTATAATCCAACAAAGATGTTAAAAAAAGAATATGACAGTGCCAGTATAAAGATAAATAATATTATATAGTAAAACATTTTCTTTAAAGCACAAGTTCATTTTTTCCCAATTTTAAAGGAAATTAAAACATTTTCTTGGACTTCTAAATGTATCCTGGATTCTAGGCGCTGTCTCCTGTGCCTAATATCTGATCTTTTCCTCTTCCTCTTCCTCTTCCTTTCTCTGTATTTTTCTCTCTTGCTTCAGATTCATATCATAGCATCTTCTCAGGTCAGAAGGTAATAAGACTTCACAGCCATTCTGCTTTAAAGTAAAGTAGGCAGCCAGCATTTTGCAGTGCACATTAGACAGGAAAAAAACTCACTTAAAAAACTAAATACACACAATGGAACACAGAGAAGGGGCTCCTAATGGAAGGGCAAATTACTTGAGTTTTAAAGAGACTAGGAAACATTACACTGACTGGGCACATAAAATAAATTCTCAAAAGATGAAACTAGATAAGCCATAAATGATAAATCTGTATCTATGCAAACACACATACCATTTTCTCTATCATATATTCTTCTGAACCTCCATTATACTCACTGATATTTTTTTAATCTTTTCTACTTGATATTTTAAAATCCAGTGAAATATCAATCAATGAATTCTGAATGGCTGCTCATATAATTTTGTCATTTCTTCACAATAATCATGAATAATGAACTCCCATGGTCCCTGTTTAAACTAACCCTGAGCCACTCCTATTTTCTGTAACCTTTTTAAATGGTTAGCCTAATGGGCCATTTGCACCATTTTGGCATGGTGGACATTCTCCATACTCTTCCTTAATACTCATGAAGTTAATTCCAGTTAATAAATCCTGACAGACTCCCTGAGAGGAAGGAACATGACATGATAATTCCAATTTTAAGTGCCCCTACATCTTGTAGTCCTGGACCATATTTCTATAGAAGGCTTTTGCTTATTTAAATATTTTTCTTATAATTATTTTTTGTGTTAGCAAGGTTTCTGATCCACATTGCTTCATTAAAATAAATGATTTGATGATCAAAGCAGCTTAAGATTCATATTCTGTGCTAATTAACAGATTCTTCTAATTGTTAGAAGGCTCCTGATGTCTTTCTAATTCTTTCAACTCATTACTGTTTTTTTTTTTACTGAAGTTACAGCTCTTAAAGGAATAGTAACAGATACCATGAAACTTCCTTTCTGCATATACACACTGCCTCAAAATACATTAATTTGTGAAAGCAGGCCAATAATTTAAAATCTGTTAATTGATGTGCTTTCCTTCCAGAACGAAGTGAAATATCTTTCCTATTTTCCATTTCTACTTTCCCATCTGGGATACTAAAATGCATTTTTAAAAGATTACTTTTAGTTGAAAGTAATGTAGCAAAACATACTTTAAAATTACTATATGCTTCCACTCGAATATATTTTAGTTACATCAGTAGATCAGGTCTCAATTCTCTGGATTTATACTACTACAGAGAGGATTAAGGGGGAGGGATATACTTTTATTATGAAAATATTCATTCTTTTATATGATTACTAACAGAGTTCATAATGTGTCAGTTTATGCTTGAATCATTATGAAGTGATGTTTTTGCCAATTGTGTGGACAGATTCTCTGCCTGCAAGGACTGATGATTGAAGACAGACAACTTTGATATTAGACAAAGGTGATGAACATTTGAAAAATACAATAGTAACTATATACATAAAAAACGAAGTACATATAAAAATACCATCCAAAGTAAATATAGTTTGATAAGAGAAGAGTAAAAGGAAAGTAAATGAATGAAGTTGCTAGATATTTATTCATTGCGTTTTGAGGCTGACCAGATAGCACAGCCCTTGTAAAGGCTGTTTTATTTATTTGATTGATAGCCATTAAGTAACTTATGGGATTTACTTAAACCATATATGCTAATTTCAAGAAGACATTTAAGTCTCAACATGTTCCCACTAATATTAAATTCCAATTAATCCTGAATATGAATTGCCAAAAAGTTAGCTTTGCTGTGCTGTATTATATGAGGAAGAATAATAACAATTTAGACTATCACTTAACAGTTTATAAAATGGCTTCGCATATGCTGTCTCATTGAATATGCTCAGCAATCCTGAGAAATAGACATCTTTTTTTTTTTTTACATCTTTATTGGAGTATAATTGCTTTACAATGGTGTGTTAGTTTCTGCTTTATAACAAAGTGAATCAGTTATACATATACATATGTTCCCATATCTCTTCCCTCTTGCATCTCCCTCCCTCCCACCCTCCCTATCCCACCCCTCTAGGTGGTCACAAAGCACCGAGCTGATCTCCCTGTGCTATGCAGCTGCTTCTCACTAGCTATCTATTTTACATTTGGTAGTGTATACATGCCATGCCACTCTCTCGCTTTGTCACAGCTTACCCTTCCCCCTCCCCATATCCTCAAGTCCATTCTCTAGTAGGTCTGTGTCTTTATTCCTGTCTTACCCCTACGTTCTTCATGACATTTTTTTTCTTAAATTCCATATATATGTGTTAGCATACGGTATTTGTCTTTCTTTTTCTGACTTCACTCCGTATGACAGACTCTAGGTCCATCCACCTCATTACAAATAGCTCAATTTCGAGAAATAGACATCTTTGACTCTATATTACAAATGGAAAAACAGTAGAAATTAAGTGACTGGCTTAATAACACACAGAGAATAAATTCTAAATGAGAAATAATGCATAATATCTTTTTTTAACTCCAAACCTCAAATACTCAGAAAAAAGTAGTTTGACAAATAAGTGATTATCGAGAATTAGTCAAGCAAGTAATTTTGATATCCCTAGGAAAAATGTACAAATAGGTATGTAAAAATGATTCATTTATAAGAAGAGAGTTAACGTTACAATAAAACATAAAAGTTCTATGGTACACGAACAGATTAATACAAGGTTTGGGGTTTTTTTGTTTTTGTTTTTGTTTATTGTTGACAAATCAGTCAATGAAGGGAGAGGGGAGGATAAAAAAAAATTCCAATAATCCATGTTTCTTAAAACCCTGCAATTTCATAAAACAAATAAGCTCTAAGCATTCCAACAGCCGTGGGAAAGAGGAAAAACCAAAGGTTTGGGAATTAGTAGAATGAAGCATGTCACCTTGTCTCTAGAAACAGTTATTTTGTTGGTCTTGAGATCTGAAATTTACTATATAGTATTTGTATAAGGAGCATTGTGTGGTCAAATATATTATACTCTTGACTGAGTAAGAAAAACTAATTCAGGGAAATTTTTTACATAATGAATTCTTATATTCCACTGGAATGCCCATTTAAAACTGATCCTTATATACATACACCTATTATCAACTCCCATGGAAAAAAATAATACAATAAAATATAGAAAGTGATGTGAGGTAAATGTGTAAGTTTCTGTTGAACCTCCCTAACGTGGAATTATATCATGGTAAATCTTGAGAAATTAGTATCAATCTTATCCCTGGCTCAGACCTTTCTCTCTCAAATACCAGCAATCTCAGCAAGACTTTTGATAAATGCCTTCTGTCTGTGCAGGTGCCTCTCTCCAAGTTAAGAAACTTTCCCTTATTCTAGCATCTTTTTTTTTCTTTTCTTTTTTACATCTTTATTGGAGTATAATTGCTTTACGATGGTGTGTTAGTTTCTGCTTTATAACAAAGTGAATCAGTTATACATATACATATGTTCCCATAACTCTTCCGTCTCCCTCCCTCCCATCCTCCCTATCCCACCCCTCTAGGTGGTCACAAAGCACCGAGCTGATCTCCCTGTGCTATGCGGCGGCTTCCCACTAGCTATCTATTTTACGTTTGGTAGTGTATATATGTCCATGCCACTCTCTTGCTTTGTCACAGCTTACCCTTCCCCCTCCCCATATCCTCAAGTCCATTCTCTAGTAGGTCTGTGTTTTTATTCCTGTCTTACCCCTAGGTTCTTCACGACATTTTTTTGTTTCCTTAAATTCCATATATATGTGTTAGCATACGGTATTTGTCTTTCTCTTTCTGACTTCACTCTGTATGACAGACTCTAGGTCCATCCACCTCACTACAAATAGCTCAATTTCATTTATTTTTATGGCTGAGTAATATTCCATTGTATATATGTGCCACATCTTCTTTATCCATTCATCTGATGATGGGCACTTAGGTTGTTTCCATCTCCAGGCTATTGTAAATAGAGCTGCAATGAACATTTTGGTACATAACTCTTTTTGAATTATGGTTTTCTCAGGGTATATGCCCAGTAGTGGGATTGCTGGGTCATATCGTAGTTCTATTTGTAGTTTTTTAAGGAACCTCCATACTGTTCTCCATAGTGGCTGTAACAATTCACATTCCCACCAGTAGTGCAAGAGTGTACCCTTTTCTCCACACCCTCTCCAGCATTTATTGTTTGTAGATTTTTTGATGATGGCCATTCTGACTGGTGTAAGATGATATCTCATTGTAGTTTTGATTTGCATTTCTCTAATGATTAATGATGTTGAGCATTCTTTCATGTGTTTGTTGGCAGTCTGTATATCTTCTTTGGAGAAATGTCTATTTAGGTGTTCTGCCCATTTTTGGATTGGGTTGTTTGTTTTTTTGCTATTGAGCTGCATGAGCTGCTTATAAATTTTGCAGATTAATCCTTTGTCAGTTGCTTCATTTGGAAATATTTTCTCCCAGTCTGAGGGTTTTCTTTTTGTCTTGTTTATGGTTTCCTTTGCTGTGCAAAAGCTTTTAAGTTTCATTAGGTCCCATTTGTTTATTTTTGTTTTTATTTCCATTTCTCTAGGAGATGGGTCAAAAACGATCTTGCTGTGATTTATGTCATAGAGTGTTCAGCCTATGTTTTCCTCTAAGAGTTTGATAGTTTCTGGCCTTACATTTAGGTCTTTAATCCAATTTCAGCTTACTTTTGTGTATGGTGTTAGGGAGTGATCTAATCTCATACTTTTACATGCACCTGTCCAGTTTTCCACTGTACATTTCCACTGTACATTCCTGCCTCCTTTATCAAAGATAAGGTGACCATATGTGCGTTGGTTTATCTCTGGGCTTTCTATCCTGCTCCATTGATCTATCTTTCTGTTTTTGTGCCAGTACCATACTATCTTGATTACTGTAGCTTTGTCGCATAGTCTGAAGTCAGGGAGCCTGATTCCTCCAGCTCCCTTTTTCATTCTCAAGATTGCTTTGGCTATTCGAGGTCTTTTGTGTTTCCATACAAATTGTGAAATTTTTTGTTCTAGTTCTGTGAAAAATGCCAGTGGTAGTTTGATAGGGATTGCATTGAATCTGTAGATTGCTTTGGGTAGTAGAGTCATTTTCACGATGTTCATTGTTCGAATCCAAGAACATGGTATGTCTCTCCATCTATTTGTATCATCTTTAATTTCTTTCATCAGTATCTTATAATTTTCTGCATACAGGTCTTTTGTCTCCTTAGGTAGGTTTATTCCTAGGTATTTTATTCTTTTTGTTGCAGTGGTAAATGGGAGTGTTTTCTTGATTTCACTTTCAGATTTTTCATCATCAGTGTATAGGAATGCAAGAGATTTCTGTGCATTAATTTTGTATCCTGCTACTTTCCCAAATTCATTGATTAGCTCTAGTAGTTTTCTGGTAGCATCTTTAGGATTCTCTATGTATTGTATGTCACCTGCAAACAGTGACAGCTTTACTTCTTCTTTTCCAATTTGGATTCCTTTTATTTCCTTTTCTTCTCTGATTGCTGTGGCGAAAACTTCCAAAACTATGTTGAATAAGAGTGGTGAGAGTGGACAACCTTGTCTTGTTCCTGATCTTAGTGGAAATGCTTTCAGTTTTTCACCATTGAGGACAATGTTGGCTGTGGGTTTGTCATATATGGCCTTTATTATGTTGAGGAAAGTTCCCTCTATGCCTACTTTCTACAGGGTTTTTATCATAAATGGGTGTTGAATTTTGTTGAAAGCTTTCTCTGCATCTATTGAGATGATCATATGGTTTTTCTCCTTCAGTTTGTCAATATGGTGTATCACATTGATTAATTTGCGTATATTGAAGAATCCTTGCATTCCTGGAATAAACCCCACTTGATCATGGTGTATGATCCTTTTAATGTGCTGTTGGATTCTGTTTGCTAGTATTTTGTTGAGGATTTTTGCATCTATGTTCATCAGTGATATGGGCCTGTAGTTTTCTTTCTTTGTGACATCATTGTCTGGTTTTGGTATCAGGATGATGGTGGCCTCGTAGAATGAGTTTGAGAGTGTTCCTCCCTCTGCTATATTTTGGAAGAGTTTGAGAAGGATAGGTGTTAGCTCTTCTCTAAATGTTTGATAGAATTCGCCTGTGAAGCCATCTGGTCCTGGGCTTTTGTTTGTTGGAAGATTTTTAATCACAGTTTCAATTTCATTACTTGTGATTGGTCTGTTCATATTTTCTATTTCTTCCTGATTCAGTCTTGGCAGGTTGTGCATTTCTAAGAATTTGTCCATTTCTTCCAGGTTGTCCATTTTATTGGCATAGAGTTGCTTGTAGTTATTCTAGCATCTTTATACCCTGATGCTGTCTCTTGCTTACCCTCAGCCTCCTTCCCCAAAGGCTACCCATTACTGGGGACATCTCATGCAGAACTTTAGTTGCTGGTCTGTATTTAGAACTCATCTATCTATCCCTCTGTTAAAAACTTTACCTCAGTAATTAATTATAGGGTCTAATGAGCACTTTTGCATACTTTAACTGCAGTAAATGAATTTCCATTTGCTATTTTCACTGTAGGTTAGGTGCTGTAAAATACATACCTATAGATACTAGGCAGGTAATATAAATGAAGAAAGGAGGAAAGATATCTGGAAATTACAGTGGTGGAATTACAGCAAATATGAGATCATAAGTCTTCCCTTGAAGAGTACATGTTCCACCTGGAAGGAGGAACAGTCACCACCCTACTTCAATCAGTTGTTAACATGTGGGACTTTGGGTACGATTTGGCTGGAGTGCTTGCTAATACTTAGCTTGTTAGCATATCATGTAAACTATGTATGTCTTCATGCTCAGAGACCTTCCCAGTAACTTCACATAATATGTTACTGATTCAGTACAAAGTTTGCATTTTTTTAAATCTACTGTATCAAGCAATATCTAATGAGCTTTCCTAATAGAAAATGACACTAAGTTAGAGAAATAAGACTTCAGCCAGTTAAGAGAGCATATCATTTGATCATTGAAACTAAAATGGAAGTATCTACTCCACTGAGTAGTTGGAAGGATTATGTAGGTGATATAAATGAAATTGTTTGCAAATTAAAAAAATTAACATGTTTCCAATTGTACTGAATTTGAATGAATGCTTTTAATTATTATTCAGAGATTTTTCAAACTTTTGAGTTATCCAGGTTATATTAACTTGTAATATTTAGTGGAACAGAAAACTCCCAACAATTTTGGGTAAGGTTTTACTATGCTTAATGCTTCGGCTTCCCTTAAAAATACAATTTTTATTTGTTCACAAATTTCCTTCAGACTGTTTTACCTTAAGTACAGTAGGAGATAAGTCTGATCCCTGTGTTATTTGCCTATATATTTAATTTAGTGATTATTCTTAGATATTTAAAAGTTGTTGGTTTCTAGATCCTGATAGGTTCTGTGTGTTCAGGCTGCTTCCTTCTTGGCTTAAAAATTACATATTCTTTCTTGATGCTATCTGGGAGTATATTCCTGGGAACTAAATCTAATTGTCATGTTACTCAAAGATACACATGTAAAAAGAAAACGAGCAGGAAGGATATGCATTGTATTTTTAAAGGATTATCTATAGAGATTCAGCTTCATTCTATTTTAGGTCACTATAGTGTGGAAAGTTATCTACATTAACTTATTTCTCTTTACAGTTCTCTGAGAGGCTTGTGAACGAGATTTCTCTTTACATTTCTCTGAGAGGCCTATGAATGAGCCTTGCTAAAATTTCCACTGCTCCAACTTTTTAACTGCTGTTATTGACTTGCAGAATGCAATCTGAAATCTTTGTTGTTATTCTCTTTCTGCAGAAAATGTGTGCTAATATCCAGTCATAAATTTAGCTTCATGACTTTGAGTACTAACATAGCAGGGCTTTCTGAAGAAATACTTAAAATATAGACACATTTTTTTAGACAATTAAATACTCATCCACGTATGCCTAGATACACAGGAAGGTTTTTCTCTCTGTGGTTGATTGTTACTTAGGCACTCCCCAAATAAACTATGCCTCTGAGTATGCATGCCTTTATGTATAAGGTCCCCTCCCCTTGATTGCGGGCTGACCCTCTGATGTGCTTCAACCAAAAAAAAAAAATGTGACAAAAGCAACTATTTGTCAGTTCTATACCTATGCCTTAAGAAGACCTGGAAATGTTTATTTTTGTGCTGTGATGATAGCTAGCTTTTAATGCTTAAATATGATTGATGTACAAGGTATATAATGTGTGAAAGATGGTAGTAGGTGTGTAATGTGTGGGAGACTGTAGTTGGCTAAGATAAGATAGGTCAGTGGGAAAATTTGGTGTCGCAAGTCAGAGATGGAGCAGGGGTTATTTTAGGTTACATAAATATAAGAAAATCAGGCATTTTGGCTCATACAGATAGAGCTTGATATTATTATAAGCAATATCTTACCCTGAACAATACACTTCTGTCAGGAATCAATCAACAACTTTCTAAAATTTCAAATTTTATTGGAGAGATTTTTTATTTTTTTTTTAATTTTTATTTATTATTATTTTTTGCAGTATGTGGGCCTCTCACTGTTGTGGCCTCTCCCGTTGCAGAGCACAGGCTCCAGATGCGCAGGCTCAGCGGCCATGGCTCACGGGCCTAGCCGCTCCGTGGCATGTGGGATCTTCCCAGACCAGGGCACAAACCCATGTCCCCTGCATCAGCAGGCGGACTCTCAACCACTGTGCCACCAGGGAAGCCCCAGAGAGATTTTTTAAAAATCAGATTTAAACTCATGTTCAGCTTACTGATGACTTGTTGATGCATCATGCCTTGACTAAGAGTGGTGGAAGGAAGAGGAAAAACAGAAAAATTTGTTTTGTTACTATAAGTTCTACAGAGAGGTCTTCCTTCTAATCATTTCCCAGTTCTAGAGTGTGTATTAGACAGAATTCAAGGATGATGCTAAGAGCCCACTCACAATTTCTCCTATGTGAGATAATGGTACAGTGTTGAGGGACATTCATAAGGAGAATTTTGCAGATTCTTGTAAATATCTTAATTCCAGGGGACAAAGAAATATAGGTAAATGTAGATTTTGAGATAGGGCCACTCCAAATAGTTCGTGTTGTGGGGTTTTGGGGCACTGTTTTTCAACACTCAGTCCCAAGATCATCTACACCTAAAGTTCTTGATCATGAATATTCTCTAGTTCCACCTAGTTATTCTGCTTTAGAAGCTTTGGGAGAGGAAGAGAGAAAAGAGAAGAGAAAAGAGGAGAGAAGAGAAAAAGAGAGGGACAGAATATCATTTAAAGCAGAATTTTAATAAAAATTAAATGTGATGAGAAGGGTCAGGTTTTGTTGATAAAGGGACACTCTGTAATACAGTTTTTTAGGAGAAAAACATTGATTAACGCAGTAACAGAGAGAGGAATCCGCTCTGAGAGATAAAGCAGAGGATGGAACACCAGTGGAACTGTTCTAAATAAAATGAAATTTGTCAGAAACAACAGTAGTGTCCATGACACATCAAATGTTTCAAAATAAATAAAGATCAGGATTTTTAAAATAAGATAGTAAAGTTGAATGTACGGATGGATATGTGAATTCCCTACCCTACAAATTGAAAATATCCCCAGTAATTTAAACAGCAGTTCTCAGTGTGTGTTCTGTGGATCCTTGAGCATTCCCAAGGACTTTCAGAGTATCCAGGACATTCAAATTGTTTTCATAATAATAGTAAAGTGTTATTTATCTTCTTTCTCTTTGGACATTTACACTAATGATGGATAAAACTGACACCTTAAATAAATAAAGGCAGTGGTACCAAACTGTACAAATATAGTCATTTTATTCTTTACCATAGTGCATTCAAAGGGGAAAAAAACCCACTGAAGAATGGTAGTCATCTCAAGAAAAACACTTTGTAATTGTTTGAGTTGCACTCAGAACTAGCCAATTTTGTTTTTCTTTTCTTTTTTTTTTTTTTGTGGAACTTTTTTTTTTTATACTTGAAAGAAAAACTGATAGGAAACTATGAATTTTTCTGACTTGAGTATTTGGCAGATGTTTTATTGAAAATAAATAAAATGAACCTGACAATATTTTTGCCAAGTTAAATTTCAAGATTGTAAGGAAAAATTAGGATTTCAGGAAACTTGTATTCATCACTCTGCACTTGATAGCTTCCTAGACTTTTCGGATGAGATCAGTGATGGTATTAGTGAATGTGATTTTTTTGGTTGTATTTTTCAAGTAAAAACCGCATAATGCAATGAATCAGTATTTTCTAAGTGATCAATACATGATGTTACAAAATCATGTACTCAAAGAGCAAGATTGACCCTTGGATTTTAACATAACAGAGTGTGAAAGATAAGTTAATGTAGTTTCAGATTCCAAATTGCACACATTGTAACTCACCTTTAAGCAATTTCTCTTTGAGAAACTTGTCCAGTTTTGGTGTATTAACAAATAAAAATATTCACGATCATCTGAGAATTCTACTAAGATACTCCTTCCTATTCCAACAAAATAGCTGCATGAGGCGAAGCTGGATTTTCTTCACATACTTCAACCAAAACTTCTTACGACAGATAAAAAACAGAAGCATATATAAGAACGACCCCACCTTCTACTAAATTTGAAATTAAGAAGCTTTGCAAAAATGTAAAACAATGCTGTTCTATTTTTTATGAAAAATATTTTATATTAACACACAATAGGTTTATTGCTATATTTCTCAGTTTTACCTTCTAATTCAGTAAGTATTGATAGATATAACTCATAAAAATAAAACCTCTTTATGTTTTTTTATGATTTGAGAGAGTATAAGGAGAGGTCTTGAGACCAGATATCTGTGAACTGGAAAGCCAAAATTATATGGACCTCATCCTATGACCACAGTGTAATAAGAGTACCAAGTAGTTAAAAAAATACATTAAATAAAGGAGAATAAATCCAACTACTTTGAAGTTAAAAATTCCTGTATTCACCTAGCCCAATTTTGAGTAAAATTGGAAATGAAAATTCAGGGCTGAACAAACTTTAGAAAGAGCAATGATGAATGCCCTGTATTCTTTGCTGGGATATGTCCAATGAGGGGGTTCAGAGGGAGATTCAGAGCCTGAAGTGTTGTCATTATTAATTATGTAATGAACATATATGAAGTAAAAAGTAAAATGAATGGAAAAAAGCCCGAGAGAAACAAAGGAGAGTATAAATAAAAATGAAAGTAGAGCTGAATAACTTATAAATCAGAAAAAAATTACAGATACATAGAAACATGTTTGTTTTAGAAAAAATGATAGACAAATTCTAGCAAATATATTCAAGAAATAGGGAGGAATGCATTGATACAAATGGAAATAACGGCTCTCTCCTCAGAGCTCTTGCTGGTTTTCTGTCCACCTGGCTAGATTTTTAGAAGCTCACTGGCATAACTGATGTCTGTTTCATCTCATCAATTGCCTACTTATAGTAAATGCAAAATAAAGAGTTTTTGTTTTTCTTTGTTCTTTATTAGAGTAGAAATAAACTGGCCTTAGGGAAGCTGTGAATAAGGTGAGGTGACTTTCTATGCTCACCTTCTTGTGCCCCCTCCACCTCTTTCCCCTCTTCCCTCTTAATCCTCATCATCACTTCAGACTTTTCTTTCTTATGGGGATTTAAAATATTAAAACCCACTTAAGTACATTGTCCATCCAGAGATATTAAAATTTTAAAAGAAATAAACCACTATGCTAGAAAGGTAAAGCTTGGAATATAAATACAAAGTTTTATCCAGAGTATATACTCTAAATGTGGATTAAGTTTTTCAAATGATAAAATTTTAATTTACATGATTTATTAGAAAAAAGTGTTTTTTTGTGTGTGTGTTTACTTTGTGAGGAGGGGAACATTCAGAATCTGTTTTTCTCCAGTAATTCTTATATATGTCAGTCCTATTTTCTGCCTAGATTTAATCCCTGTTCTGAGGTAGAATAAGAGGTGCGATAAGTCCTTCAAAACAGTCCGTATATTCATATTTCCTTTCCTTTCATCTGGTCAGTTGTGCTGGATACTTCCCACTTGTCCCTCTATCCTTCTCTACCTTTCTTTGTGCCTGGAGGATGATCTCTGTAGATAGTATTAAGGAATCCCCTTGCCTTTTGACATCCAGTTGGATATGGTCAGTGGATTTGCAGGATAGGAAAAATGCATGATTGTGATATTTACTCCTCTGAATTCTTTGTCAGGTTGCTATGGCCTGGCTCCATCACTCTACTGAAGGTCATAGCCAATCTTCTCCTTCTTCCTTATAGCAGCTCGTTGTGGGTTCCAGTAACTATTTTCCTTTCTTGTCCCTTTTTGGCAGTTAGGTGGTAAAGACTCCCTAATGTTGCTAGACTTGGGCTAGTGTGCCATCTTTTGTTGGTTTCTTTTTTAATACTCTCCCTGACTTTGTAAAAAGTCCCTTTGTTAAACTCTACTCAATTAAACTGCTTCAGCGTGTCATCTCTTTTCAACGAAGACCATAGCCAAAATATCAAATACCGAATCTCTCAACTAGAGTGCATGTTCTTCAGTTCTTTACCAAGTTATTTATGATGTATATAACAGCAACAACAGCAGCAACAGTACCGATCGTATTAGCTAGCATTTATTGAATCAGTGTGCTTGGCACTGTTTTAAGAAGTTCACATGCATTAATTAATTTAAGACTCATAATTTTCTTATAAAGTTAGGTACTATAATTAACCCCATTTTGCAAAGTTGTAAATTGAAGCACAGAGTGATTAAACTACAGCTAGAAAGTGCTGACAACCTTCTCACACTTTAAACATTCTCATCCCTCATTTTGGTATGCCTATAACTATGTTCCTATACTTGTTGCCTCTAAACAATGGCAATCATGCATTCTCGATGAGTTTCTCATTGGCATTTTACTCTTTTAACAATTTAGCTGATTGTTTACAGTGAGGTAAATTGTACACCTTTGTAAAACTTTATACAAATACCTTTATAAATATTAAAAATACACATTATTCAGCCTGACTCCTTACTCTGTTACTTGATACTTTACAAAATGTGACCAACAAGATTATTATCTTGGGAATCTGTTGTTCTTGCCCTAGGGCCTCTTCCCTCCATGCAGTAGATCCTCAGCTCATTAATGAACACTCCATTTCCCTCTTTTGTCTCCCTTGTATGCATAAATCCAAAAAGGATAAGCCAAGCAAGTTAATCTAAGCTGTTTTTTTGTTTTTTTAACCACAGATACTACTTTACTATTAAAAATGGAAGTTTTTCAATAAGGTAAAATCAATCTACTTAACTCATCTGACCTTATTAAAGATATCACAAATGGTTAATTTATTGCTGAAAAAGGGTCTACTTTTTTTTCCATCAACCTATCATATCTATGTCTTGTTTACTTTGTTAATGTATTATAGAGGAGTGAGTTATGATGAAGACTTAAATTCCCCCTGTCAGGGCTTCCCTGGTGGCACAGTGGTTGAGAATCTGCCTGCCAATGCAGGGGACACGGGTTCGAGCCCTGGTCTGGGAAGATCCCACATGCCACGGAGCAATTAGGGCCTGTGAGCCACAACTACTGAGCCTGCACGTCTGGAGCTTGTGCTCCGCAACAAGAGAGGCCGTGACAGTGAGAGGCCCGCACACCACGATGAAGAGTGGCCCCCGCTCGCCGCAACTAGAGAAAGCTCACGCACAGAAAGGAAAACCCAACACAGCCATAAATAAATAAATAAATGAAATAAAATAAAATAAAAAATTCCCCCTGTCACATATTTGGTAAGAGTCAAAAGCAATGTCTTACTAGCTCGTGAGTCACCCAGGTATTCCTTCAAAAGTAAAGGCATAAATGCAAATTAAATACAAACCACCCAGGGAAGATCCTATAGGAATGCATATACAATAACTAAAAAAAAAATAGTCAAGGAGTAACAAAAACAAAGTTGATACCATGTAAGTATCAATGATCAAAAGGGAGGACTATCATCTGTGAAAATCAGGCTTTAAAATACCTTCTGCTCTCAACACCAAGAGAAGGGATGGAGTACTGCAGGATTTATTGCAGGTGAGAGGAAGGCATAATGTTACAGCAGGCCCCAGAACGTAGGCAGTCTTGCTGCTCTTCTCAAATCCCGTCACGTGGATTCCTGCCTTTTTGCTTAGGGCAGTTTTGCTTTCAACCTTTTCTTGGAGTCATTTGACTTTTACCTTGAGTGCTTCCTCATCATAGTAGGACTCAAGAATGACATCATAAAATATTCGTGCTAGGAAATATCTTGGAGATCCTTTAAATCCTCAATGTATAGCTGAGGATGTTGAAACTCAGAGAGACTGGATATCCTTCCAAGGTCATAGTAATCCTTGGTGGCAAAACTGGATCATTTAACTTGAAATTGAGCCACCTCCCTCTCCCCAACACATACATTCTTCTACTTAGAAGCGATAGGTTCACTCTCTGAGAATTTCTGTGATCACACATTATTTATAGTCTACCCAGACTACAAAATTTGCTGGGAAATGTGTGTCTTATTAGTAATATATTCTCCAGCCTTGCCAATTCTACACTTTTACTTTCTCTGTTGTATCCACTCTGCCTCCCCATACTCTGGCTTGCTAGATCCTATTCCATATGGGATACTTGGCTTTTTGGCCCCAGACTCAGCAACCTTAACTCTTTTTTTTTTAAGGTATTTACCAGCATTTATTCATCGGAGAGGGAATGAAAGTGGTGGGATGGAACATGCCACAACTTTCAGACAAGTATACAACATATGAAGTGTTTAGTATAAACGTACAATTTCTACACGAAGGCATCCTTTTCCAATTAATGTAATAATGAACAAAAAGTCTTGAAAATGCATTTCTTGAAAATATATTTCTTAGGGACTATAAATTTAAAAAGCAGGGAAAAAGAATACATATGGAAAAGAATCTGAAAAAGAATATATATATAACTGAATCACTTTGCTGTACAACTGAAACCAACAGAACACTGTAAATCAACTATACTTCAATAATAATAATAAGAAAAGGACACATGGAATTACAGGGACAGAAAGAGTTCCTTTACAGAGAGAAGCATTTATGTACCTTTGCTTCCAACCCCGAGTTATTCTAATTAATTTGGAACAAAATCTGCATTATTCTACTATATTTAATATAATGATCTAGTTACATTAAAGGTATAGAGAAGTGATCTATATCATTATAATTTAGTTAATATTAATACCAGCCCTTTATTTATTTATAATTAATTTTTATTGGAGTATAGTTTCTTTACAATGTTGTATTAGTTTCTACTGTACAGTAAAATGAATCAGCTATACATATACATATAGCCCCTCTTTTTTGGAATTCTTTCCCATTTAGGTCACCACAGAGTATTGAGGTCCCTGTGCTATAAGTAGCTTCTCATTAGTTATCTATTTTATACACAGTATCGATAGTGTATATATGTCAATCCCAGTCTCCCAATTCCTCCCACCCCCCCCCTTGGTATCCATACATTTGCTCTCTATGTCTGTGTCTCTATTTCTGCTTTGCAAATAGGATCATGTATACCATATTTCTTGATTCCACATATATGCATTAGTGTATGATATTTGTTTTTCTCTTTCTTACTTACTTCACTCTGTATGACACTCTCTAGGTCCATCCACATCTCTACAAATGACCCAATTTCGTTCCATTTTATGGCTGAGTAATATTTCATTGTATATATATATACCACTTCTTTATCCATTCCTCTGTTCATGGACATTTAGGTTGCTTCCATGTCCTGGCTATTGTAAACAGTGCTGCTATGAACATTGGGGTGCATATGTCTTCTTGAATTATGATTCTCTCTGGGTATATGCCAAGTATTGGGATTGCTGGGTCATATGGTAGTTCTATTTTTAGTTTTTTAAGGAACCTCCATACTGTTCTCCATAGTGGCTGTGTCAATTTACATTCCCTTTTCTCCACACACTGTTCAGCATTTATTGTTTGTAGATTTTTTGGTGATGGCCATTCTGACCGGTGTAAGGTAATACCTCATTGTAGTTTTGAGTTACATTTCTCTAATAATTAATGATGTTGAGCGTCTTTTCATGTGCCTCTTGGCCATCTGTATGTCTTCTTTGGAGAAATATCTGTTTAGGTCTTCTGACCATTTTTTGATTGGGTTGTTTGTTTTTTTGATATTGAGCTGCATGAGCTGTTTGTATATTTTGGAGATTAATCCTTTGTTAGTTGCTTCGTTAGCAAATATTTTCTCCCATTTTGAGGGTTGTCTCTTCGTCTTGTTTATGGTTTCCTTTGCTGTGCAAAAGCTTTTAAGTTTCATTAGGTCCTATTTGTGTATTTTTGCTTTTATTCTCATAACTCTAGGAGGTGGGTCATAAAAGATCTTGCTGCGATTTATGTCAGAGTGTTCTGCCTGTGTTTTCCTCTAAGAGTTTTATAGTGTTTGGCCTTACATTTAGGTCTTTAATCCTTTTTTTTTTTTTTTAACATCTTTATTGGGGTATAATTGCTTTACAATGGTGTGTTAGTTTCCGCCCCACAACAAAGTGAATCAGCCATACATACACATATGTTCCCATATCTCTTCCCTCTTGTGTCTCCCTCCCTCCCACCCTCCCTATCCCACCCCTCCGGGCTGTCACAAAGCACCAAGCCAATATCCCTGTGCCATGCGGCTGCTTCCAACTAGCTATCTACCTTACTACATTTGTTAGTGTGTATATGTCCATGACTCTCTCTCGCCCTGTCACAGCTCACCCTTCCCCCTCCCCATAACCTCAAGTCCGTTCTCTAGGAGGTCTGCGTCTTTATTCCTGCCTTACCCCTAGGTTCTTCATGACATTTTTTTTTTCTTAAATTCCATATATATGTGTTAGCATACGGTATTTGTCTTTTTCTTTCTGACTTACTTCACTCTGTATGACAGACTCTAGGTCTATCCACCTCATTACAAATAGCTCAATTTCGTTTCTTTTTATGGCTGAGTAATATTCCATTGTATATATGTGCCACATCTTCTTTATCCATTCATCCGATGATGGGCACTTAGGTTGTTTCCATCTCCGGGCTATTGTAAATAGAGCTGCAATGAACATTTTGGTACATGACTCTTTTTGAATTTCGGTTTTCTCAGGGTATATGCCCAGTAGTGGGATTGCTGGGTCATATGGTAGTTCTATTTGTAGCTTTTTAAGGAACCTCCATACTGTTCTCCATAGTGGCTGAACCAATTCACATTCCCACCAGCAGTGCAAGAGTGTTCCCTTTTCTCCACACCCTCTCCAGCATTTATTGTTTCTAGATTTTTTGATGATGGCCATTCTGACTGGTGTGAGATGATATCTCATTGTAGTTTTGATTTGCATTTCTCTAATGATTAATGATGTTGAGCATTCTTTCATGTGTTTGTTGGCAGTCTGTATATCTTCTTTGGAGAAATGTCTATTTAGGTCTTCTGCACATTTTTGGATTGGGTTGTTTGTTTTTTTGTTATTGAGCTGCATGAGCTGCTTGTAAATTTTGGAGATTAATCCTTTGTCGGTTACTTTATTTGCAACTATTTTCTCCCATTCTGAGGGTTGTCTTTTGGTCTTGTTTATGGTTTCCTTTGCTGTGCAAAAGCTTTTAAGTTTCATTAGGTCCCATTTGTTTATTTTTGTTTTTATTTCCATTACTCTAGGAGGTGGGTCAGAAAGGATCTTGCTGTGATTTATGTCATAGAGTGTTCTGCCTATGTTTTCCTCTAAGAGTTTGATAGTTTCTGGCCTTATATTTAGGTCTTTAATCCATTTTGAGCTTATTTTTGTGGATGGTGTTAGGGAGTGATCTAATCTCATACTTTTACATGTACCTGTCCAGTTTTCCCAGCTTTAATCCTTTTTGAGTTTATTTTTGTGTATGGAGTTAGGGAGTGTTGTAGTTTCATTCTTTTACATGTAGCTGTCCAGTTTTCCCAGCACCACTTATTGAAGAGGCTGTCTTTTCTCCATTCTGTATTCTTGCCTCCTTTGTCATAGATTAGGTGACCACAGGTGCGTGGGTTTATCTCTGACCTTTCTACCGTGTTCCACTGATCTATATTTCTGTTTTTGTGCCAGTACCATACTGTCTTGATTACTGTAGCTTTGTAGTATAGTCTGAAGTCAGGGAGCCTGATTCCTCCAGCTCCATTTTTCTTTCTCAAGATTACGTTGGCTATTTGAGGTCTTTTGTGTTTCCATACAAATCATAAAATTTTTTGTGCTACTTCTGTGAAAAATGCCATTGGTAATTTGATAGGGCTTACATTGAATCTGTAGATTGCTTTGGGTAATATAGTCATTTTCACAGTGTTGTTTCTTCCAATCCAAGAACCTGATATATCTCTCCATCTGTTTGTATCATCTTTAATTTCTTTCATCAGTATCTCATAGTTTTCTGCGTACAGGTCTTTTGCCTTCTTAGGTAGGTTTATTCCTAGGTATTTATTCTTTTTGTTGCAATGATAAATGATTGTTTCCTTAATTTCTCTTTCTGATCTTTCGACATTAGTGTATAGTAATACAAGAGATTCCTGTGTATTAATTTTGTATCCTGTGATTTTACTAAATTCATCGTTTAGCTCTAGTAGTTTTCTGGTGGCATGTTTAGGATTTTCTCATAATTCATTTTCAGTTTCAAACATACAGTTGTCTAAAATTCAATTATGTGTTTTAGTTAATGCAAATGTTGTTTTTTCTTAATGTTTTGAAGGAGGCCTGGCTTTGGATGTCTGAGGTCAGTTATTCTAAGTTTTCCTGGTTTCTCTCTTCTCACCAGAGAAGAATGCAACCTGAGTCCTGATATGTAATTACTCTAAACTCATTTAACTTGTTTTCATCTACTCTACTTCAGTTATGACCTGTGTGGTTACTTTAACTATATAAACATAGTAAGGTACACTAATTTTTTTTAAAACTGTATCTTTTATATAATAATGAAAAAATACACAATGGCTCCTTTTCCATATTTCTGATGAATTTTGCTTCTCTTCTCAGTTTTCATGAATTGTTTCAGTTTATATATCTATTCTTTCCTTGCATACCAAACCTGCTACAAACCAGAATTAATTTTCCATCATTATTAACTTCCTAGATTTCAGAGCTTATAAACTTGATGTATCTTCTGTTGTGGCTATCATCTCAGCAACCTTAATTCTTTCTTCCGTAGTTCTCATGTTAGTCTTTTTGACACTGTCATCCTCATAGGTTCTCAGTAGACATTTACGGAACTGAGTATAGATGGATATTATCCAAGACTTTGATGGTAGTTGGACTGGTGTGTAGTCCCACTGGATAGTAGTAGAGTGCTTTATGGAATAGTCACTGGTAGTAAATATATCAGTTATACCCCCAACAGTCCATGTTCATCATCACTCAGATTCTTTGTACCCGATACTCCCTCTGGCATGAACATTCCTCTCTTTTTCTCTGCCTAGCAATTCTTACGTAGCCTACATTATCCATATCAAATATCAGTACCTTTTGAAAATTTCTCTTTGCTTTCAGAAGAGAAGTGTTTTACTATGAGATTGGTTGAGATGGAAAGAAAAACAACCATGTGGTTGATGTTGCGGAAGAATTTTGGGGTCTTGGAAATTGATAGTGGGGGAGAGGGAAGTTTTGGTGATTTCTATTGGAAAACAGTGAGACTGCTTGTCATAGGCAGATTGATTTTTAAAGATATTTTGAAATTTATTAACAATGTACTTCTCAAGAGGTAGTGTCTGCAGATTCAAAATGTGTCTCTACTTCAACTATGTACCCTTCCACCACTAATGCTCAGTACATAGCAGATGTCCCATATATATGATGGAAAAGACATATTAAGTAACTATCCAACTACTTTATTGAAATTCTAACTGACATATTAGAATTCCAACTGAAATCATTGAAATTCTTCTTGACTTTCCCTCTTGAACATAGTTCCTGATTTTAGTCAAAATTGAGTATTCTTTTCAAATGATTATCCATGTAGTATTTGAAATAAATCTGGCCCTCGTATAAGAGTTATGCCCCAAAGTTAGACTAAAGCTCAGAACTTCAAAGAAAATATACTCTTTTAGGCAATAGAGGAAAATAGATATTTTACTAAGGATTTCATACACGAGAAAGAGAATAGAGGCCATATTCTTCAGCTCAATATTTCACCTTCCTAGCCTTGGATAATTCCCATCCAACATCATTTTAATGGTCTCTCCTCTTACTCAAAAGCCACCATATTTTTGTTTCTTTTCAACCTCCCCACAACTGACCCTGTTCAGCCTCCAGTCTCACTGATGTCAGCTATCCCATTCTGTGTCCTTCTAGATGTCACCATTTCTCATTCAGAACAGTTTTACTTCCTCAGCTTCTCTAATTTTATATTCACATATCAATTAATTAATATTATCTTCCACAGTGCAGAATGTATTGAAATTGTTCTTAGCTAAAAATTCCTCTTTAGACATCAGAATCTACTTGTTAAGGACATATTGAGGATGTATAATTTTTTTCCCTAATAATTTTTTTCTGTCACATATAGCACAGAGACTTAAAGGATTTAAAATATGCTGGTTTAAATGCAAATAAAGAACCAAATATTTGGGTTTTTTTCCATTTCAAACTCTGAAGCTGCTGAAGTCTGAAGAAATCTATATCATAAATAGTAGAAAGTTCACACTTCTCAATCCATTCTAGGAAAATCACATGTAAGCTAACTTGATGGAAAAGAGAAGAAAGGTGAACCTTAGTTTTTGCATGTTTTCAAAATTTTCTTCTTAAAAAAAAGATATCTCAATTGGAGAATAGTCATGAGAAACAAACAAAAATCTTGTCAGCGTTTGAACACATATCTTTGAGAAGTAACTCTTAAGGACTTTCCTTAATAGAACTAGATTAATGTATTAAATACAGTCATAAAGATTTCCTTGTATATGCTTTTTGAAAGCCTTTCACTATTTTCTAAGGAAGAGTATTTATAAGTGCCCATTGGAGTTAGCCAAATTGGACTGAAGTGTGGTTGGCTTGGAATAAATCACAATGACTCTAATTCAGTTGTAAAGCACATTTGAAGTAGGTCTATGGGCTTTCTGTTTGAATCTAGCTTGCTTATTGACCAATTCCAGCCAAAGATAACATCTTTTTTTCCCCCTTCAACTCTATAGGGCACATTTCCATGATAATAACAATTCTCTGTTCTTGGAAAGTGTGGAGTGGACCAGCTTGCTCACCACTTGGAAAAATGCCCAATTGTGAGACTCTCCGTAAACCGGCCCTACCTTTATGCCTAACCTTGAGTAGTTTGACAATGACTTAGCATTATAGAAGAGGAACATTTTAAGGCATTTTTAGCATGTACATTGTGTAATGATTTCACTATATCAGCAATTTACAATTCTGATGTAGCCTTCTATTTTTATGGAGAACCAATTAAAAATAGCTTTGATACTGTGTGGCTCAGTACAGGGCTTTATCTGTCTGGATTATCATTTTCCCTGTAGACATATTTGCTTTTGATCTTTTTTTTCCCTCTCTAGGTTTTACTTTTTGATTAATAGTATACCAAGAAGAATTAAGGTGAATCTATAGGCCAACTGATAATCTTATTACTAAAAATATTTTTTAAATGGTATTGTGCTTCAGTGATTGTCCTGTTTCCAGCCTCCTTATTCAGCATAAGAAAGGAACAAGGGGAAGAAAGTTTGCATTGAGGATTTTCTGCCAACCACTGTTAGGCACTTTTATACAGATCATTCAATTTTTTGGGAAAAATCCATTCTTACCTCTTGTTTTACAGATGAATACCAAGTAGATTAATTTACTCAAGGTGATAGAAATACCAAATCATAATTTCAAAGTGCATGCTTTTTCCACTTGACCATGAAAAACTGTTTACACATGTAAGCCTTTTCCTTCATAAAGTATTGCCTGAAGATGTCATGCTTTTTTGTTCTATCCAATTTATTATACATTCTACAAAAAAAGAGGGAGAGAGAGCATTTCTTATTGCCTGCTCTGCGCCATTCATGATTCTGAGTTTTATTATATAATTAATTAGGCACATGCACGCTGGCCACCTATAGTGGAGCCAGGCACTACATCGGTCATTTTGATATTGACCCCATGTCAGATCATTGAGACCTCAGACAGCTTCAAGATGGGCATTCGTCTCAAAGTCAAGAAAATAGATAGGAAACATGAATTAACTGACACAATTTCATTGCGCTAAGAGGTGGCAATACCTGCAGTCACACTTAGATGTTCACATCCACTGCAGTCCATGTTCTTGCTGCCACCGAGACTCCCCCATTTTCAGAACGATTAAAGCCCGTGACCTCTCCCGGACACAAATGGATGTGGCCCTCTTGTGAGCTGCCAGTTCTAACTTTGTATCTGGATGTGAAAAGTTTATAAGAAAGAAGTCTTTTTACCCTCTAGACTCTTTCCTTTACCACAGGCCGTGTCTGCAGAGATATTGAGCTTAAATTTCCTCCAGGGAAAGTTTCTGTCTCCCACAAGAGCAACTTGAACCCTTGTTTAAAGGTACCTGTATGCTTTTAGCTGAGAACAGCTCTTCTCTATTTGTGAAGGCCTTCCTCAGCAATGCAGATTATGTTGTCAGTGTGGAGATATGCATGGAGCAGTGGGGGAGCAAGGGGAAACTTGCTCAGTCAGCGTAGGTGTTAGAATCACTTCTAGCAAATCATGGGTTAACAAAGTTAGACGTGTATTGTCTCCACACCCATGTTGATGTCTCTAGAAATATTTTATCTCTTGGACTAGGAAGGTGAAAGAATCAGTGGTCTGATGCAGTGGCATACCAAGGCAGAGAAGGGAGAGGCAATGAGAGCAGTCCATCCCAGGTGCCGGAAATGAGAAACTGTATCGCCTGTTGAAAAATTAAAGACAGTAAATTTGACTTAAAAAGTCAGACTGCTTTCTGTTCACCGTGCACCAGCAATTCTAAACAGCGGGAGGGATAAAATGTCTCCCCACCAGTGCAGACCACTCCTACCCTTAGTAAGCCAGTGGAGATGCAGACCTTCATTTTTCTCCAACCCAATTACAAACACCATTCAAACCAAAGTCCTCCACAGGCCTGGGATGAAGAAGCCTGGTCTAATGTTAGTGAATATTTAGCTGTTGTCTCCTTTGGACTCTATATATCAAAGGATTCATGCAAAAGTGTTACCAAAATAGCCCATGATAAATGGGATCTTAATGATGATAAACAGCCCTCCTTCCTCAACACATTGTCCCTTACATGCACTTTATAGGGAAACTCTGCTTTTACACTCATTATCTTATTTTGTCCTTGTAACATCTCAGAAGAAGAAGTGCTGTAATAATCAGACAAATTTATTATTTCCCCACACTGGCCAGTCAGACACACTTTGAAGGGCTGGTCCTTTTCTAACCTCTGGATGAAACCTAGAGTAGGCCCCACAGATTTCCTTGTTACTCATAAATTTTTAAAAATTCTAATTACTGTTAGTTATAATATGGTCTCACTTATGTCAAGTTCAGTGTCATAATCCAGACTTCTCAGATTAAAGCAGAATACCAGTCCTGGGAAAGGTGAAAATAGCTTGTGTCGTTCTTAATTCTCAGTCTAGAGTTTACTCAGTCAGTTGGCTCAAGTCATTTCCATTGTTGAAGAAGAGAGGGAGTTGAGGAAACAGGAAGGAGCTTACATGCCTGGCCAGGTACCCGACTGATATTGATTTCCTCTGGTCATGGCAGATGCTTAAAGCTCATTCTTTCTCTCATAGGGCACTTTCATAGGTGCTTCACAGTCCCTCTAACTTGGAAAATTATCACCTTCAGTTCATATGAAGGAGGTGAGTATTTCCACTCCAACTGATTCTTTATCATTCCATTCTTGCATCTAGGTGTTCAGTATATACAACCTGACATTTTTTGCTGAGGTCTGTTCACTCCAGTACCTTTTTGGTTGTGTTCTAAAGAGTTTAGTAACCGGCTACCTTTGATTCACCATCAGCCTGTAGCTGCCTGAACAAATCCAACTACAGTCCTTTGCACTTATGATCTATCAGGCAGGAGCAAGATACCAGTCCATAATATCCCCCCAAATTATAGGGCACACATAGCACACCCACTCTATAGTCTCCTTGAAGCCCTTCTCACTAACCTTGAGGTAAAACTAAAGTATCCCACCCTACTCTCCATGGGAGTGGAGGAAATCCTCTCATATTAACAACTGCCCCTAAGGAAACCCTCCCTCTAATCTCCATCTCCCCCTGTGGTGGCCAACTTTAATCCTTCTATACCTTAAAGTCATTGGTAAAGATTACACAAGGGCAGATGGATTGCCCTACTGCTTTAAGTCCCATCTAGATGTTTTAGCATCTTTGAAAGGTTAGGAGTCTTGGGGCCTCAGTGTTAACCAAGCCTGAAAAAAAATCCGTTTTAACATATGGTGACAATGATTATACACATTTTACATTAAAAGACAAACAACAAACAAACAAAATCAGAGGCTCAGAGAGTTTGTCATTAGGTCTAATAATTGATGTGCAGCTAAGGAAGGGCAGACTTATCACTGGATTCCCAGGCCATTGTTAGCTTCACCAGACCTCACTGTGTCAGTAGCAACATGACAGCCCACACTACAAATTTAACGCATGAAGAAATACAAATTCAAATTTAGAGGGAAATCTCCAAGCCTGCTTAGTTTTAAAATTCAGACCACTGACTTAAAAATGGCTTAATGTTAAATTAACTTAAAAGTAACTACATGGAGGTCACAAACTCAAACATCCCAGGTTGATGTCTTTCTATTTCAGACATCTATCCAACAGAAGAAACCACTACGCTCCAACTTCACAAGGTCATGGAAGATTGTCAGTTTAAAGTTTCTGAGTATTTGAATTCTTTGGAGATCATAATAACAGATCTCAGTATTAGTTTACAGATTGTTTTAGAGGCATATTTTTAATCACGCACTGCATTTTTATTGGGACTGTGAGAATGTGAGCCGGAAGAGTTAGAGATTTCACAGCACTCTGAGGAAGGAAAGAACTATATAGCTCCTGTGTCCTGACCCGTATTTCCTCTCTCAATAAAGTAAGCTTTTATTTCCCAGGCTAATGGGAACTATTATGTGTGTATACTTGCTCACTTTTAAGAGTCCTGTGTGTCAGTCACTTTAGATATGGATTCTGAAGATAGAATGGATAGATGATAGATGGATCATGGTTCCTTTGATTACAGAGTCATTGCAGTATGAGTAGTTAATTCATTACTTCATAAAGCTCTCCGAGATGACTGAATTGTAGAAGGCAGCCTAAACTAGAAACAGTCTCTCCCAGTTTGGTCTTTTGCCACTTCTCTTTTCATAGTTGCCACAAGAGACTAGCAGTGTACCATCATACATGATTTTTTGTTCCAAATGCTTACAGTCTCAAAAATGAATGACCTATTAGGCAAAGCCTTGAACTGAAACAAAACCAGTCAAAATAATGCAGAACACATTGCTGGAAGGATAAGATGAGATCCTTCCCTGACTTCCTTAACAGGATGTGGTAAACACCTTCCAAATTCTTGTATTTTTAACTTACAAAAAGAAAACAATTAAAAGAATTTAAAAAGGGGGGGAGAGAAGCATTTTGCTGAAAAGCAAAGTTTAATAGAAAGTGTAATAAAAAAGAAATAAGCACAAAATCAAGGAAGTATAAAATTCAAATGCATTTTCTTGTACATTTAGGTTTCTTCTACAGGAGCCTATTAAAATTAGTATTCATATCTATGGGATAGGGATTCTATTATTAAAACAACTGAAGAGTTTTAATATTATAAATATGTATGACTATGTGAAACCATAAGAAGTATATTCTGCTCAAAGTTCTACTAATACTGAATATGTTAATGAAAATGCGTTTTTATACAAGTGGTGTAAGTTATCCCCTTTAAAATTAGATAAAAACTATTTAGAAATAATTATGAGTATGTGTTCATTAGATTGGAGTTGGAAGACTGCAGGATAAGGGCATTGGTTCAAATCCTTCTTCTACCTCCATGCACTCAATTCCACAATAATGCTCCTAAGCATATTATGGCAATTGAATCTCAATATTTAGAGAATTCTAATTCATTTCTACTCCTCCTTCACAAAACTGAGCCATTCTTGGAAAGTACTTTTTTTTTTTAAGTATAGCTTTTTTTTCTTCTACTTGGCCAGTGGTCCAACCTTCTGGGTCTCAACTCCCCAGCCAGGGCCAGTCAGTAGGCTAGCCTTTTCTAGTTGATAGAAGTGTTGCTCAGATTGTAGTATGTACTTAATAGAGGCCTAGCTTTATCCTTGCTTTAAGTTAATCACAAACAATGCTCCTCTCTGTCCTTACCAGCAAGCCTCCTGTGAGTCCACTACAATTTGTCAGTATAGTCTGTGTAAATAACAAATTTGCTCAGATCTTATTTGACCAAGACCTGCACTAACACTGATTACTAGAGGTGCAATTACATCTTTATTGCATTTAAATGTATTTCATTTAAAAATGCTCTTTCTCTTCAGAATGTCTCTTTTTCTTTTCTCCCTCACTGTCCTCATTTCTGTACAACACTGATCCTTACTTCCCTCTGCCAGATCCTGATGCCAGTGTCAGTGAAGGATGGACCATGTATGACAGAGATTGTATGTATTCAGTACAGATATAATTACTGAGTTGTAATATATTTATACTTCTGAAAAATAAACATATTGCATACCTCTATATCTATGTATATCCATTATCTATCTATCTGTCTATCTATCTATCTAGTTATTGAAACACATATTTCAGTCTATACACTATTTGGATAACTGTTTCTGGACCTGAAATACTACAGTTGTTCATTTCTAAAGAAAAGAATACTGCTTAGACACTACCATATTTTGTGTGGAGAACAAATTTTTTGTTTTTTAAAAAAAAATTATTCTAAAAAGACCACATAGAAGTCTAAGCTGAGCATTTTCTAACCTGTGGTATTAATCTGAGGATGGAAGAGGATGCGTGTGGGAATGACAATTTCAGATATCTTAAGTTAACCTTTATCCTCCCTGACAATAATGAATTAGGTTTTTCTAGAGATGTCTGCCTTTCTGTGCATATCAGAATATTAGAATTTGTGTTGGGGAAGGATGTGCAGGGCATTTGATAGTTTGGAGCAAACCTCCCCAGATGATTTGGATACAACTCTTCCCTTGCCTCTGGTCTGTGAAGACCAGCAATCTGGGTTTTGCATTGGGAAACTCTATACAATTTTGAATTTTATGTGGCTCCAGTGCATACAAAATCATCAGCTATGTTTGGGAATGTGGAAATGGGGAAGGGAGAAGAGGAAAGGATATTCTTGCTACATTCTGTCCATCCTTATGCCCTTAGCTTCAAGTTTTTTTCTTCAAATTAATAGTATCTTTTTTTTTTTTTTTTTTATTGCGGTATGTGGGCTTCTCACTGTTGTGGCCTCTCCTGTTGCAGAGCACAGGCTCCGGACACGCAGGCTCAGCAGCCATGGCTCACCGGCCCAGCCGCTCCGCGGCATGTGGGATCTTCCCGGACCGGGGCACGAACCCGTGTCCCCTGCATCGGCAGGCGGACTCTCAACCACTGCGCCACCAGGGAAGCCCGTGAATAGTATCTTTTTGACCTAACAGGGATTAGATTCTCTCTCCCACTCTCCTTAATTTCCTGCTGATCTCTGTCATTTTTCTGTGACCATTTTAAAGAGGATAGTTTTAAAACTATTAATTTGTACAACTTTTGCCAGCCATTATGTTAGAAATTTATTTATTGGAGTATAGTTATTAGTAAAAGCAGGGGCCAAGAAGAAATAAACAACTCATTTAACTCAGAATACTGTATAGAAAATGCATTGGCTAAAAATATTTGCTATATTATGAGGTAATGCCTGTGACTGAAAGAGTTCAATACTGTTTTCAAATGCTAGCTCTCATTTGGCTAACCACATACAATAGTTCTCAAGGTAAATGGAACATTGGGTTGGATGTAATATTTAATTCTACTAAATATGTTTACTCAGATTTGCTCTATTCAATTTTCTGTTGTATTAGTTATCTACTACTACGCAACAATATTTCCCAAAGCTTAGTACCGTAAAGCAACAATTTTTCTTTCATCTCAGAGAGTTTTTCTAAGGGTCAAGAATTTAAGAATAGCTAAGACAATTGGTTTTGGCCCAGGGTCTCATGAGGTTCTATTCAACCTGTTGGCTTGAACAGAAGTCATCTGAAAGTTTGTCCAATGCTGGAGTATCTGCCTCCAAGCTTACTTTGGCTGTTGGCAGGTGGTCTCAGTTCCTTGCCATGTGAGTCTCTCTGTAGGGCTGATTATAACATAGCATCTGGCTTCCCTCAGAGTGAAGCATTTGAAAGAGAGTGACACCAGACTGTCTTTTATGATCTAGTCTCGGAGTCACACACTGTCACCTTCACCTTATATTCATTGTAAGTAAACAGTTAAAGCAATCTACACTTGACTAGAGGAGGCAGAGACTATTAGGGGCCATCTGAGTGGCTGCCTACCACAGCCTTCCATCTGGCCTCAGTGACTCACATTCATCCCACAGGCAAAATATTGTTACACCTTCCCAAAGCCCGCCCCCCATGTCATCTCATCAGCATCAGCTCAGAGAACAAGATCTTGTCATCTAAACCAGATCCAAATGAGAATAAGTCTCCTCTTGTGAACTAAAGAAGGCAGTTTGCTACCCTATATGTCCCCAACATGGTAAGCGTTTTAAGGTATAGAATCACTGCCATAGGCACTCCCATTCATAATGGAAGGCGAGGGGGAAAGCTGTACACAAGAATCTTTGGACTGTAGCAGTTCTCTCATGCTTCTCTGGAGTTGTTCTCCATCATTCTTAATTTGGGACTATTGGCTCATTCCCTACCCACCTGAGTCATTTTTTCTTTTTCCATGAAAGGTAGCATATATCTACAGCTGAACAATTTCTTAGCTTCCTTTCTGCCAGTACTATTTTGGGAGTCCAACAGCCTTTTCTCAATTTATACTGTCTCTATTCCTTACAGTCCAAATTGGCAGGTTTTCCATTGATATAATTCTTTTAAAAAGTTTGAGTCTTCTGTGAATCTTATTTGGGTCCAGCACTTTAGATGGAAACCATATTCTCAAATTTCTTAGAGATAAACCCGTCTCTGCCTTGGGCTTCTGCTGAAGGACAATACCTTTAAAACCAAGCTTCCTAAATCTTGATTGAGCAGATCTGTTAGTTATACCCTTGAAATATTTAGAGGGCTTCTTATTTAAAAGAATAGAGTCTAAGATACCCCCTTCGATATTTCTGAAGTCTTAACGAAGGATTCTATAGTCACAACCAGTGTCGTCTTTAGACCATGATGTCCTGAGAGTTCCCTGAGTTTGACCTCTGCTCAGAAGCCCTTTCTTAATTTTAGCATTGTTTACCATCTGGAGAGACCGAGAATTTTCAAAACCAGCCAGTGCTGCTTCTTTTTGTTTAATAGTCCTTCCTTTAGCTTATGTATTGCCTCTCACATTTCACTATTAGCAGCAAGAAGAAACCAGATGGTAACATCAACACTGTCTGGTGGAAGTCTCCTTAGCAAGATCATCTACCCCCAGTTCAATGTTCAAAATTCTATGAACAGTTGTATCCAAGGCACTTTAAGCTTTTATAAACCCTCTTTTCAAAATCTTTCCAGCTTCTGACCAGTGCTTGGTTCAAAGCCACTTCCATATATATATATATATATATATATATTTTTTTCTCAGCATCATTGGGTACCAAGAGCTGTATTTATAATCTATCACCATATAACAAATTAACCTAACATTTAGCAGCGTAAAAACACAAGAATTTATTTTTTAATGAAGTCTGTGAGTGTAAGGAATCCATGATGGCTTAACTGAGTGGTTCTGCTTTAGGGTATCTCATGAAGTTGCACCCAAGATGTTGGTTGGGGCTTCAGGCACTTGAAACTTTTCCTGGGGCTGGAGAATCTTAATTCCAAGCCCACTCAAATGGTTGTTGGCAAAAGTTCTCAGCTCCTTGTCACATGGATCTCTCCATAAGGCAGTACATGACATGGCAGCTGGCTTCCTGCAGAAGACATGATCAAGGAGCAAATGAGAGTTATACCACACTGCCTCCTACGACCTATTTTCTGGGTCACTTTGACTTTTTCTGTTTGTCATAAATGGATCAATAAGTCAAGCACACATTCAATAGGAGAAGATTACACAGAACATAAATATCAGAAGACAAGGATCACTGAGCTCAATCTTAGAGGCTGGCTATCTCAATTGCAATACAAACTTTCAATTTACTTGAGGAAACTGGTTTATTCTTACACTGATTTGTTAACGTGATTTATAGTCAAGACTTTATGTAGCATATAGAGTACCTCAGAATGAAAATAGAATTAGTAGATTGGTGCAAATATGTGGCATCACTTCTACACCTACGTTTGATTTTGAGGTATAGAAATAACTTATACAGATCTTCCTTGACTTATGATAGGGGGTTCCATCCCCATAAAACCATTGTAAGTTAAAAATATTGTAAGTCAAAAATGCATTTAACCCACTTAACCTACTGAACATCATAGCTTATCCTAGTCTACCTTAAATGTGCTCACAACCCTTCTATTAGCGTACAATTGGGCAAAATCATCTAATATTAATACAAAGCCTATTTTATAATACAGAGTGGAGTATCTCATGTAATTTATTGAATACAATACTAAAAGTGAAATACAGAATAGTTTTGAGTGTATCAGTTGCTTACCCTTGTGATAGCGTGACTGACTAGGAGCTGTGACTTGATGCCACTGCTCAGCATCACGAGAGTATCATACCGCATATCACTAGCCTGGGAAAAGATCAAAATTCAAAATTCGATGTATAATATGATTTCTACTGAAAGCAAATCACTTTCCTACCATCATAAAGTTAAAAAGAAATTGTGAGTCAACGCATCAGTAAGTCGGGGGCTTATTTGATAGTGCTGCAAAGTTTTCAGAATTCTTGTATCCAGTACCTCATTTGATCATTGCAATAAGACCATGAGGTGGAGTGGGTAAGTATCATTACTTATTTTCAGATGAGAAAAACACCCAGGACACTATTTTTTCTAGTGGTGTGGAATAGAACCCAAATCTTAGAGATTCATCCCCCTAAGATAGTAAACATTAATACAAGCCTATATGCATTTCTGCTGTTCCAACACCACATTCTATCCAAACTGGGGTGAACAATCTGAAAATTAAAGGGGGCTAATGAACTTCTAACAAGAACTTCATTCTTTTCTTTGTGGATCAGTAATTTTCCACATACCACTTCTTCTTTACCCATTTATCTGTTGATGGGCACTTGGGTAGCTTGGCTGTTGTAATTAGTACTGCTATAAACATTGGGATGTATGTATCTTTTCAAATTAGTGTTTTCATTTTTTCCAGATGTATACTCAGGAGTGGAATTACTGGATCATATGGTTCTAAATCTAAAGTTAAAATCTAAATTTTAACTTTCTTGAGGAACTTCCAAGCTGTTTTCCATAGTGGCTGCACCAATTTACATTCCCACCAACAGTGTACAAGGGTTCACTTTTCTCTACATCCTCTCCAACATTTGTTATTTGTAGACTTTTTGATGTTAACCATTCCGACAGGTATGAGGAGAGATCTCGTTGTTTTGATTTGCATTTCTCTAATCATTAGTGATTTTGAGCATCTTTTCATGTGCCTCTTAGCCATCCGTAAGTCTTCTTCGGAAAAATGTCTATTCAGGATTTTGCTCATTTTTTGATTGAGTTGGTGAGCTGTTTATATATTTTGTATATTAACCCATTGTCAATCATATCATTTGCAAATATTTTCTCCCATTCTGTAGGTTGTCTTTTCGTTTTGTGGATGGTTTCCTTTGCTCTGCAAAAGCTTTTAAGTTTAATTAGGTCCTATTTGTTTATTTTTGCTTTTGTTTCCTTTGTTTTAGGAGACAAATCCAAAAAAAATATTGCTGCAATTTATGTCAAAGAGTGTTCTGCCTCTGTTTTCCTCTAGGAGTTTTATAGTATCCGGTCTTACATTTGGGTCTTTAGTCCATTTTGAGTTTATTTTTTTATATGGTGTTAGAGAATGTTCCATGTGTCTGCTTTGTGCCAGTACCATACTGTTTTGATTACTGTAGCTTTGTTGTATAGCCTGAAGTCAGGGAGCATGATTCCTCCAGCCCTGTTCTTCTTTCTCAAGATTGTTTTGACTATTTGAGTTATTCTCTGGTTCCATATAAATTTTGAAATTATTTGTTCTAGTTCTGTGAAAAATGCCATGGGTATTTGGATAGCGATTTCATTAAATCTGTAGATTGCTTTAGGTAGTATAACCATTTTAACAATATTAAGTCTTCCAGTCCAAGAGCATGGGATATCTTTCCATTTCTTTGTGTCATCAATTTCCTTTATCAGTGTTTTATAGTTTTCAGAGTATAGGTCTTTCACTTCCTTAGTTAAGTTTATTTGTAAGTATTTTATTCTTTTTGATGTGATTTTAAATGGGATTTTTTAAACTTTCTCTTTCTGATAGCTTATTATTAGTATATAGAAAAGCAACAGATTTCTGTATATTAGTCTTGTAGCCTGAGACTTTGCAGAATTCATTTATTAGTTCTAATAATTTTTGGATGGAGACTTTAGAGTTTTCTATATAAAATACCATGTCATCTGCAAATAGTGACAGTTTTACTTCTTCCCTTCCAATTTGGATGGCTTTTATTTCTTTTTCTTGTCTGATTGCTGTGGCTAGGACTTCCAATTCTATGTTAAATAAAAGTGATGAGAGTGGACATCCTTGCCTTGTTCCTGAATTTAGAGGAAAGGATTTCAGCTTTTCACCACTGAGTATGATGTTAGCTATGGGTTTGTCACAAATGGCCTTTTTTATGTTGAGATATGTTCCCTCTAAACACACTTTGATGAAAGTTTTTACCATGAATGGATGTTGCATTTTGCCAAAGGCTTTTTCTGCATCTGTTGAGGTGATCATATGATTTTTATGCTTCCTTTTGTTAATGTGATGTGTCATGTTGATTGATTTGTGAATGTTGAACCATCCTTGTATCCTTGGAATAAATCCCACTTGATCATGGTGTATGATCCTTTTTTATATATTGTTGGATTCAGTTTGCTAATATTCTTTTGAGGATTTTTGCATTTATATTCATCAAAGATATTGGCCTATAATTTTCCTTTTTTTGTAGTATCTTTGTCTGGATTTGGTATCAGGGCAATCATGGCCTTGTAGAATGAATTTGGGAAGGTTCCATTGTCTTCAATTTTTTGGAATAGTTTTTCTTTATATGTTTGATAGACTTCCCCTGTGAAGCTGTTAGGTCCTGGACTTTTGTTTGCCAGGAGGCTTTTTTTGTTTTGTTTTGTTTTTGTTTTTTTTAAATTACAAATTCAGTTTCACTGCTAGTGATCAGTCCATTCAAATTGTCTGCTTCTTCTTGATTCAGTCCTGGCAGATTATATGTTTTTAGAAATTTGTCCATTTCTTCTAGGCTGTCCAGTTTGTTGGCATGTAACTGTTTATAGTATTCTCATGATTTTTTTTGTATCTCTGTGGTATCAGTTTTTATCTCTCCTCTTTCATTTCTTATTTTGTTTATTTGCGTCCTCTATCTTTTCTTCTTGGTGAGCCTGGCTAAAGGTTTATCAATTTTGTTTCTCTTTTCAAAAAATGGATTCTTGGTTTCATTGATGTTTTCTATTTTTTTAATCTCTATTTTATTTATTTTCTCTCTGATCTTTATTATTCCTTCCTTCTACTGACTTTGGGTTTTGTTTGTTCTTCTTTTCCTGATTTAAGTGGTAGGTTACATTGTTTATTTGAGATTTTGATTGTTTATTGGAGAATGCCTGCATCACTATATACTTACTTCTTAGAACTGTATGCATAGATTGCTGTATGCATAGATTTTGAAGTGTTGTGTTTCCATTTTCATTTATCTTGAGGTATTTTCTGACTTTTTCTTTGGTTTCTTCATTGACCCATTGGATTTTTAGAAGCATATTGTTCATTCTCCATGTGTTTATTCTTTTTCCATTTTTTTCTTTCTGTAGTTGATTTCTCGTTTTACACCATTGTGATAGGAAAAAATTCTTGACATAATTTCTATCCTCTTAAATTTGTTGAGACTTGTTTTGTGGTCTAACCTGTAATCTATATTGGAGAATGATCCATGTGCACTTGAAAAGAATGTATTCTGCTGGTTTTGGATGTAATGTCCTGTAGATATCTATTAAGTCTAACTGATCCATTGCGTCATTTAAGACCACTGCTGCCTTATTGATTTTCTGTCTGGATGATCTGTCCATTGATGTCAGCATGATGTTAACACCCCTTATTATTATTATATTATTGTCAATTTCTCCCTTTATGTCTGTTAATGTTTGCTTTATAGATTTAGGTGCTCCGGTATTTGGTACGTATATGTTAATGAGTGTAATATTAGTTTCTTGTATTGATCCCTTTAGTATTATATAATGCCCTCTTTTGTGTTAGTTTGAAAGTCTATTTTGTCTGATTTGAGTATTGCTGCACCTGATTTCTTGTTTCCATTTGTAAGAAATATCTTTTTTTCCATCCCCTCACTTTCAGTCTGTGTGTGTCTTTTGCTCTGAAGTGAGTCTCTTGTAGGCAACATATTGAAGGGCCTTGCATTTTTATGCAATCATCCACCCTATGTCTTTTGATTGGAGCATTTAGTCCATTGACATTTAAAGTAATTTTTCATCGATATGTACTTATTGCCATTTTATTACTTGTTTTCCAGTTGTTTTTGCAGTACTTCTCAGTTCATTTCTTCTTTTTGTTTCTACCCTTGTGGTTTAATGATTTTCTTTAGTATTATGCTTGTGTTCCTTTCTTTATGGTTTTTGTGTATCTATTTTAGGTTTCTGATTTGTGGTATAGGGTTCATACATGTTGATCTATAGTTATATCTATTTGTTTTAAACTGGTAGTCATTTAATTTCAAACACATTCTACGAGATATAAATTTTTTACTCCCCTCCCCCACATTTTGTTTTTGATGTCATATTTTACATCTTTATGCGTATCCCTTAATTGTTTACTGTGGTTATAGTTGCTTCTACAAATTTTGTCTTTTAATATACATATTGGTTTATTTAAGTGGTTGATCCCCAATCCTTACTATATATTTGCTTTTTCTAGGAGCATTTTTCCTTTCCTATTGATTCTTCTTTTCTATTTAGAGAAGACCCTTCAACATTTCTTTCAGGGTAGGTTTAGTATTGATGAATTCCTTAAGGTTTTGCTTGTCTGAGAAGTTCTTTCTCTTTCCTTCCATTCTAAATGATAATCTTGCTGGGTACAGTATCCTAAGTTGCAGATTTTTCCCTTTCATCACTTTGCATATGTCATGCCATTCCCTTCTGGCCTGTAAAGTTTCTGCAGAGAAGTCAGCTAATAGCCTTATGAGGATTCCCTTGTATATGAGTCTTTGTTTTTCTTTTGCTACCTTTAGAATTGTCTATCTTTAACTTTTGCCATTTTAATTATGACATGTCTTTGTGTTGATTTGCTGGGGTTCATCTTGTTTCAGACCCTTTATGCTTTCTGTACATGGGTGTCTGTTTCCTTCTTCAGATTTGATAATTTTTCAGCCATAATTTCCTCAAATACATTTTTGATCCCCTTCTCTCTTTCTTCTCTTTCTGGAATCTCTATAATGCAAATGTTGGAATGTTAATGTTATCCCAGAGATCTCTTAAATTGCTTTCATTATTTTAAAATTTGGTTTTTCTTTCTGCTGTTCCGATTGGGTGATTTCCATTATGCTATCTTCCAGATCACTTATGTGTTCTCCTATATCACTTAGTCTGCTATTCATTCATTCCAGTGTGTTTTTTATTTCAACTGTTGAATTATTCATTTCTGATTGGGTCTTTTTAAAATATTTTCTAGTTCCTTTTAAAAAGTGTTCAGTGTTTATATCTTTTCCCTAATTCAGTTAACATTTTTATTACTAATGTTTTGAATTTTTAATCTGGTGAATTGTTTATTTGTTTTATTATTTTTTTCAGGACTTTTCTTTTGCTCTTTCAATTGAGAGTAGTTTCTCTGCGTTTTCAGTTTGCTTAACTTTCTCTGCCTCCATGAATTTGTGTGAATTACTTCACAACAGTTACCTATTGTGGTCTTGAAGGGGTGTATTTATGTGGGAGCATCCCTATGAGGACTGCATGTGCCCACTGCCTTTGGTGAGAGAGGTGGATGTAATGCAGATGCCAGTTACATCTTTCCTCAGGGTTTGCTGGAAGCTATCACCTTGGTAGGGGGTGGGTCTAGAGATGGAGGGGCTGGATCTGGTGCTGAATATGAGGTGGTACTTCAGTTCTGTTCAGTGGCCATCACCACCCTGTCAGGGACAGGGTTTGATCCCTAGTTGCTGGAGCAGAATCCCTGAGGGTCGGGCTTGAGTTGGCTCTGTTCCCTTTAAGTGTGTGTGTTTTCCCTCTCCCCATATCAGGACCTTTGCCCCAGAGGAGGGGAGTGTTGAAGCAAGTGGAGCCTCTGTGCGGACAGAGGTCCAGTGTGCTGCCTGTGTAGGTGTCAACGGCTCTGCCCAGATGCAGCCTTGGATGTGAGCCCCCTTTGACTCTTACAGCTGATCACTTCCCTCGGCCACTCCTGAAGGGCTGTCAGGGACCTCCATGGACTCTTGGCATGTTTAGGGAGGTTAGCTGTGACAGAATGGCCACTGTCAGAGATCTGGGCGGCTTCTGAGGCACTGCCTGAGTAAACACCAATGATGGCTGCCACTACTCTATCTGGCCTCTGCTTTGGGACCAGTTCACCTCTGTATCCCATGGTCAAGTTTTTTCCCGGTCCTGGTTGCTCCAGATCCTTTTCCACACTGTGGCATGGAGTGAGCAAGGCCAGAGCATTCGCTTGGCTTGGCCTGGGATGTGGGGCAAGCCAGTCACAGGAAACCTGGCAGCCGCTAGAGCAGATCTCTCCCTGCCCTGCCTTGGGGTCTAGTCAGCCCGAGTATGCTCCTCATGAGCGGAGTCCAGGCTTCTCCAGCCTTCCTATCTGACTCGGCGGTTCTCCAACCAGCCAAAGGGGCTTGTTTCCTCCATATAGGGCCCCAGGACTGGGATACCCCCTCTGTGACTCAATCTACTCACTCCCCAAGGCGCGGATCCACTCTTGTAATCTCTCTTTTCCTCTGAGTCCCCTCTCAGAGGCACAGGTCCTGACCTGATCAGTTTTCTTCCCTTCTTACCCAATTACGTATTTATCTATCTATCTTCCTTTCAGCCTTGGTTGTGTAGTAATCCTTCTGCCAGTTTCCAGTTAGTTTTCACTGAGGATTATTCCTCACGTAGATGTACTTTTGATGTGTTCTTTGGGGGAGGTGAGCTCCATGTCCTCTTACTCTACCATCTTGATCTCTAAATGCCCCCTTTTTAAATTTAGCTCATTATTTTTAAAAGTTGAAGTATGGTTGATTTACAATATTGCGTTAGTTTCAGGTATACAGCAAAGTAACTCAGTTGTATATATATAGTTTTCCATTATAGATTATTAAAGATATTGAATATAGTTTATAGTTTCCTGTGCTATACAATAAATCCTTATTGTTTATCTATTTTATGTATAGTAATTTGTATCTGTTAATTCCATACTCCTAATTTTTCCTCCTACTCCCTTTTGCCTTTGGTAACCATAAACTTGTTTTCTATCTCCGTGTCACTCACTACCTTTTTAAAAAATGTTCCCTAAATCAGTGGTTCTCACTATGGAGTGTCTTCGTTAATATACGAAAGGGAGTTTATTACTACCATTAATATAATTATCGGGCCTTTTAGATATGAATTTTAAATAAATTATGGGAGGTTCAAGATTATTTCTATAATAACAGTACTTTGATTTATTGGCATTCTGATACAGATAGATTAGATAGATAGAGTTCAAATTAGAATTAGAGTAGTTTATACTATGAAAATCACATGTACTTTGCAGACTGTATTATTTACACTACCATTCGTAACAAGTGGTCGTTACTAATACAGTATCAGTTAAATACATAAAGCTAAGTTCAAGAATAATAAAAAATTATCCCTCAAAACTCCTTAAGTAACCAATAAAGTACATTAAGTATGCCATACACAAATCTTTATTGAGTCTAACAAAGTTAGTTTTTCCTTTATTGTAAGAAATAGATTCCTGGTTCTAACTTGTGTGTGTGTGTGTGTACAACTGACCAGAGGAATCTTCTTTAGCCTTATGAGAAGCTCACAGTAAGAGTTGGAGGTTGCAGAGTGGCAGGGTGGGTGGGGTGGTGGTAGTCAAGTCACAGGTGCATCTGGACAGCAAATTCATACTTCTTCACTGAGGCCTGCATGGGCCAAATGCAGGCAGAAATCTTAACACTGTATTTTGTGTTTTGCTTTATTTTTGTCTCTCTTTTTTGGTTTTGCTGAGCGATAGTTATATCAGCATATGTTCACTGAACATATGATGTCGATGCTTAGTATCATTAGCTGTGGTGTTGATTGCAAATATTACAGTTTTTAAATTCAGTGAAAAACCATTTTCACGTTTTCTTAATATATGAGTAAGTCCATAGAAGATGTGGCAAGCCTGTGAACATTACCTGTTACATGTGTGGCTGCAGTAGAAAACAACTGCTGGTACTCTTAGGTACTGCTGGTACTACAAGAAGTTACCCTTGACTTTGATGGTGTAGTCCTTGGGAAATAAGTTTCCTCATGTGGCATATGTTTCAGGCAGAAAAAAAAGGTTGTTGTAAAGGGATGCAGAGAAAGGTCTCTGAATATAGCTAATGCCATATTACCCATTTATCCTGAAGCCATATTACCTGAATTTTCTCCATTAGGCATGTATCCCAGTTTTGGTGTAGACTTCGCTAACATAGGGTGGTGACAGACCTCAGTTTGGTAGAGCAGGCTCTGAATGTACAGTCCTCATTCCTGTCATATCCCAGAGAGGGCTGTTGTCAAAACACCAACTCTTGAGGTAAGATTTCTCTTCTGGTACTTAACAGCTTTTATGTATGTATGTATGTATGTATGTATGTATGTATTTAGTGGCCACACCATGCAGCATGTGGGATCCTAGTTCCCTGCCCAGGGATAGAACCTGTGACCCCTGCAGTGGAAGCATGGAGTTTTAACCAGTGGACCACCAGGGAAGTCCCTGGTACTTAAAAGTTTTAAACTATTGCTTTCAAATGCAAGGGGGAAAAGGATGTTTCTTCAGCATTAGTTTTTTTTTTTTTTTTTTTTGGCCACACTGTGCAGAATGTGGGACTTAGTTCCCTGACCAGGGATAGAACTCATGCCCCCTGCCGTGGAAGCACAGAGTCTTAACCACTGGACTGCCAGGAGGACTGCCATGGAAGCCCCAGCATTAGCTTTTATTGTGTATACTCCTTTCTTCTAAGCAATGAGTTATGTTGAAATTGTCATGATTAGTGAGCAATAAAATGGACAGAAAAGCTGCTTTACTAAAATACTAAGTTAAATCTTCATATAATTTTAAAACCCTCACTCTAAAGAGAATTTCGTTGAACTGAGAGTTTGTGCTCCAGGAGATGCAAGCAGCTGAGTATCCGTGCATGTAAAATTCTTAGGGTAAGAAGAAAAGAGTAGATTCACCTGAGAAATGCATCATGACTTTACCTTTTATATTTTATGTCTCTAGTTTGTTTCAAATGCACATATCCATCTCATATTTTAGTTTTTATAATAAGTTTTCTTATGTTATATACATACAGTACAATAATATATTTTATATATTATATATTGGTGTTTTATAAATTTAAATATGTAAATCTATGTGTAATATATACTATATATCTAGTTATTTTAATATATTAAGTTGTTAAATAAGATACCTCGCAAATATATATGTTTAAACACATATTAGGTAACATTTATAAAACATATCAAATTGTATTTTACTTTTCCATATTTTAAATAATATTCCAAGTGTATTTAAAAATATCCATATAATTTTATATATGGTATATATCAATATATATTAAAGATGATATATAATATATTTGGTATATAACATAAAACAATCAAATATTAGATATATCATTTAATTCATATTTAAATGTTACATTTAAATATGTAAATGCATATTTAATTTTATTCATATTAGATATTTATTACATGTTTTATATATATAGTCATGAAAGTGTTAAAAAATTCAATAAATTAAAGTGTTTCAAAAAGTATACGTGATTTAAGTAAATACGTATAGCTCTTCTATCTTTTCTATAAGTTTTAAATTCTTTGGGTTTCATTTATTTAATCTAGTTTTTACAAAATTTTACTAAGAAAATATTATCTTTTTCACAAGTATCGTTTCCTTGTGTTGGTTTCTTTGCTTTGTTTTCCTCTCAGTTAAGGACTAAGTTACTGAATTTCCCACAGTGTTTTATGGAGAAAATTACTTGTTTATGTTTTTATTATTTTTAAGAGGAACTTCATGTGCTAAATGCTGGGTTAAATTAAGCTCTACTGGCTTCTTTATTTCAGGACTTCCCAGAGATTTTGCTAACTAATGTGCATTATGAATTACAAAATGGGAGTTACAGCATTTTGAAATTTTTGGAACTGAGAACATCCTCTCATTTTACTCCTCTTTTTTCCAGGAGTGATTTTTAGTATTAGTCTTCCATGGAAAACATTATTCTTCTTTCAAAGTTTGTTTACTCACAGCATTCTGAGCTCCTCAACTTGAGATATTTGAAAATTCTATTACAGATTGAGCATATTTCAGAATCACTTGATATATGTCAACATCAGCGCTATATGTCCCTTCCACAAAGCTTATACTCAAAGCTGTATAATGGTGTAATGAAATACAAGTAGTTATAGTAAAAATTTACATAGTATTCATTCCAAAAATTATCTATTTAAATCTCCTTTAGGTAAGATTAGTGTTAGTGTCTGTGTTATATCAATATGAGAAGTTAGGTGATTTGTTCAGAGTCACAGCTAGAAAGTGGCAGAGCCAGGATGTGAACTCAGATGTTGTGTTTCCATGTTCAGTGATCAGTCCACTTATAGAATACATTTAAATGTGTTACATAAAGCACATATGCCCATATGTATTTTGCCTACTTTCTCATTGTTCCTGATTATTTTTGTGAGGTAAGATGTCAAAAATATTTTAATGAAATTGACATCATAAAAAATACTGCTTTCAGATATGCTTAACAAAAATGCCACATTTGTTTAGTAATTTTGTCTTGCATTTATATAGCAGATTTCTAGGATTGCACTTCATTCACTACTGAAATATAATTTTCTGGTGTTAAATAGAGCAACAGGTCAAAAACACATACAGTCTCATAACATGACTGTTGACAGGGTGTGAGAAAAATAAACTCACAAAAAGAAACTCTAAAAAAATTCTACAAATGCCAGTTAGAATGGAAGCAGCACTGGTAAAAGAAAATGTAACATGTCTTGAGGCATTGCCAAGCTATACATTTTTCATTCAACAAACTTGACGTAGCCTTCTCAAAGTCAGCAAAATTCTATAACAGAGTAGGTTTAGAACTGTGAGTTAGACTCATTGTTTGAGGCCAGTAGTACACTAATACCAAAACCAGAAATTGAAAGAGATGAATGTCTCCTATGAGATTAATTTTTTAAAAATCAGTAAAATATTAGGAAATTGAATCCAGCAAAGTATAAAAAGACTTTCACATCAAGACCAAGGGAGATTTATCCCAGGTATGCAAGGATGTGGCAGTGTTCAAAAGTTAACCAGTGTAGTCCAGCATTTCAATAGGCTAAAGAAGAAAAATTATATGATCATAGCAATTGATACAAAAAAATAATTTGACAAAATTCAACATCCATTCATGATGAAAACTCTCAGTAAAGTAGAAATAAAGGACTTCCTCAAATTGATTAAAAGATGTTAGAAATCTGAAGTTAATACCATACTTAATGTTGAAATACTGAAAGCTTTCCCCTTAACATGAGGAAGAAGACAAGGATGTCCACATTTACCACACTTAACTGACACAGTACTAGAAATTATAGTCAACACAATAAGAAAAGGAAGTAAGAGGCAGATTGGAAAGGAAGAAATAAAATTGTGCCAGTTTATAGGTGCCATGATTATCTATACAGACAATTTGAAAGAATCTACAAAAGAATTCCTAGAACTAATATCTGAGTTCAGCAAGATTGGTTCCAGAAGGACGAACACTGCATGATTCCCCTTATATGAGGCATCTAAAATAATCAGACACATAGAAGTAGACAGTAGAATGGTGTTTACCAGAGTACGGGAGGGAGGAAGATATAGGAAGTTGTTCAAAGGGTATAAAGTTAGAGTTATACAAAATGAGTAAGTTCTAGAGATCTGCTGTACAACATAGTGCCTGTAGATAACAATGAGGTATTGTGCACTTAAAATTTTGTTAAGAAGGTAGACTTCCTGATAAGTGTTTTTACCACAGATCAAACAAACAAACAAACAGAAAACAAAGGGACACAAGGAAACTTTTGGAGGTGAAGGTTATGTTTATTACCTTGATTGCAGTGATGGTAACATGAGTGTATGCATATGTCCAAACAAATCAGATTGTATACATTCATTATGTGCAAATGTTTTTTTCCAATTATACCTCAATAAAGCTGGAAAAAAATACCCTTAAAGCTAGTGCAAAAAGTATTGATTGCATTTCTACATAGTAAGAATGAACATTGTTAATTCGGTTTATAACTGAAGTTAAAAATACATGTGCTCCAAAGAAAGTGATGTACTTTAATTAGGTCTAACAAAACAGGTACAGAATCTCTATTCTGAAAATTACAAAAAGCTCATGAGAGAAACTAAAGTCTGAAATAGAGAGACATAATGGGCTTGAAAACTCAATATTAGTAAAAATTAATAAAGTGCAAAAGCAATTCAGTGGAAGAACAGCCTTTTAACAAATGGTACTGGAGCAATTGGACGACCATAGGGAGAAAAAAAATTTACAAAGATAACTTGATCTAAACCTCACATTTTACACAAAAATTAACTCCAAATGGATCACAGACTTAAATGAAAATGTAAAACTACAAAACTTTTAGAAGGAAACATAGGAGAAAATCTTTGAGACCTAGGACTAGGTAAATAGTTCTTAAACTTGACACCAAAAACTTGATACTCAAAGGGGAAAATTAATAAATTGGACCTCACAAAAATTACAAGCTTCTACTTTTTGTAAGGATGAACAACAACCTAGAGAGACTGGGTAAAAATATTTTCAATCCACGTGTCTTGACAAAGACTTGCATGTAGAATATAATGAACTCTCAAAACTCAACAATTAGAAAAATCCAGTTAGAAAATGGTCAACAGTCTTAGACAGGCATTTCACTGAAGAAGATATACAGATGACAAATAAGCACATGAAAAGAAGCTCAACATAATTAGTTAATAGGGAAATTAAAATTAAAACCAAAATGAGAGTTTAGGTGTAGTGATAATCTTACCTAGTGCTGGTGATATTAGAATGGCTAAAATTATTTTTAAAATAAAAAGTATTAATAACATTAAATGCTGGTGAGGATGCTGAAAAACTGAAACCTTTGTACATCACTGGCAAGAATTTAAGATGGTACAGCCACACTGTAAAATAGTTTGGCAGTTTCCTATAAAACTAAACATGCAAATTCTATACAATCCAGCAATTACACACTTGGGAATTTATCCCACAGAATGAAAACTTATGTTCATACAAAAACCTGTATACAAATGTTTATGGCAGCTTTATTTGGAATAGCCAAAAATTGGAAACACAAATGTTCTTTACTGGATGAATGATTAAAGAAAATGTGGTGCATACATACGCTGGAATACTACTCAGCAATAAAAACAAAGAGATTAGTGATGTATTCAACAACTTGGATGGATCTGCAAAGAATTATGCTGAGTGAAAAAGCCAATTATAAAAGGTTACATACTGTATTGTTACATTTACATAACATTCTTGAAATAAAACAAAATTATGGAGATGAAGAAGAGATTAATGGTTTCCAGAGGTTAGGGATGAGATGGGGACACACACTGTGAGTTTTGCGTATTAAAGCAAGAATGAAATAATATTTTTTCCCTTTCGCATTGCGAAGATTAAAAACCCTTTCATATTGAGTGTTGGCAAGGGCATATTGAATAGGCATACTACTGAGGTGAATAAATCAATGCGATCACTTTTAGAGGGGGCAGTGTTTAGCTTTACTGAAACACTGTGGCCCTGGAAAATAATGATGGTCAAAAAATCCTCTTGCCACCCTTTTGCATTCCCAGAAACGGCTTATTGCAAAGACCCACTCTTCCCCACATGACTTAGACAAGACTGGAAGGTGACCACTTTGTTTACTTATTGTAAGACACAGATCCTCCGAATTCTTGTTTTTATGGTCTCTTAATTGAGTAGCTGGACTGTTTGTACCCACTGGCCAGTCTGTACAAAATACCTGCTAACTCAGCTTGACCATACTTTAGTCAGGCTGCCTTCCCTCTCCAGACCCCTGAACTTTGGCCCACTCTTCAACACTGGACTACACAGAACCACCTATCCTTAATGCCTCTCTCAAGAATCATCTGACCTCAGGGAAAACCATTTCCTGATCAACTGTCCCATTACATCACCTGCTAAGCCCACTCCCCAGCATCCGGTTCTTAATAGTTTTGTTTATTCCTCTCTATAAAGTAAAAACCCTTTTCTGCCTGACTTTGAGATGTTGGCAGTTCTTACAGTCATAGTGATCTCCTACTGCAATAGGCCCCTTCACTCTGTTGCAGTAGTCTTTTTGATTAGGGCCTCTCCTTACTTATGTTAGGGTTTGTTTTTATTTGACAGAGGGAATTTTAGCAATGTCTACAAAAACTTAAAATGGGTATACTCTTTTACTTAGTAACTCCTCTCTAGGATTGTTTTTACAAAAATACTCATCCAAGTATGCCAAAAAAATGTGTGTCAAGAACATTCACTCCAGTCTTACTTAAAATAGTAAAACAAACACAAAATAACACATTTAGGAAAAATCTAAATACTTATCAACAAGGAACACCTAAATAAATCATGTCATCTGTACATTAGAATGCCATGAGGTTGTAAAAATAAAAATTGTTACTTCTGATTATGTTGATATGGGAAGATGACTATGAACTTGTGTTTAAAAAAGAACAAATTATATAACAATATTGCATGATTCCACTTGTCCAAATTTCTACGTATATGCAGATCTATAGATTATAGACATGAATATCTATATACATCTATTTATCTATCTATCTATCTAGAGAGAGAGAGACAGAGACAGAAAGAGAGAGACATTTGGAATGTATATACCTAGGAATTTTTTCTGGAACTATATAATCCCATAACAGTTACCAACTGAAAGCAGAATTTAGAGGAAGGAAGGAAGATGCTTTTAGTAGTTTTCTTTATACGCATCACTTTCTCTGTTTGGATGTTTTACAATACACACATATATGTATGTTTATATAGTTAATTTTTATTTTAAAATATCATATAACAGTGGTATTTTTTTCTGTGTACAGTTCTGTGAATTTTGACATATGTCTAGATTCATGTAACCAATCTGTGCTATACAATATATCCTTATTGACCATACATATTTTTTACAATCCATGATCTAATTAAAATACCATAGACTATGTGGCCATTAATATTTTCATGAGACATTTTGTTCTTAAGGATGTTCATGTCCTGGGGGACTGTGAATTCTTCAGGACATTTGAAACACTTAATTCTGGATACAGAAGGGCTGCCAGAAAGGCAGGAAGTTAAATTAAAATATTTACATAATATTACTTGAGGTGTTGACATTCTGTGGGTTCTATATTGAAAAACATGCTGAGATTTTAGCAATTTGGGACTGGCAGAGAGGAGTGATTCAGAGCTCCCCTCTCTAAAGTCAAGTTACAGTAATAAGAACAAAAACTTAGAAGCAAAAACTGAGCTTAGTAAGGGCAGCTGGGTGGCCTAATGTTCAAGTGCATTGCACACTCAGGCAGAATTGTGCAAAGATCTGGGGTGAACGTGGGGGAGAGTTCAAATCCAATATTTGGAGAACTATTGTAAGAGTTTCCCAGCAGCTCTCTTACTTGGCAGATAGGCAGGGCATCAGCAAGCAGTCCTGTATTTTTTTATCCGTAAAAAAACTGTAAAAAACTGTATTTTTTGTCTGTAAACTCATTAGAGGCTTTTGTTTGTCTTCGCAAAATAACTTTTCTCATTGTACTTCATGTATACGTACGTATTTAAGGTCTGGATGTTCTTTCTTTTAGCTCAGTGGATCTTCAACTTCTTTCTGACAACGATTCATTCATTTATTTATTCATTAATTTATTCAAAATTATTTCCTAAGTGCTTACTGTATTTAAGGTATGCACCAGTGAGCAAAACAGACAAGAAACCTCACTCTTAAGGAATAAAAATCCAGTATGTGAAGAGAGACCAAACACATTTTATACAGTGATAAATGCTAGGCAGAGGTGACATGACAGAGAGTAATCTGGTGTCACTTGTCAGTTAGGTGGTCAAGGAAGGTTGCTCTAAATAGGATGAGTGAATTAAGATCTGAATTACTAGGAGAAGCTCTAGGAGTACTGAGGTGAAAAACATCACGACATGGCAGAACAGCTGGTACGGAGGCCCTGATGTGGTGTGAGCTGGCTAGAAGAGGGGGAAAGAAGACCAGTGTGGGTAACAGACTAGGCAAGCTGGCAGTATGATGTAGAAGTATGTGTTGTACTTGAAGTGTGCTGGGGAATTTAAAAGAAGATTTTTAAATAGGGGGGTGATCTTATTTGATTTATGTCTTCCAGAGATCAGTTTGGATCCTGTGTAGGGGAAGCAGAGGAAGCAAGGGGACCAGTATGGAAGAAGATATCCCAGTGGTCTAGAGGAGAGATGATGTAGCCTTGAACTAGGTAGTAGTAGAGAAGGAAAGATATGGTCAAAATTGGGATGTGGTGAAGGTGTTAGAAATTAGAGATTTTTTCCTCCCTTATATTTCTATCTAGGCATTCTATAACTTAGATGCTCACCTTATTTTATGCATGGCTGTTGAAACTGGAGACAACACAGGTTTGGATCATTTGTTCTGCCTAGTGCCATATGTTGGAAAAATGAGATGTATTTGGAAATCTTTCAACCCTAATTGAATTGTAAAATGTCAGAGACTCACAATAAGTATATAAAGGTAACAGCCGGGACCCTCCCCTCCATGGGTAAACATCAGAAGCTTCGCTCTTCTGGACCCTCAGTTAATAAAAGTCCTCCTTAGTAAAGGGTGAGGGTTGTTGTAGTGCTATGCGGATGAGCTCAATTAAAAGAAGATGTGAAATCAATAGATATACCAATAAAATATTTGTAAAATGTTTCTTCTCTGACTTGGGTATTAGATACCCCTACATGTCTGATTAGCAGTCCAACTCAATGATCCTATGAGCTTCTTTTGCTACTGTCTTAATTTCAATAATCTGGGACATTAGGGAGAATGCACATATTAAAGAAGGGGATAAAGGGCTTATCATAATGGTAACATACTTTGGAACATTTCTTCATACATTAGGGGCCTCTAACTAATAAGTAAGAGAGAGAGGGAAGAATCCAACCCAGAAATGGAGAATGGACAGGAATTAGGAAGGGTACTCAGAGTTTAACTAGAGTAGACTAGGGATGGAGAGTTAAACAACGTAACTGACACACACAAGAAGAGTTAAATGAAACTAATATAGGGGAAATGAAGAATTTTGAACTGGTGGATTTTCCCAGATGATGGGCTATACCTGCTATACAATATCTGAGTCTGATTGGCAGAGAGACTGGCTTTGAAGCATGGCTGGTGTTTCCTGTGAAAAATTTATTGCTGAGACATCAGACCCTGCATCTGGTAAGGATGATTTAGTTTTGTTTTAAAAATCCCTTCTTCTTTACTGGCAAATAATGAAGCTTGAGGATGGTAGCTGTTTAAGGTTACTTAGGAAGTGGGCAGGATTATTTCTGCAAGAGGTAGGGCATCAGATCCCCAGCTGAGAGGAGGATAGAGACAGAAGATACAAGGTATCTTCTGGGCAGGGGACACTGACTCTGAGACGTGACTACGTGATCTCTGTCTTGACCCTTGAGTCTGAGAAGTCTTCCCTGGAGGGAAGGCAGTAGAGAAGGAATCCCCTGCCTCATTGGAATCACCTCATTCCACTTTTCCCCCCAAGTCCATAGAAAAGAAGGGGTACAGTGGGGTAAGATTTTGGAGAATCTCCCCAGCTTTTCTGTTGTGAGCTGGAGTTTACCGTTTTTCCTCAGACCTTTAAGAGAAGAACTGTAGATTCTTATAGCAGCTTGTTCTCTGTATCCCTTCCCATTACTTTGTAGAAAAAGGAAATAAGTTATTCCTTACAGGAAAAAGTAAACTGCCTTCATTTATAGCCTACTTTCAGGAATGAAAAGCCTCATGGGGAGAGAATTCTTCAAGGAAACAATCATTACTGCTGTGTCATCTTTCTAAAATTAATTATAGCATGGCTATAATAACTGCATTTCCCTTCATCTTCACTACCTTTTTCAGCTTAACAAAAAGACCAGATGATACTAAATGGCGATCTTCTTCGTAGTACAATGCTGTGGTCTCTAGGGTTTAAGGCTCATATGCAGGCCTTTCCATAGTCACATGCCTAGGGAATGAGGCTGTGTTTGGGGTTAGTAAATACAAAGACCTTAATTTTATTTAGCATTTCCTCAGTAATAGCTCTGCATTCATTAATGGCACCTTGGGTCCCTTGGGATAGTCACACATTAAACCAGAAATACACAAATTGTCACAACTGCAAAAGCAAGAGAAGATTTTAACTCCTGAGTAACCATCATTTTTTCACGGAAAGGAGTTATCTGATGTACAGTTAAAAACTATAATTTTGAATTGGGACCAAAGTTAATTTTATTTTTTTCAGAAATACAGGCACTCTTAAATAGTATTTAAATGTACCTTTTCTGTTTATTAAGAGTCGTTTAGATCAATATAATTAGATAAATGTGAAGTCACCTGGCATTGTGCTTATAATATAATTGGCCCCCAAATAAATGTCAGGGATTAGTATTCATGGTGATCCCATCTTTGACCTTGGTATACATTAGAATTATACCAAGTAGAGGAAGTGGAAAGATTCTTTAGATTGGAAAATATATTTGACAGTGTCTAATTTTTATATTCTCATATAGAAGAAAATGAGTCCCAGAGAAGGCAAATAGTTAGGGAACTCATACAGTTAGGGCTGACACAGGAGGAACTAACGGATATCAGAGCCAGAAGATGGCAGCTTGAATCTTTTGTTTGCTTCACATCCACTGTGTTGACTTTGGGCAAATTAGTGAACTACTTTTAGTTTCAGTGTAAAATGAGTATATTAATACATGGCTCATTGAGTTTTTGTTTGGAAGTCAAATGAAATGTTTTGTAGAAAATTATTTTATGAACTACAGAAAACTAAAACATGCTTACTATTATTAAAGGAAGGAAAAAATAACACATATTGGGCTTTTTATAATCATATAACATTACAGGGGCTTTTTCTGAGAGCTTTGCATAGCCAAACCATGTTTTATGAAGATTGCATTATTTTCTTATTTTCACACTGAGAAAACAGAGGCTTAGAATAGTGAGCCTCTGGCCCAAGGTCACAATTAATGAATGGTAGAACGAAACCTCAAGCTTGGATTCAGCTCTTGTCTCCTCCCTCATTATTATCCTTTCCCAGTTGGTTCTCCTAACGTAAACCCTCCCTTTGATCCGTTTCACTGGGATATCCATTTTAAAGATGTTTTAATAAAGCTGATAAAAAATGAGGAGTTTAGTGTTTAGCTTTTATTTTCACTTAGAAAGTAAATATTCCTTTTAACTAGTGAGACCGCTATTATGGGAGAAAGTGCCAAAGAAGACCTTCGACAGAGACAGTATTGGTTGTTCAGGGAATAAGTGGCCTGTCTGTACCACCATGCAAAATATGTCTGAAAGAGTGCCTTCAAACATTAATTCCAAACAAACATATTCTTCTCAGGTAGGTCTTTTTTTACACCACCATGTGGGTGGTGTAAGTGACATCTGTAGACATTAGATGTTTTGTCTGACTTCTTAGTCCTTGAACATATATATAATGTTCGCAGACAGTGGCCCAATCTTCCCCCCACCGCACCCCTCAGAAGAGATTTGGCAATTTGGTTGTCACAACCTAAGAATGGGATTGCAACTGGCACCTAGTGGGTAGAGGCCATTGATGTTGCTGAATATCCTGTAATGCACAGAAAAGCCCCACACAGCAAAGAATTATCTGGCCTGAAATGTCAATTTTTAAAAAAATAATACTTTTCATTAGAATAGGGTTACATCATTTTCAAAACATTTTCATATACATTACCTTATTGATCCCTACAAAATCACTGTGGGGTAGAACTGTTTCTTTCTAATTATAGACAAGGGAATTGACGTTTGAAGGGTCTAAGCAATTTTACCAAGGCCATGTGACTAGGAAAAAGAAGGTGTTAGAGCATGAAAATTCATCTTCTGTCTCTTCACATCCTACCTTCCATATTTTTCCTTTAAATCTTGTGGTCAAATATGGATACTCCAGTCTCCTTCTCCTCAGGCCTAGCATGGTACTGCCTACCCACTAGAGCTTCAAACATATGTAATGATCGATTGAGTAATTGTAAAGGACCTCAAGGACAATTACCCATATTATTCCATTCTAGTTTTTATAAGAAATGTCAACTCAGACCCTTGGGTAATATTGCTGTGTAAGTTTCACATGCATTTTGTTTCTTATAAGTAAACATTGTTTTATTTCTGTTTGCATGATTTTGCTCCATTGGAAATCTTAGACTGTGTCAAAGTGCAAAAGCCTAAAACTTCCAGCTAGCAACAGTATATCTGCCTCTTTAGCTGAGATATTCACATAGGAAAATGCAGGCAGAAGCAGGAGGGGGAACCAGCTTTTTGAGTGACAGCACATTTCAATAGCAGGTAAAGGACAAATGAAACAGAACTGGGGACAATGTACTTAAAAACAACAACAATGTAATTATAACAACAATTACAACAAAAACAGTAATGTGTATGGTCTTCTGCCAGGATTTCCACCCAAAAACTAATTTATTAAGGTGGTATTTTAACAATGCACAACAATAGTAAGGCTGGCTTAGTTTTATATTTAGCTCAAGAAGCAATTTAAGTCAGAAAGAAAAAGAACACTCAGTCTGCACATGATGGACAAACTGCAAGATGTTCAACACATTTGTTTAGCAGACAGTAGAAACAATCCACCTGCAAATTTGAAACTTTCTCCATCCTTGGGTTGAAATTTTGTAAAATGAAAGCCATCAGTTAATTTGGTCATTTCAGTGGGGAAAGAAATAAATCCGTACTTATTTGGCAATATGTCAAAATATGTTCTGAGGGAGGAAAAAAACACTCTTAAACTGATGATTTTGGCTGAAATTTTAACTTTTTAATTGGTGCTTCTGTTCTGAGGCAAGCTTTTTTTTTTTTTTTAGCATTCTTTACCTTCGTCCATATTTATAGCTTCATTTTACTCTCACATTTTATCTCACAAAAAATTCTAGTTACTGGTACCAACTAGTACATTTACCCATTTTTCAACCTTATGTTTAAGTGTGTATTGAAAATTTTTCTTAAAATTGAGAACAAAATTAACCATGTTTATTTGCTGTGAGTGTTGGATATTTAACATTGAAATATTGAATAGAAGATGAGAAACAGATTTGTGGTCAACATGAGAGATCATGAGCTCAGGTTTTGTTTAATTTCCACTTTAGTTTTGTACTTTCTCAATATTTATAAAAATATAGGAGAAAATAGGATTTTGGGGGAAAACTTTCTTCATCAAAACAACATCGTCTTTTATAATTAAAAATATTTAGTGCTGCTCTGTCATAAGATGAATGAAAATTTTCCTTCTCCCTCTTCGTCTTGCCTTTTATGATCTAATAATCTTAAAAATATATCTCAGCTTTGGTTTAAATAAATCAGTGGCATTTGATTAAAACTATCTGACATGGTGAAGTAATGCTGTCTCTTCATTGTTACTTTAAAGCTGATGATTTACTTGTTCACATGGAACGTCTTAAATCAAAACCAATTTTTCTCTGAACAATGTTACTTACTCTTTCTTCCTTTCTCTTCCCTCTGCACACTCCAGCTCAGACTCCTAGAAAGCAAGAGGCTTACCTCTCTTCAAGAAAGGGCCCTGTCCTTCAACTTACATGTGAACTCATACAACCTTATTTCGTAAGGGATATCTTTCCATTGAGGTTATTTTATAAGGCTAAGAAAATTCTGAGATCATACTTGATTCTCATTTTACACTCTGTGTTATACTTTAAATTACATTAAATAAAAAGACATGAACATAATTTCAGAGAACGAGAGTGGGGGAAATATTTCCCAATTGCTTGATTTCAAAGGATTGTACTGATTACTCTCATTCTGCCATGTTGAGAGTTACTGAAATGTTGACACAGTGCTGTCTTATTACTCACTAAGAAGACAAAACTGTTTGATTGTGTCTTGTAGCATCTCTTTTTCATACCCCATTCCACTCTTGCCTGCCTTCCAGCAGTTGCTTGTAGCATCATCTTTTTTCCACACGGGCCAGGCCAGCTGATGTGTGCTGCTTGAGTGCTGATGAGCAGGGTAGCGGCACCTCCTGGGTAGTGACCTTGTCATGTGACATGCAGCACAGCTATATGACGCTAGGCAACAGAAACGGCAGTCCAACCAAGCTTGCAGCCATCCAGAATGGCCTGATTCATTTTGATCAGAGAATCAAGATGACTTGCAGACTAAGAGAAAGAGCTCTAACCTGAAGGACAGTCTTGCTATTAACATTCTATAAGGTGACACATACTGTATTTGTATACTCACATGCATGTGAAAAAAAATATACAGTTGTCATCTCACTGCCAGTTTTAAATAGAAAAAAAGATGCATGAATATCTGTATTTATGAATGTCTTTCATTTTCCCTGAGGCAGTTAAAGGATTTTGTAACTTATAGACTATTTATTCTTACAAGTAACATGGCGTCTTTAATGTGGGGGGCAGAGCTATCAGCTCCTTTAGATACCCAGGAAAAATTAGGACTTGTTCCTGGATTAAAAAATAGATACATCTCATGCTTCAAATTTACAACCATACATTTTCATCAAAAGTTTTCAAGAAATAAAGAATTAGGGGAAAAAATACAGGAAAAAAACTTTTTTATTAATAAAAGAGTAGATGTAAGCTTGAGAAAGTAAAAATCCTACATAAGGATTCTATACTTACTTTTAGCTTTATTTCCTGTCCTTTTGTTTGCAATGGTATACATTATTTTTGTTGTTGTTTTATAGGATTTAATTATTTCCCTTTTAAGATATCTGTGTAAGGATCTTTCTTCTCCCTCCTCCTTCCCTCCCTTCCTCCCTCCCTCCTTCCTCCCTCCCTCCCTCCCTTCCTTCCTTCCTTTCTTCCTTCCTTCCTTCCTTCCTTTTCTTAATCAGTTTTGATGATCTTCTAAATTTATCTTAGACTGGAAATAAGGCCACTCAATTTGCATATACTGTCTTTGAGATAGTGAAGAGAGGACAGGAAAGCACTATTTTGTATGTCTTGAGTTTAAAACTTCAGTTTAACTTAAATGATTACAGCTATAAAATCGAAGTATAATAATCACATTTTTTTTTCAGTTTAAAAAGGTCTTAGTCTAGTTATACAATGAATTAATTTCCTTATCTGAATTCTAGCCCATCAGGTTAGGTACTCCATTGTCTTACCGCTTTATTAACGGATAATTGCATACCTGCTTCATCTTTGACGTCTTAGTATGCAGGACACATTCTCTTAAAACAACTCAAGCTTTCTCCCTATCTTCCAAGCACTGCCATTTGGGAAAAATGTATTATCCAAGTTGGCAATGCCTGTATTAATCTTGAGATTCTTCCAGGTTTATTTAAAGTGCTTACTTTTAGGTGTTCTGATATTTAATGTTTCATGAATCCACAGAAGTTAATTGCAAAGACAAATGGGGGTAGGGTGTATAGTGCTGTAGGTGAAAGGCTATGCCTTAATTTGGCAAAGTGACTTTAAATTAGGTTTCAATCTCAATTGGTTCCCCATTATTTTGCTCCATTAATGTGGTTTTAGAGAAAACTTTCGAACGCCGACCCCTGAAAAATCTTCCATAGCCATTGGATTGTTTTCTTAACAGAAAATGAGAGAAGAAAAATGTCAGGAAGAGCAGGAATTATCGTAACCTTGTACTACACTGATCAGAACCCCACTCTAAGTCAATGATGATAAAACTTGCCAGAATAACCCAATGACTCGTTTTTGCAGAATGTTAATCTTCAGGATCAGGCTTAAGAACAGCAAGAGGATTAAAGACATGTCCTCCTAATGAGAGTCAGTGTCCTTATAATGAGAGTCAGCATTGAGGCTGTCCACATTTCACTGACACAAGTCAGTGAAAACATTCAGAAGACATTCAATTACTTTAGAAGTCACTTTAATATCAGAAATTATGAAGAAATATTCCATCGTGATAGTTTTTTCTGTTACTTCCATCTGCTTCTAATTTTTAACTCTTACCAACTTATAAAGAGCTTCTTTCAATAAAGACACTTGACCAGTGTGCTTTTCCTTATGGAGAATAGATATATTAATTGTATGAACAGTCAATTTGCATAGATTCAGATTATTCAGCACATGCCTTTTCTTTTTGTCATATTAACCAAACAAATTATGTTGAGAAGGAAGAGAGTCATTCTTGAAAATCATCAACTGTCAATAAATTCTCACCTAAAATAGAAATAGAGTCAAACCAAAATTTTTAGTGTGGATATTGTTTAAAAATAAGCACTTTTGTCATCAGTTAACAGAACAGTTAATTTATTTGTTGGGGGGAGTAGGACACAACATGATTAATTAGCTTAATGTATGTGTGCTGCATGCAAATACAGACACTGGTGCCAAATTATGCATGCTTCGTGTTCACTGGGTTGAGCAGGAAAATACAGTCTGGAAGCACACAGATTTCTACTGAGTCCTTCCTTTATTCTCAAGGGACTAATTCTCATATCAACCACACAGCATTTTATTTTTATCATTGAAACTGGGAAACAAGTTGGCAAAATTGTCTGAATTTTAATTAAGCTGTTTAAAAACATTTCCTCACAGCCCACTTTAAATGTATTAATATGCCTAAAATGTACAGTATATTTAAGCAATATTAGTTTGGTGGGACTATAATAGCCATCCTCCTCTTATATTAAAAAAAAATTTAAAAGTTAAAATCAGCAACAACAATACTGTATGTACTTGGGGGAAATTACACTTCCTGTTACTGAGGTGAGTCAAGAGGAAAACATTGGTGACATTTAAGAAAATAGGATTTTATATACTCTGCATTTTAAATAACATGATTAAGGTAACTGAAAAGAGGTGTCCAAGTTGGGAGAATAGCAGGAACACAACACAGTGTTTTTCTAGGAACTGAGGTGCATTCTGGGTTGGGGGTTGATAAACTAACAAAAGTATAGCCTATTAATTCTAATTCTAATGTGTTTTAAGGCCTGACTCTACTCTGGTGTGTTACACTGCAATTCTGGATTTATTACTACTACATAATTGTAATTATAGTAATTTTGTACTATTACCTTTGCTTTCAGTCTCCCCTTTTCTGTCTGCCTCTCTCTCTTAAAACCTCCCTCAGAGGCATTAAAGCAAGGAAGCTAATAATAAAAAAAAAAAATGACTGGATGCTGTAACACAGATGCCACCTGACAGGTCTGAAAGCCTTGGTCACATATAGACCACTGGACTGTGTGGCTTTTCTGATATGCAATAGCTATGACAATTTGTTCTGAGTTACCTTGAACTATATTAGTCTGCCGATGAACTGAAGAAATGGAAAAAACAGTTCATTGTTTTGTGAACATTATGTTTGTGGAACCCCATTTAAAAGAAAGGAAATTCTTCCCTGATATCTAAGAGAGTTATCTACAAATAGTTTATAAATATATATCAGTCAGAAGGTGTAGAGTCAAAGGGAAATGCTTATAACAGCCTCTGCCAAAGATTCTTAATGCAAAGCATAGGAGTCTTCCTGTAATGTCATAATTATCAGCTGGAAGCCCTCCATACAAAATGTAAAAATAACCATGTGCCATCTGGTAATTGGTTTTCCCAGCAAATACATATGCAAAAGGGAATCAAGAGCAACAACAAAATTGAAAATCCAGTGCACAGGAATGCTGTATGACGGCTGGAGTTTTAATAAGCCACTTGCTGTGAAATCAGTTTTACAGTGCCATAGCATGATGATATAAAGCATTATAAGGTATATACATAAACATGAAAGTTCCATTATATTTATGGATATGGGCAAAGCAACAGCACTTAACATTTGGGCTTCCCGTATTGAGAGACATCGTTCTTAGGAGATTTTTACCTGTAGTTAAATAGTAGCTAATGAAAGTGAGCTAAAATCACCATGACATTTAGTCACTACTGAAGTTTATTTCCCCAGGTTTACCTCTCATGACTGAGTTTATGGCTGCATTGTTTTCTATTATGAAGAAGTTGAAGTCCCTTTACAAAATAGCACGTAGATTTTCATAATGCTATTAGTGGTATAAAAAAAAGGGTCTATCAGTGTGAAACTGTTCAATTCTATGTTAAAATTGTTGGGTCAGTATGGAAACGTGTAATTACTTTGATATAATGGGTTGGCTTAGTCTTTTTGTAACCTTGTACTTGGCTGTTCTTGCCCTTTAAATCATTCTCTATGAAATGTTTCGCTTCCCGCCATGGCAAACAAGAAGAAGCTGTAGCAAAGGAAAACATATGGGTAGCTACAAATTCATCACTGGCATCATTCAGCAAAAATCTTCATAATTTACAACATTAGGAGCAATGGCAACACTGGACTGTGGCATAAGGTGTCTTCCTTTACATATCTCAAAACATTTCTTAATCGCCATTTAATTCAATTCCATTCATATTATTTTGGGGAGCAAGGGGATTAAAGATGGCTTTCCAGTGAATTCCTTATAAAATGCCAAGTTCATCCTCTCCTTCCCTGTTCCATCATCCTCAGAGAGTGAATCACTGTTATTTGTTCTCACGGTAAGACTCAAGTCTTTCATCCCAACTTCACGTGTCCAAAGTTTGATACTAAAAGAATCAAAGGAAACTGAGCTTTTAGGGCATACAGATAACTGCAAAGATTCTGGGGCTGCTGAATGAGCTCTAGCAGTGTTCTCAGATTTACATTTTGTTCTGAAATAGATAAGTGGAAAATGTTTAATACTAAAATTCTTGAGTCCACTTTGTAGTATTTTTAATTATTTAGTGTATACTTAAGACCAGTTCAATTTTTTTAACCTCATATCGCAAGATGTGGTCAGAAATAGGTATATTGTCAGTTTGGTGTATGTGAGGCTGGACTTATTTTTGAGATGGCCATGCAGCACTTGAGTTTAGTATTTGTTTCATTGCTTGGACAGAGGACAGGACCCCTGATTTGACTTACTGAGAAGCTGAAGGAAGAAGAGGCAGAATTAACTTGTGCATTGACACAAAGGTAATACATTATACAACTTAGTAACTAGGAATGAATGAAACTCCAGCCCCATGGTAAGGAAGAAGGCAAGTGAATTTGTATTGCAGTGTAATGTTTAAGAGTGTATCCTTTGGGTTCAGTCTCAGGCCTGCCACTATTAACTCTATGACCTTAGGTGATTCCCTTCACTTCTCTAAGCCTAGTTATCTTCATCTGCAAACTGCTGCTAGTAGAAATTCAATAGCATGGGAAAGGAGGTAGTGTGAGGTAATGGCCAAGAGAGGCATGTCTGGAGTAATACTGCCTGGGTTTGTATCCCAGCTTTAAGGTTTACAACTGTGTCATCTTGGACAAGTTTTTCAACAATCTTCTGCCCCTGTTTTTTCATCCATAAATGATCTGTGTGTCAGAAATGGAAACCTTAAGCAGTTTTTGTGAGTTGTGTGTAAACTGCTTAGAATAGTGTCTGTCACTTCATGTGATCAGTAGACAAACTATTGCTATCCTTATCATGAACTTAAAATGATGTGCTTAAGTGTCAAGATGAGTAAATAAAGTAAAAATTGAATAGCGTGAAACTATCGTTTAACATTTTAAATTGCCTGTAAAGTACTGTGTGTGTGCTTCTGTGTATACAGCTCTGTGCAGAAGTATGTATATATAAATGTACAGAGTAAGTTTGGTTTATCAGAGGGCATATATGCAAAGTATAACTTACGTTAAATTCTATAAAAGAGTGGGAAAAGAGAAAATAAAGACCATATATCTTTGGCAAAGAGTTGCGTGCCATGAATAAGTTAAATGCATGAATGATATTAATCACTGTTCTTATGCATAGATTTAACTTAAGAATTAAATGAAATAATATCTGTAGTGCCTGTCTCATAGTGCCTGGCATATTGAAAGGGTTAATGAAATGCTGACCACTATTCATAGCATCTTCATTATTATTTGCATTTAGTTACATTGCAGTGAAGATAACTTCTTTGGTGAATTGCCAATCAAAAGTCAGATCCCATCCTTAAGCTGTCTTTAGGGAAGTGCTCAGATAGGCTTCTTCTGTCTTCTTCAGGCAGCAATCACTGTCCCCTTTTCTAACCAATCTGGTAGTAGCCATGGGAAAGGACATGAAGTCAGGCTTAATGGAAGCGTCTTGCCTGCTTTGAGAGTTTTCTGCTTTCCTTTCTTCATGTGAGTGAGAAAATGTTGATGGTCTACTGTGGAACAAGAAGAGACTTTCCTTGCTATTTATTCTTTTTATTTCAGTGTCTTGCCATAGTGCCATATTTAAGATCCACTGATAAGAGTCCCCAAAGTCACACTTTTGTCATGAGTCTGAGGTAGGCAGTGACAACTTCTATTTGCCTGTTGAAGCTGGTTCTAATGTATCAATAGAAATGCATTTATACATTTTGATATAGACAAGGGAAAGTGACACACCTATCCCTTGACTGGATAACCTTGTACCAAAGGGTAGAATTTCTATATTACTGTAATTTTTTTTTAAAAGTTAGATGCACCAGAAACTATACTATTACTGAAATTTTACTAAACTAGAAGTACTTCCCTAATTTTTATTATGCTTTTCTACTTCCTAAGTGTTTTATTCAATATAAGTTGTTTTCTTTTCAAATTTAACACACACACTATACCAAATTCAATATTTGTTTCTTGAGAAGAGCAAAATAAGTGGTGATATATGGAAGATGGTTATCTCCCAGCTAACTTTATGCATTTCTTCCAAGTCTTCTCAGAGGCAAGCACATTCCTCGACAGTACTGCAGGCAGAAGTACACGAATATGGTTACTGAGATTGATTTGTAGGAAAAATGAAGGGAGCTTGTTGTTATAAAGTGAGAAAGAGACTTCTGGCTACTACTCAGTTGTTTTATGCACCTCACACTGTTAGCCTGTTTGGTAGGAAAGGATTCTAGTTCCTTTGCTTAGCAATAGCAAAAAGCCCCAATCACTGGAAGGAATAAGAAATAAGATTTAGATTTTTCAGCATTACAAATCCATATGAAGTTCTGCCAATACAGGCTTTAACTTACTCATGGTTCTATCCTCAGAATATGATCCTATCTAAGATCTGTGAATAACAGAATGAATGCACAGAATTTGTAATTTATTCTAAACATTACAAATTTTGTTTTAAAAGAGGAGACAGAGCAAAAAAGTATCTTTCAGTGTTCGAATATTCATTTATTATTTTTTAGAAGACAAAAAGTGTTAACCATTTTGTATTGCAGTAATAGAATGATTCCAATTTTGTGTATGAAACTTCATTTATGCTATCAAATGAATGAGCCAAATTAGATGATTACCAAAAATTGTAACAGTTACATGAAAAAATTCATTTTATATGACAAAACATTTTAGGACGATGAAAGGACTATTAGTCAAGAAAGAGTTACTTTATTGAAAAAGAACTCTTGAGGCCTTGCAACTCTACTCATTTGAACACTGAAAGAAGAGTACAGGCTCATAGTAGAAATAACCATTTAATTTATCAATTTTCCCAGAAGTGGCCTTCTGTGGCAGAATATAAGAATTTATCTTCTTTAAATTAATGAAGTTTTGTTTTTTGTAGGATATATTTAAACTCTAACCTTCCATTTTCACTATGAGAATAATACTCAGGTGTCACAATTGTTTTCAACAGGAAAGTTGTACTTCTGATAATTCATATTCTTTTGGTATCTTCAGTTTTGACATAGAAGTAATTACAAAAACCATAATAATGAAAAAAAGAATAGTTTCCATTCACTGAATGATTACACTGTTAGCACTTTGGCTAGCTTATTATAATCTCTTATTGCTTAAAATGAAGAAAAGTGTTTTATTTTCTTCTCTGTAAATCAGCTTCCTGCTAAATTATTATATGCACTTGTATAGATGTTCAATATGTTCATTTTGGGGAATAATTCAATTAAATGAATATTCTGTCTTAAAACAAGCACACTAAAAATCCATGAACCTTTACCCTATTTACCATTTGGTTATGTCCTGGTAAATAATTTGGAATATTGAACTGGGTAAATTGAATGCAAAGGCAAAATTGGAAGCTCAAGAAAATAAACAATGTATTTTTAAAAATTTAGTTGAAAGCAAGATAAATGAGAGAGGTGGTTTATTGGTTTGCTTAAGGACTGGTGTTTCCATTTTACCCAACCTTAATAAAGCTGTGGATTTATACACAGGAGTTTTGTGTACGATGGTAAACACTAGTGTTGATGCTTTAAATTTCATAAGGCATAAAAGGCATATAAATAAATGGTAGGAACTATCATATGAAAGCAGAAGAACTTGGGAATTATTTTTATCTTTTTTTTTTTTTTAACTAAAAAACCCTGGTTTACCCATTCCTCCTACCCCGCCCCAACCCCTCCTCTGGCAACCACCAATTTGTTCTCTGTATCTATGAGCTTTTGTTTATTTGTTTGTTTTTAAGATCCACATGCAAGAGATCATCTGGTAATTGTCTTTCTCTGACTTATTTCATTTAGCATAATGCCCTCCAGGGTTATCCATGTTGTAGCAAATGACAAGGTTTCATTCTTTTTTATGGCTAAATAATATTCCATTGTGTATGGAGATATATCTATCTATCTCACATCTTCTTTATCCTTTCAGCTGTCGATGGACACTTAGGTTGCTTCCATACTCTGGCTATTGTAAATAATGCTGCAACGAACATGGAAGTGCAGATAATCTTTTTGAGTTAGTGTTCTTGTTTTCCTTAGATAAATACCCAGAAGTGGAACTACTGGATCATATGGTATGATGGATGTGGGGAAAGGGTTGTAACTTACATTCCCACCAGTAATACATGAGGGTTCCCTTTTCCCCACATCCTCACCAAAGCTTGTTATTTCTTTTCATTTGATAATAGTCATTCTAGCAGGTGTGAGGTGATATCTCACTGTGCTTTGGAATTGCATTTCTGGGCTCTCTATTCTAGTCCATTCATCTATGTGTCTCTTTTTATGCTAACACCATACTGTTTTAATTACTATAACTTTATAATATATTTTGAAAGCAGAGTGCAATGCCTCCAGTTTTGTTCTTCTTTCTCAAAATTGTTTTGGCTATTCAGGGTCACTTATGGTTCCATACAAATTTTAGGATTGTTTGTGTTACTTCTGTGAAAAATGCCTTTGGGATATTGATGGGGATTGCATTGAATTTGTATATTGTTTTGGGTACTATGGACATTTTAACAATGTTAATTCTTCCAGTCCATGGGCAAAGAATATCTTTCCATTTATTTGTGTCTTCTTCAATTTATTTTATTAACATCTTGCAGTTTTCAATAAACAAGTCTTTCATCTCCTTGGCTAAATTTATTCCTAGGTATTTTATTCTTTCTGATCCAATTGCAAATGAGATTGTTTTCTTAATTTTTCTCTTTGGTATTTTATTATTAGTGTATCAAAACAACAGATTTCTGCATATTGATTTTACGTCCTGTAACTTTACTGAATTTATTAGTTCTAACAGTTTTTAATGAAATCTTAAAGTTTTCTCTATACAGTATACTATCTGCAAATAGTGACAGTTTTACTTCTCCCTTTCCAATCTGGATGCTTTTTGTTTCTTTTTCTTGCCTAATTGCACTAGCTAGGACTTCCAATGCTATGCTGAATAGAAGTGAGAAGAGGGGGTACCATTGTCTTGTTCCTAGTCTTAGAGGAAAAGCTTTCAGCTTTTCACCATTGAGTATGATGTTAGCTGTGGGGTTGTCATATATGCCCTTTATTATGTTGAGGTGTCTTCCCTCTATACCTGTTTTGTTGAGAGTTTTTAATCACAAAAGGATGTTCAGTTTTGTTGAATGCTTTTTCTGCATCTATGGAGATGATCATATGATTTTATCCTTCATTTTATTAATTTGAAGTATCACATTGACTGGTTTGTGGCAGTTGAATCATACTTGCCTCGTATCCTTGATATAAATCCCACTTGATAATGGTGTATGAGCCTTTATATATATTGCTGAATTCAGTTTGCTAATATTTTGTTGAGGATTTTTGCATCTATTCATCGGGGATATTGGCCTGTAATTTTCTTTTTTCATGATATCTTTGGTTTGGGTATGAGGGTAAAGTTGGCCTTATAAAATGAGTTTGGAAGTGTTTCCTTCTCTTCTGTTTTTTGGAAGAGTGTTAGAAGGATTAGTATTCTTTTTTGAATGTTTGGAAGAATTCACCAGTGAAGCAATCTGGTTCTGAACTTTTGTTTGTTGAGAGGTTTTGATTACTGGTTCAATCTCTTTACTGGTAACTGGCCTATTCAGATTTTCTGTTTCATCGTGATTCAGTCTTTGATAGTTTGTATGTTTCTATAAATTTATCCATTTCTTCTGGGTTGTCCAATTTGTTGTCTTTTTTTTTCTTTCTTTCTTTTTTTTTTGTGGTATGCGGGCCTCTCACTGTTGTGGCCTCTCCCGTTGCAGAGCACAGGCTCTGGACGTGCAGGCTCAGCGGCCATGACTCACGGGCCCAGCCGCTCCGCAGCATGTGGGATCTTCCCGGACCGGGGCACGAACCCGCGTCCCCTGCATCGGCAGGTGGACTCTCAACCACTGTGCCACCAGGGAAGCCCTGTTATCATGTTTATATGTAGATTTATGTGTAGGAATTTGGTGTAGAATGGTAAGCGCTAGAGTTGATGCTTTAAGTTTTTAAGGCATAAAAAGCCTATAAATAAATAGTAAGACCTATCATAATATACCATAAGCAGCCTGTATATAAATACAAACTTTTTTAAAAAGATAATTTTGGGAGTCTGATTGGTAATGTAATCAAGTGAATTAGGATCTTAATGGATGGAATTGAAAAAGATAGCACTTCTTTTTTTGAAAAAAATTATTGATATATAGTTGATTTATTGATACAATGTTGTGTTAGTTTCAGTGATTCGTTTATACGTACGTACATATATATACATACATATATATACACATATATACACACACACACACACATACACACACACATATATATATTCTTTTTCAGATTCTTTTCCCTCAGAGGTTATTACAAAATACTGAGTAAAGTTCCCGGTGCTATACGGTAGGTAAGATAGCACTTCTTAATATTGCTCCTTATTTCTAATCCAACTAACCATCTGATGATATTGTCTTTACATTTATTGAAATATACCACAGATCAGTGTACCAATGACCACTTCTTTCTATTTAAACAACAGATGGAATGTTGGGATTGAAACCAGACTTGGGCATTCTGTTTTCATATGGCAGTTCCTGGTATTTATCTATAAAATATGACAACAAACCATTCTGTTAAGTTACTTACAGGCATCATCAATATTCAGTTAAATTACCAGGAGGGGATGAAGGGCCAAAGAGAAAAGAACAAAGTGTAGGGTACAATATTTAAGCAATCAAAAATGAGGAAAAATATGTTGTTGCTCAGTATACCACTGTAGCCAAATAAATATGTTTACATTGAATTATATGCCTTTGTGTTCCTGGTTGTAGTATCATATGACTAGAAAATAATCTCTTTAAAAACAAGTGGCAAAAAAATGTATTCCTGTTGAGAGCTAATGCAGAATTTCCGCTTGATTTGTTTTTTCATTTTAATGTGAAAAAATAATCATAGTGTCTGTATTATAATATTTTTTTGTAATATTCTTTGATGTATCTTTGAAGAGATAGTGATGGAAGTCTGTATTTTGTTTACCGGATTCAAAAATTTAGAAGTGTTCCAAATATAGCCTTGACTTCCCACTTTGTTACAAGATTTCTAATATTCTTACTAAAATGATGTTTTAACAGATATACCCTCAGATAGTTTATTCCAGTGAGAGTTAAGAAATGAGAGAGGCCATGCAGGTGTAATGTGTTTCTTCAGTCTCTCAGAAGACTGAAGCGAGTTGTGTCTTCAAGGTATTGGGGGTGGTCTGCATTTTCTTAATTCATTTTCAAGTGAATTTTGAGAACATGAGTCTATTTTAGACATTTTAAACCTAGTCTGTTGGTTTGCTTCTCTCTAAATTGCTCTGCATATGTAAGCAAATAGCATGTGAGTTTTCTTGATTCGATAAAGAAAGTACCACTCTAAAAAGCAAACAGCATTACAGGGCATAGGTACAAATACCTGGGTCCTCTCTCCTTGGCCTCTTAGAATGTAAGGTCACCTGACAACAGCAACAACAGCCGTAACAATAAGGTTATCTAACATTTATGAAGCATTTTCTGTGTATCAGGAACCACTAAAATCATTATTTCTGTCTCATTGTATCTACTCTTCACAACAATCTTAAAAGGAAGAACAGTTAGCTAAGGCAGAGAAAGTCACAGGAAGTTGTCCAAGGTCACAGAGCTAACAAGTGGTTGAGCCCCAACTTGATTCTAGTCTGGCTCCAGATCCCATGTTCTTGATCATACCTACAAACACACATTTAATTCAAGTTATTTACAGTCTGTCTTTATTCCTCTATACAAAGGAACATGCATGAGCATACACACAAACCTTGTATAATTTACAGAAATAAACAAGAGTAAATGAAAGGCAGACTCCAATTTATGAATGGATTATATTCATGTACAAGTCAATTATTTTAACCTGATCTTCTCCCCTAAGCAGTTAGTGTAGATTCCCAGGCAGATAGCAAAAGCTTATTTAGAATGTGTTATACCTAAAACACAGCACCCTTAATACTGTGCTAATGGTGTTATAGATTTTACCCACCTCATATTCCCATGTTACTTGTAAGAGCTTCAGAAATTCAAATGTCCTCCAACCATTTTGGTGGGATTGGGACTTCCCTTCATCTTTTACCAGTGTCCCTTGCCTCTATCTGCTGGAAAATGGGAGTGAAGACTGTCTGAGCTATAGACCATTGGTGATGCTTTGGGGCAGGGGCTCCAGGAGGGTCTGGGTTAAAATAGTTAAAAGTCCTAAACTTTGGAGTCAGACAGGTGAACATGGTCTTTCTGAGAAATGTGCTTTCAAATGTTGCTTACCCCTACTTCTTGCCTTCTTAATCTCTTTTAGTCTCATTTCATTTTTTTGTAGAATGGCAACAGCAATAGTATTTATTTCATAAATCTGTTGTGAAGATTAAGTTAGGATTATGTATATAAAGAGCATTACATGCCGATAGAACATTCAGCAGTTACTATGGAAATGAGCTGGGAGACAGGACTCCCTTCTGGAATGCATTTCTGGGTATGCTTTACCTTTCAGAATGGTCTTCAATCTTACAACTCTTTTATTTTTTCCAAGACATGAGGATTAGTTGAAAAACATCAATATAAAATATAAAAATGATTTATATTAATCTGATGGTAACTTAACTCTAGTTGAGGAGGTGGAGAATTAATGTGCCTTGAGAATTTCATAAGCTAACCGATTAATAGGCAAATAACTAACCAGGAGTAGTGTGCCCTGAACATTATATAATGAACTCTTTTACCATTGTATATTATGAGCAAATTATTTTTGACATATTTATAGGTTATTAAAGAACCCATTGAAGAATCTATTAAAGTATTTAAAATAGTGCTTGAATTACATAATAGGGTACTGAGAGAGTTTTTTCCTATCATCGTAGAATCTAGGGTAGACTCAAAGTTAATAACAGGAAGGGCCAAGGTTTCCACCAGTGAGATCTGTATGTTTGTGGGAGATGGTCCAAATGATTCATTTATAAAGATTGATATACTCTTTGCTAGTTGGACGTCTTCTAGGTAGTAGAGCTGTTTATATTCCCCTGTGCATATTTGAGTAGAAAAAAAAGAGAAAGGAAAGTTGGTGGGTCACAAATAGGACACAGCTGTGGAATAGCCTGTATCCTCAAGGTTCTGTGTAATGAAGATAGTTGAATTCCCATGGAAAAAATGGATACTCAGGGAGGAACGTGGGATGGAAATGTCTTGCTAGATTCCATCCAAGATGTCTTTCCACCAGGGGATGATAGCTCGGCAGTAAGAGGCTACAGCACCTTCTGCTGGTGGATGGAGGTTGGAAGTTGTAGGCTATGGAGGAGGATAAACCAGAGCTGGACCTCCCAAATTAAGAAACTATTCAAGATCCCACTAGAAACAACTTATGTGCTTCACAAGAGCCACTCAGAGAGTGTTGCTGGCCAGCTGAAGAAACAGAGAGACTAAACAAGAAAAGAGTTCCAATTCTGGCCTTCCTCCCTGCCTCAGCATACTTGAAGAGCTAAACAGAACTTTGAAACTGATATGAGATTAGAAGTTTTTAATCTGGATGTATTACTCATTTTAATAATTGGAGCTGGCCACAAAGTTAGGGTTCCTGGCTTGACACTGTTAAGGAATAGAAAAGAGGTAGTCACAAAGCAGAGTTGATGACAAAGACTGAAATAAAAATCATTTTATATTTAGTCATACCTCAATATCTATGGGGGGATTGCCAGGGGGATTGGTTCCAGGGGAACTGCCAGGGGGATTGCCCCCACCCAACCCTGCCTCCCCGCGAATATTGAAATCTGCAGATTCTCCAGTCCCTTATATAAAATGGCTTAGTACAGTCGCCCCCTCCACATCGGCAGGTTCAGCATCCACGGATATGAAGGCCTGGCTATATAACCTCCTGAGTTAAATTTCACAACTAAACTGTCATTCTTCAAAAGAGAGTGTAGAGATTAAAAGTAAGCTGTGCTAATTTGTGTTATTGATAAAGAAAGGGAAGTGTTCTTTGCTGTTTTTCTTTACTTGGAGCAGTGAATATACAACGTTCAGTTCTGGGCATCATGTTTTAACAGAAACCTGAGTATCCAGAATGGTTGAAATGTGGAAATCCCGACAGAAAGAATAATGAAATCTCTGAGAAGATAGAAAGTTACAAACATTTTCACTTATTTAGAAAGGATCATCATTTATTCGCCTGATTGTTTCTGAGGCCACAAATTAAACCAGTAATGAGATGTTACATAAAACTAGATTATGACTTGGTATATGGAAGAAATTTATTGAAATTAAGAAATTAAGAAAGCTACTTTTTCCAAGTGTAACTTCCATGCATGCTTACCGTAGAAAAATTGGAAAATACAAAATAATAAAAAAGTAAATAAAAATTCATAAGCAGAATTCTGTCCTCACCAGATTGAAGACAGAAATGTATGATATAAATCTATTCTGGGTTAGGATAAATTTCTCCCCCTGCAATGGGGAGATCCATGTTTGGCATAAAAGAAAAGGCTAATTTGGAGACAGACATTTATAATAAGTAGGAAGTTTGACAATATAAATGTTTAACTTCCTTTTGGAATCCTAAAGCCTGTGATTATAAAATATAAAACTGTGTCTAATTTTTTTACATGCTTTACATACATATTTTTGTGTGGCTAGTTGACATGGTTTTGGAATGAAACATTCATGAAACATTGACACCTTTAGAAACATCACATGAATTAATTTCAGACAACATTGTTTAAAGTGCCCATCAAAATATTCAGGGTTTACTACTGATAACCAATTGGTTGTCATGTAACATACTACTTAATATTCAGGTGATGTAAGGTAAAATTCTGTTAATTCACATGTTCTTGAGTGTTTTTAAAGATTTTAGGTAAAACTAGAAAACTTCAGCTAACATATATAGGGAGGTTTCTGATGAGGAACTAGTGAAAGGCGATTGATTGCCTTACAAGTGAAAATGGAAGTTATACGTAAGGTTGTTATACGTCAGGTTGCCAGATAAAGTATGGGGTGCCAAATTAAACTTGAATCAGTTAAAACAAGACATAATTCTTTTCTAAATATGTCCAAAATATTTCATGGGACATACTTATACATAATTTATCTGAAATGCAAATACAAGCGGGTAGCCTGTGTTTTCATATACTGAATCTAGAAACCCTCCTTGCCTTTGAAAATAGCAAAAAGATTACCAATATTGTCCCATGTGTCACCTTCTATAAATTATAATCAGAACAATACACAACAATGCCAGTAAGAATGTAAGAAAAACTTCTTAGGTCAATATTTTTATAATGCTAAAGATGAAGAAAGAGGTAACTAATGGTTATAATCCAATATCTGACTCCTTTGAACACTGTCACTGACCTTTTTGATTTATTTAATGAATAAATACTTTGCTCCATTTTCTATAGACTTTCACTTTGATTTTAAATGTAATACAACAAAGACATTCAGCTGACTAGAATGCAAGATGGCCTTTTCCTCATTTTTAAAAGAAAATTCATTTAGGTTTAAATTTATTTTGAATTACTACCCATTTTCTAAGACCTAACTTCATTTAAATTGAGAATAAGTGCGTTTCAATATTATCCAATAATAGGAACAGGTGGCACCTCTGTCTCTAAGATTTGCTTCTTTTGGGTCTCACAGAAGACTTTCCCTTGATTTGTAATAGAAACGTATGGTGAACATTCTGGTTTATTTTTCTTATCTCCTAGACAGCTTTTACCTCTCATGTTCACATAGCAGGTACTATATAGCATTTGTCCATCTGGGGGCAAAATCCTGCCTTCTGCCCCAAACTACTCATTGCATTCATACTCCCAACTTAACCCCAGCACTTCCAGAAATCAAGGCATTCTGTTAGGTGGATCCTCTTGGACATGCAACTTATGGCATGTAAATTTTAATCAATTCAGAAAACTTGATATATCAGTTTGCTAGGGCTCCCTTAACGAAGTACTACAGACTGTGTGACTTAAAAAACAAAAATTTATTTTCTTACAGTTCTGGAGACTGAAAGTCTGAGACAAAGTGTTGGCAAGGCTAGTTCCTTTTGAGGGCTATGACGGAAAGATCTGTTCCTTGGCATGTAGATTGCCATCTTCTCCCTGAGTTTCCACATATCATTTTTCTTTACATGCCTGTATCCAGATTTCCTCTTTTTATGAGAACACTGGTCATATTGGGGAAGAGCTCACCCTAATGACCTCATTTTAACTTAAAATAAGACCTTTAAAGACCTTATCTTCAAACACAGTTATATTCTGAGATAGTGGGGGTTAGGACTTCAACGCAAGAATTTTATGGGGACACAGTTCAGCCCATAACATCTGATAACATAAAAACACTTATAAAATTACTTTAAAATAATGAAGCAAGGGGAAGGGGGGTTCACAGACTAAAGCCTAAAAAGTGAGTCAAACAAACAGGCAGAATGGCTTAGATAAACAAGGGCGTGGAGGGAACCATAATGTTTGGTTAGTATCAGAGTAACAAAGGCATTATTGCTTGTTCACATCTCCTTCCTTTCTCTTGCGGATTATTCCCCATATTAAAATCTAGCCCTCCAGGGACATCTGTCCCCTGAGCTATAGCTCCTATTACTCCTGCTCATATCTTAATCCTGCTTCTGCTGCCTCCTCAAGTTTGAGAAAAGTGCATTTATCAAGGGGAGTATTTAAGAACCTAAGTGGTTCTAGGTATCTTAAGAATGCAGAAGCGGGCTTCCCTGGTGGCGCAGTGGTTGAGAGTCCGCCTGCCGATGCAGGGGACACAGGTTCGTGCCCCGGTCCGGGAAGATCCCACATGCCGCAGAGCGGCTGGGCCTGTGAACCATGGCCGCTGAGCCTGCGTGTCCAGAGCCTGTGCTCTGCAACGGAAGAGGCCACAACAGTGAGAGGCCCGCGTCCTGCACAAAAAAAAAAAAAAAAAGAATGCAGAGGGCACTCAGTATTGTCTCTCCATTGATGAGAGAAGTGTGGATTCAGTGTTGTCAATTTTGAGCCAGTGAAAATGAAGCCCCATTTTTTTTAACACCTTTTTTTCTCTATTTTTTTCTTCTTTTTGGCTGCATCAGGTCATTGAGGCATGCAGGATCTTTCATTGCGGCACACGGTCTCTTTGTTGTGGCACTCGGGCTTCTTTCTAGTTGCAGCATGAGGGTTTTCTCTTCTGTAGTTGAGGTGCGCGGGGTCCAGGGCGCATGGGCTCTGTAGTTTGCAGCACGTGGGCTCTTTCATTGAGGCGTGAGAGCACAGTAGTGTGCACGCAGGCTTACTCGCCGCACAACATGTAGGATCTTAGTTCCCCGACCAGGGATCGAACCCACGTACCCTGCATTGGAAGGCGGATTCTTTACCACTGGATCACTAGGGATGTCTCGAAACATGATTAAGCTATTGAAAAATTCATAGCACATAGCACAGTATTTACAGATTTATAAAATCTAACTTTTCTTCCTACTTTAATTAGTACATCTGTCTTTATGTGAATAATTTTCTTGGGCTTTATCTAATACCACTGTATCCATTAAAAATTAATAGAGTTTGCCTTTATTGGCTCTCAAGACTATATATTTTGCTTTGTGAAACAAATGGTGATATACTGAAAGTAAAAAGGAATGGACCACACTTTTAGGAACTGAAGAATATTCCCTGTTGTTTTTGTATCTGTAGCATTTTAAGGGAAAGTTGAAATTTTGGATTAGCTGCTGATAAGCATAAGATAACACTCTATGAGGGAAGAAGTCTTCTGCTTTCTACAGTTTTTTCCTGGTATACCGCATGTAGATACACTTAAGTAAGCACTTAGAAGTGTGTTTAGGAAACCACTTCTGTTGCAAGGGCTTCTGATAAGATGGAGAGAGTTTCAAAGTAATATATGTGGGCTACAAAGTACTGAATTAAGAAATGCCATTCTAGAGCAACTTGCTATTAAAAAACTATTCTGTAAATTTGTGGCTTTTCAAAACAGGATGTAGGAAACATTATTTTTCTTTAGGAATATATATATGTATTCATGTATATACACATATAGTCATTTCTATGTATATTCCTAAAGAGAAATTAATAAATTTAGAAATATATTTTATATGACACATTCTTTGTATTTCATAAATGTACATATATACATTTAATAATGTATTATATATAAATATATTTATACATTCCTGAAGAATTGTTTCAATTTTTTCTACATAAAAAACTGAAAATAAAATGAAATTTTACAGGTTCAGAGCTGCATCTCAACTTCCACCATTTTTCTAAAAATAAGCCCTTTTCTTGTGGTGGAACACACTTTTTTTTAAAGGTGATATTAAAACAACTAATTATATCAGTATACAAATATTGTTTGAAAAGTCAACCTTTGAATTTTGACCTTTTTTTTTTTAAAAGTTAAGACTATTTTACTTTTTCCCAGTGATAAAAGTTACATGCTCTAAGTAGAGAAATGTAAAAAGTACATGAAAGAAAAGGAAAAACTCAAGTTTTATTACTCACAGATAATAATTTTGATACATTTTTTCACTATTGAATAATATTTTTAGTGAAAATACAGCTAAAATATTTCATGCAGCTCTTGCTCTTTGTAGTAAAAGAAAAAAGTAAAAGGATCTAGGGCCATAAATAGGAAACAGCTATTAGCAAATTTATTAATGTCTAGTGTCCTATTTGTTGTTTTACCATGAAGAATCATTATTGGCTTAGCTTAGAATCTGGGCTTTGATGAGAAATTCATTACATGAAATACTGGGAGTATAGCTATGTTTGCTTGTGAAATTACACTGGCCCATGGAATTCAAGTAGAGAATCATTACCAGTAAGTAGAAGTAACTAGAGAGGACCAGGGGAACCTATAGTTTAAACAAGTAACAATAATCAAGGCAGAGTTAATCACTCCATTATTAATTTTCAGAGAAAGAGAACTGAGCTCTTCTTGCTAAGTTAAACAAGGGGTAATGAATGGGAGCCAATACAAGTTAAGGAAAATAAAACAGAACTCTCAAAAGAGAGAACGTTTAGGACTCAGAGTAAGATTTCAGGTGTTTGAAGTGGGGGCCGATTAAATAATTAAGAATGTCTAGAGCACGGAAGATCAGAATAAACTTTCTCATCTACGTCTGAAAAAACAACAGATATTTAGGATCCAAAGGACAAAAGGCTGGAGAGCCTTAAAGACAGTTACACTTTACATGTCTTCTGTCCCACTGGACTCTCACTCACAGGCTCTACCCATCTATGCCTTACAAGGTTTTATTATTTTCTAACACTTCCACTCTACCGGAGTAACTCTTCAATGCAGCTCAGGGACCTACTTCACTGTTAATCTCTACCTGTACATAGACTTTTCTAGAGGATAACATTATTTTTATCTTACCTTGTCCACCTTTCTTCTTCCATCACTGTATAGCAAAGGTAAATCTAAACATTTTCAGGCTAACATTAGCCAAATATATTACTGTACTATCATTAAATAGAGAAGACACAGGTTTGTTTGAAAAGCATGTAGAATATAAGAAGCTGATAGAGGGCTATAATTAAGATTACTGTGATGATGCAATGGAGTTTGATTCGGATTTGGAGAAAAGAGAATATGCCAACATGAAGGAAATTAATGAGGTGGTTTAGAGTTTTTCCAGTCCTTTTTCTTGAGATTCTATTTCTTCTTAAATGGATCCACTTCTTTTTTCTTTTCTTTTTTTTTTAGTAGAACAGCTTATGTTGTTTTTCTCAATATCCAGTGGTATATATCATCTGAGTAACAAAAATTGGGAACTCAATTTTTTTTCAACACATTAGACAAGACTAGATCCTTACCCTGACTACTGGGAGCTGAGGAAGATTGTTTTGTGAAACAAATGGTGATATACTGAAAGTAAAAAGGAATGGACCACACTTTTAGGAACTGAAGAATATTCCCTGTTGTTTTTGTATCTGTAGCATTTTAAGGGAAAGTTGAAATTTTGGATTAGCTGCTGATAAGCATAAGATAACACTCTATGAGGGAAGAAGTCTTCTGCTTTTTACAGTTTTTTCCTGGTATACCGCATGTAGATACACTTAAGTAAGTACTTAGAAGTGTGTTTAGGAAACCACTTCTGTTGCAAGGCCTTAATACCAGAGGTTAGCAAACTACAGTCTGTGAGCTGGCTGCTTATTTTGGGAAATAAAATTTATTTTAACAGTCACACTCATTCATTTTTGAATTGTCTACAGCTGCTTTTGTGTTACAAAGGCAGAATTGGACAGTTGTGACAAAGACCAAAAGGCCTGCGAGCCAAATATGTTTACTTTCTAATTCTGTACAGAGAAATTTTCCTGACTTCTGTTCTAGACCAGTACTGTACAGTAGAACTTTCAGTGATGGTGGAAATGTTCTATGTCTGTGCTGTTCAGTACAGTAGCCACTAGCCACATGAAGCTATTTAAATTTAAGTTTAAATTAATTAAAATTAAATTAAATTAAAACTTAGTCACAGGTGGCTAGTAAGGCTAAGAAACCATATTTGAAATTGAATTTTACTTTAACTAATTTAAAGTTGAATATAAATAGCTGCATGTGGTTAGTGGCTACCATCTTGCTCAGGATGGTTCTAAACTTAGGTAATTGCTTACCAAAATTATTTATTAACAAAGCTTGGTTGTGGTTTATGTTGAACAGGTCCTTTGTATATTTATATGGTAAAATCAACATAAGAAATACTATTACAATTAGTCCTCTTCTTACTGTAAATCCCTAGAATGGGAGTATCTTGGATAGGTAAAAATGAATTTTTTTCCACCTATTTATCCTTTGGTTTAGCCTACCAAGAATTCATATGTACTTACATGCGAGAAGGCTCAAAGTATATCTTGCCTTTGTTATCACTTATATCAACTTTGAGTTGGCCTTTTCTACTATAAGCATTTGAGTATATAGTAGAAAGCATAAAAGTCCCTATGCAATTTCCCATAAACTTCATCATATAAGTATTGATATAAATTATTTTCAATTTTAAATATTTACAACTTTTCATTATAATTTTCCCTTTGACCTTTGAGTTGTTTGGAAGTATGTTTTGTAAATTTCCAAACAGATTGTGTTTTCCAAGCTTTTTTTTTTTTAACATCTTTATTGGAATATAATTGCTTTACAATGGTGTGTTAGTTTCTGCTTTATAACACAGTGAATCACCTATACATAAACATATATCCCCATATCTCCTCCCTCTTGCATCTCCCTCCCACCCTCCCTACCCCACCCCTCTCCTCTAGGTGGTCATAAAGCACTGAGCTGATCTCCCTGTGCTATGTGGCCGCTTCCCAGTAGCTATCTGTTTACATTTGGTAGAGTATATATGTCCATGCCAGTCTCTCACTTTGTCCCAGCTTACCCTTCCCCCTCCCCATGTCCTCAAGTCCATTTTCCACGTCTGCATCTGTAAAGTCCATTCTCTACATCTAGGTCTTTGTTCCTGTCCTGCCCCTAGGTTCTTTAGAACCTTTTTTTTTTTCCTTTTTTAGATTCCATATATATGTATTAGCATACGGTGTTTGTTTTTGTCTTTCTGACTTACTTCACTCTGTATGACAGACTCTATGTCCATCTACCTCACTACAAATAATCAATTTTGTTTCTTTTTATGGCCGAGTAATATTTCATTGTATATATGTGTCACATCTTATTTATCCATTCATCTGTTGATGGACATTAAGGTTGCTTCCATGTCCTGGATATTGTAAATAGAGCTGCAGTGAACATTATGGTACATGACTCTTTTTGAATTATAGTTTTCTCAGGGTATATGCCCAGTAGTGGGATTGCTGGGTCATATTGTAGTTCTATTGTTAGTGTTTTAAGAACCTCCATACTGTTCTCCATAGTGGCTGTATCAGTTTACATTTTCACCAACAGTGCAGGAGGGTTGCCTTTTCTCCACAACCTCTCCAGAATTTATTGTTTGTAGATTTTTTGATGGTGGTCATTCTGATTGGTGTGAAGTGATACTTCATTATCGTTTTGATTTGCATTTCTCTAATGATTAGTGATGTTGAGCATCCTTTCATGTGTTTGTTGGCAATCTGTATATCTTCTTTGGAGCAATGTCTGTTTAGGTCTTCTGGCCGTTTTGGGGTTAGGTTGTTTGTTTTTTTGATACTGAGCTGCATGAGCTGCTTGTAAATTTTGGAGATTAATCCTTTGTTAGTTGCTTCATTTGCAAGTATTTTCTCCCATTCTGAGGGTTGTCTTTTCATCTTGTTTATGGTATCCTTTGCTGTGCAAAAGCTTTTAAGTTTCATTAGGTCCCATTTGTTTATTTTTGTTTATATTTACATTTCTCTAGGAGGTGGGTCAAAGAGGATCTTGCTGTGATTTATGTCATCGAGTGTTCTGCCTATGTTTTCCTCTAAGAGTTTGATAGTGTCTGGCCTTACATTAAGGTCTTTAATTCATTTTGAGTTTAGTTTTGTGTATGGTGTTAGGGAGGGTTCTAATTTCATTCTTTTACATGTAGCTGTTCAGTTTTCCCAGCACCACTTATTGAAGAGGCTGACTTTTCTCCATTGTATATTCTTGCCTCCTTTATCAAAAATAAGGTGACCATAGGTGTGTGGGTTTACCTCTGAGCTTTCTATCCTGTTCCATTGATCTATTATTTCTGTTTTTGTGCCAGTACGATACTGTCTTGATTACTATACCTTTGTAGTATAGTCTGAAGTCAGGGAGCCTGATTCCTCCAGCTCCGGTTTTCTTTCTCAAGATTGCTTTGGCTATTCGGGGTCTTTTGTGTTTCCATACAAATTGTGAAATTTTTTGATCTAGTTCTGTAAAAAATGCCAGTGGTAGTTTGATAGGGATTGCATTGAATCTGTAGATTGCTTTGGGTAGTATAGTCATTTTCACAACGTTGACGTTTCCAATCCAAGAACATGGTATACCTCTCCGTCTGTTTGTATATTTAATTTCTTTCATCAGTAACAAATTCTTAGAAAGGCACAACCTTCCGAGACTTAACCAGGAAGAAATAGAAAATATAAACATAGCAATCAGAAGCACTGAAATTGAGACTGTGATTAAAAATCTTCCAACAAACAAAAGCCCAGGACCAGATGGCTTCACAGGCAAATTCTGTCAAACATTTAGAGAAGAGCTATCACCTATCCGTCTCAAACTCTTCCAAAATATAGCAGAGGGAGGAACACTCCCAAACTCATTCTATGAGGCCACCATCACCATGATACCAAAACCAGACAAAGATGTCACAAATAAACTACAGACCAATATCACTGATGAACATAGATGCAAAAATCCTCAACAAAATGCTAGCAAACAAAATCTAGCAGCACATTAATAGGTCATACACCATGATCAAGTGGGGTTTATCCCAGGAATGCAAGGATTCTTCAATATACGCAAATCAATGAATGTGATACACCATATTAACAAATTGAAGGAGAAAAACCATGTGATCATCTCAATAAATGCAGAAAAAACTTTCGACAAATTTCAACACCCATTTGTGATAAAAACCCTCCAGAAAGTAGGCATAGAGGGAACTTACCTCAACATAATAAAGGCCATATATGACAAACACACAGCCAACATTGTTCTCAGTGGTGAAAAACTGAAATGATTTCCTCTAAGATCAGGAACAAGACAAGGTTTTCCACTCTCACCACTATTATTCTACATTGTTGTGGAGGTTTTAGCCACAGCAATCAGAGAAGAAAAAGAAATAAAAGGAATCCAAATCGGAAAAGAAGTAAAGCTGTCACCATTTGCAGATGACATGATATGCTACATAGAGAATCCTAAAGATGCTACCAGAAAACTACTAGAGCTAATCAATGAATTTGGTAAAGTAGCAGGATACAAAATTAATGCACAGAAGTCTCTTGCATTCCTATACACTAATGGTGAAAAATCTTAAAGAGAAAGTAGGGAAACACTCCCATTTACCATTGCATCACGAAGAATAAAATACTTCGGAATAAACCTACCTAAGGAGACAAAAGACCTGTATGCAGAAAAGTATAAGACACTGATGAAAGAAATTAAAGATGATACAAACAGATGGAAAGTTTTTTTTTTCTGAATAAATCTAAATTGCCTTCTGGTCAGAAACTCATTTGAAATTTTGAGACAAAATTTCCTCTGAAATTTGTTAACGATAGCTTTAAATCCTAGCACATGGTCAATTTTTGCAACTGTCCTTGGAGATAATGTTTATTCTCCAACTGATAAGTTCAGTACTTATTATGTGCATATTGGCTTTTAAATTCTTTGCTTCAAATCATATCATGGTTTTTTGGTTAACTTGCTCTTTGGTTTACTTAGAGATATATGCTTAAAATTTTCCCAAGGACTGTGGCTTTGTCAGTTTAGCTTTAGTGTTATGTTAAAATTTTGTTATACATTTTGGAGTTATGCTATTAGTTAAATAAAAGTTCATAATTGCCACATTATCCTGTTGATTTGCAAACTTCATGCATTGCCTTTTATTATTTTTACCTGAAATTGTACTTTTTTCTAGTGACATCTAAAGAACTGTAATAGCTTTCTTTTGGATAGATATTTCCTATATCTTTTTTAGTCCTTTGAATTTCAAATTTTCCTCTTCATTAATTTTGTATCATAGCATACACAGTATATGCTAAGATATTTTTTTTAATTTCAATCTAAAAATCTGTTTTTAAACTGAAGCCTTTAGTCCATTTACATTTAATGGATAATTGGACTGATTTCTCCTATAGTATTACATACTTTCAACTAATTATGTTCTTTTTCTTCTATTTTTTTCACCAAGTCTTGACTTTATTTTTTCATTTCATTTTTTCCTGCTTATCTGGAAGTAAGGGCATGCTATTAATTTATGGCTTGTTTATTTTTTACATATATACTCAAATAAACAAAACCTAAAGTTAAACAATGTCTCTATCCTTTTATTGAAAACCAAAGATCTTAGAATTCTTTAATGCCTATTCCTGCCTGTCATATTAAATACTATTATATGCTCTTATTACAAGTGTATTTCAAGTAGAGTTTTATCCTGATTTTTAACACCTAATATATATTAAACATTCTTCTTATTATTATTTTCTTATTGGAGTCAGTGTTTGTTTAGATTTACCCTATATTAACCAAAGTCTTTGTTTAATATTCTTTTCTATCAGGCATCCAATTCCTGGACTGAAGTATATTCTTTAGTCTTTATTTTTGTCCTTACTGTAAGATTAATTTTCTTTGTATAGCATTCTATATTTATAAATATTTTCTCTCATCACATGGAAGCTATTATTCCGTTGTATTCCGGTTTTAATTATTGTTACTGAAATATCTGTCATCTGTCAAATTACTGTTCCTTTGTAGGTGATCACTCATTTCTCTTTGGCTGGCTTGAAGAAATTTTTTCCTTGGTCATAAGTAATGTGTTTTCTTGTGATTTCTTGGACATCTTAGAGCTAAGATTGTTTTCTTTTAACAATTAAAAAAAAATAGCCCCTTTCTCTTTGAATAGAGGCTCTTCCTGCTTCTTTCTTTTTTCTCATTGAAATTTTACTTAAGTATCTGATGTTTCTTTTTTCATCATCTCTGTCTCTTAACTTCCCTTTATATTCCATCTCTTTGTGTTGCATGCTGGGTAGTTTCTTTTACTCTCTCTTCCAATTAGCTAATTCTTTCTTTAGATGAGTTTAATTGTGTTTAATTGAGGAGTCAGCAAACTTTTTCTTCAAGGGCCCGGTTATAAATCTTCTGGGCTTTTGGGCGATATGGTTTCTGTGGCAATCATTTTATTCTTCCATTGGAGCATGAAAGCAACTAGAGGCAATACATAAACAAGTTGGCCTGACTGCATTCCAATAAAATTTATTTACCAAAACAATCAGCTGGCCCATGGACCATAGTTTGTTGACTCCAACTGTAGTCTATCAATTGAGTTTTTAAATTTTTCTCCAGTTTTAGAAGTACCATTTGCTTCTTTTTTTTCAAACCTTCTTTTATATTTCTAATAGTCTCTTGTAACTTGTTCACATTGTCAATCATTTTTTTTATATTTTAAGCATATTAAATGCAATTATTTTATATCCTATTTTCTGACAATTATAATATCTTAATTTTCTTTAAATATTTTTTTCTACTGATTGTTGTTTCTACTGACTTACATTCATAGTTCCTTGCTCACTTGTGTGCTTTGTGATTTTTACTGTGTTTCTCATTTTATCCCCTAAGATTTAATAGGAACTGGAATAAAATTATATCATTCCACAGAAGATTAAGGTTTTCTTCTAGATTCTCAAGAGAGTACCAATCTGGAAACATTTTAAATTTCTCCTAAGAAGTTGATTTTACCACACATGGTTACTTTTAATTCAGACTGAACACATGTATCATTTGTGGTTACTAAACCACAGGAAATATGATTTTTCCACATTTCATCGCAAACCTCCTATAGTGGCCATGAAAATGTCCCACTCATATATCCTACTGCAGGGAACATAATTGATTTATGGCCCTTCAGTGTCTGAGCACAGTGTGAATACTAATGCAAGCCTATTTATGCAAGATATGGGACCCCTTCAACTGGTGACTTTGGTTCTAGGATTCTGCATTGGCCTGGCCAAAACTGTCTTATACTGTGCTTTAGTCTAAAACTCTTCCTACCTAATCCTCATACCTCATCTCCTCTGCACCCATGTTACACCTATGTCATTCTGAAGCCTCTCCATGCCTCCCCTGGCTTCCATCATTTTATCCCTAAGGGGTATTTCTTCCATTATACCTCATGCACATCTGATCCTGCCTTGGCATCTACTTGTCAATGGCAAGTACTTCTCTCAACTAACATACTCTCATATTTTTGTCATGCAAAAATAGGACCCCAGATTATTTTATAAATAAATAAATAAATATTTATGTAGTTATAGCAGTTATAGATGTATAACTACTTAGTTATTCAGTTGGCTAGGGATAAGGTATCATTAAATCAGACTGTTTTCAAAAGAGGATGTTAATCTAACCTAACTCAATATAGAGTAATATAGACAATATAGAATAGCTATTATCTAGAACTGATTCTGTTTTCTTATACCCATCAAATTTAGTTGATTGCCCAGGGAGTATAAAATTTAATTGTTCCTCTAGAAGCATTAAAATGTGGCTTATATTAAACTATATTAGCCATCTGCTGCATATATGGACCTCATTTTTATCTCTCTCCATTCATCAAATGCCACCACATCCTTTCCCACCACTTTTATTACTCTTTTCTGAATTGTGCTTTGGCATATATTGAGGAATCTTTAAAAATTTTTCATATAAAATGTGTCCTTGTATTTAAGAAATGTAGCTGTTGAAGATGTTCTTGGATTTATAACAGAGTATCACAGATGACCCAAAGGCAAATTTTTTCTCGTCCCAATTTTCAGATTAGCAGTTCTCTTAAGAAACTAATTTTTTATGTCTAATGCATATACTGAGTTATGGAACTGGTCATATTTCTAGTTTTACACTGCCTGCTGAAAGATTTTGAAGCTTACCTATAAATTTTGTATATTAATCAAAGTTCTGGTTTTATTTTATTTGTCATTTTACTTTACTTTCCCCATATGTCCTCTATGTATGAATGTATGTATGTTCTTATATATTGCTGAGCAATACTACAGGGGATGGCTGTAAGTCAATTTGTTTATTTATTCACCTGTCGTGGACATTTTTTAACCTAACACTGTATGTATTCATTTATTTTACAGTATTTTTCCTGGCAGAATTTCTGATCTAAAGTCTGCCATTTTTTTCAGTTGACATTATTCCATAAATATTTATCTGTATGGTTCTATAGTCTTCACGTTATAATTATTACCTTTATGGTTGGATAATATTCCTTCAAATGCATACACTATAATTTACTTTTATTATTTACTTTAATGTGGCAGAGTCAAAAATATTAAGCATAAATATCCAAAAGCTTTCCCCTTCTCTGTTTTTCTCTGATAATTTTGTTAGATGACTTTTGAATCTTTCTGTGGCTATTTGGGTATATGGTGAGGGGGTAGCTGGGATAGGTGAGAGAGTAGAATTAGAAAGAGAAAGGAAAGTGAAATGGGAGAATTGTCCAAGACTAGAGTTTTATCAAGGGAAAGAGACAGGAAATGCTGAGGGTAGCGGCCTATGATATGAAATTTGGGAAGATTTTTTGTTTGTTATGTAGGATAATTCCTTCTTTGTCACTCCTCGAGAATACATTCAGAACAATATACATGATTCATCAAAGCCTTTGTAATCCAATCTAAGTTTCTTTAGGAAATAAAAAAATACCTAATGGAAACACAGTTATATAGTTTTTCCCCCCTATTATCTTGCAACTATAAGCTTTAACAAAAGTAATGATATGTTTTTAATACTTTTATTTGTGCCTTTGGTAATAAAGTTGAAAACACTATTTGAAAGTTGAATTTGAAGAAATTTGGTATGGTTACATTATCTGAAAGAGAGAAATTGAAAATGACCTAATCAATAATGGTATAGAGATAAATCTAATAGGGATAAATTTAATATATTCAGAAACAGGAACAACCAAAAGAGTCACTGAATAAAATGGAGAGATACTGTTTAGATAAATGTACTGTGCAAATTATCTGACATGCAATTATAAAGCAATATGCTTTTAAGAATAATAGTAAATATCAGGGCATAGCTAATTTATATGTAACATTTTTACATTCTATATGTTTTTAAATCTGCAGTTTAAAAGGAAGAGATAATGAGGAAAAAAGCAAAAAAATAGTGATCATTTGAAATATATAACTTGCAGAGAGCCAGAAAAGTTTAAAGAATTTTCAGTAAGTGCTTACAGTCATGCCTTATTTTAACAGGTGAGGATTGTTTTCAGAGATCTCTAATCAATGCAAGGGCAGATGTAGACAAACATGCTTAAATATTAGCAACAGAGACTGGAGTTAAGAGATGGAATCTATTTTTGGCTACAGGTGTGATCAAGATGGAAGTGGGCCTGGAAGAAAAGATCATGGACTCTGTATGCCTGGGGATATTTTAAATGTAAAGAGCCATAGCTTCCTTGGATGGTAAAGCATAGCCTGCCAGCAAAGATAGGTCCACATCAGATGATCTTCTAGGTCCCTAGCAGCTTTAGAACTCTCCAGCTCATTTCAGTGATTAAGTTAAAATTGAAATAATATTTATATTAATTCTGATTAAGCAATTAGTTGGCAGGTTCAGAACAAGTATATTTATGATCAGTGAAGGTAGAGCAGGTCAGTATTCTTAGCACTTCCAAGTTTCCAGCATTCTCAGACACAGAATTGGTATATATGTATCTTGATCCTTCCTTTACTGTTTAATGAAATAATCTAGGAATATATAATGTATTTACAAGTATGAACATCCTCATTTAAAATCCTAGCCAGGTTGGTTATAAACTCATCTAGTCACAGTCCTTATTACCAGGAAGGTGGTTACTAAACGCTTAACATTGTAATAATGACTAAGGCACTTTGGAGAAAAAGATTGGGGTGATAATATTTTACTTTTTACTGTATATACTGCTTCAATTCTTTACTTTTATAAAGAGCAACAATCATAATTTTTAATAAGGATGAAATTAAACTGTAAAATAAAAACAAAGTCAGGCATTTAGCATTAAGTGACTGGCAGTAAGTGTTTTCTATACTTACGTGACTAGAAGTGTATAATTCTATGCTGGTTGGTATCCAGTATTTCTTAACTCTGTAAATAACGGCTATGTTTCTACACATTGTTAGTATAGTTATTTAGTATAACTATTCTGTGTATAGTTAGTATACACAGAAGAGGTGCTTACTTGTTTGATAAATGAAAAAAAATTTTGTTTCATTAAACATGTACTTACCAAATTAGCATAAAACATACAAACACACTCAAAAACACATGCTTGCTCTGACAGCTGATAGCTTGAAATCAATGATATTTATTTCTGTTTTCATGGTTGCCGATCAATTTCCAATGTTCCCTTTTTCAAAATGTGAACTTTTATATACATTAATATGTATAAAATAGATAACTAATAAGAACCTGCTGTATAAAAAATAAATAAATAAAATTTTAAAATTAAAAAAAAAAATGTGAACTTTGACATCAGTTAGACCCAACCCTTAATTGTACTTCTTCAATTTAAGAGCCCGTAAGTTTTTAGCAACTGAGCTGCCTAGATTAGCTAAGTATGACAGCAGATTTCATATTAATCCAAGAGTTTAAAAACTAAGCATGGATCAGTGTTTTCCAGAAACTAGTGACACCCTTTTGCAATTCAGTTTTCCAACTGATACGGAGTGACTATTGCAGATAATGTTTCTGCATTTAAACCCATAAGAATTATTGTGAAAGCAAGTGGAACTCATGAGAGACCAGGGGGTTAGAGAGAAGGAACCCTTGCAGTGAAAGGAATCAAGGATTGTCTTTAGAACCCATGCTACCTGAGCAACCAGGTCAAAAAAGCTTCCTCTAATGAAGATCCATCCATTACCATGACATGCAAGCTCTGGCTGTAGATCACTTTCATGGTCTCCAAAGAAGCTGAGCAGTTATCAGTAACATTCAGAAATCCACTGGAAAGTCATTCATTTCACTTTATGGTCCTAATTAGCCATTTGTATAGTTCTATAATTAAATATGTTCCTTTCTCATCAAGTTTTTCACTTTAGTAATGATACCACTGTGCCACAAACAGGCCCCATGCTGCTGGGTTTGGGACTTATTCATAGCATTTAATTGGTCACCCAGTGGTTAGCCAATAACCCCTTCTATGGGAAGCAACACTCTGAATGCTGTTAATGGGCTGGAGGCACAGTGATTGCCTCCTGGTACCCAGCAGTACTGGGAATAAAGCAATTTCCTCCACTGTGTTGTGTGCCCAATAGCTAATCCTCTCCACTCCTGAAATGCACAGTATTTGGTTATAAGTATTTGTGCTGGCTTACTTACCGCTGGGTTTTTAATAGGCAGTGATTCTTCAATGCTCCTTCAGTGAAGATACAGTCTGCTTGCTGACTGCTAATTAAAACAAGTTTACTCTCTAAGACAGCAACTAAAAGGTAGCAAGGTCATCTTACTTATTAATGCAGTAACCTTTTATGTAACAATGTTGATACACTACTCATATGTGCACATTTTGTAAACTGGCAAGTCTATTATTGATTGCTTCAAAAGAACAAAAATTGAGCTACTGACTAGTCTGCTTTCCTTTGAAGTGAAATTGTTAAAATTCCTGAGTCCAGGCCTCTGTTATACAGTTGAAACATAAGGCTTGCTGCAGGATTCTATTTACAATATTTGAGCTTCTGAAAACAAAAAGAAAAATGTCGACTGTACTAACCGTAAATGTTCAAGCCATTAAAGTAATACTTGGCTTTGTTTCTCATGTGTTTTGTTTTAATTATACTTTGATGTATGAAAGGGCATTATAGAGGCTCCAACTTAGAAAGTAAAGTGATCGGTAGATGGCACTTCCTAACCGCCTGTTCAGTGTAAATACATATAATTAAGTCTTAGAAATGGGGTTCTGAGAAATAAAATAAAATAAAAATCGAGTGGCTCATAACAAGACAAAGACAATCATATTTTTGCTTCTATAGTGCCCAGATATTTTTATGTCACATTTCATTGAGATCTCAGGAAAAAAATTCTAATTTGCAAAATTTTTGATGTGTGCTTCTTCCTTAACATCCCAGACATTCATCTCCAGTTATGACAAAGAAAACAATGCAGTATACTCTGTTAGACAATATGGTACCTCTTCCTGCCTTAGGCACTTTTCAGAGAGCCAGGAGTGTCAAAGTGAATTATTCAGGGCTCTCAAAGTTACTCTGCCTCAAAATTAAACATTATTGCTTTAGAAAATATACTTCTAATTCTCAAGCACAAACAAAAAAATTAGAAATAATTTTAAAATTCTCCACTCACAACCAGAAAGGGAAGAAACATTTTAAAGACAAAATAGGAAAAAACAGTGTTGTTTCCTGGGGCAAGGTGACATCACATGCAATTTGTCTCTAGTGTGTAAAGCAAAATACATTTTAGAGGGTTTTATTTACTTATTCATTTTTATTTATTTATTTATTTATGGCTGCACTGGGTCTTCATTGCTGTTCATGGGCTTTCTCTAGTTGCGGCAAGTGGGGGCTACTGTTCTTTGAGGTGCATGGGCTTCTCACTGCGGTGACTTATTGTGGAACACAGGCTCTAGGTGTGTAGGCTTCAGTAGTTGCAGCACGTGGGCTCAGTAGTTGCAGCATGCAGGCCCTAGAGCGCACGGGCTTCAGTAGTTGTGACATGTGGGCTCAGTAGTTGTGGCTCGCAGGCTTTAGAGCACAGGCTCAGTAGTTGTGGTGCACGGGCTTAGTTGCTCCGCGGCCTGTCAGATCTTCCTGGACCAGGGATCGAACCCATGTCCCCTGCATTGTCAGGCAGATTCTTAACCACTGGACCACCAGGGAAGTCCTTAGAGGGTTTTAATATCAAGAGTTTAAATGCCATTTGGGAGTTAGGGTGTCCTGTATTATAAACTTTGTAAAAGATGTTCATATGTAGCTGTAATTACGCAGGTACAAGTGCCTATAGTCAACAAAGAAAAATTCACTTAAGTATTTTTCATATATATAGTGGTAAATCAATAGTATTTCCCTATTGCTTCTGAAATAATAGACAAACAACATGGATATACATTCAAGTTGTGTAATAAATTATTTAAACTGAAGTATAATAAATGTGTTCTAAAACCAACAGCCAATAAATTATCTTTAAAATTCCTATTTGATGATACTTCTTCAGACCATTCATTGAGTTATAGTAGAAACAACTTATATTTAGTTCAGATTCAATGAATGTGTATGTATACATACACACGTGTATACACACATACATAAATCTTCATTAGTAGTGATGATTCATTGATAGTGAGAAAATAACAACAAAATACTTGTAAGTTGGACATCTCTTTCTGCCATTAGCAAGTTACCTGACCTTAGACATATTATTTTCTCTCTTTAGTCTTCGTTTGCTCATATGGAAAATAATAGTAGATCTATATTATACATAGATATATCTGCTATTAGTCATTATCTCCTAAAATATTTTGAAATGATTATTCATCTATATCCATATCTCTATCCTTGCATTATATGTGTGATGTATGATACATACACCTACATATTCATAAACTCTGACTTGTCTGATTTATTTGTGATAATGATAATTCTGAAAGTATTATTTTTCTAGTATTTTGTGCACTAGAACACTAAATGCTAAGGTTGGGAAATAGTCTAGTGTAGAGAGTAAGAGTAGAAGCTCCATAGTCAGGCTTTCTGAGTCAGTCATCCACTGTCCGTGTTATACTGGACAGTAGACTTAACTTGTACGTACCATGGTTTCCTTATTTTTACAACAGAGGAAATCATAATATCTACCTCATAGAGTTACTGGGAGAACTAAATGAGATAATGTACAAAGTTCTTGTAATAGAGTGCTGGAACATTACAAAGACTCAATAAATATTAGCTACCATTATCATTATATGCAGAAATCTAATTTGATTCTTGCCACAACCCTTGATAGAGTCATTCATTTTTTCAACAAATGTATGTATATTTTATATATACAAATGCAATTTTTAGTATCATATATATATATATATGTATATATATATATATGATACCATAAAATGTAGTGGTGTATACAGACAAACAATGTAGTAAGGATCATTTCTGTCCTCACAGGCTTTAAAATCTTTGAGGCCATTAAATTTGAGTAAATGTGCAAACAAATTATTACTGCAGATGTGATCACAGTAATAAGGGAAGGAAGCTCACACTGCTAACAATATGCAGAGATTGGATTTGAACCTGAGCTCTGGGACAAGAGATATTATGTATGTGACTGCTCTGTGGTAAGCATCACCAATGAGTGATGGATGCTGGACTGCATCAGCATTCATGCTGTGTGTAAAATACTGTAGGGAGTAGACTCAGCTTCAGCAGGATACAGGCAGTTACTTCCAGCGCACAGGTAAAGGGAGAGCAGGAGAGGGAGAGAAAAGCAATGAAGAACATGTAAGAGAAAGACAGTTTCTAAGTACAACACTTCAGATGTGCTGAGCCTAGATTCATTCATAGGAGCCATTTGAAGTTCAAGGCATCAGCAGCAAATAAGAACTAGAATAAGGAAGAAAAGTGGAAGAATGAGGAAGAAAAGGAGGGAATCGAAGGGCAGGAGGAGGAGGAGAGAAGGAAAGGGAGAGCCTTTACAATAGGATTGTATAAAGAAGAGAATAAGAAAACAAGTGGGAAAATAATTAAGAAAAAGTTTTTTTTTATGATTTAATATCTCATTAACAACCATAGGAAGACAAAAGAAGAGAAAAAATTAATAACAGTAGAATTTGTGAGGAGAAGATTTAATTTTCTTTCACAGGGAAAAGCACTTTCCCAACAAGATATTATGTTGTAGGATTCCTGATTCAGGTGGGAAGATAAGTCAAAGGGATATATTTGAGTTTATTCAAATATCAAGAGTTAGGGATCCCATGTTGTGTTTCAGGTCACCAGAAGGACCGACTTTATTTGGTGATTGCATAAGAGATGAAAAACCAAAACTACTTAAAGAACTTGGAGATAATTCCACTTTGCAGGCTAAATGATCTGTGAATTTTATCCAGGTATGATCTGGTTCCTAAAGATGCTGTTGTGAACTTACAATGCCAAGAACAGACATATTGGACTTTAAAGGACAGTCATAACATTGAGAGATACCTGAGGCAAGAGGGAATGAGCTTACATTACTCTCAGAATTTTCTCATTTATGGTCAGAGAAGATTATGATTGGGACCTGAGACAGTCAAAGACATTCTATTAGAAGATTTAAGAAATAATGTGTCTATAATGTGTTACCAGGAGCAGTGTTGTGGATGTGAAGAAATAAGATTAAAAATAATACATTTTATTATGATAAAATATCTCACTTTTTAGGAATCTGTTCCACTTTATTAATTTACCTCTTGAGCACCTTACATACCTATAAGCATTCAACAAACATTTACTTTTGTATTTATTCATTCACATTTTAAAATTTACTGTTTTTAATGCTTCCTGATAGATTCAGTTGCTGAAGGCATGAATACATTTGACATTTTGCTGAGACATACAATTTAACCATAGGTACTGCCAGGCTGTTGTGTGGACAGTCACTGTCTAAGGAGTGAGTACTCCTATTTGGCTGCCTTTAATACACACTTCAAAATGGCTTAGCTGTTGGTTATTATCCTTGCCACTACTGTGCTGCAATTTCTGAGATTTAAATCCTGTTTCCTTTTGTAAATTGGCTCCAGAAAGAAAGAAAGTCAACATCTAGTATGATAGGCGTATTCATAGACTTGTGCAATAGTCTAATAGGTCTTCTGACATAGGCCTTGGGAAACCATAGATTCACTGAAAAAATGCATTTTTGTGTTTATAAGAACAGCAGTAGTTACTCTGATGGGAGCATGGAGAAATGCTCCATTAACATGTCCAGAGGAGGCAGAGAAAGCTTAATTAAAGACATAACTCTTGAGCTGAGATGTGAGGGTTGAGTAGAAAAGAGGGCTGTATCTTCTGGCTGGAATGCATTGTGTACCCTTTATATGCTCAAGTATGGTGGCCTACACCAGCATAGTGGTAGTGGCGATTGAAATGTTTGGGCAGACATGAACTATTTCAGAGGTGGAAATGGCAGTGCTAGATGATTGAATATGGTGGCAGTGGGAAATGAAGGGTCTAAGAGGACACCCAAATTAGGCTTAGGCAATTGGTTCATTAGGGATATAGGAAACAGAGATATAGGGAATAACGGAGAAAAGACAAGTCAGATGGAAAATCAGTATGTTTAAAATGAGGATAATGATAACACTTATAGTTTGTCATGAGCAGTAAATGAGTTAATAAATATGGAACACATAGAACAATGTTTATGCATTGTAATTACTTAATAAATGTTAACAGTTATCATTAAGAGACATAATAAGTAAATTAATGTATAACAAATGGATAGACTCTCAGGGCAAATAAATAACATGCCACACACTGAAAAAATTTCCACAGTAACATAAGGAAATAAAAGTGTACTGCTTAATTAAGTGATCACTATAATTAATGTAATGTGAAATATTGAGTCAAAGTTGTAAGGAGATGCTCAGAAGTGAAATCTGTTTAGTTAGGCTGGTGGGACTAAGAGAAATTTTTCACATTAAATTTTTTTTCTCTGGAAACATTAGAATTGAGTCCTGTAAACTTTGAGGTGAAAATGGGTACTATATGCAAATTGCTCATGAGGCATACTGTATTAAAAAGGATGCTAAATTAAAGAAACAGGAAGGGGAACGATTGAGTTTGTATCAGGTCAAAGAAATTCTATGAAATTCTCTGACTGTAAGAGCAATGGTTTTACAAAGAGATGGTGCTAGGATTGGGATGAGGGATGGGAGGAAAGCTAGGAAAAGAACAAGGGACCAAACGAGAAACAGCATGGAGAAGTTGGCTGTCACAGGAGAAAGGAGAAGGAGAAGACACGGAAAACAAGGCTTTGCTTAAGAATATAAAAGATAAGTGGAGCTCCAAAACTCATGGAGAAAATGGGGCCAGTGTTTCTAAACAAACACCAAAAGAAGGAGGGGAAGTGGTGAAAAAATGTAATCAACCAGACCTAATGTGAGGAAAAGGGATGGAAGTATGTAATGTACGAAAGAATTGATGAAATAATTGAAATCACACAAATATTGAGATAGCAGTTTAAAGTGAAAAAAAATGACTATATAGGAAAAAAGGGTTTTACTTATGGTACATTCTGAAAAACTGAAGTTAGGTATACTTTAGCATAAAATATTTGGCTTGTTTTAGATATTAGAGAAACATATACTGCAAGTCTTAGAGCTGAGATTGGGGGATTTTGCATCAGTTAACAGTGGATGGGAGTCATACAAGAATGATATTTATGTTAATACATATAAGATAAATTAGTGAAACATTCTGAGTATGTTGGAATGCATGAGATCATATATAAGACTTCGGAAAGTTTTAAAAATGAAATATATAACAATCTTAAAAAATCCCCAAAAGAATGTAAAAGATAAAATCATTTAAATTTATGCTGATACTTTGCACATAACATGAAGGATAATATTGGAAAGGGATTTCAGTGTTCATAGAAAACATGCAAGTAAATGAAAATTTTAACCTAAACTTATCTCTAAAACCAAATATTTAATTGGCATATAGAAATGGAGGTACAGAATCACTTACTTAAATACATATGCTAACAGTTTTTGAGTATTTAATCAAAAGGGGTAGAAATACCTCAGCAAACTTTTTAAAACAGGTGCAAATAAAAATCACTTTGATATCTTCTTCTGGTGATTCTATGGTATTAGACAAAAATAATCACCCACCAAAGTGAGTAATTTGGCAGCTGTGTATAGAGTATGAGTAAATCCCTATTAAAATAGAAATAAATGGAATAATAAGAATGATCAAGTATATGGGAGCTAGTCCCTCTCCAAGATGTCAGAGAAGTTTGAGGGATCATTAGTAATGATGGAAAGAAAGCTTGTGAAAGGAGAGGTAAGTCTGAAGAATTTAAAGACCTAATTAAGTATTCCCAGTTGCAAAAGTGTTAACAGAGTGCTTAGTTAAAATAAAAGCAAATAAGATAAAAAAAATAATAGTAAAACAGAAAATTTAATAAATTTATTTAGATGATATAAGGATGGATATAATAGAGGGGGAAAATGTTAGGAATGAATCCAAGTATTTTCAGCTTAATTCACAGAGTTTTCCAGAAAAATAAAAAGTAGTGAATATAGACTTAGAAAAAAAAGTGTTTTAAGATGGTTTGGAAGGAGAAACTGTAGATAATAAATAAGGTGTTTGCAGAATTATCTTAAAAGCAAGGGAAATATATCAGTTTCCAAGAAAATTAAAATGAGTGATTTAAGGGAAGGTATCAAGATTCAAAACAAGGTGTCTGGTCTTGGTTGGACAGTGCTTCAGGGTTAGCAGCTCTACTTACTGCATTTTTCAAGACTTCTGAGTGTAAAGGAGACCTTAGCAAAGGGTTAGACTTGAAAGGTAGGTGTTCCTAATACAACATTATTTTAAGGATGTTGAATTTTATGGGAATAACACTGTAATATCACTGAAGATTTTGGGCAAGAGGGTGACACACTCATTTGTGTTATAGAAAACACCCTCTTGACATCTTGTTTTAGCAAGGTAGTGGAATAAATTATCTAAAATCTTTCTCACTACAAATATCTAAAATTTCTGGGTTAAAAGCTAATAAGAATTATTTTTAATGTGTAAGAGCATTCTCCTTTGCAAGAAAGAAAGAGGAAAAACTCACATGAAGGAAACAGACTAAAAGTTAGAGGCATAAACATTCAAACTGTCATTACAGATATCCCGAGAAGATTTATTTTCCCTGATTCCGCAAGAGCTCTGTTTAATTCCTACTCTTGGGCAGGGAAAGTGGCTGAGGGTCTGTACGAGGCAGAGACTTAGAAGTCATCAGCATAAAGCAAGGCCTTTGGAAAAAAAAGCCATACTCTCCTATAAAGGGTGACCAAGACACATTCCACTATTGGCACGGGGAAAAGACAGTGAAGTTTGATTCACACTGACTTGAGGTTAAAAAAAAATATCAAAGTGTTCTCTAAAAATGTAAACTCCAATTCTGTTTTTTCCATTTGTGTGTGGTCCACATTTATTCTACTTGTATGGTTCAGACAATATCAAACTGAAAAAAATAATACGAAACTTGGTCTCAAGGTTGTGATTCATTCAGGTTCTGTCAGAGAAAATACAAACTGTTTTAGGAAAAACTCTCACAAACAATGCCCTACAGGATACATATTATAAATCATATTACCCAAATTTAAAAATACTCAAATTACAGTCCACCAAAAGCATGATTTTAGGGGGGGAAAAAAGGAAAAATTACAATTGGAGAACTCCAGCTACTAAGAAAATATTTTTAAAAAGTTATATAACAAATATGTCTAAAATGATAGTTGAAGTAATTGAAGTTCAAAGAAAATAATAACACAATGTGGGGAAAACAGTAGCATGTTGAGATAATTTAAATAACTTTAGAACTGAAAAATATAGTAATTGTAATTAATATAATAAGTGTTACATGGAAGTTTAGATGCAGATGAAGAGAAAATGAATAAATAGAAATATTGTTGGGAGATTACCCAAAGTGCAACACAGAGACAAAGACATGAAAATTATGAAACAGAGGTTAGATAATTCAAAAAGAGTCATGTATCACAATGTTCATTGCAGCACTACTTACAATAGCCAGGACACAGAAGCAACCTAAGCGTCCGTCAACAGGTGAATGGATAAAGAAGATGTGGCACATATACACAATGGAATATTAGCCATAAAAAGCAACGAAATTGAGTTATTTGTACTGAGGTGGATGGACCTAGAGTTTGTCATACAGAGTAAAGTAAGTCAGAAAGAGAAAAATAAATACCATATGCTAACACATTTATATGGAATCTAAAAAAAAAAAAGGTTCTGAAGAACCTAGGGGCAGGACAGGAATAAAGATGCAGATGGAGAGAATGGACTTGAGGACACAGGGAGGGGGAAGGGTAAACTGGGACGAAGTGAGAGAGTGACATTGACATATATACACTACCAAATGTAAAATAGATAGCTGGTGGGAAGCAGCCGCATAGTACAGGGAGATCAGCTCCGTGCTTTGTGTCCACCTAGAGGGGTGGGACAGGGAGGGTGGGAGGGAGACACAAGAGGGAGGGGATATGGGGATATATGTATACGTATAGCTAATTCACTTTGTTATACAGCAGAAACTAACACAACAATGTAAAGCAATTAGACTTCAGTAAAGATGTTAGAAAATAAAAGAAAATAAAATCAGAGAACCTTGGAAGTAAATAAATAAATAAAACAGAGGTTAGGAAAAATAAGAGTAAGCTAAGCAAGTCTAATGTGCATCTAAGAAGAGTGATAATAGGAAGAACAGAGAAAATATGTTTAGAGATAATGATTAAAAGTTTATCAGAATTTATGAAAGACTCCAAACTTCAGGAAGTAAAACTAGTTGACAGAAAGAAAAACAAAATGATTCCACACCTAGACACATGGTAGTGAAATTGTAGATTTCCAAAAACAGATTCTTAAAAGCTACTAAAAAAGCAAAGACCAAGTACCTACAATGGAAGAATAATTAGCCTGAAATGGCCTTCTGAAAAGTAAAAATAGGGATCAGATGACATTGGATTATCTTCATAGTGCTGAAGAGAATTTTGTTAAACTAAAACTGTATACCCACCTAAAAATAAGGAAAGAAAATTAAATATATTTTCATACAAAACTAAGGAAACTTACCATTGAAAGATCTTCAAGGGAAAAAATTGAAAGGGTTTATTTTAGGAAGAGGTAAATTAAACTCAGAAGGATTAATATGCAAGATGAAATGGCATATTTGTAGACAACTCAAAGTACTTATGATGTAAAATAGTGATGATAAAATAATAATAGTAGCAACTTTTTTGAGGTAGAAATAAAGATAAAACTAAGAATATTGTAGACAATGGTATTATGTTCATTAAGGATGATCCAGTTTTGTTTAGGAGGAAGATAGAAAAACTGAGTATGTTAGATTTTGTTATGTAAAATATTTAAGTAAATTTTAAGGACAATACCTAAAATATAGAAATATCATGTACAAACTTCAAAATTGTAAATAAGGAAAAGAGAAAATGAAGGATAACTTCGTGGAAACAATAGAAGTCAAGAAAGAAAAACCAAAGAAGATGCATCAAAATGAGCAATCACAAAATAGGAGGATAAAAATAAAATCAGAGTAGTAATTGCAAAATTTTAAAAGATTAAATTCACCACTTAAAAGAGAGACTATTCTAATTGTTTAAAAAATAATAGTAACAGCACTTGGCTCTATGTTCCTACTAAAGACATATGTAAAAGATGACAAGGGAGGTGGAAAAATAGTAGGAAAAGATATAACAGTTCAGATTTTACAGTTTCACTTTCTCTGTGATTCTTTCACTTCTAGTGCCCTGAATTTTCAGATACTCATGTCCCCAAATTTGGTCTCTGATACCTCAAGCTGGTAAGGCTTCCATTCTCTGCTGACAGCTAAGTGCAGTTTGGGGAAGACGTTGAGTCAAAAGCATAGCAAACTTGCAGATCTTATTAGGAGCAGTTCTGTCTTTCAAGGGTACTCTGCCAATTTCAGTCCCGTTCACCTCTGACTGATTTTCTTGTAGTCTACCTAGAATCTACAATGATTAGCTGTCAGTCGGTGGTTGGGGAAAAAATACACTCAGAATTTGGATTGCAGTCCTTTTATGGTTGTCTCATTTCCAGCATTCCTTTATATTTCCAGCTGCTCTGCTGTTCTGAATTATAATGTCTGCCACCTGAAACCAGTAAGATTGCAGTTCTCCACTTCCAGACCTAAAAAATGGAGTGTCCTCTAAGCAAGAAAATCAACATCTTTTAGGGTTAAATGCAGTGAAGTAGGAATTTTTTAGAAGTATAACTCTACTCAGGTTTCTGGCTGCCTGTAGTATTTTCCATTGCCTTCAAATAGTTGTTTTTAGTATTTTTGTTCAATTTTATAGTTGTTTTCTGTAGGAGGAATCATTTAGAATGTTCACACCATCATTTCTAGAACTTCTACCTCATTTTGTTTTTTGCTTATTTTTAGTTATTAAAAATTTGTGAAAATGAATACATATTAATTTTATATTAAGATAAAGGCCATTATTCAAGTTATCAAATTAGAGCATTGGTTTTTAGTGTGAGGTGCTTTCACAGATTTGGTCCCAGAGTATTCTCAAATCCAAGAGTCCTGTCTAGGTGAGTGGTGGCAGTTGAGGAGGTAGATGGAGTAATTGTTTACAAATCTCTTTGCTGGAGAAATAAGCTAATTGTATTTTCTTCTTGAATTTTAAAATACTGACCACATTGCTGTAGAGCTGTTGTGATACACTGATAATTTGGGTATTAATGGATAAATCATATATTTCATTGAATGAGTGTAGCTCATTTATTTTTTTAGATTGTCAACATATTTCCCACAAATATTTTTATGGTGTCAGATCCAACCCTTTTTGAGTTCCTACCAAGAGATATTTTTACCTAAAGCCTCAAATAACTTAAATATAGGATATGTGTGTGTGTGTTTGAGTGTGTTGTGGAGTCACATTTTGCTTCTAGAATTCAGACATACTACTATAATAGTATCAACTGAAGAAAATAGTCAAAAATTGATGCAAAAGTTGTATGGTTAATTGTATGTATGTAAATGTATGGTTAATTTATGCTTTTAGTAATACTGGGTGTAAAATGTACAATAAATATAAGGATTTATTAAAGAAAACCTGGCTCTGGGTCCTGTTTGGAGCATGTGCTTTGAACTATTTTTATTTTTTCTTTTCAGTAAATGATAAAACAAATATCTGTATTTATGAATTTCCTGAACATTAAGTTTCAAATTTTGGGCCCAGTGAGTAAAAGTTGTTGTGACCATATAGAACCCATGCATGGTGATAATTTCTATTACTCTGGCTGCTGGAAACATTTGGTAATCTCAAAATAGCACAATGTCTTTAATACTGTGGAATAAAACATATATCGGGACAATATAGGGTGCAATATGATTAGGTTGCAAATTTCAATCTTTATATTTTTTATATGCTTCTCAATTTTAATAGCATATACACTGAGGATTTTATATGTAAATTTTCAATCAGTCGCTTCCTTTTCAAATAATTTAGATTTACGCATCAAAAATATTTATAGTTGGTTAGTAAAGGTGTTACTGTACCGTGTGAATAGAATCTATTTTAGTGTTTTACATCTGTATTCTTCTTTAAAATGAATTATAGCAAATAAAAGAAAGTGTTCATATGTTCACTTTCCTATTACTACTGAAAGAAATTTATCATAATATTCATCTTTACTCAGAATATATCAAAATATATAGAATTTTCATCTTGCAATATTTTTGTTTTCAATGAATATCAAAATAAATGTTCTTAAAGTTTTTGAAAATACTGTGGAGACATCACAGTATTTACTCTGCCCAGTGTTGTTTAAATTGATGCTTCCTTATTATAGACTATTTATAAATTATATTGTGTTCAGGGAGCTAAAGGACATCAAAACCCCATTTTTTCTCTTTAAAATTCATCTTGGATTCTTGCCATAACTATATAATACAAAATTTTAAGTGATCTGATCAAAGTTTAATGCAAAATTATTGCTCAGAATGATTAAATGCATGGTACTGAAGCATAATGAAAGCTAGTGAAGAGAAGAAAACCAAAATTGGCAGAGATATTATAGGAAGTTGGTGAAATTATTGTAGTAAGAGAATTGTTTCTTTTGCACTTGTGGCTTTCCATAATGTTTTATAAAAAAAAATAATAAAGTGGCTGTGAAAATTAAGTGTGGGGTTCAAAATATCTTGAATGTTAGATTCAAAGAATTCTGCTTTAGGCAGTTGACTTGTTTGCTTCCTAATTACTGATTTTCTGAGGCTTTTCATTCATTTCCAAGTTCATAATAAAAATGCAATAAATCATTGAAGGAAAACCTTGGTTACAAAATGTATATATTTTACACCATCAGAATTCTCAAGATTTCTTAATGAACTTAAAAGCTCTCTCTTCTCATTATTTTCACTTGGCTCTGAGTCTTTTACAGAGGTAAAGTTGAGGTGTGTTTCAACAAAGATATAGATTAAGGTAAAAGAAATCTAGAGGATAAATAGCAGAAGGGTGAGGCTTTAGAAAGGAGTATGAGGCTAAAATAGATGGTTACCAAAAATAGATTAGAACAGAGAGATGGCAACATTGACAGAGAAATAAAGAAAGAGAAAATGAAAAGTAAAAAACAAAACTGAAAGGGAATGGCAAAAAGAAAGCAAGAATGTAGTAATCAGAGGGTTTAGGAAAAAGGCAATATAAGATGTGTTCATATGTTAGATATAAATAACTTATTGAAAAATTCTTGTCTTTTAAAATGAAATGAAATGTATTACTACCTAGCACTTAAAACAAAAAATTTCCTTGACCTTTTTTTTTTGCGGTACGTGGGCCTCTCACTGCTGCAGCCTCTCCCGTTGCGGAGCACAGGCTCTGGACGCGCAGGCCTAGCGGCCATGGCTCACAGGCCTATCCGCTCTGTGGCATGTGGGATCTTCCCGGACCCGGGCACGAACCCGTGTCCCCTGTATCGGCAGGCGGAGGCTCAACCACTGCGCCACCAGGGAAGCCCTCCTTGACCTTCTGTTAATAGAAATGTAGACATGCAGCAATAAAAAACAGTAAAGTTATCTTCTATTGAATTTTATAGATTTCTAATGTCTGGTAGTTCTATTTTTCTGAAATTATATGTAAAGTAATATGCATATTATTCTCGAAAAATTAGTAAATTAATTAGTACTACCTTGAAACTTAATAGTAGTATATAAAAACCCTTCCCCTAAATTATTTAGGATTATAATATGGGTTAAGAGTAACGTCTCATTTTATTAATATATTATTCCACATAATATATTAATTATCTGGAATAATATATTAATTATTAATATAATATATAATAATATATTATTAATTAATATATTATTGACTTTCTGCAAAATTATGTCCACAACTACCTCTCAAATAACATGAAATACAAATATATACTTTAATTCAGTTCTTTTTTTTTATATTACAGGCAATTAGCACTTATTCCCAAAGGAATAATTTTAAAAGAGCTGTTCTATGATTTGTGTTCCTCCATTAATATGCACTGGTATTGCTACCAATTATATTACATTTTTCAGCTTTATAGAGATATAGTTGACAATTAAATTTGTAAGATACTTAAAGTATACAATGTGATGGAGCCCAAAGGCTCCATCTCCAAATACCATAACACTGGGATTAGGATTTCAACATATGAATTTGGGGGTGGAGTACACAAATATATAAACCATTGCAGTAAATATTCCAGTTTTAACACTAAATCCTAATGACCAATATGTTTTTATTACTGATATGGTTATACTGATTATTCATCACTGGATATCAGAAGTGATATTTAAAACAGGAATTCAGTTCAGCAGTACAGACTTCAAATAGTTAAGAACAAAGCCAAGGCCAAAAAGTAGATGTTAGACAAACATCAAAACGAAATCCAAAATTCAGAACATCCCCTAACTTAGCCATTTGATAGAATAAAAAATCCTTATACATTTTAGCTTAATGCCTTCCTAGAAATTATTTTTTCTGTGTTTATATAACCTATTTTAAACATGATTTCTAAGGTATTTTAACAATGAGATCGTAATGATAATTAATGTTATAGGACTACAGATTCATTCTTTCATCCCCAAATTTTGTACTATGATGGTGATTTTGGCTTTGGTCTCTGCTTCAGCTAAGGATTTATTTTACTACTTGTCTAACCAGCATTTGGCAAAAATGTATGAAATGTATTTTCAGGCTAACTTAGACCCTGGGAGCTCCACAGTAATGGTATCATCTCTCTATCTATGTATCTAATTTTTTTTTTTTTTTTACTTCCCTTGATGAATTCTAGAGGATGCTAGTAATAGGGTGCAAGGTTTGCACCGTAATTCCTAAGCTCATTTTAATAATCCTTTGAGAAGGATCAGTGCTGAACATTTTAAGAGTCAGAATGTATGTGGCTATTAGCATTCACAGGGTTGAGGCTAAAGGATTAGATTAAATTTTATTTGCTCATCAGTTCACAATGAGCAGTCAAACAAATAAATAAAACAAAATACTAAGCTGAGAGAAACTAAGTCGTATATGCCAGGATGCTTGAAGTATTCAGAGAATTTTTCCAGAATACACTGAGATTCTCAATGTGGTGTAGACTGCAGCCATAAGAGAAGATATGTATTTTGGACTCATGAAATGGTGAAACTTTACATATTTCAAAAGTATGATCTTAATGTTATTCTTCACGGACCAAGCACGTGTGACTCTTAGATTTTAGTGAATATTCCTGAAAGGAAAAATAAATAAAATGCTATTACTTTATCAAGATATCAATGCCAGGGATCATTGTTGAGACCTGCCTTTCTGGATTCTAACATTATCATGTCATAGTGGCCCTGACATGCACAGTTAAACCGTGGGTACCTCAATAGCCTACTGGTCTTACTGCACGCTTTTTCATGTCCATGGAAAAAAGTCAGGTAGGAAAAAATAGCAAATGCGTGACATACTCTCATTTAAGAAGCAGAGCTATAAGGAGAAGGTAGTCGAATGTTCTGTGGAAAGGAATTTCCTTCTTGGGTCTTCATTTTGGAGAAAACCAGTGCTTGCGTATCCTGCTCATGAATGTGGTGCATTTGAAAACAAATGTGAAATGTAATGACATTATAAAGCACCTTGAAAGGAAATTGTTTTGCCTAAAGAAGTTTACAAATAGGAGAAGCATTAATTAGTAAGAAGGCAGGGCAATGCAGCAGAGGGCCTCAGGAGAGACCTCTCACCCCATAAGCCAAGGAACACATCACCTCGCTGCTTTCATTTCAGGAAAAGATGGCTAAATTTTCATCGCTGAAGGGTAGTCAGGCTAAAGGGTCTATGGTTGGGTTGTTATGCATGAAATACCTCTGAGCTGAATTCTTAAATTCTAGAAAATGAGGTTGCCGAATACATACACAAACACACATGTACAAATGCACATAAATACTATATGTATGTGTATACAAAATCAGTATTGCAGAGAACCAGTGTATTTGAAGGCTGAAATTTTTAACAATATGTATATTTTTTCTCATATGCAGAATATTAGGGTTGTTGAGATTTACCTCCTTGGTTTTGACCTGTCTTTTATTTTGCAGCCAGGTACGCAGCCCCCATCATCTATAGAATAAAATAAAATTTCTTAATGTGACAATGTCCATGTTTCACCCCCTACCTTATCTTGAAAACTTCATCTAGACGTATCTTAATGTTTTTGTTCTTATCTCTCCCTTAGACTTAACTGTCTGCCTCATCCTTTCCACTGATTTATAGACTGTCTATAAGTCCTTCAAGATTCAAGACAAAAGTCTCTTCCTGTAAGAAACATTCCAAAATACCTCCAATCATAAATGAATACTCTTTCTTTTGCCAAATTAACAATTAGTGCCTTTTTTTCTGCCCTGTGCTCTACTGGGACAGGAATCATCTGTGTTTCAAGGTCAAATGACACTGCTGCAGTTACCCCAGTTAAGATGACCGTTGTCTATTTCTGGTATGCATGGTTATTCCTAACTAGCTCTTTTGGATGGAATCTTGCTCCTTCTAACAATTCATTTTCTACCCCCGTAGTTCTCCGTTGTTAGTCTATAGCACAGGATATAATTCAAACTATCCATAGGCTGTGTCACCAGATTTTAATGAATATGTGAGTTTTATTTTAACTAGAGCTTTATAAATAAAGTGTTAAAATAGTTTGACAAGATGCTGAGCAGGGTAGGACACATAAAACTGGGGTGTAGCTCGCTCCAAGTCATAATATAATGTGGAATTTATACCAGAGGAAAATCTAGTGTATACTAAAACATGTAAAAACACTTTGTCTTTGATGAAGCAGGAGAACTAAGATTATTAAACAGAGACACAGAAATGAAGCACAGCCGATGAATCAAATTCAGTCTGGATGCTTTTCTACACACCATAAATCATTGTTATACTACCCTAATGTCAGAGTCATAATTGTTACTCAGTTGTTTGTTTTGGTTTTCAGACTTCATGTGTGTCTCTTAACATTTTTGATATATGTCCAAAATCCCCCATTCTCAATTCTGAATTCAAAATGCTCTGACACCAAATGTTTCATCTTAATTCTTTTAGTGACAAACCTGATCTGAACTAATTAGTTTCATTTAAGATGAAACTTACACATTTTGATGGAGGAGATATTTTCATGTATTTGATTGTAGTGTGTTGCTTCATATCCCTCTGAGGGGTCTTATATAATATCCAGGGCATTTACCTTATTACTTTTCCAGAAGTCCAACATATTCTGAATTCTAAATCATATCTGGTCCTAAGGGTTTCAGTTAAGAGATTGTGGCCTTGTATTTAAAGTTTGTCTCTCAAAACAAATGTTCAGAATGGCTGATATATAGTGTTTTCCAAAAGGCAAATCTGACTCTGCCTCTCTGCTCCTTTCAACTCTTAGTATCTCTTCGTTGTCCTCAAGATTCAGGCTTCTCAATCCAGCACATGTGGTCCTTTATGATTTTGCCTCTGTTAACATCTCCATCCTCCACTCCTGCTCCAGTCACACTGAAGCTTTCAGAAATTGCCCATGTTCTTTTGTAACTACTGCTTTCCACATGTTTATTTCTCAGCCTGATGTATTTTTTCCATTCTACCCAGTTTATTAACTCTTACTAAGTCTTGTGTTATTGGTTTAGTTTACTTACCCCTTAAGACTTGACTTGTTGTCACTCTTACGGGCTCCCATTTTATATTGCATTTTCTCCAGCTGTAGCATTATTCTATGCTTTATTCTAATTTCCTATTAACTATACCCTACTTACTCCTGTTTTGTTGTATCTTTAAAGGATGAGATCTTGGTGGCCTCATTGTATTCTTAGTTATTAGTGGAATGGACAAACAATAAATATTTGTTTAATAAATGCATTAAAAAATGAATAAAACATAGTAGTCTTTAGTTGAATGAAGCTCTGAGGAGAGAGAATATTTGTTGATTTTTGATGATGTATGTTGATATATATAGAGAGAGAACTTTTATAATTTAGCATGATCAATGAGTACGATGTTTTTACCTAAAATTTCAAATGATCCAGTCTGGATCCAAAAAGAAAGAAAAGTTGAAGAACTGATCCAGATTAAAAGACACTAAATAGATGTGACAAATAAATATTGCACATAGTCTTAGATTTGATTCTAGACCTGGAAAAAATAGCTATAAAGCATTATTAGGAAAATTTTTAACATTTAAATATGGGGTATGGATTAGATAATCATATCAATATCAAATTTCCTGATTTTGTTAACTGAACTGTGAATGAATCATACTCTAAAATTCCTGTATTAAAATTATTGGTGAGCACATAAAATAAAAGCACCAGATACTGTTGATGAAAAAACCTCACGTGCTTTATAAATCAGGAATGCAGATGATGACATTGACATTTGATTAGGAAAACTAATGCCTGACAGTTTTTTCATAGTCATAGTTTAATCCTTTCCTATTTTAATCAAATGGAATTTTCAAATTGGTTTATTATTTATTAGTTACTGATAATTTATTCATTTATCTCCAAGTTTTTTACGGGAGTATGAACAGGAAGACAGTACTGATTAGAAATCTGTTATAATAGCTTCAAAGATAAGTGTGAGAAAAGAGACACATTTTTTAGAGGCAAATCATTTTCTTGGGTATTCTTTTAATTAGATAGAATTTCAAACTTCAGTTTGTAATAATAGTAAAGAGTAAAAGGAACTTCACTCTGCTTTTTACCCAGGTTCACTAATTGTTTCATTTATATATACACACATCCACACATATTGTTTTTTTCTGAACCATTTGAAAGTAAGTTGGAGACACCATGCCTCTTTAACCCTAAATAATTTTAAGTGAACTTCCTGTGAACAAGGATATTTTCTCACATAACTACAGTTAGTTTAACAAAATCAGGAAATTTGATATTGATATGTTATGATTATCTAATCCATACTCCGTATTTAAAAGTTAAAAATTATCCTAATAATGCTTTATAGCTATTTTTTCCAGGTCTAGGACCAAATTTAAGATTATGTGCAATATTTACTTGTCACATCTATTTAGTGTCTTTTAATCTGGATCAGTTCTTCAACTTTTCTTTCTATTTGAACCTTGAGATTTTGAAGAGTAAAATCCATTTATTTTGTAGAATATCCCTCAATTTGGGTTCCTCTGATGTTTCCTTATGATTAGATTTATGTTAGGTAATTTTGGCAGGAATATCATAGGTGTGGTGTTGTCTCTTTCTCAATACATCATATCCATAGACATATGACATGGGTTTGTTTGAATATTGACAAGGCTTTACTTATTAGTTAAGTAATTTCTCTATCCAGTAAACATTTCTGTAGACCTATCCAGTTTGAGTAACTATGCACTTTTCTGTTTTTAATATATTCAGCATTTGGTCTAATCACATTTCAGGTGAGATTATGAATAATTGGAAAAAAGAAAAGACATAGGCCCTACTTTTAAGGAGTTTCATATATCAATACAAAGAGACAAAAATATAAAAGCAAAAAATTTGAATAGAATTCAATAACTATGTTAAACCTATATTCTTAAAGCTTTCCTAATGGCTCTTTTAAAAGAGTTTTCTTCCTGCTCTGCCCATCCATAGTAGCATAATGTCACAGGGAGACTGCATGATTTGACTTCTGAAGTGCACTCTAATCTGTAAGCAATGACAACTTAAACACAATACATTCACTCTTGTCATATTCGTTAAGTGAGGATGATAATAGTGTCCTTACTAAATAGGTCCTTACCGATAGATTAAATGAGAACATATTTGTGAAAACATTTGGTAATCTGTAAATTCTACACTGACCTAAGATGGTATTATTTATTTTGGTAACTATAATAGAGAAGGCACAAAATTTGTAGTCAGTGGTCAAACAACACAGTCAATGGTACTAAATTCTCCATAGGATAGTGATAAGGATCAACTCGTAATATTTGTGAAAGTATGGTTAAACTGATGCACTTACATATACAAACATCTTTATGGTAATTCTGTTGACTTGTCAATATACAAGCTTCAGTCAATTTTGTTATTTTTGAGAAGAAACTATGTCATTTTTCTTTGTATGTCCTTCAGGGTGCTTTTCAGTGTATTGTACTGAGTAACTTTGTTGATGTTATTGATTACATGTTCAAAATATTATGAGCTATAATAGTTGTGTACATTTAAATCTCATATTGACAAAATACTTTTTAAATGTTTCTAGACCTTAACTTATGGCATAGTTCAATACTCTCATTAATGTGTTGGGACACAAAATGGTTGGATGCATGTAGGTAGAGGGTCAGTAAATGAGTGGAGGACCTGGCTTCCTATCTGCTATGTGGTCTTACAGAAGTCATTTTTTCCTTTCTTTACATTATGTTATATGTTCCCTTAAAAAAATTCTCAAATGCTCTCCCATGTCTCAATTTTTGCCTCTGCCTTAAATGAATTCAAGAAAATGAACATCCTGGAAATATGTTTAAAATATATGGTATTAACTTAGAAACTTAGTAAGAAGACAAATGAAAGCAAGTAAACTGGCACATAACTGTTTCTGTCATTTTACAAATTCATAAACAATAGTTAAGATGAAAATGTTACATTCTCCAGCCTGTTTGCATTAGTCATCTTTTCATCTTTTCCCACTGATTCTTTTTTTGTCTTTCAAATAATAGTTACCCATGTGTCATTGAAAGGATCTGAAATGTTCATAAATGATGGTAAATGGTCTCCACTAACTGTGACCACATCCAATTTAGCCTTGAGTAAGAGCATTTTAACTTTGGCACACATTGAACACTATTTCCTGTTAGCTTCAAAGAGCACACTTAAACCCAATTCCTTTAGATAGTTTCTTCAGCTTTCTTGGCTTCTGAAGAGAGTACAATTTGTTGATGACTCTGCCCATGACTAGACACATGACACAGACACATGCCCATGACACAGACACATCCAGTGTCTGTGTTCTCAAAGATAGCATTTTAGGTGCCTGAGTTTTTGGTAATTACACATAATAATCTTGTCTGAGTAATTTCTCAGTAGCACTAAAGCACAGTCTATGTGATCTGTATCCCTTTATAAGGACTAATTTCTCCAGTCAGTCCCCTCTAGGCCAGTAGTACATGGTAAGAATTATTAAACCACCATTATTGCAACCATAAGATGATTTAAGAAAGTGACCAACAGGGTAAAAGGCCAAATAATCTCATGCCCAGGCAGTAGTGAAGGGTCTGAGTGATATCCAGGGATAAAGGAATGTATAACTTGAGATGAATTTTCTTTATTGAGTAAAAACTATACTTAACACTAAAGAACATGCTAGCATACAGTTATTATTTACATTTGCTTGGACAGGAAGACAAACCATTGTGCTATGTGTTAAATATACCAAGAGGTCTTAAGTGAGTAATGCCCTCCAAATTCAAGAAACCTATAATGCTGGAGAGGGAATTAGCCAATAACACACACATACACACACACACACACACACACACACACACACACACACACACAGCCAGTAATATAGCCTATAGTCAGAATTGGGGTTATTTAGTTTAAATAAGTGTAGAGAGGTGATGCCTGCGTAGAGGGATAAGAATGGCTTCATGGACTGGGTGGCATCTGAGATGTGTCTGAAAGGATAGTGTTATTGACTCTATTTATTGAGCAAGACTCTAACATGTACTAGGCTATGCATATATTTTCTCTCTAATAATTATAATTATACTGATAAGAAGATTGTTATTATTTCTATTTTATAGGTGAAGAAACCTATTCAGATAGTACAATTTAGTGCTTCTCAGGCTTGAGCATGCATCAGAATTACATGGTATGCTTGTTAAAACACAAATTTCTGGGCTCCACTCCCAGAGATTTTTTATTTGGTAGGTCTGAGGTGCAGCTGGAGATTTTACATTTCTACCACGTTCTCTCGTGATGCTGATGTTGCTAAGTCTGGGACAACACTTTGGGAAGGACTGGATTAAGTGATTTGACCCAGGTCTCACATGGTTAGTATGCAGCAGAGTTAGAACTTGAATCACAGGTCTGTCTTCCTGTGTCAAAAGGCTGCATTTATTCTTGCCATTGAACCTATGCATCCTCCAAGTCTATTTAATGAATGAATGAACGCATTTGGTAAGTTAGTTCACTTTATCCATTACTCTTCTTCTCTTGTTTCTTTCTCTACATTAATGCAACATATTTTTTTTTCCTGTCACTTAGGGAAATCATTTACTTGTTTGCAGTTATACATGTTCTAGAACAGATCAGAGAATTAATGATTAATTAATTAATTAATGATCACCATTTAAACTATAAATTAATTTTTGGAAACATCTATATTTAGTATCAATAAAGACACCCATTTTAATCCTACTGTGTACCCTACGTTTGTACTGTGCTTTGTTAAGGTTTACAAACTCCTGTATATTTGCACTAACTTCTTTGATCCTCATGGCAACTCTGTGTCCAGTTGGCAGGGCACGTTTTACATTGCTGTAACCCTGTAACATAGGAAGCCCAGGCTCAGAGGATGAAGTAACTTCTTCAAGGTTCCTGGGCTGGTCGGCCTTCTGAATTTCCACGTAGTAACGTAACTCTCACCAGCAGAAAAGGACTCAAATGCATTTTAAAGACAAATTTAAAGAAATAAGGCTTTGTGACAGCAGATTGGTTTTTATTTAGAGTACAGTTATCTTTAATTGCTGAAATAATGATTTTCTACTCAAGAACAGAGAACTTGAGTTTTCAGTAGTGGAAGAAGAGGAAATAAAATGTTCAGTTCTAGTTGTATTGCTAACATTAATACAGAGGGTTAAATATGATTATGTTAAATTTCACAGTCTTTTACATCAAGAGGGACCTCTGTTTTGTGTACATAAGGTAAAGAAAGGCAAAGGAAATTTAGTATTAATTCCACTTTCTCAGCATATGTATATCTCTAATAATTCCACTTTTGTTGACTAGAGATTCACTGGGTCTCTTGCCCAGAATGATGATGATTATTACTCTTTTGTAAAAGGATCTGTAACACAAATATCCTGAAAGATGGTTCTTTTCACTTACATTGGGCAGGAAAACTTTTTACTACATGCAGAGCTTCAGCAGTACTGAGTTGGTAAAGTGATATTCCTTCCTTCATATAGTAATTGAAGAAATTTCTGATGTAGAGACTTCCTAGACTTAACTAGATTACCCTAGGGCACTTAGCGAAAGAAGTCCCTAATGGAGCTGAGATCCTAAAAGTAGAACAAAAATTTCACAGTCAAGAGGGACCTCTGTTTTGTGCCTGAGGTCCATTCAAATTGAAATCCATGCGGCACTTCTTTTACACTTATAAAAGCCAAGCTTTTTGAATATACTTTACTTTTCATATTTGCCTCTGAGGGACTATCACAAAATGAACCAAATGTTTAACATGGCAAATTATGTTACTTATATAATAGGATTCCTGAAAACCTGCAGCACTAGCTATTGAAGGAAATCACAGAGAAGGGGGACACTGCTGTAGAGTGTGTCACTGAAGTTTTCTAGCCAGAGCTTTGGGGAAGCAACAACAGTGGCATATCAAGTTCTTACTGCTTTGTAGTAAAGGCAGGTTAACTCAGTGTAGGAAAGGAGGTCAGGCTTTTTCTGTGACAAACAAAGTTGAAAGCAACAAAGGCCTTGCAAGTGGTGGTCCCAAGCACTAACCAAAGAACAAGCTTCTGTGTACTCTGTGGAGAGGTCTGGGGTCACACGTTGGCTCTTTTAGCAACCTCCTGCATGGAGGAAAGAGCATGGGCACAGACTTCATCTTCAAATACAGGGCTGATGACACACATCGCCCAGTCCTGCTTCTCACACTTGAACAGATGACAGGATTTGCCTTTCTCTTTTCACCAAGTTGTTGATCTCCTATGAGTAGCTCGGTGAGAGGCATCCTTTTGTTCTATACTGGGGTGAAAATACATGACTATTTCTGAGCTTAGAGCATCCTAAAGAGAAAAGTGCATCCCAAACCTAAATTTCAACTCATTTTGTATCTGGAATTAAGGTGTTTAAATAACACAGACATACAGTCATGCAAAGATTCATTCTACTGAAGTTCAGTGAGACTCTAATGACAACAGTTTCACATCTTAATAACTGCAGTTGCACAACACAGAGGCTTAGTATTTCATTTTCCCTCAATTAGCCTTCCTGAAAGATACTGAATATTCAGCATAATTATTTTAGGGCCAAAAAAATTGCCTTTAGTGCTAATGGTAATGGCACCCTATGGCTAATCACTTTTGGTGATAAGTTCTGAAAGAGTTTGGTGTTTTGTATTTTTCATTTACAGTACACTTAGGAATCTAGAGTTAATAAAGTAAACTGCATATAAGATAGTTAAAGGAAAGTGTCAGAAGTTCAGAGTATAAGTTCTTGTAGTTTTTATTTTTAAAATGTGGTTATCCTAAAGAAGCAATGGTTTACATTTGCTTTATTATTATTTTTTTTTAATGTTTGCTGCATATTGCCTATCCTAGGCACTGCTGGAAAAATAAAACTCTGTGATCCCTGACATGAAGGAGCTTACCATCTAGTTAAAAATACTAACGATCAGCTTTGTGGTACAGAGACTTTGCCCAGATAAATGCCTGGGCAAAACGGTGTTGCATGAATGAATGGATGGATAAATGAATATTTTAAAAAATAACTTAAAAGACCTAAAGGAGTAAATACAACCATTGGCAAATAAAATGATTGCACCAATAAACATTACAGCCATTGTGCCATCAATGTTAGAGAGAGAAGAGAGCAACATGAATTCAAATGGTTAAAGCAGGCCTCTTTGAGCCTCAAATTCCTTATCAGTAAAAATGCCTATTTATATCAGCTCAATTAAGTGAATTAACTGTGATTGTCTGTGGAAACACTTTGTAAACCACAAATCTGTGTTCAATAAAAGGACATTGTATTTCATAAGGAAAAGTGGAATTTAACCTCAAAGTATGGTCATAATTTGGCTGGCCAGGAATGCAGTAAAGATACATTTCTATGACTGTAGAAAAGAGGAAGGCACACCTAGGAGGCAGCAAAAGACATACACACACAGCAAAAGTATACCTAACTAGATTTATATATGGAATATAGGATTGGTACTGGAAAGATAAATTGGAGTTAGAGGGGCAGATTTGGGGATTTTTGTCTTAGAGAAGAGTCTCAGTGAAGAGTTTCAAATTGGCAGATAGCATGATGAACATGGTGTTTTAACAGTGTAATTTGAAGGATGGTGAATAGGCAGAATTGCAAATAAGAAGAGCTTAAAGTCTGGGAAGCCACTGGCAGGGTATCAGTTCAGTCTAGATGATATTCACCTGGAACATGGTGGACAGGACTTGAAGCCATGAAGAGATAATCCCTGATGGTGGTCAATAAATTCATTAACATAAGATATAATATGCAGAAGATATAAAAATCTCATCTCAGGCAATGTTTCTTAATATTTCAATAATTATGATTCTTTGATAAACATATAATTCTCAAGACTCCATTCTACTCAGTATAGATAGGCATCCCTTGTGGACTGTTTACTCTCTTCCCATTACAGCCAATCTAAATGACTGCAGTTCAACATTATTATCAAGTACTTATAGGAGGTGTTTAATATTAATTGGTTCAAAAATTTCAGATCAACTGGTGTTCAGGCCTAATTGAAAAAAAAATGGTGGACAAAAGTCCTCACTGGGTTGTCTCTAATAATATATAGTCTAAAGAAGTTTTCTATTAAATGTAAGATATGGAAAATAAAATGAACTTACCCTGTTTCTTAGCATGCAAATGTCACTAAGTGATAGATGAAATATCTGTAATTAACAATAGGAAATGATTTTTTTCTAACAATTTAAAACTTTTTTTTCTATTTTTTATTCAGGAAGATTAATCACATGCAAATTCAGTTATCAGCACTTTTTCTGTGAGGAAAAAAATCCTTGAAAATGTGACCACTATCAGACCTTTGTCATATTTTTATTTCTGAAAACCTAGAGGAATAATGTAGAATAATATATATGTATATGCAAATTTTATCAAGTTGATTGACTGAACTTGATTAAGAAAGGCATGTGATTTGAAATATGTGTCTGGTATCTTTGAGATTATATGCTATAGGCCTTAAAAAAAAGTAAGAGGAAAGTACAGAATAATAGCATACAGAAACTGATGGAGAATAAATGTTATGAGTTTATAGTACAGATCATCTCATATGAATTTGGATGACTTCCCTCTAATACTTATTATAAAATACGAAACGTATAAATATAATACATAAAAATTATGAGGAACAAGAGAAAAGTAGACTTTAAACTTAGACATCTGCTGGAAGTCTTACTTTTTTTTTTTGCGGTACGCGGGCCTCTCACTGTTGTGGCCACTCCCGTTGCGGAGCACAGGATCCGGACACACAGACTCCGCGGCCATGGCTCACGGGCCCAGCTGCTCCGTGGCATGTGGGATCTTCCCAGGCCGGGGCACAAACCCGTGTCCTCTACACCGGCAGGCAGACTCTCAACCACTGTGCCACCAGGGAAGCCCCTGGAAGTCTTACTTTTTAAAGTTGTCTTACTTAAAAAGAGAAGAGGCAGTATTCAGCAATTGCCTTCTGACATTTTCCTTTTTCAAAATTTTAGGCAGCAAATGAGGAGATCCTGTAGTTAATTATTTCAAAAGAAGATAATTTGTCAATAATTAAAGCTGTTAGAAATATTAAAAGAAATTGGACATCTTTTTAGAGTTTAATGAGCCAAGGAAGGAAAGTATTGTGTAGGTGTAATTGATTAGCTAGTCAGCTGCTAACTATTAGAAAGTGCTATCTGTTTGACAATGAATTTTCTATTTGGCTGGCGGACACCCTCTATGAGATGGTATCTTACCTGGAAAATGGAGATGATAATAGTAATTATTGTATAAAATCTGCACCTACCTCCTGGATCTGAGCCCCTACACATTGGAGTGCCTTCACTGAAGTTTTCTAGATCCCCTTCTGTGCCTGGGACCAGCCAGCAGTGCCACACATGGAGAATGGCCTGACTCAATCACCTGTGTGTCATGGGCACTGAAAGTGCCATCTTCGTAATTTTTGAGTTCTCCTTTGGTACCTGGGAGTAGGCAGGGTTGGCAATACCTCATGAGAGGGTGTCCTGGACCTACTGTAGTCCCACTCCCTTCCCTTCTTCTCTTCTACCACTCATCTGTGTCAGTCCATTTGGGCTGCTATAACAAAATACCACAGACTGGATGGCCTATAAACAGCAGACATTTATCGCTCACAGTTGTGGTGGCTGGAAGTCCAAGATCAGGATGCCAGCATGGTTGCTTCCAGGTTGCAGACTTCTCATTGTATCCTCACACGACAGAGGAGGCTAGAACTCTCTCTGGAACCTCTTCTATAAGAGCACTAATCCTATTTATGAGGGCTCTACTCTCATGATATAATCACCTACCAAAGGCCGCATCTACTAATACCACCATTTGGGGGAGTTAGGATTTCAACATATGCATTTTGAGGGGACACAAACATTCCAAACACCACTGGTGGGGTTGCCCAGATGTCCCAAGAATTTCCAGGACACATAGCTATGGGGTCATTTTGGGCCCTATACTTGGGCCCTAGTTCTCAGAAGGCATCCTAGCAAACAAATCACTGTTTCATAGTATCACTTGAAATTGGGCTGTTAGAAAGCTGCATACACACTGATTTTTGTTATTCAAATTATTTATACAGGCATACCTCATTCTATTGTGCCATGCATTACTGCACTTCGCAGATACTGCACTTTTTACAAATTAAAGGTTTGTGACGATCCTCTGTTGAGCAAGTCTATCAGTGCTGTTTCTCCAACAGCATTTGCTCACTTCATGTCTCTGTGGCACATTTTGATAATTTTCACAATATTCACAATATTTCAAACTTTTTCATTATTATTATATTTGTTATGGTGATCTGTGATCGGCCATCTTTGATGTTACTATGATAATTGTTTTAGGGGCACAACAAACTGCCCATATAACATGGCAAACTTAACTGATAAATGTCATATGTATTCTGACTATTCCACTGACCAGCCATTCCTCTATCTCTCTCCCTCTCCTCTGTCTTCCTTGTTCCCTGAGACACAAAAGTATTGAAATTAGGCCTATTAATAACCCTCAATGGCTTCTAAGTGTTCAAGTGAAAGGAAGAGTTGCATGTCTCTCATTTTAAATCAAAAGCTAGAAATGATTAAGCTCAGTGAGGAAGGCATGTCAAAAGCCAAGAGGCTGAAAGCTGGGCCTCTTGCACCAAACAGTTAGCCAAGTTGTGAATGTAAAGGGAAAATTTCAAAGAAATTAAACGTGCTACTCCAGAGAACACACAAATGATAGAATGATAAGAAAGTGAAACAGTCTTATGGTTGACATGGAGAGAGTTTGAGTGGTCTGGATAGATCAAACCAGCCACAGCATTCCCTTAAGCCAAAGCCTAATCCAGAGTAAGACCCTAAGTCTGTTAAATTCTATAAAGGTTGAGAGAGGTGAGGAAGCTGCAGAAGAAAAGTCCGAAGTTAGTAGAAGCTGGTTCATGAGGTTTAAAGAAAGAAGCCACCTCCATAACATAAAAGTGCAAGTGCTAATGTAGAAGCTGCAGCAAGTCATCTAGAAGATCCAGCTAAGATAATTAATGAAGGTGGCTCCAATAAACAACAGGTTTTCAATGTACATGAAGCCTCACACTAGAAGAAGATGCCATCTAGAACCTTTTTAGCTCTAGAGAGGAGAAGTCAATGCCTGGCTTCAAACTTCGAGAGACAGTCTGACTCTCTTGTTAGGGGATAATGCAGCTGGTGACTTTAAGTTGAAGCCAATACTCATTTACCATTTTGAAAATCATAGGACCCTTAAGAATTATACTCAGTCTACTGTGCCTGTGCTCTATAAATGGAACAACAAAGCCTGGATGACAGCACATCTGTTTACCACATGGTTTACTGAATATTTCAAGCCCACTGTTAAGACCCACTGTTCAGAAAAAAAAAAATGTATTTCAAAATATTACTGCTGACTGACAATGCACCTGGTCACCTAAGAGCTCTAATGGAGATGTACAAGATTAATGTTGCTTTCATGCCTACTAACAGAACATCTGTTTTGCAGCTCATGAATCAAGGAGTAATTTTGACTTTCAAGTCTAGTTATTTAAGAAAAACATTTCTTAAGGCTATAGCTGCATATATAGTGATATCTCTGATGGATCAGGGCAAAGTCAACTAAAAACCTTCTGGAAAGGATTTTCCATTCTAGATGCCATTAAGAATATTTGTGATTTGTGGGAAGAGGGCAAAATATCAACATTAACAGGAATTCGAAAGAAGTTGGTTTCAGCCCTCATGGATGACTTTGAGGGGTTAAAGTCTTCAGTGCATATGTGATGGAAATAGCAAGAGAACTAGAATTAGAAGTGGAGTCTGATGATATAACTGAATTGATGCAATCTCATGATAAACTTGAACAGAGGAGTTGCTTCATATGAATGAGCAAAGAAAGTGGTTTCTTGAGATGGAAGCTACTCATGATGAAGATGCTGTGAACATTGTTAAAATGACAACAATAGTACATAAAGGTAGTTGATAAAGCAGCAGCAGGGTTTGAGAGGACTGACTTCAATTTTGAAAGAAGTTCTACTGTGGGTAAAATGCTATCAAACAGCATTGCATGTTACAGAGAAATCATTCGTGAAAAGAAGAGTTAATTGATGCAGCCAACTGCATTGTTGTTTTATTTTAAGAAATTGCCAAAGCCATCCCAGCCTTCAGCCATCACCACTACCCTGATCAATCAGCAGCCATCTAGACAAGACCCTCCACCAGCAAAAAAGATTATAACTCACTGAAGGCTCAATGATGGTTTGCATTTTTTAGCGATAAAGTATTTTTAAAATAAGGTATATACATTGGTTTTTTAAGACATACACTGCACACTTAATAGACTAATATAGTGTAAATGTAATTTTTATATGCACTAGGAAACCAAAAAAATCATGTGACTCAATTTATTGTGATATTCATTTTATTGCAGTAGTTTGGAACCAAACTCGCAACATCTACAAGGTATGCTTGTATACCCAGGAGTTGTCCATGAAATGTTTACATAAAATCTCCAAAAACCTGTTAGCCACTTTATTATTATTATTCACAGATATAATTTTAAAATCATCTAGAATATTGGTTTAATGACTTTCTGTTATAATAGTCATATGTGAAATTTAAAACCCTTGTGATTGACATCAGGCAGCCAACTATAATTTCCTGGGAAAGCATTTGAAAAAATGACATTTTAGTGCCATAAGGAGGTAAAGATGATGCCGCAGAAAAGTCACATTCCTTTAAATTAAATATATTTTGCTTCATGAAAAACTCGATATTTTGCCTCTTTTTTTCCCACAGTTCACCAGGAACTAGCAAAATCTGTCATGGCCTAACATACCTGCTCTTGGTGAAGCCTAATCTAAAGAAAGTGTCCAGAGCCATAGGGAAAATGCATTCTCAGAGAGGAGGGAAGCACAGAACTGACATCTGTATAGAAGCAGAACTACGCACACACCTTAGCCCTTGAACATGATGTAGAATTTGCACTTTTTCCTCTTTGCACAAAGCAACCACCAAGTACCCTCCACCCCTCTCTTGCTTCCTTCCTGCTTATTACCCTCTTCCAACAACAAAGAAACATATACACAATTTCAGAGGTCATAATAATAGAAAACAGCCTTGTGTAATTGTGAGAACCTGGGGACTCCAGGAATACAATATATCAGGGCTATTCTGTTTGGGGTCAGGAGTCAAAGAATGAGAACGGATTTTAGTAGAGGAGGTAATTTCCTCTACTGAATAACAAGTGTGCTGAAAATGAGTCATATTTGAAAAGGAAAGAATGACTAGAAATGAATATACTAGTCTATTGTTAAATTAAATTAGTAATAAAAAAGCAAGGAGAATTTGTCCATAGAATTTCCTGAAACATATACATAAATCAAAACTAGGTTATATTGTTACTAAATCTCAGATCATTCAATTTTCTATCTTATTATATGATGGTGGTCAATGGGTTTTTAAAAACATGTTTCATTTTTCTGTTTTTTATTTGAGATTTCAGTTTTAAAGTATGTTGAAAGGAAAAACTACTTAGTGAAAGACATATGAAATAGGCAGATTGGAGTTAGGAGTGATCAGTCTCTCCAGTGCTATCAATGAAGGGAAAATTGCATACAAGATTAACAAAACTATGAATATCTTTATATTCATTGGAAAGTTTAGAGGAAAGGGATGGAGAGATCTGTATTTAAAATAGCACCAGTCTAGAACTCTGGAGGCTACAAAAAATGACCAGAAATGTGATATTGGATAACACATAAGTCCATCTGTGCACCAATCTCATAATTTATAGAATAAAGTGATTAAAGTAAATTATCGCTTGGATCTTTTTCAGTTGTAAGACTTTATGCTTTAAGATCTTAATTTATATCACTCTAGCAGGTAAGATATGATGTTCAGGAAAGAAATAATAAATTTGGGGAGATAAATTGTATCATTACATTAATGTACCAAGTTTAGCAACTTTTTCCACTGTATTTAAACAAAACTTGTAAGTAATAAGAGTATATTTTGTAAGAAAGAATATATAAAACAACTTTGAGTGTAAGGGTTTCCTTCACAACATATTTTATTTAACTTCTTAGTTAAAAGCCTATATTATATGTATATACACACACACGTACAGTCTCATCCAATCTGTTAGAATTTGGAATAGTGTGTCTATGGTTGCTTTAAAATTACAAAAATGTGAACTAAGAGGGAAAACTCATCAGTTCAAAAAATATACATTGTTTTTAAAAGAACAGTATACATAGCAGAATTGATTAAACCATGGAAAGAAAAATGTTATGGGAATTAAAGTTGAGTGAAAAATCAGTGGGATAGAATACTTGACCTCACTGGTACTATATCAAAAGGAGCTAAATTAGAGATAATGTAATTTAAAATTCTACAGAGTTTATTGGATGCTTTCCAAATTGCACAGGTGTGGTCTTTTGGACTCAGAAAGGTACTATGTTGGCAATGCAGAGAAACAGGTGGAAAAAATAACCTATCTTAGGATAATGTGTGAAGACTAGAAAATATTGATGGCACATTGATATGATTAATAGGATGTAGAATTATTAGAAGGAAAAAAATTGGCACAGTTAGTACTCAAAACTACTACTGAAGGAGCAGTTGGTGAGAAGAGAGAATAGACACTGTCTTAGAAACCTGGGTCAGATAGAATCTGTCAGAAAATTTGGAAATTTACTATTTCCGTGGTTTCTAAGAAAAGAATAAAATTTACATTCCTTTAGCCAACAAGTTATATTTTCCAAAACGTATTCATTAATCTTATTTTATTTCACAAGTATTAAATATTAATATTAAGGTGTAACTCAATAACAAAGATTTAAGGAGAGTAAAAATAAATTTATTTTTAATAAAAAGTTAAAAATAATTAAAGATATGCTTACTACCAAAAGTATATAGAGAACAGGGTTTAAGAAAATATATATTAATATCTTCAAAAATATTTTTTGAACACCACCAATATGAAGATACTTTTCATGTCAATGGGAAAATAGCCATACACAAACAAAAACAAAAACAAATAGCAGACAGAAATTTGTAACTCTCAAAGAGAAACTGTACATTATTCTCATGTCCAAGGAATTTTTCTAAAAAACTGATCATATAATGAGCCAAAAAAGAAAACATTACTAACGTGGAATTAGTAGCATTGCATAATGATTAGTCTTAATTTCTATTTTTGAATAGTGTCATTGAATAAATGAACAAATAACTCAATAATTTCTTGGTTCTTCATGATAAAAATCAGAAACACTTAGTGCCTGGAAAATAGATTATAAATAAATTCTGGATCAAAAATAAGGTAAAAAAACCTTGAAAATTATTTAGAATTAATGAAGAGAAATTACTGGGACACAACTGTACTTCAGAAGACAATAGCAGGTCTTCAGTACTCCTAAAACTAACAAGAAAGAATGATACTAAATAAGATTATAATTAAAATCTAGAGGAAAAAGTAAAAACAGGATGAAACAAGGCAGAAGGAAGAAATGCATAAGAATAAAGCTGAAATTATAAAACAGAATAATAGGCAAGAAGGATAAATAAGATAAAAAGTGATTCTAAGGATAGATTGCTAAAATGGAAAAATTTTTGGTGAGTCTGATATTAAAAAAAGAGATAAATATAATAAAAATATTGCAACCCTTAAGAATGATGGAAAACATATAACCATAAACAGAGATGATTAAAATTTTATGTGCATCTTTCCAGTATTAATTTTAATACCTAATGTGAAAGGATAGTTTTCTGGCAATATATAAACTAATAAAATTGACTCGAAGAACCAAATAACCATAGAGAATTTGGAAAACTAAAGACTGCAATTAAAAATCTGCCACGTTTACATGGTTTTATCACAATATTTTCTCTAACTTTTAAAGTGCAGATAATCTCTTTGCAAAAACTATCCCAGAAAATATAAAATTTAAAAAGATTTTATCAGTTTGTTTTATGAAGCTGTTATGCTTTTACATGAAAACTTGGGAAAATAATAGAAAAAGGTAAATTATAATTAAGTAATATTAGTAATAAATGCTAGAATTTTAATTAGATAATAATATAATGAATATAGCAATATGTTAAAAGATTAACATACCAGTACTAAGTAGGATTTCCTTGAAAAATGGAATGACAGTGAAGACCATAAAATCCATCAATGTAATTCATAAAACCAACAATAGAAGCTTAAATAAAATTTAATAATACTTAGCAAAAATTCCAAATAAAACTTCTATGTAAAATAGGCGTAGATGGAAACTAATGTGTTAAAGAGTATCTCAGCTAGAAAACTGCATTGAAGAGTGAAATAATAAGCCTAGTTCCTCTGTATTTGGACGTACGTTACCACTGCTATTATTGAACACCATTCTGGAAGCACTAACTAATGAAACAAGACAAGAAAATGATGTAATACCTTATAAATATTGAAAATAAAGAAGTGAAAAAGTGTACATTTTAAAGGATATGTTTGCTTACCTATAAAGCATGCAAGATGAGTAAAAACAAGATAGGATTACTCAATTAATCAGTTGATTATGTATAAGGTAAAATTTAGCAACGATTTGTTCAAAATAAAATAAAACAAATATTAGTTTAATAATAAAAACATTGCAAACTGATAAGAAACAATTTAAAAAGAAAAATTCAGATCATAAGAAAATCTCTAAAGTTTTTCTGAAGTACAAAAGCTAAATGTAGCAAATGAAGAGAGACTATTACAAAATGTTATGTTGTACCTAAAATGTAAATACTATCAATTTACTCTTCGTTAAAATCAAAATGAAAAAATTTAACAAAAATTCTACACAATAATATTGATTGGGAAGAAAAACATTTCAGAAGAAAGTCTGAGAATGGCAAAGCTTTAGGAGGAATTGCATTATTATTATATATGAAGTTTTAAAATATCATAGTTATTAAAAGAAATTGACATATACATATAAATTTAGAAAGAAAATATTTATTTTTAATAAAGTACTAATAAAAGTGGCTCTCTATTCTTAAGAAAATACCTATTGAGCTCTAATTTATGTAGTGGGCAAATACAAATTTTACATGGATAAATATCTACAGGGAAGAATATAATGAAACCTTAACATATAAAGACAAATAAATGATTTGTAAGCAACACAATTGAAAGAATCATCATAGTATACCAATTATGTGAGAAACCTTATTATTTTTTAAATAGAAAGAGAACCATATCATCCAGTTTCCTGTAGATAAATGGGCACATTCAAGTAATACACATAAGAAGAAAGTAAAATGATCAATTAACATATATTCTGGTTTATAAAAAAGGAACTAAAATAGTAATACAACCAAATAATGATGTCACCTTCACCTACTCATTAGATTGGCAAATATTTAAATGAAGATTTCAAATTAAGTGTTGGAAAAGGGGTAAGGATGTTGGTACTTCATTACGTTATTTGTTAAAGGCTGAATAGTTACAATATTTTATGAAAATAATCTGGCAGTTTCATTTTAGTGAATATTCTGCAAAATTTTTGACCTAGGATCTCACTCTGAAGAAATTATTCTACAGAGAAAATAGCACTAGGATGTATAGTGATCTTATATATAAACACATAATACATATATAAGTAAAAAAAATTGTATCACATCACTGTTGTAGCTGAGATGTAGAAATTACATGACTTTTTCAATATACATAATTATGGTAGTATGGAGTAAAATGCAACAAGAAAAAAGTGATATATATGTGTGTATATGTATATAGTGAACTGAAAGTTATTGTCACTAATCTTCTATTAATACATTTGTTTAAAAAAACTATTATGTAACTGCTTCTTTGATTTTTTGATATCTTTTTTTTACAATTCTTCAATAATGCTCTAAAAATCCAATACTTATTTATATGTTGGTACCTTTGAGATATAATTCTTCTGTGTCTAATTTGTACAAACAAAAAGATATGCCTTTCCTACATGAATCACTACCTTCAAATATATGAAACAGAGTGAAAGAACTAACTAATTTTGATGGCAAACTTGAGAGCTGTTTTCATGAAACAGGTGTTTGATCTGTAGGTAATTTATAAAGAAAACATTATTGAAGATAAACTGCTCATTCTTTCCCTTCAATAATGACTGTGATCTGAAGCAGAAATGAACAGTTTTGTTGCACTTAAACATTGATGAACACTATATTATTTCTCACTTTTCTCTGGTCATATTGTGCAATTCCCCATCTTTAACTACCAATTACATTCGGATAAACCCAGGTCTGTGTCTCCAGTCTGGACCTTGCGCTGCAGCTACAGGCTAATATCCAGCTGTACACAGTGAATATCTAATGTCTCACAGACCTCTCAATTTCAACATAACCAAAGCTGAACTGATGGGGAGGGGGAATTCTGTGAAGGATTTAAGGCTGGGCTTGTAACTTCATATTTGATATTTGGTAGCTGTGTGATCTTGGGCAATTTATTTAATGTCTTTACTTGTTAGTTTTTCTTATGTGAGTGTTAATAGCTATCTCATAGAAGATTAAATTATATTTGTGTATAAGGAAATCTCTAAACATGCCTCAAGAGGAGGAGAAATTTTTGGCCCTTTGCCATCTGACAGTGCTTCCTTCTTCTGTGAATAGATGGGCTTGAGAAGCTATTACTGGGAAATATTTTTCTGTTATATGTAAATATAACATATTTATTCCATTTCCATGAGATAATATATATTTTATTCAAAAGTGCAGAGAATAAAGGCAATAGATCTTATATGGTCTTTATAGAGTCTAAGATGTTATGAGAATTTTTGTGTGCTTGATACTTTATATTATTTCTATAAGAGAAGACAGAATGATCTAACTTAAAGTACCATAATTGAATAAATGAAAATTGTAATTGGATGTGAATAATTGTCAGTCTTCTCAGGCCTTGTCAAAGAAGGTGGCACACTTTCAGGGAACAAAATTGACTATGGATGGATGACTTTCTTCTCTCTTCCCTAAGATGTGTGGGTGGTGGAGTTGGGGGGCTATGGGCATGGAGGGGGTCTCTCATTCTGTCTGGGCCTTTGAAACGATTCAAAAATTCATCATTATTTAACATTATCTTATTTAAAAGTAAAGGAACTTTGTTGAAAGGCACTTCTGGTATCTCTTTTCTGGAGTTTTAATTAATTTTGCAGGGCCTCCTAAGGAATAGAGACTCTCCACCCTGATCTGTGCTTGAAATTTGCCTTAATGTAATTTGTTTTACATTTAGCATGGTGCTAAGTGCAAAATAAATTCTCAGTAAACAATAGATATCATTGTATTCAGGAATTGTTCTGCCTCTCCTAACACATGGACCACTATTCTTACCTCAGTGAAAAATATTACCATATATTCCTTCCCACGTATGAAACCTGAAAAATGATCTTACCCTTATAGTCTTCTCTTTTACCATCATCATCTCTTCATCATGTCCTGTCAATTTTACCTCCTGGTTGACACTTATTTTGAGTCTCCTCCTCTACCTTTTCATCATTGCTGCCATAATTGGCACCTTCACTGCTTTCCTCCTAAACTTTGCAATAACCCACCCACTTCCAATTTTGTACTATTCTATTCTCTATACTGTTGACAATATTAACCTTAAAAATGTTTAAATCTGATAAAATGCCAGTCCTAGAATCCTCCTTTCCAGATTGAAGTTATACATTGAATCTCAAAAGTTTTCAAAGATATTATTATTTCTCCAGTTACATTTTCAAGATTCATTGTGCTCAGAATTTCTTTCACCTCACCAGCTATTCTGTTACCACTCAGCAATATTAACAACTTATAATTCCCTAAATAACTCTTATTATTTCATGTTTCTGTGCCTCCTTATATATGGTTCATACTGCCTGAAACAACAACAAACATTATCCTATGGTCTTGCTTAGTTTTAGTTAGCATGGATTCATTCCAAGTGGATTGAGCACCTTTTGTCCTGAAAGGTGAGATGTAGGAGGAGCAGACATTATCCTCACATAAGTCATAGTTCATTCAGACTGATGGGGTAAAAAGACTTGAATGATTAACTTAGCTCTAATCTAGTGATTAAAGTATATGTTTTTGGTTATATGGTCTTCCCATAAGTCATGGTTTTTAAAGTACCAAACACAAACATTTTTACAGGTATAACTCCTCAGCAGCTTGCCCATCTGCAATACCATTCCTGGATCTCTGACAGCCGCAAGTCCCAAAACCCCTCTTTTTAATTCTTGGAATTCATCCTATCTCCTGTTAATTTTCTATTCACGTAGCCTGACCCACAGCCACCATAACAGAGGCAGGAAGAATCCTCTGATACCTGGGTTTGTCTTTAGTGGGAAAGGGTATTCGTTTCATCATGGGCAGGACCATTCATCCTGGATTAGTGAGGAGAAAAATCAAAATTGCAATTTTCTGATGTGGTATCTTAGAAGCTTCATTCAAGGACACTGAACGGAACAGAAGGTTACCAAAGCAAAGAAGATCAAAGAAGTACCAGGATCAGGAAGCAGAAAACAGTTTATTTTATAACTGTAAAGAAGCCTTAATATTTGTCTATTCTTATAAATTTATATTTTTCTTGATTTTTACATATATATACATACATAGTTTTATCTAAAATATATCAAATATTTAACAGCGCTACTTATAATGTATTCTAATTAATTAAAAAAAAAAGACCTAGTATTATTACCTGAAATAAATCCTGAAAGAAGAGCACTGTAATTCTACACTGAAATTGCAATCATTAATTTGGTCTGCAAAGTAATAGGGCACCAGGCATGCGAGTCAGAGTATAGCAGAATATCAGGGCCAAATCAGGACAATGGAAATGAATGTATCAGTAGTACTCAGAAGATTTGGTGTGTCAAGCTGAACAGAAGATAGATTTTTCTCATTCAGAGCTACGTTGCTGCGGATTCAAGCAAGAGATTTAGTAGTGGGAAAGAGAATAAGCCTATCTGAATAGCTTTATGTTGGAAAGGATGATGTGACTAGGGAAGTAAACAGGTCAGAACTTGACCTTGGATTTTGTTTTAGGGAAAAGAGAAGAATTTGATATTGCCTCTGATAAAAATAATATTTGAGCAGCTGTAGAAGATTTTTTGGGAGTAAACCTAGATTTTTGTGTTTGTCCTCCTGAATTTGTTGTGTATTTAGAACTTACAAATTGAAATACCTAAGCTGGTGAGAAAGTCCAAAAAATTTGGAGGCAAAAAAAAACAAAACACGAAGAGAGGTCTGAAATCTTTCTGTACTAAGTAATAAGAGAAATTATGAAAGAAACAAAAGTAGCCTCCAGTCTTGTGTAAATGTAAGTGCATCAGGATTATATTTCTAACTTTTTTGCGGGGGGAGTTATCAGTCACATATAGCCTGCACATAAGGAAGAGACCCAGAGGTATTTATCTGAAATGTGAGATCTTTGCTATTAAATGTCAATCCACCCAAAGTAGGACCTTGCAGGCCCTGAAGGGTTAACACTCCTCCCAGAGGATCTTATATCCAGAGCCTGGTACAGGAGGGAATAGAGCTCAATTTCTAATATGATTCAGTCTAAAGATAATTAGAAGGCTTAGTTCAGTCCCTAAAACCCTTCCAGAATTCACGTGAGTTTGCTGGAGCACTAATGGACTTTGCCTCGTCATGAATTCCAGCTTGAACTTGCTTATTCTGAGTTATTTTAGTATTCACCAAAGAGAAGTTAGTGTAAAATTTTACTGCTTGGATTTCTTCTGTCTCTGGAACACAGGGAGTGACTGATGATCTAGGTAGTGATTCCGCCCCCAGTTAGCCACATTGGGGTCAGCCCCCTAGATTTCCCTGAAGAGCAGCAAAATACTAATGAAAATAAGGTTTGAAAATAGGGCAAGAGAGAAAATAAAAAGAAACGCACTCAAATATTGATAGTTTAATTACTTTTTTATAGAAACCTGAGAGACAAATAACTACCAGTCAAAAACTTATTCTTAATTTTATAAATGTTGGCATAAGAGAAACTCTTATTTTATCTGTCTCCCCTCTCTCCTTTTATAAGGGAGATTCTATGAAGTTCAGTGCCAACAGCAGAAAAAAAAACAAAAGGTATAAACTAGATTTCTTGACCTTTTTGTCAAGACCACACTGTTGAGTAATATTCACTGATAGCACAATATTCAACTCCAGTTAGCCCTCTCAATTTAACTAGATGCATAGATACATTGTCCTTGGGGAAGCCATTTTCCCTTGCAGAGCCTCAGTTTTCTCATAACTAAAACTGGCATAAGAACATTGCCTGCTTTACTTATTGGCCAAGATTATTATGCAGTTTAAATAACAGCTATATGTATGTATTTATATATATATAATGTAATTGGCCTATATTAGAGTTACTATAATCTTCAAGTTTTTAAAAAATCGTTTTTAAGATTGAGGGTACAGATAAAAAGTTATGATTTAATTTCTTTTCTCAAGGATTTACCTCATCATTGTGATGTGTTTGCACTGAAGAGAAAGGGAGAATAATTATGCTCTTTCATGTTGGAAATGTGGGCTGCCCTGGGAACAACAGTGACTTTGGGCAGAGATTCTCAAAGTGTGGCTTCCTAAGACACTTTCAGGAGTTTGTGAGATCAAAACAATTTTCATAATAATGGTAAGCCGTTACTTGTTCTTTTTATTTTATTCTCTCATGAACATATAGTGTAGTCTTCCAGAGACTACATGTCATGTGATATCACAATAATTTCAGTACAGAAGGAAATTTCAGAATCCAGCTGTCTTCTAATAAGCCAGGCATTAAACAACGTTTTAAAAATGTAAAGCAATGCCATTATTCTCAAATTGTTATGGGATATTGGAAGATAGTTATTCTTCAAAAAAAAACGATGTTTGTGTTAACATGTAAGAGACATTGTTATTTTAAACTAAATAAATAATTTTTAAATTTCTGTTTTAAATTATAATATAGTAAATTTTCATATATATAGCCAATGTAAACAAAAACTCTTAGGAGTTCTCACTAACTCTCAGAGAGTAAAAACTTCCTGAGGGCCAAAACTATGAAGAACCACTGACTTAGAAGTTAGCAGAGGATGGTCAGTGGATTGATAATGAGTAATTATGTTAATAAATAAAATGTTTATATCATTTTAGTAATTACAAAGTGCTTTTCACCTCTTTCAATGATTTGAATCCATGCTATTTTGGTTATTTTGGTTATTTAGGTTAGTGATCCTTCCTATCATTTCTCTAATCTTCCCTTGTCTTCAGTTCTCAACTCTGTGTCGTACTGAAGGCATTGGTAAGGACAATTTTCTCTGCCAAGTTCTTAACATTAGATCGGTGGAACAGTGAAGTCGAATTCTAAAAATAAGAGTCAAGAGACATGCAAAGAGTAGGTCTTTACTTCAGGCTCAGTTTCCTTTTGTGAGCCAGAGCAGCCTTCTTCAGGTGAAATCTGGAGGGTTGCACTCTTTGGTCAGCTTCTGCACCTGCTCCTCCATAGGTACTGAAGGTTTATCTTTCTTGAGGCTATTCATGGAGTTCTCCTGCCAGACTCTCCAAGACTTGAATCACTGAGGAGTCCATTTCTTTTCTTTTATTCCATTATTTCTAGCTTTTTTAAACCCCTTGTTGCAAGCTGTATCTCACTTTCTGTCTGTCCTGTTCTGAGTTGTCAATATTTCTGTTTAATCCTCTATCCTGAGTTTTGTTTTATTTCAATTCATTTCTTATTTATTTATTTATTCAACGCATGGGGAGTTTTATATTTATGTGAAGGAGGGGAAGAGTAAGAGGAGGAGAAGAAAATTTCTTGCCCTGCTGTATGTACATATGTATGTATGCATGTATGTACATGCTCAGACCCGATAGGAGAGAAATGAGTACATGCCAGGTGTAAGGGGAAGGAAAAAATGCCATCCAGAGAAAATAAGTTCAGATGGAAAGACTTTCTGGAAATTTAGATATGCTTTTTCTCTCAATTACCCAACTAAACTAAGAATCTAAACTCAGATGAAAAGTTACTGTATTTTAAATGACATCTCCTAGAAAGCTCAAAAGTTTGTGGACTTCATTAAGTCCCATTTTTAAATTTTTGTTTTTATTTCCATTTCTCTAGGAGGTGGGTCAAAAAGGATCTTGCTGTGATTTATGTCGTTGAGTGTTCTCCCTATGTTTTCCTCTAAGACTTTTATAGTGTCTGGCCTTACATTTAGGTCTTTAATCGATTTTGAGTTTATTTTTGTGTATGGTGTTAGGGAGTGTCCTAATTTCATTCTTTTACATGTACCTGTCCACTTTACCCAGCCCCACTTATTGAACAGGCTGTCTTTACTCCATTGTATATGCTTGCCTCCTTTATCAAAAATAAGTTGACCATATGTGTGTGGGTTTATCTCTGGGATTCCTATCCTGTTCCATTGATATATATTTTTGTTTTTGTGCCAGTACCATACTGTCTTAATTACTGTAGCTTTGTAGTATACTCTGAAGTCAGGGAACCTGTTTCCTCCAGCTCCATTTTTCTTTCTCACGATTGCTTTGGCTGTTCAGGGTCTTTTGTGTTTCCATACAAATTGTGAATTTTTTTGTTCTAGTTCTGTGAAAAATGCCAGTGATAGTTTGATAGGGATTGCACTGAATCTGTAGATTGCTTTGGGTAGTAGAGTCATTTTCACAATATTGATTCTTCCAATCCAAGAACATGGTATATCTCTCCATCTGTTGGTATCATCTTTAATTTCTTTCATCAGTGTCTTTTAGTTTTCTGCGTACAGGTCTTTTGTCCCCATAGGTAGGTTTATTCCTAGGTATTTTATTCTTTTTGTTGTAATGGTAAATGGGAGTGTTTCCTTAATTTCTGTTTCAGATTTTTCGTTGTTAGTGTATAGGAATGCAAGAGATTTCTGAGGATTAATTTTGTATCCTGCTGCTTTACCGAATTCATTGATTAGCTCTTGTCGTTTTCTGGTAGAATCTTTAGTATCATGTCATCTGCAAACAGTGACAGCTTTACTTCTTTTCTGATTTGGATTGCTTTTATTTCTTTGTCTTCTCTGATTGTTGGGGCTAAAAGTTCCAAAACTATGTTGAATAATACTGGTGGGAGTGGCCAACCTCATCTTCTTTCCAGTCTTAGTGGAAATGGTTTCAGTTTTTCACGGTTGAGATTGTCATATATGGCCTTTATTATGTTGAGGTAAGTTCCCTCTGTGCCTACTTTGTGGAGGGTTTTTATCATAAATGGGTGTTGAATTTTGTCAGAAGCTTTTTCTGCATCTATTGAGATGATCATATTGATTTTACCCTTCAGTTTGTTAATATGGTGTATCACATTGATTTATTTGCATATATTGAAGAATCCTTGCATTCCTGGGACAAACCCCACTTGATCATGGTGTATGATCCTTTTAATGTGCTGTTGGATTCTGTTTGCTAGTATTCTGTTGAGGATTTTTGTGTCTGTGTTCATCAGTGATATTGGCCTGTAGTTTTCTTTCTTTGTGACATCTTTTCTGGTTTTGGTATCAGGATGATGGTGGTCTCGTAGAATGAGTTCGGGAGTGTTCTTACCTCTGCTATATTTTGCAAGAGTTTGTGAAGGACAGGTGTTAGCTCTTCTCTTAATGTTTGATAGAATTCTCCTCTGGAGCCATCTGGTCCTGGTCTTTTGTTTGTTGGAAAATTTTTAATCACAGTCTCAATTTCAGTGCTTGTGATTGGTCTGTTTATATTTTCTATTTCTTTCTGTTTCAATATCAGAAGGTTGTGCTTTTCTAAGAATTTGTCCATTTCTTCCAGGGTGTCCATTTTATTGACATAGACTTTCTTGTAGTAATCTCTCATGATCCTTTGTATTTCTGCAGTGTCAGTTGTTATTCCTCCTTTTTCATTTCTATTTCTATTGATTTGAGCCTTCTCCCTTTTTTTCTTGATGAGATTGGTTAATGGTTTATCAATTTTGTTTATCTTGTCAACGAACCAGCTTTTAGTTTTATTAATCTTTACTATTGTTTCCTTCATTTCTTTTTCATTTATTTCTGATCTGACCTTTATGATTTCTTTCCTTCTGCCAACTTTGGGGTTTTTTTGTTCTTCTTTCTCTAATTGCTTTAAGTGTAAGTTTAGGTTGTTTATTTGCAATGTTTCTTGTTTCTTGTTGTAGGATTGTATTGGTCTAAACTTCCCTCTTAGAAGTGATTTTGCTGCATTGCATAGGTTTTGGGTTGTCATGTTTCCATTGTCGTTTGCTTCTAGGTATTTTTTATTTCCTCTTTGATTTCTTCAGTGATCTCTTGGTTATTTACTAGTGTATTGTTTGGCCTGCATGTGTTTGTGTTTTTCACAGATTTTTTTCCCTGTAATTGATATCTTGTCTCACAGTTTTGTGGTCAGAAAAGATACCTGATACAATTTCAATTTTCTTAAATTTACCAAGACTTGATCTGAGACCCAAGATATGACCTACCCTGGAGAATGTTCCATGAGCACTTGAGAAGAAAGTGTATTCTGTTGTGTTTGGATGGAATGTCCTATAAATATCAATTAAGTCCATCTTGTTTAGTGTATCATTTAAAGCTTGTGTTTCCTTATTTATTTTCCTTTTGGATGATCTGTTCATTGGTGAGAGTGGGGTGTTAAAAATCCCCTCCTATGATTGTGTTAATGTCGATTTCCCATTTTTTGGCTGTTAGCATTTGCCTTATGTATTGAGGTGCCCCTATGTTGGGTGCATAAATATTTACAATTGTTATGTCTTCTTCTTGGATTGATTCCTTGATCATTATGTAGTGTTCTTCTTTGTCTCTTGTAATAGTCTTTATTTTAATGTCTATTTTATCTGATATGAGAATTGCTGCTCTACCTTTCTTTTGATTTCCATTTGCATGGAATTTCTTTTTCCATCGCCTCACTATCAGTCTGTATGTGTCTGTAGTTCTGAAGTGGATCTCTTGTAGACAGCATATACAGGTCTTGTTTTTGTATACATTCAGCCAGTCTGTGTCTTTTTGTTGGAGCATTTAATCCATTTACATTTAAGGTAGTTATCAATATGTATGTTCCTATTACCGTTTTCTTAATTGTTTTGGGTTTGTTATTGTAGGTCTTTTCCTTCTCTTGTGTTTCCTGCCTAGAGAAGTTCCTTTAGCATTCGTTATAAAGCTAGCTTTCTGGTACTGAATTCTCTTAGCTTTTGCTTGCCTGTAAATGTTTTAATTTCTCTGTCGAATCTGAATGAGACCCTTGCTGGGTAGAGTAATCTTGGTTTTAGGTTTTTCCCTTTCATCACTTTAAATATGTCCTGCCACTCCCTTCTGGCTTTCAGAGTTTCCGCTGTAAGTTCAGCTGTTAACCTTATGGGAATTCCCTTGTATGTTATTTTTCCCTTTCTGCTTTTAATATTTTTTTCTTTGTATTTAATTTTTGGTAGTTTGATTAATATGTGTCTTGGTGTGTTTCTCCTTGGAAGCATGCTGTATGGGACTCTCTGCACTTCCCGTACTTGGTTAACTGTTTCCTTTCCCGTATTAGGGAAGTTTTCAACTATAATCTTTTTAAATATTTACTCAGTCCCTTTTTTTTTCTCTTCTTCTGGGACCCCTATAATTCAAATGTTGTTGCATTTAATGTTGTCCCACAGGTCTCTGAGACTGTCCTCAATTCTTTTCATTCTTTTTTCTTTATTCTGCTCTACAGTAGTTATTTCCACTATTTTATCTTCCAGGTCACTTATCTGTTCTTCTGCCTCAGTTATTCTGGTATTGATTCCTTGTAGAGAATTTTAAATTTCATTTATTGTGTTGTTCATCATTGTTTGCTTGCTCCTTAGTTCTTCTAGGTCCCTTTTAAACATTTCTTGTATTTTCTCCATTCTGTTATCAAGATTTTTGGATCATCTTTACTGTCATTACTCTGAATATTTTTCAGGTAGACTGCCTATTTCCCCTTCGTTTGTTTGGTCTGGTTGGTTTTTACCTTAGTGCTTTATCTGCTGTGTGTTTCTCTGTCTTCTCAGTTTGCTTGTGTTTGTGGTCTCCTTTTCACAGGCTGCAGGTTTATAGTTCCCGTTGTTTTTGGTGTCTGCCCCCAGTGGCTAAGGTTGGTTCAGTCGGTTGTGTAGCCTTCCTAGTAGAGAACTGGTGCCTGTGTTCTGGTGGATGAGGCTAGATCTTTCTTTCTGGTGTTCAGGACCCTGTCCAGTTGTGTGTTTTGGGGCGTTGTGATCTTATTATGATTTTAGTCAGCCTCTCTTCTATGGGTGGGGTTGTGTTCCTGTCTTGCTAGTTGTTTGACATGGGGTGTCCAGCACTGTAGCTTGCTGGTTATTGAGTAGAGCTGGATCTTAGCATTGAGATGGAGATCTCTGGGAGAGCTTTCGTTGTTTGATATACATGGAGCCGGGAGGTCTCTGGTGGACCAATGTCCTGACCTTGGCTCCAAGGCACTGACCTGACCCATGGCTGGAGCACCAAGACCCTGTCAGCCTCACAGCTCAGAAGACAAGGGAGAATAAAAGAAAGAAAGAAAGAAAAAAATAAAATAGTTATTAAAATAAAAAAATAATCATTAAAAATAAGAAAATTGAAAAGTAATTTTAAAAAAGAAAGAAGAGGGCTTCCCTGGTGGCGCAGTCGTTGAGAGTCCTCCTGCCGATGCAGGGGACACAGGTTTGTGCCCTGGTCCGGGAAGATCCCACATGCCACAGAGCGGCTGGGCCTGTGAGCCATGGCCACTGAGCCTGTGCGTTCGGAGCCTGTGCTCCGCAACAGGAGAGGCCACGACAGTGAGAGGCCCGTGTACCGCCAAAAAAAAAAAAAAAAAGAAGAGAGCAAGCAAAGCAAAACACAAATTCAGCAATGATAACAAGCGCTAAAAACTATACTAAAAAAGAACAAAAAACGGACTGACAGAACCCTAGGACAAATGGTAAAAGCCAAGCTGTACAGACAAAATCACACAAAGAAGCATACACATACACATTCACAAAAAGTGAAAAAGGAAAAAAATACATACATATATATTTTTTGGTCCCAAAGTCCACCACCTCAATTTTCGGATAATTCATTGTCTATTCAGGTATTCCACAGATTCAGGGTACATCAGGTTGATTGTGGAGATTTAATCCGCTGCTCCTGAGGCTGCTGGTAGAAATTTCCCTTTTTCTTCTTTGTTTGCACAGCTCCTGGGGTTCAGCTTTGGATTTGGCCCTGCCTCTGCATGTAGGTCACCTGAGGGCATCTGTTTTTAGCTCAGACAGGACAGGGTTAAAGTAGCAGCTCATTAGGGTGCTCTGGCTCACTCAGGTCGGGGGGAGGGATGGGTAAGGTATATGGGGTGAGGCTGCCGAGGCAGAGGCCAGAGTGACATTGCATCAGCCTGAGGTGCACCGTGTGTTCTCCCAGGGTAGCTGTCCCTGGATCACGGGACCCTGGCAAGGCGGGCTGCACAGGCTCCCGGGAGGGGAGGTGTGGATAGTGACCTGTGCTTGTGCACAGGCTTCTTGGTGGCTGCAGCAGTAGCCTTAGCATTTCGTACCCGTCTCTGGTATCCACGCTGATAGCCGCGGCTCGCGCCCGTCTCTGGAGCTCATTTAGGCAGTGCTCTGAATCCCCTCTCCTTGCACACCCCGAAACAATGGTCTCTTGCCTCTTAGGCTGGTCCAGAGTTTTTCCCAAACTCCATCCCAGCTACCTGTGGCGCACTAGCCCCCTTCAGGCTGTGTTCACGCAGCAAACCCCAGTCTTCTCCCTGGGATCTGACCTCCGGAGCCCGAGCCTCAGCTCTCAGCCCCCATCCTTCCTGGCCGGCGGTTGAGCAGACAAGCCTCTCGGGCTGGTGAGTGATGGTCGACACTGGTCCTCTGTGTGGGAATCTCTCCGCTTTGCCCTCTGCACCCCTCTTGCTGTGCTCTCCTCTGTGGCTCTGAAGCTTCCCTCTGCCACTCCCCCCATCTCCACCAGTGAAGGGCCTTCCTAGTGTGTGGAAAGTTTTCCTCCTTCACAACTGCCTCCCAGAGGTGCAGGTCCCGTCCCTATTCTTTTGTCTCTGTGTTTTCTTTTTTGTTTTGCCCTACCCAGGTAATGGGAAGTTTCTTGCCTTTTGGGAAGTCTGAGGCTTTCTGCCAGCATTCAGTAGGTGTTCTGTAGGAGTTGTTCCACATGTAGATGTATTTTGATGTATTTGTGGGGAAGAAGTTTATCTCCACGTCTTACTCTTCCGCCGTCTTAAAGGTCCTCCCTGTCATATTTTCTTTCACAGTATTTTAGTGTTTAACCCTATAATTATATAAAAGCATAATTCCATTAATTACTTTGTAGGTTTGTGAATTTTGTTTTGACTTTCAGCAGCGTACTATCACTATGTCCAATCTTTGACTCGCAGTTTTTCTTAGTGTAATATTTCTTACCATAACTTCTCTTTTTATTAGTATTAAACTTAAGCAGATATTTACTAACATTGACTCAGAAATGCTTTGCGTTCTTTCATGGCTGGCTGTATTCTGTCCCTTAAAAAGAGTTCATGGGAACATTGTTCCCTCAGTTCTTACGTGTGTACTTAAGACTGTTTGTTCCTTTTGTATTAGAATGAAAATTTAGCCAAGAAGAGAATTCTTCTTTTTTTTTCTTTAAAATTGTAGGTATTGCCTCACTGACTTCTAGTTTTTAATGTTGCTCTTGTTAAGTCACAGGACAGACTGATTTTTATCTTATAAATGCCTTTATTGTTATTATATTTAGAATCCTTGAAATATAAAACTTTCTTTCATTGAAGTATGACAAATTTAGTAGGCTAGGGGAAAATTCATTAGTCTGATCATTCTGGATTAATTTTCTGAGTGTCATGGTGACCTCTTCAATATATAATCAATTCTTCTTTTAAAGACCTTTTTTTTTTTCCTGACCAGGGATTGATCCCGGGCCCATGGCTGTGAAACCACCAAGTCCTAACCATTGGACTGTCAGGGAATTCCGTCTTTAAATACTTGCTCATTTATATTATTCCCATTTTTTTTCATGGATTCCAATTATACATTTAAAGAATCTCTTTTGGCATCTTTCATACCTATCATTTTCTCTAATTTATTTATTTATTTACATCACTTCCTATTTATTTATTTATTATTAGTAGTATTTTTTAAATATTTTTATTGGAATATAATTGCTTTACAATATTGTGTTAGCTTCTGCTGTATAACAAAGTGAATCAGCTATACGTATACATATATCCCCATACCCGTTCCCTCTTGCATCTCCCCCCCATCTTCCCTATCCCACCCCTCTAGGGGGTCACAAAGTACTGAGCTGATCTCCCTGTGCTATGCAGCTGCTTCCCACTAGCTATTTGCTCTAATTTTTAAATTCTCTATTTTTGTTCCATTTTCAAAACCTGATTTCTTTATTGTTCTCTGTGTTATTCATTGTATTGTTAGCACTATACTTTTGCTTCTACCAGTTAAATCTTCAAATGTGACATTTCATTTTTCCATTTCTCAAGGTCTACTAAATTATATTTTGAATCATTATGTTGTGTTTTATCTCTTCCTTGAGTTTTTTTAATTCTGATTTCTGTTTTTCTTCCATAGTGACTATCATTATTATTATAAATTATTTAAGTTTTCTCCACAGCATGGCAACACTTTTCTCTGAGAATTCTACACTAAGCATTTGCTTTTTTCTTTTTTTATTAAAAAAAAATTCCTGCTGAAGGAATTAAGTTTTCTTACACAAGACGTTTTGAAGGGTATTTGTGTACGCAGAGACTAGGGACAAATTCTAAGCCAATGAAATTTTCTTTGAGACCTGGGTTACTGTGTTGCTTCTTTTAGTCTTTCCTTCTCCTTTAACCATGAAGATGGGGAGCTGAAGATGTATTTTTTTGTACATTTTTTTAAATTAATAAACTATTTTTAGGTTCACAGCAAAATGGAGCAGACACTGCAAGGAGTTCCATATATTCCCTGTCCCCACACCTGCACAGCCTCTCCTACCACTGTCAGCATCCCCCACTAGAATGGTGCATTTGTTACCATTGATGACCCACATTAGCACATCATTATCATCCAAACTCTGTGGTTTACATTAGGGTTCACTCTTGGTGTTGTACATTTTATGAGTTTTGACAAATGAATAATAACATATATCCATCATTTTAGTATCATACAGAATAGTTTTAGCACCCTAAAAATCCTCTGTGCTCTGCCTATTCATCTTTACGTCTCTCCAACCCCTGGTAACCACTGATCTTTTTACTGTCTCCATAGTTTTGCCTTTTCAGATTGGCTCCTTTCACTTAGCAATATGCATTTAGGTTACTCCATGTTTTTTCATGGCTTGATAGTTCACTTCTTTTTGGCACTGAATAATATTCCACTCTCCGGATGTACCACAGTTTATTTATTCATTCACCTAACGAAGGACATCTTGGTTGCTTCTAAGTTTTGCCAATTTTGAATAAAGCTCCTACATACATCCATGTCCATGTTTTTGTGTGAACATAACTTCTTAACTCCTTTGGGTGAAGACCAAGGAATGCAAGTACAGAAATGATAATAAGAGTATGTATAGTTTTCTAAGGAACTGCCAAACTGGCTTCCAAAGTGGCTGAAAAATTACAAGCTCAATCAAAAAAAAAGAAAAACCTATCAAAATGTATTTGTAAAATATAGAATAGTATTTATTATTCAAAGGAAAATAACATTTATTCATATTCATCCTATTTTCTTCAAATAGAAAGCTAAATTATTTATCCTGCATACTCAATCTGTGGGGGAAATTAATTTGAAAAATTGGAGAACATAGAGACACAAACATTTAGTTCCATTTTAAGGGTAATTTATTTGTAGAGATTTAGCTTTTCCAAACATTAGTATTAATCTTTTTATATTTGAAAAGTACTTCATCATTTTTTATAACTTATTTCTCATCTGAAACATATGGACCACCCAAAAAAACAACTGAAAAAAACCACTCCCCTTATTTTCGGTTTTGTTTGTGCCAGTTCTGCAATTAATTTTGTAAAGCTAGCAAGGCTCCTATAATTCTATTAGGCATATAATATTTGTATTAAACCCCTCCACATTTAATAATGTCAAAATTCCATTGAAATGTTTAACTCTTACTTACTCTTATGGCGCCAATCCAATGCAAAACATGCAAACTTAAATAAATGGAGAGGAATGAAACTAACCTTTTAAAATACCATTTATATGCCAGGCATTCTTCTTGCCTGCAAATACTGTATTTCCTTCTTCCAACAATTCTGCAGGGTAAGGATTGTAACCCTATTTTGTAAGTGAGAAAATAAAAGTTCAGAGTATTTGGTAAAACTAAAACTGTCTGACTTCAATGGGTGGTCTTTCTTATTACTTCAATATAGTGTATTCCCAACAGCAATAAAACACACTCCAAATTCCTTCACTAACTAGGAACATCAAACAAAATGACCCTGAAATATGTGTCTGAAACATTTTGTGTTCACTATCGGTGGTAGTGTCCAGCAATGGGTGAAACATGGTCTTTTAACCAAGGTGAACACTGGTTATGAAACAGGATCTGCCTCTTACAAGAAGTATGTATGACTTTATTTCCTCTTCTACAAAATGCAGGTAGTAATAACTACCTTGAAGTGTTTTTATGAAAATTGCCAACAATTCATTTTAATCATGTAACATTTTTCTTGAAACACTATGGTTTAAATAAATGCTATCTTGTAATATATTATAAGAAATTATACCAGTTTCAACTGTACAAATTTTTATTTGTCCTATGCTACTAATCTAATTTGTCTGGCTGCTAAAATGCAAAGGTGTTGTACAAATATGAAGGTAGTTAGATTTTAGTAATTCTAACTTCATCAAAAAAGTAAAGCAAGGGGTCATTTTTTTCCCCAAGAACAGTTCTTTTTCCATTTTCTTTTTTCTCCCCTGCCTATTTGCTTGAAGTCAAAAGGAGGGAGAACCGGTGAACTAATAACTATGCTCTGTGTCCCTCTTTTTGAATTTATTAATTTCTCTTTTAGCTATTTTATAAAATGGGATTTCATGATATTTTGTTTGAATAAAGAGCTCCTTAGCCAACAGACAAACAACAAACATAGTCTTTCTCAAACCTTCCTAGCTTATGGATACATAAAATTAGGTCCAGGGAAAATGGAGCACAAATGTAGAAAATATGGACCCAAGGTCATAACAGAATCAGGTCTAAGATGTACTTATGTCTAGGGAATTTCAGTGGTATTTTAGTCAAAATTTCTATTTATTAATTTAATTAACTTTTTGAATTTTATTTAAATTTTTTTTATACAGCAGATCATTATTAGTCATCAGTTTTATACACATCAGTGTATACATATCAATCCCAAACGCCCAATTCATCACACCAGCATCCCCACCCCACCGCCGCTTTCCCCCTTGGTGTCCATATGTTTGTTCTCTACATCTGTGTCTCACTTTCTCCCCTACAAACCAGTTCATCTGTACCATTTCTCTAGGTTCCACATGTATGTGTTAATATGCGATATTTGTTTTTATCTTTCTGACTTACTTCACTCTGTATGACAGTCTCTAGATCCATCCACGTCTCTACAAATGACCCAGTTTCATTCCTTTTTATGGCTGAGTAATATTCCTTTGTATATATGTACCCCATCTTCTCTATCCATTCATCTGTTGATGGGCATTTAGGGTACTTCCATGACCTGACTATTGTAAGTAGTGCTGCAATGAACATTGGGGTGCATGTGTCTTTTTGAACTATGGTTTTCTCTGGGTATATGCCCAGTAGTGGGATTGCTGAGTCATATGGTAATTGTATTTTTAGTTTTTTAAGGAACCTCCATACTGTTTTCCATAGTGGCTGTATCAATTTACATTCCCACCAACAGTGCAAGAGGGTTCCCTTTTCTCCACACCCTCTCTAGCATTTGTTGTTTGTAGATTTTCTGATGATGCCCATTCTAACTGGTGTGAGGTGATACCTCATTGTAGTTTTGATTTGCATTTCTCTAATAATTAGTGATGTTGAGCAGCTTTTCATGTGCTTCTTGGCCATCTGTATGTCTTCTTTGGAGAAATGTCTACTTAGGTCTTCTGCCCATTTTTGGATTGGGTGGTTTGTTTTTTTAATATTGAGCTGCATGAGCTGTTTATATATTTTGAAGAATAATCCTTTGTCTGTTGATTCATTTCCAAATATTTTCTCCCATTCTGAGGGTTGTCTTTTCATCTTGTTTATGGTTTCCTTTGCTGTGCAAAAGCTTTTAAGTTTCATTAGGTCACATTTGTTTACTTTTGTTTTTATTTCCATTACTCTAAGAGGTGGATCAAAAAAGATCTTGCTGTGATTTATGTCATAGAGTGTTCTTCCTATGTTTTCCTCTAAGAGTTTTATAGTGTCTGGTCTTACATTTAGGTCTCTAATCCATTTTGAGTTTATTTTTGTGTATGGTGTTAGGGAGTGTTCTAATTTCATTCTTTTACAGGTAGCTGTCCAGTTTTCCTGGCACCACTTATTGTCTTTTCTCCATTGTATATCCTTGCCTCCTTTGTCATAGATTAGTTGACCATAGGTGAGTGGGTTTATCTCTGGGCTTTCTATCTTGTTCCATTGATCTGTGTTTCTGTTTTTGTGCCAGTACCATATTGTCTTGATTACTGTAGCTTTGTAGTATAGTCTGAAGTCAGGGAGTCTGATTCCTCCAGCTCCGTTTATTTTCCTCAAGACTGCTTTGGGTATTTGGGGTCTTTTTTGTCTCCATACACATTTTAAGATTTTTTGTTCTAGTTCCGTAAAAAATGCCATTGGTAATTTGATAGGGATTTCATTGAATCTGTAGATTGCTTTGGGTAGTATAGTCATTTTCAAAATGTTGATTCTTCCAATCCAAGAACATGGTGTATCTCTCCATCTGTTGGTATCATCTTTAATTTCTTTCATCAGTGTCATAGTTTTCTGCATACAGGTCTTTTGTCTCCCTAGGTAGGATTATTCCTAGGTATTTTATTCTTTTTGTTGCAATGGTAAATGGGAGTGTTTCCTTAATTTCTCTTTCAGATTTTTCATCATTAGTATATAGGAATGCAAGAGATTTCTGTGCATTAATTTTGTATCCTGCAACTCTACCAAATTAATTGATTAGCTCTAGTAGTTTTCTGGTGGCATTTTTAGGATTCTCTATGTATAGTATCATGTCATCAGCAAACAGTGACAGTTTTACTTCTTGTTTTCCAATTTGTATTCCTTTTATTTCTTTTTCTTCTCTGATTGCCATGTCTAGGACTTCCAAAACTATGTTGAATAATAGTGGTGAGAGTGGACATCCTTTTCTCATTCCTGATCTTAGAGGAAATACTTTCAGTTTTCCTACATTGAGAATGATGTTTGCTGTGGGTGTTTCGTACATGGCTTTTATTATGTTGAGGTAGGTTCCCTCTATGCCCACTTTCTGGAGAGTTTTTATCATAAATGTGTGTTGAATTTTGTCAAAAGCTTTTACTAAATCTATTGAGATGATCATATGGTTTTTATTCTTCAATTTGTTAATATGGTGTATCACATTGATTGATTTGTGTATATTGAAGAATCCTTGCATCCCTGGGATAAATCCCACTTGATCATGGTGCATGATCCTTTTATCCCTGGGATACATCCCACTTGATCATGGTGTATGATCCTTTTAATGTGTTGTTGGATTCTGTTTGCTAGTATTTGGTTGAGGAATTTTGCATCTATATTCATCAGTGATATTGGTCTGTAATTTTCTTTTCTTGTAGTATCTTTGTCTGGTTTTGCTATCAGGGTGATGGTGGCCTCACAGAATGAGTTTGGGGGTGGTCCTTCCTCTGCAATTTTTGGATGAGTTTGAGAAGGATGGGTGTTAGCTGTTCTGTAAATGGTTGATAGAATTCACATGTGAAGCCATCTGGTCCTGGACGTTTGTTTGTTGGAAGATTTTTAATCACAGTTTCAATTTCATTACTTGTGATTGGTCTGTTCATATTTTCTGTTTCTTCCTGGTTCAGTCTTGGAAGGTTATACCTTTCTAAGAATTTGTCCATTTCTTCCAGGTTGTCCATTTTATTGGCATAGAGTTGCTTGCAGTAGTCTCTTATGACGCTTTGTATTTCCATGGTTTCCACTGTAACTTCTTCTTCATTCCTAATTTTATTGATTTGAGTCCTCTCCCTCTTTTTCTTGATGAGTCTGGCTAATGGTTTATCCATTTTGTTTATCTTCTCAAAGAACCACCTTTTAGTTTTATTGATCTTTGCTATTGTTTTCTTTGTTTCTATTTCATTTATTTCTGCTCTGATCTTTATGATTTCTTTCCTTCTGCTAACGTTGGGTTTTGTTTGTTCTTCTTCCTCTAGTTCCTCTAGGAACAAGGTTAGATTGTTTACTTGAGATTTTACTTGTTTATTGAGGTAGGCTTGTATAGCTATAAACTTCCCTCTTAGAACTGCTTTTGCGGCATCCTATAGGTTTTGGATCGTCGTGTTTTCATTGTCATTTGTCTCTAGGTGTATTTTAATTTCCTCTTTGATTTCTTCAGTGATCTCTTGGTTATTTAGTAACGTATTGTTTAGCCTCCATGTTTTTGTGCTTTTTACATTGTTTTCCCTGTAATTGATTTCTGATCTCATAGCGTTGTGGTCGGAAAAGATGCTTGATATGATTTCAGTATTCTTAATTTTACTGAGGCTTCATTTGTCACCCAAGATGTGATCTATCCTGGAGAATGTTCTGTGTGCACTTGAGAAGAAAATGTAATCTGCTGTTTTTGGATGGAATATCCTGTAAATATCAATTCAATCTATCTGGTCTAATGTGTCATTTAATGCTTGTGATTCCTTATTCATTTTCTGTGTGGATGATCTGTCCATTGGTGTAAGTGAATTGTTAAAGTCCCTCACTGTTATTGTGTTATTGTCAGTTTCCTCTTTTATAGCTGTTAGCAGTGGCCTTATGTTTTGAGGTGCTCCTATGTTGGGTGTATATATATGTATAATTGTTATATCTTCCTCTTGGATTGAACGCTTGATCATCATGTAGTGTCCTTCCTTGTCTCTTGTAACATTCTTTATTTTAAAGTCTATTTTATCTGATGTGAGTATTGCTACTCCAGCTTTCTTTTGATTTCCATTTCATGGAATATCTTTTTCCATCCCCTCACTTTCAGTCTGTATGTGTCCTTACATCTGAAGTGGGTCTCTTGTAGACAGCATATATATGGGCTTGTTTTGTATCCATTCAGTGAGCCTGTGTCTTTTGGTTGGAGCATTTAATCCATTCACGTTTAAGGTAATTATCGATATGTATGTTCCTATTAGTATTTTCTTAATTGTTTTTGGTTTGTTTTTGTAGGTCCTTTTCTTCTCTTGTGTTTCCCACTTAGAGAACTTCCTTTAGCATTTGTTGTAAAGCTGGTTTGGTGGTGCTGAATTCTCTTAGCTTTGCTTGTCTGTAAAGCTTTTGATTTCTCCGTTGAATGTGAATGAGATCCTTGCTGGGTAGTGTATTCTTGTTTGTATGTTCTTCCCTTTCATCACTTTAACTATATCTTGCCACTCCCTTCTGGCTTGTAGAGTTTCTGCTGAGAAATCAGCTGTTAACCTTATGGGAGTTCCCTTGTATGTTATTTGTCATTTTTCCCTTGTTGCTTTCAATAATTTTTCTTTGTCTTTAATTTTTGTCAATTTGAATTCTGTGTGTCTCGGTGTGTTTCTCCTTGGGTTTATCCTCCCTGGGACTCTCTGAACTTCCTTGACTTCGCTGGCTATTTCCTTTCCTATGTTTAGGGAAGTGTTAGACTGTAAGTTCTTCAAATATTTTCTCGGGTCCTTTCTCTCTCTCTTCTCTTCTGGGACCCATATAATGTGAATGTTGGTGCATTTAATATTGTCCCACAGGTCTCTTAGGCCATCTTCTTTTCTTTCATTAATTTTTATTCTGTTCTGTGGCAGTGAATTCTACCACCCTGTATTCCAGGTCACTTATCCATTCTTCTGCCTCAGTTATTCTGCTATTGATTCCTTCTAGTGTATTTTCATTTCAGTTATTGTATTTTTCATCTTTGTTTGTTTATTCTTTAATTCTTCTAGGTGTTTATTCTTTTATTCCTCTAGGTCTTTGTTAAACATTTCTTGCATCTTCTCGATCTTTGCCTCCATTTGACTCCATTTGACTCCAAGGTCCAGGATCATCTTCACTGTCATTATTCTGAATTCTTTTTCTAGAAGGTTGCCTATCTCCACTTCGTTTAGTTGTTTTTCTGGGGTTTTATCTTGTTCTTTCATCTGGTACATAGCTCTCTGCCTTTTCATTTTGTCTGTCTTTCTGTGAATGTGGTCTTTGTTCCACAGGCTGCAGGATTGTAGTTCTTCTTGCTTCTGCTGTCTGCCCTCTAGTGGATGAGGGTATCTAAGAGGTTTGTGCAAGTTTCCTGATGGGAGGGACTGTTGGTGGGTAGAGCTGACTGGTGCTCTGGTTGGCAGAGCTCAGTAAAACTTTAATCCATTTGACTGCTCATGGGTGGAGCTGGGTTCCCTCCCTGTTGGTTATTTGGCCTGAGGCAACCCAACACTAGAACCTACCTGGGCTCTTTGGTGGTGCTAATGGCAGACTCTGGGAAGGCTTACACCAAGGAGTACTTCGCAGAACTTCTGCTGCCAGTGTCCTTGTCCCCACAGTGAGCCACAACCACCGCCTGCCTCTGCAGGAGACCCTCCAACACTAGCAGGTAGGTCTGGTGCAGTCTCCCTTGGGCTCAGTGCTCCTTCTCCTGGGTCCCGATTTGCACACTACTCTGTGTGTGCCCTCCAAGAGTGGAGTCTCTTTCATTCTGTCGAAGTCCTGCAATCAAATCCCCTAGCCTTCAAAGTCTGATTCTCTAGGAATTCCTCCTCCCGTTGCCAGACCCCCAGGTTGGGAACCTGACGTGGGGCTCAGAACCTTCACTCCAGTGGGTGGACTTCTGTGGTATAAGTGTTCTATAGTCTGTGAGTCACCCACCCAGCAGTTATGGGATTTGATTTTTCTGTGATTGCACCCCTCCTACAATCTCATCGTGGCTTCTTCTTTGTCTTTGAATGTGGGGTATATTTTTGGTGAGTTCCAGTGTCTTCCTGTCGATGATTGTCCAGCAGGTAGTTGTGATTCTGGTTTTCTCGCAAGAGGGATTGAGAGCACGTCCTTCTATCTGCCATCTTGTTTCCTAATCTAATCCAAATTTATAATACAGAGTTTGATCAGTTACTAGATAAGAGGCTTGAATGCAAAATAAGTTGTATCTCCTGCTTACCCCCTAAAATGTTCCCTACAATAACTGAAATTCCGGAAATTTGACATTTATGTATGTGAACAACCCCTCTTTGAAAATTCAAATCCTCTGTAAGGATAACCAAAGTTGTAATCATAATTGTAAAATTAATATCAGATTGTTTTCCTTCTACAACCACTCTGGAGGAAATGGATCTTCAATTGAATAAGGTCTGAAGAGGTAAAGATAAATTTGAAGTACATAGAACTGGTGTAGAAGACAAGCTTAGATGGGGCCTTACACTGAGAAGCTCTAGAACAGTAGAGAGCATCCAGTGATACTAGGACCTTTGTCTAGGTTTGAGGAAAGATGCCAAATAGCAGAGGGAAAAATCAAAGATGAGATTCTTTCACTTGTAGCTCTGCTTTAGGTACACATGGGTTGTAGTGAATTAGAGAAGTGCTTTCCTGGAAAGTGTGTTAGACTCAGTTCTTGGGTACAACCTCCAGAGAATATGATTTTGTAGATGATATGAATGACCATGCTTTGAGTTCCAGTGAATTAGAACATAGGCAGAAAACTCGAGAATTGTGGGTCTCAAACCTGCATGTACGTTAGAATCACCCAGGGAGCTTAGAAAACTTCTTCTGACCACTTCCTCAGAGATTCTGACTTAATTGTTCATGATGGATAAAGGGAATTCATACTTTGAAAAGTTCTACCAGGTGATTAGCATGTGAACCAAGTTTGAAAACTACTGGAAGGACAACACCAGAAGGGCACATAGTGTTTCAATATAAATGACTGCAGTTGGCCCTTTAGAGTGAAACTAACTGTAGAGTGCTAACAGGCAAGCAGTCACTATCCTGTTACAGCTGATTATTTCTATGAGGGTAGGCGGACTCTGTGCTGATCTTTATGTTGTTTTGAAAGAAGATTAAAATAAAATATTTTGAGAAATCTCTAAATATTCACATATTGACAACCATTTCAAATAAACTTTAAACTACCATATGGGTAAAAGATAAAATATTTATGACCAAATATAGCCCACAGGACACAGGTTGTAAACTTTTGATTCAGAGAATTTCCAAGCAAATTGTCTGTTGGTTCTAATTAGTGTACAGATAGGGTGTGGGTTTTTCATGTAGAATGACATCTAGCTCTTAAAAACAAATTGGAGTTACAATTATGTTGAAAGAATGATCTCTTCTGTATTTGGTTGAAGGAGGTAACCCGAATTAAAATGGTTTGAAAATGTTAAATAACTACCCAAATATGATGAATTATTATTATTTTGAAATAAGAGGTTCCAAGATTTGAAAAGTATTTGAAAATAAAATTTATTGTTTTGGGCTCTAACAATGTCTCACCAGTATAGATAAAGCTTTATTAAATTGGATCATTCAACAACTTATTTTGCCTTTATATCTATCCAGAATTTTAGATTGCACTCTAACTGTAGGATATATTCTGTCCCACAACTAATCAATTCATAGATAACTGTGTCCTAAAATACTATACATTTCATAATTATAAAAATTTCATGCTGTGTGTGTTTAAATTTGCAGTGCTATAAATGATGATAACTCAACTAAAATATTATTAAAATTAAATATGTAAAGTTAAAAAGAACTCTAAACAAAACATTTTGTTTATACTGTTAGAGCATCTGTTAGTCTAACAGACCCTTCTGTGTAATTATTGATGAGGTCTATATAACAGCTCTCTTACTGCTAAATTAACTGGATTTTTAAAAAAATACAGCAAATCTGTAATTGAAATATGTTTCAGAATTTTCACACACATGTGATGCAAAATGAATGTATCATTCAAACATAGGCGTAAAATGAAGATGAATCAGAAATCATTCCATACCATAATGAATACATCAAAAAATGTCTTCTTCCTTTTTACCTAGCATCACATTATGATTCTAATACAGTAGGTGAAATGGAGACTCAAGTATTTCCAAGGTGGAAGGGCTATAAAATGATTTTACATAACATTAACACACATTTTATACTATTTTTATACATTTTACATATCCTCTAGATCCCTTGGTTTTAACAGGGATGTTATAACAGAGACTCCATTTCTTCAATCAGCAACATATGAACCTATCAGTTACCATACTTCTGTGTACATTCTCAAAATGCAAATCAAAACAAAAAGGAAGCTACAACTGCCAACAGTGACTTACAGCAGGGGTCAAAAAGTCAAATGCGTACAGGGGACAAGCAGGTGACTTAAATGAGGAGAGCAGGCCAGAAATACATGCCCTGTCTATAGGTAGAGTAGCTCTTCAGATATAGCTAATGGCTGTCATGAACAATTGTAGGTCCTGTGTTGTAACAGATTGTTCAACAGAAGCCAGAAATCTGGATTTTTTCAGGGAAAATATTCTGCTTTTTAAATATTTCCAATCTGTAGAAATGCCTTTGTGACATTGTATAAACCAAACAAAGTATCTCTGTGCAACATCAATCTCTGGCATAAAGGGGTAGAGATGACAACTAAGGAAACTGAGATAAAATTCTTAACCATGGTTGTATTACAGAAAACACATATTGGACAAGTCGTACACATACAAATGCCTGTGTGCACAGACACAACTTCCTCACTGAAAATTTGCCAGCAGAAGGTTGTTAAATGTAAATGAGTATAAGGGGCTGGACGCTGTGATAATAAGGAACTTTTCATTCATTCATTCATTCATTCATTCTGCAAATATTTACCAGGCCCTGTTCTAGGTGCTAGGAATATAGTACTAAAAACATGGTCTTTTTCCCTTGGAGTTTATACCCCAGGGAGGATATAGCCAAATAAATACATATTTGATATGTGTTAAAACTAAAGCATCATGCAGTACGTGCTATCAAAAATATTTAGCTATGTAAGTTATAGGATTGTCACGTGGAAGGTTTATGAAAAAGAATGTTTAGTTCTTCTTCTACTTATTCTGTAAAGAAAAAAAGAAAAAGAGTTCTTAATTATTTTAGCTCGTTTATTTCATGGGTAAAAAACAGACATTATTAAATCATACAGACAAAGTAGAATGGGGAGTTATTGTTTAATGTCTAGGATTTCAATTTTCCAAGATGAAAAAAGTTCTTGACATGGATAATGGTAATGGTTATACAACAACATAAATGTGCTTAAACCCACTAAACTGCAAATTTAAAAAATGGTTAAGATGGTAAATTTTATGTTATATGTATTTTACCACAATAAAAAAATTGGGGAACAAAGTAAAAAAAACAGGTGAGGGCCAGAATTTGGCCTTCGGGCTGTAGTTTACTGACCCCTGACTTATTGTATACCCATCTGGGTTATCTGATTCTTATCTGGCATTGCTTTTGAGCTACCTTACAGTCTGTAAGTTGCAGATAACTGATAGTAATGCAAAATAATTATTTTCTAAACATGGAAAATAAATTATGTCCAGTGGAGATTCAGTTGATTTCCTTCTCCCCCATGGACAAAATCATTTTCATGTCCATTTGCAAGTTTAATTTCAATATTCCTTTACTTCCTGTAAATTTGCATTTCTCTAACTTTTCATTTGAACTGCTTATAACATCTAAAACAGGTACCTCACATAATCAGTTAAAATCTTTAATACGTGGGGTTTTTTTAATAGCTGTATGTCTTATGATTTTACCTTCTTTTGGAAAATTATCCATTAATAGTGTGCATATTGTTGATACCTGTTTCTTTGAAGTGGAAGGAATTGTGTTGCTATCAAATTATATAATTATGTGGTTGTTCATTATAATTTCTTTCCAGGAATATTTGTTGAATGAACCATTTTATCCAAAAAATAAGATTGTGTTTTCACTTAAAAATAGACTAAAAATAGACAATTTTTTTTTTTTAAAATGTGTGTTGTATATGGAAGTGAAAAAATCCCAAATGAGGTATCTATCTAGTCATTCATTCCCTGTCTCCCTCAAAAGAACTTGTTTTTTTTCCCTCTTCAAAGATAGGATCTAATCACCAAATTACCTTATGTACCCTAAGTCTGTGTTATTTGTGTGATTCTCAGTTGATGTAACATCAAGTATTGAAAAGTCCTCTGAAGAAGACTAAAATAAGAGTAGCATTGTGACAGTGACAATCAGTGACAGTTTGGAGTAGCACTGCTAACTTTAATGGAGGTCTTCTTGTTTGCCAGCAGACAACATCCATTTCGGTTCCCACTTAGGAATACATTATACCTTACTGAACCTTATTAAATGAAGAAAAACATGACTAAGGGAAGAGAAGCTTTTCAAAATTATACGGCAGTACAGAGCAAGTTCTCATTCAAAGACTGTTATTTAATTTTCCATTTATATCAGTCTAGGTTCAACATATAGCAGATACACTTCACCCTAGCTAGTTGATGCAGAAAGAAAAATACTAAATGGAAATAAATGGATTTCAGATTTGTTAGAAGGCTGAAGAAACAAGGTTTAGGCTGACTGTGGAGGTTGGTTTCTCAAAGCCACGCCATATAACTGAGGCTCCAAGGGAGTTGATGAGCTTGCCAACGTCAGTAAGATGCCTACATAATTGGAAACCTCAGCTGCAGCTTCTGGCTCCAGACAAGTCAGCATCTGATAAAACCCAATCAGCAAATTGGAAACCTCAAGGCCTGCTTCTTTCTTTCCTTACTTACTTCAGTTCCTCTTGTCTGCAGGTGCTTCTGATTTGTGTAATCTCAACCACAAACCTAGAGCTAAGGAATTCTGGGAAATGTAGCTTGTGACTCTCCATCTCTGCGATACGGGAAATCACCAGGAAGACACCAGAATATATGCTGAGTGAGTTAATGTATCTAACTTCTCCCCCAAATTATTGACTCAGAATGGTGCTTATTCCAAATCCTCCTATCCTTTAACTGTTCTGCAAAGGTAAGGCTGAGGGTAATGCGAGTTGGGAGATGTCCACCCTCCTGAGCCGCTGCCTCCTGGCTCTTTTAATGATCGAATGTGTTGTTTATAGTTTGGGGTTTTTCAGGACTTATGAATAAAGCTGGTATAAACATTCAAATACAGGATTTTGTGAGAACATGAGGCTTTATTTCTCTCAGACAAATACTTAGGAATGGTATGCTGAGATGTGTGGAAAGTGTATGTTTATTAGAAGCTGCTAAACTGTTTTCTAATGTGACTATACTGTATTGCTTTCCAACCAGTAGGTTAATGACAAAGAATATTGCTTCATTCTTCTTACAGTTATTTTTTGTAGTAAATGAGAGTTCCAGATATTGTGTAACATCATCAGAACTTAATATTGCTATAACATTTTGGGTTTTGGTTTAGCCTTTCTAATAGGCGCACAGTAGTAACTGATTGTGGTTTTAATTTGCAGTTGCCTTTAATTAGTGATGAATGATGTTGGGCATGTTTTCATTTCTTGCCATCCATACGTTTGTTTTGGTAGAACGCTTTGTTTTTCTAATTAATGAGTTGTGAGGGTCCTTGATATAGACTGAATACACGTGTTTTTATTTTTTTAGAATTGAATATATTTTTCTTTTTTTCGAATTTTTGAATTTTATTTATATTTTTACACAGCAGGTTCTTATTATCTATTTTATACATATTAGTGTATATATGTCAATCCCAGTCTCTCAATTCATCCCACAACCACCACAACCCCCCTCCACTTCCCCCCTTGGTGTCCATACGTTAGTTCTCTACATCTGTGTCTCAATTTCTGCCCTGCAAACCGGTTCATCTGTACCATTTTTCTAGGTTCCACATATATGCGTTAATATACGATATTTGTTTTTCTCTTTCTGACTTACTTCACTCTGTATGACAGTCTCTAGATCCATCCACGTCTTTACAAATGACCCAGTTTCATTCCTTTTTATGGCTGAGTAATATTCCATTGTATATATGTACCCCATCTTCTCTATCCATTCATCTGTTGATGGGCGCTTAAGGTGCTTCCATGACCTGACTATTGTAAATAGTGCTGCAATGAACTTTGGGGTGCATGTGTCTTTTTGAACTATGGTCTTCTCTGGGTATATGCCCAGTAGTGGGATTGCTGGGTCATATGGTAATTGTATTTTTAGTTTTTTAAGGAACCTCCATACTGTTTTCCATAGTGGCTGTATCAATTTACATTCCCACCAACAGTGCAAGAGGGTTCCCTTTTCTCCACACCCTCTCCAGCATTTGTTGTTTGTAGATTTTCTGATGATGCCCATTCTAAGTGTTGTGAGGTAATACCTCATTGTTTTTCCTCATTTTTAATTGAAGTAAAGATGAATACAATATTATATGTTACAGGCATACAATACAGTGATTTACAGTTTTTAAAGAATATATTTCACTTATTATAAAACATTTGCTATATTTCCTGCATTGTACAATATATCCTTATAGCTTATTTCATATCTAATAGTTTGTACCTCTTAATCCCCTACCCTTACATTGCCCCTCCCCCCTTCCCTCTCCTCACTGGTAACCACTACTTTGTTCTCTATATCTGTGAGTCTACTTCTCTTTTTTTGAATACAGGTGTTTTTTAAGATATGTGCCTTGCAAAAATCACAGTCTGTGTCTTGTCTATACATATGTATACATAGAATAAAAAACACAAAACCCCAAAGAACAAACAAAAAAAAGAGCAGGTATTAAGATAATACTCATATACTCTCTGCAGTTTCCCTAATATCAGCATCCTGCATCATGAATGTAGTATATTTGTTACAATAAATGAACCAGTCTTGATGCATTATTATTATCTAAATTCCGTAGTTTAAATTAAAGTTCACTCTCTGTTATATAGTTCTATGGGTTTAGGCAAATGAACAATATCACATATCCATCATTACAGTATCATACAGACTAGTTTCACTGCTCTCAAATTCCCCTGTGCTTCATTTATTCATACCACCCTCAAAACCCCTGAGCCCCTGGCGAACACTGAGCTTTTTGCTGTCCTCTATAGTTTTGCCTTTTGCAAATGCATGCAGATTTTTCAAGACAGGTGAGACCACAAACTACCAGCTGTAACCTTTTCAGATTGGCTTCTTTCACTTAACAGTATGTATCAAGGGTGAGGTGGAAGAGCACAGATGTGAGAATCCTCTTACTGTCAAAGGAGCTCTGAACAAAAGGTTCCTGTAGTTTTATGGACCTGGGGTCGAGTGGGGAGCGAGAGGGAGGAGGGCTAGGAGTGGAAAAGTACTGAGTCAGAGTAGAGAAAGAGTTTTTAAGTTACCTCCTGTGCTCCCATAAAGGTGTTTTGGCTGAGGTACCTGAGGAAGGCATTGGCCCAAAGTTCCAGATAAAGAGACCTTCAGAATGCAGGCACCTGGGCTAGGAATGCAAATATCCATAAGGACGTGGCTGCCCAGGAGCGTCTAAATCCTTGACTACGGCTCCCTTTAAAGATGGTAGTGAATGGTTGGGGAAGGGAAGTTCTCCTCTGTGTGGCCTGTCAGGTAAAGCCTCTGTCATTGTCTGTGGTTGGGCTTGCAAAAAAATCACCCGTGGGTTTTTTAGTCAAGAGCCAGTGTCTTCAGTAGATTTTATTGTTGTTTCAATATGCAATACCCTGATGACATGTAATGTCGAGCATCTTTTCACATATATATTTCCCACCTGTAAATCTTTGGTGAGGTGTCTGTTCAGATCTTTTGTCCTTTTTTAAATTGAGCTGTTTTTCTTATTATTGAGTTTAAAAAGTCTGTGTATTTGTATATTTTTGATACAATTTCTTTATCAGATATGTGTTTTACAGACATTTCCTCCTAGTCTATGGCTTGTCTTCTCATTCTCTTAACAGAGTTTTGGCAGAACAGAATTTTTAAAAATTTCACTCAAGTTCAACTTACACATTTTTTTTATTTCATGGATTGTGCTTTTGGTGTTGTAACTAAAATCTTTTCTCCAAACCCAGGGTTACATAGAATTTTTCCAAAATTGTTATAGTTTGTATTTTACCATTAAGTATATGATTCATTTGAGTTAATTTTTGTAGATGGTATAATAAGGTCTTTGTCTCTCTCAGCAGAAATGTGTACTTTTCCTCATATTGATCTTGTACATATTTTCTTAAATTTATGCCTAAGGTTTTGAATTTTAGAAGATGCTAATGGAATTGTTCCATTTTTTCTAAGTTTTATTTCTGAGCAAAGAGTTGTTCATAATATTTTCTTATTACTCTTTTAATGTCCATGGGATCACTAGTGATGACCCCTCCTTCATTTCTGATATTAGCAGTTTGTTTCTTGTTTTTCTCATAGTTACCCTGGCTAGAAGTTTATCAATTTATTGATCCTTTTAAAGGTTAAGTTTTTGGTTTCATTGGTTTTCTCTGTTGATTTACTGTTTTCAATTTCATTGGCTCTGTGCTAATTTTATTTTCTGTTTGCTTTAGTCGTAATTTTAATATTTTTTTCTCTAGATTCCTAAGGTGAACACTTAGATTATTGATTTTAGGTCTCCTCTTTTCTAATATATGTATTCAATGCTATATACTTCCTTCTAGTTCACTGCTTTCGCTGCTTCCATAAATGTTGGTAATTTGTATTTTCATTTTATTTTAGTTAAAATATATTTAAATTTTTTCCATCTTTTAATTTTGACCCATGTGGTACTTAGAAGTGTTTCGTTTAATGTCCAAATATTTGCGGATTTTTTTGGCCATCTTTCTGTTATTGATTTCTAATTTAATTCATTGCCGGCTGAGAATATACTTTGTATAATTTCTGTTGTTTTAAATTTGTTAAGATGTATTTTATCACGAGTCTCTATTACTCCTTCACCTTTGAAGGATAATTTCACTGAATACCGAATTCTAGGTTGGTAGGTTTTACTTTGGTGCATATGCTATGTGAGCGTGGGAAGAATGTGTGTGTTTTCTGCTGCTATTGCAGTAAACATGCTTGACCTATGGTCTGGAGGGAGACATTGTCTCTATCTTCCAATGATAATTGCCGTATAAAGATTCTTGAGAAGCTTGTGCCGAAAAAGTAATCAGTGCCTCATTCCAAGACAGGCAGAAATACTGGGAGAAATCCAAATGCAAAAATTACAAATGCACCCTCTTTAATAGAGTACTATTCAAGTTAGCTATTTTATGTTGAGTGAGCTTTGGTAGTTGCATTTTTAAAGAAAATTATCTATTTCATATAATTGAATAAACTCAATTATATGAATTGTTGAATTACTGGGTATAGAGCGTTTTTTGTAACATTCCTTTTTTATTCTTTAAAGTCTATATAGACTTGATAATATTTTCTCTTTATTATTCCTGTTACCAGTAATTTGTATTTTCTCCTTTTATTTGTTAGTCAGTTTGGTTTGATATTAATCAATTATAATAATCCTTTCAAAATACTAGCTTTTAGTTTCATTGATATTATCTATTAATTTTTGGCTTTGTAATTCCATTGACTTCTCTTTTTGTTTTTGCTATTTCCTTCTGTATGCTTTCTTTGTGTTTAATTTGCTCTTTATAGATTCTTTTTTAATTTTTAATTTTAAAAAATTTTATTTATTTTTGGCCATGTTGGGTCATCATTGCTGCACGCAGGCTTTCTCTAGTTGTGGTGAGAGGAGGCTACTCTTCGTTGTGGTGCACGGGCTTCTCCTTGAGGTGGCTTCTCTTGTTTCAGAGCACGGGCTCTAGGTGTGCAGGCTTCAGTAGTTGTCACGTGCAGGCTCGTGGGTCAGTAGTTGTGGCACGCAGGCTCTACAGTGCAGGCTCAGTAGTGTGAACTGAGTGTCCCCTGCATTGGCAGGCAGATTCTTATCCACTGCGCCACCAGGGAAGTCCCTAGATTCTTTTTTTTTTAGTATTTATATATTGGCCATGAAGCATGCAGGATCTTAGTTCCCCAGCGAGGGATCGAAGCCGTGCCCCCAGCATTGGGAGCATGGAGTCAACCACTGCACCACCAGGGAAGTCCTTATAGGTTCTTAAAGTGGATCATTGATTTGAGACCTTCTTTTCTAATAAAAACATACATACCATAAGTTTCTAAGCACTCAACAAATTTTGTTATATTTTATTTTAGCTGCACTCAACAAATTTTGTTATATTTTATTTTCATTTTTATTCAGTTAAAAATGTTTTTTAATTTCCCTTGACCCATGAAGTCCTTCCTCTTTGAACCATAAATTATTTATATTCCAAACAGTTCTATGATAAGCCTTCCCATTTTGTGTTTTATTTCTTTTAACTTGCCATTTGTATTTTTGATTCCCTTACTTCATTCTTGGTAAATTGTTTAGATATATCATCCAGATTTCTAATTCTTTCTTTAGCTAATCTATTACAATTTTTATTTTATCAGTTATATTTTTTAATTATGGAAATTAATTATTCTCAACTATGTTATTTTTCATGGTTAATTATTCTCACCATTTCTATAATTCATATCATTATTTCTTTAAACATTTCATATAATTCTGCTTTCTGTATAGGATAATGACAATTGGCAAGTCTTTAGTGACCCAATATTATGCTGTTTGTTTGTCTTGACTTTCAGTAGTTTCTTTCTCCTCAGTCTGGTGATGATTTGTGTGTGTGCACTTGTGTGTTTGTGTGATCATTCAGGATTTTAATCGCTGGAAGTTCTGTTGCTTACCTTTAGGGACACTTTAGAAAGAGAGTTTGACTTTGCTTTAAGGCCCCAACTACTTTTTATTCTTTTCTTTCTTTTTTTTTTTTTTTTTTTTTGAGGCCCATCCCAATTCTTGGTCCTGGGTGTTCCTACTCTGCCTCCAGGTCATAGACATCTGGGCTTCTGGCCAACATTATACCCCCTACCCCCACCCATATAGAGCGTGGTATTCTTATTTGTTTTTTTAGAAGATATGGGGAAACCAGCAGTGCCACCAAGAGTGTGTCCAATCTGGAAATCTGCTTGTTGTGGATCAGGGGTAGTTATTCACAGACTTGCAAACATAAATAATACCAGTTAGTGTAATCTTTATGTACTAATTGCTAAAGTTCAAAATATGATAAAGTTTAAGTTAAGAAATTTCTTAACTAGTCTTCTTACTATTGGGCTATATCTTTCACCTGAATACAAATGAGAAAATTTATTTTGTTCTATCCCTAACTAAAATCTATATTAATTCTCCCTTGCTTGCAGAATAAAAATCAAGCTCTTCAGTATAACCTTCAAGTCCTCTCTTTATCTTTTTCCAGTCTGTCTTCTTCCACTTTTCTATATAAACTTGTTGCACCAGAACATCTAGGCTCTACTTAATATGCTGTAATCTTTCAACAACTATTGTTTTTGATGTTTCCTCTGTCTGTGCGGCCCTTCTGTTGAAATTCAGATATATTTGTTTCATCTCTCAAAATCCTGCACAAGTATTTGCACTATTATGAAGACTTATCTAAGTTTCCCTCTATAAGAAGAATAAATGCTATCCTTCCCTCTTCTTCCATATACTCAGAGCCATTTTTTATGCCCTGTTATAGTTCATGGTTTTATTTTTTATGTACCTATTTTGACTTACTGATGATATATTCTTAAGAAGTGGGAGAGTGTTCTCTGTATCCTCAGGGCATAGCAATCAGTGTATGCAGGTGTGTAAACCAAATACTAAGGTATAGTTGTTGACAGTGTATATCTAGACAGAAACAGCACATTACATGGAAATATTCTATAATTGGTGTAAAAAAATCCATTTTGAGTTCTATGTATTACCACTTACTCTCTGTCTTTGGCCAAATCTAAATATTGACCATGTTAAAGTTGACTTTTGTCATCTACAGATAAATACTTGCTTCCATTGAAATATACATTAGGTATATAGCATCTTTCTACACTGAGAAGCATTATGATAAATAGCTCTAAGAAACTGAATTGGCATCTAATGAAGGGTGTCTTTGAGGTTGGTGTTTACTGCTTTATTTACTCTCCTATTGTAGAAGAAGGGAAGAAAATTATCTTTTTTAATTAAAATAATTCATTAATCCTGCATAACTATTTTGTTATTATCCCTTATATCATCAGAATCATATGTTAATTGTGTTTCCCTCTGTTTTATTTTCTAGACGTTCCTTTCTGAAATGTGTGACTAATTTCTGGTAGGCGTATTGGACTTTCTGACATGGATTTATTAACTTTACCCTTATATTAATATATTTTTATTTATTTTCCTCTTGATTTTATGCTTACAGTAATCGTGGTCATCATGTTATAATTGTATACATTATTACAAATACTTCTCAGTCAGTGGTCCCCAACCTTTCTGCACCAGGGACCAGTTTCTTGGAAGAAAATTTTTGCACGGAAGCAGGGGCAGTGGGGATGGTTCAGGCGGTAATGCGAGCGATGGGGAGCTATGGCGAGCAGCAGATGAAATTTCTCTTGCTCTCCCACCACTCACCTCCTGCTGTGCGGCCCAGTTCCTAGCAGGCCACGGACTGATACTGGTCCCTGGCTCGGCATTGGGGACCCCTGCTCTAAATAATGTTTGGAATTATGAAACTTTATCAAACAGTAAATGAATCAGTCCTTTTGGCTTACTCATATAGTTGTTAGGAGAAGCAAATTAGTTGGTGTAAGTGAAAATACATTGTAAGTTACTAAGCATTTTGTTTTTACAAACAATTATTATTTGATCCCATAAGTTAATGGTAGTACATCATCTTTAATGGTTTATAAGCAAATTAGAGTCAAATAGGGAATTATCTAACCAATAATTTATATATGCAGTCTCTTTCAGAACTAATAAATTATTGAATAATTTTAATTAGGCAACTTCTCAGAGTGCTGAACATTATTATCATTACTAATAAAAATCTGTTCATTTATCTAATACCAAATCTATGCCTATAATAAAAGTCTGTGGATAACTTTTAAAAATTCTTCTTCCTTCCCAAAAGTGATACGTTGAGGTTTTTATACAGGATCCTTAACTACCCTGGTGGAGTGTAAATAGCATGGATTATCATCTTGCTAAAATTAGACCAAGTTGAAATCATAGTTCCCTCAACTATGAGATCCAGAAAATGTACCAATCACTAGATTGCAGGAAGTATTAAATCACATAATATGTTCATACTAGACATTCATTAAATATTAGTGCTGTTTTCTTCTTCCTTTAGCTAAATTAGGAATTACATGAACTAGTAGAATTTACAGTGGCACCCTGTTAATTGTTGTTTGTTTTCTGTAGGACCTCAAATAACATTGGGCTCAAAAATCTGTCATTTTATTGATTTGTGCAAGTGTTCCATCCTCAATTTGCCTAATCCTCAAAATATTCTCTTCCTCTATGCTCTCTCAATTTTCTTCCACCTTAGAGGAAAAGAAAGTGATTGGCTTAATTTATATTTTGGTGTAAAAGACTGTGTTCCTTACCCTGCATGGGAATGTTCATATTTTTTAAAAGGAAAGGTTTTATATTAAAGAGATCTTTAGTACTTAGATGATAAAATAGGTTTGGTGACTCTGAACCAGTGAATTACCAGCTGGACCTAGAGCGGGGGAGACGCACACACGCACTCACTCTCACACATTTTTTTTCCTCTGACAAGGAGATAATCTGAATGTTTAATGATAATAGAGGTCAGGCCAGAGAAAGATCAATGTAATTATTTTAAAAATTAACAAAAGTTTTCTTTTCCCCTCTGGAATTTTAGATGATGCATTTTATCCATGTAGATAAAAATGGGAAATCAGATAGAAAATAAATTACTTCTTTATATGATGACATTAAAAAATTCTAGATGTACAAATTAAAACATGCCTAAATCAGTTGTACATTTATCTCAAGTACAGATATGTATAGTAGCCACTATCATTTTAGAATGTGCACTTTTATTCTTTGACATGGATACACAGCAGTTCAATAAAACTGCATAATTTATTTCATCAGAGATTTTCTGTCTTTGCCTCTTGGCTAAATTGAAGGTAAATTGAATTTTTCAAATTATACAATGGGTATTCTCACAAGGATATTTAAAATTTTTTGGCTAACCAAAATTCAGTTACTAGATAGAAAATTTACATGAAATCATTCTGTGGCTGCTTTCTCAGTATTATAGAATGGTATACAATCATCTCTAAAATAGTTCTTTTCTATTTTAATTATGCTACTTAAATATTATGTCTTCAGCTTTCAGTGTCAATTAAGCATTACTGTATGTGCGTATAAATTTTAATGTCTAATTAAATTTCGATGTTGAAAACTGTTATTCAATTCTGAGATCTATGAATCAACAAGAACTTGCTAACAGTGCCAAAAAAGAAAATAATAGAATCATTAATAGTAGAATCATTAATATAGATGTAAATGCTTGTTTGTACACATATTCAAATATATTCAACTAACATTTTTTCTTGTAAGCCTCATAGATCCAAAGTATTGTTTTTCTCACTTTGATGCATTACGGAAGTTGTTCTTAACTGGGGCGGTGTGGGGGGGTTGCATTTTGCTCCCAAGGGTACATTTGGCAATGTCTGGAGGCTTTTTTCATTGTTACAACTGAGGTGGGAGGTGCTACTGGCATCTCATGGCTGGAGGACAGGGATGTTGCTGAACATCTTAGAATATACAGTACACCCCCTCTTCCCCAACAAGAAATTATCCAGTCCAAAATGTTAGTATTTCCAGGATTGAGAAACACTGCCTTACAGTCTATTATGTAAGATGATATAGATACATTAATAACTACAGTTAAATTAACAATAACTAGCTGATTCTAGGCATCATGAGGAGTATTCTGTTCAATATTTAGCTCTTCTAATTTAATTTTCACACAATCCAAGGACTGTTATTATCATTTTATAGACATATGAGGAAATCTAATATATCTCATATAGAAAGTAATAATTGTCAATCACTTAATTCAAAACCAATATTATACTAATAACAAAACTACTGGAATTTCAACCACATACTACAAGTGATGGTAATGTCACACTTATTTTGCTTCTCTTGGTACCAGATATAAATAATATATTGGGCAAATAATTTACCAACTAGCTGTGTTTCAGACAGGGAAGGAAAGGATCACAGATTTTAATGTCTAAATAAATTTTGATGTTCAAAACTTCATTATTCAATTCTGAGATCTACGAATCAATAAGAACTTGCTAACAGTGCCAAAAAAGATAATAGTATTAGTAGAATCCTTAATATAGTGATTCCAAGTCCCTAAGGATCATTATTAGGCTAGAAAGCAGTTAACTTTTTGAGCATTTACTTTGTTTTGTCTACTTTTTAATGCGTTTTGTAAATACTATCTTATTTAATTGTAGCCAGTATCCTGTGAAATAGATATTATACTGATTGCATTTCATACTGGAAAAATAAAGCTTAAGAAATATGGCAGAATATCACAGAGTCAATAGAAGACTGGGTTTATATCCTAAATGTGTCTGGCTACAAAGCAATGCTGTTTCTAACACTATGTGATCTCTTCCTAGTTTTACTTAGAGATGAGATATTTTGCTGTCTGGGCCAGTAGAAAATAACCCAGATTAGTAATGATTACAAACTTAAAACAATGTATAAGTAATTCCCAAGGGCTAGTATATAAATTATAAGTTTTGAAGGCTAAGTGCCAACATTATTAAGATGTTGTACCTGTTAGGAATGGCTTTGACTGCGATTAATAGAAAACCTTACTAATAGTGTCCTAACCAATCCCTATTCCTCCCATAAAGAGAAAACATGAGGTAGGTCTTCTCATCATAGTAGGAGTGTTTCAGTGAAGTCTGGGTCCTTGGTTAGGACCTCTTTTATTCTCCTGGACTTTTTCCCATGGTCACAGTTTGTTTGGAGCAGCTCCAAGCATTATTTTGTCACACTACGGAGAACAAGGAAGAGAGAAGCAGAAAGGGCTTTATTTTCACGATACTTTGGCCGGCAGATGGGGGTGGTGGGGAGATATAAGAAAAAAAAGCTTTTCCAGAAGCTCTAAGTAGACTTGCTTTACATTTTATTGGTCAGAACTAGATCACACAGTCACCTCTAGTTGCAAAGGAGGTTAATTTTTCTTTCCATTCTTTTAAGAACCAGGTTGGAAAATCTCTTAATGAGCCAATGAAAAGTGGCACTACAGATTTTGTAGTTAACAAAGCAATTTCACGTTTTGTCTCATTTGCTGTATCTATAATAAAAAATAACAACAGAATGCTATATAAATATCCTAAAAGTAATGCATTTATTAGTTAACAGCAACATTGTTGAAGATTATTTGACCATATATATGAGGGTTTATTTATGGTTTCTCCATTTCATTGCTCTATTTGTCTTTATGCCATAACCACACTGCTATGAATACTGTAACTTTGTAGTATGTTTATAAATCAGGAAATGTGAATCCTTCAACTTTGTTGTCCTTTAACAAAATTTTATGGCATTTAGATTCCCTTGAAATTCAATATGAATTTTATGATGGATTTTTTTAATTCTGTAAAAAAAGGCTATTGGAATTTTGATAGAAATTGTGGGGCATGTGTAGATCACTTGGGTACTATGAACATCATAACAATCTTATATTTTTTAATACATGAACACTGGATGTCTTTCCATCTACTTGTGTCTTTAATTTCTTTCAGCAATGTTTTATAGTTTTCAGTGTACAAGTCTCTCACCTCCTTGGTTGAGATTATTTCTATATGTTTTATTCTTTTTGATGCTATATAAATGGAATTGTTTTCTTAACATCCTTTTTGGACTATGTGCTGTTAGTGTACAGAACCACAACTGATTTTTTTTGTGTGAATTTTTTATATTGCAGCTTTACTGAATTTAGTTATCAGTCTAACAGGTTTTTTTGTTTTTGTTTTTGGTGTGTGTGTGTGTGGATGGAATGTTTAGGGTTTTCTACATAAAGATAATGTCAACTGTAAATTACCTTACTTTTCAGTATGGCTGCTTTTTATTTCTATTCTTGCTTAATTTACCTGGCTAAGATTGCTAATACTATGTTGAGTAGAATTGGTGAGAGTGGGCAGTCTTGCCCCGTTCATGGTCTTAGAGGAAAAGCTTTCCTTCTATCACCATTGAGCTGGATGTTTCTTGTGAGGTTTTCATAAATGGCCTTTATTATATTGAAGTAGTTTCCTACTATACCCAGATTACTAAATGTTTATCATGAAAGTGTATGTCATTTTGTCAAATGCTTTTTTTGCACCAGTTGAAATGATTATGTGGTTTTTTCCTTCTTTTTGTTAATGTGATGTATTCCATTAATTGATTTTCATATGTGGAACCATTCTTTCATTCCAGGATTAAATTACACTTCATGGTGTTTAATACTTATAATGTGCTGCTGAATTCAATTCCCTAGTTTCTTCTTTTAGGGTTTTTGCATCACAATTCATCAAGGATATTGGTCTATAGTTTTCTTATAGTGTCTTTATCCATCTTTGGTAAAAGAATAATGCTGGTCTCATAGAATCTAGAGGTTGGAAATACTCCCTCGAATTTTTTGAAGAAATTTGAGAAAGAATTATATTAATCCTTCTTTAAATGTTTGGTAGAATTCTCCAGTGAAGCCATCTTTCCTGGGCTATTCTTTATTGGGAGGTTTTTGATTACTGATTCAATCTCCTTACTAGTTATTGGTCTATTTATATTTTCTTTTTCCATGTGATTCAGTCTTTGTAGGTTGTATGTTTCTAGGAGTTCATCCATTTCTTCTAGATCATCCAGTTGTTGGCATGCAGTTGTTCATAGTGTCCCCTTATAATTTTTTTATTTCTATGGCATTGGTTGTAATGTCATCTTTAATTTCTGATTTTAGTAATTTGACCCTTCTCTCTTTTTTTCTTTTTTTGCGGTACACGGGCCTCTCACTGTGTGGCCTCTCCCGTTGCAGCGCGCAGGCTCCAGACGCGCAGGCTCAGCGGCTATGGCTCACGGGCCCAGCCGCTCCGCAGCATGTGGCACCTTCCCGGACCGGGGCATGAACCCATGTCCCCTGCATCGGCAGGCGGACTCTCAACCACTGCGCCACCAGGGAAGCCCTCTCTTTTTTTCTTGATTAATCTAGCTAAGGGTTTGACAATTTTGTTGATCATTTCTGCTCTTTTATCTCTTCTCTAATCTTTTTTATTTCTTCTTTCTGTGAGCTTTGGGACTAGTTTGTTCTTTTCCTAGTTTCTTGAGGCATAAAGTTAGGTTTTGGGTTTGAAATATTTCTTCTTTTTTAATGTATGCATTTACAGCTATAAACTTCCCTGTTATCACTGCTTTAGTGTGTCCCTTAAGTTTTGGTATGTGTGTTTTCATTTTCATTTGTCTCAGATATTTTTTCTAATTTCCCTGGTAACTTCTTTGGCCCATTGGTTGTTGAACAGTGTGTAGTTTAATTCGAGATATTTGTTGATTTTCCAGTTTTCATCGTGCTGCTGATTTCTAGTTTTATTCTATTTTAATTAGAAAAGACATTTCATAAAAGTTCAGTTTTCTTGAATTTGCTAAGACTTGTTTTGTGACCTAACATGTGTTCTATCATTGAAAAGGTTCTTTGTGTACTTAAGAAGAATGTATATTCTGCTGTTGTTGAGTGGAGTGTTCTGTATTTGCCTGTTACCTCTGGTTGGTCCATAGTGCTGTTGAAGTCTTCTATTTCATTATTGATATCCTTTCTGATTGTTCTATTCATTATCGAAAGTAGGCTAATGAATTTTCTTACTTTTATTGTGTTGCTGTCTATTTCTCCACTCAAGTCTGTAAAAATTTGCTTCGTATATTTAGGAGCTTTCAGTTTTAGAGCATAAATATTTATAATTATTTTATCTTCCTGGTGAATTGATCCTTTTATCATTATATAATGTCTTTCCTTGTCTCTTACAATATTTTCTGAACTAAAATCTATTTTGACTGATATTAGTAGAGTCATCCTTGCTCTCTTTTGGCTATTTTGCATGGAATATCTTTTTCCATCCTTTCACTTTTAGCTTATGTGGGTCGTTAGATCTAATATGAGTATCTCACAGGTAGCATATAGTTGGATCTTTTTTTAAAAAAATCCATTCAGCCAATATATGTCTTTCGATTGGGGAGTTTTATCGAAATTACTCTTTGGGAAGGACTTACTATTGTTATTGTAATTCTGTAAATTGTTTTCTGTACGTCTTATAGCTTCTTTTCTCCTCCTTTTCTCTCTTGCTTCTTTCCTTTCTGTTTCATTGATTTTTTTATATGATATATTTTAATTTTCTTATTATTTTCTCTTGTGTATAGTCTATAGATATTTTATTTTGGTTACCATTGCAATTCTATAAAACATCTTAAAGCTATAGCATTCTGTTTTAAACTGATAACAACTTAACTTCAGTTGCGTATAAAACTATGTTTATAGCTGCATTTCTTTTATTTTATTTGTGTCCTAAATTACACTGTATACTTTGTATATTCATTAAGATAGATGTATAGTTATTTTAAAAGTTTTTTGTCATTTATATTCTATACATCAAAATTTCAATAGCACAGGTTATGTTTGTCTGTATCTATCTTTGCCAGAGAACTTATATTTTTATATGCCTTTGTGTTGCTGTCTACTATTCTTTTATTTCAACTTGAAGAATTTCCTTTAACATTTCTTGTGTAGCAGGTCTAGTGGTGAAGTACAACTTCAGCTTTTCTTTATTTGCAGAAGTTTTCATTCCTTCTTCATTTTTGAAGGATAATTTTGCCAGATACAGTATTCTTGGCTGCCTTTTTTTTTTCTTTCAGAAATTTGAATATATCATTCTACTCCTTTCTGGCCTGTACAAGCTTCCTTGTATGTGATGAATTACTTTTATCTTGCTGCTTTCAAGAGTCTCTCTTTGTCTTTGAAAGTACAGTTTGATTATAATATGTCTTGATAGGATTCTCTTTGGATTAATCTAGTTGGAGTTCTTGCTCTTAAATCTGTATGTCCATTTAGCTTTCAGACTTGGCATGTTTTCAGCCATTGTTTTTTCAGATATGCTCTCTGCCTCTTTCTCGTTCTTTCTCTTCTCCTTAAGGTATTCCCATAATACATATCTTGATCTATCTGCTAGTATCTCATAAGTCCCTTAGGCTCTTTTCTTTGCTTTTCCTTATTGTTTTTTCTTTTTGCTCCTCTGACTGGATGACTTCAAATAACCTGTCTTCAAGTTCCCTAGTTCTTTCTTCTGCTTACCAAATCTGCTGTTGAAACCTACTAATTAATTTTTAAGTTCAATTATTTTATTTTGAGATCCAGAATTTTTGTTCTTTTCCACAGTTTCTATCACTTTGTTTTATCCTCATTTTGTTCATGCACAATTTTCCTGATTTTGTTTAGTTGTTTATCTGTTTTATTTTAGCTCACTGAGCATCTTTTTTACACTTATTTTAAGTTTTTGCCAGGCAGCAAAGTATGGTTGCTCTACAATATTGTATAAGTTACAGGTGTACAATATAGTGATTCACAGTTTTTAAAGGTTACACCCCATTTATAGTCATAAAATATTGACTATATTCCCTGTGTTCCACAGTATATCCTTGTAGGTTATCTTATACCTAATAGTCTGTACCTCTTACTCCTCTACCCTTATATTGCCCCTCCCCACTTCTCTTTCTTTACTGGTAACCACTAGTTTGTACTCTATATTTGTGAGTCTGCTTCTTTTTGTTATATTCACTAGTTTGCTATATTTTTTAGATTCCACATATAAGTGATATCATGTAGTATTTGTCTTTCTCTGTCTGACTTATTTCACTTAGCATAATGTCCATCCATGTTGATGCAAATGGCAAAATTTTGTTCTTTTTTTATGGCTGAGTAGTATTCCATTGTGTATATATACCAAATCTTTATCCGTTCATCTGTTGATGGATACTTAGGTTGCTTCCATATCTTGGCAATTGTAAATAATTCTGCTATGAACACCGGGGTGCATGTATCTTTTAAAATTAGTGTTTTTGTTGTTTTGTTTTTTTGATATATACCCAGGAGCAGAACTGCTTTGTCATATGGTCATTCTATTTTTAGTTTTTTGAGAAACCTTCATACTATTTTCCACAGTGGCTGCACCAATTTATATTCTCAGCAGTAGTGTACAAGTGTTCCCTTTTCTTCACATCCTTGCCAATGTTTGTTATATGTGTTCTTTTTGATGACAGACATTCTGACAGGTGTGAGGTGATATCTCATTGTGGTTAATGGAAACTAATTAAACTTAAACGCTTTTGCACAGCAAAGGAAACCATCAACAAAATGAAAAGACAACCTACTGAATGGGAGAAAATATTTGCAAATGATATGACTGATAAGGGATTAATATACAACATTATAACTAGCTCATACGATGCAACATCAAAAAAAAAAAGAAAGAACCTGATTAAAAAATGGACAGAAGAACTGAATAGACATGTTTTTCAAAGAGGATATACAGATGACTAAGAGGCACATGAAAAGATGCTCAACATTGCTAATCATCAGGGAAATGAAAATCAGATCTGTATTTCTTTAGTCAGTTTCTGGAGTTTTATTTTGTTCCTTTCCTAGGCTTGTTCCTTTATTTCTTTGTATGCCTTATAATTTTTTGCTAGGATTTGAGCATTTGGAAAAAACCACCTCTCCTAATCTTCTTATACTGGCTTCATATAGGGGAAGACCTTCATTAATCATTTCAACCTACAGCTGGCCTGTAAGTTCTTGGATCTCTCAAACCTCTTCTGATCTCTTGTTCCCTCTGACATTGGCTTGCAGAACTTCAGCTCTAATGTGCTGCATACCTCTGTTTTCTGCAGCTTTTAAAGTCTGGCAATGGTCCTGTCAGTGCTCTGTGTCAAGTGAGACTGAAATCCATCTCTCAGGCAGCCCCCAGACAAGCCAGAACATTGAACACATGGTCCACTTTTTTGTTTCCATCCTAGGGGAGAAACCCTGTATGGGTGATTTCCTCTCAGTAGCTTAATGCTTTGCTGCATAAGGGAAGAACAGTGGACAAGGACAATAAACTCCACAAATTTTCCTACCTTTGTCACTAGAATCCTATATTGGTTTTATAGTGGTCTGAGTGCTATAGCTTGAGTGGTTTCTAGAGTTCTCACAGAAGTATTCTGGTCTATACATACATTGTTGTTAACTTGGTTTCTTTGTGGGGGAAGGAGGGCCTGTGTCTTCCTAGTTCACCATCTTGACCTAAACTGGATTCCACATATTTTAATGATAATTCTCTTCAAGTAATGAAGCTCACTTACATTCCTTGCTCATTCTTAGCCTCTCCAATTTCACTGTTGTTTCCTCTGGGATAAGGCATCTGAGGGTGACTTTCTCTTTGGATTCAGTTCCAGAATCAGTCCGTTCAAAGTCACAGTCTCTTGATTCATGAACCAAAAGGGACCTTCTCATTTTGTGATACCTTTTTGTAAATGTGCACCTTCATTTGACTCACCAAGTAACATATCACAAACAACCAGTTAAAAGGAGGAATAAGTGAGTCCACATGAATAAGTGAATACACATGATTTGGTATATTTTCAGGCTATCCTGACTACTATTGCCATTAGAAGGTGCATTCGTAGGATTCTCTGAGAGCTGTAAGGTCAGGATCAAATGATGCTACACCCTTCCCTATCCTCCACTTCTTCTCATAGCAATGTAGAGATTCTTTACATAAAAGATACATATGGCCAGTTCTTCTAAGGGCTGGTCATACTAAGTTCACAGTAATAAAAGGAAATACTCATTAGACATATGTACTCTACATTAGCAGAAAGCTGATGTCAAAATGCTCTGAGAAAATGTGGGTGTGGTTGATAATCACAGCCTCTAATTTTCAAGAGAGATTAAAACATGTAAATATAAGAGTAAATTTTAATCTTAAAGGGAAAACACCTCTAAAAAAACAAAGCATTGAAACTTTGAAAGTAATTCCTGAAAGAGCTCAGAATATAGCATTGCATAGAAGAATAGAAGGGAGAGAGATACATACTTGAGGTTCTTTAGAAATAATGGCAAGTGGCTGTTAAAATATTCTCGAGAAGAAAGAGTCCATTATCAGTTGAACAATGTAATAATGGAGGTAATAATAACAGTTTTAGAGTTCTACGCATAGGAAGAAAATAAATCTCCAAAACAGCAGATGTAATCTAGCTACTAACAAAGAGGTATTGTAATGATCATAAGAGATGGAAAGAACTACTTCTACTTTGCTTCTATGCATTTTTTAGAAGATAATGATCTTTTAAACTGCAGCATTAAAGCCAACATGGCTAATCATCACCCTTGGACCAAAGAGAGGAGGAAACATTTTCATAGTGATCACCATTTGTTGAGTGCCTACTCTGTGTCAGGAAATATCCTTAGCAATTTACATAAATTCTCCCTAACCTAAGAACCCTATGAGATAGGTATTATTTTCTGGATTTATAATTGAAAAAACTAATGCTAGACAGATAAAATTAAATGCTCATGGTCACACAAAAGTAGCTTGTATAGAATTGAAAATCCATGTCTGTCCACAATACTAGGCTGTGTAGGAAGTTATTAAGACAATTATAATATGATTGCAAAAGCACTTTTTGTGGTGGGTCAGATAAAACAAAGAATGAGAAATTTGCTAGACAGTTGGATATGGGCTAACACATTTGTTTTTAAAGAAATAGCAAATTTGATTCTGGTAACCCACAATTGGTAACTTTGACTTTTGTGCATGGCACAAACAGATGATTTTGAACAATTTTGGGGGGTGAAGGGGGGAAGTGATAGTCACTGGATGCAACCATCAGTTTATTTAGAGTAATTAAGACCAAATTCACCTGTCTTTGGTTTGTTTTTTTCCATTTGTTTAAACAAACCATATCATTCATAGTAAAAGCTTTATTTTTTTGAATAAAGTTAAAATGGTAAATATTGTTCAAGGTGAATATTGTTCAAGGTGAATATTGTTTTCATGGTTTGTTTTACATATAAAAGATTATATTAAAATTATTTTAACTAAATTCATTCAGTCTTTTTTTTTTTTTTTTTTTTTGCGGTACACGGGCCCCTCACTGTTGTGGCCTCTCCCGTTGTGGAGCACAGGCTCCAGACGCACAGGCTCAGCAACCATGGCTCACAGGCCCAGCCGCTCTGCAGCATGTGGGATCTTCCCGGACCGGGGCACGAACCCGTGTCCCCTGCATCGGCAAGCAGACTCTCAACCACTGTGCCACCAGGGAAGCACTATTCAGTCTTTTTTAGGATGAATTAACAGATGTAGGATTGCTGTTCAAAAGTATATGCATGTTTAAAACTAAAACTAAACTAAAAATATATGCACATTTAAAACCTTAATAAATACTGTTAACTTGCTTATCCCAATGGTTTATTTTTAGCACCGATATTAAATAACAGTTTCTGATTTTCTGTCCTTTGATAACTTTGGGCTACTTTTACTTTTTGCTAAAGTTGTATTAGACAACTTATACCTCAATTTTTTTTTAATTTGAATTTCTTTGATTAATAGATTAAGTATTTTTTATTTTTTATTTTCATTTCAAATTGCATACTTATGTCCTTTGCCTATTTTTTTAGTGGAGTGTCATTTTTTAATTCTTTGCACTTGCTATTTACATAGGAAAGGTATTAAAACTCATGTAAAATTTTGCAAATGTTGCACCTGAGTTATTAAATTTTTGAATTATTATTTCAAAGTAATGTGTTTTTATGTCTACCTCCTTACTTTACTCAGCAAGCAGTTGCACCTATTTAGGTTTTGTTAACAGATGTTATCAATCCTATGAAAGAGTATTTAATGGCACACATAGCATTTTCATGAGACAAAAGAAAAAAAAACTGGAGATATTGTTTACATGACTAAATCAGTGTTCAAAACCGTATCTTACCAGATTGAAACTGTTATCCAAGATATACAGAATCCATTTAACAGAAAGGGTTATGAGTTTTCCCTTATAGACTCAAAATATATGCTCAATCTTTGTATAAATATACATTTGGGGTGACAGATTAACAGCAGTTCTGGAAAAAAAACCATTTCATTTTCATAGTGCGTGATGCTTTCTAAAAGAAAATAAAGGCAATGGGGAGTGCCTTTTTAAAAGCAGGGCATGCATTACACAAAGATAAAATAGGTATGCAGTTGTACACATTGACAAGACCACTTTTGGAATATTTCATTCAGTTCTGAGACTTGTGTTTTAAGAAAGACCATGAGAAACTATGGGAAGTCTTCTTGAGTGCATTTTTTAGGAGTTGAGGATATAAGGGGATGAAAAGAGTGGGAGGTCTAGAATCTGCATCATGCAACTGTAATACTAAAGGCAAAAATCACATTAAACAAAACAAACATGAATGAGCTGTCCCTCAGTGTGCAAATAGTCTGTGCTTTAATGTTTTTGGAGATTTCTGAGTTGAAGTTCATGTTGAGCTAGATCAGCTCTCACTAAGAAATTCTAATCAGTTATTTGCCCTTTTGAGAAATCAAATGGACAAAATAGGATAAAATGTTTCCATTATCTGACAAAATAAATGATTTCAAATAGTGTAACATATTTCAAAATAGAATAAAATATATCCATCATCTTTTATTGAGCTATGAAAACAAAGACTAAGAAGCCCTCCAAGAAAATTAAGAAGGATAACAATATAACTGTACAGGTAGGAAGGTAATGTAAAAACTTGAAATCAGAGAATCAAAAGATCATATAAAAATATAACTCAAAAAAGGAAGAAAAAATATAACTCAAGAGAAAACATAGTCTGTAAAATTTAGAGTCACAGAAACCAATTTTGAAAACATTGGCTCTGAACTTGAATGACAAAATGTGATAAATTGGCAGTTTACAATTTATAAAAAATTTTAATTTTACAGCATCAAACTTAAAAGTTATAACATCTATATTAGAATTAAGTTTATTTTTGCTTAGTTCATTTTTCCAATTAGATCCCGGTACTAGTTATGTTGATGTATATTTTATTACTTCATACATCTCACACATAAATGTATTAAAGTTATTATGTGTGTTACATCAAAATTGGCCTTTCGGAGTTTTCTAAAAGCAATGATTCTGTGACAACCGGACGTTTATTTTCAATTACAGGAAATTTGTAGAAAGACCACTCTGAACTTTGTAGACTTAGATAGAAAAGAGACTAGAAATGTGTGTATATGTCTGTGTGTGTGCGCACATTTTTTATTTCACCCGTCAGTAGTTACCCAGCATCACTTTGATTCTTTCTTCTTCATGTTGAAACACAGCTCAAAGCACCAAACCCATTCTCCAGTGATTGGGACAAAAGTAGGTTAGTAGAGTGGGTTGCTAGGAGACCAATGTCAGCGTCATCTATGACCTTGCAGGATGTAAAAAATAAGTATGGATTTATCGAACTCAGTGGCACATTGTTTAAGTCCTCTGCTCTGACTGTCTTATTTCATTTCTGTCTACCTCAGTGTTTTCCTCTTTCTCTTTTCTCTCCTTTTCACTAACACAAACGTGAACATATAGAGCCATACAACTTCCTTTCTTGATACCTCCTAATTCCTCAAAGTTATTACTATGCTTCATTTAACCACAGCATTGTCTCTTAGCTAACAACGCCCTCCAATAGCAGCGTCAGCAAGTTCTGATCCTTTTAAAAGGCTGATTCTTCATACCATTGCTGTAAGAAATATAGAAATCAGTTCTACTGGGAACAACATTATGAAAAATGTATAAACATCACAAAGTAATTTTGCTGTCACATTCAAAATGTTTTCTCAAAGTTGCATCCACAGTTTTCACAGTTGAGGTGGCTTAGGTTAAATAATCTCATGCAGGGGAGAACTCTAACATTCTTGTCATCTTCTTGGCATATCTTTTTTTGAAATTGTTTGCAATATGGATTTCCCAGAGAAAAAAGTACCAGTAGAGAAAGTTAAATTAAAAAAACAATTCTCAAATCCCAAACCATTTTTGTTTTCGTATTTATAGATCTTCATTTTAAAGAATTATAAATTATATTATAAATAAATGATGTGGGAGGTGGGATGAGGAGGTGTGTGTGCACGCACGCGTGTGTATACATGATTCTTTTCTCCATAGGTTGGAATCTTAATTGTAAGGTGTATGAGAATGCAGCCCTCATTCCATTTATAGCAAAAGTCCTGTAGACTTTTAGACTACAGGACTTTTAGACTTGCTATTATATTTGTATAGTTTAATCAGGAACAAAACTGAAATAAATATGGATGTACAGATATATCCTACCAGTACAAATATTTAGACTTTTACTAACTATTGAATAGAAAAAATTATTTCAATTAAGCTAACTTATAATGTATTTCCAAAATCAATTGAACAGCTGTTATTAATACAGAGCCAGGTTACTCAAATGAATTGTAAAGCTTTATGTCAGAGTGTGAATGTGTTGTGATTGCACAGAGAGAATCTTATGCAAATCTTAATATATGTGATGGACTAGATAATGGAATTTGAAATAAATTCTTGGTTTTTTTTAAAGTCTTAATAACGATCAGAAAATAGTTGCTGAAAGTCGCTGTGTACATACTTTAATGTCTAAAACAGAAAATAGAATTTACCAAATTCCTAAAATTTGAGAGGACAGAAAAATGTTCATAGAGGACCAACTATTACTCTACCAGTATGTAAACTAGTCCTTGGAAATGCATGTCTTATTTTTTCTGTTCTTAAGGCATTAATGATTTTCATAATCACTGATATATCATTTAGACAGCAAAGTTGTACTGTTCTATATAAACATATAGTGATTTTTCCATGAGTTTGCCAAGAGGTATTTAGAGATTAATGGAAGGAATGGATACTTAGAGAATACTAATACATTAACTAAAAATGGTGAGGTCTAAGAGCTAAAACAAAAACCTTTGTATGGTATATATTAAAATTCAAATAAGAGAAGTTAGGAAGAATTTTTTTAAAAAGGTATTGGAAGCAGCTCATGGAATTTTTTAAGCGTAATCATCAAGTTGTTACTTGTGAAAATTATGAACCAGAAAATGGCTAAGACCACTCTAGAATTGTGGGAGCAAGTTCTAGGGCAAAGAACAAATGTGTGATTAGAATGAAGAGAATAAGAATTAGGCAGATGAAGTAGGGGAAGAATGAAGAGTCAAGTATTGGGTGCAACATCAGTGGCAAAGCATTTTGCCAAGTAATCTTATCATCTCTGAGAATATGTATGCCTTCCTTACTTCCACAAGTCACTAGTGGAGGAAATACAAATTGTATTTCAATATCATACAAATACAATGTGGAAATCAATACCACATGCAATAAATACAAATTTTATTTCAATTAAAATGATGCATACCTTTGATATTCCATTTATTCATTAACCAAAGAAACACTTGAATCCCTGTGATGTGCTAAATCTTTTTACATCTGATCTCTGAGCCTAATTGAGACAGTTATGTAAAAATACAATACAAATTACAATACAGAGTAATAAAAAAATTACAATAAAAGTAATAAAAAAAAGTGCTAACAAGTGTAAGAAAGATTGCTGTGATGGCAGGGTGGATTTGCTTGTAATTGGCATATATGTTATTATTAGAGTGGTCCCAGGATACGTTTGAGATATTCCATAGAAACTAATGTGGTACATGGGATTTTGCACATTGTAAAATTCTGCAAATGGTGATTTGGTTCTAGTGACTCATTCATTTTCCGAAATGAAAACTGAAAATGATCCTAGAAGACCTACAGTTACATTAAAAACCATATCTGCTCCAAAAATCTTGATTTTTCCCCTCATAATTCAATAATGGAAATTTCAACATAATTAGAATTATTATAAAATGATTGTATTTCTGACCAAGCATTAACACACACAAAATCAGTCAGAGGTATTATTAAGAAAAGAAAATTCCATAGCTGCAAATTTTTATCAAACATCCATAAGCACTCAGTATAGCAAAATTCTACTCTAAGTTTCACCTTGAATGCATGTACATACTTTACACATTGATTCAACGAGTCCCAGAAGTCTCAAGGGGTATGCAGAACATAAAACACAACTGTTCTATTTCCGATTTTTATCTCTAATATGCAAATTAAACTGAAATTATGTGAATAATGACTTAATATTCCTTTTGTTTTCTTGAGGTTTGGAAAGAATTTTTGGAAAAAATGCTGGGCTGCCATGGGTGCAGAGAGCTAAATGGAGAATTTTCCCCCTCTTAATATATTTTCATTAGCAACTAATCATTCAAATATATTTTTCTGGTATAAGATACGAGTATGAAGTGTCATGGAGGATGCTCTCCCTTGATCCTGTTTTCTCGGTAGAAAATTATTTATAAAAGCAAAATCTGAGAGTAACAATTTTCCCCTTCATCCCTTCTGACTCACAGGTGCAGCTTCTTAGAATCAGAGTAAATAAAATAAATTAGGAAGAAATGTATGCTATTAATGCATTCTCCCATCATTCTCTGCTTTAGGACTGACTTAACACTTCGCAATTAACAGAGTTTTTTATACTTCTCTGGAAAGTCGTAAAGAACTACAGAATCAATAGGATGGGCATTTAAAATGAATTTTCAGAAAATTTCTGACAGAGTAGTATAATCTTTTTGTGAATCAGACCTGGTTTACTAAATGCTTGGAAAACTGACATAGGACACTAAACCAAGAATGTTTAGGTAAGTGGAAAGGTATAATTCAAGGCAGTAAAAGGAGGTGACCAGAGTATAAAGAGAATATCTACCAGTTTTGTACAGTTGTTTCTTGCTGAATTAGCAGACCCACAACTATCATCTCCTGTGTCTTCCTGATTGGTCTCTAGGTATGTCAACTCGTGGAAAGGCTGATGGTCTGCAATCTCAGAGCTAAAGTGGGTCTTGTATGTAATTGAAACATTTAAGGATGTCTTAAATGTCTACCTTTGAGCCTACAGGGAAAGCATATCAAATATAGGGAGGGTGTGGGATAGCCCCAGTGGTCTGGTTAACAAAACAAAGGACATTGTGGAAAGTTAGTCATCAGAGACCTCAAAAACTTTGTACAACACTGCATTACATACAACAGCCATTTTAACTTTAAAACTGCAGAATTAACAACCCTGGAAGGTTTAAGAAACTAAGAACACCCCCAAGGTAATAAGCAGAAATTCACAAGGGCCTCTTTGGGTGCCCTATTGATTCTGCTAATTCAACAAGGGATAATTGCAGAAAGTTACCGGAGACGTTTAAAACTCCCTAAAGCACAAGGTTTCTTATCAAGTACTGGCCTATGGGCAGAGGGTCTACAAAAGGCTCTTTCAGCTTGCACAGCAAAATGAGCACTGTAGTTTTAACCCTCAAAGTGCCATATGCAGCATCTTCGATTCCCCACAAAGGGAAAAAAATAATTGTACTTTTATACCAAGGAATATTTGCCTATAACGAATCTGCAAAGGGGTTATCTTGATATGTCTGTACTAATTCAAATAAGAGACAGTTATGCCACTCAATGATTCTTTGAAACATACACAACTGTAATTTTATCAGTGTATTCTGAAAATTAAAATTGAGTAGAGGTATTTGCCTATTTTTTTACTTACACGGGCTTGCAGTTCAAACATATTTTTAGTATATAAGAAGGTCTTATTTTTTTTCCTTTCTGAGTTTGCAAAGGACCTTTGTCAATGCTGATTTATTAATTTTTTTTTCCTTATTGTTAGGGATTGGTGAGATTCTAATATTTATCCCCACTCTTGCCTTCTGAGCTCTAATCAAATTGAGAACAATTGCAAAAAATTAGATGAGAATTAAAATATAATACCTCTCTTAAAATTGTTAATAGTAGAAAAATGTGAACTTTGAGAGCAAAATGAGACTTCCTAATTCATCCTGCTTTCCCAACTAGTCCTTGGGGCCTGTTTGTTAGGAGTGTTAGATGTTTTGAATAGTAAGCTACCTTTGCAACCACATGGAGAATAATGACCTTTAATATACCCCAGCATACGGGAAGCTAGGGCTGAGAGAGTCTTGACCTTATTTGGATTAATGTGGGCTTCATTCATGACAGCAGGAATGGTGGGAGAGAATGCACATCACTGGTGGAAAAACCAATGACAGAGGGAGTGAGAAAAGAGAAAGAAAGCTGAGACTGAGAATGTGGGTCATCTGTGAGCTGTAACTTTTACCCCAGTACACCAATTAGTAAAGTCACTCTTCTTCCCGTGGGGAGGAGAGAGTAAGAAAGGAGAAAATGGTGGAATTTTCCTCCCCAGTACCTCACTGACAGGATGGAAGTGTTGACAAAGGTTCCTATTTCATGGGACAAGGCAGGAGTGTGGAAAAATGTTTCTTCCAGATCTTCTAAATCTAGATAAATGGGCTATTTAAAATCGGAAAGGGCTGGGGACTGTGCCTTTGGTTTAGTATGAAATCTGGCTCCTAGTGCCCTTCACATATAATTTAGATAGTACAATAATTAAAAAGAAAATCTTTAGGAAAAATAAGTCTTAAGCTTTGTATACACGCCAGTTTAAATTATGGGGTATTACCAGTCTTTATTGTCACACCAACCATTTTTTCCAGATTTTTTGACGAGTATATTTTAAGGCAAGCCCCTTAGTCTTAGGTATGACTTTATAAGAACAAAATAAAAATGAATAAAATTTAGCTTAAGGTATATAATATAATAACAACATATAAACTTGAAAATTACCTCAGAATAGGGACCAGTTATTGTAAGTTAAAGCTAACTTTATGTAACTATGTGCAAATACATTTATCTATTTAAGTCACCTGAGAAAAACCCATGAGAAAATCTTGGGTACATCTGAGTCTTATTGTATGGCCTAGTGAGGGACGTTAGCAAAAAAGGCTTAAAGTTTGAACATCTAAGTATTTTCTGTATTTTCAGAGACATGTGATCCGCAGAATTATGTTACCTTCCATGAGAGCTTTCAATCCCTAGTTGAGAAGGGAATGGTATCGTCTCACTTCAATTTCTTGTTTGCTGTCAATCAGTATATTAAATCAGCTTTTGTGACAAATTTACGCTATAAAACGCTCAACAACCAGTAACACCAAAGAAGTTGATGAAAATTGCTGTGCAACATTGCCTAGGTCAGCAACAACTCCTGGTGTTCTCTTCTTATTTTTGCATTAACTAAACCTTTATGTGCACACAGTTCTGTATACCTTCATGTAGTACTTGAATTTCTAGACAGGAAGAACTTAATTGGCCTCTTTTCTACCATAATTTATATATATATATATATATACACATATATATATATTTAATTTTAAAGAATTTTGAATTTTTTCTAAATAGGGAAAAGAAGCTATAAAAAAAAAGGTTGGTCTCTTTCTTGGGATTGAATTTAATGCATATGGAACAACATGATCCTTCCATAGTTTTGTTTATTTCTCTTCCTTTACCTATTATTAAATTTTGCTTAATGTTCTAGGGTTACCCAGGATATCGCTGTTAAAAATTAGTGTTTTCTTGCTATCTTCTACTTTGGTTTGTATTTTGTCTTTACTTTGATCCCATCACCTTGATTTACATTCTCCCTTGCTTAAAGTGATATGTAAAATAAGATACCATGACTAACAAAGATTGAGAATTCTGTCCCTAATATAATTATCCAATCAGAATAATATTATCCGTTTCAACCCAATACTACCATTATTCAAGGAAAATTCACTTAATGCCACAAATTATTTCAAATGTTCTATAGCAGGGGTCCCCAACCCCCAGGCCACAGACCGGTAACCAGGCCGCATAGCAGGAGGTGAGTGGCGGGTGAGCAAGCGAAGCTTCATCTGTATTTACAGCCGCTCCCCATCGCTCGCATTACTCCCTGAGCTCCACCTCCTGTCAGATCAGTGGCGGCATTAGATTCTCATAGTATGAATGCTACTGTGAACTGCTCATGTGAGAGATCTAGGTTGCGCGCTCCTTATGAGAATCTAATGCCTGATGATCTGAGGTGGAGCTGAGGCAGTGATGCTAGTGCTGGGGAGTGGCTGCAAATACAGATTATCATTAGCACAGAGTTTTGACTGCACAGAGACCATAATAAATCAATTGCTTGCAGACTCATATCAAAACCGTATCAGTGAGTGGCTAGTGACAGTTAAGCTGCATCTTATGGAGTAGACTGGACGTAAGGAACACACTTTGGGTGTCACTGTCTCCAGTCATCCCCAGATGTGACCATCTAGTTGCAGGAAAACAAACTCAGGGCTCCCACTGATTCTGCATTATGGTGAGTTGTATAATTATTTCATTATATATTACAATGTAATAATAATAGAAATAAAGTGCACAATAAGTGTAATGCACTTGAATCATCCCGAAATCATCCCCACCTCCTCCAGTCCATGGAAAAATTGTCTTCCACAAAACCAGTCCCTGGTGCCAAAAAGGTTGGGGACCACTGTTCTATAGTATATATGTATATGTACATGTATGTGTATCTGTATATATACAACATGCGTATGTACGTGTGTGGGGGGGGGTATACAGATTGACATAATGCATTTAGAACACTTATCCATCTACAATTTCTCTCACCATACCAATGACATGATTAGAAAGATTCTTTTCAAGAAATGATTCATGTCAGCTCTGAAAACCCTAATGGGTACTAGCAGTAGATGACATATTTTGGAAAATTTCTGAAAGGGAGAAAAGATAAGGCTGTACTGATGGCTATATGAGGGCAGAGGAAAGTACAGATTAAACATCCAGGTGAGAAGGCTGCAAGCAGAAGTAAGCCACTGGTTCTGAAAATGCACCAAGTTCAGAGTGAGCACGTGCTACCGAAGTCATAGGGGGTTGTCTGGAGGGCAGCAATCAGAAGAGGTAATCGGAGGGCTGCCCAACGTACACAGGGAGCGCTGGGAAGGTAAATCCTTCTAGTTTCTCACTCCATCATCCAAGTTTACAGGGCTCTGGGTGCAGCACTTGTTCTGACTTGAATAAGACAGAAGAAAGCTGCTTTCTAAAGAGAGTGGTGGGCATGTGATACGGATGTTAGGGTTGGAGGAAGAAGAGTGACAGTATTCAGTGTAGAAAGATAAATCAATAAAGGCAGCCTCACAGCTCCACGGAGAGGTAAAGCACAGCAAAGCTAATTCCCTTGGAGTGAAGTCCTTCTGAACTTTGGGAATTATAGGAGCCCTGAGCCCAGGGACTGCCTTCTCTCAGCCCTTGCTCCCTCCATAAAGGGAAGCCCGAGTTATGGTAGAAATCACTCTTATATGATGGCCTTCTTTTATGCCTTCTATTTGGTTGAAAGGTATTTTGAGTAAACAGTTGAAAGAGATAGATCTAAGGAAATAAAACAATTGACTGGAGGAAGTACAGAAAATGAATGAAAACAAAAGAACGTATTACAAATTACAATGAATATTCTTAGGGATAGTTAAGAGAATATTATATCCATAATACAAGACCAGGCTACCATGAATAAGGAGTGAGTGTAGAACAAGAAAAAATTCTTGCTAATTAAAAATATGATTGCCAAAGCAAGTAAACAATAAATACAAAGTCTGGTTGATATAATAGAAACTGAGGTCTATTGTAGAATAAATGAAGAAAGGAATCAGGGAATACATGAAGAAAAATCCACAATTAGATACATTATCCTGACCTTCAAGTATAAATAGATATTCCAAAATCTTCTAGAGAAGAAAATCAGTTATCTAGAAAGACAAAATTTTTCACATTGGCATCAGACTTATAAGAGAGGTACTAAATGCTAGAAATAAATGAAGCAAGGAAAGTACTCAGTTTGAATCTGGAAACTATAAATCATTTATGAGGCCAAAAATTAGTATATATATTTTTTAATTAGGCAAAGACAGAACGTTTAGTCCTGTAAAAGATTACTTAAGATTCTGGTCCAGCAAAACAAAAACAAGAGAAGCCCAACAAAAAGGAAAATATCAGATCCAAAGCAATAGAGGTAACCCAGAATTTTATTTGAAAAAAATTCCAGAAAGGCAGATGTGCAACTGACACAGACTTTTATCTGCCCAATTTAGACCAGGAAGTAGAAAGAGCTTTTTAAAGGATACTGTTTTGGACCCAGGTTTGAGGAGGAGTGTTAGGGTGTGGCAATCAAGAGACTTAGAAGCCCTTAATAAGAAGATGAAACTGTTGTTCTTTTCTGTTCAGAGAAAATAAAAAAGTAATTCGATCTTCCAGGAAAAGAGAAACAAGAACATCATGATTCAAAGATGAAACTAAACTGTGATATGAGGCAATGTAAGGAAAAGAGATCTGTTTGACCTTAATGCTTGAAAGATTCTATGTTAACTGGCATCTATTTGTAAACCTAGAATTATGTCTCTTTCTGAGCCCATTCACTCTAATTGACTCTGTTTTTAAAAAAATATTTATTTATTTGGTTGCACTGGGTCTTACTTGCATCAGGTGGGCTTCTTTGTTGTGGCATGTGAACTCTTGGTTGCGGAATGCATGTAGGATCTAGTTCCCTGACCAGGGATGGAACCCGGGCCCCCTGCATTGGGAGCGCGGAGTCCCATCCCCTGCGCCACCTCTAATTGACTTCTTAGTGACCAACATTTATATCACCAAATGTAAATAACTCATGATTTTCAATGTTTTCAAATTACCTTAGAAAAATTCCAGAAGATTTAATGGTCCTGTTTTGAACTTTGGCAAGATAAAAGAGTTCATAGAAATTGAGAGTGAGGGAAGAAGTGAAAGCAGAAAAAATATAAAAATCTGGAGGTAGATGAGTGAAAGGGAAATTAAAGGTATCTAAAGGGGTAATAATTATGTCTTACAGCTAGAAATCAAAAGATATTGTCTAAAATTTATCAACCAATCAATAAATGTTAAGACCCTTGCTTAGAATTATAATAATGACCATCAAAACAAAACGTAAAGAGTTAAAAGTGGTTACATCTCAAGAATAGTAAAGGAAGTAGGGAGTGGGGTGAAAATAAATATTTTACTCTCTTAAAAAAACAAATTAGGGCCTCCCTGGTGGTGCAGTGGTTGAGAGTCCGCCTGCCGATGCAGGGGACACGGGTTTGTGTCCGGGAAGATCCCACATGCCGCGGAGTGGCTGGGCCCGTGAGCCATGGCCGCTGAGCCTGCGCGTCTGGAGCCTGTGCTCCGCAACGGGAGAGGCCACAACAGTGAGAGGCCCGCGTACCGGAAAAAAAAAAAAATATATATATATATATATATATATATATATATATATATATCTGTTTTGATGTATAAATATGGGTTGTAAACAGATATGAAGGAGTCCCAATAGGTCAGTGTTAAAAGTCCTATATCAAGGATGTTTTCAAATCTAAGTAACAGTAACACTGACTCATAATGGCTTAAAGTGTAAAAAACATTATCTCGAATATCTTAAAGTCTATAGGGAGGGTGGCTATCAGGAAAGGCACCTTATGTAGTTGATTGGCTGTTTTAGGTTGTTTTAGCATCAGTGATATCATGGGTGTTATGCTTTCTTTACATTCAATTATTGTAACATTCTCAGTAGTTTGGATTTGGCCTCAGGACTCATACAGTTACAAAATGGCTGTAGGAGTTCTAGGCATCCTATCCAAAATGTCAGGGACATAAGAAAACGAGGTAATTCTTATTCTCATAATTCCGTTTCAGGAGTGAGAAAATCTTTCCCAGAAGTTTCCCCTTTATCTCATTGGCCAGAATTTGGTCACATAACCTTCTCTAAACTAATCAATAGCAGAGACAATATTAACATGATTTATTTAGCAAACTTATGAGCTGCAACAGGAGCTAAGAAAAAAATCCATTTCCCCTTGATCCATATAAACATTGAGTGGATCATTTAATAGAACCATTATTCTGGTAGGAATAAAAACAAGTAAATGGATGCTGGGTAGGCAAACAACTGTGACCACAAGAGGGCTACAAGGGGAATTATTGATGCAGTGGAGGCTGGTGGTGAGCAAACCTTACTTTTAGTTCATACTACCAAATCACCTCTGAATCTGCATCTGAATTTCCTCACCTGAGAGATTAGAGTGATGACCTAGGTTAGTAGTTCTAATGAATCAGAATCACCTAGAAGGTCCATTATAATACAGATTACTAGGCACCATCCTCAGATATTCTGATTCAGTAAATCTAGGTGTTGCTAAAAAAATTTGCCTTTCTAACTATTTCCCAGGTGATGCTGGTGCGCTGGTCTGGGAACTGTACATTGAGAACCATTGACCTAGCTGATGATTTTCATGGAGACTCATATTGGTATCCCTGGTGCCTGAAATAGTGACCGAAAATAGTAAGTATAAATTTTTTTTAAAGTATTAAATGCGTTTACTCTAACATTCAATAAGTCTTAGCTTTTCTTTGGGTCTAGATTTATCACAATTACAAAGTCTATTCTTCATTCCAATTAAGAATTTGCTGTTACTTACACCCCCTGAATGCACATATATTAGAACATAATTTAATGTTAATTAATTCCTTGGTTTGATATCTCTCGTCATTTGCCTGCATGCACTATGCAGGTGTATTACACCAGTATGTCTGATTTGTTTTTTAATGTTTTGGAAATCAAGCACTTAATACTAACAAAATTCTATACCGGAGTTATTCCAATGCTCTTTTGTGGTGACCAACATGTAGCCAAAATCCCATAACTATGCTCCAGGCGGTGACCAACATGTAGCCAAAATCCCATAACTATGCTCCAGGCTTCATACTGTGGGGAATCATTTCCTAAGCCTATTTGACTACAGAACACATTTAAACATTGGCAGACTATCAAGCAAAGCTCATGAGATGTAATGTCCATTTGGATTAAAATGGACAACAAAAATGATCTCACAGATGAATTATTTGCTATAAGAAATAACTGAACCCTGATTTATATGCTTTTTAAGAAACATTATAAACAACAAATTAGAACAATTAAGTCACTGTCATTATGAATAAAAAGGACAAAATAAAGTGAAATAATTCACTGTATATGTTGGTATGAAGCATAACACAGAGAACATTTTAATGAGACCAGTGTTTTTGAGTCATCACTTACTTTTATACTGAATAGTATGAATACTTTCACTAAATTAAGCTTTTATTCTGGGTAGAATTTTGAGTATTTTGATATGATATCTTTCAATTTTAATGCTGTATGACAATCCTGTTTGCACAGGTCTGTTGCATTAAAAATAATATGATGAACTGAATTTCAGCAATTAAAGACTCTTGAATTAAGATATTCCAAAAATTATTTCATTGATTTCTATTAGATCACTCATCTTCTAATATTTTAAAAATCAAAAGCTTCAATTTTTAATTTTCCCTTTGATTTATTGTGACTAATCCCAAGAAACTACTTATTGTTTAAAACTTTTTTCTTTCAACAGTAGGTATATGTGTTTTAAAAATATTAGAATTTGAATAATATTGAATAACAAACATGTTGAAATTACAACCTATCTACATATATGTCTTAAGACATACTAAAGACATATGTACATAGATTATATGAAGACATACTAAGATAAAGTAGATAGATAGGTAGAGATAGATAGATAGGTAGATAGCTAGATGACATATTAACCAAGTCAAGTTAGAACAACCTTGTGGTGGGAGCTTAGGAGTTTGAAAGAACTTTTATCTGGGAATTAACAATCTGCTTGAAAAATCTGTAGCTAGGTTGTACATGAAAAGCACCCATTCCCTGATTTTATTCCTTTCTTCTTCGTCTGAAACTTTCCTTTGTGTAATGTTTGCTGTACCTCAAATTGGCTATTTCTCTCTTTCCTTGGTCTCATTTTTGTGCTCATGTATAAAAACTTCCCATGGAATGCTTTCCCTAAACCTCCTTCCATGAAAATTATTCTGTCTACTGCTGAAATACTTAGAACTTCACTGTGTATAGTGGCAGCCACTATCCACATGTGGCTGTTTACGTATAAACAAAATAAAATTTCATTTCTTCAGTTGCACTAACTATATTTCAAGTGTTCAGTATTTACATGTGTTTAATGCTGACAGCATTGGACATAAGTACAAATATCAAATATTTCTATCATCACAAAAACTTCAGTCGAAAGCACTGACTTACAGTCTGATGTGTAATTTAGTATCTCTCTTCTAGTTTGTAACAGTTCTCAATATTTTGTCTTCTGCATCCTTAGGAATTCATAACGGTGTTTGCCACCTCATAGGTGCTCAATACTTGGGAATTCATTATATTTTCTCAAGTGCAATTGAGTATGATCTATCCTCCAAATTATAATTACTCAGTAAATACTCAATCTTTTTTTTTTTTTTTTTTGGTTTCTTCCTCTTGGAGAAAAAAATAGAGAACCTCTAATTTCCATATGTCAAGAAATATTTCCATGTCAGATAAAAGGCAGATATGCTCAATTAATTAAATTGCAATCCTTTTCTTATCTAATTAATCAATCCAACATGAATAAAGTTGATCTTTTGCTTTAATAAGATTAGGTGTAATATTGATTTTGGAAAGTTATTGCCTCCTCAAATGCTCCTCTTACCATGGTGGATTGGCTTACACCCTTAGGGAGACAGTAGTAATATGCTAAATTTCATAAAATTCCAGGTAAGACGATTAAGTTTGCTTTTGTTTGTTTGCTACTTTACTAGGAAAATATAAGGTGAACCCCAAGGGAAATAATAAACCCCAAGTGATACCTGGTGGTCCTGAAGCTACTTTCATTTTATTGCTTCTTCTGTCGTATGCTCAGCTTCCAAGACATTGAAAGAGACAGGGAAAAAAATTGGTTTCGGTGGCACGTATGTGTTTGGGGAAAAATGGAGATTTCATATTACAATGAGACACAATGAGTAGTGAATATAATAGAGTGATTTTTTAAAACATCCATTTTAGAAAAAATATTTATTTGAATTTGGGTAATGACATTAAAACAGAAGTTTCTAAGTGTATTATAAGGGAAACTGTACCCTTGCTGATGACAAATATTCAAAATGACAAACCGAGGTGACAAAGTGACATGTTCACCTCTAGCATGATTTACTGTTTGGCTAAGAGGTTTTCAACAGAATGTAAAGATATTTACAATTCGAGCAGGTAACTATACAAAGTGATGCAAAGTTTTGAAAAGATCAAGTGCTTACCCTGTTCTCATTTATAGTGCAAAATATACCTACACAAATAATTTTTCCCCTTTTCCTTGTTAATCTTCCCATTAGTCTGCATTCTAGAAATATCTGCCTTTTAATAGCCCTCTCTAATGGTAATAGCTGTGTTTTAGTCAATTTTAAAGAGAAGTTCAACCAAACTGCAAAAACTAGCCTACATAACCACCACATCACATAACAAAGTACCTTAGATAAAGACCCTCAGATTTTATATTAACTGTTATGTGAATGCATAAAAGACACAGAGAAACTTTGCTACCACTGGTGATTTTTTCCTATGAGTGACAGGGAAGTATTAACATACCTACTGCTTATATCTGCTCATTAAGGCACTGCTAGTCTAACCACATATGGTATCCTCCATAATTTATCATAATATGTAGAAGTGTTACCTTCAGGCAACTGATATTATGAGAAACAATTAAATAAAACGCTATGGTACTATCTCTGTGGGTAGAAAACAACTCAGGAATTCAAATATCTGCCCCACCCAGAGGGCAGCCCGAATCTGCCTATCCATACTCATGGCTGAATTTATAGGGTTTTTCTTTTAAATTGTAAATTTCACTTGCAATGGGATGGATGTGAATGCAGTGACCTAGCCCTCTACTCATCAATAAAGATTTTTCTGCATCTTTCTCTTTCTGAAATGTTATTCCTAAGGTATGTATTTCCATACGAATCAACCCTGTAAGGCTATGGAACCAAGACAGACACAGCAGGAACATTTCTTTCCTTGTGTGCTTCCATTTTTGAAGCTGACATTAAGTAACACTACCTGGAATAATGAGGGAAAGCTGCATTGGCTTTTGTAGCCCAGAAAAGTGTCAATGATAGAGGAAAAGTCAAAGCATAATGATCACAAAGTGAATTAAAAAATAAAAGTAAACAACATTAATTATGAATAGTGACTGGTGAGTTGAAGATTCAGTGTGATATTTATTGAAGACTGCTGTTTTAATCAAAAAGAGGAAAATTTTGACAGTCACTTTGGGTTTCAACTTCATAGTATTTACTGGGTGAAATTTGCCAGCCATCATTCTCGTGTGAATGTTCTATTATTATTACTTTGTCTGGGATTTTTCTCCTAAAGGAACCTGTGCAGAATTCTCTGACCTGTGCATATTGAAAGAGTTTAAGTTAAATTCCTTCTGCACCTCAAATCATTTTCTATCTTCATGGTCATTCAGGAGCTATTACTACGTCCCTAAAGTCCACCAGTGTTGAAGTTTCTCTTAGCCTGTTCTCCTGCATAACAGTAAGCGTCACAGGAAGATTGAAGCATGAGAACTATGATTTGAGAAATTCAGCTAAGCCCTGGAATCTGGGCCAGTGCATATAATTGAGACCACATTTAAATTTCTTTGATATTTCTTTATAGAAAAGTATAATGCCCTAAAGGGGAAACATATTTCATCTTAGTTACATTAGCTTTGTTAAATAAGCAAATAACCACTTACCTGTAAGCAAAAGAAATGGACAAAATGTAAGCCACTGGCTTTATCCTCTTTGCATTCTGAATAAGCAATTGCTTTTCTACAGAATTATTTTCAATCAGCGATTAGTCATGCTGAATAAGTATTTGGTAAAGAAGCCATAAGAAACAATTCAGCTTTCCTAAAAATAATTGACTATTGTCTGTTTGCTCTTGAAACATTTTCCTTGGCTTACTTTGATTGGTTAAGATGGGCAAAGACAAGAACAACATAAATCCACCATTTTCCTGTTTACTGAATTGTGGACATGCATGGCCTGTAATAGAGTTATAATGGTCATAAAGTTCATTACACAGATTTTAGAGTGGGGAGGACTTGTGAATTCTGTATCTGAATTTGCTAATCCTAGTGTTTACAACATGCAGGGAATTAATTTAAAGGGTCTTCAGCTTCTCTCTTTGAGAATACAGTTTGCACACTAACATATGCAGACACACATGGAAACTATACCATAAGAGAACACAGCTCCACGGAGTCAGTCTGACAGAAGCATCTTTGCCCTCACAGTCAGAAATATACCAGCATTGAAGGAGTAGAAAGGTGGGTCATGATACAAAGTGACTATAATGAAAAAGATGAGTATAAAACAGGTGCATGGTACTCCTCTAAGTTGTTCTGAAAAAAATAGTAATTTAAAAAATTTCTTGTAGATTCTATGACAGGCTTGTGTAAAGTTTCCATAGCACATATTGGAGAGTCACGAATGATACGTTCATTCATTTGGCAAGTTATTTATTTATTTAATGTCCAACTTGTTCAAAAGAATATTTATGATAATAAAACTAAATCCAATGAAATTTTTTTTGAAAAGTGAAAAGATTAGCAAATGAAAAGGTAAGGGAAAAAGAGTAAGATAAAGATAGGCTAAAGTAATATCAAAAATGGAAGCTGCAGCTAGTGGGTGACCAATTTGTTTCTGAGATTTTTGGTAGTCAATGAAAACAGAGAAATATAAATCAAACATTCTTATAATCCATACATTAAAAAAAAATCAGAACATTACCAAAGATGAAGTGCAACCATGTTGTGAAGATATAGACCTAAGAAAAGTTTATCCAATGGATCATAATAAAAATAGTACTTTATAAAATAATCATTGATGCCTTTGGTGGTAGGGGGTTCCTTACAGCAAATACAGTGAATTACATCAGGCTATGACCTGTTAGGCTCCTAGGCTGAGGATGTCATGCCTAAAACACAACTTATTGAAACCAGTTCTATTATGAACCAAAAAGAAGAGGAAGAGGAGGAGGGGGAAGAGAAGGAGGAGAAGGGGCAGGAGGAAGGGGAAAGGGAGGAGAAAGAAGAGGACAAGGTGGGCTTCCCTGGTGGCGCAGTGGTTGAGAGTCCACCTGCCGATGCAGGGGACACAGGTTCGTGCCCCGCGGAGCGGCTGGGCCCGTGAGCCATGGCCGCTGAGCCTGCGCGTCCGGAGCCTGTGCTCCGCAACGGGAGAGGCCGCAACAGTGAAAGGCCCGCGTGCCGCAAAAAAAAGAAGAGGGCAAGGAAGAGGAGGAGAAGAAATGGTTCACAAAATGCCACCTGCATATCTTCTTCTGTGCACAGTGAAAGGATTCAGGCATTCACATGCATGCGTGCACACATATAATTCATTGTGAAATTAAAATGCATAATCATACAGTAAATCTACTTAGGAAAAGACATATGTAAAGATCCCTATCTATAGTAACAGTATTCAGCCAATTTTTGTCTTATACATGATGGGACATGACCAAGAATAATGCATAATGATTATAGGAGATACAGTTCTCCAGATGTTACTGACAGAAGAGCAGAGAATGTTAGCACCCAATGGAGCCCATGAAAGGCTACCCGGCATTGTTTTCTACTATAGTCCTAGCCTATGTAATGAGTATTTTAGGATCTTTGTGGTTAGTTGATGGGTGTTTTGGGAAGTTTAGCACATCTTCCAACTCAGTATAGGAATTCTTTTTACAGTCTTCAACAATGCCTTCTTGAGCACATTCACTTCACCTTTTTTTTTTTTTTTTCAGTGCCAGTATTCACTATATTTTCCCTGGAAACAGAGAGAGAAAGGGAAAAGAGGCAGCATGTGTGTTACAAAATGATGGCAAATGGTAAAGGAAGTCCCCATCACGGCAAAAGCAACCATTACATAAACTCCCCAGTGATAGGGTCACCAAAGCCCAATGGGGACTCAGTCCCCATTCCTGCAGTTCAGGAATGGCAGGAAGGGATAAGGCAAAGAACAGATATGTACACAGTTTTCCAACCCTTCCTCCCCATAAATTCAAGATTTCACACAAAGCTTTTATTTCTAGCAGTAAACGTGGAGTTGTATTCATCTGTCTTCTGTTAAACCATCTTGTGGCCACTTTGACATAAGTTTATTGCACCTGCATAAAAGTTCCTGAGTGACGTGGATATATACTTCTCTCTTTATTGGTCTCCTGACCTCAATTTCTTTATGAAAGGCCTGCTTATTGCTTCTGTCTACCCTAGGATTTGAGATTAAAGTAGGTTTGGTCCATCCAGTGTGAGTATTATGGCATGAATCACATAAAGGAATACTCTTGATCCAGAAAGTTGGGAACAAGGAATAGAGTGTTCCTAGATTTTTCAGAATTTTTATGCAAATTGCTTAAGAGTTGTGGAGACGCCCCACAAGTTAAATGTGTATGTGCATGGGTGTGTGGGCTTTTGGGGGATGTATGAAAGCAGGGGTATGGTGGAAGTCAGTTTTTTAGGACAGAAGATCTGGTCCAAAGTAGAAAATAGGAGAAGGGGAAGACAAGAGTTAGGATGGCTCAAGGTCCCTACTTTGAGAAGAAGGGCATCCAGTCTTATATTTCAGATTCTTTCATCCTGGTTTAGAATTTCTGTCAAAGATGTTTTGGCTATTTTTCTCTTGCTTACAAAAAGAAGTTTGTAAACAATAAATCCCCAGAAGAACATGGAGAAAGACCAACACATTATATTTACACAAACTAGGCCACTTGGCAATCACCACATCAGTGACATGGAGTTCTTACAAGCCCCAACAAGTTCTACAACTAGAGGAGTGAAGCTGTTGGGGGAGATAAGAGCCCAGGATCAGACACACAGCACCTAAATTGTTCTCTTGCATTCATCCTATTTTGACACAGTGAGTCAGGTCTGCGGTGATCCACAGCACGTAAACGAAACTCCTTTTTCTGTTTTAGCTACCGCAGCACTATTAATTACTGATCCTGGGTAAAACACTGGCTCCAGGCACCACACACAAAAAACCCCTCATTTATGGGTCGGTCTGGAAGCCAAGGAGGAAAAGCTTAGAATTTTTAAAGGTTAATTTTTAGTCCTCACGTCATGTATCTATCCCTGGCCAGCACAAGGTGTGTATAGAGGTATCGTTCTTAAAACCTATCCATACAAATTCACATATTTTTTAGCAAAACACACATACACCCTGTTGTACATGGTACGCCCAGCAGCTCAATACAGTGAAAGATGGATCTGGTATGTAAAGTGAGTCCCATGCTCTGGGATTAGAGGTCTGGAACAGTTTTCTGCTTATTTTAATCAGCCTCAGACCTCGGATACCTGTATAAAGTGAACTGAAAGCAGGTATTCATATATTAAAAAAAAGAATGCTCAGAATAATTTTCGACTCATTGTCTGAATCGTCCTTACAAACTTAGACAACCAAGCATTTTGGTAATTACTTAGTTCTCCATCTTAGTTTATAGGTGTAGACATAGCTTTGAGAAACACTTTTTGAAATTTTATATCATTCATGTAGCAAAATAAAACCCTATAAAAGGTTTGTGCGATTAGAAGGGAACTCTGTAATTGATTGTGTGAGAAAGGATCTTCTTGAAGTTTCATGCATTTTCATAGAACATGCCAGCAGAACCTTGGCCTAAAATGTGAGAGGAGAGAAAATGATGGACATTGCATTGGGAAGAGTTGCAATAATAACCCCTGTGCAGCCTCCTTATACTTTAGTGGAAGTGAAATATCATTAAGCTTTAGCACTGAAAAGAGAAAATGTAAAATTGGGGGAAAAATAACAAGTGGATTGATGAAACAAGTCAAAAATTTGCTATTTTACCAGGAAATTGAGGTGAGAGAATGTTTGTATTTCTGATTTCAGGTAACAAGCATCTATGTCTGGTGCTTTTTCTCCACAAGGCCAGTACATTTTAGATAAGTTAATTTAAAATGTTATTCTCTTACTAGGTGCCTTGAATTAAGTAAGTCTGTATTTACTACTTGAAAGATACAATAGTAAAGTGAAATTTCCTCTACTCCTCGAGGTGAATATCTGCAAACTTGGTGTCACTTTTATTTTGGGAAAGAAATATTGGATTAAGCAAATTATGGTGTTCACTGAACTGATACATGTCAGGGGGAGGAGTTCAGAAATGTTTAGCAGAAGGAAGGAAAAGTTAGGCTTTGGGAATCCCCTTGATTTTAATGTGAGTGAAGGGATCCCACTTTCTGATGGTTTAAAATTAAATTATTTTACCTCTTCTTGTTCTATTCTTTAGGCATCTGTGCCTTCAAAAAATGTTAGAATTAAATAATAAGTATTTAAAATTTCCAAGCAGCATATGTAAACTATCTTTGCAAACCTGTCTGTGCTTAGAGATTTTGGTCAGTTACCTGAAAGAGTCAAAGCAACTTCTTCAAATGTTTAACTAACTTTGGGAAAATAGCTTGGTTGGTAGGACACTTTATCTTTGAATGTTTTAGCTAAAAACTCATTTCTGACCCTACCCAGGTAAGGACATGTAGAGATATTTCACAAGATACAATATTTAAGTAAGATTGCAGTTGCCAAAAGATAAAGCATGAAATTTACTAAAACGTGCAATATGATGATGTTTGCATAAAATTCTGACATTGTAGCACATTCTCTGAAAGCTCAGAGTTGCTTTTGTGAAAGGAGAACTAAAAGCATTTTTCGCCAATTCATATAAAGTCTTCAAGTATGCACATATTATAATTAAAGCTAGTGATGAGGAGGTGACAAATAATGGTTTTGTAAACAGCTTGATGCATCTTAAAAGCAACTGTTTGGAGACCAAAAGCATAGAGAAATGCAAAATAATAATCATTGCCCAGGTTTCAAAATTTTTGAGTTTTACTCATACAAAAGGATGTGGTCTGCCTGAAAGGTCTGTTGAATTAATGGAAAAAGGAAAGACAGCTAAACATAGAGAAATTTGAGCCATTTGGAGTTTATACATCATGGTTGGCAGCATGGATTATACTGATTTCAGTAGAAGAAATTGATATAATGAACTTTTTTTTAAAGTAAGATTTTAATTCAAATTGTCATCATAAGTGAGTTTCACAGAACTGGCAGGTTAGAAAAAATAATATATATTCCTTGGTTTGCACCTTGGTAGGGTCTTTGCTTATTTTTTATATGTATATTTTATGTTTGTTAATTTTTTATACTTTTATGCTTAAAACATTAAAACACTTTAATAGTCACACCTCTGAGCAATCAAGATCTTAGTTTGACAGCCAACCTTCGTATTACAAAAAGATGAGTGACATGCAGGTAAATATAAGTTTAGGTTTTAGTAAACCCAAGTTTTATTTTTAAGGAACAAAACAATTCTTGAGCAGCTGCACATCTCTCACTTGGCACTGAATTTTGTTATCGATTATTCCAAGGCACATGGTCCCCTGCAGCGTTCCTCTTTCATCAGCTTGTGCTCTGGAAATGTGGCTTCTCAAGCCACAGGGTGAGTACATGGAAGTCTGAGGACCCAGGTGGCAACTAGGCACCCCAGACAACTCACACACAAAGTGGCACCTGGGTCCTTCAATTGCCAAGCTCTCTTTTTTCCTTTTCCCTGTTTGAGTGACCAGAGGACTTGGCAGCCCTTGCCCTCTATAGCCCTTTAGGATTGTTCTTCAGCAGGAAACATCTGCGACTGGGTCTGGCTCCTGCTGGCTCTGATACAGACTATTCTATAACCGGAGCTGTTGTAAAGTCATCTGATTGGGCTGATGCTAAGTCATCAAAGGAAAAGAAATATAAGTTGATGCTTATATTTTATTTTAAATCATTTTAGATATGACTTCACTAAAAGGCACAGAAGACATCCTTCTTTGACATCATTTTTCCTTTTAGTATTTATTATGTACATTCCAAATAACACTATATAGTCCATGCACTATGCTAGACACCTCTGGATATTATTACTAATCCTCATAGAAAACATTCAAGTTAGGCAGATTTCTTCCCATTTTTCACAAATGGCAGCAGTTAAGTGCTTATTCAAGGGGACATTGAGCAGAGTTCGGTCTCTAACACAGGCCTCTCTGACTCCATTAGCCCATATGCTACTTCTGACTATTCATGTAGAGGCCATATTACTACGCTAACATGGCTCTGTCTGCCAGCTCTCAGCCAAAGAAGCACATGGCGTTCCCAGTGGCAAGAACATGGAAAACCATCGCTAGCTCTATCCTAGCATTTTAAGAAGTGTGAGTCTCTCGTTTCTTTACAATAGATTGGTTCTGCTGCCGTACACAGGAAAGCATACATTTTTCATTTCCCTCTTTTCTGTGTTATTGATTCCATTTACCTCCTTCCTATCCTTTGTGCCACAATTAGCATACATTTAACGTCTACATATTTTATTAGCTCCACAAAATAGTATCCTCTTTCAGCAGACAAATATCCTTTAAAAAATCAAGAAAAATGGTCACATACCATAAATAAATATAATGTACATAATTTTAATATATTTATATAGTATAATTAACATATTTGTTTGTTTTATATATATATATATATATATATATATATATATATATATACACCATTCCCCAGACTCTTCAGTCTTCCAGAACAGTCTAAGGCCTGTTGTTTGTATCATTTTTCTTTCAGTCTAGAGAAATTCCTTTAGTATTTCTTTTTGTGTGGGTGTGCTAATTAAAAACCAAATCTCTTAAATTTTATTCATCTGAGTATCATCATTTTGCCTTTATCTCTGATAAAAAAATTTTCTGGTTGTAGAATTTTTGGTGGACATATTTGTCTTCTAGCACTTTAAAATTGCTATTCCATTGCTTTCTGACATCCATTGTGTCTGATGACAAGTTAGTCATAATTCACATAAATATTGTCCTGTGTATAGTGTATTACTTTTCTTGAGATGCTTTTATGACGTTCTATCTTTGTTTCTCAGTAGTATGACCATGGTACGATTAGTTGTAGTTATTCCATGTTATTTTTACTGTTACTTTTTATTTGTATTTTGAAAATATTACCAAATGGCTCAGACTTTTTTAATCCCTCTACTTGCTATCTTTTCCACTGCCATTCATTCTGTCTTTCTTGTTCTTTCTCCTTCACGCCACATCTCCTGGACTCATTTGCCTTTCCTACTTTATACTGTTTCCTCTCATTAACCATATATCTTGGTCTTACATTCCTGTGTTTGATACTTCTCAGTTATGCTCTCTGTTTGGCAGATTATACCTCCACACCATTGTGTAATCTGAGGACCCTCTGGCTATGAATACTTTACAGAGTAGTTGTACAAATTGTGAAGATTAGTGATATGTGGCCACATGTGTTTCTGAAGTTGAGCAAGTGGTTTTCCTCTTAGACACTTTAAAGACCTACAGATAATTGCTTTATTAACTTGGCATTTATTAAAATTTTTTTTGTTTATGTAATGTCTATTTTTTGCCAGATAGAGGTACCCTGGAACACAGGGATGAGTAGCTCAATCTCTCAAGAACCTTACATTCAATTTGGACAGAAAGAGCAGGAGGCAAACATTACAATCTAATGTTATAAACTCTCGAAGAGAGTTTAAACAAAGCAGTATGATAAGGAGCAACTTACTTGTGACTGAAAATTCCATGTGGGAGTACATCATTTTCCAAAGAGATACCATTTGTGCTAAGTCTTGAAAAACTGAGTTGGAGTTCAGCAGATGGAGAAGTGGGTGAGGATTTCAGAGGCAAAAGAAAGAGAATGTTAAAAGATATGAAGACCTGAAACATAATGTTATTATTTGACAAAATCGATAGTGCATTTGTTGAATGGATCCTGGACACTTCAGTTGCTTCCATATTTGGCTATTGTAAATAATGCTGCTGTGAACATTGGTGTGCATGTATCTTTTCCAGTTAGTATTTTCGATTTTTTCGGATATAAATCCAGGAGTGGAATTGCTGGATCATATGATAGTTCTCTCTTTATTTTTTGGAAGAACCTCTGTACTGTTTTCCATAGTGGCTGCACCAATTTACCTTCCCACCAACAGTGTACAAGGATTCCCTTTTCTCCACATCCTCTCCAACATTTTTTATTTGTAGACTTTTTTTTTTTTTTTGCCACATGGTGCGGCATGTGGGATATTAGTTCCTTGACCAGGGATTTAATTTACGCCCCCTGCAGTGGAAGTGTGGAGTCTTAACCATTGGGCCAGTGGGGAGTCCCTATTTGTGGACTTTTTGATGTTAGTCATTCTGACAGGTGTGAGGTGATATCTCATTGTTGTTTTGATTTTCATTTCTCTCATCATTAGTGATGTTGAGTATCTTTCCTCTTAGCCATCTGTATGTCTTCTTTGGAAAAATGTCTGTTCAGGTCTTTGGCCCATTTTTTAAATCAGGTTCTTTGTTTTTTTGATATTCAGTTGTATGAGCTGTTTATATATTTTGGATATTAACCACTTATCAGTCATATCACTTGCAAATATTTTCTCCCATTCAGTAGGCTGTCTTTTCATTTTGTCAATTGTTTTCTTTGCTGTGCAAAATATTTTACATTTAATTAGGTCTCATTTGTTTATTTTTACTTTTATTTCTTTTGTTTTAGGAGACAAATCCAAGAAATTTTGCTATAATTTATGTCAGAGTGTTAATGTCTGTGTTCTCTGTTCTAGGAGTTATGGTTTCAGGTCTTCAGTTTAGATATTTCATTCATTTTGAGTTTATTTTTGTGTGTATTGTGTGTAAGTATCCTAATCTCATTCTTTTAAATGTAGCTGTCCAGTTTTTCCAACACTTCTTATTGAGAGACTGTCTTTTCTCTGCTCTATATTCTTGCCTTCTTTGTTGTAGATTAATTGACTGTAGGTGTGTGGGTTTATTTATGAGCTCTCTATTCTGTTCCATTGATCTATGTGTCTATTTTTGTGTTAGTACCATGCTGTTTTGAATACTGTAGCTTTGTAATGTAATCTGAAGTCAGGGAGCATGATACCTCCAGCTTTGTTCTTTTTTCTTTTTTTTTGTGGTACGCGGGCCTCTCACTGTTGTGGCCTCTTCCATTGCGGAGCACAGGCTCCGGACGCGCAGGCTCAGCGGCCATGGCTCATGGGCCCAGCTGCTCCGTGGCATGTGGGATCTTCCCGGACCAGACCACGAACCCGTGTCCCCTGCATCGGCAGGAGGACTCTCAACCACTGCACCACCAGGGAAGCCCCAGCTTTGTTCTTTTTTTTTCAAGAATGCTTTGGCAATTTGGGGTCTTTTTTGGTTCCATATAAATATTAGGATTATTTGTCCTAGTTCTGTGAAAAGTGTCTTGGGTACTTTGATAAGGATTGTATTAAATCTGTAGATTTCTTTGGGTAGTAAGGACATTTTAACAATATTATTTCTTCCGATGAAAGAATATCTTTTCATTTCTTTGTATCATCTTGAATTGAGAAATAATATATTTACCCTATGCCAGAGTATCAACCCACAGATCATGCACTGATTATAAATGCTAACATGTACCCTTTTGCAATAGAGATCTGGTGCTTAACAGGTTCACCAAATAAAAAGTTTTGTCATCACTTGTTGTGGTACAACTTTATATGGCACATTTGAAATACACAGTATAACTAGAAAGTATTCTAGCCAGAAATGGTTAATATGAATCTAATTATATATTTAGATCTAACTTTCAGTTTACAGAAAATTCAGGAGAGAGGAATGTATTGAGAGGAAACAATAAGCCAAATTCAAAATGCCTAACATTCCACAAGAAAACTAGCTTGGATTCTTTAAAGTCAATATCACTAAACATATTCTAAATTAAATGGAACTAAAAAAAAAATGATTGAAGGTAGTCATTATGTGAATCTTGATTTGGATTCTGGATTTAAAAGCCAAAACATTTAGCTTTCCCTGTCCTTTGCCATGTGAGGATGCAAGGAGAAGTTGGCATTTGCAACCCAGAAGAAGGTTCTCACCAGGACTCGACCATGTTGCTACCCTGATCTTAGAATTCTAGCTTCAAAAACTGTGAGAAATAAATATCTGTTGTTTATGGGCCAAAAAACAAAATCCCAAACAAAACATTTATAAAAGACATTTTGAGGGCAATCTGGGAAGTTAGAATACGGAATTGATATTAGATATTATGGAGTTATTGCTGCTTTTTTAGGTATGAAAATGACATGTGTTATGTAAGAGAATGTACTTATAAGCTGATACTTGAAGAATCATTTGGCAATGAAATTATCTATCTGGAACTCACTTCCAAATGGTTCAGCCTAAATAAAATAGGTTAATTGTTAAATCTGAGTGAAGGGCATATGGTGTTCCTTTTTAAACTATTTTTTTAATTCTGTAGATTTGAATATTTTATAATTAAAAGGTATGGGGACAAAGTTTTCACCTTAAATATGAATCTTTCAAGTTTGAAGTGCTTACTACAGCATTTTTTCATACCTTTCAAGACTTATTCTCTGTCTGGTTGATATTCAGCTGCCATTATCATTTTTCTCTTTTCAATTTTTTATTGATATATAGTTGACATACCACAATGCCATCTTTTAAAAGTGTACAATCAGTGATTCTTAGTATATTCCCAAGGTTGTGTGACTATCACAACTGCAGTAAGTCCCCTACACATGAACCTCCAAGTTGAGAACTTTCAAATATGCAAACGTGTATTCACAAGTCCAATCGTGTAAGTTAGTTCATGTGTCTGGAGTACGTTGTCACGTGCGTGCATCCTCTACAAGTGGTTGTGCCTTTGTGTACTTTACTGTACAGTACTGTGTAGAGTACAGTAGTACGGTATCTTTATTTCAAGCCCAGCCTGTCTGGAAGCAAGCATAAAAGCAGCAGTGATGTAGCTGGTATTGCTAAGAAGAGATACACGACTCAGGAAATGTCAAGGGGATTTTCTTTATTTGAGGAGGCACTGTTAGTTTTTGAGGCACAGGACCCAAATGTAGAACTGTACACGAAGGTTGAAGCGGCCATTCAGAATGCAATCCAGTGCTACCGTGTCATCTATGATGAGACAAAAAAAAAAAAAAAAGAGCTACTACCCAGACATCACTGGATCGTTTCTTCAAGAGGGTAGATAGAATTCAATCCAGCGATGAACCAGAACCTGTGCCATCACCGTCAGGTGTGAGTGAAATTGCAGCTTGCCCTCTGTCTCCTATTGCTAACAATCCTTCAGCTCTACCATCTCCCACCTCCTCTCCCTCCTCTGCTCAGTAACTCTTCTTGCCTGTTCACTCGATGCCAGACCCTGTATGCCAGCTGTTGTACTGTACTACTGAACGTTTCAAGCTACTGTACTGTAAGATTAAAAACGTTTTCTTTAGATTTTGTTTGTTTATTTTTTATGTACTATTTGTGTGAAAAGTATTATGAACCTATTACAGTATAGTAGTATATAGCTGACTGTGTTAGTAGGGTACCTAGGCTGACTTGTTGGACTTATGAACATGCTCTCAGATAGAACCTGTTCGTATGTAGGGGGCTTTCTATATTTAATTCCAGAGTATTTTACCCTCAAAAGAAACTCCTTGTCGATTAGCAGTTACTTCCTATTTGTACATCCACACAGCCCCTGGAAACCTCTAATCTACTTAATATCTCTATAGATTTTCTGTTCTCGACATTTCAAAGACATGGAATCATACACATAGGTGGCTTGTTTTGTTTGGCTTTTTATTTTTTATTTTTCAGAGTTAATTAATTAATTAATTTTAACGTCTTTATTGGAGTAAAGTTGCTTTACATTGTTGTGTTACTTTCTGCTGTATAACAAAGTGAATCAGCTATATGTATACATATATCCCCATATACCCTCCCTCTAGAGCCTCCCTCCCACCCTCCCTATCCCACCCCTCTAGGTGGACACAAAGCATGGAGCTGATCTCCCTGTACTATGCGGCTACTTCCCACTAGCTATCTGTTTTACGCTTGGTAGTGTATATATGTCCATGCCACTCTCTCACTTCGTCCAGCTTACCCTTCTCCCTCCCCTTGTCATCAAGTCCATTCTCTACGTCTGTGTCTTTATTCCTGTCCTGCCTCTAGGTTCATCAGAACCATTTTTTTAATTTAAGATTCCATATGTATGTTAGCATTACAGTATTTGTTCCTCTATTTCTGACCTACTTCACTCTGTATGACAGACTCTAGATCCATCCACCTCACTACAAATAACTCAATTTCGTTGCTTTTTATGGCTGAGTAATATTCCACTGTATATATGTGCCACATCTTCTTTATCCATTCATCTGTTGATGGACACTTAGGTTGCTTCCATGTCCTGGCTATTGTGAAGAGTACTGCAATGAACATTGTGGTATATGACTCTTTTTGAATTATGGTTTTCTCAAGGTATATGCCCAGGAGTGGCGTTGCTGGGTCATATGGTAATTCTGTTTTTAGTTTTTTAGGGAACCTCCATACTGTTATCAATAGTGGCTGTGTCAATTGACATTCCCACCAACAGTGCAAGAGGGTTCCCTTTTCTCCACCCTCTCCAACATTTATTGTTTGTAGATTTTCTGATGATGCCCATTCTGACCAGTGTGAGGTGATACCTCATTGTAATTTTGATTTGCATTTCTCTAATGATTAGTCATGTTGAGCATCCTTTCATATGTTTATTGGCAATCTATATATCTTCTTTGGAGAAATGTCTATTTAGGTCTTCTGCCCATTTTTGGATTGGGTTCTTTTTTTTTTTTTTTTTTTTTTTTGATTTTGAGCTGCTTGAGCCACTTGTATGTTTTGGAGATTAATCCATGGTCAGTTGCTTCATTTGCAAATATTTTCTCCCATTCTGAGGGTTGTCTTTTCATCTTGTTTATGGTATCCTTTGCTGTGCAAAAGCTTTTAAGTTTCATTAGGTCTCATTTGTTTATTCTTGTTTTTATTTCCATTGCTCTAGGAGGTGGGCCAAAAAGGATCTTGCTATGATTTATGTCATAGAGTGTTCTGCCTATGTTTTCCTCTAAGAGTTTTATAGTGTCTGGCCTTATATTTAGGTCTTTAATCCATTTTGAGTTTATTTTTGTATATGGTGTTAGGGAGTGTCCTAATTTCATTCTTTTACATGTACCTGTCCAGTTTTCCCAGCACCACTTATTGAAGGGGCTGTTTTTTCTCCATTGTATATTCTTGCCTCCTTTATCAAAGATAAGGTGACCATATGTGTGTGGCTTTGTCTCTTTGCTTCCTATCCTGTTCCATTGATCTGTATTTCTGTTTTTGTGCCGGTACCCTACTGTCTTGATTACTGTAGCTTTGTAGTATAGTCTGAAGTCAGGGAACCTGATTCCTCCAGCTCTGCTTTTCTTTCTCAAGATTGCTTTGGCTATTTGGGGTCTTCTGTGTTTCCATACAAATTGTGAAATTTTTTGTTCTAGTTCTGTGAAAAATGCCATTGGTAGTTTGATAGGGATTGCACTGAATCTGTAGATTGCTTTGGGTAGTATAGTAATTTTCACAGTGTTGATACTTCTAATCCAAGAACATGGTATATCTCTCGATTTGTTTGTATCAACTTTAATTTCTTTCATCAGTGTCATATAGTTTTCTGTATACAAGTCTTTTGTCTCCTTAAATTGTTTTATTCCTAGGTATTTTATTCTTTTTGTTGCAGTGGAAAATGGGAGTGTTTCCTTAATTTCTCTTTCAGATTTCTCATTGATAGTGTATAGGAATGCAAGAGATTTCTGTGCATTGATTTTGTATCCTGCTACTTTCCCAAATTCATTGATTGGCTCCAGTAGTTTTATGGTAGCATCCTTAGGATTCTCTATGTATAGTATCATGTCATCTGCAAACTGAGTATTTTACTTCTTCTGTTCTGATTTGGATTCCTTTTATTTCTTTTTCTTCTCTGATTGCTGTTGCTAAAACTTCCAAAACTATTTTGAATAACAGTGGTGAGAGTTTGCAACCTCATCTTCTTCCTGTTCTTAGCGGAAATGGTTTCAGTTTTTCACCATCGAGAACGAGGTTGGCTGTGGGTTTGTCATATATGACATTTATTATTTTGAGGTAGGTTCCCTCTATGCATACTTTCTAGAGTGTTTTTATCATAAATGGGTGTTCAATTTTGTCGAAAGCTTTTTCTGCATCTATTGAGATGACCATATGGTTTTTATCCTTCAGTTTGTTAATATGGTGTATCACACTGAGTGTTTTGCATATATTGAAGAATCCTTGCATTCCTGGGATAAACCACACTTGATAATGGTGTATGTTCCTTTTAATGGGCTGTTGGATTCTGTTTGCTAGTATTTTGTTGAGGATTTTTGCGCCTATATTCATCAGTGATATTGGCCTGTAGTTTCTTTTTTTGTGACATCTTTGTCTGGTTTTGGTGTCATGGTGGTGGTGGCCTTGTAGAATGAGTTTGTGACTGTTCCTCCCTCTGATATATTTTGGAAGAGTTTGAGAAGGATAGGTGTTAGCTCTTCTCTAAATGTTTGATAGAATTCTCCTGTGAAGCCGTCTGGTCCTCGGCTTTTGTTTGTTGGAAGATTTTTAATCACAGTTTCAATTTTATTGCTTGTTATTGGTCTGTTTATATTTTCTGTTTCTTCCTGGTTCAGTCTTTGGAGGTTGTACTTTTCAAAGAATTTTTCCATTTCTTCCAGGTTGTCCATTTTATTGGCATAGAGTTGCTTGGAGTAGTCTCTCATGATCCTTTGTATTTCTGCAGTGTCAGTTGTGACTTCTCCTTTTTCATTTCTAATTCTGTTGATCTGAGACCTCTCCCTTTTTTTCCTGATCAGTCTGGCTAATGGTTTATATATTATGTTTATCTTCTCAAAGAACTAGGTTTTAGTTTTATCGGTCTTTGCTATCATTTCCTTCATTTATTTCTGATCTGATCTTTATGATTTCTTTCCTTCTGCTAACCTTGGGGTTATTTTTTTCTTGTTCTCCTTCTTTCTCTAATTGCTTTAGGTATAAGGTTAGGTTGTTTATTTGAGATTTTTCCTGTTTCCTGAGGTAGCATTATATTACTATAAACTTCCATCTTAGAACTGCTTTTGCTTCATCCCATATGTTTTGGGTCATCGTGTTTTCATTGTCATTTGTTTCTAGGTGTTTTTTGATTTCCTCTTTGATTTATTCACTGATCTCTTGGTTATTAGTAGCGTATTGTATAGCCCTCATATGTGTGTATTTTTTGCAGTTTTTTCCCTGTAATTGATACCTAGTCTCAGCATTGTGGTCAGAAAAGATACTTGATATGATTTCAATTTTCTTAAATTTACCATGACTTGATTTGTGACCCAAGATATGATGTATCCTGGAGAATGTTCCATGAGCACTTGAGAAGAAAGTGTATTCTGTTGTTTTTGGAAGCAATGTCCTATAAATATCACTTAAGTCCATCTTGTCTAATGTGTGATTTAAAGCTTGTGTTTCCTTATTTATTTTCATTTTGGATGATCTGTCCATTGGTGAAAGTGGGGTGTTAAAACTCCCCTACTATGACTGTGTTACTATCGATTTCCCCTTTTATGGCTGTTAGCATTTGCCTTATGTATTGAGGTCCTCCTATGTTGGGTGCATAAATATTTACTGTTATATCTTCTTCTTGGATTGATCCCATGATCATTATATAGTGTCCTTCTTTGTCTCTTAGAATAGTCTTTATTTTAAAGTCTATTTTGTCTGATACGAAAATTGCTACTCCAACTCTCTTTTGATTTCCATTTGTATGGAATATCTTTTTCCATCCCCTCACTTTCACTGTATGTGTCCCTCAGTCTGAAGTGGGTCTCTTGTAGATAGCGTATATATGGGTCTTGTTTTTGTATCCATTCAGTCAGTCTGTGCCTTTGGTTGGAGCATTTAATCCATTTACATTTTAGGTAATTTTCGATATGTATGTTCCTATTACCATTTCCTTAATTGTTTTGGGTTTTTTATTGTAGCTCTTTTCCTTCTCTGTGTTTCCTGCCTAGAGAAGTTCCTTTAGCATTTGTTGTAATGCTGGTTTGGTGGTGCTGAATTCTCTTAGCTTTTGCTTGAATGTAAAGGTTTTAATTTCTCCATTCAATCTGAATGCGAATCTTGCTGGGTAGTGTAATGTTGGTTGTAGGTTTTTCCCTTTCACCACTTTAAATTTGTCCTGCCACACCTTTCTGGCCTACAGAGTTTCTGCTGAAAGATCAGCTGTTAACCTTATGGGCATTCCCTTGTATGTTATTTGTTGCTTTTCCCTTACTGCTTTTAATATTTTTTCTTCCTATGTAATTTTTGAAAGTTTGATTAATATGTATCTTGGCATGTTTCTCCTTGGATCTATCCTTCCTGTGACTCTGCTCTTCCTGGACTTGGGTGGCTATTTCCTTTCCCATCCTAGGGAAGTTTTCAACTATAATCTCTTCAAATATTTTCTCACACCCTTTCTTTTTCTCTTCTTCTTCTGGGGTCCCTATAATTCAAATGTTGGTACATTTAATGTTGTCCCAGAGGTCTCTGAGACTGTTGTCATTTCTTTTCATTCTTTTTTCTTTATTCTGCTCTGTGTTAGTTATTTCCACTATTTTATCTTTCAGGTTACTTATCCGTTCTTCTGCCTCAGTTATTCCGCTATTGATTCCTTCTAGAGAATTTTTAATTTCATTTATTGTGTTGTTCATCATTGTTTATTTGCTCTTTAGGTCTTGCAGGTCCTTGTTAAACATTTCTTGTATTTTCTCCATTCTATTTCCAAGATTGGGATATCTTTACTATCATTATGGTGAATTCTTTTTCAGGTAGACTGCCTATTTCCTCTTCATTTGTCTGGTCTCGTGGGTTTTTACCTTCCTCCTTCAACTTCTGTGTATTTCTCTGTCTTCTCATTTTGTTTAATTTACTATGTTTGGGGCCTTCTTTTTGCAGGCTGCAGGTTTGTAGTTCCTGTTATTTTTGGTGTCTGCCCCCAGTGGGTGAGGTTGGTTCAGTGGTTTGTGTAGGCTTCCTGGTGGAGGGGACTGGTGCCTGTGTTCTGGAGGGTGGGACTAGATCTTGTCTTTCTGTTGGGCAGGGCCGCATCCAGTAGTGGGTTTTGGGGTGTCTGTGAACTTAGTATGATTTTAGGCTGCCTCTCTGCTAATGGGTGGGGTTGTGTTCCTGTCTTACTAGTTGTTTGGCTTGGGGCGTCCAGCACTGGAGCTTACTGGCTGTTGGGTGGAGCTGGGTCTTAGCGTTGAGAGACATCTCTGGGAGACTCTCGCCGATTGATATTATGTGGGGTTGGGAGGTCTCTGATGGTCCAATGTCTTGAACTTGGCTCTGCCACCTCAGAGGTTCAGGCCTGATACCAGCCCAGAGCACCAAGACCATGTCAGCCATATGGCTCAGAAGAAAAGGGAGAAAAAAAGAAAGAAAAAAACAATAAAAATTTTTTAAAAAAACTTTTAACTTAAAAAAATAATAATTTAAAAAAAAAGAGAGCAACCAAGCCAATAAAGAAATACACCAATTACAACAAGCGCTAAAAACTAAAGTAAAATAACCATGAAAATCAGTCGCAGACAGCAAACCCCAAGTCTACAGTTGTTCCCAAAGTCCACCGCCTCAATTTTGGGATGGTTCATTGTCTATTCAGGTATTCCACAGATGCAGTTTACCTCAAGTTGATTGTGGGGATTTAATCCGCTGCTCCTGAGGCTGCACAGAGAAATTTCCCTTTCTCTTCTTTGTTCGCACAGCTCCTGGGGTTCAGCTTTGGTTTTGGCCCTGACTCTGAGTGTAGGCTGCCCTCAGGCACCTGTTCCCCATCCAGACAGGAGGGGGTTAAAGAAGCGCCTGATTAAGGGGCTCTGGCTCACACAGGCCAGGGGGAGGGTGGGGTACGGTAGTTATAGTTGGAAAGTGGGGCAAGCCTGTGATGGCAGAGGCCGGTGTGATGGTGCAGCTGCCTGAGGCACACTGTGTGTTCTCCCGGGGAAGTTGTCCCTGGATCACAGGAACCTGGCAGTGGCGGGCTGCACAGGCTCTGGGGTGAGGGTGGTGGGGTCTGTGGATAGTGACCTGTGCTTGCACACAGGATTCTTTGTGGCTGTAGCAGCAGCAGCGTTAGCATTTCATGCCTGTCTCTGGTGTTAGAGCTGATAGCCGTGGCTCATGCCCGTCTCTGGAGCTCATTTAGGCTGTGCTCTGCCTCCTGTAGGCAGATGGGGAAGGAATCCCCTCTCCTCGTGCACCCCGAAACAATGGTCTCTTGCCTCTTAGGCAGTTCCAGATTTTTTCCTGGACTCCCTCCCGGCTAAATGTGGCGCACTAGCCCACTCAGGCTGTCTTCACACAGCCAACCCCAGTCCTCTCCCTGGGATCTGACCTCTGAAGCCTGAGCCTCAGCTCCCAGCCCCCACCCGCCCTGGTGAGTGAGCAGACGAGCCTCTCGGGCTGGTGAGTGCTGGTCGGCACCAATCCTCTGTGCGGGAATCTCTCCACTTTGCCCTCTGCATCCCTGTTGCTGCGCTGTCCTCCGTGGCTCCGAAGCTTCCCCCCCAACCACCCCACATCCCCGCCAGTGAAGAGGCTTCCTAGTGTGTGGAAACTTTTCCTCCTTCACAGCTCCCTCCCAGAGATGCAGGTCCCATCCTTATTCTTTTTTTTTTTTTTTTTTTTTTTGCGGTACGCGGGCTTCTCACTGTTGTGGCCTCTCCCTTTGCGGAGCACAGGCTCCAGATGCGCAGCCTCAGCGGCCATGGCTCACGGGCCCAGCCGCTCCGCGGCATGTGGGATCCTCCCAGACCGGGGCACGAACCTGCGTCCCCTGCATCGGCAGGCAAACTCTCAACCACTGCGCCACCAGGGAAGCCCCCCATCCTTGTTCTTTTGTTTCTGTTTTTTCTTTTTTCTTTTGCCCTACCCAGGTACCTGGGGATTTTCTTGCCTTTTGGGAAGTCTGAGGTCTTTTGCCAGAGTTCAATAGGTGTTCTGTAGGAACTGTTCCACTTGTAGATGTATTATTTGATGTATTTGTGGGGAGGAAGGTGATCTCCATGTCTTACTCCTCTGCCATCTTGAAGGTCCCCCTGTTTGGCTTTTTAAACTTAGTGTTACAATTTCAAGATTCAACGTATTATAGCATGTTTCAGTATTTCATTCCTTTCTATGGCTGAATAATATGCCATTGTATGGACATACCACATTTTATTTATGCATTCATCAGTTATTGGACATTCCAGTTGTTTACAATTTTTGGCTGTTATGATAATGCTGCTAGAGTCATTTTTGCATAAGTTTATGTAAACGTATGTTTTCCGTTTTCTTGCGTATATACCTAGGAATAGAATTGTTGGGTCATTTGGTAACTGTTTGACCTTTTGAGGAACTGCCCAACTTTTTTCCAAAAGAGCTGCATCATTTTACATTCCCACCAGCAATATATGAGGATTCTAATTTCTTTACTTCTTCGCCAACATTTGCTATTGTTCATCTCTTTTTCTTTTTAAAATTTTTGTTGAAGTAAGCCATTGTGTGATTTTGTTTTCCAAATATAGTGTATGGGTGATAATACCTCAAGGCTTGTCAGAAAATATTTTTACTTTTTCTCAACACAGGTAGATCTAGATATAGGAGTGTTCAAAATAATTTTTGATCAGAATTTTTAAAGCACCATCTTCTAGTCTTCAGTATGGATATAAAATTAAGGTAAGTCTCATCACTTTTCTGGCAGTACGTGTGTATATATGAGTTTGCATGTGTATGCACATGCATGTGCCTGTGTCCACATATGTATTTGTTTCTCTTTAGAAGCTTTCAGAATATTCTCTTTATACTTGCACTTTTAAAATTGCATGAGGTTGTGTCTTACTATGAGTCTTCTTTATTTATCTTTCTTGGCCTTCAGTAGGCTTTTTCCATTTCAGAACTTTCCATTTAAAAATGAAAACTCAGGATAATATTGTTCTATCAAGTTTTGTTTGTTTCTTCCTTCCCATTGTGACTCTTTTAGGAACTCCTATTAGGTAGAACTTGAAGTTCAAAATCTGATGTCCATGTGTCTACTGTTCCCCTTGTATTTTCTTTACATTCCTTTTTTAATATAATTTAGGAATAGATTTTTTCAGTTTTTCTTCCTGATTATAGGTTAATCTTTAGACTAACAACTTATTTTTCTACCCTTCAAATGAATCTGTTATTCAATACCTATATTTTTAATATCAGATATTATTTCTTCTTGTTTTCATTACAACTTTTGTATTCTTTATGAAGATAAAAGCTTCTTATTAGAATATAATCTAAAGTTCTATTTTTTTATGTATTTTTCCTCTAGGCTAAATTATGTATTTTTCCTCTGGCTAAATTATGTATTTTTCCTCTAGGCTAAATTTTTTTGTTTGGCCATCTTTTTCATCCCTGCTATGAGATTCCTGAAATATTTGGTCATCTGAGGTTCTTGTTTCATAGGTTGATAATTACACTCAGCTGAAATGGAATTCCTCTGTAGAAGCGTGATTCTGATGAGCAGGGCATTCACAGACAGGATTTTTTTTTGAATTCCATGAACATGAAGCTGACAGGCAAAGGGGCCAAAGTAAAGAGAAATATAAACTGACTCCTGGGCATAGCTTCGTTTTTTTTCTCGAGTGTTTAAGACAAGTTTCTAAATTAAGCTAGGAGCTGGATGGTCTAGCATGACCTCAGTGGGGATGACTCACCTCTCCTCTGTGTGGTCGCCCATCCTTCAGTAGGTGTTTTTGGGATTATTCTCATGGAGGAGGCAGTGTTCTAAGAGTGAAAGCAGAAGCACGCAAGACCCTTTGAGACCTAGGCTTGAAATGAGCACTCTGCCCTTTCTAGCATATTCTTTTGGTCAAAGTAAATCAGAAGACCAGACAAGATTAAACAGTAAAGATACAGACTTCATATCTTGATGAGAGCAGTAAAAAGGTCTTATTAAAAGGGGTATGAATAGAAGGATGAATGAAAAACTGGGGCCATTTTTGTAATCAAGCTACCACACAATTTTCCAGAAGTTCCTCAAATTTCCCTCCCTACTCTTGTCACTGTGCTAATTATTTATCTATTTCCCCTGGGTTGCATGCCCACCCTTTAGAATCCTTTTTTCTTATGTTGGAGATGAAACTCTGCAACTAAATATTTTATACATTTTACAGTCAGCTGGCTTCTAATGAGGTTCTGCAAATGGGGAGCAAAGGAAGGAGAGTGGAAGGCAGAAGGAGGGGAGAAACTTCCTTTTTGTTTTCAGCTCTGAGCAGTTTCCCTCCAGCAGGGACAATGGACAGCTATAGGCTCTAACTTCGTAGTTTCTTTGCACTCCTAGCCCCAGTCATTCCCTGTTCCCTCATAAGTATCAGCAGTGAGCAGTAAGTCATGTACCCCTCAGTGAGTGGAGCTTTAGCTCCACAGTACTCATCTCCAAATAACAGTCATGCAGGGGCTGGGGGGGCGTGTTTCTTCTCCAGTCTCCTAGGTCTTAATAACTTTACCTCTTTTTCCTTTTTATGTTCTCAGCCCTAGGAATTTTAACTGCTTCCTGCAGTTACTAATACCTGTGTTAGCTCAGAATTCTTTTAGCTCTTTCTGTCTTCCAACACCTGTATAACAAATTACCTATGTTATCTATTAAAATAGCCCATATGGCTTCCATTTCTTGATGTAACTCTAAGAGACAAAGTCACTCTCTTGTTTTCCAGAATTTTGGTTTCATTTGTTTTTTTGTATTTTTTTCAGTAATTTTTATAAGATTTTCAAAGGAGCAATAGATGCAAAGGCTCAGAGCACTGTATTATTATTATTTTAGTAAGAGCATTTAACATGAGACTTACTCTCTTAATAAATGTTTAAGTGTACAATCCAGCAATCCCACTTCTGGATATGTATACAAAATAATTGAGATCAGGCTCTTGAAGAGGTATTTGTACTTTCATGTTCATCACAGAATTATTCACAGAAACTAAAACATGGAAGCAACCTAAGTGTCCACTGACGGATGCATAAGCAGTATCGGTATATACATGCAATGGAATATTATTCAGCCTTAAAAAGGAAGGAAATTTTGACATGCTGCACAATGGATGATACTTGAGGACATTACGCTAAGTGAAATAAGCCAGTCACAAAAAAGACAAATATTGTATGATTTTGCTTATATGAGATACTTAGAATAGGCAAAATCATACAGACAAAAAGTTGAATGGTGGTTGTTAGGAACTGAGGAGGCTTTTGTTGATCTGTGGCAGCCCCCTCCACAGACCCTCAAGGCAGCTTAAGACACCTCAGGCACATGGAACTCCAAAGAAGATATTTTATAAATGCTGATTTAAGTGAAAAATAGTTAGAATATTTTGCAATTTCTTGTATAATCCTTAAGTGAAGCTAAGAAAGGAAAACTTGGAGGTACTGGATGAAAATGAGAGGTTGACACTGACCTCAGAAAGTATAAAATTGTAAAAGTCTAACTGTGAAAAATCCAAAAGGTAGGTGATTATAGCACAGCATGATGAGTACTAAAATTGTGGTAAACACATTTCTCTGATAGTTTATAGAATAAGGAAAACCAGATTGACTGGTTATTTTTGTAGTACTTTGTATACCAAGGTCATTTAGCACTGGCAAGGGTGAACATGCACCTTCAGTGACCGAAACCCTCACGTTCACTTGCCTCCTCTCTGTAAGTCAACTCAAATTAAAAGATTTTCCTCCTAAATGCAAAAATGCCCAGAAGGGAACCATTGATTAAGAGATATGGATCAACACAGTCAAACCATCTTCTACTTAAACTTACAAAAGCCCCAAAGTCAGACTGGACTTAGTGTTAGAACAGTAAATTCATACTGCCAATCTCATTCTGACATTTGGACAATCCTAGTATCACCATTTTAATGGCTAATGGTATATGCTGCTAATAACCTAAAGACTGATGTCATGCATGAATACTCTGGAGAGGAATGTATAGCCTCATTTTCAATTGTTACAGAACAAGAAAGCAATTTTTAAATCTATTTTTTCCTTGCAATGATATAAATTTTTTATTATTATCATGTGACTATTTCTCACCATGATCAGTCATTCATATATAGTTAGTGATTTACTATATGGAAAGAGGAAAGGAAACTGATTATTCATTTTTTTAAGTCCTAGATTAAGACCTCCAATGCAAGTGCCTACTGAGTTATAGATTAGTACTATGATAATTTTCCAATGGCTAAAGTCAGTCATATGCGGGAATTAAAGATGCCATTTGAAAACATGCCTATTACTGCTCCCAACCTGCTTTGATACATCCCTTATTAACACTGCTTTGAAGCAAGAAAAGGATCTACTTTGAAGTGACTGGTTTAAAAAGTCTCAGTATTCTAAATTAGAACATTATTTTGTAGTCTGATCTGTCTTAATAAATCTCTCAGTATGAAAATTTCTAAGATGGAATTCTTCCTCCTCTTTAAAAAAGCCTTTAAAGAAGTTTCCAATGAAATATCAAGCAGGATATGTTATGCTTTATGAGTGGATAAACCATTGTTTAATAAGTACAGAACTGATGATTTAATATGAATACACAGTAATATAAAGTTAAGAATAGAGACTTTTAAAAAATATATACCCTAAGGTATGTATTACTGCAAAAAAATAATATAAAAAATGTACGTCCTACTATACATCTGGTAAGATATCTTGTTGCAAGTAGGAATGAGTAGCACTTTCCTATTTTGGCAAACAGGCTAGACATATTGTTTTAAAAACAATAAAACAGCAAAACTTATTCACATGGATTTCTTGTTACAATATGCTCTTGCATTATTGAGATATAACTTAAATTCAACAAAATGCACAGATTTTACATGCACTATTTTATGAATTTTGACAAATATATATTCATGGTTAACCCACACCCCTATCAAGATATAGAACATTTCTTCATTTCACAATGTTCCCTCATGCCATATTTAGTCAATTCCTGTCCCTCTTTCTCCCTCAGTACCAAAGGCATCTTGATTTCTATGACCATAGATTTGTTTTACCTGATCTAGATTTTTATATAGATGGAATCATTTGTATTGGTTTCTTTAGTATAACAAACTGTTTTTGATATTTATCTGTTGTAACACATTAATAATTTATTCATTTTTATTTCCAAGTAGTATTCTATTTTACAGATGTACCATAATTTGTCTGTTCTGTCAGTAGACAATTTTTGCATAGTTTATTCACTCAGGAATTACCAAATCCATGCTCCTAGTGGTGGGGGCAGCTGGTGGTAGTTCAGTTTGAGAAAGGGCCGCAGTACCAGATTTGCCAGATGATGGTCTTTTGCCCCAAGTTACACGTCACATAAAAACTATGGAAATGGCAGAATTGAGATTCAAGTGGGGACTAGACCAGAAAAAAGAAGTGACACATGACATTAAAATAAAGAATACAGCCACTAGTAAATAGAATGAGCCCAGTATCTTCAACAGAGGCCAAAGAGCAAAGAGTTGCCATGGGAAAATGACAGGCTTAGAGCCAGTGAAAGATTAGTCCTGGGCAAATGCTAGTGACAGTCAATACTGTCTAGATTCTGGACTTTTCTTGTTCAGCATCGTTTGTGGGGGAAGTGTAGCTGCTTATATGGTACCATGTATGGTCCATTTACGATCAGAACAATTCAATATTTATTTTTGATCATAAAAGTAAAAAAGAAAGCAAAGAGAACTTACACGTAGAATAGACAGTTTAAAAGTGGAAATGAGGATCCATCATACACTGGTATAACTAATAATATTTTGATCTACTGTCACATAATCCAGAACAGGTTATTATCTTGAAATGGACTAGCATCCCTATTCCTGAACATTACAACCAGGAATATTGTTAATTTAAACATTCTTTTTTCATTTGAATTCATAGTGAGGATTTCAATGTAATATAATCCTCATTTCAGAAGTGTTTTTCTTTAAGCTTGTTTTCTTGCAAGGGGCAGAAGCCCAGTGAGGACAGATCAATTAAAAAGAGGAGTTTGGAAAAGGATACCTGTGGAAGGATAGGGAGTGTGGAATCTTCGAAAAATCTAAATGACTGAGAAGGTTCTCCTCTTTGAGTTCACCCATACATATTGCTCTCAAAATACTTCTTACATTTATGAAATTATTTACCATTGCAATGTATCATAGGATCATTAGCAGTACTTATTATATCTTATTAGTATTTAGCAGAGTACAGTACCTGATGTCTGGTAAGCACTCTGTAAATTTGTTAAAGTGAATTGACCTGTTTGCTCTTTCTGGAATTTTTTCTTTCATTTTGTCTGTTAAAATCCACTTGATTCTTGACTCATCTCAAAATTATCTTTCTCCATGGAAATTACATTGACTATTTAGAGTTATTTCTTTCTTATTTTGTGCCATACACTGTATATTACTCTTACTACCCTTAAAACTACGTGTTGTGACTATTTATTTACATGTCTGTCTCTTCTAATAGACTGTGATCTCCTTGAGGAAAGAGTGTTCTTCTTCCTTCCCTTTTCCCCATTTAAGACAGGGTGGGTAGACACTGGTTAAATACATTATTCATTTCATCACTCAGTATTTGACAATTATTTCTTGAGCATTTACCGTATGTCATGTGCTGTTTTAACCACGGTGAATTCAGTGGTGAACAAAATATATAAATGTAACTTGCATTCCCGTATAGGAGCCAAACAATAAACAAATAAGACAGTGTAATATCATGTGGTAGTAAGAAGAAAATAAAGATAGGTAAAGGGGTGGAGGTATTTAGGTAGGGTGATCATGGAGGCCTCTCTAATTTGTTGACAATTAACTAGTGATCTGAGTATAGTTAGAAATCAAACTTTGAGAACATCTGTTGATAGAACATTCCATTTTGAGGAAACAGCAAGCAGAGGTCAGAGAAAGAAATGTGTTTGATGTAGTTTTGAAAGTGGCCAGTGTATCTGGAATAGAAGAAGTGAGCAGAGCTTAGAGAAGAAAACTGAGGCCAGATCTTCTAGACCATAGTAAGAAATTTGGATTTTAAAATGCTCAGAATAAATGAAAGAAGGAACGGACATTATATTCTCCTGAGTCCGTTCTAAAATATGTAATAGCTCGTGACTATTACATAATGTGACTATTTTTCAAGTGTAACATATTTAAGATTTTCTAATAAACACTGACCTCAAGAGCAGTTATTTTGGAATGAAGGGAACTATTTCAATGATATTCTCACTGTTCAAGGCATTTTGGAGGCCCAGCCCCTAAGTCAGTCCCGGGGGCTCAGGTCTTGAGTGCATTCCCTGCCTGGCTCCAGGCTCCATGCCGCGTCCTGGTCAGCATCTGTGTCCCTCTTCCCGCGTGCTGCACCCGCAGGCTGAGAGATCCTTGAATACTCCTAGAACAAAGGCTGGGTCCAGAATATTATCAGAGCTTTTCTTGCAGACTCGGCTACAGTTCAGTGAAAAGATGCAGGTGGCACAACTAATGTATGTTATTTCTTTGAGTGGATCTTCATTATTATGTAGAAATTACAAGACTTTCAAAATGGAAGCTCCTGATAACATCATAAGAGGAGCTCACACCTCCTTCAATTGACAATATGGCTGACAGGGTCTTGGTGCTCTGGCCGGGTGTCAGGCCTGAGCCTCTGAGGTGGGAGAGCCGAGTTCAGGACATTGGACCACCAGAGACCTCCTGGCCCGATGTAATATCAACTGGCGAAAGCTCTCCCTGAGATCTTCATCTCAACACTAAGACCCAACTCCACTCAAGGACCAGCAAGCTCCAGTACTGGACACCCCATGCCAAACAACTAGCAAGACAGGAACACAACCCCACCCATTAGCAGAGAGGCTGCCTAAAATCTAACTAGGTTCACAGACACCCCAAAACAAAACACCAGACGCAGTCCTGCCCACCAGAAAAAAAAGATCCATCCTCATCCACCATAACACAGGCACCAGTCCCCTCCACAAGGAAACCTACACAACCCACTGAAGCAATATTACCCACTGGGAGCAGACACCAAAGACAACAGGAACTACAAACCTGCAGCCTGTGAAAAGGAGACCCCAAACAAAGTAAGTTAAGTAAAATGAGAAGACACAGAAATATGCAGCAGGTGAAGGAGCAAGGTAAAAACCTACCAGACCAAACAAATGAAGATGAAATAGGCATTCTTCTCTGAAAAAGAATTCAGAGTAATGATAGTAAAGATGATCCAAAAAATTTGTAAACAGAATGGAGAAAATACAAGAAACGTTTAACAAGGACCTAGAAGAACTAAAGAGCAAACAAACAATGATGAACAACACAATAAATGAAATTAAAAATTCTCTAGAAGGAATCAATAGTGGAATAACTGAGGCAGAAGAACGGATAAGGTACCTGGAAGATAAAACAGTGGAAATAACCACTGCAGAGCAGAATAAAGAAAAAAGAATGAAAAGAATTGAGGAGAGGCTCAGAGAACATTAAACACACCAAGATTTGAATTATAGGAGTCCCAGAAGAAGAGAAAAAGAGAGGGACAGAGAAAATATTTGAAGAGATTATAGTTGAAAGCTCCCCAAATATGGGAAAGGAAATAGTCAAGTCAAGGAAGTGCAGAGAGTCACAGGAAGGATAAATCCAAGGAGAAACATGCCAAGATATATATTAATCAAACTATCAAAAATTAAATACAAAGAAAAAATATTAAAAGCAGCAAAGGAAAAACAATAAATAACATACAAGGGTATCCCCGTAAGGTTAGCAGCTGAACATTCAGCAGAAACTGTGGAAGCCAGAAGGGTGTGACAGGACATATTTAAAGTGATGAAAGGGAAAAACCTATAACGAAGATTGCTTTACCCAGCAAGGATCTCATTCAGATTCGAAGGAGAAATTAGAACCTTTACAGATAACCAAAAGCTAAGAGAATTCAGACCCACCAAACCAGCTTTACAACAAATGCTAGAGGAACTTCTCTTGGCAGGAAACACAAGAGAAGGAAAAGACCTACAATAACAAACCAAAGACAATTAGAAAATGGTAATAGGAACATACATATTGATAATTACCTTAAATGTAAATGGATTAAATGCTCCAACCAAAAGATATAGACTGACTGAATGGATACAAAAACAAGACCCGTATATATGCTGTCTGCAAGAGACCCACTTCAGACCTAGGGACACATACAGACTGAAAGTGAGGGGATGCAAAAAGATATTCCATAATGGAAATCAAGAGAAAGCTGGAGTAGCAATTCTCATATCAGACAAAATAGACTTTAAAATAAAGACAATTACAAGTGACAAAGAAGGACACTACATAATGATCAAGGGATTAATCCAAGAAGAAGAAATAACAATGGTAAATATATATGCACCCAACATAGGAGCACCTCATTACATAAGGCAAATGCTAACAGCCATAAAAGGGGAAATTGACAGTAACACAATCATAGTAGGGGACTTTTAACACCCCAGTTTCACCAGTGGATAGATCATCCAAAATAAAAATAAATAAGGAAACACAGCTTTAAATGACACATTGAACAAGATGGACTTGATTGATATTTATAGAACATTCAATCCAAAAACAACAGAATACACTTTCTTCTCAAGTGCTCATGCAACATTCTCCAGGATATATCATATCTTGGGTCACAAATCAAGCCTTGGGAAATTTAATAAAATTGAAATCGTATCAAGTGTCTTTTCTGACCACAATGCTATGAAACTAGATATCAATTACAGGAAAATATCTGTTAAAAATACAAACACATGAAGACTAAACAATACACTATTTAATAACCAAGAGGTCACTGAAGAAATGAAAGAGAAAATAAAAAAATACCTAGAAACAAAGGACAATGAAAACACAACGCCCCAAAACCTGTGGGATGCAGCAAAAGCATTTCTAAGAGGGAAGTTTATAGCAATACAATCCTACCTCAAGAAACAAGAAACATCTCAAATAAACAACCTAACCTTACACCTAAAGCAATTAGAGAAAGAAAAACAACAACAAAAAACCCCAAAGTTAGCAGAAGGAAAGAAATCATAAAGATCAGATCAGAAATAAATGAAAAAGAAATGAAGGAAACAGTAGCAAAGATCAGTAAAACTAAAAGCTGGTTCTTTGAGAAGATAAACAAAACTGATAAACCATTAGCCAGATTCATCAAGAAAAAAAGGGAGAAAACTCAAATCAACAAATTTGGAAATGAAAAAGGAGAAGTAACAACTGACACTGAAGAAATACAAAGGTTCCTGAGGGATTACTACAAGCAGCTATATGCCAATAAAATGGACAATCTGGAAGAAATGGACAAATTCTTAGAAAAGCACAACTTCTGAGACTGAACCAGGAAGAAATAGAAAATATAACAGACCGATAACAAGCACTAAAATTGAAACTGTGATTAAAAATCTTCCAACAAACAAAAGCCCAGGACCAGATGGCTTCACAGGGGAATTCTATCAAACATTTAGAGAAGGGCTAACACTTACCCTTCTCAAACTCTTCCAAAATATATCAGAGGGAGGAACACTCCCAAACTCATTCTATGAGGCCACCATCACTGTGATACCGAAACCAAAGATGTCACAAAAAAAGAAAACTGCAAGCCAATATCACTGATGAATATAGATGCAAAAATCCTCAACAAAATACTAGCAAACAGAATCCAACTGCACATTAAAGGATCACATACCATGGTCAAGTGGGGTTTATCCCAGGAATGCAAGGATTCTTCATTATACACAAAGCACTCAGTGTGATACACCAAATTAACAAACTGAAGGATGAAAACCATATGATCATCTCAATAGACACAGAAAATGATTTTGACAAAATCCAACACCCATTTATGATAAAAACTCTCCAGAAAGTATGCATAGAGGGAACTTACCTCAACATATTAAAGGCCATATATGACAACCACACAGCCAACCTCATTCTCAATGGTGAAAAATTGAAACCATTTCCACTAAGATCAGGAACAAGACAAGGTTGCAAACTCTCACCACTATTATTCAACATCGTTTTAGAAGTTTTAGCCACAACAATCAGAGAAGAAAAAGAATTAAAAGGAATCCAAATCAGAAAAGATGAAGTAAAACTGTCACTGTTTGCAGATGTCTTGATACTCTACATAGAGACTCCTAAAGATGCTACCAGAAAACTACTAGAGCTAATCAATGAATCTGGTAAAGTAGCACGATACAAAATTAATGCACAAAAATCTCTTGCATTCATATACACTAACGACAAGAAATCTGAAAGAGAAATTAAGGAAACACTCCCATTTACCCTTGCAACAAAAAGAATAAAAAAAAAAAAATCTAAGGAGACAAAAGACCTGTATGCAGATAACTATGACACTGATGAAAGAAATTAAAGATGATACAAACAGATCAAGAGATATACCATGTACTTAGATTGGAAAAATTAACATTGTAAAAAAGACTATACTACTCAAAGCAATCTGCAGATTCAATGCAATCCCTATCAAACTACCAATGGCATTTTTCACAGAACTAGAACAAAAAAAAAAAATCACAATTTGTATGGAACACACAAGGCCCTGAATAGCCAAAGCAATCTTGAGAAAGAAAACTGGAGCTGGAGGAACCAGGCTCCCTAACTTCAGACTATACTACAAAGCTACAGTAATCAAGACAGTAGGGTACTGACACTAAAACAAATGTAGATCAATGGAACAGGATAGAAAGCCCAGAGATATACCCATGTACATATGGTCACCTTATCTTTGATAAAGTAGGTAAGAATATACAATGGAGAAAAGTCAGCATCTTCAATAAGTGGTGCTGGAAAAACTGGACAGCTACATGTAAAAGAATGAAATTAAAACACTCCCTAAATCCATACACAAAAATAAACTCAAAATGGATTAAAGACCTAAATGTAAGGCGAGACACTGTAAAACTCTTAGAGGAAAACATAGGCAGAACACTCTATGACATAAATCACAGCAAGATCCTTTTAGACCCAACTCCTAGAGAAATGGAAATAAAAACAAAAATAAACAAATGGGACCTAAGGAAACTTAAAAGCTTTTGCACAACAAAGGAAACCATGAACAAGATGAAAAGACAACCCTCAGAATGGGAGAAAATATTTGCAAGTGAAGCAGCCGACAAAGGGTTAATCTCCAAAATATACAAGCAGCTCATGCAGCTCAATATGAAAAAAACAAACAACCCAATCCAAAAATGGGTAGAAGACCTAAATAGACATTTCTCCAAAAAAGATATACAGACTGCCAACAAACACATGAAAGAATGCTCAGCATCACTAATCATTAGAGAAATGCAAATCAAAACTACAATGAGGTATCACCTCACACCAGTCAGAATGGCCATGATCAAAAAAATCTACAAGCAATAAATGCCGGAGAGGGTGTTGAGAAAAGGGAACCCTCCTGCAGTGTTGGGAGGAATGTAAATTGATACACCCTCTATGGAGAACAGTATGGAGCGTGCTTAAAAAACTAAAAATAGAACTACCATACAACCCAGCAATCCCACTACTGGGCATATACCCTGAGAAAACCATAATTCAAAAAGATACATGTACCACAATGTTCATTGCAGAACTATTTACAATAGCCAGGACATGGAAGCAACCTAAGTGTCCATTGACAGATGAATGTATAAAGAAGATGTGGCACATATATACAATGGAATATTAGCCATAAAAAGAATCGAAATTGAGTTATTTGTAGTGAGGTGGATGGACCTAGAGCCTGTCATACAGAGTAAAGTTAAGTCAGAAAGAGAAAAACAAATGCTATATGCTAGCACATATATATGGAATCTAAAAAAAAAAAAAAGTTTTGAAGAACCTAGGCGTAGAGCAGGATTAAAGATACAGACATAGAGAATGGAATTTAGGACATGAGGAGGGGGAAGGGTAAGCAGGGACGAAGTGAGAGAGTGGCATGGACCTATATACACTACCAAATATAAAAGATAGCTAATGGGAAGCAGCCGCATAGCACAGGGAGATCAGCTCGTGCTTTGTGACCACCTAGGGGGGAGGGACAGGGAGGGTGAGAGGGAGACGCAAGAGGGAGGGGATATGGGGATATCTGTATACGTATAGCTGATTTACTTTGTTATGCAGCAGCAACTAACACAACAATGTAAAGTAATTATACTCCAGGAAAGATGTTAAAAAAAAAAAAAAGACATTTTGGAGAGTATCTCTCATGTTAATGCCTTCAAGATTCCATGGTGCTTTTTTTAAAAATATCTCAGATAGATGGTAAGATCATGATTTTGAAGTTGTATTTGTTTTTTGGAAACAGACATTAGCCTTTGAGAGCCAAGTTTACTGAATAAAATGGGTAAAAATTCAAGTAGCATGGCTTTGACTCCAATGAAATTTCTTTAGTGTAATGAGGCTAAATATGAGCATTTTAAAAGCTGGCTCAAAAACAAATTTCAAAAGAAAATGGCCCCCCTTTAAAAAAAATAATGACAGTTTTCTTGCTTTGGAGGTGAGAGCATTCACTGTAAAATCTGTGGCACATTTGCTGAAGCAAAAGTTGATGTTGTTATTTGAAAAATCACAACTCCTATTGCCAGTAACTCCTTTAAAAATTGGATTACTAGGTAGGTGTGTAAGATGCAGTGAGAGAGCATATTGTTATTATACTGTACTTTAAAATAGAGGAAAAAGCTGTTTAAATCAACCATAATCACAAAGGAAAAAGGACTTAGACAAAAATCATTGTTTTTTCCCCACCATCTTTGACCTACCCTTAGGTGTGAAAAGTACAATTTTTTTTGGATTTAGTGTGTGGTGATTTTAGGACTTAAATTATTAGTGGTCAATTTGCTATATTTTTTAAGTGTTTATATTAGATCAGAGAAAAGTTGGATTGTATTATGAGGAGCATTTTAAATGATCAAATTGCCTTTAAGAATTATTTTTTTCTCATTGGAGAAGTCATAGCTCCATACTTTCTGAGCAAGGGCTGATTTTTCCTTCGCAGTCATTTGTCTCTTTATGAACTTGGTTTAAAAATCAGGGGTAAGGTTCCACATCTAGCATTAACTTTGCTGACAGTGTGAACTGATAGAAACATCAAGCAGCTAAGGAAAGAATACTACAATCGCTTTCATTGTGTGAAAACAGTCTCCATTATTACTCTAAATGGCAATTCCTGTGTTGATACTTTTATATTATGAATAAATGGTTTTTAAAATTGCCTCTTGATACTTAATATAAGTGACTCTGAAGACAGAGAAAAAGTTAATATTTTAATTTTGTTTCATTATAAAACACAAACAAAAATTGTATCATTCCTTAGATGAGTGAAATTGGCCCTCGGGCTCTAAATTCACCAGCAAGTTCTTGAGCATCAGGAATATGGATATACTAGATTATCTAACAATCCAAGCTGTGTCAAAACAAGACTATTCTATGGGACTGGTATAGATTTTTGTTTTCATAAATGGAGTGTTTGTACTACCATCTCTCTGAGATTTCCTGTAGACACTTCGAATTTTTTCTGTACTTTGTTATTTAAAAGGGGTATCTTCCTACCAGATATAAATATACTGGTCACTTTTAATAGGTTGTTTGTTTTTAGAAGTCTCAGAGTTTCCTTTTATCTCTACTTTCTCATATAGTAAAGGTCAATACTTTCAAATTTTCATATATATGAGATCTTAACTAGGATGTATTTATATATCCTTGGTCGGATTGTGAAGTAATTAGCATTGCCCTTATGCCATTCTCTTCCTGGATGTACACATGGAATTTAACTTTGCACTGCCGTGCTCATTGGCTCTAGTGGAATGAATGTTGTAAGAGTTCTTAATCTTTACTATAGGGCGTGTTACTAAGTGTGATCTTGGCAATCACTGAATAATTTGACATATTTGGAAGAAGAAGCTAATTGCACATATGAAACTAAGCCAACTCAATCATATTCATATTTTAAAAATACTTCACATATAACCTGCTACATTAAAAAGTCTGCATTTTACATTAAAACCCTGCCTTAGAAAATCAGTATTCATTTCAGCTCTATATTAGAACTGATACTAGCTATGGTATCTTAACTTATGTGGTCCACAATAAGAACAATATAATCTATCTATCTGTCAATTGATCATCTAGTCATTATATATTTATCATCTATTTTTTCATCTCTTCATTTAACAGACATTTATTATGGAGGCACTATATCTGGTGCTAAGAATGTAAAATTAAACATCATTTTCTTCTTGTCTTGGAGAATCTTATATTCTGGTCAGGGAGACTTGCATAAAAATGTTTTTAAATATAAAAAATAAGATTTAGAACCTAGTTATGTGGTAGCATAAGAAGCAGTGACTAACTGCCTAGTAGAATGAGGAAACACTTCACAGAAGACATGGCATTCAAGCTGGCTCTGTAAGTGTGAGTAAGAGTTTACTAGGGCATTCCAGGAATATAAACAAGAGTTGCGAGAAAGAATATGGCCAAATTATAGAGAAAATATTAGGGTAGTATATAGAAAAATGGAGCAGAATCTAGGTATAGAAGTAGGGGCAATGTTATAAAGGGCCTTGTGTGATGAGCTAATCCTGACCATAGTAATAAGTCAGTCATTTAATGAGCTCCCCAAAGTAAAACAAATTAAACATATTACTTCTCATATTCAAAATAGTTCTTCAAGCTAATTATAAATATGCCCAATATACAAATGAGGAAAATAAGACTCAGTACAATGCCAAATATCCTAAAGCTAGTATGGAACAAAGACAGGATTCAAATCTAGTTCTATATGATTCCGGAGTCCTTATTTTCAGAATATTCTAACTCCCATGGGTCTTATGGAAGATGGGAAGTTATAGTAGGAGATTAAGTGAATTATGTCATGGAAATGATAACAATAAAAAGTCAAAGAAATCACTGAGGAGGCTCTTACAATAATTCAAAGATCTGGTAATCTCTTCTGATGAACTAATGAAGAGATTAAGAGTATGAGTGAGGGAGATTGGAAATATTTTAGAGGAAAATTAATGGGATTTCATGATCGTATGGCTATAGAAGTTGAGAGAAGGAAAGCCAGGAACAGCTTCAAGGCTTTTAGGTTAGTCTGTGACACAGATGCCATTTCATTGCTATTAGAGACCCACCCAGATCCCTTTGGCATTCACCTCTACACTCTGAAGGTGCTTCCCGGGATACCTACAACTCTGTGCTCTTTTGTCTGAATGCAAGAAGAAGCATGTTTGTCTCACTTTGAGGGAAAGTTGAAGTGCCAGAGCCTCAAGAAAACAGCTCTCAACCAGTGTCAATAAAGGAATTGGTGGATTAGTATCCCAGTTTCTTTGTGCCTTGTCTTTCAGTGGTTCCTTGGCATGTGATACACTAGATCCCAGAGTTTCCCAGTGGAACTGAGCTCCAGTTACTGGCAGTGGTTAACTGGCTTGATAGAAAGCCCTTTATTGGCTATCTTCCCCTCCTTGCCTAATTTCTCCATCCTTTCTGGTATTTCTTGGCATCACCTCTCAAGTAAACTACTGCACCACTTGAATCTTTGTTCCATTGTCTGCTTCTGGAGCAACCCAAATTAAGACACACACGTGTCAATGTCTGCAAAGGGAGGGAAAGACAACTAAGAAGAAGGAGAACCTGAAGTACAGGAAAATAAGGAGATCAGTCTAGGTTTGGTTGACATCCTATTCACAAATGGAGTGCTTAGGATTAGAGAGGAGCAATGCCTATTCCTCTGGGACAGAAAAGGAAGGGGAGTGAAGGGAGGTGGTAAGTGGAACTATAAATAGATCACATTTGTGGATTTTCTTTTCTCTGTGAATAAGAAAAGTCTATCTGCCAAGTGTGAGAGGGGAGCAAATTAGTTGGGGTTTTTTGGAGAAACTTGAGTGGACTCTCCGGCTATGGAGAGAGAATAATTGGGTGTGTTGATGGAGGCAGGTCAAACTAATATTAGGAAGATTTTTAAATAATAAATTAATCCTTGTCTTTTTGTCTTACTTTCAGTTAGATTGCCTTTATATTCCAATTTAGCAGAATTTAATTTCACAGTACTAAATTAAACATTTCTAATGTAAATTACCTCATTCTCAAGGACTTCATTGACTTTCTTTTTAATGTGATATGAATTTATTATATTATTTAAAATTTTTATAGAAGTATTTCATGTAAATAATATTGAGTTAAATAATATATATATAAGCTTACAAATGAATGTATCTGCACTTCCCAGTGGCAGCCAGTTACAAATGTTGTAGTTATTACTTCTGGATTTTACCTACATATTTCTAAATGATATGAGTATATTTCTACCTATAGATTCCTTAGTTATAGACATTACCCATGTACTTTATATTATAAATGAAGATTTTTAGCTACCTTACACTTCTTCCTCCCTTCCTTACCTGCCATTATCACTATGTACTGATTTTTTTGGTTAAGTCCCTATTAGCTCATTTCAGTTTTAGAACTCTGATAGTATTGATTACTGTTGAGCTATAATTCTATACTATATTTACAATTACTATTTATTTTCTTTTACAACTTTCATTTTTTCTGAAGTTAATAATTGTGTCAATATTTTATCTACAAAAAATTTTAATACCTGATTAAAACATCTCAGTACAAATTTTTACTTGACCAAACCTGAACCTGGAGCTATACTTACTGGCGTCCTCTAGTGGCTTCTCTAAGATGGTCCAGTTGATCCATACATCAGCTTACAGTTGTCATCCTGGGTCTTTATGTGGCTTTTGTCAGTAAATCCTCTTCCTTTCTCCAGTGGTAAATTCTCTGCTCTCTGGGTCCTATGTCTTGTTCTTTCTTGGTTTGGGGGGATGTATATTTCCCAAAAAGCTCTGAAAATGCATGAATGGAAAGTCTTTTATTTGAGACTATGCATAAATTAAAATGCCTTAATTTTTGGCTCATCCTTGATTAATTATCTAGATAGAAAATTCTCTATTGGTATGATTTTTGACTCAGCAGTCAAAATATATTGCTTCGTTATCTTCTATTTTACTTTTTGCTATTGAAAAATTCAATATTACTATGTTTTTTATTTATTTAAAATTTTTATTGAAGTATAGTTGACATATGTTAATTTGAGAACTTAAATATCACTGATTCTTATCCTTTGTTTATGACAAATTGTTTCTCTTTATCAGTGGCATTTTAGTATTTTGATATTTTGCTTTGCAGATTCTTTTTTTCTCAATAGCTCTTTGTTTTTCTCTGATGTGCCTTTTTGTATGGTGTCCTGTTCTTGTTTCATAGATGCAATATGCAAAATCTACGCTAGCTCCTTGAGTATATTATTTAAATTTTAGACCTAGTTTCTTCTTCCTTAATTGTTTTATTTTTCGCTGACTTTTTTTTTTTTTTTTCAGGAGTGAAGTAGGGTTTTCTTTGTTTTGGTCTCTACCTTCATATTAAAAGCTGTTCTCAGTGTCTTGTGTATACTCCATTGACATTTCAGAGTGATATAACAAATTCTCTGCGTGTTGTGACAGAGTTATGGTAATGGCTTGCTGGTTAACTGAACTAACAGTTTGAAATCTGACTAGATGGCCAGCTATCTATATTTTGAAGTCTGACTAGATGACCAGCTATCTATTTGGGGAATGCACAGATGTCAGAATTTTAGGTCTTTCTCTGAAGTGATTTCTTTTTCTCTGGAGAATCCACCTGTCTCTTGCCTAGGGAAGTGTTTTGGAGCTCTATGAAGGAAGAGAACTAGATGTTTCATGACTTAGTGTGTAGAATTTCTCTTAATTCTCTTGTTTTTTATATAATACCTCACCATCAGCCACCTCTGTGCCTGGAGTTCCAATGTTCAGAACTGTTTGGTTCAATTTCAACAGGATAATTACATTTCTGACCTCTAAACTGGAAATGAACATTTCTCCAACTGCATAAGCTTGTAGGTGGGGGCTGAAGATTAGCTCATGATGTTACAGACATTAATATATCCGATTTCCACTCATCTTACCCTTCCCTCTGTTGGTGATGCCACTAGTTTCTGAGTAATGTTTGGGAGCAAAGTCATCTCTATCTTGTCAGTACCCACCTGACTTCAAACATGAACGTTAAATATGTCTCTCTTCTGTGAGTTTTTCAGTTTGCCTTCTCTTTTCAACATTATATGTTATGATTTAGGTTAAATATATTTTCTACTTTACATTTCATATTTTTCTTGATATTTCAGGTTATTTTTAAGTGGATGAGACAAGGAAAATGTCTCTATAATGTTATCTTGTCTTAATTTTATCCACTAGTTGTCAATATCCTGCAGAGACATATAAACATCACTGTAGTTAACTAAATATACCATCCTCAAACAGGGTTGATGTGATGGACTTAGAATTTTGACATTAATAAGGAAAGAAATTCAAGTTTCAGTTTCAAAGAGACATACTTCATGTGGGAATCATTCTGGGGTGTTGGTAAAAGAATAAAATAATTATCATAGCATTTCCAGAACTCCTTACAGAGACTGGCAAGAAAGAGGTTATAGTGTTTCAGGTGTGAATTCCTCTGTTTACTGGCCATTTCTCTTTGGTCCAGTATTTAAAATTACTTGAATATTTTTATCAGGTGCACTAGGAGACCAACATAGTGAAAGTGGCATCCAGCATTTTCATTAACACCCATTATTTGCCAAGTCACAGAGTTCAGTTTTATTAACTTCTGTCCAAATGAAATTTGCATATAAAGCTGTTTTCATTTGAATTCAAACATTGCTTGTTCTATACACTAACCTAAACTAAAAGATAGAAAAGAATGTTTTCTTTTCCAGGGTCTGTTGTTTTCTTTAAAAAGAAAACAAACAAAAAAAACCAACTATGAAACAACTGCCAAAAATAAAGATAAAATTATTTTTCAAATATACATATTAAGATTTGGTATATGGTTAAACCAGTTAAGACAAGAAAGATACTGACTATCAAAAATTATCTAATATTTGTGCACAATGCATATGTTTTGGCTTGTAAAGTAAGAAAAAGCTTTTTTTACAAGATTATAGCATACTATAATAGTGTAATTACATGTATTTACACTAATTATACACTTATATGTAATTATGCTAATTATGTAAATACATGACATTTGATAAAATATTACTTTGAAATTCAACTCAATAAAAGCAGAACGAACTGGCTGGTAGAACAGTGTGCCAATAATGAAGGAAGGAAAATGAAAAGTCTTAAATAAATGATATCTATATTTTTTCTCTAAAAAGCTCTAATTCTAAAATTTAACAATACAGCAGAGAGTCATTGGCAATAGATTTGAAGTTGAGATACTTATTTTTTTGTTTAAGAAGATTTCTTTTTTTTCTCACAGCTTCAGGTTTGAGATTTTATGAAAACAATAATTGTGATTAATTATTTTAAAGAAACTTAAATGTAAATATAAGTGAGAATGTAAACCAGTTCTTAGTCTAAATGAGTAACAATGACTAGACTGTTACACTTCAACATCTGAAAAGACAGGAAGGACATCCTCTCACACATCAGTCTTTCCCTGATACCTAGTTTACCCATTCACTGTCTCCACCTTGGAGGGAAGGAAGAACAGGATATAAATAATTCTGATTGGGTCTCAGGTGGCTAACTTCACCCAAGGTTGAAAACATATTTATATGTTACCCAATCTTCTGAATAATGTTCCTACCTACCATCCATTTTCAAAATTTGGAGATTAAAACAATGATGAAGACTAGGACAAGGCCCTCATTCTATTACGGATAGCTCAGGATATTCAAAACCTTTCTCTGTTCCCACAGTTGTTATTCTCTGAGGGTACTGGCAATGAGGAAGCTTCATCAGAAACCAGATTCAGAGCTGTGGTTATTCAGGGTAGGGACAAACATTCTAGGCCCTCATACTATAGTCTGATTTCATTTTATTCAACCAATCATTAATAAGCCTTTACTATGTGAAAAGTAGAAGCTCTACCATAAAAAGATCTTCTAGGGTAATATTGATGAAAAAAAAAATCAGCAACTACAATTGTAAGAATAAATAGCTCAGATCAAGACCCATAAGGGTGATAAAATTAAATTGCTAAAATCCCAAATGTTTCTAAACATTTTTTCTGCCTAAACCATCTAAATAATGCAACACGTTAGCATTTGCGAAAGTTTATCCGTGCTGCTGTCTTTTCAGTCTGATACATAATCTGCAAGGGGCAGGGGGATTCCCACTACTCTGAATAGATTTATTATTATTTTTTAATTGGATGTTGTTGTTGTTATTGCTACTATTACTATTATATCTTTTTTTTTTTACTTAGAAACTTGTTCCAGAACTGAGAAAATTTTGGTGCTTTGGACTAATTGTGTTGCAGGCAGAACATTTATGTTATAGACAAATGGAAATGTGGGAGCTAGCAGGCTGGTTGTGAAATGATAAGTTTTGTGAGAGCACCTTGATTACTGCATAAGCTATTTGAATACCTAATTACGGGCATTTGAATCTGTTAACCTCCTTTTAAAATTTATTTATTTAATTCCCAAAATTGAACCCCAAAATGAGGGCTTGGGTCTCTGTCTCCCTGAGAAAAGTCTGGTGGGGTTATATACATTTTATATGTTTCACTTTAAGTTTTAAGGAAGGACATGGAAACTGATTTATACCTGAATATAAGCAAATGTTAAAAATAGCAGCATCAATGTGTATTTAATCAGTATGTTTAAGAACTATTCTAATATCTGTTCATCAGATATTTGGAACAGCAGTTTGATAATCAAAATGCTAATCTAATCTGCACAGACCATTTGTAATCTGGTTGTGCTTGTAATAAATAAATCTTGAGGGCTAATATGTATTCCTTACGTTGCTGTTGTTTGGATAGAAAGAAAAGAGCCTCTAAATTCTCTTACAAAACCAAATAACCCATCTTCTTCTTGTTTGTTTTCCTTTCTCATAAATCCTACCAAACAGATGTGTACCCTTGTTGTCAGCTGTATTTGTCACTGTACAGGCTGTCTCTTGCCAGCTTGTCAACATGTTGTTAGGCATGATTCATTGTGTGCTATCAGTCCTGTAGTTTCTGTACAAAGAAGCAAATCTGACTTTTGGGCCTGAATAAAGAAGTCATCAGGGTAGTAATCAGTGATGTACAGAACTTATCTAGTCCAATGGAGCTTGACGCCTTCTAGATCATCCTTTGGTGAGTCAGTGATCCAAGCTTGAACAATATTGAATGAAGAAGGAAAAATAGGCATTGAAGTATTTTTCAGATTTAAAAAAAAAAAGTAAAATAAATGCATTGATATTCAGGGTACTCTTTAATAGAACGGTTAGACTTTTTAAATGTCCTTTATTATGGTGGAATTGAATCTCCTGGGGCTATCAGAATGCTGAACTATTGCCCAATTACCACATCATGAAACTGCTCATAGAAGATGATACACAGGACTGGAATAAATTGAGATTTCAAACTTTGTGTCACTTCGTAAACCTAGCTCAAGCTGAACTCATCAACATAATCTAGTTCACCTAATGAGGATGATTTATACTAGAGCAAAGTCATGTTGGCTCCAGAGGTGGTGACCAAGGATGGGGTAGAAAGACACTGGGGGGCAAAGATATAAAGCACACTGAAATCTCATTAATGCAGAAATGATCTCATTATGAACTTTTGGCATTGGCCGCTCGATTAGAAATTTTCAGTTATTCACTTGAGAGTTTTGAGTTGTTTTTCTTATTCTCTAAAGCATCTAAAACCTTGTACTAATAAAACGGTTTTTAAAATATAAGAGAATGTGACATAAGATTGTTCTTCTTACTGTGATTTTAGCTGAAAGTGAAACATCAATGATCAATCATAGGGAACTGACATTAGTATTCTTGCCTGGAAAAGTTCCTGCTAATTTAGAAGAAATAATTACTCTAAAAATAAATAAAACTAGTCATGAAGAAGAATTACCACTTGCAAGAATACCTTTTTATGTATATTATATATGTATATACACACACTTGTCACCTTTGTTCATAAATCTTTATCTTACATTAATTCCCAAATAATTATTTTTTACTGAATGTGTGCCAGACACTATTCTAGGTATTAAAGACATAGCAAAAAAGAAGGTAGACATGGTTTCTTCCCTCAAGAAACTTACTTAGTGTTAAGGGAAACATTTACATGATATTTGACATAACTTATTCATTTTATATATTTTTGCTCTGTATATTATATGGAATATGTATATATCAGGTTATTTCTAGTTTAAATATGTTTATTGTATTGAAGATGCAGAGTGGTCATCTGCCCTGTAGCACTAAGACATGTCATATTCACGTACTGTGAATGTCCAACAGAAAACAGTGATTTGTATGAAATGGGTTCATATAATAAGATCAGTGTCCTCAGATTTCAGGTTGCCCTTCTTTCCATCATGATTTCAAGGTCTTATAAGCCAGTGTTACATCCATACTTTGAATGTAGGGAAAGCAACTCTGCAAATATAGATTTTATTTTTATTTTATGAATGTCTATGATGATGGCAAAAAGTCATTTTTGAATCTGGCAAAGACTATATGACAAGATTATTTAATCTTTTATGACAATCAGCTCTTTCACTGAACATCCCCCCTGACATTTACTTCCAGACTTGAAACTGAAATCCCTCAGTATCTTCTGAGCTGTTCTTTTGTTTTCTCTAATCACTGTACTGTCTCCATAATGAGTAGAGTCAGGCTCTAAGACTTCATCTAGTTCATCTAGTCCAACAGAGACTTGATTCTCATGGATAAAACAACGAATGATGTTGAGGCTTAACTATAAATGCCGCCATTGATGAGGAGTCCTCATCTCTCATAGGAGCCCATTTCCATCTCTGGACAGAGCTAAAACTTTCTTTCTTGTATTCAGCTGAAATCTCTCCTCTTGTAGCTTCCATCCATTTTTCCCAGAATTGTTTATTGAAACCTCTTAGAATAGGTATAAACCATTTCCCTCTGATGAATGCTATTTAGAAAGCCACATGATCTTCTCTTTCATAGCAATTATTATAACTAGCAACTAACTAATTACATATGAAGTTATTGACTAAAGGTCTCTCTCCTCCAGTTTTGTCTTTTTTTTTTTTTTTTTTTTTTTTTTTTTGCGGTACGCGGGCCTCTCACTGTTGTGGCCTCTCCCGTTGCAGAGCACAGGCTCCGGATGCGCAGGCTCAGCGGCCATGGCTCACGGGCCCAGCCGCTGCTCCGCGGCATGTGGGATCTTCCCGGACCAGGGCACGAACCCGTGTCCCCTGAATTGGCAGGCGGACTCTCAACCACTGCGCCACCAGGGAAGCCCCAGTTTTGTCTCTTTTTCAGCACTTTATCAGCATTAGCACAGTTCCTGGTACAAAGAAACTCTCAGTAAATATTTGTTGAACGAATGTGTGTGAATGACTTAATATTCTAGACTATCTTGTCTTGTGTATTAGGTAGGGTAAACCAGAAGCAGTACCTATAATGAAAATGTGTTGGAAGTGACTTATTAAGGGAGTGATCCAGGGAAAAATGGTAAAAGTGAGGAAAGTTGGACAAGGGTATAGGAAGCCAATTAAGGATGAGATCTTGGGCAAGTTCTTCTAGAAGGGGCAGCTTCAGCCTGACCCTGCAGGGCATCTTTACAGTGTAAGTTATGCCAAGAATTGTGCATCCTGAAGCAAAGAGAGCTGACCTTTCGTGACCTTGGCTGTGTCAGTAATTAGTTAAGGGCCAGCACTCCAGGGGACAGTAGAGTCCCAGGCAACTGCAGCTCTCTAAGCTTTAGGAGCAAAGGGCAACCTGGTTCCATAGCTTTAGGCCCACCTGCTGAAGGAAAGCCACAGGTATTGGGTGTTTAAAGCTAAAGCACAGAGAAGTTGAGAGGTAGGAGTATATGCAAAAAGATAAAAATGATCCCAGGGAAATCTAGGTGGAATATCTTATCACAATCTGCTCTTGAATATTCTTCATAAATTCAACATTCCAGTGCCCTTGATCATTTCATATTATGTATTTAATTCACTCCCAACAGACCCTCTTCTTAAGGAGCTTAATTTGGTTACAGTTTAATCTCGATCAAATAGAAAAACAAAAGTTAGCTTGAATTCTGCATGATCTGACCAAATTCTAGGCAAAATCCTATTATCCTGTATCTCAAAAATTGCTTCATTCAAATACAACTATATGTGAAAATTCAAACTTTAGCTTCTTTCCTGAAAGGAAAGTGAGACATGAATAGGGCTCTGAGATAAAGACTCAAGATGAGGGCTCAAAACAAAACTGAGCAGAAACTAAGGACATGGAAATGCACTGTGAGAAATTTTGTAACAAAAATACTAGGCTGCTGGGGAATAGGACTCAAAGAAAGAAAAACGGGGGAACAAAGAAGTGGTCTGAAAAGCCATTTCAACTCCCATGATTATAAGGTTCACGTAAATGAAGTTTCAATCTACTGATCCCAAAACGGCCTGTGGTAAATTTGAAAATAAATCCAGAAATTGAAAGAAAAGAAAAGAAAACAAAACAAAACAATTACCACAGAAAACTTGACAGTTCTCACTAATTTGCTGCTTTGGAAAAAAAAGAAGTTTAAAATGCCTGGCAGTTCCAGATAAAGTGCTATTGTTTCTAATATGGTACTTCAGATAATACAGACTGGGCTTCAATTCTACCTAAAACTTTCTCAGTTCCTTCTCTATCACTCTTCAGACTGTGAAGCCAAATTCTTCAAGGGACTAAAGAAGGCCAAGTGATAAGGGAAACGTTGCAGGGGATTTTGAAGTGAGGATAGATGTAAGGATTTAGGGCTTCTTATTCCCAACATCAGATCTGCCTTTCTTGATGTATTTCTGGATTTTAGTTTAGGGGTCTGACTGAGACTTGAAAAAAAAGATAGAAAGACAGATGTGAAAAATAATGAAAGTAGCTCTCTAAACTTTTTATTCGCCCCTAAGGGGAAAAATTATTTCAGGATTACTCAGTATTGAGAGCAGAAGATTCAGAAGAATGACTATTTTATTTTGCTCTTTCCTTTTCTATGACATTGTGAGTCCAATGGAGACATATTCTGAACTAAGAAAACAAAGGCCTACTGATGATTAATGGACGGTTTACCCCAGATATGCATACTTGGTGAAGCTTCTCCAAGTAGCAATGCATTTTCATTGCTACATTCAGTTGTTCAATTTTCTCAAAAAATAAACAAGAATTTTTCATTAGGAACAATTATTTAGTCAGTGTCATTAAAAATAGTATCAAGAAGATGTTTCCATGTGAATTGTATTATCTTGTAAAATGTGTATGTGTACATACACACACATAATTTTTTTCTCTTTTTTTTTTTTTTTTGGAAATATGTGGGCCTCTCACTGTTGTGGCCTCTCCCATTGCGGAGCACAGGCTCCGGACGCACAGGTTAAACGGCCATGGCTCATGGGCCTAGCCGCTCCGTGGAATCTTCCCAGACCAGGGCACGAACCCATGTCCCCTGCATCGGCAGGCAGACTCTCAACCACTGCGCCACCAGGGAAGCCCTTTTTCTCTTTTTTAAATCAAACATTTTATATTGATTCTTGTTTGCCTGACATGGTTGTGAGCATTTTACCTAAATTAACTGATTAAGTGTTTATATGAAATACTCATAAAGGTGTTAAGCAGCTGACCCATGGTCACACATTTAGCAAGTGTTGAAGCTGGGATTTGGACCTGAGCATTCTGGCTCTAGAGTCATTGCTCTTAATTATCATGCTGTTCTACTCTCAGTATTATATTTTAAAATGTCCCTGATAAATACACTACATTATCAGTCATATCAAACCAACAGTGAATTTGGAGAGTAATTACTCCTTTACTTGCCTCTTCTTTTGCCCAAAGTGACAACTAATATTTTCAAGTTAGTTATCTAGACTCAAAAATAAGTTGCAAATGAGAAACATGTAGAAATATTGCAGAAACCAATTTTTGAAGGTTAAAAAAAACCCCTCCAGATGAATTAGCTTAAAGTTCTCATCTTATTAGGGGGTGAGAGGTAAGTGAAATGGATAAAGGCAATCAAAAAGTACAAACTTCCAAAATAAGAAAAAAGTCATGGGGATATAATGTACATCATGATGTCTATATTTAATAATGCTGTATTGCATATTTGAAAGTTGCTAAGAGAATAGTAGATCTTAAAAGTTCTCATCACAAGAAAACACATTTATAACCGTGTATGGTAATGGGTGTTAACTAGATTATTGTGGTGATCCTTCCACAAAATATACAAATATTGAATCATTATGTTGTACACCTGCAGCTAATATAATGCTGTATGTCATTTATACCTCACACGAAAGTTCTCATTGTATATATCAGCAAGATGTAGGTCCAGAAAAATGAAATGGAAGTTTATTATTAATGGGACAGACTATAAGAACTGAGTCTCTTGGCTTCCAAGTGGCTGCTGTGTTTTACTCCTTCTCAAAACCATGGCAAATCACAAAGAAAAACACAAATAAGGATAAACAATTCAAACTATAATCTGATCTCCAAAAGGTTGCTTTTTAAATTACTATCTTTATTCTTAAGTATCACTGTCTAGTTTGAACTGTGCCTTCTTCATCATTTTCAACTCCGAAATTGAGTCAGTAATCCTAGTCTCTCACATATTTACTTATTTTTAAGCTGTATTTGATGTGCTTTGTAAATAAGTTTAGGTATGTGGTATGGTATCCACTTCCAGGTAGGATAGTGTGGCCTCTGAAACCTCAGTGGTCCAATTGAGCACAAGTGGAAAAGCTGGAAGAAAATTTTAAAAAACTAATGGCACCAAAAAGCTGTTCAAGTAATGAGGACCAGAGATTTTTCCAGAACAGAAGATTACTGCTAGGGTGTCATGGGGTGGGATATCCACAAAATGTTGGTGGGTTCATGGGGCTGGAGTGAAAAAATTGGTAATTTAGAGGGCTCAAACAAACAGCAGTGTTTTGCCCTTGATGCATTTGCCAGATTTTGAAGCTGCATGAAGTGGGAATCTGGAAAGCTTAGCAGTAAATCTTTGAGAAGCAGAGTAGAGGATAGAGTGCTGGGAAGGCAATGTCGCCATAATGAAAAGGCCCCACAGAATGGGAGAAAATATTCGCAATACGTATAGTTCACAAAGTACTTGTACCAAACTACATATTAACTCCTACCAATCAAGATGTAAAAGACAGACAATGCAAAAGTTTAAAAACTCACAAAGAAAAGAACCTCCAAAGGCAAATAAATTAAAACCACAATTTAATTCAGTGCTACTATAGTTAACCAGAATGACTAAAATGGAGGGAAATATCAAGGATTAGCAAGAATATGAAGCCACTGAGACACTCATCTACTGCTGTGTGGAGTGTAAATTGGTACAACACGATAGAAAGATGTTGGCATTATCTTGTAAATCTCTTTAAATGGCTGTGTTTATTTCGTAAAAATTCATTGACCTGTATACTTATATTTTATGCCATTTTCAATCTATATTGTATTTCAATTAAAACATTACAAAATATGAAGTAAGTGTGTAGGGAAAGATAGGTAAGCCTGTCATCATATATTACCCAATAATAGAGTCATTGCTGTATTCAATAATTAATTACTTGACAACATATTTCTTGGAATCCTCGACCATATTTAGAGTACAAATATTAATATAACCTGTTGGATTAAAACTATTCAACCTAAATTAGTCATGATTGTTGCTAAAATGTCACTATCACATGTATTGATTTTGATTGATAAAACTTGGCCTGTGATTTCTCACTGATGAAAGACAGTTTTAACAAAGATTGCAAATATCCCTTTAAAAATCACCTTGGCCAGGCACAGTAGACCTTTGCCATATGTGGCTTTAATATCCATAGTTGCAGTCACTAGAAATATTCCCTGAAGGTCAGTGACACATATTGATTTATAATTTTGTTGAGACAGAGATTTGAACCTTCTTGGCCACACATTGATTTATAATTTTGTTGAGACAGATTTGAACCTTCTTGGCCTGATGTGCCAGTCACTCAAACACAGAGTGTGCCTCTTGGTGTGTTTGTTCTCTCCTTAACATTATCCAGCTTTGATAGCGCAAGGTGGTTTTGTGTGTATTCAGATACTCTCCATAACATGTAAATTACTTATAAACCTTTCTCATCGCAATATCACAGTTTGCAATGGTATACTTAGTGAATTCGTTGATTAATGCCTATCTTCCCCATTAACTTCCATGAAGACAGGCATAGTGTCTTCTGGTTTTAATTGACAAGTTTATCATTAATGACTAGCAGAATGTCTGGTTCATTGATTAATGAATGGGTGAATTATGTGCTAAAGAGCAGTTCTCAAATTTGGGGCTACTCAAAGATTTCAGCATTTAGTTATTGAAAAAAATTAGATATTTCAATATTAGATATCCAAAAAGATCTACTGTTGATTTGGTAGCATGACAGTAGTAAAAACTGATAGCCACTAGACATCTTACCTTCCTTGGACTAGGAATCCAGATCATTTCTAAAGAGTTAAGAAAGGGGTCTGAGCTAAATTCAAATTCAGCAAATTATTCAATATATATGATATTATGCTTTTTTGTGCCAGTAGTTTAAAAGAAAAACTTTAGTATGTAATATATAACTGTAAGCTTTTAATAAGCTCGTAGTTAGTTAATACAGAATTAGTATACAATGTGTCTATCTTATCTACATACATCCCTGTGACCTTCACTAGTGAGTCCTGGTTCACCAGGAGCCATTTGGGTAAGATCGCCAAGATGACTTGTCTAGTTGTTTGACATATCAAGAACTGCCTTTTTACTGTGGGTCTTGCTAAACTTCTCATTTCCAAAGTAATTCTCCTTAGAGTATGGTACCTGGCCATCATCCCCTAGGAACTTTTTAGAAATAGAAATGAAATTCATGGGCCCCACTCCCAGGAACTCTGGGGATAGGACTCTGTTTTAACAAGACCTCTAGGTAAGAGAAGTGCTAATCTAAAGAAACTTGGTTCTATGAATTCCTGCTCAGATGATGACTATATGTTTGGTTTTACTAGATGATGTAAAGATTTTTTAAAACATATTAGCAGTAACCATTTCATACAGATAGCGTGATTTTCTTTAGGAGTTTTTATTGCCCCACAAAGAGCTTTGCTGATGTGGAATAGAAATAAGCAAGCTACCAGTGTAGAATACTCTTGATATCTTTGAGTCATATCCCATCCCTGTTGTTCACCTCCTGAGATTGATTTCCTAATCTCTATCTAAAATGACCCCTCAGAGGCTAGTGATCACACCTGCAACTATGAATCACCCACATGAAAAATTCCTATGACCAGGCCACACCCTATACCATTCAGAATCTCAGGGACTTGGGTTAGAGTGGGAAGGGAGAGGTGAAGGGCTGGTAATGTTAAATCTCTCTAGGTAGTTTCAGTAAGACACCAAGTTTAAGGACCAAAGAACTGGTTTTCATAGTGTGATATTCAGACCAGCAGCATTAATATCATGTAAGAGCATGCTAGAAAAGCAAACTATAACATCCCACGAAATGTGTGTTCTCACACCCCGAAGACTTACTAAATCAAAAACTCTGGGAATACCCCATCTCACTCCCTCGCCTGCTGTGTTTTAACAAGCCCTCCACGTATTTTGATCCACTCTCAAGTTTGAGAATCACTAAATTACAGTATCTCACATCTTATGCTCAATATGGAATAAACTATGAGATGGCAAAGGCATAATTAAAGGACTTGAACTTTGTAAGGTAAACTACTAAGTATTTTCAGGGTAAATAAAGATCTCTAGATATGAAATTTTTACCATTGTCACCATCAGTAACTGGCAGTCATTAAATGTGCTCACTTCTCATCAAATGCTTGTTGACTTGAAAGGCTCCTTAGAGATGAACTCTTAGGGAAAGTTCCTTCACAGAGAACCTCCATTGGAAAGTACTGACCTGAAGTCTCTCTACTATAGAAAAACTGGTTGCTGAAGGAAAACATGCGCTATTTATAGTCATGTGTATAATTCATTAACTTTGGAAACTCATCTCAATTGCAGCATCTGGTGTCAATGAGCTCTTACAACAGGATTAGCCACCTTGCCGCTGAGCTTCTCAGGAGGAACCCAGGACATATATTAAAGTGTTCATGTAATGAATCTCTAGTGCCTTTCTACTTCTGCTCACTGAGAGTGCGGAGGGCTTACACTAAGGGGTCTGTGAGGTTAAATAAGTTCCAGCCCTCTAGCAATTGGAAAGCTATTAGAATTCAGAGATAAAATTGTAATAATAACTATTTGTTGGAAAACTCAAATCTCATTACAATAAATCATTTTAAAACTAAAATTCCTGTGTAACAAATACTTTGCAAACTAAAAGTTCGTAGTCTGACTGGTATTTTATCTACTTTATTAACACATTAACTTATAAAACAAATATTTATCAAGCACATATACATACTTATATACATGTTTATTATATGCGCACATATACATATATGTGTGTGCCTATACATATAGGGGTGTGTGTGTGTATATATATATATAATCTCCTAAACTATAACATGTATATGCAATTTAAATGGAGTCTCTTATGTTGGAGAGATTAATTCCGTCCAGCAACTTTAAAGGAAACTGTTTGACTAAGGAGATATTTGCTTTGGGTTTTGAATCATGTGATAATGTGGAAAGGAAAAAGATATGAAGTGAGACAGGGAGATAAAACAATATGGAGTACGTTACAGAATAGTTAAAAAAAAAAAAAAGTTTGGCAGTGTATTTGGGGCCAGTATCACCGAAGGATTTAATGACCAGGTCAAAGACCTTGTACTTCGTTCTATATGCAGAGAAGAGACATTAATTTTTTTTTCAACAGGGAATTACTATGATCAGAAATACTCTTCAGGAATACTGTTGTGAAAGAATCTTGTAATTAGAGAAATGTTATAGTAAGAATGAAGAGAGAAATGGATTCATAGAGATCAGTTAAAGAAGTTGAAAGGTAAAAAGGACTTGAACTTGAGTAATAGTTTTGAATGGTGAGAATGAGTTAGAGATTTTAACAAGATGGAATGACTAGAAATGGGAAACCAGGGTGTTGTTATGGGGCAAGAACGATGGGTAAGTCTCAGATATTCTGAAAGCTAAATGGAACAGTACAAGAAGCACAGAAAGGTGAAGTCAGCTTGAGAAGGCAGGCTGTGAGCAGCATTCGGGTAATGAATTTGAAGTGCTGATGGGATAAGTTGAAAGTGGAATGCTGAAATTCAGGGTGGATTAGATTTGTGTTATCTGTTTAGATTTTGTTTACATGACGGTAATTGTTGAGTCCATGGGTTTGCCAGAGTGCCAAAGGCAGGTTTGAAAGCTCCTATTTTTTTTTTTTACATCTTTATTGGAGTATAATTGCTTTACAATGGTGTGTTAGTTTCTGCTTTATAACAAAGTGAATCGGTTATACATAGACATATGTTCCCATATCTCTTCCCTCTTGCGTCTCCCTCCCTCCCACCCCTGTAGGTGATCACAAAGCACGGAGCTGATCTCCCTGTGCTATCGGCTGCTTCCCACTAGCTATCTATTTTACGTTTGGTAGTGTATATATGTCCATGCCACTCTCTCGCTTTGTCACAGCTTACCCTTCCCCCTCCCCATATCCTCAAGTCCGTTCTCTAGTAGGTCTGTGTCTTTATTCCTGTCTCACCCCTGGGTTCTTCGATAAAGAAGATGTGGCACATGTATACAATGGAATATTACACAGCCATAAAAAGAAACAAAATTGAGCTATTTGTAATGAGTTGGATGGACCTAGAGTCTGTAATACAGAGTGAAGTAAGTCAGAAAGAGAAAGACAAATACTGTATGCTAACACATATATATGGAATTTAAGAAAGCTCCTATTTTTAAGATACTGAAAGAATATGAGGCAGCCAATGAGATGGATAAAAGCTGATCAAAAAGGGAAAGAAGAAAGTAGTTGGGGAATCCAGGGTCAGTGGGACAAAGTAAGAGACAGATTCTAATATCAAGGTGATAGTAAATAGGAAAAAATGCTGAAGTCACGATTGGGAAGAGTTGTAAAAGAAGATCATTGGATTTCTGAAGTCATCGGCAGACTTCACAAAGGTTTCACATGGAGTAGTGAAGCCAAAAGACAAATGACCGGGAGCTGAGCTATCTGTAGGTTAAAAAAAGGGAGCTTAGAGCATAGTTTTAAGAAGTTTGGTGGGGGAAAGATTTAAAAAATGAAAAAGAATAAATGAAAAAATAATTCTATGGTAGAGATTTTGTGGGCTTTTAAAATTTGTTGCTTTTCTTTATTTTATCAATAATGATTGTAACAATTATTTTAATGCTGTGTCATTCAGGAGATGTTTATTAAGAGGTAATAATATACAATTCACAAAGATCAGAAACACTACTGAATGCGATGGCTGATATTATACGTACCATAGGCTAAAAAAAATAAAAGTACAGTAAATGACGTTATTGGGGTCAACTGACAATATTAGAATAAAAATAGTAAAGTAGGTAAATGTCATGTCAATTTTAAATTTACTGAAGTTGGTAAGTATATTGTAGTAATGTAAGAGTAATTCCTTATTCTTCAGGAACATCCCAGAAATACTTACGGGTAAAGGGCCGTGATGTATATACAGTTTTACTCCAAAATGTCTCTGAGAAAAATATTTTATATTTTCATTTTTGTATTTTATATGCTTTATATATTCCATATATTTATTTTATTTGAGAGAGAAAGAGAGCAAGACTGAGAGCAAATGATAAAGCAAATGGAGGAAAATGTTTCTAATAGGTCGTAAGTAAAGGTATTCTTTGTACTGTTCTTATTCTTGCAATTTTGCCCGCAAATTGAAATTATTTTCAAGTGAAAAGATAAAACATACAAAAGAACCCAAACTGTGTGGTTGAAATTCAAGACTCAAAGCCAAAGTGAGTTAACTAGTGTGCTTAAAACACTTCCTTCAATCAGTACTGTTAAACTGTTCATTCTTCTCCCACCTCAGAAGGTCATTTGTTCCCGAAAAATCTCTTGAATGACATATACTCTTAAGTAAAAAATGTCATTATAGTTTTTTTCAATGAAGACAGTTTTTAATGTGTTATGGAACTCACAAATTGACATCCATTATAGTAAGTGACACACATGAGAGCAATTTGATAATCAATAACTGTTATTATAATATCTTAATGAAGTCATTTTCCTCTCATTAATTTTGTTATCTCTGTTTATCAGCTCTCTTAAAGCCCCTTATTAGTTATTACACATAAATTTGATTGACAAGTTAACATAATATAGGGTACGATACCGGATATATCATTGCCACAAAATAGCAATTCATGAGTTCTCTAAGAGAACTGAATGCGATATATGCAGCTATTGAACAGCAAGGCAACTCTAGACTCAAGGAGTTCAACCGCTCCATTAAGTGTGACAAAAGGCCTAGTAGAAAGTGCAAGTGATATATGGAACTTCTTGTTAAGTCAAATTCTTTTACCTCCAATAGGTATGCTGTGGGACCTGACTTTATGCATTTATTTACATGTTCTAAAATAATTTACATTAATGTATTTTCCAAAAATAAAATAAAGATATCAATTTACAATGAATATACATAGACATATCCCGTGTTAATGTTGAAAACAGGAAATATAACAAGGCATGGCATTATCAGCTAAAACGTTTTTCTTTCTTGTTTGTTCATCTTGCTCTCTCATTAACAATGGTTAGTAGATATGTTTTCAGTGGTATATCACCGGCTCTCCCTTCCACATTAGCTATGAGCAGCCCAGTGTATTTAGAAATGGATGATGAGTGTGGGAGAGAGTGTAAGAATATTTAGCACATAATCTTATAAAACAAATTAACTGCAGTTTATGATAACAAAATCATAAACACTACATAATATATCCATTTCTAGATGAATATTATCATTGACTCATAGACTCTTAGAATGCAAAGTGCTTAGAATGTAAAATGTACTCTTGCACATTTCTAGCAACTCACTAATTCATAAGGCAAAATATTTTATAACTGGAATGATCTTACAGCTTTAGCTAAGAACCAAAAATATTCGATTGTAACTTCTCAATTGGTGTTAACTCTTCTCTCTCCTCCACATGTCAAAGCCTCACATATTTCATGACAACTTTTAGGGAATTGATATTCCCCTAAAATTACATTTTCTCATCCAGGCTATACATGTCTAGTTTCTTGAACATTTTTTTATTATATAATATCATAATATCAAAACTCCAATATGAGCCTGGAATATTACTCTGTATATCCCTTTGAAGATAGGTTATATATAGAAATAAGTACACAATTTTAGGGCAAACTGATCATCAAAAAAATAAATGTTTTCAATTTAAAACTTTTCAACACCATGTTTTGCATCTTTTCCATACAAAAGTTAAATATTATCAAATCAATTATCAAATAATTATCAAATTAAGGAAATTAATTTAGAGCATTTCCCCAATCTAACAGTCTACCAGCATTTTGTTTTTCAACTTAGAGTAATTATTGTATAAACTATAATACATTTAACATTTGATATATATAATTATGAAATATTTCAAATCTACAGAGAAGTTCAGAAAAAAATTTAATGAATATTTGTATAACTACCATCAAGATTTAACAAATGTTAAATGTTCTGATTGTTTTTCTGAAAATAAAACAACACAGATACAAGAGGAGCCCCCTTTATAACCCTTTCTGATCCCATTGGCTTTCTTCTCTTCTTTGTTGCATGAGGTAACCACTATCTCTCTGTGTTGTTAAACTTTTACTACATGCACTTATGTCCATATATAGTAAACAGTACCTATATGTTTTAGCTAATATTTTTAGCTCCCATTGTATCATTGGCACAGTTTTCTTTCTCATCTTTCCTTTTCAGATTCTTCTTTTAAAATGGAATTACTTCTCAACTTTGTCACCTGTAGTGTAAACCTTAATAACAGAAAATGATCATTATTGGTGACTAAATTCTATCCACACCTATGTATCCATATGCCTATTTCTCCATGGAGAGCATTTTGTTGAGAGTATTGAATGGCAAGGAACGACTCATTTGTTTGTGAATCTTTTGTTTTACACAAGTTAGGTATTTTGAAATGTTGATTGGAAGTGCAATTTATAGTACAGCCTTTGCTGTACTAAGAACTGATTTGAAGCAGGCAGTCCAGAATTACTTCTTCACAGTAAACTGCAAGCATAATTGTTTTGTATTGTGGAGAAAAACTCTACAGTGGCAGCAACTTCCATATTTAGGCATTACATTATGTCTGAACCCTTTTGACAGCAATGGATTCTAAATACACAAGTCCCAGATATCCATTTCTCCTCCATTTGATTTGTTCAGTTTTCATTATATTCCTCATGTTAAAGTTTATTTAAAATATTAATTATAGGTCTGGCAAGGATGGTAGAGAAAAGAATCATGTGTGAAGAAGATGAGTCAGGATGAGAAAAAAAGGAAATGGATAAAGTAATGTGGATAAAATTTAATAAAAAAAGAGGACTGATGTTTCTTTGGAAAATGAGTCTGAGCCAGTTCCAAAAAAATGTCTTGTGAAGTTTGCTGGGCTGCCTCTGTCCTTCTTTGGAGGGTAACTATCTTTCATTTTTTATTTAATTGTTCAGAACGTAGCAGTGTGATAAAAGTTTTTTATGGAAATTTCTCGCAGCAACACAATCAATCATATTTCCAACTCATGTGCTGTCTTGAGCCCCTGAGCCTCAAAGACTTTTTTTCTGGGGAGCTTACTTGTTAAATTAGCACTGATCAAAGGCTAAAACATTTATCATGCTTATTAGTGAATAAACCTAGCAGCAGGTATCCCAAGTGAGGAAGCAAATCCTCATTTCCTGCAAGAATGAATTGGAAATTATCCAAACTGCTTGCAAACATTTTTCAGGAGTGACGAATTGTCAAAAAGAAAGCAGCTGCTAGATGTGGCAGCAACCAGGGTTAGGGGGAAAAAGAGCATCTTTCCGAGGTATCTTCAAACCAGCCCAGGGGGATATTCTGCAGTTTGATTTACTCTAATTGCCTTTGAAATCCTGCAATAGCTGACCTTACCAATAAGCTCCAAAATAACACCCCAACTAAGACAATTTCAAAATCGCAAATTTCTCACCTTTGGTCTTTGTACTCCTTGTTGTTGTTATTGTTGTTTATGAGAACACAAATTGACAAGTACCCAAATTGATAGAATTTTGTTTTCGTTTATTGCAAAATGATGCCCAGTGCTGGTTTTACAGGAACTACTCTCTTATTAGCATAATTTAATCAGTTGGCAGATGTAACAATGAAAAGAAATATGCACTACAAATCTTTTTCTCCAGTTTTAAACTTAGTTAATAAAAATTAAAAATATTAAAATCATTGGCACACTTAGCTGTTACATCACATTTTAACCAGTTAGAAAACTTTACTCAGGCAACTGTGAATGAACGAATGAAGTGTTTCAAGCTCAAATTAATATAATACAAGCATATATGTTACAAAATGCGTGGGACTGAAATCCAGCATCATTTCTTTTATTTCAAAGCTGATGGCTTTGCAAATGCATTCCCTTTGTTTCTGAGAATTATGATAAATTGTATGCTACTTGTGAAGATTACTCAAGAACAAGATAGAATCCTTCCTTTGCAAATACAACCAGATTGCCCTTAGGAAAGGAGATAATACCTTATATTTTTGGCAGACTTAAAAAATCAGATCCAATGTGACTATTTGGGGTCAGATAAATGTGGTGATAACATGGGTTGGTATCATAACTATAACTGCATGATGGGGAACAATGTGGAACGGTGAGGAGGTACTTACAAAGAATTATAAATGATCAGGTACCATTTACACTTGCTTCATTTAAGTTAAAATGAAAAGGCGATTTATTGCTTCCCACACTTCTTCTTCCAATGAAAGAGTCTAACCATCCTTTGAATAATTATAGGCAACCCAGTTTACAAAGGGCATGTACCTCAGTCTTTCATCTGATTTGAAAAGCCAATTAGAACCTTCTGTTAATCCTAGAGCCTCTGATCCCTTTTCAGTCTGGATTCAGGCACACTGCGTGTCTTTCTTTCCCTGTTTGGTTATAATTGCACTCATACTACTAAAACTAGTTGGAAGCAAAAAGGAGTCAGAAAATAAGACCTATTCCTGGGCCAGAGGACTCTCTCTCTACCCCCTCTAAACAGGATTTCACGTTTCACAGCTTAGAAAAATATCTAGAACTACATCTCTAGCTTTCTTATAAATGCATACATTATCTATTTTCCCCAGAGCGTTGGACTTGGGTCATAAAGAAGACTTTTTACTTAAAGCTTACTCTACAAGCGTAGGCTACTCTACCCTTTGCAGAGTCTCTTGACCCTGTTAAGTGTCTCTCAGATTTACCCTTTCTTTTCTATCTGTACTGCTGCCCTTCTAATCTAGGTCCTCATTATTTCATACCTGCATTCCTGTTGTAGGCTTTGTGTTGTGTTTATGCCCTCTCTAGTTTCCCACTCTGGGATAATATTGCTAAATAAATTTTTAATGTAAGATCTTATACAGGAACACAAGGGGGTTTTCTCTTTCTGCCACTTAAGCACCTGTAAGTTCATGTTCACCTCACATGGTCCAGGTCACTTCTCTTTGTCCTCATCATGGGTTCTTTGTTCCAGCCTTAAATTATTCGCTCCTCTGCAAGTGTCACTTGACTCATTTAGCAAGTATACATTGAGCACATACTATGTGTATATCTGTGCACTTGTTTACTTATTCTGTTAAGTATTTGCTATTTCCCTCTCAGACCTCCTATATCCCTTAGATCAAAACTCTTACCCAGTATGAGACTTCTCCATTTACTGCGATCCATCACAATTTCTCTCTTCACTAATATTCTCTTGTCCCTCAAGGCAGTGCATTTGGTTGAAGCTAACATTTGTAATTACTTGTTTAATATCTTATTCTCTACAACTTAAATGAAAACTACTTAATGGTAGGGATTATATTTATGCTGAAAATTTTTAGATATTTTGTTGATTGTTTATGTATTCTTTTATTGTCTTTCATTTTACTAAGTGCCCAGGTGTTCAATAAAATCATGCTAATTGATTGGTGAATATGAAGAATATCAAATAATCCACAGAACATATTGGGCTAAGAATCACTCATTCATATAGTTGGAAGAAGTATTAGAGTTGTCTAGTCTATATTCTCATCTGATGCTTGAATTCTTCAATAACATCTCTGAAAATAACCATACAACGCATCATTTTCGTTTCGTCTATATAAGCTATGCTGTTCCAAATCTCCATTAATGCAAATGCTGGCATTTTTCTCTCTGTCTTCTTGATCCCTAGTCTACTTCTCAAATGGTACAAAACAAAGGCAAAAATGGAGGTATTGTTAATTTGACACCTCAAATCCTCATATTACCTGTCTTAGAGAATTTATATTAGTACCAAAAGTACTAAATACAATGGGATTTTTAAAGCCTATATTTTGTAAACCCTATAATTATATTACTTTTACACATATACATTAGACCCAAGCATTTTTTGTTTCTCACAGTAATAGCTATAATAAATTAAGGCCCCCATTTGAAACATAACAACTATCGGTATTTCCAATAAAAATGTGACAATGTAAGAAAAATAATGTTCACATTTGTTTCCTGTACACTTAGTGTTCAGCTCTTCTTTGGCTATGAAATAAAATTGTAGATTATTAAGTTTGGATGTAGCTTAATTTCTTCAAATATATAGTCATTGTTTTGAGTCACCATAGTTTGCACATTAAAAATGGAGGCAAGAGCATGATCATGCAGGACAAGTACATCCCCCGAAGTCAGAACAAGGAAAATAAATCAAATGCGTTGACCCTATCCCCAGGTTTGAGTGACTACCCTCAGTATTCTCATTGTGCTTAGTGCTTATGACTGGGAAGTAACTTCTAATGCTATATTTTAATTGTCTGCTGTATATTGGAATAATAGTTCTTAGGGGTTAGAAATCTGTAATATCTCTCTTCATCTGTGTCTGACCAAGCCCTTAGAAGCCAATCAATATATAATTATTCAATTGGTTAATGCCTATTTGAAAAATCTATGGTGGAGCAAGAGTATCTTTCTTCAACATATGCATTTCCTTTCCTGAGCTCTTGAGCACTCAAGTTTTTGCTGTTTCTGCTGCTCAGCTTCTCAAGCCCTTGGCTCTAAAGCTGGAAGGTGAAAAGGTCCTTAGTATTTAGTTTAACTTTCATGTTTACAGATATGAAAATGTTGGACTGGAGCTGTTTAGTAATTGGATGAAAGCCAAACAAATTGAGACGCAGTAGAGAATAGCTAAGATGCCCTATAATATAGTGGATAAAAGCAAGGGCTCCACACCAGACTAGCTGTGTTCAAATCCCAGGGTTTCTACTTATTAACTATGTGCTTCCCGGCATTTCAGTTTCCCTGAATACAAAACAGATATGCTGTCAACATCAAATAATTTAACATACCTACAAGGAACCTAGAATGGTGTCTGGTATTTACATAGTAAATGCCAGTAAGCGTTAACTTAAATAAAGTTTACCCTTGGAGAACTGATTTTCAGGATAAAAGTCAGGTAGGATTTATGCACCTTTGATTTACTATTTCCTTTATCATTCAAAAGAGATCCATAATACACTTTTGAGACATGTCACATGTTATGTATGTGTGTGTGTGTAAATTTTTCAAAAGCAGCATTGGAAAGTATTTTGTCCTTCCTGTAGTAATTGAAATAATCAAAGAAAAGTTTTCTATTAATAATAACAGTATGTGTCCAAAACATAATAAATATCAAAATTTTAGCAATAAAAACAAACAGTGGATGTGAAATACAGGATATGAAATACAGTAAAAATGAGGAAAATGCATTAATCCTTTCTCTTTGTGAAGTTAAATAAGATGTTTGGGCGTAGTGTGTGGATACAAGCTGAAAGGTAACATTGGTACAAGGAGGGAGGGGTAGGAGGGAGGAAAGTCAGAGACTCCATGAAAGAAAGGCCATTTCCTGGCTGCAAAATTGGTACACTGGTGACCTCACTAAAGAACCAGCTCTGGATAATTAGGTTCCCATTGAAGATGAACTATCTTTCCTCCTGTAAAGTCTCGCTCTCGCTCGCTCTTTCTCTCTCTCTCTCTCTCTCTCTCTCTCTCTCTCTCTCTCTCTCACACACACACACACACACACACACAATCCCAGGGACTTTCTGCAATCTTGATGATGATTTTTAGCTATTCTAGTAATTATTTTATTTGCCATACCTTCTGATAGTAAAGTGTACCAACATTGGGGGACTCTCATATTTTTATTTACAGTACTCTTATTTAGAAATATTTCCAGCAAAATTAATTCTAATGCAAACTTTGAATTATGAATCACATATGTCTAGGAGTGAAAAGGCCAAGACAGCAGTGATATGCATGTTAAAACATATTTACCTGTATTTATGTTATTTTCCTTTAAATTTTCATTCTAAATCCTTTATACATGAAAAAAAGCTATTTCCTTTTTATTTTAAAAAAAGTGGCATGAATCATCTATTTAATATATCCCCAGCACAACATGAAATACTGTACCACATGTGGCATATGTTTAGGAGAAACACACCATGATTTCTATCCCAGTTATTCACTGCTAGTGAATTATCCCTGTGCTGAAAGACAAACAAACCAAGGCATGAAGAGCCTACAGAAAATAGATTTTTGTAAAGTGGTGGTCAGGAAATGAAAGCGGATTTGGATAAGTAAAGTGAATTTGATATGTGGATAGGTATATTGATTTGAAATAGTAATAACTAAAATGCACGTGTTCTGTTTCATGCTAGTGCCTAGTAAACTCTCCACTTTGACATATTTATTCCTATCCCACAGCTTCAAATGTTGGTAAAAAAAAATACAACATGTTATCTCTACAATCTCTTTTGAGTGGTAAAAAACATATGAGCTATCCAGTTTCACTGATCGTTTAGTTTCAATACAAGGAACTAGAATAAAGTAATTTAACAAAGTATAGAATAACTTTACATAAACTCAAGCTGTGAACTAAATAACGGTAATAGCAAAAGTGCCCAAATTTTAGATTGTGACTCATTGCCTGCTCCCATATTTGACTCCACAAAACTAAATCTAAAATATCACTAATTGGAAATCCCACTGTTATTTCATATACCACTAACAACGGAAAAACATCATTGATTAGATTTCATATAGTACTTTCTTATAACTAAGAATTTTTATTTATACTTATTGAAGGACCCATTTCACATTCAGTTAGCCATAAGTATTTATTTTGAGCATATATAAAAGAGGTGAGCAAAATAAATTGGTTAAGAGATTTAACTTATTCACATTCAGAATCTCTTTTCTGTTGAGAATACTGCTGTCCACTTTTTTCCATACAGTGTCATCTTCTGTCCCATCAAGGACAGTTTTTGAAATATTTCAGAAAGAATTAAATGCCATCAAGTGAGGGCTCTGAAACCAACTTTGTAGTTATCTGAAGCTGAGCGGGCAACTTTTGACTCCACCTTTAGCAACAGTGACAAACACCTCTGATTCACCGGTTCCCAACCCTTCCCTCCAAACCGTCTGGTTTCTAGGGGATAAAATAATGCTTCACAATTGTCTCTGAGATTTTCTTTCAAGCCACTTACACTTATTCTGCAAGTTTTGATGCGGCTGTTTTATTTTTACTGAAGGACAGACAATGGCAATCAGTAATATCAATGGTATGTTATATCCAGATATTAGAAATATTAACATATTAAAAAGATATGTATCTTAGAATTGGTGGGTGTATGATTATGCTCTAGTTGAAAACTACTGCAGTTAGTGGGGTGTGAATGTAAAAGCCTCACAAAGCATTTATTCTTTGGCTGACTGATCATAATATAATATATTTAGAATATGTAATCCTTAACTATTTCTTTTTTTTTCCTAAATTTTTATTTATTTTTGGTTGCACTGGGTCTTTGTTGCTGTGCACGGGCTTTCTTTAGTTGCAGCGAGTGAGGGCTACTCTTTGTTGCAGTGCACGGTCTTCTCATTGCAGTGGCTTCACTTGTTGCAGAGCACGGGCTCTAGGTGCATGGGCTCAGTAGTTGTAGCTCGAGGGCTCTAGAACGAAGGCTCAGTAGCTGTGGTGCACGGGCTTAGTTGCTCCGTGGCATGTGAGATCTTCCTGGACCAGGGCTCGAACCTGTGTCCCCTGCATTGGCAGGCAGATTCTTAACCACTGTGCTACTAGGGAAGTCCCCTTAACTATTTCTTCATTCGTTTGAACCAGGAACATTTAATGATCACCTACTATGTTTCTGTGTTATGAAAGAGGTAAAAGTCATAGTCTGTCTTCCTGAAGAGTTCCAGCATAGTGGTAGAGAAAGACAGTTTTAACAAAATCACAACTCAAAAGGATAAGCACTTTGCCAGGTAAATTCAGGTTTTATGAACACCACTTTGAGAGACACCTAATCCAGCCCGTGGAGAAGAGGGTCAGAGAATGTTTTCTGAAAGCAACAAAACCTTAACTGAGGCAAAGTAAAACTTTCTTGATTAATCAAAGGTGGAGGAATCAGTGAAGTGAGCTGTGTAGGAAGAAGCATGAGCCTGTATGAGCATATGCGAAGATATGAACATGAGTAAAAAGCATGGTGAGGGCTTCCCTGGTGGCGCAGTGGTTGAGAGTCCGCCTGCCTATGCAGGGGACACGGGTTCGTGCCCCGGTCCGGGATGATCCCGCATGCCGCGGAGCGGCTGGGCCCGTGAGCCATGGCCGCTGAGCCTGCACGTCCGGAGCCTGTGCTCTGCAACAGGAGAGGCCACAACAGTGAGAGGCCCGCGTACTGCAAAAAAAAAAAAAAAAAAAGCATGGTGAGTTCCAGGAACTGTAAGTACAGTAGTTTGAGCAGGTTGGAGAGTAGGGTCTTTGTGAGGTTTGATGGATATTAAGGGTAGAGGGGCAGACCTCAGGACACAGGTCACTAAATGTCTTTTTGGTAAGCCATGGAGTATAAACTTTACCAAAGAGCAACCAGTAGTTTTTGAAGAATTTTAAAGAGGAATTTGATCTACGTTTTATAAAAATTCACACTTTATAAACCCAATAGGTTAACAAAGTGAGGGAGAGAACAAGAGATGTCAAGAATTTGGCTAGTGTTCCCAAGTTCCTTGGACTCAGCTTTACTCAGTTCACTCTTTTCCAACTTGTAGATCAAAATGTTGCTTTGTACATAACTATGAGTTTGGCTGATTAGAGAACTAGAGAACATTTAGATCCACGATTAAAGGAGCCTTTATCTAGTCTGGTGATTTTCAAGCTCACTAGACTTTATTCAAGTGAAATCTTACTTAAAGGCAAATATGTTAATGGGATTTTTTTTTTTTTTTAAGACTTTGATATATTAGTTGTTGTGGAGGTTAGAAATCTCAAACCTAGCTGCTCAGGAGAACTCTTGCACCAGTTTGAAATCCCATCTTCAAATCCTGGGTTTAGTCTGCACTCTGTCCTCCAAAGCTATCTGCTCAAGGTTGATGGAGTTAATCTCTATATTTGGAAAGTTAAGTGAAAGAATCTCACAACCTGTTTCTCCTGAAAAATGAAGTCCTTGAGATTCTTCCTGTATAAATGCAGAATACATCAACCTTGTTACTGTTTCTGTTTTGTTTTTATTTCAGGTGAATCTCTGTGGGTTTTTGTCTACTACTCAAATAATCTGAATGTACTTTTCCATATCACATCTTTCCGTGGGTATACTGAAACGGAATGTTTACAAGATAGAGAAAAGGGCTATTAAATTTGCCCTTTTCTGTGTGTGTGTGTGTGTGTGTGTGTGTGTGTGTGTGTGTGTGTTCATGTACACATATGTTTGGTTACTGAATGGAGGTGGTAAGTGGTATTGATGGTGAGGAGATTAAGGAAAACTAATCCATTTTTTCCCAAATCACCTAGGAAATTACACTAACGTGGCTGTATTTATGATCCCCAGTGTAATGGCTCAACTAAATGAAATAGTCCATCCTCACCCACATTTAGTCAATTTGGTATAGATACAATAAGCATCTACTTGTTTGAATATTGGCAGAAAAGAAATGAATTTCATTTAAATAACTTCTAATTTAAAATAGTTAAATATTAACATTAAAAGCCACTTGAATCTTTTTTTTCTATTTTAAAAATTAAGCCCCACTGAAAATTACTTGGTTTATATGAAGTTTACCCTAGTGCTAAAGGGATTCTTTTAACTATAGTTAAGTAAAACAGAATTATGGTTGAAGATAAGCTGGAGGCAAAGAATTAATGAAAAAACTATCCTGTTCTGAGACCTAGAAAATTAGGAGCTATAAAATGGGTATTATATTTAGCAGTGTTAAAATTATTTAGGGGGCTTCCCTGGTGGCGCAGTGGTTGAGAGTCCGCCTGCTGATGCAGGGGACACGGGTTTGTGCCCCAGTCCGGGAAGATCCCACATGCCACGGAGCAGCTGGGCCCGTGAGCCATGGCCGCTGAGCCTGCGTATCCAGAGCCTGTGCTCCGCACCAGTGAGAGGCCCGCGTAACGCCAAAAAAAAAAAAAAAAAAATTATTTAGAGTTTGTGGGCTTGGGGATTTCCATAGGTCTTAATATAGCTAGCTTAATATTAACCTTGAAAAACAATGCACAAGAGTAAAAAAGAAAAAAGGAAAATACGTTGTATTTTAAACTTAAATAGTGCATGTGAAAATATCTAGTTAGGTTTTATTGTGTGTGTGATAGAGAGTAATTTTAGTAATAATTGTAGCTTCCATTGTGGCCTTTTAAGCAGAAACACGTAAGAACACAAAACATAACATACACTAGTGAAAACGCATTCGTTGTGTATTGAGAAGATAAACCTGAAGAGTTTGACTTTAAAAAAAATAATCAGATACATGTTAAATTCAGTAGCTTTCTATTTTCACTCATTTGTGCTTAGTGTTTTCTGGGTAAAAACATACCTTTTCCTAAAGGCATAGACAATTCCGTTGGTATTTTAACATACTCAATTTTTAAATATGTTGGAGGTGACATTAGCCTGATTTCCTCCACTGCTGCTACACAAAACTGGCAGAACTGCTTGTCCAGCTGGAAGTGCTCAGGAGAAGATAGAGGTTTTCTCCTTCTAGAGCTATCAGCTCTAACACCTGTCAGCTTAGGACTCAAAAGCGACCATAGATAAAACTTTCAAATATTTTTTTTCCAACTGCAGTAACTAAATATAACTTAACTGTTATATTTATGATTCATGCATGAAATAGAACATGCATTTGTAAAAAACAAAATGAAGACACTCTTCATGATACATTATTATGTGAAGAAAGCAAGGTGATGAACAAAGTCGAAACAATCCTACATGTACTATATGAAAGTAAAATAGTTTATACTGTGTTTACTCCTACATGCATAAAATATTCTCAAAAAGCCGTGGAGGAATTGGAAACACTCCCCTCCCCCATCCCAATCCTTGAAGGGGGATGGACACTGGGTGATAGGAGCAGAGGGGAACTTTTTACTATATACTCTTTTGCACCTTAAAAAAAATTTTAAATGACCATGACAATGATATCGATTAAAGCTGTTGGTCTGAGAATATAGTGAGGAGGTCTCAAAGTCATACAGAAAGAAGTCAGTCTGATAGCAAAACAGAGAAGGACCAGAGGCAAAAATTAAGAGCATGAGTGTATTGTTAAAGAATTGAAGAGCCAGAGATATATTTGCAAGGGATGGAAAATAAGACTAGTAAGAGAAAAAATGATTCAGGGTTCCTTGTATCTATACTTTGTGACTCTAACAGGGACATTAAAAGTAATAACAAAACAAAATCCACTATGGGCCAGATATTTTACGTCCTATTAGATTTATCCCTCATAGCAATTCCTTTGAGGTTTATGCACTGTTTACTTTGCAGGTATTTCAACGGAAGAGTTTGATAAGCACTTTCATCATCATGCCAGGTTAGAACAAACAGTTCACCCTTATTTTTAACCCTTCTATTGCCATGAGCAAGAGGTGATCAAAGCTTTGATCCTACTGTTTATTATTGAATCCACAGCACCTGTCTGGCATATTTAGCAAGTGGTTAATAAGCATTTATTTAAGAAACAAATGGCATCTTATTTGGGTCCACCTTCTGCTCAACCTTCTTTTCTGATTTACTACCCTCAGAATCACCTTTTGAAAATGCAGTTCTAATCAGGGCATTTCTATGCACTAAGACCCTGTTACATGTACTTACTTTGTGCTGGGAACCGTGTTAGATGATCTAGCAGTCTTTATCTTACTTACACATCACAGTAATTTTTGGAGATAGATATTATGGTGAGGGTCGTTTAAGAGATAAGCCTGTGAGAGATTATTTTACCAAATTCACATGCCTAATGGCAAAGACAGATTGAACTAAATTTCTTTGACTAAAGCTTATTCATTTTTCTCTGTTTTGCAAGTGTTACTCTGTTTTTTTGTTTTTTGTTTTTTGTTTTGCTTGTTTGTTTGTTTTTTTGCGGTACGCGGGCCTCTCACTGTTGCGGCCTCTCCCGTTGCGGAGCGCAGGCTCAGTGGCCATGGCTCACGGGCCCAGCCGCTCGGCGGCATGTGGGATCTTACCGGACCGGGGCACGAACCCGCGTCCCCTGCATTGGCAGGCAGACTCTCAACCACTGCGCCACCAGGGCAGACCTTCCTCTTATTTTTAAAGTTACTATTTGAAGAGCACATGTTGTGGTAAAGACTCTCACTGTACTAGGCGCTTTCCATATACAATATCGTTTAATCCTTGTAACATGTTTCTATTATATAGCTGAAGATGCTGGCATTCACCTGGTTAAGTAATTTGCCTGTGTTTACATAGCTAATAAGTGATTACAATCACATAGGTCTGACCCGGATATTTATTATTTTACCACTTTATCACCACAGTAGTAGTTTGTTGAAAGAATAAATGGATGGATACATGTCTGAATGTCAGATTGTCTATTTCTCCAAAAACCTACTGGCCCAAAGCACTGTGTTCTTCTTAGTGAAGAAGTCAGAGGGAGGAAAACAGAGTGTGAATAAATCCTGTAGCTGTGCCAGACAGAAAGGAAAGAAAGAAATGCAGAGGCAGACATATCCTTCAAGTGCTTAAGACTCACAAATGTGTGTTTGTCAAGAGGGTCCCTCAGTAAAAGAAGGAGAGCATTATAACCAGAGAGAAATTGGTTTTCTTCAGTTTAATCCCTTGAATAAACTTTGGAAACTTTTAATCAATTCTCTTAAATTTTAGGCTACTATGATTTTTTTCTCTGTAACCCTTTAACTTGAAGAATTCAGAGATGGGGGCACAGAAAGATAGATTTTAAGGAAACTTCAGGGTCATTTTAATTTTGTTCAGCCCAGTATACCCAATACACTCTCTGTTAGGGCACAGAATCTGCTTTTGGCTAGAGATTCTTTTTTCTTGAAATAAAAAGAAGAGGATAAAACAGGCTCAGAGAGTATTTAACTATATCCCATATGGGAAGGTCCAGTGGTTATCTACAAATTTCAACCCAACAAACTTGAATGCTTTCTTTAGTCATCCCAGAAAATCAGAAAACTAGGAGAGATTTTAAATAAGCATTAGGCATATTATTTATATATTGTATATTTCCTTAATTCTTCAGTTGGATCCCAACATTAAAGAAGAACTTTACACAGGTGAATGCCTTCAAGAGGGTAAAGTACCTGCTGACAGGTAGATGTCACAATATTGTAGCTTTCATATGCAAATTGGAACTACTGAGCTGGGTTCTCATCAGCGACTCACAACCTGAAATGCACACTTAAAAGAAATTAAAATGTTTTAACAATAAAATATGAGAATATTAATATCCAGTTCACTTTGATGTGACAGAATATAAAGTCAGCAGCAATTTCTCTAATGGGGCTGTTGCTCCCCCTTTTCCCAGTAATTGATTTTAATGTCAAATAAAAGATCAACATTTTGTCAGCCAGGACTTGAGGCTACATATTGCACTTGAGCGTGTTTTGAGCTAAGGTGTAAATCTTAGATTGGGTTGAATGGTCATGTTTTCCAGATAGTCATGGACCGCAAGTCAGATGCTTCACTTAGAAAAAGATTTATTTGAACCGTGTAGCAAGTAGACATTGATAAATAAACTTATCTTCCTAAGGGAGAATAATTGCTAGGAACATGAGTTTCCACATGAGGCATGGGCTCAATTACTACATTTATTTATGTAATCAGGGAAAGTTCTTGATGTATTCCAGCTAGAGACAGCATATATACACTAACCTTGTGCTTTACCATCTCTCAGTGGCAACAGTGGGATTTTAAATAAGTGCTGGAGAACAAAGTTGATAATTTTTTTGCATCAAGCTTTCATCTAAGGTTGTGTATTAGTCTCCAGTCCTCTCCATAATTCAGGAATTAGAATTAGTCAGGACCCTCATATCCTAAACAGAAAGTTTGGTCTTCTAAAACTATTCAAAAGCAAACTTACTCTTCAAAAATTTGGATGTATGTTCAGGTGAGAGAGGGGTGCTATCCTAACTCCATCACTTACTGTGTGAAGCTGGGCAAATGACTTGCAATTTCTCAGCATCTCATTGCCATTGCTTAAAAATTTGAGATAATAATAGGACCTACCTCATAAATTCACTGTGATGATTAAATGAGTTAATCTTAGAATTGTTTCTGGAACGTGGTAGGTGCTACTAGTGTATGTTGTTGTCCTTTATTTACTAAATTGCTTCTTTAGAAGAAAGTAGATTTCTGAGTTCTAAGTTCTATCTGAAAAGTCAAGATTTTAGGATTAAGATTAAAAGTTCACAAATTACGACTTCCCTGGTGGCGCAGTGGTTGAGAGTCCGCCTGCTGATGCAGGGGACACAGGTTCGTGCCCCGGTCTGGGAGGATCCCACATGCCGCGGAGCGGCTAGGCCCTTGAGCCACGGCCGCTGAGCCTGCGCGTCCGGAGCCTGTGCTCCGGCCGCAACAGTGAGAGGCCCGTGTACCGCAAAAAAAAAAAAAAAAAAAAAAAAACACAAAAGTTCACAAATTAACTTTTGAAAATAATCAAATCCAGTATACATGGGATTGGCATTCATTCACTCATCAGTTATTGATATGTACTGAACTGTCAGTGAATAAACATAGATCTCCAATTTATGAATAAACCAATAATTGAAAAAACTAAAAGATTTGGATACTAACACACATTCTATCATCAAATGATAATTTTAATATAAAAAAGTTAGTTTAGATATAATTCAAACCAAACTTAGTAATTAACAAAAATAGTAGCAGCTTCAAATAGGCAAAATAAATCTTCAGGATTTGAAATTCAGTATTATTTTATTATTGCTAGTGTGCATAGCTTTTTTATTAACTGTTATTGAAATATAGTTGATTTTACAATGTTGTGTTAGTTTCATGTGTACAGCAAAGTGATTCAGTTATAAATATATATATATATATTGTTTTTTAGAAGAGGGAAAGGGATAAATTAGGAGTTTGGGACGAAAATATACATACTACTATATATAAAATAGATAACCAACAAGGACCTACTGTACAGCATAGGGAACTATACTCAATATCTTGTAATAATATATAATGGAAGAGAATGAAAGTGTGCATAGTTTAATTCAAGCCCCGCTTTAAGTTTTGTTTACATCTTGTTCTTCAGGAAACTAAATTTATTGAACGCAGAATAAGTTTCAGAAATTGTGCTAAACATTTTTACATAGGTTATCCCAACTAATTATCACAAAACCCTATAAAGTAGATATCTTTTTGTTATCATATAGGTAAGGACATTGAGACTTGACAAGATTAAGTACTTTCCAAAATTTATAGAGTTTAGTAAATGGCGGCTTTGAGCTGTGCTTCAAACCCGTTTTCTTTCGAGACACCACTTTGCATATTAAGGGAAGCATAGGGGTAGAAAACAGAGGTTATTTTTCTAGTCCGGTCATATCCAGGCAAGTTCTAGGAAGTAACAGGGGTAATTCTTAGAAAAGTAGGATATGTGAAACATCGTGATTTAAAATTCAGCTCTTTACTAAATGGGATTAGTAATCACATTCAGCCAGTATATAGGTTTGCAGTCATTCAGTGTATGCTTAGTTATCTTTGTGTGTGCAGGTAGGGGGAATTGATGTAAAAGTAGAACTAAGGGGAGATCTGTTTTGCTCTAGAAAACAACAAATTAATCATCTTGCCAAATATAGCCCTTAGTTCTCATGCAGAACACAATTGAGAAAATCAATTGCCTAGAACACAGAAAGGATTCAGAGTGAGGCTCAGGAAGAGATTCTTCACCGACATTGTCATTCCCATAACCTGGAACAAAATAGTTGACCAGACTTATTGCTTTGAAAGGGCAATATACTTGTTAACAGAAATAAAGTGTTAGTGGCTTGGAAATGGAATGGAGGTAAATCCTCCATTACTGCAATCGAATTCACTGGAATTACTGCACATGAATACTTTACAAGGTGTGTATGATATGTGGGTTTGTTTGATTTAGCCTTAATCAAACAAGGTTGGTTCAGATACCAGCAAGAATTGAAGATATACATGAGAACCCTACTGTCTATCATTATAATTTTATAAATTTCGGCTTCGAGACTGTCAAAAGGTTTACTAGTTTTTCTTTCTGAAGAACTTTGCCTAGTAATTTTTATAGAGAGATGCACTGAAGCTTATCTGCTTATTGCTGTAAGATTCTGTTTCTCAGAGTAGGCAAACACCCTTATAAAATGCTGGGTTTCTTTCCCTTCACTTGTTTGTTTGTTTTGTCTTTTCTTCCCTCAGGTATAGCTTTGCCTGTGTATTTTATGTCTTAAAATTAAGTCTACTTATTTGGGGTCATCAATAATAGCTGATATTTCTTTTATGTTATGCTCACCTAATCAACACAGCTCTCATTATTGAAAGATGGCAACGTAAATGAAGGAACTCCATCTCCACTTTCCTCAGAAGTAGTTGAAGTGAAAAATAATAGAAAAATTAAGAGGAAATTTTTATAAATATTGACCTCTCTAGTTTGAGATCATTTGCTACCACTCTTAAAGATAGTTGCAGGTGTAATTCTAAGTGCAGACATAACCAAAATGAACATATAGTCAGTGATTGCTTTGTTTTGACTGTAGGGCATATTTCCAAGAATTTTATAAAGCCAATTCTTTTTTATTTTTTAAATTGGGGTATAGTTGCTTTACAATGTTGTGTTATTTCTGCTGTACAGCAAAGTGTATCAGCTATATGTATACATATATCCCCTCTTTTTTCAAATTCCTTTGCATTTAGGTTGCCACAGAGAATTAAGTAGAGCTCCCTATGTTATAGAGTAGGTTCTCATTAGTTATCTATATTACATGTATTAGTGGATATATGTCAATCCCAGTCTCCCAATTCATCCCCCGTCCCCTTTCCCGCCTTGGTGTCCATATGTTTGTTCTCTACGTCTGTGTCTCTATTTCTGCCTTGAAAACAGGTTCATCTGTACCATTTTTCTAGATTCCACATATATGTGTTAATATACGATATTTGTTTTTGACTGACTTCACTCTGTATGACAGTCTCTAGGTCCATCCACATCTCTACAAATGACCCAGTTTTGTTCCTCTTTATGGCTGAGTAATATTCCATTGTATATATGTACCACACTTTCTTTATCCATTCCTCTGTAGATGGACATTTAGGTTGCTTCCATGACCTGTATTGTAAATAGTGCTGCAATGAACATTGGGGTGCATGTGTCTTTTTGAACTATGGTTTTCTCTGGGTATACCCAATAGTAGGATTGCTGGGTCATATGGTAATTCTATTTTTAGATTTTTAAGGAACCTCCATACTGTTCTCCACAGTGGCTGTATCAATTTACATTCCCACTACAGTGCAAGCGGGTTCCCTTTTCTCCACACCTTCTCCAGCATTTATTTTTTGTAGATTTTTTTTTCTGTATAGTACATAGTTGTAATTTTATTTACTTTTTTTTTCTTTTTTCACATTACAAAAAAAATTATTGGGTTATATAAAAGGGTTATAACAATTCTACTTCACTTTGCTGTATGGTAGAAATGAATACAACATTGTAAAACAACTATACCCCAATAAAAAAAAATTTTTTTAAAAAGGGTTACAACATCTTAACACTCTTAACAGGGGGAAAAATTAAAAACACAGTTATTTCAAGCATTGTGAATTAAGTATCAAGCACAAATTAAGATGAAGCAAATCTGAAATTGTAATCTTAAAGTTTTTTCCTTGTTCGTTTTTTTTTTTTATTAGCATCTTTTTGGAGTATAATTGCTTTACAATGGTGTGTCAGCTTCTGCTTTATAACAAAGTGAGTCAGTTATACATATACACATGTTCCCATATCTCTTCCCTCTTGCATCTCCCTCCCTCCCATCCTCCCTATCCCACCCCTCTAGGCGGTCACAAAGCACCGAGCTGATCTCCCTGTGCTATGCGGCTGCTTCCCACTAGCTATCTATTTTATGTTTGTTAGTGTATATATATACGTAGATTTTTTGATGATGCCCATTCTGACCAGTGTGATGTGATACCTCATTTTAGTTTTGGTTTGCATTGCTCTAATAATTAGTGATGTTGAACATCTTTTCATGTGCCTCTTGGCCAGCTGTATGTCTTCTTTGGAGAAATGGCTTTTTAGGTATTCCACCCATTTTTTGATTGGGTGGTTTGGTTTTTTGATATTGAGCTGAATGAGCTGTTTGTATCTTTTGGAGATTAATCCCTTGTCCGTTGCTTCATTTGCAAATATCTTCTCCCATTATGAGGGTTGTCTTTTCGTCTTGTTTATGGTTTCCTTTGCTGTGCAAAAGCACAATAGGTAGTGCTAGTAGCTGAATAGGTCTCTTTGTTTATTTTTGTCTTTATTTTCATTACTCTAAAAGGTGGGTCAAAAAAGATCTTGCTGTGATTTATGTCAAAGAGTGTTCTTCCTATGTTTTCCTCTAAGAGTTTTATAGTATCCGGTCTTACATTTAGGTCTTTAATCCATTTTGAATTTATTTTTGTGTATGGGGTCAGGGAGTGTTCTAATTCCATTCTTTTACATATAGCTGTCCAGTTTTCCCAGAATCACTTATTGAAGAGACTGTATTTTGGCCATTGTATAGTCTTGCCTCCTTTGTCATAGATTACATAATCATAGGTGCATGGGTTTATCTCTGGACTTTCTATCCTGTTCCATTGATCTATATTACTGTTTTTGTGCCAGAACCATACTGTCTTGATTATTGTAGCTTTGTAGTATAGTCTGAAGTCACGTTAGCCTGATTCCTTCAGCCCAGTTTTTCTTTCTCAAGATTGTTTTGGCTAGGGCTTCCCTGGTGGTGCAGTGGTTGAGAATCTGCCTGCTAATGCAGGGGACACAGATTCGAGCCCTGGTCTGGGAAGATCCCACATGCCGTGGAGCAGCTAGGCCTGTGAGCCACAACTACTGAGCCTGCGCATCTGGAGCCTGTGCTCCGCAACAAGAGAGGCCGCAACAGTGAGAGGCCCGCGCACCGCGATGAAGAGTGGCCCCCGCTTGCCACAACTAGAGAGAGCCCTTACACAGAAACGAAGACCCAACACAGGCAAAAATAAAAATAAATAAATTAAAAGAAGACTCAACATTAAAAAAAAAAAAAAAAGATTGTTTTGGCTAGTAGGGGTTTTTTGTGTTTCCAAACAAATTTTAAGATTTTTTCTTCTAGTTCTGTGAAAAGTTCCATTGGTAATTTGATAGGGATTGCACTGAATCTGTAGATTGCTTTGGGTAGTATAGTCATTTGCACAATATTGATTCTTCCAATTCAAAGACATGATATATCTCTCCATCTGTTTGTGTCATGTTTCATTTATTTCTTCAGTGTGCTGTAGTTTTCTGAGTACAGGTCTTTTACCTCCTTAGGTAGGTTTATTCCTAGGTATTTTACTCTTTTTGTTGCAGTGGTGAATGGGATTGTTTCCTTAATTTCTCTTTCTGATCTTTGGTCATTAGTATATAGGAATGCAAGAGATTTCTGTGCATTAATTTTGTATCCTGCAACTTTACCAAATTCATTGATTAGCTCTAGTAGTTCTCTGGTGGCATTTTTAGGATTCTCTATGTATAGTATCATGTCATCTGCAAACAGTGACAGTTTTACTTCTTCTTTTCCAATTTGTATTCCTCTTATTTCTTTATCTTCTCTGATTGCCGTGGCTAGGACTTCCAAAACTATGTTGAATAATAGTGGTGAGAGTGGACATCCTTGTCTCCTTCCTGATCCTAAAGGAAATGCTTTCAGTTTTTCACCATTGAGAATGAATGTTGCTGTGGGTTTGTCATATATGGCCTTTATTATGTTGAGATAGGTTTCCTCTATGCCCACTTTCTGGAGAGTTTTTATCATAAGTAGGTGTTGAATTTTGTCAAAAGTTTTTTGGGCATCTATTGAGATAATCATATGGTTTTTATTCTTCAATTTGTTAATATTGTGTATCACATTGACTGATTTGTGTATATTGAAGAATCCTTGCATCCCTGAGATAAATCCGACTTGATCATGGTGTATGATCCCTTTAATGTGTTGTTGGATTCTGTTTGCTAGTATTTTGTTGAGGAATTTTGCATCTGTATTCATCAGTGATATTAGTCTGTAATTTTCTTTTTTTGTAGTATCTTTGTCTGGCTTTGGTATCAGGGTGACGGTGGCCTCACAGAATGAGTTTGGGAGTGTTCCTTCCTCTACAATTTTTGGAGGAGGTTGAGAAGGATGGGTGTTAGCTGTTCTGTAAATGGTTGATAGAATTCACCTGTGAAGCCATCTAGTCCTGGACGTTTGTTTGTTGGAAGGTTTTGTTTTTGTTTTTTTTTTTGGCGGTACACGGACCGTACCTATGGAGGCGCAGGCTCAGCGGCCATGGCTCACGGGCCCAGCTACTCCGCGGCATGTGGGATCTTCCCGGACCGGGGCATGAACGTATGTCCCCTACATCGGCAGGCGGACTCTCAACCACTGCGCCACCTGGGAAGCCCTTGTTGGAAGATTTTAATCAGTTTCAATTTCATTACTTGTGATTGGTGTGTTCATATTTTCTGTTTCTTTCTGGTTCAGTCTTGGAAGGTTATACCTTTCTAAGAATTTGACCATTTTTCCAGGTTCTCCATTTTATTGGCATAGAGTTGCTTGTAGTAGTCTCTTAGGATACTTTGTATTTCTGCAGTGTCTGTTGTTACTTCTCCTTTTTCATTTCTAATTTTATTGATTTGAGTCCTCTCCCTCTTTTTCTTGATGAGTCTGGCTAATGGTTTATCGATTTTGTTTATCTTCTCAAAGAACCAGCTTTTAGTTTTATTGATCTTTGCTATTGTTTTCTTTGTTTCTATTTCATTTATTTCTGCTGTGATCTTTATGATTTCTTTCCTTCTGCTAACTTTGGGTTTTGTTTGTTCCTCTTTCTCTAGTTCCTTTAAGTGTAAGGTTAGATTGTTTACTTGAGACTTTACTTGTTTCTTGAGGTAGGCTTGTATAGTTATAAACTTCCCTCTTAGAACTGCTTTTGTGGCATCCCATAGGTTTTGGATCGTCGTGTTTTCATTGTCATTTGTCTCTAGGTATTTTTTTATTTCCTCTTTGATTTCTTCAGTGATCTCTTGGTTATTTAGTAACGTATTGTTTAGCCTCCATATGTTTGTGTTTTTTACAGTTTTTTTCCCTGAAATTCATTTCTAATCTCATAGTGTTGTGGTCAGAACAGATGCTTGATATGATTTCAATTTTCTTAAATTTACTGAGGCTTGATTTGTGACCCAAGATGTGATCTATCCTGGAGAATGTTCCATGCGTACTTGAGAAGAAAGTGTAATCTGTTTTTGGATGGAATGTCCTATAAATATCAATTAAATCTATCTTGTTTATTGTGTCATTTAAAGCTTCTGTTTCCTTATTTATTTTCATTTTGGATGATCGGTCCATTGTTGTAAGTGAGGTGTTAAAGTGCCCCACTATTATTGTGTTACTGTTGATCGTCTTTTATAGCTGTTAGCAGTTTCCTTATGTATTGAGGTGCTCCTATGTTGGGTGCATATATATTTATAATATATCTTCTTCTTGGTTTGATCCCCTAATCATTATGTACTGTCCTTCCTTGTCTCTTGTAACATTCTTTATTTTTATTTATTTTTTTTTTGCGGTATGCGGTCCTCTCACCGTTGTGGCCTCTCCCGTTGCGGAGCACAGGCTCCGGATGCGCAGGCTCAGCGGCCATGGCTCCACGGGCCCAGCCGCTCCGCGGCATGTAGGATCTTCCCGGACCGGGGCACGAACCCATGTCCCCTGCATCGGCAGGCGGACTCTTAACCACTGTGCCACCAGGGAAGCCCAACATTCTTTATTTTAAAGTCTGTTTTATCTGATATGAGTATAGCTACTCCAGCTTTCTTTTGATTTTGCTTTGCATGGAATATCTTTTTCCATCCCCTCACTTTCAGTCTGTATGTGTCCCTAGGTCTGAAGTGGGTCTCTTGTAGACAGCATATAGATGGGTCTTGTGTTTGTATCCATTCAGCATGCCTGTGACTTTTGGTTGGAGCATTTAATCCAGTCACGTTTAAGGTAATTATTGATATGTATGTTCCTATGACCTTTTTCATAATTGTTTTGGGTTTGTTTTTGTAGGTCCTTTTCTTCTCTTGTATTTCCCACTTAGAGAAGTTCCTTTAGCATTTGTTGCAGAGCTGGTTTGGTGGTGCTGAATACTCTTAGCTTTTGCTTGTCTCTAAAACTTTTGATTTCTCCATCGAACCTGAATGAGATCCTTGCCAGGTAGAGTAATCTTGGTTGTAGGTTCTTCCCTTTCATCACTTTAATATCATGCCACTCCCTTCTGGCTTGTAGAGTTTCTGCTGAGAAATCAGCTGTTAACCTTATGGGAGTTCCCTTGTATGTTATTTGTCGTTTTTGCCTTGCTGCTTTCAATAATTTTTCTTTGTCTTAATTTTTGCCAATTTGATTACTGTGTGTCTCAGCGTGTTTCTCTTGGGTTTATCCTGTATGGGACTCGCTGTGCTGCCTGAACTTGAATGGCTCTTTCCCCTCCCATGTTAGGGAAGTTTTTGACTATAATCTCTTCAAACATCTCGGGTCCTTTCTCTCTCTCTTCTCCTTCTGTGACCCCTATAATGGGAATGGTGTTGCATTTAATGTTGTCCCAGAGGTCTCTTAGGCCATCTTCATTTCTTTTCATTCTTTTTTCTTTATTCTGTTCTGCAGCAGTGAACGTCACCATTCTGTCTTCCAGGTCACTTATATGTTCTTCTGCCTCAGTTATTCTGCTATTGATTCCTTCTAGTGTAGCTTTCATTTCAGTTATTGTATTTCTTTGTCTCTCTTTCTTTGTTCTTTAATTCTTCTAGATCTTTGTTAAACATTTCTTGCATCTTCTCGATCTTTGCCTCCATTCTTTTTCCGAGGTCCTGGATCATCCTCACTATCATTATTCTGAATTCTTTTTCTGGAATGTTGCCTATCTCCACTTCATTTAGTTGTTTTTCTGGGGTTTTATCTTGTTCCTTCATCTGGTACATAGCCCTCTGCCTTTTCATCTTGTCTGTCTTTCTGTGAATGTGGTTTTTGTTCCACAGGCTGCAGGATTGTAGTTCTTCTTGCTTCTGCTGTCTGCCCTCGGGTGGATGAGGCTATCTAAGAGACTTGATGGGAGGGACTGGTGGAGGGTAGAGCTGACTGTTGCTCTGGTGAGCAGAGCTCAGTAAAACTTTAATCCACTTGACTGTTAATCGGTGGGGCTGGGTTCCCTCCCTGTTGGTTGTTTGGCCTGAGGTAACCCAACACTGGAACCTACCTGGCCTCTTTGGTGGGGCTAATGACAGAGTCTGGTAGGGCTCACGCCATGGAGTACTTCCCAGAACATCTGCTGCCAGTGTCCCCCACCTCTGCAGGAGACCCTCCAACACTAGCAGGTATGTCTGGTTCAGTCTCCCCTGGGGTCACTGCTCCTTCCCCTCGGTCCCGATGTGCATACTACTTTGTGTGTGCCCTCCAAGAGTGGAGTCTCTTTTTCCCCCAGTCCTGTTGAAGTCCTGCAATCAATTCCCACTAGGCTTCAAAGTCTCATTCTCTAGGAATCCCTCCTCCCGTTGCCGGACCCCCAGGTTGGGAACCTGATGTGGGGCTCAGAACCTTCACTCCAGTGGGTGGACTTATTGGTATAAGTGTTCTCCAGTCTATGAGTCACCCACACAGCAGTTATGGGATTTGATTTTACTGTGATTGCACCCGTCCTACCGTCTCACTGTGGCTTCTCCTTTGTCTTTGGATGTGGAGTATCTTTTTTGGTGAGTTCCAGTGTCTTCCTGTTGATGATTGTCCAGCAGCTACTTGTGATTCTGGTGTTCTTGCAAGGGGGAGTGAGCGCACGTCCTTCTACTCTACCATCTTGGTTCCTCCTGTATGATCATTTTAATGTGGTGTTGGATTCTGTTTTCTAGTATTTTGTTGCGGATTTTTGTGTCTGTATTCATAACTGATATTGGTCTGTAATTTTCTTTTTTGAGGATATCTTTGTCAGGTTTTGGTATCAGGGTGATGGTGGCCTCGTAGAATGAGTTTGGGAGTATTACTTCCTGTGGAATTTTTTGAAAGGGTTTGAGAAGAATGAGTGTGAGCTCTTCTATGAATGTTTGATAGAATTCACTTGTGAGCCACCTGGTCCTGGACTTTTGTTTGTTGGAAGATTTTTAATCACAGTTTCAATTCCATTGCTTATGATTGGTCAGTTCATAATTTTCCATTTCTTCCTGGTTCAGTCTTGGAAGGTTATACCTTTCTAAGAATTTGTCCATTTCTTCCAGGTTGTCCATTTTATTGGCATAGAGTTGCTTGTAGTAGTCTCTTAGGATGCTTTGTATTTCTGCAGTGTCTGTTGTAACGTCTCCTTTTTCATTTCTAATTTTATTGATTTGAGTCCTCTCCCTCTTTTTCTTGATGAGTCTGGCTAATGGTTTATCAATTTTGTTTATCTTCTCAAAGTACCAGCTTTTAGTTTTATTGATCTTTGCTATTGTTTTCTTTGTTTCTATTTAATATATTTCTTCTGTGATCTTTATGATTTCTTTTCTTCTACTAACTTCGGGTTTTGTTTGTTCTTCTTCCTCTAGTTCCTTTAGGTTGTTTATTTGAGATTTTACTTGTTTCTTCAGGTACATTTTATTGCTATAAAGTTCCCTCTTAGAACTGCTCTTGCTTCATCCCATAGGTTTTGGGTTGTTGTGTTTTTGTTGTCATTTGTCTCTTGGTATTTTTTGATTTCCTCTCTGATTTCTTCAGTGATCTCTTGGTTATTTATTAGCGTATTTTTTAGCCTCCATGTGTTTGTGTTTTTTACAGTTTTTTTCCTGTAATTGGTTTCTAATCTCATAGTGCTGTGGTCAGAAAAGATGCTTGATACGATTTCAATTTTCTTAAATTTACCAAGGCTTGGTTTGTGACCCTAGATGTGATCTATCCTGGAGAATGTTCCGAGTGCACTTCAGAAGGAAGTGTAATCTGCTGCTTTTGGATGGAATGTCCTATAAATATCAATTAAATCTATCTGGTCTATTGTGTCATTTGAAGCTTGTATTTCCTTATTAATTGTCTCTCTGGATGATCTGCTCATTGGTGTAAGTGAGGTTTTCAAAGTCTCCCAGTATTATTATGTTACTGTCAATTTCCCCTTTATGCCTGTTAGCATTTGCCTTATGTGTTGAGGTGCTCTTGTGTTGGGTGCAGAGATATTTATAATTGTTGTATCTTCTTCTTGGATTGATCCCTCGATCATTATGTAGTGTCCTTCCTTGTCTCTTGTAACAGTCTTTATTTTAAATTCTATTTTATCTGATATGAGTATTGCTACTCCAACTTTCTTTGGATTTCCATTTGCATGGAATATCTTTTTTCCATCCCCTCACTTTCTATCTGTATGTGTCCCTAAGTCTGAAGTGAGTTTCTTGTAGACCGTTTATATATGGGTCTTTTTTTTTGTATCCATTCAGTCAGTCTGTGTCTTTTGGTTGGGGCATTTAATCCATTTACATTCAAGGTTGTTATTTATATGTATGTTCCTGTTACCATTTTCTTAATTGTTTTAGGTTTGCTTTTGTTTTAGGTTTTCTTCTCGTGTTTCCCACTTAGAGAAGTTCCTTTAGTGTTTGTTGCAGAGCTTGTTTGGTGGTGCAGAATTCTCTTACCTCTTGCTTGTCTGTAAAGCTTTTGATTTCTCCGTCGAATCTGAATGAGATCTTTGCTGGGTAGAGTAACTTGATTGTAGGTTTTTCCCTTTCATCACTTTAAATATATCCTGCCACTCCCTTCTGTCCTGCAGAGTTTCTATTGAAAAATCAGCTGATAAGCTTATGGGGTTTCGCCTGTACATTATTTGTTGCTTTTCCCTTGCTGCTTTTAAATTTTTTCTTTGTATTTAATTTTTTAAAGTGTGATTAACTTGTGTCTCGGCATGTTTCTCCTTGGGTTTATCCTGTATGAGGCTTTGCACTTCCTGGACTTGATTGACTATTTCCTTTCCCATGTTAGGGAAGTTTTCGACTATAATCTCTTCAAATATTTTCTCAGACCATTTCTCTTTCTCTTCTTCTTCTGCAACCCCTCTAATTTGAATGCTGTTGCCTTCAATGTTGTCCCAGAGGTCTCTGAGACTGTCCTCAATTTTTTTCATTCTTTTTTGTTTATTCTGCTTCCTGGCAGTTATTGCCAACATTCTATCTTCCAGTTCACTTATCCGTGCTTCTGCCTCAGTTATTCTGCTATTGATTCCTTCTAGAGTATTTTTAATTTCAGTTAATCCTGTTTTTCGTCACTGTTTGTTTGTACTTTAGTTCTACGTCCTTGTTAAACGTTTCTTGTGTTTTCTCCATTATATTTCTGAAATTTTGGATCATCTTTATTATCATTACTCTGACTTGTTTTTCAGGTAGATTGCCTATTTCTTCTTCATTTATTTGGTCTTGTGGGTTTTTACCTTGCTCCTTCATCTGCATCATATTTCTCTGTCTTCTCATTTTGCTTAACTTACTGTGTTTGGGGTCTCCTTTCCACAGGTTGCAGGGTTGTAGTTACTCTTGCTTCTGGTGTCTGCCCCCATTGGGCAAGGTCTGGTCCAGTGGCTTGTGTAAGCTTCCTCATGGGCGGGGACTTGGTCCCTGCGTTTTGGTGGTTGGAGCTGGATATTGTCCCTCTGATGGACAGGGCCACATCAAGTCGTGTGTTTTGTGGTGTGTGTGAGCTTAGTATGACTTTAGGCAGCCTTTCTGCTGTTGTTTGGGGTTGTGTTTCTGTGTTGCTCATTCTTTGGCATGAGGCATCCAACACTGGAGTTTCCTGGTCTTTGGGTGGAGCCAAGTCTTGGTGTTGAGACGGTGACCTCTGGGAGAGCTCATGCTGATTAATATACCCTGGGGCTTTACCAAGATGCAGGGTTTACCAAGCCAAATGTGGGGATTTAATCCACTGCTCCTGCACTGCATGGAGGGATTTCCCTTCTTCTTCTTTTGTCATATCACGCCTGGGGCTCAGCTTTGGTTTTGGCCCCACCTCTGCGTGTGGGCCACCCTCAGGTGTCTGTTCCCTGCCCAACCGAGAGGGGGCGACAGCAGCAGCTGATTAGGGCACACTTACTCAGGCCAGGGAAAGGATGGATATGGAAGCCACAACTGGGATGCGCAGGGAGTGCCTGCAGCGGCAGAGGCTGGCAGGAAGTTGCAACAGCCTGGGCCATACTGTGCACTCCCCCTGGGGAAGTTGGCCTTGGACCGTGGTACCCTCGGCAGTGGCGGGCTACGCAGGCTCCTAGGAAGGTTTGGGCAGTGACCTGTGCTTGCTCACAGTACCCTTGGTGGCAGGGGCGGCATCAGTAGTGGTTTGCGCCCGCCTCTGTGGTCTTAGATAGCAGCTGCGGCTCACATTTGCCCCCGGAGCTCACGTTGGCAGTGTTGTGCTGCCTGTGGTCACATGGAGAAAGAAGCTCCTGTGGCAGGCCTGCCCCTCTCCTTGCACATCCCCCATCAATAGTCCCTTGCCTCTCTGGTGGGCCCAGGCTTCTTCCTGGACTCCCTCAGCTGTGGCGCACTAGCCCCCTCAGGTTGTCTTCACGCAGCCAACCCGTCCTCTCCCTGGCAACCAGACCCCCCACCCGCCCCAGCAGGCGAGCAGACAGGCATCTCAGGCTAGGGAGTGCCGGTTGGCACCGACCCTGTGTGCAGGACTCTGTCCACTTTGCCGTCCACACACCTGTTGCTGTGCTCTCCTCCATAGCTCTTAAGCTCCCCCATTCCCCATCCACGCCAGTGAAGGGGCTTCCTAGTGTGCATAAACTTTTCCTCCTTCACGGCTCCCTCCCAGAGGCACAGGCCCCATCCCAATTCCTTTGTCTTGCTTTTTCTTTTTTCTTTTGCCCTACCCAGTTACGTGGAGATTGTCTTGCCTCTTTGGAAGTCTGATGTCTTCTGCCAGCATCAGTAGATGTTCTGTGGGAGTCCTTCCACATGTAGATGTATTTTTGATGTATCTATGGGGTGAAGGTGAGCTCCACGTCTTACTCCCCCACCATCTTGAAGATTCTGAAGCCAATTCTTGACATGAGATGGGCTTTTCTAATTCATCACTGAAATAATAAAGAATCTGGATCTAACCACTTGAATGGAGGTCAGGATAAAAGATTGGTTGCAGAAATTGGCCTGCTGTAGAATTTGGATAGTATTCAAAAGAATATCTGCAATTGGGGCTTCCCTGTTGGCGCAGTGGTTGAGAGTCCGCCTGCCGATGCAGGGGACATGGGTTTGTGCCCCGGTCCGGGATGATCCCACATGCCGCGGAGTGGCTGGACCCGTGAGCCATGGCCGCTGAGCCTGCGCGTCCGGAGCCTGTGCCCCACAGCGGGAGAGGCTGCAGCAGTGAGAGGCCCGCGTACCGCAAAAAAAAAAAAAAAAAAAAAAAAAAGAATATCTGCAATCTGTATGTTTCCCTTCTCTTTTGTGCTGCTGGGTTATTTGAAAGTAACACGAAAGCATATCATCTGGCCACAGAACTTTAGATTTGAGATGAGAATTCTAGTACCACATAGTTGATCAGACTGTCAGGATCCACAAAAGTATTTACTCCTTGTTTTGTGCAAGTTAAATATCAAGAGATAGTCATCTCACTTTAGAATGAATGATTAGAATATAAAATAATGAAATCTATAAAGAAAGTACAATATAAAAGATGTAAATAAATATAGCACTCAAAATATAAGGAAAAACAAACTTTTAAGTAGGATATGTTATATATGTCATGTTTTTCAGATAGTATTATCTCCTTAGTTTACTTAATTAAATTAAAGAAAACATTGAGAGATAAAAGACTGAGTAAGATTATAGAATGAAACTAAAAGTGATCATCAGAAAGAGTTTAAGAAAGAACCTAGAGAAATACATGTAGCCATAGTAGAATTAGGATGACATTACTCAAAATCAAGAATCTGCATTGAAGAAAACTGAATCAGAGAGCAGAGACCAAGCAAGAAGTTATTCCAAAACATAAAAGGGAAAGACAAACAAAGGCTAAATGTCAGAGAGAATAAAACCTGACAACAGCCAAGAAAAAACCAAATACATCTAATGTTATTCCTAACGAAGTCACTAGAACAAATGGACGTGAATCCATGGTTAGTTATAATGGAAGAAAACTTTTCTGACTTATGGAATTATAGAACTGCATGTAAAATAGGTTCCTGGTGAACTGAGAAGAGATGAACAAGTGATAAATACCATGGCACAACCTAGTGATATATTTGAATGTAAAGAATGAGTTAAAAATTCCTTAAACATCCAGAGGAAAATGGAATAACAATTTTTAAAAAAGAAGACAACTTTGTGCCTAGCAAAAAATAATGGAGCAACCTTTATAGAATTTGAACAAAACAAAGATGGTAATTTCTAAATATTTTACTTATAGAAGTCGATTATTCACTTTTGACCCCCAGATATGCACAGAACATATCCTAGGTAATTAAAAATATACTCCAAGTGAAAAGTGAGTACAAATAAAAAGGCAAATGAAGAATTATATGAAAGATGGAAAAATTATGAAAGAAATAGAAGTAACCATCTAAATATGGAATAAAATCTGAATAACTTGTACATATGTACCAAAACAATAAAAATGTCAACAGTAATTTCTGGAAATTAAGATATATAATAAAAAAATTATTTCACAATAAAACTGAAGATAAAGCTATGAGATATATCAATAAAAACTGTAAGGTCAGGATTAAATAGTAAGTAAAAGTGGTTTGATTGCCTAACTTTACATAGACCAGAGTTGAAAGGAGCTTACTTACCATTTATGTTAATGAAAATAGAAGAATTTTGGTCTAATGATTTTCTTTAAATCTACAGGCCTTTATTACTAGAATTTAAAGCAGGTTGCAGGCCTTTCAAATGACTAGCTTAAGAACAAGAAACCAGAGTTTTTGTTGCACAACATAGAAAGCAGGGGAAAAAGGTGAAGCAAAAAAAATGTAAAAATATAAAATAAGATAACCTGCAAAATAGGATGATAAAAATAAAACTAGTGTATTCAATGTAACAATACAAAAATGAATTTGTTCTTCTAAAAGACTAAGAGTATCAAATTGGGTCAGAAATAAAATCCAACTGTACTAATTACAGGAAAGTTACTTAAAATTAAGGTTTTTTTAAGAATTTTTTTTAAGTGTGGGCAAATTATATTGTATAAAGGAAAACAAGATTGGTAATTTTAATATCAGAGAAAGATTATAAACAAAAGCCTTGCATCAAGAGTAAAAAATGTGAGGTCATCAAAGATGCAGACTTTTATGTATCTTAAATATAGGTATACATTTTAAAGAAACAATTTTATTTCTAAGAATTTGCCCCTTTTCAGTTCTGTATCCTTTTAGAATTATAAGTGGTGAACATGTATGTCTGTATGTATTCATTATACATTTACAATTTTCAAAAAGTGTTAGTGTCATAAATATCCAACAGTAGAGAATTGATTATACATCCATATCTTGGACTATTCTAGTTGTTAATTAAAATGTGAGAAAGGTTAATATTTAATGTTACTGTAAAATATTTATTATATCTAAGACACTAAGATATATTTATATAACTTAGTGTATGTGTGTGTATATATATACTATCATGGCTAATTTAATTTTTTCCTTGGTGGTGTTTTCCAGGGTTCTTTTAAAATGTTTTGCTTTGAGCATATTAAAAACAGAAATATACAATATTAAATATGTTCATGTATATCATATATTCTTAGCCCTTGTCTAGTCCTAGAAGTGTATCCTAAGGAAACAATTTAAAAGAAAGAAAAATCTTATATGCCAGTAGATACTCATTTCAACAGTATTTATACTGTTTGTAAAATACAAACATTTAAATGTAAAATAAATAATGGTAAAATCAATTTTAGTAAGCTGTTCAGTTATATGTTTTGAGCTACATAGGTAAATTATTCTAAAAACTAGTAACTGTATGAAATATATTTATGATATAGTATAGTACTAAATATAACAGAATGAAAAAAATATATGCATACTATAATTCTGACTCTGTAAAAATGTTGGGGGAATTATAATAAGTGAACATGTAAAGGCAAGCATGATTATCATGATGGAATGATTATTTTTGTCTTTTAAATTAGAAACTTTTAAACAAAAAACTCAAAAATAATTGAATGTGTTATTTTATAGTTTAAAAGTTATAGAAGCTTCAAAAGTGATTAGGCTTTTTGTATGTGTGTTTAGAATTCTGAAATAATAAGCACTATAGCCTCTAATAGTGAAGCCAATCACAATGAAAGAGAACCCACAATCATTTTTCCTTTCCACGTGTTAGAATGTTCGGCTAGTTACCTAAAATGACGATACCTTAAAGAAATAAACACTCCCAATTTTAGTGCTTACAAACTCAGAATCTTATCCATACATTAGTTATTCATGGTAATTAATACCAGAATTATGGGTAGAAAACTTTTTAATCAGCTGTTGAATTTTCTTTTTTCTATATTTCTCTCAATGTCGGTAAGCTGAAAATGGCCTGTATTTTATGCTAGACAGTGTGAGGTTCAAATCAGCCTCCACTATTTACTATTGATATAGCCTTGGGAAAGTTTATAAATTTCTGTGCATCTCAGGTTCAACATCTGCAACATGGGACATTTTCCTACCTTACTAGGCACTATGTATATAAAATATGTACTTTATGCAAAAGTATCTGGTATACTGCAGGATCCATGATAGTTCCTTTGAAATATTAACAGCTTTAGTGGCCAAACACAAGGGAATGCTGCAAACAGTAGTCCTTCTCTGTCACTTTTTACTTTTTCCATTAAACTGTATGTGAATGAATTGAGTCCTTGATCCTCTGACAATATAGAAATGGCTGAGGAGGGAGATCATTTCCGGGAATAGACATATTTCCCTGCTGGGATAAGCTGACAAGGAGGATGAAAGGTCATTCTAGAAAAACAATCCAAATGAGTTCTTACTATCTAAGATGTCCCAAAAGGATTCTATAGGAAATGAAAGTAAAAGTGACAGAAAGAGCAATGGTGTTAATACGTTTCTAAAGTAAAAGGCGTATGTTCCTAATGTGTGTAAAATGGATACTTTGTATACACTGTCTAGCCCTCTGGTGGCATTCAATAAGTGCTTAATAATGGCAAAGATAATGTGATTATTTTTCCCCTCTGCCCTTTCAAGAGCCCTCTGAAGTAAGGCAGTCTATAATCTATTAATACGTCCAGGAGACTGTGTCAAGTAGCATTACCTGGACTAAGGAAAGACATGCTAGCAAGATCAAGGGCATGGATGGTTACCATTGTGCTTAGGTATTTTGTCCTACAAATTCTGAATTCAGTGAGGCCTCTTGTCACACAATCACCTAGAGAAAAAGGCACTGGAGAAATAGAAGTGAGCAATTAAAATCCCGTTTGCTGCCCTAGGCTTGTTTTGAGTTCATTGTTCAGCACATGAGCTAGTTCAAGAGTTTCACTTTCAGCAGTTCATTTGATTGAACTTGGGACCAATAAAAGCAAGAGGCCAGATGAAACAGTAGGAAATACCTATGGCTTGAGAACATAGCTAAGACTGGCAATGATAGAAAATAATCTATAAAGTGACAGCTACTAGATTGCTTTATTTCCAAAAATTTTAGATTGTGGGAAGGTAATAAGGTTTAACTTTTGCCCCTCTTCATTACCTGGGCTATTTGAATGAGTAAGTTCTTGATACATGGTAGTTCCAAGAGTCAGCACTGTCTTTTCTTCCTTTCTTTCAAGCAGTGGTCTTGATAAATTGATCCTAGATGAATATTCTGACAATCCTTCATGTTTAGTTTGGTACCCAATAAACATGGTGATCTCCTAACTTTCAGATGTGCCATCTATTTTTAAAAAATAGGAATAAATCTGCTTTGAGAAAGTTATAAGGGACTAAGATGTAGCATCTCACACAACAACTTTATGGTGGTTCAGAAGACCTATAACGCTTAAAATTTTGGTGAGATAGGAAATATGGGGAAACTATGTATAAAAGAGAAGACTTTAGATATTTCTAATTTCATGCTATTGGGTGAGTTTGTGAGAATAGATATCCTTGTTAGATAACTTTTTTAGTATGATTCCTGACTTGGTTTCTTGACTTCTTATGATAGTGTGTTCTTAAGTACAGTGCATGAATTTATTTTAAGCATAAAGGATGGCTATGGTCGCCAGCTTTGGGAATATCCCCAGTGACACTTCACTTCTTGGCATTCATATCTCGATAAAATCCACCAGAATTTTGAAGAAATGACAGCATATGACTTCCAAAGTTAGGTACTAAGAAGACACTGAGACTTCCATTTTGCTCTGTCTTGAATCACTCACTCTGGGGGAAGCTAGCTGCCATGTGGTCAGGACACTCAAGCAGCCCAATGCAGAGGTCCACATGGCAAGAGATTGAGGCAGCCTGATACAAGTGAGTGAGTCAGCTGGAAGTATATCCTCTAGTCCCAGTCAAGCTTTCAGAAGAATGTAGTACCAGCCAACATCTTGACAGCAACCTCCTGAGAGACCCTTACCCCAAACCACCCAACTAAGCCTCTCTAAAATTCCTGACCTGCAGAAAAAGTGAAATAACAAACATTTGTTATTTCAAGCCACTAGTTTCTGGATTACACAGAAATAGATAAATTCAGTTGCTAATAGGAATTATACTATCATTTACTGAGAATAATTGTAGTTACTTTGAAAATACTTTCATACATTCAAGTCTCCTAGCTTTATTTTTAATATGCTCTATACTTTTTTGCAAGACTCCTTTTCCTGGTGTTCCTTTCTACAGGGATGCTCTTGCATCCTTTGTACTTGTCAAAATTCTACCTATCCTTCTAAGCTTGCTAAAATTCCAAATTTCTTCTCCATGTGACCATCTGCTTCCGTCAGAAGCAAGCTCATTCCTCAAAACTCTCACAGTGCTTCACTTGTACATATCTTATAACACATCATGCATTGTAGTATTCTTCCTTCTTGTCTTAACAATATCCAGATTAGTATTCTTGAGACCTTGGGCCTATATCTCATTGGTCTTTTATGCATCATGGTTACTAGTCTTGAGATTGCTATAGTATAAAACGTAGACTCTGAGATGAGAACAAGCCAACTAAAGCAGGGTTAAAATCCTTATTTACATCTTGAAATGTGAGTTGCTTCATCTATGAAATGAGTTTAAGAGCAATGAGCCCTCAGAGTTATCATGAAAACGTAATGGCATAATTTAGGAAAAGTACCTGGTATAGTGTTAGCATAGTATAAGTACTTAAAAATAATTATAACATTATGCCATTTTTATTTTCTGTTCACATTATATATAACAATATTTAATATATATTGACTATTACATGTCAATCTGTGTTTTAAGCTTTTCATATTGATTACCTTATTGAATCCTCCCATAAACTTTATGCACTGTCACACTCTTAAGTGAAGAAACCAGAGCATAGAGAAGATAGAAAGCTTCTGTATCATAAAACTGATGTCATAAAACTGGTTAAGTGACAGTCTGTATTAATAACAGCTGTTCTGAGCCTAGAGTTCAGTGCCAAACCAATTTAATATATTGCCCTGTCTATAAATATGAGTTGAATATGTGAACTTAGTGGACACATCAAAGAAGTGTGATTTACTTGGATATGTTCGTTTTTGTGAATCAGTTGCACTCCATATAAAAACAAAACATATGAGGGTGGGATATAGACATCTCTTATGCGTTTCTCTTAGGATAACTCACTCCTTTGCACATTTAGAGCAGACTGATAGAGATTCACAGGGAACAAGGATGGTCCTTGATTATGTAGGAAATTGATTTGTATTGCAAAGTATGAAACTGTTCCATCTACTCCATCAATGGAACTCATCAGAAATGGAGTTGAGGACTGTGCCACAGCAATGAAGGGCATGTGATAAAGTTGTGTTGAGAATTCATTTGTAAAACAGGAATAATAATAGCAACCCTATATGGATTATTATGAAGAGTAATTGACTAATCTTTCAAAAGCTTCTTACACAGTCCTAGGCTCACTCAATAAATGTTAATCCTCTTATTTCCACAGTACCAGTGGGCTTCTTCAGGATAGGATAAGTTGTGTTTTAGTAACAAGAAACTCCAAAAAGCTCAGTGACATAAAAATAATAAAGGCTTATTTTTGCCTCACACAAAGTCCTTTACAAGCTTAAGTGACTTGCTAAGTCAGCTGTCTATGTGGTCATTTAGTATTGCCCTCCATATTAACATATGCTTTCAAGGTTGCAGAGGTAAAGGAAGAAAAGTCTAACACCAGCAATTGAATGCTTTCACCTAGAAGCAACACTTGCCACTTTCACTTTAATCCCATTAGTCAAAACAAGGCATATGACCATACTTACAAGAATCAGGCATCCTTGAAAGTACAATACCTTTAAGTACCGTGAAGGCAGAGAACCAAAAATAATAGTAATCAGCTTTATCACTACTGCATAATTATTGTTTTATTTATACTTATCCATAGGATGATTTGCTCTATCATTGACTCAAGATCATAATGGTTAGGCTTTAGCTAATACTGATGTAAGTCACATTTTACCATACACAGGAAAAGGTTGTTAATTGTGTGTTTTGCTAATTAGAAAGTGGATCATTTACCATACGTTGTTGTTTTCATGAGTGAAAATTTACCTACAGTTTGTGTGTAAATATGTGTATGTGTGTGCATGCATGCAATGCTCTTTTATTTCACAAAGAAAAATGTCAAAGTGATGGATGAGCTTCTAAAGTCTCTGTTTCTAGCTCCATAGTATTAATAGCTGTCCTTTCAAAGAGAGAAAAAACTTCCAAAGTCATATACAGAAATTTTCTTGCTAAATATCCATTGAAATCAGTTGGGATATCACAGATATTCCTTTTATACTGGACCAAATCTTCGCTCTTTTGCTTTGCTATATTGTATGAAACTAACTGGAGAAGAAATTTGACATATTACGTAATTGTCATATAAAATAAAAATGAAAACATGATCTTCTATAGAGTTTAACCTCGAATACAAGTTGGCTTTACTATGGCTTCAAACAAGTAAACATATAACTGCATATTAGTAAATTGACATATTTAGAGCATGGGATTTACAACATGGGTTTCATGGGATCTTTCATATCTTCTTTTACTCCTAAAAGCTATAATATTGCATTGGAATAAGCACTAGGAAAGGAATATCATATAACCAACTAGTATATCCTCAACCAATGCTATTCTCTATTGTTCCCAAAGAAGTATATTTTTCTCAGCTCTTGAAAAGCCAAACCATCTCTTGTCCTTCATGTTGCTTTAACATTTGAATAATGATGTATGACTCGGGTAAAATAAAGACAAATGCAAGCACACATTTAAAAGTATGAGATGATTTCAATTTGTTTGTATTTTATCTAGATAAAACATTACGTTTTATTTAGGTATATTTTTTCTTTAGATGACATTAATGTCTTTTAAGAGTCCCAAGCAAATATCTTTTTTTCATTTCTCAAGTAATAAGTAAAGTAAATAGCACTGTGTATATTATATATATTCACATACTAGTAATTGTATCAAATAATTACCTTATTAAAAACAGCAGATAACTTATAGTTATAAAAGAGGTCAGTGTACTGTACATCCATTATGCATGAATTACTAGTTTCCAAATAATATATAGTCATTAGGAGCAATATGAAAACTTGACAAATTAAACTCTACTAATAGATATTAATAGCAACCCATTGTGAGTTACTGATGCTAATTTTAAAACGTTGTGGCTTTGGAACAGATTTTTTTTTTAAAGAATATTTTCAACACCCTGGTGTAAAGCTTCTGTGGGGTTATTTGACAGATGTCCTGTGAGTTCCTTCAAAGCAGGGGATAAAAGTATAGTGCTCCAAACAAGAAAGTGTGAGCAGAATGGCTTTTGGGCATGTGGGTGGAGAGGCTGGCACTTTCTCAGTTCAATTAAATGGAATTTTAAATTGTGAATTTGCATAGAGCTGAAAAAAGACAGCCATGTGGAAGTTTGTTTTCATTCTTAAAGTGAATTCTCCTCTGCCCTTGATACACTCGTGTAGTGCTCAGAGCTGGTAATGTAGAATCTTCCTATAATGTGAGATGTTGGGACACATATGTTCACGTGGAGGAAACTGAGGTATAGAGTAGCTAAAACCAATTTGCTTCAACATGACAGGATTGACTTTCTAAAATACATGAATTTTCTCATGATGCATGGTAATTAAATATAAATGGTCTTAGCTGATGATTTTAGCTCTAGTCAAGATGGAGTAAGCACATTCCACCAGATCTCTTCCACTAATTACAACTAAAACTTCATCTGAACACAACATATAACTCAACTCTCAGAAGACTCTAATAGGGGAAAAGGAGAAGGTGGACTGGATAGGGATGCCCCAGTGAAGACCACCTAAGGAAGGATATATACGTCCTGGCCTGGGTAATAAAGTAACTTGCAATTCAGAAATGTCAATGAGCATAGACTAAAACAAAACAAAGCAGCCCCAAGAAAAGCCCAGTCTCTCTGGCCAGAGGACTAAAAACAGAGTAGTCCCAAAAGAAAGAAACTTTTTGACTATATAGCCACTGTGGAAAAAGTTGGGGCAGTTTCTTATGAAACTAAACATACTTTTATTATATAATTCAGCATTACTACTCCTGGATATTTACTCTAAAGTAATGAAAACTGTTCATACATCAAAAAAACTCAACACCATTTAAAGTTAGTAGTTTTATTTGTAATCAGTAAAAACTAAGTACCTATAGCTAAAAATATAAATGATTCTGTGATGTTATTTTTACGTGATAGTATATTTTGCCTTTACTTTTTCATGGATCATTGGTTTCAACCATTTAATATATCTGAAATCTCATAGATGATTTTATTTTGCTGGTGTATGAATAAGGAACATTACTGGAAAGTCAGTGCTCAAGCCACTAAATAAAAATGAGGGAAAGGAAACATTGAAACTAAGGTATTAGAATTTAACTAAAGTTATAATCCACCTTTTATATTTTGGCCATCAATATCAATGTCCAGGACTATCCTTTGGGATGATGATATAAAATTTATAGTGCCATAAAAATGTATTTTTTTGCATGTATCTTTTTAATGGAGTTCAAGAATATGCCAATTTAAAAGGCTTATTGGCAATAGTGAATTGTTTATCCAAAGCTTCAATACTAGTACCTTTATGAAAGGCCTGGCAAAAACATGGCTAAAAGAAACTCAGCTATGAGGAACATTGTCACAAGGAATTATTTCTTTATAAAATAGCACTTAAGTGTTTTCTAAAAGTATCCGCTCACTATTTATAAGGAAATCTCACCTCTTTTGTTATCTTAGTGTTGCTAGTTTCAAACTGATAAGATTGTTTAGTTACTGTATCCAAGGGATGAGGCTAGGTCCTGCCAGACATACTAAGAAATAACAGCTACTGTTGGGTAGCTCTTTGCTCAAGGATTTTTACATTTTGAATAGATAGATGAGCACCTAGTAAGTTACTGGGACTAAGCATATGCTTAAATATATATTATTGACCTTGTTTTCTTAGCATTTAGGAAGGAATTTGGTGCGCTGTAACTGTTCAACGTGATTTTTTAATTGTATTATAAAAGCAGGTGGTCCCATAATTTAAAGGATTATATCAATGAAGAATGGAATGATTTTAGAGTGTTAAAGAACAACAACACTGCAGTCAAAGACACTTTCTGAAGGTGAAGAGCTTGAAAAGGTCACCACTCCAATGAATGTATAATATTTGGATAGTTTGTTAAAGTAACAGCCTTATTACATTATGGCTGTACCTTGCAGTATGTGATGGTACATTTTTCAACTTTAAAATATCGATCTATTATAACCTGAGATTGAAATCTTTATCACCTTTTCAGTCAAAGTCAAATAAATAACAGCTATGGATGAAATGCCAGAAGTTTAAAAAAATTAAGGCTTAAGCTAGAGATATTTCTAACTTTTCTCAAAATCTCAGTTTGGAGCTAAAAATAAATATACTATTGTTACATTCTTTTAGAAAATGATTTTATATGCACAGAAAATTATCTGGATCCAAATGGCTCAGAAGTTTTGGGTTTTCCTGTGAGCCTTCCTGAGAGTTAAGTTAGTTCAATGGGAAGGTAATTCAAGCCAAGGGAATAGAGACAGTGCTATAGAGATCATTGCATTCATTTGACAGTTATTATCTGCTAGTTCCTACACAGGGCTATTGGAAACAAATCATTAAGCTGCAACTACAGATAATTTGAAATTAATTTAAAAATAAGCCAGGAAGCCATAATTCTGGCCTATCTCTGGCACTCATTTATCTTACCAGGGTTTCTAAGGTAGTTGCTACGTACTTCTCACCAAGTTTGTACAACAGGATATCATCAATGTAACGCACCAGTATGATATCCTGTGGACTTCAAGCAGTCTGTAACTCTGAAAATTAGAGTATGACAGGACTGAAGAGCTTGTATGACACTGAAAGTTCTAACTAATGCCACAAGACAAGGAAAGGAAATAAAAGGTATACAGATTGGGAAGGAAGACATGAAACTTACTTTGTTCACAGATGACATGATCTCTATGTTGAAAAATCTCAAAAAAATCAATAAAAAACAAAAACAAGAGGGAGGGAGATGCAAGAGGGAAGAGATGCGGGTACGTATGTATATGTATAACTGATTCACTTTGTTATAAAGCAGAAACTAACACACCATTGTAAAGCCATTATACTCCAATAAAGATGTAAAAAAAAAAAAACAAAGAAAAACAAAACCAAAAATAAATCATGGAATTAATAAGTTATTACAGCAAGTTTGCAGGATAAAAGATTAATATGCAAATGTCAATTACTTTCCTATATACCAGCAATGAACAAGTGGAATTTGAAATTAAAAACATAACATGTTTTACATTAGCACCCAAAAAAATTTTTAATGCTTAGGTATAAATCTAACAAAATATGTGTAAGATTTACATGAGAAAAACTACAAAGCCCTGATGAGTGAAATCAAAGAAGAAATAAATAAATGGAGAGACGTTCTATGTGTGTGCATCAGAAGACCGAATATTGTCAAGATACCAACCTTAATTTAAAAAAACAAACCTTATAGAAAGTATTTGCAAGTTACTAATTGCTATAATTGTTTACCCCAGTGGACACACACATATCTCTTACTGCTATGATGTTATTTAGTTTATATCATTAGAACTCCCACCTTGCCCCATTTCCTAATCCCATGAACTACTCACCCTCTACTTAGACATTTCCAAGGTCTAAGCTCCTGCCATATGACTCTAACCCCTTTACAGGGTGCCATGGGAAGTGTGGTCAGTTTTCTTCTCGGACTGCTTTATCCTGTGAGGAGGAGTCACTTAGAGTCTGGTGAATACATTAGCCGTCTTACTCGTTCTAATTGAAGATTGCCTTAATGCAAAGTTGGTTGGGAAGGATCTGGAAAGTCACTGGATATGAATAGCATTCTTAGTCCATACTTATCTTTTCCCCCTGTCATACCTCAGGAGGTATTTGTACATTATCTTTGCATACTACAACTTCACTTGGGCTTTGCATAAAAATGTGACCAATCCATGTTTGTTAAATTAATAGAAACTCTAAAATATGTAGGATGTTAAATTAGTAGAAACTCTCAAATATGTAGGACCCCAAACAAATACCGTGGAGGTGTGGCCTAAATTTGGCAAACTCTAATTAGGTGCAGACCACAAAAAGTGAACAGCTTATTCCTTTGCCCAAATCTAGAGTGCACTTTGATTGGATGCTATTGTGCTCTGGTAGACTAATGGTTTAATATGAAATATCATAGGCACATGCTAAATCTTCATTTGTGCCTAAACATTTTGCTCCTAGTTTCTTCTTGAGAATAGTAAAACCCTCAGGTTTGTCTGATTCATTTGTTGTCTCCATATTGAAGAACAGTGTTTTATTTTTTTCATCTAAAAGTTAAATATATACTCTTGAACTCGTAGTCCCCAATAATGTAATATGAGCTGCGCTTCTTAGCTCCAAAATTGTTTAGTCATTTACAAAGTCATCCTAGAAAAAATTGTTTTCTTGCCTTGAAAATACTGGGTAGTCATATTGGGCTACTTGAGATATACGTAGAAAAAAGATAATCTCAGTAAAAAGAAATAATAAATGATGTGATTTTCCAGTATATTTTCAGTGACCATTCCTTAACTAGTTCCTTGATTTGTTTAAAATAGGGTGAAAGACTTCATGGGGGAGGATACATTAACATTAAAACTGCTCCCATATTTTATTTTAGTTTTTGATTTTTCAAATTGTTTATTTAATTTTATTCTATTTTAAATTTTATTTATTTTTCACACAGATTCTTATTAGTTATCCATTTTATACATATTAGTGTATATATGTCAATTCCAATCTCCACCTGCCCACCACACCCCACCCACCGCTTTCTTCTCTTGGTGTCCATATGTTTCTTCTCTACATTTGTGTCTCTATTTCTGCGTTACAGACTGGTTCCTCTGTACCATTTTTCTAGATTCCACATATATGCATTAATATACGATATTTCCTCTTTCTGACTTACTACACTCTGTATGACAGTCTCTAGGTCCATCCACGTCTCTACAAATGACCCAGTTTCATTCCTTTTCATGGCTGAGTAATATTCCATTGTATATATGTACCACATCTTCTTTATCCATTTGTCTGTCGATGGGCATTTAGGTTCCTTCCATGACCTGGCTATTGTAAATAGTGCTGCAGTGAACATTGGGATGCATGAGTCTTTTTGAATTATGGTTTGCTCTGGGTATATGCCCAGTAGTGGGATTGCTAGGTCATATGGTAATTGTATTTTTGGTTTTTTAAGGAACCTCCATACTGTTTTCCATAGTGGCTGTATCAATTTACATTCCCACCAACAGTGCAAGAGGGTTCCCTTTTCTCCACACCCTCTCCAGCATTTGTTGTTTGTAGATTTTCTGATGATGCCCATTCTAACTGGTGTGAGGTGATACCTCATTGTAGTTTTGATTTGCATTTCTCTAATAATTAGTGATGTTGAGCAGCTTTTCATGTGCTTCTTGGCCATCTGTATGTCTTCTTTGGAGAAATGTCTACTTAGGTCTTCTGCCCGTTTTTGGATTGGGTTGTTTGTTTTTTTAATATTGAGCTGCATGAGCTGTTTATATATTTTGAAGAATAATCCTTTGTCTGTTGATTCATTTCCAAATATTTTCTCCCATTCTGAGGGTTGTCTTTTCATCTTGTTTATGGTTTCCTTTGCTGTGCAAAAGCTTTTAAGTTTCATTAGGTCACATTTGTTTACTTTTGTTTTTATTTCCATTACTCTAAGAGGTGCATCAAAAAAGATCTTGCTGTGATTTATGTCATGGAGTGTTCTTCCTATGTTTTCCTCTAAGAGTTTTATAGTGTCCGGTCTTACATTTAGGTCTCTAATCCATTTTGAGTTTATTTTTGTGTATGGTGTTAGAGAGTGTTCTAATTTCATTCTTTTACATGTAGCTGTCCAGTTTTCACAGCACCACTTATTGAAGAGACTGTCTTTACTCCATTATATATCCTTGCCTCCTTTGTCATAGATTAGTTGACCATAGGTTCGTGGGTTTATCCCTGGGCTTTCTATCTTGTTCCATTGATCTATAGTTTTGTTTTCGTGCCAGTACCATATTGTCTGGATTACTGTAGCTTGGTAGTATGGTCTGAGGTCAGGGAGTCTGATTCCTCCAGATCTGTTTTTTTTTCCTCATGATTGTTTTGGCTATTTGGGGTCTTTTGTGTATCCATAGAAATTTTAATTTTTTGTTCTAGTTATATAAAAAATGCCATTGGTAATTTGATAGGGATTGCATTGAATCTGTAGATTGCTTGGGTAGTATAGTCATTTTCACAGTATTGATTCTTCCAATCCAAGAACATGGTATATCTCTCCATCTGTTTGTGTCATCTTTGATTTCTTTCATCAGTGTCTTATAGGTTTCTGAGTAGAGGTCTTTTACCTGCTTAGGTAGGTTTATTCCTAGGTATTTTATTCTTTTTGTTGCAGTGGTGAATGGGATTGTTTCCTTAATTTCTCTTTCTGATCTTTCACTGTTAGTGTATAGGAATGCAAATGATTTCTGTGCATTAATTTTGTATCCTGCAGCTTTTCCAATATCGTTGATTACCTCTAGTAGTTTTCTGGTGGCATCTTTAGGATTCCCTATGTATAGTATCATGTCATCTGCAAACAGTGACAGTTTTACTTCTTCTTTTCCAGTTTGTATTCCTTTATTTCTTTTTCTCTGATTGCCATGGCTAGGACTTTCAAAACTATGTTGAATAGTAGTGGCAAAAGTGGACATCTTTGTCTTGTTTCTGATCTGAGAGGAAATGCTTTCAGTTTTTCACCATTGAGAACAACAGTGTTGGCTGTGGGTTTGTCATATATGGGCTTTATTATGTTGAGGTAGGTTCCCTCTATGCCCACTTTCTGGAGAGTTTTTATCATAAATGGTGTTGAATTTTGTCAAAGGCTTTTTCTGCATCTACTGAGATGATCATATTGTTTTTATTCTTCAGTTTGTTAATATCGTGTATCACATTGATTGATTTGCTTATGTTGAAGAATCCTTGCATCCCTGGGATAAATCCCACTTGATCATAGTGTATGGTCCTTTTAATGTGTGGTTGGATTCTGTTTGTCAGTATTTTGTTGAGGATCTTTGCATCTATATTCATCAGTGATATTGGTCTGTAATTTTCTTTTATTGTAGTATTTTTGTCTGGTTTTGGTATCAGGGTGTTGGTGGCCTCATAGAATGAGTTTTGCAGTATTCCTTCCTCTGCACTTTTTTGCAAGAGTTTGAGAGGGATGAGTGTTAGCTCGTCTTTAAATGTTTGATAGAATTCAACTGTGAAGCCATCTGGTCCTGAAGTTTTGTTTGTTGGAATATTTTTAATCACAGTTTCAATTTCATTACTTGTGATTGATTTGTTCATATTTTCTATTTCTTCCTGGTTCTGTCTTGGAAGGTTATACCTTTCTAAGAATTGGTCCATTTCTTCCAGGTTCTCCATTTTATTGGCATAGAGTTTCTTGTAGTAGTCTCTTACGATGCGTTGTATTTCTGCGGTGTCCATTGTAAGGTCTCCTTTTTCATTTCTAATTTTATTGATTTGATAAAATTCAATAAAATTCAACTCTTTTTCATGATGAGTCGGATAAAGGTTTATCAATTTTGTTTATCTTCTCAAAGAACCAGCTTTTAATTTTATTGATCTTTGCTATTGTTTTCTTTGTTTCTATTTCATTTATTTCTGCTCTGATATTTATGATTTCTTTCCTTTTACTAACTTTGGGTTTTGTTTGTTCTTCTTTCTCTAGTTCTTTTACGTGTAAGGTTAGGTTGTTTATTTGAAATTTTTTCTTTTTCTTAAGGTAGGCTTTTATTGCTATAAACTTCCCTCTTAGAACTGCTTTTGCTGCATCCCATAGGTTTTGGATCATCATGTTTTCATTGTCATTTGTCTCTAGGTATTTTTTGATTTCCTCTTTGATTTCTTCAGTGATCTCTTGGTTATTGAGTAATGTGTTGTTTAGCCCCCGTGTGTTTGTGTTTTTTACATTTTTTTACTTGTAATTGATTTCTAATCTCATAGTGTTGTGGTCAGAAAAGACCTTGATATGCTTTCATGCTTGATATGATTTTAATTTTCTTAATTTTACTGAGGCTTGATTTGTGACCCAGAATGTGATCTGTCCTGGAGAATGTTCTCTGCGCACTTGAGAAGAAAGTGTAATTTGCTGTTTTGGGATAGAATGTCCTATAAATATCAATTAAATCTACCTGGTCTATTGTGTCATTTAAAGCTTGTGTTTTCTTATTAATTTTCTGTTTGGATGTTCTTTCCATTGGTGTAAGTGAGGTGTTAAAAGTCCCCCACTATTATTGTGTTACTGTCAGTTTCCTCTTTTATAGCTGTTATCATTTGCCTTATGTATTGAGGTGCTCCTATGTTGGGTGCATATATATATATAATTGTTATATCTTCTTCTTGGAGTGATCCCTTGATCATTTTGTAGTGTCCTTCCTTGTCTCTTATAACATTCTTTATTTTAAAGTTTATTTTATCTGATATGAGTATTACTACTCCACCTTTCTTTTGATTTCCTTTTGCATGGAATATCTTTTTCTATCCCCTCACTTTCAGTCTGTATGTGTCCCTAGGTCTGAAGTGGGTCTCTTGTAGACAGCATATATATGGGTCTTGTTTTTGTATCCATTCAGCAAGCCTGTGTCTTTTGTTGGAGCATTTAATCCATTCACATTTAAGGTAATTATCAATATGTATGTTCCTAATACCATATTCTTAATTGTTTGGGGTTTGTTTTTGTGGGTCTTTTTCTTCTCTGTGTCTCCCACTTAGTGAAGTTCCTCTAGCATTTGTTGTAGAGCCGGTTTGGTGCTGCTGATTTCTCTTAGCTTTTGCTTGTCTGTAAAGCTTTTGATTTCTCATAGAATCTGAATTAGATTCTTGCTGGGCAGAGTAATCTTGGTTGTAGGTTCTTCCCTTTCATCACTTTAAATATATCACAGACTGACAGACAGAACGAAAAGGTAGAGGATTATGTACCAGATGAGGAACAAGATAAAACCTGAGAAGCACAACTAAATGAAGTGGAGATAGGCAACCTTCCAGAAAAAGAATTCAGAATAATGATAGTGAAGATGACCCAGGACCTCAGAAAAAGAATGAAGGAAAAGTCTGAGAAGATGCAAGAAATGTTTAACACAGACATAGAAGAATTAAAGAAGAAACAAACAGAGATGAACAGAACAATAACTAGAATGAAAAATAAACTAGAAGGAATCAATAGCAGAATAACTGAAGCAGAAGAATGGATAAGGGACCTGGAAGACAGAATGGTGGAATTCACTGCCATGGAACAGATTAAAGAAAAAGAAGGAAAAGAAATAAAGACACTCTAAGAGACCACTGGGACAACATTAAACGTACCAACATTCTTATTATAGGGGTCCCAAAAGGAGAAGAGAGAGAGAAAGGATCCGAGAAAATATTTTAAGAGATTATAGTAAAAAACTTCCCTAACATGGGAAAGGAAATAGCCACCCAAGTCCAGGAAGCACAGAGAGTCCCAGGCAGGATAAACCCAAGGAGAAACACACTGAGACACACAGTAATCAAATTGACAAATTAAAGACAAAGAAAAATTATTAAGAGCAACAGGGAAAAATGACAAATAACATAGAAGGGAACTCCCATAAGGTTAACAGCTGATATCTCAGCAGAAACTCTACAAGGCAGAAGGGAGTGCCACTTCCAACTTTTCACCTTCACATTGGACATTTCCAATCAGTGTTCCCACCTCTGCCTCAAATTTAGGATTTATTATCTTTCTCTATCTAACCAGCACAAACTGTTCTCATAATTTCTACTAATAACAATCATTAGTCATCAGTTATCTAAGCTTAAAAACTTGAAACAACTTTTCCTCCACATCTGATCACTCTCAATTCTCTGTTAGTCTTTACTACCCTCTGATTTTCAGATTGATTTCTTACTTTCTAATCTCAGGACTGTCATTCTCACTCTGATTTCTCAACTCCTGTCTGAACCTTATATTATCATTTCTATAATCAATCTGCATATCACTATGATATTAAAATCCTCAGTTTTACATCCCATTCCATGTTCAGAAACTTTTGAGGAACCCCATAACTTAATGGGAAGAAACCAAATACTTTACCTTACCAGTTATAGGCTATGTGTCCCTTACTCTCATTTCTCTCTATGGAAAACCTTTCTACCACCAGGAAGGCTAATTTTCTCACTGTCTCCTAAACACTGTCTATATAGCTTCTACCATTTCTCTTTGCTTCTGATCTATTTCCACCCTGGTTTCCAATACAGATAGAAGTATGTAAATCATGTTTATGTTCCTGTAAACAAATCATCATGTTATTCTGCTGTTGACTTACAAATTTTATCCTAGTAATAGCATCAGTAATAGCTAGTTTTAGTATATCACTTAATTAGATTATAGGAAATTATACTTTAGATAAAGGAGATAATTATCCATTTTACATATAAAAACAAATGAAGATCAGTGATGTTCAGTAAATTTCCCAAAGTCACACAACCAAGAAACATTTTTTGACCTAATGGTTCTTTCTTTTCAATTATATTCCCACTATCATATCAGTTGCATTTAATGCCATTTATATCTGTTGTTACTTGGGAATGCCCCTCAATTCACAACCTGTCTCACTAGTGTGAGACAGGGGAAATGTGTTTTTCCACATAACTAATTTATAAAAGGATTAGTACAGAATTGTGGTTAAGAACTACAGCCTTGGGACCAAATAACCCTGGATTTAAATCTCAGCTGTATCACCTACTTGCCATGTAAACTTGGATAATTTACTCAATATTGCTAAGCTTCGGTTTCTTTGTCTCTAAAATGGTAACGCTGATGGTGCCTACTTCATAGCACTGGATTATAATGTGTTCAATCAAATGATACATCAAAACACTTATCGTAGTGCTTGCCATCTAATAAGTGCTGTTATTATTACTGTTTGCAACTGGCAATGGGGAGAGTGATTTTGAGAGTGAAATCTATTTCCCAGAGATATCTGTGATCCAGAGGCATTTAGATATTTAAAACCATAGATGATGTGTAATACAGTGGAACAAATACATGATGATGGAATTTTAGTCACTCTAGTCAACCAGGGTGGCAATTTTTGTTAAAGCTGTCTTTTTGTTAGATTTAAATTCTATCTAAGTGTATTGTGTTAACTGAGTTAACTGCATTCTCGTTGTATATGGATTTAAATTCTATCTAAGTGTATTATGTTAATTGAGTTAACTGTATTCTCATTGTATATGTCCAATTAGGCCATATGGGATGATTAATTTTATGTGTCAACTTGACTGGGCCATAGTATGCTGTGATATTTGCCAGATATTATTCTGGGTATGTCTGTGAGGGTGTTTCTGAATGAGATTAACATTTGAATCAGTAGACTGAGTAAAGCAGATTGCCCTCCCTAATGTGGGTGGCCTCATCCAGTCAACTGATGGATGACCTAAATTGAACATCTACATAGAACAAATGAAGACTAAAATAAAACAAAAAGGCTGAGTAAGAGGGAGCTTTGCCTGCCTGACTGAGCTGGGACTTTGGTCTTCTCCTCTTCTCAAACTATAACTCACATTAGCAGCTCTCCTGGATCTCCAAATTGCCAACTGCAGATTTGGGGACTTCTCAGCTTCTATAATTGTGCGAGCCAATTCAGTCCCTCCCCTCTCTCACCTGTTTCATATTAACATAGTGCTAGATATTACTAGAAAGGAATCTATAGGAGAGTATGTGACCCTAAGATGTACCTGTCACATAAGAGGTACTCAATATGTTCTGTTACATGAATGAGCAAAAGGGCCTCATATAAGCAGAGATTAAAATAAAAACAAAAACAAAAACACCTGAGCACCAAGAACAGAGCCACCTTCTGAATCATCAGTACCAAAGGCAAACATTGTATAGGGAAAAAATAAGGCCAAAAATCTAGCTCAACTCAGAAGTCAGAAAGACTCTCTTTTGAGGTTTGGAGCCTTCATCCCTATGACAACTATAGGAGAAAGGAACTAGGAAAAGAAAAGGGAACATTCTCAAACTCTAAAAAATCATGCTGTGCTTTGAATGATTATTTTTCTAACGGCATCTCCTGTTACAGCTCTATCAGGAACTTCTTTAGAAGAGGCTCATGTGTCAAAATGAACTCTTTTATTTCTTGGCTATTTTGTAATTTTATTCAATATTAGCTTCATTTCATAAATTCTGTAAATTCAAATAAAATATGAATTTTACGAGTCAAGGAAACATGGCCTAAATATCAGCATCTTCCCAAAGTAAGGGACAATTAATAAAAGCACTTAGCTTGAAATCTTAAGTTCTGGTATAAGATCTGTTTATAGGATCTGTATTTTTGAGTGGATTCATTTAAGTCTTTTTTTTTTTTTTCTAACCTCCAGGAAGGTAAGCTGCAATTCCTAAAGTTAAAATAATGCAAAGAGCAGTTTTCTTGACATTTTCAAGGAGGTATTGGGCTATTCTGATGGCACTTTGGAGTTGTGTGTGAATACTCCCATTGACCAATTCATGAAGTGATACTAAATCCAGATAAATCAGTTCAGGAAACCTGCTTGCCAGATGCTTAAAGAGCTTATGTGGCTTTGACTTGCCTGGGGAAGCAGAAGAAAAACAGAAACAAAGTAGTCAAAAATCCTATCTCTAAACAGCCAAGAACATTCCATTCATTAGAGGCCAAAACTTGGGCGTCCTTTTGTTTTAGTACTTGTAAATTGTCTTACAGTGCTGAGGTCATTTTTTTTTTTTTTTGGTTTAGTTGTTCAGGACACTGTCCTTGTTTTATCTCTTTTTAAAATAAACAAGCAGCCATGTCTTAACATAATAAAAAACAAAATTCTAAGAGATTTTTGTGTTGGTATTGCCTTTTTACATTGTGCCTCTGTAAACTGTCCTTGGATAGCTAAATTCATCTAAGGTCACTTATTTCTTACATATCAAGTGTTATCACTGTAATTTATGTGGCATGTGGCCCTTGAGTTTTGTTTTCTTTGCATTCGAAATGTATACAGTAATGAATTTTGCATACTTTTCTTGGTAGATTGATGTTTCCTTTGAATATCTGTAGAAGGCTAAGAAGTGGTTCTCAACCCTCCCAGCCCCAATGTGGAAAACATTTTTATTAGGGACAGATTGTTAATGCCAGCATTGGCAGGGTTTGAGAGTCTCTTCTGGATTTGTATAAAAAACATGGGAAGGTGGATACTCTCCTGGACATTCATAAGGTCATTCTTTCAAAATAACTTATCATATACCTACTTTCAACCAAGAATGACCTATATGTATGGCTGTTTTATAGCTAGTTTTAATTCATTAAGTATATGGGAAGTCTTGGGAATAGTTCTAATAATAATTGTAGGAATAAGAACATGAGCTATAAATGTATACTCTAGACGCTAACTATGCTGTTGTGTTAAGATAAATGTCTTCCTTATATCTGGGCATTTTCTCCTTCAATGATGACCTGTTCCAGATAAAACTACTGAGGGTCTGTATCAGGAAACAGTGATCAACTCTATTTATTATCTAACTGTTCTCTGGGAGTAGGATGTCTTCTCTACATGCAAACAGATAATAAGAAAGTGAAAAAAGAGTGAAATTATACGTAAGAATTTTCAGTCAGCAGCTCCCTAAAAAAGGCACAATTTGGTAACACAATGAAGTATTATGCCATTATTCACTTGACAAATGTTTACTGAGAAATCAGTATGTGTTGGTATTGGGAATACAGAAGTATGTTTTTCAGGTCCAATTTCATGTATGAGTTTCAGGCAACCTAACATTACAGTAACTTGAGATAGATGTTTCCTTCTATCTCACATAAAAATCTCAGCTTTTTCTATCTTGCTATTCTGTTATTGTGAGCACATGACTCCTGGCAAAAACTTCACCCATAATAACAGTATTTTGGCCAGCATGAAGAAGGAAAAAATGAAGGAAGGATAACCCTCCTCCCCTATCATCACCTTTAGGAACACTTTTCATATACACAGAGTATTTTTACTTATATCTCACCAGCCAGAATTAAATCATATGGCAATGACAAGTCTAAGGAGGGCTGGGAAATGCTGTTATTTCTAAGTGTTTATGTTTATAGCTAATATTTCATAAAACCTTTGAAGAGGTCAGACTTTCACAGATGCTCATGTAAATCAGGCAAATGGGTTTTTTGTTGATATATGAGCAAGAAATCTAAAGAGAAGGGGGAACATTAAATGACTGTAGTACAATATATTTTGGCAGTTCGATTCAGGGGTGATTGTAGGAGAGTGAAGGATGCTAGTGCAGTAGCATTCTCCTTCCAGATGTTCATCCTCTGGAGCTTATCTTCTCTGTCGAAAACTTGGTGAATTCTTGGAGGTGTGAGTTTAGTTGGAGAGCATATTCTTGACTGACAATAACATTATGGTCCACTGAAGGACTGAGGTGAATATCTACAGGGAGATCTAAGAAGCTAATCGACTTAGAGATCAGTTTCTTAAAGAGAATAGAGCTTCTAGCTCTTTTAGTTAAACCCTAATCTACATATTAGAGATTTTTGATTTAGTTAGTCAATACTTTGAGTCAGTGCAAAGCAATATTTCATCCCTTGTATTTCAAGATGAGTATGAATTAAAGACACACAAAAATTGGGGGTTCTAAACTGAGATGTTACTTACATAAGTCACAATTTAAAACCAAGTTCAAATGTGTCTTTATTCGTTGGGAACCTTGCCATTTTCAAAAACTGAAATCAACTCCATTTAAGTGATAATGTATATATATCAAAGCTCTAGTATACATTTAAATTTTTATTTCACATGTTCTCCACATGAGCAGAGGAAATACTTTTACTCATCAAATCTGTGTTTAAATAATGTTTAATGTAATCAAATATTAAGGAACTATTACAGAATTTAAACTCTATTTACCTAGCACCTAGCCATATGTATATACTACATTGAGGGTTAGAAACATAAATTGAAATAAACCATACTCTATGCCCTAATAAAGCTTACAGTTAAGTTGAACAAAAGGCAAGAAAGATCCAGGATAACTAATAATATAACGCAGTACAAGCTAAATGCCAAACTAATGAAATACATAATAAATGAGGTCTGTAGGAATCCAGAGGAAGAAAAAAATTACTTTAAGCTGAGGTAGCAGAGGTTCAGACAGAAAGTTTATATTGACAGATTTATTAAAATGTGGGTAGAATTAAAATAATTTTTAAAGTATGTGGTCATTTGAAAGCAAAAGAAAAATTTTGTTAAACACTTTGGATATAATTGGTCTCTAGGTATAGTGCTTGAAATCATGTTTATTTTTGAGGCAAACTTATATTCCAGATCTTTTGCAAATATGCAATAATGTGGAAGTTACAAAACTCAGGATCAACTGAATGTGCAGTTTCCATGTTGACTGTTGCTGCAATGAAGGGCCCAGGTTATGATCCTCATAAATACACCACTGTTTGTGTGGTGTGTGATACACTGGGAGTGTCTTTGTCACTGCACCAGGTACCTAGTACCTAGTGCATAGTATCTAGCAAGGATTCTTGGTTTAATTATGAAGCTTAATTAACAGGAAAGAAAATATAATAAATAATAAATCACTCCCTGGAAAATGAAACTGATGAACCGATCCCTAAATATACCAATTCCTATTGTTTTGCCCTCTGTTTTACCTTGCTTGCATTGGCTGAATATAGGTTGGTTTATTTCTCCCTGGACCCACTGCAAGAGAATGGATATGTTCTGCTTACTATTCTGTGCAGTCTGTAACCCATTCTTTGGTCTCTGCCGTGATCCTAGATGTGTGTTTTTCTCTTTGGATTGCCTTGATATGTGCTGATCATAGGTAGAAGAACAAGAACAACTTTTTCAAAGAGAAATCCTTACTTTCAATTTCATGGTGACATCCTGTCTCTATAGTATCATTTCTAGCCCTATTAAAATCTCTTATTCTATAATTAAACCATAAGCTCCTCCTTTATAGTACTTCTGGTATCACATTAAGTCTACGTTATCGGTTCTACTGTGGTTAATTGTATGCTGAGTCATACTAAGTATATAAACGTTATCAACTAAGAAACTGAATAAGTTCTTTAATGCTTTTCGTTGTTAGATCCTGGAAAAGCAGAGATCTCTTCTGCAGCAATAAATTTGGTCTAGGCAAATTTGGTCTACATTTTCACAATCAGCATACCTGATTTTCCAGAATGGATTGATCCTTCTTGATCAGGAAAATGAAAGGTGTTTTGTTTTGTTTTATTTTGCTTTTTGATTCAAAACATACATACTGACATACTACAGTAATTTCAATATGTGATATGTCAAACTACATGGAAATTTCCAGTAATAAGTAGACTAAAGATTGCATTGAGAGTCTTAATACAGTGACACAGTGTGTGGAATAACGTATATAGAACTGCAAATAATTATGTTAAATTCATAGGTGAGGTCTGATATAACTTTTAATTTGACCACCCAAGGTGGTATAAGTATCTTCAAAGCATAAATCCTCATAGTGATCACAAACAAAGCATAGAAATAAACAAGGCTTTTTTCTAAATGTGTATTCACTTTTAACAGACAAAGTTTATGTAAATTAGGTACTAAAATGAAGAAAAGAAGCTAATATTTGAAGTATGAACCTTTAATGTTGAATTATACATTTGTGTTTAATATTTTGAAATTCATATAATTTGTTTTATTCTGTCGCCCTTTTACCAGCAAAATCATCCCTTACTTTCAGCTTCTGACTGATCTTATCAGCCATCTTGATTTAAATTTTAACTTAAGTTTATTAATGATGATGAAGAAGGTATAAAAAAGTGAAATCATAAAACACTGGGATCTAAAACAGCGTGTACATTTCCATGGCATGGTAAAAACAAAATCACAGAGATATTTACATACACCTCATAGCATATGGTTGAATCTATGGTTGGCTGGGTTCTTGAACTGGAAGCAGCAGGCTGAGATAATAGGCTTTTGCGGTGTAAAAGAGGTAAACATGAGATGGGAGAATGGAGCCATCCTGGCTGCTTTACCTTTGGAACTAGAATGCAGCTTTCTCACTCAAGGAAATTAGCTAAGTAGCCTGTTTCCCTACTAGGCAGAAAGCTACAAACCTGAGGAGGTAAGCGAATAAAGAAACATCTCCACATACAGGAAATTATTTGCTGACCAAATTGCTAGTCTTCAAGATCACCTCAGTGTAAAAGCCAATATGTAGGATCATTCTGGAAAGTGGAAGGAGAGAAAGTGGCAAGTCGAGGTACTGGAAAAAAAAAAAAAAACTAGACTAGATGGGGTGAACACAAAGCACATAGAAGGGGAAGGAAAGGGGAAGGGAAATATATATATATATATATACATAATTATAATGTAATTTATATATATCACTCAAATTGAACAAGCAAATTGTAATTCTAAAACATGAGAAAATGTAATGCTTTCAAATTCATTTATGAAGTCAGTTCTCAGAACATGAACTTAATTCAGATGGATTTAGTTTTACAGAATAATTTAGAATATTTTAAAATAAGTACATATAGAATGTTCAATAAAATAAACAAATGAATTGCAACTATGAAAATTATGAAACATAATCAGGCCTAAGCAAAAATAACCTAAATCAAGGAAGCAAATAGAAATTCTGAAAATTAAGTTTATATTCAATTACATTTTTAAAAAGACTATTAAAGGTATAATTTTTTGATTCTGAAAGACAAATTAATAAATTGGAGATTATCCAAAACAAACAGAGAAATAAAGGGAAACAAAATGTGAAAGAATAATTATAGAGAAGATGTTGAGAAGTTTTAAAATGCATGGACTAGGTTGCAATTCCAAAAAAACCAGAATGTAGGAAATAAGAATATTTCAAAAGATATATTAGAATTTTCCACATTTTTCTAGAATTAAAAAGCACTTGAGTTCTAGTTTCAAAAGTACATATTCTCAATAGAATCAAATAGAGAGTTCAGATGTATACCCACACATATATGGACAATTGATTTTCAAATGTTGCCAAAGTAATTCTGTAGAAAAAGTTAGTTTTTTTAACAATTGATGCTGGAACAACAGGGTATCATATGGGAAAAAATGAACCTCAGTCCTTACCCAATACCATATAAAAAAATTAACTTGCAATGGATTATAGCCAAAATCATAAAAGATAAAGCTATAATAATTCTAGAAGAAAAAAATAGCATTTTAATTTCCCTCCTCAAACTAATGATCTTAGACTGCATTAAACATCATTTCAAACCTTCCCATCATGTTATCGTGGGTTAACATTTTAGTTTTATATTTTACATGAAATATATACATAAAAGTTATCAGTACTTTCACAATCAATATTTAATTATTTTAAATCAAAATTTCATACTCACAAAAGAAAATGTAATAGAATTGGTGAGGAGTTAAAAATTGTACTAAAACCTTAAAATTATATTAAAGGGAAGTAGAAAAATAACTATATATGGTAAATAATTTATGAATAAATAACAATAATTACTGAAACAAATAATAAATTTTGAAAAAGAGTAACTGTACCTGTGGAAATTTCAGATTTCACTAAGAACAACCGGTAAGGTATCAGCGTAAGGAAAACATTCTGGAGCCCTCATCTTTCATGTAGGTGACTCAGAATATAACTTTACATATAAATTTCTGATAATCATAAAACCATATGTACAATAATGTACAATAATAAAACTTATAAGCATATGTAGAAGTAAATTAGAACTAATATCTTTGAATTGCTAAGACAAAGGAATCAACAAGAAGTCATTAAACAAAGGCATGGAGAAATATGATAGAAGTTGTCAGTTATGATAATAAACATAACTGGTTTAAACTTATCTACTAAAACAGAAAGTCTTGCCAATTGTCTTACAAAACAAAATCTAATTACATGCTGACTGCAGTAGATACCTAAAACAAAATGAGGTTGAAAATTAAAAACTAGGCAAAAAAAAAGTTGAAAATGAAACACTAGGCAAAATTACATTAGGCAAAAGTAAAATATGCAGAAATGGAATATTAATATTAGTTGAACTTAAAGCAAAATAGCCTCAAAAATATTTTTAAAATTATCATATATTGATAATACTTATAATTCCTAATATGATAGTTTTTCATGTTAGAGATCCCAATTTTTTTTTTTTTTTGGACATCAGGAGTATACTAATGTGCAAATTTGACAAGTCCCTGCTCTTACTGAAATAATATTCTAATAAAGAAGATAAAAGAAAATTTAATAATAAATACTTAAATTTCTTCTGTAAGGTAAAATCTGTAAGCAAAATAAAACATGTGAGTCAGGGGCAAAATTAAGGGGTACTGCATTAGGAAAGGTAATCTTATGGACTGTCTGAGAAAAGCACATTTTTGCTGAGACCTAAGTGATGATGGGAAGGAGCCAGTTGTATGAAGATTAGGGAAAGAATCGTCCCAGTGGGGAGATTACAAAGTGAAAACTCCCTGAGGTCAGTGCAGAGAGAGTAAAGATGGGAGTGCTAGAAGATGAGACAAGATGGATAAACAGGTACCAGATATAGCACAGGGCAAGACAAAATGTTTGGATGTATACTGAATGTAATGGGAAACCATTGGAGGGTGTTTGGTAGGGGTGATGTGTAAAAAAATGGATAAAAAATCAAAATGAGGGAAAACTGGGATATCATACAGGAGGATTTTGCAGAGATGCTAGAGAGAGATAATGGTGACTTGGTTCAAGGTCAACTATAATGGCTGAAGAAGGAACATTAGAAAAAGATATATGCAGGCAGACTGGGGACATTTTCTGGTGGTAGAACTGACAGTGTCATGTTGGTTGACAGAATGTGGGTGGGGAAAGCGGAGGATAGGAATCAAGGATGACATTTAGGTTGAATAAAGAAGAATTCTCTTCTGGACATGTACATTGGCGTTTGCTGATTGATAATCCCAGTGGAGATATCAAATAGATTTGAGAGACTCAGTGAAGAGATCAAGACCAAAGATATAAATGTAGGGGTCATATGCATACTGATTTTATTTGAAGTCCTAGTACTACTGGTTCAGAGGAATTCAGGTAGGAGCAGAGAAAGTGAGAGAGGGAGAGAGACAGAAAAACACCTAGGACTTTACCATGAAACAAATATGAAGAGATTTGGCTAAAGACAAAAAAACAGAGGAGAACATGTTGCAATGGGTGTATCAAGAAGGAAATTAATACATAGTCGAAAAAGGAAATAATATAAATAAAATTAAGTTGCACTTATTGGCACACAATAGCCAGAAAATGCCGAGAGAAAAATTATAGTTTTGTGTGAAAATCTTCATAGAGCTAATTGTACATGCCATTTACTTTGATCATAATTATTACTTAGCTATGAAATGTGTCAACAAAAAATAATCACATTGCCTGAAAAATACAAATAATCCCAAGTAAGCTCTAGTAGTTGACTAAAATTATTGTTTTTAGCTAATAAAAAATGCAGTAATACAACTTATCAGAATTCAAGGACTACCACAAAAGGTGTACTCAAGAGATGTACATATATTTTATTAATAGAACGAATAAAAATGTAGACTGTGCTTTTGATTAAATGATAAATAATAAAAAACAACAAAGAAGTGAAAAATACATATATTTAATGGTTCTGATGCTATAAAATACCAAAAAGCGGTCCATTATGTGACTTTTTAAAATATCAGCAACAGAAATACATTAGATAAAATTCTGGGAATCTATTCTTAGAAAATTAAAAACATTTATAATAATTTATATTAAAATATTTGGAAAATTATAAATGGTTATTTGAAATACCTTATTACAAATAGCTGAAGAAAATAGATTAAATATAATATGGAAACACATTTATTAAGTAAGCAAATACTGTTAGTGACGGTATTTAGTATTCTTTTTTGTTTTTTTTTAACATCTTTATTGGAGTATAATTGCTTTACAATGGTGTGCTAGTTTCTGCTTTATAACAAAGTGAATCAGTTATACATATACATATATCCCCATATCTCTTCCCTCTTGCGTCTCCCTCCCTCCCACCCTCCCTATCCCACCCCTCTAGGTGGTCACAAAGCACCGAGCTGATCTCCCTGTGCTATGTGGCTGCTTCCCACTAGCTAGCAGTTTTACACGGGGAGGGGGAAGGGTAAGCTGGAAAGCGAGAGAGTGTCATGGACATATATACACTACCAAAGGTATTTAGTATTCTTAAGGCAGCTACTCTCAAATACTGGTAGTCATGTAAGTAGATAAGATTTTTCTGGACTATAAGTTTACAATATGTATGAAAAACTCCAAATATTATATGATAAGCTTCAATTCAAAAGTCATGTTCATCTAGGCAGCAGAACAATTCAAATAAGTCTATTATTATTATTGTATTATTCATCACACTGACAAACTAAAGCACCACTTAAAGTTACCAGAGTTAAGTGGTTAATTTCACTATGGTATATCTGCTTTTGTTAATAAAAAAGTTTTTAAAATTATTTAAATAAATAAACTATAATAAACAGAGTACTAAGTTTTATACTATTGTTTAGTTAAGTGAAAATAACTCAAATATTAACTGTCATGTAAAGTGCATATACCATGCATATACCATACCAATACTCAAATCATCATATGTCCTAATTAAAGGAAATATGCCAAAATGCCAGTAACTGTTTTCTTTGCATGATGAATTTATGGATGATATTTATGTAGTTCTTCTTATCACTCTTTATTTTCTAAACATTTCACAAAGCATATATCTTTAAATTTAGAAATGCATAACAAACACAATGCTTAAAGATTTTTGACAGAAGAGAAATGAGTTGGATTTTGGAAGAGTGAACCAGTACGTGAAGTTCAATAACTTTATGAGGAAGAAAATAAATTTATTATGATCTATGTAAGATTTTAAAGGCACTGAAGCTCCTCATTTCAATGGAACTTTGAAGGTAAAATGTTGGAGCAGTGTTTTAACATTTTCTCCCATGACACTGATAATGATCTCACAAAGTTGTTTATAATCATTTTATTGCATTCATCAGCTGAGACTAATTATAACTCAGATGAAAATCATCCTTGCAGAGTGCATTCTAAATATTAATAAACATAAATAATGCAAGTTTACTATTAAAGCAATTCAAAACAACAAACAGAACCCACAGGGAGTTCCTTAAAATTAATCTGGTTCCACATAAATTCTGTCTTAAAATGTTCAAAGCAACAATATCCCATATCACAGGATATATTAACTTTCTCCTTTCTTTTTGTTCTGTTTTCTAATTTTATAGGATAAAGTAATAGATGTGAGTGGTTGGCAGGTCAGGAAGCCTTTAGTGGTAACTTCTAATAAGGAAAATGGAACTAATTTAAATATGAATCGGCTAAGAAAAAAACTGAGAACCAGCTACTCCTGATATTGCTTTTTTAGAATTCTGAAATGTTGTTCTGACCCTTTTCCTTTATTTTTTGGACTGTCAAAGATAGACAAGTATCAAGGATTTGAAACATATTTGTAACGTCAAATATCTATTTAAAATAGTTTTCAAATCTCAGATAAACTGACATGTTCATATTTAAAACTTGTAGCTTTTAACAGCATCTTCTATTAAATTTTAAGCAATCTTCATTTTGATTGTTTTGCAATTGAAAATATGATATCACACAACTCAAATGATTGGCTTTATGACCTTGGGCATATTAATTAACATCTTAGAGTTGCCATCTGATAATTGATGATAAGTTTTTCTCCCTCACAAAGTTGTTATTAGAATGAAAGGAGATATGATATGTAAAGCACAGAACACAAACCTTATTAGTGTCTATTCCTATTATTACTGTCATATTTCCTTTCTGGCTCTGCGTGCCATTATAGTTCATTGCCGTTGCTTCCTGTCTTATAGGAATCATTGAATTTGAAGAGACATGATGATACCAGTTTAAACTCTGCCACTTAGTGTGTCATTTAACTTTTCTCAATCTTACTCTCTTCATTTGTTGAATGGCATTAGAAATACTGCCTGATGTAACATGTAGTTACAAATACCTACTCCAGGTATATTGTAGAGGTTCAAGTAAAACAATGTGAAAATAATTGTAAACTCTAAAGTGCTATTCAAAGGATAACTCAGATTATAAATTATGCATGTTCATGTTACTATCAAAGTTATACAATGCCAAATTAGTTACAGTCTGACATGCAAAGAGCAAATTTCTAAACATTGAATATCACAATATTTACTGTTGCTTTAACATATTATAAAGATAACTTCTTAGAATTTTTGTAGTGCTTGTGTTTACATTAAAAAAAACAGAAATTGAAAAAGAAAACCATGATACTTTCTCAAAGTTTCTTTTTGTCATCTAGAACTGTTGGTATTATGTTTCCTTGGATAATGTCAAAAAGTTTACTTTGATTAAGAAATTTCTAACTGACAAAATACAAGAAATCTTAACACTCTCTACTTTGATATTCTTTGCCACAAATCTTTTTATTCTAGTTTCTATCATTTCTTCCCTTCTCTATAAAAAGAAATATGTTTTATCTTAAAAGGAAAAAGCTTAATAAATATGACTAAAATTAGTACCCTGTGAAAGTTAAAAGCATTTCGAGTTCAATAAAGTTAATGGATAAAGAAAATCTCTATACAGAAAGTTTGACTTAAAACATTTGTTGGGCTTCCCTGGTGGCACAGTGGTTCAGGGTCCTCCTGCCGATGCAGGGGACACGGGTTCGTGCCCTGGTCTAGGAAGATCCCACATGCCACAGAGCGGCTGGGCCCGTGAGTCATGGCCGCTGAGCCTGCGCGTCTGGAGCCTGTGCTCCGCAACGGGAGAGGCCACAACAGTGAGAGGCCCGCGTACTGCAAAACAAAAACAAAAAAAAATAAAAATAAAACATTTGTTGCATTTAATGCCTTAGATTAAAGCTTGCATGTGGCTGACTCTTAGCAAACTTCAAAATCACAATGTTGTTGAGAACTAAACTACTAAACAAGGTCGTATTTCAAGTGACAAGGAAAAATATCTAGATTCAATGTTTATATACTTGCTTAAATCATTCATAAATCCCACTTGTACTTGCCTAGCGAAAAACATAAGCATAACCAACTTATATGATTTTATTTAATCATTAGTATTACTAAAATTCCTAAGGTTATCTCCTCCTCCTTTATTTTTGCAGATTTTTCTACTGACGGGTTTAATAAGGGAGAATGAATGGCCCCTATGACCAGTCTACACTGAGAACAAGTCACCAGTAAGTGATGAAATTGAGAAGTTTTGTCCTTTGTCCTCTCAGATCCAGACAATTGTACAGGTGAGTTATACTAAAACCTAAAGGAGCAGATGAACTCTCTTCTATACAGACTCTTTCATGAAATAGCTCCCAAACTCCTAATATGTGTCTAAAATAAGTGTGATGATCATACTAGACAAGAATAATATGATAAAGGAAAATCAGAGTCAATCTCACTTATGAACATAATAAATAAGATCCTAAGTGATGAAAACAATACGTGATGATGAAGTAAGTTTTATCATAGAAAGGCAAGGTTTAATTGATTAACTTAGTTCACACCTTAGCCGTTTCCGAGAGTATAACACTAATACTCTTCACAACACACTGTATGTCATTCATGAAAATTACCTTTCTTTTCCTCTGTGTTTCCTTCTTTTCTCTTTCCACTTCCCTCTAACCTCAGCCTCTCCTCAGTGCCCTAGCAAATACTCTGAACTTCTCGTATGCCTAGGTTAACTCAGCCTCCTGTCTCAGTGTAAAGATATCTTGGAAAACATTCAGACTTACATATTACATTCATAGGAACATTTATATTTTAGAGACCCATATAAGATTAAGGCAATAAGTTTGAGTTACAGAGTGTCAGGCAGCAGCAAGAACCATTTTGGAGTTGACGTGGGGGTAATTTTCTTCATATCTGTACAAATTTATCAAAGGGTTAACCACGGTTCTTCCCATGGGAAAGGTCATGGAAGTCCTTACAACTACACACAGGCTGAATTGCTCTTTGCGGCTGATTCCCTTTGCCTCCAGAGCAGATAACTTCTCTTCTTTGACTTCTCCCATCTCATGTAATGTTGATGTGTGTTTTTCAACCCTTCACTAGTAATGGTTAGATCATTTAGCCTTGTACTTTAATCTGCCCTTAGGTTATGTCTTTCAATTTTTTTCATGCAGGAGACTCTTCCTTAGTATACCGAAGGGATTCTACTTACCATGCTCTGGTTCAAACTTCAATATCAGAGATAATTTCTTCTAATAAATGTATTTCTCTTCTCAATTTACATAGAGTTTCCAAAAAAAATAGACATTTTGATTACTATTACATAATGACTACTATACCTTTTATATCTACTAAAAGTACTTACAAATTAAAATAAAATAAAGAGGAAGATATTTTTAAATTAAAAAAAGGAATTAGTGAGGGTAGGTGCTGTCAAATATTTGGAATGACTAAAATCAGGCATGGAATTTGACAACCAAGGCAAAATGGAAACATATTACAGGATTAAATTTTCTACCCCTACCCCATGAATGCCATGAATCTCTCAACTGAGATTTCTTTTTATTTTTCATATATAAAGGATACAGTTATACAAAAGACAGGAAGAGAGTCATAAAATAAATTTATTTCTATTGCTCCCATCCTTAAGGGTATCTTTTTGAAGTAGGGCTGCAAAAGAGAATATGTACAGAGTGATTTCCCTCTAGATAGAGAAAATAATGGAAGAATAGTATAACCATTCCTGCATTTCCATCATTCTGTTGCACCCAACAATGAGGAAATGTTGCACTGGAGATATATTTGCTATAACAAATCTAGATAAATTTGTATATTTGCTCAAGATGTAATATATTCCTAAATTTTTTAACACAAAGATAATGAAACTGGAAGAAACTTGAAAGATCCAATAGTTTTTCTTAGGGTTGAACTGTTCAGAACAGATAGTTATCTTTTTTGTTTTTAAGAATTTACACAGCTATCTATGACGTGATTTTATAACCTGGGTGGTCAAGAATGAGCTAAACCATTCTCAGTTAATAAGAAAAGTACAAAAATAAACCAAAAAGGCTAAAATATCAAAATGTTCTGTTAGATAATATTTGAAACAGATTTTCACCAGAGGATTTTGTAAGTGATTAGGTGTACATATGATTAGAAGCACAATTTCTCAAATGCAATCAGATGTTATAGCATTTCCTAAGGTATTTCATAGATTTTTGCTAAAAAATAAATTAATAATTTTTAAAAATTAAAAAAATTTCCTTACTAAGAGTCTTTACAGTGATTATAAACATTCATTTAAAGATCCAAAAGAAGAATAACTCATATAAGTATATCCTGGACATCTTTGTTCTTTTTTTTTTTTCCATTGTGAAATCTTGATAAAGCCCTATAGGGTAAAGATATGGATATCTCTGTCTGTGGCCCTTCCTTTGTTTCTGGGATGACTTACAGTGTTTCCACACAGTATGATAGAAATAATGGAGTACAACTTCTGAGGCAGGTTCATAAAAAGCAATATAGCTTTTTCCTCTGTGAGTGTGTGTGTGTGTGTGTATGTGTGTTTCTGAGCTACCATGCAGAAGTCTAAGTATTCTGAAGCCACCATGCTATGAGAAAGACAAGCCATATGGAAAATCCACGTAGGAACTCTGGCTGGCAGTCCTACTTTTAGATTCATCACTTTCTAGGTACCAGATGTGTGAATGAATGAGCCTTCAGATGGTTCTAGTCTCCAGCTGTTGAGTTACAACCAGCCTTTAGGTCTTCCCAGCTGAGTACATAGACATCATGGAGACCCAGAGAAACTATGAACACAAAATCATTGTTTTAAACTAAGTTAAGTTAAGTTTTGGGGTAATTTTTTGAATGAAAAAATAGTAACTGGAATATAGCTGATGATGAACAATAGAATATATTTATAAAGGTTAAGTAATTATTTTTTAAAAACAAAGCAGAATATAAGGTCATGATTTATTTCTTAAAGAGAAATATTAAATTTTTAATGAAAAAAGTGGATCTAATTTTCAGATTCTACCAAACAAAATTATCCTTATTTTTTCGCTCTTAGGTAGTAGTCAAAACTGTGGTCAATACTGTTTCTTTCTGGGTGTTAAATCCATGGTATAAAACTATGATGTGGAAAATTCTCAACAGCATTATTCTAACCCTGCATATTAAACATCTATTTTGAATGAACTGAATTTTTAGAGTTGAGATAAACTTAAATTTTTTGGTAAGTTTTGTGATTATTTGCCTTACAAATATATTTCAGATATATGATATTTTTTATATATTACTTAAATAAGTATTTGTCATTAAAGCAGAAATTTCTGCTTCCACACACACAAAACAGTTAGAGAGCCAAGAAGAGAGATCTCAAAAAGTTAGTTGAATGGTGCACACATTTATTATGGTATTAAATTTTTAAATTAAAATATTTTTCAATCACTTTTTCCAACCATAATTTATAATACTACCATTATCCTTTGATTATCTATGTGTGAATCTGTGTATTCTTTTTGCTTTACATTCAGAGAAAGAGTATTCATTGACTTATAAAATAAACTAGAATTTTGAAAAAGGAATATATCATTAATGTAATTACTTAACTATTAATATTTTAAATCACTGCATTTTTTTTCCCTTTCGGAAATAAGTACATCTTTCCATGTGGATAGAATAAACTAACAATGACCAAAAGCAATACTGCAAACTTTAAGCCCCTTCTCTCCTACATAATTTCCTTTCTTTTCTCTGTTTTTTATTCATAGGAAAATTGCTTAAAAGATTTTGGAATTCAGGTTTGAACAGCATTAAAAATAATAACATTTATTAGAGATTTTATTCAACCTTTCCAACTTCCAGTGTTTCTACAGAAAATCTATTCACATTTTTTATTGGAATTTCTGAGTTTTTTGCTCTAGCTTGGGAAGTAAGATAGCAGCATTTGTCTGCTTATATGGGACCTTTCCTTATATTGTAAAATTTAAAACATAGTAATTTATTCTCATGCTTGACAAATCTTAACGAGTAAGCTATAAATGTGGATCCAAATGAATAGATACTGAGGTAAAAGACACACACACACACACACACACACACACACACACCCCTGCCCTTACACCAAAATTTACTAAGATTAACTATTTCTTAACTTCATTCTTCTTTACTTTGGTAATTAAGGAAGCACCTAGATTATTCTTTTGGAGGGGTGGCTAAGTCTTGTTTTACAAGATGTTGTCTTTTCAAGGGAATTGACTCATATTTGTATCTATTTTCATAGAGTCAGAGAACTGTTACCTGGAAGGGAACATATAGGTATTGTGTTATAACATTCATTTAGTTTGGAAAGCCTCATGCACAAGTCACATGGTTGGGTAATGACAGTGTGAATCTGGGAATGGTTCCCTAACCCACCAATTGGGTGATTTTTCCATTAACTTATTTACAAACTTTTCCAACTGAATTAAATTTTGACAAAAGCACTTCATAGAAGAGTTTCCTATTTGTGCCTCATTATGAAACCTTCAGAAGAAAACCAAACTAAACCTCCCAAGAAAAAATAAACAATCAGATGAACAAAACAAATGAATAGGCAGGTTAACCATAAACATAACTACAGACCAGAATTAAGGGGATAAAGGGGGAAAAAACCCTCGAACTTCTGCCTTATTTTTCTTTGAAGAAGATTAAATTTTCCACAGAAAACTAAAAGTGTGATAGATTATTTTTTTTAAGTGCAGTACAGCCTTCGTTCTGCTGTAAAATTCTCAATGACCTGTAGAATCAAATGCTTTTTTGGAACCTAACTTTTGATCATCTATACAATTAGTGTGGGAATCAGATTAGCCACAAGATCCCTTTCAACTCTAAAAAATATTACTTATAAAACAATTAGCAAAAACAAAAGCAAAACAAAACAAAAAAATCTACATTTTTTCATTATAGTTTGTCAAATATTTGCCAAATGGACAGTCACAAAATGTCATTCTCAGATATTACAGCAATGGCTATTTTCAGGAGCATAAAGTATAGGAGGTTACATGAAATAAAACAAATACTAGCACTACTTAATATTGAAGATAGAGTGATCATTAAACCAAAAAAGAGATTTGGATAATCACCTTACTTTTAGATCTCAATCACTCATAAATTTATTTTTGAAATTACCCCCATCCTTGACATTTTCTTTCTCAGTAAAATAAATATATATAGGAATTATATGTGTTATGAATTATACATATATATGTATATGAATTAGCTTATACCATTATGATGGCTACAGAGTCCCATAATCTGCCATTTGCAAGCTGAAGACCCAGGAGAGCCATTGATGTAGTTCCAATTCAAGTCCTAAGGCCTGAGAACCAGGAAAACTGATGGTTTAAGTTCCAGTCTGAGTGGAGGAGAAAACCAATGTCCCAGCTACAAAACAGTATAAGTGGAAGAGAAAAACTCAATGTCCCAGGCAAAGAAAGTGAATTCTCCCCTACCTTGCCTTTGTTCTATTCAGGTCTCCAACAGATTGTATACAACCCACTCACCTGGGAGCTGACAATCTGCTTTACTTAGTCTGCCAATTCAAAGGTTAATCTCATCCAGAAACACCCTTGAACCATACCCAAAATATTAACCAAATATCTGGTTACTCTGTGACCCAGTCAAGTTGACACATAAAATTGACCATCACAAGCCCACCTCCTGTCAATATGGCACCCACTGCATCTCTTTAAACCATATTAAATTCCAATAAAGATGATAACAAGGTCTTAATTCCTCCTAACGTGACACTACTTTCCTTCACACAACTGAAAACCCACAAACCCCTCCCCCAGAAGAGAAGTTTAAGGCCTTGTGTGATATTTACTCTTTTCCTTGATATCCTGTAACTTAAATACTATAATCTAAAATTAACAATACTTAAATATTATGGAAAGTCAATACATGATATTATAATAATTAGTTAATTATTAGTCAGTTCATCTTACTTTACATAAGAGGGAGAAAAACAGATATTTGCATAATATAGTAATATATATGAAAATGACATATCTCTAATAGATGTAATTATATAATATCAATATATTTATTATAATATCTTTATATTATAGTTTATATCATATTTATATAGAATTAATAGATATTAATCACATGCATTAAAATATCTATATATGAAAACATTTATAACGCAATAAGTAGGAATTCTGATAACAATTAAGGTCCTTATTTCTATAACTGGTCATGTGGTTGTAGCTGGTGTTTATAACTACCTTCTTCTACTACCCGTTCTGTATTCCCTTTGCCTTCAGCAAACCCATCAGCTAGTTGTTTACTTGGTAAAGTGACCCAAATCTTCATTTCTGAAGGGTCCTGCCTACACTGAGTTGTTATAATTTTCCCTTAACTTTAAATAAATGTCATGATAATACTAAGAGATACCCTGTGGGAACTTCTGTATTCCAGATATACTCTTCCTTACCTCCATTGGAAAGTAGCAGTCCAGTTTCCCCTTGGTAGTTAGGATCAGTCAGCCCATCCAGGACAGGAACTCCCTTCTTTGCCTACTGATGCAGAGGCATGAGGATTACCTTTTGCTCCTGTCCTTCAGGGATGTCCCAGAAAGGGTCTATAGTGCTTGCTACAGTTGTCCAGCATTGTGCAGGTGGTGCCTGCATATCATGAAAGCCATCTGTAGATCAGGCCTGAGTCTTCTCTTCCTCTGCCAACTGATTGTAGAGAACTCCCCAATAGGCCATAGATGCAGGCTGGGAGAGAGAAGGCACTGTAGCAAGTGTGGAGACCATGGGCGTTTGGGCCATTTCATGTAATTTACTTGTACCTTTGGGGCCTGCTTGAACCTGATCACATATGTACACTTCCACTTGATAATGGAGTGTTGCTGTGCATGCCCAACTTTATGACTTGGTGGGTCAGATAATGACGAGTTCATGTGGGCAGCTCATGTCACATGGAAATTTAGTGGCCCATGTTTAAGCATTCAGTCTCTTCTAGTGCCCAGTAGCAGGCCAAGAGCTGTTTCTCAAAAAGAACATTAGTTACCTGCACTGGATTGTAGGGCTTTGCTCCAAAATTTCAAGGGCCTATTCTGCAATTCACCTGAAGGGCCTGCCCAGGGCTCCAAACAACATCTCTAATCTGCTGTTGACACTTCAAGCACCATTGTATCTGCTGGATCATACGACCCAAATGACAAAGCAGCTTGCACAGTGGTTTGAACCTGTCTCAAAGTCTTCTCCTTTTCTGGGCTGTACTCAAACCTAGTAGCTTTTCAGATCAGTGGTACATGGGCCAGGATAAACACCCAAATGAGGAGTATGTTGCCTCCAAAATTCAGATGCCCACTAGACATTGTGCTTGTATTTTGGTTGTAGAAAGGGCCAGATGCAACAACTTATCCTTCACCTTGGACTTGGAATATTTCAACATGCCCCGTGTGGTAACAGTCAGTGGATCCAAATAGTGGTGCACCCTTTTGACTAAGCTTAAACTCTCCATTTGACACCCTCTCCATCATTAGCACAATGTATATGTGAGTCCTTTCAACCAGCTACCTGTCATTTATACCTTCCAGGTACTTAAAATGTATATTTGCAACCAAGTCTAAACCTATAAGGATTAAAAAAAAAAAGTCTTTCTACCTGCCCCAGAATTGGTTTAGTCACCTTTTCTGCAGTGAAATTAATCCTAAGCATTATTCCATAATTAGTTTCTCTCTTTAATTTCACTGTCCATCTATGCCTAGAAAAAATGATAATGGCTCCCTTACTAAAGGAGATTCCTGTTGATGGCTGCATCCTAAAACTACAAGACAAAGATGAAGCTTTGAAACGGATGCATTTAATCTTCATTAGAGTCTTGACAAGCCCTCTCTCATGAAGAAATTCTCTTCATGCTTTAGGGGAGGGGGCATATTTTTTAAATTCTTCTATTTATACTCAAGATACCTTATAAATGTAATTCAATTTACTTACCTCAATAGTAGTAATTATGAATAATATGCTTTAAAGTTTATTAAGTTTTATCTAAATTTAATTATATTCTCAGTAAAGAGATGCCAGACTAACAGCATTTTTGTTTCCATATCATACATTCAGAATTGCAGTACCAGTCAGAATAAAGCCTGCACATAACTCATGTTTGATTTAAGTTAAGAAGGCTGAATACATGGATGCAAATGAGACAAGGAGGAGAAAGTGATGTTAGGCAGAGGTAGCAGTGTGTGCACAGCATGGTGATGTGGAAGCGTGTGTTGTGTCTGAGAAACAGAAAGTACTTCAGTTATGGCTGAATTAGAAGGTAATAGGGAGAGTGATGGAAGCTATGAATGTTTGGTGAGTAAACAGAAAGGGCACAGAGACATAGCCACTATCAAAATAAGCCTAGCATCCTATTCATGATACAAGACACTATCTTTAAAGCTTGGTGGTAAAGGTTGGCAAAGTTGGGTTTATGGTGTAGTAACATAATAAGAATTGTGTTAAAAGGAGTTTATGCTCTAAGCAATATGTGTTGTGGACTACAGAGCAAAGCACCTGGATTCATGATGTAGAGTAATTAGTTAATTAATTTTAATATTGTAGACAAGGCATAATATGTGTGTTATATAAGGATTTAGGAATGGGACCAAAGTGTACAAGAGAGTTTAAACAGATATTTTACAGGTAAAATGGACTCACTGGATATGGAAAGCTCAGAAATGGCAAACAAAATTGATCAACTGGATGAGAAAAGGGGAATGAGTCAAAAAAAAAACCCAAAGTCCTAGCTTAAGCAAGTGCATTCATTGGATCAGCCCTGAAATAATCTGCATGATCTCTTTTAAGCCTTCACACACAAACACACACACATGCAAAATCTGACACGCAAATAAGCTTGGCATCTTCCTTTCTAAAAGCTTACTTTGATACTTCAGTATTTCAATCTATGTTTGTTAATAGAAAAATGCCCCAATCCCCATCCAAAATGATACTAGGAATCTGTCTCAGAATAAGTTAGGAACATGGATGGATTGATTCCCCCTAAAATACCAGTTTAGCCAATTGCTGCTTTTGCCTCCAACCCTTGCCCATCTTGCTCATTATCTATGTGAGATTCAATTGAATTACAAGCTTTCTTTGACCAGTGAATAAATGATGAGAAATTTTGAGTGGCATCCTTTCATTTACATAGAAACTATAAATCAGAGTCAAACAAAGCAACCGTTTGAATCATCAGAGTCACTGACAATATACCCACATGTCTCATCATCAAAGAACCAGCCTTTTGGTTCTCTTTTATTGACTGTATCTCATATATTAGAGGTAAAAATCCATTGAAGATTATGGCCAGAATATTAAGATGAGAATGAAGTCCTCCGTGGAACAAACATATATTATATCCACATAAAAATAAGCATTTGATAATAAAAAGAACTTAAATCTGGAGCTCAAAAACAACAAAGGTTTTGATTTCAATCTGAGAATCATGTTCATATAGATGGCAGTGAAAGCCAGGGTTGTGCTTGAGATTTTCCAAGGATATAACCAGTAAAAGGAGAGAGACAGACTAGACAGACAGACACTAAGGATAGGCTTGTGTAGTTTAAGCTTTGAAGGAATATATGAAGGAGTGAGAACAATTCTGAGGAGACTGAAGATGGAAAGGAGAAAAATTGTCCCAGAAGCCCAACAAGGAGAAACTTTCAAGGGATGAGTGATATACTGTACATAATAGCATATGAAGTTAAAAGAAGAGTTCTTTAAGTGATCCACTAAAAGTGACAACTGGAGACCATTGGTAGTCTTATCACAAAGACGAACAGTGTAGGAGAAACCATTTGAAGATGTCTTGGAGAGTGTTTTTCTGCTTTTTGTAAATATGTTGTTTGATATGATTCAATGAAAGGATTATGTGGATTATAAAAACGTAAAAGTTTGGTAGTGTATGTATGTCCATGCCACTCTCTCACTTCGTCCCAGCTTACCCTTCCCCCTCCCCGTGTCCTCAAGTCCATTCTCTACGTCTTCGTCTTTATTCCTGTCCTGCCCTTAGGTTCTTCAGAACCATTTTTTTTTTTTTAGATTCCATATATATGTGTTAGCATACGGTATTTGTTTTTTTTCTTTCTGACTTAGTGGGAAGCAGCCGCATAGCACAGAGAGATCAGCTTGGTGCTTTGTGACCACCTAGAGGGGTGGGATAGGGAGGGTGGGAGGGAGACGCAAGAGGGAGGAGATTTGGGGATATATGTATACGTATAGCTGATTCACTTTGTTATAAAGCAGAAACTAACACACCATTGCAAAGCAATTATACTCCAATAAAGATGTTAAAAAAAAAAGTAAAAGTTAATACAAAGTAAATTAGGAAGTTTCTTATAAAGTTTAATGTATACTTCTACCCTATATCTGAGTAATTTCACTCCTAGGTGTTTGTCCAAAAAAAGAAAAACATATTTCCACAAAAAAGCTGTGATCATGAATGTTCATAGTAACTTTATTCTTAATAGCTAAAACTGAAAACAGCCCAGGTTTCAGTCAACTGGAGAAACAAATTGTGGTATATTTACATGACAGAATAGTACACAGCAATAAAAAAAGAACAAAGTACTGATACATGCAATAGCATGGCTAAATTTCAAAAATGTAATATGAAGTGAAAATAGCCAGACACGAAACAGCAGCTATTGTATGTTTTCATTTATGTGAATTTTTGCAATAGGAAAACCAAATGATCATGACAGAAATAAGAATAGTGTTTGCTTCTGAGGTGGTGAGGGACTGACTAAAATGGGAACTTTCCAAGGATGGAATTATTCTGTATTTTGTTAGGAGTGTGGGTTAATACAGTTGTATGCATTTGTGAAAACTCATAGAATTGTACACTTAACATTTCATTGTATGTAGATTGTTCTTTTAATCAAAGGGAAAAATAAACCAAATGTTGATGGGAAGAATACACATGGAAAATGATATTATAGAAGTTTATCTGGATTGAGAAGGGTAAAGAGAGATATCTGGAGATGAGAGACAAGGCTGAGGGAAAATCGCTTTAAAATAGTATTAAAACCATAGAACTTGAACATGCTAATATAAAAAAATGAGCAAGAGAGAAGAAAATGTCAGTTTTAAAGAGAGGGCATTGATAGAGAAATATCCCAGAGCAGGCAGAAGGGAATTGGATTAAAATTACCAAACATGTTTTACTTTTCTGCTCTGCAAGGCCACAAAAGAGACAGAGCAGGCTCAGATTTAGGGACCTAGTCCAATTAATTTATAGTGGGTTACATAACCAGTCATGAGAAGAGACTAAACATAAAAATTTCATTATTTGGGTCCCACATAGTCCTCACAAGGATAAGAGTACCTCTGGGGCCTCTGTAATTGACTTCTAACAAGACAGATTATTTTGATCATGTTACAGACTTGTATCTGAAATGGACTCTATCCTGAGCTACTTTTTTGGTAAGGACTAAGCAATGGCAATGCTCATCTAAAATTGTTTTTATAGAGGGAAAAGTCAAGCACTGCCAGAAATTTTGAACAGGAATTACAGTGGACTGTGAAGCCTGATGCAAACCAAAACTGCAAGGTGCATTTGGAAAGAGCTGATGGATCAGAGTATGAAATGTTAACTTAAGCGTGAGCCATTTCATCTTATTGAGTTTAATGAAAAAGTGCTTGGGTATCTGTAAAACAACAGAAAATAAATGGGAAATATCTAGACAATCAGTGAGTCATTTTGGCAAAGTCACATCATAGCCCCACAAACTTTGGAACCTAATAGAATATGTTGACCAAAATTATTAGTGAGAAATGAATGGGTAGAAAGCATTTCATGTATGTTTGCGCAGTGCTATTTGAAATTTGAGAATGTCTGAAAATGACTAGAAAATCTCAAAGAACGGTACTGGTTTAAATAATGATGATAGCTCCAACACTCCAAAAACAATGCTCTGAAGTGGCTTCCTTGAAAATTACTTACATTTGAAACTATGGATTAGGAGACTTCAGTAAACAGACTAACTGGAAACCATCTGAGAGGAGAGTGGAAGTTAGAAATATGCTCAAAAACACAAAAATATAATAGGAAGAAAACTTGCATGCTTATATTGAACATTTGGTTTCATTAGGAACAAATGTCTCTGCATTGTTATTTTAAAATTCTAGCTGTGTTTTGTTGCGTAAAATTCCACTTTTTAATTACTTATTTAAATTTTATTATTTCAAAAAAATTCATTTCCACTCAGAATAAACATTGAAATTCTATAGAATCTTTATATCGTTTTTTCCTATTATCTGTGACATATCAAGCTGTTTTTTATACATATCTAAATAATACAATGATGCAGGATTTTATTTTTTTAGTAGAGGATACCATGTTATGTAAAGAACCAAGCCACTATGAATCTAGGAGGTCGTCTTAGTCTGCCAGGGCTACCATAACAAAATACCACATACTGAGTGGCTCAAACAACAGAAATATATTTCTCACAGTTCTGGAGGTTGCAAGTCCAAGATCGAGGTGTCAGTGAGTTTGGTTTCTCCTCAGGCCTGTCTCCTTGACTTGTAGACAAGCACCTTCTCACTGTGGCCTCACATGGTGTTTTCTCTGTGTGCCTGAAACCCTGGTATCTTTCCTCTTCTTCTAAGGCTACCAGTCCTTTGGGTTAGGGCCCCACCCTATGTCTTCACTTAACCTTAATACCTCTTGATAGGCTCTGTGTCCAAACACAGTCACATTGGGCATTAGGGTTTCTACATATGAATTTGGGAGGGGAATACAACTGAGTTCATAACAGGGGTTATATCAGGTCCAATATTTGAGGGGGCCTCTGAGACAACAACTGGGTAGTGACTAGGGAAGGTTAAGTGATAGATAATCCAGCTAATATTAAGAAAATATCTTGGTTATAGACATGTAGGATTAGCAAATCTGTTTTTATCAGGATGTCTTCTCACCCCTCACCCCATGAAAGTGAACCATGTCAGACTACTTATTTCTTCTTACCCTGGAGAGTTGACCTTTGTGATTTCTCTAGATGAAATTATATGAATATGAACTTTCATAACTTAAGTGCCTCCTACTTAGGGAGGGAAGTTTTCATTAAGTGTGATAGCCAATCCTGCATATTTTGCCTTGGTGCCTTTTGGACTGTCAGCTCCTGATAGAATTGGGAGTGCCTTACAACTGTGATATTGTGGGTTAGAAGTGACAATCCAGTTGATACCTATAATTAGATTGAGATTTTTTTTTCAGCACCAGCTGGTAAACCCATATACTCTGCCAGTTCCAACCTCCTTAGTAGTTTCTACTAGCAAAACTAAACTGGTTGAAAAAGGGCAGAGGAGGAAAGAAAAATCCAAATTGCTCTGGCTTGAGATCTGAATGGAAGGTGAAGTGTATCCTACTCTTTGATAGGGTTGACTTTAAAGCAAGGTTTCTCAACCTTGTGGCACTGGGGCCAGATAACTGTTTGTTGTAGGGGGCAGTTCTACGTATTGTAAGATGCTTAGCAGTATCCCTGGCCTCTGCTCACCAAATGCCAGTAGCATCTTTAGCCGTGACAAATAAAAATGTCTCCAGACATTGCTAGAATATGCAGCAAAAAAAATATGCAGGACTGTCTATTCCCTTGGGGAACAAAATTGCCCCCAGTTGAGAAGCACTGCTCTAAAGGAAAGGAGAGAAATTGAATGGTATCACGAGAGGGGTTGGATGTCCTGTGAGGTTTTATTTTTTTCAAATGGGTTTGCTTTGCTTTAGGATGGAAGATGCTTTGGAATATTTGAAGTTAGCAAAGTAACTTCTAATTATCCATTATCTCCTTGCTCTCCTGAGACCTCACTTAAATGACAGTGATAGATAGTAAAGACTCAAAAGGGATACAACTGAAAAAGACAAAGGAAATACTGGCACAGACATGAACAGATGAACAATTCAGTGGTTTTTTTTTTAAGCCAGAAAGGAGATGGAGTGATTACTGAATTAGTAGATAAGAGGAAGCCATAGCAAATGTCCACAAAGATATGACCACCTCACTACTATATACCTAAAAGGTCAAGGTGCCTCAGAAGGTATGTGTGATACACAGAAATAAATGTCAGAGAATTGATTGAAAGTTTGTATTTGGAGTGGTTGGGTTTCCAAGTCCCCTTTGCACTTTTACTCAACCAGGAGGCTACTTACCAAGTTCCAAACCGGAGATTGGAGTCCTTCCCTTACTCCCAGAGCAAATGAATGAATTGGAACAGCTCTAGATTTTAACATATGAGGCTTAGCAGAAGGCTTATATTTGCAAACAGAGGGATTCATAATAGTATTCATGCTCTATGTTGGAATCATGTTATCTTCTTCATCTGACACCTAAGAATACTTTGTTTGGCATTCATCTCCGTAGGCAGAAATTTGGACAATTTTGATACCAATTTCATTAGTCAAATTGTTGTAAAATTAGACTGAAAAAGTGTATAATTGTTCAAAAACAATAAAAGTTATTTCTCACTTATGGAAATAGTTCAAAAGCATCTGGGGTCAGTGGTCTGCTCTGTTCTACATAGTAAACTCCAAAGATGTAAGATTTTAAAAGGAGAGTATCATGAATACAAGGAGAAGTTCAGAACAAGGAGAACAAGGAGAAGTTCAGAAAGAAGGTAGAACAAGTTTAGAATCCTTGAAGTGGAAACAAGAATGGTGTTTTCAAGGAGCAAAAAGTGAGAGAGAGTAAGAGTAATGAGTGGTTATTGAGGAAGGCAAGGAATGCTTTCTCCCTATCATAAGGAGCTTGTGTTTCAACCTAAATATGGTAGAGAAACACTAAACGGTTTTGAGCAGTGTTGTGAAATAGTCTGGTTTATCTCTTACAGGATGATTGTGGCTACTACAGTGGGGCAAATGTAGAATAAGTAGGAATAAATGAGAACTTGACAGTAATCTGAAACAGAGCTAACAGAGATTTGGGCTAAAGTCATGGTGGACATGTTAAGGAAAGTTTAAAATTGGTATTTACTTTTGAAGGCAGGATTTGTTACTGAATATGGGGAAGAAAGAGAGAGAAGATTCAAGAATGTATAGCTTAGGTTTATGGCCCGAACATCTGGTAGAACAGAAGCATATTTTACTGAAGTGGGAAATTGAGGGTTTGGCTAAGGCTAGAGATACTACACAGTTGGGAGGCTTTAGCATAATGATAGTTATGTGAAACAACAGATCTGGATAAATTGACAAAGGAGATAATTACTTTGAGGGAAAAAGAAAAAAACTTTGGGACACTTTGATATTCATTGGTCCAGACATGATGCAGGAACCCGCAATGTTGACTTCAGGGAAGAAACAGGAGGCAAGAAGAAAACTAGAAGCATCTCAGAATCTAAGTTAAAAAAAAATTGTCAAGAAAGAAGGAGTTTTCAACTGTGTAAGAATTTGTGTAAGATATGGATAGACAATGTTTACGATCTGGCAGTGTTTTGCTACAAAGGAGTTCAGTGGAAAGAGGTAGCTAGAGGGATATGTGGAATCAAGGGAAGGTCTGTATACAAGAGAGGAGGGATCCAGGGGGAAGAATTAGTTTTATGTAAGAATGGAGACAGGGCTTCCCTGGTGGCGCAGTGGTTGAGAGTCCACCTGCCGATGCAGGGGACACGAGTTCGTGCCCCGGTCCGGGAAGATCCCACATGCCGCGGAGCGACTGGACCCGTGAGCCATGGCCGCTGAGCCTGCGCGTCCGGAGCCTGTGCTCTGCAACGGGAGAGGCCACAACAGTGAAAGGCCCGCACACCGCAAAAAAAAAGAATGGAGACAAATCATGTAGTTTCAAATAACAGTGAGAATATGATTTTTATTTCCTTTTTTGCTTATATTTTGCAGTTGTATCTCAGGTGAATAGATGGGCTAATCATTAATGGTGGTTTATGCCACATTTTCATTGTTGGTCCATGTGTAACCATCTTTTTTGTTGTTAAACAATTAAATAAAGCAATTGAGAGGAAGAGATTGAACCTAGCAAACAGAGCATCTGAGGAAATTTCCAGGCTTAGAGAGCTAAAATCTAGTTTAAAGCAGAAAGAAGACTCTAAGAAAAATTGCCATGGGAAAATGGAATTGATAGATTATCTGATATGTTTATATGTCTTTTAGATTGTTCCCATCAAAGATGCCCTCCCATTGTACTTTTAATACACTTTGTTTGCATTTCAAAGCAAGAAAGCAGTTTACCTCTATTAGTAAGTTTGGATTCTGAATGATATTGTCTCCATCTTCTGATAAATTATATTTTTAACTCATTGACAGGTGAAGGAGATGTCTTTAGAAAATGCTATTGGTTATCACTTTGGGATAAATGTCGGGTCTGTAGTGTTTGGATGCCAAACAACTGTACTGCATTTATTAATGTTCCATGGATAATTCCCTGATATAATCAATCCCCAATTTAGTATAAGAGGCTCAGGGGAAAAGTGAGCTCTATATAGGAATGTATTTTCATAGGTGAATTTGCTTAGTTGCAATTAAAATAGTTAACGTGAAGATATATCAAAAAGGCATCCATAGATTAAAAAGGGTTTCCAACACACTGGTGAGGAACTCTGAAAAATAAATCAAATATAGGAATTTAGGAAGTGACCTTAAACTTCCCTAGGTTAGAAAAAAATGTAAACTTGTGACATATAATTGTAGAAAGCCTTGGACAGGTTAGAAGTGATTATGGCTTTTGTCACTCATGGAATTCCTTACATGTGAGTTCAGAAATTTAAATCTATACTGAAATTTGGTGACAAAAATGATCAAAATTTGGTGACAGAATGATCAAAATTTAACCTCTTTTCTCAGTCCCTGAATGTATTACCAGTGAGTGTTGAGCCAAGCCAAATTATAATTGAAGGTACTTGAGCAAAGAGAGCTTTTAAATGAAACTCATGTATTTAGTTAGCTATTTTATTTTAGGAACTCAGAAAATTACAAATAATGTTTAGAGCCCGTATTGTGTTATTTATCATGTGAACAAAAACACTGAAGCTCCTCTCATACTAATGTTGATGTGTGTGTAAATAATAATAATAACAATAAATAATACAATTTTGTTGAGTCTCTAGACATTTGGCATCATGTAAACAGAGGCAGACCTCAAAAGAATAGAATAGGGAAGCATTACACTGAGTTTTGGTCATCTGTTTTAAATAACTTATAATTTAATTTGACTTAACGAAAACAATATTTCAATCATGTCATGGGCAACGAAAAGAGAAATGCAACACAGATTGCCATCAATGTAATTCTAGATAATGGTTAAGACACATAAAATTCTTAACTATAGAAGAATTAAGAGTATAGAAATAATAGAAATCACAAAGAGGCAATACATGTGCAAAACATGATTTTTCAAATCTCTCCACTTTGCTGATGTTTTGGTATGTGTATGATGTTCTCCCCAAGCCCTCTTTCTCTGTCTCAAAAATGTGACTCTATCTACCTTTAATAAATTGTTTCTTTTGCTTTCACTCTATTGAACTGGTCTATATATTTTTGGGTGAACCTACAACATATGTACATCTGGGTGTGTAATATTAATGTGTCAATCATCTACCTTTTAAAAAATTGACAAATGTTATAATTATAATCGTAATATTGATAATGCAAAATTAATATCATATTTAAGTTGCCAAAGATGTTTGTTATAATACTGTATAAACAGAAAATCTAAGAACAGTACACATGTAACAACACATTTTATGTGTAGTTTTATTTCTTATGGAAAGAGGTGAGACTCATTTTTGAAAAAGTAAATAGATAGTACCTTTCATATAGTATTGGTAAGTCATTTAAAACAGTGCATTTGGAAGACAATGCATCTACTAACAACCAAATATGAAATAATGGCAGGTTGCAGTGTCTTTTTTTGTAAAAAATATTTCTTGACTCCAGTTGTAAAATATTGGTTCATTAAACAATGTATTAAAAGATTTCACTAGTAAAATAGGCTACTAGAAGACAGATAAAAAGTAAATATGATCTCTTCTTTGAGATTCATCCACCTCTCCCTAAATTTATTTTAATGCAACAGATATAATTAAGTGCTCGCAGAAAGTTGGTCTTAGTTGATCTTCTCCTCTATATTTGCAATAAAAACAATTCAGCTTGTGGAGCTGAATAGTTGGAGATGCTTGTGGAGAGAACAGCAGCACTGTAAACTCTAGCAAGGTGGCATGCTTCAAATGGTCAGTGTAGTGGTTCTCAATGTTGGCTGCACATTAGAGTTGGCTGCACCTGGTGTGATTTGTAAAGACCAGTTGCCTGGGTTCCACCCCCAGAGATTCTGATTTAATTGGACTGGGAACTGGCCAAGACAAATATGCCTTGAGTGCTGGCTTAGTCACTAGCAAATAGCTGCTTTTAGTAAGCCCACATTTTCAAGTAAAAAAGAGAATTAAAAAAGAGGAAAGAAACCTAAATCATAAAGAACTGGGAAACTCACAACATGGTTTAACAAAGGTGAACAGAGTTTAGTATACAGGCCTAATCTTTTTTATTTAGATAAATATGTAAATTTATAAAAAGAAAACCATATCTCCTTTATACTGTTTGTCAAAATGATCACATCTAAGGTTTTATAATAGGTAAGAAATTTATGTAGACGTCAAATTGAAAACTTCCCAAATAGTCTCTTTCAAAGATTTGGTTAAATTATGATTTTATTTTGCTTCCTTAAATACTTTACCTGCTCCAAAAACCAACTACTTGAGCTGACCCAATTCTCTTGCCATAATTTTACCTTTTTCCATGTAGTTATCTTTGAAGTTAATTGTAGAGATGAGTCCCAGAATGTTTACTGAACTGTTTCCCCACTTTGCCCATCAAATGAGGTTCAATTACACTCAACAGGAGGAATAGGTATGGGTGTAGTTTGGTACTCAAGCAAACAATATTTACTACATCAGTTGCTCCCTTGGCTTGGGCAAATGGTGAGCAAAAGTATGCAGAAGAGCTATAAGCTTTCAGTGAACCGGGAGGTCTTGCATTTGCTCAGTCACCTTGTCATTTACCTGTTTTTTGAGTCACTATATGATGATAATGTGTTTAAAGAGCCATGCCTCTAACCTTTCTCTCTAAATCACAGATTCTCAACAGGGTAGAGATGGGGGTGTATCTATCAGAATCACCTAAAGATGTTTTTTAAAAAGTACTAATTCTACTGCCCTCTTAAGTGAACACCTGCTTTATATTTAAATATGTCACCCTTGTTCTCAGGCAGCTAAATTATAAGGTAAGAAGATAACAACTCTATTATGACACAAAACACACTATGAATTCTGGTGACCAGCTTTTTGAATGTGAACTCTGAAAGCATTTTCCTGTATAACAAATAGGTTTGGGAGTTAGATAAGATCTATATTCTTTCTAATCGTGCTATGACCTCGTGAACCCCAGTTCTTTATTTCATTAATGGAGAAAACAGTATCTACATTTTAGGAATATTTTAAGAACTGAATAAACAACATGTATAAAATGTTAGGTCCAACACAGTTACTTTGTATATATTAGTTCTCATCTCTTCTACTTCCTACAGAATTCTAGGGAATTTTATAGGGAAGACCCTAAACCTGGACATGAGTGGAATAGGATCTACCATGGATGCTAGAGTCTTACAGGAAAGCAGAATCGTACAGGTTGGGAGGACTGCTTTAGAGATCATTGGTGATTAGTCCCATTTCCTAGAGTAGGGGGTAAGAGCATAGTTTGAATGAGAGCTCAGGCCTATTGTCTGTTATGCCATTTAGGAAGAGTGTCCTTGACCTGATATACTTTCATCCTTCATAAGTTTTAGGGATTTATTGAGTTGTTGGAAAAGCATTACCATGTCTGAGTCTATCACCTCTCCTAAATTCAGCCAAAACGTCACATTAGAGAAGCTGATCTGGACATAGGTTAGTACAAAGATGTTTTCATGACCATAGATTCAAGATGTGACTAATCAAGATGTGACTAACCTGTGGTTGGTTCCTTTCAGTGTTGGTGATTTCTTTTTTAAATTCTAACAGAGAAAAAAATTTGCATAGAAGTAATAGGATTACTCTAAAATTTCTGAAAACCTTACTTCTTTAGAATTATAGACATGCAAAAGAAAAATAATTACCAACATATATCCCTATGACCAAGAAGTAACTATCTTATTTGTATACTTGTTTCTCGTCTTTTTGAAGAGATAGATACATAGATTCATAGACATAAATATATCTAAAGTCCCCTTTACTGCCACCCTAAATCCAAATATCCTTCCCTTTTATGAAGGAATCCTTACTGTGAGTTTAATTTAAACCCTTCCAATCCATTTTTAAATGTTATATACATACATATTTTACATGTATATTGTATGTGTGTACTCATAATTTTATTGTTTTTTGTGTTTGCACATTCATAGTACGTAAATAGCTTCAACCTTCGTCTATCATCCCACGTATTAATTTTTAAGTCGATATTCCACCTTGAAATTTTTCTTTTATATGGGTTGAATTGATTGTTTGCATATGCTGTATACTATTCCATTTTACATGTACTAAATTTTATATATTTAGCTAATGATGAGAATTTAACTTGTTTATTCTCAAAGATTATATTCCAAGTTACATCCTTATATAATACAGGTCTCTTTGTTCACATGTGAGAGAATTTCTCAATAATGTAAAGCCAGAAATAGAATTGGTAGGTCATTCAAAGAGCTATGAACTCTATGTAATTACTTCATTGTCCTTAAAAACCTGTTGCAAATAGATTTGAATTATGCTTCTTTGTAATAGGTATAAGTTAGATTTCTATCTTACTGAATTTAGTAAAATGTCACCCAAAGATTCCTGTGGATACTAGCATGTACTTCGGAAATAATGGGAATCATTTTGAATCTTCACTAAGTTTTCTAGTTCAGTTCTTGTATAATTTCTTGACTTTATTTCTATCAATGATGGTGCGTCCTTATACATTAATTTTGGAAAGCAATACAAATAACTATGTCTCAGGGTTAAGTATGTGAGACTTTCCAGCCTATTTTAAACTAGAGATTGAAAATAAGAACAGATTAATGCTTCTAAACATGCTTATAAGCCTAGAATATTGAAGAAAATTAAACTCCATCTTTATTCATTTTAGAAATAATTAAGCTTTACATCTTAGTTAAAATATTAAAATAAAGTTATACCAAGCCCTAGTCTACTCATTATCCTTAATATTTAATATTTTACAGTGTCTTTATCCCATTCGGTCTTCAAGCCACTAAGGACATACTGCATTCAACTACCATGCCAAGGCCTGAGTAGCCAGTAGAAATATTCCTAGGACCTGGTCATTGACCTGAAGGAAGCTTATTGTTAAAGGGAGAAGAAAGATACATTTATAAATAAAGCCAGGGAAGAAATAAGGATAACGTAAAAAAAAAAAAAAAGACTTCTTGTGGGTAGAGGTTGAAATTATCCTGGAACAAGCAAGAGCAGTGGGAGCCATGCAACGATCAATCCCACACGGTCATTTTACAGGTGAGGTCCTTAATCTCTAACAGATGCAAAAGCTAGTATTCAAGTCTCCTATCATGTGTGATAGGGATAAGGTCAAAGTGCCTGGTAGACCACAAATTAGTTCAAGGCTGCCAATTTTCAGTTTGGCATTCGGGGGAATGAGGCACAACGATGATGATAGAAAACTAAATATGTTTTAGTGGTTTCCCCTGTGGAATCCAAAGGAGATTTAAATAATTTTTTAACATCTAATCTAGCTGCCTGTTTTTGGAAACTTAAAGCAATTCATTTCTATACTTTTCTGTTCTTGTATTCGAAAATTTTAAACAGTTTTCTGTTTAAACAGTAGATCATATCAATTGAAATGAATCAAATTATAAGGGCATGAAGGTTTCCATAGGCTTTCTGTCATCCAGATCACCAGATTACATTTCATGAAATAAGATGGCTCTTTATCTTAATACTCCAGATGCTATAGAATGGTATTTGTCCCCATATACCAGGTGGATTGGTAGTTACTCTGCTAGTGCAAATGTATTTGCATTAAACTATCATCAAAGAAAGAAAAGGTACAACTTATTTCATGTGTCCATGAACACCTATGGAGGACCATATGACAGTTTTGAATACCAAATGAAGTCATTTTGAACCATAATATTTTAATGAATAGCAAGTGATTCTATAACAAGAAGACCCTAAGCATTCTTGTGACCAATTCTGTCACAGTTCCATGAGTGTTTACCAACAGTATCTGTAAGTTACATGCCATAGAGCAAATATTGTGATTTTCAAAGTAGATTATGAGATATAGTTCCATGCTGTGAGATTGTAACTGCCAAGTTAGTATTTCTGTGTGCATTTGATTCATACTCTAGGAAACAAAGTACATTTATATAGCAGGATTGAGTAGAAAGAACATATCCCAATATTTCCATAGCTATGACAACAACGCAATGTAATTTTACATTGCCTGATGCCTCTATCCTATCAGCCATTGTGTGCTGTTGTTTTATTTTAAATGCCATGTATTTTTCTACTTTTCTTTCCTTAGTTTCAAAATAAGTTGATAGAAAAACAATGGAGTTAATATTTTTATGAGTTGAGAAAGTGCAGGATATAAAAGTAAGTGAAAATTTGGGGGATTGTCTAAGTGATGAAAAAAGTAAGCATAAAATATTTACTAGAGAAGCACACAAATGATGGAAACTTAAGTAGGAAGGGCAGGCAGTAAGACAAGAATATGTGAATGGAGTTTCAAAGAGTAACCTGTTATAGAAGAAGCCAGAGAAATACTGTAGCTACCTCAGCTTGGTTATCCTTAGTCATCAAAACAAATAAGATAATGGACATAAAGATAGTTTGAAAAATAGAAAGCAGTAACTTTCTGTAGGTTGATACTATGATAATTACCAAATACTGCTTCAAGTAAGAAATATACCAATCTTTCACCTAAACAACATATTAGAGCCAACCCTAGGCTTTAAACTTACGAAATTCTGTACCTTGTTCTTAACAGTCTTCCTTATTCATTTTAGTTTCACAGTATACAAGAACTCGGCTTCCAGTTTTCCTTCCTAGTACAAAGATGCTGATTGGGAGAATTAAATGAGGAAATATTCAGGAACTCAGCATAATGTATATAAAGATAACTCACTGACACATAGTTGTGTGACACATACACAGTTACTTAATTCAGGTTGACTATAATCTTGTAAATTATATCATGGAATGATAAGGTCAGTATAATGAAGTCATATGAGCAGAATATGGTAGTTTGGAATAACCTGGGTTACCATGATATAATTTCATTACTTTGGTCAAGTTACTGAATTTGTAGGGAGAGGGTATTAGCTACCTCAAGTGTAATATTAACATGTTATTCTAAAAAGGTTGAATAACAGGCAACCTATAAACTTTATCATGCCTAAAGATAGCTTCATTTTTTGCTTTGTTTTGTTTAGCACTCACAATGTTTAATGTTTAAATTAATTGCCAATTTTAAAAATGTAAGTGATTTCACACAGATTCAAAATTTCTATCAAAAGAATTGGATGATCAGGCCACACTGAGCTGGCATTTCTGTATGGCAACAATTAACTAGAGGTTGCCCCTTCAGAAGAGGCATGAACTCTCCTGTTTGCCATATTCTCTACTTTGCCATTTTGTAGGGCCTATTGTCTCACATTTACCTGCTGTTTACATCTGAGCCCTCTACCTCTTAAATTTGCTTCTCTTGGTCTTAATGATGTCTGAAGTTTCTATGAATGCTAGCACTCATTGCTTAATAACTATCCACTCAAATGGCTATATTAAATGTTTGGTTATTAAAGTCCATGGAAAATATTAAATTTATTATTTTAATGCTTTATTTTTACCATTCAGGCAAGGATAATAAGTTACTCTAGTAAAGTTGGTAATACCATGACAAAAAATTAACTGAAGAATTTAAACTGTACTGAATCTCAAGTTTACTAGCATGTTAAAAGCATGATGATTTTCAAGTTATTTTGCAGTTTGCATCATATGCAATGGTGACAGTATTGTTTAATACCACCTGACAAAGTATCCATTATTGGTAAAATGGACTTTCTACCTGGATCTTATGTGCCAACAAAGGGCCTGCCCAAGCAAGAAATCCATAAATTTAGACTTTATCAGCAGCACCCAGTTGCCACAAAGACATAAGACGATGCCAAAGAGACCAGAGAATATGAGAATATAAGAATATACGCCAAATTTGGTTGGCTAACGTGCTGTTTGCAAGGAAAAGTATTAAGGTTTTCAGTCTTGTAAATCTCAGTCTAGAAAATCCCATTATGATGTTACCTCTTGAGAATTCTGTTGTATGGCATATAACCAAATGAGAAAAGTGTCATGAAGTACTAGATTTTGGTGATGGAAGGCAAGAGACAGACATTTAAATCATTAAATTTAGTGCACAAACAAATAACATCTATTTTAGCACTAAAATATCAGGTCAAATATTTGGTATCTTCGTTTGGATGGAATAGTGTACATTACAATAATGACTTTTCAGTTTCTGTTCTATCTATCTATCTATCTATCTGAAACATTTTATTTAGAATGGAGGCAAACAACCTCTAAGGAATTGCATTCGTATTTGTTCATATCAACAAATGAAATTAGAACACTAAAAAAGAGGAATAAAACGCACGTGAGGTTTTTGCTCAGCATATACCCATGAGGATATTGTTGGTTTTGTTTTAAAATCATGTTTTATGGTCTTTATTCAACCAGGTAAAGGATATCAGAATCAACTATCCTGCTGAGTCAGGGACAAAGTGAAAATCAAGGTCGTTTTTCAACCTGTGTTTACTAGAATGTCAGTGACTCTTCTGCTTTGACACAAAGCAGTCAGAGCTTTAGTGCACAGCCTGGGATCACGGGCACCCACTCAATAACCTCCAGGCTGCTGTCTAGAAAGCAGTCTCTCTTTACCCTGTTTGCAGTCAATATAACCCGTGAGCAATTTTTAATTAAAAAATGAAATAGTTAAATCTAAATCACTCTCAACTCTTTTTTTATGCCAAAAATGATTTAAAGTCTGGAAATAAAAAAGGCACATTTTTATTCTCTCCAAAAGTTAGGATTTATTCATAAGTAAATAATGTCCTGGCTATTTATTTGTAGACACTAACAATCTGTACTTTAAGGTCAGATAATAATAGTAATTGTGAACATCTCTTGAACATTTGTTGTGTGTCAGGCTCTATTTTAAGGACTTAAGATACATAGGCAAAATGTTTATTTAAATATAATAAGCTTATATATATATGTATATATATAATCTTTAAAACAATGCTTAGATGTAGTCACAATTAAAATATCCATTTTGCACATCAGAGTAGCATATAATAGAGAAGTTTCCATAACTTGCTCAAGTCTCAGAGCTGCTAATTGTGGAATTAAGCTGCCGATCCTGTGTTAGGCTAGAAGCAAGCCTTCTCCACTACGCCACATTGCCTCTTCATTTCCCCAAGAACAAAAAATTACTGAAACACTAATTAATGAGCTCAGGTGAGCAGTGTAAAGAACAGCCCAAAGCCACCTTTGGGAATATGTGTTACATTTAGGATCCCACAACAATTTGCATTGTTTTCTTTTCTTTTTTCCAGAGGAAAAGTCATTTGTAAATTCTTCCTGTCAGCGTTTTTGCGTTTTAGGTCACAGGATGTAGTGTACCACAGAGTTAAAAAGTCAACTCTAAATTTTCAGTTGTTACATTTAAATGTATCCATTCTGAATTCCACTGGAATCCCTGCCTAGTAGTGAATTATAGGGGAGCTTTTTCCTATAGGGGGAAAAATCCACCTCAACCTTGATTAGTATAGTGTTTCCTGTTCACTTTTTTTCAGGGTTTCCACAGTAGAATACATCAGGGAAAGGAATATTTTGTCCCAATCCTCATTTCCATTCAAAACTTCTAACACATAATAACACCAAAGTTTAATGATTCTGAAATAAAGTTACCACTAAGAGGGATTATAGTGGGTCAAATCACAGCTTCTAAAGTTAGACTACTTAGGTTGGGACTTTGCTTAACTCCCCAAGGTGCCTCACCTACAGCAAACTGTATAATGTCTCTGTGCCTCAGTTTCCTTATCTATAAAATAGTAGCACTAGTTTTTGCCCCTAAAGGTTCTTAGGAGCTAATCCACGTACGGTATTCCAGTACTTAGTAATAAGCTCTCTATTATTGTTCATTGTTATCATCAACAACATCATCATCCAGTTCTTTTCCCTCCCTTTACACTCGTATTATCCATTCTTCTTCCAAAGTCAGAAAGTAACCTCAAAAATTATTGTATTCAGCCTATTTAATATAAAAGAATAGTCTGATATCAAAATTTCTATTATTTTTTCAAAAAATATTATAATCGTTTACAAAAATCTTTAACACTGATAGTCTATTTGTAGGATGCCCTTGCCTTTGAATTTAGGAATTAAATCTGTCCTCCAAACAGATAATAGAGTTTTTAAAATGGCGGAGTGGGGATCCATTCACTGTAACTCATTTTGTGTTTAACACAAATATGTGTTTCTTAGAAGAAAACATATCTCTTAGAACTTCCATCATTTGAGAGGTTTGAACTGCATTAATAAGAGCTGACATATTAATTAATTCAACCCTCGGCTCTTTCTTTTAACTCCTGGCATACAAAGCTTAAGACATAAGTTGGTTTCTAAGTTGTCAGTCCAGTTTAAGAATCCTTTGTTTAACAGTCAAAACTCTGGCATCAACTTCTGGGTATTTATGTTTGGATCATATCAAACTAGTGAACTGCTGATAGGATTGTGGGCTTGCTCAGATGCCAACCCATGATAAGCTATTTGCCTGTTACCCTATCCTGCAAATGTGGTGTGTTAAGTGCTTTCTGATGTTTTAAAGTTGATCAGTTTCATTTCTTACAAGAAAAATTAGAGAAATAAAATTAGACTAGTGGTGAGTTTAATATTTGCAAATCCAGATTTGACCCTATTTGGCATTTGATTTATAAAAAGCAACAAGAGAAAAGGAATCTGGTGGATAGATAATTAAGTAGATTTTTTTACATATACTGTTCCCTATCTCAGAGAACGGTAACACCATTCATTCATGTTACCAAGTTAGAACACAAGGCGTCTAATACTTTTTCCTCACTAATCCACCAACAAGTTCTAACAATTTTACATCCTAATTATCTTCATAATTTCACCTCCTCGTCATTGGCACTAGTACCATCTTGTTTCACAGCATCATCACCTCATACCTGGACCCTTGTGAAAGCCTCCTAAAGGTCTCCCCAAAGTCACTGTTCTCCCTCATAATCAGTTCTCTCCAGGGTAGCCAATTATCTTTACAGAACACATCTGTTTATAACACTCTCACCTCCAATTCAGTTCTCTTCAGACCCACCTCCCATACTGCTCCTATCCCTGCATTAAACCCTTTAGCAGTGCCTTAAAACCTGCTCCATACCCACATTTTCCTTGGCCTCTCTACTCCGATTAGATTGCCCTGTCAGGACTTCAGAGTTTTTATGTTGCTTCCTTTCACAGGGTCCTAGTGCAAGCTGGCTTCTTTGCCAGGAGCACACCCTCCCTCTTCCCTGCCTAGTAAACTCCTAACCACTCATTAGACCTAAGCTCCATCATCACTTCCTCAAGGATACCCTCCCTGGCCAATTTTGATGAAATCAATCCCATTGTTAAATGTTCTTACAGCATCATGAGTTTCTACATTAGAGTGTTTAACATGTTCAGTAGTTACACTTATTCACTGAATTAAGTGACTATTTCAATAATATCATCTTCCACTAGACTGCTGGTTCTTTGAAGGCAAGAACTAAGGTATTATTTATGCTTTTTGTTCACCTCTTCTGCCATTGTTCCACACAGTACCTGATACAAAATACAAATTCAATGACTGTGTTTTAATTGAATGAATAAATTTTAAAATGATTTTTTGACTATATGTAGCTCTCAGGTTAGACTTGTTAGCATAAAAAATGATAATTTATCCACCTCCTTACTACTAGAAAATGTAAAGTATACTTATCTTTATATTTCTTCCATTTAGGAGGGGGTTTACACTTTATTCATCCTTGAATCTCATCACTTAGAGTAGTGCCTCCCACATGGTAGGCACTAAAGATATAGGTGAATAAGCAAATGGTGTTGCATGAACTTCATAATTTTTTAAGAACAATATTAAAATAACACTTTATAATTGTTTATGCCAGTTATTGAAGGATCTTACTAATTCTTCTGCCGTCTAAGAGAAACCCTGAACATACTCTGCAAAGATTTACCCTCCAGGAGCTGTTATCCTGATTTCAGGGAAGGGAGCAATGTGAAACAATGGCTGAAATCCAAGTTGGTGATAGCTCTAATTGGACCACATAATCAGTCAATTACATAACCATGAAAGGCATGCAATGTTTCTAAATCTGTAATTGCAATGTATTCATTGCAATTGGATCCAGAGGAAATTGAAACTGCAGTGCTACTTGTTGAGAGGCAGAAGTTATGAGAAAAACTACCTGGAACATTCTTTAAAGAATATGCTTAATTTATGAGTGTTCCAAAATTTAATTCTCTATCAGACTGTAATATATAATCATAAGAAAGAAAGGTACAGGTAGAAGCATGGTCAGAGATGAGGTAGATCTTCATCCTGAAGGCAATAGGGAGTCGTGGAAAGAGAAAACAGGAGTGAGGCATGCCCACAATTACCTTTCGGAGAGACAATCCAGGTGCCAGAGTAGAGAATGTATCAGAGGAAGCTCAGAATAATTAATATTTTTTAAATGTCCAGGCTACCCAAAGTTATCTACAGATTTAATGCAATCCCTATCAAAGTTCAAATGTCATTTTTCACAAAAATATTTTAAAAATCTTAAAATCTGTAGGGAACCACAAAGACCCTGAGTAGCCAAAGCACTCTTGAGAAACAACAAAGCTTGGAGACATCAGACTTCCTCATTTCAAATTATATAACAAAACTATAGTAATAAAAAAAGCATGGTATTAGCATCAAAACAGACAAATAGATCAATGGAACAGAATAGAGAGCTCAGAAATAAACATATGCATACATGGTCAATACATTTTTGACAAGGGAGCTAAGAATATACAATGGGAAAAGGATAGTCTCTTCAATAGTGTTGGGAAAACTGGAGCCCTATATTATACCATAGACAAAAATCAAGTCAAAATGGATTAAAGACTTGAACATAAAATCTAAAACTGTAAAATTCCTAGAAGAAAACATAGGGGGTAAGCTCCCTGACATTCACCTTCACAATGTTTAATTTGCTTTTGACATCAAAAGCAAAGCAACAAAAGCAAAATTTAAAAAAAGCAAAAAATAAACAAGTGAGACTATATCAAATGAAAAAACTTCTGCACAACAAAGGAAACCAACAACAAAATGAAAAGACAGCCTAGGGAATGGGAAAAAGTATTTGCAAACTTTATATCAGATAAGGAGTTAATTTTTAAAATATACAAGGAACTCATGCTACTCGATAGCAAAAAAACAAACAAAAAACCATTAAAAAGTAAGCAGAGCTCTTGAATAGACATTTTCCAAAGAAAACACAAATGGCTAACAGGTACATGAAAAGTGCTCATCATCACTAATCATCAGGGTAATCAAAGTCAAAACCACAATTTCACACCTTTTAGGATGTCTGTTATCTAAATCAAGAGATAAAAATGTTAGAGAGGAGGTGGAATAAAGGGAACCCTGTACACTGTTGGTGGAAATATAAACGCATATAGTCACTATGAAAAACAGTACGGAGGTTCCTCAAGAAAGTAAAAGTAGAACTACCATATGATCCAGTAATCCTACTTCTGAGTATATATCCAAAGGAAACAAAACCATTATCTGGAAGAGATATCTGTACTTCCACGTTCATTGCAGCATTATTGACAATAGCTGAGGTATAGATACAACCCAAGTATAAGTCAACAAATAAATGGATAAAGAAAATTTTATATAATTATAATATGTAATTGAATATTTTTTAGTCTTTATAAAAGGAAATTCTGTCATTTACAACATGGATGAATCTGGAGGGCTTATGTTAACTGAAATAAGCCAGACAGAGAAAGACAAATACTGCATCACTTACAAGTGGAATCTGAAAAAGAAATGTCAAACTCATAGAAACAGAGTAGAAAAGTGGTTGCCAGGACCTGGGGGTGGGGGAAATAGGGAGAGGTTGGTAAAAGGGTACAAACTTTCAGCTATAAGATGAATAAGGTATGAAGCTCTAATGCATAACCTGGTAACTATAGCTGATAACACTGTATTATATAATTTAAATTTCCTGAGAGAATAGACTGTAAATGTTCTCATCAAAAATAAAATTAAATTAAAAAGTAAATATATGAGGTAATGGATTTGTCAATTAACTTGATGGGGGGGAATTCTTTCACAGTGTATACCTGTATCAAATCATCATGTTGTACACTTTCAATATTTTAAGATTTTATTTCTCAATTATGCATCAATAAAGTAGGAGGAAAAAATAAGCTCAATTTGGAGAAGGTAGATGAGCCTATTTTATTAATCCAAGGAGATAAATGATGAGGACCAGATAAGGATTTTGAGTTGGGTGAATGGGTTCAAGTAATCTTTAAGTGACACAACTGAACTGATAGAACATGGTTTGTGATTGAACGTGTAGCTTTCTGCCTTGGCAGTGGGGTGGACTGAGGCATCCTTCACTTGTATGTAAATTGAGGAGGAAGAAAGCTTGAATAAGAGATGTGGTTTGGGATGTGTTCTGCTTGAGATGCCTGTATAAAGATAGACTTGTTTTCTCCTCCAACATCTCATATTTACACATCTTATAGAAATGACCACCTTTTATTGTAACTGTTATTCATTAATTAGCCTTCTTCACTAAACTGAATTCTTTGAAGAACTTAATTCCTTGTTTTCCAAGTGGGTAACTCAGTTCCTCACATATGGTAGGCGTTCAGTAAATATTTTTTAAAGGACCGAATGAATGCCATTCTTTGAATGAATGATATAGAATGCAGAAATGAAATTATGAAGCTTAATAGAGACATTAGGGCTAGAAATAGTTTATTGTTCTTGTCTATTGTTCTAAGTCATCAGCAGATAAATGATTCATTAAAGGCAGTTGTGAAAGTTTAGGGAATTTTTCAGAAATGGAAAAGGAAATATTTGAGTTGGAGAAATAAAGAGCCAAAAACAATAATTGGGAAACTTGGATTGAGAATGTTAATTGGAACAGTCAGCTGAAAAAGAAGATCACAAATAAGTTTATAGCCACTTCAAACTGTACGTTAATTTAAAAATAGACCGTTTGAAGTAGGGCCAAATCTTTTTATTCTGAATCTTTCTTTTTCTCACCTAAACTACACTTATAAGGACAATGTTTATCATTTCCAAATTTGATTTTGTTAAAGTAAGAAAATTTAAATATTCTGAAGCAGTCTAAGTGGAAAATTAACAATTCTTTATATTCTCCCCCAAAGTTTCATCACAGTTCTTGTCCTTACGCAGTTTGACACATGGGTTTTTTTTTGTTGTTCTCATTTCTACCTTAATTTTCAAAGCAAGTATCATTGATACACACGCACACACAATCATGTGTTTTTTGAGGTATTATTTAATAAAATTATATAATTACTAAGAAAATGACACTGACTTAAGTTGGTTACAAACACAACTGAAGCTTTAGCAAGCATTCAACCCAATTTGTGAAAGCAGAAATGTGCAGGTGTGTTAGAAACGTGCTCACTTGCCTGCCAGCAGTAAGATCCAGTTGTGCTAAGAAAATGGAAAATTTGGATAATTCAGGCCACTAAAGTAGATATTGTTTAAAAGAGCTTCTACTGTATTTTTAAAGTGTTATTTGATTGACCTTAAACAGCAGAAGTGAAATTAAAACACATGTTTTTGGCAGAGGAGAAAGAAAGCCAGTAGCTATAATGAGATGAGAAAATGGAAATAACATTTCATGAGCTATTCAATGGGGTCTTCTTAATGCAGACCAGAATATACAAATAATAGACTTCTCTAAACTTTTTATTTTGTGTGCTTATGGCCAAAAATTCAAAATAATGTTTAAAAAATTAAAATTCTTCTTCCTCCCCACCCCATATCCCATTTCCCAGAGCTCACTAATTATTTTAATCCTTTTGGAAATGGTTACTTGCACGAGCCTATTTGTATGTGTATCTATGTCTCCCTATATCTCTGTATGTCTCTTTTTCAATCAAAATTTTATATGGGCAGTCTCTATGAAGATAGATAAGTTGTTGGTAGTTACATAGATCTTCTTTCTTACAGCTATATAGAACTCCACTGTTTAGATATAGCATAATTCTTTTAACCAGTTTCCCATTGATAGAGAACATTTCTGTTTTCAATGGACAGTTCTGGTTTATGTGTGATGTCCTTGCATTATTGTTAACAGCTCTTCCATTCATCCTCACAATTGTCCCAGTTCAGATGATAAATTGTATGGTCACCTACCTACAAATAAATGTTTAGTTTATTTCCATTTTTTATTACCCACATATTGAAATTAAAATATTTGTTCATAAACCTTTCACACTTGTGGGAATATTTCTGAGTGTAAAGAATTATAATTGGAATTGCTGGTTCAGAGAGTCTGTGCCCTTTTAATTTTGAAAAATATTACCAAATGACCTTTCAAGAAGTTTGTACCAATATATACTCCTTCTAAGAGCAAACATATAAATCCCAGAAGAATCTGAATTAAATATAAGTTCGTTACCAATTCCTTCCTGACCTGGCACTTTCCCATTTCTCTGATCTCATAAATAGTGTCCTTCCTATTATCCATTTTACTATAACCACACTATTGTCAATAGGCAAAAAATACCCCTACCTCCGGACATTTGTACTTGCTGTCTTAATTGCTTGCGATACTCTGCCCCATATTCATATATAACTTTCTCCCCCATTTCATTTAGGCTTCTGTTTCAGTAGAGGTATGCCCTGACCACCTTATGAGAAAACATTGCTCTGTTAACCACTACCTAGCCTTTGACTCAGATTTATTTCTTTTTATTAATATCTGACATGTTGTTATGTGTTTCTTTCCCCTCTCCTTTCTAAAGTGTTAACTTCTTGAGTCAGAGACACCTCCAATCTTGGTTCCTGCTGTTTTCTCATTGCCTAGAAATGTGCCTGGCATATGAAGGAAACTCAGTAAATATGTGTTATCAAATGAATGAATCAAAATATAAGAGAATGTTTTTTTCCCACACTGGGTGTCATCAAACATTATCTTCTTTTGCCAATTTGATAACAATGGTATCTTGTAATTTTAACTTTCTTATCTTTAATTGTGAATAGATTGTACAATTTAGTATCTTATTAGCAATTTTTAATTTATTTTGTTCTGTGAGTTTTCTCTACATGTCTTTTGTTAGCCAGTCCACTTGAGTTAGTGATCAACATTTAAAATGGGACTAGGAAACATGGTTGTGTGTTTTCTCCACTGCATTAATTGTCTGGGTGCAGAAATGCAATAGACAGTGTTGGGTATAATCTCGTAGACAAATATAATGCAGGGAAAGCAAGGTAAGTGCATCCAGTGAAGTGGCCATGATGGTGAATGTAGAATATTTTCTAGGTAAAGATGCAAGTGAGAAATTTGGAGGAGAGAGTTTGAACACAGAAAAGTTGTAACATCAATTGATTTTAGGTCTCAGTAGAGTCAGATAATTGTTCCAATTTTTTCAGAGGTTCTGCTGAGAAATCAAATAAAACCATCAAGATACTTCTATTAAAAACTACCAATATAAAGATTCAGCTTTACCGATGGGTGGTGTGATTTTAGAGAAGTTCAAACAATCGAAAGATTAATCTGGAACTACTGAGTAAAATAAATATTCATAACCCCTATGATCTAGTGGCTAGCTCTATATTAGAGTAAAATGCTCAACATAGTTTGTGGTGGCAGGTAGTTGGGGGCAATCTGAGAGAGTGGATAGGTAAATTCAAAGGTGAAATATGGTGGATGCACATCAGGTTGTATATTATGTGCCAGTTAACAGCAATGGTTTACAATTATTGTGCTGTTATATAACTCATCCTTCAACTCTACATTCATGCTACAGTTTACTCTGTGATGCTAGAGCTGGGATGCTACAAACTGCTTTTCCTTGAAAGGTATCTTTCTTTCTTAGATTCTGCCAAAAGGAGGCGCTAGTAGAAATAATTAGGCAGGGATCAAAGGAGGATGGAAACTTTTCCCTGATCCTGTTTTCTTGATTTTCCTATATTTGTCAGAGTTACTCCAACAGCCCCAATTGGGTCAGCCTCCAGCTTTTGACAGCAGCCTCAGTACCTGAGCCCTCCCAGATTTGTCAGCAGTGGCTCTGTGACACCCCCCACCCCCAAGAGGTCTAAGCACCAGCTCCATGAAATCCTTTCCTCTAAGCTCCTAGTTTTCTTTCCCCTTTTGTCGCTCCAGCCCTAAGTTTCATAGCTTCTTACATGTGGGTTACCTTATACATGAATTGCTCTTATATATGGGTTACCTCTGCTTTGTCTCTCTGTGTGTTTTTAGCTCTCCAAAAGTGTTGCAGCTAACTCTTTTTATTATATCCCCGCTACGTGCAATGATTCCCATAGTATTTCCTGTAATAAATATATATTCAAAACAGTGCTGACTCTGAATTTGGCTACTATGGGTACCTCATCTGAGTGGAATCATACAATAGCAATGTGAATGTACTCAATGCCACTGAATTGTATACTTAAAAGTGGTTAAAAGGGTAAATTTTATATTATGTATATTTTACCACAATAAAAAAAACAATGCTGAGGCGGGGGAAAAAAGAAACAAACTGAAATCTCAACATAATATATATCTTTAAGTTAAAAATAAACTATGAAAAATAACTCTATGTGATTCTCCCTAAACATTTGCATTAGGGCAGTTTCTCAGCCACAGCACTATTGACATTTGAGCCAGATAATTTTCTGTTGTGGAGGGATAGGGGGATGTCCTGTGCTTTACTGGAGGCTTAGCAGGAGCCCTAGCCTCTCCCTGCTAGATGCCAGAAGCACCTCCACCCAGCTGTGACAACCAAAAATGTTCCCAAACATTGTTGAATGTCTTCTGAAGGACAAAGTCGCCCCCCTTCCCCAGTGATTTGGAAGCACTGCATTAGGGAATGACAACAAATTGTCTAATTTGTGAGTTTGGGGAAAATCCATCTGCTTCTACCTTTTCTTCTTTGGGTTCTATTTGCTTTCAGAGAGTATGTGCTCTGGCCCATTCTCAAAGTCATGGTAAGTTTAGTGGTGAAAACTTTTCTTTCAAAGCCTGTGGATTCTCAGTGCTAACTATGGGTCAATATTAGGCAGTTCATCATTTGTACGTACTTGAGCAGCATTCCCCAACTCTCTCAGATACTTTTATTTCAATATGTCTGACTCCTCTATCTATCAGTATTATTTGTTAGCTCCTTCAAACCTCAGCCAGTTCACTGAGCTGGGCAGCATGAGATATGAGCCAGATGTGGATTGAGGTATTTCTGCTCCACGGCTGAATTACCCTTTTCAATGTACCCTCGTAATGATAAAGTGTCCCAGGGGTCTTTGATTGGTCCTGCTATTTTGTGTCTTCATTCATTGCTTATATGTTCTCATGTGGGCTCACACCTTTTAATGCCATCTCTTTGATGAATCCCATTATTTCTCTGCTAAACTCTTATTATCTACTCAAAATATTTACTTGGTTATCTAATAGGTATATCAAGTACTACATCTCTGAAAATAAGTTTCTTATTTTCATCCCACCAGCTCTGTCATCCAACCTGCTCTTCTTGCAGTATGCCCTGTTGTAGAAAATGGAAGGTCCATTTTCTTCATTGCTTAGGCCAGAACTTTAATTCTTCTTTTTCTTTCATCCTCCACAGCAGAATATTAGAATATTCTGTTCTCTTATCTTCAAATATATCCAGAAATTTTACCACTTTTCATCACCCTTACTATGACTACCTTGATCCAAGCCACCAAGTCCCTTACAAATCCCTTACATACCTTTGAGTATTCCTTGCCTCATCACATTCTATCTTCCACACCAAATTCTGTATGGTTCACTTAAAATGTAAGTCTCACTGTGACTTTTATATGCTCGAACTTTCCAATAGCTTCACATTCTAGCTTCACTCTAAGTAACAGCCAGAGCCCTCCCTGTGGTCTACACGGCTCTGTGTGATATGCCTTCTCTCCATCTCTTCAGTCTCAACTACTTCTTGTCACTCCTCTCCAGCCGTTCACTCTGGTCCTTTGTACTTTCTGTTTCCTATGCCTTGAATGAACTCTTCCCAGACAAACACAAGGTACTTTCTCTTTCTTCCTTCAAGTCTCTGTTCAAATGTCACTTCAACAAAGGAATCTTCCTTGAATACTTTATTAAGTAACTTTCCCACCTTCTCCCTCTCTCCTGCTTCCCTCTTTTTGTTCCACTAATCATAGCCTAACATATTGTACATTTATATCTTTATAGGTGTATGTTATTTTTCTCCTACAACATTCACATTTCATGAAGGCAGGAATGGTGTTTTATTTACTCTTTGATACCTGGTGCTGTAACAGTGCCTGCCATGGGCTCCCAGCTCATATTTGGTAAAATAGTAAATAACTGGACTTCTCAAAATGTGTTGAACAGCATAGATAGACTTAATTTGAGATGGGAAATAGATTAGGGAATAGAAATTCAGCCGAGGGTAGAGTGGCCTTGTAGTTAATTTAATAAAAGTGCTCTTTTGACCTATTTCCAAGCCATCCAGCAGCAAAATCAAACTTATTTAATAGTGGGCCCAAGAGTATACATACAGAAGCAGTGCTTGGGACTATAAGAACAGTCTGATGAAGTAGATACAGGACTGCACAAATAGGCTGCTGATTGCCTCCCCACATGGTGATGATCAAACTTTTGGTTAGCCATAGAGTTAAGAAGTAAAACAAATATAAAGCTGGAGAAATTAGGAATGGGGGACCCACTTTCCTCCGGCTTTATGCTTCCGTGTAGAAACTAACTCCCTGTGTTGCTTTAGGCCTCCTTACCTGCACCTCTCCAAGGGAGAAGATGTGAATGATCTCATGGGTGTAGCTTAGACAATTTCCTGCTGCTTTTTCTTTGGGAACTCAGGGAGTCAGAGCTTTGACCTCCTTCTAGATCTTTTGGTAAGCCTAGCAGTAAAAGCTCCACCCTTAGCAGGAAAGGACTGTGTTTTTCTGAGGGTAGATATGTCTTTCTCAGGGATGTACTATTAGTAAATCCATATGGATAACAATCCTTAAGCCATATGTTCAGATTAGCCATAATCAGTAGTAAAGGTGCTGCTTGGATCTCATTGACCTGTTTGAACATTTGTCATTCTCAGTTGATGCAGAAATCAGGCAAGAGGGAGAAATGTGTGATGCATTAGCTCCTTCATTCCAGCTACTTCATACTTTTGCCTCTTTAGAAATGGATTAGCTGTCTGTATCTTGCAGGTTTGTTAAGAACATTTAAGTTGATATATGTAGGAGTACTCAAAGCTGGTGTGAGAAATTCAGAACATTTTTCTTCAAAGGAAGTTAGGAATATCCCCTTTTCAGTCTGTGAGTACCATATCAGCCCGGGCATGCTGCACACAGCACAGTCACAATGTCCAGTCCTAACCTGTGAGAGCCTTCCTGAATCCCACAAGTTTTAATGATGCATGCAAACTTCTATGATGCCCGGTTCCTATCATATAGAGCTTTAAAATGAGTGAATGTAGATTAGTTCACTAAAAACAAACTTATAACTTTGCATACTGAGGTCATTTAATCAATAATAAATTATTGTTATCAGCTAAAGGACTTCATCAGAATAAAAGTGACACTGCATTCACAACAGTAAGGCACCACTCCACTATGTCTGTAGGTTAAGTAATTGTCATCCTTTGAAAAGTCTGAATAAAAAAGGAACAAACTGTTACTTCAAGATAGGTAAGGGGGGCTTCACTTCTGCCCGCAGCTGCATCTTCAGCACATCAGTGGAGGCGCTGCCCGTTGCTAACCACCAGTCCTCACAGGAGGCGCTGCTGGAGGGCCGCTCCAGTACCTTCTGAGCCCTGACGGCACCCCCAGGTTGGCCCCTTCAGCAGGGTGCAGTGGCAGGGGGCAAAGTGGCCCCCTGGAGGCACTGTGCCCCTCCAGCCAGCCAGACTCGCTGGTGTGGGTCATTTTGATCCAAACCTTCCTGTAAAAGGCCCATTAAGCCAAGGGGTTTAGAGGATGCACTTCGCTGGCCCTGGAGCCCACAAGACCTGTGAGGTCGTGGCTACTGCCCCCAAGGGCCAGGCGCAGCTGCCCCAACCCGAGGGCGTCCTGCCTGGTACCCAGCTCCATGGCCTGAGGTTCCTGCCAGCCCCCAGGCCCAGGAGTGGATGTGGCCTAGCCCACTGGGCCGTGAGGAGGCAGGTGGCCCCTGTGCCCACACCCACGCGCATGCCGTGCCAGAGGCCGCCACACCGATAGGAAGAGGAACTGTTCCCGCCGCCCCTGAGCAGAACTGGGCCATTTCAGAAGAGCTTTTTCCTGGGTGCCAGCTTCCTCCTCCAATGCTGGAATGCGTGTCCGACTTTTTGTGCTGTGGTTTTGATTCCTGGATACTTTTTTCATCTACCTGGATTACACAGCAAAAGAAAGCTACTTTTTGTTGTTGTTCTGTTCTTACCAACATGGTCGAATTAAAGCTGAGATTTGAAACAATCTTTGAAGGATTGCAAAACGTCATGAAAAGCAATGGGTGTAATGCCCCATGTTAAGAGAAAACAAAGGAAAGGCTACTCATCTCCACAGGGACCATGCATGACAAATGTTATTCGAAAAGTGAGAAGCTGTCATGAACATAGGACTCAGAGACATTGCCTGATCAGGGTCACCAGAGATGTTGTTTTATACATCATCCACTGCCCACTTTAGGAGTATCCATGAAGAAGCTTTTTTCAGAATAATGTTCTTTCTGCCATGATGGTTTATTTCATCCTTGTCATATTTGGAATCTCATTTTGATTCACATGTATGGCCATCTTATTTTGGCTTTCCCAAGAAACACCCTCTGAGACAAGGATTAGAGTAAAACTGGCAAAGAAGTGGTGAGGTAATATAGAAAATGGAAGTAGACGAAAAATCCACCATAGCAAGCTACTGAAACTTAATCTCACAGAGAGACTCTGGGAAATGACAAAAACACATGCCTTAAGCCCAAAGAGAGCCATATGGCTGACAGGGTCTTCGTGCTCTGGCCGGGTGTCAGGCCTGTGCTTCTGAGGTGGAAGAGCCACGTTCAGGACATTGGTCCACCAGAGACCTCCCAGCCCCACATAATATCAAACAGCGAAATCTCTTCCAGAGATCTCCATCTCAACGCTAAGAGCCAGCTTCACTCAACGACCAGCAAGCTACAGTGCTGGACACCCTATGCCAAACAACTAGCAAGACAGGAACACAACCCCACCCATCAGCAGAGAGGCTGCCTAAAATCATACTAAGGTCACAGACACCCCAAAACACACCACTGGACGCAGACCTGCCCACCAGAAAGACAAAATCCAGCCTCATCCACCAGAACACAGGCACCAGGCCCCTCCACCAGGAAGCCTACACAACCCACTGAACCAAACTTAGCCACTGAGGGCAGACACCAAAACAACGGGAACTGTGAACCTGCAGCTTGTGAAAAGGAGACCCCTAAACACAGTAAGTTAAGCAAAGTGAGAAGACACAGAAACACACAGTAGATGAAGGAGCAAGGTAAAAACCCACCAAACCGAACAAATGACGAGGAAATAGGCAGTCTACCTGAAAAAGAATTCAGAGTAATGATAGTAAAGATGATCCAAAATCTTGGAAATAGAATGGAGAATATACAAGAAACGTTTAACAAAGACCTAGAAGAACTAAAGAGCAAGCAAATAATGATGAACAATACAATAAATGAAATTAAAAATTCTCTAGAAGGAATCAATAGCAGAATAACTGATGCAGAAGAACGGATAAGTGACCTGGAAGATAAAATACTGGAAATAAATACCACAGAGCAGAATACAGAAACAGAATGAACAGAATTGAGGACAGTCTCAGAGACCTCTGGGACAACATTAAATGCACCACATTCGAGTTACATGGGTCCCAGAAGAGGAAGATAAAAAGAAAGGGACTGAGAAAATATTTGAAGAGATTATAGTTGAAAACTTCCCTAATATAGGAAAGGAAATAGTCAATCAAGTCCAGGAAGTACAGAGAATCCCATACAGGAGAAATCCAAGGAGAAACCCGCCAAGACACATATTAATTAAACTACCAAAAATTAAACACAAAGAAAATATATTAAAAGCAGCAAGGGAAAAACAACAAATAACATACAAGGGAATCCCCAAAAGTTTAACAGCTGATCTTTTACCCGAAACCCTGCAAGCCAGAAGGGTGTGGCAGGGCATATTTAAAGTGATGAAAGGGAAAAACCTACAGCCAAGATTACTCTACCCAGCAAGGATCTCATTCAGATTTGATGGAGAAATTAAAACCTTTACAGACAAGCAAAAGCTAAGACAGTTCAGCACCACCAAACCAGTTTTACAACAAATGCTAAAGGAACTTCTCTAGGCAGGAAACACAAGAGAAGAAAAGACCTACAATAACAAACCCAAAACAATTAAGAAAATGGGAATAGGAACATACATATCGATAACTACCTTAAATGTAAATGGATCAAATGCTCCAACATAAGGACAAAGCCTGGCTGAATGGATACAAAAATAAGTCCTGTATATATGCTGTCTATAAGAGTCCCACTTCAGACCTAGGGACACATACAGACTGAAAGTGAGGGGATGGAAAAAGATATTCCATGCAAATGGAACTCAAAAGAAAGCTGGAGTAGCAATATTCATATCAGATGAAATAAACTTTAAAATAAAGAATGTTACAAGAGACAAGGAAGGACACTACATAATGATCAAGGAATCAATCCAGTAGGAAGATACAATGATTATACATATATATGCACCCAACATAGGAGCACCTCAATACATAAGGCAACTGCTAACAGCTATAAAAGAGGAAATCGACAGTAACACAAAATAGTATGGAACTTTAACATCCCACTTTCTCCAATGGACAGGTCATCCAAATTGCAAATAAATAAGGAAACACAAACTTTAAATGATACATTAAACAAGATGGACTTAATCGACATTTATAGGAGATTCCATCCAAAAACAACAAAATACACTTTCTTCTCAAGTGCTCATGGAACATTCTCCAGGGTAGATCATATCTTGGGTCACAAATCAAGTCTTGGGGAATTTAGGAAAATTGAAATCGTATAAAGTGTCTTTTCCGACCACATTGCTATGAGACTAGATATCAATTACTGGAAACAATCTGTAAAAAATACAAACACATGGAGGCTAAACAATACACTACTGAATAGCCAAGAGATCACTGAAGAATTCAAAGAACAAATTAAAAAATACCTAGAAACAAATGACAATGAAAACACAATGACCCCAAACCTATGGGATGCAGCAAAAGTAGTTCTAAGAGGGAAGATTATATCAGTGCAATCCTACCTCAAGAAACAAGAACCATCTCAAATAAACAACCTAACCTCACACAAAAAGCAATTAGAGAAAGAAGAACAAAAAAAACCCGAAGTTAGCAGAAGGAAAGAAATCATAAAGATCAGATCAGAAATAAATGAAAAAGAAATGAAGGAAACAATAGCAAAGATCATTAAAACTAAAAGCTGGTTCTTTGAGAATATAAACAAAATTGATAAACCATTAGCCAGACTCATCAAGAAAAAAAGGGAGAAGACTCAAATCAACAGAATTAGTAATGGAAAAGCAGAAGTAACAAATGACACTGCAGAAATTCAAAGGATCATGAGAGATTACTACAAGCAACTCTATGCCAATAAAATGGACAATCTGGAAGACACGGACAAATTCTTAGAAAAGCACCACCTTCAGGGACTGAACCAGGAAGAAATAGAAAATATAAACAGACCAAATTACAAGCACTGAAAATGAAACTGTGATTAAAAATCTTCCAAAAAACAAAAGCCCAGGACTGGATGGCTTCACAGGCGAATTCTATCAAACATTTAGAGAAGAGTGACTACCTATTCTTCTCAAACTCTTCCAAAGTATAGCAGAGGGAGGAGCAATCCCAAACTGATTCGACAAAACCACCATCACCCTGATACAAAACCAGACAAAAATGTCACAAAGAAAGAAAACTATAGGCCAATATCACTGATGAACACAGATGCAAAAAAGCTCAAAAAAATACTAAAAAACAGAATCCAACAGCACATTAAAAGGATCATACACCATGATCAAGTAGGGTTTATCACAGGAATGCAAGGATTCTTCAATATATGGAAATCAATCAATGTGATACACCATAATAAATTGAAAAATAAAAACCATATGATCATCTCAATAGATGCAGAAAAAGCATTGCACAAAATTCAACACCCATTTATGATAAAAACGCTACAGAAAGTACACATAGAGGGAACTTACCTCAACACAGTAAAGGCCATATATGACAAACCAACAGCCAACATCGTTGTCAATGGTGAAAAACTGAAACCATGTCCTCTAAGATCAGGAACAAGACAAGGTTGCCCCTCTCACCACTATTATTCAGCATAGTTTTGGAAGTTTTAGCCACAGCAATCAGAGAAGAAAAAGAATTAAAAGGAATCCAAATCAGAAAAGATGAAGTAAAACTGTCACTGTTTGCAAATGTCTTGATACTCTACATAGAGAATCCTAAAGATGCTACCAGAAAACTACTAGAGCTAATCAATGAATCTGGTAAAGTACCACGATACAAAATTAATGCACAAAAATCTCTTGCATTCCTATACTCTAATAATGAAAAATCTAAAAGATAAATTTAGGAAACACTCCCATTCACCATTGCAACAGAAAGAATAAAATAGGAATAAACCTACCTAAGGAGACAAAAGACCTGTATGCAGAAAACTATAAGACACTGCTGAAAGAAATTAAAGATGATAGAAACAAATGGAGAGATATACCATGTTCTTGGAGTGGAATAATAATTATTGTGAAAATGACTATACTACCCAAAGCAATCTACAGATTCAATGTAATCCTATCAAGCTACCAATGGCATTTTTCACAGAACTAGAAAAAAAATTTCACTGTTTGTACGGAAACACAAAAGACCCCGAATTGCCAAAGCAATCTTGAGAAAGAAAAACAGAGCTGGAGGAATCAGAGTCCCTGACTTCAGACTATACTACAAAGCTTCAGTAATCAAGACAGTATGGTACTGGCACGAAAAACAGAAATATAGATCTATGGAACAGGATAGAAAGCCCAGAGATAAACCCACACGCATATGATCCCCTTATTTTTAATAAAGGAGGCAAGTGTATACAATGGAGAAAAGACAGCCTCTTCAATAAGTGGTGCTGGGAAAACTGGACAGCTACATGTCAAAGAATGAAATTAGAACTCTCCCTAACACCATACACAAAAATAAACTCAAAATGGATTAAAGATGTAAATGTAAGGCGAGACACTGTAAAACTCTTAGAGGAAAACATAGGCAGAACACTCTATGACATAAATCACAGCAAGATCCTTTTTGGCCCACCTCCTAGGGAAATGGAAATAAAAACAAAAATAAACAAATGGGACCTGATGAGACTTAAAAGCTTCTGTACAGCAAAGGAAACCATAAACAGACGAAAAAACAACCCTCAGAATGGGAAAAAATATTTGCAAATGAAGCAAGTGACAAAGGATTAATCTCCAAAATATACAAGCAGCTCATGCAGCTCAATATCAAAAAAACAAATAATCTAATGCAAACATGGGCAAGAGACCTAAATAGAGATTTCTCCAAAGAAGATGCACAGATTGCCAACAAACACATGAAAGGATGCTCAACATCACTATTCATTAGAGAAATGCAAATCAAAGCTACAATGAGGTATCACCTCACACCAGTCAGAATTTCCATCCTCAAAAATTCTACAAACAATAAATGCTGGAGAGGGTGTGGAGAAAAGGGAACCCTCTTGCACTGTTGGTGGGAATGTAAATTGATACAGCCACTATGGAGAACAGTATGGAGTTTCCTTAAAAAACTAAAAATAGAACTACCATATGACCCAGCAATCCCACTACTGGGCATATACCCTGAGAAAACCACAATTCAAAGAGTCATGTACCACTATGTTCACTGCAGCTCTGTTTACAATAGCCAGGACATGGAAGCAACCTAAGTGTCCATCAGCAGATGAATGGATAAAGAAGATGTGGCACATATATACAATGGAATATTACTCAGCCATTAAAAGAAACGAAATTGAGTTATTTGTAGTGAGGTGGATGGACCTAGAGTCCGTCATACAGAGTGAAGTCAGTCAGAAAGAGATAAACAAATACTGTATGCTAACACATATATGTGGAATCTAAAAAAAAAAAAAAAAAGGTTCTGAAGAACCTAGGGGCAGGACAGGAGTAAAGACACAGATGTAGAGAATGGACTTGAAGACATGGGGAGGGGAGGGGTAAGCTGGGACGAAGTGAGAGAGTGGCATGGACATATATACTCTACAAAACGTAAAATAGCTAGTGAGAAGCAGCCGTATAGCACCGGGAGATCAGCTCGGTGCTTTGTGACCACCTAGAGGGGTGGGTTAGGGAGGATGGCAGGGAGACACAAGAGGGAGGAGATCTGGGGATTTTGTATATGTATAGCTGATTCACTTTGGTTTTTTTTTTTTTTTTTTGAAGATTATTGAGATTTAATTGCCAAATAACATTGTGTACTTTAAGATGTACAATGTGGAGATTTGATACATGTATATATTGTGAAATGACTCCCACAATAATTTAGTTAATATATCTATCACCTCACATAGTTATCTCTGTTTTCCATGATGATAACTTGTAATGTCTACCCTCTTAGCATGTTTCAAGTATATAGTATTTTTTTATCATTATTACTTTTATTATCACTATTATCATTTTCACATCTTTCAGATCTCTCATATCTAATAATTTTTTAGTGCTATTTTTTTTTTACATCTTTATTGGAGTATAATTGCTTTACAATGGTGTGTTAGTTTCTGCTTTATAACAAAGTGTGATTCACTTTGTTTTAAGTATGACCACATGTATGACCTTCTAGAAAAGGTAACAGAAAGATCAGAGATTAGGTGATAGGGTCAGATCAGGCACTAAGCTGCAAAGAGTCACACGGAAATTTTTTATGATGTTGGAAATGTTTGTGGCTTCATTATGGTGGTGGTTACATGATCATATATGATTATTAAAATTCACCTGCAATGGGAAATTTATTGTATGTAAATTTTACCTCAATAAATGTGTACAAATATATAGAATTAGAAGTTACAAAGAAGGAAGTAAGAGAAATGTTTAAAGAACAAGAGTATGAAAAAAAAAAAAAAAAAGGTAGGGCTTCCCGGGTGGCGCAGTGGTTGAGAGTCCGCCTGCCGATGCAGGGGACGCTGGTTCGTGCCCCGGTCCGGGAAGATTCCACATGCCGCGGAGCGGCGGGGCCCGTGAGCCATGGCCGCTGAGCCTGCGCGTCCAGAGCCTGTGCTCCGCAACGGGAGAGGCCACAACAGTGAGAAGCCCGCGTACCGCAAAAAAAAAAAAAAAAAAAAAGAGTATGTATTTTTGCAATGTATATAGAAAAGGAATATTGAAGCCACAGAATACAGTGGGGTGTAAACAAAAACTTTTTATTTTTCTTCAACTACTGCCTTCAAATATTCTCTCTCAATTATCCCTCACTCTCTCTTTAATTACTTCTTGAGCCTATCCTATTGTTTTCAGGCTTCTTTCATTTGTGGGAATACTTTCATTTTTATAATTTAGATGCACTTTAAATATTAAAGACCCAAGATTTTCAAATTTAATTTTGAATTTCACATTCAGTTCAACCTCTTTCCCTCTCCCTCTGCTTAGGTTTGACATGTGGCTAAGACACCCATAATAGGGAAGAGTTTAAAACGAGTATTTAACTCTATTTTCCTTCCTCACTCTGCCTCTCCCTCTCACTCTTCTGCTTTTCTCTTCTTTCTTTTATATATCGAGGTTAAGGAATAGAAATAGGAGAAAAATAGCAAAATGATATATTATTTCACTGCTGGTTTCTTCTACGTGGAACAGTCTTGAATGATCACCTGAGGTTTTCTCATGGGTCACACATCCCTGATGTGCAGTGCACTTTCTGCCTGATGTATTGGTACACCCTTAGCTTCTATTCCCAGGGGTCTATTCATTACTTTGTACTACTCGTATCCCCTTACCTACAGGCTACCCTCCAATGCAGAGTTCTTTCACAATGGCTTACAGCCTGGCTAACCTCCATGGCCTTCATTCAAACCCATGGGAAATTCACTCATCTTTGTCCCACGAATGGTGGGTGTATGTATTTTGCTTCTCACTGGTTTCCCAAATCTCTCTGCTGTTGCTCACTGTTCCAACCAACATTCTGCCTTCAAAATTCTGGTAGGAACCAGGCACATGCCCCCAAAGTCCAGGGTTAAAGAGGAGGGCCAAACATACCATTTTTTATTAATAAATTCTCTAACTTCACTTTCTTCAGCTCAAATGGAAGACCCAGTGCAGCCTGACTGATTCAGCTGCTTGGCGAGCATTGAACCAGGGTATGAGATGTTTATGCAGTTACCTCCACGTCTGCAAGCACCTCTTCGAGTGAATGTAGTAGGCTGGGGAGGGGTCAAACACTTGCCTTTCTTCTCTACTAGAAAGGGAAGAGAAAAAGCATTTTCTCTCTAAGCCTATAATTTGCTTTCCTAAAGGCTCAAGACCACTGATGAGTTGGTGATCTCAGGAACATCTTATCTACCTTTGAGAAGCCCTGTAAGTCTTACTAAAGCTCTGCAGTCTGGAAGCTCCTTAGCTGCTATGTAGCATTGTTTGCTATCAAGTCAGTATCCCCCCACCTCTTGTTACATTCACCCTTAGGTTTGAAGGAAGAAATCTGGGAAGCATATTTCCCAGAATCCTTTGTCAGCACAGTGTGAGTCTGACTCTGCCAATAAGAGTTATTCACAGGAGTTTAAGAAAACTGAAGAGAGAGAAAACCATTGTTCTCTGATGAGAGCTTCTGGGTAGGTATGGTATGTGGGTCTTGGCAGGTGGCAGATGAGAGGTTTTCAGACACCTGCAGGCATCCTACTCCTCCTTTTGGTGCTTTAGGCAGATGGAGTCTTTGATGGCATTTTCCCTGAAATCCTTGCCCTCCCAAATTTGGTGAAAACAAACAGTGACCTTCTTGAATATTGTTCTCCCAGCCATTCTGATAGTTGTGAAGTCTGTGAAAACTCTTAAATTTCTTTCTACTCCGAATTCCTAGAGTGGCTTTTTCTTTCCTGCCCTGTACTAATTGATGCAGCAACTCTCTTTAAAATGTAGAGGCACCTGTCTCCTATTTTTCTCTGTTTAGGAACTCAACCTGAAATTCTCAGACAGTGGCATCTGGTTACATAGCCTGAGGGAAAATCAAGACTTTATAATCCTGATTATCAGTTACAGACAACAAAGATATGGATAAAAAGCATCAATAGAATCAGGGCAGTGTCCTGTTGTGGGATCTGGCTGGAATATTTCACTATAATAGAACCCTTTGTTTAGGGGAATGAAGATTGAATCAAAACTCTTGGGCATCCATTGGTATTTCCCACCTTAACTCAGTTGAGTTATGTATGTTAATAATACTGTTTACTCAACTTTGCTTCCTCTGTAGTCATAACTAGACAGCTTAGGTAATAGGAGCTTAGCTTAGGGATAAGTAAGAAAGTGAAGGAAGCATTTTTTTCAGAGGGCTTCATGAGAAACAAGAACATCATTCAGAATATCTGCACAATCACCTAGTTAGGAAGCATAAAATATTTGAGTGTCATTCAGGGCACGTGTCACTCTGGTAGTCCAACAGCAGGCTAACGGCCCAGCATTCATAAGAGTAGTTGTCTCCTCAGAAGCAGGCTTCTGTTGTTCTACCTGGCAGGCTCTGGTTCTTTCTGGCTGTCTTTTCCCTTATCTACCTCATTTCCCTCTCTACTCTCCTCTTTACATCATGACTTTTGCCTACTGCCTTCTTTTTTTTTTTTTGCTATACACTGATTGTTTCCACAGAGCTCTCCCTTCAACTGGAAAAAAAGAGAAGTTAAGATTGGTTCAGTTGGTAACTTTCCAATGTAAAGAATTTGGGAGCAGATCATGCCCTATCACCACAGCGGCTGATGGTTGGCATAGAGTTAGTTGCTTTCAGTCAGTCCTCAAGCCTCATCAACTTATCTGTCCAGGGAAGTAGGTCCATGAGGCAACAACCACAGCAACTTAGGGTATGAAGCAATCTAGGGATTATTCAGAAGGGTACTTTGGGTATGGCTGACTAAAAGTTGAAAGCCAATAAATTCTCTAAGATAGAAAGCAACTACATCTCTAAAGCATCTTCTATGACAAGATTATTTAACTAGTAATCATAGAAACAAACAAGCCATAGTTCTTGATACTCAGAAAACGTCAATTGCATGATGTCTCATTTATTTAAAAAGAGGCTTTTGGGAAAAAAAAGAAAACAATGGCTGGCAAGTTTATTTGACATAATAGCTGATTTCAGAAATATAAACATGTTAAAAAATAAAGGCCTTAGGATTGAATAAATACGATTATTCTGTACTGGATTTGGTTCTATATCAATCTGAACCAAAAGAGGAGACCCCATGGAAAACTGGCTCACTGTTGTTTCCACCACAGCTCCACAGATCACATCATTGGTTCCACTGGATCCAGTGAGGGGAAATGAGCAAAATGTGGTCATGGATATTGTAAAGTATAAGTCAATTAACATTTTTACAACAAATGTAAAACAATACTGTAATAGCAGATTGTCCCCTTCGATGTCATAATTCTGAAAACTTAATAAAAGGGTGCATGGTCATAGAAAGCAAATTATTGCTGATTGTAGAGGACACGGAAGAACATCCATCAGTCCAACTTAACTTACATTTATCCCTACTTGTTTTTCTACACAAGTAGAAAGAATCTAAATATAAGAGGACATATAGTTCTCTAAGATTATTAAATATAAGAAAAATACAATATTGAGCTAAATTAAGAGTTATAAGCCATTAATTTAAGACATTCCAATAAAAGCTTGTTTTTATTTTTGCATGTTCACTATTGTAAAATAAAAAAATAATAACAATCTAGTGAAAGGCTCTGAAATGTCTTCATTCAACATAAGGAGGCTTGGGAAGTTTTCTTCTTCTGTCACTTGAAAAGATGGTCGTTAGTAGGTCAGGCCCCTCTCTGCTGGAGCCCAGTGTAAGCTTTCTGTCTGTAGTTAAAATGACCATGCCTGTTCCACACTGCTTCTTGACTTTTGTCCCTTCTCTTCCTTGACAGTCAAAACAGAACAACCTAGAGAAAGTTTTGCTCATGCCTTTAGACCTCTGTATGTTAGAAAATGTTTATTTTTATAAGTAAACAATGTGACATTTATAAGCAATTACTAATGGTTATTATGTAAAGCGATTCATGTGCTGACTAGCTTTATATCACCTCCTTTAAAACTCTTCTTATTTCTATTTTGGATCTAACAATTAAAAATTGCTTTTTAATAAGGGTAGTAGCAACAGTAATATAACATTTATGGAGGGCTTCTTATATGACAAACACTATGATAAGAAATTTACAAGTATTATTCCTTTTCACAGAAGAGGGAGCTAAGACTTAGAGATTTATGTAAATTGCATGTGATCATTCAGATAATAAGTGAGACATCTAGGTTCTGAATATAAAAAAGACTGACTCTAAGCTGTCATTCTGTGTCATACACACTTTTCTAACAAAGTACCAGATTTGGTTGTTTTGGTTCATTGCTTGTCTATCTTGGTAAAAGTTATTATTATTTGTAAGTAATTGTACTTTGGAAAATATCCCAACCAAATATGTCCAATTTTTTAATAGTTCTACTTTAAAATACAATTGATCATTTTTAGGTTAGCTAAATGTAAATTATTTATTCAGACTCTTTTCTGTTTTTAGTAAGTAGCACACAAGACATTGAGTATTCATTTGTTTTCTATTTCCAAAACACATATTGAAAATAATATTATATAAGGAACATTAGCTGCACATCATTCCTTTCATAACATGCATTTCTCTTTTTACCCATAATATATTTTTAAGAAATGTTTGTTAAAATAAAACCCAATTTTTTTTTCTGCTGGTCTTAAATTTCTGAATAAAGTTGTCAATGATTATTAAAATCTCATTATTGTAACAACAGTTTCAACAGTCTACATTCTTTGATACCTTAAAAAGCACATACAAGGCTTCCCTGGTGGCACATTGGTTAAGAATCTGCCTGCCAATGCAGGGCACACGAGTTCGAGCCCTGGTCTGGGAAGATCCCACATACTGCGGAGCAAATAAGCCCGTGCACCACATCTACTGAGCCTGTGCTCTAGAGCCCACGAGCCACAACTACTGAGCCCGTGAGCCTAGAGCCCATGCTCCACAAGAGAAGCCACCGCAGTGAGAAGAGTAGCCCCTGCTTACCGCAACTAGAGAAAGCCTGCGCGCAACAATGAAGATCCAACACAGCCAAAAAGAAATAAATAAATATTTTTAAAAAGCACATACGTTATTTGATTCAGTTAAAATATTTATTAATATCCCTCTCTTCAATTGTCTCCCCTGCCCCTGTACCTTCCTGACATAAAATATAATTTTTGTTGTTTTTATATTTATATTTTCTCATATTTTATCTTTCACTCTAGTGGTGGTCTCAATGAGCCCAAACAATTTGAAATCATACTTTTAAATGATAATAGCAACATAGTGCCCACATTATGCTTTTTACTATGGTATGTTCTAAGATTAAAGAAACTAAGAAGTTATTTATATACATCAATTTTTTTCTTTTCTATACATTTATTTCGTTTTATTTTGAGATAGTTTTCAAGTCTACAGAATAGTTGATAAATAACACAATAAAACATACTCCTTATACAGATTCATCACTTGTTAAAACCTTGTCACCGTTGCTCCTATCTTTCTTTCTTTCTTTTTTTTTTTTTTTTTTTTTTGCATTACTTGGGCCTCTCACTGTTGTGGCCTCTCCCATTGTGGAGCACAGGCTCCGGACGCGCAGGCTCAGCGGCCATGGCTCACGGGCCCAGCCGCTCCGCGGCATGTGGGATCTTCCCAAACCGGGGCACGAACCCGTGTCCCCTGCATCGGCAGGCGGACTCTCAACCACTGCGCCACCAGGGAAGCCCTGCTCCTATCTTTCCATCTTTCTTTCTCCTTTCTTTCTTTTTCTCTTTTCCCTTTTTCTTCCTTCCTTTCTTCCTTCTTTCCTTTTCTTTCCTCTTTTGTTCTTTCTTTCTCTTCTCTTCCTCCTCCCATCCCCACTCCACCTCCTCCTTTTCTTTCTTCTCTCTCTCTCCCCTCCCCCACACCCCCCTGCCAAAAGACACTAGTAGGCTGAGGCAGTATAACCCTTCACATCTAAATACTTTAGCATGCTTCTTCTTAAAGCAAGGGCATTCTCCTGCAAAACCATGTCAATACTACCTAAGAAAACCAACACTAATTTAATAGCATTGACCAAATATAGATCATGCTCAAATGTCCTCAGTTGTTCCCAAAATGTCCTTTAGAGGGGACGGTTGTTTTTTCGATTCAGGAACCAAGAAAGGTTTACGTAGTACATTTGGCTGCTGTGTGTCTTAAGTCACCTACTTCATTTCTTTTTTTTTTTTTTTTTTTTTGCGGTACGCGGGCCTCTCACTGTTGTGGCCTCTCCCGTTGCAGAGCACAGGCTCCAGACACGGAGGCTCAGCGGCCATGGCTCACAGGCTCAACCACTCCGCGGCACGTGGGATTTTCCCAGACCAGGGCACGAACCCGTGTCCCCTGCATCGGCAGGCGGACTCTCAACCACTGCGCCACCAGGGAAGCCCTCCTCTCATTTCTTCATTGTATTTATTTATTAGAATGGTGTGGTCAAATAGCCCTGCAGATCATCCCATACCCAGATTCTTCTGACTGCTTCCTCAGAATAAAACTCAGGTGAAAGTTATGAAAGCAACTTCAAACCACAAGATTATGATGTGCCCTTGGGAGGCATATCAAGTGAGGCCATCTCACCATTGACAATGCCAATTTTAACCACTTGACTAAGATAGGGACAGCCAGACCTCTCCATTTTAAAAGAATACTTTCTGATTCAATGCTTCCCTTCACTCAGCAGCTTTCACACTCATTGTTGATCAAGTCTGCATCTATTGTGTTGCTAGAGTGGTAGTCAGTTTTCATTATTCCCCTTGTTTTTATTACCTGGCATTCTTCCTTAAAGGAGAGCTTTCTTTTTTTGTTTTTTTTCTTTCTGGCCAGGAAGGTTTTCTACATTCTCTTTGAACTTTCCTTGTCCTGTAAATCCCCCATTTTTCTCCATGAGACCTGACTTCTTTTTAGAGGGAAATGTCTTTTGTAATGGGAGTTAAATGTGCTCTTTGCTTTTGAAATGTCACTATTTCTGTGTAGTTTCAATGTACAGGGCAAGAAAACATATGTGTGGTGTTTGTTTTTTAAGGTTTTTTACCTTTCCTTTAAAAAATACATCAAATATTCTGTGAGAACAATATAACATTATTTACACAAAACTTTTTAGAAGTTCCTTTACAAAGATGGTACACTTAAGGAAGTATCTTCCCTAATATGTTAATAATTGACTAATAGCATTTAAAAAATGATAAATCCATGGGTGATAACTGAATCCAAATACTAACATTGTCCACTTGAACTTGAAATGCTTAGGATGTCTTGCCAGTAACAAATGATTTCACATACAATATTAAACGTGCCCTTCCATTAAGCATTTGTCTTTAAAAGCAAATTCATACTCACCGCATCGTCTCTCACTCTCTGCTCTAATTTAATTCAGACTACTTATGATTATTGTGAGCAATTATTTCTTAACAGTTTCTTTCTAAATCCCATATGGTAATGATTAAAACTTGAAAGCTTTAAAATAAAAAAAATGCAAAAAGAAATATTTTAAATAAGTTTAAGAAGCCTGCTTTGGGCTCTGGTTGTCTCTTTATGCTCCATCAGGCCCCCATGCAAAGTTCCCCCATGGACTCATTTCCTTCTCAAATGAGTGAAAAATTCTTTTTATTCCCTTCAGCTCCTCTTGAAAAGAAAGGCTTTATTTAAAATAATTGATTTATTTTTGAGGCTACAAAATGCTGATGTTTAGACACACATTCGACACAAGTGATGTATTATTCCTAACTTATATTTCAGTTGTTTATAAGCTGATAAGTTTTGAATCATTCCAACTGTCATTTCACCTTTACTCTGTTGCCTCATATTCTAATGTGAAATCTTTCAAGATGGGAGGCCTGAAGCTGCAAGGAACATTTATCATAAAAAATTAAAAACCATAACATACAACCTATTGATTCAGTTGATTTTCAAAAATTGTGCTCTTCATGAAATTGCCTCAGGGGGTAAGCTCAGAATTAAAATAACAATTATAAAATCCCCAAGCTGAGTAAAACCAAGCAGTCTAGTTGAAAATATTTATACAAATCCATTTTCCCCAGAAAAGCATAGAAAGTGAAAAAAAACATAGAAGTAAAAAAAAAAAATTCTGTTTTAAAGAATTAATTTTTCAGAATGAAGTTCAATTAGTTAACTCTTTTAAAGCATATATTTCCCATAAAACAGAAAGGGAGGAAACTGATGAAAGACAAAAATGGATGGAAACCTTGCTACAGATCCTGATGGTTTCTATAGCGGCTGCAATCTTCCGACAAGGAATTTGAATTTTTTCACTACAGGGTTGCAAGGAATGACAGTGATCTTAAAGGAATTGCGCACTGTTTCCATTTTAAAACTTGGCTAGCTAATTAGGCAAAATTATAGTTGTATTAAATGTGCATCTGTTACTATGCTCTGTCTTTAATGTTGGGTGTAAATATTTCAGGATCCAATGATTGGTAACTACTTAGATTGGACTCTAAATTTGTAAATGAGAAGCTTTGATTGTGTCAAAAACATATGAATTATTTTTAATTGGAAAGCTTAAAATGATGTTTATTTTAAAAATTAAAATAGATATATTCTGGTTTTGTTAGAATAATTTTTCTAACCATATATAACTACAAGTATTGACATTTTGTGGAAAATTATTAAGTGATGAAAATAAATAGAACTAGTGCTAGGTATGATGAGGTTAACAAATAGTTCCATTTAAGATTTAAGAAAATGTTTATAAAAGTACTACACAAATTTATTATTTTCTCCTTTTACTATTAAGATCTAGTTCAATAATATTACTATAAATATAATATGTGTCTTTTTAGCCTTGAAGTTGTTTAAAGTTTTACTTGTCTTATATTTGTAAATGATCAACTTTTGTAAATATTTGAAAATAATTTTTTTCTAAATTTTTAGAAGTTATATTTCAAAGCATGACTATTAGTATAACATTACTAATTTCATTATCTACAGAATTCTACATTTTGTCAATGATCAGTCATGGTATGAGTTATAAATATTTCCAGAGATTGGGTTTCAGCATCAATTCCTAACTCCCATCCTTAGAATAAAAAACCCAGAAATATTAAAAATCAATAATTTTTTGACCCATCATTGAACAAAGATCACAGGGCAAGCTGAAACCCCCAAATTTAGAGAAACAGTCACATCCAGAAAGACTTAGCTCCAGAGATTTGCTTACCTGGAGAACAAAATATGAGAATCCTTAAACTAGTAGGAACATTTAAATGGTAATCTTGAGGAACTGCTGGAGGCAGAGTGCAGGCTAGCTTGAAAGTGAGAAACTCTTGGGGACTGCAATCATAAGAGGGGCCCACACTTATTCATACCTTTACTTCAGGAACCCACCAAATTCTCCTGGTGAGGACATGAGAGAGATTCCTTGATGGTGCTAGCTGGGAAATTGGGCGAATAGCCATCTTGAAACCCATCCAGAATCTTAACAAATGCCTAATATCTAGGGAAAAAGGATTCATAAGGAGACAATTCTGAAAACTTTTCCCAGTTGAAGGAAGGGAATATAGAGGCATGGAATATACAAGATGAATCATTGAGTGGTTTGTCATGCCAAAATGTAAGACAGTACTCAAAAAACAAAAAAAAAAACAGTGGGGATATGTCAAAGGTCACAGGAACCAACTGAAAAAACTCTCAATGGTTCTAAACTGGAACAATTTGAGTAATAAAATAAATATGGTAGCTTTGGATTCTAGCCCAAAGTATAAAATAAATATCTGTATGCTGGACTGATATAAATAAATGATTAAATAAAAAGATACATGAGAAAGAGAGACAAATTTCCAATGCAGAAGAATTACAAATAAATTATGTAGCTACTGTCTTCCCAAGGAGGTGGAGGATAAAGTCTCACCCCTCATGTGTGACCCTGATCAACATGGGTTTGAACTGCACAATTCCAATTATATATGGATTTTTTTCAATATTAAATATAATGTTTCTACATGATCCAAAGTTGGTTGAATTCTTGGATGCAGAGCCATAGATAAGGAGGAACTGCTGTTATGGAGGAACCACAAATACAGAGAGCCAACTGTAAGTTATAGGCAGATTTTCGACTGTGCTAAGGACCAGCAGCTCTTATCCCCACATTATTCAAGAGTTAACTGTAGTAACTTCCTACTAATGAGTATATCATGGAAAGAAAGAAGAAAACTTTCAAGTGGAAAAAAAAAAACCAACAAACACTACCTCTGCCAGGAGAAAAAGATTAATATCAGGGATAAAGTCATGTTAATAGCATGTACCCTTGATACGATGTGATGAGAATGGCAATTTACATCTTTGGTCTTCCTTACCAAATCCATAAACACTGTGGAACCATGAGAAAAACATAAAACAAGCCCAAACTGAAGGACATTTTATGATATACTTGATGACTACTCCTCAACACTATCAAAGTAATCAAATAAAAAAGGAAAGTCTAAGAAACATAATCTGGAGAAGCCTGAGGAAACTAAATATAATGTGATATCCTGGATGCAGTCATGGAACAGAGAAAGGACATGAGGCAAAAGCTAAGGAAATTTGAATAAAATATCAACCTTAGTTAATAATAATGCTTCATTAGTTGTGAGAAGTGTAATGGTAATTTCAACAATAGAGAACCTGAGTGTGAGGTATACAAGGAGTCTAATATTTCTGCAACTCCTAAACTTTCCTAAAATAAAAAAAATATATTTAAAAGTTGTTTCTATCTGATTTTCTTTTCTGTAGTTTTTGTTAAATGCTGTTCACTTGCTGTATTAATATTTTCATTGTAGATTCTAACCTGTATCAACTTAAATTTCCTAATTTGTGTTTATTGGTATTATGACATTGAATTCAAATTTGTCTTTATCTTTAATCTTTCTTCATTTGACTTAGTCTTAGAGAATTCGTTTAAGTTTAGTGTTCACTAAATATCTCACAATAATGGTATTTTTTAACATCTTAATGTAATAGACATTGTACAAAACAGAAACTCTGTCCTTTGTTAGAATGATTAGTAGCAGTTTACCGACCAAGAACAATAATGCTTAAAATTGTTTTAGAGGCTCTTTTTACATTGAGACAAACATAAGAATATAGAATTACATAAAAGAAATACATGAAGGCATTATGTACCCTTAAGAAAGAAGGCTTTTCTATTCTTCGTTATTTTTCTGATATTGCTCATTAGATTTGAGAATCCCAGTCTGTTCTTAACCTGAGAGCATAGTTCCTAAAATCCTTAATTTTCTAATGATATTTTTTATCATAAAGTTTTTGTGGTTAGAAAGTATCTTCATTTCATGGAATTACCATGGTCTAAGTAGTTTTAAAATATTGTAACAAAAGGACTAGTAGCTATTTCTTCATTTTTCAGGGAAAAAAAATGTAGAAACTGGACGAGTATCAAAATCACCAAATTCACAATCATGCAAAGCACAACAAAATTCCATCACTCTAGACATAAATGTCACATGCTATGGTTGTAAATATTTGGTTAAACCAAATCAAAATTATTCATGAAAAACATTTTAGGATGATCTTGGAGAACCTAAGCAAATTTTTTTTAAAAAACTCAAAAAACATCTTTTCATTTCATAAAAGTATTTAGAACACATAAAACAAGGCAATATTCATTCTTTTTTCCCATCTTCTGGTACGGGATCCGTTGGTGGCTCCTCCACGGTTGCGCTGTTGCTCTCCAAGCCCGTGTTACTATCACTGGTCCCTTCCTCTGCCAGACTGTCCACCCCCTCCTGCCCGCTCTCCTCGTCCTCAGGAGTAGATGTGCCTTCTTTACCATTCTGTTGACTTTCTGTCGTTTCTTCAAGGAGTGTCTCCTCTGTGTCCTTCAGGACGCTCTTGTCTTTTTTTCTTCGGTCTTATTAGCTGCTGGCTCCTCCTCAGGAACACTACTGCTCTGGCTGTGCTCAGCTTGCGCTGCTGCCTCTTTCTCCCTTTCTTCCTGCTTTTTGTGAGCCTGTTCCTCAGCCTGTGCAATTTCAGCTGCAGATTTTTCCATATCCACTTCTACTTTCAACCACACAAGCTTTTAAGTTCATTGTTAAATGAATCTGTGCTTTCCAGGAATTTCCTCTTCTTTTCTTGGTGTCACTCCTCTATTTGAAGAAGTTCAGCTTCTAGTTTTCACTGATGAACCATTAAGGACTGGACCTGTCATTTGAGGACCTGCATTCTAGCTGTTATGACAACTGACCAAACGTCTGGCACCACACTCTCACTTAGGATTTCACGGATGAGGCGGTGGTTTCTGTGGAAACGGGCTATAGCTGTTTGCTTCATTGAAAAGCCATCATCATAATTATCGAATCTTCAGCAGCCTGAATGCTCATGTAAGATTTTCCTTTCTTCATGCGAGACTGTCTCTGTCAACTTTCTTCCTCTAAAGCAGCTTCTGCACAACTTTTTGCACTTAATCCAGTATATCCTGTGGGCTTGCATAGCATCTTGTCTTGAACTGGATATCTACTTGCTTCATGTGTGTTCCTTAACTACTTAACCAATAAGATAGAGTGGGTTTGAGATCTACATTTTTTAATTCGCACACATCACATTATAAACTATTACATATTCAGTATAGGTTTGCAAAATAGTCGTAAAGCTGAATTCAAGGGTAATATCATATTACATAAATAACATAATATCACATTTATTTCTAAAATGCTGTTACTTGCTTGTATCAGAGCTACTAATAAAAATTTTGAAGTGACTGCAGTGAAATTTCTGATAGTTTTTTTTCCTACATAAACTCTTTGATAAATTTATTAATGAACCATGAAATGTCCAAAAAGCAGATCTTCCAAAAGACAAGTAGCAAGCAAAGCCTGTATAATCTACAAACTAGGTAAACAGTTGTAAATAACTACATGTAAAGCCTTCATACTCGACTGTAATAATCATAGATGCCTTTATTAAAATACCTTTTTAATGATCAATTTATGTTGTCTGAGACTATATGGAAACACATGCATAGTACTAAGATAAATTTCTAACCAGCTTCCCTTCCAAAGCCAGTCTGCATGTTGCTGCCACATTGCTCTTCTTTAAAAAGCCTCCATCATTAGTGAACATAAATCAATTGAGAGATTGCCATGTTCAAGCACTGTGTCAGGGCTTAAGGGAAATAAAACGTGTATTAATACATAGTTCTTACCTTTATTAAAATAATTCAGTATTCTCAGGTTTGCAATTTTCTAGTTAACTCTCAGTTCCTTGTCTGTAAAGTGGTGACTCTAATAGTACCTACCTGACTACCACATTTATTCATTCATTCATGCACTCAAATCATTCTTTTTTTTTCCATAGCACTAGTATATTCTGGGCACTGTTTTCTTACTCTGAGTATAACAGTAACTAAGACACATAAAATTCTTGACATTGTGAAACTTCTAGTGAATGAAACAGACAATATTCAAATAAATAACTATAAAATACAATTTTGGGTAGAGATAAATTCTAGGAGAAAAATAAAGTCAGGCAAACAACTAGATATTAAATACGAATGGCGGACTGTTTTTGAAAGGGTAGTTAAGAAGGCCTGTCTAAATAATACCTAAGTAAAATGAAGAAGCAAGCAATGATCACCTGTGTGTGAGGAACATTTCAGGAAGAACTAACAGGATGCAATGGCTCTGAGATAGAAATAAGCTCAGTATGGTATATTTTTGCTTGAGGAATAAAATGGAAAGTCAAGACAGCAGGAATGAAATGAATGAAAGTGGGGAGAGTGGGAGATGAACCTGGATTCATGGCCAGAGCCAGCTCATAGAAGCCTTAAGGGCCATGGTTAGAGATTTGGACCTTACTAGAAAGTCTCAGAAGAGCTGCAAGAGGAAACAATTTCATGATTTCACTTTTTGGTTTTTTAAAGATAATTATTGTTGATATGTATAGCACAAGCTGTAGATGGTGTATATATAGCACAAGCCATAGGTAGTGTATCACCTGGAGTTCTTGCTGGACACAATGCCACACTCAATTTTGCTACTTCGTGGAAAGCTTAATAAAAGGACTGTTAATAAAGACAACAAATTAGTAAACTATAGAGCAATAACATAGGGCCAATACTTGGGAGCTTTTACCACTATTGGACCCAGAAGCACAGAGGAGTGGAGCAGTTAGTGAAATGGGGAAAGAAAGAGCTGTGTGAAGAGGAGTGTCTGATAAAAATTAAGACCTTAAATTCGGGGACTGGTCAACCTCAAGTCACTCTGCATGGAAAGGTCTTGTTCTTAACTCTTGCTGTTGCCCCACCCACACACTCACCATTGGCCAAAACCAAATGCAATCTAGAATCAAGACTGAATCTAGATTCAGTCTGTTCAGGTCAGCTTAGAGAGGTTGAGAATGGTGGTGAGTGGAAGATGGAAGCTTTTCAGTACTGGAGCAGGATTGAAAGAAGAGAACCTGTTTACAAAAACTTGATAAGTTCTAGGCAAGATTTTGTTGTGGCTTCGAAAAACCTGGTAAGAATCTAGGTGGTAAGAAGTGGTGAGACACTGTGATGGTACAAGCAGAACTTACTGATGGTAAATGTGAAAGAAAGAGGAATCAAGGTTCATTGCTGGTTTTCAGTTTGAACTACTGGACAGATTGCATGCTGTTTGGTGATATGGTAAGAGAGAAGGTATAGGAATGTACTTTGATAGGGGAGACAAAGAGAGGATCTCCTTTGAATAGTTTAACTTTAAATTAGACATCCAAATGGAGGTTCTGAGCAGGTGGTTGAATATTTTAGTCCATAGCTCAGCAGAGAGATTGGAGTTGGATATGTAAATCTTCGAGTCACAAGTACATAGATAGTATTTAAAACTATCACAGTGAGTATAAATAAAGAAGAGCAAGAGTCCAAGGTTGGGACATTACAAGAATTAGGGATTGAGACGAGGTAAAAAAAAAATTTGAAAAAGAAACTGAGAAAGAATATACATGATATGGGAGGAAAATCAGGTCCCAGAGCCAGAAAGTAAAGAGCTTCAAGAAAGAATTGTTTTTAAAAGTAAAGAGAACAGGCCTAAAATACAATTGGCATGACAAAGAAAAAAAAAAAGTCACCTACTATCATTATCGCAAAGCTCACATTTTGGATTTAGCTAAATTATTTTTAATCCAGTTTCTGGTCTTTGGTATATGCTTCACCTGGGGCTATTTTCTAACCATCAGTTTCTTCAGTAGCATAATAGTGGAGGCTTGGGTGTAAATTCTTTCCTCTTGGATTTTAGCAAAGTAAAATAAGATTGTGAGTGTAAATGTATTAGATGAGTTTTATAAAAAAATTTCCAAAGAATTCAGAAAAAGTACAACTTATATCTGATTTGGGAATTAAGAACAAATTTATCATAGAAATTGCCTTTGGGATGAAAAGTGATTCAAATTTTGCTAAGCAGTGGGGAAAACAAAGAATTTTGAGCATAGGAAAAATATGAGCAAAGACCCAGCAATTATAAAGTATGGGTCTCATTTGGAAGAATAGCAAGTTGTGATGTTTTCTGGAAATTAGGTGTGAATAGTGAATAAGCCTGGGGCCATCTGTTGGGAAAAATCATAAATGACAGGCTAAGGGGTTTGGATTTTGTATTGCATACAATAGAAAAACCATGCATGGTTATTGAGTAGGTGATTACTGGTCGGACTGGGCTTCAAAGATTAATATAGCTGTGATGAGTAGGAAATATTGGAATAAGGAATGGTAGGTGTTTCATTGGATTTACAGTTAAAGTTTTAAGCATTTTCTTCATTTATTTTGGAAAAATAAGTGACATATACTTAGCACGTTTCACTGGGCATATGAGTGAATGTTAAATATCCAGCCTTATTTTTCTGTGTAGGCAAGAGAGGATCTCAAGTCCAGGCTTTTTCTAGCCTTTGTTATGAAAGTTCCTCATTACCTGATGGAATCAGAATGCTAGAGATTGCCCATATTCATGAGTGCCTGACAAGGTATTCAAGAAAAAATTTATCATTTTTGTTTGAATAGGGTGAAGCCAGCACCATAGTAATGTGTTAATATGTAGTAAGAGGTGAAGTAACTCATTTTCAAGAGAGTGGTGATCATGTTGCTAATTGTCCAAAAACATAATATTGTACTCCACGAATCTAGCTAAGCCATTGCCCTTGATATAAGGCTGATATACTGGAATAAACCACCTATTCGAAAGGCAACTTTTGTGCTGCCATAGATGAGGAAATGCTAGGAAAATCATTTGTCTTAATATGGGCTCGTTTGCTCATCCATACAGAATGAATTAGATTAGTGTCTTTATTATAGACTCTCAATACAATATGTTATAATTTTTTTGGGATCCGTGTTTCTCAGTCTTAACCATGCAATCCTTTTAAAATACAAAATCTAGAGCTATTATTGGCACTAGTATCCTGCAAATACATTTTATGAAATATTGCTGTAGGCATTTGTCAAGGCCAGATGGAACAAGGAAAATACACGGGCCTTATACTGATTTTATATCCTGGCTCTACCATTTATCAGATAATTAGCTGTGACCTCCTGACTTAATCTATATGACATTCCATTTGCTCATGTGTAATATGTTGACTAATGTCATCCATTCTGCAAAGCATCTTAAAAATCAGACTTAATGTACTAAAATCACTGCCTGATACTCACGTGGTTGTTGTACCAAGCAGTCAATAAAGGGTGGCTATTTTATTATTATTGTTATTATATTAATATAATATAATAACTCAAGCTTAAGTGCATTGATTTCAATCAAGTGCATTGATTTCAACCATAATATGGAAGATTAAAGATTAAAGATTTATTCATGAATTTTTTACATCTTTATTGAAATACAATTCATATACCACAAAATGTGCCATTCAAAAGGTACTGTTCCATGGGTTTAGTACAGTCATAGATTTAGGCAAACATCACTACATCTAAGTTTTGAACATATTCATTATTCCAGAAAAACAACCCTGTATCTCTTAGCAGTCACCACCCATTTCCTCCCAATACCACCCCAACCCTAGTCAACTATGAGTTTACTTTCTGTCTTTATAGATTTGCCTATTCTAGATATTTCATTTAAATGGAATTATAAAATACACAATGTTTTGTTACTAGTTTCTTTCACTTATCACAATACTTTCAAGATTCACCCATGTTGTAGTATGTATCAGTACTTTGTCATTTTTTATTTGTGATATATTCCATTGTGTGGATGTACCAGTTAATGTTTACACATTTATCAGTTGATGGACATTTGTCTTGTTTCTATTTCTTAGATATTATAAGTAAGTCTGTGAACTATCATGCTCAAGTATTGTGTGGAATAATTTTTTATTCTGCTTGGTCACATATTTGAGAATACAGTTGGGGTCACATGTTATTTCTGTATTTAACATTTTGAAGAAAGGTTTTCAAGTCATCACCTCATTTTACGTTCCTACCAGCAGTGTATGTGCTAACTTCTCCACATTCTCTCTAACATTTGTTACTGTCTGTTTTTTATTATAACCATCCTAGTCAATGTGAATTAGTATATCACTGTAATTTCAATTTCTATTTCCCTACTAACTAATGGTGTTAAATAACTTTTCACGTGCTTATGGGCCATCTGAATATATTCTTTGGAAAAATATCTATTTGAAGCTTTAGCCCATTTTAAAACTGTGGTAGTTTTCTTTTTATTATTGATTTGTAAGAGTTCCTTATACATTTTGGACGCAAGTCCCTTGTTAGATATTTTCTCCCATTCTATGGTTTGTATTTTCACTTTTTTTATGGTGTCCTTTGAAACATGAAAGTTTTTAATTTTGATGAACCCAATTTACTTATTTTTCCTCTTGTCATTTGTGCTTTTGTGTCCTAAGATACCATTACTTATCCCAAGGTTATAATGAATTATGCATATGTTTTCTTCCAAGAATGTAGTTTAAGTGGTAAATTTAGTATATAATCCAGTTTGAGTTAACTTTTTTATACTGTGGGAGATAAATGTCAATCAGATTCATTCATTTTCATGAAGATATCTAGCTGACCCTGCACCATTTTTTGAAAAGACTTTTCTTTCCCTATTTGATAGTCTTGACATTGTTGAAAATCAGTTGATGATAAATGTAAGGATTATTTCTGGACTTTCAATTTTATTCCATTGGTCCATGTCTGTCCTTGTATCAGTACCATGCTGTCTTGATTACTATAGTTTTTAAACTAAGTTTTGAAATCAAGAAGTCTGAGTTTTCCAATTTTGTTCTTTTTCAAGATTGTTTTGACTATCCTGGCCCCTTGAATTCCCATGTGAATTTTAGGATCAACATGTCTATTTCCATAAAAAATAAACCAGTTGGGATTTTAAAAGGCTTTTTATTGAACCTGTAGATCAACTGGAGTATTATCATGTTAATAATATTAAGTTTTCTGATCCATGAGCATAGGATGTCTTTCATTTATTTTAATTGTTAAAAATATTTTTCAACAGTGTCTTGTAGTTTTCAGCATGTAAGTCTTGTGCTTCTTTGATTAAATTGATTCCTACATCGTTTCTGATGCTATTTTACATGGAATTCTGTTCTTAAGTTTGTTTTTGGATTACCTACTTGTAGTGTATAGAAATATATTGATTTTTTTATGTTGATCTAGTATCCTACAAAACTGCTCACCTTTTTATTTATGTGTAGATTTCTTTCTCTTTCTTTTTTTCTTTCTTTCTTTCTTTCTTTCTTTCTTTCTTTCTTTCTTTCATCTATCTATCTTTCTGTTTTTTCTGTGATGTCTTTGTCTGGTTTGGATGTCAGGGTCATACTGACCTCATACAATACTTTGAGAAGTTTAAAAGAGTTTGTGAAAAATTAATATTAGTTCTCCTTTAAATGTTTGGTAGAATTCATTGGTAAAGCCATCTGGTCCTGAGTTTTTCTTTTAGGAAATATTTTAAATACTAATTCAATCTCTTTACTTATTACAGATCTACCAGATGTCTTTCTAGAAATTTTTTTCATCTGAGTTATCTAATTTGTTGGCATATAGTTGTTCATTGTACATCTTACAATTGTTTTTTAATCTCTGTAAGCCTGGTCATGATGCCCCCATTCTCATTTCTGATTTGAATAACTTGCATCTTCTCCCTTCTGTTCTTGAGTAGTCTAGTGGAAGGTAACTTCGCCTATCTTTTTAAATAGGCAATTTTTAGATTTGTTGATTTTCTCTATTGTTTTCTATTCTCCATTTTGTTGATTTCTGTTCTAATCTTTATTATTCACTTTTTTCTCTTTGTTTTCCATTCAGTTTGCTCTTATTATTCTAGTTTCTTAAATTGGAAAGTTATTGATATGAGACCTTTCTTTTTTTTTTTAAATATAGGTGGTAAAAACTGTGAATTTCCATCTAAAACACTCCTTTAGCTGCATCTCATCAGCTTTGGTAAAGTTGTGTTTTTGTTTTCATTCTTCTCAAAGTATTTTCTATTTTCCTTGTGATTTCCTTCTTGACTGATTGCTTATTTGATAGTGTATGGTGTAATATCCACATATTTGTGAATTTTCATGATTTCATAAAAATTTAATAATTGCTGATTTCCATTCAATTTCCTTGTGGTCATAAAACATACTTTAAAAAATAAAACATAACTTTTTATCATTTCAAACAATTAAATGTATTGACATTTGTTTTATGGCATAACATACGATCTATATGCTGGATAATATTTCATGTACACTTGAAAAGAATGTGCATTCTACTATTTTTGGATAGGGTGTTCTGTAAATGTCTATTAGGTCTAGTTATTGTGATTTTCAATTCTTTTATATCTTGTTGAGCTTTTGCTAGTTTTAACCTTTATAGAAAGTGTTGTATTGAAATCTCCAATTATTATTGTCTATTTCTCCCTCAATTCTGTCTGTTTTTACTTAATGTAATTTGGAGAGCTGTTTCTAGGTAGACACATAATTGTCATAATCCTTTTGTCCTTATGAAAAGTCTCTCTTTACCTGCAGAAACACTTTGTTTTAAAGTGTATTTTGTGTGAATTAATATAGCCACTCCAGCTCTCTTTTGGTTATCATCTTAGTCTATTCAGGCTGCTGTAACAAAATATCATAGACTGAGTTGCTTATAAACAACAGAAAATTTATTTCTCACAGTTTGGAGACTAGAAGTCTGAGTTCAGCATTTCAGCATGGTCAGGTGAGGGCTGTCTTCCAGGTTGCAGACTTCTCATTGCATTCTCACATGGAGAAAGGGGCTAAGGATCTCTCTGGAGCCTCTTTCATAAAGCACTAATCCCATTCATGAGGGTTCCATTCTCATGAATAAAACACCTCCCAAATGCTTCACCTACTAATACCATCACCTTTGGAAGTTAGGACTTTACCATATGAATCTGAGGGGGATGCAAACATTTAGACCATGGCAGTTACTACTTGGATAGTATATTTCTTTCATTTTTTCACTTTCAAGCAATGTGTCTTTTAATATAGTGTATTTTGGCCTTTTTTCCCCTCATTTCATCAATCTCTGTCTTTTGATTGGAGTGTTTAATTCATTTACATTTAATGTAATTACTGAGATGATAGTATTTATGTCAGGCATCATGCTATTTGTATTCTGTATGTTCTATATGGCTTTTGTTCATCTATTCCTTGATTATTATAAATTTAGTATTAAATAGATACTTTTTCATATATCATTTAAATTTCTATATATCATTTAAATTTCCACATGTGTGTTTTTTTAATTATTTATTTTCTCGGTGGCTGATCTGTAGATTACAATTAGCATCTGAATTTATAATAGTCTAGTTCAGATCAATACTAACTTAATTTCAATAGTATACAAGACTTTGACCCAATATACTTTTCTTCCCTCTCCCCTTCTTTGTATTATTATTGTCATGCAAATTATATCCTAATATATTATAAGCCCCTGAATACAGTGTTATAATTATTGTTTTATGTAGTCATTTTTTAATCAGATAGGAGAATACAAAAGTTACAAACAAAAGTATGTTTGTACTCTCTTTTTGTATTTACCTATATAGTTACCTTTTATGAGTGTTCATTATTTCTTTGTGTGAATTTTAGTTACTATGTAGTTTCCTTAGATTTCAACCTGGTATTTCATGGAAGTCTGTTAGCAAACAAATTCGCTTAAGTTTTTGCTAATCTAGAAATGTCTTTATTCCTTTTTCATTTATGAAGGATAGTTTTGCTGGATATAGAATTCTTGGTTGACAGTCTTTTAATTTCTACACTTCGATGTGTTATCCTATTATCTTCTGGCCTCCATGGCTTCTGATGGGAAGTCAGGTGTTAACCTTACTGAGAGTTTCTTGTATATAATAAGGTATATTCTTCTCTTGCTGCTCTCCTAAGTTTCTGTTTTTCTTTGAATTTTGTCAGTTTGACTATGATAAGTCTAGGTATGAAGCTCTTTGAGTTTATGCTACTTGGAGTTCATGAAGCTTCTTAAATGTAGATTCACACCTTTCATCAAATTTGGGAAGTTTTTGGCCATTATTTCTTCAAATATTCTCTCAGTTCCTTTTTCTCTGTCTGTTGTTATATGTGTTAGTATGTTTGACAGTGTCACACATCACTGAGACCCTGTTCAGGTCACCTCACTTGTTTCCTTTCTGCTCCTCAGACTGCATAATCTCTGCTGACATCTTTTGAAGTTCACTGATTCTTTCTTTTGGCAGATCAAATATGTTGTTGAGAATCCTTATTTCAAATTTCAACTATTGTACTTTTAACTCCAAATTTCTTTTTGGTTTCATTTTATAATTTCTATCACTTTATTGATATTCTCTATTTGATGGCAGGTTGTTATTATACTTTCTTTGCTTTTTAAAATATGATATTTTTTAGTTCTTTGAACATATTTATGGTGGTTCATTTAAAGCCTTTAACTACTACCTTCAAAATCCAGCCCTTCTCATAAAAATTTTCCATTGTCTACTTTTACTTTTTCTTTTTTTTTATATGGCATACTTTCCAATTATTTTGTATGACTTATATTTGACATTGAAAACTGGTTATTTTAGATAATATAATGTAACTTTGGTTTCAGATTCTTCCTCATTCCCCAGAGGTTTTGGGGGGGGGGGTTGACGCTATTTATGTTGTTGTTTTTGTTTGTTTTGTCATTGTTTTGTTGTTGCTGCTTTTTAAATAACTTTCTCAGACTAGATTTGTAGATTTTTATATTCCCTGTGTTGTGTTGTGCAGTCACTGCAATCTACTAGATTTTTTTTAAGTTCTTGTTTTAATTTTAAGCCTAACTTCCTAAATTCAGCCCAGGGTCAGTATAATTTAGTCAGTGGTTGGTCAGAAGATTTTCCAAATCAGATTCTCAGAAACAGTCAGTGATTGATCAGAAGATTTTCTAAAATACCTTACCTTTATTTCTTTCACTCTCTGTCAAAAGAATTTGTATGAGAAGGTATGATTTAAACTTCAGGCAGTTTATAATACAGCTTTAACTTTCACTTCCTGCTTACATAGGGCCTCAACACCTCAACGTCTGCTAGAGATGTGTGGGGCTTTCTATTTTTCCCAAGTCTGTCCTGGGCATTTACCTAGCCTTGTGCACGTATGCTGCCTTTAAGATTCCTGTGGGAGTTTTTCAAAGTTCCCTGTGATCATTTCATTCAGAAATTCCTGGCAAAGATCTTGTTTGATTGCCTGAGATCACAGTCTTAGACACCAGTGATATTGCCAGCAAAATTACATTGTTTTGGTAATATCCTTGACATAGAACTTTGATGAGCTCTGAATTAAATCAAATAGCCATAACACCCCAGAAGGGATATTTTCCAGGGAGCTTCAAATTTGGGCACAATATTGACTGTGCTTCTGGGGATGTTACATTTAACAGAATTACAGAATGGTTCAGTGGGTCAGTCCTTTCTGTTGGCTGAAAGAAAACTGTTTTTTGGGGAGGTAGGTTGTTTGCTTATTTTATGATTACTGTGTCACTATGCTAGGGAAAGAGGAAGTTAAAGCATCACAGATCCTGCTGTGCTACTAAGGTTGGCAGTTGCTCTTTGATAGAAGATTTCCAGTTTGTTCTGTAGTTTTGGGTAATTTCCAGAGTTCTGAAATAATTTTAGGGCTTTTGCTAGTATTTTCATTGTTTTTTGTGGGAGAACTATGACTGAGGTCCTCACTTCACCATTCCCAAAGTTGATCCTCCATGAATTGCTTTTAAACGTCTGTTCTCATTTTCTTAGAAACTTTCACATTATTATTTTACCTTGCTGTATATATGGGTAAAACTCTCCACCTTGTGTAGATTTTGTCTTACTTCTGGCACTGACAGCATGTAGGTGGTACAAAAAAGACCTTGTATACCTTCCCTCTCATCTCATACCCTGACATGTGAAATCAGGCAAAAATGACATCTAGACTAAAGAAGAATAGAATCATAAATGTATTTAAGTTGTTGGAGTACATACATATGTATTTTTTCAAGTTTTGAGTATAATATTAATGATCACTATAATATAATGTGAAAGAAAAAAGATTCTCATATGTTCAAATATTATGACCATATCTACCTTGTTACACTAAACAAATTACAAATGACATGTGTAGGAGAAGGAAAAAAAAAGATTTCATGCTGAATAGATGTGCTGGTGTTTTATCTAGGGTTCCTGTACAATACGGAATATTTCATGCTAAGTAAGACTGGTCTTTTGGAAATAGGATGTTTGGTAGCCCTAAAGGGCCTTTCCTTGTGGCAGCAGTCACATGCAGGTCAAATTGCTCAAATTATAATTTTCCTTTCAGCCAAGGAAAAATGACATAAGAGATTGGAGAACACTCCATTCCTCACTGGGCCCTGAGTGGTACTTATCTAATGGTCTCATATATGCAGATTAGCATGTGATTAAGAAGAAAGGGGTTGGATTTGAACTGTAGAGCCCATCTTCATTTTTTATGGAAACAATATAAACCAATAGTGTATTAGCTTATTATTAATATATCTTTATGAAACAAGTTTGAAATATGCTTATTAATAAAGGTTTATACTTTGATATTATGTTTTTCTTCCTTTTATGTGGTAGTAGTAAGTCATTCTGCTGATTAGTTCATTTGTGTAAAATACTTAAAACTAAATAGTCATGATCAAGTGCTAAATATTTCATAGTATATACTGACTCACACTTGTCTAATACAAAATTTAAGAATATTCACCCCCAAAATGTTTGGCTTACCAAGCTTAATGATGTAAAATTAATGAGTTCTTATAATACCACGTCCCCATAAAAATAATTTAGTTATTATTAGAAAAAATTTGCATATATTAAGTATATAAGATGAGAAAAGAAAACCTAGAAAGGAGTGGTAGTATATACTTATAAAATTCCATAGATATAGATGTCACAAAATGGTAAGATAAAAAATATTTCAGAAATTAATAGAATATATTATAAAATATAAATTTAGTTTGTTGAATTGATCCAAAATCATGCAGACAAAGCATTTAAATTATGTAAAGTATAAATTCATTTCAGTTAATCTTTTTTAAAATCTGTCTGATGGTTTGATAATCTGCACTTGTTGGACTTAATCAGATCAGGCATCTGTTCTTCTTAAAGGAAATGGCCCTTTCATACTGAGATTTACAGTCTCTTAGCTATGCCTTTAAGAGGACTCAGACATCATAAATGTTCTTCTGTAGTCTCTGTCAAAATCCATCTGGACAATGGATGAGTCTTAGCCATCAATTAAACCTTTATCTAATCATTTCATATAAAAGCTGTGTAGTTATAACTTCTTTATTTTGTAAGTGTGTCCTGGAAGTATCTTTCATAAATCCTGCTTTTAGCACTCCTCTTAAAGGCATATCTTCCTCCTTACCTAGCTTATCAGGATCTGTCTTTGCCAAGAATGTTTTTCACTTTTGTGTTCTGTGTTTTAGCTCTGTATTAATTAGGATCGGTAAATTATTCTGCTGTAGCAAACAATCTTACATTTTAGTAACTTAAAACTACAAATGTATATTTTCCCCATTAAGTTATATATCCATTGTAGGTGAACAGAAGGATCTGCTCACTAAAATCATTCAAGGATCAAGGATATCAGGGACTCTCTTGAATGCAGCTAGTCACGGTAACAAATGGAAACAGAGATCTCTGGAATGTCTCGCAGAGACAAATAAATACTCAACCAAAAGAAGCACACCTCCTTTCCACTCCCAACTCCTTGTTTAGCACTGATGCTAAGGAGTAGTGAATAAGTGCAATCCTGTGACACACCGTGAAAATAGAGCTTGAAATGTTGGGGGGCAGAGGGAGAGCAGGATTGGGGTGTACCAGAGTCTCTCTTCACAACTGCAATATACGCAAGCATCAATTTGGAGAAAAGCTACATCATTTAGAAAAAACACAGGTTACTCCGGACATGTGTGTTTTAAATTTACTAAATCACTTATAAATCTTTTATGTTCTTATTATGTACTTACGAACTTTTTCAACTCTTAGGTGAGATTATTACCTTTAATCAGAAGCTATTTGAACTGTGTGCAGTATATCCCTAGATTTTCAGGTGAAAATATGCCAAGGGAGCACTGTTTTTAGTTCAGGGTATCAGTATAATGTGTCTTGTAGAATCACAACTCTTTAATGGAATGTGAATTGTGGGTAGGGAAATAATATGTATAGCTAGCAAATAAAGGGGAAAATAGATTTTAAATTATATTGGGAAAATAAGAGAGATCCAAAGGAATTTGGTTATCTAATAAATGAGGATGTCCTGGGAAAATGAGAGGTCATTAAATCTAACTTTGGCAAAAAAAAAAGAAAAAAAACAGATATAGTTCACTTTCTGTATCACTTTAACACAAACAGTGCAGTGAAACTGTACTATAAAGCTTATTATTACACTATAATGAGCCAAAATTATATTCTGATCAAGTTTCTTGAATAGTATATCATAAATTTTAGTGTGATAGGGTCACTTAAGCCTTAAAATACGTCATCATTGAAGAAAGAGCAGGTCATGGACCTATTCAACATTAATTCCAAATTCTTCCACACTTCAGCCACTCTATCCAAAGCCTTACAGAGGTAAAAAATCATGTAGTCACTATCAGGGTGTATGTATATATAATATATGCAATATATAATATATAAATTTCCAAATTATGATATGCCTAATCATCCTGGAGATGAACTTTCGTTAGTATGTACACAATGAAGTTCTTTATGTAGAAATTGAAGAAATAGTGAGGAAAGGAGGAAAAAATAAATAAAATTTAGTGTTTTCATGTCAACCGTCTCTGCAATCACTAACCATAATGGAGAATCATACTCCCAATTATTGTGATAAATCTACTTTACCTTTATAACCATAGCACCATTATCTCCCCATAACAGGGAAGAATTTTCATTTTCATGCCTGTAAGGGTAAGGATGACAAAGTGGTGAGAAGGGAGAGTTTTGCTCAGCTTTGATCTTGACAGTGCTAAGCAGAATCTATTGGAAAGTGGACGTAAATAATGCTGTGCTATCATCACTGCTGATCTGGGAATTGAAAGTGCAACACTTGTTGCTCCCTTAGCCTCCCTTTAGAATAATAGCTTTGGTCTTTTCAAAGCCAAAGGAAACCTAGCTGCAAATACTATAAGACATTTTCCTCTAGAAATCTGCTTAATATTAAGGGACAGGATTCTGTTTATATGTGAGCAATTGGCTATATCCAGCAAAAATATTACAGATTACCTTATGGACCTTAATAGAAGATCTGTACTTTTTGTCATTAATTATTTTGTGAGTTCTACTGTAGTCAAGTAATTGCACTATAAAATTTATGACATGATGCTATAGAATGTAGGGAAATAATTAGACAGTAGAAGAACTGTAATGATTACATACTGATAAACACACAAACACCCAATACATCAGTCTGGGTCCCACAGTAAGCACATGGCACTCTTAATATAGAAAATTTTATTTACAAAGAGATTAATTTGCAAAGGGCAGGCATTGGAAAGCTACAAGGTCTGGTCAGTGTTCAGTGACCTGAGCCTTCCACCCCCAGCCCTGTGGAGAAGATAGACCTGAACAGTCAGCAGCTTTGAGGAAAACAGTGAACCTTGGTTGAGGGAGTGAGCCAATCTGACCCAATCTATTTGGAAGGAAGGCGGAGAATACTCTGCCCTCTCTGCTCTCCTCCAGTACTCCGTACTTCTGCCAAGCAGCCACAGCCCCTACCCCCAACTTTGGCCCAACCTGAAGAGAGTATAGGAGGACTCAATTGTACCTGGTGGACATACACACATTCTAACACATACTCAGTCACACACACAAACATACAAATGTATACAATCCCTCCCTCTGTCCTTCCCTCCCTCCCTCCCTCGCTTCCTTCCTTCCTTCCTTCCTTCCTGTCTTTCTCTCTCTCTCTCTCTCTCTCTCCCCTCTTTAATTATATATTTGTTGAAGTGAGCTTTGGTGTAGTAAAAATGTGAACTTGGATAAGTCACTGAAATCCTCTGTCTCTAGATTCAACAGCTGTAAACAGGAATAATCACACCCAATTCACAGAAATTTTACGACCTTAATGGCAAATACATAGATATGATATTTACCTAGAATACATATTGTAGCAGAGGCCACATAAATAACTGTTCCGAATGGATAAGAAGTGACTGTGAAAAAAGTATTCCACTAAGATACTTCTTATTCCATCTTGCCCCCTAGATCAACTAACACATTGTGTAGCCTTAGTAACTACTGCATAACAGCTGAATGAATTCATTCTTCATTACATTTTAAACTTACAATACCTATCCTTCCTTTCTTCCCTAGCCCTCAATATTTTTGAATGCTAGTGTTAAATTTTAATCAGGCTTCTTACATTTGGCAAGTTCTTTTCCTCATATCCCTACTTGAAAAAGCTGACAATGAAGAAATCAAAGCCATGCATGGAGAATTTGAAGATAAAGACTTGACACTGACTTCAAGAAATTCAGAGATCATTGAAGGAGACAAACAAGTGGATAGACCCTTGCAACTCAGTGACTAGGCTTCTAGGATAGGGAAGAAGAATAATTTTGTTAAAAAGTAGAACCCTGGAGTCAGATTGCTTGGGTTTTAACTCCTGACCCAAATGGAAGCTGTAAGATTTGGGGTTAACGTACTTGACCACTTGATGCTTCAGTTTTTTCATCTTTAAAATGGGAATATTAAGTGAGCAGTATATGATTACTGTTACTACTAGTAGTAGTACTTTTACCTGTTATATGATACTGATAATAATGAAGGTGGCAAAATATGGCAAGAGGGAACAAGGAAGTAGAGTCTTAAAGCCATGAATTAGCAAGCAGTCTGATAAGCAGTCTAAAGATTGAAGAGAAATTCAAAAAAGGAAGACAAGCCAGAAGCCATGGTGGGGAAACAGCTATTCCAGGAACAACAAATCATTTTGTAAGGGTACACACTATGGTCAGGTGCAGGGACACAAGGTAAGAAGTTGCTGGAGAGGCAGGGGGGAAATAGGCAATGAAAGATTTTGTGTCATGCTAAGAATCATGACTTTCATTCTGAAGTCTGCAGGATGTTGTGGGAAGACTTTAAGGGAGGTAGAGACATAATGAGTCCTACATTCTAGAGAGATCCCTTGGGCAAATGTGCCAAGAAGAGATTCAAGGTGACTGAAGAAAGATAAAATAAAGGAAGTAGAAAGTTGATAAGTAGAATCATAGTAATTGGAGAGAAGAGAAAGAAATTCAGGACCTCAGATTTGTGTTATGCACAACAGTGACTGGTGGTTTTAACAGGAAGGCGACTACAGGAGGGGCATTTAATTTAAATTTGATTATTGTCATTTCAGTGGAGCTTGAGGTGCCTGAGAGATATGGTGAAATGTTGGGTGGTTGATTGTCTTCACATATGCGGAGCTCTAGTGAGGGACGACAGTAAAGTTAAACTATGCTAGAACTTTGGTGAATACTTACATTTAAGAGGTAAGGTGTAAAACTGGGAAGGAATTATTAGAAGTATAAGAGAGATTATTAGAGATACAGCAAGGGAAGTCTTCAAGACTTTCCAAAAGAAGGAGATGGATAGAAATATCAAAAGAATCAAGTAAGATAAGGATTTAGAACTGCATTTCTAAGAGTCAGGAGTATGTCACCTCAGAGCCGGAATTATGGCTGTGGAGAAAGATATCAGAGAGAAATCTCCCATCCTTGTGAAGATGTATCCTGGACCTCTAAATGCACTGTGGAAGATTTGGGGTTGGTGATCACAAATTGCTTTTATTTGTTGCAAATAATCTATCTCAAGAAAACCAATTTTTTTAAATCTCATGCTTGAAGTAGTAACGATGAAATGCTGTAACAAATTGTCTCATTTTACATACATGATTAAAGAAATAACAAAAAACAAAAATCATTTATAATATACTCTCTTGATGTAGTTATAATTATTGTGTCACTTCACCAATAAGAAAACCTAGAAACTTTAAGCTACATATCCAAAATCACATATAAAGGATGAAGCCAGAACAGAAACCCCAGTACAGTTGGCCTTCCATGTCCATGGATGCAGAACCTGTGGATACGGAGGGCCAACTGTACTATGCCTTTTTATATAAGGGACTTGAGCATCTGCAGATTTTGGTAAGGAGTTCCTGGAATCAATTTCCTACGCATACTGAGGAATGTCTGTATATTTAACTATAGTTTATCTAAGTATAGTATGCTATACTATGTTAAAAAATAGAGAAATTATTGTTGCTTTTATTTATGTTATTTTAGCAATGATATGATATCTGATGTATGTATAAAATATTCTGAACTTTCGAATAATTTCAAAAACACTTTAGAGAAGTATTTTTCATGTAATTTCTGAGGTGACCAAGAAGATTCAACTAGAATTATTTGTAAAATATAGGATTTCATAAGCACATCATAATATCAGGTGATGATCCTCAAGTGTTTATAGAGAAAGACTTATGGCTATGTGTGGGAAGGGAAATTGTATATAACACATGTTCTGCCCTACTCTACAGTCTTGGCCTAGCAGAGGGTGAAGGTTTGGATCCAGGGGTTAGTCATGTACTCAAATATTAACAATTCAATCTAATTTAAGTTTAAATTTTAGAATCTCATCCAGTTCTAAAATTATAATTTCATGGTTTTCTAACTAGAAAATGTCTACTGCAGACTATTTGATACTTAATAAAACAGATATTTTGGTAAAGGGGAGGTAAATTTTACAAGCTATCCGGAGTATGTATTAAATCTTATGCCACATTCTTAATGTTTACTGAAGTATATGAAAGGCACATTTGTTGATGTAGGCTACTAGTTCTCTCTTTCCTTACTTGTCCATCCCATTTGTATCCCATTGTATGTCCATTACAGACATATATTTTTTAAAAAACCAAAATCCAGTACTTTTTATTGATTCATCCATTTGTTAATCTTGTTGAATGCTCGTTTTATGCTAGATAAGAGGAGTATAGCAATGACTAGACCCACAGATGGGCTTTTGAAACACCAAGGATAAATCCCTGTCCATAGTTCTTAGCAGGCAATGTGGGGATGACTGATATCTTTCACTTAGTAACTCAACTTCCTGCATCATGCCCTTGGATGATATAAAGAACTTTTAGTCCTGTTGAGTCCAGACATAACCTCAGAACTGTTCGCAAAACAATGCCCCAAGCATCCAGTCTCAATTGATTAGAGTTGTCACATGAGATGAAATCTATTTGTCATTATTGGGCATATGAACAGTATTATCCTGTTGGAAAGAAGAAAATAGGCAGAATGCAGCAATAGCTCATCCCAAAAGCAATATTAAACCGATATGACACTGAAAGGAATATGATACAAACCTTGAGATGTAAGTTTTACTTGATTTTTACCTTTCAAAAGATTGATCAGTTTTCTAAGAATCTTGTAAACTACTCTGTAAAATACTTAACTCGCTTAAATATAGTTATATCCCACTATGCTTAACTCAGGTTTGTTGTTGCTATGGTTTTAAATGATTCTGTTGTAGTGCTTTGTTTGGGGTATTTTTGTTTGTTTGCTTTTTGTTTTGTTGTTATTCTTGTTCACATTTCAGGAATTAGAGATCAAGCTTTCAAAAGACTTAAAATAAATTTAAATATGTAAGGGAAAACCACATGATCAAGATATACTTTTAACTGTTTATAAAAGTAGGACAAACGTGGCCAGTGCTGTTTCCTGCAAATAGAGAGGTTTAAGGAAACACAGGTTATACTCAGGATATATGGTCTCATGAACACTCATCCTCCAAAGTGTGTATCCAGAACTAGATAACATGAAAAAATTTTATACTTGTCTCTTCATCACATGGTTGTGGATATTCCATTATTTGCTCTAATGCTCCAATACACTGAGACCTTCAGTGTACTCTGCCCCATTATTAGCATATTTTAATTCCTCAGCCTATTAGATGTACACATGTGTTTCTCTTGTTCCTCTAATAGAGACATTGAGCTACTTTAGTAGATATGAGCTACTGTAATCCAGACGGTGTTAAATAAAGCAGGGTGAAACAGATACGATGCTTTTAGAATAATTGACCATGAGAATGCTTTTGAGAGCTTGGCCTGATCATGAGAAATGCTTTGGACTTCCCTAACCCATGGACATTGAGTGATGGGTCAAGAAAATTTCACTTTGAATGCAAAAGACTAGGACACAGATGAGAAGTCATCTGAATTTCACAGGAGACACATTGGAAAGAGGGTTCCTATGGGGTATAAGTGTCATTTTAAGAGAGGGGGAAACAGGGGTAATAGTAACACAGAATACTTCGATGTATAAGCCACTGGGAATATCTAATGAAAGAACCATGGGTTTGTTGAAATCAGAGTTAATCGGAAGCTCGCTTTACTTCGGCCCTCAACGCCATGAAAGGAGAAGGATATTCAGAGACCTAACACCTTATATCTTTAATGGCCCCTCACCTCCTCTACAAACAACACTAACATCTTCACTCACGCTGGGCCAGTAAGAGAAGGTCTTATGCTGAAATATCTGTCAGTCCTCCAAAAATTAGCTCACGAGTAAAGAGGGTTGGAATACAAATTAAATTATACTAATTTTGTTAATGTTCTTTACCTACCAGCAAGATACAAATATACTGTGCTTTGCTGATTACTACTCTGCAAATTTTAAACTGTGGATTTTTTTTAACACCTTCATGATATTCACAAACAATTTTAGCCATTTAATTAAGATGTGATTCCCCACATGTGGTGATAATTAAAGTGTGGTAGATTAAAGATGGCCACAGGTTCTTTGTTGCTCCACCCATGCAGAGGTGTGGTCTGTGTCCCTCTCCCTTGTCTTGATTCTGGGAGATCTCTGTGACTGCTCTGAACAATTAGATTCAGCAGAAATGGTGTTGTGCCAGTTCCTGGGTTTAGCAATGCTCATGTTTAGGATACTCCCTGTCAGAACACAGCTGCCATGCTGGAAGAAGCCCTGGCCACATGGAAAGACCACATATTGGTGCTCCAGTGATCAGCCCCAAATAGGAGCCTAGCCAAAAGCCAGCATCAACTGTCAGTCATGTAGGGGAGATGTTTTGGACTTCAATTCAGTCAAGCCTTAAAATGACCACAAGATCAGCCTACATCGTCCTTCAACTGCATGGTAGACCCCAAGAAAGAACTTCTCAGTTGAGCTGATTCAACTCACAGAATTGTGTGGGGTAATACATTATTGTTATACAACTACGTTCTGTTCTTTTTAAAATTAGTTTTACACAGCAATAGACAGCTAGAACTTAAACTAAAAATTAAACAGCAGAGTAATCAAAGTTTCATTAAATCAATTTTTTTCTTTCCTTGATTTTCTATAAGCAGAGTAATAGCTGTGTTCAGCAATATTGTGGTAACTGTCACAGTGTTGATATTCCCAATAGTTAGATCTGCAAAATGATGATGAAATAGGAGCATATTCTTATTTAGATACTAAAAAGGACATTGTAGAGTTGAAGAGAAATGACTGCCAGATTTGCCTCCCTCTTGCCTTTTCCCCTCCCCCAAACACACAGATAAACTCAGCCAGGAAACTAAAGGCAATGGAATGTAACTGGCAGTGGTAATGCTGATATATTCTTTTTTGTGCCAAAGCAGTCTCTTGGCTATATCCACAGCACTGTTGCCCAAACAGAGGATCTTCTGTTTTAGGGCTGAGCATGGCAAGAATTCCAGTCCTTTGCCTTCTTCTTTTACCATTTAAATTAGTAGAAAACAGTTCCATATTTTGCTTTCTAAATAATTTTGCATGAATGGAAATAGTACCTGTATTTACAACTTACAAGAGATAATCTGTCCCTGAAATGTTTGCTACAATTGGCAGTTATATATCATTCTGGGACACTGGATTTAAACACCCTGGGCTTCTTACTAAAGTGCTCATTGTTTTCATTAATGCCTTCACCCTTTGGGGCCTTGCTTTCTTCTCAATGGTGTTTAGGACACTAATGCACCATGTGCTAATATCAGAACCCTTGGTGCTCAGAAGCATAAAGCAGAAATAACAGGCTGAATCAGTACCGATCTTGGAAAACACAGTCTGCTTAGACAGAAGTCTAGGAGAGAAAATTGGTAAGAATGAAGAAATCAGACAGCTTCATGGAGAGTATCTCAGTGGGAAAACCACTGGGGAAACACAGGAAAGTTGAAAGCAGATGATGGCAGGGTCTATTTTTCCACAGAGATATTGAGAGAAAGTTTGAGAGTACACTGAATGAAGACTGCCTAGATGTGGAAGAATACCCTTCCTCTTTGGAGAGCCCTTTCAGCTCTATTTTTCTTTGGACTGTGAACCAAGTATATTTTTTTCCTTCATCACCACTAGTAGAAACCAAAAATACATTCTGTTCACATAGGCTAATAAAAAAATAGACTTCTTTCTGCCTCATATTTGTTGAAACTTCATCTGTATTTACTAATAGAAGTTATTCAATGCCTGTCACGTCTAACTTTAATTTAACCTCAACTCTAATCTTCTGAATAGGAATTTCAGGCAACTTCAAGTAAATTGACGTAAACACAAAGGAGGAAAAGGGAAATAGAATGACATTGATAATATTAACATATTCTATTACTAGCATAAAATTTGGCTATGTATGTCCAGAGAGGGTAGGAAAAAGGAAAATTTAAGAGAAAGCATAACTCTCATCTTATAAAAGAGATGTACTTTTGACAGTGCAGATATACTTTTATTTGGTGTAACATGTTCAATGTTGTCAATTACATGGGACTTTGAGTGACATAATAGGCAATATATTCACATCAGTTTATATTAAATGCAGAAGCAATTTTTTATACTTTTATAGAACTGGATAGAAGGAATGCTGAGGTGAGAGAAATGATATGAATTTGGCTTCAAATAAACTATTCAAATTTTGGCTGTCTTACTTTCTACTTGTCTGAACTTCATCAAGTGACATCTCAACATTTGGAAATTATTATTTTTATTATAATCAGTACCGTAACTTGTATTTTCTAATCAGTGCAAACTTATTATTATGAATAAATATTTGGAGATTTTCAAAAATGAATATTGTAAATTTATTATGGGCAAAGATTGAGAACCTCATTTTTAATTTTGAACAAAATCAAGTTGTCATATTCATTACTCTTAATTATTCACAATAACTTCTTCAGAGTCATCAGTGTGTAACATAATCCATTTTGTGTCATTTTTGTGTTTTAGTTAGTCCCAATATAGATTTATCAGTGTAATCATTCTATAAGTATCTTAAATGATAAGTATATATTTGTCACTCGCTTCCTAGTCTGGATTAGAATTTAATCTATCATTTTGACAGATGGCCCTTCTGTAGGTAGTTTAAATTACAAAAGATCTTTAACAAAACTCTCTCTTTTCAATTGAATTATTGTCTGCTTTACAGCAGGAACCATGTCTGATATTTTCTCATTACTCTCAGGCTGCCTAAGAAAGGATTAAGTACAAGATTAGTGATGAATAAATACTCGGTGATTTATTGTAACAAGGATGTAAGACTGGTAATTTTCACTCTTTTCTTCACTGAAACTCAGACTTTATAACTCTAGAAAAGACTGATCATTGGTCCTTGAATTGATTGTAATATTAGCACTGATGAGACATGGAGATAGAATTTAGTAGACATGACAGTTCTCTGGTCTTTCAAGTCAAAGGTAAAGAGAAGCAAAGTTTTCACTATGAAAAAAATATAGTTATAATTAATGCTTTATGAAACTAAATTTAATTTGAAGAAGCAAAATCCTTTGGCCAGGTCATTTCTGTTGGAATAAATTTGACACAGAGAATATCTCAATTTAATTAAAACTAATATAAGGAAAAACTGGCCTAATACGAATTCTCTGATCTAGACATGGTTCAGAATTCCTGGAATTACTCTATGAGTGAGATACATTTGTTTTTAATCACACAATTGAAAATTATACATACACATACAAATATGCAGTTTTGTTTCTTATTTTGTTGAGGTGAGATGGTCATAAAAATGGGTTCATACTATAGATATTGTTTTACAGTTTACTTTTTGACTTTATAATATGTCGTAGAAATATTTCTATGTAAATATATAGAGATACATCCTCATTCTCTTTTTCTAATTATAGAGTTCAAATGTAAAAGTTAATAATCTTAAAAGTATGACAATGTAATTTCATTTCTAAAATGAAATTGAGTTATTTGTAGTGAGGTGGATGGACCTAGAGCCTGTCATACAGAGTGAAGTAAGTCAGAAAGAGAAAAACAAATACCGTATGCTAACACATATATATGGAATCTGTAAAAAAAAAAAAAAAAAAAAGAAAAGGTTCTGAAGAACCTAGGGGCAGGACAGGAATAAAGACGCAGATGTAGAGAATAGACTTGAGAAAAAATAAAAATAAAGTAAAATGAAAATACATGTGAAGCCAACCCATCAGATGGATCAATATTAAGATATTACTAACAACCCAAATAACCCTATCATGTCTCTCTCAGTCAATATACCCCAAAGGTAACTATCATTCTGACTTTAATCATCATAGTTTATTTTTCCTGCTTTTAAAAATGGATTCATTACACATGTACACTTTCGTTTCCAAATTCTTTTGTTCAGCATTATTTTGTGATATTATCCATATTGTGAGAAATAGCTTTTTCATTCTGCTGTAATATTTCTTTATATGAACATTTATATGGATATTTATGCTATTTACAGTTTTGGCTATTATAGATGAAGTTAATATGAATATTTCTATACATGTTTTCAGTAGACAAAAGTACTCATTTCATTTGAATATTTACGTAGGAGTAAAATTGGTAGGTCATTGGATAAGCATATTTTTAGCTTGGGAGGTACTGCCAAAATGTTTTCCAAGGCAATTGTACTAATTTATACTCTGTCATAGTAGACTCGAGCTCCAGGGGCTCATTAAACTAAATATTATTTCATTAAAAAAAAAAGTGTGGTCATTCTAGTGAGAATGCAGTAATATTTTACATGGCTTTGATTTTAATGTCTCTGGAGTCTTATGATATTAATCACATTTTCCTTTTTATATTGCCTGTTGGAAATCCTCTTTGTAAAGGACTTTTTTCCAATATTTTCTCTCTCTCTCTGTCTCTCTCTTTTTTTCTTAAACAGCTATCTGTCATTTCCTTAGTGATTTCTGGGAGGTGTCACTCATTCTATATGAGTCATTCTTATATATATATATTCTTTTTTATTTTCTTTATACTCTCTCAGTTCTTCTTTAAGGATTAAATTTTTTCTTTTTACTATTTTAGTAATAATATTTTTGTTAAAGAAATATTTGCCTACTTCAAGGTCATCAAGATATTTTTTCATGTCATCTTCTAGAAACTGCATTGTTTAAACTTTCACTGTTAGGTCTCTGTTCCATCTGGGGTAGATATTTGAGCATAGTTCAGTTTTACCCATAATAACATTCAAATGATCACCTCACTTTTGTAAACTGCTCCATAGTATTCCATAGCAAGGATCTACATTAGTTTGTATATCTCTTCCTCACCTAATGGACATTTAATTCCACTGTTTGCTAATGCAAACATTATGGAAATAAATAGCCTTGTTCATGGCTCTGTGTCCTTGTTTGTATTCCTCTAAAGCAGATGTGGAAAAGTGGAAATGGTAATTCAAACTTAAGCACTTTCAAATTTTTAATACATCATATCAAGGCGACCTCTTAAAATGTTGTTTATACAGTGCACTATCATTGGCAATGCATGAGCATGTTCTGTTGCTATCTCTTAGAACTTCACTAGAACATGGCCCTTTCTTGGAACTTTCTTCCCTAAATTTTTCTCTATGTTGTCTTTTATTTTTCAGAGAAAATATATTTTAAAGATGACACGTTTTTTCTGATTTTCCCAAATACCTTTCTACTAACAGGGAGGAATAAGTGTACGGATACTATAAACAAGATTATGTTCAAAAATCATGGTGGATCCTAATAAGTTTAGACTTTTTTTTTAGACTTTTGTATATATAAATATTTACATTAAAATATTTTGGGAGCAAAGTGCCAGAGAAAATTAAGTACACACCATTCTTGTTTTTAGAGAGATGTTTCTGGGAGATATCATCGTTGAAAGTCAGCTCACTAATCTGAATATGGATTCTTTTACACAGGACATTTGCCCGGTATGTGGCAAGTTGTGCACTTATAGTGCTTTGCATGTTAAACACACTCAAGTATTCATTTATTTATTAAAATGTCTTACCGTGTGCCTACAGAGGGCTTCCCTTTTCTGGTAAGAAAGTGGCAGAGGCCTACATTTAAAACTCACTACCCAGCTTTTGAAAATCAAATGAAACCATCAATGCTCAAAAATTGCAGAATATCTAGCAAACAGAGAATATAATATGTTTTAATGTACATTTAAAGATGGAGGAAACTATCACCACTAACAGAACCAGCACTTGAGCCCATCTCATAAATGGAGAGTTAGGAGAATATTACATGGAAAAGAGGAGAGGGCAGTCAGGGCCCAGCAATGGTGGAAAACAAAATGAAACCATCTCCAGAAAGAAAGTGTCCCATCTGAAATGCAGCAGAGCACTGGTTTCCAGGGATCTAAGGGGCTGGGGGGCTTGCAAGGGAAGAAAAGGCAGCTTCTGGAAAGCATTACCATGAAGCATCCTATGAAGAGTGGTAAAAGGACAAATAGAAATAAGTTTGGGAAATAAAGCGTCCTACAAAAACAACAAAACAAACAAATAAAAGATTAAGGGGCTGCTGCAACTCTTAAAAAAAAAGTGGCATCTGTCCAAAAATGCGATTTGCTGTACCAACAGAACAGGGCATATTTGAAGCTAGAAACTTGAAAACCACTTAAACATTTCCCCTGTCTTCAAGGAATCACCTGTTTTCACTGATGCAGGAAAATCCAAATACTGTGTAATGAAAAGAAAATTTTGGGCAGCATTCATACAAAGCAAGTATAAAATGAAAGTAGATGATATAAATTAAGTTTGATATCAATATTTTTTCTTAAATCAAGAATTCATTCTTATACTCCATTCAAATCCAGTAATACAGGGCTCTTCCTCACCTCCCTTCATTCCATATTTGTATCTCCCTTCTCCCATGATGAATACCCTACTGTCCCCCAAAACCATAAATATGTTTATTCATTGACTCTATCATTTTAAGTAGGGACGTAGAACTGAAATACTATCTCTCTGCTCCACCATTCATACGTTATTACCTCTCAAATAATCAGACCAGATCTGATACATTCCTGAGCACAATCCTACCTAGTTTAGTATAAAATTGTACTTATAGGATTAACAAGAACCAACGACTAAGTAAAAAGTGTGTTGCCATGCTAGGTTACGTAAAGTAGAATTTCTAACCATTTTTTCAACCTAGGCCTATGTAACAATAATATCTGTATATATTAATAATTATTATTGTGACTCACCATTCTTGCTAAATATAGGTTAGGAGCTTTGGCATAGAGAAGAGTGTGTACTGTTCACAGCTATTCATCATTAACTATAGCTTCACCATTTTTTCTTCCCCTTATATTTAATGCAAGTGAATGAAAATGATATTTTTTTCAGGGGTAGTCTTCATTCCACTGTAATTTGCATTTAAAAGATCAAAACAAACTTAAATTTAAAAAAAGATCAAAACAAACATTAATTATTTACGTAGACATTTTATTGAAGTATACAGGTATGCAGAAACTTACAAAGATCACAAATGAACAGCTGGATGAATTTTCACAAGCTAAACACATCTGGGTAACTGACATCTGACTCAAGAAAGAACATCAGAAAAACAGAAAAAAACTCTCATGCCACTTTTCATTCATGAGTAACCACAATCCTGAATTGTAATACTATCCATTAGTTTTTTCTTGTTTTGAAATTTATATAACTATATAATATGAACTCTTGGTGTCTGCCTCCTTTTTCAGTGTCATATTTGGATATAAGCAGTTTTAGTTTGTTCATTCTCAGTATTATATAGTTAACCATTATTTGAACAAACCAAAAACAATATTTATATTTTCAATTTTTGATTGGCAATTGATTTCCAGTTTTTTCTTATTATGAATATAAGAATATAAATATGTGTGTAACGTATTTTGGTGACCATATATTTGCATTTATATTGCGTATATATACCTAGAATTAGATTTTGGGGGTAAATTATCATTTATATTAGATTTGTACATACTGCCAAGTGGTTATCCAAAATGGGCCCAGCAGTTTATACTTTTACCAGGAATGTATGAAAGACCTGTTACCTCCTCCTCTTCCAAATTCTTCTCTAATCTTGGTTTGTTCTTTCTCTCATTCTTTCTTTTTTTTTTTTAACTTTGTACTTTATTCTTTCTCCCTGCCCACTCCACAGTTTTTCTCCCTCCCCCCTCTTTCTCCCTTCCTCTCTCTCCCTCTCTCTTCCTCCCTTCTTCTCTCCTTCCCTCTTTCTCCTTTCTTATTTTGTCATTTTGGTTTTAGCCTTTCTGTTGCTGTGCTTTAGTATCTGATTATGTTTTACATTTGCACCTATCTAAAGAATAATTATGTTGAGTACCTTTTCATATGTTATTGGTCATGTGGATCCCTGCCTTTGCAACATGCCTGTGAGAAACATTTTGTCACCTTTTTTCTTGGACTGAATTTTTTCTTATTATTTTTTATGAGTTCTTTATACATTCTAGACATAGCATAAAACAACTGCCTTATCCCATGCTGTGGCTTGCCTTGTTACTGCATTAATGGTGTTATTTGCTGACCAATATTTCTTATCCTTGTTATAGTCTGGTATATCAATCCTCTTCAATTAGTGCTTTTTATGTCCTAGTTAAGAAATATTTATGGATTTCAATATCATAAAGCTATTCTCCCTTGTTTTCTTGCAAAAACTTTATTGCTTTTGTCTTTGTATTTGTACATATACTTCTGGAAGTTTTTCTGTCTATGATAACAGGTGGGGTAAATTTCATTTTGTTTTCATATGGATATCTGTTTGAGCTGTACTGATTATTGAAAATATTTTTTTCTCACTGCATTAGATTATCAGGTTTGTCACACACAGTTTATCGTATGCATAGACTGCTGTTTCTGGATTCTCTATTTTGTATTGGGGTGGCCAGAAAGTTCTTTCGGGTTTTTCCATAAGATGTTATGGAAAAACCCAAACAAACTTTTTGGCCAACTCAATACTATTGGTTTATTTATCTTTTCTTGCTCTAATACTATATCATTTTAATTAGTAAGGCTTTTAATATATCTTGATTTCTGGTAGTATAATTCCTTCAGCCTTGTTCTTTTTCAAGATTGTTATTCTTTGAAACATCTTGTCTGTTTATACACACACACACACAAACAAGCAAACACAACTGCTGGGATTTTTAGTAAAATAGAATTTTCAAATCCATTTGGGTAAAATTGAAATTTTTACCAAATTATGTCTTCCAACTAAGCACGTTATGATGTCTCACTCCATTTTTCTGTGTCTTAATTAATGATTTGTAAATCTCATTGTAGAGTTCTTTCAGGTCTGATAGATATATTCCTAAATTTCTGATGAATATTGATGCTATTAAAACTGTATCATATTTTCATATGTAATTTTCTAGTTGTTTAATGCTTGCATTATAATACAATTTATCTTTGCGGATAACCATTTTATATCAAAATATTATATCTGATTATGAAATCAACTTCCAACGTGGTAGAATGAGGAGCTTGAAAGTTGTAACGGTGGAAAAAAATGTAAAATACGACCATTTCAGTGCTCAGGAATTCAAAAGTAGATAATCAAGAAAGAAGCATTTATTAATGAAAATGACTAAATTTCAAGTAAAAACAGCATAGTCCATGATCTTTTTGCCCAAAGCTTCTCCCATTTCCCCCAGCTTGGTCTGCATAGTAGTACAACCATGGTGGGGCAGGTTGTGAATATAACCTGTGAATATAAGCTGTGCCACCAAAGGGGGCACGCTTAGTTTGGATTGTGTCATTTGAAGTGACAACATCCATGATAAGGGAACAAGGAGGGCCAGTGGTTTGTATCTTGAGATCACAGGCCTGCTTGATGGAAATAAGAAACCTGTGCACTAGCGAAGGAGAACAGGGAGGTGAGGTAGTCACACATCCCAGGTTGACCAGAGGCTGTGTATGTGTGCTACATAAACTGTGTGCGTGTGCCAACCACCTGCACATCCCTGGCAGGAGAAGCCTGTAATGACCAGGGGGAGCTGTCACAGAGCCCATCTGAAACAGAAAGCAGACTTAAAAATGGCCTGAAGTTTGAATGTGCTCCCTGGCCCCAGCACACATCCTTCAGCACATAGTGGAAGACTTACTGGCTTGTAGTGTTTGAGCCCAATCTTTGGCTGAAAAATAAGCTATGTAAACACAAGCTTGACCTTTAGGGAGTCAGGCTTGAAATCAAAAAAGAAAAAAAGAAAAGAAAGAAGAAGAAAACTAAGCAGAGGCATCAGCAGCTGCACATTGTTCAAGAAACAGACTTCACAGATTTACTCCTGCTGTAAAACCTGTACAAAATGCATGGAGTGGCGTTTGAGGGCTCTGGAAAGTAATCATACCAAGTAAATTGAGGAAGAAGACCATAATGTAAAGCATCATTGACCTAATGGTGAGATTGCTTGCTGTTGTTTCCCTCCAATATTTCTGGCCCGTGCAGAAGTGGGCACTGGGTAGCATACAGAGAGGGCTCTAGGAGAAGCCCTCCAGTTCTGGCTCAGAGTGAGAAGGAGCGCGCTCATCACGCTCCGAGAGAGTGAGGCACCTCCTCTCCTTTTTCTCATATTTTCCTTCCACTACCTCATGTCTGAAGCCATTCCACAGTAGCACTGGCAGCAGCAGCCACAGGAGCCCAGAGGAGCCCAAACTCTAAAACAGGAACATCTTCCACTCCCATTGGTAGATCTGTGTTCTAAGGATGGTGGGATCAGCCCCCATTGCTTTTTCTCTCTCTCTCTGTCTTTTCCCACTGCTTGACTTTCATTTTCATCCTTGTAATGATACCCTTCACTCTTACAATGTGGTCTAATTTTCCCTCTTCTAGTAAAAGAAAGGACAAAAAATATATGACATATATCGTATGATTCTATTACACAAAGTTCAAAACAGACAAGTGTTTAGGGAAGCATTTGGGGGTGATCAAAACTATTTTAAAAAGCATGGAACTAATTACCATACACATCAGGGTAGAACATAATGGGAAGGAACAGGGTCATCATAGAGTGAGCTCAGTGAAAAGGCGAAAATGGGTGAGTAGCTCCGGGGGCATAAACTGCATATCTAACCAAAACCCCAAATCTGGAAGCACAGATAATGTTTGTCTTCTACACTTGGTGTTTCAACACAGTATACAGTGGAGACCTGACACTGAATACACATTACATATGTAGAGAGAATAAAACTCCTTCCTCTACATTGTACGTATCTGTATTAAAGGTTTTTATTCATGTCAAGTAATTTATCCTGGTTCTGTGATACTCTTGGGATCTAAAATGCCACCTTGCTTTAGTCTCTGTGCACAACTATTGGCTTTGTAAATACTGACCCACCAGTATACATCTGCTCTCAGTTTACAAGGCATTCTCAGTGTGCCTTTTCACTTTGAATTATTGTGCTTTAACTTCTCAGCATATATAAGTTACATTACACTTAGCCGCATCTTCTTAGCCCTCTTCCTCAGTTTCACCTCTTGGTGAGACACTGAGTATCCTTTGTGAGACTTTAAGTATCTTCATTTTCTGCCATTACCTCCTCCAGTTTCTTTAGTGCTGCTTTTAGATATAAAAATTTTAAAAGAAATCTATTAATAGCTACCACTTATCAAGTGCTTACTATAAATTTTATATACATCATCTCATGTAATACTTAAAATAAAAGAGGTTAATGTTTCACAGATTTAAAGAATTGAGATTCAAAGAAGTTGAATAACTTGGCCACCATCAGAGAGGTAATATGACATACTTAAATTTTAGATCTCTCTCATTCATTCATTCATCCATTCAGTATCTGATCTTGGCTAGCACTCATGCCAGTTGTTTGTTTGTGACACGCTGGCAATGGGAGATAGCCAGAGTCCTCTCCCTCATGGAGTTGACAACTATATGACAACTAATGTATATAGAAACAAACAACACCCAAATAAATGCATAATTACAGATTCTGTCTATATGCTACAGTGAATGGAAATCATCTGTAGTAGAGGCTGCTGATTGACTTGTGCAGCGACTGACATGTCTAGAATAACCCTTTGCTTTATACAACGTAACCTTCATATTCACAGTGATGTAGCATCTGTTGAGGTGGGACAAGCATTTCTGAAAATTAGTTTTAGAATGATTCTACCAGAGCTCCACCTCACAGGATGAGGTTTAATTAGTACTCAGTAACATCAGTCAGAACTTCAGTCATCCACAGACATAACACTGGTCCTCAGTATAATGAACAGGCTTGAAGGGGACTTCAGAGGCTGAGTTCTGAGAGGCTGTTCATAAAAAATTGATTTAATTGATTCTTCATGTTTATGTTCTAAGACAGTGGTTCCCAGCTTTTCCCAGTAAGAGGACCTTTTTAATTTTATACATATCCACACATAATAAGAAATGTATTTTTGATAATTTTGGATTGGGAAAATCCAAGTCTAAAAGCTTTCACAGTATCAGAAACAATAAAATTAGTTTGCATTTTATTAATTAGTAAAGCATCTTGATATATTTAAAAACTAATAGTATGTATGTTTGGCCTCCAAGTACTATTTTACTAACTTTACTAGAGGGTTAGGAGCTATGTCCCCAAACTATGGGTTCAAAATGCCTTGGCTACATTAGTTGCTAGTTGTGTGACCTGAGCATGATTACTTAACCTCTATATGCCTCAGTATCTAGACAATGATAATATCAAAAACAACTATAATAAAGTATATACCTCAAAGAATTTTTTAAAGGCTTCATGGTGTATGTGTGTGTGTGTGTGTGTGTATGTATGTATGTGTGTGTGCATGTGCACTACGCCTGCATATGTGAAACTTTTAAATGAAGTAAGTTATACACACAAAGAAATCCAAACAATATTTCGTTCAGTTTGATGAATTTTTACAAACTGAACCCTCTTCTGTAACTGGTATCCCTGTCAAAGAAGCAGACCTCGTCAGCACTCAATAAAGCATCCTCTTGGCCCCTTCCAGTCACTGTCCCTTCCCAAGGTAGCCACTGCCCTGACTTCTAATAGCAGAGATTAGTTTTGTCTTGTTTCATACATTGTGAAAATGGCACCGCATACGTATCTGACTCATTCCTTCAACATTAAGCTTACGATGTCCAACCATAATTTTAAGTGTATTATCCACTGGATATCCTCATTGCTCTATAGTATTCCATTGTTTGAACCTTGCGGAACTTTTTATAGAAGAAAACGATGTAAATTGCCTAAAGTGCTTATAAGAAAGCCTGGCTAAAAATGCTCACTACATTTTACTGGCAGTAACCTGATGATAGGAGCTTTTCAATACATCAGCCCACAGGCAAATGAAGGTACGATGTCATCATTATCTGTGCTCTGCACAAGCAGAGATGACACGTGGAAAGCAGCATGGTGTCCCTGTTAAGGGACACAAATTAACCCTTATTTAACCTCTCTAAGCTTCAGTGTCCATATCTTTTTTTTCTTTTTTATGCAGCAGTTTCTTATTAGCTATCCATTTTATACATATTAGTGTACATATGTAAATCCCAATCTCCCAATTGATCACACCACCACCCCCTGCCACTTTCCCCCCCTTGGTGTCCATACATCTGTTCTCTACATCTGTGTCTCTATTTCTGCCCTGCAAACCCATTCGTCTGTACCATTTTTCTAGGTTCCACATATATGCGTTAGTATATGATATTTGTTTTCCTCTTTCTGACTTACTTCTCTCTGTATGACAGTCTCTGGATCCATCCACGTCTCTACAACTGACCCACTTTCGTTCCTTTTTATGACTGAGTAATATTCCATTGTATATACGTACCACATCTTCTTTATCTATTTGTCTGTTGATGGGCATTTACGTTGCTTCCATGACCTGACTATCGTAAATAGTGCTGCAATCAACATTGGGGTGCATGTGTCTTTTTGAATTCTGGTTTTCACTGGGTATATGCCCAGTAGTGGGATTGCTGGGTCATATGATAATTCTATTTTTAGTTTTTTAAGGAACCTCCATACTGTTCTCCATAGTGGCTGTACCAAATTACATTCCTAACAATAGGACAAGAGGATTCCCTTTTCTCCAAACCCTCTCCAGCATTTGTTGTTTGTAGATTTCTGATGATGCCCATTCTAACTGGTGTGAGGTGATACCTAATTGTAGTTTTGATTTGCATTTCTCTAATAATTAGTGATATTGAGCAGGTTTTCATATGCTTCTTGGCCACCTGTATATCTTCTTTGGAGAAATGTCTATTTAGGTCTTCTGCCCATTTATTTATTGGGTTGTTTGTTTCCTTAATATTGAGTTACATGAGTTGTTTATATATTTTGGAGAATAATCCTTGTCCTTTGATACGTTTGCAAATATTTTCTCCCATTCTGAGGGTTGCCTTTCATCTTGTTTTAGTTTCCTTTGCTTTGCAAAAGCTTTTAAGTTTCATTAGGTCCCATTTGTTTATTTTTGTTTTTATTTCCGTTGCTCCAGGAGGTAGATCAAAAACGATCTTGCTGTGATTTATGTCAAAGAGTGTTCCTCCTATGTCTCCCTATAAGTTTTTATGGTGTCCAGTCTTACATTTCGGTCTCTAATCCATTTTGAGTTTATTTTTCTGTAGAGTGTTAGGGTGTGTTCTATTTTCATTTTCTTTTAATGTAGCTCTCCAGTTTTCCCAGCACGAGTTATTGAAAATACTATCTTTTCTCCATTGTATATCCTTGCCTCATTTGTCAGATTAGTTGACCATAGGTGTGTGGGTTTATCTCTGGGCTTTCTATCCTGTTCCATTGATCTATATTTCTGTTTTTGTGCCAGTACCATATTGTCTTGATTACTATAGCTTTATAAGTATAGTCTGAAGTCAGGGAATCGGATTCTTCCAGCTCTGAATTTTTTTTTCTTTTCTCAAGATTGCTTTGGCTAATCAGGGTCTTTTTTATCTCCATAGATATTTTAAGATTTTTTGATCTAGTTCTGTAAGAAATGCCACTGGCAATTTGAGAGGGATTTCATTGAATCTGTAGATTGCTTTGGGTAGTATAATCATTTTCACAATACTGATTCTCCCAATCCAAGAACATGGTATATCTCTCATCTGTTTGTACCATCTTTAATTTCTTTCATCAGTGTCTTATAGTTTTCTGCATACAAGTCTTTTGTCTCCCTAGGTAGGTTTATTCCTAGGTATTTTATGCTTTTTGTTGCAATGGTAAATTGGAGTGTTTCCTTAATTTCTCTTTCAGGTTTTTCGTCATTAATGCATAGGAATGCAAGAGATTTCTGTGCATTAGTTTTGTATCCTGCAACTTTACCAAATTCACTGATTAGCTCTAGTAGTTTTCCGGTGGCATCTTTAGGATTCTCTATGTATAGTATCATGTCATCTGCAAACAGTGACAGTTTTACTTCTTCTTTTCCAATTTGTATTCCTTTTATTTCTTTTTCTTCTCTGATTGCCGTGGCTAGGACTTCCAAAACTATGTTGAATAAGTGTGGCGAGAGTGGACATTCTTGTCTTCTTTCTGATCTTAGAGGAAATGCTTTCAGTTTTTCACCATTGAGAATGATGTTTGGTGTGGGTTTGTCGTATATGGCCTTTATTATGCTGAGGTAGGTTCCCTCTATGCCCACTATCTGGAGAGTTTTTTCATAAACGGGTGTTGAATTTTGTCAGAAGCATTTTCTGCATCTATTGAGATGATCATATGGTTTTTATTCTTCAGTTTGTTAATATGGTGTATCACATTGATTGATTTGCATATATTGAAGAATCCTTGCATCCCTGGGATAAATCCCACTTGATCATGGTGTATGATCCTTTTAATGTGTTGTTGGATTCTGTTTGCTAGTATTTTGAGGATTTTTGTATCTATATTCATCAGTGATATTGGTCTGTAATTTTCTTTTTTTTGTAGTATCTTTGTCTGGTTTTGGTATCAGGGTGATGGTGGCCTCATAGAATGAGTTTGGGAGTGTTCCTTCCTCTGCAATTTTTTGGAAGAGTTTGAGAAGGATGGGTGTTAGCTCTTCTCTAAATATTTGAGAGAATTCACCTGTGAAGCCATCTTGTCCTGGAGTTTTGTTTGTTGGAAGATTTTTAATCACAGTTTCAATTTCATTACTTGTGATTGGTCTGATCATATTTTCTATTTCTTCCTGGTTCAGTCTTGGAAGGTTATACCTTTCTAAGAATTTGTCCATTTCTTCCAGGTTGTCCATTTTATTGGCATAGAGTTGCTTGTAGTAGCCTCTTAGGATGCTTTGTTTTTCTGCGGTGTCTGTTGTAACGTCTCCTTTTTCATTTCTAATTTTATTGATTTGAGTCCTCTCCATCTTTTTCTTGATGAGTCTGGCTAATGGTTTATCCATTTTGTTTATCTTCTCAAAGAACCAGCTTTTAGTTTTATTTATCTTTGCTATTGTTTTCTTTGTTTCTATTTAATATATTTCTGCTGTGATCTTTATGATTGCTTTCCTTCTACTAAATTTGGGTTTTGTTTCTTTTTTCTCTAGTTCCTTTATGTGTAAGGTTAGATTGTTTATTTCAGATTTTTCTTGTTTCTTGAAGTAGGCTTCTATTGCTATAAACTTCCCTCTTAGAACTGCTTTTGCTGCAACCCATAGGTTTTGGATCGTCGTGTTTTCGTTGTAATTTGCCTCTAGGTAGTTTTTGATCTCCTCTTTGATTTCTTCATTGATCTCTTGGTTATTTATTAATGTAGTGTTTAGCTTCCATGTGTTTGCATTTTTTACGTTATTTTTCCTTTAATTTATTTCTAATCTCATAGTGTTGTGGTCAGAAAAGATGCTTGATATGATTTCAGTCTTCTTTAATTTACTGAGGCTTGATTTGGGACCCAAGATGTGATCTATCCTGGAGAATGTTTGGTGTGCACTTGAGAAGAAACTGTAATCTGCTGTTTTTGGATGGAATGTCCTATAAATATCAATTAAATCTATCTGGTCTATTGTGTCATTTAAAGTTTGTGCTTCCTTATTAATTTTCTGTTTGGATGATCTGTCCATTGGTGTAAGTGAGGTGTTAAAGCACCCCACTATTACTGTGTTACTGTCGATTTCCTCTTTTATAGCTGTTAGCAGTTGCCTTATGTATTGTGGTGCTCCTATGTTGGGTGCATATATATTTATAATTGTTATATCTTCCTATTGGATTGAACCCTTGATCATCATGTAGTGTCCTTCCTTGTCTCTTTTAACATTCTTTATTTTAAAGTCTATTTTATCTGATATGAGTATTGCTACTCCAGCTTTCTTTCGCTTTCCATTTGCATGGAATATCTTTTTCCATCCCCTCACTTTCAGTCTGTACGTGTCCCTAGGTCTGAAGTGGGTCTCTTGTAGACAGCCTATATATGGGTCTTGTTTTTGTTTACTTTCAGCCAGTCTGTGTCTTTTGGTTGGAGCATTTAATCCATTGACGCTTAAGGTAATTATCGATATGTATGTTCCTATTACCATTTTCTTAATTGTTATGGGTTTGTTTTTGTAGGTCCTTTTCTTCTCTTGTGTTTCCCACTTAGAGAGGTTCCTTTAGCATTTGTTGTAGAGCTGGTTTGGTGGTGCTGAATTCTCTTAGCTTTTGCTTGTCTGTAAAGCTTTTGATTTCTCCATGGAATCTGCATGAGATCCTTGCCGGGCAGAGTAATCTTGGTTGTAGGTTCTTCCCTTTCATCACTTTAAGTCTATCATGCCACTCCCTTCTGGCTTGTAGAGTTTCTGCTGAGAAATCAGCTGTTAACCTTATGGGAGCTCCCTTGTATGTTATTTGTCGTTTTTCCCTTGTTGCTTTCAGTAATTTTTCTTTGTCTTTGATTTTTGTCAATTTGCTTACAATGGGTCTCAGCATGTTTCTCCTTGGATTTATCCTGCCTGGGGCTCTCTGCGCTTCCTGGACTTGGGTGGCTATTTCCTTTCCATGTTAGGGAAGTTTTCGACTATAAGCTCTTCAAACATCTCAGGTCCTTTCTCTCTCTCTTCTTCTTCTGGGACCCCTATAATGGGCATGGTGTTGCATTTAATGTTGTCCCAGAGATCTCTTAGGCCTTCTTCATTTCTTTTCATTCTTTTTTCTTTATTCTGTTCCATGGCAGTGAATGTCGCCATTTTGTCTTCCAGGTCACTTATCCGTTCTTCTGCCTCAGTTATTCTGCTATTGATTCCTTCTACTGTATTTTTCATTTCGGTTATTGTATTGTTCATCTCTGTTTGTTTGTTCTTTAATTCTTCTCGGTGTTTGTTCTTTAATACTTCTAGGTCTTTGTTAAACATTTCTTGCATCTTCTCAATCTTTGCCTCCATTCTTTTTCCAAGGTCCTGGATCAACTTCACTATCATTATACTGAATTCTTTTTCTGGGAGGTTGCCTATCTCCACCTCACTCAGTTGTTTTTCTGGGATTTTATCTTGTTCCTTCATCTGGTACATAGACCTCTGCCTTTTCATCTTGTCTATGTTTCTGTGATTGTGGTTTTCGTTCCACAGGCTGCAGGATTGTAGTTCTTCTTGCTTCTCTCAGTGTCCATATCGTTAATGTGGGGATAATAACAGCACCTCTCTCGAGGAGTTGTGTCACTTATATCACATAATAAATGTAAAATGCTTTTCACTAAGTATTGTATAAACTTTACTGAAATCATAATTGTACTTCTATATGTTAATACTGTATATATCATATGACATGTTTCATTTTATATACATATAAAAATAGTTAAATTAAATATACCTTACATAAATTTCAGTATATGAACAAAATATTTAGAAATTAAGTATTATTAAATTTATATAACTGTATATCATATGGGTTATATTAATATTAGTATAGTTAATGTAATAAGAACTATTAATATATCAGTATGTACATATTCCATTTGAACATAATTTGTGTCTAACTCATCACAGCTCCTGGCTTGTGCAGATGTGGCCTCAATACATGAGACTGTAGTATTATGTTCCTCAGTGTTTACTGAGGAGTAGCTAGAAGAACCACTGCAAGGCCCTGTGAGGGGGTACATTAGGTCACTCCCTTTTGACTATTCTGAGTGCAGAGAATGCAGCCCATATGCTCACTGGAGCATGCCCTGGGCACCCACTAGTAAAGTTAGTGTTTTTAATTAGGTCTGCATCCCCAGAATCTGCTCCCCAGATGCTGTGCATCATTGACTACTCAGGTTCCAGGGTGGAAGTGCAATTAGAGACCATAGTCCAAGTGGGCCCAGGTCTTCCTAATTCACCTACCAGAGATACTAAAAGAAAGAGGAAATATTTGATATCTCCTGAGACTAGAAAGATGCCTGTAATTTTGTGATGATCAAGAAGAAAGTGGTTGGAAGACTGGATGAATGTGTGATGGTATCAGTGTGGTCTAAACAGTGAAAATGTACATCTTTCTACACTTTGCCTGGAGGCCAAGGGCCTTCCAGGCATCATTGTTCCCAAGGCCCCTTCATCTTTAATGTAGGGATTCTAAGACTGAAGTGAGGAGCTGGTGGCATAGTTGGATACTGACTCTTAGGATTCCTGAAGGTATTTACAGAAGAGGTCTTTAGGAAAAGAAGGGATTTCCTGACTTTACAGGAAGCATTTTCTGTGAGTTTTAATAAAGTTATTCATGGATGACTCTGCCTGTGACTTTCCCTTCTTTGTTGTGTTAAAACTTTCTTCAGTGAACTTGAAATTGTCAAATCAGTCACTTTTGTGGTGATTTGTGTGTTTGGAGGAGGAGAAGAGATGAAAATGGAGGATGTTAGGTGTTCAAATTTCCAGCTTTTGGTTTGGGCTTAAGATTAAATATAAGACTAAACATTTCCCCAAAACTAATAGGATAACCTTGACATAAGAATCATTAACAAATGGTAGTTGTTTTTTTTTTTTTTTCTCAAAATGAGATATGTGTTGTGAATTAAAATGTTGATTGTGTAAGCCTTATTAAAATAGCCACTGGTCATTGAATGAGCCAGATGTTTTAGATGTCATTTTCAGATCCTCATGATAACCCTAAGAAGTTATTTTCTAAGTCCATGATGAGCAAAAAGACTCAGAAAGTTTACTTTATTTAAGATTTACTGAATATTAGAGTCTTGGCTGAACCATTTTTATTTCACCTTCCAGGAGGTACATACTTCTCAGGAAGATTGAGGAGGGAATGAGAGTTTCTAAATCATCTAGTCCTGCACATCAAAAGGTGATTTTGGCTCATATTTGGAAACAGGTAAGAAAGGGGTTAGAAGGTGACCTTTAGTTACAATATCTAACACACCAATATACACACAGGAAACAGACATGATCCCTGATTTTTTTTGTTTTATGATTCCATGTGGATTTTTGAGGAATGAAACTTTTGAAATCATCAGATCTCCATAACTAAATTCAAGGAATGATTATAAAGATAAATTTAACTTGAAAAAAAGTTTGATCATTAGTGCAAATCCCTGGATGCTCTCTAGACAAATCTTACATTCATCACCACAGATACAGCAACTATTCTGAGTCTCCACACCTAATTGCATGTTTGTACTCTATTCCTGTTTCCGTTTAGAAAGAGAAATCAGTCATGCCCAGAATTACCGTAAAGCATATACAAGTGTTAAGTTTATAGTTTAAACAAAATGATTTATACTTTCCTTTTTATAAAGAAAGAAAAAAAGCTATGCTTTCATACTACTTTGGAGAAAAAGGAAGAAATTCAAGAAAACAAAACAATAACCAAAAAAAGTCAATCAAGTAACAATGTAAGAAATATAAGAAAATAAGAAATGTAAGAATATAAGAAAGCAATAAAAGATGACATATATTTATAAGTTGTAGAGTGATAAGGAGATCTGTGTATTCAGAGGAAAGTATATAGCTGGATAAGATTGGAAAGCTTCAACAATTTTACATAAAATAGTGCTTGATATGCTAGATGTGCAAAATATGAAATGAATTGAAATCAAGTAAAATAAAAATTACAAAGATAGAGGAGTGGGGAAATATCATGTGGGTTTATCTGGTAGTAGCTGTCCATCTGGTTGAATTGGACTTGTTTAAACACTGACTAAGGCTGACATATAGGGAAGAAGTTACTGTGAAGTATTGGGTTGGCCAAAAGGTTCGTTTGTTTTTTTTCCATAAGATGGCTCTCATAGCACTTAGCTGTCTTTAACTTCATTCAAAACAATTTTGTCAGATTGTATTGTGACAGCTGTCATATCAGCATGCATTTTAAAAAAGACTTATCAAAATTGGTGAATTTTTGTGTATCCATTTTAATATTGAAGAGAGAAGGAAAAAGCAACGTTTTCGGCACATTATGCTTTATTATTTCAAGAAAGGTAAAAATGCAATGGAAACGCAAAACAAAGATTTGTGCAGTTTATGGAGAAGGTGCTGTGACTGATCAAATGTGTCAAAAGTGGCTTGCGAAGTTTTGTGCTGGAGATTTCTCACTGGATGATGCTCCACACTCAGGTGGAACAGTTGAAGTTGATACTGATGAAATCAAGACATTCATTGAGAACAATCAACATTACACCATGCGGGAGATAACTGACATACTCAAATTCCAAATCAAGCATTGAAAATCATTTGCACCAGCTTGGTTATGTGAATTGCTTTAATGTTTGGGTTCCACATAAGTTAAGCAAAATAAACCTTCTTGACTCTATTTCTGCATGTGATTCTCTATTTAAACATAATGAAAGTGTTCTGTTTTTTTGTTTGTTTGGTTTTATTTATTTATTTATTTATTTATGGCTGCATTGGGTCTTCGTTGCTGTGTGTGGGTTCTCATTGCAGTGGCTTCTGTTGTTGCAGAGCACAGGCTCTAGATGCATGGGCTTCAGTAACTGTGGTTAGAAGGATCTAGGACACAGGCTCAGTAGTTGTGGCACACGGGCTTAGTTGCTCCGCGGCATGTGGGATCTTCCTGGACCAGGGATTGAACCCGTGTCTCCTCCATTGGCAGGCAGATTCTTAACCACTGCGCCACCAGGGAAGCCCAAATGTTCTGTTTTTAAAACAAATTGTGATGGGCGATGAAAAGTGGATACTGTACGATAAAGTGGAATGGAAACAATTGTGGGGCAGGCGAAATGAACCACTACCAACCACACCAAAGGCAGGTGTTCATCCAAAGAAGGTGATATTGTGTATATGGTGGGATTGGAAGGGAGTCCTCTATTATGAACTCCTTTCGGAAAACCAACCAGTTAATTCCAACAAGGACTACACCCAAGTAGACCAACTGAAAGCATCCCTCAATGAAAAGTTCCCAAAATTAGTCAAGAAAAAAATGCATAATCTTCCATCAGTGTAACGCAAGACTACATGTTTCTTTGATGACCAGGCAAAAACTGTTACAGCTTGGCTGGGAACTTCTGATTCATCCTCTGTATTCACCAGACATTGCATCTTTGGATTTCCATTTATTTAGGTCTTTACATAATTCTCTTAAAGGAAAAAATTTCAACTCCTTGGAAGACTGTAAAAGACACCTGGAACAGTTCTTTGCTCAAAAAGATAAAGTTTTGGGACGATGGTATTATGAAGTTGCCTGAAAAATGGCAGAAGGTAATGGAACAGAAGGGTGAAAACGGAGATAGCCTCATCCACCAGAGGGCAGATAGCAGAAGCAAGAAGAATTACAATCCTGCAGCCTGTGGAACTAAAACCACAATCACAGAAACATAGACAAGATGAAAAGGCAGAGGTTTATTCCAAGGAATTTTACTCTTTTTGTTGCAGTGGTGAATGGGAGTGTTTCCTTAATTTCTTTTTCTTTTTAATTAATTAATTTATTTTTAATTTTTTTTATACAGCAGGTTCTTATTAGTCATCCATTTTATATACATCAGTGTATACATGTCAATCCCAATCTCCCAATTCATCACACCACCACCACCACCCACCACAGCTTTCTCTCCTTAATTTCTCTTAGAGATGTTTCATCATTAGTATATAGGAATGCAAGAGATTTCTGTGCATTTATTTTGTATCCTTCTAATTACCAAATTCATTGAGTACCTGTAGTAGTTTTCTGGTAGCATCTTTAGGATTCTCTATGTGTAGTATCATGTCATCTTCAAACAGTGACAGTTTTACTTCTTCTTTTCTGATTTGCATTCCTTTTATTTCTTTTTTTCTCTGCTTCCTGTGGGTAAAACTTCCAAAACTATGTTGAATTATAGCAGTGAGAGTGGGCAACCTTGTCTTCTTCCTGATTTCAGAGGAAATGCTTTTGGTTTTTCACCATTGAGAATGACGTTTGCTCTGGGTTTGTTATATATGGCCTTTATCATGTTGAGGTAGGTTCCCTCAGTGGCTACTTTCTGGAGAGTTTTTACCATAAATGGACATTGAATTTGGTCAAAAGCTTTATCTGCAGGTATTGAAATTATCATATGGTTTTTATTCTTCAGCTTGTTAATATGGTGTATAACGTTGATTGATTTGCGTATATTGAAGAATCCTTACATTCCTGGGATAAACCCCACTTGATCATGGTGTATGATCCTTTTAATGTGCTGTTGGATTCTGTTTGCTAGTATTTTGTTGAGGATTTTTGCATCTATGTTCATCATTGATATTGGCCTATAGTTTTCTTTCTTTGTGACATCTTTGTCTGGTTTTGGTATCAGGGTGATGGTGGCCTCGTAGAATGAGTTTGGGACTGTTCATCCCTCTGCTGTATTTTGGAAGAGTTTGAGAAGGATAGATGTTAGCTCTTCTCTAAATGTTTGATAGAATTCGCCTGTGAAAGCATCTCGTCCTGGGCTTTTGTTTTTTGGAAGATTTTTCATCACAGTCTCAATTTCAGTGCTTGTGATTGGTCTGTTTATATTTTCTATTTCTTCCTGGTTCAGTTTCGGAAGATTGTGCTTTTCTAAGAATTTTTCCATTTTTTCCAGGTTATCCATTTTATTGGCATATAGTTCCTTGCAGTAGTCTCTCACGATCCTTTGTATTTCTGCAGTGTCAGTTGTCACTTCTCCTTTTTCATTTCTAATTCTATTGATTTGAGTCTTCCCCCTGTTTTTCCTGATGAGTCTGGCTAACAGCTTATCAAATATTTTTATCTTCTCAAAGAACCAGCTTTTAGTTTTATTCATCTTTGCTATTGTTTCCTTCATTTCTTTTTCATTTATTTCTGATCTGATCTTTATGATTTCTTTCCTTCTGCTAACTTTGGGGGTTTTTTGTTCTTCTTTCTCTAACTGTTTTAGGTGTAGGGTTAGGTTGTTTGAGATTTTTCTTCTTTCTTGGGGTAGGATTGTATTGCTATAAACTCACCACTTAGAACTACTTTTGCTGCATCCCATAGGTTTTGGGTCGTCGTGTCTCCATTGTCAGTTGTTTCTAGATATTTTTTAATTTCCTCTTTGATTTCTTCAGTGATCTCTTGGTTATTTAGTAGTGTATTGTTTTGCCTCCATATCTTTGTATTTTTTACAGATTTTTTCTTGTAATTGATATCTAGTGTTATAGTATTGTCATCGGAAAAGGTACTTGATACGATATCAATTTTCTTAAATTTACCAAGAATTGATTTGTGACCCAAGATATGATCTATCCTGGAGAATGTTCCATGAGCACTTGAGAAGAAAGTGTATTCTGTTGTTTTTGGATGGAATGTCCTATAAATATCAATTAAGTCCATCTTGTTTAATGTATCATTTAAACCTTGTGTTTCCTTATTTATATTCAGTTTGGATGATCTGTCCGTTGGTGACAGTAGGGTGTTAAAGTCCCCTACAATGATTGTGTTACTGTCGATTTCCCTTTTTATGGCTGTTAGCCTTTGCCTTATGTATTGAGATGCTCCTACGTTGGGTGCATAAATATTTACAATTGTTATATCTTGTTCTTGGATTAATCCCTTGATCATTATGTAGTGTCCTTCTTTGTCTCTTGTAATAGTCTTTACTTTAAAGTCTCTTTTGTCTAATATGAGAATTGCTACTCCAGCTTTCTTTTGATTTCCATTTGCATGGAATATCTTTTTCCATCCCTCACTTTCAATCTATATGTGTCCCTACGTCTGAAGTGGGTCTCTTGTAGACAGCATATATACGCATATTGTTTTTGTATCCATTCAGCCAGTCCGTGTGTTATGTTTCGAGCATTTAATCCATTTACATTTAAGGTAATTATCAATACTTGTGTTCCTATTACCATTTTCTTAATTGTTTTGGATTTCTTATTGTAGGTCTTTTCCTTTTCTTGTGCTTCCTGCCTAGAGAAGTTCCTTTAGTATTTGTTGTAAAGCTGTTTTGGTGGTGCTGAATTCCCTTAAATTTTGGTTGTGTGTAAAGCTTTTAATTTCTCTGTCAAATCTGAATGAGATCCTTACTGGGTAGAGTAATCTTGGTTGTAGGTTTTTCCCTTTCATCACTTTAAATATGCCCTGCCACTCCCTTCTGGCTTGCAGAGTTTCTGCTGAAAGATCAGCTGTTAACATTATGGGCATTCCATTGTATGTTATTTGTTGCATTTCCCCTTTGCTGCTTTAAAAAATTTTTTTTTGTATTAAATTTTTGATAGTTTGATTAATATGTGTCTTGGAGTGTTTCTCCTTGGATTTATCCTGTATGGGACTCTCTGCACTTCCTGGACTTGATTGACTATTTCCTTTCCCATGTTAGGGAAATCTTCAACTATGATATCTTCAAACATTTTCTCACACCCTTTGTTTTTCTCTTCTTCTTCTAGGACCCCTGTAGTTCAAATGTTGGTGCATTTAATGTTGTTCCAAAGGTCTCTGAGACTGTTCTCAAGTCTTTTCATTCTTTTTTCTTTATTCTGCTATGCGGTAGTTATTTCCACTATTTTATCTTCCCGGTCACTTATCTGTTCTTCTGCCTCAGTTATTTTGCTATTGCTTCCTTCTATAGAATTTTTATTTTCATTTATTGTGTTGTTTATCATTGTTTGCTCTTTAGTTCTTCTAGGTCCTTGTTAAACATTTCTTGTATTTTCTCCATTCTGTTTCCAAGATTTTGGGTCATGTTTACTATCATTACTGTGAATTATTTTTCAGGTAGACTGCCTATTTCCTCATCATTTCTTTGTCTAGTGGTTGCTCTTCATGTGCTGCATATTTCTCTGTCTTCTCATTTTGTTTAACTTACTGAGTTTTGGGTCTCCATTTTGCAGCCTGCAGGTTCCTATTTCCCTTTGTTTTTGTTGTCTGCCCCCAATGAGTGTGGTTGGTTCAGTGGGTTGTGTAGTCTTCCTGGTTGAAGGAACTGGTGCCTGTGTTCTGGTGAGCGGGTCTGGATCTTGTCTTTCTGGTGGACAGGGCCATGTCTGGTGGTGCGTTTTGGGGTGTCTGTGAACTTAGTATGATTTTAGGCAGCCTCTCTGCTAATGGATACTGTTGTGTTCCTGTCATACTATTTGTTTGGAATGGGGCATCCAGCACTGGAGCTTTCTGGCCATTGGGTGGGGCTGGGTCTTTGGGTTGAGACAGAGATCTCTGGGAGAGCTTTCATCATTTGATATTATGTGGAGACAGGAGGTCTCTGGTGGGCCTGTGTGCTTAACTCGGCTCTCCCACCTAAGAGGCTCAGGCCTGACACCAGGCCAGAGCACCAAGACCCTGTCAGCCACATGGCTCAGAAGAAAAAGAGAAAAAGAGAAATAAAAAAAAATTTTAATAAATAAATATTAAAATAAAAAGTTTTAAAAATAATAATTTAAAAAAAGAAGAGAGCAACCAAACCAATTAACAAATCCACCAATGATAACAAGTGCTAAAAACTATACCAAGATAAGCATAAAAATCAGAAACAAATCAGTTGCAGACAGCAAACTCCAAGTCTACAGTTGCTCCCAAAGTCCACCACCTGAATTTTGGGATCATTTGTTGTCTATTCAAGTATTCTCCAGATGCATGGTACCTCAAGTTGATTTGGGGGATTTAATCCAATGCTCCTGGGGCAGCACAGAGAAATTTCCCTTCTCTTCTTTGTTCTCAGAGCTCCTGGGGTTCAGCTTTGGTTTTGGCCCCACCTCTGCGTGTAGGTCGCCCTCAGGCATCTGTTCCCACCCAGACAAGATAGGGTTAAAGCAGCAGCTGATTAGGGCACTCTTGCTCTTTCAGGCCGGGGTGGGGGGGGGGTACAGTAGTTATAGTTGGAATGTGGGGCTAGACAGCGGCAGCAGAGGCTGGCATGTTGTTGCAACAGCCTGAGGCGCACCATGTGTTCTCCCAGGGAAATTGTTCCTGGATCACAGTACCCTGGCCGTGGTGGGCTGCACAGACTCCCAGGGGTTTGTGGATAGTGACCTGTGCTTGCACACAGGTTTCTTGGTGGCTGCAGCAGCAGCAACGTTTAGCATTTTATGCCCATCTCTGGGGTCTGAGCTGATAGCCGTGGCTTGTGCCCGTCTGTGGAGCTCATTTAGGCGGTGCTCTGCCTCCTGTGGGCAAACAGGGAAGGAATCCCCTCTCCTTGTGCACCCTGAAACAATGGTCTCTTGCCTCTTAGGCAGGTCCAGACTTTTTCCCGGACTCTCTCCCAGCTAGCTGTGGTGCACTAGCCCCCTTCAGGCTGTGTTCACGCAGCCAAACCCCAGTTCTCTCCCTGGGATCTGACCTCCCACGCCCGAGTCTCAGCTCCCAGCCCTCACCCGCCCTGAAGGGTGAGCAGACAAGCCTCTCAGGCCAGTGAGTGCTGGTCAGCACCGATCCTCTGTGTGGGAATCTCTCCGCTTTGCCCTCTGCACCCCTGTTGCTGCGCTCTCCTCCATAGCTCTGAAGCTTCCCCCCACCACCCCTGTCTCTGCCAGTGAAGGGGCTTCCTAGTGTGTGGAAACCTTTCCTTCTTCACAGCTCCCTTTCAGAGGTACAGGTCTCATCTCTCTTCTTTTGTCTCTGTTTTTTCTTTTTCTTTCGCCCTTTCCAGGTACATGGGGATTTTCTTGCCTTTTGGGAAGTCTGAGGTCTTCTGCCAGCATTCAGTAGGTGTTCTGTAGGAGTTGTTCCACATGTAGATTATTTTTGATGTATTTGTGGGGAGGAAGGTGATCTCCATGTCTTACTCCTCCACCATCGTGAAGGTCCCTCGTTGGTTTTTAAGGCACTAATATTACAAAAATACCTGTAGCCTTGAAAAAAGATGTTATAAAAAGATGATGGTAATTTTCTAAGAACTGAAATAACTTGATCTATATTTCAATGCAATCCCAATCAAAATCCCAAAAAGCTATTCTGGGGATATTTACGAAGTTATTCTAAAGTTTATATGGAGAAACAAAGGACCCAGAAAAGCCAATAAATATTAAAGAACAAAACTGGGAATTGACACTACCTGACTTCAAGACTTACTATAAAGTTATAGTAAGCAAGACAGTGTAGTGTAGATAAAAGAAGAGACAAATAGATCAATGGAACAGAATAGAGAGCTCAGAATAGACCCTCTTTAAATATAGTCAACTGATATTTGGCAAACGAGCATGTATAACACAATGGAGCAAATATTGTCTAAACACAGACCTTACCCCTGCACAAAAAGTAACTCAAAATGGATCACAGATCTAAATGTAAAATGCAAAACTACAGTTTCTTAGAAGATAACAAATGAGAAGCCCTAGGTGACCTTGGGTATGGAGATGACTTTTTAGATACAACACCAAAGGCAAATAAATGAAAAGCTAGACTTCACTGAGATTAAAAATTTTAATCTGCAAAAGATAATGTCAAAAGAATGAGAAGACAAGCCACAGACCGGGAGGAAATATTTGCAAAAGCCACATCTGATAAAGGACTGTTACCCAAAATATACAAAGGACTCTTAAAATTTAATAAGAAAAAACCAAATAACACAATTTAAAAACTGGCCAAAGACTTTGACACCTCACCAAAGAAGATATACAGATGGCACAGTTTGGTAGTTTCTTACAAAACCAAAAATATTCTTACAATACAAGCTAGCTGTTGTTCTTCTCAGTATTTAGTCAAAGGAATTGAAAACTTAGGTCCACCCAAAAATCTGCAACACAAATTCTTATAGCAATGTTATTCATAATTGCCAAAACTTGGCAGCAACCAAGTTGTCCTCCATTTGATAAATTAATTGTGGAACTTCCAGAGAATGGATTATTATTCAGTGCTAAAAAGAAATGAGCTATCAAGCCATTTAAAAACATGGTGGAAACTTAAATGCATATTACAAAGTGAAGGAAGCCAATCTGAAAAGGCTGCATACTGCAGGATTCTAACTATAGGATATTCTGGAAAAGCGAAACTATGAAGACAGTGAAAAATATGTGTTGCCAAGGTTTGGATTGGTGGGGAGAGATGAGTAGGTGGAAGGCAGAAGATTTTTGAGCAGTGGAAATACTCTGTATGATATCATAATGATGGATACATGCCTTTTTTACATTTGTCCAAACCCATAGAATATACAGTACCAAAAGTGAACCCTGAAGTAAACTGTGGACTTTGGGTGATTATGATTTGTCAGTGTAGGTTTATCAGCTGTGGCAAATGTACTTCCTGGTGAAGGATGTTGATAATGGGGGAGGTTATACATGTGTAGGGGCAGGAGATATATCGAAAATCTCTATACCTTCCTCCTAATTTTGCTGTGAATCTAAAACTACTTTTAAAACATAAAATCTTAAAAATAAAGTTATCTCTACATTCTAACATGAATAGAGGAGGCACAGATTGATGCCTATCCATTGGAGTAGAGGAACAGCTAGTTATAAAAGCCACTATTAAAAATTAAATTATAGAAATTCATAAGTAAACACATTAAAACAAAGGTAAAAAACCTGGAAATTTGATAATTATGATATGGTAACTAGAAATCAGATTTTCCCCTTTACTCATGGTTTACTGTTATTTTTTTCTTTTAGAATTTGTGACAAACGTGCTTTTTTTTAACATTTTTATTGGAGTATAATTGCTTTACAGTGGTGTGTTAGTTTCTGCTTTATAACAAAGTGAATCAGCCATACATATACATATATCCCCATATCTCCTCCCTCTTGCATCTCCCTCCCATCCTCCCTATCCCACCCCTATATAGGTGGTCACAAAGCATCGAGCTGATCTCCCTGTGCTATGCGGCTGCTTCCCACTAGCTATTGGTTTTACATTTGGTAGTGTATATATGCCCATGCCACTCTCTCACTTTGTCCCAGCTTACCCTTCCCCCTCCCCGTGTCCTCAGTCCATTCTCTAGTAGATCTGCGTCTTTATTCCCGTCCTGCCCCTAGGTTCTTCATTACCTTTTTTTGTTTTTTTTAGATTCCATATATATGTGTTAGCATATGGTATTTGTTTTTCTCTTTCTGACTTACTTCACTCTGTATGACAGACTCTAGGTCCATCCACCTCACTACAAATAACTCAATTTCATTTCTTTTTATGGCTGAGTAATATTCCATTGTATATACATGCAACATCTTCTTTATCCATTTATCTGTCGATGGGCACTTAGGTTGGTTCCATGTCCTGGCTATTGTAAATAGAGCTGCAATGAATATTGTGGTACATGACTCTTTTTGAATTATGGTTTTCTCAGGGTATATGCCCAGTAGTGGGATTGCTGGGTTATATGGTAGTTCTAATTCTAGTTTTTTAAGGAACCTCCATACTGTTCTCCATAGTGGCTGTATCAATTTACATTCCCACCAACAGTGTATGAGGGTTCCCTTTTCTCCACATCCTCTCCAGCATTTATTGTTTGTAGATTTTTTGATGATGGCCATTCTGACTGGTGTGACATGATACCTCATTGTAGCTTTGATTTGCATTTCTCTAATGATTAGTGATGTTGAGCATTCTTTCATGTGATTTTTGGCAATCTGTATATCTTCTTTGGAGAAATATCTATTTAGGTCTTCTGCCCATTTTTGGATTGCGTTGTTTGTTTTTTTGATATTGAGCTGCATGAGCTGCTTGTATATTTTGGAGATTAGTCCTTTGTCAGTTGCTTCATTTGCAAATATTTTCTCCCATTCTGAGGGTTGTCTTTTCATTTTGTTTATGGTTTCCTTTGCTGTGCAAAAGCTTTTGAGTTTCATTAGGTCCCATTTGTTCATTTTTGTTTTTATTTCCATTTCTCTAGGAGGTGAACCAAAAAGGATCTTGCTGTGATTTGTGTCATAGAGTGTTCTTCCTATGTTTTCCTCTAAGAGTTTGATAGTGTCTGGCCTTACATTTAGGTCTTTAATCCATTTTGAGTTTATTTTTGTGTATGGTTTTAGGGAGAGTTCTAATTTCATTCTTTTACATATAGCTGTCCAGTGGTTTACTATTTTTTGATTGCTAAAAGCTTTAGTTGTTTATTTTTTTGGTGACTTTTCCAAACTATTTTTGAAAGAAGCATATTTTTAAATTTTATTTTTTAATTTTAGCTTTATTGAGGTATAAATGATGTATAAAATTATAAGATATTCAAAGTTACATCATGTTGATTTGATATACATATTTATTGTGAAAGGAATCCCTCCCACTAGTTAATTTACACATCCAGAAAGGACTGTATTTCTTATTGTGTATTGTCACTAAGTCTCTTCCTTTAGCTTGTATTCAGCTAATATTTTTATAGTAACTTCCTTAAATGCCAAGAACAGGGAAACAAAAAATAAAACAAAGGAAAAATGTCTCCTATTCTTTGCAGACTGGTTCAGTTTGAAACAACACTTAGTCAGCCTTGCACTAAGTCTGTAGAAGAGCCAGAGGATCTTAGGCTTAGGATCTCTTGGGTCTTCTCTGGGTATGCATGTGGCTTTATAAACTCCCTAGTATACATGGGAGCTTTTGATTGTCCTAATTTACCAAAGACTCTCTCCCTAGCTTTTCCTCTGAGGCTTTAGATAGTTTATGTATACCTCAATAGTAATCATTTGCCCCAGGGGGCTACAGGTTGTTAGCTTTATAATGTTTTCTAGTGATTCCTGTCACTTTTCCATTCTTAGTTGGGTTGTCATTAGACAAAACAGAGATGAGTGCCTTGTATCAGTCCTTCAGGTTGCCCTAAGTTCATAACAGATATACACAATACTTGATGAATAAGGTCATCTCTGCCCCACCAGAACCAAGGACCAGGTTCTCATACTGGGAATATGGCTGCTGTCTTCAGGACTCCCACTGAGCCAGACAGCGGGGAGGGCAAGGGAAAGAAGTCACAGATAGATGAGAACAGGCAGGGTTGAAATATTTGGATTATTAACATGAAACATTTGTGCTTTACTCAAGCAGCTGGCATCATCTCACCTTGAATGTTTATACACTAAAGTTTACTTATATAGCTGTAAGTTCTTTTTTAACTATCATAGTGAGATTTACTGGGAAAAGTCAATACATGATAAAAAATTGAGATCTTTTATTTACTTTAAAACAAAGATGAGGGGAAAAACCTAAGGGAATTCCACTTTGGCAATTTACCCTCAGTTGATTTGAGTCTTTTAGCTCCTTGTTTTCTTTTTCTTTTTAAATTTTTTCTGACAACATACGTGAGTAAACATTCTTGATTTATTAAAATGGAACCATATTATATAATAATTCCTGTAATTAGGAGATTATGTTATTCTTAAAGCAATTAGTGTTAGAATATTTTAAACTGATCCCATGCCCAAACTACAAACATTCTGAAAATTATACTCAATTGATAGACAGTTCTCAAATCTTCTTCACTTATTTGGGTAACAATTGTTGATCTTTTTCAGGTTATTTATATTTGTCTCTAAGGATAATTTAACTCTAGTTGAGCTGCTTTCATTCTTAATTAAAATGCTGTAAAACTTAACTATAACTCATTTTTCAATTTTTGAATAGAAATATGAAGAGAATACTTGTAAGCATATATACCAATTCTAGAAGTATGGTGTGAAAATGAGGACATTTCATTTGTGTCTCTCCATAAACAGCTATTATAGCCTTATAATCATTCTGCTTTTGAAGTTCTCAGCTAGTATTCATGAATCCATTATTTCATCCAAATATTTTTAAGTGTCTACCATGCACCTGGCATTTCACTATACAGTGGCTATATAAAGACAAGTCAATCAAGGCTTATCCCTTTATTCAGTATAAAAATCTTTATTTATTATTTAATACCACTACTAGAACGTTTGTAGGAGTAGTTTCCAAACAGAACGATAACAATTTCAAGTAGTACAAAATAGGGATATGTTTTGATCCCCCCCTCCCCTATATTTAATTTGTGACAATGATTTTCTACTACTTTTGAATGAGCCATATATAATTTTTAAGTCAAATGTGAGTACTTTTCTGTGATAGAATGTTTTTATTAGCAAGTACTAAGAGTAATCTCAACAAATCAGTAGTTCTTCTATTTAATTATTGCCAGGATAAATGGTTTAAGAATGATTACTGAAAAAAAAAGATTTGGGGCAGGTATTAAACAAAATTCCATAGAGGGAAACATGTATCACATGTGTTTCAAGAAGAGATAAAATCATTCAGTTCCCTAAGTAGTAAAATTGAGAGCTAATTCATCTTCAAATATTTGACTGTGAGATCTAAGTTTGTGGTAGAGAACTGGTCTGGAAATGTTGTACACTAAACTTAATAGGCTGGTTTTCATGAAGTTTCAGTTGTATGACCATGTTGAGGTAGGTAAGAATTGATTTCTTAAGTAAGATTTTGGCTAATTGGTTCTTTCTTGGCCCATATACATTTAGGACAGCGATGATTATCCCTTCAGTCATGTGCTTTATTCAAGCTCATTATTTTTCACTACTGGTCATCAACTGAATCTCATGCTTAGGATTGTAGTCAACAGTGAAACAAACAAACAAAAAACTAATACAATGTTACATTAAACACAGTTAAACAGGTTGCTCAAAGAAGGGTATTTCAAATCCCCAAATATGCTAATGCGGACTCTGCAGCCTGAAAAAAGGATATAAAAGTCTAAGTGTCACAAACCAATTTGTGTGACCCATGGTATAATACTAGTGTTCTGTATATTACACTCTGGAAGGAGTTCTAGATGTTCTAAATTATTCCTTTAGACAAAATCAGAATGACATTCCTGGACCCCATTAATTTGAAGGTCATCAAATATACTTTTACTCAATTACACATCAGTATCCTTATAACTTACTCTCCAAAGGATTTTGGAATCGCTAAAAGTTAATATTCACTTGCTAAAAATGTCAGGCACTGAGCTAAGTACTACACTAAACTAACCAATTTTTTCCTCCAAAGAGCCTTGTAAAATCTGTGCCACTTTTCCCCACTTTACAGATGAAGCAATGAACTCTTAGTTGATTAAGTAGTTCAGTAGGTCTAAAGCCAGGATTCAGTCCTAAATAACATGATTTCATGCATTCTCTCTTAACCATGCAGAGCATGTGTTATGGAAAAAAAAAAAAAAACTGGGATATCAAAGACATCATTCTCTTTATAAAAACACATGGGAGAAATTGACACAGGTCTCATTTTGAGGAAAAGTTGTGTTTCCCTTAAACAACTTGTTTGCTGGATGCTGTGAACCTAGTAACTCTTCACTTTTCCTTTGTGTTTTGATGAAAACACAATCCTCACTATCAAATTTGGAATCCACATTTATTATCTATATATTGTAAGATAATATAGCTTTCCAAGTTATAATCTTACCTTTATTAATTTTCTCACATACTCTTAATCCCAATTTTCTCAATATTTGTTCTCTTCTTTATTTAAATGTATTTTGCTAAAAACTTCAAATCTTAGATTAAAAAACAAGCTATAAAGAAATACATACATTCATACAGGTAATTGAAATTCATGTTTGCCTTCTTTGTTATACTAAAACTCAAAATAGAAAGTATAAAATGAATTTACTTAAATCTTCACAAAAAATTCATTGGGAATATGAGCATTCAACTCGATTTTTATTTGAAAAATATTTAGACTCTTAAGAGAATGTGGTATGCTATGTGCATTTTTAACATTTACAGTTGCAAGCTTCTCACATTGGGTAAACCAGCTGATCACTTACAAAGACAAATGCAAAATCTGGGACATTTTGTATTAAAAATACTTTTGTAAAAGCTTCTTTTACCTGCTAATGATGTGTATGCCCAATAATTGCAAACAATTGCTGCTAACCCCTATGATTTCAAAGACAGAGACAAAAATGTCAGAGAACACAACAATCGTTTCAAATGAAAATGTCAAGATATCCATTAGAGAGGCATCAGAGACACATGATAAATGTGAAAAGGTCAGCGTTCTACAATGCTGTCATTGAATGTAATGCTGCTTTTCTTTAACTTCTGAAGAGGTACATATTATTTACACAACTTGAAACATGCTCCAAAAGCAGACATTATAAAATATGGCTCATAAGTCATGGTAGATTGGCGATCACACCACATTACAGAGCCCACTATTTACTCATAAGTAAGCCTCCCATATGCAAGGTCACAAACTAAATCACCATGGATAAGAATTTGATATAAGGAATTAATGTTTTCCTTTGGGATGACTAGGGCTTGTTTTGTTCTAGGTGTATAACCAGCTAAATCCCCTGGTCCTGCATTGCCATGACTTTCATCACCTACAGCAATAGTAAGCTTGCCTCGCCTCACTTAACATGTTTGTGTCTCTAAAAGGTCAGAGAAATATTGAGCTCTAACACCCTAAGTTCAGTATTACTGCTTCCAAACTGATATTATAGTCTGCCTTATTGTTTACTATAATCAGTGAATGCTTTGCACATTGTGAAAAAATTGGCTTAAAGAATTAAGATGTTGAAAAGAGCTAATCTAGTCTCCTCACCAACTGGTTTTAAGGGTAAGAAACTCATTTTCTTAAATGGTAATAACTGAAAGGAAGAAAAGAAATTGAGGGGTTTTTTTTTCTAAGAATATTTATTTTACTTATTTTATTTATTATTATTTTTTTTGCGGTACGTGGGCCTCTCACTATTGTGGCCTCTCCTGTTGCGGAGCACAGGCTTCAGATGTGCAGACTCAGTGGCCATGGCTCACGGGCCTAGCCGCTCCGCGGCATGTGGGATCTTCCCAGACAAGAGCACGAACCCGTGTCGCCTGCATTGGCAGGTGGACTCTCAACCACTGCGCCACCAGGGAAGCCCAATTTATTTTTTTTTTAATTCCTATATTCTTTCATTTATTTTTTAACATCTTTATTGGAGTATAATTGCTTTACAGTGGTGTGTTAGTCTCTGCTTTATAACAAAGTGAATCAGCTATACATATACATATATCACCATATCTCCTCCCTCTTGCCTCTCCCTCCCACCCTCCCTATCCCACCCTTCTAGGTGGTCACAAAGCACCGAGCTGATCTCCCTGTGCTATGCAGCTGCTTCCCACTAGCTATCTATTTTACATTTGGTAGTGTATGTGTGTCCAAGCCACTCTCTCACTTCATCCCAGCTTACCCTTCCCACTCCCCGTGTCCTCAAGTCCATTCCCTACATCTGCATCTTTATTCCTGTCCTGCCCCTACGTTCTTCAGAACCTTTTTTTTTTTATAGATTCCATATATATGTCTTAGCATACAGTATTTGTTTTTCTCTTTCTGACTTACTTCACTCTGTATAACAGACTCTATGTCCATCCACCTCACTACAAATAACTCAATTTCATTTCTTTTTATGGCTGAATAATATTCCATTGTATATACGTGCAACATCTTCTTTATCCATTTATCTGTCGATGGGCACTTAGGTTAGTTCCATGTCCTGGCTATCGTAAATAGAGCTGCAATGAATATTGTGGTACATGACTCATTTTGAATTATGGTTTTCTCAGGGTATATGCCCAGTAGTGGGATTGCTGGGTCGTATGGTAGTTCTAATTTTAGTTTTTTAAGGAACCTCCATACTGTTCTCCATAGTGGCTGTATCAATTTACTTTCCCCCCAGCAGTGCAAGAGGGTTCCTTTTTCTCCACACCCTCTCCAGCATTTATTGTTTGTAGATTTTTTGATGATGGCCATTCTGACTGATGTAATGTGATACCTCATTGTAGCTTTGATTTGCATTTCTCTGATGATCAGTGATGTTGAGCATCCTTTCATGTGTTTTTTGGCAATCTGTATATCTTTGGAGAAATGTCTATTTAGGTCTTCTGCCCATTTTTGGATTGGGTTGTTTGTTTTTTTGATATTGAGCTACATGAGCTGATTGTAAATTTTGGAGGTTAATTCTTTGTCAGTTGCTTCATTTGCAAATATTTTCTCCCATTCTAAGGGTTGTCTTTTCGTCTGTTTATAGTTTCCTTTGCTGTACAAAAGCTTTTCAGTCTCATTAGGTCCCATTTGTTTATTTTTGGTTTTATTTCCATTTCTCTAGGAGGTGGGTCAAAAAGGATCTTGCTGTGATTTATATCATAGAGTATTCTGCCTGTGTTTTAATCTAAGAGTTTTATAGTGTCTGGCCTTACATTTAGGTCTTTACTCCATTTTGAGTTTATTTTTGTATACAGTGTTAGAGAGTGTTCTAATTTCATTCTTTTACATGTAGCTGTCAAGTTTTCCCAGCACCACTTATTGAAGAAGCTGTCTTTTCTCCATTGTATATTCTTGCCTTCCATATCAAAGATAAGGTGACCATATGTGTGTGGGTTTATCTCTTTGCTTTCTATCCTGTTCAATTGATCTATATTTCTGTTTTTTTGCCAGTACCATACTGTCTTGATTACTGTAGCTTTGTAGTGGAGTCTGAAGTCTGGGAGTCTCATTCCTCAGGCTCCATTTTTCTTTCTCAAGATTGCTTTGGCTATTCGGGGTCTTTTATTTTTCCATACAAAATGTGTAATTTTTTGTTCTAGTTCTGTGAAAAATGCCATTGGTAGTTTGATAGGGATGGCATTGAATCTGTAGATTGCTTTGAGTAGTGTAATCATTTTTACAATGTTAATTCTTCCAATCCGGGAACATAGTATATCTCTCCAGCTGTTTGTATCGTCTTTAATTTGTTTCATCATTGTCTTATAGTTTTCTGCATATAGGTCTTTTGTCTCCTTAGATAGGTTTATCCCTAGGTATTTTATTCTTTGTGTTGCAATGGTGGATGGGATTGTTTTCTTCATTTCTGTTTCAGATATTTCAATGTTAGTGTATAAGAATGCAAGAGATTTCTGTGCATTAAATTTGTATCCTGCTACTTTACCAAATTCTTGATTAGCTCTAGTAGTTTTCTGGTAGCATTTTTAGGATTCTCTATTTATAGTATCATGTCATCTGCAAACAGTGACAGCTCTACTTTTCTTTTCCAATTTGGATTCCTTTTATTTCTGATTCTTCTCTGATTGCTGTGGGTAAAACTTCCAAAACTATGTTGAATAAGAGTGGTGAGAGTGGACAACTTTGTCTTGTTCCTGATCTTAGAGGAAATGGTTTCAGTTTTTCACCATTGAGAACGATGTTGGCTGTGGGTTTGTCATATATGGCCTTTGTTATGTTGAGGTAAGTTCCCTCTATGCCTACTTTCTGGAAGGTTTTTATCATAAATGTGTGTTGAATTTTGTCGAAAGCTTTTTCTGCATCTATTGAAATTATCATATGGTTTTTCTCCTTCAGTTTGTTAATATGGTTTATCACATTGATTGATTTGCATATATTGAAGAATCCTTGCATTTTGGAATAAACTCCACTTTTTCATTGTGTATGATCCTTTTAATGTGCTGTTGGATTCTGTTTGCTAGTATTTTGTTGAGGATTTTTGCATCTATGTTCATCAGTGATATTGGCCTGTAGTTTTCTTTCTTTGTGACATCTTTGTCTGGTTTTGGTATCATGGTGATGGTGGCCTCGTAGAATGAGTTTGGGACGATTTGCCCCTGTGCTGTATTTTGGAAGAGTTTGAGAAGCATAGGTGTTAGCTCTTATCTAAATGTTTGATAGAATTCGTCTGTGAAGACATCTGATCCTCGGCTTTTGTTTTTTTGGAAGATTTTTCATCACAGTCTCAATTTCAGTGCTTGTGATTGGTCTATTTATATTTTCTGTTTCTTCCTGATTCAGTCTGGGAAGGTTGTGCTTTTCTAAGAATTTGTCCATGTCTTCCAGGTTGTCCATTTTATTGGCATATAGTTCCTTGCAGTAATCTCTCACGATCCTTTGTATTTCTGCAGTGTCAGTTGTCACTTCTCCTTTTTCATTTCTAATTCTATTGATTTGAGTCTTCCCCCTGTTTTTCCTGATGAGTCTGGCTAACAGCTTATCAAATATTTTTATCTTCTCAAAGAACCAGCTTTTAGTTTTATTCATCTTTGCTATTGTTTCCTTCATTTCTTTTTCATTTATTTCTGATCTGATCTTTATGATTTCTTTCCTTCTGCTAACTTTGGGGGTTTTTTGTTCTTCTTTCTCTAACTGTTTTAGGTGTAAGGTTAGGTTGTTTGAGATTTTCCTTCTTTCTTGGGGTAGGATTGTATTGCTATAAACTCACCACTTAGAACTACTTTTGCTGCATCCCATAGGTTTTGGGTCATCGTGTTTTCATTGTCAGTTGTTTCTAGATATTTTTTAATTTCCTCTTTGATTTCTTCAGTGATCTCTTGGTTATTTAGTAGTGTATTGTTTAGACTCCATGTGTTTGTATTTTTTACAGATTTTTTTCTTGGAATTGATATCTAGTGTCATAGCATTGTGGTTGGAAAAGGTACTTGATACGATTTCAATTTTCTTAAATTTACCAAGGCTTGATTTGTGACCCAAGATATGATCTATCCTAGAGAATGTTCCATGAGCACTTGAAAGGAAAGTGTATTCTGTTGTTTCTGGATGGAATGTCCTATAAATATCAATCAAGTCCATCTTGTTTAATGTGTCATTTAAAATTGTGTTTCCTTATTTATTTTCATTTTGTATGATCTATCCTTTGGTGAAACTGGGGTGTTAAAAGTCCCCTACTATGATTGTGTTACTGTCCATTTCCCCTTTTGTGGTTGTTAGCATTTGCCTTATGTATTGATATGTGCCTATGTTGGGTGCTTAAATATTTACAATTTTTATATTTTGTTCTTGGATTGATCCCTTGATCATTATGTAGTGTCCTTCTTTGTCTCTTGTAATAGTCTTTATTTTAAAGTATCTTTTGTCTGATATCATATGAGAATTGCTACTCCAGCTCTCTTTTGATTTCCATTTGCATGGAATATCTTTTTCCATCCCCTCACTTTCAGTCTGTATGTGTCCCTTGGTCTGAAATGGGTCTCTTGTAGACAGCCTATATATGCGTGTTGTTTTTGTATCCATTCAGTCAGTGCGTGTCTTATGGTTGGAGCATTTAATCCTTTTACATTTAAGGTAGTTATTGATATGTATGTTCCTATTCCCATTTTCTTAATTGTTTTGGATTTACTACTGTAGGTCTTTTCCTTCTCTTGTGTTTCCTGCCTAGAGAAGTTCCTTTAGCATTGGTTGTAGAGCTGGTTTGGTGGTGCTGAATTCCCTTAAATTTTGGTTGTCTGTAAAGCTTTTAATTTCTCCGTTGAATCTGAATGAGATCCTTTCTGGGTAGAGTAATCTTGGTTGTAGGTTTTTCCCTTTCATCACTTTAAATATGTCCTGCCACTCCTTTCTGGCTTGCAGAGTTTCTGCTGAAAGATCAGCTGTTACTCTTGTGGGGATTCCCTTGTATGTTATTAGTTTTTTTTTCCTTGCTGCTTTTAATATTTTTTCTTTGCATTTAATTTTTGATAGTTTGATTAATGTGTGTCTTGTCGTGTTTCTCCTTGGATTTATCCTGTATGGGACTTTCTGCACTTCCGGGACTTGATTGACTATTTCCTTTCCCATGTTAGGGAAGTTTTCAACTATAATCTCTTCAAATATTTTCTCAGTCCCTGTGTTTTACTCTTCTTCTTCTGGGACCCCTATAATTTAATGTTGGTGTGTTATAGTTGTCCCAGAGGTCTCTGAGACTATTCTCAATCTTTTCATCCTTTTTTTATTTGTTCTGCTCTGTGGTAGTTATTTCCACTATTTTATCTTCCAGGTCACTTATCCGTTCTTCTGCCTCAGTTATTCTGCTATTGATTCCTTCTAGAGAATTTTTAATTTCATTTATTGTGGTGTTCATCATTGTTTGTTTGCTCTTTAGTTCTTCTAGTTCCTTGTTAAACATTTCTTTTATTTTCTCTATTCTATTTCCAAAGATTTTGGATCATCTTTACTATCATTACTCTGAATTCTTTTTCAGGTAGACTGCCTATTTCCTCCTCAGTTGTTTGGTCTGGTGGGTTTTTGCCTTGCTCCTTCATCTCCTGTGTGTTTCTCTGTCTTCTCATTTTGCTTAACTTACTGTGTTTGGGGTCTCCTTTTCGCAAGCTGCAGGTTCATAGTTCCCATTTTGTTTTGGTATCTGCCCCCAGTGTCTAAGTTTGGTTCAGTGAGTCATGTAGGCTTCCTGTTGGAGGCGACTGGTGCCTGTGTACTGGTGGTTGAGGCTGGATCTTGTCTTTCTGATGGGCATGGCCTCATCCGGTGGTGTGTTTTGTGGTGTCTGTGACCTTATTATGATTTTAGGCAGCCTCTCTGCTGATGGGTGGGGTTGTGTTCCTGTTTTGCTAGTTGTTTGGCATAGGGTGTCCAGCACTGTAGCTTGCTGGTTGTTGAGTGGAAATGGGTCTTAGCATTGAAATGGAGATCTCTGGGAGAGCTTTGGCCATTTGATACTACATGGAGCTGGGAGGTCTCTGGTGGACCAATGTACTGAACTCGGCTCTACCACCTCAGAGGCACAGGCCTGACACCCAGCCAGAGCACCAAGACCCTGTCAGCCACACAGTTCAGAAGAAAAGGGAGAAAAAGAAAGAAAGAAAAAAAATAGTAATAAAGTTATTAAAATGAAAAAAATTATTAACAATAAAAAAATTAAAAAGTCATAAAAAGAAAGAAAGAAGAGAGCAACCAAACCAATAAACAGCACCACCAATGATAACAAGCACTAAAAACTGTACTAAGAAAACAGACAGACAGAGCCCTAGGACAAATGGTGAAAGCAAAGCTATTCAGAGAAAATCGCACAAAGAAGCATTCACATACACACTCACAAAAAGAGAAAAAGGAAAAAAATATATATCTCTTTTGGGAAGTCTGAGGTCTTCTGCCAGCGTTCAGTAGGTGTTCTGTAGGAGTTGTATTTGTATGTAGATGTATTTCTGATGTATTTGTGGGGAGGAAGGTGATCTCAACGTCTTACTCCTCTGCCATCTTGAAAGTCTCCCGAAGGTTTCTTATAGTTGTATTATTTTTATAGAAATCAAGTCTTTAGCATTCCTTCTCTTCTAATTAGCTCTACAAGCATATTATAAATGACCACTATTAGGATATCAGCATGGAGCATGTTTTGGTGGTAATAACAAACAAACAAAAAACACTAGTCTTTTTTTTTTCTATAAGCATTGAAAGAGAAAAAATTATATAGCTGCCAAGTTTTATTCTGTTCCTTTCAACTGGGGATAAATGTAAAATAAAGTTATTTTTGAACTTAAATCCAATCAATTTCAATACAAAATAAATGAAAATGGGAAACTCTTTAGTCTCAAATAGTGAGTATTCATCATTAATTTGGTTATTATACTGCATGTGTGTTTTCATACTCAAGTTTAATTATATATAGATGTAGATATATACCTGCAATATTAACACTAGTTATAATGTAATTGTGTAAATTATATTTATATTACCTAATCTTTGATATTAAAACATAGAGAATATTTTGGTGTGCTGGGTATTTCCATATATGAAAATTTCTTCTCAAGGGCATGATTTATTTTTCTGTCATTTTAATACATTTAATATTAAACTCTGTAAACTTAGTGAGGTTTTTTAGAGTTTGTCTCAGATTTTTCATGTGTAAAATGAGGCTATTATGAGTACCTATATCAAAGGATTGCAATGAAATATAATACATGGACAGCATTTAATACTGTGGTGGCACTCAAGTGCTTAGTACATAATAGCTTTTATTATTGTCACTGTGTTTGCTGTTAAGTGAGAGGTACTAAAATTGAGTGAATTATCAGATATATGGAAATCAGATGATTTGCTCCCTGATAGAGTCTTACAGTTCATCCCTAAATTCATTGGGTCACCATGGCCCAGGATTTGGTTCTCAGCTTATAGCTCTCAATTTCAGTTTGTTTTAGTTTGGTTTGGTTTGGGTTTGGTTTCCAAAATAAGATTTAAATTCTAGAAGCCAGAATCAATTAACCAAACTTCACAAAGCGCTGATTTAAATAAAAGAATCTCTAATTACTTAAAATGGCAGGCAAGTCAAAGGATCACTGGCATCAGTTGTTTCCTGTGTGCACTCACGTCTTATGGATAACATGGCCTGTAAGATCAACACATGGATCAGAAACACCCTAGTTAACACAGAGATGGGTCATTTAGAATTTGGGCTTTTTAAAAATACAGTTCTTTTAAGCTGGAACATCTAGATAAATTGATTCCCTTTATTCTTTGCATTGAAGAGGATTCTTATAACACAAATGTGAATGTATAATGTCCAGAGCGGAATATACTCTTTTTCCTGCATAGCATTAAATGTTGGATAAATATTACCACAGTTTTTCTATTCAATGTTCCAGTCCCCTGCTGTCATTTAGTAGCATCAAAAACATCACTACCTCTTGACAGACTATGGTAGGCAGAATAATTGCCTCCTAAAGATGTCTACATCTCAATCCCCAGGACCTGTGAATATGTTATCTTAAATGACTAACAGGACTTTGTAAATGTGATTGAATTAAGGACCTTGAGATGGGGAGATTATCCTGGAGTATCTGGGTGGGATCAATGTAATCAAAGGGTCCTTTAGTGATACATGTCCACAATGGTATATGACTCCACCATGTAAAAGAATGAAATAATGCCATTTGCAGGCACATAGAGAAACCTGAAGAGAAACCATATGAAGTAAAGTAATCAGAAACACAAAGGCCAATATTATATGATATCACTTTTAGGTGGAATCTAAAAATAAACACCATTGAAATAATTGAGAAAACATAAACAGACTCAGGAACTTAATGAAAAAAAAAAAGCTAACTGCTGGCTCTGAAAATGAGGGAAGGGGCCATGAGCAAAAAATGCAGGCTGTCTCTAAAAGCTTGAAAAGACAAATTAACAGATTCTCCCTTGAGCCTCCAGAAGGAACACAGCCCTGCGTTGAGTTTAACCAGTGGGATCTATTTCAGACTTCTGACTTCCAGAGCTGTAAGAAAACAAATTTGCGTTATTTTATGTCACTAAGTTTTTGGTAACTTATTACAGCAATTATAGGAAAGTAACACACAGGAAAAGAAGTGAGTCCTCTGTTCAATAATGCTCCAGTGGCTTTCCATCTAATCCAAGGTAAAAGTGAAAACCCTCTTTATGGTGGCTTAAAGGACCTAGATGGGCATGCCTGCTCCCTCCCTCATATCTCTTACCTCTTTACAATTCTTGTCCCCTTGCTTTCTCTTCTCCAGATCAACTGCCCTCTTCATTTTCCTCTCATATGCCAGGCGCACTTCAGTCCTGTCTATTCTTCTATCTAAACAGATCTTATTCCAGCTGCCTATATGCTTCATACCCTCAATTATTTCCAGTTGTATCACAATCACAGAGAGGAATTTTCTGACCACCCTGAGTGGGCCATAACCTATCATGGGTAAAAGAATCATAATCCACTGCTGCTTCTTAACACTCCGAATTCTCCCTCTGTTCTTTCCTAAGCTCTTTCTCAATAGAGCTTATTGTATTCTAGCATAGTAATTTGTTTATTTAGTTTGAGTATTTAATGGCTAAAAGCTCTAAGGGGGCAAGGGGTTTTGTATATTTTATTTAATGGCGTGTCTCTTGGCACATAATAGGTACTCAGTAAATATGTGTTGAATAAATGAAATAACACGCTAGGTTAGAGTTTTTACATGAATAATTACATTAAATTGCAATTTTTCAAGACAAAACTGACCCACATATCTTGATTGAGATGTTGGAAATAACATAATCTTATTAGCATCATGTTTTTAACCAGTTTATCTTTAATAACAAAAATAAATTTTAAATAACCCTTTCTTATATTAAATTCTTTAATCCTTATAGTAGATCTTTAAAGTGGGTATTATTTTCTCCTCCATTTTATTGTTTAGTAAATTCAGTTCCAAAAAGGTAAGTAGCAGAGTATTATCTTAAACCAGGTCGGCTTTTCAATGGCCTCTGCTCTTCCTTCATCAGATATCTCTTCATTTATGTTAACCCAGCATCTGGCTAATCTTATCCATTCTATTGTGCCTTTACTAGCATCAATTTTCCTTCTAACCAGGGAAATTTTCATGAGTTTCTAACAAATTAAGGGGTGTTTATGTACTACCAACATCAAGGGTAATGACACAGCCAAGCAAATTGGAGATTTTTACCCAGAAGAAATGAAAACATCTGTCCATTCCAAAGCATGTACATGGCAACCCAAATGCCCATCAGCTGGTGAGTGGGTGAGCACATTGTAATATATCCATATAAAGGAATACTATTCAGTAAAGGGAATGGACTACTGAAACATTTTACAATATGCATTAATCTCAGAAGATTATGCTATGTGAAGTAAACTAGATTTAATAGGCTATATATTGTATGTTTTCCATTTAGATGACATTTTTGGAAAAGGTGAAACTATGAGAACAAAAAACATAAATGATAGCTGGGGACTAGGGTTGGTGTATCTATTTTTCCTTTTAAATTTATTGAGATACTATTGACATACAGCATTGTATAAGTTTAAGGTGTACAGCATAATGATTCGACTTATATTGTGAAATGATTACCACAATAAGTTTGGTAAACATCTATTATCTCATATAGATACAAAATAAAAGAAAAAAGAAAAAATATTTTTCTTATGATGAGAACTCAGAATTTACTCTCTTAATAACTTTCATATATAACCTACAGCAGTGTTAATTATATTTATCATGTCGTGCATAACATCCCTAGTAATTATTTGTCTTATAACTGGAAGTGTTTATACTTTTGACTGCCTTTATCCAATACCACCCCCCTTGTACCCCAAATCTGATCTCTTTTTCTATGAGTTTGTTTGTCTATTTTTGAAGTGTAATTGACCTCCAACACTATATGAGTTCCTGGTGTACAAATAATGATTCAATATTTCTATACCTTTCAAAAAGTTCACCACAATAAGTCTAGTAACCACCTGTCACCATACAAAATATTATATTATTGTCGACTATATTCCCCACACTGTACATTTCTTACCGGTGACTCATTTATTTTGTAACTGGAAGTTTCTACCTCTTAATCTTCCTCACCTATATCTCTGATCTCTTCACCTCCTTCGCCTCTGGCAACCACCTCTTTTTTATATCTTGGCTGTGATGGAGATCACATGACTGATTAAGTTTGCCAGAAATCATAGAATTGTACTCCTAAAAGGGTGAATTTTACTGTATGTAAATTTTACCTCAATAAATGAAAACAAATAAAAGTAAAAGTAATATGTATAGTTGGAATTTGAACTAAGACTAATACTAGATATTTTATGCTGTAATTCTCCCATGCCACTCAATTTTTACTTAAAACATTTCTTTATAAGTAATCTCTCTCCATTTCAAGGTTTTGTTTTGTATTGTTTTTACTCTAAGAAATTTTTTATGATTGCATTTGGTGTGAATTCTGGAAGGTGTAGTTAGTGTTTATAGATTAACTTAGTTCACATACTTACTTTAAGAAAATCTATATTTTAGCTCTTGCTAATGTTTGTCACCATGGGAGAGTCAACCGTACTCCCTATACATCAGGTTGTTAATTGGTAAAAGGAGAATATTAAACTATATTTCTAGGATTTCTTGTGTATTTCTACATTTCTTATAGAAGCACCTTTGTTGTTTGACAGAACACTTAATTTATAGTTTCCCTTTGTAATATGCTAAAGTATTAGTGATGGTTAATTTTATGTGCCAATTTACTGGGCTACAAGGTATCCAGATATTTGATAAAACATTTTTCTGGATAGAGTTAGGGTGTTTCTGGGTGAGATTATTCTTTTAATTGGTAGACTGATTAAAGTAGATTGTCCCCCTCAATGTGGGTAATCCTTATCCAATCCATAGAAGGCCTGAATAGAATAAAAGCCTGAGTAAGAAAGAATTCTTTCTCTCTGTCTATCTGAGCTTGGACATCAGTCCTTTCTTGTCTTCAGATTCAGACTCGCAATGGAATTTCACCATCAGCTTTCCTGGTTCTCAGGTCTTCAGATTTGAACTGGAATTATACCATGGGCTCTCTTGGGTCTCCTGCTTGCCAACTGCAGATCTTGGGACTTTTCAGTCTCCATAATTGCATGAACCAATTCCTTATAGTAAATTCTCTTCTCTGTCTCTCTCTCTCTTAGTCTCTCTTTCTGTCTCTCCCTCAATAGATGATAGATAGATAGATAGATAGATAGATAGATAGATAGATAGATATGATAGGTAAGGTAGATGGATGTTATGTATTGATATTGTGAAAAGAACTGTGTCAAGAATGGCTGAGATGTGACCTGAGAATCTCCATGTTTGCTGCCCTTGCTGGATTTTTGCTGAACATTCTAAATTAAAACTGCTAAATAGTTACTGAGTTGCGAAAAGAAAAGGATAATGTTGAGAACTGGATTTTTCTGGACTAAAGAAAACATACTTTTTCCTAGTAATGAATGTGATGCTTGCCGTAATCCAATTGTATGCATAAAACAGTTTTACCCTCCAATCCAAATTCTTGGTAAACAGCTTGTGTAAGCTTGCATTAACTTCCCCTTTTTCCTATAAAATCCACTGTCCATTTTCCACCAGTTGGACAGTATTCTGAGTTCCTCCAGAATCTGTGGTCCCTAAATTGCAATTCTAAGACCCCAAATAAACTGCTTTTTTGCCTCTTTACCATTTGCGGCCCTTTTCGGTTAACATTTTTGGTGTCAGAAGTGGAATCCAAAGCTGGCTTCTACCCATGTCTGAAATCACAGTGGATTCAAACAAGATACCTATGTAAACTCCTTGTGCTTTGTCACCTCCCTAGTGGCTCCGAGGTCTGGGAGGTAAGTCCTCTTGGTCCCAAAACTTCCTCCTTGTGTGAGGTTCAGACCTTTATTCTGAATGTCTTTTTTTTTTTTTTTTTTTTTGCGGTACGCGGGCCTCTCACTGTTATGGCCTCTCCGTTGCGGAGCACAGGCTCCGGACGCGCAGGCTCAGCGGCCATGGCTCACGGGCCCAGCCGCTCTGCGGCATGTGGGATCTTCCCGGACCGGGGCACGAACCCATGTCCTCTACATCGGCAGGCGGACTCTCAACCACTGCACCACCAGGGAAACCCTCTGGATGGCTAGTGTTCGACTGATTGCTTCAGGGCTTGCTTCCTTTTGGTAAGGCACTATAATAGGACATTCACAGTCTAAGACTGTTGTGAGGGAGTATTCTACCCTGTCAGGGGCTCCTGCTAGATACATGCACAAGAAATATGGGGCTGTCTCTTGCGCTTACCTAGGTAAATGGCAATGGTATACCAGAGATGACATAAAATTGACCTGGCCAGTGAGGAACTTTTGAAATTCCAAAATTGATTCTTTTGCTCACACAATTAGAAGCTAAAGGGTCTAAAACAATGCAAATAGAGTGAGAAGCATATTTCAGTTGGTACACTGAAGCCTCCCACTGAGCTTATGAAACCCAAAGGTTTTGCAAATCTAAAATTTCTTCACTTCAGGATACTGTTTCGAAGCACACTGCTGCAAATAAGAATTTATGCTGTCATCTAAATACTCCAGAAAAGGCTCAAGAAGCCTTTTCCTCTCCTTCTTCTCCTTTACCTCCTGCTTACCCAGAACTTGCTGAGCTGTCATTCTGTTCTGATTCTCCTATTTCTCCTCCAGAATCCTTACCCCCACCTACTAGTTCTCTTGTAAAAAAAATCTTTCCTTTTGCCACTAATTTGGACCCTGATGGCACTCGCTAACTGGTAAACTATGGGCCTTGGTCCCCTGCAGAATTATGGGCCATAGCTAAGGAATTTCCCAAGGTCACTAGTACCCCTCCACTTTGCAGAAGAATTTAACCTTGTGATACAAACTTATGATCCAGGCTTCTCTGATTTGTATCAACTAACTCACATCTTAGTCAGAGAAAGCCAAGCCAGATACAGGCAGACTACCGCTGTCTGACTTCACCCTTTAGATGATATGGAGTATCATATCAGTATGGAGGTTCCTTAGAAAACTAAAAATAAAACTACCATACGACCCAACAATCCCACTACTGGGCATATACCCTGAGAAAACCATAAATCAAAAAGAGTCATGTACCACAATGTTCATTGCAGCCCTATTTACAATAGCCAGGACATGGAAGCAACCTAAGTGTCCATCGACAGATGAATGGATAAAGAAGACGTGGCACATATATACAATGGAATATTACTCAACCATAAAAAGAAACGAAATTGAGTTATTTGTAGTGAGGTGGATGGACCTAGGGTCTGTCATATAGGGTGAAGTAAGTCAGAAAGAGAAAAACAAATACCGTATGCTAACACATATATATGGAATCTAAAAAAAAAAAGGTCATGAAGAACCCAGGCGCAAGACGGGAATAAAGACGCAGACCTACTAGAGAATGGACTTGAGGACACTGGGAGGGGGAAGGGTAAGCTGGGACAAAGTGAGAGAGTGGTAGTGTATATATGGACATATAAACACTACCAAATGTAAAGTAGATAGCTAGTGGGAAGCAGTCGCATAGCACAGGGAGATCATCTAGGTGCTTTGTGACCAGTTACAAGGGTGGAAAGGAGGGAGACACAAGAGGGAAGAGATATGGGGATATATGTATAACTGATTCACTTTGTTATAAAGGAGAAACTAACACACCATTGTAAAGCAGTTATACTCCAATAAAAACATTAAAAAAATTTTTTTATATAGGAAATGTTCATTGCTTATATATAGAAATGCAGTTGATTTTTTGTTTAACACCTTTGTATCTTGCAACATTGCTAAATTCAATTATTAGTCTAATGGATTTTTTGTAAATTCCTTAGGGTTTTGTACATACATTATCACGTTGTCTGCAAATAATGGAAGTTTTACTTCTTCTATTCCAATCTGTAAAACTTTTTTTCTTGATTTATAGTACTTTAAAGGATCTCCAGAACAATGTTAAACAGAAGTAATAAGAGCAGATATCTTTACCTTTTTCCTAATCTTTTGGTTAAAAAGTATTAAGTTTTTCATTTAAGAATGATGAAGGTGTAATTTTTTTTGTAGATGCTCTTAATTCTTTATTCATGTTCCTTCTTGACTCTAAAGCCCATGTTATTTTTCACACAGCCATTCTGCTTTAAATGTATGCTTTTTTGTATGCATGGTAAAACACTTGGAAGTAACATACCATTATATTAATAATGGATATCTCTAGATGGTAAAAATTTTAATATTTTTATTTTATCCTTCTTCCTTTCTATATGTTTCAATTTTAATAATAAGCGTGCATTACTTTACTAATCCATATATATGCACACATGTACACACACACTAAATATTATTTTAAAATGCAGTTTATTTTCTCATCATTACAAATCACATATAGATAATAAATACATACCATTATCAAAAGCCAAACAAGTCCTTACATACCAAGCCCTAAAAGTCCACTCAGAAACAAAGATATTTAAAATTTCCTCATAAAAAAAAAATGAGTCCTGAAATATGTTTTAAATACTAAAAATAAAAATTACTAATCGGATCCCCATTATTATCCCAGACTGGACACCTCTGTTTTAGACTCTTGAATTAAATGTGGTTTCTTTAGCTTTTAACAAATTCATTTTTAATCTGACCCATAATTTCTTTTTATGAAATATTTTTTGAAGACACAGCTATTCTTTATTATTATGTCAAACAATTATTTACCACAACCCATCTTGACATTTTTTGTCCTCAAATATTATTTGAATATTTCTATTTCCATTGCCATTTTCACAGTGAAGCCACTATCATCCCTCACCTGGACGGATTACTTAGTTTCTTAACTATTATTCCCACTTTTACTCTCTGCTCACCCTGTTTCAGCCTCTCATTATGCAGTATCTGGGAGTCAGTTATTTAAGCTACCACTCTCATACTTAAAGGCTGGCAATCGCTCCATATTACATTAAGAATAAAATCCAAACCATTAAATATAACTTACAAGGACCTGTATGATCCAGCCATTAGACATAGCACCAATCTCAATTTGAGGTCTTTTTTTCCCCTTTCTCTTCTCCAGCTGTGCTGGTCTTTGATAATTTCAATATTGTTAAATTCTTTCCTGCTTCAGTGTTCTCTGAACACGTGTATTTGCTTCTGCCTTTAATGATGCTCAGACTCCAGGCTCTTTGTTTGACTGGTTCTTTCTCAAATTTCAGGCCTTACTGCCTTAATAAGGCTTTCCCTTGACCACGCTTTCTCATATTATCATCTTCAAGCTACATCACACATAGCAATTTTATGTTTATTTCCTTATTTGTTAACTTTCCTATCCCTCTAAAACAGAGATTATTGAGGATTGACACCATACATTTTGATTTACCAATGTATATAAAGCATGTGGCACAGGGCTGCCATTTTATACAGGTCTATATTATAAAATGTAATTGGTGCTCCTGTAGGGCAACTTTAGCACTTAGGTTGTGTGTGTGTGTGTGTGTGAGTGTGTGTGTGTGTGTGTGTGTGTGTGTGCAACCATGTATGTGTATACTTACATTCATACATATGCATGTATATACATATATGATTCTTAATACATTTGTGTTGAACTCCATTTAATGATTAATTCAATAGTAACATATACAATTAATTCCTACAGTTCCTAACTTACAAATAACTACACAGCCTTATCATCAGCCCATATAAATAGAACATGGTTTGTAAGCAGCAGGGTTATGTTGGTGGTATCTGTTGTTTTTGAGTTTTAGGAAGAGTACCACTTTTTTTATCCTGCCAATTATAGGAAATATTTTGTACCTAGAAAACTAAGGTTCACAAATTCAAGATTTATTGATCTCCAGAAACATTTCATCAAAATGCCTGATATATCATCTGCCCTATCATCTGGTTTGAAACCATGACATCAAAACAGGGCCTTTCCTCAGATGTATATTCACTCTGTTCCAGAATCAAGATTCTCCTATTAAGCCAAGGTAGAGGGTTCTTTGAACTAGAAGATTTGAGGGTCATTTATACATACTGAAGGATATGTAATCTATTTTCAGAACTATCAGACATTGTCACCTAATCCTACAGGCATGAAGGAGCATAGAGAGACTAACTGTTGGTTTACTTGACTAAAACTATGAATACAGACAAAGAACAGCCATTTTGGAAGCTGATCCTTAGATATTGAAATATATTGAATGTATTGAAATATGTTGAATGTATTGAATATAGCCCAAGTGAAAGATCAGCCAGTTATAAAAATACTGTTTCTTTACAAACTCTTTGCAAACTGTATTCCGCACAGTGTTCTTTCAGTGAATGGAGTGCTACCTATTCTGCAATGCATGCAGTAAAGTTTTTAACAAGATTGTAATAAAGATGTTTCCAGGAAGCTAAAACAAAACACTGTTTACTAATGTTTTATAAACTTATTCATTATCAATTCACAATAAAACATGAAAAAATCAGGATATTAATTTCTCTGGTTCTATTGGACTTATTAAAATTGATAGGTACATACACAGACACTGTGAAAGCCAAAGATGACATCTAGGAATTACAGTTGTTCATTTTCATTACAAGATAATCAATAACTATTGTCATGGGGTCAAAGGAGATCCTTTTATCTCTACTGCCTGACCACAGGACACACTCAGCATTATATTCCTTTGAATCACTTATTTCTTCTGAATTTCCTACCAGTTCAAGCAATTGTCAAGCTTCTCTATGAAATACTGTCTCTACAAAGATTTTTCTAATAGAAGATATGCAATCAGCAGTTAGGTCTTCATTGCTAATGGTTCTATTGTCTGAGAGACAGGAACAATGGGGGATCCAAGTCTAAGACACTTTCTCACATTTAGGATACTAAGAATATCTGAAACCTTGAAATGGGTTCTGAGTTACATCATCAAATTTTATAAATTCAGGGTATAATGTTTTATTATTGACTAAAAGGGGAGGGAACAGTTATTGCTGTGGTAGATTCCTAGTAAGTCCTCAGATAATTCTAGACAAAGAAGATTCAATAAACTCAGTGGCTTTGTTTGCCTATTTAAAAATAGTAAACAAGTAATAAATGTTTTAGATGTGCCCAGCGCTGTTCTAAGTATTTAGATACAGCTGTATGCCTCATTTATATGTTGTATCTTTTAATCCTCACAACAGACCTCTTTTATGTGTAAGAAAACTGAGGCCCAGGAAGTTATATAATTTGTTCAATACGCAGTTAACAAGTGGTAGTATGGTATTCAAGCCTAGGAAATGTGAGCCTACCTATGGTCATTTTGTATAATATAAAAATGTACATGTTCAAAGACCTGGGTAGATGAAGATAATAACAGTAACTTCTAACTCAGTATTCTTCAAGTGTGGAAGAGTAGTTAGAGATAAAACCCGTAGATACAGAAAATGAACATCTTTCTACTGAATTTCTGTGATCTTTATTCTTAACTAGCTTCTCAACAGTGAAGAGATACTGTACCATGTAACATGAAAAGAGGGGATTGTTGAGGAAACTTAAGGTAGAATTGCTGGTGGCATCTATGCTTTTTCTGGCTCCTTCCTACTTATAACCTTTTGTGCTGGTCATGGCCTTTTTCGGAGTTGTTAAACTGTATACTTGCAGTATGACTTTGCCAAATGATTATCATTTTCCTTTGCTAAAATCTTCTCCTTTCATATTGTACTCATAAAATGCAGTTAGATGTATGAGTAAAGTGTAGAGAGAAGCAAAGAAAAATGGAGGGTAAAAAAAGAGAGCAAATAAAAGTGAAAGAGCATAGTAAAATAAAAAATGGGAAGAAAGGGTAATTAAAAATGCTCTACAATTAAACAACCTTCAGGGTATACCTAAAGTAAAATAAAATTCATATATATTGAACTTATTACAACATGTCAAACTTTATTGTTCATAGCAGGAATCAACAAAATTTTTCCTGCAAAGGACCAGATAGTAAATAGTAAATATTTTAGGCTTCACTGACCATGCAGTCTCTATTGCAACTACCTCACTCTGCTGCTGCATTGTGAATGCAGCCATAAATACTACATAAACAATGGTCATATATCAATGAAACTTTCCCCAAAGTAGGTGGGGCAAAAAAAAAAAAAAAGCAGACAAAGGAGGTAAAGATGGTTAAAGTATTAGTAGGCCCAGAAAATTTAAACAAAAAACAAATCATAGCAGGCAGCAGTCTAAATTTGGACTGCTGACTGCCGTCTGCTGATCCTTGGTCAAAATAAATAGGTCATCTGAAAGAACAAGTGGACTTATCAAAGAAGAAGTCTATACTGACCTATCTCTATCCAATTTTATATTATACTCAGAGGATGTCATTTGAAATGCAATATATAAATATGTCTAGTTTTAAGTTAATACATGCATTAAAATTATTTTCTTTCAACTCTAAAAAGTTTGTATTTTACAAGTATGATATAATTAAATGGGAAATATTAAGATAGGAAACTTCTATGTAAATGAAAAATCACATATTTTATATTTTATTTATACCATATTTATTAGAAACCCAATTCTTTACATAAATAGTTCATCCAAATTCAAATGCCTATTGTTATTACTGATTATGCTTTTTATAATATTTTATTGGCTTAACTTACATATTCAAGAATAATGATAATATGGTAAATGTGGGTTAGCTTTAAAATATTGATTTTTCTTTCTGTCTGTTTAAAACTATTTTAAAATATCTTTTCCCCTTGGTAATATTAAGTACTTAAACAAGAAATTTAATATGATGTCCTAGGTAATTAATGAGACAGAATCATAGAAGTATACAACCACTTATTTTTCTAACCTATGTATTTTTTTAAATTTCTCAATAAGAAATTAAGTAGCATGTTTAATCAGTTTTAAAACATGGGACAAGCAAATGAATTATCATTATTTTACCCTCTACTTTGAGGCACTAAGTGGTTATTTTTGCTTAATTTCTTTTTATAAATTCACAGATGTTTTGATCTAAAATACCAAGCATTGAAGGTTGAATGGCAATGCTACTGAGTATGCGTTTTAGGTTTTTAGGATTTTTCCCCTTCTTGATCCCTTAGTAAGTCCAGAGCAAGCACTTCTATTCAGAGGGCAAGCGTTGGAGCAGGCTACTGTACACCAAAAGAACCACTATTTTACATTCAATTCCAGTTTTAGAACAGTGTTCTCTCGTCCTGGGTGAAGAGTTAGGTGAGTCAATACACACAGTGCTTTAGTAAGATTCTGAATTGAAATTCAGAATTAAAATACTGCATATTGAAATCCTAATACCCAGGAGCCATTTGGAGCAGTCTGTTTTGTAATGTAGTATCTTTTGAGTTCACCTTGTATTTAGAATGTTTTTACTTTTCCCCAGATGTCTTTCATGCCATTTGGCCCATGGCCTCTTCTGGAGCAGTGGAAATTGTAAAATGGCAAATGGCTTCCGCATATGATTACCATCTTCTTTTGCTAAAAATAATCTCATTCTGTGCTCCTAAAACAGAGTTAGGTCCATGATGTATCATTGTTTTGATAAAAATGTATCACATGACAAATCTAATAGAATAACAGCAGCTTTCTGTAGTGTTCTTTTAAGAAGGATTTTAACAGGAAACCTATCAGAGTAATCGAGAAACTATGCCAGTACCAGTTGGTGATATTTGCCACAAACTAGTGTCAGCAAACATACCATATATTTACTCCCTAATATCTGTGTGTATAACTCTAAGCATTATAATTACACTATTATTTTTATTTTCTTTTTTAGCTTTATTGAGGTATAATTGACAAATAAAATTGTAAGATATGTAAAGTATACTTCATGATGATTTGATACACATATACACTGTAAAAAGATTAGTCCCATCTAGTTAACATCCATCACCTCACATGTTTATCTTTTTTGTGTGTGTGAGAACATTTAAGTTCTATTCTCTTAGCAAATTTCAATTATACTATATAGAGTTATCAACTGCAGTCATCATAGTAATACAATACTCAGACCTTACTCATCTTATACCTGAAAGTTTCTACCTTTTGACCAAACTCTCCCTATTTCCCCCACCCCCAGCTCCTGGCAACCACTTTTCTGCTGTTTTTATAAGTTTCACATTTTTTTTCATATTCCACATAGAACTGATACCATGCAGTATTTGTCTTCTCTGTCTGCCTTATTTCTTAGCATACTGCCCTCAAGATACATCTACGTTGTGGCATGAGGAGGATTTCCTTCTTTCTTATGGTTGTAGAATATTCCATTGCATATCACATCTTATTCATCTGTTAATGAACATTTCGATTGATTCTTTATCTTGGCTATTGTAAATAATGCTGCAATGAACATGGAGTGCAGATATCTCCATGATATAGTGATTTGGGTCTATATACCCAAAATTAGGATGGCTGGATCATATGGTAGTTCTATTTTTAATTTCTTGAAGAACCTCCATACTGTTTCCCTAGTGGCTGTACCAATTTACATTCTCACCAATGGTGCATGAAGATTCTCTTTTCTCCACATTCTCGTCAGAACTTATCTCTTCTTTTTGATCACAGTCCTTCTAACAGATATGAGGTGATATATCTCACTGTAGTTTTGATTTGCAATTCCCTGATGATTAGTGATGGTGAGCACTTTCTCATATACATATGGGCTATGTATTTCTTCTATGAAAATGTCTATTCAGGTTCTTTGCCCATTTGTAATTGGATGATGATAATGATGACTATTGCTATTGAGCTGTATGAGTTCCTTATGTATTTTGGATATTAACCCCTAATCAGATGTGTGGTTTGCAAATACTTTCTCCCATTCTCTAGGTTGCCTTTTCATTTTGTTGATGATTTATTTTGTTATGTAGGAGCTTTTTAGTTTGATATAATCCTCCTTACCTATTTTGCTTTTTTGTTGCTTGTGCTTTTGGTGTCATATCCAAAAAATCATTGCTAAAGCCAATGTCAGGGAGGTTTTTCACTGTGTTTTCTTACAAAAGTTTTATGACTTCAGATGTTACATTTGTGTCTTTAATTGATTTTTGTGAGTGGTGTAAGGTAGATGTCCAGTTTTATTTTTTACTGTTTATTTATTTACTCTTGGCAGCACTGTGCAGCTTGCAGAATCTCATTTCCCCCTACCAGGGATCAGACCCGGGCCACAGCAGTGAAAGTTTGAAATCCTAACCACTAGGCCACCAGGAAACTCCAGTTTTATTCTTTTACATGTGGTTACCCAGTTTTCTTAGAACCATTTATCAAAGAGACTATCTTTGCCCAATGTATATTATTGACTCATTTGTCATAAATTAATTGACAAAATATGCATAGATTCATTTCTGGGTTCTCTATTTTGTTCCATTAATCTGTGTGTCTGTTTTTATGCTGGTACCACACTTCTTTCGATTACTATAGTTTGTAGTAGAGTTTGAAATCAGGAAAAGTGATGCCTCCGGATATGTTCTTTGTAAAGATTGCTTTGGCTGTTAAGAATCTTTTTTTAGTTCTGTATAAACTTTAGGCTTCTTTTTTCTATCTCTCTGAAAAAAGCCATTGATATCTTGACAGGGACTGCATTGAATCTGTAGATCGTTTTGTGTAGTATGGACATTTTAACAATATCAATTCTAATCCATGAGCATGAAATTTCTTTCTATTTACTTGTGTCTTCTTCAGTTTCTTTCATCAGTGTCTTAACAGTGTGTGTGTCCTTATAGTTGAAGTGAGTCTCTTGTGGGCAGCATATAGTTGGGTTTTGTTTTTGTATCCCTTCAGTCACTCTGTGTCTTTTGATTGGAGAATTTAGCCCATTTTCATTTAAATTAATTATTGATAGTTATGTACTTATTGCCATTTTGTTAATTGTTTTATGGCTTTTTTGTAATTCCTTTCTTTCTTTCTTTCTTTCTTTGTGAATTGATGATTTTCTGTAGTGATTTGCTTAGATTCCTTTCTCTTTATCTTCTGTGTATCTATTATGTTTTTGCTTTGTGGTTACTGTGAGGCATACATAAAACTTCATTATAACAGTCTTTGTTAAGCTGACAACAACTTAACTTTGAACACATAATAAAGGTCTACATTCTTCTCTCCTCCCAACATTTTATGTTTTTGATGTCACAGTTTGTATCTTTTTACCTTGTTTATCCATTAACAAATTATTGTAGTCATAGCTGTTTTTAATACTTTTGTCTTTTAATCTTCATACCAGAGTTGTAAGTGATTTACCCACCACCATTGCAATATTAGAGTATTCTGAATTTAACTATATATTTACCTTTACCAGTGAGATTTATATTTTCATATGTTTACCTGTAATGAATTAGTGTCCTCTTGTTTTGGCTTGAATAATGTCCCATTAACATTTCTTTAAGACCTGTTTAGTGGTGATGAATTCCTTCATCTTTGCTTCCCTGGAAAATTCTTTCTCTCCTTCAGTTATAAAGGACAACTTTGCCAGATATAGTGCTCTTGGTTGGCAGTTTCTTCTTTTAGCACTGAATATTTCATGCAACTCCCTTCTGGCCTGGAAAATTTCTGCAGAAAAATATGATGATAGTTTTATGAGAGGTTCCTTTCCTTGTAACAGGTTGCCTTTCTTTTGCTTTAAACTTCTCGCTTTGTCTTTAACTTTTGACATTTTAATTATAACATGATTTGGTGTGGATACTTTGGGTTGATCTTATTTTGAATTCTCTGGGCTTCCTGGATCTGGGTGTCTGTTTCTTTCCCCATGTTACAGACATATTCAGCCATTATTTCTATGAATAAGTTTTATACCCTTTTCTCTCTCTCCTCTCCTTCCAGGTTCCTCTAGAAACTGTATATTGGTCCACTTGGTGGTGTCCCGTAAATTCCTTATGCTATATTGATTCTTGTTTCTTTTTGCCCCTCTGATTGGATAAATTCCACTGTCCTGTCTTGCAGTTCACACATGCTTTATTCTACTTCATCCAGTCAGCTCTTGAACCCCTCTATTGATTTTTTCAGTTCATTTATTGTATTTGTCAGCTCTGTGATTTCTCTTTGGTACTTTCTTATGTATTCCCTGTTGCATTTCTCACTCTCTTCCTGCAGTTTTTTCTTCTGATCTCCATTAACAACTTTATGATCATTATTTTGAACTTTTTATCATGTAAATTACTTACCTCCATTTCATTAAGCTCTGTTTCTGGGGTTTTATCTTGTTCTTTCGTTTGGAACATGTTCCTATTTCTTCATTTTTCTTTACTTTCTGTGTTGATTTCTGCATATTAGATAAAACAACCATCTCTCCCAATCTTGAGTGGAGTGGTCTTGTGTAGGATATGAAACTTATCAATAAGCTTAGCCTGAGCTTTTGGTTGCCTCTCAAATCTTTGTGTTTGTCCAAGCTGCCTTCAGTGTTCTTAGTAGCTCCCAGTAGTTGAGGTTTTGCCAAGATTTGCCAGGGTCCCAAGGGGGAGAAATCACAGTGAGCACCTAGATGCAGGCTGATTGGAAGACAGGTCATCAGGCAGCAGCTGGAAATGTATGTAGTCTCCCTTTCCAGGGATAAACTGGGAAATAAGCTTTTTTGCCTGCTCTGTCTGTGCTGAGCCCAAGTATATAGCTGGGGGTTGGAGGGGAGGTGTGATTTTGGTCCCATTAATAACTGCTTCTGTGTTTGCTACAGTCCTGTGGGACTCATAAATGCAAGACCTGTTGTCTATCAAGCCAGGAGATCCAGGAACCCATCCTTTGGGTAGCAGTCACAAAAGCTGGGGCACCACACATATATACAAGCCCCTTCCAGGGAGACATTGGTGATTTGGAGCGGGGGAGTGAGAAGGCAGAAGTGGTGTCTGCTGGCTACTCTGGTCTACGGGGAGGACTACAGTCAGCCCCTACACAAACTTAACTTTCTTACTTGAGCTTAACTCTCTATTTACGAAGTTTTTGTCCTTCCTATCAATCATTGTTGAATGTCTTCTCCACAAAATTATTAATTTCAGCATATGTTTTAGTTTGCCAGAAAATGTTTGTTTTTAAATAACTTTTTTTTGTATTTTCTAAGAAAATACATAGATGATAGGTTTTCTGATTTCTTTTTTAAACTTCAAAATGCCCATAAATTCCTTTTCCACATGAATTACAATATTTTAATTTTAAAATCCTTGGCTATATAAAATTTTTCCTTCAAAACTTCATAATTTCTGTTCTATTGTCATTTAGATATTTTTCTTCCTTAATGTTTATTCTTTGTGCTGGATTATGTCTTAGGCATACATAAGCCAGAGTGGCAATGCCTCCAGGTTTTTGCAATAAGTTGACTGATTGTCTTGTTGTCAAAATGTCCAACAGTAAAATAAGTTATTTCCTTTTTCCTTGTTTTGATATGTTTCATGTTTATTTATTTTTCCTTAGTATAAAATTGAAAGAGTTTGTGTCAGAAATTATTAAGCAGGACTAATAGTAAGCTTAGACCTATGCAAGTTTATTTTACTTATGCTATTATCAGGTGGTAGCAATGAATTCCATAATCTTACAGTCAATGAATAATAAAATTTAGAACTAGATGACGCTTTAGAAATTACTAGTTTACCACTCCTTTCTTAGACATGAGTAAACTGAAGCCCAGAGAGGTGTCACAAAGAAGTTCATAGAGCTGTTTGTCAGTAATATCAAGAGTAAAATTTATATCCTTTTTTCTTCTAGTATTTTAGCATGAACAAGAAAACACTTACCTGACTATTCCATTTATAGTTTCCTACTTATTCATTTCTGTCTGAATCTCTCTGCTTTTCTCATGGCACATTTCTAGAACTTTGAAATTCAATAGTGAGCCTGGCCTCTGATCACCCTGCTTGAGGAACTGTCAGACATAACTGTCCAAAAGGACCTTTTCTTTTTAGAATGAGGTATAAATACCCCCATCTGATTTATGCACAAGATTTACTTCTCTATTCAAAAAGACCATTTTGTTTTGTTTTTGTTGTTCTATGTTTTCAAAATTCTGTGTGGCCAGTGGAATTAGTTTTGCCTATGAGAAAAATTGGTACTTGTTTTTCATTATTATACTTTATTCTGTTCATTTATTCTATAGCTTGGTGTAAGATCTATTTTATTTTTTAAAGTACAGTACAATTTAAAACATGTTTTATTCTGGGTTTCAATTTGGTGGATTACGTTTTATTTTTTGTTATTTATTCCACATGTTTGTAATCATTGAGACTTAAATCATTAACTGCTATTTTGTAAGAGTAATTTGATGTCTAATCATTCTTTTAATCCACTTAAAATAATTTTTTAAACTTTTTTTATAAAAATGGGAAATCATGTTGATGACAAAAAACAAATAAAAATAAATCTGTCTCACTTTAGTTAAATTCAGTAGCTTTTTTTAAAATAAATCCTGTTTTATAAACTTTTGTGCCTTGTATCAATACATCTAGATCACAATGAATTCTTGGCAAATGATACTATAAAATTTAGAGTAAAATGGAAGTAAGTGATTCAAGTGATGACAGATAGATAGTAAATTGATATAGATATTAATTTATTGACTGTTATAATTTGTATTTCAAAAGTGGGATTGCTTGCTTCCTCATTAATGTGCTTTTTTTTTTTTGCAACCACCTTCACCCACGCATTTAGCAAAGCCAAGTAACTTATTTTAGTTTTCATTAAAGGTTATATTAAATTACCAAATACCATATAATAGGCAGCCAGGATAAATTACTAGACTTTTACTCTGTTCATTTTCCCAGTAAAGAGATTAGCAGGATTTGTTGCAAATAAATACAGAGTTATCATTTCCTTAAAACAGAAAATCATCAAGGTCCCTGCTACTCAGCGTGTGGTTCAGTAACCAGAAGCTTGACATCAAACATATAGAAACACACAGAAAATATATAAAATCTCCCATATATCCACCACCAAGAATTAACAAATGGTTATATTTGCTTCAAGTATTATTTTTTTTTAATAAAACATTACAGATATAGCTGAAGTCTTTTGAACCTCCTGGTCCTTTTAACTTCTGTGTCTCCATATCCTATATTGAAGTCTCTTAACATAGTTCTTTTTTTTTTTTTTTTGAAAGATGTTGGGGGTAGGAGTTTATTAATTAATTTATTTATTTTTGCTGTGTTGGGTCTTCATTTCTGTGCAAGGACTTTCTCTAGTTGTGGCAAGCGGGGCCCAGTCTTCATCGTGGTGTGTGGGCCTCTCACTATCGCGGCCTCTCCTGTTGCGGAGCACAGGCTCCAGAAGCACAGGCTCAGTAGTTGTGGCGCACAGGCTTAGTTGCTCTGTGGCATGTGGGATCTTCCCAGACGAGGGCTCAAACCCGTGTCCCCTGCATGAGCAGGCAGATTCTCAACCACTGCGCCAGCAGGGAAGCCCCATAGTTCATTTCTGAAATTACATATGTATGTTGATAGTCAATATGTAGTACTGTTTCCTATGTTTTAAATGTTTTATATAAATAATGTGATACTTACAATTCTATGACTTCTTGTTTCACTCAACATTTGTTTTGAAATTACCCATTAAGATATGTTTCTATATTTAAAATTGTTTTCCTCTATAAGTTTTAAAGTTTTGCTAGTCACATTTATGATTTAGTCTATCTAGAATTCATTTGTGTTTCTGTAACCCAATATAGAAAAAAATTCATTTAAATCTTTATAAAAATCCCTTTGCCTTAATCTTTGAAATCTCCTTGGCTTTCATATATATATATACATATATATATATATATGTATATGTGTGCATATATATATATATATATATGTGTGTGTGTGTGCATATATATATATATATATATTTACTCCTTACATTTTTTTCTGTTAAGAAGAGTTAAATCTTATAGAAATTTTGTAAAGATCCATGAAAAATCCTTTGAGATTTTCTATAAAATTGAATTAAATGTACAGATTGGAGTAAAACTAATAGTTTTATAATACTATATAGTACTGTCACTTCTATTTATAAACATAGTGCATCTATTCATGCATTTTTTCACACGCTTCAAAAAAGTTTTCTATTTTTGTCCATTAAATTTCTTGTGCTACTTTTGTACATTTAATCTCAGATAACATACATATTGTTGCTATTTTGAATAAGATTTTACTTTATGTGTGCAGATATAGACATAGAAATAGACATACAAACATAGATATAGATTGCGTGTGTGTGTATGCATGTATGTGTCCAGCAGTTATGCTGAGTTCTCTTCTTTGTCTGTGTATGTACAATCTTGTCCTCTGTGCACGCACACACACACACACACACACACACATCAAAAAACCACAACAACTTCTATGCCTTTTTTCCATCTTATGCCTCTTATTTTATTTTATTATATTTTAATTTTATTTATTTTTGGCATTACTGAATTGGCTAGGACTTCCAGTACTTAAGTAATAGCAGGCAACCTTGTGTTTCAGTGATTTCAGTGGGAATATTTCAAAAGCTTCATACATTAACATTTTTTATAGTTTTTTGTTGTTGTTGTTTACATAAGACATACCTTTTACCTATAAGGGAGTTCCATCCTATCTGTAGTTTTTTGTTTGTTTTTGTTTTTGTTTTGTGGTACGCGGGCCTTTCACTGTTGTGGCCTCTCCCGTTGCGGAGCACAGGCTCCGGACGCGTAGGCTCAGTGGCCATGGCTCACGGGCCCAGCCGCTCCGCGGCATGTGGGATCTTCCCGGACCGGGGCACGAACCCATGTCCCCTGCATCAGCAGGCGGACTCTCAACCACTTCGCCACCAGGGAAGCCCGTCCTATCTGTAGTTTGCTAAGTTATGTTTAAAATCATAAATAGTTGTTGAATTCTATGTTGTTTCTACCTGTCCTAAGTCTATTTTTCTCATATACTTTGTTGTTTGGGTAAAGTATATTAATAAGTGTACTTGTGTTAAAATCCCATTGCATTCTTGGGATAAGCTTTTTTTTTTTTAATTTTGATGAATTTGTTGCATTTATTATAATGCATTTTATATGCATTACTAGGGAAAGATCTGTTTATATTCCATTTAGATGTTAACCATTTTATACAATAATGAGATTGGTTTATAATTTTTATTTTATTTTATTGTTCTTCCCTATTTTGGCATTGATACTGTACTAGCTTCATAAAACAAACACAGTAGTTTTCACTACTTTTTCTATTTTTAACACAGTTTGCATAAGTTATGAATCATATGAACTGTATAGTGAGATATACCTCATTTAAAAGAATACCTGAGCCATATATAAAAGACTTTACCTTTTAAATGCCAAAGTGAGAAATTACGAGATTTAATTCCTCCCTACTTCTCTTCAGATTACCTGTAAACTGAAAGCTACTCAAGAAAAGGTTTTGTGTAATTCATCATTTTTTTCCAATACCTAGAAGGCATTATGTATTCAAAAAATAGTTTTGATAAATAAATGAAAAACGCTAAGTGTTACCTATTAGAGGTAATGGGACTTACTTTGCAAGAATATTGAGAATATTAAATGTGTGATTATGTGTAAAGCATCTACATAGTACCTGGAATATGTGTTTATATTCAGGACCAACTCCTTGTTGCATAAAAGATACTGAGCATTTAAACTCTAGAACAAGTTTTTTCACACTTTTGTGTGCTTAAGGACCATGTGAGGAGATCGCCTTCAATGAATATTCCCAAATAAACCAATTCAAGTGAATAGTCCAGAAATCTCTTAAACAAGCATAATAGGTGATCTAGATGCATAAAGAACATGGACTATACTTTAGAAAATACAGCCGTAGAAAAACATTGTTAACTAGAGTGAATTGTTTACAGTTCAAGCAGTTGACACTTGACATAATTTTAAAAGCAATAGCAGTTAGAAATTTTAAAAGCATAATATTTAAAAAGCATATTGCAGTATGTGTTCTTAAGTAGATAAGAACCCCATGGAGCTCGACGAAAAGTTACTGAATTATTCCTGTTGATGTGTGACTATCTGGTAATGGGGTTTAAGAACTAGTCCTCTCTCCATTAAATAATAATGCATTATCATTACATTCATCCTCCTTTCCTCCTACACCACCTACACCTGATGGTGTAATCACTTTTCTCATAGCTACAGTACACAAAACGCTCTTCAGAACGTGGTTTAGAAAATTCATAAGAAGGGACTGGCCCTCTTCTCATGTCTACCATTTACACCTAAAACAAGAGCTTCATAAGAAGGGACTTGCCCTCCTCTCACGTCTACCATTTACACCTAAAATAAGAGCTTGTGAAGTTGTAGAATATGTGAGCTTCATGCAGAGTACAGTCTGAAGCTTAGTATTCACTTTCTGAAGTCCAAAAATGCTTTTCCTTCAAAGAGCTCCAGGCACTGAACAATTTGCTTTCAGAGTGTAGAAATCACTTTTCCAATGAAGATTTCTAAATGCCCTTTGAGTATGTGAGAGTGGGAGCGCAGAGAATAAAGAAGAGTGAGAATATGCTGGGGAATGGAAAGGTAGAGAAAGGAAACAATTACAGTTGCAAATGACTGAAAGCATTATGAATTGCCTAATGACTTCATTTTGGGGGTTAATGGGAACTTTGGTTGTGGTGCTGAAAGTAGAAGGATGCCTGGTACCATGAGACTTTTCAGACCCGTAACTTATACTTAGCTGTGCTGCTTTCCTTAACACCACTCTGGTGGTCTTTTCTCTGTCTTCTCCCCAGTTATTACAATATCAAATTTCTCACATCTGGACACAAGCTAGGAATCTTTGTTTGCAAAGCCCTCTATTAAGGTGAAACTTCTAGTTCCAATGAAATAGAAAATAAATAGATGTATCTATTCTGCATATGTTATAAACCTGACAGATGAATAGTGCATTTCTTGTGCAGTAGCTCAAAAGTGGGCTTTTCATGTAAACTCAAGTCACTTCCTTAAATTTTGGGGTCATTTCAGTCTTACAAGCTATGCTTTACTTTAGGAATCACAGGTATTGTTGAGGTTTGTAAAAATTAACTCTGATGAGATTGGGAAAATACTATTAGTTTTTATATAACCATTCTTTACTACAACTTTCACCTTCTGACTTAAAACATATGCTCCTTTTGAAAATGTTCATTAACCTTTCACATGATGTATAACTAGCTTTATCACAGTAGATAAAAAAAAAATCCCACTTAGAGTTTTGAAAGAGAGACCCAGTGGGAAATACACAAATGGTAAACTCTACCGAAGGACACAAAAAGGCCCATAAAACATCAGAAGGGTTATAGAGGTCTATGGATTTTAATTGCTGTGTGCCATTGGGCCTCTACAAAGCAATCAAGCAGGCAATCTCCAAAGACAGTCCTGCCATAATACATTTAACAATAGAGTTCTCACCCCATCGGCAGACTAGGGTTTATGAAGGTCCCAATAGCAATTAATGACCTTGTATGCTGAGAGAGAAAGAGAGAGAGACAGAGAGAGTTAAACTGGCTCTCTTTTTGATGCATAATATAAGTATAGAAATGATAATTTTCAAGAGGAGGGAAGTAAAAGTTAGAGTAAGGGATATAATAACCTTTGTAAGTGCTCTTTATATTTTCTTTCTTTCACCTTCCCCCAAAGGTAGAGAGAATTACTGAAAATAAGGGTTGCCACCCAAATGGGTTGCTACTTAAAAGATGGTTTTACTTTGTTCGTATAGTGGGGTGGGGAGAGTAAAATTGATAGATTTATTTGCTGTTGACCATAACACAGTATTTCAATTATTTGAATATAAAAGGATAATAATTGTAAACTTTAAGATGTTCCTAATATCCATTATACATTGATCCCAACTCACTGAAACTAGCTAATATTCTTTATACTACATTGCATACCTGCTATGTATGTATCATGCACTGCACATGATTTTATTTAATACTAAAATGTAAGTGTTATATTCTTTAACTGATGGAGTAGAGCAGGTAGAACGATGGCTCAAGGCCAGACTTCTAGTAAGTGACTACACTGGGATTCAAATCTAAGACCCTGTAATCAGTGTCTTTCTACTACTTATTTACCACTGGAGTCAGTAATACATAGCTGTGTTGTGGGAAGTCTCCTGCTTTTCAACAAATTCCTCCCAGCTCTGGCCTAGGTTTCTGGAAGAATTGGAGAGTATTTAGATATGATAGATGTTTCCTTCCTATCTGCCTTGAAATGCCTACTAAGCAGGGACTTGGTACTATATTTGGAGAATCTTCCCTACAAGTCAGCAGAGACTGTAAATAGTCTGAAAGCCTTCTGCCCAATATCCCGGTGCCTTATATTGACTAGACCTATTGGCTTCCAGAGAACATTGTTCAGTAGTGTCCTCATTTAATTTCCATTATCTGTAGCCATTTTGCCACACTGGCACTTTGATTCAGTTACCCCAGGGTAGAGTTTCTGTCTGTTACCTCCTATAGTGGGCCCTGGGAGAGGGCAGGTCTGAATCAAAGTTCCAAACCAAAAAAAAAAAAAAAAAAAAAAAAAAAAAAACTTGTGAATTGCATTTATAGCCCCTTCAAATTATTAAAATTTAGAACTTTCCCCCATCCCTTGCTTTTTGGGGTTGGACTTTGGTTTACTCTATACACATTTAATATTGAATTCAGAGTACAGTCTTTCACCCCCTCACCACAAGCCTGGGCTTAATGGAAGATAAAGTCTATCTCAGTTTGTCTCAGACATTACTTTTAACAGTCATCATTTAATTCTCCCTTTTTTCCTCCAACATAACTTATGTCAACTAGAGAACAATTTGTGTTGAAGGGGTAATATTATGACAATGCAAATACTTCCTTTAAAACTAACCAAGAAAAAATGTTTTATAAAGGATATTATTCTCACATAAAACATTATTTACCCTATATTTTTTGTGTAATTGATGTCTTAGTCCCACAGGATGGCTCTCACATGAAGAGGGAGAAACTCGGATAATAGCAATAATAATAGCCCTCTTTTATTTAGTACCTGATAGGAATAAGGCTCTTATAAGAAGGCTTTTATTTTTACTTAACCAGTGTTTAAAGAGAACTTTATAGTTTCCAAAGATAATTTCACAGAAACAACATCATAACTATATATATATATATATTTTGTTGTTGTTGTTGTTGTTGTTGTACGCGGGCCTCTCACTGTTGTGGCCTCTCCCATTGCGGAGCACAGGCTCCGGACGCGCAGGCTCAGCGGCCCTGGCTCACAGGCCCAGCCGCTCTGCGGCATGTGCGATCTTCCCGGACCAGGGCACAAACCCGTGTCCCCTGCATCGGCAGGCGGACTCTCAACCACTGTGCCACCAGGGAAGCCCTATATTTTTAATGTAAATAGTTCTATCCACCACATTTGAATTTATGCCTGAAATTGAAAACAATTGTTTTGAACCCTAACACTTAATTTGGTGACCCAACACAGAAGAATATATAATACCTTGATGTAAATAAAACCATGTTTCTTTGATTTTTTCATGTGTAAACCTCCAAACTTTCCAAAGGCCTAACTCATTTTGAATAAAAGCTAGTTCTCGGGCTTCCCCGGTGGCGCAGTGGTTGAGAGTCCGCCTGCTGATGCAGGGGACACGGGTCCGTGCCCTGGTCCGGGAGGATCCCACATGCCGCGGAGTGGCTGGGCCCGTGAGCCATGGCCGCTGAGCCTTGCGCGTCCGGAGCCTGTGCTCCGCAACGGGAGAGGCCCGCGTACCGCAAAAAAAAAAAAAAAGCTAGTTCTCAAACTGGCCCCAGACAACATCCAAGGCCCGCTTCTGTTTTCTCTCTGATCTGTCCTCCTAACTCGCTCCAGCTTCCCCAACTCTAGCCACACAGGCTTCTGCTCATTCTGGAACAGACAAGGATTCCAATAACTCAACGCCTTTTCCTTGCTCTGAATTCTCCCTGGAGGCTTCTTCTTCCAGCTGTCTTCCTGGATGTCTCCCTTAATGCCAAAACTTTGCAGATATGTCACCTTCTCAGTGAGGCCTTTTTTGATATTCCAATTTGTAATGCCTCCCCCAATCCCACACTTCATACCAGTCTTTTCTGATTTGTGTTTCATTTTAGCCAATTTATCATTCTCTGCCATATATTTTACTACTTTATTTAATTTTTCCCCAGCTTTATTGAGATACAATTGACATATAGCATGGTGTAAGTTTAAAATGTACAATGTGATGATTTAGTATACATACATACGTATTGTGAAATGATTACAGCAATAAAGTTAGTTAATACACACATCACCTCACATAGTTATCTTTTTTTTTCATTTTTCCTTTTTGCAGTGAAAACATTTGGCAACTTTCAAGTACACAATCCAGTATTGTTAACTATAGTCACTATACTGCACCTTACATCCCAGAACTTATTCATCTGCTAACTGGAAACTTATACTCTTTGACCAACCACTCCCCATTTCCACCACCTTCCCCCTAGCCTCTGGCAACCACCAATCTAGTCCCTGCTTCTATGAGTTTAGCTTTTTTTGATTCCACATATAATTGAGATCATACAATACTTATCTTTTTCTGTCTGATTTATTTCACTTAGCATAATGCTCTCAGGGTACACCCATGTCACAAATAGCAGGATTCTCTTCTAACGTATGGCTGAGTAATGTTACACTATAAATTGTAATATAGTAAAATGGGTTGTTTAGGTCACTTAGGCTGTTTTCATTTCTTGGCTATTAGGAATAATGCTACAGTGAACATGGAATGTATATACCTCTTAAATAGTGATTTCATTTCCTTTGGCTATATACCCAGAAGTGGGATTGCTAGATCATATGGTAGTTCTATTTTTAATTTCTCAAAAAACCTCCATACTGTTTTCCATAATGGCTGTGCCAATTTACATTCCCACCATCATTGCATGAGGATTCCCTTTATTCCACATTCTCAACAACTCCTGTTATCTCTTTTTGATCACAGCCATTCTAACAGGTGTGAGGTGATACCTCATTGTAGTTTTGATTTGCAATTCCCAGATGATTATTGAGCACATTTTCATATACTTGTTGGCCATTTGTATGTCTTTGGAAAATGTCTATTCATGTCCTCTGCCCAATTTTGAATTAGATTATTTACTTATTTGCTATTGAGTTGTGTGAGTTCCTCATATATTTTGGATATTAAGCCCTTATAAAATATGTGATTTACAAATACTTTCTCTCATTCCATAGGTTGCCTTTTAATTTTGTTGATGGTTTCCTTTGCTGTGCAGAAGCTATTTATTTATTTATTATTTATTAATTAATTTATTTATTTATTTATTATTGGCTGCATTGGGTCTTCATTGCTGTGCGTGGGCTTGCTCTAGTTGCCGCGAGCAGGGGCTACTCTTCATTGTGGTGCATGGGCTTCTCCTTGCAGTGGCTTCTCTCATTGCAGAGTACGGGCTCTAGGCGCATAGGCTTCAGTAGTTGTGGCTCGCGGGCTCTAGAGCGCAGGCTCAGTAGATGTGGCACAAGGGCTTAGTTGCTCCGCAGCAGGTGGGATCTTCCCGGCCCAGGACTCAAACCCACGTCCACTCCATTGGCAGGCGGATTCTCAACCATTGTACCACCAGGGAAGTCCCGAAGCTTTTTAGTTTGATATAGCCCCACTTATCTGTTTTGCTTTTGTTGCTTGTGCTTTTGGTATCATATCCAAAAAATTATTGCCAAAACCAATGTCAAGAGATTTTTTCCTATGATTTTTTTGCAGGATTGTTATGGTTGCAGGTCTTACATTTAAGTCTATAATGCATTTTGAGTTAATTTTTGTGAGTGGCATAAGGTAGACATCCAGTTTTATTCTTTTTGCATGTTGTTTTCCAGTTTTCCCAGCATCATGTATTGTAGAGACAATCTTTTCCTTGTTGAGTATCCTTGGCTCCTTGTCATATATTAGTTGACCATATATGTGTGGGTTTATTTTGGGGCTCTCAATTTTGTTGCATTGAACACATTGTCTATATATCTGTTTTTATGCCAGTACCATACTGTTTTGATTACTATAGCTTTTTTAATATAGTTTGAAATCAGAAAGTGTGATGCCTCCTGCTTTTTTCTTCTTTCTCAGAATTGATTTAACAATCTGGGGTGTTTTGTGTTTCCATACAGATTTCAAGATTGTTTGTTCTATTTCTGTGAAAAATGCCATTGGAACATTTTTTTCCCAAGACTTAGTTTTATTTTTTTTAGTTATGTTCTTGTCATTTTTGTCCATTCTTTTTATTTTATTAGCGATAATATTTAATTATATATATATTGTCTTCTGTATTCAATTTCAGTTTCATTACATAGGAAATATTCTGTCTATGTCACTTTCCCTTTTTCTTCCGCCTTATACCTTCACAACTGTTCTCCAGTGTGTTTATTTTTATTTTTTAATTTTTATTGCAATATAGTTGGTTTCCCTCTTTTTCAGATTTCCTTCCCATTTAGGTCACCACAGAGCATTGAGTAGAGTTCCCTGTGCTATACAGTAGGTTCTCATTAGTTATCTACTTTATACATAGTATCAATAGTGTATATATGTCAATCCCCATCTCCCAATTCATCCCACCCCTGCCATTGGAACTTTGATCGAGATTACATTGCATCTATAGATGGTTTTAGGTAGTATGGACATTTTAACAGTGTTAATTCTTCAGATCCATGAACAAGGAATATCCTTCCATTTATGTGTGTCAGTGTACAGATCTTTCACCTCCTTAATTAAATTTATTTCTAGGTATTTTATTCGTTTTAACACAATTGTAAATGGGCTTGTTATTTCTTTTTCAGATAGTTTGTTTTTAGTGTATAGAAATGCAAGTAAATTTTATGGTTAATTTTGTATCCTGCAACTGTACTAAATTTGTTAATGAGTTTTAACAGTTTTTTGGTGGTGTTTATAGGGTTTTCTCTATATATGATCATATCATCTGCAAACAGAGACAATTTTACTTCTTACTTTCCAATATGGATGCTTGTTATTTCTTTTTCTTGCCTAATTGCTCTGGCTAGGACATCCAGTACTATGTTGAATAGAAGTATTGACAGTGGGTACCCTTGTGTTTTTCCTGATCTTTGAGCAAAAGCTTTCAGCCTTTCACTGTTAAGTATGATGTTAGCTGCAAGTTTGTCATATATGGCCTTTATTCTGTTGAAGTACATTCCTTCTATACCCACTTTATCAAGAGTTTTTTCATGAAGGGATACTGAACTTTGTCAAATGCTCCTTCTACATCTGTTGAGATGATCATATGAATTTTATCCTTCATTCTATAAACATGATGTATCGTGTTTATTGATTTGCATATGGGAACCATTCCTACATGCCTGGAATAGATCCCACTTGATCATGATATAGGATCTTTTTAATGTTCTGTTGAATTCAGTTTGCTACAATTTTGCTAAGAATTTTTGCATTTATATTCATCAGGTATGTTGGCCTGTAGTTTTCTTGTAGTGTCCTTAGGTGTTAGGGTAATGCTGGCTTTATATAATGAGTTTGGGAGTGTGTCCTCTTCAATTTTTTTGGAAGAATTTGAGAATGATTGGTAAAATTATTTAACTGTTTGGTAGAATTTACCAGTGAAACCATCTGGCTCTAAAATTTTCTTTGTTGAGGTATTTTTGCTTACTGATTTAAGCTCCTTTGTCATTATTGGTCTGTTTTGTTTGTTTAATTAATATCTCCCTATACATAAATTCCTTGAAGACTGGGATTTGGGGCTCTTTTATTTACTACTGTATTTCCTATACCTAGAAAAATGATGGCAGATAGTAGGATAAGTAATAATTAAATAACAATAAATAATTGTTAAGAGAATGAATGACTGAATGAATGAACAGCCTGGTTCAGCGCAGGAGTTGTCTTTAAAGAAGCAGAGTTCAAACAGGTCAAAATGAACTCCACTTTTCAACTGCATCTCTAGAAGCCTAGAAAGGACATTCAATTTCTGACATTTGGCAATACTTCATCCTTTTTTACTCACTCCCAATTCTCAATCACACCTGCTTCCCAATCCTTCTGTTACCAGTTCCCCACCAATCACAAAATTCCTGTCCCTAGCCTACTGCTTGTCCTTCCCACCCTTCCCTCTTGTTCTTCTATCCCTCCCTCTTTGTGATTTAGCATGATAAAAATAAAGTAAAATCAAGCTGGCAATGGCTGGCCTATCTATAATGGAGGGGATCAGGGAAAAGGAAATTGAAATCCTTTTTAGCAATGAGAGGAGAGAAATGATTGGGCAATACTCAAACAATAAAAATTTATAAGCTTTCAAAATTTGTCAGTGTTTCTGAATTTGTGGCTCATTTTAAAATTAACTTCAAAAGAAAACTTGTACCTTGACAGGGAGAGGAGTATGTTGTGACACAATTGTCAGTGCCTGTCTGTGTGTGCTTAGCCATATTAGAAATGTATCTGTTCATCCAGTAATCACCTCAGTAGTGCTATTTACGTTAGTAATATCACAAGCTGTTAATTTTTTAACAGGATTCATAAGTTTAAATTGTCTTCAAATATGTTAAATTATGACAGTCTTGAAATGAACTTTCTGTATCAAAAGAAGAGCAGTAGAATGGAGTTTCAAAATGTACATTTATGAATGAAGCTAGTATCTGTCGCTGATGGAAACAGGACACGTTCACATTTGTTGCAAGCTTTTCAGACCTTTCAGGGGAAGGTGGCTACAGATGTAGCTGTGTTTCATTTTGTTATCAAGACACATGAAACCAGCATTTTTGCCTACCATATATTGAGTAATAAAATTAAGATAGAAAAGTTTACATATTGCTCAGTGAATATTATTGAGTGCAAATAGGTTTGTGTGTGGTGGTGGTGGGGGCTTACTCAGGCCTTTCTAATGACTGTCTTTCAGGCATCAAAAACCTATCACTCCAAATGATCCAACATTGATGTAAAACTGAAGTTCAGGGATATATTATTCCATTAAGGAAAACAAAATAACTCTGCAATTAACAAAATAGGAAATGCAGTCAAAACCCTGGCATATGCTATTAAATTTTACAGGATCTGATAACACTAGACTATGCCACATACTAAAATATGTCATAAAGTTTTACCACAATCCTAAAGATACCGAAGAAATGAAGTTAAGCAAAGACTGTGAGCAGTGGGCTATCATATGACTGTGCCAGACCCAGTAGTTAAAATTTTTCAGAAGAATCTGTATAAACTGACGGTAAAGAGGCCTCAGACTCACACTTATTCTTATAGAAAAATAATATTTTATAATTATACAGCCAACAGTGTGCTATAGTTGATTATAATTGGTATTTAAAGAGGTGTTTCCCCACCCCCAGGGTGGGAAATGCTTTTATTAAACTTCTGACAATTTTGAAGCAACTATAATAATAGGAATAATGGTATTTGTAAAAATAAGTAGATAACCCAAAGTCTTTTCCTCTGCCTCATCCTCTTTCTCTTTCCACTTAGTAAATGTTGGAATACCCCATGGCTCAATCCTCAGTCCTGTTCTGTCTTCTTTCTGTACTTACTCCTCACATGATCTCATTCAATCCTATGGCTTTAATTATTTCTGTATTATTCAGGATGAGGTAGGCTATGCTACAATAAGAAATAACACCTGTATTTTGGGAGACTATAACAGGAAAGTTGATTTATCACTCATGCTTTGTCATTGTGAGTCAGTTGGGAGTTATGTTACACGTTGTCTTCGTTTTGGGACCCAGACAGACGGAGCAGGCACCATCTGTAAAACCGTCAGTAGACAATGGCGGAAAAAAGAGTTCTCGAGGCCCTCATACTGAAGTCGAATGGTCAAGCCTAGAATAGCTTCCTCTCAAAGCTATTTTCAAGGCCTCAACTAACCATAAGGGATCTAAGAAATGCAATTTTACAATATGCCTGGAAAGCAGAGGCCTGGAAGTATCTGATACCACATCATCTCTTTCTTCCTGATGACTCAGTAAATACAATAAGGGTTCAGTAAACCCTTCACTGAACACAGTACTCATGTATCCAACTGCTAAATCCATATTCTAATTTGAAGGCTTAAGAGCATCTCAAATTTGACATGTCCAAAGAAGAGGGATTCATTCCATAGGCCTATAAGCACTCCTGCTCCAAGCTTCCCTATCTCAGCAAATCATTTACCATCATTTACCTGTTTACTCAGGCCCCAAACCTTGGAGTTATTTTTGACCCTTCTCTTTCTTTTAGTCACATATTCAATCTGCCATCAATTTTCTTTATCTCAACCTTCACAATATCCAAAAGCAACCACTTCTTACTGCATTGCCTTCCATCTAGTCCAAGCCACTACTTTCTCTTACTACTTGGACCACTGAAATGGTCTCCTAATTGATCTCCCCGTTTTTCCTAAAAATTATTACCCATACAGCAACTAAATGACCCTTTTAAATCATAAATAATATTATTTCATATGCTGTTTTTATAACTCCAATTGTTTCCAATCACATTTATGTTAAATTTCAAATGGTCTGTTAGGCCCTACATAATATGACACATACTAAAGTCTATTCACCACACAGTGGCCAGAATAATCCTTTTAACATGTAGTTCTTATCATGACACATTCTCTCTCAAAGTACTCAGACTGTTTCCCGTTACACTTAGATAAAATCCAAAGTTCCTATTATGGCCTTAAAGTTTCTTGTCATCTTGACTCTTGTTCTCTCTACAACATGATCTTACCATTCCTTTCCTCACTAACTTCTTTACTGTTTTTCAAACTTCCCATAAACATACTTACCTAACATCTTTGCCTTTGTTTTTCTGTTGGTCTGGAGCTCTCTCACCTAATCATCTACTTGTCTTGCTCCCTCATTTCACTGTGTTTACTACTGAAATATCACCCATCACAGAAACCTTCCTGCCCTGACTGCCATCTAAAATAGCATTCCTCCTCTCCTTCCCCACCCCCTTATCCTGCTTCATTTTTCAAATGCCAAAAACCATGGTTTTTGAATAAGATTTAAGGCAAAACAGGAGATCATGAGGAAAATAAAAGAATAGCTCTGGGCTTCCCTGGTGGCGCAGTGGTTGAGAGTCCACCTGCCGATGCAGGGGACACGGGTTCGTACCCCGGTCCGGGAAGATCCCACATGCTGCGGAAAGGCTGGGCCCGTGAGCCATGGCCGCTGGGCCTGCGCATCCGGAGCCTGTGCTCCGCAATGGGAGAGGCCGCGACAGTGAGAGGCCCGCGGACTGCAAAAAAAAAAAAAAAGAATAGCTCTTTTGCAAATAAAGTAAAAATCCAATGCTATTTTTATCAAAAGGGTAAAGGATGCCCCATTCCTTGCTTTTATGCTTCATTAAGGACATCTCTGAGGCTGCCAGGGATTTTTAGGCCCATGATTTGGGTATTCCTTTAATATGACCAATTTCCCTTTTCTTTATCAGAAACCTTCTAAAAAGAGCAAGCAGTCTTGCCTTATTGTCTCTGATCTCCTCTCCTTTGATCCTATAGAAACACTATTGCTGTGTGTTTGTTCCACTCCCAGTTCTGCTCACATTGCCCTGGTGAAAGTCAGTGCCTATTGAATGAATCATTAAATGGGACAGGAAGTGTTATAAAGTTCCTTTTTAACAAACACTTTTCCAAAAGAACAGGAACTTTTTTTCTAATCAAATATAAGAGAATAAGAGAACAAATTTTAATCACTGCTACAGTGGTTTCCTCACAGACTTAAAGAGATATTTCCAGAAAAATCCAATTTGATTTGCATTCAAATTTCTTTTCCCTCAAGCTTATACTGCATAAACTTCAGTTTGGATTAATGTGATCTCCTTTACATAAAAGCCTTCTTCTTTTACATAACACTTCAAAATTATCATGCTATTAATAACCTCAGAATATGTTGATGAGGATATGATGAGCACAAGAAACATTATATAAAATTTTCAGTAGATCTACATAGAGATTTTTGTAAATGAGACAGTGTGAACTTTGAAGACAACCATAAAGGTGGTGAGGCATCAAGGAGAGTACTTCAAAGTCTTGAAATTAAAGTTATCATCAAGTTCAGTAATTTCCAGAATTATTTAACCATTCTTTTTTTAAATATTTTAAAAATATTTAACCAATATTTTTATTTAAATAATTAAAATAATTTTTAATTATTTAACCAATCACAGTATCACAGAACCAAACAGAAGAGACTTGAACAACTAAGGAGTAATGGGCTGAGGTCATATCCTAAAGGAGCCTTAATTCCTTCCTTTAACCGAAGCTGCTAACCAATAGGATTATTATATAGTTGACTGATTTGTTCAGATAGCGTTTATTTATTACTTTTGAGTAATCATTAAAACATTTAATAATTAAAACATTAAAAAATATTATTTATTATTCTATCAAGTGGCAAGTGTTAGGTAAGCATTGAAAATATAGAAAATAAAAGCATAGTCCCAAGTCTCATTGTTTTGAATATATATATATATATATATATATATATGTATTCATGACATAATTTGTTCATGAAGCACAATTACTAAAATCCAGGTTTTCCTAGAAAATATATAGTGTATGGTATCTGAAAGCTTAGTGGACACCTTATTTTAGCTGACAGACTTAACAACCAGAAAGTTAGTAATAGTAAGCAATAATGATGATGATAGGAATAGCTAATATTCATACCTCATCAGTGTCTTTGTAGAGTGTTTTATCAGTAAAAAAAACAGTTAATATACTTGTGAAAACAAGTATAAGCTAATATAGTCCCAGATCCTTCAAATACAAAACCTAACTTTAATGAAATATCTGCTGTGACTTTGAGTTTCCTTTTCTCATTGTATTTTACTGGCAGTATGCTTCTCTTAGGCTGTTCAGCAGAGTGGTTAACAATGAGAACTTTGGAGCCAAACTGCTTGAGTTTTTTGCCCTGGCTCTACCACTAGATGTTTGATTTTGGAAAAATTACTTAGGCACTCTGTGCTTTACTTTTTCACTTATATAATGGGATAATGATAGAATTTGTAGGGGATCCAAATTGGTTCTGCAAATTGTGTCTCTTTGTCATGAGGAATAATTTAGGCTGATTATTTTTAAGAAACAGAAAACTCAAGAAGTCTTTCTTTTTACGTTAGCTGCCTAAAAATTCAGGTAAAGGGCCTTTTCCCGGAGTAGAGCTATCACCAGAGATATCTGGAGAGAATATGGGCTAGATGTGGTGGGGGAAACTCTGTAGGGCCTAGAGATTAAAGTCCACTCTGTGTCCTGTTGTCCCTGAATGGCCTAGCAAACATTTATTTACCAGACATTTGCTTTTCAATCTTCAGGTGAATTGCCTTCCTTTCTGTTGAAATTCCAACCCATTACCCCCAACATTCTTGTCTTTAGCTAAAGATGGTATTTAGGATGAGGCTTCAGCCATTTTGGTGAGTTACTCAGTTTTCCTGGGTCTCTCCCATGTACACATGTTATTAAACTTTTGTTTGATTTTATCCTGTTAATCTGTATTATGTCAATTTAATTCTTAGACCAGCTAGAACTTAGAAGGGTAGAGGAAAATTTCTTCCTCCCCAACAAACTTATCTCAAGGGGTTGTTATGTTACAGAACCAAAACATGGGTCCGTTGGCCCAAGCACAATCTGACTGACATCTGACACCAGTTTGTGCTGAAGGAAAGTGCAGTGTTTATTGTAAGGTGCCATAGAAGGAGTCCAGGCCAGCTAATGCTCAAAAAGCTCCAACTCCCCGATGGGTTTCAGCAAAGCATTTTTAAAGGCAAGGCAAAGGAGGGGAGTCCCAGGGTATGTGATCACCTCCTATACAAGTCTCAGATTGGTTGATGGTAAGGTGAAGTAAAAAGGTGAGAAGTTGTTGCAAGTATTTTCTGGTTTTGGGAGGGGATGTGTTAATTTATTCCAGCTAGTGAGGATCCCAGCATCTGCAAAACAACTAAGGGAATGTGTATCGGAATCTGTCATCTTTAGAGAGGAGCTAAAGCAGAGGATATGAGGGAAGGGTCTGTCCCAGGAAGGCCTCCTAGGATTCTGCTCTGTTACAGTTATAAGGAGTAAATGAATTAACAGTCTATAAAGCAATTAGAAAGAATGAAATCTAGTAATATCTAGTAAATGTTATCTACTATTATTACTTTCATTATATAATAAGTTTGAAGCAGTTAAACACCATAAAACATTATTTGTCATTTTATTAATTCTTGTACTGTCAGAAATGTTATGCTAGCTTTCTCATTCTTACATGATTATTTTTACTTCTAAACTTGAATTTTTGGCAACATTATAAATCCATTACTCAGTTTCAAATTCTTCTGGGCATTGGTGTACACATCCAGTATTTTGGTTCCATATTATAAGAATATCTTGACGTGAATACATTCCTATATCTTATCTTGTATTTATTTACAAAGATAATCTATTCCCCTATTTTGACTCTTAAAGTAAAATAAAATACTAACTTATCCATCTAGGTAACAGCCATTTTCCTCTGCTCTCTTTTTATCCTCCCTTTTCTCATGATTAAACTCACATGGAACATCTATGAATTTTGGAAACATCAATTTTCTTGTTGTACTAAACAACATTTCAATATTTTATTTATCATATTACTGAAATTTTAAATGTTATTCCCTTATAGTTTTTAGAATTTCTCTCCACAAACAAAGCAATGTCTTCTACTATGTATGTGTGTGTATATATACGTATATATATATACACACACACACACACACACACACACACACACACACACACACACACACACACACACATATATATAAAATAGAACATGAACCAAAGCTTCAGAGGCACATTTAACTGACTTTAATATAAACATGAGTATATTGAAGAATCTTACATTTGAGACCATGTTTTAGTCATCATATATCATTGTGCTTTAAGTTTTTACTAAAAAGTAATATAGGAAAATATATTGCTCAGGTGAAAAACAGAACAAAGAGGTAGAGTGAGTCAATTTAGCTCACTTAGAAAGCTGGTCAGAAGTTTACAAGTAAAAGGTAAGGTTTCTAACTCAGTTATCTGGTCTTTTCTACAGAGAGTAGTCAAATAGTACAATTGGAGTCTGGTTCCGACATTAGCAAATTTGGTGAAAACCAAGTACAGGTGAAATTATCTTCGAAAATTCTCTAAATTATCCATAAATTACAGGACAGTGTACATGATTCTGTATGCACAGCCCTGTAGATATATCTATCAGTTTGTTAGAACTTTAAACTGAAGCAACAAGTAGAGCAGATGAGATAGCAGGGTGAATTATGAGACTGGCCAGCCTATAGGACTGGAAAAAAAATAGATGAAAAATAAATGAAAGCATAGTATGATACTTCAGTGAAGTATTGTATTGAAGCTATAATAGACTCTAGGGTGGAAATTAGAAAATCTGATAAAAGACTTTATTAGGGGAGGCTGTGCTGTGAGTCCCTAGCACTTGGAATGGGCTACCTGTTCAGTAAAGGGTCTTCAGTGAGATTCCTCAAAGAATTTAATCTGCATCCTCTTCAGTATGAGGGACAGAAGCAAGCAATGCTTGTCTCATGCAGAGATGTCTAAATGGCCAGAGACAGGTTGGCTAATGACCAACATGCAAGTCAAAGGAGGCGGTTGCACCCAGCTTGACCTGCATTTTCAGATTTTTTTTGATTAAAGCATGTATTAGTGTTTCCTTTGGACCAGGAGTGGACCACAAGCAGTAGAGGTTTAGCAAGGGAATTGTATTATGTTCTGCCCTGTGGATGTGCCTGTTCTCTAGCAGATACCAGATCCTTAGCTTCCTAGTAGCTTTGGAATATTTAAGGTGAGAAAGCGGAATTATGGACGATACCCAGCAATGGGAATAGGACATTCTAGACAATTCATGAGCGATCCATGGCATGTTTTTCAGACCCCAAATTTTGTCAGATGTAATAGAAAGTTCATGTAAAAAAAAAATTCTATAATGGAATAGATTTGGAAAAAAAATAGTTACTAAATCCTCTTCTTGATATTTACAACGTATATTAGTATATTCAAGATTCTGAAAAGTCTTGCAGTAAACACAGTTTAATTTTGTTTAACCCATCATTTACAAATTATTTCTTTGAATATAACCTTGTCTATATACTGTGAAATACAACTCATATTTGTAAGAACACCAAATAATTGAATGTTAAGCATGCAGAACTAAATAATAAACCATTAGTAAAAAGGAACAGGAAAAGTCTCCTGCTAGAGGTGTTTTGCATCAGATTTTGAAGGACTGAAAATTAAAAAGGATTCCAGACACAGAAATGCTAACATGCCAATTCAGTACATTTTTGAGATTTTTTTTTTCCTCCGAGAAATGTAAAGACAGATTGAGGAAAATGATGTAAAAATAAGAGAGACAGAGAGAAAGAGAAGTGGATGGAAGAGAACCTATAAAATATGAAACTTTTCACTTATTTCGTATTTCATTACTATGTTCCTGTCGTATATAATAATATAATTCACTGACAAGTAACACAACCAAGGTTAGTATTGTGTTCCTTAGTTATAGTACCTATGATGGAAACAAATCAATTGAATTGGAAAATGCTTTTCCCCTACTCATCTGGAGATCTTTCATGTATTTAGAGACGACAAAGTGGTTTTATTGACGTAGACCAGGGTTTCTAAATCTCAGCAGTATTAACATTTTGGGCCAGATAATTCTGTGTTTTGGTGTCTATCTTGTGTACTTGGGGATATTTAGCAGCATTCCTGGCCTCTACCCACTAGATTTCAGTAGGTCCACTTCCCTCCCCAGACATGTATGTACCCTGGGGGACAAAATTGCCCCTGTTTGAGAACCACTGGCCTAAACTATCAATAATTTTTTTTAAAAAATGTGAAGCTCATGGTAGAATCTTAGACTCTATTCCTCAATTCCCTATTCTTGGAGTGATTCCAGGTAATATTTGCACATTTTAACGATTCTGGGTTTGACTAACTTAAATAATTAAAAGCTAGAGCCGACACTGAAAATATATTTTCCCAAAATGAACAATGCAAGCCTGCCATCTATTTAAGAAAGCATGTTTGTAGTTATGGCACATGTCCTCTTTCATTGTTACATAATAGGCTTATTCTTTGAATTGTGCTAAAGATTTAACACCACAGTTTCTCATGCGCAATATCAGATGCCAGGGATTCCTTGTTCCTTTTGAACACACATAAGAAAATCAAAGTTTCCGAGATAAGATGAGATGTCTCTACAGTGTTATCTTCCTACTTGCTATTCTTCACTGACAAGACTAAACAGAGCACTAAATGAATTGCAGCTATTAATTTCTTTATGAAGGAATAACACTGTAATAAGATCTGCATAGCTTTATCATCTGAGATTCCTGTTTTTCTTACATGTTCATATGCATGTACTCAAAATCCCTCATTTGGAAATGCTCATAAAAGAAGTAACAAATCCATCTCTACATCAAGAATGAAATACGTAAAACCATCTTGGTTCCTTTTCTTCTTTTTCTTTTATACACTGATACAAACATTATTATTTGGGTATCTGCATATGCCTCTGAAATCCTGTGCAACTGTTCAAATGTTGAAATTAAATGAAATAATCATTCTTGCTTTAAAAAAAAAAGTAAAAAAACCTTTAGACCAAATGTGATGCATTATATTGACATAATAAATGTGGACATTAATTAAAGAGCAGCAGAATCCAGCAGAGAAGTTTGCCCTCCATCTGCTTGACTTGAGGTAATAACAATGTTCTGTTAACCCAAACTGACAGATTTTCTAGGGTTTGACTTCGTCTCTGAAGTTGCTGCTCCTGGTATGAATCACCATATGTGTGACATCATCCGTAGCATGCCGTGTGGAGTAAAATTAACTGCTTATTTATTTATTGCTGTTGCTTCCATTTTTTTCATTCTATCTTATCTTGAGCTCTGTGTTACGTGCAACCCTTTGCACTTGTGTTAGGTTACTGCCCCTCCGCTTTCCAGTACAAAGTGCTTAGGCCCAATAAGAAGCCCTGAATTCTGATTGCTCATATACGCCAAAAGGAAATTACATAAAGCCACATCATACCCACACTGAGAAAGAGCTAAACTAGTAAAAGTGAAATACGGCATACTAATTATTAGGGTTATTATCCAAGCCAGATATGAAAGCAGAAGTATGTTAAACCCATCACACATTCTGTACAAAAAAGAAAAGAACTTACAGAATTTCCTAAATAATAAATGAGTGGCATGGGGGATCTTGTCCCAGAACGGAAACTTAAATCTTTGAATCTGTTCATATCCAGTATATATTAGTTAACCAAGGGACTGTTTTCCTCTTCCATCTCATTACAGATCAAACATCAAAAGCTTTCCACTAGAAGCAGGCACCCAGGAGGCATTTTGCTTTGTCACAATACAGTCTTCACAGCCTCCCTGATAGGAGCGCGAACTCTCTTGGTAGTCTTAAAGAACAACAGTGCAGTTATTTGTTGTGCTTCTTCCTCTCCTCCCCTGGAATTGTTGCTTCACTGTAATAAGTAACATTCCTTCCAATTATCCAAGCTCCTCAAGTCCACAGAGCTGACCCCCATGACTTTAGAACAGGCTCACTGTTTAGAATCATTAATCCGAGATTATAAACATGGAGGGAGATTCATGAGAAAGGGATGAACTCATGGTTCCTGAAGAAAGACAATGGCATGCAGTGTTTTTTCAGAGGCTCTGTGTGTGTGTGTGTGTGTGTGTGTGTGTGTGTGTGTGTGTGTCTGTGTCTGTGTCTGTGTCTGTGTCTGTGTCTGTGTCTGTCTGTTTTGACTTTAAATCCTTCCTCTTTCCTGAGAGGATTTTTTCCCCTCATCCTTTGAACTGCCATTATCCTCTGCTTGTTCTTAGCTGGAGTGGTCAGCAATATCTCTCACAGCTGGTATGTTGGGAATGGTTTAGTTTTTCTCTATGTATTTGGACAGCAGATTCCAAAAGGGAACACCCTACCCTGATGGAGCAGTGTAAAAAATTGGGCAGATCAGATTTGCAAGCTTTCTATCTGCTAGTGTAAGTCAGAACCCCTGAGATACAGTTATATGAATTTAAGGCATTACACTGATTCTAGAGATCATCCTGAAGGTTTTGATGTTCTCTGGTCTTTCTTCTTGAGTTCTACAAAGCTTTTTTTTTTTTTTTTTTTAAATCTCTGGAGGAAAAGAAGGAACTACATATAATAGACACCTATATTCTATACTGTTCTGTTTATAAGCTAATGTAGTAATTAGGAACCTTGAACTCATTTTTGTGAACTTGATATGTATCCAAGTCTTTCATCTTCACTAGAGATCTGATTAAATCTTCTGAGATCTTTTTGGAAGCTGAAGAGAAATAGCATCCTGAATCTGCATGATTTCAATACTACATTACATAGGAAATTAAAACATTCTTTTTGTTGCTGGAATTGGCTTTAGAACAAACAGCATGTGTCCCCCTTGGTCTGGAGCTCTGATGTCAATGTGAGCTAAAATATTCTTCCATCCATTTCCAACCTCGGCTGCTTTTGCTACTTCCTTATGAAAATTATACATACACTTTGCAAATGAAGAAAGGAATTAGTGATGCTCTCTCATTTCCTGTCTTCCCACAGATGGTGATAAATTCTAATTCAGACTCCATTAAACCTGAGTAGAGAAACCCAGCAGGTGGCTATACTAATGGAAAATCCTGGCTTTAGAATAATGGGAATTACAACCGACAGCTCTTCTACACCACAAAAAAGATGATGTATCCTTATTGACAGTGTCGCATTTGAGTCCAGAAGGCTGATCTGATAGTTCATTCCTGGCACAACGGAAGCTAAAAGCCCCCTGGGTGTTTTCTTGGCCACACCACTGTAATTTTTGTCATATGAACTTTCTATTACAATTCATTTTACAAATCTCATATACGTTGAAGAGAGTAAGAGGAATGCAAGGGAGGGGAAGGAAAGAGAGGACCTTTATTTTGCCTACAGGCATACTTTTATTCTTTTTTTCTTGGTTTAAAGGACAAATAAAGGTTGACATACAACAGTATTTCCAGCCAATTCGGTATTTTTAATGCTGACATACTTGGCCCAAGTTCTTTTAGTGATCCTAGACAAGCTCATCTGGGGGAGTTTCTGTTTGAAAGATGCATAGATTGCCCTGGAAGTGCAATGCCTGATATCGCACTAGAATTCTTGCAGGAATCTTTCATTTGTATGTATTTTTATCCCCTTTTCTTTTAGCACCACCTTAATTTTTAAACTGTAACACAGTATTTGCAAAAAAAAGATTTGGTCACACTGATCTGAAAAAGCATCCACGTATTCAAATATTTAGAACCTCATATTTTCAATAAGCCTTCAAGTCTCTGAAAATATAGCAAGGAGTTATCAAAATATTTCATTGTTTTCACCATCTGTCAGCTGTTTAAAAATATTAATATTAATAATCATACTTTGCACTTACTCAATATGGCAGGTTTCCTTTCTAGAACTGTTAGTACTTTGCAAAATTGAACTGAGTCATTGACGCTTTTTCCCCACAAACACCCTTCTGGGTAAAAAAACTAAATGTGCGGAAAATATTCAAAAGACAGGTAAAGTTTGGAAATGGGCTGGAGAAGTTAACTTTTAATTCAATGCAGAATTTTGTTTCTTCAGCCAATTAATCTCATTCACTTTTCATTTTGCAACTTGTGTGGAAGTTTTGTTTTAACCAGTTAAAGAGCTTGGTCATCCTGTGTTCATTACCCACAAGTTCAAAGCTTATAAACTGGCCTGTAACTGAAAAAGAGACCTACCAGCTTAGAGATTTGTGGCTCAAGGAAGAGGTCTTAGGACCTTAGAGAAGAGGAATACAGACCTGATGAGACCAAAACAGAGAGGGACTTGTACTATTATCACTTTCTTAACAAGCATGAACTGGAAATTGACATAAGTACATCCCTGTCACAAATGTGTATGTGTGGGTATCTTTTAATACACATATATGTATAGAATTCTCACTACGTATAGGCATAATCATTTTTAATTAGCTTCTCTTTGTTATGATGTTCTTAATTAAAAAACTGCCCCAGATATGTTTTATGTGGATATCCCCAGCTGAAAGGCAGACCGTGACTCCCTATCAAATTGAAGAAGGGGCAAGCCACTGCAAGAGAGCAATTCACAATGGATGTTACGACAAGAACAATTATTTGTATCTGACCAAATTAGAAATACAAAATACCACATCAGAAGAGTTATGAAATATTTTCCCTTTAAATGGTTTCATCATGTAAAAGCACTAATCCCAATGCACAGATTTGTCAGCAAAATCAAGGAAGACTCAGATGTAGTCACGATGTAAATGTAAGAGACTTTTGAGTTCCCTATTCATATTTTAGAGTCTACCACTGTTGCCTACAGGCATAAATTGCTAGGAAAACAGACATGGAGACCTAAAATGCCTGACGATATAAAAATATTATCATTTTGCATTTTTAAAATTATAGTAACATTTATTGACTGTTTAGCATGTGCTGGGCTCTGTTCATTATATTATTTAAGATTTGAAATACTCTTTTACAATAGTATCCCTATTTTACAGAAAAATAAACAGAAACGTTTCCAATTTAGTTCATCTTACCACAGTCATTTTGCTTGAAAGGGAGTATGCTGGAGTTTGAATTCATGTCTTGCTGTCTCAAAAAAAAAACAAACTGAAATCTCAATTGTGTAATGTAGTGGATCTCAAAGTGTGGTTCTTGAACATGCAACATCAGCATTACCTGAAAACTTGTTAGAAACACAATTCTCAGGCCCCAACTCAGACTTATTAAATCAAAAATTCTGGGGCTAGGACCCAGAAATCTGTGTTTTTGAAAGTCCTGCAGGGAATTCTGATGCACACTCATGTTTAAGAATCACAGTTGTGTGTTGGTGAGGAAGTGGAATAAATGAACCCTTGTACACTGATGATGGGAAAGTAAATTGGGACAGCCATTGTGGAAAACAGTATGGAGGGTTCTCGAAAATTAAAAATAGAACTATCACATGATCCAGCAATCCAACTTCTGAGTATATATCGGAGGGAAATTAAATCAGTATCTCATAGAAATATCTGCACTCCCATGTTCATTACAGCGTTAATCACAATACTATATATAGGCTATTGTGATTTGTGCAAACAGGTTGTTCAATACTTTTAGAGAAGAGCAATTCATTTTGGCCTGGGATTAAAAGCTAAAATATCTCTCTGCAGGTGGGAGTTGGGAAGGGATTGGTACTAATTAAGGCACTTGGTCAACTCTTTAGTCAATTCCTTCCCTTTAGTCTGTTACTCACCCTTGGCCCTCATTGTACCTGCTAACTCCTGAGACCAGGGCCTCACTAGGGTGCTAACCAGCAGACTGATTCCCAGATCTCCCCAGTCCCCTGAAACGTTCTGGGCTGAGGCTTTCTGAACTCATTTCATTCTTCAATGTGTTCCTAGCTACTTTCTGTCATGTAGAAATTTATTGAAATATTTAATTTTTTACTCTTATCCAATTACACCCCCTGGCTCTCTTCACTGTTATGATTGTATTTATTTATGGAATTTTATACTTGTATTTCAGTGATGTGTATGGAAAGCAGGGCAGAAAATATGGAGTCATCTGGGACTAGAATTGGGAAAACTGTGGACTGTTACTAATAGAGAAGAGATACCCGTAGTGTACTGAATGTAAAAGTGGACTTCAAGTCAGAAGAGGTAAGATTTAAAAATAAACTGATTTTGCAACTTACTGTTTATAACTTAAAATGATAATAATGCTTATTATAAATCTTAACTTGAGAGGAGCAAGAAAATATTTATTTTCTAATATTCTCAATTCGAATTTTTAGTTCTTGAACTTTAACCAATTATATGTGTGAGAAAACTTACCATAACTCTCTCCAAAAAGCCAACAGAAAAAGTATTTTAAGGTATAGCTACTTAAGCTATACATCAAGACAAATTAGTGAGTTACATTAAGTCATTTAAATGGTGGTAATTAGCATTATAATAAAATGAAATAAACCAGACTGTAATAGAAAATAAAATATCAGCATATCTAAGTAGCAGTTCTAGACTTATACCAAATGTGAACTGATAACAAAGTTTGATCATTTCATTGTATTTTTCCATTATATTTTTCTGCCTTTATTAAGCCATATTTTATCCCAAAAAAGGAGCAAATTTTAAAACATTCAAATTAAAATGTGAAATTCTTAGAATGATAATCTTCATGACATAAACACAGTATATTGTGTGTTCTCAGGAAAAGGTAACATAAATCTATATAGAGTTTATGTGAGGATCTTAAAGGCAGGCTGGCTTCACATCACATTAGTTAGCTTAGAAAATCTTTATTATTTCTTAAGGATTCTAGCTGCTGTCCTGAAATAATATGTATATATGTTCTTGTAAATTTATCAAACAAATACAGTTTTGACTTCGGAACTACTTTTATTCTCCAGAAAAATTTTGTAGATCTATGTTTTAAAAACTACAGTAAGGGCTTCCCTGGTGGCGCAGTGGTTGAGAATCCGCTTGCCGATGAAGGGGACACGGGTTCGTGCCCCAGTCCGGGAAGATCCCACATGCCGCGGAAAGGCTGGGCCCGTGAGCTATGGCCGCTGAGCCTGTGCGTCCGGAGCCTGTGCGTCCGGAGCCTGTGCTCCGCAACGGGAGAGGCCACAACAATGAGAGGCCCACATACTGCAAAAAAAAAAGAAAAGAAAAAAAAAACTACAGTAAGCCTTTGAAAGAGGATAGAGTTATTTGGTACCTCTATTTAGCCATAAAAACCTTGATCCTAATTATGGACAAGAGTAATCTCTAGTAGCTTACTATTAAAGAATAAACCTTTTTTTTAAATCACAGTGAAGCAATCTTAGACTAGACGATCCTGATTAAAGAATATGAAAGGAAATACTGTGCATTGATATATTCCTATTTTAATTTCTAAAATTCATTAGAATATTTTAAGTATATTTTACTTTTACATAAGCCAAAGTGTGGTTCTATTTTTCATGAAGTCTCCTGTGCCTTTAATGGATATAATCATGTATTTTTCACCAAAAAATTTTTGTTAAATGTATTTTCCTGAAATTCATAGGAAATCACCAAAATATTCAAGACCGAGAATGGCAACATTAGGTCTATATTTTATAAAGTTAGTTTTGTAGCAGTGTGGAAAATGTAGTGGAAGAAGGGAAGAAAGGGGAAAGTAGACTACTTAGGAAGTTGCATTAATTCAGGAGAGATGATGGTATGAATTAGGTCAGTAGCAGTGGTGATGTGAAAAAAAATGAATTCTAGAGAGTTTTATTTTAAGACTTGGAGGAACAAGTATGGGAATCCCAAGTCTTCAGCCCTAGTTGGGATAAGAATAATGAAGGAAGAAGTTGATGGGAATCTCCAGTATGAAATTAGGAAGGGTTGAAATCTCATCAGTCAGAGGTCTCCAGAGAAACAGAGATAATAGAATGGATGGACAGATAGATAGATGGTAGGTAGGTAGGTAGATAGATAGATAGATAGATAGATAGATAGATAGATAGATAGATAGATTTTAAGGAATTGGCTCACATGATTTTAGAGGCTGACAAGTACAAAAGTTTCAGTATAAGCCAGCAGGCTGGAGATTCAGGGAGAAGTTGGTGAAGTTCAAGTCCAGAGATAGCCTGGAGACAAAGTTTCCTCTCCCTCAAGAGACCTCTATCTGTTTTCTCTTAAGGCCTTTATATTGGATAAAGTCCACCCATAATATAGAATAAAACTTTGCTTTACTCAAAGTTTACTGATTTACATATTAATCTCATCTAAAAAATATCTTCACAGAGATACTCAATTTGGTATTTGACCAAATATCTGGGTACTGTGGCCTAGCCAAGTTGACACATAAAATTAACCATCACCAATTAGAAATAATGTTTATTATCAGGCAAGTAAATCTGTGTAATAACTGTGATTGTCGGTAGGTAAAAGAAGAGAATATAAGTTCCCTACTGAAGAGAATTGGTAAAATATGGAGTCTATAATTGACAGAGGAGTGTCAAGCACAGACTGATTTTCTTTACCTCCATTCTTCCTGAACTTTTATTCTCACCGCCAACACTTTCCAGGCTTATTTCAGTCCTCAAAAAAACCCTAAACAGGCAGGAGGCATTGTAATTACTTTTTCCATGCTCTCCCTTCCCTTCCTCTTCAACAGGATTTATTTAGAATAAAGTCATCTTCTAGGACAATGACCAGTATATAATCAGAATTACAAGAGACTTGTGCTCCTGTAATCATACTGACATTCTGCCTGGATGCCCTGTATTGAGATGTGGAATTGAAACCAATATTCTCTTCAGGCTCAACACATACATTAGCCAACTTCTGTGTCCCTTACCATACATAAGTCTGAAGTCAGAAGTTCTTAAATGGGAGATTTCCTGCTCTTGAGGAATACAGAGTCAAGGTCATTCAGACACAAAAAAGGAACATGTGTGTATCAAATATTGTTGGAAAATATATAAATATCAATATAGTAAAAGGAATTCACTGAGTCTCCACACAGAATCAGTTATATGAAAGAAACCAGCAATTTCTTCATTTTCAAGAGAGAAAAAAAATAAAAACAAAACTTCTTGTTCAACAAGAAAAAAAAGCACCTTTTCTTCATAACAATTCCAAGAAAAATTCTGAATGTTATAGAAAACCATTCCTAGCATAGTAATTCACAGGTGCTCTAGAACCAGAAACCCCAGTTTCCTACCTCTACCAGTTACTAACTCTATGCCTTTGTTCAAGTTACTCAACTTGTTTGTATTTCAATTTCCTTGACTACAAAATAGGAATAAAATATTACTGAGAAAAGAGAAAAGTAGCTTCTACCAGTTGGTAGCTACCTTGTTGCTAGGCCTGCACTCACAGCTAGGCTGGGTGTTCTCCCACTGAACAAAACAATGCCAGACATCACCACCATCAGATGGTCATTCTGCGACCAACATCACTCATAACCATGTCTGAGCAGAAAAAAAAATATGATCACTGAGTAAACCACAAAAATTACTAAATCCCCCTCTCACAGATAACGTGAGAAATGCCTGCTTCTTTATCCATTTTACCTTAGCCCCATTTCATTTTTAACATGTTCTTCATACAAATTAATAGATACAATCATAGAATCCCCCCTCCTTCCTGATAATACTCAATTCAGAGCAAACTCTTACTTATATGAATTCTCTCTAAAATTACCCAACCAAGACCAAACTTTCTAAATCACTTCTAATACCTTCTTGCTGAGGTGGACCATGGTTTTCAATGTTGTGCAGTTTTATTTATGGAAGCACGTTAATAATATCCATTTTTTTTCAATATCAGGTATGTTTTTCTTGGCCTTTGCAGGGCATGGGACTGCTATAAGTAGCAAATTGATTGATGTATATAAATCATTTAAAACAGTATCTGGCATATAGTAACATTAAGCCATTATTATTTTTAAATACAAACAAAATGCCCCTAGGAATGTTAAGACTCCTGTATAGGTATTTTTCTTTTATACATTTAACAAATATTTATTTATTAGGCTCCTACTACACTTCAGACATATTGCTATATATGTGAGTACAAAGTGAAATTGTGCCTACCTTTAATATTTAAGTTAGATCATAGCCACCTGTGGATTTCCAAGGCTATTTAAATTGTCTAAATAACCCCTTTTGCAATCTGTCCAATTGCACATAATGTATTACTCAGCCTTCTTTACCTTCATATCTCTATATTTCCACTAGCACAGGGCTGTTTTCCATGATAATCACCATGAAAGCTTTTGGGATAATAGAAGAGAATGACATCTCCAAATATGATGGTACCTAAAATGAATAACCAAGGATGATCCTTATCAGGGATTACTGAAAGGTAAGCAGATGACACATTTCTGGTTTACCATAGCTGACTATATTCCAGTCCACTGGGTATAATTATAAAGAGCCCATTTTCACCTTCAAACATATCTTGGTTCAGGTGATATATATTTCCCCTACATAGTGGCCATCATTCTGTTTGGTGTCCCATCATGTAATTGCTGCCCATTCTTCCATCTCTGCTCTCTCTTCCATTAGAGGCACCACAAATGACATTGTAAAAGCAAGCAGTCACTCTTTTATATTTTATTTAAAACCATTTTATTTCATGTCAATCTGACTTATTGAAAAAATGTTTTACACACAAAGGAATGGTTATCTTTCTGGGATAATTATTTTTTGCTATATCCTGGAATAGCTGGTTTAAATGGCAGCTATTTTTTTAAAGATAATTTTAATTTTTTACTAAATATATTTGTTTTAATCATACCATAACACTGTTTTATAAGTTTTTATTCAATAATATGATTTTGGCATATTTTTATGTTGATAATATAGTAAAGATACATACTATATATATTATTATTTCTTGGCTATGTAATAGTCTACTATGACACTGTAGCAAATTTAATAATTTATCAAGTTTTACTATTTCAAGTAATACTTCATTGATCATATTTCTACAAATATCTTTATATTAGGCAAAACTATGGAGACAGTAAAATGATCAGTGGTTGCCAGAGGTTTGGGGGAGAAGGATGAATAGATGGAGCACAGAGAATTTTTAGAGCACTAAAAATATTCTGTATGATACTACATTGATGCATACATGTTATCATGCATTTGTCCAAACTCATAGAATGTACACCACCAGGAGTAAACTGTAAGGTAAACTACGGATTTGGGGTGATTATGATATTTCAGTGTAAGTTCATCATTTGTAAAAAATGTACCCTCTGGTGAGGGATGCTGACAATGGGGGAAGCTATGAATATGCAGGGTTATAGGGGAAATCTCTGTACCTGCCTCTTAATTTTGCTGTGAACCTAAAACTGTTCTAAAAAAAAAACTAAGGCTTCGGGCTTCCCTGGTGGCGCAGTGATTGAGAGTCTGCTTGCCGATGCAGGGGACACGGGTTCGTGCCCCGGTCTGGGAAGATCCCACATGCCGCGGAGCGGCTGGGCCCGTGAGCCATGGCCACTGAGCCTGCGCGTCCGGAGCCTGTGCTCCGCAATGGGAGAGGTCACAACAGTGAGAGGCCCGCGTACAGAAAAAAAAAACCAACTAAGGCTTAAAAAAAAAAAACACATGGACGAGGACAAAATATTTGCAAAACATATATTTGATATATTACTTGTATCCAGAATATATATTAAAAATCACAGAATTCAATAATAAAACAACCCAATTTTTAAAAGAGCCAAAAGATTTGAAAAGATATTTCACAAAAGAAAAGAGCCAAATGACAAAACAAGCACATGAAAAGGTGTTCAATGTCATTACTCATTAGGGAAATAAAAATTACAACAATGAGATTCCACTACACACCTGTTAAAATGGCTGGTGAGGATGCGAAGCAACTGGAACTCGCATTCATTGCCTGTGGGAGTGTAAAATATTACATTCACTTTGGAAAACAGTCTGGCAGTTTCTGACAAAATGAGACATACAGAACAAATATATTTATGACTCAACAATCTTACTCCTAGGTATTTATGCAAGAGAAGCAAAAATCCATGTCCACATAAATACCTTATATGAATGGTTTTAAAGACTTAATTATTATTGTTATAAACTGGACACAACCCATGTGCCATTACATGTGAGTGAATAAACAAATTGAAGTGCTTCTGTACAATGGAATACTGCTGATCAATTTCTCCCTCAATAAAAAGGAATTAACATGCAAAAATGAAGACAAATCTTAAAGTATTATGCTAAGTGAGGGAAGTCCACACAAAAGGCTGTATTTTGTATGATTCCATACTTACCACATTCTAACAAACTCAAACTTATAGGGACAGAGGTCAGATCAGTAGACGCCAGGATCTGTGGGTGGGGAAAGCAGATTGATTATAAACAGTAAAGAGGGAGTGTTTATGGTGGTGAAAATATTTTGTATGTTGATTGTGGTTGTGGTACAAACTTAAGTATGTTTGTCAAAACTCATTGTGTCTTTTAATGTACCTAAATTATAACTAAAAAAACTAGATTGTTATCTTGGTACGGAAGATACTGACTTTGTAACCGTAGACGAGTTTCTTAACTTTGAAATATTGGTGTACCTCTCCTTATATTGGAAATGATAGTAGCGCATACAAAGCGTTTGGCACAGAACCGCCTTGTGAGTGTTGGTTACTCTGAAACGGGTACAGATGATCGTTATCCCACATAGCGAGAGGAGTGGGAAGTGGTAATGGGATAGAGGTAATGGGTACAAATGGAACTCTTCTGTAAGATGAACAGGAAAAACCCATGCACCCCACCACTTCCGGAGCCAAGTTTATCTTATCAAATAGATCTGAATAGAAGATTCTCACAGCTTATGGAAAGTAATTTAAAAAGTTTCATTGCCAACACAGGAAAAACATAAACTATAAATATATGTGTGTGTATCATGTACAGTTTCTTAATTGGAGTGTGAATGCAGTAGAAAGAGGGTATGAGTAATAGGTGGCTTAAGCCAAATTTAGTTTAGTCATATCCTTGTTCTGCCAATATACCTCAAGCTTAAATGGTATCGCTGAAGCTGTTTCAGACTTGAATTGCTCCAAAGCATTATCTTTGTGCCAACTGGGCTGAAATCTGGTAGTAGCTCACTTCTGCAGCCAGATAGGCAGTATTTTTATGTTTTATTTATTTACAGCATCGCTTAAGCCATGCATAACTTTATATGCACTTATAAAGCTAAACTCACAGACAGTTTGTGAAGCAAACTTATGCTGAGAAGTAAGCAGTTTACAATATGAAATATATTTTTGTATAGGGAAAGGTTGGGGATTGCATGGTTAATTAAGCAATCAGCCCCAATAAGCTATCTGATTGCTGCATAGAACTACTAACACTAGAGGTCTTAACCACTTTTTGTGACTTTTTATGAGCAAATTTGTTTCAAATTTGACTCTGTGATTTGATAAGCCTATCTCCCCCCTGCACCTAAGTAATTGGTGAATATATCCTCTTTCTTTCCCAGGATCTAATAACAGAAAAGAAATTCTAGTTGTTGATCACCTGCTCAAGAAACAGGTCTGGGGTATAGATCGTCTTCCAAACCCATGGTTTTTATTTGTTTGTTTTTCCATTATATCTTGCCACCTTTCTTTAATATACTTCTTCTGTTTGGGAGAGGAGTAGGGGATGTTTGAGTGATGGTTATAGTCATTTTTAAAAATCCAGTGATTTGATTGTTTAAATACTACACGTGTCTACCATAAATACATATACAAATATGTGTTTATAAATTAGCATTTAATGACAATTAAGAGCCCGAGTGCCTGTGGTATGCCCACTCTTCTCCATAAATCATAAATAACTTGACCTAAGGGCTAAGCATTGGTTGATTTGAAATTTCATGTTAAGAATAACTTCTCGTTGAGAATCAATCAAAAGTGAACTCACACAGTTCTGAGATTCTGATGCATTCCAAAAGAGAGACATTATTCAAGTTATAAAAATAAGCTATCAATATTTTAAGTAGTTTTAATTATGAAAGCAACATAACCACATTGTAGAGGAAACAGTTACCCATAATTTCATTCTCCTAAGAAAACTATTATTGTTTTCTAGCCTTCTTAATATTAATGTAACTTTTACAGAGTAGTTGCTCTTAGAAAACAGGACATGCCGGAATTTCAAAAGGTATGGTTGGCAAACAATAACCAAAGTTACAGATTTGGTCAGTCAGCTGCCTGTTTTTGTACACGCAAGTTAAGGATGGTTTTTATGATTTTAAATGGTTGAAAATCAAAAGAAGAAGTAATATTTCATGGTTTGAAAATAACATGAAATTTAAGTTTCAGTGTCAACAGATAGAAATTTGTTGGAATACAGCCATGCTGATTTATTTATGTATTGTCTAGGGCTGCTTTCGAGCTACACAGGGCCAGAACAAGGTTAAGGCAAATAGGCGCTCACTTTGGGCACAGAATTTAAAGAGGTACTCAGAAACGCAATGAGAAAGATAAATGCCAAAACCTGCTTGGTATCATTTAGGCCCTAGTGCTGCATTTATATTTCTACCAAGAATTGCTTCTTTAGTATAAAACACAGATCAATAAAATTTTGTGAGAAAGATGTTCTGTGCCACCTCTCTTTGTCAATCAGAAGAGAGGAAATAAACCAAATGAAATATATTTGATTAATAATATGGTAGGCATGAACTCTTCTCATCCTTACTATGGTTTTTTAAAAAAAAAACAGGAGGAGGAGGTAGTGGAGGAGGATGAAGAGGGGGAAGGCAAGGAGGAAAAGAGGGGGAGGGAGAGGAGGGAGAGGAAAAGGACCAATTGTGACCTGAGACCTAGATGAAATTCCGTGTACAAGACTGACTCTGTCTAATATGATGCCAAACAAGATGCAAGGATGGGGGGAACATAGATTTAAAAAGACAACCATTCATCCAGATGTTATCAAACCTTGTTTTAAAAAATAATTACTTGTCATTTCATGTTTGGTACTGGGTTACCCTGCACCATAATTTCATTGTGAGGAAGTTTAAGATGTCAAGCACCAAGCCTTAGATATTATCTAAATTCTTAACAGGAGAAAAATAGACTCTCCCAAGGGTCAGTCTACATTTTTCAGTCATTTTCAAGAGCCATTTGCCTAATAATGGTTGCTAAGATATTAAACCAAATTCTAAGTATTGGAGATGAAATGCCAATACACTGAATATCAGAGGGAATTTTTAAAACGTGATTTGTACAGATTATTTTTGAAATTCTTACTTGTTTTTCTGAACTCTGATTTTTTTCACACGTCAGTTTTTATAAGCAATTTGCTTCTAAACACTCTTAAGAAGTGATGAACAGATAGTTTTTTATACTTATTCAAAAACTCTTTGATGCTAATTTGTCAGAAGTGATTTATTACTGTTGAGAATCTTGGGGAAAATGCTTTAAAGGGACACACTCAGGATTTCCTGCACCTGAGGAGTCACTCTGCTTTTCAAAGGTTGTGTCCTGTATCAAGGATACAGGTGTTTATTACCTGTGCAAAGTTGCATTTTACCTGCTTTTCTAAATATTGTGATAAGAACATCTGAAGTTTTAATTTTGTTATAATTGATACATGAAGTTTAAAAATTAAACTCCCAAATATTTAGAGAGACATCACAAAGATATTTGATTAGACAGGTTTGCAACAATTAAGGAAGGGACATTTTTGAAGACTGTTGTATGGTCATTAAAGCATTAGATGATAACGATACTTTTTTCCTGCCCTTATGGTTAAGACTGGTGATTTGAAATTTATTTGTGCTTTTTTTTTAATATATAAATTTATTTTATTTATTTGTTTTTGGCTGCATTGGGTCTTCGTTGCTGTGTGTGGGCTTTCCCTAGTTGTGGCGAGCGGGGACTGCTCTTCACTGTGGTTCTCAGGCTTCTCATTGCAGTGGCTTCTCTTGTTGCGGAGCATGGGCTCTAGGCACGTGGGCTTCAGTAGTTGTGGCTTGTGGGCTCTAGAGTACAGGCTCAGTAGTTGTGGCGCATGGGCTTAGTTGCTCCGAGGCATGTGGGATCTTCCTGGACCAGGGCTTGAACCTGTGTCCCCTGAATTGGCAAGCGGATTCTTAACCACTGCACTACCAGGGAAGCCCTATTTGTGCTTTTTTAATTTGTTTTTTTTTAAACCATCAGTTGTTCAGCATAGCGAGATTTATAAACACTGTCAATTACATTTTGATTAATCAACTCAACTGTTAGTATGGCATCTTATAGAACTTCTACCTTTAAAGTCTATCACTAGCAGGTCAGCCTTTATGAAAACAAAATACTTAAATTCCAGGATTGTGAAATTACAGTAATTTGAATAATGTGTCAAGTTTAACATTGTAAAATTACTTGAGTATATAATATGTATATATCATAAGAAAAATACAGCATCTTTGTTGGGTAAAGTGATTACCAAGTACTCAGCGGCTGATTCACCCTTTTTGCTGTGTGTATGCAGTGAATTGCATATAGTACTTATTTAATGAATATTTGTTAAATAAATGAACTCAGTAAATTGAACAAACACTGATAAAATTATGTTAACACATGCTATCATTGTGGACCTTGTCAAAGTCTCATTAAGCATTTTAAAACTTAAGACTAGAGTCTTCAAGTCTTAGTTTTAATAAAGACTAGAGTCTATGTTAAAAATGTGTCTATATTGATAGAAAGATAAATAGATATGGATATAGAAAGTTTATAATATCTCTGTAAGTAAACTTAGGTCCATGACTAAAGGATCAGAAGGGTTTTCTTTTTTTTTTAAAGCTTTCTGTCTAAGGGGGAATATAACAATCTGTCTTTTCTATTTCAATGATAATTTGAATTCAGAGTAAAATTTAAAAGGAAATATCTTAAGGACTAAATGACTGTCTATTGTATTGAGGGTCACCACTCTGCTTGGTTGTGGATGAAATGTAGTCTCTGTTCTGTGGTTATATTAAAGACGTGAATAGCTTTCACGAGTAATGTCTGCTCCACGTAAATCATAGTCTAAACATGGTCCCATTGGTAATTCTGGAAAAACAAAGGTTTGACCAATGAGTAACATTTATTGAGTACTAAAAGAAGAAATCTATATGAGGCGCTTGAAAATCTTAAATAGATTTAATGCTACCTATTCCATTAGGAATATTTTCTCTTAGGTCAGAGGCATGACAAAAACCTGGAAATACAAAGAGTTTACTTTAAAGAATCCAAAAGATCCATTTTAATGAAGTACTCAAAGTGCTGAAAACAAAAACAAAAACATTCATCTGGGAGTCAGTTGATGTAGCTTTTGTCTCAGCTGTGCTAACAACTGGCTGTGTGACCCTGAACAAGTCACTTAATCTTGTTGGCCCTTAATTTTTCATCTTTTAAATGAAAGAAGTTACAGAGGGATTTGATAATCCTAAACCCTGAGTCTAAATCCCAGTGAATTCTACAGAAAGAAATCAAGTCAGGGGAGTACGCAGGAGGCATCTGAGTTGTTTGTAATGAAAGAAGTCGGCCATCAAAAGTTGGAATGCAAGAAAGGCAGAGGGTCCACACGCCACACACTGTTTTCTGCCCCAAGGAAATCTACCTTCTATCACACAATTTGTCAGCTCAATTCTTCTGGTTTTCCTGATTCTTATCCACAGGACACTGCAATCACTTGCTAGTTTGTGTGTATTTGCTCAGAGTAAGCATTTTACATCCAGGACTTATAGTGTGGTCCTAGGAAGTAACAGCCTTTCAGCTGCAGGAAGGAAGAGGATCAGTCTGAGCATTCTTGAGGAAGATTGCAAAACTGCTTTTAGTTCACATAGTGTATTTCTAGTCTGGGATTTCTTTTAATGGGGAAAAAGCAATTTTTAAAAGGAGAAAGTTGGATGGTTCCTAAAGCAACATTCAAAGCAATTAAATGGCGCTTTTTAAGCAACATGATCTTTTTCACTCTATCTCCTCTTTAGCCTTAAGTAAAAACCAAAAGAGACCTTTGAAAACTGATGATTTCTTTTACATTTAATATGTGATCTTTTCATGTTTCTGCTGTTGTGTGCTTTTGAGCTGTCTAACAACTAGAGCTATGTAGCCAGAAGAAGGGCAGACTTGTCTTATATCCTGTGAAGAGGTGACTACCTGAAGTGTGAGAATGAAAGAAAACATAAGAATTCTATGAAAGGTTTTACTACAGAGAATATGGGGCCAAGACCTTCATCTAACCCTGGATACACATTATTCTTAATAATGCATACCGGTATCTTTTTTTTTTTTTTTTTTTTTTGGTCGACTTTAAGTAGTGAGCTTATGAAAACTGACAATATTTTACAGAAACAGATTTTTTTAAAAAAGCATAGTTCTGTTTCCTGTATCTTTCACAGTTCTTTAATTTGAGACATATCACTTTTATCTCGTCTTGCTCTAACACCAGATTTGGTTTAATTAAATTTATGTCAAATGAACACATGAAACGAAAGGAAAATCAGAAAGCCTGCAGTTGCCCATTAGTGAGTCAGTGACTGCAGTGAACGGCTTTTGAAGCCTGGCTTACTGCCAGGACAAGCTTGCAATGATGCTCGGAGACACCCATGATGCTTTGAAGGGAAGGACTTAGCTGACCTGAGCCTGCTCAATGGAATCAGTCAAAATCCTCATGGGCTAGATATAAAATCTATAAGTCTTCTGTCTTCAACCATTTACCTGTCAAAGGAAAAGAGTAGAGGGTATAAAACCACAATCCATATAGAAAATTAATTGTACTAGACCCATGTATTATTATTATTAATTATTAATTAAGGGGGATGATTTTGTTTGCCTGTTTTGAAAGCAACATGCCAAGCCTGTTGAAAGGTAGTGCCAAACTGTCAATCTCTGAAGCTACTCTATCGAAACAATCTTCAACTTAAGGCTCTCCTAATTGAAATATCTGTCAGCTAGTCAAATAATATATGCTGTTAGAGAATATAAAAAGCATAACCTCTGGGAGCTAATATTTAGAGCTTTACAAATGTATCACTGCTAAAGCACCTAAGTTTAAAAATAAATGAAGCCCCAAATGTTTTGACACTCCTGCTAAAATGCAAGGTAAAATACCACATCTCGTATTGTTTCTGATACCACATGATCTTTGTGCTTTTATACTTAAATACATTTAATACATCCAGCTTTGGCACCTCCATGTGAAAATGTATTGAATGACTCTACCAATCAGAAGTAGTGTTTTTATTCTTCTTTTGTATTCAGACTTTTTCTCGAGGGATATATATTACTACGTTTATTCTTATTGCTTATTGGAAACTGATCCAGAGGTTCGTTTGCATTTTATATTTTGATATTTTAGACATTAAACTCTTTACACAAGCTTTCAACAATAAAATAAATGAATCATTACATATCAGCAGGGTGCACTGAATGTTAGTAAAACAGGATATATAACAGCAAGCCTGGTAAACACATAGAAATGCGAAGGGACCAAGGAAGGCAAGAGAGGGCTTTTAGTGTCTTAAAAAGAATTCAAAAAAAGAAAGGACTAAATGGTCCCAAAGTCAAATCAATATTATCTGAGGTGCTTCAACAATCTAGCAATACCAAGAATCATCAATGTACTTGTTCAATTTCTTATTTACTCAGTTTTCCTGATTTCCCACAGTTGCACTGTCTATTTTCTACTTACATATGACTTGCTTTTTTTTTTCTATTTCATTTATAACTGAAAATAAAAGTACGTATACATATATCCCCATATCTCCTCCCTCTTGCATCTCCTCCCACCTTCCCTATCCCACCCCTCTAGGTGGTCACAAAGCACCGAACTGATCTCCCTGTGCTATGTGGCTGCTTCCCACTAGCTACCTATGTTACATTTGGTAGTGTGTGTATGTCCATGTCACTCTCTCACTTCCTCCCAGCTTACCCTTCCCCCTCCCCATGTCCTCAAGTCCATTCTCTACATCTGTGTCTTTATTGCTGTCCTGCCCCTAGGTTCATCAGAACCCTTTTTTTTTTTTTTTTAGATTCCATACACATGTGTTAGCATACGGTATTTGTTTTTCTCCTTCTGACTTACTTCACTCTGTATGACAGACTCTAGGTCCATCCACCTCACTACAAATAAATCAATTTTGTTGATTTTTATGGCTTAGGACACTTAGGTTGGACACTTAGGTTGCTTCCATGTCCTGGCTATTGTAAATGGACACTTAGGTTGCTTCCATGTCCTGGCTATTGTAAATAGTGCTGCAATGAACATTGGGGTGCATGTGTCTTTTTGAATTATGGTTTTCTCAGGGTATATGCCCAGTAGTGGGATTGCTGGGTCGTATGGTAGTTCTATTTTTAGTTTTTACGGAACCTCCATACTGTTCTCCATAGTGGCTGTATCACTTTACATTCCCACCAACAGTACAAGAGGGTTCCAAGGGTTGCATTGGAACAAGGTTCCTTTCACAGATCTGCTGTGTCTAGGTATTTTCTAAAGTGTGTGTCTGCGTTGAAACACCACACTAACAACTGCCTTTGGTAGAATATCGTTTTGAGAAGAGAAATTGTTTCTGCCTAGAGCTGAATAAGAGACATCACTTCTTGGCCAATAACAAAGTCCTTAATTTTGTGGAATTTGTGAAATATGTTCAGCTGGATTCTTCCACTTGCCTCTAGTCGGGTATTAGTGGTCTTTTCATTTTCACGAGATCAAATAAGATATGAAAATACTCAGTGTTTTCAAATTCCATAAGATATAGTACAATCCTAGTAATATAAGAAAAAAGATGGGTTTAATCTGCATTCACACCACCTCTGATGAGGTTAAAAATATAAGTTTATATTCAAATAATTCACTTCTTAAAAATCATGCCTTTGTTCTCAACATACATTTAACATTTAAAATATTTTATAACACCAACACATGTTTCTCTGAATAACTTCAATTATAATTTAAAAGGAAGAATTTCATGTTTATAAAACAATCTTCAACTATTCAATATGAATTCAGAATTCTTGATGCCATACAGATTTTTTCTTTATGAGATATTTGTCAATTTCTTCAATTATGTGTTAAGCAAAGAATAAATTAAATTATCTGTTACCAATTGCACATGATCATAGTAAATGAGAATAATCTAAATGCTTTATCCAAGAGCTATTTAATAATAAAAGTTTTAGGAAATTGAATATATTTGTGAACACGGTAAGCAATGGTCCTGTTTGCTTGTGTTTGATTGTGTTAAGATATTATTAGATGTCTACCTTGTTTTATTCCTGGAAACTTTTTGAAGGGTACAGGAGAAAAATTAGTAAGCATTCAAAACTATCCTAGAGAACTGCTCACAAATGTTTATTCCCTCTTGCAAAATATTTGCCCAATAAGCTCTTTTAAACCTACATAATGACCACAGTATTCAGGCAAACTTCTATTTTGAATTATTCTAGTAATTGTGTAGTGCAGCTGTTCCCCTGGCACTACCGACCTATTCTCTTTACTCCACATTTTAAAACCAAATCGCCAGAAGTGTCTGAAAGACTGTACTTCAAGGAAAAAAAAAAAAGCACTTCAGGGCCAAGCTTTGCTAACACATTGAGCACTAGGAGATGAATCAGGGGCATAACAGGATGCTGAAGACACCTTCGCACTGAAATCAAAGGCATGCCATGAGGAGTCAACATTTTGCCTGAAGTTACTCTCTCTGGCTCTCCCCTTGCCTGTAATGAAATAGCTAAAAGGACATTTGGGACAATCCTGCGCCAAACAGAGCTGTCTTAGATCCACCTAAAGAATCATTGCCAAAAGAAAGAATGATTCTGAAAAGTATCTTAATCCAATTCTCGATATTTATCCACAGAGAAGAAAATGTATGGTAAGGCATGGTTCACCTTACTGGGAGTAGAATTCGAGGTTCAATCAGTTGGTCTTGAATAGTCTGCAATAAATTACCACCTATTTGAACTCTGCCTTCATTTTGATCCAGTCAGTGCTAGTGTAAGAGTGAGTTTCAGAAAGATGCATATTCCCAAGTTGTGTCTTTTCTGATTTCCTCCTTTACTCAAAGTGGAAGTTTTAGGATGAAATGCTGAGAGAGAAAAAGAGGAACAAACCTTTTAAAAGTGATCCAAGAAGACATCCACGTGTTACTACCAACAGTAGGACTCTCTGACAGGAAGGTGTTTTGTCAGATGCTTGTCTAGCTCAAAGTAAAGATTAATACAGGCCTGATATTCTGATTATGTCCATGCCTGGCAAAGTGTCTTCATATCACTTCCAAAGGAAAGAAAATTGCTCACAAGTACCATTTACACATTTACATTCCTACAGTGAAACAAATGGATCAATAAATGGATATAAAGCATTTGGAGTATTGGGGAAACCAAACTTTATACACAGATTTTTAGTCACATAACCAATTGCATCCCTTTTAAGTTTTTAGTTTTAGACAGACGCTAAATCGCAGATTCCAGGCACCTTTTCAATAAAGGATTCTTTTTAAGAATTAAAAGCATATAGCCTGTTTTAATGTTATCCTCAAAATAAATAAATCAATAAATAAATGTGTATTTTCTTTCTTAGGTGCCATTGAGAACAGATGGTTAAGGGTTAAGAAAATGAATTTTAAATATAATGTTAGAAATGTGATCATCCTTCATGTAAAATACAAAATATTTAAATGGAGCAAGGTGTATTATTTATGGAATTCAAACTTAAAAGAAAGCATTTTTACTCAGGTTGAAGGTAGTATATTTTTTCATAACTGCAACGGTCTACAGGAGAGCACATTATCACTTCTGGTTTTTTAGAACAATAGCTCGTTTTATCTGTTGTCAGCACTGGTACATAAAATGCTTGTAGTCATATTTTAGAAATCACACAGAGTTCTGTCTTTGAGTTCTGTCCTTACAAATCCCCCAGTTCTAACAATATCATCATAGAATATGAAAATGTTCACAGTAAAGGGACACACAAGTTTCAAGGTTCCAGTCAAACTGATTATACAAAGTGATAACACTAGTGTTGTCCCAACATAAAAACTGACAAGTCAAAAGGGGAAATAATGTGCGTTTTCCCTGGCAAATGATAAACATTCAGTGCAGCAGGGCAGCTGCAGTCCCGAGATCAGAGCCATTATGGGAAGAAAGGATTTTGATGAAGACCGTTAACTTTGCACAGAAGCAAATCTGAAAGAAACAATACGGGAGGATGTGCCCAATGCACATCTAAAATATTTAATTAATACACCTCCGAAAAGATGAGTGTTACGAAGACAGGGTGAATTCAGGAACTGAGTTCAACATTCACCCATGGATGGTGATGGGTGCAAAAAGGAAGGCAGCGCTGAAGTAACTTACAGTTTGCAATTCAGCTGCCACGTGGAAGTCTGCAATAGGTATAAGCAAAATACACTGTGAAGAATATGTGGCTCAATATTATACAGCAAATTCAAACTTTACAACTGCTTATGCATAATTAACTATCTGGGACTAGCCTGCTCTGGTGCACCACTTTACAGAGTAGTAAAATATTAAACTAAAAATACAGACTCCTAGGTAACTGTGATCACAGAAAACTCTATCTTCCTTTGCAGGCTTATTATTTCCTGAAGCTGTGCCTGACAGCTTCTATGAACACACATTTTTGCATATATTTTGTTTATGTGCAAGCCTTGGCATTTCAGCCATCTCCTGCTGAGGCCCCTTCCTACCATATGCTTCTGTTTTTCTTCATTAGGTGATGTGATCCCTTTTGACTGTTGCATGCACGTGAAAGGACAGTGGGCTTGGTGGGGAGAAGAAACCCTGCTTTAAGAGAGTACACGTCAGTTGGCCTTCAGCTGTTTGGAGCTGATTGCATCTGACAAGTGTTGTAGCCTCTCGTCGTAATGGATGTCTCTGCTTTAGCAGAGAAGAGGTGAAAAGGATGTAATTCCCAGTGAAAGAAAGCAACATGAACTATTATTTAATTACTGCCTAATATAAAACTCCCTAGGAGTCCCTGTTGATTTATAGTTCTAGCTTCTTCCTTTTTTTATTAATGAACAATCTAGTCTTTTAATGCAGTGCATTTAAGTCTCACCTGTTATTGATAGGGACTTTCCCAAACCAACAAGGCAAATAATCCACTTTAATACTCTAAGCATGGATGCTTCTAAGTGGTTTATTTTCTTACATATAGAAACTGCTCTTTCACCCTGTTTAAAACAAAAACAAAAACAGAAACAGAAAACTGCCCTAGTTTTATCCAGGTTTATTTCTTTCACTGGTTTAGGATTTGGTTGCACATTTTGATTACTCTGCATGCTGACCTTTTCAACTCTCTGGATTCTAAGAATCAATTAAAATCCTCTTCTCTCCCTCCCCCCTTCAGTTCTCACACCAATAGGATGCTGAGTTAAGGAGACATAGTTTTTATTTTGTTTTTTAACCACATACAATTTCTGGATATGCTGAAGCTGGTGTTTGTCAGCAATCCACCTTCTACACAGAATTTGTTGCCTTCCCAGGGAACTTCAACTTCAAAATCTGAGAGAAAGTAGTAATGCAAATCTGTTGTTCATTGTCAAATTACAGGAAACTTTTGTAATCAAGTCCTTTCTCTTCATTTATTTTATTGGGAAAGTAGTACAAGCAAAGCGATAGTCATACAATGTTTTGGATTAAATTCTATTTACATAGTAAATAAACTTTAATAAAGTTGCATGGTTGTTGAAAAAATATTGAGCCGATTTAAGTAGTAGAAGGCTTCTGTTCACATATTAAATACATAATAATATTGTATAGTTTTTCCCTTTAATATATAGTTTGTAAGAATTTTATTGGTGAAGTTTTTTATGTTTTCTGTTTTTTTGCTACTGCTTATACTTGCTTTATCCAGTTTTGGCAAAGTACCATTCTTGTCCTACCTATGACATAGTAGCTTATATCATTCATGCAAATTCTTTAACCAATATTTCACAAAAGACCACATATTAACTTTGAGGAAACACTTTGTGTTTGTGCCAAAACCACACAAACACTGAAGAAAACACTTTATATTATATAGTCCATGTTTGTAGTCAATGACTTTTAGCTTATATTAATTTTAAGCATCCTTTTTTCATTCTACTGTATTTATATGTAGCCTGGTAAAACTTTGGAAATTGTGATTTCCTTTTAAAGGTAGCCAATTTGCTGATTTGGATATTGTCAGAAGAAAGTTCGTATAATGATGCTAGATTCTGATACTTTTTTACTTTACAGTTTTGTTTTCCTGAGAAATAATCACATCAAATAATTTATCTAAGTATATATAAAAGAGAAACGGATACTCTACAAATGACAACGATACAATTTTATGTTAAAAGTTTGCATTCAGGGTTTTTCCAGAGCTAAATCCCTAGTCTTTTACACAGATTCTAATGTTGATCTTTACAGTCATGTAAAATATATTTTTATCCAATGACTGTCATTAACATAGACAGTATAGAGAGGGTTAAGTTTTCAATCATGGGTGTGGGTGCTATTGCTTGTTTGCTTTGGAATATTTTATTACATTAGAACGAAGTGTGAGTGTATAATTTTATAAATGACCTATTTCTTTTCAGTTTATGTGTGTTGATATAAATCATATATTGATAATTTTGGAGAAGGAAAGGCTATTTATGTGGTATTTTTCAAAATGAAATAGTAGCTATGTCAAATTGAACATTTCGACTCCTGATATAAAACTTAATAGTTTAAAACCACATGCTAAAAATTGTGAGTAGAATTCACCACATATTGTGAAAGTAAAATTTTATTTTTAACTCTGCAGTAAAGAATACTTTCTCTCTTTATCATTAATATTGCTGTGTGTAAATTTACTCAAGAAGCCACACACAAATATCTTTTCTTGTGTTTTTTTCTCAAGAGAAGATTAAAAAACTAAAAATTAATTCCAATGTTTTGAATATAAAATCAATTAAGTTTCATATAGTTCCCAATCATAATACATTAACGGTTCTTCTTCTTTTCTTTACAAGTGTTTGTGGGAGGGAAAGCAAAAACATGATTACGTGAAAAGTAACCGTCTTCAAGTCTCACTGGACAAAAAAATTGTCATTCACAATGAGGAACTGGGAGACTTTATGCTGTAGTGCAGCAGAGAGCAAAAACTGCTGATTAAGTTCAATATGTAAACTCCATCAATAATTGAGCCATAACAAAACATTTTTCCAAGATAAGTTTCTTAATGTTAATTAATCTGGTTGGTGAACATGAGATAGAATATTTAATGATACTGGTAGAATATTTAATGATACTGCATTTGCTATACAACTGATCATCTTCCACTCTGAGGATTTTTTTTTTTTTTGCATGATTTATGGGATTTTATATGTTTAAAAGAGAAGTAAATAATGAAAATTTTCTGTGAGAATGAGTATATAAATACTTAAATCTTGTACCTTTGCTAATGCAGAAGCAAGTTTAGTGCTGAGTCTGAAGTAAGAAGTTTCCCTTAGATGACTGGAAATGTTAATATCCTTTTTGGCTTTTTTACTGAAAGAAAAAAACACAACACATGCATTCCAAAATAGGGTTAATGCAACTGCATTTTAATAGGCTGCCTTTGGCCCTGACGGTAAAACCCTCACTTTTAATAAGACAGTTCTAAGAAGGAAATTATTACAGAAGAAAATCAAAACCTCTTATAAGGTAAAATATTTTTAAATGGTTTCTTCTCTCATCCTCATAAACAACAAGATAACTGACACATAAAATTTTAGGAAAGTAGATCAATTAAACGAGATTTTGAGTCTAGGGAGAAGATTTCATCCACAGGGTTCAGGACGAATTTTGTAGTCATATTTACTCAACTTGGTAAAACACTTGACATTATTTTAATTTCTTCAAAGCAAGTTCAGACTTCTCTGTGACCATTGTATAAATGATGCAAAGACTCATCTGAGTTCAAACATATAGCACTTGTGTAATTATTAAAGCGTCTTCATGAAACTCACAAAAATATCTCTCTATCATCTCTGCAAAGAGATTTGTAGATAAAAAGAATTTTGTACCCCACGGAATTAAAAGAACATTTAACAAAGTAAAAATATATTTTCTACAGATGTGTCAAATGGGTTTTGAGTAGCAGCTAAAATAAAATCTGAGGTCTTCAAATTTCTGTTTCAATTTGATCTAATAAACCAGAAGGAGTACTGCTGCCCACAAATTCTTCTGGCATCAGTTTTCTCCAGTTATGCAACATGCATTGAATGTCCATGGGTGGAGGAGTAGTGGTCATTTTGAGAGGGAGTCCCTACCCCAACATATAGATACTTTACAAATCAACAATTGAAGTTAGGAACTGTATGCATTGAAGACTCAGTCCCAAATCCAAAGGAAAACCGTTGAGGTTTACAAACTACTTTTCTTAATCATCAAAAGTACAGGGGGTGGTATTCTTACTTCATTTGTGGGTCCACTCCAACTCCAAGCAGATCTGAAACCATTACAACGCATGGCAGTTGGTCGATAGTGTGGAAAAACCTCATTTACTGACTGGCCAGACAGTTTTAAAACCTTCAGATTTTTCTGAGTCTAGGTTATTAACTGTCTGACTGTAATCACATCTTCACCATAGGGAGCTTCAAAAGCTTTTCATTTGCATTGAATCAGTTGCCTTCCTCCCCGTCTTTTTTCCCCCTGGAAATAAGCTTAAATAATTCAACAAACTACACACATGGCTAGTGATTATTGAACCATCTGAAACACTCGAGGCAAATGGACCATTATGTGGTGGGAATTAAAACTTTCCTCACAGTCATTAGGAGAGTATGTATTCATATATAGCAAATATTTGTATCTGCAGCACTTCTATACTCCCCATTCCCCTAAAATAATGTGAAAACACCTACAATTGTGCCATAGCTTTTATTCACGAGTGCTGGTTTGGGAGGTTATTAGGTCAGATAAAGAGCCTTTTAGTGTGCATATATATTTAACACTTTGTCCAAATGAGGAAACTAAGTTACTTTAAAAGACAATACAATGTGACTTTTAACAGTCACACTACAGATGGATGAGAATGAACAAATTGCATTATTTTAGTCCTAAATTCTCACAATACCTGGGTCACAATATGATTAAGTATGTTTGGCTCCTGGACTTGACTTAGCCTTAATTATAAACACTTATATTTTGTTAGGTCTGTATGTAAAAGTACTTCTGGATATTTTGCATTTACAGCCACGCAAACTTTTGAATTATCCCAAATCTGGAGGAATATTTTATAATTCATCTTGCCATCTGTTTCTGTAGATATTTGATGAATTCAGATAAAAATCCTAGGCATTGTCAGCCTAAGATAGAAACTAGGATTTTATGCTGGATTTTAACAAATTAAAAAAATTTTTTCAAAAGACATAAATAATTTTTATTGATATAGTGCTTTTATTTTTCAAAGCAGATAGCAATTTAAAAAACAAAGAATAAAAGGTAGAAAAAACCACATATTATCATGACAGCAATAAATCTACAATGTAAAATATAGAACATTGAGTAATTGTCACTGACTGCAGAGTGGAAAATTTATTGGGAAGAGAGTTTTTTTTTCTTTAAACATTAACTTTGAAGTCTTAAAGAATGAGTCATACTTCGTTTCATAAGACTAACACAAATATTTTTTTATTAAAACACTTGCTATCAGGTGTTATATATGTGCTGACATTCTCCAACGTTAAGGGTGTGTCTATGCTAACAGTCTCAAAGAAGTATCTTTTGTGATTATATACCATATGCACAGATAGATATACATATATATAATAACTTCCATCTTTGTGATTTATTTTAATATTTATATAGCTTTGCACCTGCTTTCCAATAGTATACAGCCTTTGTCAAACTTCTAATACATTTGTCTAAATTATGATTTATATAAAAGTATATGATGCAACGAAAACTCACGTGTGTGTAATGAATGATCAGTGACACCACATGTTCTTCTAATTCTTGTGTCTTTGATCCTCTGTATACTTTTCCGTAATTCTCTATCACAGAATGAAACCTGATTCACATCCACCTCTTAATGGATATTTGTTGTTGACTCTAAATTTAAAATGAATTAGTAGAAATTATGAATATTAATATAAGCAACTGTCTATAAAACTCAAGTGATTTTGATTTCATAAAAGTGAAAAAACAGGGATAATAGTATAATGGTACCAGTCTACCAGGATTATTCTATAATAATCCTTAATATGTTTAATAATAGACTTGAATTTGAATTCAACATGTTTGAGAGAGAGTTCTTCACTTCAGAAATATTGTAATAAACAGGGCAATAAGCCCTCAAAATAATCATATCATTCAACATATCCACTAACATAAGTAAATATCTTAGTCTATAACTGGTGAAATATATTTCTAAAATCAGAAATAATATGAGTAACTACTGAGAGTACTTCCTCCTCTAGGGCTTTGGCAGTTTGACAACTTTGAGAGCAGAAAGTATTCAGGGTCGAATCTTTCAGAATGCTTGGGTGCAGAGATGAGTCTTGAATTTAGACTTCTTAGAATGCTGAATCTAAATACTTAGGCAGAATTAAGAAAATTCAAACTGAAAATATGGTGAATTAGAGGATTAGTCTTACTCAACAAAACAAATCTCTGTTTGGTAGGCATTAGGTTTAGCAAGATTTCTTTCCCCTACATATTCCTTGTTCTATTCAAATTAATATTCTAGTTTTAACTTGGGATGTTACTTATGTAGTTTCATAAAGAAGAGTTAATCAGATTGAAAGTAAAATCAACCTGATTAATTACTTTTTTAAACTAAAACAGATTTCTAGTGGTCTACATCAGTTTCTGCTGCTTTACTTTTTGGTATTATCTGTTCAACTAGATTTTATTACATCTCCAACTTTTAATACTGAAATGCCTCTCAAATCTTCACAGCATGTCAGAGTATAGTTCTTTTTTAAAAACCTGCAATTAAAACATCTTCTCTGCAAATATTTTCACGTGCCTTCTAATTATTTGCCCCCCATGACTGTAAAAGATTAATTTGTTTTGAGTTGTTCAAAACGTGAATCATGTTTTTCATGGAAAGGACAATTTCCAAATAACATAACCTTCACAATACTCACTTACATACTCTATTAAAGGGTGAACATTAATTATGCTTCAAAAATATATTATGAATAAACATGCAGAAATATTTATAATTCCTTTAGGAAGAACATTGTATTTCTTTTCAAAACCAAATGTAGATGTTATATAAGAAACTTTTATTCATTTAGTTGGTCAGTTAACGTGTGCTGATTGAGTTTGTGCTAGATACTATTCCAAATACAGGAGGTACCCAAGGGTATAAAACCTCTCATTGGCCCCTGCCCTAAGAAGCTTAGTAGAGGAGACAGAAATATTCACTTCACAACACAGAGAAAATTCAGCTTTGAAAAGTGCTGTGAAAAAGGTATATACTGCAAAGAGTGCCTATGAAAGAGAGAGTTAACCTGAGGAAGTGATACTTTGAGATCTGAAGAATGAGTTAGAATAACTAGATGAAAAGGGAGGAAAGAAAGGTCCAGGCAGAGACATGAGGGTGTGTGAAAAGGAACATGGTAAATAAAGGGACCAAGAGAAAATCATTTTGATTGAAATTCAGAGTGAAGAGAATAGGGTAGAAGATATAGCCAGAGAGGTGGATAGAGACAGACCATGCTAGCTTTCATAGTTCCTGTAAAAATTCATTTACTGAATTCATATCAACAACAATAGACAGTGAAAGTAGAGTTTAATTTAGGAAACAAAATGATGAAGTTGTGTTTGAGAAGATTCCTCCAGCATTAAAGAATGGAGGTGGAGATTGGTCAGAATTAATTTTGGTACAACTTGGCAATTGTGGTTTGCAAAATTCTAAGAAGGCACCCAAGGTCCTCACTCCCTTATGTATTATATATATCCTGTATAATACTCTCTCCTTGAATTTGAGTAAGATTGATGAATATGATGGAACTTAACTCCCTTGATTGTGTTATGTTATATGACGAAGGTGAAAGGATTCTGCAGTTTTAATTAAGCAGTAAGACTTTGAGATCAACAAAGGAGACATCATCCTGGCCCTGACCTAATCATGCGAGTCCTCTTAAAAAAGCCCTTTAAAAAGGGTCCAGTCTTTTCCTGGAAGAGAGATTCAAAGCAGGAAAGAATATCCTGATGACCTTGAAGAAGCAAACATCCATATCGTGAACTGCCTATGGAGATAGCCACGCGGCAAGAACCTGAGAACATTCCCTGGCCAACAGCAAGTGAGATAATGGAGTCCTCATTCCTGTAGTCACAGGGAACTGAATTCTGCTAGAAACCTGAATTAAGGTTGAAATAAGACCCCAAGCTCAAGATGAGAACACAGCCTGACTAACGCCTTGATTTGAACCTTGTGAGACATTGAGCAAAGGGCCCTGTTTTAAGCTGCTAATTTTGGGAAAACTAATGCATCAATTCTTCAAGAGACCAGGTGAAAGATAATGGTACATTGGCCTAAGATAATGGTATCAGAGAGAATTAGACATATTTGAGAGAAATTTAGGAAACAGAATCATTAGTACTTGATATATATTGGGTATAAAGTGTGAAGAAGGATTGTCAAGGATACCATCAAACGTTCTAGTTTTATCAGTTGGATCCATGATGGTACCAATCACTGAAATTAGGAACTCCCAAAGAGTGGCTAATGGTGAGTTTGGATTTCAGGATTTTAAGGGTTATATGCCTTTGAAACATTTGAGAGTAAATGTTCCAAAGTGGCTATGAAAAATAAATGACATATCATAGTATTTGGCCCAGAGTAAGCATTAATGAGGAAAGTGAGCAGCCAGAGGTTTTAAGACATTAGGGGGGATTTGAAATTGTTGGTGAAGGTGTGAATGTGAGTTGACCAGTAAAACAGTAATAGAATTAATGGTACTTTGAGCATCATTTGAGATTGGTGATTAGGAATTTATGGTGGAGTTAATAAGGCTCTTTTGAGACTCCCACTAAGGTGTTCTATGTGAGTTCTGGGAAAGTGGACAGTGGGGTTCATTCTGAGTTGAAGTTTTGCCAGATGAATAGGATAAAAGGAAAGTGGAGGAAAAGCCCTAAAGTGAATGGGGAGGAAAAGTAAAAAAACAGGTAAAAAGAAAAAAAAAATGTGGTGAAGAGGTGAGGCTGAATTATCTAAAGAAAAACAAATAAACACAGGTCAGTAGAATTAGACAGATAACTAAATACCCTGAAATGCATTTGATATGTAACTCATTTGGTTTTGAATTTGTCATCTATTACAATGATTTTCTTAGAAAATCCACAGAAAAGTATCAATGTCATATTTAAAGGAAACATTTTATGAAATTATTTAATTCTACCCCTTTCCTCTTGAAAATTAAAAGACAAAAAAACAGGCAGCCAGATATTAGATAAAATAAAAAAGCATTCTGTGTAAATTCTATATTTTGTTTATATGTCAAACAACTTTCATGAACTTGCATGCAGATAATACAAAGAATAATCATTAACAGATTGTTCTCTGAAGCATGGCTATCTGAGTTTGAATGTATACGCTAAAGGTGTGACCTTAGGCAAGTTACTTATTTGAATTTCCATTCCATCATCTCTAAAGTGGGGATAATAATAGTAGATAATTATTGCAGTTTTTATGATGATTAAAAGATAGAATGCACTTAGCACAAAACTTGACAGCCAGTAACCATGAAACAAAGCTACATGTTGTTAAATTTAACTTGCTTTAACTGTACAAAGTTCATGAGTTTAGCAAGTAAATAGTAAAATGATGGAATAGAATGCTAGAACAAAAAATAAGATATTATTGGGAAAATACATTATGTAGACTGACTAGTCTAAAATATAAAAATTTCCAAATGTCTGGAGTCCCAATATGAATTGGCACAGTCATTGTATGTAGGTATTTACACAGTAGATGTTCAATAAATCTTTAGTAAATGAATAAGGAGGAGAATACTATGCTGATTATTATTATACAAAAATAACCAGTTAACATTTAAGCAATTACCATATTACATGTAATTATGTGGACCATTAAAAAATTACAATGTGAGTCAGGTGTTCTTTAAGTATGAATATGTCCTCCATTATAGTGGGAAACAAAAAATAAACAAACAAATAAATAAATAAATAAACAAAGCAAAGAAAACCAGAATCACTTCTTTTCTTTAATAATTGGCCAGTTAGAAGTTGCTCTCTTGCATGTTGCACACAGAATAATTAGAGTGTTAAGCCATTTGAGTTTGTTAGACAGTGTGATTGAGTAAATCACAACAATAATTCACAGGGCACAAGGGCTACAAAATTAGTTTTTCACCCAGTGCTCCTTTAATAGCACCCGTAGGGCCTGATTTCTGATTTTTTATTTATTTCCTGTGTGCACCTGTTTAGCTGTTAGATTTCTTCCCTCCCCTGTTACAACCTCTTGCTCCATTTCACATTTCTAGAGGACTGCACACACAGCAATATTGTAAATCAAAGAAGTGCAGGGGACAAAGAGGAAAAAAGAGTTCTCAAGAGAGGGAAAGGTGAAAGAGACACTGGATACCAAGCACATAAAGTAATTTAATGTGCTACGTTATTGTAAAAAGAAAATCTTCTGAAAATATGCCATTTTTTGTAAGTATGTTTCGGCAAATTTTAATTTGACATTTTTTAAATAAAAAATTAAATGTGTGCTTACCACTGAACGAGATGTGTAACAATAATCTGTTTTCTCTTTCTTCCAAATCTCTTGCAATAACTTTTCCTGTGCCATAAGCAATTAGTCATATCCAGTGTATTCTAACATGTGACATTTACATTGTAACATTAGGTTATGGTATGCAATTGGCTCATTTTTTTTTTTCCTTGAGACATCTTGGTGAGAAGTTATCTTGATTTGTTTCATCCAGAACAACTTGCTGTAATACCATCCTATTGACCTAGGATAATCTCAACTCATAAAATCCTCTGGAAAACAGGAAGTGAGATCAGACTACTGGTCAACTAGAGCCTAATGAGGTTCTGGATGGAAAATATAAAGTCTAGAAATGCTGATTAGGTTGAACATGCTGGAGTTCCTTCAAATTTTTAATTTCTTTGAAACTACTTTCCATACTTACTAATTTATTATTCAGAAGTTATTTAATACATAATGGAAAATTAGCCTTAATGAACATTTTATTTGGAGGATTGAGAGTCTTGCCCAGGTCAAAAACAAATAACTAAGCAAACAGCATCATGTCGAAAAGTTTTCCATATCTACATATGATATTAAGGCATTTAAGACTGAGTAAATTATAACTGGAGTTAACCATTAAGATGAATAGCTAAAATGATATTAATTTTTCCCTTGTTCTTGGTTTTGAGTTGATTTGACACCAGGTGTATCCAGAATCAAATTTGTGTCTACACTTAAGTAGAATTAAAAAAAAAAAAAAATAGCATTGAATCCTATGCTCTTCACAAGCAAGTTGTCCTAAGAAAGCAGAGGGATTTTTAATTCATTGATTGGCTTTTGCTTTAAATTCTGTCTTATATTCTACCACACATCCTTTGTGTTATCTTTATCAGAGAGAGCAGGGAACATGGCAACCTGAAAATGAAGCACAGACTTCATTTTATCCAACTCTGTGATTTACTTCTAGTGATTTTTTTTAATCATTTATTTTTGAACAGATTATTTTATTGATAACTGGCAACCTGTATTCATATTTTATTTACAAAATACGTGATCAAATAAGCTCTTCTATTTGGGTCACTAAAGTAAATATCTAGGTAAAATTGTAGAACATTGTGAAAACTTGACAGCTCTCTGGAGGCTCCAAAAAGCTAATGGTTGTGTCTGGTTCATCTAACAATAAAAAAAACCTCTTTGACTAAATGATTTTAAAGGATTGGTTCAACACAGTTCTTGACATATAATAAATACTAAATTAATGTTTGAAGAACTTAGATTTTAATAGAGGAGGGAGGGCTCATGGACTGTTAAGGAGGATGACTTCCAGTTTTCTTTCTCTTTATAGAGCAGTGTAGATTAGATTGGACAAGTTATTTAATCTTTTCATGCATCAGTTTTCTCATCTATAAAATAGTGTTAAAAGTAATAGTAATAGTAGTAAATAACTCATTAAATACACATACACATGTATATTCTAATACAGTAAAAGATAGTTCTGTTGCTTTGTATGAGGAGAGCATGGTGGTTAATCAGATAAGCTCTGACAGATAAGCTCTGAAACCCTATTGACTCATTCACGTTCCATCTCAGTAACTTAGTACATAATGATTATTGGGAGAGCTACATGTCTTAGTCTGTTTGGGCCGCTCCAACAAAATATGACAGACTGGGAGGCTTATAAACAACAGAAATGTATTTCTCACATTTCTGGGGTCTGGGAAGTCCAAGATCTAGGCACTAGTATAATTGTATTCTGGGTGAGGGCTCTCTTCCTGGTTCATAGTCAGCACCTTATTTCTGTGTCCTCACACGGTGAATGGGGCGAGGGAGCTCTGTGGGGTCTTGTGTATAAGAGCATTAATCCCATCATGAGGGCTCCACCCTCATAACCTAAACACTCTTCTAATACCATTACATTGGGCATTAGGGTATCAACATATGAATTTTGAGGGGACATAAACATTCAGACCATAACTATCTTCAATCCAAACCACAGTTTCTTCATATGGAAACTGCATAGCAATATACTTATTTCATAGAGTTGTAAGAAGTCAATATGGAAAATTGATAAAGCACTCCATAGAATGTTTGGTACATTTTAAGTACTCAAATACTGATTGTAATTATTATAGGTGTTTTTTGTTTGTTTTTTTGCGGTACGCGGGCCTCTCACTGTTGTGGCCTCTCCCGTTGCGGAGCACAGGCTCCAGACGCGCAGGCTCAGCGGCCATGGCTCACGGGCCCAGCCGCTCCGCGGCACGTGGGATCTTCCCGGACCGGGGCACGAACCCGTGTCCCCTGCATCGGCAGGCGGACTCTCAACCACTGCGCCACCAGGGAAGCCCTATTATAGTATTTTTATATCACATTGCTAATAAATGCTCCAGTTATTCTTAATATTTGCTCATTAATTGATTTTTGGAAGTTTGGTCTTATTTCCTTCTTTTGTCATTTGAAAATGAAATGTTATTCTCAGTCTAACCTTAGAAACACAAAAAAGTAGTTTCCTAGCCATAATCAACCCAATGGCCTAAAACAATTCACTTGTGTTTCTGTTTTTGGCATCTAAATCTTTAAGATAAATAGTATTTTCAAGATAATTTGAAATTCTTGTTTGTGCTGGAAACTCGTATCCAAAGTATTTGTTACCACATAAGAAGCCAAAGGAAACAGCAAGTGAGTATAACAGGCAGTCAGTTTACCAAATAATCAGCTTGAATAAGCAACATGTACATTAGTTAATGGGTCAGGCTGCAGGGATTAGAATCCTAGCTTCACTTCTAATTATTTGTGTGACTTTTTAGGGAAAAGAAAGTTCTATACTTTAAAAAATAATACTTTGAAAGAAAACAACAATTATGTCAATGGAGTTTTGTTTTATAATTATAGACAATAAAAAAATTCAGTTCATTACTAACAACTCATTGAAAAGGAGCTTTTGTGAATATTCAGTTTATCCAGAATATCACATATTTATCACATATCACAAACCAGTAGGCCTTGCTAAGCAACAGCTGTACTGAGGTGTTTTGCACATCTGTTGTAAATGATAGCATATTTGGCTGATGGCTTCAATTTTGAAACCATAGAATAGACTTTTTAAAATATGATTTTTTAAAATAAAATAGAACACGGGCAAATTAGTTTTGTTTACCAACCTTTCCAAAATTTTAATTATTAATATTACAATATGGTAAGATTGGATGCTATTCTTTTGCTCAAATACCAATGTATTGCTTTTCTATTTATAGTGGTAGCCATTTGTAATAATATAGTGTTTATCACACTATCAATATATTGGAAAAATCCTCAGAAGTTATCTTTTTTTCGTTTTTTTAAGCTAGTGAAAAATATGGAAAGTGACCTGAGTCCTGAATTTACATTTTTCTCCTGCAATACTTTCACACCAGCATCACAGTCAACTAAGCCAGGCAACAGTACTGTACATCACACCAGTTATGAATTTTGATACTACAGAATAATTACCAAGGAGGACAATGGTGCATGCAAATCTGGTATAGATCTTTTAAATATTGACAGACAGAAGTTTATTGCTGCAATTTGAAATTTCCACTTGTTTTATAGCCAAAATGGAAATGTTCCATTTTGACAAAATATCAGAACATTTGAGAACAAATGCACCCCACCACTGAGAGCAAATCTTCATCATTCTGTAAACATAAGAAAAAAAATGTTGGTGAACATTATTGGCTAGATTTTGAGTCCTATAACATGTAGAGTTGCCTCTTAAAATTTTCTCAAGCCACATAATGATATTAGAACACAGTAATCTCTTTGAAGTCTAAGAGGCTAGAACGCTTGGATTTATATGAAAGAATAGTTTATGATCTACACCATCAGTGCTATTTAAATTGATTTTTTTTTTTTTTTTTTTTTTTTTTTTGCGGTACGCGGGCCTCTCACTGTTGTGGCCCCTCCCATTGCGGAGCACAGGCTCCGGACGCGCAGGCTCAGCGGCCGTGGCTCACGGGCCCAGCCGCTCCGCGGCATGTGGGATCCTCCCGGACCGGGGCACGAACCCGTGTCCCGTGCATCGGCAGGCGGGCTCTCAACCACTGCGCCACCAGGGAAGCCCTTAAATTGATTTTTTTAAAGTGATCTTTGTATTAGGAAAAATAAATAAAACAACAAACATTTGTAACAACCAAACCAAACCGAAGTGAACAAAAACACAAAGCAAAACAGTTTAGGTAGTTTGAGCAGTTATCCCAGAATCAGAAGGTTCAGATTCTAATCTCAGTCCTGATGAAAACTCAAGACCTGAAACAGGGGATTGGTTTGGGTCATCACCATAGGTTTTCTGGTAATAAGAAGAAAGGAAGAAGGAGGGAAGGGGGGTGGAGGACAGAATAAAAATATTAAAATTGACATAATCAGAATACTTGGTTATAGGCCAGAGCATAAAGAATCTTTGGGCTCCCAAAAGTAAACATAGAAACAAAAGCAAAACAAAGAAATATAAAATCAACAAAACAAAACAGCAACCACTGTCTAATGAAAACAACAACAAAAACCCAAGACAACAACAACATATGTGAAAAGAATAAGTGACAGTGCATGATTTTTTTAAATGTGATAAAACAGTGAAAAATTATTGATTTGAAGTTTTTGTTGTTGTTTTCATTAGAAACTGTATTGGATTCAGGATGGATCTCTGGGTTGACCAATGTGGGAAAGACATTTTAATAATGTGTTATATTTAGACAACATGGTGTAAATGGATTTTGTGAAGTTGTGTAGTCCCAGGTTAAAATATTGAATGTCTAATACTATATGTCTTATCTCAGGGATTAAAGTGGAGATCATACTACCACCACCATCATAGGGGTGACCAACTGAGGAAATGAGTGAGAAAATGCTCAGCATAATATGTAGCTCAAAGCAGGCACTCAATACATATTAAAACTCCATTAGTACCATTGACAATTTTAACAGTACAGCAATTTGGAAATTAAATAATCTAATAAACAGTGTTCTTCACTCAGATAAATTTCATCTAAATTATGAGACTGTAGTGTTATTTAGTGTGATAAATAATGAAAATATTCATAATTTCAAAGGAAGGGAATAAAGAAAAGCATGGAAGTGCAGAAACGCATAATTTCCAGGTCATACAGAGTATGACCAAAAAGGGAAGATTCCTTATACAGCTAGGAAAAAAATCTGCATTACTTAATAGAGCAGGGAACCAATTAAGAACAGTCCCCTATCCAGTTTAATTAGGCTAACTACAGGTAAGGGAATCCTATGGTACAGGGAGGAGCATTAGGTGGTGAATTCTCACTGCATTTCTTTCATCTATGAGCCCTCTACTGTGACAGTGTTAAAGATATGTAGTGCTTGACTTTCACCCAGGATTGCCCTCTTAATGTGAAACTTAAATGAACACTTTCACATTACTAGAAAGGGAACTCTAGGTATATCCCAGTATCGTAAAGGAAGTAACAAATTACTTGTTCTCTTATTTTTTTCCCTAAATTACCACCAGATCATAGCATATTGACACCTAATTTCAGCTTTAGTAAATTAATATCTTGCAAAAATTCTGTATGCTTCACGAAAAGCACGTTAATCAGGCAGTGTTGAGAACTAACTAAAATACTACTGAAAGGTGAAATCAGAAGGTAAAAAGAATAGCTAGTCTTTTCTGTGTGGTTATTTAGCTCCAACTTTGACTTATTCTTAATTTGTTCTACTTTTAGTGTTTCAAAAAGACATTCTAGATAAAAACTGGATCTTGTTTGTTTTCCCCTTCACATACTGGTTTTATTAATGAAGGAGTAATAAAACTCCACAAGGGGGCAAGAAAGTAAACAAACAAAAAAAAAAAATGAGATGTCTTCTAGCCTGGTCAAAACATACACACACACACACACACACACACACACACACACACACACACACACACATGAACATATAAGAACTAACTCTGCAAATTCAACTTCTTTCAGTGAAAGCAGAGTTGGTTAGGTTAGAAGACGGGTTATTTGCCTGATGTTAAGTAGAGATGCTAGTGTCAAACAAATATATGAAAACTTACGATCTGGGAAGAAGGTACTGTTTGTCTTCAGTAGTTTCAACTCACGTCGATTTTTCTAATTCTTAATTAGAAATTAATTCATGTAGATTTTTCTGTTTTTTTAAATTGATTTGCCCATCTTTAAATGTGACATTTTAATAGGAAGAAACTCTTTTCTAGATCTCTGAGTAGAGTGCTGAAGCTACTGAGATTTCAGGGGCAGAAAAAAAAGACACTGCAGGAATTGAGAAATTTTGCTGTGGGAAGTATCAGTGTGAAAGGTGGAAAATTCTCAGGTCATGTTTTTGCTGATACTCTGCTCTTTAAGCAATATTTCGTCCCTTTCCTCAGAGCATACAGCTGAAACACAGTAAAAATAAACTATATACCAAGACTATCAGGGGAAATAACTACAAGTTAATGTTAAACAATATTCCAAATCATAACATATGCATATATGTGTGTGTATACATATATATATATATATCTTCTTAAAAATAATCTATGTCTACAGCTTTACCTATAGCTACTGTTTACCTCCTTAAAACATCTCTTTGGTTTTTGTGAATATGCAGTAAGGAAAAGATCATGATAATGCTAACAAAGATAGAAAAAGAAAGTATCTTGGAATTTAGGATCTAGTAAGTTAAATCAGAAGAGGGGGGGAAAGTATCAGACCTGCTCCTTGGCTTCTGAATGCTTATTTTCACCTGACCACATAAACTGACATTCTCTTGGCACTCTTTTCTTTTAACCAGACCACTTCAGTGAGCCTTACTTTCCATAGCAGTTAGCATTTCACTGGTTAAATAAATTTTCCACTGATTTCAGAATGAAAAACACATTTAGAATTAAATTTTGTGATTCCTGCCTAAATATGAATGCACAATTTCAACGTCAAGGCAATAAGGGATTATGACTTTATAATCTCTCAAGTATTCTGATCTGAATCTGAAACATCTTTGTATCTCAGAGTACAACAGTGAATGACATTCCACAGTTACACAGTAAACATAATACAGTAATACACATATTACTTCATGTAAGCATATTTTAAATGCATTCATTTAAAGCAATTTAGCTTTTCATGTTATTTTGAGTGAGGAGAGCAATATTGCTGATATCCATTCATAAATTTATTCAAAAAACATTCATTGAGCACCCACCCACTTTGTGTACTTGAAATATGCTAAGCATTTTGGAAGGATGCAGAAAACATAAGACATATTTGTTTCCCAAGAAGAAACAGAAATTTTGCACATCATTACTGAGTGATCCAGGGCAAACATAAGACCACAATTTGTATGATTTGTCTAGTAATATACAGTCAGGTGTCTGGGCTTTTCTATAGTGCATACCAAATGGGAAATCTGAGTTATATTCTCAGTCAGATGTAATTGTCCAATTGACTCCTCTAATGCAAATGTCGGAAGGTCTCCAGTTGTGAATTATATTTACACCATTTTAAACACACATACAAATTACTAACAATATGGGTTGTGAATTTTTATTGGAAGAAAATCATAATCTGTAATACAACATAAACCAAATTTTGTAGAAAAAGTGATAAATGGATTTTCTTACAATATTGTAATTATTGTTAGCAAAATTACTTTCATGGTATAATGTGAAATTTAGAAGGGTCGTCATGCATCCGAAACACACAAAACAAAACATAAAAATTTATTTATAAAATAAAAAGAGAAGGGGAAATTGTATTACTAGGGAAGTGTACAGTCCTACTGCAGGGAACATTGCAAACCTATCATCTACATTGTCATAATAATAGGCCTTTTAAGTTTTAATAAAAAAGACTTGGAGGCGCATAAACAACGTTCAACATTTAAGGAGCATGGTAAATCAGATTGTGTTCCTTTTGAAAGGCTTTATGACGCAGTTATTTATTCAGCAAAACAAAACTGTTCCCTGTGTCCGTTAACGAGCCTGGCTTTGTGCTACACAGACTTCTGCGGGGCTGACTCCTGTTTGGAACCATTTCACACTAATTAGAAATAAGAGAAAAGGCAGTGTTTATAAGCACAACAGTTCTGGGCCTCTTTGAACAGCTCTCTTCCAAAATTAACTCGGTTGTAACCCTGCGTGAATAATAGCTTTGCGGCAACAGTTTAGAGAAATATATTGTTAATAATTGCCATCTTGCTGAGCAAAATGCTAGGGCAAATTTTACATAACAGCACAAGACAAAATAAAAAGGTGGGTTTGTGAAGCTTTGAAAGACACAGTTTGCTGTTCAGTTTGATTTCTAAGACTCTTCTCATAATGATTTGGAAGAACATCACAAACAGATAAGAAATAAAAACGAGTGACAATTTTTAAAAAGTATATTTAAGATATTAATTATTTGTATTAATACCAGTTTTTAGAGTTAACTAAATAGGCAGTTTCTTTTTCAAATAGCACATATAAAGGAAAAGCATTGCATTTTAGTTTGATACAAATAAATCACCATAGAAAAACATAGGTAGTATTTATAGTTAATAAGTAGCAGAAAATTTTACAAGGTTTCTGAAGTAAAGTATGCCTTAAAATTCATGTAAGTTTGTGCATAGCACAGAGATAGAATGGAACAATTTCTTTTTTTTTTTTTTTTGAGAAAGAGAAATGTAAGAACAGAATCTAGGGCTTTACTTAGCATCAAAAAATATCAGGTAAAAGCAAAGAAAACACAGAAAATTACAAGAGGGGTATCACTCTTTGAAACAAATCATTCCATATGCACACTGGTTTCCCTTATGAAGCCAGGTTTCTAATAATTACTTGTTTGGACTATGCATGGTACTATATAAATTTTCCTATCCCCCAAAATCATCCTTCAAAAAAACAAAATATCTATAAAAGAGATGAAAATTGGCAATATAATTAGAAACCCTGCACAGGAGCCTCAAACTAACGGCCTATTTGCTGCAGAGTCATCTAATTCAGATGACTCTGCAGAGAGAGAGAAATTGGGTCCTGACTGCTAATACAGCTGTGAATTGAACAAGATCAACAATACACATAGGCTGTTTGCCACAGAATCTTCCATCCTTTTAATCAAATAACTTTTTTTCATGACAACTGAGTTCCAAGTTTTCGATATACAAAGATGAATAAGTATAATCCCTGCCCTCAAGCAGCAGACGTTTTGTTAAAAAAAACAATGAGGACAGTGACCAATTTGTACAGTGTACTGTGGGAGCACAAAGGAAATCAACTCTGGAAGTGGAGGGAAGGTAGAACAGCGTTAGGAAAAGGTTCATGGAGAAGGTTAAACTTGAGATGAATCTGGAGAAAAATAAATAAATAAATAAATAATATATATATATATACATATTATGTTACATATATATTTCTAAAAGTTATTTCAAAACTGGCCTTATTCCCTAAGAAATTTCAACAAAAGGATGATAAAAGTAGGATATAAGTGAACCAGAAACAAAAGAATACCTTGGTAAGGAAGAGGTATTGTGTTTTTTCTCCACATTTATTTCTTACTGTAAACATTATCAAATTTCCAAATTCAATTTAGTTCAGCAGATAGCTGTTGATAATCTTGTCAGTGCTTTATACTATTGGAAAGTTATATAAAATGTATTGGAAATTGAACCTAAAAGCTTATAATTAAATCACAAAGATAAACAACCAAATGCATGCTAAATAGAGGAAGATTTAAAAGACTGGGAAAGTGCAAATGAAGGAAAATTTTAACTAGGGTCAAGGTATTATTAAGAAAATGTCAAGATTCAATTTACCAAATAATTGAAGTATAAGTATATTTAAATGCACAAAGATAAAAATTTTTTAAAGGAAAAGAAAAGGCCTTTGGGAGAACCCTGTAAATATTTTCACAAGCATAGAAAGGCATCACAGTTGGAGGTCAGTAAGTAAGAAAGAGAAGAAGGTATGAATCATGAAAGTCACCTAGGTGGGAGGAAGGTGCATTCAAACATTAGCATTGACAGAGTTTCACCCAAGAGATTCTGATGTATTTTGCCTGGGATGAGATCATAGCATTAATTTTTTTTTTTCTTTAAATCCTCCATGTGACCCTAATGTATAGCCAGGATTTGAAAGCAAGTTGACTGTTATTGCACCCCATCCTAAAAATGTTAAGAGAAAATCTGTTTCCCTAAAACAATACAATTTATAAACACTTGAGATACATTTAAAGTGAATTTATTAAAAACGTGTTGAAAAATTACAAACATCATTACTCCCTTTGTACCATCCCATTAAGATAAAAAATATTTTGTATAAGATTTTAATACAGTGAAAAGGTTCCTTTTTAGAGGTTTGTCTCTTAATTCCTCTTTTTGCAAACTTCAAATACTGCATTTACGGTATACACTGCCTAGAACTTAACAGTATTCAAAGTAACAAAAAACTTTTTGTAAAAGAACAATGTTTTCTATTAACACGTTTCACTCTAATTTTCATGATATTGTAATTATGTTGGCAAGTTATTTGGATTGATGAGTTTCAACTCAATTAAATGCTCCTATTATGAAGCAGGGAGTTGAACCAAATGACTAAAGATTCCTCCAACTCTAAATTTTTCAGGGCTAAGAGTCTCATTCAGGCTCTGGTATATAGAGAAGCAACCAAGTAGAGGCCATAATTGAGGTTCATTAACAGAGATTTGCAAATTTAAGGCAAAGAAACCCTTATCTTGACCCTTAAACCTTAACAGCACATCTCACACTTACAAAACTAGGTCAGAGCTCTTTAAAAGAAGCCTATAGGTTTCCCTGCCATTTTAACAAGTCCATGATAATCCCATTCTTATACTAACGAAAAAGACAAAGATTTGAAAATGCTGGAAGGCAGGTCAGTACATCTGAACACATTAAAACTGTCAAAAAAGGTGTCTTTCAAACTTAGTACCAGGTTAGTGAAGGGAAGGTCTACATTATTTAGTATCCAAAAGGCAAGGCCATTCTTAGCTGTTTACTAAGGAAGGCAGAGTTGCCAGGTGGCGGGTGTGCAAACTCTGGAGGCAGATTACCTGGGTTCAGGTTTTACCCTCTCCCTTACTAACGGACACCTTGAGCAGGGCCGTTTAACACCTGCAAGTCGGGTTCATAAAAAGCACCGTATAGGGCTTCCCTGGTGGCGCAGTGGTTGAGAGTTCGCCTGCCGATGCAGTGGACACGGCTTCGTGCCCCGGTCCGGGAAGATCCCACATGCCGCAGAGCGGCTGGGCCCATGAGCCATGGCCGCTGAGCCTGCGCATCCGGAGCCTGTGCTCCACAACGGGAGAGGCCACAACAGTGAGAGGCCCACATACCGGAAAAAAAAGAAAAAAAGTGTATAGTTCTAGCTAGAATCTAAGGGCTTCTAATATAAAATTTGTAAATATTTAGAACAGTACCTGACAAAAAATAGGTATTTGACAAATGGTAACAAGAATGAAGATAATGATGATGATAAAGAAGTGCCTTTCAGCCCCATAATTTCATTCCACCTTTAACTTAAATTGTATTCCTAAACTTTTTTCTTTATGTTGCTATACAGATGTCCATAAACAGTTGTTGGGGAATAAAAATGAGTTCATAATTTACCAAACATTCAGACAATCAAAATTATATTTTTCCATGTTGTTCATGGTTCCTCACGATCCTCTCTCACAATTAGAAACCCTCTGTTGTTTTATCTTTCTGTTTTCCTTTTTCATTTCTCCTCTCTACACTAATCCCCCACACTCCTAGAATTAGCTTCTAGATGGATAAATGTGACTACTATTACAGAATTAATTGTATTGTGATCAATGAATGGCATTTCAATTAGTGAAGACCTAGAGAGAACCACGTATCTGATTCCGAAAAGACAATGAATTAAAACAATGAGTACAAATGATTTTTATCAATTTTTCACATTTTAATAACTTTTATTGTTTAGTAGTTTTAAGACGCATAAGAATTACAAAAATTTTTAGAGTTCCCTTGTGCCTATCATCCAACTTCCCCCAATGATAACATCTCACATAGCCATAGTACATTGCAAAAGACTTTTTCAAATAAGTCTTACTTTTTTATTTATTTTATTTGGGTTTAACAGATTGGTCTTCAAAAGAGTTTTAAAGTAGGAATGGATTCAGTTATTTTTAAACTGAGTATCTCCCAAAAAAGAGTGAAAAGCCTCAAAATATTTTTGACACTATGTCCTTCATTTCTTTGAGCAACCAGTGAATGAATGTGTCAAATACGGCAATGGAATGTGTTCTTTACCAATTCTGGAAGGCTAAAGAAGGGTGTCTAAGAACAACCAGTATAATCAATTGCTGATTAGTTCAGCCCATATGCCTATAACCTTGAAAATATTCCTGCCTTAACAGTGATGGTGGCATTATAATAGAGATAACTGCAGCATTTCCTAAGTCTAAGGACTAAACAAATTGCCTTTAGAAATAAACCCCCAAAATTTCCTGTCTTGAATAAAGTTTGGTAGATTGCTGTATTCTCTTACCACCCCTCCTTTTAATATATAATGATTGAAGGAAAATGTGAAATACAGGAAATAGTCACAAGAAAGACTTGGCATAAGCCAGTAGCTCTATCCTTTATGTATTAAAGCACACGTACTGTTTATAATTTTTAAAAATTAAAGCAAAGTCACAGTGTAATGACAAAAGCATGAGGTTGGGAGTCAAGCCTGAAATAAAAACTCCAGATTACAGCTTATTAGCTGTATGACTTTGAGCATATGACTAAATTTTACCTTTATAAAATGAGAGTAATAACAACCATCTCGTATTGCTATTGTAGAGATGAAATAAGAAGGAATTATAAGTGTCTAGCACATACTACGGCTGCTGTGTGGAGTGCACTACACAGCTCCAGGGGTTGTACAACATGACTCAGTCCCTAATATCACAGTCCTGGCTTATAGTTCTGCTTAAAAATTGAAATAATAATTGTAACTTATTATTAAAGATGATAATATGGATAATAATAGTATATATCTTAATATACAGGATACATTACTGAGTGCCTTTTTAAAACTGCATGAACGTTTTATAATACCAGTACTTAGAAGAATAACTTGGTTGGAAAATTGGAAATAATATATTTAGGACAAGTTGAGGACAGCAAAGGATAAATTCCTGTGAAAAAAATGAACATGAATGAATGGTTATTCTTTGTAACTCTGCGATTAAGGGTAGCAGATAGTCACATTTAAGGACAGGGGCATACATCAGAATAAAAGTTGGACACTAACATCAGATAGAGTCTGGGAGAGATAGGTCATGAGGTCCCAAAGAAGCTACATTTAGGGCACTAGATCAAATGGATACCAAAATTAGGGCAAAGCTCCAGGCAAAAGACAGTTTAAAACTGCCAGTGTTTAGAGTACTGAAATCAGTCATTTAAAAGCTGTGAAGTCATTGGGTTAAAAAGGGTATTCCGTTTGAAGCAGAAATAGTAGCCCAAAGCTACTGGTCGTACCACCAGGATGTAAAGGGCCCTCAGGAAGTAGCCTGAGATGAGGCAATAATAGTGAACTATGTGGTTTCCTAAGCAATTGACTTCCATCCTCTGTAAGCAGTTTACCTTTGTGCTGAGGAAATACAAAATTCATAACCAATAACTCTATTCCTAATTCAGAGAATGGAGAGATCAGCACAATTCCATACTACAGCTAAATAAATGACCTGAGTGTGTAAATTGATTGTCCAAAGAATAGCTCCAACTTTTGACAAAGCAGGTAAACATATTCTTTCAAGTTTTCCCATCTTGGTCTAATTTATTTCTCGTTCCAATGTTTTATGCATGCTACAACTTCATTGTGACTATATTTTGTAAATTTTGTCAACATCTCTATGAAATCGTAAAAGTTATAAATAACCAAAATATAAACAAGATGTATATACTAAAATTTGCACATCTAAATGGAAATTTCCATTATGAAAAAGAACTTAGTCTTGGGCTCATAAAGAGAACAAATATCTGAATTATAATCAAGTCCATATGATGTATCACAAATGATATGCCCGTATTTATCATGTATCTATATTTTGGAATATAGCTATCAAAGACTATTAATTTATCCATATAGTCCTTTTCTAAAAGAATCACATAAAATGTAGATCAATTATTTTTCTGCCAACTCTATCAAATGCCTTGTCTAAGCTAATTATTTCTATTCCTTTACTGCACATTAGTTCATTATATCATTTGAAATCCAGTTTCTGCTGTAGAAATTATTTTAAGACCACTATTTCCCATTCTTTCTTGGCTGAATACATTTTGCTCAGAATAAAAGTCATAGAAAAAAGTCCTTGGCTGCATAAAAGTCCTTTGTTGGTGCTTTTGAACTCCCTGGTCGTGGACTACAAAGAGTCCAGCGCTCTGCCTCTCACCCCTGTAGAACAGAAACGTCGCCTTTGTGGATCTTGATATACAGGATACATTACTGAGTGCCTTTAAAAGCTTTGTGAACCTTGATGGAAATCAGAGGTGAAAATGACAGTTCAAATGTCTGGTCTGGGTTTAAGAGATCCATGGTAATATATTTTTCTTCATAACAGATGCAGATAAAATAGTGAGAGTTGTTCTACCAGTAAAAGCAGGCTCAGACTTACGGTCACCACTCTTTGTACTCCCCAAAGCTATAGCCCAGTGGACTTGGGAAGCAGACTCACTGCTAGGGGTACTGCTAGGAACACAGAAACATTATTATGCCTATCAGGATTGGATAAGATTTGGATCATCAATGTCTTTAAGTTCTGAAATGAATTTTGGATTGAAGTCACTTATTTAAAAGTACAGACCCTATTTAAGTCTGGTTGAATTATTCCTACTAATCATGAAGATTTTTGAATTACTAGTATTTAAGCCAATGCCTAGGTTAAGAAAGGTGCCCAGCAAATGTCTGTTTCTTTGAAAATGAGATTAGTTTGGATTTGTATGAGTCAGGGTTCATTCAGGGAAGCAGAGGTACAAGGAGTATTATGTGAATGGATAATTGATTGTATAGATTAGCCAGTCTTTAAAATGTGCGAGAAGCTGGGAAATAATGTAGAGAGGGAGGAAGTCAGAAGATCATGGAAAGAATCCATAATCATTCCTACTGAAGTCTTGCGTGACTGAATAAGTCAGAACTTACAGGGAAATCTGAGGAGCTAAGCACATCCAGCCTTCAAAATGGTACTGTAAAGGGGTATTTATTGTAAGATATCTGGGAAGCCATTTTCTGTGTGCAACTGCCATCTCTGTGACTCCACAGGGGAGTATCTCTTGCTGGGCCTGGGGCCCTGGTAGTCAGCAGGGCTATCAGTCAGGAAGAAGAGCTGGAGGTACAGCAGAGAAGTATGAGGGCAATCTGGGACCACCAGGGACTTCTGTGTCTGCTTGTCACTCAAATAACCCCTGAACTTCTCTTAGTAATGGCCTTCAGTTCCTTCCACCTTCACATCTCATATGGGCTCCTCTGTTGGTCAGCTCTAATCCTAAACCTTAAGGGTGGGTAAATCTGAAAAATGTAGTTTCCATTTTAACTAAGTTGACATTAGCACTGGTCAGCCCAAGGGTTTTCTTTCCAATAGATACAAAAATAACTGTATTGTTAAAACTGTACATTAAAGTAATAAGAAGAAGAAAGCTTAAGAATCTTCTGTATGCCTCCATGGTTTATTCACTTGACAAAACAAACAAAACACAAGCTATATAATACTATATCCCCTTAAATAGAGCTTATATTCACAGATAGAATGTTAGTTTGGTAGCATATCTTTGTGTAGAACACTAAGAAAAATCTGCTCTAAAAATGGACCATTTTACAAGGACCTACTGTATAGCACAGGGAACTCTGCTCAATATTCTGTAATGATCTAATTGGGAAAAGAATTTGAAAAAGAATAGATACATGTATATGTATAACTGAATCACTTTGTTGTACATCTGAAACTAACAGAACACTGTTAATCAACTATACTCTAATATAAAATAAAAAGTTAAAAAAATGAAGTAGATGGAAAGGTAAAAATTTTAAAAATTAAAATAAAAAAAGGGATTTTAAAAAATGGGCCATCTTATTTGGGTATATAGCCTTAGTGAGATGAAATTTATATTTTCAAACAGTGTATAAATCCCTGTGTAGAATTTAAAACAATAGTTATCTGAAATTAATTGTGCTCTTGAACATTTATTTCCACTGACGACAGAATTATGTCTTACTAATTTACAGTAACTTACTGGTTTAAGTCTCCGTATTTGGTAAAATGCAAAGAGGAAAAAATAGTATTCTCCCATCCAGTTTGCATACTCTGCTGGAAGTGATTTTTCAAAAGCCTTATGGGGCGGATTTGGAACACATAGGTGGAGTGGTGTCTGATCTATATGATAGGCTCTGTTCTTTCTGGTCACTGTTCAGGAATAACTTGTTTTTCTTGGTCCTTGCTTTGTGCTGCATACACTCAATACTCATAGCTTAGCCATGGTCTTCAGTTGTCTGATACGTAAAAATGTACCATTCTCGTTCCAATCTTCACACTTCTGCTAGCCTTTTTAGTAATTCAGTATCCCTTGAGAGGCTGAAAAATGTTGACCACCAGCTTTCTCTGTCTTGGGAAATTCAAGGACTTTAGCTGCTTTCTTCAATCTATTCTGCACTCTGTGAGAAAACTCTCATGCACATTTACCTGGGTACCCACTTGAGCCTGTGATAACTGACAATGTGTTTTTCTTAAAAAGCAGGGCTTGAGCCAGAGGTTAAATTCAAGTACTTTATTTAGGAGTGCAGTCCAGAATGTAGGAACCTGGGACAGAAGGAGCAAAGTAGGGAGCCATTATAAAGAATCCTTGTTACACTGGCCAATGGAATAATCAGCCACCTCTACAGGCAACTGGATGCTTTATCCTATTGACTGTCTGAAATGTATCTTCAGAGGTTTCTTGCCTAGAGAAAGATTATCAGTCAGCTCCCTCATTTAATGATTGAGAGATGGCCTGTAAGGTATTTACTCCTCTCCACTTCTGGATTACACATATGTAAGTGCCCAGTTCTGGAACAGGAAATGAGAGGTGCATAACCCAAGTCCACACTAAAGCACTGTGACATTTCATTGTGTGAAGCTGACTGGATACAATAAACGGGTCAGCACAGCAGAAGTTGTAATAAGACTGGGAGAGAGTGTTTGAGCGAAAGTTCAAGAAGTATGCATCCAATACAGTCAACTCAAATCCTTGCACTACTCAAATCCCATGTGCCCTTCATTAAATTCAATTCATCTAAATCCCTTTCAAGGTAATATGCAGGAATCTTTTTACATATATTCAATTTGAGGGCAATAAAACAAGCTATGGTCCCAGCCACTGTAGCTTAATTGATTCAAAACCTTAATTGCTATTTTTCGTTTTCTTTCTCAACCAGCCACAATGGGCATTCTTCATCTCCAGCAAGTGCTTTGGTAGATATGTAGCCCATGAACAATGATGTGGCTTAGACCTTTATCCATAAGGGGTCTGAACTTCTAGTTTAACTTGCCCTTCTTGGGAATATTACCCATATACCATTATCATTAGACAAAAATATTCAGATCATCCAGGGAATCACCTAGGTTTCAGACATATTTCTTCTTGCCCATAGTATATAACATATCCATAGCTTTTTATAGTAAGCTTATCATCCCTAATTTTGCCTCCTGTTCCAATGGCACTAAGTGTCAAAGCAATTAGACAGTAGTTAGAGCTTCAAATCAGTGAAAATTTTATTGTGTGTCCTCTGGTAGATGTGTTCCTCTTCCCCACTGCGCTCTCTCCTTTCTCCCCCAACCCAAACAAAACAAACAACAAATAAACCAAGCTATATATCTAGTAGCAGATTCTAGAGTTGAGTGTTATAGAGGACATATGATACAAGTGGTTCCTTGGAAGTGATGATGAGAGGGTGAGAGAAGCCTCCCTCATTCCTACCTCATTGTTTCTAGATCCATGTTCTAGTTATTAGAGAAAGGACACTGTACATTGGCCGTTAGTTCAACACAAGTACTACATCCTGGAGGACAGGACAGTAAGCCTGTATGATGTTATTCCCAAGCTGGCACCTTAGCTTAGCTTATTTCTCTCATTCTTTTAGGCTAGATGATTCCAAATAGTGAGGTATAAAGACCAGTTGATTCCACTTTTAGGCACCCATTGTCATGTCTTTGCCATAAATGGGGCCCCTGGTTTGAGGCAATGTTAAGCAGGATATTTTAGTTGCCACTATATCAGGCATTATGAGAGTTTTAGATGATGGTTCTGATAGAATCACTATGAGCAGAGAAAGCAAATCCATGTCTGGAGTAGGTGGATATTTTGGAGTAATAGATATGTTCTAACATTAGAAAATGTTGATTGTACAACTCAGTAAATGTACTAAAAACCTTTAAATTGTACACTTAAAATGAGTAAATTTTGCAGTATAAATTAAAGATTCCCAGATCAGTGTAGCTTCTGTCTGGCACAACTCTTTTGTCATCATAACAAATGATGAAGGATAGATGCCCTTCAAGAAGGGGAAGATTTTCATATAGCACAGTAAGTAAGGCTAGGCTTCAATGACAAAGAGATCACAATGGCTGTGCTCCACAGGGTCATTCTGGGATCTGCTTTCCCTCTAAGTTCTTTCTCTGCATCTCCTGTAGTTTGTGGTCCTTTGTACAATAGAAGCCTTCATGTCCAGGCCCCAGCTGACATAGACCTTTCATAATGTATTGGTGAGAACATGGTCACATGGTCTGTCCTAATTGCAAGGAAGGCTGGGAAATGCAGTACAGCTGGTCAGTCATGGAACCAGCATGGATGGGAGTGAGAAGGGATTCTGGTGGACAGGTTGCAATCTGCACCACAGTGGTTAAAAGTAGGAATTTGTCAGTCAAGCAGTCAGTTTTCCTCTAGCCTTACCTTTTTCCAGCTGAATAACAAAAAGCAAGTCAAGACAATTTCCACATTTGAAAAAGGAAGCTTATGAAAAAAAACACGCAACAGCAAAAGATGAATGTGTCTGATGTCCTAATAGTTTTGTTATATTGCTCTTCTGCTAAAGAATTTATAATAGATTCTTCTTGCCCTAAGTAATATACTTTGGGTTTTCAGGGTACTTCATAATCTGAAAATTGGACTCAATCTACCTAAATTAATTAAACAAAACAGATTAAATTTTATTCCAAAATAAAGTTTACCCTCCATAGACATACCATTTTATCTGCCTTTACTCATGTTTCTCTCAGCCTAGAATAATACTCTTTCACTCCAATAATGAAAATCAAAACTTTTTCTTTAAGAAGCATTCAGTCCCATCTCCCCTATTATACATTTACCAACTACTCTAGGCCGATTTGATATTTATTCCCTTACAACTAAATGTTTACACTATTTTCAATAAAAATATCAAGATATTTTTATATTTGTGGCAGTTTCTGCTCCTGAGTCTCTGCTTTGGTAAGCCTCAACTCTGTGTTTACCTGTCTCTCCAATCTTGACAGCAGTGGTTTGCCCTATGTCCTCCCCTTTCTTATAGATCCAAGAAGATTTGTTGATTTTTCATAGTGTTTAGCTTTTTACTTGTTTTTAGGATGAGTGGTGACTTCCTAGCTTCTGACATGAGGAGCCATAAGAACTTGTGTTAGTTCTAGAATCCTATTTTATGATCTGTCGCCTGTCCCATGCTTTGCCCAATGCCTATAAATATTTGTTGAGTGAATACACTATAAGCATAAGCATACAAGCTTTATTTTACACACCTTTTCTATCTTGCCCAGAGTTGGTTGTATATCTTAAGTTAAGAGTTTGGGCTCTGGGGCTGTAATACCCTGAAAGCAATTAGCATACCTAGCATCTACACCTTCGTTTCTAAATATCTTTTCCAAATAAAAGTAATCAGTGCACCTTGGAGAAACAGCTGAATCCAAGGCTGGGTTTGAGGAAGTATAGAGTGAAGCTGGACCATCTTGTTATATTAGAAAGTAAGACAGCACTTATTTTCTTGAAATGGCAGGCCTGTCAAAAATTGTAGTCCCTTGAAGGGACTCACAGTGGCCAAATATTGGAAAGTTTGAGCACTTAAAATAAGTAATGACAAAAATTAATTTTAAACCATTGTATAAAACAAGAATCCTTGAGTCCATACTGATAATTTATATGTGAAAAAGAGAATGTTCCTTTCATAAAGAATGTCAATTAGTAAATGTACAAGAAATAATACAAGGTCACCTTTTTTGAAACAATTCTATGAAATAAATGTAATAATTTATTGAAGTAGGGATCACCAAAGGGTGCAAAGATAATCAAAAATTAGGTGAGTTTCAAAAAGAAACAGAATAATTTTATATATTATTTATTAATTACAAATGGGAATATGGTAACTTTATAGTGAAAAAACATGATAAAAACCAAGTTAACCAAGTGATCAAAGTACACATGACATATAATGCTCAAACTAGCATCTGGATCCCCCTAATAATGATACACTGAGGAGGACACAGCATCACTTAGGGAGTATTCCTACCAAAAATAGATAAGCTGAATATAATCATTAGGAAACATTAGAAAACCCCAATGAGACATTCTACAAAACAATGTGCCTGTACTTTTCAAAATATTTGTATCATAAACTCTTCCAGATTAAAGAACAATAAAGAAACACAACATGTAACTGCTATGTGTGGCACTATATTGGATCATAGCTCAGTGAAAATTATAATAGCTATAACTGACAGTAATGGGACAATAAATGAATTTCAGCATTATTGCATATTAAATAATAGTATTGTATAAACGTAAAATGTCCTGAATTTGATAATTGTACTGTGTTTTTGTAAAAAAATTATTGTTGCCCTGTTCTTAAGAAAAACACAAAGTATTTAGGGGTAAAGTCAATGAACTAAGGTAAATGTGGCAAAAAAGTTGATTGACCTGGATGTAAGCACTTCGTTATTCTTTAAATTCTTCCATTAACTTCAGATTACTTTAAAGTAATTTCATTTAAAAAACTTTTTAAATGAGTAGGGAAATTATAGAATTTTTATTCTTACTGGTTTAGATTTATAACCTACTCTACAACATATGACTAACTGTGTGCCTTTGGGCAAATTGCTTAATATATCCAAGCCCTATTTTCTCATTTATAAATAAGATGATAGTAGTACTTATCTTGTAGCATTGTACAAAGAAAGACTTGAAGAAGTATTTTTAAATTGTTAGCAAAGTGCCTGGCAGTAAACACATAAAAATGTCAGCTATAATTATTATGCTATAATAATAATAATAATAAGGCATTTTCTCATTATAGCTCAAATTCTATTATCTATTCAGTGTGAGACTTTAAGCAGTTCTTAGAAATACATCCCTTAAAGATTCAGTTTCATAATTTAACTATGCCTAGCCATATCAGCCAACGAGTGGCAGATTTAAAAGTTAGGTTTGGGGCTTCCCTGGTGGCGCAATGGTTGAGAGTCCGCCTGCCGATGCAGGGGACACGGGTTCGTGCCCCAGTCCGGGAGGATCCCACATGCCATGGAGCGGCTGGGCCCGTGAGCCATGGCCGCTGAGCCTGCGCGTCCGGAGCCTGTGCTCCGCAGCGGAAGAGGCCACAACAGTGAGAGGCCCGCGTACCGCAAAAAAAAAAAAAAAAAAAAAAAAAAAAGTTAGGTTTGTCAGATATTCATAAACATTTGATTATTGGGTCAAATCTACATTCATTTCTGATCATATCCAATTTTCTCCAATGAATGAGCCCCTGAGTATATGACTTTTAGAGTAATGCCTTCCCCAGATATCTGTGATTAATAAATTACCTTGGCTTCATAATCTATGATGTGAAAATACCAATATTTCATGTTTTATTTATCTATGCATATGAAACTGGCCTAATTTGATATCCACAATTGAATTGAAATTAAAATATGTTAATTTTATTTGGAGAAAAAGCTATCCAAATCTTTTGCCCATTTTAAAATGTGTTCTCTTTTTATTATTGAGTTGCAAGAATTCTTTATATATTCTGAATACTAGACCTTTATCAGATATATGATTTTCAAATATTTTCTTTCATTCTGTGGATTATTTTTCACTTTATTTTTTTATTGATGTATAGTTGATGCACAATATTATATAAGTTACAGGTGTACAATATAGTGATTCACAATTTTTAAAGGTTATATTCCATTTATAGTTATTATAAAATATTGGCTATAAATGGTCAGTAAGATACAATGTGGTGCTTAACATTATTAGTCATTAGGAAAATGCAAATTAAAACCACCATGAGATACCACTTCACACCTACTAGGATGACTATAACAAGTGTTGGTGAGCATGTTTGAAAAATTGGAACCCTCATACATTGTTGGTGGGAGTGTAAAAATGGTACAACCACTTTGGAAAACAGTCTGGCAGTTCTTTAAAAGTTAAACATAAAGTTACCATATGACCTAGCAATTCCACTCCAAAGTACATACCCAAGAAAATTGAAAACACATGTCCATGCAAAAACTTGTACATGGATATTCATAAAAGCTAAAAAGTGGGAATAACCCAAATGTCTATCTACTGATGAATACAGTGTGGTTTATCCACAGAATGGAATATTATTTGGCCATAAAAAGGAATGAAGTACTGTTGCATGCCACAACATGGGTGAAAGAAGCTATAAAAGAAGGCCACATGATTCTATTTATATAAAATGTCCAGAACAGGAAAATCTTTAGAGATAGAAAGTATATTAGTGGCTCTCAAGGGCTAGGGAGAAGGGACAATGGAGATTGACTACTAATGGTTAGTTACGAGGGTCTCACTTTGCGGTGATGAAAATGTTCTGGAATTAGTGGTGATAGTTGCACAACTCTGTTTAGTGATACTAAAACCACTGAATTATAGACTTTAAAAGAGTGAACTTCATGTTGTATGAATTATATCTCAATAAAGCTGTTACTTTTTTAAAAAGCTAAAAATATATTAATTTTATATGCCCACAAATAAATTTTATTTCTATAGTTAATATTGTAGTATGCTGAAATAATAATGAAATTGAATCTTATGCTATTCAAATCAAAACAAACATTGTCTTATTAAAATATGGGGAAATAAATTACATGGACCATTAGCAATTATCTTTAAATAGTTATAAGCACATTATTTTAGGGATTGTAGTTTAACTGAAGGATATTTTGATTTTGTATAATATTAAACAGATTTTTAATGTATACCATTAAATAGATGTATAATAAAGGTAAAAATTATAAGGTGAGAAAATACTATCCATAGACTGTCAATATATAGTTACTTAAATGTAATGACAGGGAGACGCAAGAGGGAACAGATATGGGAACATATGTATATGTATAATTGATTTACTTTGTTATAAAGCAGAAACTAACACACCATTGTAAAGCAATCATACTCCAATAAAGATGTTAAAAAAAAATGTAATGACAGTGGAAGATTATTGTAAATATGATTTGAAAATTACTAGAAACTATTTTATTAGAGAAATAACTTTATTTTATCATAAATTTAAGATAATTTTAATTATTGCTATGATTTTAAACCTAAAGAACTTGTTTATTTAATTGTTAATTTTCCCCTTAGGTCTTTAATTTTGGATATGTGCCTAAGTGAAGTATTGTATGGGTACAAATCCCTTCATACAGCTAAATTCTCGACCTTCTCTGATTACAACTATCATGTAAGTAGTGATGCAAATGGAATCGAGCTTGTCTATGCTTCTAATATCTATTCATTTATTGTGGAATGGAATATAGTGATCATTTGATTTAGTACCTTTTTTTTGAGGATACTGGTGTAGATGGTCTGATTACAAGTCAAGATATATAAGCAGTTAGTATGGCTTTTCTTTTTTTAATTTATTTTATTTTTGGCTGCATTGGGTCTTCATTGCTGCGCACAGGCTTTGTCTAGTTGCAGCGAGGGGGGGCTACTCTTTGTTGCGGTGCGCGGGCTTTTCATTGCGATGGATCCTCTTGTTGCGGAGCACAGGCTCTAGGCGCACAGGCTTCAGTAGTTGTGGCTCGTGGGCTCTAGAGTTCAAGCTCAGTAGTTGTGGTGCACAGGCTTAGCTGCTCCACGGCATGTGGGATCTTCCCAGACCAGGGCTCGAACCCGTGTCCCCTGCATTTGCAAGTGGATTCTTAACCACTGCATCACCAGGGAAGCCCCTAGTATGGCTCTTCTAACGTCTTAGCTCATGAATTATTCTCCAAGTGACAATAACCTTTGATGATAAGTGATCATTTATTTGATCATATTTTTCCAGCATTATAATTGAAGACAATCACAGTACTTGCTTTATGTATTGTGAGAAATAAATGAAATAACGAATCTTAAACAATAATGACAATTTCTAGAAGATAGTAAGTATTCAGTAAACTGTAATGAAAATATTGAGGATGGTGATCATAACAGTGCTATAGATGAATATTATGATACTGTTCTAAGACCTTTGAGCTAGTTGGTGTATGTTTATCAGCTGTAGTGAGTTGATTCTGTTTACCTTACAGAGAGCCTTGTATTAAAGAAATTTTGCTGCAAAAAAAGAAAATTGTGTTATTAAAATAAATGTTATTAGGTTAAGGCTTTAACTCAGAAAATTGTGGTGTGGATCAAAATTGTATAATGTGTTAGTGATCTGGCACTAAAGAAACAAAAGGTAGTGTTAAATAGGAATGCTAAATTTATTCTAAGTATGGCATTCCTCTCTACCTAAAGAATATGAGAAGAGTTTAGGGATAGCAGACTATGTAAATCGTTCTTTATGCATTCCATTACATGTCCAGAAGACATTCCATTGGAAATACATTCTAAGAAAAGCTCTGTTTTAAGAAAAGAAAACTTGTGTTCCATTGGAATAAGTTATCAGACATCAATTTGGAATTCGAGTAATGTCCATTCTTTGTGTAATTATATGTATTTATTATATTGAATATCAGCATTTTAATTTATATTTCAAAATGTTCATTGATAATTAGTCAATAATAGAAGCTAAAAGTAATTTAGTATCTGTCCTAACCTTTAGTCACATATTTAAAGTACAGTTATATTCAGTGTTTTCATTGATCATTAGGCTAAAAAACTTGAATCATTTTACTTTACTTCATTCACTTATAGTTCTAATTTTTTGAAAAAAGAAGTTGAGTCTAGTTTTTAAGTAAGTTCTATTCCTTTTTTAAACTTACTTTTCCGAAATTATGAACAATTTTTGAATAAACAGGTCATTTTTAATTTTCATTAAAATGAGTTCCAGGACTACATTAATCTTACTTTGTATTTAAATGAGTAGAATTTGTGAAAATGGAATTAAGGTGTTTTAACTTATCATGAAATTATGTGTGGTTTTTACGAAAACATCAACTATTTCCAGAGTCCAAACCAATTTATTATAAAGTCCATGTACATAAACTGAATAATCAGAAACATAAAAGGAAAAGGCTTTGTAGGCTCGGTGGATAGTTCGATGATAACACATCAAAAAGCTAATAAACACACACTGTTAGGTCCTTCGGAGAGCTATTAGGACAGGAAAACATTGGAAGTTTCCTAAAACTATCTGATCTCAGTATTTAAAGAATTGAACAAGTTGTTTTTTGTTCATTGTTGTTCATAAACAACTTTATGTTGTTACTTGTTAATTGATTGAAACCAGTGGGTGGGCCCTAGATCCTGACAGTAAAGTGTCAAAAAATCTGGAGAAATCTAGAAAAGGAATAAACAGCTTCAGGATAGCTGGGACTAATTCTGTTAAATAGAAATATGTTGAATATGAGAATAAACATCTACTCCATATATACCACACCTCCTAGTGTAAGAATAAATCGAGCCATTTCCTTTATTTTCACTGTACTTTTTTTTAAGGGTTAATAAAACCCTAAAGATATTCTTATTGTTTGATACACTGTGGATTGCAATGAAAGCTCAATGTGAGTATCTAAACTGCAGTTTTTCAAAATGATTACCACACGCAGAGCAGCAGTTGTAATATTTCTATTTTCTTTGCCATTAGTCTAGAAACAGTAAAGATCCTGCTGACATTCATATAAGAGATGTGGACAAACCGGAGAAAAGATCAAGATCCCCTTTGGTAAAACAAGATGAACGTCCCCACACTGTATAGTAGATGAGGAGCACAATTTTGTATAGCTTGATAAAGAAAGGATCATAGGAGAAGTACAGAGAGGTTTTGATCTCCAGACTCAAATCCTTAATTTTGCTGTATGTAATGTGTTCTTCACATTTCAGATACAATGCCTTTGTATGAAACATGGACAACACCTCACTTTTGAAAGATATATCAAATTGTATGAAATAACAATATAGGTTAGTGAGCATTCCTTAGATCAACAGAGAAACTGACGTTTTGTAAGCTAATGCTTGATTGGAACACGGTGAAAAAATTTTAATCTACTTTTTGAAAAACCAATCTATATAACTTACAATATTAAGAACAAATGTATCAATAAGTTTGTTTATAAATCTCTTTAACCTCAGATATACTTATCCATTCTAAGTACGATGCATGGACACACTGCTATATATATATATTTTTTAAGAGTTCTATGATTGGGAAGAAATTTCAGACTTCTAATGGTATTCCAAAGAGACTATGGAACAAATACATTTGAGCTCCAATTTATCAGCTCTTATTTGCATATATACGTATTATAAAGTTGCTGTTGTTGCATGCCATCAAAATGGTCTTATGTAATGGACTCCTAATGCATCTGTATTTCCATTCTATTCTTTGAATCTGGCTTAAAAATGACTATGGGAGAGGGTAGTCTCTAGGACTTTGGCTTCCTTTAGAAATTTAATGTATGAGTCTTGTTGCTTTCTTTTTTTTTCTTTATTTACATGTCTATGTCCTATAAATTGCATTCTTGTGTTAATAATTATTACAGTCAGATAGCCTTCAAAAATTCAGAGAAATATGAAAATAAAATAAAAATTTCTAGTAATCATTAACAACCACCCAGAGATAATCATTTTTTAATGCTTTGGTGAATCTCCTTCAATATTTTTTCTCAGGTCATATACTACTATAAGATTGGGAAGACACTGTATGTGTAATTTTGCATCTTGTTTATTGATATCTTTATTTTCATTTGGTGTTTCATTTCAGTGTTCTAACAATCCTTTCAAAATATTTCCTATGGCTGCAAAATTATCCTTTATGTTGTCATAATGTTATCTATTTTTGACATTAGGTTATTTCCAGTATTTTTTAAAATTATTTATTTATTTTTGGCTGCGTTGGGTCTTCATTGCTGCGTGCGAGCTTTCTCTAGTTGTGGTGAGTGGGGGCTACTCTTCACTGTGGTGCACGGGCTTCTCATGGTGGTGGCTTCTCTTTGTTGTGGAGCATGGGCTCTAGGCGTGCAGGCTTCAGTAGTTGTGGCATGAGGGCTCTAGAGCGTAGGCTCAGTAGTTGTGGTGCACGGGCTTAGTTGCTCCGCAGCATGTGGGATCTTCCCGGACCAGGGTCAAACCTGTGTCCCCTGCACTGGCAGGTGGATTCTTAACCACTGTGGCAGCAGGAAAGTCCTCCAGTATTTTTCTTCTATGATAAGTAATAGTTTGGCAAACATTTTTATTCATAAGGCCCCTAACATTTTTTAAAGGATGGTACTATACATGAAATTGGTCAACTGAAAGGAATGGAGTTTTATCAACAAGTGAAGCAAACTTTCAACAGAGATACCATGTTAGATAAACCATCCTAGTAAGGTTTCTCCATTGTTAACCCTTTGTCAATATTTTTGTTATTGTGTTCTGGACCACCTTTATTTCTTCTTAACCTCTTCCTGGAGATGAGATGCCTAAAACAAATTTCTGTGTTCTAAAAGACCGACACACAATAAATATGAATCCTCGCTTTGACCATTAGAATATAAGGGATTTAGGTAACACATTTCCAAACCAGCTAGACTTATCATATCTTGACTCAAATGATGAGGCCTCTGAGATTTGGTTGCTTCTTGAACAGATATCAATTAGCCCTGCAGCTTTTGTGGGTATCTTGCTCTTGAGTCTACTATGTGGCCTAGGATTTTTTCCCCAATGAATTTTCCAAGTTGGATAAATCAAAATGAAGTTTTAAACGTATATCAGACTTCCTCGGGCCTCATTATTGCTTTTCCAATCTTGGGCATGTGTGCAATATTTCCCAGCTTAGCAGGGTCTGTGACTTTAATTAGCATGATGTTTACTTCCTCATTCCCATCATTAACGAGCCTGTTTCAAAGAACTGGACTCACCACTAACCCTTGTAGCCGTCCTCTAGACACCTCTTCCCTCCCAGAAAAGCTGCCATTTATTATGAGCCCTTTTATTTGATACTTCAACCAATTTTTACTCCATGTAAAAGTGTTCATATCCAAGCTAATTTAAACTAATTCTTTGAGTAAAATTTTTATAAGATACGCTATCCTTTTGCTTTGCTGGAATCAAGATATACCACATCTATTGCTGCTTTCATCTATTAATCTCAAAACTTGATCCACGAGGAAAAAAGAGCAATTAAATTTGCCTGCATGATTTTTTTTCTTTGTAAAATCATACTGCTTGCTTTTCATAATTCATTTATCCTCTAGATGTCTTCCAATATTTATCTTAGGATTTGTTTCTTTATTTTACTAAGAGTTGAGATGACTGCTGCTCTCCTTTTAAGAAAACAGAGCCTTGTTTGCTCATAGCTTTTCTCTTTTATAGTCTCAAGTTACCTGTGAAAATAAACAAAGCTGTGCTTATCATTGGGAAGCAAGCTCACTGAACAGATTATGTCTCCCTATTTTGTCTTAAAAATGTGGCATGAAAAAGAAAATATATATATACACATTTATGTATTTATATATATATATTTATGTATGTGTGTATTTATCAACATACTGGACTGTATAGTAGAAAAACAAAATGGTTGATTTCTGAAATGACCCTGTCTTCTCTGTGTTTAACAAGATCTTCACTGCATACTGATTGCTTCAACTCCCTACCTAAGCTTTATTTATTTATTTATTTATTTATTTATTTATTTATTTATCTTCTGTTAAAGACAATTTTAGAAAGCAGGTCAATATCCTAGTCATTTCAAAGTCTTTGTGGATTTCATTATTTTCTCCTCATTAATTAGTATGTGTGTGTATATATATATATATTTATATATAAAATCCTTATTTATTTCTTTGAAAACCCCTTTGGATATTATTAACATATCATTTCTTTTTCTTTTTTATATTTTTTTCTGAGGTATTCATTTCATGAAAAAGTTTATCTCATTATTTGTATTTTTTTAAGTTTGGGTTCCATTGATCTTTCCTTCAGCAACTGTAGTTTATCTTCATTTCTACACTTCACCCCTGAAATAACATTATTTATGTTCATTGTTGGTATACTTAATTTACAGCATTTGGAAATATTAAATCTCTTCTTGAATCCATTAATTCATTTGTATTTTCCCTTAGCAATAATTAGCACATATCAAGTCTCTATAAGTTTTCAGAGTGAGTGAGATACAAATCCCCTTTACACATTCCCCATTTCTAGACAGGCTAAGTCAAGATTGGATGATTTCAAATCTAAGAGTGGGGGCAACTTTTTAAAAAAGTGAATAGTTACAAAGTTATTGCAAGATTCCTGGCAAGAGTGAATACAAGCTAAATTTTGTAAAGCAGAATTGGAATAGAGAGGAGGGGGTAGATGTTAAAGGTAACAGTCGTTGGCAACTGAGAATATTCAGGAAGCTGGGTTTCCTTCTTGCTGTCATTTCTCTTTCTGTCGTGGTAGGTTAAATCAGTGCTTTTCAAAATTATTGTGCACATTACTTACCTGGAGATCCTGTTAAAATAAAAATCTGACTCATTAGATCAGGCCAAGCCTGAGATTCTGCATTATGTACTAGCCCTTTTTTTTTTTTTTTGCGGTGGGGCTTCTCACCGCTGTGGCCTCTCCCGTTGCGGAGCACAGGCTCCGAACACCCAGGCTCAGCGGCCATGGCTCACAGGCCCAGCCGCTCCGCGGCATATGGGATCTTCCCGGACCGGGACACGAACCCGCGTCCCCTGCATCGGCAGGCGGACTCTCAACCACTGCGCCAACAGGGAAGTCCCCATACTAGCCCTTTTTTGATGCCAATGCTGATAATACTGGTTTTCAAGTCACACATTGAGTAGCAAGTGACGAAATGACTATCTGAAATATCTGAGGAAGGACAAGCTATTCTACACTCACTCTAAGGAAGAACACTTTCTAAACCATTTACAATCAAAACATACCTATTTTCTGTTCCATTTCTTAAGAATCTAACATAATGACATACAGATAATGAATGACAATATTTTAAAGTACCATCCTTAACAAATAACATATTTACACCCACAGTACATTTCTGTGAGAAAGAATCCCTTTTCTTATAGAACCTTCAGACACTGAGATAGAATTTTCAAATCAATCCAAAGAGGCTGCCACCAAATATAGGATTTGTCATGTTGGATGTCCCATTGGAGAAATTTAAATTCCTCATGAAATAACATAGGAGCCTAGTTAGGGTTGTGTTCTTAGATGTGAGAAGAAAGATTAAAACCAATTTATTAAGGTGTGATTGACGTATAAAAAGCTGAACATTTAATATTTACAACTCTATGAGTTTGGGGATAAGTGTATACCATGAAACCCTCACCAACCACCAAAGCTGTCGACATATCTATCACATTCCAAAGTTTCCTATCATATTATTATTATTATTGTTATTTTTTGTGTGTGTGAGAATACTTAACACAAGATCTACCCTCTTAGCAAATTTAAGCATATGAAGAGTATTGTTAACTATAGGCACCCCAGCCCCTGAAAACCACCATTTTTACTCTCTATAAGTTCAGGGTTTTTTTAGATTCCACATATAAGTGAAATCATATAGTATTTGTCTTTTCTTGTCTGATATTTCAATTATTGCACTTGCCCTAAGGCCCATGCGTGTTGTCACAAATGTCAGGATTTTCTTCTCTTTTTCTGTGACTGAATAGTATTCTATGGTGTATATAAATATACAATAGAATACATATATATGTGTGTATGTATGTGTGTGTGTGTATATATGTATATATGTACATATATACATTTTCTTTGTCCATTCAACTGTTGATGGTCACTTAGGTTGTTTCTGTGTCTTGGCTATTGTGAATAATGCTGTGGTGAACATGAGAGTGAAGTATCTCTTAAAGATAATGATTACATTTCCTTTGGATATATACCCATAAATTGAAATACTGGATCATATGGTAGTTCTATTTTTAATTTTTTGAAGAACTTCCATACTGTTTTCCATAGTGGCTGCACCAGTTTACATTCCTACCAACAATGTACAAATTTTCTCTTTTCTCCACATCTTCACTGACATTTGTTATCTCTTATATTTGATAATTGTCATTCTAACTGTGTGCAGTGATATCTCATTGTAGTTTTCATTTGCATTTTCTGATGGTTAATGATGTTGAACACATTTTCAGGTACCTTTTGGTCATTTGTATGGCTTTTTTGGAGATATACACTAATCCCTTATCAGATATGGTTTACAAATTTCTTTTCCCTTTCCATAGGTTGCTTTGTATTTTGTTGATTGTATTTTTGCTATGCAGAAGCCTTTTAGTTTGATGTAATCCTACTTGTTTATTTTTTATTTTTGCCTGTGCTTTTGGTGTAATATCCAAAAATATTGCCAAGAACTAATATTAGTTAGTTTAACTAATATTAACTAAAAGCTTACCTAATATTAAGCTTTTTCCTTATATTTTCTTCTAGGAGTTTTACAGTTTCAGGTCTTATGTTTAAGTCTTTAATCCATTTTGAGTTCATTTTTGTGCATGGTGTTAGATAAGGGTCAAACTTCATTTTTTTTTTTTTTTTTTTTTTGCGGTATGCGGGCCTCTCACTGTTGTGGCCTCTCCCGTTGCGGAGCACAGGCTCCGGATGTGCAGGCTCAGCGGCCATGGCTCACGGGCCCAGCCGCTTCGCGGCATGTGGGATCTTCCCGGACCAGGGCACGAACCCGTGTCCCCTGCATCGGCAGGCGGACTCTCAACCACTGCACCACCAGGGAAGCCCAAACTTCATTTTTTTGAATATGGATATCCAGTTTTCCCACCACCATTTATTGAACAGATAATCCTTTCCTGATTGTGTATTCTTGGTGCTCTTGTCAAAAATTGGTTGACTGTATATGCATAGGTTTATTTCTGTGCTCTCTATTATGTTCCATTGGTATGTATCCAGAGAATGTTTAAGGGCCTCTTTTTTCCTTGTGCTCCATATATATATAAAACACACATATATATAAATATTATATATATAAAACAGGGACAAATACTTAATATATATGTATATTAAATATATAATATTTAAATATTTGTATAAAGTATATATTTATATATTATAATTATACCTTACTTGTACATTTTATTGAAATATAATTTGTATGGAATAAACTATGTCAGCACAAGCTCTATCAGTGCAATGCTGGCTTCATAAATTGAGTAGGGAAGTGTTTCCTCCTCATCTATGTTGAAATGTTTTGCTGTTATCTCTTCTTGAAATATTTGGTAGACTCTCAGTTATAGAGTTCTCTTTGGGAAAGTTTTTAATAATAAATTGAATGCATTCAATAACTATAGGGAAATTTAGGTTATTTCTTCCAGAATTAAGATTGGTAGTTTATGTTTTTAAGGAATTTCAATATTTCATCTAAATTGCCAAATTAACTGGCATAAAGTTGTCCATGCTAGTCTTTTATTAACTTTTGAACATGTATAAATCAGCAGTGATTAACTCTCTTACATGCCTAATTCCTGATAATTATTATTTGCATTACACATTTGTTTCCCAACAATAGTACAAGTGGGTTCCCGTTTCTCCACACCCTCTCCAGCATTTGTTGTTTGTAGATTTTCTGGTGATGCCCATTCTAACTGGTGTGAGGTGTTACCTCATTGTAGTTTTGATTTTCATTTCTCTAATAATTCGTGATGTTGAGGAGGTTTTCATGTGCTTATTAGCCATCTGTATGTCTTCTTTAGAGAAATGTCTACTTAGGTCTTCTGCCAATTTTTGGATTGGGTTGTTTGTTTTTTTAATATTGAGCTGCCTGAGCTGTTTATGTATTTTGGAGATTAACCCTTTGTCTGTTGATTTGTTTGCAAATATTTTCTCCCATTCTGAGGGTTGTCTTTTCGTCTTGTTTGTAGTCTCCTTTGCAGTGCAACAGCTTTGAAGTCTCATTAGGTCCCATTTGTTTATTTTTATTTTTATTTCCATTGCTCTAGGAGGTGGATCAAAAAAGATCTTGCTGTGATTTATGTCAAAGAGCGTTCTTAACTATGTTTTCCTCTAAGAATTTTATAGTGTCCGGTCATACATTTAGGTCTCTAATCCATTTTGAGTTTATTTTTGTGTATGGTGTTAGGGGGTATTCTAATTTCATTCTTTTACTTATAGCTGTCCAGTTTTCCCAGCACCACTTATTGAAGAGACTGTCTTTTCTTCATTGTATATCCTTTCCTCCTTTGTCATAGATTAGTTGACTGTAGGTGCGTGAGTTTCTCTCTGGGCTTTCTATCCTGTTCCGTTGATCTATATGTCTGTTTTTGTGCCAGTGCCATATTGTCTTGATTAGTGTAGCTTTGTAGTATAATCTGAAGTCAGGGAGTCTGATTCCTCCAGCTCCATTTTTTTCCCTCAAGACTGCTTTGGGCACTCGGGGTCTTTTGTGTCTCTATACAAATTTTAAGATCTTTTGCTCTAGTTCTGTAAAAAATGCCACTGTAATTTGATAGGGGTTGCATTGAATCTGTAGGTTGCTTTGGGTAGTGTAGTCATTTCACAATATTGATTCTTTGAATTCAAGAACATGGTACATCTCTCCATCTGCTTGTGTCATCTTTGATTTCTTTCTCAGTGTCTTATAGGTTTCTGAGTACAGGTATTTTACCTCCTTAGGTAGGTTTATTCCTAGGTATTTTATTCTTTTTGTTGCAGTGGTGAATGGGATTGTTTCCTTAATTTCTCTTTCTGATCTTTCTTTGTTAATGTATAGGAATGAAAGAGATTTCTGTGCATTAATTTTGTATCCTGAAACTTTACCAAATTCATTGATTAGCTCTAGTAGGTTTCTGGTGGCATCTTTAGGATTCTCTATGTATAGTATCATGTCATCTGCAAACAGTGGCAGTTTTAACTCTTCTTTTCCAATTTGTATTTCTTTTTCTTCTCTGATTGCTGTGGCTAGGACTTCCAAAACTTTGTTGAATAATAGTGGTGAGAGTGGACATCCTTGTCTTATTCCTGATCTGAGAGGAAATGCTTTCAGTTTTTCACCGTTGAGAATGATGTTTCCTATGGGTTTGTCATATATGGCTTTTATTATGTTGAGGTAGGTTCCCTCTATGCCCACTTTCTGGAGAGTTTTTATCATAAATGGATGTTGAATTTTGTCAAAAGCTTTTTCTGCATCTATTGAGATGATCATATGGTTTCTATTCTTCAATTTGTTAATGTGGTGTATCACATTGATTGATTTGCGTATATTGAAGAATCCTTGCATCCCTGGGATAAATCCCACTTGATCATGGTGTGTGATCCTTTTAATGTGTTGTTGGATTCTGTTTGCTAGTATTTTGTTGAGGATTTTTGTATCTATATTCATCAGTGATATTGGTCTGTAATTTTCTTTTTTTTGTGGTATCTTTGTCTGGTTTTGGTGTCAGGGTGATGGTGGCCTCATAGAATGAGTTTGGGAGTGTTCCTTCCTCTAGAACTTTTTGGAAGAGTTTGAGAAGGATGAGTGTTAGATCTTCTCTAAATTTTTGATAGAATTCACCTGTGAAGGCATCTGGTCCTGGACTTTTGTTTATTGGAAGTTGTTTTTTTTTTTTTTTTTTTTTGCGGTACACAGGCCTCTCACTGTTGTGGCCTCTCCTGTTGCAGAGCATAGGCTCCAGACGTGCAGGCTCAGCGACCATGGCTCATGGGCCTAGCCGCTCTGCGGCATGTGGGATCTTCCCAGACCAGGGAACAAACCCATGTCCCCTGCATCGGCAGGCAGACTCTCAACCTCTGCGCCACCAGGGAAGCCCTGTTGGAAGATTTTTAATCACAGTTTCAATTTCATCACTTGTGATTGGTATGTTCGTATTTTCTATTTCTTCCTGGTTCTGTCTTGGAAGGTTATACCTTTCTAAGAATTTGTCCATTTCTTCCAGGTTGTCCATTTTTTTTGGCATACAGTTGCTTGTAGTAGTCTCTTATGATGCTTTGTATTTCCACAGTGTCCATTGTAACTTCTCCTTCTTCATTTCTGATTTTATTGATTTGTGTCCTCTCCCTCTTTCTCTTGATGAGTCTGGCTAAAGGTTTATCAATTTTGTTTATCTTCTCAAAGAACCAGCTTTTAGTTTTATTGATCATTGCTACTGTTTTCTTTGTTTCTATTTCATTTATTTCTGCTCTGATCTTTATGATGTCTTTCCTTCTACTAACTTTGGGTTTTGTTTGTTCTTCTTTCTCTAGTTCTTTCTTTAGGTGTAACGTTAGATTCTTTATTTGAGATTTTTCTTCTTTCTTGAGGTAGGCTTGTATTGCTATGAACTTCCCCTTAGAACTGCTTTTGCTGCATCCCATAGGTTTTGGATCATCGTGTTTTCATTGTAATTTGTCTCTAGGTATTTTTTGATTTCCTCTTTGATTTCTTCAGTGATCTCCTGGTTATTTAGTAAGGTATTGTTTAGCCTCCACGTGTTTGTGTTTTTTACGTTGTTTTCCCTGTAATTGATTTCTAATCTCCTAGCGTTGTGATCGGAAAAGATGCTTGATATGATTTCAGTCCTCTTCATTTTACCAAGGCTTGATTTGTGACCCAAGATGTGATCTATCCTGAAGAATGTTCCGTGTGCACTTGAGAAGATAGTGTAATCTGCTGTTCTTGGATGGAATATCCTGTAAATATCAATTACATCTATGTGGTCTATTGTGTCATTTAAAGCTTGTGTTTCCTTATTAATTTTTTGTCTGGATGATCTGTCCATTGGTGTAAGTGAGTTGTTCAAGTCCCTTACTATTACTGTGTTACTGTCGATTTCCTCTTTTATAGCTGTTAGCAGTTGCCTTATGTATTGAGGTGCTCCTATGTTGGGTGCATATATATGTATAATTGTTATATCCTCCTCTTGGATTGATCCCTTGATCACTATGTAATGTCCTTCCTTGTTTCTTGTAGCATTCTTTATTTTAAAGTCTATTTTATCTGATATGAGTAGTACTACTCCAGTTTTCTTTTGATTTCCATTTGCATGGAATATCTTTTTCCATCCCCTCACTTTCAGTCTGTATGTGTCCCTAGGTCTGAAGTGGGTCTCTTGTAGACAGCATATAGATGGGTCTTGTTTTTTTATCCATTCAGCGAGCCTGTGTCTTTTGGTTGGAGCATTTAATCCATTCACGTTTAAGGTAATTATCGATATGTATGTTCCTGTTACCATTTTCTTAATTGTTATAGGTTTCTTTTCGTAGGTCCTTTTCTTCTCTTGTGTTTCCCACGTAGAGAAGTTCCTTTAGCATTTGTTGTAGAGCTGGTTTGGTGTTGCTGAATTCTCTTAGCTTTTGCTTATCTGTAAAGCTTTTGATATCTCCATGGAATCTGCATGAGATCCTTGCTGGGTAGAGTATCCCTGGTTGTAGGTTCTTCCCTTTCCTCACTTTAACTATATCTTGCCACTCCCTTCTGGCTTGTAGAGTTTCTGCTGAGAAATCAGCTGTTAACCTTATGGGAGTTCCCTTGTATGTTATTTGTCGTTTTTTTCCTCATTGCTTTCAATAATTTTTCTTTGTCTTTAATTTTTGTCAGTTTGAATCCTTTGTGTCTCGGCATGTTTCTCCTTGGGTTTATTCTGTCTGGGGGTCTCTGCGCTTCCTGGACTTGGGTGGCTATTTCCTTTCCCATGTTAGGGAAGTTTTCTACTATAATTTCAAATATTTTCTTAGGTCCTTTCTCTCTCTCTTCTCCTTCTGGGACCCCTATAATGTGAATGTTGGTGTGTTTAATGTTGTCCCAGAGGTCTCTTAGGCTGTCTTCATTTCTTTTCATTCTTTTTTCTTTATTATGTTCTGTGGCAGTGAACTCTACCATTCTGTCTTCCAGGTCACTTATCCATTCTTCTGCCTCCGTTATTCTGCTGTTGATTCCTCTAGTGTATTTTTCATTTCAGTTATTGTGTTGTTCATCTCTGTTTTTTGTTCTTTAATTCTTCTAGGTGTTTGTTAAACATTTCTTGCATCTTCTCAATGTTTGCCTCCATTCTTTTTCTGAGGTCCTGGATCATCTTCACTATCATTATTCTGCATTCTTTTTCTGGCAGGTTGCCTATCTCCACTTCATTTAGTTGTTTTTCTTGATCCTTCATCTGGTACAAAGTCCTCTGCCTTTTCACTTTGTCTTTCTGTGAATGTGGTTTTCCTTCCACAGGCTTCAGAATTGTAGTTCTTCTTTCTTCTGCTGTCTGACTTCTGGTGGATGAGGATATCTAAGATGTGCAAGCTTCCTGATGGGCGGGACTTGTAGTGGGTAGAGCTGAGTGTTGCTCTATTGGGCAGAGCTCAGTAAAACTTTAATCCTCTTGTCTGCTGATGGGTGGGGCTGGGTTCCCTCCCTGTTGGTTGTTTGGCTTGAGGCGGCCCAGCACTGGAGGCTATAGGCTCTTTGGTGGGGCTAACGGCAGACTCTGGGAGGGCTCATGCCAAGGAGTACTTCCCAGAACTTCTGCTGCCAATGTCCTTGTCCCCATGGTGAGCCACACACCCCCACACCCCCACCCCACCTCTACAGAAGACTCTTCAACACTAGCAGGTAGGTGTGGTTCAGTCTCCTATGGGGTCACTGCTCCTTCCCCTGGGTCCCAATGTGCACACTACTTTGTGTGTGCCCTCCAAGAGTGGAGTCTCTGTTTCCCACAGTCCTGTCAAATCCTACAATCAAATCCCATAGGCTTCAAAGTTTGATTCTCTAGGAATTCCTTCCCCCATTGCTGGACCCCCAGGTTGGGAAGCCTGACGTGGGGCTCAGAACCTTCACTCCAGTGGGTGGACTTTTGTGGTATAATTGTTCTCCAGTTTGTGATTCACCCACCCAGCAGTTATAGGATTTGATTTTATTGTGATTTCACTCCTCCTACTATGTCATTGTGGCTTCTCCTTTGTCTTTGGATGTGGGGTATCTTTTTTGGTGAGTTCCGGTGTCTTCCTGTCGATGATTGTTCAGCAGTTAGTTGTGATTCCAGTACTCTCACAAGAGGGAGTGAGCGCACGTCCTTCTACTCCGCCATCTTGAACCAATCTCTACCCTATATTTTTTAATATGCTTTAATTTTTTTTCTATATACTCACTTATTTTTTATCCTATGGACTCATTTGGATCTGTCTTGGTGTGTTAGAATCTCCTCTTTCTAGTGTACTCCTTTTAATTGCTCCTTGTATCTCCTATAGTTTCTTTTCATGTGGATACGTGTTCTGCACTCCCTTTCTTTGTATTGTCAATGCAATTTCTTTAATCAACAAGCTGTTTCTCATGGATTAAAGATTACAATATCTTCTGATTTTTGACAGTCTTTTAGTTCTGCCATATCCTTAGTTTCTACCTTTTTCTCCCTTCCAGCCCTTTTTCCCAGTAAGTGTCCAAGAAGCATCTCCACTTTCTGTGACAAACACTTGTCTCTCAGAACTGGTACCATCCCAGGACTCCCACCTCTGTTCCCTTGCACTGTCAACCCCTTTCATTCTGGTTCACCAGTAGCCAGTGTTTTCATGTGAATATTTTGTTAATAGAGTCATACTTCCTCTTTCTTGGAATGGTTGTAACCTTACCCCATCATTCCCTGACCCCTTTCTGAACCATCACATTCTATTCTCAGTGCCATTCTGAGTTTACTGGAATTAATGTTCATTTTGCTATTTAGGTGAAATTTGATGTTCATAGTATTCTTTGTTTCCTAATTATGTTTTAAGCATAGGTTACAAATAGTTTTATTTAGTCATTTTGTTGATTTGATTTTTGTTTTGGGGGGTTTTTTTTTAGAATGTATGGAAAGATTCCACTTTAGAGGCCATGATTATCTGATGGGTACCTAAACATTTCTAAATTCCTTATTGCATTGCTCTGTAAAATAATTATCCTATTTTCTCACAGTATCTGTGTTACACAGGTACAGCTTAAGACCTCTGGTTTAAGGTCTGTCAGGAGTTTGCAGCAGATCGGAGCTGCAATTTCATCTGAAGGTTTGAAAGGAAACAATCTGTTTCCAATCTCACACACATGGTTCTTCACAGGCTGTTTTCCTGAAGGCCTCAGTTACTCACTGGCTATTGCCTGAAGGCTCTCTTTCCTCCTTGTCAGTGAGCCTGTCTGTGATGTGGCTCATATCATGCCAATTGGTTTACCTCTGTGTGAGCAAGCAAGAGAGCAAGAAAAGTCACTTGAAACAGAAGCCACAGTCTTTTTATAATCTACTCTAGAAGCAACATTGTATCACTTCTGCCACATTCTGTTTACTAGAAATCATTCACTAAATCTGGCTCCTACTCAAGAGGAAGGGATTAAACAAAGTTGTGAATGTCAGTAGGCAGAGATTGCTACAGGTCATCTCAAAGTCTACCCACCACAAATATTTTATTAAGAAATATTTTCCTGCTTGCTGCTCTTCTCACCAAAAGGGCTTAGAAGCAATTATACATGAGTGCAATGAGTACTTCTGATGCCTATTGTATGTGTCTAAATACCACTCTTTAGTAAAGGAAAATAGAGCTTGTTAGAGAAATTGCTTGTTCCAAATCTCAGGCAGGGGAAGTACAAAGTGATCCTGAAACACCTTTTTTTTTTTTTTTGAGAAAAAAACAGAACAAAACCAAAATTAATTAGGACACATCAAAAGAACAAACTAACCAACCTGAAAAGCTCCCACTGGCCAAATTTGGGACAAAAGGAATACTGGTTTTAATAGATTTTACAATATTGAATTTTTAAAAATTCTTTGAGTTTATAGTAATACTACACAGTCAGAAGGGGAAGAGGAAGGAGGACTAGCTCTCCTTAGATAGATATGGATAAATAAACAAATAAATAAATAGATATATCTGCATAAATATATATATATAAATATATATTTGTGTGTGTGTATTCACATATGTACTTACATAGAAACACAAACATATACATCTAAGGAGATATGGTCCTTGTACTATTCTCTTAACTTTTTAATAGTTATGAATATTTCAAAAATAAAAAGTTAGAGATGGAGAAAATAAAACTTTAAAACTCTTAGAAGAAAATGTAGAATCATAGGGTCACAAAGAAAAATGCTAATCATAACTGAAAAAATAGATTAATTTGACTAATTTGATTATATTAAAACAAAGAACTGCTGTTAATCAAAAATACGTTAAAGAAAGTAACACTAGAGTACAGATTGGGAGTGGATAATTGAAACAGTTGTAACTGAAAAAGGATAACTATCCCAAATATGTAAAGAACTTATACACACCCAAAGAGGGGGCAGGAAACTGATTAAATAAAATATAAGAGGCTCATGCCTAGGACTTTTTCCTGCTGGAATGTACTTTGGTTTCGGAGTAACAGAGAATGCTTACAAAGTATGACTTAAATATTATCTCAGAGGAAACCCTTTAGGTTTGAAGTTTCTTAATTTTTATATTCTATTTGTTATGTAGATGGAGAATTTATATTACTAACATCAACTCTCCAGCCAACTGCATTTAATAAATCTAAAAATTACCAGTAATTTACAATAACATCCTAATCAGACCAGGTATACTCTGATAAAACATTGCTACATATGAACTCTCATGAGAAAATGCCAATGACATTTTACAATGATGTCTAGTGGAGATCAACAAGACCTCAGGTGCCCAGAGAAGGAGAGAATATGTTACAAACCCACTGTTAGCTTTTTCCTTCCAATGTAGAATGGAAGGGAAAGTCCTTCTAATAAAGTAAATTTAACTAACATCTCCTATAGCAAGGAGGGAAAATAAAAAGACTGCCAAACCCTCAAGAACAATAATGGTCTCCCATTTCCTTATATTCTCAATTCCCATCCAGTTCTTGGCACTCATGGGAGTTCCATCAATACTTATTAACAAGGTAAAACATTGAAGAGATGTATGAATGAACTATATATGACTCTTTCCAGGTAATAGAACAGTGCTACCTCACTCTGAAATATTGTAAACAGCTTTCTCTGGTCTTCAGTATGGTGAGTCTAAAGCAAATTTTCATGTAGGGATACAGTAAGTCAAGGGGATTGTAATACTTCTGCTTTAGAATAGCTGAGAATTTGCTTTAGAGAAGGTTTTTTATGTTTGTTTGCTTTTTAAAATAAATCTAATCATATTTCATATGTAAGTTTTCATTTTGCCTACTCACTCTCCAGTCATCTGTCTATACTTTTGGAAACAGGGGTATTAAACAGGCTGAATATTACTCTGTTTGTACAAAATGTGGTCTAAAATGTGGATCCTATAATTAATTAATATTAACCCAAAATGTGGTCTAAAATGTGGATCCTATAATTAATTAATATTAACCCAAAATGTGGATCCTATAATTAATTAATATTAACCCAAAATATTAACCCAAAATGTTTGCATTACAAACATCCTCTGTAGAATTAGATCTGTTCTCTAAAATTTTTCCAGGTAAAATTAGACAGTTTTGCCAACCATCATTCTATTCCTAAAAAGAAACGATATTTTTTCCTTGTAAGGTATGAGTTGGAGAATTTGGGAATTGATCAAGGAAACAATCTTACCATGAGGTGACAGTGGCATGTACAAGCTTTATTTGAGTAACACTGACAGGTTTGAAGGCAGGGGAAGTCCCTCAGAGCAGGAGATCCTCCAAGGCTATGGCCTTGGGTCCACTATACAGAAGGGGAGGAGAACAAGGAAACTCCTATGGGAGAGGGGGATTGGAGAGGGGAGTTACCTGTCTAGGTGGTGTCACTCAGCTACACTGTGGGGAATCTCTGGGTCAGAAAGGGCAGTTGTGTCTTGTTTTGTTTTTTTGTTTGTTTTGGTTTTGGTTTTGTTTTTTTAGTAGACCCATGGTTTTATCTGTGGCTATCAGCTATTAAGTTCAGTTTCCTGGGGTATGTATGCAGCAGGTTACAAATGGCTGTAAATCTGCTTTTTGAGGCTGTATTTAAAACAATTGAATGTGTAAAAAGTTGAGTTTGGCTTCGGCAGGCTTTTGAGCTCATTGCTCTCACCCTGCTTTGAAGAAATAAACAACATAGGGCCAATACAGAGGCCATTTTTGGCTGCCTTATGTAACAGTCTTCCAACAACATCAAGATGTGAAGAGTAAGATTTCTCACATGTTATAACCTATTAACATAGAAAAATGTATTCCATCCAGCTTTGTACTAGCAGCAGCTCTTACCAGGCCTATTCCTACTGTTGGCAGGAGTTGGGAAAAGGATACAGATGGAGGCTTCTGGCCTGCAGTCTGTTACCCTTATCTTTAGACCTTGTCTGCATATGGGGGGACTGCAGAGATTCCAAAATGCACATCCAAGATTTTTCACAGTAACTACCCCTCCCAAAAAGCCATGACTTGGCCACCTTCAGGCATAAAGATAATGCACATTGCTTCCCTGTCAGCCCTAAGAAGGACAGAGTTGATTACATGGTTCTGGAATGGGCTCAGAATTGTTTGGACAAGGAATTAAGCCTTCTGGGTACCCAGATTTTATGGTCTGGAAGGGGGAGGCACATTTCTTTGGGCCCTCAAATTCCTTGCCCCTTGGTGTACTAGCAAAGGGGCCCCTTCTTCCTGTGTCTAGGGATAACACTATCTTTCAGAGCACTTACCACACAGAGACCTCAATGAGTAATTATTGAACAAACAAGTATGTTGGTGATCAAGGGAATGAAGAAATACATAAACAAGAAGCATAAGGATAGTTGGTTGAAAGCAGTGATCCTGTTTCATAAAGCATCATAAAAAATACAGTTTAACAATTAGTGGGCACGGGGCACAGTAGGAAGATTCAGGTACATGGCTTTCTTTCCCCTGCAGCAATAGTGCTGGCCATTCTCTGGCGATGAAAGTCACATTAGATAAATCAATGATCCATCATCCCATTGTAAATCACAAGTTCTAGAGTGCTATATTAAGAAATTGATCCCTCCACCCTGAAATATCTCTCTAATACATACAGATTATCATTTCTTTGTCTATGTCATAGTCTTCCAGCATTATGTATATGTTTACAGGTTATTATTATTCAATAACTCTGTCTTCAGCACACAGGACTAAAGGATTAAAGGTCTTGATAGATGAAGACTAAATATAAATGTTAACACAATTGATTTTTCACTTTGCAAAACTTGTCTGGAAAAGAGTGAAACATTTTACTGGGGAAGAAGTTGGACATTCTTTCTTTGGGAAAATGCTTCCACTAAAATAACCATTTGTAGTCTGACAGTACTTTGAAAAAAGAGGCACACAACTAAGACAACCATTTAATAGCAAAGAAAACTTGAATTTTGTGTCTGAGAGGGCATGGGTGCCTTAATGATTTCCTTATGAGTCTTTAAAATGGAGTTTTTAAATTTCCGGGGAAATGGCATTTTGCAAATATTAGGTTGGAAGCTTCACTGGCTCTCTGAGGTTAAATATCTGTCTCCATTTGACTTATAAATAGGGAACTTAAGTTTTAAGGAAGTTGAACTACATGAAAAATCTATTAATGGAAGACTCACCAGGAAGAGAGGGACAGGAGCGAGATATGCAGGATTCTCTTTTGAGAGAGAAACAGAAGAAGGATGATGAGATAAGCACAAGCAGAGAGAGGTCATGAGAATAGCAATGGGTCTTTCTGACAGGGAAGAAATGCAAATATGAGAATATTTATTATGCTTATATATGCTAGGACCTACATTTATCATTTAATCCTCCATCAGTTCTTTAAGGTGTGGATATTAGAGTCATTTTAAAATTGAGGAAATTTATACTCAATAAGATTGTATAATTTGTTCAAGATTATTCATCCAGATCTGACTCAAAAATCTTTACACTTTCAACGTGTCAAGGGAGGGAATTTTGGTATATTCAACAGTGGCACATCTGCTTTGTTTTGTTTTTCCTGTTCTTAAACCATATTATTGGGGCTGCCATGACTCAGAGCTCCAGCTAGTTACCGTAGGAACCTGCAAATCTCCCAGACACTGTTCCCCACATTTTACTCTGGTGAATTCCATTGGTCCAGGCAACTATGGTTCTGAGACAGGTCAAGAGATAAGCCGACACTCATGTTGAATATTTTGAAATTTTCATTCTATCATTTCTCCAAATGTACGTTTATTATGTTTCCCATGCTCTTTGATTCCCACTTCATTGATGTTTTTCTCTTCTTCTGTTCTTATGCCAGTTTTCTATGCTTTCATTGTAATAATGACAGTAATCAGCCTTAAATGTGTATCCTACTTGAAACATGCAAAGCACTTCAATACATATGACATTTGATTGATGCATATTCAGTAGCCAATTTATATGCAAAGGGAGAAAATGAAGCTCAGAAAGGTTAAGTGACTTGTCCAAAGTCATTCAAGTAGGAAGTGGCAGAACCAGGGCTGATCCCACTTTTCCTGATTCTCACTCTCCATCGTTGCCTTTTCATGTACCTGAGGCTTAAATCAGGCCCTTCAGAGTTCCTTAATCCCACTAAAACTATGGAAGTGACTGAAATACCCTGAAGCATCTGATCCACCTCATACACCTGGTGGGGTTAAAAGCAAAACAAACGAAAAACAACATTAACAAAATCAGATGTGTTTTTAGCTGTGTATAATAACCAGATGAAAGGCTCAAATTTCTGCAAGAAAATTTAAGGAGTACTCTCACCCAAGGCCCATTATAACCTCAGTGGATACTGAATGATCACATCTGGTTACTCTGGTGGGCAGAAATTTTCTGAGGAAAAAAAAAAAATCCTTTTTTAAGTAATTTTAAAGAATTTGTCTTTGAAAGTATTTTAAATAATTTGAAAAATCATTTAGTATAGATTTTATATTATAGTCCAACACGAATCTCAGCATATTTCATTTCTAAAATATGATGGAAGCTAATTCCTGAGTGTCCTCTCAGGTTCAAAGTAGTTTATAAAATTGAATGTCAATAATAAAGTAAAAAACTCACCATTCCATGGGCTTCCCTGGTGGCGCAGTGGTTGAGAGTCCGCCTGCTGATGCAGGGGACACGGGTTCGTGCCCCGGTCCGGGAAGATCCCACATGCCGCGGAGCGGCTGGGCCCGTGAGCCATGGCCGCTGAGCCTGCGAGTCTGGAGCTTGTGCTCCACAACCAGAGAGGCCACAGCAGTGAGAGGCCCGCGTACTGCAAAAAAAAACATAAAAACAAACAAAAGAAACCTCACCATTCCAGATCCTAACCAAAAGCCAACCACAGCAACATACCCTAAAAGTAATAAAACAATTATATAAGTAAAACTATTTTTAACATTTTCATGCTATTTCACAAATTAAAAAAAAAAATTAGAGACATTACTTTGAATTAATCATTGCCTTCTCCAGTGATCCTCAACGATTCTCTTTATAACCCAAAATTTTCCAAAATTCCAGTAAAACAGAAATGAAGTTAACACCACAATCAAATCATAGTATTCAACTTTGCTGCTGTAAACATATTTATACTTAACTTAAAATCTTATTATACTGTACATATTTTATCCTATACTGTGAACTTAATTCATCTTATCTAGTCCTTTTTTGTCTTTCTAAACCCTTGAGTCATAGTAAACATTTAAGCTATCTTGTAAGGGAGTTACCTGAACCAGCTAGATTTAACTCTTAGCAGCAGTCAGGAGACTAGCCTACTCCTTCTCACCCTCCTCCCCACAAATGGTCCCTGATCAAGATACGTACGTGTTTGAGTGTCTCACCATTTATAAATGTGATCTTCTACCAAGACCACTAAAACTTTCTCCATATCAGCAATAAGTCTTTTTCTCTTTCTTATCATTCATGTGTTTAATGGAGTAGCAATTTTCATTTCCTTCAAGAATTTTTCCTTTGCATTTATTCACAACTTGGCTGTTTGGTGCAAGAGGCCTAGCTTTCGACCTGTCTCAGCTTTCGACATGCCTTCTTCACTAAGCTTAATTATTTCTAGCTTTTGTTTTAAAGTGAGAGACGTGCAACTCTTCCTTTCAATTGAACACTTAGAGGCCATTGTAAGGTTATTACCTGGCCTAATTTCAATACGGTTGTGTCTCAGGGAACAGGGAGGGTCAAGACAGGGAGAGAGATGGGAACAACCAGTTGGTGGAACAGTCAGAACACACACAACATTTATCAATTAAGTTTGCCATCTCATGTGGGCATGGTTTGTGGCACCCCAAAACAATTACAGTAGTAACATCAAAAATTACAGATCACAGGTCATCATAACAAATATAATAATAATGGAAAAGTTTGAAATACTGTGAGAATTACCAAAATGTGACACAGGGAAATGAAGTGAGCAAATTCTGTTGGAAAAATGGCACCAATATACTTGCTTGACCCAGGGTTGTCACAAACCTTCAATTTGTAAAACCGCAATATCTGCAAAGCACAGTAAAGTGAAGTGCAGTAGAACAAGGTGTGCCTGTAATCCTCTTTCTTTTCCAGAGTATCAGCCCTACTATTTATAGGAAACCATCTGATACCCCACATATGCTAGCAAACATGTATTTTCAGCTATTCATTTGAGGCCGGAGGGGAGGGAGGAGGTAGTGACAAATATTTGTACCATGCCTGTAATAAACCAGGCATTTTACCAAGCATAAGGAGATGCATAGGAGATGCATGGACTGACCTATACCCTCTTGGAAATTTGACTTTAGTCAGGAAATGAAAAAACAGACATACAGTAACACAGAGTGTTATCAGCAATATGGCAGGGAAGAACTGAGTGCTCTGAGAGCCTATTGAAGAAGCTAGACTAGAGAGTCAGAGGAGTTATCAAAAGTAACATAAAGGCTGGGAACAGAAGGATGACCTGTGAGGAATGAGAGGCAGCATGTTCCAGGCAGAAGAAGAAACACTTAAACCGCCACCAAAACATACAGCCTTCAACACTGCACTATTAAATTAAGTTCTGCTCTGGCTCCCTTAGGTGATACCTGGTTTGAAGTTCTGACTTGCTTGTTAAGCGGCAGTGAAGGCAAATTGCTTCCCCTTTCAAGATTCCCAGATCACCACGAGCACACCACCATGTTAACAGGCAATACCAATCTCTATGCTGCTCTAATGCTCTGAACCCCTCCAGGTGTCACAGTGTGTTTTGGGCAGAGATGAGAAGTTTAGCAAGAAAGTCACCTAACTAAAATCATGACGTTGACAGGATCATCTGGTTTACTCTGGCAAATACTACATTAAGTTACTGGTAACAATGTAAAACTCAGCAGTGGTTGAATGTTCACCTATATTCTGATTTTCCTCTGGCCCTCTGAAAATAGCATACCTGATATTTTTCACCCGTGTCTCTTTTTCATCTGTAGATATCAGGCATCTGATTTCTTGAGATTCTTAGAATGGAAAGGTAGACAAGGTTATGCTTTGAAGCAATGTGAATTTATATTCTGATATTATTTCTTTAAACATATATTTGTACTGAGTTTTGATATCAATTATATAGCTCAGAAAATTACAGTGTCAAATATGAGTACATATCTTGTAAAAGAAGTATGCACTTGTGTTTACTACATATCCTGTACATAATATGCTTGATTATTGAAAAAAAGTCTATAAATAGCAAGGTCTCATTTTTTTTCAGTAATAGAACATTCCTGAAAATGATACTTCCAGGCTAATAAATGTTATCGACACCAAACGATATAGCAGGAAACTCACATAGAATCTGATGCTTGTGTTTCCAAAAGACATTGCTCAGCTCATGACATGTTCTGTACTAAGGCCGAGGTACAGGCAGCCTACCTGAAAAAGAGTCTCTGAAATTTAATGCCTATACCATTTCTTATGGGCTTGGTTTGCCAGCCATTTATCATTCCATTTATTGCTTCCTTAATTGCCTGGGCATGACCTTATATTTTGTAACCTTTTCTTTTTTCTCTTTAGGGCTTTAAATGATTTGCACATATCATCTTTAATTAACACCTTAGTGTGACATCAGCAAAATAGAGAGGATGGATAGCACAATCCACAAAACATTACCCTTGCAACTACATTTCTAGTACTTTGGAAAACACATTAGCAGGACACACTTGGCTTTAAGCTTATCTTGGCGATCTTTTCTAGGAGTGTGATTCTAGTACTCAAATCAGCTAGTGTAACAAATCAACGAACAAAGATATTTAACTTCAACCCAAAATTTAGCAAATGAGGTTCACATTGGGAACACTTTTCTTTTAAAAAAAATTATTTTATTTTATTTATTTATTTTTGGCTGCGTTGTGTCTTCGTTGCTGTGTGCGGGCTTTCTCTAGTTGCGGCAAGCGGGGGCTACTCTTCGTTGCGGTGCACGGGCTTCTCATTGCAGTGGCTTCTCTTGTTGCAGAGCACAGGCTCTAGGCACGTGGGCTTCAGTAGTTGTGGCACATGGGCTCAGTAGTTGTGGCACACGGGCTTAGTTGCTCTGCAGCATGTGGGATCTTCCCGGACCAGGGCTTGAACCCGTGTCCCCTGCATTGGCAGGTGGATTCTTATCCACTGCGCCTGCAGGGAAGCCGGGGAACACTTTTCTTTATATGAGTCTCATTAGGAAGAGGTGAAAGTAGTGTTGAGAAAATATAACCTGTTGTGTATCTTGGAGATAATTGAGATAGCAGATATTATCATCATATACCTTTAGACCTCCTAGCAAACTTAGATTTCACAAGACCAGTCCTCTCTTGGTGTCGAGGACCCTGAAGCCTGATAGCTTTCTCAGCATCACAGTTTCTAACTGTAGTTGAGACAACTCAGGCATTCCAACTGCTGGTCCCATGTGTTTTCTACTTCATCAAGCTCTTTTCTTTCAGACCCTGATTTAATATAATTAAGGCAGTTGTAAAAAATGTATTATTGGAAAACACGTAGACCAGTGGTGGGGGGAGGGGAAAATGGCACTGCTTTGTTATGAGAGAGGGTTACTGAATGATTATGCTCTTTTATTGTATGTAAACCAGGAGAAAAGGAGGCAGTTCCAGTGACTGAACAGTTAAGAGATATTAAAGATAACTTAGAGCACTTGGCTCTCTTATCCCTTGTCAGTTGCTTAAATCCCCTCTATTAATCCTATCTAAATAATTCTATTATAGAATTAATACACAGTCATCCAAATTATACTTGAATACCTCTGGTGATGGAGAATATACTATTTCAGAGTCATGCATTTCATCTGACTTAACCCAAGTCAATTTCCTTGCTAGTTCTTTCCTTGCAGAAGCAGACTTGTAGATTGGATAATGAAATTATGACAACCGTTTGATGTGTAGATTTATTTACTCTTCTACAATGGGAGAATACATCAGAATCAGATATAAGGGCAAAGAATTTACTATCCTTTACAATGAAGCACGCAAACCCAAAAAGGGAATTAAAATGATCTTCAACGTTTCAACTGTTAAGCATGGCAATCGCATTAGGTACTTTATCAGTCTTGCATGATAACCTGGAAAAAATATATATATGATCAAATTTAGCAAGAAGTTAATAGTAGCAGCAGAAATTTGGATCTATAGCTAAGGCTCTTTCCTTACATTACAGTGTCACATACCTTTAATAGTTTGGGACCAAAAAAAAAATTTCTTCAATATAAGAAAAATCAAGGGTATTACTTACCTTCTAGTAAAGCAGTCATTTATCTTAGACTGTTCAATGGTAGAATAAGTTATTCTACAGAAAGTACAGATGGATGAGTGATAAGTGCTAGTGTAAATGAAAAACATCTCAAGGCAAAAATGCAGAAACCATACATAATAGAAAAGGATGTTTATGCATCACAATCAATGGCCTTGTCTTGAATTCTGCGTCTCAAAGAGAAGCGTTCCTAGCAGAGTCTTCATCCAGAGACCATCTTTTGTCTATTGTCACTGCTAAACTTTCCATGGGTAAGGAGTCAAATTTAACATTGAGTGAATCAGATTTTACTCTTTAACTAATACTAATACATACAGTATCATTAATACAAAGGCTTCAAGTATTTTCTACTAATACTCTTTATAGAACTATTACTTTTTAATTTTAACTTATTCCCCAAATTGTATTGTTTTCTATGTCTAAATATGAACACACACGTAGAAAGATAGGGACACCTGTTTCATGTATACGTTTGTGCACGTGTATGTATGGTGATACATAACACTTCAGTATCATTAATTCACTGTACTGTGCAGTGTACTATAATGGGCTATGGTTCTTGTATTTAGAGAATTAGCCATCATGCCTAAAACCAAGCAATTTTTTTTTTAAAAAACCTAAACATCAACCCTAGCCCCCCTCCAAAAAAAATAGGATGTGCAAGGATTTTGATAAGCAAAGCCAATTTAAGAGTGTTTTTTGCACCCCACAACTACAGGTAGAGCAAAACCACTCATGATTAACTCCTGTAGTATACTAGAGCTCACTCATACCAGCTTACAGAGATTACTGTTACATTCTCAGAAATTTTGGGAGCTGGTGTTAAATACGGCCATTATTAAAAAGTAAACTGAAATTTATGATTAAATAATATATTAAAAACAAAGGTAATAACTCAAAACTCATAATTTCCTATTTATTTTGCTACATTGTACTATTATCAGTATCAGCTTGAGGTGATTTATGTCTATTATACCTGCATGGTGGAAACACTATACAATGGGGCATGCCATTATACGTCTCTTCCCAATACTTCTTTTACTGACCTCAGTTGGTACCTTAAAATCAACCATGGTGGGGATAGTTTCAGCACGGAAATTAACTCAAGCTGCAATGCAGGGTTTTTTGTCCCTCTCCATCCCAGAGGTTCCTGTTGCTAAACATTTATCAGCACTCCACTGATTAACTCAGAACATGGACGAAATGTAGTCCAGTGACTCACAGCACAGGCCTCAGCTCTGCCCTAGGCCATTAATATCTGTGTGCTCTTGGACAGTTTTTCTTAATGTGTGGTTGTCTCAGTCTTTTCATCTGTAAGATGGTTTTCAAATATCTCTTAAGCACTTAACTTTGTCTGGATTGGAACTTTAAGTGACCAGTAAATGCTAATTATAATCACTATCAGCCTCGAGATACAGCAGTGAATTATAGAATGGGCTGTAGTGGATTTAGTTTTACATTCAAGAAATCTGGCAAAATAGACAAATCATGTTTTTTTTAATAATTCAGTTATTTCTTTGTATAAAACTGTATGCCTTAGCAGCCAAAATATAGGGAGAAGTTAGTTGCACTACTTGAAATAATTATAGACAGTAAGGTTTTTATACTTGTAGAAATCTCACATTTGCTTTCCTAATATTTAATTCCATATTCATAGTTATCTTTTTATTTTGTAAACACCTTGTATAAACCACTTAAATATATAGTATTAAGTTAACCAAATATCCAGTATGAGCCAGTAGAAAGTTTTTGGCACCAGTACTTTATAGAACTAAAGTTTCTTATTGATTCTATCTTGGGCTTCCCTGGTGGCACAGTGGTTGAGAATCTGCCTGCTAATGCAGGGGACACGGGTTCGAGCCCTGGTCTGGGAGGATCCCACATGCCGCGGAGCAACTAGGCCCATGAGCCACAACTACTGAGACTGCGCGTCTGGAGCCTGTGCTTCGCAACAAGAGAGGCCGAAATAGTGAGAGGCCCGCGCACTGCGATGAAGAGTGGCCCCCGCTTGCCACAACTAGAGAAAGCCCTTGCACAGAAACGAAGACCCAACACAGCCAAAAATAAATAAATAAACAAATGTAGGGTTTAAAAAAAAAAAAAGAAAAAGAACCTCATGTCCTAGCCTTTTTTTTTTTAATGCTGTCACCTGTGTGTGCATCTTCAATAGTTTGGTTTGCCTCTTTTAAAACTTTATATGAAAAGAAACAAGCTGAACATGTTATTTTCTGTTTTCCTTTATTCATTTAATAATATGTATGTTATATTCATCCATATTGTTGTATGTATATGTCATTCATTCATTTTTATTACTTTATAGCCTACTATTTTACAGTATACCACAATTTAATACTACTGACTGGCATCTGTACCGTTTTCAGTTTGTGATAACAAACAATGCTGCCATAAACTTTCCTGATCATGTATCTTGGTACATATGAATCCTCACACCTCTAAATCAGTAGTTCTCAAATTCCAGCATGAATCAGAATCACCTTTATAGGGCTTGTTAAAATAGATTGCTAGACCCCATTCCCAGAAATTGTTTCAGTAGTTCTGGAGTGAGGCCAAGAATTTGCATTTCTAACAGGTTACCTGTTGATGCTAATTCTGTGAGAACTACTGCCCTATACAGTTAAGGCCTCATTTATTTAGGTCATCTTTAATGTATAACAATAAATCCCTAATTATTTTGCACACATTTGTTATATTTTTTCCTAGATAGTTGATAGATATGTCGCTCTTAATAATTGTAAATGCTATCAAATTTAATTTTCTGTTTGTTTCTGTTGTGTAGGAAAATAAATGCTATATAGATATTTTATAAATATAAATATATTTAATTATAATATTTATATATAACTTTACATATAAATTTTGTATCCAACTACCTTATTAAACTCTCATTAATTTTAATTCATTTACTGTAGATTCTTTAATATTTTTAACATACCAACTATATCATCTGGACATAAAGACATTTTTGTTTCTTTTAATCACTTATACAGTTTTTCCCTTGATTGTACTGACTCTAACATCCAATAATATGTTGAGTGGAAATGGTTATAACAGACATTATGGTTTTGCTCCTCAAGAAGAACAATATTTATGTTTAACAATTAAGTATGATGTTTATAGAAGGTTTGGGGGGTTTTTTTTCCATTTTTCTTTCTGGTTGGTTGGTTGGTTTATTTTTGTAGGTACTTTTTTTAGATTGAGGGAGTACATTTCAATTTTGATTTTCTACTGATTTTTTAAACTATGAATTGATGTTGAATTTGATCAAGTGCTTTTTTGCAGCTCTTACGATGATAATATTTATATTATACTTTTTATTTTTAGTTTATTTAAGGCAGTGAAATACACTGGTTTATTTTTAATGTCAAATCAAGCTTGATAACCAGATTTATATATCTATCATTTACCTATCTATTTATCTATCTTTCTACCTATAGGCACACATACACAGTTCAGATTCAATTGACTAATATATCAATGATAGTACATCTCAGTTCAGGAATGAGTAAATTTGGTCAACAATTCTTATTTTAAACATTTGTGAGATTTTTGTATCAAGGATATGCAGGTGCAGTGAAAAGTAAGTTGGGGAACTTTTGGATTCTATCCTTTGGAAAACTTTAGTAAGACTGGAAATATATTTTCCTTAATGCTTGGTTGATTTCTCAAAAAAGGGACATTAGTGTGTGTGTGTATGTGTGTGTGTGTGCTTGTGTGTTTATGTGTGTGTGTATTCAAAGGTTTTTATCCCAACACTTTAATTATAATAAATGTCAAACACATAGGAAGAATTTTGCAATGGACACCCTCCTACCTTTAAAATATCATCATGCTTTCTCTAATACATACTTTTTCATCTATTGTTATTGAAAGATATTTAATACTGATTAAATTTTAAATGACTTTGAACTATTCAGGTTTTCTAATTTTCTAAAGTTAGATTTGGTAAATTACAGTTTTGGGAAAACTTATTCATTTTATTTAAAACCTTCAAAAATTTTGGTAAAACTTGCTTATAATAATATCCTCATTATCTGTTTAATGTCTATAGCATCTGTAGCATCTGTACTAATGTTTCCTTTTTCATTATTGATGTGATTTGTAATTATTCCTGCTCTTTCTTTCTCAGTCTCTCCAGAGTTTTCTCAGTTGTGTTATTTGTTTAAAAGAACCATAATTTGGCACTCCAGAGCTACTCAAACAGAAATTTTGGGGTGGGATCCAGCAATGTTTTTTAACAAGCCCTATACAAGTGATCATACACAGTTGATCATTTTTTACTATATATTTCTTTATTTAATTTATTATGTTAACTTTTCTCAACTTTTATTTGGATTTATTTTGCTCATCTTTTTCTAACTTCCTGAAACAAATTCTGAGCTCATCAATTTTCACCCATTCTTTTTTTCTTTCATATGCATTTAAGGCTGTAGATTTCTCTATATATTGCTTTGCCTGCATCATACCCTTTTGAATAGTTTTTATTATCTTTAGCTGCAAAATATTTTCTATTTTTCACTAACATTCATTCCTAGATACATTGGAGTGTTTGCTTGTTTGATTTTTAAAACTTTTTATTTTGAAATGATTATAGATTCACAGGAAGTTGCAAAGAAAGTAGAGACATACCATGTACCCTTCACCCAGTTCTCTCAATGATCATATCTTATGTAACTTTGGTACCATATGAAAACCAGGAAATTGACATTGATACAATACGTGTGATTAGTTCTATGCTCTTTTTATCCCATGTCTATCCATATCTATATCTACATCTATTTGTATAAATACCACTATAGTGAAGATACAGGAATATTCCTTCAAAAAAAGGATCTCCCTAGCTCTACTCCTTTATAGGCATACCCACCCCTAGTCCCCCACCATCTGTAACCCTGACAACCACTGATCTGTTTTCCATCTCTAATTTTGTATTTTGATAATGTTACATAAAGGGAACGATACAATATGTGACCTTTTGAGATTAACATTCTTCTTCCTCAACATAATGCCCTGCGATCCATCTGAGTTGTTGCATGTATCAATAGTTTGTTCCTTTGTATTACTGAATAGTATCCCCTGGTATGGATGTACCATAGTTTGTTTAACCATTAGTCTGTTAAGAGATTGTATTCCAGACAGTTTGGGTATTATGTTCTGAGACTCTGGCTCTTATTTCAATCTTTTGTTTTAGCAGACACCTTCTGATACTATAATACTGAGAGAAAGGGGTGGGGCAACCTTCCCAATCACAGGAGGGGTGGATATTCAAGTTCCTTACTTAGCCTCCTTTGAGTCTGCTGGGGCAAGAGTTGCAGAGTTCCCCATAAAACTTCTGCTTACACCACCCTAGCTGGGGAGGGCACTTCATTACTGTTCCTGACATGATCAGAACTGACACCACCATGTTTGTGTTGGGGGGCAGCAGAGGTAGTGTCTTACATCCAGGCTGGGATGAAAGTCTTACATCCCCACTGGGCCTTTTATGATCACTCTGAAGGAAGGAAAGGGATGCCATATTATAGCCGGACAGGGTAAAAATCTAGGTTCCTCACTTGGCCTTAGCTGTGGGGGTGGGTGTAGAATCCATGGTATTTCCAAGAGTAGGGCAATTGTCTAAAACTTTTCTATCTTGTTAGCCTTTCCCTTTTCCTGGCCCTTTGGCTAAGGAGAGCAGGCTTCCCCTGAAGTTTGTCTGTGGCTCTTTGTGTTTCCAGATTTCCAGTTTTTCCAGCATCTAATCTTGGATATATTAGACAAAAAAATCCCAGGAAATCCACTGCCAGGTCATTCTTCAGGTTTCAAGGTTCTTAACTAGTTTACTTTCTCCCTACCTTTCAGAGTTTTCTTAAGTTTGTTTTATATTAACAATGTCCATAGATTTTGGTTGTACTAGTAGGAGAAATGAGGAAAAGTGTACTCAGTCTATTTTGTCCTGGAAATGAAAGTTCAAATACAGTGTTTTATAAAATGTATTTCTTGCCTTTACAAGGGTAATAAGACAAAAAGAGAAATAAAAAGCATGTAGACTGCGGTGGGGGGGAGATAAAAAGAAATAAAACTGCTCCTATCCACAGACAACACGATCATCTAAATAGAAAACCCACAAGAATCTACAAGCAATTATAGAACTAATGGGTTTAGCAAGGTCCTAAGTTACAAGGTCAACACATGGAAAACTAATCTTATTTCCATGCACTAGCTATGCAAACTTAGAATATAAAAACTGTTTTTAAAAAAAGAAAATCCATAAAATACCATAAAAACACAATAATCTCCAAAAATTGAAATACTTAGCTATAAATATAACAAACCAAGAGTAGGATCTATATGTTGAAAACTAAAAAATGTGATGAATGAAATAAATGAACTTCTAAATACATGACCAGCCCTACCATTTTCATTGATTGACTCAACTTATTAAAGATGCTAATTTTTTCCACATTGTTCTATACATTTTAATGCAATTCCTATCAAAATCCATGCAAGATTTTTTTCAGATATAAACCAGCTAACTCTAAAATTTATAAGGAAAAGCAAAGGAACTAGAATAGCTTAAAGAATTCTGAAAGACAAGAATAAATTTGGAGGAATTACACTGCCAATTTTAAGACTTACTATAAATCTACAGTAATTAAGTCAGTATGGTATTGATGAAACAGACACACAGATAAAGGAATAGAACAGAGAATCTAGAAATAGATCCACATAAATATGACCAATTGATTTTTAACAAAGGTTCAAGAGCAATTCAATGAATAAAGGCTAATCTTTTCAGCAAGTTGTACAGAAACAACTAGAGATTCATAGGCTAAGGAAATGAACCTTGTTATAAATTTTACACCTTATACAGAAATTAACTCAAAATGAATCATGTATCTAAATATAAAAATATAAAACTTAGAAGGGACATGGGAGAAAATCTATGTGACCTTGGGTTTGGTGATGAGTTCTTAGACATAATACCAAAAGCATAATTCATGAAAGACAAAAATGATAAATTGGACTTCACCAGAAAAAAATCACTATGAAAGAGGTTGCTAAGAGAATGAAATGGCAAGCCACAAAATGAGAGAAAATATTTTTCTATTACATATCCATGAAGAACAGGTATCCAGAGTAAATAAAGTACACTTAAAGTTCAAAAATAAGAAAACACAATCCAGTTTAAAAATTAACAAAAGGCAGGAACAGCCACTTCACCAAAGAAGATATGAGAATGACAAAGATATTCAACATTAATGGTCATCAGGGAAATGCAAAATGAAACCGTGATTAGATTCCACTACACAACTATTTGAATAGCTTAAACAAACAAAGGAACAAAGTTCTGGTTAGTATTAAGAGCAACCGGAACTCTCACAACATTGCTGGTGGGAATACAAAAAGGCTTGGAATTTCTGAGAATGTTAAACATACATTTCCGTGTATGACCCAGCGGTCTCACTCCTGAGTATCTACTCTAGAGAAATAAAAACTTATGTTTATGCAATAACCTGAACACAAATATTCGTAGTGGCTCTATTGATAATTGAGAAAAACTATCAGCAGCTCAAATGTCCTTCAAGGAATGACTAGAAAACAAATTATGGTTTGTTTATCTATATAATGGAGTACTATTCAATAAGAAAAAGGGATGAACTTTTGAAATATGCAAGACTTTGGATATATCTCAAATCTTTATTCTGAGTAAAAGAAGTCAGTTTCAAAAGATGTGATTCCATTATTATAGCATTCTAGAAAAGTCAGATCTATAGGGATACAGAAGTGATCAGTGATTGCCAGGGATCATGAGAAATATCTATCCTTTTAATTTCTACTATTCTGTTTTAAATGTCTTGCTTAAATAGCATATATCTGAGTTTTATTTTATTTCCAATCTGCTAATCTTGTCATTTAACTGAACAATTTAGACTTTTACAGTGTAATTTCTAATACACTTAACACATACCTGCCTACCTATATTTTATGTGTATTAGTACATCTGTTCTAGTTTGCTTTTCTAGTTTTTTTTTTTTTTTTTTTACACTTCCTGAGGTTATGTGCAGTTGTATTTTTTTTAACATCTTTATTGGAGCATAATTGCTTTACAATGGTATGTTAGTTTCTGCTTTACAACAAAATGAGTCAGTTATATATATACATTTGTTCCCAAATCTCTTCCCTCTTGCAACTCCCTCCCTCCCACCCTCCCTGTCCCACCTCTCCAGGCGATCACAAAGCACGGAGCTGATCTCCCTGTGCTATGCGGCTGCTTCCCACTACCTATCTATTTTACATTTGGTAGTGTATATATGTCCATGCCACTCTCTCACTTTCTCCCAGCTTACCCTTCCCCCTCGCGAAATCCTCAAGTCCATTCTCTAGTAGGTCTGTGTCTTTATTCCCATCTTACCCCTAGGTTCTTCATGACATTTTTTTTTCTTAAATTCCATATATATGTGTTAGCATACGGTGTTTGTCTCTCTCTTTCTGACTTACTTCACTCTGTATGACAGACTCTAGGTCTATCCACCTCATTACAAAGAGCTCAATTTCGTTTCTTTTTATGGCTGAGTAATATTCCATTGTATATATGTGCCACATCTTCTTTATCCATTAATCCGATGATGGACATTTATGTTGTTTCCATCTGTGGGCTATTGTAAATAGTGCTGCAATGAACATTTTGGTACATGACTCTTTTTGAATTATGGTTTTCTCAGGGTATATGCCCAGTAGTGGGATTGTTGGGGCATATGGTAGTTCTATTTGTAGTTTTTTAAGGAACCTCCATACTGTTCTCCACAGTGTCTGTATCAATTTACATTCCCACCAACAGTGCAAGAGGGTTCCCTTTTCTCCACACCCTCTCCAGAATTTATTGTTTCTAGACTTTTTGATGATGGCCATTCTGACTGGTGTGAGATGATATCTCATTGTACTTTTGATTTGCATTTCTCTAATGATTAGTGATGTTGAGCATTTTGGATTGGGTTGTTTGTTTTTTTCTCATTAAGCTGCATGAGCTGCTTATAAATTTTGGAGATTAATCATTTGTCACTTGCTTCATTTGCAAATGTTTTCTCCCATTCTGAGGGTTGTCTTTTGGTCTTGTTTATGGTTTCCTCTGCTATGCAAAAGCTTTGAAGTTTCCTTAGGTCCTATTTGTTTATTTTTGTTTTTGTTTCCATTTCTCTAGGAGGTGGGTCAAAAAGGATCTTGCTGTGATTTATGTCATAGAGTGTTCTGCCTATGTTTTCCTCTAAGAGTTTGATAGTTTCTGGCCTTACATTTAGGTCTTTAATCCACTTTGAGCTTATTTTTGTGTATGGTGTTAGGGAGTGATCTAATCTCATACTTTTACATGCACCTGTCTGGTTTTCCCAGCACCACTTATTGAAGAGGCTGTTCTTTCTCCACTGTACATTCCTGCCTCCTTTATCAAAGATAAGGTGACCATATGTGCATGGGTTTATCTCTGGGCTTTCTATCCTGTTCCATTGATCTTTCTGTTTTTGTGCCAGTACCATACTGTCTTGATTACTGTAGCTTTGTAGTATAGTCTGAAGTCAGGGAGCCTGATTCCTCCAGCTCCGTTTTTCGTTCTCAAGATTGCTTTGGCTATTCGGGGTCTTTTGTGTTTCCATACAAATTGTGAAATTTTTTGTTCTAGTTCTGTGAAAAATGCCAGTGGTATTTTGATAGGGATTGCATTGAATCTGTAGATTGCTTTGCGTAGTAGCGTCATTTTCACAATGTAGATTCTTCCAATCCAAGAACATGGTATATCTCTCCATCTATTTGTATCATCCTTAATTTCTTTCATCAGTGTCTTACAATTTTCTGCATACAGGTCTTTTGTCTCCTAAGGTAGGTTTATTCCTAGATATTTTATTCCTTTTGTTGCAGTGGTAAATGGGAGTGTTTTCTTGATTTCACTTTGAGATTTTTCATCATTAATGTATAGGAATGCCAGAGATTTCTGTGCATTAATTTTGTATCCTGCTACTTTACCAAATTCATTGATTAGCTCTAGTAGTTTTCTGGTAGCATCTTTAGGATTCTCTATGTATAGTATCGTGTCATCTGCAAACAGTGACAGCTTTACGTCTTCTTTTCCGATCTGGATTCCTTTTATTTCCTTTTCTTCTCTGATTGCTGTGGCTAAAACTTCGACAACTATGTTGAACAATAGTGGTGAGAGTGGGCAACCTTGTCTTGTTCCTGATCTTAGTGGAAATGCTTTCAGTTTTTCACCATTGAGGACGATGTTGGCTGTGGGTTTGTCATATATGGCCTTTATTATGTTAAGGAAAGTTCCCTCTATGCCTACTTTCTGCAGGGTTTTTATCATAAATGGGTGTTGAATTTTGTCAAAAGCTTTCTCTGCATCAATTGAGATGATCATATAGTTTTTCTCCTTCAGTTTGTTAATATGGTGTATCACGTTGATTTATTTGCGTATATTGAAGAATCCTTGCATTCCTGGAATAAACCCCACTTGATCATGGTGTATGATCCGTTTAATGTGCTGTTGGATTCTGTTTGCTAGTATTTTGTTGAGGATTTTTACATCTATGTTCATCAGTGATATTGGCCTGTAGTTTTCTTTCTTTGTGATATTCTTCTCTGGTTTTGGTATCATGGTGATGGTGGCCTCGTAGAATGAGTTTGGGAGTCTTCCTCCCTCTGCTATATTTTGGAAGACTTTGAGAAAGATAGGTGTTAGCTCTTCTCTAAATGTTGGATAGAATTCACCTGTGAAGCTATCCGGTCCTCGGCTTTTGTTTCTTGGAAGATTTTTAATCACAGTTTCAATTTCAGTGCTTGTGATTGGTCTGTTCATATTTTCTATTTCTTCCTGATTCAGTCTTGGCAGGTTGTGCATTTCTAAGAATTTGTCCATTTCTTCCAGGTTGTCCATTTTATTGGCATAGAGTTGCTTGTAGTAATCTCTCATGATCCTTTGTATTTCTGCAGTGTCAGTTGTTACTTCTCCTTTTTCATTTCTAATTCTATTGATTTGAGTCTTCTGCTTTTTTTTCCTGATGAGTCTGGCTAATGGTTTATCAATTTTGTTTATCTTCTCAAAGGACCAGCTTTTAGTTTTATTGATCTTTGCTATTGTTCCCTTCATTTCTTTTTCATTTATTTCTGATCTGATTTTTATGATTTCTTTCCTTCTGCTAACTTTGGGGTTTTTTTTGTTCTTCTTTCTCTAATTGCTTTAGGTGCAAGTTTAGGTTGTTTATTCAAGAAGTTTCCTGTTTCTTAAGGTAGGATTGTATTGCTATAAACTTCCCTCTTAGAACTGCTTTTGCTGCATCCTATACGTTTTGGGTCATTGTGTCTCCATTGTCATTTGTTTCCAGGTATTTTTCGATTTTCTCTTTGATTTCTTCAGTGATCACTTCGTTATTAAGTAGTGTGTTGTTTAGCCTCCATGTGTTTGTATTTTTTACAGATCTCTTCCTGTAATGGATATCTAGTCTCATAGCATTGTGGTCGGAAAAGATACTTGATACAATTTCAATTTTCTTAAATTTACCAAGGCTTGATTTTTGACCCAAGATATGATCTGTCCTGGAGAATGTTCCATGAGCACTAGGGAAAAATGTGTATTCTGTTGTTTTTGGATGGAATGTCCTATAAATATCAATTAAGTCCATCTTGTTTAATGTATCATTTAAAGCTTGTGTTTCCTTATTTATTTTCATTTTGGATGATCTGTCCATTGGTGAAAGTGGGGTGTTAAAGTCTCCTACTATGAATGTGTTACTGTCGATTTCCCCTTTTATGGCTGTTAGTATTTGCCTTATGTATTGAGGTGCTCCTATGTTGGGTGCATAAATATTTACAATTGTTATGTCTTCTTCTTGGATCGAACCCTTGATCATTATGTAGTGTCCTTCTTTGTCTCTTGTAATAGTCTTTATTTTAAAGTCTATTTTGTCTGATATGAGATTTGCTACTCCAGCTTTCTTTTGGTTTCCATTTGCATGAAATATCTTTTTCCATCCCCTCACTTTCAGTCTCTATGTGTCTCTAGGTCTGAAGTGGTCTCTTGTAGACAGCATATATATGGGTCTTATTTTTGTATCCATTCAGCCAATCTGTGTCTTTTGGTGGGAGCATTTAGTCCATTTACATTTAAGGTAATTATCGATATGTATGTTCCTATTCCCATTTTCTTAATTGTTTTGGGTTCGTTATTGTAGGTCTTTTCCTTCTCTTGTGTTTCTTGCCTAGAGAAGTTCCTTTAGCAGTTGTTGTAGAGCTGGTTTGGTGGTGCTCAACTCTCTCAGCTTTTGCTTGTCTGTAAAGGTTTTAATTTCTCCATCAAATCTGAATGAGATACTTGCTGGGTAGAGTAGTCTTGGCTGCAGGTTTTTCTCCTTCATCACTTTAAATATGTCCTGCCAGTCCCTTCTGGCTTGCAGAGTTTCTGCTGAAAGATCAGCTGTTAACCTTATGGGGATTCCCTTGTGTGTTATTTGTTGTTTTTCCCTTGCTGCTTTTAATATGTTTTTTTTTGTATTTAATTTTTGACAGTTTGATTAATATGTGTCTTGGAGTGTTTCTCCTTGGATTTATCCTGTATGGGACTCTCTGTGCTTCCTGGACTTGATTAAGTATTTCCTTTCCCATATTAGGGAAGTTTTCAACTATAATCTCTTCAAATATTTTCTCAGTCCCTTTCTTTTTGTCTTCTTCTACTGGAACCCCTATAATTCGAATGTTGGTGCATTTAATGTTGTCCCAGAGGTCTCTGAGACTGTCCTCAGTTCTTTTCATTTTTTTTTTCTTTATTCTGCTCTGCAGTAGTTTTTTCCACTATGTTATCTTCCAGGTCACTAATCCGTTCTTCTGCCTCTGTTATTCTGCTATTGATCCCATCTAGAGTATTTTTAATTTCATTTATTGTGTTGTTCATCATTGTTTGTTTCGTCTTTAGTTCTTCTAGGTCTTTGTTAAATGTTTCTTGCATTTTGTCTATTCTATTTCCAAGATTTTTGATCATCTTTACTATCATTATTCTGAATCCTTTTTCAGGTAGACTGCCTATTTCCTCTTCATTTGTTAGGTCTGGTGGGTTTTTATCTTGCTCCTTCATCTGCTGTGTGTTTTTCTGTCTTCCCATTTTGCTTATCTTACTGTGTTTGGGGTCTCCTTTTTGCAGGCTGCAGGTTCGTAGTTCCCGTTGTTTTTGGTGTCTGTCCCCAGCGGCTAAGGTTGGTTCAGTGGGTTGTGTAGGCTTCCTGGTGGAGGGGACTAGTGCCTGTGTTCAGGTGGATGAGGCTGGATCTTGTCTTTCTGATGGGCAGGTCCACGTCTGGTGGTGTGTTTTGGGGTGTCTGTGGACTTATTATGATTTTAGGCAGCCTCTCTGCTAATGGGTGGGGTTGTGTTCCTGTCTTACTAGTTGTTTGGCATAGGATGTTTAGCACTGTAGCTTGCTGGTCGTTGAGTGAAGCTGGGTGCTGGTGTTGAGATGGAGATCTCTGGGAGATTTTCACTGTTTGATATTATGTGGAGCTGGGAGGTTTCTTGTGGACCAGTGTTCTGAAGTTGGCTCTCCCACCTCCGAGGTACAGCACTGACTCCTGGCTGCAGCACCAAGAGCCTTTCATCCACACGGCTCATAATAAAAGGGAGAAAAAGTGGAAAGAAAGAATTAGTAGAAGAAGAAAGAAAGAAAGAAAGAGAGAGAGAGGGAGGGAGGGAGGAAGGAAGGAGGAAAGAAAGAAAGGAGGGAGGGAGGGAGGAAGGAAGGAAGGAGGGAGGTAAGGAAAAAAAGAAAGAAGATAAAGTAAAATAAAATAGAGTAAGATAAAATATAATAAAGTTATTAAAATAAAAAATAATTATTAAGAGAACAAAAACAACAACAAAAAAAACGGACGGATAGAGCCCTAGGGAAATGGTGGAAGCAAAGCTATACAGACAAAATCTCACATAGAAGCATACACACTCACAAAAAGAGGAAAAGGGGAAAAAAATCATAAATCTTGCTCTCAAAGTCCACCTCCTTAATTTGGGATGATTCGTTGTCTAAAGGAGGGAAGGTAGGAAAGAAAGAACAAAGATAAAGTAAAATAAAATAAAGTTCTTAAAATAAAAAGTAGTTATTAAGAAAAAAATTTAAAAAAAAAAACAGACGGATAGAACCCTCGGACAAATGGTGGAAGCAAAGCTATACAGACAAAATCTCACACAGAAGCATACACATACACCCTCACAAAAAAAGGAAAAGGGGAAAAAATCATAAATCTTGCTCTCAAAGTCCACCTCCTTAATTTGGGATGATTCGTTGTCTATTCATGTTTTCCACTGATGCAGGGTACATCAAGTTGATTGTGGAGCTTTAATCCGCTGCTTCTGAGGCTGCTGGGAGAGAGTTCCCTTTCTCTTCTTTGTTCTCACAGCTCCCAGGGCTCAGCTTTGGATTTGGCCCCGCCTCTGCGTGTAGTTCGCTGGAGGGCGTCTGTTTTTCCGCTCAGACAGGACGGGGTTAAAGGAGCCGCTGATTCGGGAGCTCTGGCTCACTCAGGCCTGGGGGAGGGAGGGGCACGGCGTGCGTGCGGGGCGGGCCTGCGGCGGCAGAGGCCAGCGTAACGTTGCACCAGCCTGAGGCACGCCATGCGTTCTCCCGGGTGAGTTATCCCTGGAGTGCTGGAGGGCGTCTGTTTTTCGCTCAGACAGGAAGGGGTTAAAGGAGCCGCTGATTCGGGAGCTCTGGCTCACTCAGGCGGGGTGGGAGGGGGGGGCGGCACGGAGGGCGGGGCGGGCCTGCGACGGCAGAGGCCGGCGTGACGTTGCACCAGCCTGAGGCGCGCCGTGTGTTCTCCCGGGTGAATTGTCCCTGGATCCCGGGACCCTGGCGGTGGCGGGCTGCACAGGCTCCCCTGAAGGGGGGGTGTTGATAGTGACCAGTGCTCGCACACAGGCTTCTTGGTGGCGGCAGCAGCAGCCTTAGAGTCTCATGCCCGTCTCTGGGGTCCGCGCTTTTAGCCGCGGCTGGCGCCCGTCTCTGGAGCTCCTTTAAGCAGCGTTCTTAATCCCCTCTCCTGGCGCACCAGGTACGTGGGGGGTTTCTTGCCTTTTGGGAGATCTGAGGTCTTCTGCCAGCGTTCAGTAGGTGTTCTGTAGGAGTTGTTCCACGTGTAGATGTATTTCTGGTGTATCTGTGGGGAGGAAGGTGATCTCCGCGTCTTCCTCTTCCGCCATCTTCCCGGAAGCCCCCTATGTCTGCTTTTCTATTAATTCATATTTATGATTGTTATAGTTCCATTTTCCTTCTTTCATTTGGAATTTATATATTCTCTATCTGCTATTTTAGTGATTACCTTTTCAATATGTAATTAAATTTTCTAAATCATAGTCCATTCAGGCTGCTGTAACAAAATACATCACACCAGGTAGCTTATGAACAATAGAAGTTTATTTCTCACACTTCTGGGAGGCTGGAAGTCTGAGATTAAAGTGTCAGCATGGTCAGGTTCTGTGTCTGGAGAAAACCTGCTTCCCAACTGATAAATGGATGGCTGCCTTTTTGCTGTAACCTCACATGGCAGAAGGAGCAAGGGAACTTTCTCTGGGTCTCTTTTAGAAGGTCACTAATCCCATCCATGAAGACTGTGCCTCATGACCTAATCATCTCCCAAAGGCCCCACCCCACCTCCCAGTACTGTCACATCAGGCACGAAATTTCAACATATAAATTTTGGGGGGACACAAACATTCAGGCCATAGCAAATACACATATTCTTTGACCCAGCATCTTATTATTCATAATTTATTTCCAGGAATAAGGACAAATATATAATAATAAAGTCTTCATCACAGTACTGTTTAATAGGCTGAAAATTTGAAAAAAAAGTTTATCTGATATCAGGTGGTTAGTTAAATAAAAGTTCACAAAGAAATAATGTTCATCCATTTTAAATTATATTTTTAAAGGATAAATAATGAAATAACTTATCACAATACAGCATTAACAGAAAAAGGAAAGGAAAACAGTAAATTTCACAGCATGTGGATGCATAATCATGTGTGTATATATGCATATGTGAATTTACCTATGTGTATATGTTAATTTACATATGTGTATATGTTAATTTAAAATATAAAGATCATAGGAAAAATATTGCTAACAGTAGTTGTAGCATGGTTTTAAGATCAAGAGTGACAAAGTTTCTTCTGTTTACCAGCATTTAATACATTTTATATGAGAATGTATTTTGTAATAACAAAAACAATCAAAAAAACACTTTTAGGAAATACAGACCACAGAATAGTGTTAACAGTAAGAATTTAACTGAAAAATTTAATTCTATCTCTGCTATGATTATAGCAATCTAGAAATTACATATGTATTTGAAAAATATCTAAAGGATGCAGGAAAATTAAAAGTTAATTTAATATGATCTTCAATTGTGTTACTTTTTTTTTTTTTTTTGCAAAAATAATTACCTTTCCTAAAAATTAAAGTAAAAAGCACAAACTTCACTGACAGAGACTGTGATGACAGCCTGAGCAATAGAAGGGGAAATTGTATGGATCCAGTATAATACAACTTCAAATATAGAGTTTCTCACTGCCCATATCCAGTTGTGTTTGTCAGATACAAACTGTTATTTCTATCATTAGCCAACAAGTAAATCCCTGATAAATGAGCATGCCAGAGGGTGCCCTTTCAGTCATCTTCGGCTCAGCCCTGCCATTAATCTCAGGAAAGACTTTTCTGTGATCTGCAGCCCTGCTCATATGCTGTAACCTTGGGCTACAGCCTGACATTGGACTAAGAACAAGGAATTGAGGTTCCCTCATTGACTCTGACTTCAGGCTGACACAACTTTTGTGAATCATTTCACCTGCTACTGTGTCACAAATTGCTTTAATGTCATAAGCACTTACACACACCACACACACACACACACACACACACACACACACACACACACACACACACACACACACACACACACACACACACGTAAACATGCCCGAATCATTCTCGGCATAGAATGAATGAAAGCCTTGGGAAATGGGTGTGGCATGAAACAATGTTCTTTGGTTACTTTTGTGCTTTTGACCTTGTCCTGAGAGATGGTGGTGTGAAAGTAGACTACTTCTAACTTGATTCATCTGAATGTTAAAATGAAAAAAAAGAGTTTGTTTATAGATTACCAGTTTATCCTCAGAATTGCCAGTGTATTATCTAGAAGCAGTATACAATAATTTTTCAGTAGAAATTATTTGAGAAAAAATGTTGCCCATCTGTGGATTCTATGCATTTCTTACCTGGTGAAAAATTACTTAAACAAGCACAAAACTATACACCTTCTGCAAGGAGCCACCACTGATTTCCCAGCTCCTGGCATTCACTCCTTTGTATAATTCTCTCCCCGTGGTGGTTAGATTTAGGTGTCAACTTGCCTAAGCTATGGTACTCCATTATTTAGTCAAACATTAATCTAGGTGTTGCCGTTAGGGTATTTTGTAAATGTGGTTAACATCTATAATCAGTTGACTTTGAATAAAGGAGATTACCTTCAAAAATGTGGGTGAGCCTTATCTAATCAGATGAAGGTTTTGAGCTAAAAAACTGAGAATTCCCAGAGAAGAAGAAATTCTGTCTGAAGACTGAAGTGTCAACTCCTAACTGAGTTTTCAGCTTGCTAGCCTGCCCTGTAGATTTCAGACTTGCCATCCCCCACAATCATATGAAACAATTCCTTAAAGTAAATTTCTTCTCTCTATATATGTCCTATTGGTTCTGTCTCTCTGGAGAACTCTAATACAGAGTGTATATAAAAGTATTTTTTACCTTTAATAATGGTATTATAACACATAAACAGTATCCCAAGTCTTGTTTACTAATTGATAATGTGGTTTAGATAACTTTTTGTACATCAGAGTGGACAAATCTACCTTATTATTTTTACACATGTTCAGTGGCCATCACATTTACAAACTCATGATCCATAAGCATGAATAAAAAGATAGGTGTAGTAAGTTTTCCAGATTTTCATTTTCAATCTTAATTATGAATTAATTAATCCAGTGCAGAGTTGAAAGTTTGGGGATAGTATGTTTAAAGTTGTAAAATGGCTAACATGGAATAATTAAACTTGGATCATGCTGTGTTTCAGCTCCCCCAGAAAAAAATGGAAGTCGGGTATTCTGGGGAGAGTCAAGATTTCATTTTTTCCCTCTGTTGTGACCTAGCTTTGAATCATGTCCCAGGAGTTGTCTGGCTCAGAGGGTGTTCTTTGCTTTGCAAATATTTGCTTTGGCTTCCCAAAGCTGCAGTTTTATTCACAAGATCTATACTCTTATGCTGTTGAGACCCAACATAAGACTTTGTGGAAATCATTTATATTTTCTCTTTCTCTTAATATTGTTATACAAAGGTAAAAATCATTTTCATAAAATATTTTTAACTTAGAGAAATGTGTTACAGTTGGGATAAAATGAAACAAAACAAAAATGATCTTGGATAATCAAGAAGTACTTAGTTTAAGGAATGGAGCATAAGATGGTAACATTTAAGGCTTGAGAAAGTTACATAAAAGTTTTTTTAAAATGGGCATCTTCCAAGATATAAATTTGTTAGAACTTGACACTAGGACTAGCCTATCGTGGATGTAGTGCTATGATCATACTATTGTCTTTCTTACCAAGAGATCCCATTTTTGTTTTTTAATTTCAGAGTAGGAATGGCTGCCATATGTGAAATATACTTTCTTGAGTGTTCTGATACTATTTGTTAAAAAAGGAAATACAAAACTGAACAACAAAATATACATGCTACTGGTCTTCTGCACTGGGTACAAGACAGGACCCTTGGGTTTCTCTATAATATGGCTTTGTGATGGTGGCAAAGTGAGGCAGACCAATTCTCTTTGTCTGAAAATCTGAAACTCAGTAACTCCAGCCTCTCAGTTCTGTAGCTTTTTCTTGGCAGTATGAATCTTACTTGTGAATTCAAAATGGCAAAGAGGATTAGTACATGTAAGTGTAAATTCCCAAGTGTAAATTCCCAAGTGTAAGGTTAAAGCCAGCAGGGGCTTTCTGCAAGTGATTGAGCAAGGCGCTGCCCATAAGGAGGCAAATCAGTCAAGAAGTTGATTTCATGAATGGGTAGCAACAATGTAGATCAAATTAGAAAGATGAAGGATAAACTTAAAAAGAGAAAATAGTAACAGAGTTTGTGGACAGGACATGAAAGAACAGAAGACTTGCAGAGTAGTCATTTTGATGGTTCAGAAATTTGTCAACAAACTAAGTTGAGTGAATTTTCACTAAAGTGTGAATGACTCAAAAGACAAATTCCATAGGAATTTTTAAAACTAAAGGGAATGAGAGGTGTTGGAGAAGATCTAAAGGTCTAAAACCTTGTGATTCTGCCTTGCTACTACGTTGACTCAGGCATCCAGAAGCAGATGGCCAGCACATATTTTGAGCTGAAAGGTCATGAATTTACCTACTTAGCCAAGAGATAAGTAATAAGTCACTGCATCCAGGCTCCCACAAGCCAATATCATCTGCTGTCCAGAAGATAGCACAATAACACTATTTTGAGAATAGGGATTCTGGATCAATTTGATTTATTGTCATCTCTAGATAAGTATGATAATCTACATTTATAAAGATAAATAATAAAATAATGAGCTGGATATATATATACATATGTGTGTGTGTGCATATATATATATATATTCATGCTCCTTCCACTGCACCATGTTACTCTTACACTCTCAAGCAACAGAAAAGAGAAAAAATATGGAATATTTTTGCAATAAGGCACAGAGCTTCTCTTTAACATTCTGAGAGCAGTCTTTATGTTGGACACAATTTATATACACCTGAGAGCCCAGTAATATACCTTCAAAGACATGAGAAATGCACATTTGACTATTTATGCCAAAAAACAGGATAGAAGATTTGCAGACAAAAACTCAGTTACGTGAGAAAAGTCCATACTAGAACAATATTCCTCCGCTCTGTGAGTTGATAAAAGAAAGTCACTGAGCTTTACATTATTGACCGCACATGATCAGTGTGATTTTAAGAACACACTTCAACTCGACAAGGCTAATTTTTTTCAGACATGTATGTATGAATATACATACTTGTCTATGTACATGTATGCATATAATTTGTACCTATTTATCTGTCTATTCACATAGTACATGTAGATATATGTTTATATGCCTCATATGTTAATCAGTATTACCTGAACTAACATTCTGACTCTTACAACAGTGGATCTTAAATATTCAAGTACATACGATTTAACCAAAAAGCATTTTTAAAAGCAGATATTATTTAGTAGGTGGATTATATTTCACCCAGAAAAACCATCTTCGTTTCCTAAATTGTTCCTGAAGTTGATAAAGGGGCATTTCCTAGATTACACATAAACAAATAACCAGTCACATCCAAGACAGAAATTTCTCCAAAGCAAGGAAACATCAAAAAAAAAATAAATAAATCCAAGTGAAACATTATATACAGATACTGATTTATTTTAACATGTTAGAATGGAATGAAAACCTTTAGAGTACCCTACAAAACTGTCACTTCTTATCCCAGTTGCCCCGTAGAAATTCAGCACTGCAGGTTAGCCGTTGTGCTTATTCTCCACAAGTACTGCCATGACTTAGAAAATTAAGCACTTGGTTTAATTGTATAAACTCTTCAAAGACTATTAGAGTGCTCTCTAGCATGAAAGTTCTTAATTTCAAAGTTCATACATTTTAAAATTTGCTTTCATAACCATATCACCTGAGTCTTAAACAACTTTGTGAAGATAGCAGATAGGGATCATTATTAATATTTTGAAGAGGAAAATAAAAATCAAGGCATATGTCTATGAAGATACATACTTAAAAACGTGAAGTTTAGAATTTGTTTCATGTGTTATTGAATCCATTTTTTTCCAATGGATTGTGCAAAAGTTTTTCTCAAAATCTTTGGCATTTATAGTTGTCAGAATAATACTTGAAGCAATAAAAACAACCTTCAAGCACAGAAAATTAATTTTTACCAACTTTCAAATTAATATAAAACGATATTAAGTTCATAAATGGGTCTTTTAGGGACAAAAGTTATACCAAATTTCTCAGTTAATGAATTTATTGTTCTTTACAGAAAGACTGAGTTTAGCATATTCCTTTACCATAAACTGGTAAATATCCACAAATAATGTTGATTCATTCTAAAAGTATTGACAAAACAAAGATCCTAGCTTGTTGCACATGTACTTAATTCTGTAATCATTGCTTTCTGCCCATCCAATAATTATTTGTTTATTCATTAACTCTTCTTAATTGATTATCCAGAAGGAAACAATGGACTACTTACTTATACATTTTCAGATAATTTGAGACTTTATTTTTTGCTCTCACTCGGGATTCTGGAGAGGTGGAAGAACCTTATTTTACTCCTGTCAATTTCAATTTCAATCTATCCCTGACAACATACAGTCACTAGAGATCTTAACTAAATTAAATACCTGGGTGAGTTCGATTGAAAATGATGCTAATATCTTCATTGTATTTAAATCACAAATATAGAAACTTTGGTACTATATATAACAAAAAGGGCTTAGACAGTAGTAACAAACAAAATGACTAAAAACCAATATATTATGAGGCGTTATAAAGTTTAGCCTAAATAGCATACCATGAAGCTGGGAAAAAAAACACTTTATCACATGAAAGGATCTCTAAAAGAAATATATACTTTGATACTAACACCTCACCTTCTACACATACATATCAATGACTAGTCAACAGAGTATTAGTTTTAAAAAGTAATGATTAAATAGTGGACCCTATATACAGCAGAAAAGATAGGAGGAAAACATTTGCTTAATTATAATAGAGGGCACTCAATGCTTAAACAACAGACTCAGTTAATATAAATTAAGGTATATGTTCAATTATTCATGTATTTTTCAGTAGTATTTGTCATCTACTAAGTGTTATGTACTCTGCCCACCCATGCTAAAATATTTGAATGAGTTATGGTCCTGGACTTGAGGGTCTCAGAGGCTAGCCAGGGCAAAGTTAAAAACAACAACAGCAAACAAAAAAACATCTAGCCACAATAAAAAGAGGAGACACATATGAAATGGCCCCAGCAAAATGGATACTGAGGAACAGTCAGAACTAGAAACTTAACGATAAAAACTGCATCAGGGGCTGGCATTAAAAAAAAAAATGAAACTGAGCTTCCCTGGTGGCGCAGTGTTTGAGAGTCCGCCTGCCGATGCAGGGGACACAGGTTTGCGCCCCGGTCCGGGAAGATCCCACATGCCGCGGAGCGGCTGGGCCTGTGAGCCATGGCCGCTAAGCCTGCGCGTCCGGAGCCTGTACTCCGCAACGGGAGAGGCCACGGCAGTGAGAGGCCCGCGTACCGCCAAAAGAAAAAAAAGAAAAAAAGAAACTTAGACAGTTGAGTGGAACTTGATCAGAGGGGCATAGGCAACAATTCTGTCATTACAGTATGCATGTTTGAAAAGTTGAAAAGAGAGAATTATTAGGAAAGAAAGGATAACAGGCAAGTCCATGGTTGTGGATTAAGGATCAGAGAATTTAGGTAAAGAAGATATTGTGTCAAAGAAGTAACAGAGATAGGACGTTGCAACACAATGCCATAGGTGAACAAAGGAATCCTTTCATCCTGCACTGGAGTCATGTCCATTAACTAACATCCCTCTATTACAGAATTCTTCTCCTAAACATGAAAGTGTTCATATGTCCATGTATATATTAAAGTTCATATTATTACTCACTGTAAAACCTGGGAACAGCTCATATGCGTCAACGTGGAATAGATAAGTAAGCTGCATTATATTCATTCAAGAGAATATTGTATTTCCTTATAATTTATGTTATTACTTATGTAGTAAGTTCCACAGCTAAGATTCAAACCGAGGCAGTCTTGCTTCCAGCCTGAACTCTTAGCCATCACTACACCAAATCTCTGAAAGCATCCTCAATTCATATCGTGATTCTGGAGAACACTCTGCAAAATCTTTCTTATGTATCTCCATCCAACCTCTTCCTGTCACCTGCCCAGTGGGAACCAGACTGAATCAATGAACTGAATCCTGGAAGACTGCTTCCTGTGATGTACTTCTATGTCTTTCACAAAACTCCTAAGTTCTTAAATCTGGGAGTATACATAGGGATGAGAGTGTTAATTATTAACTACCCTCCTCCACCAGAACTTACCACTCTTTAGCAAAAGCATCCCTTCCAACTGTTTTCTCATACAACCACAGTGGCTGGGAATACAAGAAAAGCTGCATGTGATATGAAATCATATCCCATCTAAATGTCTCTCTTTTCCTGATTCTTTAAGTAAACCCAAAGTATATATAGTCAATATATTACAAAAGTAAAAGGTGGATATTTCTGGTTGATTACAATTCCCTGGATTTGCCTCAGTTTCTTTGTACCCACTCTGCTTGCTCTTACTCTCAAACAGTCTTGATTCTATTCCAGAATCTTGTGTCTGCTACTCAACCTCTGGTCCTGTAGCTGTACTATTGCAACAGTCCTTTTATAGCTCACAGTGGCTTCTGATGTTATGTCAGAAACTGTAGAAATGGATGAAAATTTACATCATTGACCTCTATTACATTGTCTTCTTCACCTTTGTATTTTGACATTTCAAACTAGTTCATAAATGCTTTCCCCTTGGATCAAAATTTAACCAGAATATGAGCCATGAGATTTTTTCCAGGACATTAGGTGCTCTGTCTCAGTGAAAACTTTGAGAGGCTCCTGAAGAGTTTTTCATCAGCCTCAAGACTGCAGCTTCTCTGGATCTCATTCAGTGGGTTCTCGTGATCACTAGGTTGGTACAGTCTCTTGAGCATTTATGGCATCTTCAAGTTTGAAAGGTTATATTTTTTAATATTTTTGAGAGAATATGATCACATAGATGAAAAACATAGATGTTTTTCCCACGTTCTTTTACATACTAGGGTTTTCTGGCTGGCATTTCCTGCCAAAAAGATACAACACTTGTCCTAAGCCTGAATAATACTTAATAGCATCTCTCAATACTACTCTTCTTGGTGATGGTTATAATACAGGTGGAATGCTATTCCTGTGGCTATAGGCTTGGGTCTGTATGACTTTTAAATTGTCAGTCCCAAGTCATATAAATTGTAATCTCAACATTCTCAATTCTCATATTGATGTTCTTTGCAACAGATTCAATATTATCTTTGTATTATCTTTGTAGTGTTTTACTGGGGAGAGAATGTCTAACCTTTCCTATGCTTTTCAAATTTAACCTGATACACGACAATGTATTTAATAATCAAACCTCAACCAGGGAGACAAAATGGATCAGTTACTGTGCTCCTCGTTGACACCCAGCTCTCATCCCCACTGTCACAGAGATCTGCATGACTTTGAGAATTTCCAATACTCAGTGACCTACTTTCCTGGGTTTACTACTCAGACTTGGCCATTCTAGTGGCTTAATTCTTTGACTGGAATATACTGAGACTTCTGCCTTTGCAATTCCTAACTACCTCAAGTAGATCACCCAAGAACCTACACTCGGGCATAGACTACTTCACTGAGAAGTATTTAAATAATTAAGTAGTATATAGACAAGCTATCCCAGTGGCTGAGAACATGCATATGACAAAATTTCATCAATCATGCCTACTACAACAACAAAGCCATCACTTGCCATATCAAGGGTCATGAGTGTAAATGTTCCTGCTATCAAAAGGGAATAGGAAAGACTGGATGGACTCATTTTGGACTTCCTGTACTGTCTAATTACCGCATTTTGTATCAGTACAAAGGGGTGTTAGTTTTCTAGGGCTGCCTTAACGAAGTACCACAAATTGCATGGCTTAAACAAGAGAATGTGCTGTCTCACAGTTCTGGCTTGAAGTCTGAAATCAAGGTGTTGGCAGGATTGGTTCCTTCTGAGGTCCGTGAACAAAGAGTCTGTTCTAGGCCTCTCTCCTTTGCTTATTGATGGTCATCTTCTCCCCGTGTCTCTCCATATCATCTTGCCTCTATGTGTGTTGGTCTCTGTGTAAATTTCCCCTTTTTATATGGACACCATTTATGTTGGATTTGGGTCCACCCTAATGACCTCAATTTAACTTGATTAATTCTGCAAAGACCCTACCTCCAAATCGAGTCACATACTGAGGTCCCGGGCATTATGACTCCAAGTTTTTTGGGGTGGGAGAAGGACACAATTCAACCCATAACAAAGAATATGAACAATTTAAGCAGACATTTTTCCCCTCCATATGCACACACAGTCTATGGCTGTTAAGAAAAATATTGATACTTCTCTTGAGTTAGTTGGGTCAATCATTTACCTCATCTCCAGGTCAGAGATTTAATCTGTGTTAAGATGTACAGATAAGCTAGGGAAGTATTTTCCTGATTGACATAAAAGATAGAAAAATTATACACTCGTCAGAATTATTTGACATTATGTACCTGGTGTTTTAAAAGAGCATAAGACTCTAGGCTGATATTTGGAATCCTTTGCTCCAACTAGATGATAGAAGTCTAGAAGATATTCTCAATTAAGATTATTCCTGTACATTTTTACCTAATAGCACTACTACTATCTGATTCTGGTGTTACAACTCACGTTTCTTCTTCTCTCCCTCTTCATATACTGAAGAAATATAGTCTAGAGCCTTCAGCAGCAGAAATATATACATATAGAAATTAAAATATAACTAAGTATCTAAACTATTATTTTACTTTTTGTATTACCCTAATTGTTTGATATTTTAATAAAGATAGCATTTAGAAACTAAATTTGAAATAGAAATTATACTAAACTCCACTGTGCACTGAGAACTGAAGAGCGTAGCCAGTCAACTTCTACCTCCTTTGCACTGAATCCAGATGTCTTCTTGCTATTCACCTTAGTCTTGAAGAACGATTCGCTTTATGCCAGTGCTTCGCAACTTTGTTTCGTGCCTCCTTGCCTTTCGTGTTCTTAGTACGTAATCATCAGTCACATTAATAGAATAGGGAAGCATGCCCCAAGGAGCAGTTGAGAATCACTGATCAGTATAGTGATAGTAGCATCTCATGTGGATCTAAATATTAACTGTTATCTGGATGAGGGAAGCACAATAATCAAAATTTCCTTCTGTTTATATTTCAGGGCTGTGTCAGATTATTTACCCCTTGATTCTGAAAAATGATTTGAAGTAGCCTATACAATGAAATCATTTCAACAATATAAAGGTAGCCAAAGGAAATTGGAATAAAAAAAAAGTAAGGTTAGCAAAACAAATATTCCCCAATTTATCTATAGTTTAAATCAATATTAATCAACTCCACAGAAGACACTTTATAGAAATTGAAAAGTACATTCTAAATACATGTGGAAACGTGAAGAGCTTAGAATAGCCAAAATAATTTTGAAAAATAAGAGCAAATTTGGAGGGTCTGCACCACTTAAATTCAAGATTCATTATAAAGGTCAGTAATCCTGACAATTGAGCCTTGGCATAAAGGTAAGACATAAGTGAATGGAAAAAAATAGAGAGACCAGAAATAGAACCACGTACACCTAGCCAACTGCCGTTTGACATAGTCAATGGGTAAAGATAATCTTTTCAACAAATTGTACTAGAACTATGGGATATTTATTGTGCATCTAATATGTGCTAGGTACTGTTTTGAGTGAGGATAGAGCAGCAAAGAGACAGTTCCTGGTTTCGTAAACTTTATATTTTTGTGTAGAAGAGAAGCAGCAAGTAAGTAAACAAGGAAATGCATTATATAATTTTAGGTATTAAATTCCATGAAAAAAATAAATTAGGTTAAAAACAATAATGCATCAAGTGAATTATAAAGATTTTCCTTTGTAAGTAAACTGTGTTCATGATGTTCTATATGCCTACTATGGAAATGAAGTTGCACACAGGCAAAATTCCATGTGGAAAATAAAACTGTAAAATGATTAAGTGAAAACAAAACCCTGAAGTAAGTAAGCTACTGAAGTAGATTGGGTTAACTATGTAATTTTGACTTAAAAGGCCAGATCTTCAGACACTCAGACAATTTTGAAATATAAGAGAAAGAGATAATGCTTAAGTCAAGTATATTGGCATGGTGATGACAAAAACCTAAGTTCCCCTCTCCCTCGACACACACACACACACGCACACACACATACACACACACACACACACACATACACACATACACAGAGGCAGAATTTTGATGAGTCACATGTATGAAATTACCAGTGAAAATAGGCCAGTGATGAGATTCATTGAAAAAGTTTGTTTTTGTTCTAGAGATTTAGAAAATTCTGTGAATAATAAATATGAAATCTACTTTTTTATCATGTTGATTAGAATTTTTAAATTAATATCTTTTCAGAGTATAAGGGAAAAAGTGAATTAATTAATGAAACAAATGAACCAATAAAAAACCAATTGAATACATTTAGGACTACTAATTTATTTTAGGCGTGGGTAAAACACATTTGCAGATGTTATTTCAGTTAATATTATAAATAGGAGAAAAGGGGAAAACAATGGCACATATCAGTGACATAACATGTAAATTTTTTTTTCATTCAGGAATTTTATATTTCATAGGATTCTCTGACATCACACACTCCCCACTGTCTTTATTTATTTTTATTTATTGTGAATTTTATTTTATTTATTTTTTATACAGCAGGTTCATATTAGTTATCCATTTTATACATATTATTGTATATATGTCAATCCCAATCTCCCAACTCATCACACCACCATCCACCACCACCCCCGCCACTTACCCACCTTGGTGTCCATACATTTGTTCTCTACATCTGTGTCTCAATTTCTGCCCTGCAAACTGGTTCATCTGTACCATTTTTCTAGGTTACACATATATGAATTAATGTAAGATACTTGTTTTCCTCTTTCTGACTTGATTCACTCTGTATGACAGTCTCTAGATCCATCCACATCTCTACAAATGACCCAATTTCCTTCCTTTTTATGGCTGAGTTATATTCCATTGTATATATGTACCACATCTTCTTTATCCATTCATCTGTTGACGGGCATTTAGGTTGCTTCCATGACCTGGCTATTGTAAATAGTGCTGCAGTGACCATTGGGGTGCCTTTGTCTTTTTGAATTATGGTTTTCTCTGGGTATATGCCCAGTACTGGGATTGCTGGGTCATATGGTAATTCTATTTTTAGTTTTTTAAGGAACTTCCATACTGTTCTCCATAGTGGCTGTATCAATTTACATTCCCACCAGTAGTGTAAGAGGGTTCCCTTTTCTCCACACCCTCTTCAGCATTTGTTGTTTGTAGAGTTTCTGATGATGCCCATTCTAACTGGTGTGAGGTGATACCTCTTTGTAGTTTTGATTTACATTTCTCTAATCATTAGTGAGGTTGAGCAGGTTTTCATGTGCATCTTGACCATCTGTATGTCTTCTTTGGTGAAATGTCTATTTAAGTCTTCTGCCCATTTTTGGATTGGGTTGTTTGTTTTTTTTAATATTGAACTGCATGAGCTGTTTATATATTTTGGAGATTAACCCTTTGTCCGTTGAGTCCTTTGCAAATATTTTCTCCCATTCTGAAGGTTGTCTTTTCATCTTGTTTATGGTTTACTTTGCTGTGCAAAAGCTTTTAAGTTTCATTAGGTCCCATTTGTTTATTTTCCTTTTTATTTCCATTACTATAGGAGGTGGATCAAAAACGACCTTGCTGTGATTTATGTCAAAAAGTGTTCTTCCTATGTTTTCATCTAAGAGTTTTATAGTGTCCAGTCGTACATTTAGGTCTCTAATCCATTTTGAGTTTATTTTTGTGTATGGTGTTAGGGAGTGTTCTACTTACATTCCTTTTATATGTAGCTGTCCAGTTTTCCCAGCACCACTTATTGAAGAGACTGTCTTTTCTCCATCGTATATCCTTTGTCATAGATTAGTTTACCATAGGTGCGTGGGTTTATCTCTGGGCTTTCTGTCCTGTTCCATTGATCTATATGTCTGTTTTTGTGCCAGTACCATACTGTCTTGATTAGTGTAGCTTTGTAGTATAGTCTGAAGTCAGGGAGTCTGATTCCTCCAGCTCCGTTTTTTTCCCTCAAGACTACTTTGGGTATTTGGGGTCTTTTGTGTCTCCATACAAATTTTAAGACTTTTTTGTTCTAGTTCTGTAAAAAATGCCATTGGTAATTTGATAGGGATTACATTGAATCTGTAGATTGCTTTGGGTATTATAGTCATTTTCAGAGTATTGATTCTTCCAATCCAGGAACATAGTATATCTCTCCATCTGTTTGTATCGTCTTTAATTTCTTTCATCAGTGTCTTATAGTTTCCTGCATACAGGTCTTTTGTCTCCCTAGGTAGGTTTATTCCTAGGTATTTTATTCTTTTGTTGCAATGGTAAATAAGAGTGTTTCTGTAATTTCTCTTTCACAGCTTTCATCATTAGTGTATAGGAATGCAAGAGATTTCTGTGCATTAATTTTGTATCCTAAAACTTTACCAAATTCATTGATTAGCTCTAGTAGGTTTCTGGTGACATCTTTAGCATTCTCTATGTATAGTATCCTGTCATCTGCAAACAGTGACAGTTTTAACTCTTCTTTTCCAATTTGTGTTCCTTTTATTTCTTTTTTTTCTCTGATTTCTGTGGCTAGGACTTGCAAAACTACGTTGAATAATAGTGGTGAGAGAGGACATCCTTGTCTTGTTCCTGATCAGATAGGAAATGCTTTCAGTTTTTCACCATTGAGAATGATGTTTGCTGTGGGTCGGTCATATATGGCCTTTATTATGTTGAGATAGGTTCCCTCTATGCCCACTTTCTGGAGAGTTTTTATCATAAATGGGTGTTGAATTTTGTCAAAAGCTCTCTGTACATCTATTGAGATGATCATATGGTTTTTATTCTTCAATTTGTTAATATGTGTATCACATTGATTTGTGTATATTGAAGAATCCTTGCATCCCTGGGATAAATCCCACTTGATCATGGTGTATGATCCTTTAAATGTGTTGTTGGATTCTGTTTGCTAGTATTTTGTTGAGGATTTTTGCATCTATATTCATCAGTGATATCAGTCTGTAATTTTCTTTTTTTGTAATTTTCTTTGGATGGTGTTGGTATCAGGGTGATTGGGTCTCATACAATGAGTTTGGGAGTGTTCTTTCCTCTGGAATTTTTGGAAGAGTTTGAGAAGGATGGGTGTTAGCTCTTCTCTAAATGTTTGATAGAATTCACCTGTGAAGCCATCTGATCCTGGACTTTTGTTTGTTGGAAGATTTTTAATCACAGTTTCAAATTTCATTACTTGTGATTGGCCTGTTCATATTTTCTATTTCTTCCTGGTTCAGTCTTGGAAGGTTATACCTTTCTAAGAATTGGTCCATTTCTTCCAGCTTGTCCATTTTATTGGCAAAGAGTTGCTTGTAGTAGTCTCTTAGGATGCTTTGTATTTCTGTCGTGTCTGTTGTAACTTCTCCTTTTTCATATATAATTTTATTGATTTGAGTCCTCTCCATCTTTTTCTTGATGAGTCTGGCTAATGGTTTATCAATTTTGTTTATCTTCTCAAAAAGCCAGCTTTTAGTTTTATTGATCTTTGCTATTGTTTTCTTTGTTTCTATTTCATTTATTTCTGCTCTGATCTTTATGATTTCTTTCATTTTACTAACTTTGGGTTTTGTTTGTTTTTCTTTCTCTAGTTCCTTTAGGTGTAAAGTTAGATTTTTTACTTGAGATTTTTCTCGTTTCCTGAGGTAGGCTTGTATTGCTATAAACTTCCCTCTTAGAACTGTTTTTCTGCATCCCATAGGTTTTGGATCATCGTCTTTTCGTTGTAATTTGCCTCTAGGTATTTTTTGATCTTCTCTTTGATTTCTTCAGTGATCTCTTGGTTATTTAGTAACGTATTGTTTAGCCTCCATGTGTTTTTGTTTTTGATGTTTTTTTTCCCTGTAACTGACTTCTAATCTCATAGCGTTGTGGTCAGAAAAGATGCTTGATATTATTTCAATTTTCTTAAAATTACTGAGGCTTGATTTGTGACCCAAGATGTGATCTATCCTGGAGAATGTTCGGTGTGCACTTGAGAAGAAAGTGTAATCTGCTGTTTTTGGATGGAATGTCCTATAAATATCCATTAATTCTATCTGGCCTATTGTGTCATTTAAAGCTTGTGTTTCCTTATTAATTTTCTTTTTGGATGATCTGTCCGTTGGTGTAAGTGAGGTTGTAAGTCCCCCACTCTTACTGTGTTACTGTCAATTTCCTTTTTTATAGCTGTTAGCAGTTTCCTTATGTATTGAGGTGCTCCTATGTTGGGTGCATATATATTTATAATTGTTATATCTTCTTCTTGGATTGATCCCTTGATCATTATGTAGTGTCCTCCCTTGTTTCTTGTAACGTTCTTTATTTTAAAGTCTATTTTATCTGATATGAGTATTGCTACTCCAGCTTTCTTTTGATTTCCATTTGCATGGAATATCTTTTTCCATCCCCTCACTTTCAGTCTCTATGTGTCCCTAGGTCTGAAGTGGGTTTCTTGTGGACAACATATATATGGGTCTTGTTTTTGTATCCATTCAGCCAGCCTGTGTCTTTTGGTTGGAGTATTTAATCCATTCATGTTTAAGATAATTATCAATATGTATGTTCCTATTACTGTTTTCTTAATTGTTATGGGTTTGTTTTTGTCGGTCCTTTTCTTCTCTTGTGTTTGCTGCCTAGAGAAGTTCCTTTAGCATTTGTTGTAGAGCTGGTTTGGTGGTGCTGAATTCTCTTAGCTTTTGCTTGTCTGTAAAGCTTTTAATTTCTCCGTGGAATCTGAATGAGATCCTTGCTGGGTAGAGTAATCTTGGTTGTGGTTTCTTCCCTTTCATCACTTTAAATATATCCTGCCACCCCCTTCTGGCTTGTAGAGTTTCTGCTGAGAAATCAGCTGTTAACCTTATTGGAGTTCCCTTGTATGTTATTTGTCGTTTTTCCCCTGTTGATTTCAATAATTTTTCTTTGTCTTTAATTTTTGTCAATTTGATTGCTATGTGTCTTTGCCTGTTTCTCCTTGGGTTTACCCTGCCTGGGACTCTCTGCAATTCCTGGACTTGGGTGGCTATTTCCTTTCCTGTGTTAGGGAAGTTTTCAACTATAATCTCTTCAAATATTTTCTCGGGTCCTTTCTCTCTCTCTCCTTCTTCTGGGACCCCTATAATGCAAATGTTGTTGTGTGTAATGTTGTCCCAGATGTCTCTTAGTCTGTCTTCGTTTCTTTTCATTCTTTTTTCTTTATTCTGTTCCGCAGCAGTGAATTGCACTATTCTGTCTTCCAGGTCACTTATCCGTTCTTCTGCCTCAGTTATTCTTCTGTTGTTTCCTTCTAGTGTATTTTTCATTTCAGTTATTGTATTGTTCATCTCTGTTTGTTTGTTCTTAATTCTTCTAGGTCTTTGTTAAACATTTCTTGCATCTTCTCGATCTCTGCCTCCATTCTTTTTCCAAAGTCCTGGATCATCTTCACTATCATTATTCTACATTCTTTTTCTGGAATGTTGCCTGTCTCCACTTCATTTAGTTGTTTTTCTGGGGTTTTATCTTGTTCCTTCATCTGGTACATAGCTCTCTGCCTTTTCATCTTGTCTATCTTTCTGTGAATGTGGTTTTTGTTCCACAGGATGCAGGATTGTAGTTCTTCTTGCTTCTGCTGTCTGCCCTCTAACAAGTAAAGTTTTGTGAATGTAAACATTTCTTCCATTTATTCTTCATGGAAAAAATACAGAGAAACTCTGATTGTTTGTAAGTGATTTTTTGTTTCTATAAATGTGTCCTACTGGGAGGATGGGGACATGGGACCCAAATCTTATTCCCAGAGCTTGTGATTGCTTATAAGTTCTTACAGACTTTTCCTTTTTAACCATTTTTTTTTTGTTTTATTGAATAAAAACAGATTTTATATTGAAAAACGCAAGGTTTACACAGAAAAAATAACATGCGGTATCAATTGGAAGAGTGAAGAATTGAAATATTCATTGTAAATCTTTATGATTTACTTGGACATATCCTTGTAATCATATAAACCCCCAAGGTAGGCTAGAAACTGGATCAGAGCTTGGTATAATGTGCTGAATTTTGGTTGCAGAAATTAAGGGTAAAACATTTGTCTCCATGGGGACAGATCTATTACTGCACTTTTCAAAATGTCAAGGTTACATTTGAAAAGTAGTTGCAATTTTCTCTCTTTTTATAAAGATAATTCCCTGTTTGGACTTCACACATAAAAATCTGTGATTTAAAAATATTTGTCTTCACAGTATTAAATTAATAATCCCAACCTAACATGGCTTAGGGTACAACATATGTGTTTCTTAATCTCCAGCTTCCAGGAAAACGTAGTGTTGTTAATTATTTAGTAATATTTTGTCCTTTGACCTCTGAGTTTTATAGGAGGTCATAGTTTGTATCAGAACCATTGTCAAATGAGAAATATCTTTTGGAAATATTAATCCATAGAAAAAGGAAAGCACATTCCTATATGTTTCCCTTTAATATCACAGAAAACATGATGTCTTTGTTTTTTTATGTTAAAATATTTTTAAAAATTATTGCTGTCACCCTATATCTGATAAGTTTATTTTTACCAAAGAATTTACATTTGTGTGTACTTTATATGCCTTAAGTAAATCCTAATTACGAATGTAATGAGTAGAGCTAAGCATTGCAATTTATCTTTATTAAATCACCAAACTTAATTGTGGTACAAATGTTAAAATTATTAGTAGCTCTTTGGAGGTAGATATTCGATAGTAATATTTCATGAGATGGAATGGTAAATATGAAATAAAATTCTCATAAAGAATTTTAAAGAGTACAGGCCTTTCACCTCGGTTAAATTTATTCCTAGATATTTTATTCTTTTTGATTTGATTGTAATGGGATTTTTTTCCTGATTTCTCTTTCTGATAGTTCAATATTAGTGTATAGAAATGCAACAGATTTCTGTACATTAATCTTGTCTCCTGCAACTTTACCGAATTTATTTATTAGTTCTAATAGTTTTTTGGAGACTTTAGGGTTTTCTATATATAGTTGGTCATCTGTAAATGGTGACAGGTTTACTTCTTCCCTTCCTATTTGGATGCCTTTCACTTCTTTTTCTTATCTGGTTGTTGTGGCTAGGACTTCCAATACTGTGTTAAATAGAAGTGGCAAGAATGAGCATCTGAAAAGTGTAAGACATTGATGAAGGAAATTGAAGATCATACAAATAAATGAAAAGTTATTCCATGTTCATGGATTTGAAAAATTAATGTTGTTAAAATGTCCATACTACCCAAAACAATCTACAGATTGAATGCAATCCCTATCAAATTACCAATGAACATTTTTCACAGAACTAGAACAAATAATCCTAAAATTTATATGGAATCACAAAAAGACCCCAAATCACTCAAGCAATCTTGAGAAAAAAGAAGAAAGGTATTATGAAGGTTTTGTGCTCCGACTTCACACCATAATACAAAGCTACAGTAATTAAGATGGCATGGTACTAGACGCTAACAGACACCTAGATCAATGGAACAGAATAAAGAGTGCAGAAATAAACCCACACACGTAGTCAATTTATCTACAAGAAAGGAAGCAAGAATATACAATGGGGAAAAGATAGTTTCTTTAACAAATGGTGTTGGGAAAACTGGACAACTACATGAACCTAGATCATTTTCTCAAACTATACACAAAAATAAACTCAAAATAGATTAAAGTCCTGAATATAAGACCTGAAACCAGGGCTTCCCTGGTGGCACAGTGGTTGAGAGTCTGCCTTCCGATGCAGGGGACACGGGTTCGTGCCCCGGTCTGGGAAAATCCCACATGCCACGGACCGGCTGGGCCCGTCAGCCATGGCTGCTGAGCCTGTGGGTCCGGAGCCTGTGCTCCGCAACGGGAGAGGCCACAACAGTGAGAGGCCCGCGTACCGCAAAAAAAAAAAAGACCTGAAACCATAAAACTTAGAGGAAAACATAGACAATATGCTCTTTGACATTTGTCTCAGCAATATTTTTTGGATCTGTCTCCACAGGCAAGGGACACAAAAGCAAAAACAAACAAATGGAACCTAATCAACGTGAAAAGCTTTTTTATAGTGAAGGAAACCATCAACAAAATGAAAAGGCAACCTACTGAATGGGGGAAGATATTTGCAAACAATATGTCTGATAAGGGATTAATATCCAAAATATATACAAAACTCATGCAGCTCAATATCAAAAGACACAACCGAATTAAAAAATGGGTAGAAGACCCAAATAGGCATTTTTCCAAGGAGACACAGAGAAATTTGTATCCTGATTTCAAAAACGTTAAAATGTGAAAGAGAAAATGTACCTTAGCACTGAGAAAGTATCCTATTTCTATTTTTGGTATTAAAAGATTACATCATCAACTTGGCTTAATATAATCTCTCACAATGTAATACAAAGCAAAGAATTTGTTATTATCTACAGAGTTTTTCAATATGATAATTAACAAGATATGTCATAATATTTTTAGCCAAGTCTCATAATATATAAGAAATGAAAATATTTAAATTAATTTGAAATTTTAAATTTAATTTAATTAACAAATCAACATCAAAAAACAAACAACACAATTTTAAAATGGGCAGAAGAACTGAATAGACATTTTTCCTAAGAAGAAATGCAGGTAGCCAATAGTCATATTAAAAGATGCTCAACATCACTAATCTTCAGAGAAATGCAAATCAAAACCAAGAGATATCACCTCACACGTGTCAGAATGGCTGTTGTCAAAAAGAACACAAATAAATGTTCGCAAGAATATGGAGAAGAGGGAACCCTCGTATACTGCTGGCGGGAATGTAAGTTGGTACAGCCACTGTGGAAAACAATGTGGAGGTTTCTCAAGAAACTAAAAATAGAACTGCCATAAGACCCAGCAATTCCACTTCTGGGTATATATCCAAAAAAACCAAAAACACTAATTTGAAAAGATATATGCACTCTAATGTTCATAGCAGCGTTATTCATAATAGCCAAGATATGGAAGCAACCTAAGTGTCCATCAATGGGTGAATGGATAAAGATGTTGTATATTTATCTAATGGAGTAAATATTACTCAGCCATAAAAGAGAATGAAATGTTGCCATTTGTGACAACATAGATGGATATGGAGGGCGTTATGTTTAGTGAAATAAGTCAGACAGAGAAAGACAAATTCTGCATTTTTCACCTACATGTGGAATCTAAAAAATAAACAAATGTAACAAAACAGAAACGACTCACAGATACAGAGAACAAACTAGTGGTTACTAGAGAGGAGAGGGGTGAGATGAGGGACAAATAAGAAGACTAAAAGCTACAAACTACTAGATATAAAATAAATAATTTAGAAGGATGTAATATACAGCAGAGGGAATGTAGTCAATATTTTACAGTAACTTTGTAGAGAGTGCAGTCTCTAAAATTACTGAATTACTCTGTTGTACACCTGAGACTAATATAGTAAGTCAACTATGTTTCAGTGGAAAAAAATTTTAAGAAAATTCTTTAATTTTAATTTATTTATTAGAATCTTAACAAATATTTTTAAAAGTCTAAGGAAATTCTGGTAGATGGCCAGTTGTAAAAGATCAGTAACTAGAAGCATTAAACTAAAATTCCTATCACCATCCTAAGAATCAAGAGGATATATGGGGGCTTCCCTGGTGGCACAGTGGCTGGGAGTCCACCTGCCGATGCAGGGGACACGGGTTCGTGCCCCAGTCCGGGAAGATCCCACATGCCGCTGAGCGGCTGGGCCCGTGAGCCATGGCTGCTGAGCCTGCGCGTCTAGAGCCTGTGCTCCGCAACGGGAGAGTCCACAGCAGTGAGAGGCCCGCGTACCGCAAAAAAAAAAAAAAAAAAGGATATATAGACAGGATTTAAGTATATTGTGGGCGTCAGAGGATTATTTGCCTTTATTTTGGGCAACTCTTTTTAGTCTATAAACCATTTTTATAGAAAAACAACACATGAAATATGGCCTTTCTTTGCAGAAATTAAACAGTATATCTTTATGAGAAACATTTAAGACCTGAAATATTTTAAGAAATATTTAGTTATATGAAATATTAAATATTTCAACTAAATATTACAAAATATCTTCTATATGTCAAAAACAGGCATTTGCACATGGGTTGTCTTATGTAATCTTCACAGTAACCTTATTTCAATTTTAAAATGAGATTAGGCTTATGGAGACTAAGGATCTTGTTCAGAATCACTCAGGTAATTGATGGTCAATTTAAACTTTTAATTAAGATCTTCTACCGCAAGTCTAGTGCTATTTCACTACATGCTAACTCTAAATAAGTATTGCTTCATTTGGACATTCAATAAATCTTTTATTTGTTCAGCAAATATTTATTAAATTCCTAATGTCTTAAGCTCTATGTTACATAGGGGAGATATAAGGGTTACCTTGAGTGAACTCAAGTAAATCTTCTTCTATATGGAACATGTTGTTTATCTCTGGCTGCTTTCAAAATGTTCTATTTATCATTAGTTTTCATCAGTTTGTTGTGCCTTGATCCTTTTTTTTTTTTTTAATCATGCTTGGGTTCCAATGATATTTTTGATTCTTTAAATTTATGTGTCTCAGCAAATTAGAGAAGTTTTAAGCCATATTTCTTCATACATTTATTTTGTCCCTTCATGTTTTTCTCTCCTGGAACTATAATTACCATATGTTAGATTATTTTAGATTTTTGCACCTTGAGTCTCTTCATTTTTTTTTATCATTTTATCATCTCTGTTATCCAGTATAGGTAATTTATAATATATTGATTTATCTTAAAGTTTATTCACTCTATCTTCAGAGCTTCCCAATATGTTGTTAATCCCATTAGGTAAAATTTTTATTTCAGATATTTGTATATTCCACTTTTCAATTTCTTATTTGTTCTTCTTTCATACCTTCTATTCCTTTGCTGAGATTTCCTATCTTTTCTTTCATTATCAACATATTTTGATGTCCTTGAAGATAGTTACAGTATCTGCTTTAAAATCTGTTCTGCTAATTCTGACATCTTCATCATCTCTAGTTTTGTCTCCATTGATTGATTTTTTTTTTTTTTCTTGAGTGTGGCACTTTTCTGTTTGTTTGAAATTTGAGTAGTTTGGATTTGTGTCCAAACTACACAAAGTATATTGTAAATTATACTTGTACAGATTCTAGATTATGTTATATTCCTCCAAAGAATATTGATTATTTTTTAAGCAGGCAGTCATTTTACAGAATTCACACTAGTTTTTTCTGTGTGATGCATGACAGCTGAAATCTCATTTCTCTTTTTAGCCTTAGCATGTCTGCTTGCAGTCTTATCCATGGATTTTGGTTAGAGTTCAACCAGATATTTAGACATACCATGGTGTTTCAACCTTATCGTTCTTTTTAGAGAACTTCTTCCCAACCCACTTCACCCCCTCTTAACTCTTCAGCTGTGTAGTTGTCCCAAACACTGGCCTTTGGCTTATCAATCCAGTAAGAAAGTCTTCTCCCTTTCATAGTTTAGGTGCACCACGTTGCACTATTGGTGTTGGCCCTCAGGCTAAAAGTGGTGAAACCAGGAAACTTACCCATTATAATACTCTTCTACCAAGTGTTGAAACTCACCTAAAATGCCTACCTAATTTTCTCAGTCTCCAGTGACCTTAGATAGTTATTTCTTTTTACATATTCCCCTTTAGTTTATAGCTGTTATTTGTGGAAGTATTGATCCAATAATAGCTAATCAACCATTACCCAAAGAAAAACCTAAGAACATTAGATTATTTCTTTTGTAATGTAAATATTTAAAAGCTATACACTTCTCTGTGAAGATTGTTTTAGCTAAATCTCACACATTTTGACCTGGCAAGTTTTTATATTCATTCAGTTAAAAATATTTTCTAATATGCCCTATGATTTCTTCTTAACTTTTCTTTTTAAGTTATTTAGAAGTGTTTAATTCTCAAACTGTTGGAGATTTTTCAAATATCTTTATATTGTGCATTTCTATTTAATTCCATTGTGGTCAGGTAACATTGTCTGGTTTTCATCTATTTAAATTTATTCCCAATGTGGCCTCAATTAGTGAACATTCTATGTCCACTTAAATAGAATATGTATTTTGTTGTTATTGAGTATAATGCTCTAAAGTGTCAATTTGATTAACAGTTTTGCTCAAGTCTTCAATATTCTTACTGATTTTTATTTAATATTTCTAAAATTTAACAGAAGAGGTCTATTGAAATCTCACTGTGAAGGCAGGTCTGCTGGCAACAAATTCCTTTAATTTTTGTTCATCTGAGAAAATCTTTGTTGTTCACTTTTGAAAGATATTTTGTAGGGTACAGAATTATAGGTTGGTAGGCTTTTTTTCTCAATACTTTAAATATTTCACTATGCTCTCTTGTTTCGTGGTTTCTGAGAAGTTGAAGGTAATTCTTTGCTCTTCTATAGGTAAGATGTCTTTTTTCCTTTGGCTTCTTTTGGGATTTTTAAAATATATCTTTGATATTTTGTCATTTGACTAGAATATACCTGGGTGTAATTTTTGGCATCTGTCCTGCTTCACAGTCTTTGAGCTTCTTAGATCTGTGATTTCGTGTCTGACGTTAATTGGGGGAAATTCTCAGTCATTATCGTTTCAAATATTTCTTCAGTTTCTCTCTCTTCTCCTTCTGGTATTCCCATTACTCGTATGTTACACCTCTTGTAGTTGCTCCACAGTCCATGGATATTCTGTTTGTTTGCTTGTTTTCTAGTATTTTTCTCTTCACTTTTCAGTTTTGGAGGTTTCTATTGAGATATCCACAAGCTCAGATATCCTCTTGCCTCAGCTGTGTTCATTCTTCTGATAAGCTCATCAAAGGCACTCTTCTTTTCTGTCATATTGTTTTTTATCTGTAGCATTTCTTTTTGATTTTTTCTTAGAATTTCCATCTCTCTGTTTACATTGTCCACCTGTTCTTTTTTTAAAATATTTATTTATTTATTTATTTGGTTGCACTGGGTCTTAGTTGTAACTCCAGGGCTCCTTAGTATGGCTCCAGGGCTCTTTAGTTGTGGTGTGCAAACTCTTAGTTGCAGCATGTATATGGGATATAGTTCCCTGACCAGGAATTGAACCCAGGCCCCCTGCATTGGGAGCATGGAGTCTTAGCCACTTAGTGCCACCAGGGAAGTCCCATCCATCTGTTCTCATGTTTTTTACCTATGGATAGAGCCCCTAGCATGTTAATTATAGTTGTCTTAAATTCCCAGTCTGATAATTCCAACATCTCTGCCATGACTGGTTATGATACTTGCTCTGTCCCTTCAAATTATGTTTTCACCTTTTGGTATCCCTTGTAATTTTTTCTAGATAGCTATCCATGATGCAGCAGGTAAAAGGAACTGCTGTGAATAGATCTTTAGTAATATGGTGGTAAGATACGCAGAGAGGGAAAATGCTCTGTAGTCCTATAATTAGGTCCCAATCCTTTAGTGAGCCTATACCTCTGGACTGTGAACTTCACAAGTTTTTCTCAGAGTTTTTTTTACCACGTAGTAGGAGAGGATGACTAGAGTTAGCTGTGTGTGGGTATTTCCCATCCCCAGGTTAGCTAGGCTCTGTTAATACGCAGGCAGCTTGGGCTTTAGTTAGCTGGTTTCTCTTGAGGGCAGGACCTATTAAGAAGAACAGAGTGTTCTGGAATATTTCAAAATGGTTCCTTTCCCTACATCCCACCCACTCTGGCAAAAACACAAGGGGAATCTTCTCTGATATTTGCTGTGGAATTCTGGTCAATCTCACAAAATTGTGGGGACCCCCCCCCATAACTATTCTCCTGAAGATTTAAACTCTCATACTTGTCCACGCTGAGCCTCTAGCAATTCCTCAATTACAGTTCAGATTTTCCTACCACAGGCCTAGTTCCTGCGGCCACTCCACTTCTGAATCTCTGCTCCAGTGATCCGTGACTCCCTGTATCTACCTGCCTGTCTCTCCAATCTTTACAGCAGGGTTTGCTCTGTGTCCTCCCCTCTCTTATGGATCCAAGAAGATTTGTTGATTTTTCAGTCTGTTCAGCTTTTTATTTGTTGTAAGGAGCAGCTTCTGAGCTACTTATATGCAGAACTGGAAACCAGAAGTCCACTTAGTTTTTTGTATAGAATAATTCAGAAAACACAGAAATCATCTGTAAGTTTGTCAAAATTATATGGAGCCACTAATAGAAGAAAACTACTTGAATGAATATTCTGTGAATCATATAAAACAATTAACCAACATACTAAATTTCCATCAAGCTTTCTGGTGCTTTAACCAGGGAAATTACATTGCTATATATTTAATAAAGAAATTTAGACACATTGCCTTTAAGATCTGGAATGAGACAAAGATTCTGCTATTACAAATACTTATTAACCTTTGACCAGAGGTCTTGGCTAGCATTATAAGATAAGAAAACAACGCTTACCAAAACAAGGGGCTCTGCGTCACTGTGACTGCTCAAAGTGCATCCAGGTATCTAAGAAGTGGCTTTTCTCCTTGTCAAAGGTAAACTTAACGCCTAATATCATTCCTTCATGTCTAGTTTCAGATGATGATGATGATCCTTTATAGACAAATCTTATATCCAAAAACCTCTGAAAACTGAACTCTTTTTGGAACTGCAATTGGTGGTCAAATCCTGTCCCAACCAGAATTTTTTTTGTCATCAACACCTAAAATGAACTCATAAGAAGCTATTTATATTCTTTATTCCACTTAGTATTAAAATTGTTAAATTTTGCTGCAGAAATATTCATGTGGACTTCCCCAGAACCCATGAGGTTTTTTATGTGACATATAATATATGATCCTTCTTACTTCAAATTCTGAATTCCATGGTACCTATGACTCTGAGGGTTTGTAAAGAACTTGTTAAAGCAAACACTTATCAATAATATATTTTATTATATAATCCTCACAACAGTACTATGAAGTAGATACTAATATTATTCTTATTTAATAAATGAGAAAAGTGAGTAGCAGAGAGGTTAAGAAAACTAAGCTAAGGTCACACAGCTTGTAAGCAGCAGAACTGGAGTTTAACTAAGGCACCCTGGATCCAAAGCTCACACTTTTTACTGCTTTTCACTGTTTTTTTTGTTTGTTTGTTTTTTTACTGCTTTTCACTGTTCTTTCAATAACCTGGGGGGGGGGCAGATACTTTTTTGTTGACCCTACTCAAACTAAGATAAACTGCACCTTCCCCCTTTTCATTAAATTGAAAGAGAACTGTATAATCTTATTTAAATATTGGAATCTATACCATGTTACTAAAATGTGAAGACCCGTTTCTAATCCTCATTCTCATCTGTCCCAACTGTTCTGCTCTGTTTTCAATATTGAATATTGTTTTCCGATTGAAACTTTTTTCTTTTTTATATCCCTGAGCTGGTTTTGTCCTCTTTCTATCCCTCTGTGAATATTCCATCTTTCTGTTTTGTTTTGTTGCTTTCTCTTATACCTCACAAAATCTAAGTATTCACTAAAACAGTGCTCGTACTTCTTGAATTTTATTTTCACACTCTCTCTCAGTAAAGTTTAACTCAGTTTCTGGCTTGGATGCAAAGGAACTCCATTGTGAAAAAGTCTAGATGGCTATTTCCTCATTACCTGACAAGCTCTGTGACTTGTCTGTGCTTTATGTCTGAGAACCAGGATGAAGGAGACCATAGAATACTCCATGGCATCTGGAAATATACAGGCTCACCTTCTTCTTAATGACACTAATGCAAATTTCACCAGCTCTTAACTTATCTAAGAGTTCTAAGAATGTACTTCTTCAGCCCATTGAAAAGATTTTTGGAAGTCAGAAAATCATAAGGAATCACAAACAGATCTAATTCACAGGATGTTGGTATTTAAGGTTGACCCACTTGATTGTAAGTTCTTGGCAGGCAGGTACTGCTTACTGTTCTAGCCTGAGCATTTATTTCTTTCTTTAAGAAACAAAACAGTATCCTGGACATCACAATGCTAACAAAATTTATATTATTCCAAATTAAATACATTAGTCTAAGACAGAAGGTGATCAGAATACATGTCAGTTGGATCCCTGACAAGAGAAAAACTGCAGAAAAGTTTATCAAATGTTTGTATTCTAATTTTAGCCCTCAAGCAATCCATTAGTAAATGAAGCACAAAACACTTCCTTTATGTCTAGTTTGTTTATTTACATTTTTTATTTGTAAAATAAGAGAAATCTGCCAAATTTCCAGCATCTAAAGTGAGGTTCTGCACATGATAAATGTTATTCAAGGATATATAAATATATAAAAAATATACATATGATCATTTTAGAGTGGCTAAACTATATCACAAGTAGGAAAAATATGCAATATATTATATATATATAAATATTATATATACACATACCTATTAACTGGTTTCAATAAAAGCATCATATGTGTATAAATATATATAGAAAAGAATAAATTCCTAGAAGGAAAGCAAATTTGTTATAAATTAAATAGTTAACAAAGTTCAATGAAAGAATTTTCAAAGTAATGAAAATCAAAAATAAACAGAACAATTTATATGGCCAGGTGAATAAGATTACCACCAAAGGCAGGAAGGCTATTAGTGCATAACTATGCCATAAATAAAAATTAAGTTTCAGTACAGAAGTACAGCTTAATTCACATTTTGAAAGCAAAGAGCATCATAAAATTCCATTAGCACATGGAAACAATTGTATCCTTGCATCATTTTTGATCTGAATATGTGTTCTGATTATTTGTTGTTTTTATTTTTAGCAAAAGTGAGGTTTATAGAGTTTAAACTCAGACATAGGGAATTTTAGTATTAGCTTTTCCTATACAGTTCAGCATAAAGTCACATAGATTAATAATCTATGAAGACCTATTACTTTACCTTTTTGAACAGATTGCTTCTCACAAGTGAGAGTTTTGAGTAGGTACCACTTTGTCTTGCATTTCTTTCTTTTTACAGTTTGTGAATATATAATACAGTTGCATGGTTCAGAATTCACAGTGATATAAAAAGGTATACACACAATAGCAAGTTCACAACTTTTCTTGAACCCATTGGAGTGCTGAGGTTTCAAGCCAGCTAACTGGCCCAAAAATCTAAAAAAATTCTGGAGCTTGCAGGAAAACTTATGATATGAGCAGTGGCTTACCAAGATGGGATGCAGCTGGACAAGAAGGGTTAAGCTGGAGTTGTGGTCCAACCAGCAGAGATTGAATGTGCACTGGCAAGGGGGTGAAGGCCATGGGAACTGCAAATACTGGAGGAGTCTGCCAACTGAGGACTCAGAAAATTTTGACAGATTTCAGAGAAAATCTCCCTTGTGATGCAGAACTGAAGGAGGAAAACAGCAGCTGCTATGGGAGCATCACAAAGCTCAACTGAGTTATTTCTTCTCTATCTTCCCTACAAAACCAGAAACCTTACCCTGTGCCTGAGGCAGGCAGGGGAGGGGAGAAGATGAGCACCCCCTGGTGCTCTTAGGGCTCTAGTGATAACCCATTGCAGCTAGGGGAAGGAAACAGGAAAAAAAGAAACTTCAAACCCTGGAAGAAGGACATAAAGATGTACTGGACTCAGAACTATAAAGCAAGTTACAGGACTGAGAACCAGGGACACAGTGCCTAAAACAAGACTTAATCAAGAACAGCCATGCCCTGCCCAAAGCACACACCCCAGGAAAAGAAATATCAAGTAACAGTTTCCCAAAAGCAGATCTTTACAGAGGCCCAATGTAGAGAGAAGACCAAAAGATTAGCATGGAATAGGCATTGAACTAAAAAACCCTCTGCAAGCCCTTACCCTAAACATAAATATCATTAAACATATATGAGACCTATGGTACCCTGAGAGTAACCATAGCAACAAGCCTGAAAACCAGGTTTTAATAGGTGAAATAAATTTCTTCCCCTCAAAGTCCTAGCAGAAAGAAAATCATGCCTATTTCCAAGCATAAAAACTATTTACCTTAATCTCTTCTGACTTACACAAGATATTTATCTTCCAGGAATAAATTAGGATGCATACAAAAAGGCAAGAATAACAAAGTACATTCCTAAGAAACAGAGCAATCATTAGAACACTTATATGACACAGATGTTGGAAGTATCTGAGAAGGAATTTAAAATACATATGATTAATATGTAAAAGGCTGTAAGGGGAAAAGTGGACAACGTGCAAGATAGGTGGTCAAATTCAGCAGAGAGATGGAAATTATAAAAAAGAGTTAAATAGAAACACCAAAAATCCAAAACACAGTGACAAAGATGAAAAGAATATCTTCAACAGGCTTAATAGCAAAATGGGCACAGCCAAGGAAAGAATCTGAATACTTGAAGATAGGTCTACAGAAATCACCCAAGGTGGAATGCAGACTATGACTAAGGAACCTACAGATGAGTGAAATGAACAACTGAAGTAAGTGAGGAAAAAAAAGCCAACCTAAGTAACTCTGGAAAAGTGTTTTGACTGAATAATTTAAGGCTTAAGACACAACAGATTGTAAAGAAACATTGTAGTCTAGTTGGGAAACTTGTTTTACACACTTATGGGACATGTTATCAAACTGCTTTATATGAATACTAGGCTTGAACAAGTAAATAAATTGCAGATTTCTCACTGTTGGAGGAAAATGGAGGTGCATGTCAAGAGGACACAGAATCCACATTTTAAAAGAGCTCTCAATGACCAAGGCTGAAATAATTTGAGCAAAAAAATAAATAATAGTAGTATTGGATTTTAACCCCAAAATAAAATAAATATCCATAAATCTGAAGACTTCAGGTTTCAGCCCAATATGTAAACTGGTTGGAAATCATTACTCTTGCCCTTACAATAAGAAAAATGCTAGAGAAATGGAAAATCAGTAACTTTCTCAGACCCATCAGAGGACTAAGTTCACAGGACAAACTGCATTCCTAAAGCCCAGAGAGTTAAAGTACTTGATGTTTGCTTACCTGAAGCAGAAACTGTCAAAGATCCCTTATCTAGTAAGAATTAGGAATTGCCAATGGTATACAATGGAGAAAAGACAGCATCTTCAGTAAGTGATGCTGGGAAAACTGGACAGCTACATGTAGAAGAATGAAATTAGAACACTTCCTAACACCATACACAAAAATAAACTCCAAATGGATTAGAGACCTAAATGTAAGACCAGACACTATAAAACTGTCAGAGGAAAACATAGGAAGAACACTCTTTGACATAAATCATAGCAAGATCTTTTCTGACCCACCTCCTAGAGTAATGGAAATAAAAACAAAAATAAACAAATGGGACCTAATGAAACTTACAAGCTTTTGCACAGCAAAGGAAACTATAAACAAGATGAAAAGACAACCCTCATAATGGAGAAAATATTTGCAAACGAATCAGTGTACAAAGGACTAATCTCCAAAATATATAAACAGCTCATGCAGCTCAATACTAAAAAAATGAACAACCCAATCCAAAAATGGGCAGAAGACCTAAATAGACGTTTCACCAAAGAAGACATGCAGATGACCAAGAAGCACATGAAAAGCTGCTCAACATCACTAATTAATAGAGAAATGGAAATAAAAACTACGAGGTATCACCTCACACTGGTTAGAATGGGCATCATGAGAAAATCTGCAAACAACAAATGCTGGAGAGGGTGTGGAGAAAAGGGAACCCTCTTGCACTGTTGGTGGGAATGTAAACTGATACAGCCACTGTGGAGAACAGTATGGAGTTTCCTTAAAAAACTAAAAATAGAATTACCATATGATCCAGCAATCCCACTGCTGGGCGTATACCCAGAGAAACCATAATTCAAAAAGACACATGAACCCCAATGTTCATTGCAGCACTATTTACAGTAGTTAGTTCATGGAAGTAGCCTAAATGCCCATTCACAGACAAATGGATAAAGAAGATGTGGTACATATATACAATGGAATATTAGCCACAAAAAAGAATGAAATTGGGTCGTTTGTAGAGGCATGGATGGACCTAGAGACTGTCATACAGAGTGAAGTAAGTCAGAAAGAGAAAAACAAATATCGTATATTAACACATATATATAGAATCTAGGAAAATAGTACAGATGAACCGGTTTGCAAGGCAAAAACAGAGACATAGATGTGGAGATCAAATGTATGGACACCAAGGGGGGAAAGCAGTGGGGGTGGTGATGGGATGAATAGGTAGATTGGGATTGACATATATACTCTAATAGGTTTAAAATAGATAACTAATAAGAACCTGCTGTATAAAAAATAAAATAAAATTTAAAAATAAATAAATTTTAAAAATAATTAGGAATTGCCAGAGGCTGCAGAGGGGACCCCCAACTGTCACAGCTTTTCCTCCAGGAATACCAACAGGTTTTTGTTGGAAGAGCTAAGAAAGCTCCTCAAGTGACTCTGACAGGGAGAAGAAAAAAGTAGCCACTGTGAAGCCCTCCCAGACGCTTCTCTCTAAATAAAGACCTAATCTCCAGGATAAAGGACATCACCAGAGGGCAATACTGAGAACTTATCTCAGCTTGGAGAAAGGAAATCCACCTTAACTCTAGCTTGATCCTAACTTCCCATCTCACCTAAGGGAGGAAAAAAGCCACAGTTTACATGGAAGATGGCTTCAAGGAAATATGCTGGAAACACTGGGATTGAAGAGGGAATTGGGGGCCAGGAGAGACGAAAGCTGTACTCCTGGAAGAGGAGCAGAAATACTTCATAGGCCAAACTCCTGAGACACAGGCCCATTAAAAGACTGAGGCTTAATATGGAGGTTAAACACACCCTCTTTTTCACCATCACCTGTCACAACACTGACAAACATCCAGAAATAATGAAAGAGGATTAAAGCTGAAAAACTTTAAGGCACAAACAATCTCTAAAGACGAGTACACAAGGAAACTGAAAGCCAAGAGGGGAGAAAAAACAAGATCACCAGAGTAAGTCAAAGCCTCTAGTGCCTATAACTAAAATAAACATTAAAGTTACCCCAACTCTTAGCCAAATTAACATAAATCTCATACTGATGGCCTATTTACCTTAGTAGCTATTACCCTATGCAATATGTCTGATCTCAACAAAATTTACCTGGCATGCCAAAAGGCAAAAATAAATACCATCTAAAGAGACAAAGCAAATATCAGAAACAGACGCAAATATAAAAAAGATGTTGGAATTATTTCACAGGAAATTTTAGGTAACAATGACTAATATGATAAAGACTTTCAAGGAAAAAGTAGACAACACGCAAGACCAGATGGAATGCCAGCTGAAAAATGGAAACTTAATTTAAAAAAATAAAAAGGAAATGCTAGAAGTAAAAATGCAGTATTTAAAATGAAGACTGCCTACTACTGCACGTCAGTAGATTGACATGGCTGAGGAGAAAATCAGTGAGATTGAACATAAGTAAATAGCAACTTCTCAAATTGAAATGCAAAGAGGAAACTGAAAGGCACAGGATAGAACAGAACAGAACAGAATAGCATAGAACAGAATATCTAAAAACTGTGGAGCAAGACCACAAGCTGCAACATGCATATAATTGGAGTATCAGAAAGAACAGAACAAGAGAACAGAGCAGATGGAATATTTGCAGAAATAATAGCTGAGAACTTTTGAAATTAGTGATGGATACCAAACCACAGAACCAGGAAGTTTACATAACAGCAACAGGGTAATAACTCAAAACACTACACAGACAAATCATAGCCAAACTGCAGAAAACCAAAGATAAAGAGAAAATATTGACGGAATCCAGGAATTGGAGAACACTTTCCATACAGAGGAACAAGGAGAGAATTACAGCAGACTTCTCATTGTTTTTAAATAAATGCAAACAAGAAAAGAGTGAAATGAAAAGGTCTATGACCTTCTATCTGCAAGCTGGAAATCCAGTGGTTGTAATTCAGTCCAAGTCCAAAAGATTGAGAACCAGAAGTGCTAATGTCTGAGGGCAGGAGAAGATAGATTTCCCAGCTTAAGCAAAGAGGGCAAACTTGCTCTTCCTCTGCCTTTCTGTTGTGTTCAGGCACTCAAAAGATTGGATGATGCCCACCTGCATTGGTGAGGGTGAGCTTCTTTACTCAGTCTACCAATTCAAATGCTAATCTGTTCCAGAAACTCCCTCACAGGCACACTCACAAATAATGTCCTAACAGCTCACTAGACATTGCTTAGTTCAGTGAAGCTGACACATAAAACGCTCTCACACCCAGGGTAGTGGTCTGGGCCCTTCATTTTTTCAGGACTAGCAGGAGTCTCCCTCCTTTCCAATTATGAAAAATGCTCGCAGCTCCCTTGCTGCATTTGTCCCCCCAGCCTACCCTCACTCCAAAGCCTCAGGATTCTCTCCTCCTCATGCTTCCCACCTGCAAAAGATTCCACTGACACAGGCTTTTAAAAGTAAAGATTTAAAAACCAGTAAGGGAGCTTCCCTGGTGGCGCAGTGGTTGAGAATCTGCCTGCCAATACAGGGGACACGGGTTCGTGCCCCGGTCCGGGAACATCCCACATGCCGCAGAGCAGCTAGGCCCGTGAGCCACGGCTGCTGAGCCTGCGGTCCGGAGCCTGTGCTCTGCAACAGGAGAGGCCACAACAGTGAGAGGCCCGCATACCGCAAAAAATAAAATAAAAATAAAAACCAGTAAGGAAACATGTCTTCAAGGGACACTACAAGGCAATCCAGCTACCCATACAAAGACATAAAAGAAGATTTTTAGAGAAAGGGAAAAGACAAAAATAGAGGGAAACAAAAAACCCCAATAAATATTTCAATAAACTACCCTGCCGTATTTTTACCAAAGATCAAACTCTTGTTTCAAGTACTACAGAAGACCGCCAAATAGGGATAAAACTTAGCCATTTTTGTGGTTCTTAAACTACCAAGATGGAGCATATTTCGTTTGTCAGGTCACCTCTGAACAATTATCTTTCTTGTGACTGGAAAGAACACTCTGATAAACTACATTTTGGAGGGAGGGTGGAGAGCAATGATTCAAACTCAAAAGCCATCATATAGTAACAAGAAACTACCTTCAAAGAATAGATGCAGTTACCTATAGGGAGTATGTTTTATTTGGTGTCAAAGTAGGGATAACTCTTAACTTGATTAAATATCAATCAGTGATGCTTTACAACTCAAGGTAAAAAGCAGTCATACTGAAGAAATATTTATGTATCCTTTTCCAGAGACCGAAGATAAATTTAAAGTCTCCTTTTACACAAGGCTTTACTAACTTTTCATTTAACATTTTAGAAATGTTACAGTTTAATTTTTTAATACATTTTAAATCATTATAGTAACCTAATTTGTATCTGTAAATACTTCAGTGACGTCACTGTAATTATTTAATAGTGTGAAAAGTCACAATTTTAGGTTGGTTTTCTACATATGTATTTTTTTAAGTATTGAGAACACAATAAAAAATTTGCGATTAGTTTCATAGAGATATAGAACTATTAGATTTTTCTGATAGGGAAATCAGACACTCATGGTTCTCTTTTAAGTTCCTCCTTCTCCCTATTTCGTTTGTTTTTCTCCAGGTTGTATTTTTTAATGGCTGAAGAAGTGGGGAGAGCAGGCATAGTGGAGAGGGAGTGAAGAAGTGTCTGTGAAGGGGGAGACTTCATTGTACAGAATGGTCATTAACTGTGATGCAAACGCCAATGTTTCCATGGAAACCTCTGTCCACTACAGAATATACTAGAGCAATTTTTGAACCATTTGTCCATTTGATTAATTATGTCTTTGTGCCAAAGGCAGCTTGGCTTGATTGTCTCATCATGTATTAGAGAAGCTACTGCTCTAACAAATGGGCCTATTGTTTTGGGCCTATTCATCTTAGTGCATCCCTGCGAGCTGATAGACATTTCAACAAAATGACTGTCCCTTAATGAGCTGCAGCCTGTCAGAATTGTTTAGGGCTTCCTGTGAGGCGCAGACCATGGTCATGACAGCCTCAGTTATTATGACAATGAGTAGGATGTCTGTAAAAGAGTCTATATAAATACAATGACCCTCGTTTTGAAATAACATAGTTGCTTTTTAATTATCAAACTTATGTATATTATAGTCACAGAACACTCCTGAATTTTGTTCCAACATAAGTTATAGAGTTTTCTGACAAACTAAGTGAACATGACCACCAAATTAAAAAGCGTAAAACATTTTTCTTAATTTGATAGGATTGTTCTTGATTTCTAGTTATCCGAAAAAATATTATGCAATCACGGAAACTAGCTAATGGCAGCAAAACCAACATTTTTCATATATTTTCTTATATTCTGATGATATTCATGCTGAGATTTTAGCACTCTAAAATGAGTAAAAGCTAATTTTACTTGAATAAATATTCTTCAAAAAAAAGCAAAACAAATACTTAAAAAAAAAAACTTGAGGAGGACCCATAATATTTAAAAAGAAGTAAATATATATCTTAGTAAATGAGACAAATATGACATTTCTAGCACCCCTGACTATGTGTGAGGTGGTAGAATAATAACCTACTCTGGGTTAAGAGTATGCACCTGTTGATTTGCTCTGAAGACTTGGGAGTATTGTAACCCCAAAGTCCAAGGGTCTTTCACAGAGGTCAGTACTTAATAATGATGTGTTTTCCTGTCCACAGTAAATTGTAATAATTCTACTAAAAAAGAAGGAACATATTGGCAATTTTGATTTCATGTTTGCTCAAAGCAAGAGCAAATTCTCCCTCAGAACAGATGAATGCACTTTCTAAGAGGGATGGTGTGCCAGTCACAGCCAGAGTCAACACGCCGGAAACATCCCCTTTGCCAAAAGTTAATTATGACACTTGAGAAAAGCTTCCTGTATGTTTTTAAATTGTGTATTTCAGTTTTACTTCTCTAGCTCTTCTGTGCAGGGAACAGTGATGGAGCATCATTGTGTATGGTCTATGCTTTCTTTCACTATTTCTCCATACAAAGTCAATGATTAAATTGTGTCCCTAAAATTCACAGATGGAAATCACCATTCTGTAGCTACCAACAGCGACACTTAATCAGTTAATAACTGAGGATTAAACTTAATTCAGATTAATTTGTATTAGTATAGAGTTTGTAAATCAATTGCTTTCATATTAATTTACATGTTGTCTAGACATGACATCATGTTGATTCTTTGTGTAGTTCAACTACTAATTACAGACTTTGAGGGTAACAAATGCAAACTTTTTGTTTAAAGCTCTAAACACAAATCAAGGCTGGAGTGGTGGTCCAGTTTGTTTTAGGTGAGGATTTTTTTTAAGCTAGGTACAAAACTACATGTTAAAGTCTGGAATGAAAAAAATTTAATCTGTTTAACATGGAAATGGCTTCTGATAAAGATAAAAAGTGATAGATGTAATTGCTGATGAGATAAATTTTAGAAAAGGAAGAAAATTGTTAAAAATTAGACCAATACCCCCAAAACTCAATTGATATGTAAGAGACTGAAACATTATTAAAATGATTAGTACTTACAGGTTTCAGTTTGCATTTCTGTCTGTTCCATTCAGAGGCTAAACCTTTACATAATGAAGTAACTGTTCTGTGGAAAGCATTTATTTAATTCTGATAATTCATTTAATTCTATGTTTTGAACGTCTCAGAGTTTAATGGTCTTAATTTTCTCAATAGAGTAGGCAGCAGTGGTAAAAAGTAAACAACCTAAAATAAATAGGAAACATTTCCTTCATTTCTCTCCAGGATCCAAAAATGAAATTGGTGGCCTATGTTCAAGTTGGAGAAACATTATCAAATTTCATTCATTTTCTAGTTCATAAATTTTCCTTAAAAACCAAATCTACTAAAGAAGCCTAACCCTTAATTGTGTTTTCCTTATTTGGATTTTATTTGGATTTTAAAATGGACAAGTCCAGCAGAATTAATCATTATTTTCACTTTTAATTTTCCTGAATTGGCTTAGGAAATGAGCTTCCCCATTTTCAGAATGTATATTACAATTACCTGGTTTCTTTCTTTATATGCCTGTCAGTTATATATTATGCAGTTTATAACCCCATTTTTATTGGGGTATCCATTTTATCTCTCCAAAAATAGTATTACTTACATGGTCATGAGAAAGTCATTACAGGAAGAGAAAAAGACTCGATGTTACGTCAAAGTGATTCATGTAGTTGCTGTTCTTGGATGGGTAGGAAGGATAAAATGCCAATGATATGCTACCTTTGTTATATGTATATTACCCTTAAAGCATGACATTTCTACTCTGCTAAGTAATTCTACTGTTTTCTGTAATTTATATGGAAGACTGTCCCTACCATTAAAATGCTGGAAATTTTAATCTTCATGGAGCTATCTTTAAATGTTAATAAGCATTAATATCATAAGCATTATTCTATTTATATATCTATACACCACTGGAGACTCCAACTATCACCTTTGCCCCTGAATAAATCTTACTTTGGAAGAGTTTTCATGATGTTTCATTTCCAAAATACCACCTCTTAAAATTTGTAAATAATTTTAAACTTAAACCTAAAGAAAAGTTACAAATATAATACAAGGGAATTTCCATATACGCTTCACCAGGATTTCATCAGGATCCTTTTAATGATATCATTTTACATTTAAGTTGTTTGTTGGCTCGCTCTCTCTTTATCTCACTTTCTTACCTTGTATAAATGTACATATATATGTGTATGTATAATCCGAAGTAGCTCTTTAATGAAAAGAATTCTTTAAGACTCCAAGGGGATACCACTTAAGTCATGATTTTCCTATTCCTTTGAACATTATCTAAAACAAACATATATTTTTCTTATTTGCCTTAGATAAATGATGTAGCATACTAAATAATTTTGTTCCCCAGCTTGGACTTATGCCCAATAAATAGGCATACAGATTACAATGAGTATTTATAAATGTGATTTCTAAATATGTTCAGATCACACCAAGAATCTGAGTTGCTGTTTGGAAGCAATTGTACAAGAAGAGAAAAATGGATATTCCAGAGTTGGGCAGAACAGTTTTATTTGCACAATATACCTTTGGCCCAGAATAATGTTTAGCTGAAAGGAAAAATACCAGTCTTTACTTCCAGGCATACAACTCAAGAGAATGTTATGACTTCAGTCAAAAGAAAGGAAGCTAAGTTAGATTGTCAGAGTTTAAAGCTATGGGATGAAAGATTTCTTTGGAGGATGAGAAGCAGCAGAATTTAATCCCCATATCAATATTTCTTAAAGTTGTATTTTATAACCTTTCATTGTTCTCAACCACATCTAGAAAGGCATGCAGAAATAATCAATTATCAGGTAAGCCTTACAGCTAATCATAAACAGGCTTGGATTACAAAGGAAGCTCAAATTCCCAAAGACAGTCTAACCTTTCCATACACCTCTCGTTGGATGGCCTTTCAGTTCTTAGGAAGTTGGCCTTGGAATGTGTCTTTAAAATTATCTTGGCTTCATCTATCTTTCTTTTTCTCCCCCCCACCATGAGTCTCTCTCTCTAGTCTACCACCACGACCCTCTTTTTATTAAGGCTCAGCAACTCATCTTAAGGCTTGACCCTGGAACTACCTTAAACAACAACAGTAAAGGGATCTAAATAATCTATTCTTTTAACTTCAAGTCATTGTAACATTAAATATCCTACATAAATAAAGTTCAATATGCTAGGAACAAAACAGATGAAGATAACTGGAAACTCTGAAGTGCAATGTCTTTTTTTTTTTTTTTTTTTTTTTTTTTTTGCTGTACGCGGGCCTCTCACTGTTGTGGCCTCTCCCGTTATGGAACACAGGCTCCGGACGCGCAAGCTCAGCGGCCATGGCTCACGGGCCCAGTCGCTCCGCGGCATGTGGGATCCTCCCGGACCGGGGCACGAACCCGTGTCCCCTGCATCGGCAGGTGAACTCTCAACCACTGCGCCACCAGGGAAGCCCAGAATTGCCATGTCTTTTGTTAGCACTCTCATATCATGTTCTCATGAAACCTGTTGGAATAAGACCAATAAGATGACAATAAAGGATTCAATATGGAGTAATTGTTAGAGTCCTTACGATTTTATGTAGAAAATTATGTCATCTGCAAGTAAGGTCAGATTTATTTCTTTCTTCTCTGTTTTTATGCCTTTTATTTCCATTTTCATGCCTTATAGTACTTGTTAGAACTTCCAGCACTATGTTGAATGAGAGTGATGAGAGTAGACATCTTTGCCTAGTTCCCAATCTTAGGAAAAAAGTAATCACCCTTTTACTATTAAGGATAATGATAGCTGTGTTCTTTTTTTAGATCAATTGAGGGATTTACCCTCTATTCCTACTTTTCTGAGAGCTTTTATCATGAATGAGTATTAAACTTTGTCAACTTTTTTTTCTGGATTGAATATGATGATGCAATTATTCTTCTTTAGCCTGTTAATATGGTGGATTATATTGATTGATTTTAAAATATTGAACTAGACTGGTATCCCAGGATACTTGGTCATGAAGTATAATATTTTTGTATTTTGCTTATTTCTATGTGCTAATATTCTAAAGATTTTTGTGTCTATATTTAGGAGAGCTATTGATCTTTTTCTTTCTTTCTTTCTTTTTTTCTGGGTTGGGGCAATGGAGGGAAGGTACTTTATCTCATTTTGGTATCAGGGAACCAAGCTTTCTAAATGAATAGAGGAGTGTTCCCTTCTCTTCTCTTTTCTACAGAGAGATTATAGAATTGGTGTTAATTCTTCTTTAATGTTTGTAGGATTTTCCAGTGAAATCACCTGGACCCTGACATTTCTTTTCTAAAAGTTTTAAAATTACAAGTTAAATTTCCTTAGTAGTCATAGGGATATTCATTTTATCTAATTCATATCAGGTGGGTTGTGATTATTTGTGTTCTTTGAGGAATTGGTCTGTTTTCTGTAAGTAGAATTATGTGCATTATGTAAGTAGAATTCTTTGGAGCATGTCCTTATTATCCTTTTGAAGTCCACAGCATCTGTAATAATATCCCATATAATTTCTGATATTTAATGTGTGTCATCTCTATTTTTTCTTTGTCAGTGTTGCTAGAGATTTGTCAATTTTATTAGACTTTACAAAGAACCAGCTCATAGTTTCATTGATTTTCTCTACTGTGTTCCTGTTTTTAATTTAATTGACTTCTTTTTATCATTTCCTTTTTCTGTGTTCATCAGGTTTATTTTGCCTTCTTTTTCTCTGTTTTGAGGTAGATGCTTAGATTGTTATATTAAGACTTTTGTTCTTTTCTAATGAATGCATTTAGTGCTATAAAATTTTCCTCTCAGCTCTGCTTTAGCTGTGATCCACAAAATTTGATACGTTCACCAAACATGGTATGAAATGTTTGATATTTCATTAAGTTTAATGTATTTTTCATTTCTTCTAAGGCTTTTTTTATTCTTGGATTACTTAAAAGTATGTGATTTAATTTTCAAGTGTTTGAAGATTTTCTTTTTATTTTTCTATTATTGATTTCTAGTTTGATTCCATTGTGGTCAGAGTGCACACTCTGTATAAGTTCAAGTTTTAAAGTTTTTTGAGGTTCATTTTATGGCCCAAGATATGGTCTGTCTTGGTATATGTTCCATGAGCATGTGAAAAGAATGTGTTTTCTACTGTTATTGGGACTTTTAATGTTCTATAAATGTCAATAAGATCCTGTTGATTGATAGTGTTGTTTAGCTCTTCTAAATAGTTGCTGATTTTCTTTCTAGTTGAAATTTTGAAAGGGGTGTTGAAGTCTCCAATTATAATAGTGAATTTGTTCATTTTTTCTTTCAGTTCTCTCAGCTTTTGTTTTACATATTTTGCAACTTATTAGCAGTTTGGTACATACACAATTATGATGGCTGTGTTTTCTGGGTGGAGTGGATTGACCCTTTCATCATCATATAATGTTCTTCTCTGTCTCTGGTAATTTTCTTTGCTCTGAAGTCTACATTATCTGATATTAATGCGGCCATTCTTGCTTTCTTTTGATAAATGTTTGCATTGAATATCTTTCTTCCATCATTTTACTTTCAGCCAGTCTATACTATTGTACTTGAAGTGATATTCAAGGGCATGGAAGGTTCTTCATTACTGCTGGGTGGGGTGGGAATTTCATATCCTCTTTGGGCTCCAGTGGCATCATGGTGAGAATGGCCATGGTAAGCATTCCAACTCTCCTCTAGGCCTCCTTTTGACACTACTTTAGTGGAGAGGGAGCATGGCAGTCACTTTGTTGCCATCTAGCAGAGATGAAATTCTGTATTTGGCACTCTGACATCATCCCAGTGGAGATGTTGAGTTGCCTCATGGCAACCTTGCAGGTGTGGAAGTTGAGGTTCCTCAGTCAGCCTTTCCTGGTGTCATTGGAATGAGGCCACAGTTTTTTCTGTGGTGTTCAGCTGAAGTAAAGCAGTTACTGTCTAAAAGTTCTGTCTTACTAGGCTGCTCCTTTAATGAAGGAGAGCAAGCTTTTGTTGTAAATTTTTTTGTCAGTGCTCTTTGTTGCCTGTTTCTTCAGGTTCAGGTCTGGGATATATGAGATGAAAAGAAAACCCAGGGTACTAACCACTGTTTTTCCTTAGTTTCTGAGGTGCCTGAAAAACTTATCACCTTCTCTCCATGTTTCAGAGTCTTCTTATGTTTGTTTTATGTAGTATGTCCTGACTTTTAGTTGAACTTCGCGATAAAAATTTTAAAAGTATACCTACTCTATCTACCAAGAAGTAGAAGTCTCTGGTACAAAATTTAAAGAATATGAGCCTAAAATATATAATTTGTTAAATTTTTTAATATTCTAACCAGAGATAAATACATAAATATAAGCTAGACCTGGATGTCTCTTGAACCCCAGTCAATTATTTGTCAGGTTTTAAATAATAAAGATTGTCTTTGATAGATATATAATAATGGGCATTATAATATCTAAATTCTTAGTCAATAAACCCAAATCTCAGTGGCTTACAAGAGCAAACTTCTGTCTCTCTTACAAAATGGTTCTCATGTCTTTGGTTCTACTCAAACTGTGTTAGACTTAGGTTTTCTGATTTGGGACTGTGGATCTGCTCCTCATGTTTCTCCACTCTGGGTTCAAGGCTAAAGGAGCAACCTCTCAGTATATGCTACTCTTTCATGGCAAGGGCGAGAATAAGAAATTGACAGACATACACGATGACTATTAAAGCTTCTGCTCAGAACTGGTACACTGCTCCTTTTGCTTATATTTTAGTGGGAAAGTAAGTCACATGACCAAACCTAAAACCAACTGGGTGGAGAAGTATACTACTTACATAGGAGGCAGGCAAATTGATTTGGTATACATTCTGAAATATAGACTGTCAAAAAAATATTTTCTATTAAAGATGCTAACCTCATCTAGGCAAAAAATAGCTCTATAAAACGTTGTGAAATTTTTCACATATGCTTTAAAAGGTAAAAAAAAGCTAGTAATTAACCTAAAATGGTGTGTCAACTTAAATTTTCAAAATAAATATTATAAAAGCTGTCTTCAGGCTCGTACTTTTCAGCCTACTAATGTTTACTTTGCATTCCGTAATCTCCATTAGAATATAGGTACATCTATAAGAGACAGATATATATCTAGATATATCCTATTGTTTCATGAAATCTTGTATTAAGGCCAGACGCAGAATAATTCATAAAATGATAGCAAGAGAAAAAAAAAAGGATTTTTAGGCAGCTGGAGTGAGAAGAAAAATTAGAAAGAAAATGTTCTCTACTGGGAACTATTTTAAGTAAAGAATCTGGGGCAAAATTTTACATAGCTTCTTCGTTCTAAATGAGAGAATTGATTCTTATCCCCACAAATTCAATAGTGAGCTCACATGAGTTCCACATAAAGGATTTCAACATAAAGGAAGCCATACAGTGTAGTGAGAAGTAAATTAGTTTGTGTTGCTTACCTTTGTTTAGTTACATATCGTGATATTTTCTGATAATTGCACATGGATTATACTAGTTATCTAGCCTGATACAAAACCAACTCAAATAAATAGAACTCAATATTACTTAATACTTTCTGTATTCAATGCTCTGTAGACAGTAATTGAAAAGAAAAACACCTAACAGGTAATCATAAATTGGCATATAGTAGACCTGCAAAAAGAGTTAACAAATTTATATCTTGTTTAATTAATCTGATAGAGAAGATGAGACAGATGTCCAAATAGATAAAATGTTAGTCAATCTATTACATCTATACTGGAGATATGGGAAGTATTAATGGAGCTCCAAGCAGGAGAGATTATATGCTTTCGGGGGAGAGGAATATATGGGAAATAGGAAACAAGGGGGATTTGACACAGGCTTTAAAGTTTAGGGACAATGCTAGCAGTTAAATGTGGGAAATAAGTAGAAGGAGGATTTAAGATGGTGGTGTAGGAAGATCCTGAACGCACCTCCTCCCACAGACACAACAAGTCTACAACAACATATGGAATAATTCCCTCCAAAAAGGACCTGAAAACTGAATGAACAGAACCTCCAAAACAAAGGATAAAAGAATAGCACTGAGATGGGTAGGATATGGGCTTGCCAAGGAAAAACCCACACCCCTGCTGTGGCAATCCACAGTCAGGAGGGATCACAAAGGTATGGATCTTTTCCCTGAGGAGCAAGGGATTTGAACTCCACATCAGGCACCCCAGTCCCTAGATCCTGCACAGGAGAGATGAGCTCCCAAGACCACTGACTTTGAAAAACCAATGGGGAATATGCCCAGGAAAACTATAGAACTGCAGGGAAGAGAAAACCCACTCTTAAAGGGCTCATAAGCAGACTCTCACAACCCAAAATCCAGCACAGAAACATCTGATTGAAAAATGCATGGACAATAGGTGAAAGGACCCTGCTAATCTTGAGGCGTCTGCCAGAGAGGCAGAAAACAATTGAGACACTCCTTGGGGACTGAGTCACTGTCAGGTGCTATTTATGCAATCTCAGGCTACCTTACTCATACTGGCATAGGAGGGGACTGTTTTGGAATCCTCTGCTTTTGGCACCAGTGGGCATACCGTGCTGAGAGACCCCCCACCGCTGCACTTTAGCTGGACCTCACAGCTGGCCCAGTGATAGCCCTGCCCAACAGGGCTGACCTGATGGCATCCCCCACCAGGTCCTATAGCCAGCCAGGGCCCAACCCTCCCCATAAGTGCCCCACAGCAGCTGCATCTCCACCACAACAGGAGGGCACAAGCAACTCACATAGGGGACACCTCTTGAGTGCCTGGCTCTGGTAGCCAGGCAGATTGTACTCCTGAGCCCCACAGTTTGTCCCCTAAATAAGGCCACTTCTTCAAGACTGGGAGAGATAGGTGATATACTTAATACATGGAAACAAAAGCAGAGAATTAGGCAAAATGAGGAGACAAAGGAATATGTTCCAACTGAAAGAACAAGGCAAAACTTCACAAAAAGAACTAAACAAAACGGAGATAAGCAATCTACCTGACATAGAGTTTGCAGTAACAGTCATCAAGATGCTCACCAAATTCAAGAGAGGAATGGATGAACACAGTGAGATTTTCAATAAAGCGGCAGAAAATGTGAGAAAGTACCAAACAGAAGTTATAACTGAACTGAAGAATAAAATGCTGGAGGGGTTCAACAGCAGACTGGATGAGGTAGAAGAATGAATCGGTGATCTGGAAGACAAAACAATGGAACTCACCCAAACAGAACAGAAAATTAAAAAAGAATTTAAAAAGGGGAAGATCCTTAAGCGACTTTTGGGACAATATCCACAGAATAAGACTTGCACTGTAGGGGTCCCCAAAGAAGAAGAAAGAGAGAAAGGCCAGAAAAAATGTTTGAAGAAATAGTAGATGAAAATATCCCTAATCTGGGGAAGAAAATAGACATCTAGGTACAGGAAGACCAGAAAGTTCCAAATAAAGTGAACCCAAAGAGACACACTCTAAGACATATTATAATTAAAATGATAAAATGGCTTCATTGGTGAATTCTCCAAAACATTCAGAAAAGAGCTAATACCTATCTTTCTCAAACTCTTCCAAAAAACTGAAGAGGAAGGAAACCTTCCAAACACATTTTATGAAACCAACATTACCCTGATTAAAACAAAAACAGACAAGGACACCACACACACACACACACACACAAATTACAGACCAATATCCTTGATGAATATAGATGCAAAATCCTCAACAAAATATTAGCAAACCAAATTTAACAAAACACTGAAAGGATTATACACGACAATCAAATGGGATTTATTGCAGGAATGCAACGATGGGTCAACATCTGCATATCAATCAACATGTTACATTAACACAATGAAGTACAAAAATCATATGATCATTTTAATAGATGCAGAAAAAGCATTTGACAAAATTCAACATCCATTTATGATAAAAACTCTCAACAAAGTGGGTATAGAGGAAACATACCTCAACATAATAACAAACCACAGCTAACATCATACTCAACAGTGAAAAGCTGGAATTTTTTACTCTAAGATCAGGAACAAGACAAGGATGACCACTATTGCCACTTTTATTCAACATAGTATTGGAAGTCCTACCAACAGAAATTAGGCAAGAAAAGAAACAAAAGGCATCCAAATTGGAAAAGAAGTAAAACTGTCACTATTTGCAGATGACATGATACTATATATAAAGAAACATAAAGACTCCACCGCAAAATTGTTAGTACTAATAAATGAATTCAGTAAAGTTCCAGGATACAAAATCAATATTCAGAAATCTTTGACATTTCTATACACTAATAACAAACCACCAGAATTAAGAAAACATTCCCATTTATAATTGCATTATAAAGAATAATATGCCTAGGAATGAACTTAATCAAGGAGGTGAAGGACCTGTGCACTGAAAATTATAAGACATTGATGAAAGAAACTGAAGAAGACACAAATAAATGGAGAGCTATTCCATGTTTATGGATTGGAAAAATTAATATTGTTAAAATGTCCATACTACCCAAGGCAATCTACAGAATCAGTGCAATTCCTATCAAAATTCCAATGGCATATTTCACAGAGCTAGAACAAATGGTTCTAAAATTTGTGTGGAATCACAAAATATCCTGAATAGCCAAAACAATCTTGAGAAAGAACAAAGCTGGAGGTATCATGCTCCCTGATTTCATGCTGTACTACCAAGCTATAGTAATCAACATAGTATGGTACTGGAACATAAACAGACACACAAATCAATGGAACAGACTAGAGATCCTAGAAATAACCTCACATGTACATGGACAATTAAAACAAATGAGCAAAGAATATACAATGAATAAAAGATAGTCTCTTCAATAAATGGTGCTGGGAAAACTAGATAGCCACATGAGGAAAAATAAAAAAGAAACTAGACTCCTATCTTACACCATACACAACAACTAACTCAAAATGGATTAGAGACTTGAATGTAAGACCTGATACCACAAAATTCCTAGATGAAATCATAGGCAGTAACTTAGTTGACATCAGACCTGATGACTTTTTTGTGGCTCTGACTCCAAAGGCAAAGGAAACAAAAGCAAATGGGACTATATCAAACCAAAAAGTTTCTGCACAGAGAAGGAAACCAATATCAAAATGAAAAGGTAACCTACTGAATGGGAGAAGAAATTTTCAAATCATATGTTTGATAAGGTGTCAATATTCAAAATATATAAAGAACTCATACAACTCACAAGGAAAAAAAAAACAACTGGTTTTAAAAGTGGGCAAAGGATCTGAACAGACATTTTCCAAAGAGGACACACAGATGGTCAACAGGTACGTGAAAAGATGTTCAAAAGCACAAATTATTAGGAAAATGCAAATCAGAACTACAATGAGATATCACCTCACACCTGTTAGAATGACTACTATTGAGAAGAAAAGAAATAAAATTATTAGGAAAATGCAAATCAGAACTACAATGAGATATCACCTCACACCTGTTAGAATGACTACTATTGAGAAGAAAAGAAATAGCAAATGTTGGAGAGCTTGTGGAGAAAAAGGAGCCCTCATACACTGTTGTTAGGACTGTAATAGTGCATCCAGTATGAAAAACAGTGTGGAGATTGTCGAAAAATTAAGAATAGAACTACCATATGCCCCAACTATTCCACTTCTAGATATTTATCTGAAAAACACAAAAACACTAATTCAAAAAGATATATGCTCCTCTGTGTTCAGTGCAGCTTTATTTATAATAACCAAGATATGGAAGCAGCCTAAGTGTCCATCAACGGATCAATGGATAAACTTGTGGTCTTTATACAATGGAATACTACTCAGCCATAAAAAAGATGAAATCCTGCCATCTGTGACAACATGGATGGAACTTGAAGGTATTATGCTAAGTGAAGTAAGTCAAAAAAGACAAATATTGTATGATTTCACTCATATGTGGAATCTTAAAAAACAAAATAAATAAAACAAACAAAAACAAACTCTTAGATACAGAGAACAAATTAGTGTTTACCAGAGGGGAAGTGGCTTGGGGAATGGGTGAAGTGGATAATAAGGATCAACTATATGTTGATGGATGGCAACTAGACTGGAGGTGGTGGTCACTTTCTAGTGTATACAGAGGTATAATTATGATGCTGTACACCTGAAACTTATACAATAAAAAATAATGTGGGAGATAAGAAGAAGCAAGACTATAAGTGAAAGATACTAATATGAGTGTAGTTACAATAGAAGGAGGCAACAAGACTGACAGGGAGACTAGGTCTCTGTATTAGTCATCTTGGACTGCCATAGCAAAATACCACAGACTGAGTGGCTTAAACAACAAAAATTAATTTTTTCACAGTTCTGAAGGCTAGAAATGCAAGATAGAGTTTGCCACCACATTTGGTTTCTGATGAAGCCTCTTTCCCTGGCTTGTTAATGGCTACCTTTTTCCTGTGTCCTTACATGATCTTTCCTCTGTGTGCATGTGAAGAGAGAGAGCAGCTCTGGTGTCCCTTTCTTTTTGTGTAAGGATACCAGTCTTATAGGATTAGGCCTCAAATGTTAGGACATCATTTAACCTTAATTACCTCCTTTAAGGTCCTCTCTATAAATACAGTCACTTTGGGCTTCAACATATGAATTTTAAAGGCACACAATTCAGTTCATAACAGTCTCCAAAGTGGAAATTTTTCAATGCAGGTAGAGAATTTGGAACTTAGTTTAGTTAGAATTACGAAGCCATTGACACAAAAATTTGGATTGGGAGATTGACATCTGAAACTTTCATACAGTTTTCCTTACAATCAATAGAACTTCTTGATTGCCTTCCAGTAGCCTGGAGCCAAATATGGCATGGCCTATTGTTAAGATTCAAAAGTAATGATTATGCAGATATCTATGGAGTTTCATTTGAGAACAAGAAATAAATGAATTCTAAAGGACTCTTCCTTTGTGATAGCATATAAGTATAAATAAACTACATTTATTTAAACTCACGTACTCATTCCAATCAAAACATTTGGCATTATAAGATTTTTGCCAACACGAATCTGAACTATAGTCCTACATATCTGCACAAACTCAGAGCTTCTATAAAATACTTGAAGCTAAATAATCCATTTTAACGAGACATGTTTTATTTTATACTTATTATAAAAATGTGAGTATCAGTCAAAAAAATAAATAAGAGTTTCTGCCTTTGCTGACTGAATACAATTTTAGGTTGGTTATTTTACTGCTTTATAAATCATTAAAAGCTTTTGTCATTTCATTCTTTTTTTTTAATTTCTTTTTTTTTTGTTTTCCTTTTTTTTTTACATCTTTATTGGAGTATAATTGCTTTAAAATGGTGTGTTAGTTTCTGCTTTATAACAAAGTGAATCAGTTATACATATACATATGTTCCCATATTTCTTCTCTCTGGCGTCTCCCTGCCTCCCACCCTCCCTATCCCACCCCCTAGGTGGTCACAAAGCACTGAGTTGATCTCCCTATGCTATGCGGCTCCTTCCCACCAGCTATCTATTTTACGTTTAGTAGGGTATATATGTCCATGCCACTCTCTTACTTTGTCACAGCTTACCCTTCCCCCTCCCCATATCCTCAAGTCCATTCTCTAGTAGGTCTGTGTCTTTATTCCTGTCTTACCCCTAGGTGCTTCATGACATTTTTTTTTCTTAAATTCCATATATATGTGTTAGCATACGGTATTTGTCTTTCTCTTTCTGACTTCACTCTGTATGACAGACTCTAGGTCCATCCACCTCATTACAAATAGCTCAATTTTGTTTCTTTTTATAGTTGAGCAATATTCCATTGTACATATCTGCCACATCTTCTTTATCCATTCATCCGATGATGGACATTAGGTTCTTTCCATCTCCTGGCTATTGTAAATAGAGCTGCAATGAACATTTTGGTACATGACTCTTTTTGAATTATGGTTTTCTCAGGGTATATGCCCAGTAGTGGGATTGCTGGGTCATATGGTAGTTCTATTTGTAGTTTTTTATGGAACCTCCATACTGTTCTCCATAGTGGCTGTACCAATTCACATTCCCACCAGCCGTGCAAGAGGGTTCCCTTTTCTCCACACCCACTCCAGCGTTTATTGTTTCTAGATTTTTTGATGATGGCCATTCTGACTGGTGTGAGATGATATCTCATTGTAGTTTAGATTTGCATTTCTCTAATGATTAATGATGTTGAACATTCTTTCATGTGTTTGTTGGCCATTTGTATATCTTCTTTGGAGAAATGTCTATTTAGGTCTTCTGCCCATTTTTGGATTGGGTTGTTTGATTTTTTGTTATTGAGCTGCATGAGCTGCTTGTAAATTTTGAAGATTAATCCTTTGTAGTTTGCTTCATTTGCAAATATTTTCTCCCATTCTGAGGGTTGTCTTTTGGTCTTGTTTATGGTTTCCTTTGCTGTGCAAAAGCTTTGCAGTTTCATAAGGCCCCATTTGTTTATGTTTGTTTTTATTTCCATTTCTCTAGGAGGTGGGTCAAAAAGGATCTTGCTGTGATTTATGTCATAGAGTGTTCTGCCTGTGTTTTCCTCTAAGAGTTTGATAGTTTCTGGCCTTACATTTAGGTCTTTAATCCATTTTGAGCTTATTTTTGTGTATGGTGTTAGGGAGTGATCTAATCTCATACTTTTACATGTACCTGTCCAGTTTTCCCAGCACCACTTATTGAAGAGGCTGTCCTTTCTCCACTGTACATTCCTGCCTCCTTTATCAAAGATAAGGTGACCCTATGTGCGTGGGTTTATCTCTGGGCTTTCTGTCCTGTTCCATTTACCTATATTTCTGTTTCTGTGCCAGTACCATACTGTCTTGATTACTGTAGCTTTGTAGTATAGTCTGAAGTCAGGGAGCCTGATTCCTCCAGCTCCGTTTTTCGTTCTCAAGATTGCTTTGGCTATTCGGGGTCTTTTGTGTTTCCATACAAATTGTGAAATTTTTTGTTCTAGTTCTGTGAAAAATGCCAGTGGTATTTTGATAGGGATTGCATTGAATCTGTAGATTGCTTTGCGTAGTAGAGTCATTTTCACAATGTAGATTCTTCCAATCCAAGAACATGGTATATCTCTCCATCTATTTGTATCATCTTTAATTTCTTTCATCAGTGTCTTATAATTTTCTGCATACAGGTATTTTGTCTCCTAAGGTAGGTTTATCCCTATTTTATTCTTTTTGTTGCAGTGGTAAATGGGAGTGTTTTCTTGATTTCACTTTCAGATTTTTCATCATTAGTGTATAGGAATGCCAGAGATTTCTGTGCATTAATTTTGTATCCTGCAGCTTTACCAACTTCATTGATTAGCTCTAGTAGTTTTCTGGTAGCATCTTTAGGATCCTCTATGTATAGTATCATGTCATCTGCAAGCAGTGACAGCTTTACTTCTTCTTTTCCGATTTGGATTCCTTTTATTTCCTTTTCTTCTCTGATTGCTGTGGATAAAACTACCAAAACTGTGTTGAATAAGAGTGGTGAGAGTGGGCAACCTTGTCTTGCTCCTGATCTTTGTGGAAATGCTTTCAGTTTTTCACCATTGAGGACAATGTTGGCTTTATTGTCATATATAGCCTTTATTATGTTAAGGAAAGTTCCCTCTATGCCTACTTTCTTCAGGGTTTTTATCATAAATGTGTGTTGAATTTTGTCAAAAGCTTTCTCTGCATCTATTGAGATGACCATATGGTTCTTCTCCTTCAGTTTGTTAATATGGTGTATCACATTGATTGATTTGCGTATATTGAAGAATCCTTGCATTCCTGGAATAAACCCCACTTGATCATGGTGTATGATCCTTTTAATGTGTTGTTGGATTCTGTTTGCTAGTATTTTGTTGAGGATTTTTGCATCTATGTTCATCAGTGATATTGGCCTGTAGTTTTCTTTTTTTGTGACCTCTCTGTCTGGTTTTGGTGTCAGGGAGATGGTGGCCTCATAGAATGTGTTTGGGAGTGTTCCTCCCTCTGCTGTATTTTGGAAGAGTTTGAGAAGGATAGGTGTTAGCTCTTCTCTAAATGTTGGATAGAATTCGCCTTGAAGCCATCTGGTCCTAGGCTTTTGTTTGTTGGAAGATTTTTAATCACAGTTTCAATTTCAGTGCTGTGATTGGTCTGTTCATATTTTCTGTTTCTTCCTGATTCTGTCTTGGCAGGTTGTGCATTTCTAAGAATTTGTCCATTTCTTCCAGGTTGTGCATTTTATTGGCATAGAGTTGCTTGTAGTAATCTCTCATGATCTTTTGTATTTCTGCAGTGTCAGTTGTTACTTCTTTTTCATTTCTAATTCTATTGATTTGAGTCTTGTCCCTTTTTTCCTTGATGAGTCTGGCTAATGGTTTATCAATTTTGTTTATCTTCTCATTTTGCTTATCTTACTGTGTTTGGGGTCTCCTTTTTGCAGTCTGCAGGTTCGTAGTTCCCGTTGTTTTTGGTGTCTGTCCCCAGTGGCTAAGGTTGGTTCAGTGGGTTGTGTAGGCTTCCTGGTGGAGGGGACTAGTGCCTGTGGTCAGGTGGATGAGGCTGGATCTTGTCTTTCTGGTGGGCAGGTCCACGTCTGGTGGTGTGTTTTGGGGTGTCTGTGGACTTATTATGATTTTAGGCAGCCTCTCTGCTAATGGGTGGGGCTGTGTTCCTGTCTTGCTAGTTGTTTGGCATAGGATGTCCAGCACTGTAGCTTGCTGGTTGTTGAGTGAAGCTGGGTGCTGGTGTTGAGATGGAGATCTCTGGGAGATTTTTCGCCATTTGATATTACGTGGAGCTGGGAGGTCTCTTGTGGACCCGTGTTCTGAAGTTGGCTCTCCCACCTCCGAGGCATAGCACTGACTCCTGGCTGCAGCACCAAGAGCCTTTCATCCACACGCTCAGAATAAAAGGGAGAAAAAGTAGAAAGAAAGAAAGAGGATAAAAGAAAAATAAAGTAAGGTAAAATAAAAGAATTAAAATAGTTATTAAGAAAAAAAATTTTTTAAAGTTAAAAAAAATGAACGGATAGAACCCTAGGACAAATGGTGAAAGCAAAGCTATACAGACAAAATCTCACAGAGAAGCATACACATACACACTCACAAAAAGAGGAAAAGGGGAAAAAACAATAAATCTTGCTCTCAATGTCCATCTCCTCAATATGGGATGATTCATTGTCTATTCAGGTATTCCACAGATGCAGGGTACATCAAGTTGATTGTGGAGCTTTAATCCGCTGCTCCTGAGGCTGCTGGGAGAGAGTTCCCTTTCTCTTCTTTGTTCGCACAGCTCCCGTGGTTCAGCTTTGGATTTGACCCCGCCTCTGCGTGTAGGTCGCCGGAGGGCGTCTGTTCTTTGCTCAGACAGGACGGGGTTAAAGGAGCCACTGATTCGGGGGCTTTCGCTCAGTCAGCCCGGGGGGAGGGAGGGGTACGGAGTGCGGGGCGAGCCTGCGGCGGCAGAGGCCGGCATGACGTTGTACCAGCCTGAGGCGCGCTGTTTGTTCTCCCGGGTGAGTTGTCCCTGGATCCCGGGACCCTGGCAGTGGCGGGCTGCACAGGCTCCCCGGAAGGTGGGTGTGGATAGTGACCTGTGCTCGCACACAGGCTTCTTGGTGGCGGCAGCAGCAGCCTTAGCGTCTCATGCCTGTCTCTGGGGTCCGCGCTTTTAGCCGCGGCTTGCGCGGCTGGAGCTCCTTTAAGCAGCGCTTTTAATCCCCTCTCCTCGCGCACCAGGAAACAAAGAGGGAAGAAAACGTCTCTTGCCTCTTTGGCAGGTGCAGACTTTTCCCCGGACTCCCTCCCGGCCAGCTGTGGCGCATTAACCCCCTGCAGGCTGTGTTCACGCCGCCAACCCCAGTCCTCTCCCTGCGCTCCAACCGAAGCCCGAGCTTCAGTTCCCAGCCCCCGCCCGCGCCGGAGGGTGAGCAGACAAGCCTTTCTGGCGGGTGAGTGCCGGTCGGCCCGATCCTCTGTGAGGGATTCTCCCCGCTTTGCCTTCCGCACCCCTGTTGCTGCGCTCTCCTCCGTGGCCCGGAAGCTTTCCCCCTCAACCACCCGCAGTTTCTGCCCACGAAGGGGCTTAATAATGTTTGGAAACCTTTCTTCCACGGCTCCCTCCCACTGGTGCAGGTCCCGTCCCTATTCTTTTGTCTCTGTTTTTTTCTTTTATCTTTTGCCCTACGCAGGTACGTGGGGAGTTTCTTGCCTTTTGGGAGGTCTGAGGTCTTCTGCCAGCGTTCAGTAGGTGTTCTGCAGTAGTTGTTCCACGTGTACATGTATTTCTGATGTATCTGTGGGGAGGAAGGTGATCTCCGCGTCTCTTACTCTTCCGCCATCTTCCCCCTCTCATTTCATTCATTTTTGGCTAGAGAGAATTAGACATGATTTATGGAAATTTAAAATAAGGCAATGAGAAGTGGAAAGATAAAAACACAATGTCATTAATTCACAGCTTAAAAATTCTGTCACCGAAAGGGGAAAAATATTTTGAGAATTTTTTCTCATAATTTCCCATATTGCCTACATAATCGGAATTTATCACATAATTAAATATTATCTGGCTTTATCTTTGTCAACTCAGTGTTTATGCTTTTAATTTTTACTTAATTGGGTATGTTTTCCCATCTATTACAATAGATAAGTTACAAAGACATTTTTTAAGTCTTTTCTATCAAAGTTTGTTAAAGAAAATGCAAAAGTAATTCATACTAGCCGTGATTTTTTAAAACCCTAAAAAGAATGTTTTTTTAATTTATCATTTCAGACTGAAGATTGAAGAGTAGCAAAGGATATTTTGTCATGTGTGATAGTAATGCACCTGATTTCTGAGTAAAACATGGCAATGTAAGGATATTCATTCTGTCAACAACAATGCAGAAGACTCATTTGATTCTCAGGTAAGGGAATAACATAATTTGTGCTAACCCTGGTTTATCACTTTTAGTGGGCTTCCAAAAGTCGATATTACATTGAGTGGTAAAAAGTCTCATTGAGTGGTAAAAAGTCTCATTTGAATGAAAATGAACAAGTTTATTGTGAAAATATATAGTTGCAGTGTTTTGTAATCTTCCTAATAATAAACAAGAACATTTGGTGAGAAGGTGTATATTAAAAATCCAGGGAAGATAATATTTTTTAAAGTTAAACTGTCTCTTTATGTTCTCTGTTTTTATACCTTTAATTTGTTTGCGTAACAAGGAAAGGCTGATGATAATTATCAGGTAGAGCAGAACCTGTCATAGGAAAGTAAATATGCCTAGCCTGAACTATATTGAAAGAGTGATGAGAATTTGCCTAGAGGCCTAGGAAGTAACTTGATTTTTTTTGTTTTGTTTTCTTTTCTAACCTTGGGGAATGATTCATGGGGAGAAAAGGGGAGGTGCAGAAACAGAATAGGGAAACTTTGACAAACTAGTGTTAATGAAAAAAATAATCAGTTGATTTAAGAAAGAAATGGAAATTTTTAGTTGAGCCAAATTTGAGGATTATAACCCGGGAAGAGTATCTCAGAAAGCTCTAAGAATTGCTCCACCCCTTAGAATTCAAGGCACAGTTATGTAAGTTTTTTGAGACAGAGGGCGGTACATCAAATGATGTATTATTGACAGTTTACGTAATCCAGATCTAAGTGTCATCGTGGTAGGTCATGTGACCCCTTACAAGATCAAGAAGGAATGCTATCTTTTCAGAAGTTGTCTTGTTGATGCTAGGAGAATGTTGCACTTTACGGTTGTGCAGGCATTCCTGCTGCTGGGGGAGGTTTGGGCGATGCATAATACAGATACACAATGCACAGTGAGGGGAGAGAGGAGGCCAAAGGGCAGAGAAGAATTTTTTATGTTTAAATTTTTCTTGCCTTGTCATAAAATATGAATTTTACTTCACACCAGACAATTGAAGAGAGAGTAGAAGGGATCAAGTACTGTTTTACCATCTCAGTCACTAAGACCAGTAGCCTCACCTGATTACAATTTTCTGCTCTTTTCTTCTCTATCCCAAACTTACAAATGAGAAAACAAAGGCTCAGGCAGATGAAGTTAGTTTAGTAAGATCGTTTAATTTCTGCATGGTCAAGATGTGTTTTTCATTATAGCTTGCCAAGCAATTTTTAATCTGACATGATAGTTATACGACAAAAAGTATTTATTTTCATGAAGAAGATACTTTTACCATGTAACATTTTAACTTCTAAAAATGTATTACTTACTTTGCTCTCTGATTTTAGAACTTCTAATTTTAACTGAATATAAAAAGAAAAATAGAAAAAGAATAACCATTTAAATGGACCTGTCAAACTATTACATGAATATGTACAGTGTACCATGTTTCATGCATTATATTATAATGATATATAATTATGTCAGGTATAATTTATTATATTAAATAAGTTTGTCTATACAAAATGTTACCTGAAATCTGGGTCCATCTCTTGGTGGGTGTCGAGCCAAAAGATGCAACCAAGCCAAAGAGCAGGAAGAGGAAGAATTTATTACTTGCAGTAAGTAAGGAGAACACCAAGGATCTTTCCCAAAGCAGCATCTCCCCGAACTGCAAAATTTTGGAATTTTTAAGCTAAGTGTACATGCATACTTATAAAGGGGCTTGGGCATTGTATGCATGTTCATGAAGGGGCTTAAGCAGAGAAAAATTCAGCATAGAATTGGGGCAAAGGTGGACAGAGTCCAAACTTCAGTTGACTGAAGTCAGAAATGGTCATCATCATTCTATCTTCCACCTGGTTGGGGGTCTTAGTTCCTGCAGAACTCAAAGATATGTATCAGATTGTTATGTATACCCCTTGAGGAGGAACTAGGAATGTTTTATCACTGAACTGTTGTTTCTCAACTGCTTTTCTTTTGTTCCTGCTTTCCCTCACTTCTCTTAAGATCATTAATTACTGAGACCCGTTCAAGGGCAAGCACTGTGGCCAAGCTTAGATCACAAAATGCCTTGAGACAAAAATGGTTTCTCTTATGTCAAGAAAGCCCATGTGTGGTCTTTCTCTGGGGACCCACTACCCTGTCTGCTTACAATACCTCAGAGGGAAGAAGGTGAAATTAGAGTTTTAGATGCTGGATTCCTAGGGTGACTTTGAGAGAGACTGGTCAGATTGTGTAACCTAGGGAGTTGCTGGAACTGTTGGAGGTCTTTATCTTTAGGATTTATGAATCCATGTGGAATGATTGTTTATCAGTTTACCTGTGGTTTTTATCTAAACTAGAAGGGTCTAAATAAACCAGTGCTAAAAGAATGAGAGTTTAGATGGTGTGTGATAAACATAATTTCCAGGATTTACAGGAATTGGGCTATTGCCCACTTTTTGACCTTTATGGTCAGCCTTGGAACTGTCATGGCGCCTGTGGGTGTGTCATTTAGCTGATGTGTTACAGTGAGCGTATACTGAGGCTCAAGGTCTAATGGAAATTGACTCGACCACCATCTTGGACCTATTTGGTTCTAATCAGTTTATGTCATGTCCTTGGGCTATGTTATTCTTTTAAAGGTTGTGCCCTGCCCCTTCTCTCCTGTTTCAGTATCTCTTCCTCTTTTTTTAAGTCTCTTATCTCTATTGGATAGGGCCTCACTCTTATGATATTTAACCTTTATCACCTCCTTACATGCCCTGTCTCCAAATACAGTCATGTTGGGGGTTAAGACTTCAACACAGAAATTTGGAGGGGACACAGTTCAGCTGAGCACTAGTAAACCCCAAATAAATAATTTACTTTCAATAAAACATTATATTCTGTATAAAGAATACAAACGCTTTGTTACTTTTATCTCATGAAAAAATTAATCTACATAAAATGGAGGAAATTCCATTGTCTTCATAGTGCAGCGCTTTCCCTTTCCATTGAAAAGAGGTCCTCTATGAGGATAGTGAGAAATCCCTTGAACTGGACTGGTAAAATCTGCCTCTTCTCTGTTTCATTTCCACCTCTGACCTCTTCACAGATTATCTTGGTAGGATGCCTGATGGGGTTGGCTTTGAGTGATATGACCTTCAGTACTTCCTTAAATATGAACATAAAAAGGATCAGCTTCTAGCAGTTTAAAGTGAAGTCAAGCAAACTACCAAAAAAAAGACAGTTTAACTTAAAATTTTACTCAACAGTTTACTCAAAATTTCTAGGTTTTTTTTAAGACTTACCACAGCCTAATTTAAATGAACAGATTCCTGCATTGTTCACTTTCAATTAGCTAATTATTGGCTAGAAACAAGTTTCCTGGCTTTCATCCCTTTTCAAATAATGTAAAAGCTCCAATATGGGAAGATATGAATGGCTTACTTAATTTCCAAAATCATTATTTCATTTATTTTATTCAGTATAGTTGGGCTTACTTTGAATAAGCTTAAAAATCTAGTTTATTGCTTTTACATGCAGCTGTATTTTTTTAAAAACTTAGTTTATGTTGTGGTTTTATTAATTTGATTTTTAGTTTTCTTGTCATAAATAGGAATTCTCTAAATACTGATATATAATCTTTCTACTTGATCCAAAATAGGTTAAAACAAAACAACAGTCATCTTTTAATTTCCACTGCTATAACAAGGGGCATATTTTAATTTATGCTTTTTTTTTCTTTCTTATAAGTGGAATTATTTCTTGTAATATTTTAGCAAGGAACACGTTTCTCTCATCCATCACTTTCTGTTTCCTAATTGCGGGAGCCCATCCCAACCCCTTCCCTTTAGACAATCCTGATTAACAACTTAGTGTATGTCCATGTGTATTTTTCTCCACAGTTTAATAATCTTTATAGATCATATATAATAATATAATACTCATATACACATATTCAGAGTTGGGTTTTTCATACTGCTTTTACTTTTGTTTTTCATTACCCTGAGCAATTCTGCCATATATATCTTTATGTATAAGCTCTTACAAATTGTTTTTTGTTTGCTCGTTTGCTTGTTTTCTTGCCTCTACAGAATAGCTTTCTAGGAAGGGAATAGCTTTTTAAAAATTTTAGTAGATATTATCAGATTCTCATATTACATATCAATATAGAGAGTTCTGGAACAGAAGGCTAAAAAGGTAAATCGCATTACAGTTCAACGAGCAATCTAAGACGGTACCTTATACCGCATATCCATACCAGCATTAGGTTTTAGAGCATTTTAAAATGTTCTGGGGTTAAAGTTGTTGTATTGAATTCTATTTCCCTGGTAATTAGTGAATTTCCTTTTTCCCAAGTGTATTAGTCATTTGGATTTGCTTTTGGTACATTGTATATTCATATCTTCTGTCCATTTTTATATTGTATGTTTTGTCTTTTTTCTTGTCAATTTGTAAAAACTCTGTGTGTGTTTCTGAAACTTGTTGCCTGCTATTTGCATTGCCATTTTTTTCAGATATATCATGTGTCTGTTGATCTTGCATGTTATTTTGTTTTTGCCCTACAAATGGCTTAAATTTTATTTAGCAAAACTCTGAGTTTCTAGATACTCTAGGTTTCTAATATTATACATTAACTATCTAGGTTTTCTTGCAGTATTGTAAGAAAAGATTTGGCGTTTATATTCAACTAGTGTTAATTTTTGTAAATGGTGTGAGACGAGATCTGTTTTAAATTTTTTCCAGGTTGATACATTGCTGTTTCAGCACTGCTTCTTAAATAAATAGCCCATACTTTTTCTCATTGAATGCATCTATACAGTTGTATTAACTTCATTATTTTGATAAGGTATTCAATATAATATAGCATCCAAAAACACAGTGTTTAAAGCTGTTTTTTCAAGAAGTATTTGTTTATTTAAGGTTGCTTGTCCTCTAACGTACTAATGCAAGTTGGTATGTGTGAAGATGGGATTCATAAATTCTCTCTCCTTGCCATATGAGTACAATTCTTCTGAATTTGATGTGTATAGTAAACAAACTTAGTATTTCTAGCAAGCCAGTATTTCAGCCCTTGTCAACCATAAAATCATTCATTTTCACAAGCATTTTAGTTATTTTTGTCACATATATACATATATGAGGATATATATCTTTATGCATATGTGTATATTATGTAAACATATACATTTTGGTATATTGGATTGACCAAAAAGTTCATTCAGGGTTGTACATGTTATGGAAAAACCCAAATGAACTTTTTGGCCAACCCAATATTCGTGTGCGTGTGTGTTAGATATACTGTGTCTCCCAAGACTAGGTACAAATGAGATTTGTGATGCTTTGACTCATATACAATATGTACTCCTACTAATTCTATGGGTAAAGCAGGAAGAAAGAACGTTTAGGAAGGCTGTATGTGTCATACATTAAACCTTTGAATTTAGATATTTAGATAGTCTGGGTTTAGATCTATGTTGTGCTACTTAATGAGCTGTGTGATCTTAGGCTCCTTAACTGCATTACATCTAAATTTTCTCATCTGTAAAAAAGAGATAACAAGTATTGAATAAGTGTGCGTTAAAAATTTAATAAAATATCTGGCTTCTATTAGTTGTTCAATATATAGTATTTCCTTTTTCTCCCTTTTGTTCCAGAGTATATTCAGTAATCTATAAAATTAGAAGAGGGATATAACCCCAAATCTCTCTTCTACTTAACTCTTTCACTCTAAACAGTTGATTCTGTTTCTCTGTTTACTTGTTTTGTCCAAAGTGAGAAAGATCAAGAAATACATAGAAGGTCTGTGATTTGGTTTCATTACTACTTTAATGCATTTATACCTTTCAGTGTCTATTTGTCTTCTTTGCTTCCTGAGTACCCAGTCTCTACTTCTTCCCACCTGCCAATGGCAGCACTTTGGACTCTGGTCAAGCCCATTCTCATTTACTCCTCTCAAATTCCTCATGTCCTAATAGTTTCCTACGTGTTTTCGTATCAAAATGTAGGTTGATACATAATTTTACACTCATTTAAAATTTTCACAATCATCCTGAGAAGTAAGTATTATTATTATATCACTGTTACAAAAGAGACTATATGACTGGTCCAAGATCACCAAACCAAAAAATAGCAAAGCCAGGATATAAACAAAGACTTTCTGATTACAAATTACATGTACTTTCTGCTGTCCCTTATTCGTATATGACTATTCAGCATATGTCTGAGTTAAGATGATAATAATTAAGAATCAATTAATGCAGAATTTTCCAAAATTTAACTGATTTGAGTCAACATTTAATAGATTTATTTGGTCACAGAAATAAATGTGTGTGCATGAGTATAAATCAATTACTTTACATCTCAACAAATACTTTTAAGATGTTACCCCTAATAAAAAAAATTATATTTCAAAAAGAGGTCAAATAGGTTTAAATGTAGAAATATTTCAAATGGCACAAGAGAGTGAGAAACTAGAGTAAAAACTATAGGTTAGAATTGCTATTTATGGAAGTAACACCTTTACCAGGGCCACCTATAGCTCTCAAAATGTCACTGGTCCTGGTAATTTGACATCTCAGATAGTCCCTCACTTTACGATTCCACGTACTCAAATATAAGATACTACATTTATCTTATACAGAATAGCATGCACTCTTCTATGGCAAAGTATCATGAAAATGCATATTTTTATTAGAGTTGCCAAATTTAGCAAATAAAAATACAGAGTGCCCAATTAAATTTAAATTTCAGAGAAACAACAAATATTATTTTTAATATAAGGATGTGCTGTGCAATATTTGGGACACACTTATAATAATGAGTATTCATTTTTTTTTATTTGAATTCAAATTTAACTGGGCATCTTATGCTTTATCTGGCAACTCCAATTTCTATATATCTATAGTAATACTACAGCTAAAAACAATACTCATATTGATGTTCAAAACAATAGCAACCACTAACATCTAAACAGGACCATCACATTGCAGAAACCTATTTTTTAAATTGTGGTAAGACACACATAACATAAAATTTATCATCTTAACCATTTTTAAGTATATAGTTCCGTAGTGTTAAGTATATTCACATTGTTGTACAATCAATCTCCAGAACCCTTCTCAACTTGCAAAACTGAAATTCTGTTCCCATTGAGCAACTCACCATTCCTGCCTTCATCCAGCCCCTGTCAACCACCTGTCTACTTTCTGTCTTTTATTTGATCACTTTAGGTACCTCATATAAGTGGAATCATACAGTATTTGCCTTTTTGTGACTAGCTTATTTCACTTAGCATAGTCTTCTCAGTGTTCATCCATGTTGTATTATGTGTCAGAATTTCCTGAGTTTTTAAAGGCTGAATAATATTCCATTTTTACTTATCCATTCATCTGTCGAGGGACACATGGGTTGCTTCCACTTTTTGGCTATTGTGGACATTGCTATAGGGTTGGTGTCTTAGTCCCTTCAGGCTGCTATAACAAAATACCATAGACCCGGTAGCCTAAAAACAACAAAAATATATTTTTCACAGTTCTGGAGGTGGGAAGTCTGAGCTCAGGGTACCAGCATGGTCACGCGAGGGCCCTCTTCCAAGTTGCAGACTTTTCATCATGTTCTCATGTGATGAAAGAAGCTGGGGAGCTCTGTGAGGTCTCTTTTATCAGATGACTAATCCCATTCATGAGGATTCTACTGTCAACCTGTTTATCTTCCAAAGGCCCCAGCTTCTAACACCATCACACTAGGCATTAGGATTCTAACAGGTGAATACTGGAATGACACAAAAATTCAAACCATACTGATTGCTTTTTTCTGAGGCTGTTCTCCTTGGCTTGTAGATGGCCATCTTCTCCCTGTGTCTTCACATGATCTTTCCTCTGAGTAGATAGGTGTCCTAATTTCCTCTTTGCACCAGTCATACTAGATTAGGGTCAAACTGATTTTAATTTAATTGCCACTTGAAAGACCCTATATCCAAATATAATCACATTCTAAGGTCCTGGAAGTTAGGAATTCAACATATGAATTTGGAGAAACACAACTTAGTCCATAATTGGTGGAATTGCTGGATCATATAGTAGTTATATTTTTAAATTTTTGAAGAAACTCCATATACTTTCATAGCAGCTGCACCATTTTTCATTCCCACCAACAGTGCACAAGGGTTCCCTTTTCTCTACATCTTTGACAACACTTGTTATATTTGGTTTTTAATAGTAGGCATCCTAATGGGTGCGAGGTGGTATCTCTTTGTGGTTTTGATTTGCATTTTCCTAATGTTGAGCACCTCTTTATGAACTGGTAGGCCATGTGTATCTCCTCTTTGCAGAAATATTTAATCAAGTCCTTTGTCCATTTTTTAATTGGATTGTTTTGTTGTTGAGTTGTAGGATTTCTTTCTGTATTCCAGATATTGACTCTTATCAGATAAGTGATATGGAAATATTTTCTTTCATTCTGTAGGTTACCTTTTCACTCCACTGATTGCATCCTTTGAGGCACAAAAATTTTTACATTGATGTAATCTAATTTATCTATTTTAACTTTTGTTGCCTATGTTTTTGGTGTCATATCAAAGAAGCCATTTCAATGTCCAACGTCATGAAGTTTTTCCCCTATGTTTTCTTCTAAAAGTTTATAATTTTAGCTCTTATATTTAGGCCTTTGAACCATTTTGAGTTAATTTTTGTATATGATGTAAGGTAAGTGTCCAACTTCATTCTTTTGTATTGGAATATTCAGTTTCCCTAACACTATTTGTTGAAAAGACTTTCATTTCCCTTTGAATGGTCTTGGCACTTTTATCAAAGATCATTTGACCTTATAAAGGAGAATGTATTTCTGGGCTCTCTTTTCTATTCCATTGATCTATATGTGTATCTTTACTCCAGTGCCATACTGGTTTGATTACTATAGCTTTGTAATAAGTTTTGAAATCAGGAAGTGTGAGCATTTCAACTTCGTTCTTTTTTCAAGATTTGTTAGTTATTTGAGGTCCCTTGAGATTCCATTGAATTTGGGGATAGATATTTCTATTTCTGCAAAAAAAATACCATGGTATTTTGATAGAGATTGCATAAGTCTATTTTTTTGATGGATAGTTATTCTATTCTTTATTTTCCAATATACTTCCTAGAAATTAGAGTCATTTCTAATTTTATTAGTTTGGATATTATTTCTCAGTGGCAGGTAGAATGAGAAAGACATTACCATGCAGCAAGAAGTAGCACTTCTGAGAAGGATAGCATAAAGAGAGAAATAAAAGACTTGGTATACAAGTTACAAAAGTTAGGAAAAAGTGGGTATAAATGTGTATAGTTTGCTCAGGCTGCCATTACAAAATATCACAGAAGTGGTGGCTTAAACAACGGAAGTATATCTTCTCACATTTCTAGAGAGTACAGGTGCAAGATCAAGGCATCTTCAGGGCTGGTTTCTGGTGAGGTCTCTCTTCCCAATTTGCATCTTGCTGTGTCTTCACATGGCCTCTCCTCTGTGCTTAAAGAAAGAGATGGTGAGTTCACTCGTGTCTCTTCTTATAGGGACCCCAGTCCTATCGGATTAAAGCTCCATATGACCTCATTTAACCTTATGATCTCATTTAACCTTAATTAATTCCTTAAAGACCTTATCTTGAATTATAGTCACATTGGGTTTTGGGCTTCAACATATGAATTTGAGGGTTGGGGGAATTCAGTTCATAATAACATGGATTGGAAAATAGGGAATAAGAATTGTATGTCACTAACAGATAGTGACAGCCTCTTGTTGAATGGCCACCTGTGCTGTTTTGGACAGAACTGGCAAAGTAGAGGCATAATAGATTTCCCGGGTCTAATATTAAATTAAGAGAGTTCATACAATGTCCAAAGTTGTGAAAAACTAACCTTTTGTGAATGAAAAGACTACCTTCACTCATTCAATGGCATTTTAAAAATTACACACAATCATTCTTTACTTTTTGAAAATAAACAAGTAGGATGAAAACATTTATATATCCAGACATTCAGTTTACATTTTGAAGAGTGGATTCTAAGGCACTGAGTGAGATTACGGTAATACTTTTCATTTCCTTCAATTTAAATAAATTTTAAATTATTGTAATTTAATTTAATAAAGCTTCCTGAAAAATAAAAAAACACTGAGTCTTTATTAATATTGCAGTGAAAAACTGTAAGCCAGTGTATAAATCACCTGGATGCCAGAGTGATGATTTATTTTTAAAATAAAATTTCTCTAGCCTCTCCATAATCTCTTCCAAAAAACTAAAGCAAAAGTTTAAAACAATTAGAAGAACTACTTAGAATTTTGGAGTGACACTATATATGAATGAAATTTCAAAATTCTTATTTAAACACAAATTGACATTTTTACCATGATAAAATATGAGACTACATTCTAGAAAAATAACTGTCTTCTAAAATTATATCAAATAGCTGTGCTATTTCAAGCAACACCGCATAAGTCGGGACTCTTCACAGGTTTTCAAACAGCCTTTAAAACCACCATTTTCTTCACCAAGATTATGAATTTAAAATAGTATTTACCAATTCTTTCTTAAATAATACTAAGTTCACCATATCACAATTTATTATGTAGTTATCTAATTACTTACTGTATTCTTATTTATTCTTTTTAAAACATTAACAGCTTGAGTTGAAACCATTCCCAACTATTATTTGGAAATTATGTCTGCTTGAAGTCAAGTGATTCACTATTTGGAGTGACAATAGTTTTGAAAACTCACTGATAGTAAGTTCCAGCTTCACTACTTTTAGAGGCAAGTTAATTTCCATCTATTTCACTGCCAGAGGTAGCAAATTTTAGGCAAGGGCAGCTGACTTTCAAGTAGGACATTGTATAACAAGAGTATTAGCATAAGAAGATGGTGGATTATAAACATAATGTGAATTAAGACCTGGGAGATGTTCCAAATCTATCACTTCCAATGCATGTGACTTTGGGGAAATATTTTAAATTAATTATCCTTGATTTTTCTTTTAACTATTAAAATGGAAATGGTGAAATAAAATTAAATAAATAAAATCAAATTTTAAAATGATGGTAATATTTTCCTATATATTCAAAGAGATGTTGTAAGGACCAAATGGCTGTGAAAATGCCTAGAATAGAGAATTTAAAATAGAATTTATTGAAGAATGTTATATAAAAACTTTACATGTGCTTTAAAGACACATGGAGTTATAGTTCTAATTTTTGGTTAAGATAATTTTTGTTCCTAGAACAATATTTTGATATATATGAGAAGCCAGTAAGTTTCATCTGGCATGCAGAAATGATGTCTTTTTCAGTTTTGCCAAATGTTCAGTATTTAAAAATCTGATATTCCTTCATATCAATCGTCCAATGTTCAGCAATTCATCCTCATAATTATATATATATTTTATATATATATATAGTGGTATACTATATACCACTGGGTAAGAACGATATGGAAATGGCCAGAGTTACCACCTCCCTTTGATTTAATCTTAAATAAACATATTAGTTGCAGAAAACTAGGACTACACTTTATTGTATTTTTTTAAAATAACAAAAATATATACCAGAAAACAGAAAAACCTGCATTCTTATCTCCCTTCTGTGACTCACCCTTCCTGTATGACTTTGGACTGCTCGTCTGACCTTTTAGATACTTGGCAAGTCTATTCAAAAATGGGAGAATATATCATGATTCATATCTCAAAAGAAACAGTATTCTCTTAAGCTTCCTTCAAACATTAAGATGCTTAAAATCAGTATAAAACATCTGTCTAAAACGTCTACATATTTCAAAAGAAAGTTTTCTACAAATTTAATTCCTTACTTCTTGTATTAAAAAGAGGCTATATTATTAAAGAAGAGGTATTCTTGTGTTACATATTCATAAAACAAGTAATTTCTCTACTGCCTGTGGTACATCAGCCATAAGGAAATACAATATTATTAACATAAAGAAAATTAAAAATAAGCAAAAAGTGCATTTGAAATTAGTTTATTTGATTACACATTAAACCTGAGAACTATCTGACAAGTGAGTTTACAAAATGAGATTAGCTCTGTTCCAGTGACATGTAATTTTGATAAAGTAAGTGATTAAGTTCCTTATATTTAGTGGAAGGGAAACTGTTCTGAAAGTAGTAGGTGGGATCGTTGTAATTCACACAAATTATTTTGTTTATAATAAAATGAAGCTGAAGCAAGATAAGGCTGAATCAGTTACCAACATATGTTCTCGCATCTCTTGGGCAGTCATTTCTGGAGGGTGATTAGCAAAATGGAAAGTTTTCATTTGAATTGGCCAAGTTTCTAAAACTGGATCATGAACATACGTGGTCAAATGACAGTCCCCTGAGATCAGGAATCATTTATTCCAATTTTACATTAGCTAGTATCTTAACAAAGTTGCATGTTTGATCTGCAGTTTGCATTTTTCCAGAATTATTATCAAAATGGTAATACCAGGGGAATAAGCTTACATAATTAGTATTCTGACTTCGGCATTGTAAGAAAAACAAGTTGTGGAGAAAAGCAAAAAATGGAAAGACATGATATTTTGCCTGATTTTTGCCATTTCTATCTGTGTGAAAAATTTGTCCTCTCATTCTCATATGATTAATGACTAAATCTTTTTTGGGCCCTTCAACTCCTCATTTTGTGAGCCTTGGTATTATCACCTCTGAAATGAGGAAACTCATTTTTGGATTATTGTGAAAAGCAAATGAGCTAATAAATGTTACATGCTTAGCACAGTACCTAACTCGTTATTTCTCGAAAAAGGTTAAAAATTAGTATTAATAGCAGGCACTCAGTAAACATCAGTTCTCTTCAAAACCCTTATTACCTAATCCCCAAATTTTAGTTTCTCTTCTTTACATTATATTAAATATTATATCAGCATCCTCTAAATTTACCAGCGATCAGTACATACCATGGTACTTTAATTTTGCCATGATCCTATTATTTTAAAGAATCCCAAGAATGTCTGGAGGACACCAAAATTCTATTAATTAAATGAGGAATGAACCATGAACTAAAGAAGATGAATCTATAAGATTAAAGGAATAGATGTTACACTAAAAAAAAAAAAAAGTCAGAAGTTGAAATAAGCTGTCTTTCAGCCTTTGAAGTGGCCTTTCTTAAAAACTAGTTATTGGCTATTTTGTCCTATATAGGTGTTTTCACACCTGAGGTCTCATAAAGGATATCTCATTTATCAAGTATAAACATAAGTGTCTGATAAGTTGTTTTTAAACCTGCTTTGATGAGGTGGAGACTGGAGAGTCACACACACAAAAGAAATGTGGAATTTTTTGTCTTAGTCTATAATTGTAAAGAAAATCTGTAAGTTATACACAAAACCATTTTCCCAGTTACATAGTTAAAAATGGCTGCTTTGGCTCCGGCTTCAAGAAAAAAAAAATCCTAAATAGTCTTGTTGGTCATTAGTACCCTATGCATCTCTGCTTAAAGTCCTTTTAGGGGTTTCCACCTCAGGACGGAGGATGAAAGAGTGAGCATATTCATATCTCTAACCTTCCACCAAAAGTCTTCCAGAATTACAGAAAATATACCTACCCCTCCAAGGAAAACAGCAACAACAAAACCTTATCAGTTCCATAAAGAAGAAAAGGAAAAAGCCTTGGAATAGAATATTTGAGAAAATGCCAAATAATAGGTTAGAACTAATAGACAACAGAATAGAGGCAAAGTAAATACAAAAGATGACTACACACTGCAGCATTTGATGATGCCATTAGCATCATCAGAATGAACCTATCTGAATGAGGGTGTAGAGGCCTGAGATCAAGGTGAACTGATCTGCTGTGTTAACTCCAGAGCAGCCATCAGATTCTGGAGAACAAGGAGAAAACATCAGGCAGGTGACTAAATATACCTGTTGCCTCAGTTTCCAGGGAATAATTTTATCTACCTCTGGAGTTACGGTTAGTGTAAGTGAGTTAGTAGGCATAAAGTAGTTATTATTGTTATTATTATTGTTATCTTAGATACAAGGCTTTTCCTGCTGTGTTTCTTAACTTTCTAAGTAGTTAATATTTTAGTCAGGGTAGTTATTTATTTCTATTTCATTGGAAAATGATAAGAATATAGAAATACTATTAAATTTTATAAACCACCATTTACATATTAAAAGTGTATGCTATCTGCTTGAGTGATAATGTCTATTAAATACATTTTATTAATCAACATTTTCATTTTTTGGTCTAGCTTATGGGTGTTAATGCTATCACAATATGTTTTTTTTCCTTTAATTTCTATTACAGTATAGTTGAGTTACAATGTTGTGTTAGTTTCTGCTGTACAGCAAAATGAATCAGTTATACATAGACATATATCCACTCTTTTTAAGATTCTTTTCCCATATAGGCCATTACAGAGTTTGAGTAGAGTTCCTCATGCTATACAGTAGGTCCTTATTAGTTATCTATTTTATATACAGTGGTGTGTATATGTCAATCCCAATCTCACAGTTTATCCCTCCCCTGCTTTTTCCCCCTGGTAACCATAAGTTTCTTTACTACATCTGTGACTCTGTTTCTGTTTTGTAAGTTCATTTGTATCATTTTTTTAGATTCCACATATAAGAGATAATCATATGATATTGTCTTTCTCTGTCTGACTTACTTCACTCAGTATGACAATCTCTAGGTCTATCCATGTTACTGCAAATGGCATTACTTCATTCTTCTTTATGGCTGCATGATATTCCATTGTATATTAAGTACCACATCTTCTTTATCCATTCATCTGTCAATGGACATTTAGGTTGCTTCCATCTCTTGGCTATTGTAAATACGTAGTGCTGCTATGAACCCTGGGCTGCATGTATCTTTTTGAATTATAGTTTTGTCCTGGTATGTGCCCAGGAGTGGGATTGCTGGATCATATGGTAGTTCTATTTTTAGTTTTTTAAGGAACCTCCTTACTGTTCTCCATAATTGTTGTACCAGTTTACATTCCCACCAACAGTGTAGGAGGGTTCCCTTTTCTCCACACCCTCTCTAGCATTTATTGTTTGTAGACTTTTTCATCATGGCCATTCTAACCAGTGTGAGGTGATACCTTATTGTAGTTTTGATCTGCATTTCTCTGATAATTAGTGATGTTGAGCATATTTTCATGTAATGCTATCACAACATGTTTTAATTTGCACTTCCATGATCATGAATGATGTGCATCTTTTCATGTGCTTATTGGCCAATGGTCATTGGGATATTTTTGTTCAAATCTTTAAATTGTTTTTGAGTTACTTATCTGTCTCTTATTGATTCATAGAAGTTCCATATACCTTTTACATGCAACTACTTAGTGGTATATAGATACAAACTTTCATGATTTTATTCGTGCCATTTGGTCGGCAAAAAATTTCTTATTTTTAATTAATAGAGTACAACTTATCAATCTCTTATTTTATATTCAATGTTTTTGTGTCCTGTTCAAGAAATCTTTACCCTCTTCCTCAAGATCATAAAGATACTCTCCTATTTTATCTTCTAAAAATGTATTATGATATCTTTCATATTTAGTCTACATCAATCTAGAATTGACTTTTATGCCCTTTGTTCCATATGGATATTCAACTCAAGTAACACTACTTCTTTAAACTTGCCCTTTCCTTGTTTTCTTTGATCATTGCAATGATCTTTCTGTAATAACTCAAGGCCCAGTATATTCTCTCTTTCTCTCTCTCTCTAACTTTGTTCTTCAAGATTTCCCAGGCTATTCCTGGTCCTTTGCATTTCCATATAAATTTAAAAATCAGCCTGTAAATTTACGCACAACACACACACACACACGCAATTACTAGAATTTAAACTAGAATTGCATTGAATCAATAAATCAATTTAAGGGAAATTAAAAATTATACAAGACTGATTTTTCAAATCTATGGACATGGTATATTAACATTCCATTTATTTAGGTCTTAAATTCCTCTCAGTAATGTTTTATAGTTTTCTGTGTAGAGATTTTGAAGGTCTTTTGAAAGATTAATTCCTAATTTTTGTTTGCTATCATAAAAAATAATGTTTTAGGGCTTCCCTGGTGGCGCAGTGGTTGAGAGTCCGCCTGCCGATGCAGGGGACAGGGGTTCGTGCCCCGGTCCGGGAGGATCCCACATGCCGCGGAGCGGCTGGGCCCGTGAACCATGGCCGCTGAGCCTGCCCGTCCGGAGCCTGTGCTCCACAACGGGAGAGGCCACAACAGTGAGAGGCCCGCGTACTGCAAAAAATAATAATAATAATAATGTTTTAAATCTTTATTTGTGGGACTTTCCTGGTGGTGCAGTGGTTAAGAATCCGCCTGCCAATGCAGGGGACATGGGTTCAAGCCCTGATCCGGGAAGATCCCACATGCCTCAGAGCAACTAAGCCCATGCGCCACAACTACTGAGCCTGTGCTCTAGAGTCCGCATGCCACAACTACTGAGCCCACATGCCACAACTACTGAAGCCCGTGCGCCTAGTGCCCGTGCTCCACAACAAAGAGAAGCCACTGCAATGAGAAGTCCGTGTACCACAATGAAGAGTAACCCCCACTTGCAGCAACTACAGAAAGCTCATGCGCAGCAATGAAGACCCAGCACAGCCAAAAAAAATAAATAAATCTCTATTTGTTAGAAGTTCATTGGAATTCGAACTGATTTTTTTCTTAATTTTTAACTCATATCCTATGACCTTTATTAATTCACTTATTGATTCTAATATTTTGTACATTCTTTTTTTTTTTTTTTTTGTGGTACGCGGGCCTCTCACCGCTGTGGCCTCTCCCGTTGCGGAGCGCAGGCTCAGCAGCCATGGCTCACGGGCCCAGCCACTCCGCCGCATGTGGGATCTTCCAGGACCGGGGCACGTACCCATGTCCCCTGCATCGGCAGGCGGACTCCCAACCACTGCACCACCAGGGAAGCCCTGTACATTCTTTTAGATTATTTTTCTACACAAATTTTACCTATTTTGTCTAATTGTTTTGTCTTTTATTTCTCTTTCATGACTTGTACTGGCTAGAACTGCCACTTCTAGGTTTGTAGATTAGATACTCAATTTTACAAAACTCCATTTCTGAATAGACGAACATATTATGTTTCTCTTGTAAGCAGTATATTATTGTGTGTGTGTATATGTGTGTACTTATGCAATCTAACACATTTAGTCTTTTAATTGAAGTATTTAATCCATTTACATTTTATGAAATTACTGAAACATTACAATTTTATCTATCATTTTGCAATTTTTTTCTATCTGTTCCACCATAGATATCCCTCTTATTTTATATCCTTTTTTAAAAATAAATTTTCTTTTATATCTTTAAAATGCTGAAAAAGGTACAATCAACCTAGAAATTTCTGGTCACCTAAAGTACATTCAAATTTGAAAAATAAATTAAACATATTTTGAGACATACAAAGAATAATAATTTAGCTTTTATAGATCCTATTTAAAAACACTAAAGGATATACCTTAACAAAAAGAAACATGAATTCAGAAGGAGTGGGTTGAAAATGACCTTGATCAGCACAGAATCAGATTAAATACTGAAAAAAATGTTAACTATTTTTGAAAGATGGACTAAAACTCTAGATGAAAATAACCTTCATAGAGATTCATGGAGGCAGAGGTAGAATTGTTCATTATACATTGAAAGCATGCTAATAACCTTGTATGGGGAGAAAGGAAGACTGAGATCCTGAACAAACAAAATATGTGTTACTAATAAAAAATGTTTTAAAACACATACATAAACAAGTAATCAGAATTTGAAAATAAAAGAAACATAAAAAATTTAATTCAATAGAAAGCAAGAAAAAGGAAGGAAAAAATGGATAATATTTAATACTCCAAATATGACATAAAGCAAGGATAATTATATTGTTTATCAAAATTAATATAAACATATTAAACTCATCAATTATGAAAAATCATGACACCATAGGCTTAAAGAAGAACTAAACAAGATGTCACTGTACACTGCTTACAAGAGACACACCTAAAGGAAAACGGCACAGAACATTTTTAAATGAGAAGATTAAAAAGTACACCAGAAATCAATTGAAGTAATGCTAATATAAGACAAAAATAAAATTTAGTAAGAAATAATTTTTAGGAATAAAGGCTAAAATCATATTAGGATAAAATGGATAATCATTTTAAAAGGTGGACCCATGAATCTAACAGAGTATACTCAAATTATACTATAAAAATGAATGAAATTATAAAAGCATACAAGAAAAAAATTTAACATATCTTTGTTAAACATCTCAACTCAATCAGACAGATGAAAATAAAAAATAGAAGAATGCTCATCTGTAATAGTGCTTTATTATTAAAGGTCATTATAAGTTTGATCACTTTATAGTACTCATAACTAGATAATATTAAAAATTATAAGAAAATCAATAAAGACATTTTATAAATAAATGCAGTCAAATAGTATACAATGATATATTTCTATTTCTAGAAAATCTTCACATCAAGAAAAAAATTTAAAACTTATGACAGAGAGATAAGATGTTTCTTTCAAAGGCAGAAAATGTTTTAGAGTCTACAGAGCTTCACACTTATACTAATTATTTTTCAAGTAGAAATTTTAATTGATATTTTTTAAGTATATAAAGTTTGGAACTACTTACCAAGAAAAAGTTATGTATAAAAATGGAAAAAAAAATAACACAAATTTATTTAGCTAATCCTGGACACTGTGTAAATCCTGTGTAAAACTTAGATTAAATAAGTTTCTTGACCATCTTTATCATAATAGAGTATATGATAATAAAAGTACAATAAGGAAATGAAGCAAAATCAAAATAACCTATAACAAAAATTTACAACCACCCAACAATAATTAGAAACAGTTGCATGTTTAAGGATGTACCTTGTCAGACCTAGTAATTGCACCCCAGTATTTTCTGTGTGACAGTAACTTTTATATAGTGGCTAATCCAAAATCGAAGTTATGTTATATGCAATAGCAGTCTATATAATGTTTCTTAACTTATGAATGACAGAACTTCTGATTGATGTCATAAATAACTCATGTGGGGGATTCTGCTTCTATCCTTGTGGTTGCATCCCCCAATGTTCATATGTTGTAGTACTAAACCCCAGTAACCCAGAATGTGACCTTATTTGCCAGTAGGGTTTTTGCAGATGTAACTAGTTAATATGAGGTCATACTTGAGTAGGATGGGCCCCTAATCCAATATGACTGATGCCCTTATAGAAAGAGAAAATTTGGATACAGCGATGTGCCGAGAGAGAATGCCATATGATGATTGGAGTTAGGCTGCCCAAAACAAGGAACTACCAGAGACTAGGAGAGAGGCCTGGAACAGATTCTTCTCTAGTGCCTTCTAAGGCAGCATGGCCCAGTCAATACCTTGAGTTCAGTCTTCTAGCCTCCAGAACTATGAGACAATAAATTTCTGTTATCTAAACCACTTGGTTTGTGGTATTTTGTTATAACAGCCCTAGAAAACTAACACAAACCTTGATAGACTGAAAGGGACTAACCTTACAATCCTGCCATAAATAAGTAGAAAATTGGAAAATGTATCCAACCATTTAAAACATTGAAAAGTGATATTTTATCATAAAATAAAGGTTACTCTACAACTTCCCTGAACAAGTTTAAAAACAATCTTAGAAAGAGTCAAAATTATCTTTGAGTATCTTGCTGCCTGTGCCATGGTCAATGATAGAAATAAAATAGCAACCTAGAAATTACTCAACTAAGCCAAAGATAGGCAGTTAAAAAGGAAAGAAGGAGCAGATGGGAAAAATAGAAAACAACTACCAAGACAGTAGGCTTAAACTCAAACATTTCAATAATTACATTAAAAATAAACTATTTAACATCCTATTTAAAAGATCCAAATATGTTTGTGAGAAATAACCTTTAAATATAAGGATATAGATGATAATATAGATTATACTAAAGTAAAAGTATGGAAAAGGCCATACCAAGCAAACACTAATCATAAAAAGCTGAATTTAATATATAGTGGTAGTTGACATTATAAAGATAACAAATATAATTACCAGAGAGAAAGAAGGACAATTCATAATGATAAAAGAATCAATTTATAAAGAAAATATGGAAATTCTAAAGTTGTATGCATCTGATTAGAGAGCTTCAGAATACATGAAGCAAAAACATAATGAAAATGAATTAGACAAATCCACTATTATACTTGGAGCATTCAACACTCATCTAATAATTAATGGAACAAACAGAAAAACTGAAAGTAAATAAGCCTAAAAATCCATTCAACCTACTTGACCTAATTGGCATTTATTGAACACAATGCCCAACAACAGAAGAATACACAAGTGCATAGGAAACAGTCATTGAGATAAACCATATGCAGGGCCATAAAACAAGTCTCAATATATGTTTTTAACATGGCTCATATAGAATATTTTCTTTGACTGAAAACAGTATTAAACTAAGAACCAGTCATAGAAAAATATCTAGAAAAATAGTAAGTATTTGAAATGTAAGTAACACAATTCTAAATAAACCATGGTTCAAAAAATATAAGGAAAATTTTAAAATATTTTGAATTGGATAAAAATGTAAGTATGACACCAAAATTTATGGTTTAGGAAGGATAATGTCACGGAAATGGTGGAGTAGAGTTATCCAAGAAGCATTTCCTCACTGAAGCAACTATTAAGAAGGCACAAATTGACAAGATCAACTTTTTTGGAACTCTGGAATCTAATAAAAATTATAGCAACAAGGTGCAGGATTCAAAATCAACATGTAAAAGTCTGTTGTGTTTCTATACACTAACAATGAACCATCTGAAGAACAAATAGGTCATCAATCCCATTTACAATAGCACCAAAAAGAAAAAAGTACTTATGAATAAACTTAACTAGTTAGCTGAAAGACTTCTACACTGAAAACGGCAAAACATTGTAAAAGAAATGAAAGAAGACACAAACACATAGAAAGATATCCCCTATCCATGGATTAGAAGACTTAATATTATTACAATATCCATACTACTCAAAGTGACCTATAGATTTAATGCAATCCCCATCAACAACGTAATTGCATTTTTTACAGAAATAGGAAAAAATTCTACAATTTTTATGGAACCACAAAAGGCCATGGTTGGCCAAATTAATCCTGAGAAAGAACAAAGCTGGAGGCATAATATTTTCTGATTTCAAAATATATTATAAAACTACAGTAATCAAAACAATGCTGGCATAAAGACAGACAAATAGTTTCTGTAGCATCAGTTCTGATTTTATTTCTGTCTTTTCTGATTTTATTTGTTCTTCTGATTTTATTTATTTGCACCTTCTCTCTCTTCTTTTTTCTCAGTCTAGCTAAGTATTTCTCAATTTTATCTCTGTAGAGAGAATCAACAAAACCAAAGTTTGGCTCTTTGAAACAATCAACAAAATTCATAAACTATTACATAGACCAACCAAGTGAAAACAGAAGGGTCAAATTACTACAATCAGAAATTAAAGTGATGACATTAATACAGACTTTAGAGAAATAAAATGTGTATAAGAGAATGCTATGAATAATTATACACCAATAAATTTGATGACATAGGTGAAATGAACAATTTCCTAGGAACACACAAATTACCTAAACTGACTCAAGATGAAATAGTAAATCAGAACAGACATAACAAATAAGGAGATGAATTAGCAGTTAAAACCTCTAAACAGAAGAAAACTGGGGAGCATCTTCAATGGTGAATCGGAAGACTCAATAATATTAAGATGTCGACTCTATTTGCATTTATCTATAGATTCAATAAAGTTTCAGTAAAAATTCGAACAGGCATTTTGCTTCTAGAAAGTCCTAAGCTGATTATAAAATTCATGGGGAAATTTATTTTTCCAGTTTTATTGGGCTATAATTGATATATATATATATGTATATATATATATATATAAAACATTGTGTATTTTTAAGGTATACAACTGTTGACTTGATACTTATATTTCGGAATGATTACTACCATACCATTGGCTAACATCTCATTCATATTACATAATTACAGTTTCTTTTTGTGGTGAAAATATTTAGTATCTACTGTCTTAGTAACTTTCAAGTATATAATACAGTATTATTAACTATAATCACTATGCTGTACATTAGATACCCAGAGCTTCTGCTTCTTATAACTAGAAGTTTGTACACTTTCACCAATATCTCTCCATTTCTCCTACCCCACCATTCAACTCCGTTTCTACTTAACATAATACCTCAAGGTCCATCCACATTGTTGCAAATGGCAGGATTTCATTTCTTTCTTCATGACTGAATAATATTTATATATTTATGACATGACATATTTACATCTTCTTTATTCCTTCATTCATTGATGAACACTTGTTTGTTTCCACCTCTTGGCTGTTGTGAATAATGCTGCAGTGAACATGGAGTGCAGGTATTTCTTCAAGATCCTGATTTCATTTCTATTGGATATATACCCAGAAATAGGATTGCTGGGTCATATGGTAGTTCTATTTTTAATTTTTAGGAACATCCATACTTTTTTCCATAGTGGCTACAATGATTTACATTCCCACCAAGAGTGTTCAAGAGTTTCCTTTTCTCCACATCCTCACCAAAACTTGTAATATTGTCTTTTTGATGATAACCATTCTAACAGGTGTGAGGTGATATCTGGTGATTTTGATTTGCATTTCCCTGATGATTAGTGATGTTTAGCACCTTTTATTTACCTATTGGCCACCGTATGTCTTTTTTGGGGGAAAAAAAAAGGTTCCTCTGCTCAATTTTTAATCAGATATTTTGTTGTTGTTTTGCTATTGTTATATGAGATTTCGTATATTTTGGATATTAACCCCTTATCAGATATATGATTTGCAGATATTTTCTTCTATTCCATAGGTTGCCTTTTTATGTTTTTCTTATTTCTTTTGCTGATCAGGAGCATCTTAGTTTGGTATAGTCCTATTTGTAGATTTTTGCTTTTGTTGCATTTGCTTTTGGTGTCATATCCAAAAAACTGTTGCCAAGACCAATGCCAAGGAGCATTTTTCCTGTGTTTTCTTCTAGGAGTTTTATCGTTTCAGGTGTTATGTTTAAGTCTTTAATTCATTTTGAGTTAATTTTTGTGAGTGGTATAAGATAAGGGTCTGTTAATAGCCTCACAGACTACCTAGTTGTGTAATATACTGCAAGGTATTTTCCCTCTCAGGACCACATTTTTCTCGTTTGTCTATCTCCAAATCATCTTCAAATATCTGTGTATCTGTATTTTCTTTTTCATTTTAATAACATGTAAAGTAAAACATTAACAGAATAGAATATGCATTTTTGCTCCTATATTGAATATCATTCTATTTAGCAACTGTTAACTCTTTCTTCTTTTAATCAGCCATCTTGATCTCCCTATTCACAAAACACCAGATATTTTCATCTGTTGTAACCTCATTACTGGTAACTACATAATAGATATTCTAACACATGTCTCTGTAAAACGATTATAAACTTTCCACGTGGGGGTTACAGTAAAATTTGTATGTGAGATAATGAAAAAGATAAATGTTTCCTGTTTCTGTTTTGATTTTTATCTATTTTTCCTTCTATTTTCCTGATTGATTACTTAGTGCCCACGTTCTTGATTATCAGAAACACAACAAAATATTTGCAGCACATTGCTTATATTCTAAGCAAGACATTATTCAACATTCAAAATTTTAAGAAAATTTTAAGGAAATGCACTTGCATTTACTGATCTCCTTTCTATCAGTGTGAGATATCCTGATTACAAATAAGGTGAACCACTTATTTTGTGCAGGTGGAAATGGGCACACACTTTCATTATCTCGAGATGTTGTTTTGATTTTTTAAAGAAAATATGACATTTATATTTCATTCTAAATTCCACGGAACATTATTTACTGGGGTTTCTTTTGTTTTGTTTTTTAAAAAACAATTAGTTTAAGACAGGACTTATATTAGAAATAATGCTCTGGCAAAGATAGTTTCCCCTGTAGGGTCAGGTGTTCATCAACTCTGTGACATTTAATGGAGAGATTCTATTTTGGGGGGGAGGTACAGTTCAAGACATAAGTTTTCCAAATGTGTACTTTGAGGCATACTGGCCTAGAACATAGAAAACTGAAGGTCAAATTCTAGAATACTGCCTCAAGAAAAGATCCTGCATCCAGAGTTTTAGTAACTGTCAGTGACAGAGGAAGTGTGTCCTCTAATGCAAGGAACAAGAATGTTTAGCCCTCACCACATCCTATCTGAAACACCACTCAACACTCTCCTATTTTATCCAATTCTGCACTTACAGGGAAATTTTTTATTAGCATTTCAGGAATGCTGTTATTGGAAAGGTGTTACTTCAGGTGAATTACAGCCACTAGATTTAATTAATATATGTCTTGTACATTAAGGTATTAGCAGGGTAGCTTGTAATCTTTGATGTCTCATGAATTTGATCTATGTGAGTCAGCCTCTTCCAGGCTTTGAGAAATCTGTCACCCTTGAGACACTGATAAGACTGAGAGGACTTATTATAAGCAACTATGCAGTGTTTTACCTGCATCTCCTTGTTTCCCATTTTTTACCTATCTGCCCTTTACTCAATTCTCTTTGGAAAGTTAACAGTATATGACCTAAGAAAATATTTAGCTGAGGCTTGGAACTTAGTTATATATGACATTTTCCAACTATGGGTTAGCTTGTTCTACTTACAAAGGGAAAAATCTTTTATGAATGGTTCTAAAAAGTGTAAGTATATTTCCAAGGAAACTGGAAATTGCATGAGCCCTTCTTGCTGTTTAGATAGATGAAATCATATTTATGTCATTAGAATGTGAATTATTTTCCCAGCTGCCCAGAAAAATAATATGATTTAAAGACATTTAATTAGCACATTTCTTTTGTCAACTCACTAGGGGGACAGGGACCCAATTTTTGAGATAAAAATAATCTGTTGAAGAAATATGGTTCTCTGAATAAGACCGTTAGTGCAGTGCTTCTACAGAACATAGATTTTTTTTTTTTTTAATGTCTGAGTTATAGACTCCTGGAAAAAGAATTTAGAGTGGAAATGCTGACACAACTTTAGCTCCTGTAAGGTGGTATGAACTCGAGCTATAATAATTAAGCAATTAGGCATGACAGAGAGTGCGAGTTTCCTGAGATAATCACACCCCTGGGGCATTGCAAGTCATGATCCAAAGATAAGTGTTTTTAATCTCCCAAGGGTGTGATTATCAAATGAGAACCACACCCTCTGGAGAAGACTTATGACTCATAAAAAATCTTTACTGTAACGGAAAAAGCCATTATGCTTCTGTATGCAGATGAAGCTAGCCATAGAGACTGCAACGTGTTTGCCACCAATTAATTAAGAATTGCAGGGACTTCCCTGGTGGTGCAGTGCTTAAGAATCCACCTGCCAACGCAGGGACATGGGTTCGATCCCTGGCCCGAGAAGATCCCACATGCCGCGGAGCAACTAAGCCCGTGTGCCACAACTACTGAGCCTGCTTTCTAGAGCCCGCGAGCTGCAACTACTGAGCCCATGTTCCACAACTACTGAGGCCTGTGTGCTGTAGGGCCCATGTGCCGCAACTACTGAAGCCCACGCGCCTAGAGCCCGTGCTGTGCTACAGGAGAAGCCACCGCAATGATAAGCCTGCACACTGCAACGAAGAGTAGGCCCCCCGCTCGCTACTAGAGAAAACCCACATGCAGCAATGAAGACCCAACTCAGCCAAAAAAATAATAATAATAAATAAATTAAATAATAAAAGAATTGCAAAATGTACACCACTTTAATGGTATTGAGTATTGATCCCAGGGACTGATTTGTTTTCTCATGATTATTAAAATACAATGATAAGGGCTTTCCACTTCTCAATTTCAGAAAAAAAAGATTGATTAAACGAGTCATAAAGATCATATTGCCAAGTCTTCCTGTTGACTAGGTCTTATCAAGTATATACTAAGATAGAGTCTCTCATTACCCAAATTACTCACTTTGAAGTAACTTGGTTACTTTAGAATAATCAACATCTTTATATAGGAGTATTTTGTATCTTAGCATCCATTCATCATTCATTCATTCATTCATTTCATTCCAGTACCTAATAAGCACACAGGAAGCAGCTATGCTAAAGCTATAAAGAAACTAAAGACCTATGTTCTGATTATGGAATACAGGCACGTAAATTATTAGTGAAGAGAGTGCCATCATGGTGGTGACTGAAATGTGCTAAGGGAGCAAAGAAGAAAGTAATCTCAGCTGGGGAAGAATAAGGCTTCATAGATAGAAAATATTTCATCTGGATAAAGATTATTGTAGCTACTACTTGTTGAGCATTTACTGTGTTATCAGGAATTCTGATCATTTTACTTTCATAATCTCATTTTAATGTTCACAACAGCTGTGTTGAGGTGGATGGTATTTTTCTCATGTCACAGATGTAGAAACTAATTCTCAGAGTGGTTATGTGCCAAGCTCAATGTCAGATAGCTAGAGCTAGAAAAATGGGGTTGCCTCTAGAACATGTACTATTAACCAGTGGGCTCTACTGCAAAATGTAGCTGCATCCTTGTTTATTTGAGTCCATACGAAGTGAAGCATTCCAGGAAGAGGCAATCAGCAATCTAAAATGGGGAGACTCATAAGGGCACAGCATATTCCTTAAACATTTTCGGCAGCTGGAGTCTATGATGCATGGGTGGAGAGAGGATAGAAGAGGCTGGAAAATTCAGAATTCAAGTTTGCATTAAATTGCGTCCAAGTCACAGAAGAGCTTCAATGCTTTGCTAAGCAGTTTGCAAGACTGTCCCGAACGACTCCACCTCATTGATTTCAAGGTCAGTCAGACTGGTCAACAAGGCAGTAAGGATTCCTTCTCTCACTTTTAGCTACCAAGGTCAGAAACATTTCCTAGGAATCCATGATTATGACAGCCATTATAAAAGAGTTATGAGTCAGACAGGTCCAGTATTTGCCCTTTATAAAAATAATTTCCGATTGTAGTTTTGCAAAGCCCACATTGGACATCTTCAAATTTTTCAAAAGAAGTAGAGGCAGTGGGAAAACAAAACTAATTTTGATTTGAAAGCTAAGCATAAGTGGCATTATACCTTCAGGATGCAGAAACTGTTGCTCTAGAACCTAATTATTATAAAAACCCTGTGAGAGCCAGGCTTGTAGCCAGGCGGAGAACTACGAAATAAGCATAGAAAAAAAACATATATAAATAAACAAGAACTGGCATTTGCAAGGCACCAGAGTCTCTGAGAGATATGAAGCTGTATTAACACAAGGAATCTTCCTTTGAGGACTTTGTGATCTGTTTGGGAGACAAAACATGAAAAGATTTCTGGCAAAAGAGTGATAAATTACATAGTTTTATATCATTGACTATTCCTTGGAGTTTAGATGGAAAACTACTGGTTGACTGGTTTTTGAAGTAGTAGAAATTTAATAGTAAATGTAGTAGAAATCTTTTATTTGATGTCTAACATGGACCTTCACTTACTATAACTTGGATAGCACTGTATTTTGAGTCAGGCATGATTTTAATTCTGCTTCACACCTGTCACCTGTATGATCTTCTACCCATTTTTTTTTTTTTTTTTTGCGGTACGCGGGCCTCTCACTGTTGTGGCCTCTCCCGTTGCGGAGCACAGGCTCCGGACGCGCAGGCTCAGCGGCCATGGCTCACGGGCCCAGCCGCTCCGCGGTATGTGGGATCCTCCCGGACCGGGGCACGAACCCGTGTCCCCTGCATCGGCAGGCGGACTCCCAACCACTGCGCCACCAGGGAAGCCCAATCTACCCATTTTTTGACTTCTGAATTTCACTATTCATTATGCAATATATAGTCAATAGTTTCCAAATCACAGGATGGCTGAGAACATATGAAATAGTGTATAGACTTTAGTGTCCAGCACATGAGAAGCCTTCATGAAACATAGCTATAATGACGATGATCATGATGACAGTTATGTGACAGTTACTGTGCTAGATACTAGAGACTTACAGATGAGTGAGAAATAATCATTCCTCTGAATTTGGTAATGGTTTCCCACTGTTGCTAGTTCATGTGTGCTTCAGTATCCTTTGTTGTTCTGTTTACATCTTGACAAATAGACACTTTGTTAATTGTTTAATTACTTTAGAATGTGACTTCTGTTTCCTGCTGGGACTCCCTAATATGGTTCAATATAAAGTGCACCTTAAAAACTTTAATATATTTTATATATAAAAATAGTGTTCTTGATTGTTTATATTTATTAAAATAGCCACTTTAGGATGATATGTGACGCTTATCCTGGGAAGTTTATTTCCCTGGCACACATAAATGGACTGCAGGAGATTGTCTGTTCCCCTGGCTGTCAGATTCCACAGATGGTCCTAAGTAAGCTGAATAGAGGAGTTTCCCCCATGGGAGCTTCAAAGACTACCTTCATGTTTGCAGAAGCAACTCCCAGGACATGTTTTGGTTCTCCTTCACGGAGCCTTTCTTCTCCATCTGTGGCAATGGACATAGAGTTAACATTTTGAAGGAGAGACCTTTCATTCAGATCTTAACCTTATCGCTGGCCCCATGACAAATTCCTGAAAATATCAGCTCTGCTTACTCAAGTGAAATCTGCCCATGATTTTTCTCTGTTCTTTGTATGTCTGCTACTTGTGTTTCTTCCGTGCTTTCTCAATTAAACGTCCCCGAAAAGAAGATATGACAAGGCCAATTATTAATAACAGATTACCTTAAAAGTAACATTGAAGAAGCTCCAGAAAATTTATTTATTTGAACTCTTGGAGTTCTCACGAAGTCACTGGGTATCACTTTAACAGACAAGTTTTTGGAAAGACAATATAAAGAATGTGCAAGTCATGAGCAGGTTACTTAGCCAGTCTGCAATGTGATTTATTCCTGTATAAAATGAAAAGACTACTTAACTCACAGGTTGCTGAGATATTGAACAGAAAAACAAACAAGTAAAGGACATATCAACATGTCGGCACTGAATAGTTCAACAATTTAGAGGCGTTATGATTATAATTTCAATGAAATAATCTTTCATAGGGAGTCTTCTTGGATGTATTTTAATTAAACTGTTGCTGTCTCAATCATTGGGTTGGTGAGCTGAAGGATAGCTCCAGTTCATATGAATTGCTAGCTTTAAATGATTCATAGGAATGTATCACTCACTCTTTTAAGGACTTTACTTTTATTATCCACTGATAAAAAAAAATGTTTGAGGTAGGTTGTGTTACTCCCATTTTATACATAAGGAAACAGACACAAAGAGGTTAAGTGACTTACCTGTGTTCACGTGGCTAGTAAGAATAAAGGTGGGATTTGACTCCAGGCAGGCTGACTCCAGAGCCTGAGTTCTTAACCAGTCGGATTTCTGCTTCCCAAGACCTCTGGAGGTCTTTTGAGAAGCAGGAGTTGATATACTGCCTAAGAACAATGGACACTGGTTCAAAATTACCAAACTGAAAAATATAGCTACTTAAGATCTTTTCTAGAATAAGACAGATGAGAACATTAATTATTAATATCTGTTCTTGGGTAAATAGACATCATTATGTAGTGGTTCTTAACTGCTTCTTTAGTACAAAGTACAAAGCACATAGTAAGAAAACTTCTTTTTTTTTCAGATATGATATTAGGAAGGCCGTGAGAAATAGCATATATTCAAAGGAATTTCAAATTCCTTCCAATTGCTTAATTAAAGATGAGGTTTTTCTTATCTATTTTATGATAAGGAAGTGTGATTGGAGGATGGAAAACGACAAATGATTCTGTGGAAGATTGTGGAATCTGACCTTGCATATCTTTTCAATCTATTTCCTTTTTTAACTTGCCCAGATATGGATAAAATGTAAGCATAAGACTGCAATTTCTCAGACTTAGAAATAAATTAATACTAAAAATAGAGAATTAAGGATGTCTGAAAAACATATGGGTTAAATGTCTTATAGCTATTTTCTCTTGATAGCTAGGAGGACACAAATACATTTTGTCTTTTGTTTTTATTTTAAAGTCAGTGGATAAAAATAGAGAATACTAAACACAGTATAGATTGAGTGAATAAAAAAAAAGTTATCTTATAAAAGGAATACTTTTTGATATTTAAACAGTATAGATGAGTTGAATGTGAAAGAGTGATTTCCAGAAGCTAGGGGGAAAGGAGCCTGAGAAGTGGCTGCTAATGGGAGCAGTGTTTCTTTTTGGAGTGAGGAAAATATTCTGGAATTAGATAATAATGATGGTTGCACAACCTTATGCATACACTAAAACAAACACTGAATTGTACACTTTAAAAGGGTAAACTTTATGCAAAGGTTATGTGAACTGTATCTCAATTTTTTAAGCAATGCCAAAAAATCTATTGCTTTTGAGCCCTTAGATGTGAAAGGCACAACAGGTCACAGGAATAGAATTTGGAGCTGGAATCAATAAAGGAAACTTACCAAAACAAAAGCTCATGAAGCCCAATAAATTAATATAATACAATTAATGTGGCTACTCATGATTCAAGGACAATCTACTCAAACTGACCACATTTTCCAAAACAACAACCAAAAAGAGGTCAGTCTAACCAAGTACAATGATTGCCCTGGTTCTTTAAGTACAGCATGATAACTGGAAATACAATTGGATATCCAGCTGTCAAAATAGGAATATCGAGATTTCAAGGGCTTAGGGACACAGCAGGGCAGAATGTTTAGAACATAACTATTCTGGAGTATCCGAAGTTATGGATTCATGCCTCTGTTAGAATTCTTCATTAGCTGAAAGCAACTACAACTAAATACAGCAGAAACAAACAAAAGGATAAAATAAAAACATGAAAGAGCAAACAATATTAAAAGAGAAGCTGAAAAATTAGGCCTCAGGAAAGAGGAACCAGGGACACCCTCCGGAGTATGTGTCCTGAGAAGTAATGGAGGGTTTTCTACAAGGAATTACCATGGACATAGCTCAGATCCAATCACTCCTCTGTCTTGTGTCATTCTGCTTAAGAACTGTATTTTCGGAAAAAAAGAGCATTTGACCATCATTTAGTTGTAGAGAAGGCGGAAAATAACCTGGATTGACAGCCCCACCTTGACTGTATAGAGTGGAAGAGTCATTTGCCAAAGAACTCTTACCAAATGAACAAATTTTTCTGGGAACAGGAAACAGGTCATCCAAAACAACCAGAGCCACCAATCTTCAACTAGTTCTACATGTATTACCAATACAGGATAGAAGTTAAGAGCTAACCTGTTTACATTCAAATTCTGGCCCCTTCTTGTATTAGCCATGTCATTGTGGATAAATTATTTAACTTCTTTGTATTTCAGTTTCTTCATTTGTCAAATCAGGGTAATAATATTACTCATCTCTTAGGGTTCAAACTTAGCCCAATATCAGGTACCCAGTAAGGAATTTATACTTCATATTTGTTATTATCATTGATGATATATAAATAATATACATAGAACATAAATATATCTATTACAAAGTACCTATTTAAACGTTTAGAAGATTGTGGAATAGTCATTCCTTGTCAATAGATGATAATAAATCAGAGAAATATAATTATATTTATTTAAAAAGAGTAGTAATTTTGCCCTAAGTCAGATTGTGTCACTACTACTCAATTTATGCAAATTAGCCAACATTTCTTGTTGTTTTATGGAGAAGCAATATTTAAATTTATTCTTTTTTTTCCCTTTGGAGAAAGGCCGTAACTAAATTCAAAGTATTTACCTTTTTATTTATTTTGTGAGCTGATGTTGATTTAGTCCAGAAGACAAACTTCATAGCATAAGCGTTTACACAATCATCTATATCCCAAAGAATGCCATATATATATATATCATACATTATAAGATTTAGTTGGGACTTACTGTATTAGCCTAGTAACAACAGGAATCCATAATTTCACTGGAGTCATTAATCATTCCTGCTCTTTTAACAATAAACTCGACAGAATGGATTGTCATATAGGAGTCAATTTTCAAATAAACGAGATTAAATAAACAACACGAAAACAAGCAAAACACAGTAGACAACCTGTATTTTTCAGTAAATTTATTCTGTTGGCTTATTCTTTGTAAGTTCAGTGGAAACTTTACTTCTGTTCTTGAGAACATCGTCTCCTTTGGTGGCTTCCAAATTCTTAGCCACAGCTGAAGGTTGTAAGTGCTCTTGCAGAAACAAAATCGATCACCTAGCTCTAGATTTAGAGGACTAGCAAAAATATGGCCATATCCCCATTTTCTGACTCTTCCCCATTGTACCCACAGAGACAGTCAACACCTCCAGCTACTGTCTCCCTCCCATTCAGAAAGGCAGCATTTGGAGGAGCTGCAATGGAGTGGCTTTAATTGAACTACTTGCAACAGTCAGTGTTTAGTTACAGAAACAGAACCACCAGGAGTATTCTAGAGTGGGAATTTATTATAAAAATTGGTTCTTACACAAAGAAAAATACAAGTCTGCAAACCAGCCCCAGCACTGGGAAACGAAATGAAGCAGACTGAATCCATGGAGAGAAACGGGTTTTCCCAAACACTTATACACAAATAAACCTTCAATCATTAAAAAAATTTGACATGTATTCTAAAATTAAAGGTTAATTTTAAAATAGAAGCTAGTGGCTCTGAAAAACAATAATAATTGAACAAAATTGTTTTAAAAAGTTATAAATAGGTGGTGATTAAAATTCAAAGCTGAACATTTCTCCTAACTTTTGGCACTAAGAATAAATCTGAGGAATGCTGTTTTTCCCAGTCTTCACTAGCTGACAGGTACAAACGGAGAGATGCAATAGTAATAAGAATCTGGCTCTTGATAACATCCTCCCAAATCACTCATGCAGTCCTCCACAAAGCCTGATGTTCTTCAGTAGGCTCTTGGGTATATACAGAAAGCTTCCCCCAGGTGCTGCTGCTTCTCTGACACTTGTACACTGGACTTTGTTGTGTCTGACTAGCATTGGCCATCTTCCTCTAGGTGTCTGGATAGATTACCACATCCAGTGGGCTCCCCCAGCTGCTGCACCCGAAAGAAGCCATCTCAGGTGCTCTAAAGGGAAATGAGTAAACCCTCCTCACTCCTATTTTGCCTTTATGGTGGTTCCCAAGCAGGGATGACTATGTCCTCAGTGTTCCTTGTGAAAACTTGACTTTCTTGCTCCTATCCATATTTCTCTCTCCTAACTGCTCAGATACCAGAAAAAGGGGACAGATTTGGGAAGAGACCACATATTGTCCTCTTCATTCCATACTCCTGGCACCCCCTCTGCTAATGATGCTTAATTCTCTGAAGCAGCACAATCCAGTAGAAGTGGAATGTGAGAGATGTAGTTTGAAATTTTTGTTTTTAAACTGTTCAGTTTTCCCTAAAAATGTAAAGAGGAACAGATGAAATTAATTTTGATAATGCATTTTATTTAATCCATTATATCCAAAGTATTATTTAAAATATAAAAATTATTAATGATATATTTTACTTTTTTTTTTTTTTTACTAAATCTTTGAAATCCAGTATCTGTTTTGTACTATCAGCACATCTCAATGTGGACCAGCTACATTTCAAGTGCTCAATAGCCATAAATGACAACTTGTACCATACTGGACAGTGCAGCTCTAAAGAGCCAGGAACCTCATCCCACCTTAGGTAGATGCTAAAAAAATATTATTTTCCCATCAAAACTATGATTTACATAGGTTGAAATAGCTGAACAATTTCTTGGAAAATAACAGTAAATAATTATCACTTCATGTAACTTTTACTCTTTAGATAAATGGATATTTCACTGTCTCACTCTTTTACTATCATCTTTGATATCCATAATTAATATTAATATATTAAATTCAAGGTTCCAGAGTCATAAGACAGAGACAGCTTTAGCTCTAAGAAGTAGCTTCGTCCCTTGGTGATTTTCTTTGAAGAGTAGAATTGAAAGTTCTTCCTACTCAAAATTTCTCATCAATAAATATGTCAAAAATGACTATCTACTGTGTGCAAAAATGTTATTTCACGAGAAGTGGCTTCACTGACCAATCTCAAAATGTGGATACCTACGTTTTATTTGTAGACACTTATAGTTTGCTCTGTATGAGCTTAACCATTCATTTAAATTCCCAAACTTATGGCTGGCTGAGAACTAAGTTTTTCTTTGAAGAAGTTTCAAAGATGAAAAAGAATTATAAATTAAATAAAGAAGTGAGGCCTTTAAAGGCACACTTTTAGCACAACCTTACAACTATGCCTGTTGCCAGTAGGTCATGCTGAATGAACATTAATGATTCTACCCAATGCTTGTGTATAAGTTACAGATGGTAGAGTGAAGGGAAGTTGTCAATTCAAAGACAGAACTTCAGACTCTACAATAAGTGATTCTTGAAGTGACTTATATTTGGCTTTTCAATCCCTCATTCATTTTATTTAAGGAACATGAAATCTCTGCCCTTAGCCATTTAGCACTTGTTCAGAGCATTATGTAGAAGAATTTGTGGAAAGCAGCAAGAGATGCCTTCCCTGGCCATATGATCTGGACCTTAAAATTCAATCTAGAGAAATAAGGATCCAGAGAAGTTTAATTCATTTCCTATTCATATGTGGTTTACTTGCATCCTGCAAAAAAAAAGAAGACTTACACTGCTAGCTCCTTCTGCACTAAGGAGCAGAACATTTGCATCTTTGCAGATGATTTAACGATCACTAAGCAGCAGGAAAGAGTGCTCACCTCAGCAGAAGATGGGAATGCAAAAGCTAGGTACCATCACTGGAACGCAGCTGGGTGGTCAGGACATTGGCCAGTAATTACTATCCAGTGCAAGAGAATGAATTCTAAATGAGAGAATGAAAAGACCAAGGCCTTGGGGACTGGATTTTCAGACACAATTAACATAAATTGAGAGACAGGTTTGGTTTGGCCCTAAATACAGGAGGAGACATATTTCTAAGCTTTTGCTGTGTGAACCCTAAAATATCTGCAAAAACACTTGGATTCATTTTCTCCCAATTCTTTCACAACTGTAGTCTGCTACTATTGCTATTGTTAATAATAACAACAGTAATATTTTCCATAGTACCTTTCTCCTGAAGTCTTTAGGACATCAAGCAAGAGCTTCCAAATTCTATGAATAATATGTACGTAATAAGCATGGCAAAATGTCAAATTAGTGAAAAAGAATAACGTGTTATTTTGTGATAGGAAACAAGGGAGAAAGAGATGATTTAGAACAAAGCAAAATAGAACTAGCAAAAGGAGAAATTATGTGCTGAAAGTAAGTAAACATAGCAGACAAATCCACCTTCCTTTGGCCAAACTTTTCTGGAAAAATGAGGACATGTTACATGTTAGTCATATATGAAAGCCATCACAGAAGACCTTCAGAATTAAAAGATGTAACTGCTTTTATTTCCTCTTATTTCAAGCTCTAAACTAGGCCAAGTATTAAAGACACCATAACCATAAGGTAAACTGGGAAGGAACTGAGTACTAGAACTTTTCACATGAAGATGAAACAGAGGTCTAAAAAAAGATAAGACAGATGGGAAGACAACATTTCTTTGAAGAAAGTCATTGCAGCTTGTATTAGGTAGTGTTTGCCTCAACCACGTGAGACTGACTATTAAGATGCTACCTGTTTTGTCCTTGTCTTTTAGATTTATGAGATTTATTATGTGCTGGATTATAATAGGCAACATTCATTGGATGGCTACTCGATGGCAGGCATTTTTCTAAGTACTTTACATGGGTTATAAATTTAATATCACAGCTTCATGGGATAAGTGGCGTTATTATCCAGCCCATTTTTTAGATGAGAAAGCTCAGGCACTGAGTTACCCAACACCATATTCTAGCAAGTTCTACAGCGGGAACTGGAGTCTAAACAGTCTGACTCCAGGGTCCACTTTTAAACTACTACACTATATTTATCAAAGTTTTAGTGAAGTTTCCAGGTACTGAGGAACTGATAGTTTGACATAGCTTTTTACAGATGCTGCATTAGAGGAAACGAGTTAAAAGTCTATGCTAGTCTCTATCTCAAAGAAATAAAACTCTACCTACTATCAAGACCAAGTTACATCCCAGTTTCATTCCTCCCCATAGAACCTTTGCCAGTGTTTGCTCCTTCTTTTCCATCTACTTTGAATCCCGCTTCACTTCACAGTATGTCTACTACATTCATATGAACTCTTGATATTATTCAATTGTATTGAGTCATATTAAGTCCTAATGGTACACTGAACATATGATACTTCTAAAAAAAATAAAACCGTGATTTCCAAAAGCAAGCAGAAATCATATGTAATAACATGTACAATAATGTAAAGTCTTACATAAACACCTGTATTGAGATTTTATGCTCTGACATCAAATGAGAAAGAACATAACTCACATAAGGTTTGCCCAAGTATTGCGCCATTGAACCCAGCCTACATCAATTTATTTTCACATTCCAAATTGTCTTATTGTTGAGCTAAAATAATTATCATCTAAGAGACGAGAAAAGTCTAATAGAAGTTTGGAACTCTCACAATCAATACTGGTTGGCATAAAGTCCCACTGGGGAACAATGAAAAATGTACTTGCTAGATTTCTAACAATAGGTCAGGTTATTGCCATGGTATTTCTGACTAATGCGGGTGCTTCTGAATTGTGCATTGAAATATATGCTGTTCTTTTTATAGCGCAGTTGTTTTTGTTTCTCTGGTTTTTTTCAATTTATTTGGGAAGAATAGGAATTACAATTAACAGCTTGCAGCCTATGTTTTGATTTCCTTTTTCTGGGTAAGCTTCTTCATTAACAACAATTTAAATGAATGTGCTGCCTTCTTACTGTACCAAGGTTTTCTGTTTGGTCCAACTGTATAGAAATATAATACAAGAAATCAAGGACAGGAAGAGTTGGGATAAATATCTTTCCAAATTTACTTAAAGCTACCTAAAAGTTGTGATTAAATATTAGCAAAGAGAATGTTAGAATGTACCTGTCTACATCATGAAAATATTAAATACAAAGATTTGGGGGTTAACTCTTGTCTCTTTCAGAAATACAGGCCAAAAGGAAATGGATTAGTGAGGCAATAAATGGCTTGAAACGTTTTTACTTTTCTTTAGGCAATGTGAAGTCACTAAAGGGTTTTAAACAGGGGAATCTGGGTCATAAGTTAATTTTGGATAATTCACTTTGGTGGAAGATGGATTGCAGAAAGCCAACAACATGGTAACAAGTTAGTATGCAGTTGTATTAGTCCAGTCATTCTCAGTGGGGGGTGATTTTGCCCCACGGGGGACAATTATCAATATCTAGACACATTTTTCGTTTACACAACTGGCCATGGGGGATGCTGCTAGCATCTGTTGGGTAGAGGCCAGAGATGCTTCCAAACATACTACAGTGCATGGACAGCCTGCCACAGCAAAGAATTATTCAGGCCAAAATGTCAATAGTGTCGAGGTTGAGAAAGTCCATATTAGTCCATGCAAGAAATAATAAGAGTCTGACCCGAAGATGTGAAATGTAGAAACACATATTTTTAGGATATATAAGCAATCAAACCAGTGACTAATTAAACATTGTTAGTGAGAGAAATTAAGTGGTCTTATAATGGATATTAGAATGGGTATTGGGAGGCCGTGTGGGTAAATGGTACTTACTTGCAAAAGAACAAGAAAGGTAGAATCAGAAGAGGGAGTTGCAGTAGTAAGTGGTAGGTTGGGAACAGAACATTGAATTTGAGGTGCTTGTGAGCATTAAATTTACAAGTCTGAAAATCAGAATAGAAGTCTATATTGAAGATACAGATTAGGAAGATATCAACAGATGGCAGTCGGAGTTGTGGGAATAGATAAGATGCCAATGAGAAAGGGCGTGGGAGTGGAAAGATAAAAAATATTGAGGAAGGGTGGAATAGAAAGGCATGGTTAAAAACTGCGAAGCCACAGTTGGAGATCTGGAAGGAGGACGTATTCAGTTAGTACAGCTCTGCTAGCTAGGAATAGCTCCAACTTTAAGCAACCGTGGCCTTCCTTATACTCCTGTACTCTTAATAATTATTAACCACACAGGAATTCACTTTATGTGAAAGGGGGAAGCTGAGGGATGTAGAACTGCTATTAGATGGACATTTAAAAATAAATAAATATTCCAGAGAAACAAATATGAAAATCCTTTAATAAAAGAAAACACTTGCTACTGAAACTTAAGCAACAACTTCTAGCTGGCAATAAAAAATTTTTGATTAATTATAACTTGTAATACAGACTTGATAAAGTTTCATGATTGAATGTTAGGTTTTAATAACTTTTTAAAAAAGCCAGCCCCTGTTTTTAGAAATGTTAACTTACTCTAAGAGAAATCTCCATAAATTATTGCAGAAAAGATAGAGAGTCTGATAGAGTATTCAAATACTATTCTGTAACTCTGACCCCAAATTAATATTCCACTTGCTTTAGCAAAATAGTCAGGAAGTAAGTAAGAATATGACAACATATCTTGAATTAACATACCTTGAAATAATAAATATCATGGTAAAAGACTGATCTCAACCAGTAAGAAATAAGTACAAGTTGTGTTTATCTTCTGTCACAGATATTCTCTATTTCTTAGTAACACTGATTTTACCTAAATTTATTCTCTAATAAGTCATACAGTGATACTTATTAACCATAAGCAGGTTAGCATTATTATATATAACTCAGATAAAAAACAATTAGCATCAAATTTGTTATTTTGGGCATCACACCCTAGCACATATTCTGTATGCCCACTCTTGCTTCCAAATTCTAAAATGTGAGTTTAAATAATTGAGTTTGATCCTTAGTGATAAAAGCAGAAAATAACCAATGTCAAAGTACATTTTTAAATGTATCAAGTAAAAAATGGGTATGACCCATGAGCTTTGTTCCAAAGTTTTGCATAATTGTTTATATGACAGCCATGCCTTGATCGTCACTGAAATGGGTAGAGTAGGAGAGGCTCCATGTAGATAATAATTCAATGGACAGAGGATGGTACAAGTCATAAGAGCATTACTCTATTATTACTTCACCTTACCTTCAAATTTTATTTTCCAAGTACTCTAATACTGTCATTTCAGGAATATTTTAAGGCACTTAAATCTCTCTACTGGTTCTTGCCACCCACTGACAAAACCTGAAGCAGCTACCTTTAACATGGTTCTGTCTCACTTGCCCCAAGGAGCTAGTTCATTTCACCTACTCTATTCATCAGCCTGGAGGATTAATGGAATAATGCTTATAAATCAATATGAAAAGCCTGATAGACACTCTGTACACCACTACCTTTATTAAAGAAAGACCATTTTCACGAATAACTATAGAGATGAGGAAAACCTTACATGTATATTTGGTGTTCTGAAATCACAATAAAGCACCTAATATAGAGGAAATTGACATAAATTTCAAAAGCAGCAGTGTTAAGATCTATTCTATGAGTTCAAACACAATAAGTAATGAGGATACATTATTATTGCCACTGGATGATAATCCTCAAAATTCTACAAAATAAATGATTCTTCTTGCCACCCAGGATTAGTTTTTCATTTTAAAGAACAAAAATAACCCCATATAAAGCAGCTTCTATAAATCAAGGGTTTAAGGAAATTGGATGTACCCCATAACAGAGAATATGTTATGTTAATTAGACAGTACACTCATTTAGTAGTAGCATTGATAATAATTGTAATACAATAGGGGTCTTAAAATAAAAAGAATAGAAAACCGGTTAGCTTTAAAGTTAGACAAGTAAGTGTTCCTAAGAGAAAGGAAAAAAAAAAATCTCAAGATAAAATTTAACATGTTGGTGGTTGGAGGGTGAGACAAATAGGTGAAGGGGGTCAAAAGGTACAAATTTCTAGTTATAAAATAAGTAAGTCATGAACATGTAACATACAGCATGGCGACTATAGGTAATAATGCTGTGTTGTATATTTGAAAGTTGCGAAGAGAGTATACCTTAAAAGTGCTCATCACAAGAAAAAAACTATGGTGACAGATGTTGACTAGACTTATTGTAGTGATTATTTAACAATATATACAAATATTGAATCGTTGTACATGTTGTACACCTGAAGCTAATAATAATGTTGTATGTCAGGTATACCTCAACTAAAAAAAGAGGGAAAAATGCCTTTCCTTGGAATTGACTATGATTCCAAAAATCTAGATTTTTCTTCCTTGGCTGAGTATGTCAATCACCAACGACACCTGCATTTGTTACAGAATAGAAAGCCCAAAAAACAAAAAAGAACTAATGCTTATGTAGGTGTTGTAGTGCTGCTACAGTCCACCTCCAAATTCACCAGTTTTATTTCTGCCAGGCTGTCTGCTTATCCTCTAGATGGCTGTTGAATATTAATATTATTTTGAAATAATTATGGCAGAACTTTAAAAAAATCAATACTTTAATAAACTGAAGAAACTTTCTACAGAAAGTTATGAAACGTAAGACATAAAAACTGCAATAACTATCATAAAGCATAGTAGCAATGAACATAAATTCTAAAACCAGACTGTCTGAATTCAATTCTTGGCTCCACCAGTTAGTTATGTGTGACCTTGGGCAAGTTACATAACTTTTCTGGCTCTGTTTCCTTATCTATAAAATAAGAATATCAGTATACTTGCATACTTTCTGTAGAAGGAAAGAAGACAGAAAAGAAAAAGAAATATTGAACCAAAAAAGGATTTTCTGAAAAGAATCAAAGCAGAGGGCTCCCCGGGTGGCGCAGTGGTTGAGAGTTCGCCTGCCGATGCAGGGGACACGGGTTCGTGCCCCGGTCCGGGAGGATCCCACATGCCGCAGAGCGGCTGGGCCCGTGAGCCGTGGCCGCTGAGCCTGCGCGTCCGGAGCCTGTGCTCGGCAGTGAGAGAGGCCACGGCAGTGGGAAGCCCGCGTACCGGAAAAAAAAAAAAAAAAAAAGCAGATACAATGCAAAATTGTAGTTAAAATTATTCTGATGTACATAAAACTTACTGAGATAGTAAATAGCATTTAGAAACTTAATTTTTGGAAAATATACTTTTATTTTTTTTATTGGAATATAATTGCTTACAATGGTGTGTTAGTTTCTGCTTTATAACAAAGTGAATCAGTTATACATATACATATGTTCCCATATCTCTTCTCTCTTGCATCTCCCTCCCTCCCACCCTCCCTATCCCACCCCTCTAGGTGGTCACAAAGCACCGAGCAGATCTCCCTGTGCTGTGCGGCTGCTTCCCACTAGCTATCTATTTTACGTTTGATAGTGTATATATGTCCATGCCACTCTCTCACTTTGTCCCAGCTTACCCTTCCCCCTCCCCATATCCTCAAGCCATTCTCTAGTAGGTCTGTATCTTTATTCCCGTCTTACCCCTAGGTTCTTCATGACATTTTTTTTTCTTAGATTCCATATATATGTTTTAGCATACGGTATTTGCAAATGATTTTTAGGAACTTTTATCTGTCTTTATTGTTTGATTCTGAAAATTCTCCATCATATTTTTTTCCAGGAGGATCTGCTTTAATCATTTTAATTCATTTATTTTTTTTTAAATTCTATATAAATGAATAATACAGAAATCATATTACATACAAATTATTTAGAACATGACATTTTAGAAAAATGTTATGATCAAACATCCATAATTTACCTAGCCATTCCCCCTTTATTAGCGATTTGTTTGAAAATTTTGCTATTATACATAATTCCTCATTGGCTGCATTTCAGATTATTCCCTCTTTGAATTTCTGGAATAGAATTTATTGGATTCAATTTTAAGATGACTGTTTTTAATCTGCCTTGCACAGATCATAAAGCTGATTTTCAAAACGTATGGACTGGCCCCAGTGAGTACCAGTTTCACTGTTCAGCCTACAGAATCTCACTTCCTTGATAGATGCTTACAGATAACTTAAATGCCGTGTCCCTCTACAAAAGAGAATTATCTCTCTTTGCAGTTGACTTTATAGTTCTCTTTTGTGCAGCATACTCATACATGGAAAAAATTCCTTTGTGGGAGATGATTTCATTGCTAAATCTTCTTAAGTATTACCCGTATATACCACTCTGTAGAAAGAGAGAGAAAGAGATTTTGATTGTGTAGGTATTTCTTCACCATATCATAAACTGCTCACCTCATAACTGTCCAGTGAAACCCAATGATAACATCAGGTTTGTTGTATTTCCAGATAAGTGGCTCAAAGAGGAGAACCTATAGAGCATGCCATACTTGAGGACATAAATTCTCCTAGAAGTGATTGTAAGGAGAAATATTGAGTTCTATTATTCAAAAACATTGCTACAAATCTTCAGGAAGAAAAAGCAGATAGAAGCAGATTTGTTACATTCATTTTAAAATAATTTTAGGAATTTCTTTGTAAGTTACTTTTATTGCAATAGTAACATTATTAAGCTCCCATTATATTCTGTCTAGCGCTGTTCTTCCTTTTTAGTTTCCTCTTTAATTTCCTATCCTGTGACTTTCACATGCATGGTTGTTCTAGTCCCTTGGGCCAAGTCTTATTTTTTAAACTGAGAGTGATAAGAGCAAATACTCAGGTAGAAGTTGCTGATCTAAGTGTTTTGGGAGTATTAACTAATTTAATTATTAAAACAATACAAGTACTGAGCAGTACTCAGGGACAGACTGAAACGTTAGATACATGAAAAATATTTTTTTGAAAAACTCAAATAAAATGTCAAGAGATTAAAACTACAAGGTCCAAAATGTAAAGTAACACTGGAAGAGAAGAACAGCAGATTACACACTGCAGGGGAAAAAAGTGAATTTACAGAGCACTGGAAACTATCCAAAATGAAAAGCAGAAGAAAAATGATGGAAAAAAGAATAAACAGGGTATCCGTGAGCTGTGGGATAATTTCAAATAGCCTAATGTACATGTAATTAGAGTCTCCGAGGAGGGGTAGGTCAAGGAGGAGACTGAAAAAAAGTATGTGAACTACAGCTGTTATTTAATGGCCCAAAAATCTGAAAAAAAAAAAAAAAGAGATATTCTATTTTCAGCCTCAGAATTTCCATTTTATTCTTTTTTATATCTTCCACTTCTCTCCATATTATATAGTATTTAATCCTTGAACATGTTTATAATAGGTAGTTTAAAATTGTTGCTGCTAATTTTATCATCCCCATCATTTGTGTCTGTTTTTATTGTTTGATTTTTATCCTGATAATGGGGCACGTTCTTCTTGCCTCTTTGCATCCTTATCATTTCATTGGATTGCAGACATTGTAATATTATATTATTGCATGTATGGCATGTGTTGCTTTCTTTCTGAGAATATTGACATTTATTTGGCAGACAGTTAAGTAATTTGGATCAGCCTAATATTTTTGAGGCCGACTTTTTACTTTGTGGTGGTTGCCTTGGTATAGCTTTACTCTAGGGCTACTGTCGTCCTACTGCTAAAGTATTACTCTTCAGGAAGCCATTTTGAAGGCCCTGAGTATTCAGCAAGATGTCTCCCACCTGCCTTGTTGTAACTTATATTAATATATCCCTCAGTCCTGTGTAGGCTCTGGTAACTGTTCACCTTATGCGTATTTGGTGATTCTTTACCAGCCTGATGGAATTTTATTCTATGCCTGTTCAGATTAATATTCAGCAACAGACTCAACTTGACTTCTATGCTGATTGCTGAAGCTACTTCCTGTGTATCTGTCTTCTCTTTTCATACTCTGTCCCACAAATTCCAGCCACCTTAGCTTCCCTAAGCTCTGACTTCCATCATCTCATTTCAGCAAGACTGATGTGCTCTACGTGAGAGTCCCATCTTGGGTCATGATCTAGAATATGCCTCCAGGCAGAAAGCCAGGGAAATCATAGTGCCCGTCTTGTTCATTTCCTCTTCTCAAGGATAGCAGCCCTAGGCTGCCTATTGCCAGTATCTGAAAACAGACCTTTCCTATATTTTATGTAGTTTTCTAGTTGTTTGTGATAGGAGGGCACGTCCAGGACCAGTTACTCTCATAGAAAGAAACAGAATTCGGAATTGCTTTTTATAAACTTATTCTTATAAACAGAAATAAAGGAAAAATTGCAATTTTTTGGATACAAATGGCAAATAGTAGCAGCTGCAGATATATCAGCTAATTGTTTTATGAATGATCTTATGAAAAATAAAATACTGTGTCACTAAAATTTCAAGAGAATATGTTCTGCTGACAAGGAGAAATGATAGCACCATTTTGTTTTCATTCTAAATAACCTTTTATGATGCCTTGATTGTTCTCACTCCCTCCCTCTCTTTTGGTATTTTCAAAAATATCCACAATATAATCGTCTATTACTTCCTATGTAGATGGGGAGGGGTGTGAAGGGAAAAGATGCAATAAGGTAAGGAAAACTGACAACTTCTAACACCTAAATTTGAGAAAAATAAATGAGTCAAGTACCAGGACCATGGATAGCAACTCTAGTCTTTGTAATTCACCTGCACCCTGAATATTGTAGTCAGACAATAAATAGAGTCTCTTTCTCCTAGATGTCCGCCCCATTACTCACCTAACAACAACTTGTAAAAGAGGGACTGTGGTAATAACCATAGTTTACTGTTTGTAGTTTGTTATTAAAAATAATAATAGTAAGACAGATGCCTTAGTACTGGAATCTGAATTTTAGGTAGAGAAGAACCAGCAGACATTCTTCCTTGATATAGAGAATACCTATTTAGGCAGCTTATGCTTTCTTTGCTCACCATTAGGGTTTAAGGTAGTATGAGTTCTGTAAGTTTAACAATTACAAAAAGAAATTTTGATTTTCTTTTTCACTTGCATTTTCATTAAAGATAGTGGGGGTTTTTTTTAAACATCTTTATTGGAGTATAATTGCTTTACAATGCTGTGTTAGTTTCTGCTGTATGACAAAGTGAATCAGCTATACGTATACATATATCCCCATATCTCCTCCCTCTTGCGTCTCCCTCCCACCCTCCCTATCCCACCCCTCTAGGTGGTCACAAAGCACCGAGCTGATCTCCGCGTGCTATGCTGCTGCTTCCCACTAAGATAGTGGTTTTGAACCCTGGCTACACGTTAGAATTACCTGTGGATTTTTGAAAATACATGTATTTCCTTACCTTTCCTTTTTGGAGATTCTGATTTCATTGAGCTGGGGTGAGGCTCAGGTATAGGTATTTGTTTTAATCCTCAGGTGAGTCTAAAAAGCACATGGGTTTGAGAGCTACCTGATGTGTGCTCCAAGAACCACCAGCACTGGCATCATCTGGGAGCTGTTCTGAAATGCAGAATCTCAGGCCCTGACCAAGATCTACCAAATCTATATTTTAGCACCTAGATGATTCATATGCACATTTAAGTTTCAGAACATTCTTTGTTGACACAGATATATTTCTTGCCTTCAAGTAATTCTGAATGTAAATTGTAGAGCATTTAGACCTGTGATAATCCCAGATTAGGCCTAGGATCACAATCAGATGCTCTTTTTTAAAAAATGCAAATTCCTAGGCTGCAATCCAACCCTGTTCAACCAGCTCCTCCAAGCACGAAGCATGAAGTTTGGGCATCTGTGTGCTTATTATATGTTCCAGGTGGTTCTGAAAATTAGAGAAGTTTGGGAAATAATGTAAAATAAGGACCACAGTTTTCAACATTTCGCTTCTACCCAAAGTCCTAACCAGGCAAAGAACAAATGCTGTTATGAAACTAATAAATAATGGTAGATACATACTTGTTCTTACACAGAATTCCAGAGCATTGTGACAAAAACAATTTGATATAAATTTCATAGTTTTCTGTTAAAATAAGTTTTATGCTTCAGATATTTTTGCTGTGGCTACAAAGAGGAAAAATATACATACCTGGCCATTTAAAGGTTCTGTCAGTTTAGAATTTTAGGCCATTTCTGTGCAATGCAGGGGGCAGTCTAATAGAGGCTGCAGAGTGAAATGGGCAGTCTGACATGAAACTGTGGAAGAAAACTGACAGATATAGTGAGTGTAAGAATGGCGTAATGCTGAATAGGCTGTTTTGTAACAGAAAAAAGAGAGCATTTCAAAACTAGTTAACTTAGTTATGAGACTTTAGGTCAAAAACTTACAAGTATTTGTGAATACTTTTAACACTGTAGAGACTGTCAAAAATTTATCACATGGTTAAATCACAGGTGTTTGAATCATGGAGTCTGAGAAAATTTCTAGCTTAGGAAATGGAAGTAAATAAAAATACACCGAAATACAGATTTTTTTCTATACAAATATAAGTTTTTATAAAAGTTTTTAGCATTTCTTATTAAACTATACATTTATAAATGGTTAGAAGTCATGAAAACTCTACTTTGTTACGTCTCCATATTCAGTGTATCCAAACACAAAGAATGAGATTGGAGTTAAGGAAACCTGACATTGAGTTCCAGCAAAGATACTTGATATGTGCTGTTTGTCAGGCCACTTGATATTTCTGAGGCCCAGTTTTCTCATCTCTAAAATGGAAATAATAGTACCTCTCTTGTTAGGACAGCCATATGTCTCATACCTTCTCTCACTCGTGGACACAAGCCTGATTATGGAAAAACCTTTAATTAGAATCTCAAAATTAGTGTAAAGCCCTCACAGATTAATGCAATTACACATCACAGATAAATGTTACTGCCTTGGTTCCTAAATTAATAAAGTCATAAAAAATTAGATACTACATCCTGGAGAGATAATGCTCAAGTGAAGTCAAAAGCACATTAATCTCATGACATTTGGCATTTGCGAAACACATACAGTTTGGGGTATGTTATGGTAATGTACTAAAAAAGTCAAGTTAGTACTTAGCTGGATTTTTATGCTGCTAAGCCTTTTAGATATTTTTTCACAGTAGCATATTTTGTTTGCTATTGATTCCCTCAGTTATTCGTTCAACAGATGCTTTTTTGAGACCATACTATGTGTCAGACACTATACAAGATGTGAAAGATTCAATGGTCAGAAGAACATTTAGGTGGGGTGAACAAGCAACAAATGAACAAATAATGTAACCCACTATGATGATGTTTAATAATAACGTAAGATGATATATCATATACCATTATAGATTGTATTACATGTTGTGAAGAAAATAAAGTGATTAGCTGGTGAGTAACTATACTGTCATCATAGGTAGGACTGTTCAGGGAGATATTTCTGGGCCAGTAGCATTTGAACTTCCCTAATATGAAAGAGAAAACATGTCAGCCATGAAGATACACACCAAGAAAGCATTCTTAGGTGGGAGTTGAAGTCCTGTGAAGTTGGAATATAACTAGGCAGGGGGAGAATGGCATGAATTGAGGTTGGAGAATTAAGATAGATACCCAATATGCAGGGCCTTGTAGGCTATGGAAAGTAGTTTGGATTTTTATCTAAAAGCAACAGGAAGCCATTAAAGGGTTTTAAGTGATAGGCAATATTTATAAAGTAAAAGACTGGAAGTAGTCCAAATGTCCACAAATAGATGACTGGTTGAATAAATTATGGTATATCCACAAAATGTACCTCTAAACAGGAATAAGAAACATCTCTCTAACGGCTATGTATCTAGCATACACCATGAAGTAAAAAAAGTAAGGTGAAGACAGGTATATACAATACACTATCATTCATCTTCAAGAAGGGGGAAAACATGAATATACAGGCATGTACACAAATATGCCTATAATGAAAAAGGAAGATAAACCAAAACTAGTTTTAAAAAATAGGTTACATAGAAGGGGAGGAGGAGACTAGGGTGAAGTGGATTAGATTGGAAGTGAGACTTCTCTCTATTCTGTAGTTTTGATTTTGGAATTGTGTAAATGTTTTTATAGTAATACAACATAACAGATGTAAACAGAAAGAAATCCTTAAGAATTGAAAGCAAAATAAAACAAATGAAAAGAACTGCATATCGGGGGCTGCACCGCACAAATGGGCATTATATCAAGTAATTTTAAGCCTGATCTTAGCCGAAAGTCTGAGAAGCAATTATATCAAGTGATTTTAAAACACAGTAATTTATATTATACGTCTTATACGTCTCCAGTGGGATATAGCCTAAGGAGAAAAACACTCAAAGATCTTAAACCATTTTTAGTAATTATATTGTTATTCTGTAACTATAAGGAGAAAAACACTCAAAGATCTTAAACCATTTTTAGTAATTATATTGTTATTCTGTAACTATTTGTGTCTCTCTATATTTGACAAACAAATCATTTAAACACACATATTAGGATGAGCAAAAATGCTTGTGCTACTGTTGTTAGGATCCAAGACATTCACTATAAGAGAAAAGATATGCAAACGTAAGACTAATAAAGTCAAATTAATATTGGAGTTGGAGATTTGAATATGAGCTCATGGTGTATTTTACCTTCAACTTTTTCTAAGATCTGTCCAATGAGAAAGTCTAGAAACAATGATCAACACAGTAGCCATGAGCATCACTAGCGCTTAAATTAGATTCTTTAAATATCATTTCTCCTAAAGGAACCAAAGTTTTTGAAAAATTGGATGCTTCCAGGTGTGGGGCAAGAAATGTACAAGGAAAGCATAGAAGACTTTATCTTACCAGAAAGGGTGGAAGCATTTAGGTCATGTCATCAAAACTCTGGATTCAATCTGAAGTGGTTCAACTGGCCAAAAGACAATTTAAACAACAGCAATAATAAGTAATTAAAATAAAACAAATGTTAAAATCTATGATTTCATAATAATACCCAGTAAGAAAAAAAATGTATCAGTCACCTTGTAGGATGCTAGAAAACAAAGCCATTCTTCTAAAAACCTGTAAATAAGGGAAAAGATTTCCCAGTTATCCTGTATTTCCTGTACAAATTCACCTCCACATTAACAGCTTAGATAATGAGAGAAAATTAGTATTTGTAGATGTATCCCAGCAAATAAATGAAAAAATAGTGTAAAATTAGCATATAACCATTTTGCAACCCTTAATAAATAGTAGATTTAGTTTACAATCATCAGCAATAGCTAAAACTACTAATTTAATTATAGGTGGAGACCATTATTATGAATGTACCAGGCTGACAAAACCTTAACCTACTGATCACTTTTAACATCTCAAAAACAGTGACAGAGTGTGACTTTTGATGTGTTGTACTAGGAAATACAAATATCATCCATGAACTATTCTTGCCACAACATGAACCAGAAATCCTTCTAGTCCCTAATCTAACTACCAGGTTTCAGAAAACATATGAGTCAAAGAAAAATGGTAAAAGATGCCATTATAGAGGACATGCAATCACAAAAGTTTAGAGTGAGGGACACTACAGATCAAATGAAAATATAATTAAAACAAGTGATAATTGGGCTTCCCTGTTGGCGCAGTGGTTGAGAGTCCGCCTGCCGATGCAGGGGACATGGGTTTGTGCCCCGGTCTGGGAAGATCCCACGTGCCGCGGAGCGGCTGGGCCCGTGAGCCATGGCCGCTGAGCCTGTGCATCCCGAGCCTGTGCTCTGCAGTGGGAGAGACCGCAACAGTGAGAGGCCCGCGTACTGCAAAAAAAAAAAAAAAAAAAAAGTGATAATTGATGATAATGGATTATTGAATCCGGATTCATTGTACTATTCTCTCTACTTTTGAATATGTTTGACATTTTTCAATAATGACATTTAAAAGAAAAAATAAGAGGCATGTGAAGCTCTCACTTACATTTAGGAAATTTAGCAGAGGGGCATAGGTGAAAGCAGTAGACCAGTTAGGAGGTTTCTGTAGTGAGGCAGAAGAGAGATGATGGTGGTTGATACTAAAAAGTGCAGTGAAGATTGAGAACTGAAAGGATTTGATATATTTAGAAGAAGGAGAGTCAGTAGTACTTCTAATTGATTGGATTGGGGGTTGAAGGAAAGAAAGTCATCAAGAATACCTCCCAGGACTTCTGTTGGAAATCTGGGTCAATGGTGATGTCTTTTGCCAAGATTGAGAAGACTGGGAAATGGTGGATAGCCACATGGAAGGGTGAGGTAAGAAGTAATCAAGAGTTCCGTTTGGCGCATTTTAAGTCTGAGACATCTATTACACATTCTTGATTGTAAATAAAAACAAATCAGAACAAAGAAGTCTCTTAGAATGTGACTAGGTAATTATTATGCTTTGATAACTTGATAGAAAGGCTGAACATTGACAGAAGTAGTTCCCATTGGGGTACATATTTATTTATATCCAGGTTATCTGAAGTCTTAGCCAACTAATCTAAAAACATTGAGCATTGAGTTTCCCTTATATTTTCTGAATTCAGCGAGAACTGATTAACCCATTTAGAAAGAGCTGAACCTATCTTTATATGTAGCTAATTATGTTCTAATGCATACATTCAGCAATGCCATGAGGCTGTCCATCTGCAAACTGCCAGAAATAAGCTGTCCAAATTCAGAGAATGTCTTATTTTAAGGCTTAAAAATGACACTGATTTAAAGATTGCTTTTGCTGATTTGATAAACTGTAAGTTGAAATAATTACATTAATGTAGCACATTGTCATGCCAACAATTTTTCTAAAAAGATAAAAGAAAAAACATAGTTGCCTTTAACCTGTATGTGTTAACAGAATAAAGCATGGTTTTGAAAGTCAATTTCTGACCACCTTCAAAGTGCTACACTAGAAAAAAGTGAGTGGAAAAGAAAGTGTTAAGTGTTAACCTCCCCTAGGTGAATGATACCTTCTAGGACAATGTATAAGGGTAAGAGATTCCAAGGATTGGGAAAGAAATGCCATTTTTAGGTGGTCTACCGCAGTTGTGTCTTTACCAAGAGTGGGTAAAAATAGCAAAGAAATAAGGACACAGTTCAAAAGTTAGTAGGATAGTCAATCCATACAAATGACCCACTTGGGAGGTGAGACTGCACTGCAGACGGGGAAGAATCATCAATGAAGAGCCCAGGAAACAGGGAGAAGCACAAGGCCCTGAAGCAAGGCAGAAGAGAACTAATTTTGAGAGTTTCAAGCCCTTTCCAGGGGAGTTCTTTGACAGGAGGCTTAGCCTGGTCCCTCAAGGGGCTAAAGGGTATCAGATGCTACTCCCCGCCACAAGTCTTCTGCCTTCAGGATGGGCCCTTTTGTCTTTTCCTAGTGTTTCCAAAATGGAGAAATATATAGATGGTTTCGTTCTTTCTCAACTTTGACCACAGCTTTAATCTCGACTTCATTAGAACACCATCTATTTGTCATCACCACAACCAGCAGTAATAAGAAAAATAATTCCTACAGTAGTAAATCCTTGCTTAACAGATTTTTATTTTAAAATAGGCTTGACTTTTTTTTTTCATTTTAAAGAAAAGTTTTTGGCAACAGGTAGATCACACCTGAATCTGTTGGGTTCTATATTTTTAAACAGTTCTGACATATTTTTTTTCTTTTTATAACACATGCTGAGTGGGAATGGATCATGGCCAGTCCTAAAATACGGAGTGGGCAGCTCTTGGAATTTCAAAGGCAGTACAGTCATAGCAAGGTTTCTAATAGGATGAATATAAATTAAGAGAAATATTTTAAGTAGACATAAGTAAATCAAAATGGGAAATGTTTCTGGTTTAAACAAACATTGGAATTTAAAACAACAAAAATTTTCTAACTTATAAAACAACTCAACCTAAAGTTACTCAATGAGAATTTAATAATCGACAATAGTTTTTCTTTGAAAAAACTCATGAGTTATAGTGGTTCACAGTACAAAGTAAGTGACAGGCCAAGATACAAAATAGCTTTATTTTGAATCTTCTGGTCCTTGTCAAGTTATTCTTGATTACATCTGAATCACTAAAGCTTAGAATATTTTTTTAATGCTGATATGTGATGTCCCTAGTCCCTGAGTGATACCTGGCAAGAAAATATGCCTAATATTCATAAATCAGCGCCATGGCGTTTCAAAAAAGAAAAAGAAATGGAAAGGGAAATTTTGCTGTTTTTAAGGACATTAATGTTGTTGGGTGGGTATTTGATGGCCCAGAAAGGGGTGGTGAGTTTCTAGGACTTTTGGCCTTGAATAGAAGACCCTTGGGTTACCTGAACTGACAAACTAATGCTAAAACAATTCTTTTAAACAAACCATCATGAACCTCACACGAAAGGTAAAAACCCATCACAGTGCAGCTCCACAAACGGCCTGGTGTTGTCAAATTGCAGGTAACCTCGGCAAGGTTTTTAGTCCTCTAATGCTTTCGCTTCCACACGAGGGACTGTAAAAATAGGAGCTCTTGGATGCATTAGAGGAGACCTTTCTCCTCTCACTGAACAACACTTTATTTTGCTTCATTCAGTGATCCAAGCATTGCCACTTTACTCCCGTCACAGTGTTTTCTATATTAACACTATTTTTTTTCAGATGCATCCATCTAGACCATCCAAATCTGTACATATTAACATTGCTGAGCAGCAACTCTGGGAGGATGTTCACCCTGACCTTTCCTTTTCCTGACACAGTCTCCATCACAGTTTCCATTTCCAGGTTTATTTTTGATATCATAGATGTTGCTATAACAGCCAACAGCCTTGCCTTTAGGTTTCTCTTCTCAACTCTAGAAATAATTCCTCCTCTAACAATTGATGGAGTGAAAAACCTGTGAGAATTACAGGCGTCAGTGCACTGGAAATTTTCTCTGCTTATTGTATTGCACAAGCACTGAAAGATCAAAATATAGGTTTACGAACAAAACTATATTGGCTAAAACCCAGCGCTTTCTACAAAATTCTAGCTTTCCTTTTTTCCCTTTCTCTTACACATACCCAAAATTACATACATAGATAATTTTATACTTCATTAAGAAGTGTTTCTCTATAAAATTTCCTTTATTCAGTAGCACACAGTAAAAAGAACTTGGTGAAAAAAACCCTGGAAATAACCTAAATATCCATCCACAGTAGACTGCGTAAATGAACTGTTACATTCATACATAAAATACTATACAATATGAAAACATAATGTGCTACATTTTCTTTTAATAAAACATATATTAACTAAAATAAACCAAAGGAGCAGAGTTGAATGTATAATGTAAGTGTTTATATACAGTCTGCCATATGAATTAGAAGTATTTAAACAGATACATAAGAAACTATTCAGTTGCCTTTAGGAAGCAGATATAGGGAACATTAGTTATAGGTGAGTTGAGCTCTTTTATTTCAATTCTGTCTGCCTCTTTTTAGTTTTGTTTGCCATATTCATATATTACTTGTATTAGACATGTTAAAAAGAAGGCTTACCTGAAGACAGGAATAAAGACACAGACCTACTGGAGAACGCACTTGAGGATATGGGGAGGGGGAAGGGTGAGCTGTGACAAAGCAAGAGAGAGGCATGGACATATATACACTACCAAACGTTAAGGTAGATAGCTAGTGGGAAGCAGGCGCATAGCACAGGGAGATCAGCTCCGCGCTTTGTGACCGCCTGGAGGGGTGGGATACGGAGGGTGGGAGGGAGGGAGACGCAAGAGGGAAGAGATATGGGAACATGTATAACTGATTCACTTTGTTATAAAGCAGAAACTAACACAGCATTGTAAAGCAATCATACCCCAATAAAGATGTTAAAAAAAAAAAAAAGGCTTACCTGGATTTTTTTGAACATTCCAACTGACATCCAGTTCAATTCCATGATTACTGAAAAAAATGGAGGCACATACATTATATAGTGTGGTGTTGTGGAAGGAAACTCCAGAACTTTAGATTTTATTGAACATGTCATTTTATGACCATGTGTAAATCACTCATCTACTGATACCTGATTTGCCTCATCTGTAAAATGTGAAAAAGTAGCTCCATCTACCACAACTTTCATTTACCACTCAGTGTTGTGATGGAAATAAAATGAAGTCCCTTGTGAATCTTGCAGGGCTACCGTATACAGGTGTGAAATTTTGTAATAGAGATCATGTTCACTTTCAGATCTCACATTAATTGAATCTGACTTTATCCCAGGAATTTCACATTTGTTCTTACTTGGTATTTTTCAGTGGGAAGCTATATTCCACTAACATCTGAGTAGTAAGAAGAACCATGATCACGATAGTATATGCCTAATCTAAAATTGCAAATTCTGGTAACAGGTACATAAATGAATAAACTGTATTAATTTAAAAATGTAGTTAATAGATACATGACATTGTAATAAATTCACTCGTAAATTTTTCTGCTTACCTACCTATAATAATAACAAAAGTTGTTGTTTACTAAATACGAAGCATGGTCCAGAAACTTAATGATGTTATATTTGTTACTTATTTCTCAGACCACATTTTTAGGTAATTATTACTAGTATCATTGTTTGGGTAAACAAAGTAAGAGTGAATAATGTTAATTTCCTTGTCCTGGGTCACACAAGTAGTGACTGAAGTCTGATTATGACTCAAATCTGTCCAAATATCTTTTCCCATCCTAAACTATCAGGCTTAAACCAAATTTCAACCCACATCCATCTCTCCACCTCCCATTATCTTAAGCGACATCACCAACTATAATGTCTACTCTGACGACTGTGATCTTTTTTTTAGTGGGACTATAAGTAGAAAATTCTACCTTTATGGAAATCTGGTAGTTCTTTTAAGGAATATTATTCATACTCTATGAGCCAAACTTTTATGAATTTACCACGTTTGTAACCAAACTTTCAGAGATGGGGACATGACTTTATAGTCAGAGGTGCTCATTTTGCCATCATAGCAATTCATGTGTCTAACACAAGTGTCTAACACAAATATCTAAATATATAATACATCTTGGTATTGAAGTACATATGGAATGATAGGCAGCTTTTAAAAAATCATTCTTTTGTAAAACTTTTAGTGATATTGAAAAAAGTTTATCACAATGCAATGTAAAGTTGGAAATACATGTGTGTATAAAATAGAAAAAGATGACTGCTAGGAAAATCATCAAATTATAAGCATGTAAGTAGTGGTTGTTTCTGTTTTCTTCTTAATATTGTGGTATGTATTTAATATTTACAAAAATAAGAATACATTATTTTTATAATTTAAAGGGTTTTTAAAAAATTAAGATAAATAATATCTAATTATACCAAATCTTTCATTCTTAAGTTGCTTCATTCTCTTTAAGCTTGAGACTCTAAGCATATGACTATGCCACCACCTCTAATAGACAAAATGAAACGAAAACAAAGTTTTATGTGTAAAATCTTTGTCTTATATTGCTTAACTGTTGGTACCCTTGATTCTTAAAGACTAGAGATTTCTGATGTTACATTTCTTTTATAAATACTTCTAAGAACCATAATACTCATTGAATGTTGGAACAATATCTCTAAATGCCTAAGGTAACTTCCATTTTTTAAAACATGAACTACAGTTGTTCATTTTATTAAACTTGACTCTATTTCCAGACCTTTGCTATGCTGCAATAAACTCATTTTTGTGTCTTTGAGCACACATGCAAGTAAACCTAAAACATACAACACCTTGCTCCACCATTGCTGGATCAAAAGGTGTGGTCGGTTTTAAAGTTCAGACACTGCTAAGGTATTATCCAAAGGTAATGCACCTGTATATATACTTGTATATACATATATAATTTTTTTTCAACCCTTTAAAAATGTAAAAAAATAAAAAATCTGAGCTCATTAGTCAAACACAGTATGTTTTGGGTAGATCCCCTTTAGACCTAGAAGTAACACGTCACTTCTGCTCTTGATGTCTTGGTGAGAACTGGTCACATCACCCCTGCTAGATGTGGGAGGACTAGGAAATGTGGTGGACTTGTACGCTCATTAAGAGAATGGGGTTGATCCAAATCTGATCAGTCCTGCCATCAGCACCATCTCCTTAGGATTTGCTTAGAATTCTTTTTGACCTTGGTTTAGGATAGGATCCCTCGTTATTAAAGACATGCTATCTGGGGCTCCTGACATCCATAATACTTTTCTTGCTACCACTAATTAGTGAAAGGGGAAATGATTTACTGGCAACCTAGAGAGAATTAGTATAATCCAAGAGTTTAACCAGGTTTCATGTTCAATTTCTCACTTACTTCAGTGATTGAAGGAAGAGGGTGAATGAATAAATCATTTCAAGAATCCACAAGTCTTAATTCATGTCCAAGAGGGCAACAGCAGTGTTTCCTGCCAGGTGTGAGGAGGGATTCTAGTTGGAGTGTCAGGGAATCAGGCTGATTAAGCAGCTTTGAACTTCTATTCTCTTTCTGCATCTAAGAACCTGAGGAGACTGAACAGATTTTGTAAAACTGTGGCAAATAAATCCTCACCTACTTCTGAATTCAGCAGATATCAAGGTTAAGTGAAAAACAGAACAATTCTAGATAATCATTTCAATAAATTTGAAGGGATGAATTTCTATAATAAAAAAAACAGCTGAACTTTTCATAAATAAATTCATAATTATTCTAAAGGAATTAGTAAAAAATTAAATGCCTGTGTATTTCTGTTTAGTCACATCTTCATAATTTCAACAGTGAAAGTAATTTTATAGAATAGTATTGGGACAGTTACCAGAGGGGAAAGTATTTGGAGAAACTGAAAATCACTCTATGTTTGTTGTTCTAAAAAAATGTCATTTTTTTCTCCCAGGGGAACACATTTTTGCTGTTTTTTGCTATGCTGTCACAAGGTACTTTGTACTTACCCTGCAATCCTCAGTAAATGCCAACTGAATGACCTCTGAGGGAGATGACTTTAATTCCACCTCTGTTTCTAATTTCCTCACCAGCCAATTCTTGATAGAAAGTCTGAGCTTTAATGATACAGGACAATAGAGACAGTTAACATTATACTGCCTTCCATAGAGAAATGGGGGGAAATTATTTTTAAGAACAACATAGTGCAGTTTCTTAGGGCTGCATCTTTGCTATACTTTGCTTGCTTTGAGACGGTGAGCCTAAACCAGCATAACTTTTTTAAGAAAGTTCTGGATGACTGAACTCATATTTCTCCATACAGCTTGCCATCTGTCCTTTTATAATTCTTTTTGTTTTTAATTTGGTTACATCCTCAGAAAATCCTAAGATTTCCATGTGAAAGTTATGCCATAAAAGATGCTGTTTGAGGGCAGGGACTGACTATGGCATGCATTTGTAATGCTAACATTTTCTAGTGCTGTGGTTTTCACACAACGAAGGCATAATATTTAGAATGAGGACAGTTTCTTTTCTCATACAAGAGGCTTTGGATTGAATCAGTGCACATGGTTATTGTGCTGCAGTAAGTATCTTTCCCATTCCAAAATTCTTCGCTCTCACCCTTTACCTCTCTGGGAACATAACACATGCTCACCTACCCATCCAGCTGAATAAAAAACGTACTTCTCTTTTGAGTGAAGAATTTAAAGTTGTAAAATGAAAATTTCCAAGGGTTCCATCTTCCTCTGAAATCGCACTGTCCCTAATCATACATGTTTTTATGAGCTTTAATACTGTACGTTGGATTTTTATGCCCCATCTTCTTCCAGTTGATCACAAACTCCTTAAGAGAACAAGCATTTATCAGTCTGTTTTTTCCAGAGCACCCAGCAGAAATCCTTGCACATAATAAATATCCAATAAGTATGTGTTGAATATAAAAGTAAAGGGCAAACATTTTTCCTTAAGTTATTTCCCAAACTAGAGATTCAAATAGTTGAATGATTGTTTGAGGAACGTCCAAAAACTAAGGTAAACAGGCTTTTTTTTCTTGGACATGATCATTGTGAACAAAAATGAAAGTACTATTCTAAAGATTAGATAATACCTTACTTTCTAGTTCAAATATCCAAGGCCTTAAAAGAAGCTGTTTTATGAAAATGGTGCATGCTCTATCTTCTGTTGCTGATCACTTTTCCCTCACATTTCCCACAAATATTTACAGAATTTAAAATGATGAATAAATGAATGTCAAATTAAAAAAATCTCTTCTAGGCCTTCTCCACCTTGAGAAGCTGGATCACAAGCGCTAAAGCCATTTCTGCTTCCCTGTGTACGTGTTCCTGGCTGGTTAGATGGCTGATAAAGTACAGTAAGCCCTTATCCTCAGAAGGTGCATTGCTCAAAACCTGATGTGAGTGAAATACGCCAGACAGAGAAAGTCAAAGACTCATGGTATCACTTATATGTTGAATCTGGAAAAAAAAAAAAAATCAAACTCATAGAAATAAAGAGTAGAAAAGTGGTCACCGGGGACTGGGCAGGGGTGTGGGGAGCATGGGGGAGGATGGTAAAAGGGTACAAACTTTCAGCTATGAGATGAATAAGGTTGGAAGGTTGTAGGATCTAATGTAACATGGTGACTACAGTTCATAACAGTGTATTATATAATGTACGTTTGCTAAGAGAGTAGAAATGAAATGTTCTCACCAAAAAAAAAAAAGATCCAAAAAACCAAATGCATAGATATATACATATATATGTGTAAATAGATAGATAGATATACCTCAGTAAAGCTAGAAAAGAAAACTTCATGTATACAGACCATAAAAGTCACTGAAACAAGATGTCATCATGGGAAAAAAACAGTAAAACTTGTCTCTTTTCAGTTCAATGGTCCACGTTCAAATATTATCCGCACAAGATTTCCCATCTCACTGCCTGGGAGGTATTTGAAGTTCAAAGATACCAAAAATGTGACAAAACAGAAAACACCTCTAAAACAGAAACACAGCAGAATTAGTTGGTGTTTTCTGGATGAGTCAGTAAGTTTCAGACTTTCTTTACATTTATTTAATTTGTTGGCAATTCAGTTTTTTTGTTTTATTCATATTTTAATTTAATTTATTTATTTGTTTATTTTTGGCTGCATTGGGTCTTCGCTGCTGCTCGCGGGCTTTTCTCTAGTTGCGGTGAGCGGAGACTACTCTTCGTTGAGGTACGCGGGCTTCTCAGTGTGGTGGCTTCTCTTGTTGCAGACCATGAGCTCTAGGCGCACGGGCTTCAGTAGTTGTGGCTCACGGGCTCTAGAGCACAGGCTCAGTATTTGTGGCTCACAGGCTTACTTGCGCCACAGCATGTGGGATCTTCCCAGACCAGGACTCGAACCAGTGTCCCCTGCATTGGCAGGCAGATTCTTAACCACTGCACCACCAGAAGTCCTTGTTTATTTTTTATGATTTGCATTTCTCTGCACAGAGATAAGGAAAGCAAGCAAAATAACTTTGCTAATTCTAATCATGAAGTCACATCATTTTTTTCATGATTTTAAGCAGTCTGGAGATGGCAGTTAAACCCTATATGACTTTGATACCTTAAAATATAGCAACTATGTCTTTGAGAACCTTGAGGAACTACCAAACTTATGAACGTTACAAACTACCAACGTTATGTAAAGAGGTTGATTAAGACTTAATAAGTCTTACTATTATGTTCCTGTCTCAAGGCAAAGTCATCAGTTAGAGAACTCTGCTCAGATATCACTATAATTATAATTTTTGTGAATTAATTTATATCTACATAATACCTATTCCTTGGACTTACTGGTATCTAAGAATGATGACATGGGACAAAGACAGACTCTCTGGACACTTCTTTCCATATATATTGACAGTGTTCAAGGAGTATTTGAAGGACTTCACTGGTGGCGCAGTCATTAAGAATCCGCCTGCCAATGCAGGGGACACATGTACGAGCCCTGGTCTGGGAAGATCCCACATGCCGCGGAGCAACTAAACCTGTACATCACAACTACTGAGCCTGCACTCTAGAGCCCGTGAGCCACAACTACTGAGCCCGTGTGCCACAACTACTGAAGCCTGAGTGCCTAGAGCTTGTGCTCCGCAACAAGAGGAGCCACCGCAGTGAGAAGCCCACGCACCACAATGAAGTGTAGCCCCTGCTTGCCACAACGAAGACCCAACAGAGCCAAAAATAAGTAATAAATAAATAAACTTATTTTTTTTTGAAAAAGTGTTTGAGATTATCCATTGCTTGCATCTTTCCCATGAAACACTGCTTAATGATGGCTTTAGTATGCTTCTACGAGCTTGTCAAGAATCTGAACTTAGGACAGTATTGAGCTTTCTACAAGCTGTTCTTGTCTATTATTTATATTCTAAATGGGTATTTTTTCAATGAATTCTTAATTTCTGAAATGTCTAAAGATTTGAAAATTACAGGTTTTACCTCAGCAAACAGTTCTTTCCATAGACAGATGAAAATATACTGACACGGAGACAGGAAATAGTTTCTAAATGGTCAGGATCTGACTGCATATTTGCAAGTGAGTATTCTAGTGAATCGTGTAACATCAACATTCCTTATGTCTACATGGAATAAAGACCTTCATCGTATTCTCAGAGACACAAACTCCTTCCACCTTTTTAAACCCCTGTAGCACACGAAGCTTTCTGTTCAAGGCTTCTATTTAAAGTCTTTTCTTTATTATGTTCCTACAGGGATTTCAAGGGTTGCTTCTAGATCTCTTTCTTTCTACTTCAGTTTTGAAAAAATTCTACTGGGGTTTCTATTTTTATGTTACTTCACCAGATGTCCAAACCATTTAAGACATGGCCTCTAAATCCTTGACAGCTATTTGAGGGTGTTAGTATGTTCTCAATTCATTTCGGGTTTTGTCTGAGCTTGTCTTGCATTTTGCTGTGGAAAGAATAAAACAAACATCTAAGGGGGGGGTCAGCTGGGTGCCAGTCACAGTGCTAAGCACTGGGGGACAATAATAATAAGACCTGTTCCTGCTTAAGAACTCAGACAAATAGAAGAGGGTATAATTTGTTACCATTTTTTATAAAGTCTAAGAAATTGACCTCTACAGTTTGCACTAACTCTCTTCTATCCTTTTTGAATTTCTGCTAGTCCATTCAGTACCAGTGACTGAATTCTATAGTTGTACATTCAGTATTTTTATTTTTATTGAATATCTTAGGATGAATAAGACCTTGTAACTCCTTTTACCCCACTTGCCTCTTACCAAGGCCTCTGGCAAACTTAGTGTCCTGTCTTGTAGCCAGTACTCTAACTAAGCATATCCATCAAGGCTCTAATCTAATACTTAACCAAGCTGATGGGCTATTTACTACCACTTTTCTACCAAATTTAATGTCATCGGTAAATATATGTATGTCTCTTTCCTAATCCTGGTCTGATTGCGGTAATTTGTTCAGACTGATAAACACAAAACTGTAAAAATGTTAAAAGTTGCTAATTTGCTTTTCCTGTCACAAGGATTCAGAACAAGTGATTTCATGTTTACCTTAGGGTTTTAGGCTAATTATCACAAACAAAGGAATGCCATCATCTTGGATTGGATTTCACCAGAGTCAACCTACTCATTTTCAAGAAGTAAGTATATTTATAAACTTTTATAAATATGTAACTCTGACATGTAAGCTGAGTATATAGTTGAAATAACTGATGATACTAGAGTAGCTACAAAGGATATTCATAAGGAAAAGTGTTGTATATATAATAAGAATTATTAATACTACTACTAATAATAATTACAACTATTATTGAGTTTTTAATGTATGTCAGATTCTAAAGTAGGCACTTTGTCTAACTAAAGACTTTTAGTTGGGTTTGACAAAAGACAAAAGTCTGAAACGTAAGAGTCTGTGAAAGCAGAGAAGAGTCACGGTAGAACCTGCAACCTGTGCAGTCACTCAGGCGCCCCCCTAGGTTTAATGCTTTTCAGGAGCCATGATGAAACTCTGAATAATTTTATCTTTTAACTAATGTTTGGTAAGTGAAGTCCAGTGGGAAAATGTATATGAGCAGAGAAGATAAACGCTGTCTTTCCTTTCTGTCTCATTCACATATAACCTTTGCAAGGCCCAGTGAGTACAGAATCCAAGTGAATCCACGATGTATTTGAGTTTAGTGGGACTCAAGGTCCCACACAATACAAGTGTACTTCTCTAAGACTAAGGGAGACACTGACAGCCCATGAGAGCCCGTGCTTTTTGCCAAACTAGAACTTGCTTCACGTGCAGGGAAAAAGGCAGTGGCATTCTAAGAAACACAAACTACCAAGGAACCCTACTGTATCCTTTCTTACTCATGATACCTTCCTATATTTGCCCATCACTTAACACTGATAAGGATGAAAAGGAAGAAAAGGGAAAGGTAGAGCAACCATACTTTTTCTTTCAATCCTTCCTTACTCATCAGTAAGCCAAAGGTAAATGGCATTGATAGAATGTGTGCTTATCAAAAAATGAAACAAAAAGTTGCATTAGTTTTGTCCAGCATTTCTACTCTTCTGGTGTAAGCATATACAAGATATGCAATACAAATTGTGTAATTTCATTAATAATGCACACAAGTGAAATGCTCTTATATTATCATTTAAAACTGGCATTGTGAACAATACAAAGATGAATGTTAAAATTCACGTTAATATTTTAACTTTTTTTTCTTTACTTGGAGTGATATTGAATAGCAAATAAAAACATTATGGAAAGTCTAAAGGCAGACTGAGGAAGAAAAGAAAAAACATAGTTTAGTACTTTTAGTGATGTTTTTCTTGCTTTTTTAACATGGAACCCACATTTTCATTCTGTACAGGACCTCACAAATTATGTAGCTGGCCCTGCCAGTGGTGATGACGGCACTCTCCTTGTCAGGAACCCAGGTTCCTTCTATCCTGTTACTCCATGATTTGTGGCCTCTGCTGTATTGGTCCAAGATGCAGCATCTATTTCACAGCACATATGATGGCAAAACAGATGAAGGCAAAGAGAACATATGCTTTCTCTTTTGGTAAGTTTAAGAAAAATGCCACATGATTTTTCTGCCTTCTTTCGTAAATCAGAATGTAATCATAAGCACAAATACTGCAAGGGAAGCTGGGAAAAGTAAGTCTTTGGTGACCATGTGTTAAGCTAAAATTTGAGGTTCTATTATTAAAGAAAAAGAAGAGAATGGATGTTGGGACACAACTAGCTGTATCTACCACACATGCAAAGGAAAAAAAAAAAGAGCCTATGAAGAATTACCAGTAGAAAGGCTGCAGGAGGCTGGGAATATTGTGAAAGTTGTGCTGTGAGAAAAAGAATGTCTATCAAAAAGATAGAGAAATGGAGAGAGAGATACTAGATCAGTAATTATATATATTAGATAAAATAACAGAAGTAAAAGGGTATTAATTATTTGAAGAGAATTATAAAAAGAAGCCTAGGGCTTCCCTGGTGGCGCAGTGGTTGAGAGTACGCCTGCTGATGCAGGGGACATGGGTTCGTGCCCCGGTCTGGGAAGATCCCACATGCCGCGGAGCAGCTGGGCCCGTGAGCCATGCTGCTGAGCCTGCGCGTCCGGAGCCTGTGCTCCACAACTGAAGAGGCCACAACAGTGAGAGGCCTGCGTACCGCCAAAAAAAAAAAAAGAAGCCTACACTGTGGATTCACAAAGACCGAAAAACGTGGATTTCATCACTGTTTATGTGATTTGGGCAAATTACTTTAGTTATTTAAATTATTAATTCCTACTTCATAGCATTTCTTCTAAGGATAATCAATATGTCTAAAGTGCCTAACAGATGTATATCAGATACTAATTCAATTTTTATTTTACTTCATTTTCATTTTAAAAACAAAAACCTCTTTATTATTTTTATTAATTATACTGTGCTTTTTAAACCATGGCAGACACTTTATTTTTGCATAAAGTATTTTTTTTTGCAGTATGCAGGCCTCTCACTGCTATATAAGTTTATAGTTTACAGTTTAACTATATAAACTATAAACTATATAGTTTATAGTTATAAACTATAAACTATATAGTTTATAGTTATAAACTATAACAAGGAGAGACTAATAGTCTTGAGATAATTTTTTCACATTTAAATTGATCATTTAGATGGTCACACCTAGCATCTTTGAATAATCCCTCTATTATATTAAGTAACTTACACCTCTGTTGCTAACCTGCTACTATTCAGATATTTTGAATTCATTTTATGTTTTATCCTCTATGTCCAGTGTAATGCCATGTATAATTGGTACGTCATATTGTACAAAATCTTATAAATACGTTTAATAAAAGCCTGAACTTGAAGCATCTCAGCATTCTGAAGAACTAAATATTTAACTAGGTCTGTATTATTACCCCCATTTTATAGATGGAATCATAGGTACAAATGTATTAAATAATTTGCTAGAGAATGTAGATTTAGTCAATAGCAGAAATAAATTGTAATACTCAGAATTTGCATTAGGAGAAAAAGTTCAGCAGAAATTTCTGCTACATCTGTATTCTACATAGAAAGCTAAATTGAAATTATTACTGCTCTCATTATTAATATTCATTCCATATCAAAATATGCTAGGTATTATAATATACATGAAACGAGATAAAACCCCCTAACCCCAGCCCAACTATATATCTAACCCTCCCAACTTATTACTAGTACATCCAAATGGGTGTTTTATCACCTTAATTATTTTTAAGAAATGACATCAGTAGCAAAGAATCTTGTGAGTTTAATTGCTAAAGATAATAAATCTCATATTCACCCAAGTAGTGTTAACCTTTTCTCCTATTATAAAAATAAAGTCAATATTTGAAAATGCATGATATGCCCCAAAAAAGAACTAAGGACATTATCTAAAAATTGGACAGCCCTATTAGTCATTAATTTGGGTTTTTACACACCAAGAGTAAACTTCAGTCATAATTTTTAAAATGTATTCTTATCCTGTATGGATGAGGCACCATGCTAGCTACATTGCATTCACTGTAAACAATCATCACAAAACTCCTGTGAAGTATATATTATCTGGTATATACATGTGGGGAAGAGCAGACTCTGAAAGGTAAGGAAATATGCCTAAAGACACAGTTTGAGGGAAAATGGCATAGCTCGTTTTTAATTCAAGTAATTTCAGTTCTTTCTATTCCAACACAATTACTCTCATATATATATATATATTTATGTATGTATGGTTTTTTCTTGTTTTTTTTTTTTTTGCGGTACGTGGGCCTCTCACTCTTGTGGCCTCTCCCGTTGCAGAGCACAGGCTCAGCGGCCATGGCTCACGGGCCCAGCCGCTCCACGGCATGTGGGATCTTCCCAGACCGGGGCATGAACCCGTGTCCCCTGCATCAGCAGGCGGACTCTCAACCACTGCGCCACCAGGGAAGCCCTACTCTCATATTTTTGTATAATTTATGACTAGTCTGAAAATAAAATATGCTTAAAATCCAAATATATTTGTACACTGTCCATTTCTAGTTTAGTTGTTAATATTATTAAAATAACATATATTTGGATGTAGTTTTAAAATATTGTTTTCAACTGACAAATTATTTTCTCTTTTTCTGCTTTTTGTGGATTATTATTTTCTGTAAATTCCCTTTCATTTACCTTCCATTGGTTTGCAAGTTATACACTTGTTTGCCTCTTTTTAGTGGTTATCCCAAAATGTTTTAAATATACATGTTGTAGTCTAAGTTAAAAGCTAATCAGTGTCTCTTTAGCTGCTCTATGACTATACCAGGATTTATTTAATGGTCTTATAATGATTAACTTTAGATTATTTATTAATTACCTTTAGTATTTACCCAATATTCCTCTCTGACCAGTATGTTAAATGTTCTAATCTCAAGCTTCCCAGAAAATTCTGTATTACCATTAATTGTGGAATAATTCCACACATATACATACAGCGCTGCTCAACATCAGCCTGAAGAAAGTAACTGGTAGAAGGTAACAGTCTCATGAATTGTTCCTTCCCCAGTTCTGCAGAGGTTGTTCGATGCTGTGTAGCAGACTTTCTTAGATATCTGAAAAAGGAGATAGTCCATTCTCCATCATGCCTAATAACACTCTCAGACTCATGGCCCAGAGGCCAAATTTGTTTGAGCAGCACAAGTTTTAAAAATTGAGTCAATATTAAACTTAGGAAACTTTCACATAAAATTTTGCTTCCCTTGAAATAACTGGTGGGCAAACATTTGATTTAACTAATTTTATATGGGACTACACATACTATTGTATGACTGTTTTTTTTTTTTCTTTTCTGAATCTCCTCATGATGTTTTTACCCAGCTCTCTGGGGTCTTTTCTTATTGATGGCTTAGAGCTCTTGATATAGAAAATATTTGCTTTCTAGTCTTTTACTTTGTGAATATCTTTCCCATTTTTTTCTTTGAATTCTGTCTTCATTATTCAACTGTGGTTTTAATTTGCATGTAGTTAAATTTTTTTAAGTTTAGATTCTGAATTTCATGGCATCGTTATCCCATCCTGGACTCAGGATTAAGAACACATCCATTCATATTCTCCTCTTGCATTTTTATGATTTCATTTTTGGAGTTAACCTAATCTTTAACATAAAGAGGGAGGTAGAGAACTGAATTATCTACCCCCCAATAGTCAACTAATTTTTTTTTTCTTTAGCGGCTATAGGGACATTTGTATTAATAATATGTATTGAATAATTCATTTTTCCCCATTGATTTGAAATGACATTTCTATGGGTTTCTTAACTCTATCTTCTATTCTTTTAATCTATCTTACTATCTCTATACCAGTATCATATTCTTTTAACTCATATCTTTAAATTGTGTCAAATATCTAATAAGGGCAACTACTCATTTACATGGTTCTTTCTCAAGAGTTTCTGTGTAGTCTTCTACATGAAATGATATGTCATTTTATCAAGCTTCATATTAAAAACAAATACGCAAAAAAACAAAAAAAACAAATAAGCAAACAACAACAGGAACAACAAGTAGTGCCCTGACTGTGATTATAGTAAATGTATCAAATAACTTAACATGCAGAAATATCTTTAAACTCTTGATACTTAATGTTTTTTCCTCATTTATCTGATATATTTACTGCAATCCCCAAAAAAGGCACCATAGCTTCAAGGGAAACCAGTGGTTTGAGAAGGATGTGAATGAAACAAGTCTTGTTATTTGAAGACAGCTAAGATGTACCATAAATACAGTACTAATTTCTTAACAGTATGTTTTTTAAAAATTCTTATTTTTTAATATCAAGACATTATCCCTATTTCCTAGATCCACTGAGTTTGTATCTGTGAAACTACGGAATTTACCCCCAAAGTTTTGGGTCTCCATAGGGAGTATATCTGTCTCAGAACTCATTAATCTGCCTCAGACTTCTCAACACCAGGCTTTCCTGCTCCATAATCCTGCCAGTCTCTTTTGTGGCTGGAATTTAGACTCTGGTTAGAGTGATGAAACTTACGAGTCCTAGTAGAGGCAGGTGGATGCTAGCATTACATATGTTGTTCCAATGGAGGGATCTGAGACATTTTTATACTTTGAATTTCCTGTAGCCAGGGAGGTATATATGTTACTGCACAGACAAAGCATGCTTTAGGAAAATCCCTTAAAGACATTTATGAGTGTATGCTAGAAATATTAGGAATCTTCTATCTTAATATGTGCTGTGCAAAGTTAGAAAGTAGTTGCATTTTTATAATAAAGTGTAATCTCATTAACAGTTAAAACTGTAACTTTGTGTTCCATTCTGTTTTCAACAAAAGAGTCAAACAGAATAGTTACCAAGATTATCCATTTTTGCTCAACATCACCCCATGTATTCTACTCATATTTTCCTGATTTAAAACAGTTACTGAGGGCTTCCCTGGTGGCACAGTGGTTGATAGTCCGCCTGCCGAGGCAGGGGACACCGGTTCGTGCCCTGGTCCAGGAGGATCCCACGTGCCGCGGAGCGGCTGGGCCTGTGAGCCATGGCCGCTGGGCCTGCGCTCCGGAGCCTGTGCTCCACAACAGGAGAGGCCACAGCAGTGAGAGGCCCGCGTACCAGGAAAAAAAAAAAAAAACAGTTACTGAAAGAGACCCCCAGAGAGACTGTATTTCATTGTGAAAATATTTGATTCTATTTCTTTAGCACTTTAAAATACTTTGACACATCTTGTAATTCCACCTTAAAATATTTGCATTTGGATCAGCACATAATACAATGCATAATTTTTCTCCCTGCCTACTAAGATAGGCTCTGTAAAAGAAAATATACATTATATGCCTCTAAACCTTTATGAAATCAAAGTAAACATTTGTATATGAAATTTCACTTCTCAAACATGTGGACACGAAGGGGGTTTTAAAAGCAATCATAAATGCCTGAGTCAGGAAGAAAACAAACGTTCTTTTCTTGAGGAAGTGGTAAGTCAAGGGATTAATCCTCACCTCTAGGTCACCAGGTTGAATCCAATCCAGATGGACATTGATTGGAAGTTGCTGCCATCTGACAGCTACATGGTGACCTATGTGCATTGAGTTGCTGGTTATAATCTTAATAAAGAAGAGGCAACATCCTAAAAGCTGCCACTATAATTAGAATTAATTGGTATCCTTCTTAGCAGCATTGGCAGAATATTGGGTTAAAATGGAATCCTTTCATTCTCTCAACCTAACTGCATGGAGAAAAATGAGGGAAGTGGAAGGTGCCATCCTCTATTATGAAAGCAACAGAAGGCCAAAAAATGAAGGAAACCACGGTCTCTCTGAGCCTGCAAACATCCATTAATTCATCAAATCTTGGGCCACATGCCATAGTCATGAGAGAAAGAGGAAACAGAAAAATGAAGCAGTTGCAGGCTCTATTTTTTGAGGGTTGATAATCTAGTAGGGGAGATAAAACAAGTACAGAGACAACTATAGAACAAGGGAGAAAGATATATGTGCCATAAAAGAGAAGAAGTAAAATGCTCTTCCCAGCACCCAGAGGAGGGAGTGATAACTTATATTTGTGAGTTGTAAGGTGGGGGATTTAGGCAGACAGAGAAGTAAAGGGGAACACAAAAATGAAGAAATCCATTTTTATTCGCCCTTCTCATAAACCAACAATTCATTCAACTCGTTAATTCTTACTTTTCGTGCTATTAAGCTCATGTCCTCAGAAAACACTATATCACTGCATTTGAAATGCTATTTTAAAAGTATACCTCACATTATTAATTATGGACATCTAAAAATAAAATGTAAATCTCACTGATACTTTCATTCCACATGATCTTACAAAAAGAAACCAGTTCACATAGAAGCCAGATTCTAGCAAATATAAAATGATAATCTAAGACCCTATACCTAAAATATACATGACAAAATGGACATATATGAAATATAATAAAAGTAATTTCACTCATCACTTAATTTTAGCAATGATATTTTGAAAAAATACTACTGTGTTGTAAAGAGATCAAAATGATGGTTCATTTACATTATGTGCTACTCAAAACACTGTCATTAGCTGGGTGACTTTTCCTCACCAAACTGAATCAAGTAATATATTTCAGTTTGGAATAAGAACTAAATATTAGTTTTTAAAAGAGTATAGAAGATAACTTAAATGATTTTTTGTAATCAAAGTACAAAGACATTATCTATTTACTAAACAATTAACATAAGATCTAAATAGAGTTAACAAAATGCCTTGAGGCAAATATAAGCTCTCTTTCTGTAGATAATTAATTTGTCTCCTAGATAAGAAGTTGGACTCTACTTCCACTGTGCAACTAAATTAATATGTAGCCAGAGGCAAGAGATCTAACCTCTCAGAGATTCAGATTTTCATCTGTAAAATCAGGTGAAGAAGAATTATACCATAACAGCAGCTTTTAAAATTTGCTAAAGAAGTAGAATTCATCTTTTTCACAAAAAACTATAATTTAAACCCCATAGATATACTTAAGATAAACATGAATTGTCAGTAGTTTAAAGGAACAAAGGTTTGTTCTAGGTCCCGCATTGTCCCTAAAGTACACTAGCATATATAAAATCACTGCTCAAGATGATATTGAGATGTTAAAAGGAAAATCAGGAGCTTCCGGGAAGATGGCGGAGGAGTAGGACACGGAGATTGCCTTCCTCCCCACAGATACACCAGAAATATACACGTGGAGCAACTCCTGCAGAGAACCTACTGAACGCTGGCAGAAGACCTCAAACCTCCCTAAAGGCAAGAAACCCCCCATGTACCTAGGTAGGGAAAAAGAAAAAAGAATAAACAGAGACAAAAGGATAGGGACAGGACCTGCACCAGTGGGAGGGAGCTGTGAAGGAGGAAAGGTTTCCACACACTAGGAAGCCCCTTCGCAGGCAAAGACTGCGGGTTGTGGAGGGGGAAAGCTTCAGAGCCGCGAAGAAGAGCACAGCAACATAAGTGCGGGGGGCAAAGCAGGGAGATTCCCACAAAGAGGATTGGGGCCGACTGGCACTCACCAGCCTGAGAGGCTTGTCTGCTCACCCGCTGGGGCGGGCAGTGGCTGGGAGCCAAGGCTCGGGCTTCGTTCGGACCCCAGGGAGAGAACTGGGGTTGGCGGCGTGAACACAGCCTGCAGGGGGTTACTGCACCACAACTAGCAGGGAGGCAGTCCGGGGAAAAGTCTGGACCTGCCGAAGAGGCAAGAGACATTTTCTTCCCTCTTTGTTTCCTGGTGCACGAGGAGAGGGGATTAAGAACTGTGCTTAAAGGAGCTCCAGAAACAGGAGCGAGCCGCAGCTAACAGCGTGGACCCCAGAGACGGGCATTAGACGCTAAAGCTGCTACTGCTGCCACCAAGAAGCCTGTGCGCAAGCACAGGTCACTACCCACACCCCCCTTCCGGGGAGCCTGTGCAGCCCGCCACTCACAGGGTCCCGGGATCCAGGGACAACAACCACGGGACAACGCACAGCGTGCCTCAGGCTGGTGCAACGTCACGCCGGCCTCTGCCCGCACTCCGTACCCCTCCCGCACCCCCGGGCTGAGTGAGCCAGAGCCCCCGAATCAGCTGCTCCTTTAACCCCGTCCTGTCTGAGCAAAGAACAGACGCCCTTCGGCGACCTACACGCAGAGGCAGGGCCAAATCCAAAGCTGAGCCCCTGGGACCTATAAGAACAAAGAAGAGAAAGGGAAATCTCTCCCAGCAGCCTCAGAAGCAGTGGATTAAAGCTCCACAATCAACTTGATTTACCCTGTATCTGTGGAATATATGAATATACAACGAATCATCCCATATTGAGGAAATGGACATTGAGAGCAAGATTTATGATTTTTTCCCCTTTTCCTCTTTTTGTGAGTGTGTATGCTTCTGTGTGAGATTTTGTCTGTATAGCTTTGCTTCCACCATTTGTCCTAGGGTTCTATCCATCCGTTTTTTTTCTTTTTCTCTTAATAATTACTTTTTTATTTTAATGACTTTATATTTTATTTTATCTTTCTTTTTTTCCTTCCTTCCCTCCTTGCTTCCTTCCTTACTCCCTCCCTCGCTCCCTTCGTCCCTTCTTTCTTTCTTGTTCTACTAATTCGTTCTTTCTACTTTTTCTCCCTTTTATACTGAGCCGTGTGGATGAAAGGCTCTTGGTGCTGCAGCCAGGAGTCAGTGCTGTGCCTCTGAGGTGGGGGAGCCAACTTCAGTACACTGGTCCACAAGAGACCTCCCAGATCCACGTAATATCAAACGGCAAAAATCTCCCAGAGGTCTCCATCTCAACACCAGCACCCAGCTTCACTCAACGACCAGCAAGCTACAGTGCTGAACATCGTATGCCAAACAACTAGCAAGACAGGAAAACAACCCCACCCATTAGCAGAGAGGCTGCCTAAAATCATAATAAGTCCACAGACAGCCCAAAACACACCACCAGACGTGGACCTGCCCACCAGAAACACAAGATCCAGCCTCATCTACCCGTACACAGGCACTACTCTCCTCCACCAGGAAGCCTACACAACCCACTGAACCAGCCTTAACCACTGGGGACAGACACCAAAAACAACGGGAACTACGAACCTGCAGACTGCAAAAAGGAGACCCCAAACACAGTAAGATAAGCAAAATGAGAAGACAGAAAAACACACAGCAGATGAAGGAGCAAGATAAAAACCCACCAGACCTAACAAATTAAGAGGAATTAGGCAGTCTACCTGAAAAAGGATTCAGAATAATGATAGTAAAGATGATCCAAAATCTTGGAAATAGAATAGACAAAATGCAAGAAACATTTAACAAGGACGTAGAAGAACTAAAGATGAAACAAACAATGATGAACAACACAATAAATGAAAAACACTGTAGATGGGATCAATAGCAGAATAACTGAGGCAGAAGAACGGATAAGTGACCTGGAAGATAACATAGTGGAAATAACTACTGCAGAGCAGAATAAAGAAAAAAAAATGAAAAGAACTGAGGAGAGTCTCAGAGACCTCTGGGACAACATTAAACACACCAACATTCGAATTATAGGGGTTCCAGTAGAAGAAGAGAAAAAGAAAGGAACTGAGAAAATATTTGAAGACATTATAGTTGAAAACTTCCCTAATATGGGAAAGGAAATACTTAAGCCCAGGAAGCACAGAGTCCCATACAGGATAAATCCAAGGAGAAATACGCCAAGACACATATTAATCAAACTGTCAAAAATTAAATACAGAGAAAACATATTAAAAGCAGCAAGGGAAAAATAACACACAAGGGAATCCCCATAAGGTTAACAGCTGATCTTTCAGCAGAAACTCTACAAGCCAGAAGGGACTGGCAGGACATATTTAAAGTGATGAAGGAGAAAAACCTGCAGCCAAGACTACTCTACCCAGCAAGGATCTCATTCAGATTTGATGGAGAAATTAAAACCTTTACACACAAGCAAAAGCTGAGAGAGTTCAGCACCACCAAACCAGCTCTACAACAACTGCTAAAGGAACTTCTCTTGGCAAGAAACACAAGAGAAGGAAAAGACCTACAATAACGAACACAAAACAATTGAGAAAATGGGAATAGGAACATACATATCGATAATTACCTTAAATGTAAATGGACTAAATGCTCCCACCAAAAGACACAGCTTGGCTGAATGGATACAAAAACAAGACCCATATATTTGCTGTCTACAAGAGACCCACTTCAGACCTAGAGACACATAGAGACTGAAAGTGAGGGGATGGAAAAAGATATTTCATGTAAATGGAAACCAAAAGAAAGCTGAAGTAGCAATTCTCATATCAGACAAAATAGACTTTAAAGTAAAGATTATTAGAAGAGACAAAGAAGGACACTACATAATGATCAAGGAATCGATCCAAGAAGATATAACAACTGTAAATATTTATGCACCCAACATAGAAGCACCTCAATACATAAGGCAAATACTAACAGCCATAAAAGGGGAAATCGACAGTAACACATTCATAGTAGGGGACTTTAACACCCCACTTTCACCAATGGACAGATCATCCAAAATGAAAATAAATAAGAAAACACAAGCTTTAAATGATACATTAAACAAGATGGACTTAATTGATATTTATAGGACATTCCATCCAAAAACAACAGAATACACATTTTTCTCTAGTGCTCATGGAACATTCTGCAGGATCATATCTTGGGTCACAACTCAAGCCCTGGTAAATTTAATAAAATTGAAATTGTATCAAGTATTTTTTCCGACCACAACGCTATGAGACTAGATATCAATTACAGGAGAGGACCTGTAAAAAATACAAACACATGGAGGCTAAATAGTACACTACTTAATAACGAAGTGATCACTGAAGAAATCAAAGAGGAAATCAAAAAATACCTAGAAACAAATGACAATGGAGACACGACGACCCAAAACGTATAGGATGCAGCAAAAGCAGTTCTAAGAGGGAACTTTATAGCAATACAAGCCCACCTTAAGAAACAGGAAACATCTCGAATAAACAACCTAATCTTGCACCTAAAGCAATTAGAGAAAGAAGAACAAAGAAACCCCAAAGTTAGAAGGAAAGAAATCAAAAAAATCAGATCAGAAATAAATGAAAAAGAAATGAAGGAAACGATAGCAAAGATCAATAAAACTAAAAGCTGGTTCTTTGAGAAGATAAACAAAATTGATAAACCATTAGCCAGACTCATCAAGGAAAAAAGGGACAAGACTCAAATCCATAGAATTAGATATGAAAAAGGAGAAGTAACAAATGACACTGCAGAAATACGAAAGATCATGAGAGATTACTACATGCAACTCTATGCCAATAAAATGGACAACCTGGAAGAAATGGACAAATTCTTAGAAATGCACAACCTGCCAAGACTGAATTAGGAAGAAATAGAAAATATGAACAGACCAATCACAAGCACTGAAATTGAAACTGTGATTAAAAATCTTCCAACAAACAAAAGCCCAGGACCAGATGGCTTCACAGGCGAATTCTATCAAACATTTAGAGAAGAGCTAACACCTATCCTTCTCAAACTCTTCCAAAATGTAGCAGAGGGAGGAACACTCCCAAATTATTCTACGAGGCCACCATCACCTTGATACCAAAACCAGACAAGGATATAAAGAAAGAAAACTACAGGCCTATATCAGTGATGAACATAGATGCAAAAATCCTCAACAAAATACTAGCAAACAGAATCCAACAGCACATTGAAAGGATCATACACCATGATCAAGTGGGGTTTATTCCAGGAATGCAAGGATTCTTCAATATATGCAAATCAATCAATGTGATAAACCATATTAACAAATTGAAGGAGAAAAACCATATGATCATCTCAATTGATGCAGAGAAAGCTTTCGACAAAATTCAACACCCATTTATGATAAAAACCCTGCAGAAAGTAGGCATAGATGGAACTTTCCTCAACATAATAAAGGCCATATATGACAAGCCCACAGCCAACATCGTCCTCAATGGTGAAAAACTGAAAGCATTTCCACTAAGATCAGGAGCAAGACAAGGTTGCCCACTCTCACCACTCTTATTCAACATAGTTTTGGAAGTTTTAGCCACAGCAATCAGAGAAGAAAAGGAAATAAAAGGAATCCAAATTGGAAAAGAAGTAAAGCTGTCACTGTTTGCAGATGACATGATACTATACATAGAGGATCCTAAAGATGCTACCAGAAAACTACTAGAGCTAATCAATGAAGTTGGTAAAGCTGCAGGATACAAAATTAATGCACAGAAATCTCTGGCATTCCTATACACTAATGATGAAAAATCTGAACGTGAAATCAAGAAAACACTCCCATTTACCATTGCAACAAATAGAATAAAATATCTAGGAATAAACCTACCTTAGGAGACAAAAGACCTGTATGCAGAAAATTATAAGACACTGATGAAAGAAATTAAAGATGATACAAATAGATGGAGGGATATACCATGTTCTTGGATTGGAAGAATCAGCACTGTGAAAATGACTCTACTACCCAAAGCAATCTACTACCCAAAGCAATCTACAGATTCAATGCAATCCCTATCAAACTACCACTGGCATTTTTCACAGAACTAGAGCAAAAAATTTCACAATTTGTATGGAAACACAAAAGACCCCGAATAGCCAAAGCAATCTTGAGAAAGAAAAACGGAGCTGGAGGAATCAGGCTCCCTGACTTTAGACTATACTACAAAGCTACAGTAACCAAGACAGTATGGTACTGGCACAAAAACAGAAAGATAGATCGATGGAACAGGATAGAAAGCCCAGAGATAAACCCATGCACATATGGTCACCTTATCTTTGGTAAAGGAGGCAGGAATGTACAGTGGAGAAAGGACAGTCTCTTCAATAAGTGGTGCTGGGAAAACTGGACAGGTACATTTAAAAGTATGAGATTAGATCACTCCCTAACACCATACACAAAAATAAGCTCAAAATGGATTAAAGACCCAAATGTAAGGCCAGAAACTATCAAACTCTTAGAGGAAAACATAGGCAGGACACTCTATGACATAAATCACAGCAAGATCCTCTTTGACCCAACTCCTAGAGAAATGGAAATAAAAACAAAAAATAAACAAATGGGACCTAATGAAACTTCAAAGCTTTTGCACAGCAAAGGAAACCATAAACAAGACCAAAAGACAACCCTCAGAATGGGAGAAAATATTTGCAAATGAAGCAACTGACAAAGGATTAATCTCCAAAATTTATAAGCAGCTCATGCAGCTCAGTAAGAAAAAAACAAACAACCTAATCCAAAAATGAGCAGAAGACCTAAATAGACATTTCTCCAAAGAAGATATACAGACTGCCCACAAACACATGAAAGAATGCTCAACATCACTAATCATTAGAGAAATGCAAATCAAAACTACAATGAGATATCTCACACCAGTCAGAATGGCCATCATCAAAAAATCTAGAAACAATAAATGCTGGAGAGGGTGTGGAGAAAAGGGAACCCTTTTGCACTGTTGGTGGGAATGTAAATTGATACAGCCACTGTGGAGAACAGTATGCAGGTGCCTTAAAAAACTACAAATAGAACTACCATATGACCCAGCAATCCCACTACTGGGCATATACCCTGAGAAAACCATAATTCAAAAAGAGTCATGTACCAAAATGTTCATTGCAGCTCTATTTACAATAGCCCGGAGATGGAAACAACCTAAGTGTCCATCATCGGAGGAATGGATAAAGAAGATGTGGCACATATATACAATGGAATATTACTCAGCCATAAAAAGAAACGAAATTGAGCTCTTTGTAATGAGGTGGATAGACCTAGAGTCTGTCATACAGATGAAGTTTGTCAGAGAGAGACAAATACCGTATGCTAACACATATATATGGAAATCAAAAAAAAAAAAACTGTCATGAAGAACCTAGGGGTAAGACAGGAATAAAGATACAGACCTACTAGAGAATGGACTTAAGGATATGGGGAGGGGGAAGGGTAAGGTGTGACAAAGCAAGAGAGAGGCATGGACATATATACACTACCAAACGTAAGGTAGATTGCTAGTGGGAAGCAGCCGCATAGCACAGGGAGATCAGCTTGGTGCTTTGTGACCGCCTGGAGGGGTGGGATAGGGAGGGTGGGAGGGAGGGAGACACAAGAGGGAAGAGGTTTGGGAACATATGTACAACTGATTCAGTTTGTTATAAAGCAGAAACTAACACACCATTGTAAAGCAATTATACTACAATAAAGATGTTAAAAAAAAGGAAAATCATATTTAGTCAATAATAACAGAGCCAGGAATTATAGGAGAAAATGGATCATTTGAGCTGAATAGTGCAGCTTACTTAGCAGGCTTTTTGGGAGATTTAATTAAATAATACATGCAAAATACCTAGCATGGTGTTTGGCAAATTGGTGGATGGTCAGTAAACAATTGATTCTTCTCTCCCTTCTTCTGAATATACACCTCAATCCTATCACTTCTCTGTACTATCATAATTTATGCAAGATTTTCTACTTGTAAATAACAACAGCTTTCAGTGAAAAGAGTAAATCATGTATTCTCAAAGGAAGCAGTATTGCCCCCACAAAGGGCAAAATTTGCTTCTTCATGGGTGAAAACGAACTTATGATCAAGGTACTAGCAGATTCTGCATACAGTGTGAGTCCGCTTCCTGCTTCACAGATGGCCATTTTTTCACTGTTTCCTCACACAGCAGAAGGGGCAAGTCACTGGAGACTTTTTCCACTCATGAAGGCTCCAACCTCATGATCTATTCACCTCCCAAACTCTCCCTCCAGATATCATCACACTGGGGATTAGGTTTCAACATATGAATTTTGGGGGGGACACAAACATTCAGTCTATAGGTGTCAGGCAGGACAAACTCCTCAAGTCACAACATTGTCAACAACAATGACGATTTGTATCTACACAAGTCCATGTGGGAGACCTAAAGAAAATTTTGGTATACCCTCTAGGAATATAATATTTTCCTTTTTTCTTACTCTTGAATGAATTGCTATAGGAATTTTTTTTGTGGGGTAAACCCCTGAGAGAGCGTTCACATTAAAATAAAAAAGTCACTTGATTGATTTAAAAAATAATTATCAGACTTAAACAAAACATATGATCAAACTTGCACACTACATAACCATATTATAAATGCTCCCATGTATGGGTGTACCTACAATAATGAATCACCCTTGAGCAGCATTTTAAAAATTCATGCCTTCTCTCAAATTATTTAGGGAGCTTTAAAATGAAAAACTAGTGAATGATGACAGCAATGTCATCCACTTAATTATTTTATATGGGTACCATTTTAGCTATACACAACACTAAAATAAGATCTTACTTGTTTCGAGATACAATCACTAGTTGAAGGAGATAAGGCTCACTGGACAGTAAATATGGACTTAAAAATGGAAACATGGGGAACAGGAAATACATCTTAGGCCCCCCCAAATTCTTTGAACCAATCTAGAAGATAGTTCTTCTACACTATGGATTATGAAATAAGGCTGAAAGAAGTAGATGAATGAGTTTATTGCCTCTCAAAATACAAAATGAAGTAGCACCTGAAATGAGAAAGTGACAGCAGATGGTTGCAAATACAGAAAGAAAAATATCCCAAACTGGTGGGGCATAAATCCCTTAAAGGGGACAAAGAAAAACATAGGAATAAGTCTCATTTGCTTTTCCATCTCATAATAATGTTCCATTCATTTTTTCTACTAATCTAAAATGTGATGAGATTTGAGTGAAGCAATACCCAACATATTAAATGTATGCTTCCAACATTTTTTCTTGATCTTTGTTACTGGAAAGGTAGCAAGCTTCCCTAAAGAAAATATAGAGAAAAATTACTTCTGTACCAGCCATCATTACCTAATGGTGGATAAATCTTCTGTCTAGATATACAATTTATTGGATGTACAGAAAAGTGGAATAGGTTTACTCATAGGTGAAATCATGAATATTGACACTGATCTATGATGTGCACCTGGCATGATCCTCATAGGCCTCTCCTTCTGGAATGGCAAATCATAAGTTTGTCCTATAATTTATAAGAGGCCAATTACTTCCCATCCTGTCAGTACCATTAGCTCAGTATGTGATACACGGCATATACTGTACATTGACAATCAGCTTTCTGAGCACAAGGGGTCTGTGAAACGTACCTAGCAAATAAAGCTGATTTTAAGACTCTATCAGCCGTTAACCCGTGGCCTATGCTCTGTCCCTTTTTCATTAAATATTCAACTTTTTCACAAGAAATTCTATGTCTGTATTCTCGACTAAGACCAAAGCTGACTATGCTTGTCTCATTACTCTCTTCACTATAATGAACAAAATAGAAACGAACAGTACTAAGTCTATATCCCTTCCCAACCCCAGTCTTTGTTGAAGTTACAGCAGAAGCTGTAACTACCCACTGACTTAAAAGGAATGAAGGTGTTTTTCCATCAGCAATTTGCTCCACAACAATTCTGCACTTTCATTGTACATTGGCCCTCTCACTTATGTCCAACAAGATAGGAGCAACTCTATTCTGACAGTATCTTTTTTGTGCATGCATGTTTGAATGGTGACACTTAAGGATAATTTAAGCTCCAACTGTGTTTTGTTTTGTTTTGTTTTTTGCAGTACGCGGGCCTCTCACTGTTGTGGCCTCTCCCATTGCGGAGCACAGGCTCTGGACGCACAGGCTCAGCGGCCATGGCTCACGGGCCCAGCTGCTCCGCGGCATGTGGGATCCTCCCGCAGCGGGGCACGAACCCGTGTCCGCTGCATCGGCAGGCAGACTCTCAACCACTGCACCACCAGGGAAGCCCCAACTGTGTTTTCTAATCATTCTTGGTCTACTTATAAACTGTATGAACTTGGAAACAGTATTCGATTATTTCTGTCAATTTCTTCATCAATGTACTGATAATACTGGGGAATAAACTTTTAAAAACTCAGCTCTAAACTCAAGTTTAATGAGAACTTTATGTACAATTGCGGAAACACTGGAAATTAGTGAGGAAGAAGGGATTATTAAATAAATGGAATTTACATAACTGGCATTTGATAAGAAAAAGATGTGCCTTACAGCAATAATAATTAGAATAATCATAATGTGGTAGATATTTTTGGAGCAGAATAAACATTCAATAAACATTGGAAGTTTGGTGTTTGTTACGATTTTCATATATAGAAATGAATAGTAATTTGGCATTAATAACTATTCCTAGAACGATCATGTAGGAAAAATAAGATTACTTATACTTCTTTCTATTGTTGCTTACTAACTGTGAGAAAAGTAACTCCATTTTCATTGAAGTGACATAGCATTTGAGCAAAACAAAGTATCTTTTTATGAAAGATTTTTACTTCTAGAATTTTGATATGTATTGAGTTCATACGAATGTGTTCCTTGGAGAGGAATATTGAGCTATATAGTCCACTAGCATCTCAAGAAAAAAGGAAATTCACATAGTACAATAAATACTAAATAGATCAATATATGTAAATACTGATATTTTTTCATTTTTTGTCGGAAGGTTTCAGCTCAAAAACTGTAAAAATGAACAACATTGCAAAATTGAAATTGTGTCATACTAAAAAGAATCCATGGATCAAGGTGTGGTACTTCTAAATATAAGATTAAAACCCTAATAAGTGGTCAAATAGCTTCAAAGAATAATTTAATAAAAGTAGCCTGAATTATATCATATTTTATCATGGCTCACAAATTCACAGCAGTGAAAGATACTCTAGAAATGTACACTAGGAATGTTTACCACGTCATCTATTCCAACACTCTCATTTTCTGCCTTAGCAACCTGAGACACAGACTAAGGTTACAAAATTAGCAAATAGCAGAAATGGAATCATAACATTGTTCCCTACTAATTTCATCAAATTAGAGAATCATGAAAATTATGGCTCTTAACCTGGCTTGATAATGGTAGTGAAATTTTTTACATTTTTTTTTTGACTGCCAAAATGAAATATTTGGAAGTTGTAATCCAAAATGAAATATTTGGAAGTGAAGATCATATCCAAGGTGATGGTCACCTTCAGGTAATCCCAGAATAGCCACCACAAACACAGGTAATTGTCACTACATTGGAATACATAAATTAATAAATCTCCAAAGGGGTATATAAAGATTGTGCCCCTGTTTCTTCTATAAAATATCTTTTTCTATGTCCTACAGTCAGAAAGGGTCCTAGAAGGCTAACAGAACACCATTCAGCCAACTTTCTTAATACTTACCAATAGTCTCCTGGGAATAGTAGTTAAATACTACAGTTTCCAGACATAATGCAGGCTTTTAGGTCTTTAGAAGATTATAGATGTTCTGTTTAATCTGGAAGCAAAAGCAAGTGGTTACAGTGGTACTTCCATTTCCTCTGCTTAAACAGCACAAAACTGTTCAGATTTGAAATTAGTCTAAATAGGACAAGCTAATCGAACCTAAACTGGAAACCTCACAGACGCGCAAATATCGTCATCAGTGGGCAGACGTAAAATCTGGCACTTGAATTCCACTCTCTCACAACATGAACAGTTGGATAAAGAACTAAGAGATCATATTAAGAAGTACATTATTTAAATGAAACTGCTACCATAGTCCTCTCAGTCTGTAGCAACAATGAAAGTTATAAAAATGCTGCATCATCTTTTTTTTTCTTTTGGTCACTTTTACCAGTGTCCATTAATTTTCATTCTAAAAACCAAATTGCAAAAAAAAAATGCAAATAGTGAATTCCAGAAATATATATATTTCTTGGGAATAAAAGGGTATCTGTTTCTCATTCTCCAAAGTCAATTTTGGAATCCAAAGTTATTATGGCGTAGTGACAATAGGTATCTTTATAATAGCAAGGCTATAATAATACAGAAACCTATAGAGACAATTGGAAAACTACTGTGATTAACAAGTGTTATTGGAATGTCGTTGTCAGTGAAATACTATTTCCTATCATAGTTGCAGGCCCTGATAGTTCATATAGAATCATGTTATAGGCATTATGGAAGGTAGAGAAATAAGTAAGCTATAACACCAAGCCTTAAATAAAATCTAGAAATTTCATAGCTCCTGATTAAAATGAAAAAACAAAAATAACTAAATATCTGCTTAATTCTTACCCAACTATATTTGTTGTTTTATCTTAACTAGAATAAAAAAACGTTTTCCTCCATAAAGAAGAGTTGAAGATGGCTATTAGCTAAAAATTTAATCCAGGAATTACAAATCATCTGCCAAAACTGCACATAGCTCTTTGTGTAGAAAAGGGAGTTGGTATCTGACTCCAGAATGTGTCCCTTTTTTATTCTTGGCCAATCAAAGAGGCACAAAGTGTCTGAGACAGAAAAAAAAAAAAAAAAGGAAAAGAATTAACAGTGTTCTGCATGATAATGCCAAAATCGGACTTCATTGTGAAAGTGGCCGCCTTGTAAATTATGGAGGCAAAAAGGAATATATTTCTCTTCCTCCAGTGGGTTTAGAATGTACTGTCTCTGAGAATAAATGTTTATTATTTGGGAAATGTGTCTTGGTGTAAGATTTAGCAGTTACCTTGTACATAGTTGACAAATAAATAAGCATGTCTGAAACTCACGCTGTTGGTAAAAACTCTAAGAGGAGTTGACTTGCAGTGCCCACACATACCCTGCACTATTTCATGAAAGGTGCTTATGTCCCCAGGCTGTCCCTAGAGTGCCAGAGCACTACTAACTGAATAACTTGGAGAAACGTACTACATCTTGATGGTAGGTGTACGAAGAGAGCAGGGTTGCTTACTAAAGGAAGAACAATCTTGATTATAAAGGGTGAAGTTTCCCCAAAGGAAGATAATAATAACAATTACAAAGCTCAGGGCAACTCATGAAGAAAGGGAAGCTTTTACTATTTGTTGTCATTGTCATTTTTGTTTTTTAAATGCATACCTGAGTAAAGGAGAGTAAAGTTATCAAGTGAGGTATATCTGTGAGTGGACACTTCTATGAGATTATGAAAATGCTTTTCTCTTAAGTTATTGAGAAAGTCCTATTTAGGATATAGTTTATAGTTTCCTTCCCTATATTGTGTTTCTTTTTTATTGAAGTTTGGATTTTATTTAAACTCATACTACTTTAGTTGTACTTCTATAAAGAGAAAATAGACATGGAAGTGTAAAAGAAAAATTGCACTGGACTGGTTAAACAGAAGGACTTTATTCAAGATTATTGCAGTAGGGGAGAAAGACTACTGAAATAGGGGCGAGAGGTTGAACTCAACTCCGTTGAAACAAAAGGCAGGAGAGTTTTGAAGCACTGGGTGAGCTAGTGGAAAAGTGCTGGAGGACGTTGGTTGGGAGGTTGGTCAATGCGATCAGGCCATCAGTGTTTGATAACTCGTGGTCATTGAAGTTAGATTCCTACCCTCCCACAGAGACTGGCACACAGCGGCACTGCCTTTCTTGATTACATTTCAAAGAAATGGCCCCCAGGTCCTCGAGAAAAACATTCCTGGGTTGTAGAGGATTTACATCTCAAAGGAGCAGAGAAAGAATTTACAATTGCAAGTTTTCTAAAGTGCTCTAAGTAAAGGGAGATCAGGTGCCTAGAGTTAAAAAGAAATCTTTCTAAAGTTGAGTCAAGCTGAGGAGAACCTTAAGGCCATCTCATCAGAAGTAAAGGGAGGTGTGACACACCTTTACATACCTCTTCTTTTTTGAGGTGATTGAATCCAGGAGTTGCAGACAGAAACTAGCATCAAGGTGAGCTTGTCATAATGAGGCTGAAAGGAAGAAAGTACCAGAGGATTATGAAGTAATATTTCATTTGTACCCTAGAAGAAGTATAAAATAAATTCTCTTCTTTCTGAATATTATCTAGCAGGCATTAACTCTTGGAAAGGATATGAAAGAAGGCTGAGAGTTAGGCTATAACAAAATGCCTATCTTTTTCTGATAATGGAAATAACAGTGGTGTGCTACAGAGAGAAGGGGGTCTCTCCCAACAGAGAGGAATATTTATTTTATCATGAAATTATTTACATATATTGGCCTATGGTTATAATAAAAAGTAGACAAATTTTTTTTTTTTTTTTTTGCGGTACGCGGGCCTCTCACTGTTGTGGCGCACAGGCTCCGCACGCGCAGGCTCAGCGGCCATGGCTCACAGGACCAGCTGCTCCGCGGCATTTGGGATCTTTCCAGACCGGGGCACGAACCCGCGTCCCCTGCATCAGCAGGTGGACTCTCAACCACTGCGCCACCAGGGAAGCCCAAAAGCAGACAAACTTTTGGTTGGTTTTATTACTGTATTGAAATTATCTGCAGATGTGCATTCCTTACTACCTGCACCAGAGACAGACTACCCCACTCTTGGTTCCTTACCGAGAAATAACACAGTCATTTACTCAAGAAATAGTTATTGAGGTTCTAATAAAGGTTGATCCCTGTGTTGAATAGAAAGGATGAAAAAATGACCATGAGAAACACTCCTCAGTAAGCTAACTGCATGAAGGATTACAGAAGAGGTAAAGGGTGGTTACAGTTCAGTACGGTAAGTGCTGTGATGAGCACTCTTGTTACCAAGTCCAAGCTCGTTCTGCTTGCTGCATGTCAGGCCAATAAAATAGGAGACCAGGTGCTGGGGCAAGGAATAATGACTTTACTTGGAAAGCCAGGAGTCTGAGAAGATGGCAGACTGATGTCCAGAGAACCATCTTACTGGGGTCTGGATGCTCATTTCTTTTATAGAATAAAGAGCGGGGGAGGTGGAGAGGTAATGTAAAAAGGCCATAAGTTGCTGCAGATATCTCCTGGTTTCAGCCAGGCTCTGGGATGGGATGTGTTAATCTCTTCTTTCCTGCAGCCTTTCACAGGTGGGCTGGGTCAGGATATTTCCTGTGATCTGAACAAAGGTGCTTTAGTTTTACGTTCAGGCATGGAGGGCAGGGTTCTCGGAGATAGGACATTATGTTAACTTTAAGCTATAAGAAACATCCCTTTAGAGATTAACATGTAGCAAAAGCAATAGAATACAAAGGTTAAAGTAAAAGAAACAGATCTAATATAGAGTCAGATTTGTAATTCCCTATTACACTCTGGGAGTACACAAAAAGAGAAGGTATCCTGAAAGAAGTAATGTTTATTTTCAGGCACAAAAGATGAGTAGAAGGTAGGCATTTGCAAGAAATGGTACACATTCTCCAAAAACCATAATATCAAAAAAAAGAAAGTAAATAAAACCACCCACAACCAATGTTGTTTACATATAAGTGGGAGAAAATATGTAAAGCAAGCAGAGCCAGATTTGGAGTCTATGTAAGAGCAGAGAGACAGGTCAAGATGGCCCAGGCAACATGAGAGAGTATCAGGATGAAGCCCGGGTGAAACACAGACGAGATTATTCTCAGAAGAGAATTTATCCCCACTCCCAGTATAGAAACCTGCACTGAGAATAGATCTGAGATCTAATAGATCAGGGCAGTAGGAGGAAAGGGCTTGAACATGTGTACAACCAGACATGGCCGTCTTAGGAGAGGCACCTCTTTTGAAAGAGAGGGAACTTGGAAATGGAGAGGTATCCCCAAGAAGTTCACTGGTGAAGAGAAAGGAGGAAGCATAATCTGAAAATTGAGTAATACATTAAGCAAAAGAGCATCACAGATTTAAAAGAAATAGCAACATACCACCCTTCACCAAAAATCAAGTTCTATCTATCCAAGTCACTGCACTAACTGTACCAACAGTGGGTGCCCTTGAGCTAAGTTAGCTACCAAAAACCCATCATCCTTCTCACCGCCTGCAGAAACACCGGTTACTTGTGCCCAAGAAATGTATTAAACATTTTAAATGAACATAAAAGTTTAGCAGATGCTTTTTTACCCTCTTGTTACAAGGTATCTGGAACCTTGTGTAAATTTATCTCAGGTACACAGATAGGGGATTCATGGATAAAACCCCCTGTATAGTAACTGTTTACCTCAACAAATATTCTTTTAAGCAAGTGAACTCTGTCAATAAATGTGACAATAATATATTGTTACAAATGATAGTTGATAGATCAGTTATAAAGCTCTTGAAATATTTAAAAAAAAAAAAACTTTCAAAAATGAAGTCTCCAGGTCCATTTGGTTTCACTGAATAGTTCTACCAAACTTTTAAAGAAGAATTAACACCAGTTCTACACAATTTCTCCTACAAAAACAGAAAGGGAAGACTCCTATTCCTTTTATAAAGCCTGTTTTACTCTGGTTTCAAAGACAGAACAGGCTGGTTCCGGGAAGATGGAGGAAGAGTAAGACACGGAGATCACCTTCCTCCCCACAGATACACCAGAAATACAGCTACACGTGGAACAACTCCTACAGAACACCTACTGAACGCTGGCAAAAGACCTCAGACCTCCCAAAAGACAAGAAACCCCCCATGTACCTGGGTAGGGAAAAAGAAAAAAGAATAAACAGAGACAAAAGGATAGGAACGGGACCTGCACCAGTGGGAGGGAGCTGTGAAGGAGGAAGGTTTCCACACACTAGAAGCCCCTTCTCAGGTGGAGACTGTGGGTGGTGGAGGGGGAAACTTCGGGGCCGCGGACGAGAGCACAGCAACAGGGGTGCGGAGGGCAAAGCGAAGAGATTCCCACACAGAGGATCGGTGCCAACCGGCACTCACCAGCCCGGGAGGCTTGTCTGCTCACCGGCCAGGGCGGGCGGGGCTGGGAGCTGAGGATCGGGCTTTGGTCAGAGCGCAGGGAGAGGGCTGGGGTTGCCGGCGTGAACACAGCCTGAAGGGGGCTAGTGCATCACGGCTGGCCGAAGAATCAAGAGACTTTTTATTCCCTCTTTGTTTCCTGGTGCGTGAGGAGACGGGATTAAGAGCACTGCCTAAGGACCTCCAGAGATGGCTAAAAGCGCGGACAGACCCCAGAGACAGGCATGAGACGCTGAGGCTGCTGCTGCCGCCACCAAGAAGCCTGTGTGCGAGCACAGGTCACTCTCCACAGCCCACTTCCGGGGAGCCTGTGCAGCCCGCCACTGCCAGGGTCCCGGGATCCAGAGACAACTCCCCCGGGAGAACACACGGCGCGGCTCAGGCTGATGCAACGTCACGCCGGCCTCTGCCGCCGCAGGCCCGCCCCGCACTCCGTGCCGCCCCCTCCCCCCCCCCCCCCCCCCCGGCCTGAGCGAGCCAGAGCTCCCGAATCAGCGGCTCCTTTAACCCCGTCCTGTCTGAGCGAAGAACAGACGCCCTCCGGCGACCTACACGCAGAGGCGGGGCCAAATCCAAAGCTGAGCCCCTGGGAGCTGTGAGAACAAAGAAGAGAAAGGGAAATCTCTCCCAGCAGCCTCAGAAGCAGCGGATTAAAGCTCCACAATCAACTTGATGTACCCTGCATCTGTGGAATACATGAATAGACAACGAATCATCCCAAATTAAGGAGGTGGGCTTCGAGAGCAAGATCTATGATTTTTTCCCCTTTTCCTTTTTTTGTGAGTATGTGTATGCTTCTGTGTGAGATTTTGTCTGTATAGCTTTGCTTCCGCCATTTCTCCGAGGGTTCTATCCATCTGTTGTTTTTTTTCTCTTATTATTTTTTTATTTTAATAACTTTATTATATATTATCTTGCTTTATTTTATTTTACTTTATCTTCTTTCTTTCCTTTCTTCCTTCCATCCCTTCTTCCTTCCTTCCTCCCTCCCTCCCTCCTTTCTTTCTTTCTTTCTACTCCTAATTTTTTCTTTCTACTTTTTCACCGTTTTATTCTGAGCCGTGTGGATGAAAGGCCCTTGGTGCTGCAACGAGGAGACAGTGCTGTGCCTCTGAGGTGGGAGAGCCAACTTCAGGACACTGGTTCACAAGAGACCTCCCAGCTCCACATAATATCAAACGGCGAAAATCTCCCAGAGATCTCCATCTCAACACCAGCACCCAGCTTCACTCAATGACCAGCAAGCTACAGTGCTGGACATCGTATGCCAAACAACTAGCAAGACAGGAACACAACCCCAACCATTAGGAGAGAGGCTGACTAAAATCATGAGTCCACAGACACCCCAAAACACACCACCAGACGTGGACCTGCCCACCAGAAAGACAAGATCCAGCCTCATCCACCAGAACACAGGCACTAGTTCCCTCCACCAGCAAGCCTACACAACCCACTGAACCAACCTTAGGCACTGGGGACAGACACCAAAAACAACGGGAACTACGAACCTGCAGACTGCAAAAAGGAGACCCCAAACACAGTAAGATAAGCAAAATGAGAAGACAGAAAAACACACAGCAGATGAAGGAGCAAGATAAAAACCCACCAGACCTAACAAATCAAGAGGAATTAGGCAGTCTACCTGAAAAAGAATTCAGAATAATGATAGTAAGATGATCCATAATCTTGGAAATAGAATAGACAAAATGCAAGAAACATTTAACAAGGACGTAGAAGAACTAAAGATGAAACAAACAATGATGAACAACACAATAAATGAAAAACACTGTAGATGGGATCAATAGCAGAATAACTGAGGCAGAAGACTGGATAAGTGACCTGGAAGATAACATAGTGGAAATAACTACTGCAGAGCAGAATAAAGAAAAAAGAATGAAAAGAACTGAGGACAGTCTCAGAGATCTCTGGGACAACACTAAACGCACCAACATTCGCATTATAGGGGTTCCAGTAGAAGAAGAGAAAAAGAAAGGGACTGAGAAAGTATTTGAAGACATTATAGTTGAAAACTTCCCTAATATGGGAAAGGAAATACTTAAGCCCAGGAAGCACAGAGTCCCATACAGGATAAATCCAAGGAGAAATACGCCAAGACACATATTAATCAAACTGTCAAAAAGTAAATACAAAGAAAACATATTAAAAGCAGCAAGGGAAAAACAACAAATAACACACAAGGGAATCCCCATAAGGTTAACAGCTGATCTTTCAGCAGAAACTCTGCAAGCCAGAAGGGACTGGCAGGACGTATTTAAAGTGATGAAGGAGAAAAACCTGCAACCAAGACTACTCTACCCAGCAAGGATCTCATTCAGATTTGATGAAGAAATTAAAACCTTTACACACAAGCAAAAGCTGAGAGAGTTCAGCACTACCAAACCAGCTCTACGACAACTGCTAAAGGAAATTCTCTTGGCAAGAAACACAAGAGAAGGAAAAGACCTACAATAACGAACCCAAAACACTTAAGAAAATGGGAATAGGAACATACATATCGATAATTACCTTAAATGTAAATGGACTAAATGCTCCCACCAAAAGACACAGGTTGGCTGAATGGATACAAAAACAAGACCCATATATTTGCTGTCTACAAGAGACCCACTTCAGACCTAGAAAGACATAGAGATTGAAAGTAAGGGGATGGAAAAAGATATTTCATGCAAATGGAAACCAAAAGAAAGCTGGAGTAGCAAATCTCATATCAGACGAAATAAACTTTAAAATAAAGACTATTAAAAGAGACAAAGAAGGACACTACATAATGATCAAGGGATCGATCCAAGAAGAAGATATAACAATTGTAGGGCTTCCCTGGTGGCGCAGTCACTGGGAGTCCGCCTGCCGATGCGAGGAGCGTGGGTTCGTGCCCCGGTCCGGGAGGATCCCACAGGCTGCGGAGCGGCTGGGCCTGTGAGCCATGGCCACTGGGCCTGCGCGTCCAGAGCCTGTGCTCCGCAGCGGGAGAGGCCACAACAGGGAGAGGCCCGCACAAAAGAGAAAAAAAAAAAAATATATATATATATATATATATCTGTATATATATATATATATATATATATATATATATAAAACAATTGTAAATATTTATGCACCCAACATAGGAGCACCTCAATACATAAGGCAAATACTAACAGCCATAAAAGGGGAAATCGACAGTAACACATTCATAGTAGGGGACTTTAACACCCCACTTTCACCAATGGACAGACCATCCAAAATGAAAATAAATAAGGAAACACAAGCTTTAAATGATACATTAAACAAGATGGACTTAATTGATATTTATAGGACATTCCATCCAAAAACAACAGAATACACATTTTTCTCAAGTGCTCATGGAACATTCTCCAGGATAGATCATATCTTGGGTCACAAATCAAGCCTTGGTAAATTTAAGAAAACTGAAATTGTATCAAGTATCTTTTCCGACCACAACGCTATGAGACTAGATATCCATTACAGGAAAAGATCTGTAAAAAATACAAACACATGGAGGCTAAACAATATACTACTAAAAAACAAAGTGATCACTGAAGAAATCAAAGAGGAAATCAAAAAATACCTAGAGACAAATGACAATGGAGACACGACAACCCAAAATCTATGGGATGCAGCAAAAGCAGTTCTAAGAGGGAAATTTATAGCAATACAATCCTACCTTAAGAAACAGGAAACATCTCGAATAAACAACCTAACCTTGCACCTAAAGCAATTAGAGAAAGAAGAACAAAAAAACCCCAAAGTTAGCAGAAGGAAACAAATAATAAAAATCAAATCAGAAATAAATGAAAAAGAAATGAAGGAAACGATAGCAAAGATCAATAAAAGTAAAAGCTGGTTCTTTGAGAAGATAAACAAAATTGATAAACCATTAGCCAGACTCATCAAGGAAAAAAGGGACAAGACTCAAATCAATAGAATTAGAAATGAAAAAGGAGAAGTAACAACTGACATTGCAGAAATACAAAGGATCATGAGAGATTACTACAAGCAACTCTATGCCAATAAAATGGACAACCTGGAAGAAATGGACAAATTCTTAGAAATGCACAACCTGCCAAGACTGAATCAGGAAGAAATAGAAAATATGAACAGACCAATCACAAGCACTGAAATTGAAACTGTGATTAAAAATCTTCCAACAAACAAAAGCCCAGGACCAGATGGCTTCACAGGTGAATTCTATCAAACATTTAGAGAAGAGCTAACACCTATCCTTCTCAAACTCTTCCAAAATATAGCAGAGGGAGGAACACTCCCAAACTCATTCTACGAGGCCACCATCACCCTGATACCAAAACCAGACAAGGATATCACAAAGAAAACTACAGGCCCATATCACTGATGAACATAGATGCAAAAATCCTCAACAAAATACTAGCAAACAGAATCCAACAGCACATTAAAAGGATCATACACCATGATCAAGTGGGGTTTATTCCAGGAATGCAAGGATTCTTCAATATACACAAATCAATCAACGTGATACACCATATTAACAAACTGAAGGAGAAAAACCATATGATCATCTCAATTGATGCAGAGAAAGCTTTTGACAAAATTCAACACCAATTTATGATAAAAACCCTGCAGTGGGCTTCCCTGGTGGCGCAGTGGTTGAGAGTCCGCCTGCCGATGCAGGGAACACGGGTTCGTGCCCCGGTCCAGGAGGATCCCACATGCCGCGGAGCGGCTGGGCCCATGAGCCATGGCCGCTGAGCCTGCGCGTCCGGAGCCTGTGCTCCGCAACGGGAGAGGCCACAGCAGCGAGAGGCCCATGTACCGCAAAAAAAAAAAAAAAAAAAAAATCAAAAACCCTGCAGTAAGTAGGCATAGAGGGAACTTTCCTCAACATAATAAAGGCCATATATGACAAACCCACAGCCAACATCATCCTCAATGGTGAAAAACTGAAACCATTTCCACTAAGATCAGGAAGAAGACAAGGTTGCCCACTCTCACCACGCTTATTCAATATAGTTTTGGAAGTTTTAGCCACAGCAATCAGAGAAGAAAAGGAAATAAAAGGAATCCAAATCGGAAAAGAAGACGTAAAGCTGTCACTGTTTGCAGATGACATGATACTATACATAGAGGATCCTAAAGATGCTACCAGAAAACTACTAGAGCTAATCAATGAAGTTGGTAAAGTTGCAGGATACAACATTAATGCACAGAAATCTCTGGCATTCCTATACACTAATGATGGAAAATCTGAACGTGAAATCAAGAAAACACTCCCATTTACCACTGCAACAAAAAGAATAAAATATCTAGGAATAAACCTACCTTAGGAGACAAAAGACCTGTATGCAGAAAATTATAAGACACTGATGAAAGAAATTAAAGATGATACAAATAGATGGAGAGATATACCATGTTCTTGGATTGGAAGAATCAACATTGTGAAAATGACTCTACTACCCAACGCAATCTACAGATTCAATGCAATCCCTATCAAACTACCACTGGCATTTTTCACAGAACTAGAACAAAAAATTGCACAATTTGTATGGAAACACAAAAGACCCCGAATAGCCAAAGCAATCTTGAGAAAGAAAAACGGAGCTGGAGGAATCAGGCTCCCTGACTTCAGACTATACTACAAAGCTACAGTAATCAAGACAGTATGGTACTGGCACAAAAACAGATGGATCGATGGAACAGGATAGAAAGCCCAGAGATAAACCCACGCACATAGGGTCACCTTATCTTTGATAAAGGAGGCAGGAATGTACAGTGGAGAAAGGACAGCCTCTTCAAAAGTGGTGCTGGGAAAACTGGACAGGTACATGTAAAAGTATGAGATTAGATCACTCCCTAACACCATACACAAAAATAAGCTCAAAATGGATTAAAGACCTAAATATAAGGCCAGAAACTATCCAACTCTTAGAGGAAAACATAGGCAGGGCACTCTATGACATAAGTCACAGCAAGACCCTTTTTGACCCACCTCCTAGAGTAATGGAAATAAAAACAAAAATAAACAAATGGGACCTAATGAAACTTAAAAGCTGTTGCACTGCAAAGGAAACCATAAACAAGACCAAAAGACAACCCTCAGAATGGGAGAAAATATTTGCAAATGAAGCAACTGACAAAGGATTAATTTCCAAAATTTACAAGCAGCTCATGCAGCTCAATAACAAAAAATCAAACAACCCAATCCAAAAATGGGCAGAAGACCTAAATAGACATTTCTCCAAAGAAGATATACAGACTGCCAACAAACCCATGAATGAATGCTCAACATCATTAATCATTAGAGAAATGCAAATCAAAACTACAATGAGATGTCATCTCACACCAGTCAGAATGGCCATCATCAAAAAAATCTAAAAACAATAAATGCTGGAGAGGGTGTGGAGAAAAGGGAACACTCCTGCACTGCTGGTGGGAATGTGAATTGTTACTGCCACTGTGGAGAACAGTATGGAAGTTCCTTAAAAAACTACAAATAGAACTACCATATGACCCAGCAATCCCACTACTGGGCATATACCCTGAGAAAACCATAATTCAAAAAGAGTCATGTACCAAAATGTTCACTGCAGCTCTATTTACAATAGCCCGGATATGGAAACAACCTAAGTGCCCATCATCGGATGAATGGATAAAGAAGACGTGGCACATATATACAATGGAATATTACTCAGCCATGAAAAGAAATGAAATTGAGCTCTTTGTAATGAGGTGGATAGACCTAGAGTCTGTTATAGAGAGTGAAGTAAGTCAGAAAGAGAAAGACAAATACTGTATGCTAACACATATATATGGAATTTAAGAGGAAAAAAATGTCATGAAGAACCTAGGGGTAAGACAGGAATAAAGACACAGACCTACTGGAGAACGGACTTGAGGATATGGGATGGGGGAAGGGTAAGGTGTTACAAAGCGAGAGAGAGGCATGGACATATATACACTACCAAACGTAAGGTAGATTGCTAGTGGGAAGCAGCCGCATAGCACAGGGAGATCAGTTTGGTGCTTTGTGACCGCCTGGAGGGGTGGGATAGGGAGGGTGGGAGGGAGGGAGATGCAAGAGGGAAGAGATATGGGAACATATGTATATGTATAACTGATTCACTTTTTTATAAAGCAGAAACTAACACACCGTTGTAAAGCAATTACACCCTAATAAAGATGTTAAAAAAAAAAAAAGAAATGAATGCTTTTCCTCTTGACCTCAAGTTTACTGACTCCCTGGTTTTGTTTGTTTTAGGAACAGACAAAATGGACTAATTTCTCGGAAAATACAAACTACCAAAATTCACCCAAGATGAAATAGATAATTCGAATAGCCCTTTACTATTAAAGAAATTGAGTTCATAATTTTAAACCTCCCAAAAGAAGTCTTCAGAAGTTCCATTTACTGCTTTAACTAGTCATCAACCTGCTGTTTCCTGCCTTAGCACTCAGTTCACTTCCACCGTAACACACGTCATAGTTTGTAATTATGCCTTTTTTTTTGTTTGTTTAAGTCTTTAAAGTCTCCCTTCCATTGGAGTGCCAACACCGTAAGGACAGGGAAAAGAAGCTACTGGTTTTGGTTTTTTCATTATTAAAACCAAATAATCAGCACCTAGAACGGCATAGAAGAAAGAGCAGATGAGAGGCAGTGAAGAAGTTAGAACTTGCAGTGAAAATTTTCAGGTTTTTCTACCATATTACTCTTGGAACCTGTAAATAATCCATCAAGAGACTGCCTCTTTATTATTTATGCTTAATCTCTCACTTGTCAAACTGATTCTTTTTCATCTCCCCTCTTTCCATTTACCATTGAGGGGACTATGCAGAAGACACAGAAGAATTCAGCCCTACGTCCTAAGAGTTAGTGGTGTGCGGAAGCCCACTCCCACCAGCCTGCTAGAGGGCATTGTTTGTTTCTCTTAACTCTTCCTTCAGTGACATCACGTTGGTAGCTTCTAATTGGCCATGGTGGGAGTATTTATACCACAGAAATTAATAAACACTACAAATCAGGGCTTTTTTTCCTCTAAAGAACTAGTTGTTAAAATTTACCAGCATACCACTGAAACTTCTGGTCTGTAGCTAAGAAATTAAATACAAATTATTACATGAAACAGATTTGAAAGTGAAGCAGGAATAGGTTAGAGAAGAGTGGAAGAAAAATTTAATAATAATTGAGCTCCCATATATTTTCTAATTTAAACCTCTCAATAACCCTGATAAATAGATATTATTGTTATTATTCCTAAGTAGATTTTGGGAATCTAAGACTCAAAGGAGATAGTATTTTAAGATTTTAACATGGTAGATTATGGAGTTAAAATTTAAAGTCAAGTCTTTCTCCCATGCCTTTGATCTTTCCATATATTATGCTTACTAATAAACAATAACAACAACAACAACAACACTCTTTGCTATTTGAAAATACTTAAGAGATACAAGCCTCCGGATTTACCTTTTCAAAAATCAGATTCAGAAATGTTAAAGGAATTCATTCAATAGTGATAAAGTGAACCATTTACAGATACCAAATGCATACTTTTTTGTTATTCATTATTATAAATTAAAGGATAAACAAATCTCTGAATCTAATTTGGAAGTTTTAGATACATTTTTTTTTCTTTTTCAAAAAACTTTCTTTTCTTTTCTTGTTTTCTTCATCTTAACAGCAAAATAGTCCCATAAAGCAAACTTTTTTTTTTTTTTTTTTTTTTTTTTGCCTGTGCTGCCCAGCTTGTGAGATCTTTGTTACCAGACCAGGGATTGAACCAGGCATTCAGCAGTGAAAGAGCAGAGTCCTAACCACTGGACTGTCGGGGAATTCCCCGTAAAGGAAACTTGATTTGAGGTTTGAAGATGTATAGGTGGTATTGAAACATGATTCAAAAGTTTCACAATTCAGAGAAATGCAGACCTTGACAGAAATAAATAAGAACACTTAAGTTAGAAGAGTCAAACCAAACCACAGAATCTTAACAGAATAACAAAAATTAGATAAAGGCTAAACTGAGGCCATTGGCCCCATTAATGAACTTTGATATCTCAGTCTAAAATACATGATTTAAAGTAATCAATCATAAAATACATATTGAAAACTACAATACAGTCAGATAGAAAGCTATCTAGTAAGAACATGTAAAATATCAATAACTTGGCAGTTATATATGAAGGGAGATACTTACAGGGTACTGACCATATTTCATGGAGTTTAATTGACCCACCACAAAGTTGGAGCTTCAGGGTGTTATCTACAGAGCAAAAAAAAAAAAAGTTCAATACGTTTCAAACATTGTGATGGATGCCAGTAGATAGCAGAAATATAAACCTGTTATTTCAGCCCATTCATTTTCTTTAAAATGTGGCAATATTAAACTGAATGAAAAAAATCATAACAGAATTTCTAAAATTCTTCTACAATAAGACAGGTTTAGCAAAGATAATCCTCCAATAAATAATCTCAAAGAAGAAAGGCTGAACTACTTACAATAGCCAAGGCATGGAAACAACCTAAATGTCCATCAACAGATGAATGGGTAAAGAAAATATGATATGTATATATATACATATATATACTTTAGAATATTACTCAGCCATAAAAAAGAATTAAATAATTCCATTTGCAGCAACATGGATGGACCTAGAGATTATCATACCAAGTGAAGTAAGCCAGACAAAGACAAATATCATATATCACGTATATGTGGAATCTAAAAAAAATGATACAAATGAACTTATTTACAAAACAGAAATAGACCCACAGACATCGAAAACAAACTTACGTTGCAAAAGGGGAAAGTGGGAGGGGAGGGATAAATTAGGAGTTCAGAATTAACATATACACACTACTATATATAAAATAGATAACCAACAAGGACCAACTGTATAGCATATGGAAGAATACTCAATATTTTATAATGATCTATATGGAAAAGAATCTAAAAAAGAATATTTATATTTATAACTGAATCACTGTGCTGTACACCTGAAACTAACAAACACAACATTGTAAATCAACTATACTTCAATAAAAAAATTAACTAAAAAAAAAAAGGACTGAACTATCACATCAATGAATGGAGCTGCTTAAATGATGAACAATTTAAAAAGTGTAGTCCACAGGGATAAGAAGGTTTAGTAGACCATTCACAAGCCGAAAGAATTCTGTTAAGAATGTTAGAGCAAGCCAGGCAGTAGATGAGCATCTTTTTAATGGGAAATCTCAACCAAGTAACATAAACTATTGATCAGATGGCAAACTGATCTGAAGGAAAATCATTTCTATATATCTTACTCCTTGCATAAATTCAATACTGAAAAATTTCAAAGCAAGTAAGCTTACTGGCATATGTAAGTGGTAAAAGAATAAAACAACTTGGGCCAATATGCCAGTTTTAAGCATCGCTCCACTTAAAATCCATTCTTCAACTCTTCAATACCTAATCACTGTACAAAGGGGTAATAATTTGTGTTGCCAAACAATGATGCTTATGATCCAAAGAAATTTAAGCTGATATCCCAAGGTACCCTTATAAATACCTTGTTCCTTCTGTTTCCTAAAATACTTAATATTCAAACAAGTTCAATTTAGCCAGGCAAAACTTGTACTAGCCAGGTATTTTTTTAAAAAAACACTCAGCATATGGAAAATTAATTTGCATTTGAGAGAGATAGTGACAGTTGCTGTGTTTGTAGATTTATCAGTAGTACACAGCACAATAAACCATCCAAACCTATATGCCAAATTCTCTGATATGAATGACAATCATTTAGTAGCGTTAACCTAAAGATTTTTTTAAACCAAGAGTAGGGTAATAACTTGCGCTGTTTTTTAAGTGAAGAAAAAAGATTGTAGCAATCTATGGTCTTTCCCTCTTTTCTTGTTCTTCTTTTTTTTAATTCTCCTCTCTCTCTCACTCTCACTCTCATTCCTTTTTATAACTGAATTCTGAAATAGCAGAATGTTCAGAGCAGAATTTAGATGCTCATTTACATACATTTGCATCACGAGGAAGAATTTCACTATCAAATCAACAAATTAATACAATATTCTTCCTATATTGTATGCTGCAATAAGAGCCTATACTGTAAGATTAAAAGAAATATACTAGTAAGGGTCACTGAATAGAGTCACTGACAAATCAGTTAAAACTTAACTTTTGGGACTTCCCTGGTGGTGCACTGGTTAAGAGTCTCCCTGCCAATGCACGGGACACGGGTTCAATCCCTGGTCTCGGAAAATCCCACATGCCGCGGAGCAACTAAGCCCGTGCACCGCAACTACTAAGCCCGTGTGCCACAACTACTGAGCCTGCGCGCTAGAGCCCACAAGCCACAACTACTGAGCCCGTGCGCCACAACTACTGAGCCTGTGTGCTAGAGCCCACACGCCGCAACTACTGAGCCTGCGCACTGCAACTACTGAAGCCCACGTGCCTAGAGCCTATGCTCAGCAGCAAGAGAAGCTACCGCAATGAGAAGCCCGTGCATGACAATGAAGAGTAGCCCCCCCCCACCCCGCTCGCTGCAACTAGAGAAAGCCCACATGCAGCAACAAAGACCCAATGCAGCCTAAAAAAAACACGTAACTCTGTGATGAGGCATCATAGGACATTTGCTTTTAAAAAGAACAAAACTAAACTAAACTTTTATTAGATCCAAATGAAATCCTGTTTCCTCAGGTATAACGCATTGTTTGGTGAGAGTTTTAACCCAATGTCAGATAAGTTTAACAAGATGGAATTCTCAGGACAGAGAGAGAATCCAGCATTAAGGGAAACTCTGACAATCTTATGTGTGCTTCTGTTTTTACAGAGTATATCTGCAGAGTATGAAAATAAATTGCAGACCAAAAGAATATCTTATGCTTTACAGGCTCTGAAATGGTCCTTTCTTTACTCCTCAGGAAATAATCCTAAATGATGCCTTTATGCCATACTAGTACATTAAATGCAAAGATATTTTGTAGTAGTAGTAAGAAATTCGTAGAAATCAAACTGATGATTTGCTGCAACTCAATTCAGTTGTTAGTCCAAATGACAGACTAAAAACAACATGCCATTAAATTGCTGGGACAACTATTAAAGGGCTCTGGATTTTAAATTTTAATGCCAATTTTGAAATGCAGTTGATGAGGATTTTCTTCAAATCACACAATAAACCCGGTTTCATTAGTCTTGTAACTTTTCTAGAGGAGGAGGGGCAGAAAGAGGAGAGGAAAGGGAACGGAAACCTTGCCTGGAACATACAAATGGACTTTGGGGGACATTCTGTGAGTTCAGAAAGCAAGAATCATAGATTCACAAAGCCCTGACCCAGCAAGGAAAATAGCACTTCCCTGGAAGAAGTGAAGTATTTGCAACGCAGCAGGTAAAATAGAATGTCTCCTTTGTCTAACTGCATGGGTCTGTGGGTAATAGATGATTGACCAAGTATCCATGCTCCACCGTATTTCTCACTGTCCCTAGCCCCTCTCACTGTTAGTTGGAGGTCACACAACTAGTGCAGGATAAGGGTAGATGAAAGGAAATGATGTACGAGGCTTCCAGGCTGGAGCAATTAAGAACTAGTGTGCTTTCCCCATTGACTTCTTCCCTTCAGTAGCAAGGAAAGAGGGAAGCTCCCGCTTTGCATGTTTCTAGTGGTGTGACTACAAGAGGGAGAAGGGCTGCTCAGCCACATCCCAGTCTAATCGGAGAGAAAATTATATGTTTATTATGTTAAGCCACTGAGATTTCTGGGTTTATTTCTTGCCACATCATATACTAGTCTAGCCTAACTAATACAGCCTGAAAAATTAGAAACCGTTGATATGAATCAGTTCACAAATTCAGATGTTTAAGAAATAGATCTTTATTTTCTATAGCTTTATTTTCCATAGCTTAATTTATGTTCAAGCCCCCTGCCCATCACGCTAGGCATGTAAGAAACTTGAATACCAGTCTTTCTTGAGGTTCATCCCCTCCTTCCCTCCTCGCTACCTCTGTCCAAGGCCTCTATTTAAGCTACTTGGGCTTGCAGAGGGTATTCAGAAGGCACATACATCCTGAGTCCTTTATCACCCCATGCTGTGTCACAGGGGCCAACCTCAAAGCCAACGTAACCTTTTAGGTCCACATGTTCCCTCCCTATCTAGTATTTCTTTATTTGTTTGGCCACATTTGACTCTCCCTTTTAGGCTGCCCCGATCCTTTGCCAGAACAGTCTGCCCATGGACCCTCTGACAGTGATAGGATTCCGTCTTTGGCATCATGGCATGTCCCCGACATGGCTGTCAGTCCCACGTGCATGCCTCCTCTCCTTGTCTCTCCTACTTTCCTCCACACAGCTTGGGAGGCATTTATTCTTTGTCCAGGAAAAGTTACTGTCCTTTCATAACTGAATGAAACACATTATCCATTCCCCAAACTATTTCTCTACACTACTCTAGGACTTACAATTTTGAAATCAGAAACAGAGCCAACTGCTTGAAAGCAGGGAATGGAAAAGGGTAGAAATAGCAGCTGAGGGAAAAAAATAAACAAACATAGATTAGGATTTCTAAAAATGCTATGTTGCTAAACAGTTCATGAATTACTTCATTTTTCTTATTTCCTAGAAGGGATTTTTATGTTAAGTGCATATATTGACGTGCATTTTGGCCTTAATATGTGTTTGTCTTATTCTCACTCATGCTTTTCACCCTCTTACATCCAGCCAAATTAATTATTTTATTGTTTCATATAAATGCCCCCTGAAAATCACCTTGATCTTTGGTTGTGTTGCCCGTTTCCCATTCCAAATATATCTGTATTCCAAGGCCTAACTCAAAGGCCATTATCTACTAAAGACCTTCCCTGATATTCTCTAATAGAAACAGCCCACCTTTTGGAACAGAGCACTTTGTGTTTCGAGTGTGTGTCAAACTGAGTGACACTAAGCAAATTACTTCCTAACCCCTCATTTGTAAAAGATGGATAATAAATGTCTACTCTATGACATTGTTGACAGGATTAAATAAATAGGGACTTATTGTTTAGACAGTCCTGGGCTACAGTAGGCATTCAATAAATGGCAGCCATTAACATAATGATATTAACAATATGAAATAATGTTTTATGATATTTATCTTTTAATTTTTCTTATGGTAAGGTTTCACCTTTTGATCATACTCTTGAAGAATTTACTCTATCTAGGAATATATGTTGCCATGATTCAACATAGCAATCCATAACTGGTTATTTATTGAATACATGAATCAATGAATGAATAAATCAAGAGGATAATTCAGTGATGGGGTTTAGCTCCGTGCTATGGTGTGACTCAAAGTAACAGAATTTAGGTCTCTATCCATTGCTCCTCTGAAGTAGCCCCTTTCCAAAAGCATGATTAGCCACCAACATATTCACTGCCTCTAATCACTGAATAATCCTACTCGCCAAAAAGTCTACATTTTTGCATGAAACCAGCCACCACCCTGAGGTGTTCAATTATCTTCTTCTCTGACCACTCGCCATCAAGAATCCAAACCTCAGAGATCCCCTTCACCCTGTTCTATGCACCCCCTAATATGACCTCACCAGCCATTTATTCTCCAGCTCCCAAGGCTGTTGGCTATGTTTTTGAAACTCTGAAGATATTAACAGTAAGGGTGCCTATATTCTCAACCTGTTCTCTAAATAGTTTCTTTACCTTCTGGTTTTGACAGAAATGTGACTGTCCCCTGAGTAGAGGGACCTTACATACCCTTTAGGTAAAGGTGAGTTTTTTTCCTTATCCATACGTCATGTAGTTCAGGGAGATAAGAGGAATATCTTTTTATTAGGTGACCATTTAAAATTAGAACATTTTTAAAAATAAAGAGAGGTACTAAAAATCATACCAAGATAATAGGCACATGGGCTTCCCTGGTGGCACAGTGATTGAGAGTCTGCCTGCCGATGCAGGGGACACGGGTTCGTGCCCCGGTCCGGGAAGATCCCACATGCCGCAGAGCGGCTGGGCCCGTGAACCATGGCCGCTGAGCCTGTGCGTCCGGAGCATGTGCTCCACAACAGGAGAGGCCACAACACTGAGAGCACCACGTACCGCAAAAAAAAAAAAAAAAAAAAAAAAGATAATAGGCATAAAGTAGGACTGTCTTGGGTAGTTATCCACCATTGTCACTTTCAAACTATTTCTCTCCTCAGCCTTCAATAATTTTGTTTTCTCTGATACATGTGTCATGTTTTGACAACCCTCTACCTCTCCTAGGTTTTCTCTTTCTTGAAACTACCAGTTTCTCTTCCTTGTATTAAGCCCTGCAACATAATTCCTGATTCATTCAGCAGCTCTCTCACTACCTTCCTTTCCTCCATGACTCCTGTCAAAATCACAACACCCTGAATTCCAACTTCCTTGACATCCTTATCTCCACTGATCCTTTTCTTCAGTTCAACCTTACCGTGCCACTCACATGAGCAGATACTAGACCTAGGATTCACCAATAACACACATCAGCTACAAGTATGGGTATGAGTTTCCAACATTCCATTACCCTCCTCTCCTTTCAGATCACTTACACTAGTATTCCTAGTCCAGAAATGATCTCCTTTTGTGAGAAGTAGAATCCACTTCTTCACTATCCAACAACCTATTCTTATTTATACTTCTCTCCTATCTATACTGGCTCCAAGGTCTAGCGTTTTATCCACTCTTTCACAAGGCATGCTTAACCAACTCAACCCTTATTTCCCTCCATTGTATATACCTAGAAAATCCCCAACTCAGATTAAATTATAAAAATCTATTACTGTGCTCAAGATACTGAATATAGCCTTAGGAAATCGAAAACAAATTATTCTGATAGGTCTTCCTTCAAATTTATGACTGAAAAACTCAAATGGACATCCGAACTTTCGTTGTCCTGAAACCGTATAACCCAGATTGGGACTTGAACCCACGGTCTTTTAACATCTTTATTGGAGTATAATTGCTTTACATTGTTGTGTTAGTTTCTACTGTATAACAAAGTGAATCAGCTATGCATATATATATATCCCCATATCCCCTCCCTCTTGTGTCTCCCTCCCACCCTCCCTATCCCACCCCTCTAGGTGGTCACAAAGCACTGAGCTGATCTCCCTGTGCTATGCGGCTGCTTCCCACTAGCTATCTATTTTACTTTTGGTAGTGTATATATGTCCATGCCACTCTCTCACTTTCTCCCAGCTTACCCTTCCCCCTTCCCGTGTCCTCAAGTCCATTCTCTACGTCTGCATCTTTATTCCTGTCCTGCCCCTAGGTTCTTCAGAACCATTTTTTTTCTTAGATTCCATATATATGTGTTAGCATACAGTATTTGTTTTGCTCCTTCTGACTTACTTCACTCTGTATGACAGACTCTAGGTCCATCCACCTCACTACAAATAATTCAATTTCGTTTCTTTTTATGGCTGAGTAATATTCCATTGTATATATGTGCCACATCTTCTTTATCCATTCATCTGTTGATGGACACTTAGGTTGCTTCCATGTCCTGGCTATTGTCAATAGTGCTGCAGTGAACATTGTGGTACATGACTCTTTATGAATTATGGTTTTCTCAGAGTATATGCTCAGTAGTGGGATTGCTGGGTCATATGGTAGTTCTATTTTTAATTTTTAAGGAACCTCCATATTGTTCTCCATAGCGGCTGTATCAATTTACATTCCCACCAAGAGTGCAAGAGGGTTCCCTTTTCTCCACACCCTCTCCAGGATTTATTGTTTGTAGATTTTTTGATGATGGCCATTCTGACTGGTGTGAGGTGATACCTCATTGTAGTTTTAATTTGCATTTCTCTAATGATTAGTGATGTTGAGCATCCTTTCATGTGTTTCTTGGCCATCTGTATATCTTCTTTGGAGAAATGTCTATTTAGGCCTTCTGCCTGTTTTTGGATTGGGTTCTTTGTTTTTTTTTGATATTGAGCTGCATGAGCTGCTTGTATATTTTGGAGATTAGTCCTTTGTCACTTGCTTCATTTGCAAATATTTCTCCCATTCTGAGGGTTGTCTTTTTGTCTTGTTTATGGTTTCCTTTGCTGAACCCACAGTCTTTTAACTGAGATCACACACCCAGTCTCAAGACTTAATGAAGCTCAGGTTCTTGATGTCTCATAGCAGAAAGAATTCAGTGAGAGACAAAGTGATAGGTAAGAAGTGGATTTATTTAGAGAGAAACACACTCCACAGAGTATGGGCCATCTCAGAAGGTGACAGGTGCCAAAATATGGTGTGGTTAGTTTCTATGGGCTGGGTAATTTTATCGGCTAATGCATAGGAGGATTATTCCAACTATTTGGGGGAAGGGGCAGGGATTTCCCAGAACTGGGCTACCGCCCACTTTTTGGCCTTTTCTGGTTAGCCTCAGAACTATCATGGCACTGGTGAGTGTGTCATTTAGCATGCTGATGTGTTACAATGAGTGTATAATAAGGCTCAAGGTACACCAGCAGTCAAATCTTCTGCCATCTTGGACCTAGTTGGTTCTAACCAGTTTTTGTCATGTCCCATGGCTATGTCATTCTCTTAAAGGTTGTGCCCTGCCCTCTTCCCTCCTGTTTCAGTCCTATAATATATCCTGGGTAGTTCTCACTCTTTATCGTGACTATTTTACACTCTCTCCTCTAATCTAGCATAATTCTATAACTGACTCCTAGGCAACAAATGACCTAGCCATAAATCTCATACAGAAAATCTATCCAATACTTCATTTTTTTCTTTACTAATTACCTTAACCTACCTGATAGTTCTACGTATTTTTCCTTCTGTTAAAATTGAAAAATCCTGCTGACATTTTCTAATGCCACTCTTTTTTATTGTAATAGTTTCCTTTCATAACTGGTTTGTCAGGACACCCCCAGTTTCTGTTTCTGGATCCTTGACTTTGTGCCTGTCGTAAACACTGAAACATTGACGGACTCCTTTTTCTGCGCTCGCTACCTCCATCTATAATCTATACCCTCCCTCAAAGTGATCTCATTCAGTCTCTACATTGAGAACTTGGAAATTTTTCTCTCTAAAATCACTTCTGCTTCCATATTCGTATCATATCATCTCCATAAATTCAATGCTTATTCCTTACTTTGCAATATAAATTTGCAATATAAATCTTCATTTGGCATTAATGTCATTGAAAACTTAAAATAGTCAAACAGAACTATTGATTCTTTTTGCTCATGAGTATATACCATCCCATTCTCAAGTCTTCATTGTTACTGAATCAGCTCCCAACCTGTTTCTCAGCCAGAAACCTAGAGTCATCTTTGATTACTTTCTTCACACCCTATTTATATCCAACCCACCAATAATTCTGCCTAATGTATCTTCAAAATATAACTCTTCTCTGACTGTATCTCTTTATTTCTACCACTAACTCTTGCCTGAAATTACTAAAACAACCTTCTAACTGATTGTCATCCTGATGGCAATTGTGACACTCTCTATCCATCCTAATGGCAGCCAGAGTGATTTTTCACTCACCAACACGGAGCCATGTAAAGCCTTCCAATTTCAATTAAAATAAAATCCAAATTGCTTTCTCATCTATCTGGGTAGTTCGGTTTACCTACATATACCAACTGTGCCCCTTCCAAAATGGCAATATTTCTGTCAGCTTAAAAGTGAAGCTCTTTCCTTTCCCTCACTGTTCCTTCTTCTGACATTTCTCCAAAATGTCCTTTCATAGCTGGCTCTTTTTCATCATTCAAGCCTCATCTCAATTCAAATGTTACCACTTCAGAGAGGTCCTCCCTGACCATCAGCTTCCTCTTGTCTCGCTATCACATTTCCCTGTTTTGTTTGCTTCATCAAACTTGTTAATATGTCATTTATTATATATATTTATCCATTTTTCCTGGGTTTTTTTTCCTATCTCCCCTACTCTAGCAGAGGCAAGGACTCTATTTTGACTGTTTACTTTTTCTATCTCCTATACCTAAAAGAATGCGTGTTACATAGACAGTGCTTCAGAAATTGTTTTTGGTGTTAGAATTTTCTTAACCAGCTCAAAGGGATGGTTTCAATGGATATGTAAGATAGTGATACCCAAAGTAACAAAATTAACAAAAAAAAAATCTCAAAATTCAGGCAAGTGAACATATGGGGAAAGGTTTGAGCCATTAAACTACAATTTTCCTCATTTGGAGACAAATGTATCAGCAGAATATTAAGAAAAGAAATAATATCTAGAAGGCATGTGTATTTTATAGGCATAGGGGTCCATGAACAAGCAACCCAATCTCTCTAATTTTCACTCTTCTCACCTTTCAATCATTTAACAAATACCATTGAGTATATATATGTGTCCGGTACTGTTATAGTTGATGTAGCCTTAAAAGTAGATTAAAAAGAAAAGCCCACAAACCCCTGCCTTTGTAGAACTTACATTCTACCTTTGATTATTGTCTAAGTGACTGGAATGTAACATCCAAGAGAGCAAGAATTTCATCTCTTTGTGTCCCAGCTGTTCCCAGCAACCGACATAAAGTAAGTGCTCAGTAAAATTCATTAAAGAATAAATACACTGTTGTTGTAAGGTAACAATAAAGTAAGGCAGGTAGACTGCTGAACCTGGTGCCTGTATATTTTATGAATTTAATATACATTTTGACTAAGCAGAATAATGGTAAACACTCACTACTTCCTCTTACCTCCTCAGCAACTGAATGCAAGATGCTACTCAATTATTTTAAGAGATGCTATTTCTTTTGCTTCCAAATTATATCAGTGTCACGAAAATAAATTTTTACATCATAAACACGTGAAAAGTTTTAGAAAGATTTTCACAGCTTGCTCTCCAGAACTATCTACACCTCAGTTCTACCCATACTTGCCCAAACGATGCAGCACGCCACTTTTAATTAATGCCGAGAGTTAAATGCCACTTGTATAAACTCTCTAACCTGTTGTTTAGAGCACTTGGGACCCCTGGAACAAATGCACTCCTGCCTATAGCAGCCAGTAGGAAATGCGCTCTCCACCTCCCCATGAGGGACAGCTCAGTTCTTCGCCTCTGTAAACTGAGCCCACTGAGTGACAAATCAGAACAGCTACTTCAGAGTTGGCTAAATCACTGCCTTTATGGCAGCAAGCACCACAGTGCACATAAAAGAAATAACTTTTCCTGGACATTAACTACAGTAGAATTCTCTCCAAGTTCTTTTCCTGAGAGCAAGAAAGAAACAACGCAAAAGATTAGCCTAGTCGCAGAAAGAGCAGTCAAAGACTCTGGCAACAGGGCTCCCTCTCACAGGTGGAAATCTTGCGTTATCCCTCCTTCAGGAGCCCCTCTCGCGTCAGTGCACACGCTGTGAGTCCCAGAACTATTTCTCTGGCTATGTTTGGCTGATTGGTTATTTCACTCTCTTTTTGCTCTACTCATCTTATTCTGTATACCCCTGTGAGGTGAAAAAAATCCACATAGAACCAGACCATCACATAGAACTAGACCATCTTACAGGACTCATTATTTAATTTTCTCTTTCTGAATAATTCATAACGCCTTTCCTGTGAGGTTGCCACACACCCCGGTTTCACACACACAATGTCTTCCTTCTGTGGAACACAGAACAAGAGAGCTCTGGGTTCTGATCACCTCTTGACTCAGGGATGGATGCCAGGTGTGAGTGTTTATTACCAAAATCTTCTGCTTCATTCAGGATGGTCTACTCATTGCCTTGCAATCATTCCACACTTATTTCTCCCTCTGCACCGCTGCCCCTGCCTTACCTGGACTATTTATCTCCCTCTGCCCTCCCTGCGCAATTCAAGTCCTACCCGCTGCTTAAGTCTACCGAGGCACTCTCTTATTCTCATAACTCTTCCAGTGATTTGTCTACCCACTTATTTGTCTTAATCTCATATCACCATGCTATATTCTTATATCCTTGTTACTAGTTTTTAACTAAGTATCCAAATAGGTATGTGTCCCATATTTCCAATAACCTAGTGTACTAGTCGGGGCTCTCCAGAACAACACAACCAGCTGTGTGTGTGTGTGTGTGTGTGTGTGTGTGTGTGTGTGTGTGTGTGTGTGTGTGTGTGTGTGTGTGTGTGTGTGTGTGTGTGTGTGTATTTGTAGATATATGTTAAGACTCCATGCTTCCACTGCAGGGGGCGTGGGTCCCATCCCAGGGTGCTGCCAAAAAAAAAAAAAAAGTCAGTGTGTTGAATGTATGTATGAATGGCCATTTGGGATTAATAAACCAAATTCCTACAGAGTTGGACACGTAGCCATCCTTTGAGCTTCATCTTCCATCACCCTTTCCTCACTTTGTGCTCCCCAGTCGTTTCACACGCCATGCTTCTTCCTAAGAAGGGCTTTTGAACGTGCTGTATCTATGGTTCAGATGCCCTTTCCTTTCCACCTAACTCCGACTCATCCTTCGTTCAATTGTAACTTTCCCAAGGAAACCTTTCCAAGCCCTCCACACTATTTTAGTTTTCCCAATCCTGTGTTCTCATAGTACAGAATATGTTTGGTAGCACTTAGTAAAGTAACTTTCACAGTTATTTATTTTACATTATTTGATTAATGTCTGTCTTCTATACTTCACTGTAAATTTCATGAGAACACAGACTATGTCCATTTTTGCTCACATTTCTATCCCTAGATTCTAGTAGTGTCTGGTACATAGGAAGTAATCAATACATTTTTGTTAATCTTACTACATTTTTATTAAAATGAATTAATAGGCAAGGAGATTAATATTGCTTCCCTTATAGAATACTTCCTAAAAGGCAGATGGCAGCTACACAATGCTAAAACAACCAGGTGAAAACAGGAGCAAAATCAAGTTATAATTAATTCTGTACATACAAGGCTAAATCATCAGTCTATCATCTGTCTGAACTGCCTATGTTGTTACAGACATGGTCAGAACAGTAACTTTACTGGTCTTCTAATATCAGATAAAGACAACTCTGCCATTAATTAACACATGTGCAGAGTATGTTATTTGAAGTGAGAGACAGAACGAGATCTTAAATTTAAAGTCGTTGACCACAGATATAGTTTCCAGGCATCAGTTGCTCACTGACATATAATTCATAATGTATGAACAAGTAAATATTTGGAGTCAAAATGTTTATCACTTCCAAGGTTGGATATTGTAATTAAGATTCCCACTCAAAAAAAAAATTAACTCTGAATACTTCAAACTCTTTGCATAAATCATCCCTAGAAATGTTTACTCTAGACAAAAGTTTTCTACCAGTTTCAACATGGCTGTCAGTATAATTTTTGACCTTTATCAAGATTGCTGCCTTTCTCTATTTTTCACCTACTTAGAATTGAAAATACAAAGATTTGCCTGCTTCAAACCTACCCAGTTTTGATAATTTCAAAATTATCAAATGTCCTACTTGAACATTCTGATAATCCCTTTCATCCCAATGTTTTGTTCCCTTACTCAGATTTTATTTTTAAGTAGCTATTTTATTGTTTATTTATTTAACCTGTGTGTCTTTATTTCTTCATTTGTTAAGTAGGAACAATAAGAGTATATAACCCACAAGGCTATTCTGAGAATCAAGTAAAACTCTGTACCTAAAAGCTCCTTGTTAACTAAACAGTACTTTTAAAATTGAGATATAACCTACATATAATGCTATGTTGGCTTTAGGTGTACAACATAATGATTTACTATTTGTATATATCATGAAATGATCACCACGGTAACATCCATCACCACATAGTTACAAATTTTTTTTCTTGTGATGAGAAACATAAGTAAACAGTACTTTTAAAGTAGCTATGCAGTTATTACAAATTGAAATTTTAAATAATCCGTTTGATATGTAATTGTCCACTCAAATAGCTATAGATGTGCCTGTATAGCAACAATATTAAAAACTGTTATGCCTAAATTATCAGGCAATGTATACATATACACAACCCCTACACATAACCCCTATATCCTACACCAGTCTTCATCTTAATACAGTCTGTTCTGCCCCAATGAGTATTTCTTTAAAACAAGTTAATGTACAGCCGATCAATAATAGAGGACTGAGGTCAACTTAACACACAAGTTGACTTGATCCCTATGCTACCTTCCTGAGCACATTAATAGCTTGCTCCAGTAATAATAACTGCAGCTGAAGGCAAAGGATACTAACACGCTTAAATAGGGAGATGGACTGGAGGAACACAATGCTGTGTAAACGTCCTAAAACTAATCAGTTTAGCAAACATAGAGTAAAAACAAGTGTGTTTTTATTGTTGCACACACATTGCTAACTAGAGGATTCCTTCATATATCCCCCAAATCTAAACTCACCTCTGTTTCACCTAGGCTCAGTAATACTTTTTAACTTCTACTCAATTTAATGAATCCCTTCAGCAAACCCAGTTAGTAATTCTGCAGCTTTGGTGATAACAGCCATGCAGTTTAGTACTAAAAGCATCCGTTTGTTCAGAAACAAACGGATTTGAGAGCAAATTCTGGTCCTACCATTTGACCAGTCCTGAGTGAATCTCTAACGTCTAGAAGCACCGTTTGTTAATCTGGATAACAGAGCTAATAATATTAACCTGCTTCTGATTCACCCTGAGGACTAAATGACATAATTCTTATAAAATACTATGCATCGTTAAGTTCTGCATTTAAACTATAGTTGAGACAGAGTAAATATTAATAGTGTGTGTAGTCATTTCGCTGCCAGTTAGTTGATTTACAGTTTCCTGCTCTTTGGCTTTTTCTATACAACATAAAGTATTTGTGTGTTTTTAGGTTGTGAAAATTATTGCCCCACCCCGTGTGAACAAGATTCAGCACACTGATTTTCATTCTAATTAAATAAAAAGTTTGACCTCAATTATCTGCATATTATCTGCGTTTTAAAAATGAAAGTATTGCCTGATAGGGATTGCTGTTCTAGATAATTATCTCAGCTCTTTACTTCACATTTGGGTTTAGCCTTAACACCTCAACCTTCCTTGCTATACTATGTCCTTAATTGTGACTATATTCAAACATTTATTACTGATATTAAAAGCACCAAAGTGCAGATATTACCTTCAAGGAGATTCCAAAGCATGTCCCAAAACTGATGCTTAGATCTAAACCACTCAGTATGTTTGGCAAAATACTCACAACACAGCTATCTGTTTTTGGAATAAGTGCCCCTCTCCATCCTAGTTAATTGAAAACAACTCTAAATTGCCCTCCTGAGCATAAAGAACCAGGGATTAAGATATAGTAGAGGAAAAGTATCAGGGTTTTAAAGACTTATATAAACAACACAGTTGTTTGAGCGGGTGACAAATAAATTCAAGCTCCCCAGGACACACTTGTTTAGGATTTTCCCAATTAGGCATTTTATTTGATCTTCGGGTCTGGGTGAGCCACAATTCTCTAGAATTGAAGAGGAGATTAATGGACCAGAGACAATGGCTAATTCATCTCCAGGGTTTTGTTTATTGCTTGTCTTTGCTAATTTAATACTGTTATTTCCAAACTTAAATAAATCAGAATGAGAATTGGGCTAGGGCAGCACGTCTTGATGGGCTACACAATCACTGGGTGATTCTTCACCCCCTTCACCTTTACCTTAGGTTTCTTCACTTGAAAATAATTCTCCCTTTTTGGAGAGGCGTAAATACTAGGGGAATAACACTTTGCATATTATCTCGATTAAGTCTGCTCATTGGTGGCAGGGAGGATGGAGAATAACTTAGCATATTTACAAAGAGACTGAAGACCCAGAAATTTCAAAAGGGTTTCAGTTGGGGGACCTGATTGCTCACAATTGCTTAGAGGAGAATGAATACCAATATGGGGCACAGATAAAAGAAAAAGCGTGTGTTTCTTAATGATGGCTCTAGAATCTAAAATGAAGCAGAGCAGGTTGGGAAGTCCTACAGCAATTTTATTTTACTTTTTTAAGGTATCTCATATCTGTGGACTAACAAACTTTGTTTTCTATTCTTGCATGACTTCACCTTTGAATCTGGGAAATTGACTTTGTAAGTGCAGCTTCAACAGAAGAGAAATGAGGCTTCTTCTACCTTGTTGAAAAAAAATAAAATAACTTTTTTATTCTACCTCAAATAAAAAGACATTAGCTAATTCTTTGACTATCAGCAACCTAACTAAGCAATACAAAGAAAATACATATTTAAAGAAAAGGAAAGACACACGTAAAAGCTTTAACTCCTAGTCCTTCACCTTTTTTGACCAGAGTGTGAATTCTGGGCTAGGATGTTGCCAGCTGAACAGCTGAACATCTCGTAATCTCAGGGTATCACACTTCTAGATCCATTTGAATTAGTCAAAAACATTTTTTTTCAAGCTAATCAACTCCTTAAAAAACTTCTTAGCCACCAAGCAATGTCTTCAAGCAATATGGAAATTTATGGCAATGTCCTTATAATTCTAACTCATGAACATTGTCCCTTGTCATGCACAAATAATAGAATCTAAGCTAAGTTTTTTCTTTTAAACATCTAGCAAGTGCCTTTACTTGCTTGTCCACATAGTCTAATGGTTATGCAATAATTGAAAGTAATTTAAAAGCAGTCCATCTCCATTGAAAGAAAACACAATGATGATAATTAAAGTTTATTAGGTTTGTAAAAAACCTAACAGATTTTCTTGTCTAAAAGCACTTTAAAAAATGTGTAAATGTGTTTCACCGGGCTTCCCTGGTGGCACAGCGGTTGAGAGTCCGCCTGCTGATGCAAGGGACACGGGTTCGTGCCCCGGTCCGGGAAGATCCCACATGCCGCGGAGCGCCTGGGCCCATGAGCCATGGCCACTGAGCCTGCGCGTCCGGAGCCTGTGCTCCGCAACGGGAGCGGTCACAACAGTGAGAGGCCCACGTACCGCAAAAAAAAAAAAAAAAAAAAAGAGTTTACCCTAACATATGAGGAAGGGAGAACCAGCTCCCCACAGCCACATAGAAATCCATAGTAAGTCTCATCTTCTTTTTAGTATTTTATGCAAAGATTCTCATACAATCTTACTTGTAAAATTTGTATCTTTCTTTTCTTTTTTCTTTCATGTTATCTAACCACGGGGAGAACAGTCGGAATTGAATGTTCCTTTGCCATGCTCTATCCTGAGTGTACCAAGTAGGTAGTAGGTACCTGTCTGTACCAAGTAGGTAACATCTTGATGACAAAGAACTGTGATTTGATTAATTTTCTCTCAGTCCTGTTTCTCTTTTATAATCTTAACTTTCAGCTGAGTTCCTGTTTTTAAAATTTCCATTCTCAGGCAACATTCACACTTTATGAAAATAGCCATGCTTTCCAAGGGCTAATTGAAACTCTACAGCTTGTATTACATCTTTTACCAAAATGATTATTTTATTTCAGAACCAAGCCATAGGGAATTTCAAAGTTATCAATTTTCCCAACTAAATAAAGCTTATGAACACTCATTAAAACGCCTCCCTTCTTCTATACACAAGTGTTTATTGCATACTTGATAAATTACAGATTATTATGGTGGTAGATACAAACTGTGTGGAAGACATGAATCAGATATTGAAACTTCCCTATTTGGGATTTAGTAAAGATGTATAATCTTTACACAAATAATTAAAATAGAAAGCAGAAATATCCACGCATTTTGAAAGGCACAGAAAATATTATGGGACTTCAGAATAAAAGTATTTAACATATTTGGAATACTTACTACATGCCAGGCAATATTCTAAAGGCTTTACTTGCATTAATTTTTTTAATCCGCACAACAACCATATGAGTATTATTATTTTTATCCACTGTTTACTGATGAGGAAATTGAGAAACAAATAAATAGTGGATCTTGGATTTTAACTGAGGCACAGCAAAACTATGTAAGGAACTAACATAATGTATTGTCTTCTTTACAATAATGAAATATTATAGCTGTTCTAGTCATAAATAAAACCAAAGAAAGCTGTTGGTACTTCATCCACACTTTTGTATACATTATGTTTTCAGATAAACTATAAAATCACAAGGAAGTCTTTTCCTCTCTTGGAGTACCTGGGAAGTGAAATACAGTTACTATCATTGTATGTAGTCAACAGCAATTCTTTTATAATCTAATGAAAGATCTACAGCATTTGAATGCACACGAAACACTTTAGAAATTGATATTAGCAGGGAAATTGAAAGGGAAAAAATCTGTTATAGTTTGTAGGAAAACAATGGCAAATATCTAATGGGTTGCAGCATGAAAAACACATGCATTTCTGGAGAAAAATCACTGCCCAAGTGATGTGTAAATAAATAAACAGAATAGGATAAAAATTATATTAAAAGTAGGAACACATGAAGAAACATAAATCTAAGAAGGAGCATTTGAAACTCTCTCTGCCAAGATTTTGCTTTCTGTGGGAAAGTCATTCTTTAGCAACTAACCATGGCTCATACACGGAAATAATTGAGAAGTACACTCATTTTGACCAAACATAACACTACAGGTAACCAACTATCTCCACAAACAAAAGTATGAGTTTTCAGAATTGCCCTTTTGTTATCCCTTTCTTCATTTATTTGCATATTCTTTCCAAGATCTCTCTTAATAATACTCAAGATGGAAATGCTGTCAACTGTTAATTATATTACTGGCAACGGATCAGACTTAAATAATTTAGTAAGTTCCACCTTTCAAACAATAACTGAAGAAATGTTGGCTCAGAAAGAGTGTCTTTTCTTTCTAAGGCCACACAATCAGGAACTGACTAGGTCTATGAATTGACTAACATTTTATTTATATTTAAAGAAACAGATGCCTTGAGTAAGGACTTTACTATTCTATCACTCTTCACAGAATCTCAATAGAAACTACTGCTCCAACATCTATTTTTGATTCCTGCTTTTCTGAAACTTAGACAGTTAAGCAGGAATCATGGTTTATAAAATAGAATTTTGGCTAAAATGCATTTGTTCATTCAACAAAACGCACGATTTGTGCTAGGCACTGAGAAAACAAATATGAAATCATGAAACAGCACATTCAAACTGAGCAAAAGAGAAGAAATTGATTAAGGACAAAGGATGATGTAGTGCCCCACAGTTAGTAGCTGCGGGGTGCTCTTTCCAGCCCTAGCCTGAAGGGCCAGAATCTAGAGAGCCCTAAACAGAATGGGCAATCCTTCAAGAGCCAGGGAATCAACACCACTCTTAACTCCATCTCCACCCTGTGATCTCCTGCTGGTACCTCCTGCCAGTTGAACCCAGGCTGAAGCCCCCTAGAGCACAGAGCAGAATGGCAAAGATAAAGATTGGACCTGAAGAAGCTAAGGAAAGATATCTAGCACAGACATTCTACACCTTTCTTTAAGTAGCTTACTGGATAATGGAAAAAGACAGACATATAAACAAATTAAGACAGTGAAGTATTATTGGTTCTATAGTAGCTGAACAGTATACTCGAGGCTCTAGGAAGCACTCAGTCCTCACATTGTCTTCTGTCAATCCACGTAATACATAACCACAAACCAAAGATATTGACAGTAATGGGAAGGACCCAGTGAAGAGTGAATGAAAGAAGAGCAATAATAAAGAAGAAAGCTAAGAACACAGGAAAATGTAATGTTTGGTTTCCACATGGAAAAACCCATCGGGGTAATAAAAGTCTCCCCTAAAATTCAGAGCAAACAATATTCAGTTACTGACACCTCAGTCTAGGGCAGAATATCCATACTTGCCCACAAAGAAATCACTGATCAACAGAATCATTAACATTCAGAATGTTGGAAGGGATCTTAAGAAAAATCTTTTCTTTCTTCCTTCCTTTCATCCTTTTTTTCTTCTCACTTGGATTTGGAACATTTACTACGTAGTGCGCTCTTTATAAGGAACTGGGAATAAAGTGTCAAGCAAAGTAGACACACTCTACGATATCATAAAACTTATATTCTACTGAGCATGGCTGACCTGAACCAAATAAACATAAATATAAAGTACAATGTGGTTGGACTTCCATGGTGGTCCAGTGGTTAAGACTCCCTGATTCCACTGCAGGGGACTTGGGTTTGATCCCTGGTTGGGGAACTAAGATCCCGCATGCTGCGTGGCTCAGCCAAAAAAAAAAAAAAAAAAACAATGTGGTTAATCCTATAATGGAAAATTAGGGAGCAACCAGAAACTGTGTAAGAGAGAATCATCAACTTCGTCTAGGGGTAGGAAGTAGGATCAGGAAAAATTTCCCTGAGATAGCAGTGTCTGAGCTGAGAATTAATGCGGTGAAGTGGTGAGGAAGAAGAAATGAAAATCAACCCTACATTTAAGCCTAAAGAATTTCAAAATCTGAACATTTCTATGAAATACTAGGGAATATTGATATCAGAAATACATTTAAGATAACTATATATAAATACATGAATGTACTTACCTCTACATATAAGTTTTTCTATTGGGAAAATTGAAAACACTAGTCAATTTATAGAAATAAAGAAGCTGGAGAAAAAGGGAAAGAAGCACAGTGAGAGATACTTTAAAGATATTTGTAATATTTTCTAGAGATATCCAAGCCACAATACTAAAGCAAGTGGAAGATTTTTATTTCAGTCAGAAATTGAAGCAATTAGTAAAAGTGTGAAATCCATAATCATTTGTTGGGCTGCTTTTAAAAGTGTTTATCATCACATTTAGTAAATTTCACTATCATAATTGACCATATTCTTCTCTCCACATGGCAGGAAGAAGCACACATGCTCCTTACTGATGCCACTAGAAGACACATGCATTGAACCCCAGGAGCAAAATTTAACGTTAATGCATATATAGGAAAATCACTTTACTCATAACTATGCACGAGTATAATTACTGAACAACGATGAAATGGCATGCAATTAAGTGGAATACCCAGGGATCAGCCAGGGCGTAGTTACAGAATAGAGACCAAAGGAATAGCTGTTTAGGGGATAGCAAAATCATCCAAGAACAATGTTCCCTTTCCCTCTCCTGTTGACTTCTCAGAGGAGGCTGGGAATGTATCCTAGTGGATTCAGATGAAGAACTACTGTTCTCCCAAACAACCCTCTGTCTTCTCCTTCTGCTTACATCCAGATTCTCTCTAGTAGTAGACGTTTAAGGATAAGAAAAAAAAAAAATCAACATAACAAAAATATAGGCTGGATTTGTTACAGCTCCTGAAAGTTTTATCTTGGTCATCACCATACAAGAGATTAGGTCTAAAATCACCAACACCTTAGAAATTGACACAATGACATTATGTGTGATTACACAGCTGTGCTATAAGAATGGCAATCATATGTCCCAGTTTTCCCAAAACAATCTCAGTTTGTGCCTATTGCCTCAGTGGAATTATTAATAGTATCCACTATTAATACTATTAATAGTATAAAAGGTACCTATTTAGATGATAAATTAGACAGTCACCCTATCAATAAGAAGGGTATAAGGATAGCATGCTGGGAAAATATGCTATTTGAGTACATCACTGTATTCAAGGGAATAAAATTAAATTATAATTAATGAGTCTACATTTTCTCTGTGCACTGCTTGGTAGCAAATATGAATGCCACAAAGAGACTTATTGGACTAAAAATTTGATACAACCTTTTATAAATTATGTATATCGAATAAAATCCCACTCTTACTTTGGGACAGTAACAAACTTTTCTCCAGCAGCTTGAGAGGTGAGTGCCATTTTCCAAACATTTTTAATCAAGAATTTAACCTGTATCAAATCAGTTGTGATCACTGCACAATTCAGTTCCATCATTACACCGATCTTTATATGCATTGACTTATTTTCCCTCAGGGGTCAAAGATACTCTCACAGTATGCTAACATATGACAAGGAAGGTGTATGACCTTCTTATCCCAGTGCTATCTGGTATAGCGTGCCCTACACTTCTTTACTCCATGACACCTGAACGTACTTACTGGAATTCATGGGCATTTTAATCAAATAACCATGGAAGAAGAAAACATTATAGCTCACCTCACTAATTGACTTTTTGTATAGACTATGCTTGATTTTTGTCTTAATATACTTTTTTAAACTTTTAATTTCTGCAGTGAAATTTTTGTGAAGACACTGTGTTATTCATATAAGATTTCCCTTGAGAGCTGAGGCCGTATGGGTATAATTCTTAGCATAAAGTAGAAGGGAAGCACAATTTGAATAAAAAGTTACTGAATAAACTTTCAGATCTATCCATTCTTTGTCTTGGAAACCATCACATCTATTCTTCTCTACCAAACACTGATCAGGAGATTCAAGGTTGCAACTGAAGCTTATTATAAAAGAGGATATCTGAAATGCTTTCTACCTATAGCTTAAGAAATAGTAGTTGATACTGGGCATATACTCTGAGAAAACCAGAATTCAAAGAGAGTCATGTACCAAAATGTTCATTGCAGCTCTATTTACAATAGCCCAGAGATGGAAACAACCTAAGTGCCCATCATCAGATGAATGGATAAAGAAGATGTGGCACATATATACAATGGAATATTACTCAGCCATAAAAAGAAACGAAATTGAGCTCTTTGTAATGAGGTGGATAGACCTAGAGTCTGTCATACAGAGTGAAGTAAGTCAGAAAGAGAAAGACAAATACTGTATGCTAACACATATATATGGAATTTAAGAAAAAAAAATGTCATGAAGAACCTAGGGGTAAGACAGGAATAAAGACACAGACCTACTAGAGAATGGACTTGAGGATATGGGGAGGGGGAAGGGTGAGCTGTGACAAAGCGAAAGAGTGGCATGGACATATATACACTACCAAACGTAAGGTAGATAGCTAGTGGGAAGCAGCCGCATAGCACAGGGAGATCAGCTTGGTGCTTTGTGACCACCTAGAGAGGTGGGATAGGGAGGGTGGGAGGGAGGGAGACGCAAGAGGGAAGAGATATGGGAACATATGTATATGTATAACTGATTCACTTTGTTATAAAGCAGAGACTAAACACACCATTGTAAAGTAATTATACCCCAATAAAGATGTTAAAAAAAAAAAAAGGTGCTGTGAACACAAGCCAGCAGGTAGAAATGATAGCCGCACCCTTACCCTAGATTAGAGGTTTAAAAATGCCACTAGTCTTCACACTGGACAAGAGGTTGTCCAGTGAGTTTAGAATCTAAGAAGTTTCAAGGAAGTTAGTTTCCCTTTGAGTTAGGTCATAAGTCCCCTCTGTGATTGCTGTACAGGAATACATAGCTCTTTGTAATGTTTTTTGGAAATTGAGATTATCAAGATACCAATGTCCTGCCAGATTAAGAGTATATTGTAGAGCTGAACTTTGAGTTACTGTGCAATTTTTTTTTTCTTTCATGCTGTGATTTGTAATATGTTTGGTGAGAATCCTTGGGATTAAAGTTTTGGTTCCAAAAGGAAAAAAGAAAAAAAAAGGATCCACCTGCCAATGCAGGGGACACGGGTTCGAGCCCTGGTCCGGGAAGATCCCATGTGCCACAGATCAACTAAGCCCGTGGGCCACAACTACTGAGCCTGCGCTCTAGATCCTGGGAGCCACAACTACTGAGCCCCCATGCCACAACTACAGAAGCCCGCACGTCTAGAGCCCGTGCTCCGAAACAAAAGAAGCCACCGTAATGAGAAGCATGTGCCCGCAACGAAGAGGAGCTCCTGCTCGCCGCAACTAGAGAAAGCCCGTGTGCAGCAATGAAGACCCAACGCAACAAAAAAAAAAAAAAAAAAAAGACGATACTGGCCAGGTGATCAAGGGTAAGATCGTTTGTCACAAGTCTCGTTGATGGTGTGTATCCTTGATGTGAGCTGAGGAGAATGGCATTTTTATCTCTGTCTGGATCTTCCACCCCAAACCCCATAACTCCAGACCAACCATAAGAAAAACATCAGAAAACCAACAGACAAACAAATTGAGGGACAAATACCTAACCAGTCCTCCTCAAAACTTTCAAGGTATCAAAACCCAGGGATGTCTGAGAAATGTCACAGCCCAGAGGAGACTGGGACAGAAAAAGGATGTTAGGGGAAAACTAGGGAAATTCTAATAAAGTGTGGACTTTAGTTAAAAAAAAAAAAAAAGAAATAGTAGTTGAATCCTATACAGCAGTCATGCATCAGGAGATCAAATTCAACATGGTGATCTAAGAGGGGAAGAAAAGCATGTGATTTATTTAAGTAATATATTATTAAAATCTATGTTTATTTCACCAGAGAAATCAATGGATCGGATGTAAACAGAAAGAATGAACTAAGTTTCTGATGAAAATAAACCAAGAACAGAGTAAGACAACAAAGGTATAGCTAAAACTCCCATCATGGAGGGTTACATTTATTTCTAGATAAATACGCCATGCTCTTTGGATTTGACTCCAATACCTATTTACATAGATGGAAAAAGAGAACCAACCAAATGTCCCCCTTCGCCACTTCAAGGGGTAACTGCTGGGAAGAGGCAATTACAGTCAAATTGCTTACACCTTAAACCCCAGGTGCTCTAGACGGATGGACAACCCCTACAGTGTGAGTCTGCAGCTCTGAGACTCAGGGAAGTGGAGTAGGCAAAGTCATGACAGATGTGTTTTGTAAAAAAAGAAAGACCTTCAAAGTTAGAAGACTAAATAAGGGCCTATGGGAGTGGGTGAGAGCCCTATTTCAACAACAAAAGTACATTTAAAAAAAAAATGCATTTGTCAAGGTAAAATGAAAATACAAAAGAAGGAAAAGATGTGGGAGAGGAGGAAGAGGATATAAATCAAAAGGATGAGTCACTGTATGTACAGGTTTCCCAGCTGGACTGAGCATTATATATTCAGAAAATATTCTTTGAGAAACTGTAATGCACAAGGCTCTATGCGGAGCCAAAGATGAGTCAGATACATAAGGACCTTGCCCTCATGGGTGAGCTTTGAAAAGGAAAAGGATAGCTAGCCTGTAAATAGACAACATGGAAATACAAATACTTGGTTGGACAACTTAAGAATAGAAATTGTCTTCAAGCAAATATGCAGTGTTTGAGAATTCTGGCATCATACTTGCTGAGTTTGGACTCCTGATTCTACCACTAAGTAGTTATGTGACCATGGGCAGGTATTTAAAACTATAAAATGAAAATGATGAGAATAATCTTCACATGATTAGGGTGAGGACTAAATTAAATAGTGCATATAAAGTATCTAGTGCTCTGAATTAGTATGAACATTCAAATAGAAAGTAGTTATATTATTTGTCCTGACTGTTCTTAGGGAACCCTGCTATCCCCTCAAGAGTGCTGGTTTTATTATCTGGAAAGACGAAGCTAATAATACCAACACATCTTACAGGATCCCAGTGTCAGGGAGGAAAAACAATTCTTCCTCTACCCTTCGAGATTCTTGGCTGAGATTCCCACGGTGATAAAAGGCAGATGGACAGGAGGAGAAAAACAAACAGAAGTTTAATAACATGTCTACTCCCTGTATACATTCAAGACACCAAGGAAAACTGACTAACTCCCCAAAATGGTCCAAGCTATCACCTTAAATACCATCTCCAGCTAAAGACAAAAGAAGATGTTGGGGGCTGGGGGAGCCAGTTATTAGAGGTTACCGGGAAAAGCACAGTTAAGGAGAGTAAGGTTGTAATGCAGATTGACGTCCATGCCTTCTCCACTGCTAAGAGTTTCTAGAGATTTGATCACCCTCCTCATCCTGGTAGAGAGGGAAACAACCTTACAAATGAAGATCTTCCTTATAAATGTCTCTTACAAGAGTAATTTCTACTCAGTTCTCAGAGCTTTTCCTGTGCCTGCAGTTTCTTAAAAATAACCAACTCAACATAATCCGTATGCCAACGAGGCATATTTTGGCAAATTCTGCTCCCCTTCACTAGGAAGGTAATAAGTGACGTATTGCAAATAATTGTTATGTTTGCACATTTCAGATGAGTTCCATTATCAATATGGAAAAACATATGCACATTAGATGAATTTTTTACTGATAAAACTTCCCCAATATTAGTTTTTATTGGGTAAAGGTTTTTCTCTACCAAGATCAAACCCATCTTGGATTTTTATAATAGGTTTTAGTTGTTTGCAAGGTTTCTATGCAAATCTCTACTGAGGAAATCCCAAACCAGCTATGAGCTGGTGTACCCTGCCCTTTAATTGATTTCCAGATAGAGAGCACTGCCCAGGGAGTCATGGAACACACACTCCTGTAGAGCCATTCTCCTTTATCTAGATTACCCTTGATGTGTTATCAGGAAACCCTGCAGTGCTCTCTCTCTTCAGGGGATCATTTTTTCCTTTGGGTGGATATGCCAGGGTTTTACAGATAACACAGTTGGGGGTTTTCATGGCCATACCTCTTATAATCACAAACTGAGAAGCAAAACCTCTCTGGCATCTAATTTAAGGCAGCCTCTTAAATTCTAGCAATATCCTATTCAATACAATATACGCTTTTAAATAAAGCACTTTTTTTTTTTTCATTTTGTTTGTCAACACACTGTTTGATGCTGGGGATGATTTACTCAAGAGCAAACACTATCAGATACCTGCGGTTTCTCTGTATTACCTCAGGGGGGCTTCAAAACCCACCACCTCAGATCTCAGCACTTCAAAGAGTTTCCCCTGAAGCTGTGCTTACAGCATAAGCTAACAAACAAGGTCCTGCTTGCCTTCATACACCTTTTGCCACATCAAAATCCTAGCTGCACCAAAATAACAACTCTCTCTGCATCAGTTGGTGGTGGAGTTGGGGGTGCCTGCCATGCATTTTAACTTTTTAAAATCACAAACCACAAGCCAAGTGAAAAATTATCTAAGTGGACTTTTGCCAGATCTTCTAGCCAATACTTTTCTCTCCATAGGATATAGCTCCACCTTATGGCAGGAAATTATTTAAAGTGGAGATAGGATATGGAAGGCAAGAAGACAGCACGCATTTAAATTTTATTTTTTCTCTAGAAGCATAGTTTTCCTTTCACTCCAACTGCAACTGCAGTTCTACATGCAGAAGAGGCAGCGAGACAGTCCTATCTGTCATCCTCGGGAGTCTGTAAACACCTGGCACTAAATCTACTTAATGACTGCTTTGAACACAGGAGTAGCTAAGGAGACGAAGGATGGGTTTATAAAGCTGCAAAAGAAAAAAAAAAATCACGAACTGTGATATTCTGGTTAGTAGGACTGTATTAATTTTCTCTGTTACCTTATCACCTTATCTCTCCATTCACCTGTTTTTTTGTGTCTTATCCATCCTTTAGGTTTGCTTGGTGCCAGTGTCTACAAGCTAACTCCTAGAAGTCAAGAACCACCTACTCCTGGCTTAAAAAGTGAGTCAAGTTTTATTTTAAACTTTTCAAACTCTACCATAAATATTTGCTATTCCTAGATCCCATTCCTTTACAGTAAGGTGACAGCTGGTTAATATTTGTTTTTCAAACTTTGTCATTGAGTGTACTGGGTACGTTTAGAAATATGTTAAAATGTCATAGGAAACTTCTGAAGCTTTTTCACCTATATTTGAAATTTTGGAAAAGGGGATTAACTTTTACTGCCATCCTTTCCATGTGGCTGTAACTTTGTTAGGGAATAGAACATATTTTATCTAACTTAAAACCCACAGCTATCTTCCAAAATATTCACATTCCCAGTTTACTTGTAACATCAAGTGGTTCATCCAAGGGTAGGCAGCTAAGAAATCTTACTACAACACTACATCACGTTTTTCTACAACACCAATTGGCTGAGCCTTTGAAAAAAGAGTTATATGGATGGTGAACATTTAGCATCTTTCAAATCCCACTGAATAGATAGCTACTTTGCCTATAAGCTTTTCCAAAACAATAAAGTGAGAAGGAATCTTAAACAGAACCTCACATATCTTACCCTAGCCCAGTAGTAAGCATTTATTGAATACCGGCTACAGGTAGGAAACTATACTAGGCGTTATAAGATTATAAACAGAAAAAGGATATTGCTTCTCTCCTCAGTGGTACTGATAGGGACAGAGAAAAGGGACAAAGTAGGTGATTAAATAGTTAATCCCACTAGGGGATTGTAAGTAGAAAAAATATGGGAGACTCCTGTAAGTTAATGATGACTCAAGAAAGCAGGTTTGCTTAACCACTAAACCAAGCAGGCTTGCTTAGCAACAAAACCATGCAACAGAAGCACAAGACATGCCCCAAAACAATAAAACAATGGTGGCATGAGACCCACATCCTGCCCAGTAAGCTCAGTATGTTAATGATCCCTGGGACATGCTCCCTGCACACATGAAAACAGTAATTTATGGACCTAGCCTGACCATGTAGGGACAAAAAACCCAACCTGGAGGAGAAGCTGATGATGAAAGTATGACGTCTACTCAAGAATGAGGAAGAAAGTCTTTTCCCCCTCCCCACTTTTCCTTTGATTATAAAACTGTAGCCCACTAAGTTCTTGGGTCGTGGCACCTGCTCGCCCACTGGCTTGCAAGCCTCACAATCATCCTATTCTGATAAATCACTTCTTATCTATCACTTTGCCTCTTGCTGAATTCTTTCTGCACTGAGACATGAAAGACCGGGGCTCCTCGGAGTCCCCTGGAAACAACACCTATCAGTTTCAGTACTAATGAAGTAACTCATTCAACACACATTGATTAACAACAGAAATGTTCCTGGCAATGGGAGAGAAGCTGAGGCTACCTCTGCAGGAGAAGGCAGATATGTAAACAACTGCTATTCAACTCAATAATAAGTATCACACTCACAGGAGAAAGGATTCAATACTTTGCAGGTGAAAGAAAAGGAAACAGGAGTTTTGAGGATGCTTCTTTGGGGAAGATTCACTGGAGATGGATCTTTAGGGTGAATCCCTCAGATGTTTTATTTCACATCACCTAGTATCAAATGAAACATGTTTCATTTCAATATAATGTTAAATGGGATTATATATATAAAATATACGGGCTTCCCTGGTGGCGCAGTGGTTGAGAGTCCACCTGCCGATGCAGGGGACGCAGGTTCGTGCCCTGGTCTGGGAAGATCCTACATTCCACGGAGCGGCTGGGCCCGTGAGCCCTGGCCGCTGAGCCTGCACGTCCGGAGCCTGTGCTCCGCAACGGGAGAGGCCACAGCAGTGACAGGCCCGCGTACCACAAAAAATAAATTAATTAATTAATTAAATAAAATATAATATACATATGTGTGTGTGTAATCTTATTTTTTCTGTGGTCACTACCTCAAAATAGCCAGATATATATTAGTATAGCACAAATTTTCATCTAAGTTGGAGAAAGTACAATATAGCTCCACTATGATTTCTGCAAATTCTCAGAGTGCTTACTACCATCTCCTGCTCAGCTGTGAATCTACGCTCCTGCCTCCACTCAAATAGTTCATTTTGGGGACTGTCTCACTATCTTGTGCTTGCTGCTCCTCTAAGATATAGAATCCAGTTTTTTCCCTTATTTCTATTGTATAAGTCACTCCTGTGAAGAATTTGTGAGTATATGATGTGCTTTGGGGAACAGAAGATAGGTTTGGGGAAATTAGAGGGAATTAGATAGACAGATGATGATGATGGTGATACATAGATGACAGATGATATAGACAGACATCATCTCACAAAAATGCAAAAACTCTGTAAATTGAATACTAGATATTTTGTAATTAAAGTTTTTCTGGGCCATTTCCAAAACAACCTCTAGCTTCCTACCAAACTGCTCAGACTTTTTCTTCTCACAACTTTCATCATCACCCACCAGAAATTCCAAATTTTTCTTTGCCTTTTTGCAGGAAAATATAACAATTACTCCAAACCCACACGGTCCATCTTTACTAATTCATCCTTATCGAATATTTTCAGGAGAGCAAAAGAGCCTTTATTTTATACAACCCATCAGCCTTATAAGACAGACATAGTTTTAAATAATAATGTTTATTTTCCTCAACTACATTTAAAGAGGTTTGTTAAGATAACAGGCCCAAAATGGAGTTCTTATGCTAAGCCCCACATCACCAAACTGAGACAAGTTAACTACAGTTTCAACTCGCCCAGAAAAGAAATCTTAAACCAGTCAATGAGGAATTGCGTGATTAACATTTGTTAGGCAGTTTGCCTGATGAACCTGTCATGCCCTACAAGGAAAAGAACCTTGCAATAACCAGTCTGTTTTTTTGCCTAGACAACTTCTTATCCCTGCTCCCTTCCACCCTAAGTCTTTCATTTTGTACAGCTCCTTGGAGCTCCTTTATGTCTGCTAGATTGGATGCTGCCCAATCATGAATCGCTGAATAAAGCCAAGAAGATCTCTAAAATTCACTCAATTGAATTCTGTTTTTAACAGGTCACAACAGTGCGTAACATAGCAATCCCTTAGTAAGTGATATTAATAAACTGGTAGTATAACACAGTTATGTAAGAATTACCATGATATAGTTGAGACATACATAATCAAATGGACATGAAAAAATTTATGTTATACATATGTCCTAGACAGACCTGCAATTTTAATTTTATTCACCAGAACTAATTTGTCTGGCTTAATTTGTACTTTTAATATTTAACATGATATTGAATATAGAACTTTGAATTATACAGTTGAATATCTTAGGTTCAAGAATGAAACGTAAACTGAGAGTGACTACTTGCTAGACACAATACAATAATAGCCCTTCAAAATTATCAACAGGTTAAATATTTTCATCCTGACAAGCTAATGCAATTACCAAAATAATTATCTATCCATTAACTATCTATCTCTAGATACTATAGAATAGGACTAAGAATAATATGGACTTTATCTTATTTAAAAGAACAAAGTAAACATTAGAAGGACACACTATTTCTCCTCTGTTCTGTCTTTTGTTTAGACCTTTGTTGACATCTTTATTTTCACCCTACTTATGTCTTAACTTGCATCTTATACAAATTTCATTCATGTTTTAGCATCCAAGTTCAAGGTCAACTCTACTTGTGAAGTCTTATTATTCCATATACATCATTCATCCCATCTTCTGAACAACTATAGTCCTGGTTTATGATGAAATTTGGTACTGAAGAAAATGCAATCCTGTATTACTAAAAATTGCCCCATATACTATAATTTTTTGGTTGTTACCAGTATGCAAACTCCAAGAGAGTATTTAACTTCTTTTATACCTACCTCTATAATACAGTCGGTCCCCTACATACAAACCTTCAAGTTGCGAACTTTCAAAGATGTGAACATGCGTTCTTATGTCCAATCACGTAAGTTAATTCATGTGTCTTGGAGTACATTGTCACATGTGTGCATACTCTACAAGTGGTTGTGCTTTTGTGTACTTTACTGTACAGTACTGTGTAGTATCTTTACTGGAGATACTGGAAGAGGATGAGAGCTATTACCCGGACATCACTGGACCATTTTTTCAAGAGGGTAGATAGAACTGAATACAGCAAGGAACCAGAACCTGTGCCATCAATGTCAGGCGTGAGTGAAACAGGAGCTTACCCTCCGTCTCCTATTGCTGACTATCCTCCAGTTCTACCATCTCCCACCTCATCTCCCTCCTCCTGTCAGTAACTCTTCTTGCCAGTTCACTCGATGCCAGCCCCTGTATGCCAGCTGTTGTACTGTCCTACTATACTCTTCAAGGTACTGTACCGTAAGATTAAAAATGTTTACTTTTTGCATTTGTTTTTTATTTATTATTTGTGTGAAAAGTAGTATAAACCTATTACAGTACAGTACTATAGCCAATTGTGTTAGTTGGGTACCTAGGCTAACTTTGTTGGACTTATGAACAAATCAGACTTAAGAACGTGCTCTCGGAACGGAACTTGTTCCTATGTAGGAGACTTACTATACTGTTGGGCTGCACCCCACAGGCCTACAAGGCCTGCACTTGCCCAGCTTTAAGACTGAAGAAAGAGCCCTGAGTCAGCAACAGAGACATCAATGGCTTAATGGATGGGGGAGCATGTGTCTGAAGCAAGGTCCTGGAGCAACACCCCACCATTTGCAGTGCATGGCGGGCAGGACAGGGTGGCAGTCTTCACTCCCAGAGGGGGAAAGAGAGATTACCAGTTATAGAGGAATTGACATCAGGTGGGTTCATTAGTTACCAGGGAAACCAGCAGAGAGGCATGCCCCTCACTGCCCCTTGGATAAGAACAATCACCAGCTGGGGTCTGGGGCAAGTACTTAGGAAGGTTAGTCATGTGCTTAAGTGAAACAGGCACTGGTCGGCAGGGGATTTACAGAGAGCAAAAGAACAGCCATCTTGAGTGGCCTGACCGTACAGTCTACCCCTACGTGCCCTGTACGACCCTTACAATTTTGATCCACCCCTTTTCCGCGATATCCCTGGGGTCAGGTATGCAGAAGGCACCGAAACCAGATACCGCAAATACAATACAGACAGGCCACCCCTGGTTTTCACAAACTCAGAGCCCCTCCATGGGGAGGGGAAGGCCCCGGCTCTAAAAGAAACATTCTGGTGGCCTAGCCAGGAGTGAGCAGTCACAGTACAGGTCTGCCATCCCATGTTATGTTGGGTGCCATCAGAGGTGGACCCATTAGGTCTTTCCAAGCAAAAAATAGTCCCACTATTTGGACCTGTATGTCCAGAGCCAGCCTATTCCATTCCACGCAGCATTGCCCAGGGGTGCTCACGGGCAGTCAGTTATACAGTAACGTTTACGTCAGAAGATGGCCCTTCTGACGTATTGGCATATGGGACCAGAAGATGGTGAGTCTTTTCCCGCATTGTCAGAAGTCCCCACATAGTCATTTTAACTGGGTCGATTTTTCATGGAAGTCCAGAGGACAACAATGGCATCTCGCTGTAGACCCAGCAGTTAGACTCATTTCACAGCGAGGCCCGTGTTGCTACTCAGTCCTCGGACAGATTTCCCTTTACTTGGGCTAGGCATGAAATGTAAGACATCTAACAGGCATAACACAGGGGAGATCACGACAATTAAGCAAAATATAAGCAGTAACCACATCTGAGATAATACCACACCCGCCTGTGGTTTTTGCCCTAGTCTGCAATACAGTTCAGAAAACTCAACTTTTCAAAAATACAAGAACGTGTCTAAAATCACATATACAACGGCCACCTAGTTTTACCTTGGATGTCTGAACCACAACTACTGCATTTTGACTTTCAAATCCATTCCCTTCCTCAGTGGCCAAAGCAGATCTACAATGCATGTCTGAAAGACCACAAAACAGGCTGCTCTGGTCAGCAAAATTTGTTAAACCATATATAAGCCAGAATGACTTCCCCATACCTCAATACATATAGATTTTTCCCATCATTTCCCCTTTTGATAGCAAATCTTTCAGCAGAAATCATTGGTGATCAAAGTATCCATCCCTCAGTGCTGGGGTCTCCAGGTTCAGATCATGTCCCTCCATGTTAGGCCTCCTTTATATTCGCCTAGACATTCACCTTGGGGGAAAACTAATCAAATCTTGTGAACAGACTTAGAGGTATGTTAATGGGGAAACACCGTAGGCTATACATTTTCTCTTTAAAATTACCCTTAATCCACCAAACACAGCCAAATCAAGACTTATTTGTTTGCAAAACAAGTCTGGTCAATTGACCATAAAGGTTCCTCCAAACTGGCTGTGGTGGAAATCCTCAGAAGTCTCAGACTGAATTATCAAAAGGCCTCTCAAGGCCAGGAAAGCCATGCCAAAGGTCTGGCATCAGACTCACTGGATTTCTCTCTTCTAGAAGTCCCCAAAATATCGAGATTCCTGCACATGCCAGGAGACAGTCTTTCCCATTCGCCTGCTCAGAACCCAAGAGTCTCCAATTTCTGGAGGGAATAGGCAGAGAGAGAAAAAAAATAACTCACAGAGGTGTAATTTACCAAATTGCTGTAAGTCATAAGTAACTTGACAGGAAATGCTTCCCTATATTTGGAAAGCACAGATCGAAACTAGTAATATTCCAGACGAAAATCCATAAACACTATAACCGTATTCACCAGTTCACTCAGGAAACAATCCTCTTGTTAACTTTTTATAAAGTCATCAGGTTTTCCCTTGGATACTTTCATTTCTTACCCAGTTCCCCAGTATAATCTGAGATTTATCAAAGTACAACAGAGTACAACTGTCTATAAATGACAGAAAGACTTAAAAAGTCACGGTTAGGAGCTTCCCTGGTGGCGCAGTAGTTGAGAGTCCGCCTGCCGATGCAGGGGACACGGGTTCGTGCCCCGGTCTGGAAAGATCCCACATGCCACGGAGCGGCTGGGCCCGTGAGCCATGGCCGCTGAGCCTGCGCGTCCGGAGCCTGTGCTCCGCAACGGGAGAGGCCACAACAGTGAGAGGCCCGCGGTACCGCAAAAAAAAAGTCACGGTTAAACATTTGATCACAATGTAATTGACAAAAGAAACTTAGTTTCTGCTGTCACATGCAACATTTTAAGATAACTAGAATTATGACTGATTATAATCCTAACCCTTAAAAACCTTAAAGTCTGGCAAAAACTAAGAAGCAAGTAATTGTGCATTTCCTGATTGGAAACATGCTTTAGTGAACTTCCTCTTCTAAGAAGGCAAGGGTAGGTAAACTTAGACCCACCTAGCAATTAACGTCCCAATATTTTAATCTATTTGAAATGACCCAGATAGTCAATGAATTCTCACCATTTAATTTAGTGTCAAGTTACAAAAATCTGAAGGGACTATTTTAGATAGACATTCCCAAAACATAATTTTTCTATAAAGTTTACCTAAAAGCTCTTTTTTTCCCCCTTCACTCTTAGAGATCACACATGATTAAAGTTCCTGAGAGCCCAGGTAAGTCATTTACATCTCAAAGGCGCAAGAGAAACACCAGTTTCTTCTAGAGAGGAACCAATTAAACCAATTACAAAAGGCTCACTTGGATGCAGTAGCAGAGCCATTAGGGGCCATTGTTCTCCAGATCTCTTGGCGGCCCCCATTCCGCAAGGATAGCCACCACAAGCCCCACATACTGGTGGACGGCCACCCTGGGACTTCCCCCGCAACTTTCAGGATCACCCCTGGAACTTCCGGGCCACAGGAGTTAGTGGACGGCCCTGGCAACATTCCATTCCCCGTCCGGTATTTCCCCACATCTCAGCGCTCACAGGAGCTTCCTCGGTCTCCTGGCTGCTCCTCCAATTAATGGGCTGCACCCCGCGGGCCTACAAGGCCTGTACTCGCCCAGCTTCAAGACCGAAGAAAGAGCCGGGGGTCAGCGACAAAGACATAACGGTTTAACCGATGGCGGAGCTTACTTGTCTGGAGCAAGGTCCTGGAGAGACACCCCACCGTGCGCGGCCGACACTGAGCAGGACGGAAGCAGGCTGCGCTTCCGGGTGGGGAGGGAGACGCTGGTTATAGGGGGACTGACGGCAGGTGGGCTCATTGGTTACCAGGGAAACCGGCAGAGGGCACGCCCCTCACTGACCCCTTGATAAGAACAATCCCCAGCTGGGGCCTGGGGCGAGTATGTAAAAAGGAGGTCAGTCAGGTGAGTAGAGTGTAGGTGAAGCAGGCACTGCTTGGACAGGTGACGTACAGAGAGCAAGAGAACAGCCATCTTGAGCGGCCTGACCATACAAATACCTTGTTGTTTGGCCTTGTGATTGATATCTAAACAGTACTAAGTGCACAATTTTTATGTACTTGATACATGTAATAAGAAAATCTTATAGCACAACTTTTGAAAATACCAATTTAGGGGATAGAAGAGAGGCTTTTTCTCGATATCTCCCGCAGTGTTTTGAGAAAGCATATGTTAAAACCGAAAACTGTCATGCAATAAGTTCCTAATATCCGTTTCTTGATTTTGAATTTGTACTTAGAGTTCTGTCATATTAGCCACGTATTTCCATAATGATCTGCCTATATAACCTTAGGGGTTCACTTACTGAACACCTGAGGAAGTTATTCTGTGTGTTCCTAGGACACAGCACTCCAGGGACAATCTTGCATGTTAGAGTCACTTTTCCAATTTCAAACGATGAAAGCAACATAAGTAAACAAAAAACAGGAGGACAAATCTGTAAAAATGATTAGAAAATGATAAGGAAAAATTCTTATAGTTGAATAAGTTAAGCAGTCTATCTCCATATTATGCTACTTTCTTAATTTAAGGAAACATTTATTCTGCAGTGTTTTAGTTAATTTTGTGCTTAATAGAGATGAAAAATTGGTATGCTTTAGTAGCTCCAGTCCTTCATGTCTCAGCACAGAAAGAATTCAGCAAGAGGCAAAGTGATAGATAAGAAGTGATTTATCAGAATAGGATGCTTGTGAGGCTTACAAGCGGGTGCATGAGAGAGTGTCACCCCAAGAACTTAGTGGGCTACAGTTTTATAATCAAAGGAAAAGTGGGGAGGGGGAGAAGACCACCTTCTTCCTCATTCTTTTTTTTTTTTTTGAGGTACGTGGGCCTCTCACTGTTGTGGCCTCTCCCGTTCCGGAGCGGACCGGGGCACGAACCCGCATCCCCTGCATCGGCAGGCGGACTCTCAACCACTGCGCCACCAGGGAAGCCCCTAAGTTGTTTTTTTTTTAAATTTTTGTTGTAGCATAGTTGATTTACAATGTTGTGTTAGTTTCAGGTGTACAGCAAAGTGAATCAGTTATACATATACATATATCCACTCTTTTTTAGATTCTTTTCCCGTATAGGCCATTACAGAGTATTGAATAGAGTTCCCTGTGCTATACAGTAGGTCCTTATTAGTTGTCTATTTTATACATAGTAGTGTGTATAAGATTTTTGAGAAACCATGTTACTCTCATTACATATGGAAAGTTATTTTCTCCCAGCTTTAAGGTCCTAAGACATAATGTAAGTACAATTCCAAAGTGGTTACAGGTCTTAACTATGGAGCGGTCTAAAATGGTTAGCCAATGCAAGCTCAATAAAGTAAATTTATTTAAAATTTGTTCTTAAGAGAAGGTCTTGTTCTGCATCAAGTCATTTACTTCCATAAATTCCTCAAGTACAATTTCATCTGAAAGTATTCAATATGCAGTTTTCCATACCTTAGAAAGGATAACCTACCACTCTTGTAAAAATAAAGACCTAGTTGTTCATTTAATATGCTTTCAAACTTTGATATCTTTCTACTTGAGCAATTGAAGGTTTGTGTTCTCATTGTAATTCTTTATGTGAGGAGCAAGGAAATTTTAGACTTAACTCTTGAAGTATTGATTATTATTGAACTCTTTTTAATCTCATTGAAGAAACTCTGCTAAAAATAGCAGGACTCTTCAGACTTTTGATTAACTTTACATCTGCCATTGAGTCTATGGATATGTGTTTTTAAGCTCTGTGAGTCTAAGGTAAGTCTCCTGTTATTAATATGCTTGCAAAATCTATATCTGTGGTATCATTGCCAGAATCGAGCAAGACAGCAATTTAAATGTATAAGAGAAAAATGAGTCTTGGACTTTCTTTTTACTTTCAAGTTAGATATTTTTATATTCTTTGTAAAGGAATTGGATCATTGCCCACTTGCAAGAGTGAAGAGGAAAATAATTACCCTTCTCTATAATAAGGTCATGATTTTATTATCATGAATCATGACAGACCTTAGTTATCTATCAAGAAGAGGTGATTAACATTAATTATAGTGACACAGGTACTTATTATTTTAGCAGGGCTAAATAATTCTCCAATATTTAAGTGGTTAATATTAACTAACTTCATGCAGCAGAGTACTTAGCTCTGTTCTTGTCAATAATAATTTGAATTTTGTCAATGACATAAATATATTCAAAAGGCCACTATCTTGGGACTTCCCTGGCAGTCCAGTGGTTAAGATGTCGCACATCCACTGCAGGCGACGCAAGTTCGGTCCCTGGTTGGAGAACTAAGATCCCACATGCTGAGCATTGTGGCCAAAACCAAACTAAAATAAAAATTAAAAACAACAACAACAACAAAACCAAAAGGCCGCTATCTTAATAACAATATGACCTGTGAGACTATTATAGAGGGTTTTTTAATGACTATTTTGGAAAATTAATATCATTTGCTCTGGTACTTTTCAGTAGTAGAATAAGTCTTACCATTTATTTTGTTTACAAAACAGTAATTTTGCTCTTAATCAGCAGCATAGAATACTATTAGTATTAGCAATAATAACAGTTAATATTTACTGAACAATTACCATGTGCCAGACACCTTTCAATATATTATTTATTTTCAAGGCTATCTTTTGGGATAGGTATTATCTTTTGAGACAGAGATTATCATCCCCACAGATGAGCAAACTTGGACAAAAATTATTATCATAATTGGGAAGTGACAGTGCTACAATGCAAACCAGGGTTAGAAAAAATAATAGAGGAATAAATATCAATACTACCTATCCATTCTCTTCTGCCTAGTCTATGCTGTGTCTTTGAGTCAAATCAGGACCAAAAAAGCCTCATTTTAGTAGTATTATTAATTATTTTTTAGGCAGAGAATATTTCAGGAACACAAGATTGGATTCATCATAATCTTTGTTCATCATGAATTCTTATCATTAGTCTAGGCATGGCTCACTTGTTTTTAGTTAGTAAGTTGATTACTTTTTATAATATGGTAAACGCCCAACACCAACCACTCACTAGGACCTTGGTAAAAACCTACGTATAAATTTAAAATTAAAAAATAAATAGAACTGTAATAAGATCTTAACTTTTATTAATGGTTTCTCCACATTCATTTTAAAAATATTTTTAAATTGAGGTATACATTACTTACAGTAAAATGCACAGATCTAATCATAAATTTTGATAAGTTGAGTCGGATAAGTTTGGAAACAGGCATATAAGGGTTAAATTTATACCCTCAAAGCACAGGATATTTTTCAAAACAAAAAGTTCCTTTATGTTTTTTCTCAGTAAACGTCACCCCCCACCAAAGACACTACTGAACGGATTTCTATCACAACCACTTACCTTTGATTATACCTAAAACTTTAACAGGTGTGAAGACATATATCACTGTGGTTTTGATTTGCCTTTCCCTAAGGTGTTGTGCACCTTTTCATGTACCTGTGGGTCATTTGTATGTCTTCTTTGGGAAAAATAACTGTTGAGATCCTCTGCCTATTTTTTAATCAGATTTTTTTTTCTATCGAGATATATGAGTTCTTTACATAACGTTTCCCATGTTAACCACTTTTAATTATACAGTCCAGTAGTCTTAAGTGTATTCACATTGTTGTGAGGCAGATCTCCAGAACTTTTTCATCTTGAAAAACTGAAACTCTGTACCCTTTAAACAACAACACTCCTTTTCCCCTTCCCTCCAGCCTCTGGTAACCACCATTCTACTTTCTGTTTCTATGCATTTGATTTCTTTAGATACCTCCTATAAGCAGAATCATACAGTATTTGTTTTTTTGTGGCTGGCTTATTTTACTTAGCATAATGTCCTCAGGGCTTCTCCGTGTAGTAGCATATGACAGGATTCCCTTCCCTTCTAAGGCTGAATAATATTCTGTTGTATAGATGTATTAGGTTTTGTTAAGCCATTCATCTGTCAGTGGATATTTGGGTTGCTACCACCTCTTGGCTTATTGTGAATAGTGCTGCTACAAACATGGGTGTGTGAATATCTCTTCAGGATCCTGATTTCAATTCTTCTGGGTAAGTACCCAGAAGGAGAATTGCTGGATCATATGACAGATCTATTTTTAATTTTTTTGAAGAAATTTTATACTCTTTTCCATAGTGATTATCTCATTTTACATTCCCACCAACAGTGCACAACTGTTCCAATTTATCCACAGCCTCACCAATACTTGTTATTTTGGTGTTTTTTGTGGTTTGTTTGTTTTGTAGTAGTAGTCAGCCTAATGGGCATGAGGTGAGAAGTTTGTCAATCATATTGATCTTTAAAAAAAGAAAGTTTTTTTTTATTTTTCAATTTAACTGATTTAAATCATACTCTGTATGATTTTTTCCCATTTATCTTATTAAAACATAATTTACATTCAGTGAAATTTATAAATTTAAGCATACAATTGTAGGCATTTTGACAAAAATATATATATATTTATATATATATTTTTTATATATATATAAATATATATAAGTACCACCAAAATGAAGATATAGAGCAGAGGTCATCCAACTATGACCTGTGGACCAAATCTGGCCCATGGACTGCTTATGTTTGGCCCTTCAATTTTCTAATCTGCGCAAGAAATGTTATGTTCAGCTGCTAAAGAATTTTTTGAGGATGTATTATCTTTCTGTAGAGAAATAGAGCTTCTGGAACCCAGAAGAAAGGAAAAATGAATTTCTGTGAGGTAATCTACTTGTCAATGTCTTACAGAGGAAAGGGAAGGTTTGGGAATTACCTTCAGCTGTTTCCATTTCCCTGCGTCTTAGAGCTGGGTTTCTCAAACCAGAAGCCCAGCATATTTTTGTTTTAAAAAACAAAACAAGTGAAAATCTTGAACCTGTGCCCACAGCCAGCATGTACCCTTTTGAAAGCTACAGTATGTTTTGACTCACTGTTATAAAACGTCCTGAGACAGGAAACATTTAATCCAAAATGTAGTGCCTTTAAGGAAAATGCCCCTTGGAAGCAGGGAGTCCAACTGGGTATCAGTGTGAATATTGTCATTGTCGTTGGCAAGATCTTCAGACCCAATGGGTGGAGGTGACACGGACACAGAGTGCCTTTCCTCAGGAGTGCTGTTTAATAACACCCAAATACCTGAAACCTGATGTTGACGACGATGAGTATCTTCTTTTCTACCAGAATCCCCTGCTTTAATGAGAAGGAAGGAGATACCTTAAAATGAATGTGAGAATAGTGAAGTTAAATCTTAGTTAAAATGTTTTAATCATCAGACTGTGTGATAGAAATGAATGTGTTCACTCCAGAAAATATATAGCATTATCACAAAAGGCGTAAGGAAAAAGAAATGAATATGCTTGAGGGAAAATCTGCAAAGCCATAGAGGCTTTGTGTATGTGTGTGTGTGTCGGGGGAGTGATGGAAGGGGGCAGTTCTGGCAAAGGCACAGTGCAAAAATATCACACTTACATTAAACTGAACCCAGAAGTTGAAATTCACATTCACTCTGAGTTGCCATTTTGCTGTTTTCGGGGTCCACACTGCAAGATCATGCTAAAGGATTACCAAGAGGCAGTGGAAGGAAGATTTGGAGTTCAAGAGACCTGAGATCTTGTTTGGGAACTTAGGTGTCCCTAGCTCAGTTACTTAATTCTTTTCTGATTCTTACATCTGACTTCCTGAAAATGGGTATATAATGATAATTGTATCTCTCGTGGATTTTATGAAGTGTCCATAAAATGAAATATGGTCATGGTTATACAATGATAATGTAAATTTTTTAGCAATACAAATGTTAGTAACTCTTGTTTACATGTATGCAATACTGAACTTTAGAGAATTAGCCCTGTTAGATTCAGCACACAGTGAATTCCACAACAAAAGCAAATTATTTTAATTTCCAGTTCACAGGTAATTTTTAAATAAACTATTTTAGTTTTTTAGTATTATTATGATTTTTCACAATAAAGAGTCTGCTTTACATAATTTATTGAAAGTTCTACCCTTAATCTACCATTCAACATAATCTTCTACCCCTTTCCCTCTAACTCCTAGAGTTGGGTATATCTTACAGGATTACTTTAATTTGTGTCATAAGAATATTGTGGAAGACCTATATAATAAAGGGCTTTTTAAATTCTGATTTGAAGCGTAATGAACAAAGTTTGAAGATGATCAGATTCATGAATTTTCTTATGGGCTTCAAGGTACAAATTAATACTAACCTTGATCAATGGAACAATATTTCTTTCTCTCACATATATCCTTCCCCGATCTCCCTACATCCACCAAAGGCCTGACTTTCAAGGTTTTTCCTGTTGACTCTGGCAAAATGAACATGGAGTTCAGCGATTCATTACATGAAGTTTCAGAAAAAGTCTTCTGACCTAACGTATCAAAGAAAAGAATCTGGCAACCCAAAAGTCACCCAGCAGAAGGCAGCATTATCTTTACAAACTATAGCTGTGCTTAGGTGTGTTTGATAAAGTTGTTTGGTTATCAGTTTTACAAAATAGAGAACCTCACCAGTTCCTCTAGGGTTCTCAAGTGAGAGATACCCTCGGCCCATATTGCTTCTACACCGTGCAACTAATCTTTGTCGACACAGAATGACATTTTACCAATTGCAATAACACCTGGTAAATGCCTCCTGTCGATAGTAGTACTGTGTTTTAATGAACAAATAAATGGCTTATCTGCCCTTCTTGGCAAGAAACCCCAGCTATTGAGGCGAAGCACCAGCTCTCCCTGTGTTACTTGGGCTAATTGACTCTTTGGATGAAGTTAAATCTCACTTATCCCCAGTGGGATGTATGTTTGCCAGTAATCAATAGCTCAACAAGATCCACATGGCAGGTAATTAAGTGGAAAGTAATTAATACCCATCAAAGGTTTTATTAACTGTTTGCCATTCCTTCACTCAAAAGTCCCACTGTACTGTAAATAAGAGGGAAAGAGGCAAGAAGAGAAGGCAGGGAAGAAACTAGCTTTGATTTCGAAGAAGTCAAAGAATTGCAATTTTCTTCCTGGGTTAATTCCATTTTGAGGCTAGGAACTGCTCTCCAAGTTATCATTTTATTGGTTTGTTCTCTTTGTTCCATTTTTGCAAGGACTCAAGTAAAAACAGGATCTCAAATATATGCACTATTGTAGAAAAACGGTCTTATTCTGATATTATGAAGAAAAGGGAAAAAAATAAGATGCCACAATATTAGGGACCTTTGTGTTGAAGAAATTGAGAACTGATAGGCTAAATTTGGGGCAAGAACTTCTACTTAAAAGAGAAAACAGTTATCTTGGTGAATAGAATGCTCTAAATATCATTAATTATTTTTGTTACTATCTTGGATTCTTTATATTTCTTATAAAATATTTAACTTTAATTTTTATTGAGAATAAATTCTGCCTCCCAAACCTCAGCTACATCAAGAAGGATTTTACATTTAAAAAGGATTATCCTTTTTAAAATCTGCCTTTTGTGCCAATACCTTTTGGAAGATACATTCAGAAGACTTTTCCTTATGCTGTTGCTTTTTGTTCGTCTTTTGATCTAAGAAAGGAATTGAGTCAGTTCCCAAAGAAGCCCTGACTGTAGGTAGGACTCTTGAATAAGGCAGGAAATTGGTATGGGAATGATGCATAAATTAATAAGACACGAAACAAATCAATCCACTGGGGGAGGCAGTACTTCATTTACTGGGAAATTTCTCACCTATTGACCTGGTAAGGTTCAGGGTTTTAAGGCTTGGATCATTATATTTTCAACCTCATTTATAGTTTAAAAAATGCAGTGGCATATGTTAATGATAGGGGTCTGGAGAAGAGATTGTTCCCAACTTAGATCTTTATTACCAAACCTCTACAATATCATATAAGAATGCCTTTCTTATAATTATTGAGACCTCAAAACAGTTCTTTGGAAGTAATGAAGGCACACATGTTCAGGATGACAAAGGCTACTGAACATATGAATACTTGACCAAGTGTTACTTGCATATTTTACTCTATTAAAACAATTGTATGCTTATAGAATTTTTATAGTGCCAAACTAAAAAAAAATTTTTTTCCTTTAAATAGAACACTATTTTATTCACGAAACTGAGTATTTTAATTGTAAGTCTAGGGTCATAACTGAAAAATAGGCATGTCTATCCTTGTAAAATTGCTCTAGAAAGAGAGCTAAACCTATAGATGCTTTGAGAACTACCTAATTTCTGTGTATTACCTTTATGCTCAGAAAAATATGCATTATTTAACTTAATTTAATGTTATTTATATTAATATTATTCAAAGTTTTTACAGATATTCATACATCTATTACATCTATATACTATATACCAGTGAATAATGTGATCCTATTAAAAATGCTTTAGGCAACAAATATAATTTTCCCCTTTTTGCTTAATTTCTCCGCTTAACTCCCAGAGTACTTATTATCTTATTGCAAGTACTTGTATATATCCAATTACATGCATAAATATACATATATACATGCATAAATTCACGTAAACATACCAACAATGTTGAACTTTATCTGAGTCCTATGCTCCCGAGAAGCAATAGTGGTTAGGAAGTGGCTCTTTTACTTTCTGCATTTCCATAGAGGAAGGCTCTGAACAGGTCAGGTCAGATGTTGACTGGCCAAGATTCTCATGTTGTACTGGATCTGTACATGAATTTGCTTTTAGCAGCATGAAATTCCAGCAACTGGACAAATGACTAGGAAATGACTGAAAAATGACTAGGAAACCCATCACAGAGAAAGGAAATTCAGCTGAACGGGCAGGGTTTCAAGAACACGCAAGAGGTTGAACTCAGACAAGAGGATTGTTAAATGTCTTTAAGAAAAGGAAACATTAACTTACTTGCTGATTTCTATTAATATGGCAGAAAATATATCAGTAGAAAGTTAAGTCAGCAGCGAGAAGGTAACATATTAAAAGGAAAAATAATTTAGATTCTGGATGACTGATTCATGAATCATAATCATCACGACAACATCATTTCAGCTACTATTTTTCACATGGTTATTACTCTGAATCTAGAATTCATTCCTTTAATAAATCTTCAAGGGGTTGTTATTATTAACCCCACTTTTCAGCTAAAAATACTGAGGCTTGGAAAGACGAAGAAACTTTCCTGAGTTCACAGAGCTAGTAAGTGGCAGAGCCTGGATTCAAAGTCAGGCCTTTAATCATTAGTCAAAGCCTAAAAAGAAGCAAATTCTTACATATGGATTTCCACAATTAAATAATTTTAAGGATCGCAAGTAAATCCAATGCCCAATATTCCAACATCTGACTTCTGATAGGAAGAAGGGAAAAGATCCTGCTACTTTGGTTTAATTGTAAGCAACTACCTATACAAAGAGAGTATTCCACTGAGCTACTGATACTGCATGCTACATAGTTTTAAAGAGGAACGTGATTCCTAATACACCCAGCACGGGTGCCACTGTATAATTACACTGCTAGCAGCCCTGTAATGAGGACTTTCTTTTTCCCCTCCAATCAATATAAATGCCTATCAATGTAAAATAGCCACACAGCTTTCTACAATCTGGAGAGTAAAAAGCAATCCCAGGCTGACATAGTATGTATAATCTAAGCGTATTGCTTTTTTCAATATGCATTACTGGTATTATTTAACATGCATTGAGGGTGGCCAGCATGCAGGAATAATTAGAACAATGGGCACCTCAAAGGGAACACATAGATGTCCTGCTGTACTGATAATAAAAGGTGCTATCAGAGGCAAATCACACCCAATTAAGACATAAAAAGGAGACATTATTAGTGCTTAATTCTGACTGTGTCAAGAATCTCTGTTTGCCTTCCTTTATTGCTGATAACAACATTGTCTTGACCTTACTGCAAAATTAATGGTAGGCATTTCATTGTGTTATATTCACTGTAACCTACTAGAAATTTGTGTGTGTGTATGTGTGTGTATTTTTTTACGTGCTTTGTGATTTGTGTTTTTATATGACATATCACTTAGCCTTAACTTTGTTCATAATTCTTTAAAAAATGCAAAGCCTCAGAGCCAAACCAGATAAAAAAATCTCTGTTCGCAACATTCAAAACTATTCAAGACCAGCTTAATTTAAATTTGCATGAGCTATGTAGACCCATGAGCTGGGTCTCCATCTGGTTTCTGTTTTTTTAATTTTATATACTTTACTGTACATATCTGAAGACAATACTTTAAGAGATATTGTCTTGTGTTGTGTGTAATCCTTGTACCTCTCCTCCAGAGGAATTGATGGTAATCCTTAAGCAGTGTGGTTAGATGGCCTTTGTCTTTTTTTACTGAAGTATAGTTGATGTACAATATTATATGTTACAGTTATATAATACAGTGATTCACAATTTTTAAAGTTTATACTGTATAGTTATTACAAAATATTGGCTATATTCCTTGTATTGTATACCCTTGTATCTTATTTTATACAGAATAGTTTGTACCTCTTAATCCCCTATCCCTACATTGCCCCTTCCCCCTTCCCTCTCCCCACAAGTAATCATTATTTTTTTCTCTATATCTGTAAGTCTGCTTCTTTTTTTTATATTCACTAGTTTGTTGTATTTTTTAGATTCTACATGTAAGTGATATCATACAGTATTTATCTTCCTCTGACTTATTTCACTTAGCATAATACCCTCCAAGTCCATCCACATTGTTGTAAATGGCAAAATTTCATTCTTTTTAATGGCTGAGTAGTATTCCATTATATATATATATATACACACATACATATATACACACATATATGTGTACATATATGTGTGTATATATATATACACACACACACATATATACACATATATACCACAACTGCTTTATCCATTCATCTGTTTATGGACAGATTGCTTCCATATCTTGGCAATTGTAACTAATGCTGCTATGAACATTGGGATGCATATACCTTTTCAAATTAGTGTTTTTGTTTCTTTTGGATATATATCCAGGAGTGGAATGGTCATATGGTAGTTCTATTTTTAGTTTTTTTGAGAAACCTCCATACTGTTTTCCACAGTGACTGCACCAATTTACATTCCCACCAACAGTGTACAAGGATTCTCTTTTCTTCACATCCTTACCAACATTTATTGTTTGTGTTCTTTTTGAAGATAGCCATTCTGACAGGTGTGAGGTGACATCTCCTTGTAGTTTTGATTTGCATTTCCCTGATGATTAGTGACGCTGAGCATCTTTTCATGTGCCTGTTGGCCATCTGCATTTCCTGTTTGGAAAAACGTCTATTTAGTTCTTGTGCCCATTTTTTTAATTGGGTGGGTTGTTTGTTTTATGTTGATTTGTATGAGCTGTTTATATATTTTGGATATCGACCCCTTATAGTTCATATAATTTGCAAATTATACTCCCATTCTGTGGGTGATCTCTTCATTTTGTTGATGGTTTCCTTTGTTGTGCAAAAGTTTTTAAGTTTAATTAAGTCCCATTTGTTTATTTTTGCTTTTATTTCCTTTGCTTTAGGAGACAGATCCAAAAAATACTGCCAGGATTTGTCAAAGAGTGTTCTGCCTATGTTTTCCTCCAGGAGTTTTATGGTTTCTGGTCTTACATAGATGGCCTCTTTCTCAATCTTCCCTGGCAGCTGTTCTGAGGCCCTCTGTTCTGGTCCCACACCATCTCTTTGTGCCTGTATGTATGGTTCCTGCTGCAGGACTCTTACTCAGTTTTAGTTTTCACTTGAAAACTTCCTGAAAGGACAGTCTTTAATTTTGAGCCTGTTTTTGTTAATGTTGGGAATGTCTATGTAGTCATGCAAAACCTGTATTCTCTGTAGTGACTTGTGTTGTTTCTGTTTTACTTTGGTATGTGAGAGGGTCATGATGATCTTTGGAGGCAACAAAACTCTTCCTGTTTGAAATCTAAAATAAAAACTGATCTTCCATCATAGTTGTGTCATGACACTTTCTGTGTAACACCATTCATGTTCTATAGGCCACAGGAGCTTGGTATTGGTAATGTGTATGAAAGTATAAAGGATATATTCAATTCAATTCAGCAAATACATGTTGAGTATTTAGTACAAGGCAAACCTATGTAAGCTGGTTTCTCAGCAGCAAAAGAATTCATAAACTGATCCACCAAAAACTCATACCCATGATGACTCATGCTATAGAACAAGTCTGAAGAGGATACTGATGAAACATGAGAGTCCACAGGATCCTCCCACACATGTTCTAAGAGAAGAGAGAGGCACGTTGCTCTTCTGATAATTTTACCTCTTCAAGCGTTACACTTTTCACAGTCAGCATAGAAGGACAAACAAAATATAATCAGGCCCTATTATCTTCACTGTTGAGTAACACGATACTTCACTGCTCTCTACATAAGTATTGTCAGCTGATGCTAAAAAGAGGAGGGTTATGTATGGCCAGTAAAGGGACTTACTAGGGCTGAGTCCTCTCTGAGGGCCAAATAAAGAAATAGTGCGTTTTGTTTTGCCTCAGTGTTCTCTCAACCTCCTAAATAAAGTGTTCCCTGATAGCATGAAGAAGGTATGAGTATAGATTGGAACAAAGGGACCATATCAAGGACTATCTCCATCTCTTGGGCCAGTGACATACACTGTGAGCTGGAATCTTACCAGTTCCTGGGTTCCTTTATCGCCCAGCAGAAGAGTTTAGCGCCCATGCTAAATACTCATGAAAATAGGAATTCAATATGGTTGAATTCAGATGACAGATCAATTTCTAAATTCACAGAGACAATGGGATTGTTACATTTTAATATCCCTTCCATTTTGAACATTGACTAAGGTATTCTTTTCTGGTCCTATATTATACATACTACTTTCTACAAGCAATTATACTCCAAAAAAACTTAGTCTTTTTTTTTTAATTGGAGTGTAGTTGCTTTACATTGCTGTGTCAGTTTCTGCTGTACAGCAAAGTGAACCGGCCATACATATACATATATCCCCTCTTTTGGATTTCCTTCCCATTTAGGTCACCACAGAGCACCGAGTAGAGTTCCCTGTGCTATACAGTAGGTTTTCATTAGTTATCTATTTTATACAGAGTAGTGTATATATGTCAGTCACAATCTCCCATTTCATCCCACCCCCCTCCCCTTTCCCCCTTGGTAATCGTATGTTTGTTCTCTACATCTGTGAAAATCAGTCATTTTTTATGTGCAGTATTATGCACATGGATGCTAACTAATTACTTTTTTTTTTTTCTTTTTGCAGTTCGCGGCCCTCTCACTGTTGTGGCCTCTCCCTTTGCGGAGCACAGGCTCCAGACGCACAGGCTCAGCGGCCATGGCTCACAGCCCCAGCCGCTCTGCGGCATTGCGGGATCTTCCCGGACCGGGGTACGAACCCGCGTCCACTGCATTGGCAGGCGGACTCTCAACCACTGCGCCACCAGGAAAGCCCCTAATTACTTTTTAAAAGAAGTTTTCGGTCTAGCCTAGAATTTCTTCCTTCGTATTTCCCCAGATCAGGAATGGCAGTTACTTGGTATATATGCTGATTCTCTGCCTTCCCCAACCATGAAGACATGACTAATTAATTACCGCTTGCATTCCTGTTGAGTCTCAGAATCCTTCTCAACAGAGCTCCTCTCCAGTCCCACAATCAGTCAGAGTTGTCCTGGGAAATTAAAAAACGTTTTGCTATCCCTGGCATAGATAATTACAGAAACAATATTTTGGGCTTCATCCCTTACATTCTTCTCTGCCTGGTGTACTTATTGGCTTGTGGCTATGTTTGTATGAAATCGTTTTTTCTTGAATTATGCTTTTCTGACTTTGACCTGATGTCTTTTCTTACAATTTTATATTTTATTTTATTACGACTTTAACCAGAGTATGAATCAAATGTACCTCAGTATTAATAACTGCCCATTGATTTTCCCTCACTCACTTCAGGAAATGTCTTTACTTCTGCCATTATGATACTGTGGGCAATCAGAACAGGCCTCCCCAAGATGCACCACTTTGGCATGTGGATTATTTTGAGCTAAAGGCAATGGAGACCCAGTGAACTCAAGAAAAACTGCTGCCCCTCCTTTAACTACTTAGAAAAAATTTAAACTGGGGATTTTTCTCAGAAAAAGAGTTATTTCCAGAGATAATTTTTTTATCTAAGTGACCCCATCTATACGGCAGGGTGAACAGCTAATTACCAAACATCTGCTCTTCTTATCATCCTGTGAATGACCCTCCTGTCCTTGGAAGCCCCAGGCCCCTATTCCATTCCTTAGCTCACAATGGCATATAGACCTCATTTTACCTTTGTCTTTGAACCTCTCATGTGTGTGGGTCTCTGACCCTCTCATGTATATGAGATTCCTGTACATATGAAATTAAATCTGATCTCCTGTGAATCTTTCTCCTGTCAATTTAATTCTTAGATCAGCCAGAAGAACCTAGAAAGGTAAAAGAAAAGAATTAATCATTTCAATTTTTATTGTGACTAAAAGTATGGGCCCTGGAGCCAGACAGCCTGTCTTATGTGGCCTTCCTTTGGTTTCCTTACCTGAAACCTCCTACAGCTGCTATGAGGATTAAATGAGTTAATGCATACAAAGCACTTAGTACAGTGCCTGCCACATAGTATGTGTCTAATACATGTTAGCTGCTAGCAGTGCTTGTAATATTAGCCATTTTTGTTGACCCAGCCTAGGTGGATTTACTCTTTTTTATCTGCACATTCTCAATATGCAAGATCTAATCTCTTAATTAACTTTTGCTCATGGAACCCAAGGTTCACAATTATATAAGTGGGGCACACTAATAACAACAATAGCAATGGCATAAATTTCACTGTCTCATTCACCTGCTTCCTTGGAGGCATATCTTTTTGAAAGTGCTGTCAAGTGATCTTCCATCTCAGTGCCCTCATACTCATTTCTTCTCTTCTACATTCCCTTTTTCAAATCAATCCATGCACGTCGACTTGCTGGAGAGTACACAACAATTTACTAGCTAACATACACATGAATTAATTCAGATATTGTACACATGCCATAAAAACAATTTAGTGTTTACTGCCCTCAAAGCTATTAGCATCAAGAAGTAGAGAAATAGGGCTTCCCTGGTGGCGCAGTGGTTGGGAGTCCACCTGCCGATGCGGGGGATGCAGGTTCGTGCCCTGTTCCGGGAGGATCCCACGTGCCACGGAGCGGCTGGGCCCGTGGACCATGGCCACTGAGCCGGCGCGTCCGGAGCCTGTGCTTCGCGACAGGGGAGGCCACAGCAGTGAGAGGCCCACCTACTGCAAAAAAAAAAAAAAAAAAAGAAGTAGAGAAATAGAAACTTCCCTATTTCTTCTTCCTTCTTCTTTAACCGCATCTCTCTGTCTACCAACCTCCAGGACTTTCTCCCAACATGCAAGGAGTAGGCCCACCATGCACATCTTCGTCTTTACACTTCCAATCATCCCCAGTGTCTGAAACACTTGCAAAATGCAAATTTATAACCCTGTAACATCCTAGCTGCGCAGTTCCTCGATATTAACAAAACCTATTTGCATTCCTCCTTTATACATCTAGGTGTGGCCATATCCCACCTCCTGCCTGTTTTGGATCTAATCCACCCTCAAGACCTCAAACCGAGAAATCCTCTTTCTTTTTTTTTTTTTTTTTTTTTTTAATCCTCTTTCTTGAGCAGCTGTTATCCTTCCACTCCCCTCACTTTGTTTTATGACATACTAACTTGGGTTATAATTATATTTATCACTTATCTTCTCTAATATATTGTAGGTTTTTTGACGGAAAAAAGTCATTTGTTTTCTATGTACCAGCAGTGCCTTGTTCATAGGAAGTGGCATTTTAATGTATGTGGAATAAATCACCATGTTGGATAATTATATAAAGATGTACCCCTCCATGTTCCTTAAATGCTACCCTGGGGCTTATTTGCATGATCTGCCCCTAACAAAACATGCTGCACCTAGTTTTCATAAAATAAATCCATGCCATTTGATCACAGACTTGCACTTTACCAGTGGTGTGTTTTGTAGGAAAGTTGTTTAATCTCTTAGAGCCTCATTTCTCATTTATATAGAAGAGAGAGTCTTTCTGGTATTGTTATGAAGTGATAATAATGAAAAGCACCGAGTACAGACGTACAGCTGTCATCCCTCTTTGGTATATGATGTCCCTTCTCAAAAATTTGAATACACTGAATACATTTTAATACATGAAAGATTATTTATCCCCGCATACTGGAAAAAGAGTAAACATTTTTTGATAATGCCTAGTTTTTATGAGAGTATAAGGAAACAGGTATATGCTTATAAATGCTGGCATAAGTATAAATTAGCGTAAGCTTTGGGAAAAGCCATTTGGCAGTGAGAGAAAGGAAGACAAGAAAAACAGAGTCCAGAAGGAGGGAGATGGAAAAGGAAAATCACAGGATATAAAGGAAGAGAGAGATCAAAAAAGGTTGGGGAGTGAGAGGAAATAGGAAAAAAGTGTTGAGGTAGATAAAGAGAGTGGAAAGAGAAAAAAGAGAGGACAGCAAAATAGGCTTGACGCCCTAGATAAGTAAAAGGCTTCCAGGTAGAGAAATAGGTGAGCCCAGGAGTACTGACCACAGCACCAGTGCTCAGCAGTTGCTTCTCCCTTTCCACCCCTCTCATGTGCTTCTGCTCTGCTCTTTTCCCTGCGGCCACCATCTGGCCCTGATCCCAGAGAGGAGAGGACATACTGTCACTCTCTAACAAAGTCTTTCGTCCTAGGCTTTGCTCTCTCTGGTCACATCTAATATTCTTCATATTCTTTTGATGGTTACATGTGAAATGTAGGATCAATAGGAATTTGATCACAGACTACATGAACATCAGAAAGCAGAACAGGAATAATGTATACTATTTTCTCATTCATTCCACATGGCAACTCTCAGTGTACGTGTGATATTGTGATTTCTGATAAGAAATATATAGATTTGCTTTTCATCCCCATTCCTGGCACAGAACTCCTTGGAATTTCCTAAGTGATGGGGGAGGTGGGGGGAGTCTCTTTTATTATGTTAATGAGGTGACTTTTGGACCCCACCTAAAGATTAGGGGCGAGCCAGCCCTGAGATTAGAGGGTTGGAACTTTCAGTACCACCCCGGATCTCCAGAGGAGGGAACAGGGCCTACAGGTTGAATGGATCTCCAGTAGCCAATTATTTACTCAATCATGTTTATGTAATGAAGCTCCTATAAAAAACCTGGAAGGACTGGGTTCAGAGAGCTTCCAGGTTGTTGAACACGTTGAGATTTGGGGAGAGTGTCGCACCTGGAGACGGCTTGGAACTGCTGCACCCTTTCCGCATATGTCTCCTTATGCATTTCTTCCATCTGGACGTTACTGAATTATATCCTCTTATAATAAACCTGTAACCTATAAGTAAAATATTTCTCTGAGTTCTGTGAGCCACTTTAGCAAATTAATTGAACCCAGGGAGGAGGTCATGGGAACCTCGGATGTATAAGCAGTAGATCAGAAGTACAGTTAACAACCGGGGCTTGTGACTGGTGTCTGAAGTGTGTGTGGCAAGGAGGGACAGTCTTGTGGGACTGATCCCTTGACCTGTGGAACCCTATGCTGTCCCTGGGTAGATAGTGTCAGAATTTGGTTGAACTCTTGGGGAATTCATGCTGGCCTCCAGCTGGTGCTTGTTTGTGGTGTGGGGAATCCCCTTCTGCCCTCACACTTGGAATTGGTACCAGAAACTACTTAATGGGTAAATATTGGATGGCCTCATTTCTGCCACTCCCTCTATGGGTAGCTTTGACTCATTTGCCCCTAGGCGTCTCAGTTTTCTTTCAGTTGAAGGAATCAGCAGTTTCAGTTTGAAGTCTGAGTTTCCCAGAACCTGGAGAGTTCTGTGGCTCTTCAGTTAGAGACTAAAGTCAGTGATTCCCACAGAAGGTGAGGAAGCATCTGGCAGACAGGGCTCAACAAGGTGACTCTGCTTTTTTACATTCCATGTACGACTTCTACTGGGGAAGAGTTTGCATTCTCTAAACCCTCATATACTGAGTGATCACAGGACAGTGTACTACTGGCCAGAGCACATGCTCATAATCCTGTCTCCTCTCACCGCCATATATTCGTGGCAAATCTTTTATGTATGTCCAAAGTTTGCCCAGCTCTCTACAGCTTGTAGGTCCTAATGGGTTCACATTGACTAAAAAATTACACACCTCCTTGGCAGATGTACTTACCCGCATAAGGATGGACCTCCAGCCCTTACAAGTCCCATTCCCCGAATTTCTCTTTGCATTCTCACTAATTATGCACTTGAGCTTTTCTGCCCCAGGCTAATCCCCTCCTTCATATCAGCTCCCTCTAAAGCCATCTGCGGTCAGCCATCAGCCCTGTTTGTGAGAATGTGGGACTCTCTCAGTGCTCCAGAACTTAACCATTGAGGAACCAAAGTAGAATCACATGCCCTACAACCCTGAGTGCCTGGAGTCACAAGATATTTCATACAGAAGAGAAGTTACTATTCTGTCCTTTCCTGTGATGCGTTTTGTCCTCTGTGACTAAAACTATACTTCTTGTGCTTCCAAGGTCTTCCCTTTCTGGGAATAGTTCTTTCATTCTATTTCTGCCTGCATCCCCTTCTCTCCTCAGGGCTTAGGCACAAATCGTGTGAAGGTGATGGCATAGTACCAACTTCTGACCTAGAACCATGCTGGTTTTCTTACCCACCATGAAAGCAGTGCAAACCTTTTCCTCCCACCTCCCCAATCCCTTTTATTGCCCCCAGGGGACTTATCACATGAAAATGGTTGCTTTGGCCAACTTAATTTACCAAGCTCTCAGGTATTTCCAGACCCATGTGAATGAATCCCAGAAATGCCTGAATCCTAATTATATCCTAGCAACGAGCTTACAGATTCCCATTCCTTCAAGACCATGCTCTTTACAAGTTGGTGAAGGGTGAGTTTGATGGTGTTCTTTTCCCCATGATTGAATACATATACTTTAAAACCCATTAGAATCTTTTACAGAAGAAGTAGACAAAATCAATATGAGTTGGTGAGGTAGGCAAGGGCTGGATGAGTCTGAGAGAGTTTAGCTACATACACATAGATAGATACATACATACACATATCGATATGTGTGTATACATATATAGATACATATGTATGTATATAAGATTCCTTTTGTACATACATAAATAAACATCAGTGACATGTCCTATTCGAATACTTCTATTTACTGATCCACCAAGGGAGTGGATGTGGAGCACTAATATAAGAAAGTATAAGAAGGTAAGAGCTTACTATAACAGAAAAGTAAAAGTCGGAACCATGACTCCCCAAAGAAAGAAAGAAAAACAAGCAAGTAAATCATGTCCCTAACTTCCCATTGGCTATAAAAAAGGCTTTAGACCCACTATTGCTGTTTCTCTGAAGCAAATATACTGATGTATATCATACACTTTGTGCACATTAAACCATTTCCTGGGTTTATCATCTCTCCTAGGATTATCTCATTTTTAATATTGTATGTGTTTTTAAAAACTGGATTATTTTGTTAATTTTATCAAATTATTTGTTAAATGAAATTTGCTGAATTTTATTGTGAAATATATAACAAACACAAATATATACATGTTTATATACAATCTATGTGTGTTTGTGTACACATCAAAAATTTTTTTAATATTTTTAGAAGGATGAGATAGATAAAGAGTGTTAACTTAGCAGAGGCATATATAACAAAACCAAAATAGCTTTTGCTGAATCCTTATCATTATTATCAAGAATGTCTAGGTGCTTAGAATTGAGCTATGCAAAACAACTAAAATGATTTCACATCATCTGAAAATTAAAAAAACATATGTTTAAGAATTAAATGCATATGGGAAAATGTGAGAATGAAGAAACAAAAAAATGAAAGAAATAAGGCACAATTCTAGAAACAGTGATGCTTACCAAATCCAGAAGTAAATCTATTATAATATTTTAAAGTATGCAAGTACAAGGAGAACTCATAGAACTCCAAGTCCAGTCTAAGTAATATTGGTCAAACAACAATTTTATGGTGTGGTCTAGAGGGCAGTCAGGTATGCACGCCTACATCAATGTTTTAGAAAATAAGAGTTAAGGCCCTTACTGAGTCATGAAATCAATAACATATTAGAAACATTTTAAGTGGAATAGAACAAACCAAAACAGAAAAGAATAGAAACATGAAATAGAAAAGATAACATCTTTGTATTTTCCAAGGCAAGGGTGCTATTTCAAGAAACTTTGTTTCAGATATATATATACCTACAGGAAGACAGATATAAGATTTTGTTTTGTTTTGTTTTTTTCCTGTGGCTACCTACCATATGTTTTGACAGCTCCTACCTTTTACAGTGTGAGTGAAAAATAATTTGCATGACACCAATAAGGCGATGTTCTACTTTGAAAGTATTGCAAATGGTGACCTTTCTGCTAATACAAATGGCAAAGCACTTCACAAGTAAAACCCTGTAGTTGAAATAATCAACATGAAGTGATGATGTAGGGAAAGAAAAGGAGGGGAGGCCAGAGCAGTGGGGAGTGGTTGGCAGTGATAAAGAGCCACTTCAATCTATCAAAGAAAAAAATGCAGCTATTAGATTAGCTACTGTCCACAACTAGTTGTTGCTTCTCCACTTGCACATCCCCTACACTGTTTTTCTTTTCAAACGTGTGAGCTCTCAGACAATACAGATTTTGACATTTCCCATAATATAGAATGGCTCAAAAATCATTACAATCAACAATCATTATAATCAACTGGGTGAAATGGCTGGAAAATGCTTAAATGCCTTTAGTGCCAGCTTCTCACTCACTGAAGCAGACCTCAGACCATCTCTCACCGCTGATTAGGCCACAGCTTAATGCATTGTAGCTGGGACTCTGATTTACTAGGAAAAAGGAAGAAAGGGAAAAAAGGAAAAAGTTGAATGTTTTAATATGGACTGAAAGGCTTCCCTCCTTCTTTCTATATTCTGTAACTTCCCACCACCCATATTTTCCTTCTGATTATGCTGACAAGATATTTTTTGGATTCTACATTAGGGCAAGGTTCTGTATGCATCCCGTGTGATTTCTCAATCTCAAGAGCACTAAGTTTGAGAAGGTTTTCCACACATGCGTGTGATTTAAGTATTTATTATGAAAATGAGATGTATACTCATCTCAAAGATCTGGAGAGACCACATCTCATAATGGAGGGAATCTTAGGCTGTGAGTCAGTTCACCTGGGATTTTCACCCAATCATGAAAGAGCTGTTTATATAAAATGGACACATTCTTGCGTCTCTCTGGGTTTAGTTTCTGTAAAACAAGTGAGGAACTTGGCTAAATGTTATTAGAGTTTCCTTTCATTCTAAAGCTCCTGGAATTTCTCCCTTAAACTATGGGATAAATACAAAAATTCTCACCATGTGTTTGTTTGTTTAAGCACTGAGCCATGATAATACCAACTAAATAAAATATACCTATATGGGCTTCCCTGGTGGCGCAGTGGTTGAGAGTCTGCCTGCCGATGCAGGGGACACAGGTTCGTGCCCCGATCCGGGAAGATCCCATATGCCGCAGAGCGGCTGGGCCCGTGAGCCATGGCTGCTGAGCCTGCGCGTCTGGAACCTGTACTCCGCAACGGGAGAGGCCACAACAGTGAGAGGCTCGTGTACCGCAAAAAAAAAAAAAAAAAAAAAAAAAAAAAAAAATATATATATATATATATATATACACACCTATAGACAGCTAGTTAGTTGCAACCTCCTGTTAGTTACTAGTTGTTAAAAACCAGAACAATTCTAAGGAAACAATGTGATCCAAAAGAGGAGAAAAGTAAAAAGTAAAACCCATTTAAGATAACTACCAAGGAAAGGATCCATACAGATGTGCCTTTATGGAGAAGTAATAATAGTAGAAAACTCTATTCTGTTTATCCTCCGACTGGAGATAACCAACAATGCCTTAGTTGAACAGAGTCTACCCACCATAATTCTATTTGAAAGAATGACTGAGGAAGCTTGGGAAGAAAAGGTGATCCTAATGGAAGAAAAAATTACTCAGGCTTGACCTATAACATCTCCATATAAGCCCAACAGGAGAGAGGATGGGTGAACTGACTCACAGCCTAAGATCTGAGTTCTGGAAGGGCTCTTATTTTAACTTGTTCTCCAACTGAGGCTGTGGTGTGGGGTGAGGGACTAGGGAGGAGGAGAAAGCTAGCAATTACTTCGTTGGCAGCTTTAGCCCACACACTCCCCGGTGAGTACATCAAAACTGTAATGCAGATGACATTAAGTGGTACAAAGTTGAATACTGTTTTATTTTAATAGAAATATATTTAACATCTATAACTTGTATATAAAAACCTATGTATTTGAAAGATATTGTTGTCTAGGATGTTGAGAGAAACTAAGTAATTGATTTGAAGAAAATAGGCAGTCAACGGCAATCCTTGTGGTGTGCAGATATAGCAAACATCTTAAAGGTGACCCATGAATGGCCGAACTGCGGCCATTGACTTTCTAACTTGTCAACTTCCTTTACTTTCTAACTTCCTGTCTCTGTGCATATGTTTGGATTTCGCCTATGCTTTCATTTCTGCTTCTTTTGAGGGCATTTGAGAAGACACATTTTAAAAGTTAAAGAATCAATTTAAAATACAAACCGCAGCTTCCTAGTTGTTTAAAGGAGGATTCCCCCACTTAGAACAAGGAAAAATAAGGCTATGCACAGTTCTTTAAGACCAGGGATTTTGGCAGAAATGGTGTGCTGCAGGCACTGTTGAAACAGATTGGTTATAGCACCATGTCTAATAATACCAAGGAAAGCAAAACTATGACAGGTGTCCAACTTGGCAGTCCTTCCCCCAGTAAGACCATTTAGTTTTTGGCAACCAAAAAATAAAGCTTCATCAGATATACATGAGATGATTCACAGCATCTAATCTCTAGACCTTACTTTCCTTACTCCCATGGAGACAGGAACGCCACAGCTCTTACCTGTAGAGACAGCATCACAGGGCGATGTTTTCAAAGCACTCTTCCTGGTCACTAACTCCTATAGATTGGAGAATTGTCCTGTTTCTTCAGTGGTAAGGAGTAACAATGTTAATACAGATGTTCTACATCAGGTGGAGATCAAGCCTTTCGACCCTTAGGTGATTTTAGGTGGAAAAATGTAAATTCTTAAGTACATCACTGTTACAGAGATTTATCAGTTTGAGCTATGGAAATTACGACAGATACTAAAATGTCTTTTTTTTTTTCACTGAAAAATGGTCAGTCTTGAAAGAGACATTCTGTTGCTTCAGAGCTATAGTACAGAGCACTGGTTTTGGGGTCATATTTAACCTCCAGCTAGTTAGGTGTTTGGCCCTACGAATGATATTAAACTTCTCTAGGCTTCAGGTTGCCTCTGCAAAATAAAATAATAAAAATTTAAAAGGTGTGTGTAAATATTAAATGATATATATTAAGTGCTTAAAAAAGCAAACCACACATTTAAGATTAAAGGCATTATTTTTGCATTGATCTTATACATACTAGTTTCAAGGTCAATTTGGTACTGTAGCTAAAATCCGGAAATGTCAGATTTTCTCACCTAGCCATACTTTTATTAATGTCGTTCATTAAATTTCTACGTTATTGCTCTGTTTCACTCTGTATTATCTTCTCTTAAGACCCTGCAGTCGCTTGCATCATTCCCCTGCCCAGTGGAGGGTGTTGGCAGCCCAGGTTTTTGTTGTATTTCACTTTCAGAGATGTGTCCTCAGACCCTTGAATGTGGCACTGCACTTCTTTTTTGTATTGTCACCTTTTTAAAAAGGCTGATTCATTTAGCTGTGCACCGGCATGTTGTTAGAAAGAGGCTCTCACAATCCACTTGGGAGAACAAATAAAATCTTCCATCCTCTGCTGATGCATAATCAATAAGGACCTGGGTGTTTCAGATTTTACTTATCTTATAGCTACCTCTGCAGCATAAAGGGAGATTAGAACACTCAAGGATTCTGGGGATATTCATAAACTTGGCTGAGGGATTTTGGTTTCTGACTTAATAGGCCCACAGTGAATATTTTTTATTGTTTTTCATCTACTGGGGATAAATTATCAATTTCCCTCAAGACATCCAATGTTAGCACCTGATTTACTCCTCAGTTAGCAGGTTCACATCCTTATCTCACTCCTGTTTCTAGCAGTGCTTCTGAGAGGATACAGAAACAGACATTTCCCGATTTGACAGTTGGTGAAAGGTACTGCAAACTTTTCACTATATTATTTTGTCTTTATCATTTAACAAAATAGGTAACTCAAATACTAACTGTATGAGTTTCCTAGGGCTGCCATAACAAAGTACCACAAAGTAAATGGCTTAAAGAACAACAATGTATTGTAATCCTGGAGATGGAAGTCCAAGATCACTGTGTTCACAGGGCCATGCTCCCTCAGAAGGCTCCAGGCAGGATTTGCTCCAGGCTTCTCTTCTAACTTCCGACGGTTCCGTATCTTGTGGCAGCATGACTCCAGTCTTCATTTGGTTTTCTCTCCATTTGAGTGTCTGTCCCTGTGTCCAAATTTCCCCTTTTAAAAAGAATACCAGTCCTATTGGATTAAAGGCCACCCCTACACCGGTATGACCTCATGTTCACTAATTACATCTACAAAGGCTCTATTTCCAAATAAAGTCACAATTCAACCCATAACACAATTGAACATGTAAATTCATTTATGAATTAATTACTTTATTCTAAGACCTAGTCTATAATAAGAGCCTATTTTTTCAGATTGGTCTCTGGTAGATGAGCGTATAGCATAGGACTCCCAGGGATTTCATTCAGGATGCCAAGTGATAGAGACACCTGGAAGAACACAGACGATATTTCTTGACCATGAGCTGACTGTACAAGGAGAAATAGCATCTATCTTTTCAATGCTGTGGCTGAGGTTCACAATGTACGACGTCCAAATATTCCCAGCAAACGAGCAAAGCATGTAAGATTTTCATATGCAACACTGATTCACAACACAATAGCACATCTGCACTGTATAAAAAGTCTAGATAGACCACTTCATGAATTACACCTAAATTGAGGTGTAAAATTGTGAATATGTTAACTGCAATTCAGATACATTAATAATCTATTTTTAAGTCCTCTGATTCCTATTTCCTAAAAGAGTGAACTTGATATAGATGTCCATCTCTTTATCCAGCCACTCTAAATTCTTTAAACTTACAGGGGTGGGTCCTCACCATTTACATGGGCATAAGGAATTTAGTGAAAAGTGTGGGCGATGGATTTTTGGTGTGCCTTTTACCCACAGTAGCAGAGCTTTATCTGGGAGACAGTCGCTTAAATAGTTCCTTTAAAGGACTATGGTTTACTGAAGATTATGTTTATGTGTAACAATGCTTAGCACACAGCTGGTGCTGAACAAAGTATTTGTTGAAGAAATAAAAATGATTTACCAAGAAATCAGTACTTATCCTACTTTAAATTTTTTCCATAAGCATTTATTCACCATGAACAAAGTTTGAACTGGAGACTAAAAGACAATAAAGGAGAGAAAAGGCAGAAGACAGAAGGGTGGAGAAAATGACAAAGAAAAAGAGGGAGAAAGAGAAAGGACATCATAGAGATTAAAGACTTCAGTTCCTCTGCTCTGTGCGCTACACCACTCGGCTCTTTCAGAACTCATCCTTATTAAAGTACACTGGTAATTCCAAACAGAACTTGGAATTTGAAATGGCTTTTAAAAATGCAACATATTCATTCAGTAGGAAATAAATGGTTTGTTAAGAGATTTTTTTAACAAAGTTTAAGAGGCTGAGTCATAGCAAGAAGTTCTAAATCCTATTGGCTTATTTTGATTGCATTTGCAAGTACTTCATGAAAATGTGCAAATCAGCCCATCTCAGCATTTCAGGCTTCCTGTTGATTGTGTGACAGAGTTGCCAGGCACATAACACATTTATTTTACAGCACTGCATGATGAACTCACAGTGTTTTACCTCCAGGACTGAAAGTCCTTAATTTGTTCTTTGAGGAACAGTCTGTTTTCATCAGGAGACACGCTTTGGTTGATCAAGCAATTCTACAGAGAGTGACATTAAAGAAAAAGGAGCTGGGGATAAGGGTTAGCAAGGAAGTATCTGCCCAGTGCCTGTGAAAACATAACAGTTCTTATTTTCCAATTAAACACATTTATTCATTTTTAAATGAAGTTTCCAGAATATGCCTACATCCAGCACAATAGCAATCTCCAGGGCAAAGAAAAAAATGAAACAAGACGCAGAGAACATTGATCAGTGAATCTGTACTGAATGCTCTGTTTAAGGGAAGTCATGTAAAAACATTGCACACAGCGTAACTCAAGGGACTCCGGTGGGTCTGAGTGTGAGATGAAATCTGATCTTAAAGGGCACAGTGGGGTCGCAAATGAAAGGCATTATAGAAATCTCTCCTACTCTGTGTGTGTGTGTGTGTGTGTGTGCACATACCTGTGTGTAGTTATTTATCATATATAAATAATTACCTTTAAATGAGAATTTAAACTTGAATCCCAAATTCAGCAGCCAACCATTCCTCTTCAGTTTCTTAAGTTGTAAAATTGAGCATGCCTGGTGCTTCCTGACTTCACAGAGCCTCAGTATTCGCATCTGTGCAATAGAGGGTATCTCTTTCTGTTCCACAGGACATTTCTGAAAGCCAAATTCAACAATACACATTAAAACAATTTGTAGATTGCCGCCTGCTGAACAAGTAATGATAGTAATAACTTTTATTTGTACACCTCTGAACTTTTTTAAAGCTCTTTACCATACATTATCTTCTTTTCTGTTCACAGCCACTCTGCAAGACAGACTTTACTGATCCTATTGAAAGGCAGTAAGATAAAGCTCCGAGAGGCTAATTGAGTATCTCAAAGTCACACAGCAAACGTGAGAGGTCACTTCATATTTCAAGAGCTGCACTTTTCCGCAACATGCATTTTTTTTAGCCATTTAATGAGCTGTTAGGTAATCTGCCTCAGCTTCACCTAACCCATTTTGCCTCTGACAGTGAACCAGCTCTGTACAAATGACCCACTGTCACAGATGTTTAACTATACAATCTTTCTATTTAGTTAAAAACAAATATGCAGAGATACGGAGAAGGTAGACTAAAAAGTAGGAAAGTGGAGAAGGTGTTGAAGTTTAAAACAGAGCTCTTATCATGCTGGGTAATTGCTTTCTGTAGGGTTTTTTTTTAAGCAGAAATTATAGATCCATAATATGCTAATGAACATTCACGCTCACAGCATGCGCTGTAATGACTGGTGGAGAAGCACGCAGCTTCCATTCACTTCTGAACAGGCTGCCAGATGAAATCATACCTAGTTTCGAGCAATCATAGATTGAATAATATCAGTACCTTACTTTAAAATACGCACACACACCCACCACCACCATAAAATAATATCCTAAATTACAATAAAATAGAAATCTAATCAGAAAGGAAAAGGAACCTTTAGAGCAAATTGTGAAATGACCCTCAAATTAAGCATCTTATAAGGTTAAACAAAGCAGAATATGTTGGGGACCTGAGGGCAACCTCATTCTCATTCAAGTTTGCTGTCAATCGCAATTCTTAAAATGCCAGAACCTGAGAGACATAACATCAATAAAAAAATGTTGTAGTGATATTAAAAACAGGACAATCCTCTTACCGCTTTCTCTAGACCAGTACAACTTCTCACCTCTCAATATGGATCAGTTGGAGTGTGGGTGTGTTTTACGTATATGTGAATAGACTACCCAATCTAGCTCCTACCACCCGTTCCCTCACAATAACATAGTTGCCAGCATCTCAGATCTCAGCACACTGGACTTAAATAATATATTAATTGTCTCGCCACATCATTTTGCTAACTGATAGGAAAAAACCCCATCAGTAAGCAGCTGATTGTTTTTATTATTCCTGTCTGTGCTGTGTGACTGCAGTATGGTACAGCCATGAATTCATGAGATGCTGTCACCTCTTTCTTCCTCCGTTTTCTGTACTTAGGACTAAAATGGATTTGGCTATTTGTCCTAATTTGAGTCTATATTGCCAGTGCCCTTCCTGAAGATAAAGTTCCTTCTGCTCTCTGTTCCCTCCTTCTGAAGAATTCCATGCAAGTTTGAGACAATACTTTCTCAGTCCCAGAAATATACATCTTATCTAGTTCCCCAATTTAAGGCAGTTTTATAATTATGTATGCATGGAGGTACAAGTGAATGTACAGATATACGTCTCAGTTTGGGTTCCTCCAGAACCTTGAAATAAGGATTGAGCACAAATAGTTGGTTTGGAACATTATCCCAGGAAATATTAGTGAAGGAGGGCAGTCATAGGTTGTGTTAATTCTCCTTTCGCTTTGCAAGAGGGCAGACCTGGCTCCAACTATCAAAAACCTGCTGGGCAAAGACAAGCAGAGTGTGGAATGTAGAAGTCAGAACTCTATGCATTACATGGTAAAGCCCTGAGGAATATAACCGGGCACCAGCAGCATTTGCTTCCGGATAGATATAACCCCCAAATGGGATAATAATATAGAACACACATGTCAGGGTGCTGTTAGGATAAAATCAACACATATGTATAGACCACTAGGGTCTGTGTGTGATAAGTATTCAATAGGCATGTTAAGCCTATGATTATGATTATGATATTATTTTATCAATTTGTCATGTCTTCATTTTTAGTCCGTTAGTTATAATTCATCTCTGTGCTTTTTTATATATTTCTTGCCTATTCCAGAAGTTATTTTAATGACTTACAATTATAAATTGTAAAAAATTTTAAATGTGACAAATAGAGAGATACAGTTGGAAATATAGACTGGAGCAATGAATGGGACTAAAAACACATATCACAGCGACCTACACATTTGTCATGACAGATATATTACATATATAAGCATATAGATATTTCTTTATAAGCCATTTAAAAGACAAAATCAGCAAGATTGCAAGCCAGAGCTAGTTTCTTATTAAATCTGAGCAAAGAAGCCAAGAAAGGATTGAGAATCTCTTCTGAAGTCAAGGGGGCTGGTTCAAGGTCCAAAGGTAACATAAGGAAAATATTGGCCACATAATCCATAAAAGTTGTATTCTTTTACCAGAGACATAGAACACATCAACATTTGATATGTTTGCCATTTATACAGAAATGCAGTGTGTGGATAGTCATGTGACATGTGTCCTGCTTCTGAAATCCCAAATAACTTTAGTCTGACGAAGGTAGGTCTGTTCTAATAGACTCATACAACCCATAGATGTTACCCATGGAAAAACTGCTCTCATCAGGTCACACACAAATATTAAAAGAAGAGGTAATTAGTGGTTCTCAAACTTTCTTGGTTCATGACACTGTTAATGTTTCATAATACTTCTTTGGCACCGAGACCAGAATTAATACTACACAGTTCCATGTATTAAGTAGTTAGCTCCAAGCAATTGAAAAAGTAGTTATGGTTTTAACAATGTAGTGATCATTTAAAAATACACATAAATTTAAATAAAAAATAATATTTTTATTTATCTCTTACCTAATACTTATAATGGAATCTACTTTCTGTTGGACACTGCATGCTAACCCTATTTGCAAATTCCAATCTTGCATTCCTTCAGCTAAGAATAATCTCTGGCTTCGGAGCCCGTGTTTCTTACCTGTGATGGCAAGTGAGAAGTCCCAGGGAATCAACGTCCCACAAGTGCATTCCCAACCACCCAGTGGTAAGAGTTGGTGTATAAATACTCCAGTTCCCTTAGCTATGAAGGGGCGTAACTCTGAGGTGTTTGTTCTAGTCTGTCTCCCTGAATTCCCTTAGGGCATTAAGCTTCAAATTACCTACAGTGGGAGTTTGCATGATAATGTACCCTTTTAATGGCTGCCTTCCCTTCTGTTTTTCTAGTGTTTCCTGGAATCACCTCCTAATCAATACCCTTCTATACTCAAACCCTTCCTCGGGGTCTTTTCCTGGAGGAAATCAAACTAACATGAATTAATGACTCATCAGCCTTACACCACGTGCTAACAATTCTTTCCTTATAAAGTTTCTCACTTCTTTCCTTTGCTTTTTATCACAGATGTTAACCTGAAGTGTTATGTATATGACAGGCACAGTTAATCATTATATTCTCACAGTGCCTAATCCCACTAATATTCACTCAACTGAAATACATCAAGCACCCATGTTTTATATACTGTGCTCAGTGCTGGAAATACCAATATAAATAAACATAAATAGGACATACAATTCCTGCCTTCAAAAGTTTATAGTCTCCGGAGAAGAAAAACTTATGAACTGATGACTACTAATATTAAGTAAATGCTTGAAAACCCTTAATAAATAGTTCCTGAATACTTGAATAGACATCCTTCATGTCCCCATAATTTTCTTTATTTTAACTGTCTTCTTCTTTATCTCTTCATACAGCATTGTCAGAAAAGAGCAAAAGCAGTGGGTATAGGTCATAAAGTCACATGTTAGGAAAATCCCCCTTTTTTGTTTCTGCAGTCAATGTAGGGTCTATTTGGTCCATTTGTTTAGACTAATGCATTGTGAGACCAAGATTATAAATCTCACTTTGGGCAGACATATGGAAAAGAAATCATGAAAGAATTAACACCAATCCATCACCACTGCTAAAGAAGCAGCTTAAAAATCACTCATGGTGGGATGATAGCATCATGCTTATTAGTAAAGGAGACTGAGTCATGAAAAAATCACGTGGAAATCTTCCCCCTTTCCCAAATTATCTCCACTCATTAATAATAAAGGTCCCTTGGGAAAGTCCTCTTCAGTGATCAGAGATCAGTAAAGTGCTACCTAGGTCCATATACATTAAGTTGAGCAGTCCTTTGCCAGATTACCCATGATTCCTCATATGGAATTAAGTTAAACATCTAGCTAGCTAGCTAGACATAAAGATATATATTGAAGGATATTATGAATTCTTAATTCCTTGCTCCCCATCAACAACAAAGATAAGATAAAATGACTTTAAAATAATTAGGAGTGGGCTTCCCTGGTGGCGCAGCAGTTGAGAGTCCACCTGCCGATGCAGGGGACACGGGTTCGTGCCCCGGTCCAGGAGGATCCCACATGCCGCGGAGCGGCTAGGCCCGTGAGCCATGGCCGCTGAGCCTGTGCGTCCGGAGCCTGTGCTCCGCAACGGGAGAGGCCACAACAGTGAAAAAAAATTAAAATAATAATAAAAAAATAATAATAATTAGGAGTTATTTTCAATTTAGCTATATTTTCACCAAAGGTCTAGATAGGTCTTGTTAGGGGAGTAGAAGGAAAATAAATATACTATTACATACAATATCATAAGGGAAGTTATATAGTGACCATGATCTCAACTAGTGATCACAATTTGAAGCCATCGAATATCAGGAGTTGGTAAAAGAGAGCAAAGAGGCTGCCGCAATGAGGGCTTGAAAGGAAGGCCATACTTCCCTTGAACAATGTAATACTCTGTTGGTCTGATACAGCCTGCAATTTATGCCCTGGAATTAGGCGTTGAAGGAAGGGAGACTTGAAACTCAACTCAGAGGTTTCTCGAATGAATCACTGATAAGGAGATACTGTGTTTATATGGTTGTGGTTGCCATGTTGCTATGGCTGCCCTGTCTAAACAAGGGACAAGGTAAACAGGAAGCTTTTCATTGCCCTTCCATCTCCTTCAGCTTCAGACAGCAAGGAAATTGAGTTATCTACACCCATGAAAGCTTTCACACAGACACATACACAGCACACACACACAGAGGCAAGAACATTTTAAACCCCTATAGTACCTATGTCCCTGACACTTTTCAAAGGCTGTCACTGGTTAAATACCACAGATTAACAAGTGGAGATGAAATTTGTATTACATCATATTCAATAACTATGCATCATTGCCAAGGACAAAAGGACAGGAATCTTTTTAGAAAAATACACTTTAATTTTTTTCTTAATTATTTGTAATGACCTTTTAGAAAATAGTAGTAAATTAACTGTCCCTTTCACCTCTTTGTTAGAATCAATATCCCAAACTCAGAAACACTACACATCTTACATTTTGTAGTATCTTCTGGTAGTACTTCTAAAAGGAAAGAGGTTTCGGGTTTTCTGTGTTTGTATAATTTGGGGGATTTTAAGTGGGTGCATTGAAGCAGGGAGAATAAATAATAGGTTTAGCAAACCCTCCCTATTTTGAACTAACTAAAAGGGAACGTCCTGAATTAATGACTATATTGAAGTCAATGCTATCTTTTTCCCTCCTGAGTATGTTCAGTACCTCACACTAGGCTAATAAAATGTTGCCTAGAAGCAGTCATTAGAGAAACTACTTTACTAAATAAGAATGTAAATAAGGATAAGTCACAATTTGTAGTGTATCGATTGTTTTAAGGGAATATTCCGAAGTACAATTTACATAAACCAATTAAAGGCAACCCTAACAAACTAGTTTACATGATAAAATCAATCCATGGGCTCTTATAACTAGAGAACTAATAGTCCAAGTGTTGTTAGACATTTACATAGCAAGCCTAATACAAATGTTTCATTTCAATAAACACTATACATCTAGTCTTGATATTACACCCATTTTACTTATATTGGCCAAAGAAAAGGAGCACTGACAATTCTCCATACACAGATATATACATATACCCATCCTTTGTTGATATTTAGCACAGGAGAAATAAAAACCTCATGCATATTTTGCTCTTGTTATCTAGGGCCTATAAGAATACCATAAAGGGTGAAAAGTAGAACATCTAGAAAAAAAACCTAACATACTGATCACAAATAAATGGCCCCTCTGGAAACAAAACAAAGATAAATAACAAAAATAGTCTTTTTATCTCCCAGGGAATAATAATTTAAAATACATTTTTAAGATTTAAAAATCATGATATCAAAGACCAAACCAAAAAAAAAAAAAAGAAAAAACTGTTGCAATTGATAGTTATGGTCAAATGCTGATGAATCAATTCAAGGTAAAGTAGAAATGAGAAGACAATTAAGACAGCATCTTTAAAAACACGATTCTACTAATCACACTAGGAGGCCAGACAGCAGGCAAATGCCAAGAAATACGGGTCTGATGTCTGCTCTTTCCCGGACATTTGTGTTCAAGAGTAATGTAATTTTTTAAATGTGAGAGATAACAGTGCCTAGTCAAAGAAAACAATACATTTTAGGTGTGTAAGGAAGACTTTTCCTTGACAGACAAGGATAGCAAACACTGTTACTGGACTGATTCAGGATAACTTACCACCAATTCTATAAAAAAGATAATTTTTAAAATCATACAAAAATATATAGTTCTTTATTTTAGTTTCAGCCAATCTCTATTCTCAGTTATCAATAAGGAAAACACATGAATTATTTTTGTCATTAGAAAACACTTAAATTTCCTCCACTGCTCCTTTTACTGTTTTTTTTTTTTTTTTTTCCGGCGGTACGCGGGCCTCTCACTGTTGTGGCCTCTCCCGTTGCGGAGCACACGCTCCGGACGCGCAGGCTCAGCGGCCACGGCTCGCGGGCTCAGCCGCTCCGCGGCATGTGGGATCCTCCCAGACCGGGGCACGAACCCGTGTCCCCTGCATCGGCAGGCGGACTCTCAACCACTGCGCCACCAGGGAAGTCCCCCTTTACTGTTTTAATTGGAATTTCAGAGGATCGTATGCAGCCTCCAAGCCAACATCAAAGATGCAAGAGGTGAAATGATTTGCTCGTCTCATAAATATTTGGCAACAGGGCTTCAACTAGAATTAGCTATCTTGATTGTATCTCTAAGAGAACTTAGTGAAGTGCATGTTTCTTTGGTGCAGAGATAGAACAATAGCTGACAGAGACAATAGCAGCTCATGTTTCCTTTCTTCTTCTCACCAATGTCACAGAATCATCAAGAGTTAAGTATCCTGACACAAACCACATTACAACAATCAGCTGCCCAACATGATGGGTCTTCTACTAAAATGGAGAGAGTCTGAAGAGAGTACATCTTGAGCCTTTCAGAGTAGTTAGTCCTTGGCTTCTCTGCTAGGATGGTAAAGGAGAGTCAGGCTTCATTAATGTCAACTCTGATAAAATTGCTGGGGACATGGGGACTTCAACTGTAGAGAAGTGGAGTAAGTTTACCAATTCTTTTCAAACCAACATCTAACAAAAACCAACATCTAATTTCTGAAAATATCACATATGGCATGTATCAACCTATGACGTGGCCAATAACAACAGATATAAATTTAACTTGGGAAATTAGATATGAAAGGCATACTAACTCATTAATAATGTGCATTATTCAACTCTAGAGACAATACATGAGTAATTAGGCATGACACAGTCAGTGGACAGTTTCGACCACCAGTGCTGTCATGATCAGGGGTGCAATGCAGGAATTTACCGTGGGGGAGATGGAGGTGTACCTTTTGAGTTGCTGGGGATGTGTTTGGCAAAGGTTTTCCAAGAGACTTGATAGTGAGAGGAGCCGCCTTGCCTACATGTCAAGATTACACAGGAATTAGGAGGCTGTAGCAGGGAAGAAATAGAGCTTTATTACTGTTGAGAGATATATTTTCATTGGAAGGGAAGTCAACAGTGGATAAATAATATTGTTTAAGAAGTAATAATGTTGTCACCTACTAGAACTGGTTATCATCCGTGGGCAATGCCCAGCACTGGGTAACATAGAGAGAATGATAGAAATGACAATTATAGTCCTTCCATCAAGAAACTTACAGGGCTTCCCTGGTGGTGCAGTGGTTGAGAGTCCACCTGCCGATGCAGGGGACACGGGTTCGTGCCCTGGTCCGGGAAGATCCCACGTGCTGCAGAGCAGCTGGGCCCGTGAGCCATGGCCGTTGAGCCTGCGGGTCCGGAGCCTGTGCTCCGCAACGGGAGACGCCACAACAGTGAGAGGCCCACGTACTGCCAAAAAAAAAAAAAAAAGAAACTTACATTAGACACTCTTACATTAGAGATATCTGCAAACTAAAAGAGACGATAAGAATGCATAGCAGTATGCATAAGATATAGTTACCAAAAAATGTGCTGAAGATAATTATTGTTTAAAAAGGAAGTTTAGCATTCATAAGAGACAAGTCAAGAAAGGCTATAAGGAATTAAAATAAGAGCGGGCCAATTGAATTTCAAAGTGAAAAAGGAAAGACATGCATGCAAGGAGTGAGGTAAAAGTAGGTGTAGGTAGTAATGATCACACTCTTTCAGGAGGATGTTGAGTAAACAGATTGGACTGAAGCATTGGATTCTAGATTGTGGACTTCTTGACTGTCATGCTGAAAATGACATTATGTTCTAGAACAGTGGTATACGATAGAACTTTCTGTGATGAGAGACATGCTTTATATTGGTGCCGTCTGATGTTGTAGGAGTATGTGGCTATAGAACACTTGAAATGTGGCTAGTGTAACTGAGAAATGGAATCTTAATTTTATTTAATTTTAATTAATTAAAATTTAAATTTAAGTGGCCACATGAGGCTAGTGGTGTCAGTGTTAAACAGCACAGCTCTAGAGAGTAGGGAATCACTGCAGGTTTTAATGTAGGTTTTAAGCAGGGAATGACAAGATAAATATATTTTAGGCAGATTAATTTGGCAGCAGTGTTTAGGAAAGTCAGGGGAAGAATTAGTAGTTCTTCTGAGATTGCACTAAATTTATAAATCAATCTGGGAGAATTGACATCTTTAAAATATGTCTTCCAATCATGAACATGATGTATTCTTCCATTTATTTCGGTTTTTCAATTTCTAAATGTCTCTTAACAGGTTTTATAAACTTATGGGAACACCGTGCATAATAACAAAAGTGTGGAAACGACTCAAATGTTCATCAAAATATAATATGTGAGTAAAATATAACGTAATAGTCTACTGCAATAAAAATTAAAGAGCTATAGCTATATGCCACATTATGAATAATATTAGATAAATGAAGAGACAAAATGATATATATAGTATTACTCCATTCAAAAAGGGCACAATAACAGGCAAAGCAAAATATTATTTATATGCATAATAAAATCATAGAGAAAAACAAAGAAACGATCTACTATAAAAGTCAGAATAATGATTTCTTTGACATGGAAGGGATGCAGTTGCAACATAGGGAATCTCTAGGGTTATTATTAAACCGGTTATTTCTCAATCAAGGTGGTTTGTGTAATAGGGCAGTTGCATTGTATACATTTAGAGATAAGTAAAGACATAGTAGCCATACAGATGAAGTTATTATTTACAACAAAAACAAACGTTGCTCAAATGCTTTGCTGTTACTATCCACAAATTTTCTAGTTTTCTTTAATTCTATTACTTATACTGACATCAAAGCTATAAATACCTTGTTTATGCATTAAAAATCATAGAGTTAAAAAAATTTTGCTACATATTGATTATAATTTGTCCCACTTGACAGTCTTCCATTGTCCTATTTCACACTTGTATAAGTTCATATTGATGATGAATCTACTCTTATTGACTGGTATTAAAACTTCCAATAGTGATAAGATTCTGAAATCTGCTGAGCTGGCTGAGGCAAAAATAATGATAATCACAGAATACTTGACTATTAATTTTTTTAAAAATTCACTTCTCCCCTTCAAAACAAAACAAAACAAAATTAAGCCTTCAAAATAAGTATACATATTAAAAAATAAATAGAATGTTGATTTGAGTCAGTGTCCAGAGTTCCCTGTATTTTATAAATTTCTAAAGGATATAATCCACATGAAACTAACATTGGCATATGTCACCTGGATGGTTTAGGAAACAGTATAGCAAATGAAAGAGAGATTAAGATTTTTAAGGGTTATAGAATTTGAATACAATAATCTCAGGGGTAGAGGATTTAGAAGAGAAATCTTGCTTGCACTCGCTGAAATTTTCCTCTATTTGTTATTTAGTCACTTGCTGATTCCTTTAATAGCTTTTCAGTGGAAGAATTAAAAGAGAAGACTAGAGGATTGTTAGGGGAGTGACCAGAATGAGGGGGTGGGGTAGCTGCAGCGTCTTGGGAGAGAGGAGAGGATTCTGAAGAGGTGGGAAGAGAGTTATTAGACCCAACTATGGAAAGAAAATAAAAACATTCTGAATCCCGGAGGCCCGAGCAAAGGAAACCTTGGGGAGATTTTCTGGACCTGAAAAGGGATAGGGGCTGAGAAGCAAAGGCCGGGTGCAATTTCCTGACATGGAGGAAAATTGCAATAAGAGCCCACAAAACAATTAATCCTGAATGCTGAGAAATAGGTACACCAGAGGACTTGTCTTTGCTTTATTCTAGATTCTAGATGTGAGTTCATGGTCAGCAAAAGCATCTTTCTCCTCAGCCAGTAACAGCACACAGCTAACATATTTAACTCTTCTGTTTATATAGCTATAAATAGTTACATATATCTTTATATAGTTTCAAAAAACCTTACCTTTATTTCAAATGTTTTCACAAGAATCCACATTGTCTCCTGATTAACTCCTCTGCCACCATTAAGAAAAAAAAGTTATACCTATGAAGACTTCATGGTGTAAAATTTAAGTGGTGTGAAAAGAAAGTGGTGTAGATCGGCCCCTTTTGAAAGCTTCTCTCTCTCTCCTTTTTTTTTTTTTGCCTTCATTAATGGGTTTAACATCATTAAATTGCAAAAGGCAGGACAGAAAGGTGATGTTTTGACAAAATGAGCTCGGTTGTTTGGAAGCGGCCCCTGAAGCAGTAGCTCTGAACTGGGGGCCTTGTGGATTTCTTCATAATGCAGAGAAAACTTCATGATATATTTAAATCCTTTTCCGCAAACATTTCCCTGATTTGTTGCCAAGCTGTCACTGAATTTAGTAATCCAGACAGATTACCAGAGGTTCTATTTTTAGGGTCCTTCTGTTACTGCGGCAGTTGCAGCTGATCGGATTACAGCTACATCCTACCCATGTAAAATGCATTGATGCTACAAGAGAAACCTGCACTCCACTCCCGTAATTACAATTACGGCTCATTGCTGGTTATTTCTCTGAGTTTATTTTGTAGCTGCATTGTGGCCAATCCATTATCAACTCATGAGATGGTGTGTTTTCTTTTAGTTTTGTTCTGTGCCTTTCAATACTAGCTTACTATTGTGTGTATGTGTGTTTTGTGGGGGGAGGGTGGGTGATGGAAAATGCATGCTGTGGGTCACAGAGGACATGTATAATTTCTGATTCTGAGGGCAGGAAAATGTGTAACGCAGACATTACTCTCTCCTATAGATGACAATATCTCCATCTAGTGGTCAAAATGAGCTTAACCATCATATTATCTTCATTGTCAGAGGAGGAAAGAGGCAAATTTGCCTCAGAAAGTGATTTGTATTTTACCTTTACCTAAAATATAAAATTTTTATTAAGAAGAATAGATGTTCATTAAGCCAAATTGGACCACTTCCTGCAGTCTTTGCAAGGGAAAAATAATTCCATTTACTTCAGGGAAAGTTTGGCCTCCAGAAACGACTCTCAATATCCAGGTGTACAAAGTTGTCAATAATCTCTTTCATGACTTTTTACAAGGCTTTGGAAGGGAGACGGTTACAAAGTGTAATGAAATAACAAGTTGAATTAATGTCACATGGAGTCTTGTATTTGGTCTAATAAGTAAGTTATCCAACAAATTTCTCATCTCCCCATATAACTATCTTTTATTAATTTCATAATATTTACACTCCAGTGAATTACTGTATATTATAAATATATAAGCAAGTAAATTACATTATTTTCTTGGAGGCATAAATGCTAAAGAAGAATGTTAAGATTTTCCCGTTCTGTAAGTTATTGCAACCTCAATTAAAAATCTCTTGTAATATAAAGTCAATAATTTAAGGCTGTCTTTTACAAATGTTCTTGATTATGTTATTGTTATTCACTTTTGCAATCTCAGGATTGCTTTTAATTAATCTTCCAACTCCTATGAAGTTACACAGCTTTTAGTAACAAATTCATTTACTTAAGTATAGTCCTCAGAGAACCAAGATGGTGAAGACGGCCGCTGAGCTTGCAGCAGAGCTCCACCAGGTGGCAGCACTCGTGTGGACATGTTTCAAATCCTGGTCTTTGTACTCAAATTCCCCCTTTTTTCGTGTGCCACAGGAAGTTGATCTCTCTAGAAATACTGAGTAGGGTAACCCAATGCAAAACCGTCAGATCTTTCAAGTCAGAATGCCAATTGATTTGTGTAAAATTGAGGATATTCCTTTCCTGAGTCTGTAATATCAGAGTACACAGAGATCAGAGACAGTTATGAAAATAAATACAAATACATGGGCATGTACATATGTCTATTTTCTAGTTCTGTGTGCTGAGCAGCCATAAAAACAATCACACTCCAGTAGCTATGCACATCTAGTGACCAGATCTTGGTTCCTAAAATCATTCTCCTTAAAAAGAAACGAGAAATGGAGAAATGAGTGATTCCAGAGCTCATTTAGGGAAGTGTAAGATGAGCCTAGAGCATATTTTTTAACCAGAAAATATGGAAGTTCTCAGATAATGATAAGGACATGTCAAAATGACAGAGTCCAGACTGAAGAGGCTCCCATGGTCCAACATCAGACAATATGTACATCAAAATAAATTATAGTATTAATAGATTATAAGAAATCAAGGTTATGAATGTCAAAGATAAACTGAGGAACTCTTCCAGAGCAAAGAAAACTAAAGAGACAGGACAACTAAACACAACGTGTGATTCTAGGTTGCACCTTGGACCAGATATTGGGTGTTGGGGGGAGGATGGCTATAAAAGACATTAGTGGGACAATTGCAAAATATAAAATAGGTCTGAAGATTAGACAGGAATATTGAATGTTAATTTCCTGATTTTGATACTTATGGTTTTGTGAGAAAATATTCTTGTTTTCAGGAAACATATGCTGAGATATTTAGTGGTAAAGCCTAAAAGTTGCTTTCAAATGAATCAGAAAAAAGTGTGTGTGTGTGTGTGTGTGTGTGTGTGTAAAGAGAGAGGACAGAAATGAGGTAAAATGTTATAACTGTGGGGACTGAGTAAAGTGTATATGTAAATTATTTGTACTATCCTTACAACTTTTCTATAAGTCTGACATTTTTCAAAATAAAGCAATTTAAAAATTTAGTGTCTAGAAAAATAATATTAACACAGTTCCTGGCACATAAAATCTTCATAAGTGTCAAGCTTAGAATTCATTATTTCCATAGAACACTGTGAATTAATCATGCAGTATGATGAAATAAAGTAATATGTCCCTGCCATTCAACATTTAATAATTCACAAGGTGAAAAATAAAGTATCCATATGTTATGTTTAAGTTAGAGGAGATACTTCTAAATGATGCTTACAGACTGTTAGTTTAAAAAACTGAAATGAGGGCAGTATTTTTCCTTCCTTCCTTATGATCTCCCTGAAATAATAGTAAATATACACAAGAAGAATAAATCACAGTGGTAAAAGAAAGAAAAGATGTCATCAACCAGCCACATAAAATGTTGCATTTCTGTAATACAGAAAACTGGTAAAATCCTATTGATGGATATATTAGAATAGAGAAAACGACTCAAAACATGTGCAGGGGAAACCTGAAAAAAGATAGGAACAATTTCTAATGAATCCCAAAGTGGCCAAGCTCAGCATTATCAAAAATGGGGAATGTAGGGGTGCAGAATTTGTCAGAGGAATTAGTAAAAGGCTGAGTATAGAATGGCTGAGCCTCTGTATGGTCGTGCTATAAACCCCCAAACAATGGCACAAAAGGAGAAGGTAATCTTGTGGATACCCTCTTGGGTGCAAATGAGTGAGAATGTCAACCATAGGGGAGAAGGCCAAGAGATTGCAGAGTTGTTGCCAGTTAACCTCTTGGCCAACCCTGGGGCCATATACCTCTAGGCTTTTTGTTATGAGCAGAAAATAAATTCTTAATTTTTTAAGCCATAATACATCAGGCTTTCTTTTATCTGGAGCCAAAAACATGCCAAAATTTATCCAACATTTAAATGTGCCAATGTAATCATTAGAAAAACTCACAATAATAATATATGTAATTGACAAGCATTTGAGGGAGTAGGTGGGGCTGGGAAGATGGAGTAAGAAAGATATCTTCATGTTTCGCAGGAGATGTTAACAGATACTTTCTAAAGTTTATAAATTAAGAAATAGATGTATAGGTTTGTAATACAAATTACTGAGTTAAAACATATTAAAAGATAAATATTCAAATGGATTTACCCATAGAAAGTGGCACATTCTCAAACAACAGAAGAACAAATTAGGAGAAAAGACTTGACTCAAATGCCATCGTTTCAAATAAAAGCAAACAAAATTTTATATGTTAAGAATATGAGATGAGAGAAGATACCATATAAGGTGATATATCATTTTCTTGATTTAATAATGTAAGGTCGGATCTTAACAAATGGCACCGCAAAACAGAGGAAAGCTTCAAGTGAGCTTTATTAGGGAGCGCTCCCGGGCGACGTTCACTGGTCCGAGAGAAAGGGGCCAGAGAAGTCGCACCCGGGCGTGGGTTGGGCAAGATTTTATAGGGGAAGAAGGGAAAGGGGTGTGGCGAATCTGGGAGGGCGCAGGGTATTCCTTATTTGGTGGTCTTTTCGTGTATCCTGGGGGACTGTTAGTCCCGCCCCTCGAAAGGCGAGAAGGCTGGGCCGGGTGCAAAGCCCCCAGGTCAGTTTCTGGAACTGGGTGGTCTGGAGAGTTTCGGTCTGATGCAACCTGTGAATCTGATTGTGTTCCCCTGCCTCGGGCCAGTTGGCCTTACATCCCGACATCTTTGGTGTAATGGGGCGGGGCGGCGTTCTGATCTCTGGCTACTTCTTGCAGAATGGGGGCGTTGAAAGGGGAGTCGGGCGACCAGAGGTACGAGGCTTAGGGGAGACCAGTGGGGGGTTCTGTAGGAAGCAAGGTGTAAGGACCGAGGAGCATTTGGTTTGTGGCCACCCGAGAGACTTCCTCCATGCGCCTGCGAAGGAACCTAAGAAAACAGGGAGCAAGCATGCTACGAAGAGGGTGCGGTCCGGGTTTGAAAGAGGGGTGTCAAAGAGACCCTCTCTCGGCGGGCTGAGGGCCTCTACGACTTGGGGTCAGGAGTGGGAAGGGGAGGTCCCGGTATCGGAGATAGGCAAGAGGGAGGCCGGGTTTAGGCGGGGGGAGAGGTCGAGGGAGATAGCAGGGTTTTCAAAGAACAGTAGGTGGAACTCCTGGATGCGGGAGGGAACCAGGAGGGAGAGAGACTTGTGGCCTAGGAGGTCGACCAGCCGGTGGGAGGAAAACACGGTTAGTGGGTGGGCCAGAGTCAGTTTGAGTGTTTGTTTGGTCAGTTCGGCTGCCGCTGCTAGGGCCCGAAGGCATGGTTGCCATCCCCGAATGGTTGGGTCTAGCTGTTTGGAGAGGTAAGCCACGGGGCGGTAGGAAGGCCCTACAGGCTAGGCAAGGAGTCCCGTGGCTATTCCGGCCCGTTCATCCACAAAAAGGTGAAAAGGTTGGTTTGGGTTGGGCAGAGAAAGGGGAGAAGATATCAGAGCGTTACGGAGGCTGAGAAAGGCCTGTCAAACGGCGGAAGGAGAGGTGAGAGGTACTTGAGGGGTTTCTTTAGCGGCTAGATATAAGGGTTTAGCGAGGAGAGCAAAGTTAGGGATCCAGACTACTGGGTGGATAGGAATTATGGCCTCATTGATTAGTCGGAGGTCCTGGACCAGGCGATAATCCCCAGAGGCCTTGCGGACAGGCAGGATGGGGGTGTTGCAGGGAAAGTCAGTGGGGATAAGGAGTCCCTGGTTTAGGAGTCTGGTGATAATAGGTTGTAGGCCCGTAAGGTGAGTCTCAGAGATGGGAAATTGGGGCCTTGATGGAAATTTGGAGGGGTCCTTTAGGCGGATGAGGACGGGGGAATGGTGTGTTGCTATTATGGGCTTAGAAGTATCCCAGACTTGGGGATTGATTGGGTTCGGTGTGATTGGAAGAGGGGGATAGGAGGGGGAGGGTTCTAGAGACAGGCCGAGAAGAGGAAGCAGGAGTTGGGAGGAGGGGACCTTAGGGTCAAGTCTAACCAGCTGGAGGGAGGCCCCTAAGTGGAAAAGGACATCTCGGCCTAGCAAGGGAACTGGGCAGGATGGTATGAGTAAGAAGGAATGAGTAAAAGGGAGTCCTTCGATATGACATGGGAGTGGAGCGGTCTGGAGTGGGAAGGATGGTTTGCCATCAATACCCATGACCGAGATCTGGGAAGGAGAAACTGGCCCGGAATAAGTAGGCAGGACCGAATAGGTAGCCCCCGTGTCCACCAGAAATGAGATGGACTTACCCGCTACCTGTAGCGTTACCCTGGGCTTGGCGAGGGTGATGGGGGTCTTCGAGTCCGGGCGCCGTCAGTCGTCAGCCAATCCCAGCAGTTCGAGTGGTAATGCTGTTGGGTCGGCCTGCCCCCGCGTGGAGACGCTGAGGGAGGGCCAGTCGTAGGGCAGTCACTCTTCCAGTGGCCCGTTAGCCCGCAGCTGGGACAAGGCTTAGAAGGAGGTCGGGGATTGGGACATTGGCGAGCCCAGTGGCCTTCTTTTCCGCATTTGAAGCAGGCCCCCGGCGGGGTTGCATTTTGCGGACCCCGTGGCTGCTGTGATCCATGGGAGATGGCCGGCCTTAGGGCGGCTACAAGAGCTTGGGTTTGGAGGGCCACCTTCTGGTGCATCCGAGCCTGTCGGCTGGATTCTGCCAAATCCTCACGGCCATTGTAGACTTTAAAGGCCATCTTTACCAGATCTCGAATAGGGGTTTGAGGGCCGTCTTCTGCCCGTTTTAATTTCTTTCGGATGTCCGGGGCTTATTGGGTAATAAAATGGGTGGCTAGGACCGTTGCCCCTGCTGGGGTGTCGGGATCCAGCCGGGTGTAGAGAGTTAAGGCCTCTGTAAGGCGATTGAGAAAGATAGCTGGATTTTCGTTAGGTTCTTGGGTTATCTCTTTTAGTTTTTCAAAATTGACTACCTTATGAGCGGCGGCCTGCATGCCAGCCAGGCGGCATTGGATCATGAAGTCGCGTTTACGGCGGCCATCTTGGCCATCCTGATAAGTCCAGCCTGGATCGGTGCCAGGTACGGCAGTCCCTCCGACAGGCATGGAGTTGTCGGTAAGGTGAACCTGATCTGCAAGGTTTCGGGCAGCAGATTGAATTCTTTCCCTCTCGTCGGGGGTCAGAGTAGAAGATAGGACTAATCCTTCCGCTCCCGCTACCTCCCTCAGAGGGCAGAGGAGATTTGGATCTTGGGAGTCGTGAGGGCGTGTAAGCAAGGGGCGTGGGTGGAGAAACCGTTGAGGGAGGCGGGGGAGCGGTGGGAGGGGCCGGAGCGGGTTCGGGAGGAGGAGGGACCTCTTCACGGTAGGGTGGAGGTTGGAGGGGAGTTCTGAAGGGGGGAGTGGTAAGAGATTCGGGAAGGTCGGTTAGTGGGGAGGAATCCAAGGGGATTGAGGTTTTGGATGGAGGAGATGTTTGTTTGGCAAGGAGGATTTGAGAGGTAGAACGATTGACGCAAAGGGAGGGGAGGGAGCGCAAATACCAAAAAACCTGGACATAGGGGACCTCAGACCATTTGCCCGTCCTGCGGCAGTAATTAGCTAGATCACGGAGGATGTTAAAATCGGAAGTCCCTTCAGGAAAATAGCGAGGGCTGTAAAATTGGCTAAGAGACACCCCAGGGGCGTCTTCGGATCTGGTTTCGATTGTGAGGTTCCCATGACCCCCACTCTGTCCCTGAGTGAATGGAGAGGGAGAGAGGCGTCCCTGGTCTCAGTCTCCAATTCACGGCAGGTCGGAGGGCGGTCAGGCGATGGGACGTCTCCACAGTTGCCCGAGGCCCGGAGAGAGGACGGAGGAGTCTCTGACGCGGCCGCGATTAAGGACAGGGAGTCCGGTGGGCAGGGACTCTGGGGGTCGGAGGGAACGAGGGGGACTTACCCCGCTTTCTGCCGGATCCGGTGGATGAGTAGAGGTCCCCTGGTTGTCTCCTGGGGGAGGCGAGGAGCGGCCCGTGCGGTAACCCGCGGGGCTTGGTACCCCTCCCGGGTTTCAGCACCAAATGTAAGGTCGGATCTTAACAAGCGGCACCGCGAAACAGAAGAAAGCTTCAAGTGAGCTTTATTAGCGCTCCCGGGCGAGGTTCACTGGTCCAAGAGAAAGGGGCCAGAGAAGTTGCACCTGGGCGAGGGGGTTGGGCAAGATTTTATAGGGGAAGAAGGGAAAGGGGTGTGGTGAATCTGGGAGGGCGCAGGGTATTCCTTATTTGGTGGTCTTTTCATGTATCCTGGGGGACTGTTAGTCCCGCCCCTCGAAAGGCGGGAAGGCTGGGCCGGGTGCAAAGTCCCCAGGTCAGTTTCTGGAACTGGGTGGTCCGGAGAGTTTAGATCTGATGCAACCTGTGAATCTGATTGTGTCCCCTTGCCTCGGCCAGTTGGCCTTACAAATAACATGTGAATATTTATTTGTATAAGTTAAAAAGTACGTAAGTACGTACAACGATTATTTCCCATGTGTCTGTTTTGCAATTTTTTTCTCAAGAATGGACAAAAGAAAGTGAAAATATTTTTTTTTCCCCTCTGCACAGTTGAGAAAGAATAAAATGTTCACAGTGTAAGGAAAATAATTTACTCAGTCTTTGAGAATCGATTTTAAAGATCCCTGGAAAGAAGTAATTGAATGATTATCTGATTTCATATGCTGTCAATGGGTGCTTTTTTCTTCTCCCTCACATTTCCATTTTCAGTACTCTCTTTTCATTACTTCTCATTGTGTCAGGTACATACCCTCCGTTTGATGCTAATGGTCTTAAACATCTGAAAATCTTCCTTTAGAGTGTGACCTGACTTTAGGCAATCTACAGTAAATCCAAGAGTCCATTGACACAGCACCGAGAACAAGAAGCAAAGAGTATTTAAAAGCAACATCATTTATCCAAGGAACAGGAATGCTTTCTGCCAGCCTTCCGTTTTCAGATTACTAAATTCTAAATGGAGTTATTCATTCTTATGTGACAGTTTATGATGTTAATAGCCAGCAAAGTGCTTCTGCGAGTAAACATCACTGTTTTCTCTTGTGTGTTTGTTTCCTCCCTAGTGATAAGCATTGGCAGCAATCAGTGCCCTCACTACGTTTCTATTTGTTACCAGCACTGATGACTCTGGCAAAAGGTTGCTGTACCTTATCCCTTCTCTTGCAGACCCATTCACTTCTTTATCAGGACTAAAATTCACTTGCAGGTTGAAAGTGTGGAACTTTAGTTCCCCAGGGAACATCCAAGTGTTCAACAGGTCACTAGATGTGCAAGAGTAGATCTCTGGAGAATCAATCCCTAACACGTTAGACTTAAAGTTCATCAAAATACGAGTGAAGGATAAAAACATACATGTGGATGACATCGTGTGACCATTAGTGAGCCAAGTATACCACCTTGGGTAATACCAATGCTGCAGACTGAATGTTTGTGTCCCCCTCCCCCCGCCAAATTCCTACATCGAAAAGTAATCCCCACGGTGATGATATTAATAGGTGGGGCCTTTGTTATGTGCTTAGGTTGTAAGGGCAGAGCCTTCATGAATGTGATTTAGTGTTCTTATAAAAGAGACCCCAGAGAGACCCTTTGCGCCTTCTGCCATGTGAGGTTACAGCAAAAAAGAGGACCTTAAAGGAACTAAGAAGAAGGTTCTCACCAGACACTAAATCTAGACTTCCCACTTCCAGAACTGTGAAAGATAAATTACTGTTCTGTATATAACCCTCCTAGTCTATGGTGTTTTGTTATAGAGGCCCAAGGGACTAGGACAACCAATAGCACTTAAAGAGTAGGCAGAGGGCTTCCCTGGTGGCGCAGTGGTTGAGAGTCCGCCTGCTGATGCAGGGGACACGGGTTCGTGCCCCGGTCCAGGAAGATCCCACATGCCGCGGAGCGGCTGGTCCCGTGAGCCATGGCCGCTGGGCCTGCGCGTCCGGAACCTGTGCTCCGCAACGGGAGAGGCCACAACAGTGAGAGGCCCGCGTACCGCAAAAAAAAAAAAAAAAAAAAAGAGTAGGCAGAGGAAGAGGAACCCATGGAAGAGGAGGGATGGACAGAGAACCAGAAGGGACCAGAGGATTGAAGTCATGGGAGGAGGGGAAAGCATACAAGAGCGTGTCAAATGCAGCAAAGGAGCCCAGGAAAATAAGGACTAAAAATGGTTATTGTATTTATTGACAAAGTCACTGCTGGTGGGCCAGGGTCATTTCAGCAGAGTACTGAGGAATAAATGAGCAGGAAGCAGCACTACCAGCCGCCCAGGTGAACTCTTCTATGTAGTCTGGACAAGAAGGATTTATGTGATTTTTAAAAATTTCCACTCCATTAATCAAGTGCCATGTACAACTGACTTAGGGAAAATGGATAAGTTAGCTTTCTAACCCTTTACTTCAAATAAAAATATCAAACGTAATATACAAAATCACTACTGCTTCCCTGGTACACATATAGCTTTTTCCCACTGTTGATAATTCTTTTATATTCTTTGAAAAGTGATTTTCCATATTTTCCATGCCTGCAGCTTATGTCTCCTGGCTAGACTATAAATCCTGTGGAGAAATAGAACATGCTTTCTAGTTCTTTTACTTTTTTTTTTAACAGCTCTTTGTATATACAATCGGAGGGAAGTTTATAAAGTTGATCACTAGATGGCGGAAAAGATCAAAAGTTGAATGAAACCGGGGCAGAAAACTTCCAAGAGTAATAATTTTGAAATAAATTATGAATTTGCACATTTGAAATCAATTTAAAAGTTATATTGCCAAATACAATAGCTAATACATATCTGAAAAAGTATGCTGACATACTCTCTGTGCTTAAAAAGAGGGTTATCTTCGGGAAAACAATAGAATTATTGAAACCAAATTATTAAAAAACAGAACCTAGTAATGACATGCCTGTTTGTATGACAACTACGCCTCTACAACTCCCCAGAGACAAACTTACAAGCTTTTTACATTATATGAGAATCACGTCTAAAATATTAAAGCACAATTCTGTGCCTTCTGTCAGAAAACATGCATTCCCCAACGAGTAATTTCTTCATTTAGTATTTCAGCATTCTTCATTCCAATATTTTCTTCATTTTTCAGGAAAAATTGGAAAATACAAAAAATACAAAATAATATTAGGATGAAGCACAATAATTCTCACTATATTTAATTGCACTTTTGAAAAAAAATTAAAATAATTTCACAGTTCCTAATTTTTGTGCCAGCGTTTTATTTTAGAAAAGGTATAGAGACTTCCCTGGTGGTCCAGTGGTTAAGACTCCTCGCTTCCACTGCAGGGGGCATGGGTTCAGCTCCTGGTTGGGGAAACAAGATCTTGCATGTCGGGTGGCATGGCCACAAAAAAAAAAATAAATAAAAAAGGTATGGTATTTGTTGCTATCTTTAAGCATAATTATCATTTTGCTTCTTTGCTTAATGTGAAGAGTTATGATAAAAACATTTTAGTTATATAGCCTTTGCCCTTGAAACAGCACCATTTTTGTCCTTTGATCAGAGATCAAGGGAGCCTTGACAACTACATGGACAGATTCACCTCCAAGAAAGATCACACAAGTAGGATGGTTTAGTGAATTCCCCAATGGATCAGAAAGGTCTCCTCTCAGCTCTGTTTTGATGTCATTTTTCACTAAACAGTCCCTGCAATGAGTCACCTAAGACTTAATTAGAGTGGGTAGCTTATGCTTATGGTGGCACCTGGTGCCAGGGACATATACTGGACCAGACACTATTTTTGTTTTTATTTTGTTTTAAGATAAAAGAGTCTTGACTCTTTTAAGTGAAGGTAGGAAAGAATCAATAAAGGGAAAGATTTAAAATACAAATAAACAAAAATCAGCCTCATGAAGTATAAATGCTTACCCACTGGGTACATTTATATGTTTTCTAAGCAATCCATCCAAACACAGAGAAGCAAGAGGAAACAATGGGTTAACTGTATCCATAAAAAAAAACAAAAACAAAAACAAAACTTTACTGATTTTACTGCAGGGTTCTTTTAAACAGGCAGTCGAATTTGTGATTTTATATAAAAGTGGGGGTTTTGTGGTTTGATTTTTTATTTTTTTAGAAAAAGATACGAAACTCACTCCAAACATAAATTAATATTTACTTGTACATTTTAAAAGAAAATCTTAGAAAAACTATCATACATGACTAGGTCATAAATTTCATGTGTCCTAGCTTACATGTAGAGCAAACGTACAAACCTCTTATTTTGTCTTTGGTTAATTGGGTCTTTCTCCCATGCTCTCAAAGAGTGGAAGAAAAAATTAATCTTGAGCCCTATCGTGTTTAAAATCCAATAATGACTGTGCCTTTACGAACATATGGCTAGTATGTCACATCCTAAGTTAACCTCCAATGTCAAGTTCCCCCCGGGTAGGCAAGAGATATGAACCAGCAAACAGAAGGGCCAGGAGACACTGAGCCAGAGACCTCAATCCTTCCCTCGACAATGAAACCCTTCCCCATGGTACACTCCAAAAATTCTTAGAGAGTAGCCAAGGGAAGAAGAAGTGGAAGAGAAACTAAGAAAATATGCTCTTTTTTCTAGACAGAGGAAGATCTAAAAATAGATTATTAAATCAGAGCAAAATTCACACCAGATGGCACTAAAAGTTCATTTTTTTCTTCCTTAAACTGAGTATGAAGGTTTTTGAAGAAGAATAGATTTATTTTTAGACAACATAAAAGAGTTACATTCAGGGTTGGCTTCACGGATACACAACCTGTGCAGTCACATAGGGCCCTGCTCAGAAGACCCTACATTTGGTTCAATGGTCTGCTCTCAGTGTCTTGAAATTCTTAATAATTTTTGACAAGGACTCTTACATTTTCATTTTGCCATGTAGCCATGCTTGGTTATATTTTCTCTGCTCCTTCATATTATGATGCAACTTTAATTTTTTTTATCCCACTAGAGACAAACCAATAAGGATTTTTTCTTTCTTTTATTTGAAAATTAATGGAAAACTTGGTTTTTCTAGGACTATATAGAGAAGTCTTACGTGTGCTTTTCTGATGTTTTTCTTCTATGGTAATACATTTAGAAAGACTAAAGTAGAGATCTGAATATGGAGAATTAAAAAAAATGGTATACATGCGAGATACACCAGGATAAACATATTTAAAGTATAAAAGTTGAGACATTTGAAATTAATAGTTGGTTTGCATGCTGACAACACAAAATTTCCAGTGGTCACGATCTTCATGAAAATGGAACAGCAATAATTGCTTCCACTCAGAAGCAAGAGACTTGAAGTTTATTTCCGTTAGATTAGCCAAAACGAAACAGACTTCTTTCCAGATGGGCTCTTTGGTAGATGACTCAGCTTGGGACTAAGCCTGAATTTCTATGGACTCCTGTGGTGGGCCCAAAAAAAAGAAGAAAAGAAAAACTCCACCCACACAGTGAAATTTTTTTTTTTTTTTTTTTTTTTTTTGCGGTACACGGACCTCTCACTGTTGTGGCCTCTCCCGTTGCGGAGCACAGGCTCCGGACGCGCAGGCTCAGTGGCCATGGCTCACGGGCCCAGCCGCCGCTCCGCGGCATGTGGGATCTTCCCGGACAGGGGCACGAACCCGTGTCCCCTGCATCGGCAGGCGACTCTCAACCATTGCGCCACCAGGGAAGCCCCACAGTGAAATTCTTGATGTACAGATATGTTCAAGCCGTTTTCCTTTCCTTTCTCTCATACTAAGTCTTTTCCTTCTACTCCTGCTCCGTTTTCACAGGTATTTTTCCTCCTTTTACCTTGGACCCATTTGTAGTTCCATATTCACAGAAAAAGAGAGGCAATAAATAAGACTTCCATTGCTTGAAAGGCTGACACTATTGAACTTAATAATCTACAGTGAGGCGAGAATATAAAGAATATAATCCATAACTTAGTTCACTCCATGCAAGAAATCTCATTTCATTTCTCTTTGTAATAGCTAGCTAGAAATGATCTGATATTTCTGATAGGATAGAGCATTTTATAATGCATTCTCATATTAAAGGAAGCTTTCTGTGGCAGAAATGCATCGTAAGCCCCTCATAGTAGCAGCAGCTACTGTGTATTAATATTTATTGGGTTATGTGGGCGCGATGCTGATTATCTCGTTTAGTTTTTATCACAACCATCAATATTCTCATTTTACAGATGAGCAAACTGAGACACAGGGAAGGTAGGAAACTTAGCCAGGCCTCACAGTCAGTGAGTGGTAGGGCTAGATTTGAATCAAGAAGCCTGATTAATTCTGAGTTATGATTGTGAAGACACTGACCTCCTGTGAATCAGTCTTCAGAGCCAAAAAAGCAAACAGTGATTATAATTGCAAAAGGATGCATTGTTTATACATCAAAGCTAAAGAAAGGATTTGGAAGGTGGGTCACTTTGGCTATTGAGTCAATATCCCAAGTTTCTACCACTGAAACTAAAGAAAGGTTCATTTCCACATGACTGCATTTTAGGTTTCCAGACACTGAAAAGGCATTTCTTTTCGTGTATTTCTGGCTCGGCCTGAAGCAGGTACACAAACCTCAGTACAAGGATATCTTTTCAGGCCATTCAATTTTTAAAAGTCATTTCAGTTTGGAGCTAAGAATTAGCTTAATCCTACTTTAATCACAACAAGATCTGTATCATCCATAGCAAAAGAAATGGATGAAAAATAAACACCATTCAATCATATTGACTGTTTGGCCTATCATTACCAATCACTTTAGTATTTGAAAACATTGATTTTTTTTCCACTTTCTCTTAGGTGGTTTAATGGTAGCTGTCCCTCCAATTTCTTATGTACCTATTAAGTGTCAGTCACTTTAACTCCATTACGTCTAATCCATATAGCAATTCTGTGAGGCAGGAAGTAGCAGCAGCAGTATTAGTAGTAGCAGTACTTTTTTTTAACCGATGAAAAACTATAGCTTAGAAAAAGTAATTACTATTCTCAGGGTCACTTAATAAGTGGTAGAAATTTGATTAGAATTCGGATCCTTCTGGCTCCAAAGTCATTACCCTCTGTACCACTCTGCTGTCATATTATAATAAACCCTTAGCAAATATCCACAAATATCTTTTCTTGTCTCTCTTCTTTGCTAGTACTATTCCATGACTTTCACAAAGGAAAAAAAATCATTATTAATCTTTTGAACTATGAAGTAGTATGCCAATAAATTGAACATGCCTTGTAAACACTCCACAAAAATGTTTCCCAAAGTGGTTATCTATTTCTTGTATTAAAATAATCAGAACAGGAGAATCATGACTTTCTTTTTTAAAGCAATGACAACTTGTGAATCTGCATAGCCACTCCGTGGAGGAATTTTGCAAATGATGTTACATGGAATGCAATGACATGCTATTGTCCTACATGTGGCATATTTTCTTTCCCCAAAATGGCTGTCACAATATCTCTATTCTTCCCCCAAATCATCTGGGACCTTGCCATTTCCCCTTTTAAGAGATGAAGTGTAATTACTCTTCACTTGAATCTGAGCAGGCTTGTGACTCCTTGTAACCAAAATAATGTGGCAGGAGTAACGTGTGACTTCTGAGGCTAGGTTGTAGAAGATGTTGTAGCTTCTGCCTTGGTAGCTGGAACACTTTTGTTGGAGCCCTGAGCTGCCGTGTCAGTCGGCTTACTTTTCTAAGGATAACATGCTGTAAGGAAACTCAATCTAGTCTACTTGGAGAAGCCCTGAGATAAAGAGAGAGATGCCTGGCTAGCCCTCAGTTTTCCAGTTCCAGCTGACTACAACTGCAAGAGTTTCCTTTAGCCAGAACTGCCTAGCTAGGAAGAGAGAGGTTTGAAGGTAATTCCCTGCAGAGGTCTTCGTGAGAGCAGAGTAGTGGTCTCCTGATTAGGGTGTGGGAATACTAAGAAGGTTGCTGTACATTTTCCCTCCTGCTTTTCATCCCATCGTGGTTCCCAATTTTCTTGCCTATTTCTAAACCTGGACTCCCAGCCTGCTACCCATTCTCAGTCCCTTACTCCAACACACTCATCCTTTTATAAATTCCTCTTTCATAGGTTAGCCAATTATCTTGCTTTCAACCAAAGACCTAACTGATACTCCTATCATTCAAGCTCATTGGAGGCCTATTGCTTTATATTATCACATATACACATAATCATCCAGTTTTGTTTCTAAGCAAAAGAATTACTTTAGGGAACCTATGTGGTTCCCAAACATGATGAGCCTAGACACGATGTCTGGATCTCTAGCAGCCATTTTGAGACCATGAGATAACCAACATAAGGAACATTCCAAATGATCACAGGATTTCCTGGTAGCATTCAGTCTCTGGCCCAATGCCAGCAGCAGTCATCTCCTGGATTTCTTGTGAAAAAAAATTCTATTTATTTAGCCATTATTAGTCATCTTCTCTGTTAATTACAGAGGATCACAAAATTAATTGATACATACATAGAAACTATCCCTGTACATTCCATATGAGGCATATAAGAACAAAAAGAAGAGACAAAGAAAAAACTCAAAAAGAGTTCAAGGACTTAACCTAGACACTCTGGTGACAGGTGTTACTGAGGTGTGATACAGGAAATAAAGAGCAGAGGTGGGTCACTGTGATGGGTATTTTCTTTATTATTTAATGATAAGAAGCAAAACAAACAAATGAGGATAGATAAAACTAATAGAGAAGCAAGACTCAAGAAGCTTATGAGACATTTTAGCCATAGATGAAGTATGTAGAGCATATGTCTGCTGAGCTTAGATAGAAAGGGATGAAAGACCAATTATTAATACATGGGAGATGGAGAATTTTGCAGTGTTTAAATATTTTCTCTTTTGTACTGTTCCTAGATTTATACAGATTGTTGAAAATACTATTACTATTTTGTTTGAGAAAATTTTCATCGACAGTATGTAGTTTCTACTCCTCCACACAGAATTTACAAGTATTCTGTGTGTTTTAACAAAATCACTGTAAGTTTACAAAAACTCATGTATCAAGCAAGGAAGGGTGACTGAAAAGTTTTTTTCTGCAAATGCAAAATACTAGCTACCTTCTTTGTGTGTTTGTTCATTTATTTATATTTACAAATTTAAGTACGTATTATCTAATAGGGTTTGGGTTAGGCATTAGAGAAACAGAAGTGAATAAAACTGTCTCTACCCTTCTGAAACCTAGGGAAGACTAAGGGCAAATGAACAGGCAATTATAATGAAGTATTATGGGAGTACAGGGGAGATTTTAGGTGTCAAAAGAAGACTTCAGAACTAATGTCTTATCATGTAGCTGAAGCTATGTTAAAAAGGTAAATATAGGGAATGGGGAACTTTCCTAGAGTTTAACCCTTTTAAGCACAATATTGTCAGAGGTTTAACTTACACCACAGTTTATCTGTTTATCTACAGGGAAGAAATTTCTTATGCTTAATTTCAATATCTTGTCATGGAACCTGAGACAGTTTTTTTCCTTCTTTTTCTCCTGGATTTGGACAATGAACACATTTATCTTTAATATATGATATTTACATCTCTTATTTTTCCTTTAAACCTGGCCATTAAAGGGAAATATGCCATCAAAAAAGAAAATAAAATTACCTTTCATGGCGTTGTTCATTAGAATCACACACACAAAAAATCACTGTACTTATTTATACACAACAGAGGACATTTTGATTTTTACTCATTAATTAAAATAACATCTTTGTCAAAAGACCTGGTGTCTGAAGCAGGTTCTCATTCAGTCTCATTTCTTTCTTGGTCTTTCTTCCTATAGGTAGCTTCGGGGGTCAGAAGACCAGTGTTCAAATTTATGTTCATTCATTCACCTTGGGCAAGTCATGTGACCTTGGGAACTTTAGATTCCTCCTACATAAAAAGCACATGACCCTTTCCTCACAGGCTTGTTTGAAGACTAAATTAAAAAAAAATTCTTAAACATCTAAGAATAGTTCGTAAGAATGAGAAATTCTCAATAAATTTATTCATTCAATAATTCAACAGGATGAAGTGCTACTAATCCTTCAAGTATTTTCCATTTTGTAGCTTTTCCCGATTTTGTTACTCTCTTATTTTACTAAAGTATTTCATATATGTCTGTATATAACCATTATTACTTTATACTATCATCTTTTGCATGATTCTTTCTTTTTGGATATATTATAAGCTTCAAAAAATTGAGAACTGTTTTTTTAATAGACTTTATTTTTTAGGAGAGTTTTAAGTTTACAGCAAAGTTGCACTGAGTTCTCATATACCCTTTCTCTCCCTATCTCACAGTTTTCCCTGTTGTTAACAGATTAGCGGGTACATTTGTTAAAATTGATCAACCGGGCTTCCCTGGTGGCGCAGTGGTTGAGAGTCCGCCTGCCGATGCAGGGGACACGGGTTCGTGCCCCGGTCCGGGAAGATCCCACATGCCGCGGAGCAGCTGGGCCCGTGAGCCCTGGCCGCTGAGCCTGCGCGTCCGGAGCCTGTGCTCCGCAACGGAGAGGCCACAACAGTGAGAGGCCTGCGTACCGCAAAAAACCAAAACAAAACAAACAAAAATTGATGAACCAATATTGACACCTTATTATTATCTAAAATCTATACTTAGGGTTCACTCTTTGTATGATAGAGCTCTATAGGTTTGACAAATGCATAATCCGTGTTTCCACCATTACAGTATTATACTCAATAGTTTTTGTTTGTTTGTTTGTTTTTGCGGTACGCGGGCCTCTCACTGTTGTGGCCTCTCCCGTTGTGGAGCACAGGCTCCGGACGCGCAGGCTCAGCGGCCACGGCTCACGGGCCCAGCCACTCCTTGGCATGTGGGATCTTCCCGGACCGGGGCACGAACCCGTGTCCCCTGCATCGGCAGGCGGACTCTCAACCACTGCGCCGCCAGGGAAGCCCCCTATACTCAATAGTTTAATTAACCTGAAAACGTCCTGTGCTTCACCTATTCATCTCTCCCTCCTTCTCCCTAACCTTTGACAACCACTCATCTTTTTAATATCTTCATAGTTTTGCCTTTTCCAGAACATCATATAGTTGGAATCATACAGCCAGTTTTCAGATTGTCTTCTTTCATTCAGCAATATGTGTTTAAGATTAATACTACCTTTTCCTCCATGTCTTGATAGCTCATTTCTTTTTATGGCTGAATAATATTCCACTGTGTATATGCTAGTTATCCATTAATCTTTTGAAAGACATCTTAGTTGCATCCAAATTTTGGAAAGTATGAATAAAGCTGCTATAAGCATTTGTGCGCAAGTTCTTGTGCAGACATAACTTTTCAACTCATTTGGGTAAATACCTAGCGATGTGATTGCTAAATTGTATAAGACTATCTTTAGCTTGTAAGAAACTGCCAAACTGTCTTCCAAAATGGCTGTACTATTTTGCATTCTTTTTTTTTTTTTGCGGTATGCGGGCCTCTCCCGTTGCGGAGCACAGGCTCCGCAAGGCAGGCTCAGCGGCCATGGCTCACGGGCCCAGCCGCTCCACGGCACGTGGGATCTTCCCGGACCGGGACACGAACCCGAGTCCCCTGCATCGGCAGGCGGACTCTCAACCACTGCGCCACCAGGGAAAACCTATTTTGCATTCTTATGAGCAATGAATGAGATATTTCTGTTACTCCACTTGGAATGGATTTTGGCCGTTCAAATAAATGTGTAGTGGTATTTCATTATTTTAATTTTCCATTCACTAATGACATATGATGCTGAGTGTCTTTTCATATGCTTATTTAGCATCTGTGTATCTTCTCTGGTGAAGTGCCTGTTGAGATCTTTTGCTCATTTTTAAATTAGGCTGTTTTCTTTTGTTGAGTTTTAAGAGTTCTTTTGTGTGTTGTGGATACCAGTCTTTTATCAGATATTGTTTTTTCAAAGATTTTCTCCCAGTCTGTGGCTTGTTTTCTCATTTTCTTAACAGTATCTTTTACAGAGCAGAAGTTTTTAATTTTAATGAAGTCTAATCAATTTTTTCTTTCATGGATCATAGAGAGCTATATATTTTATCTTCTAAAATGTTTTTTTATATCTCTACTTACTACATACTCTCCTATTCAAGTGTGTATCCACTTACCTATTCTAGAGCCTAGAATTTAGTCGGGAGCCTCTCAAGTAGTTTTTGACAAAATAATTAGGCTAGCTAGCACCTTTGGAAAGTATCATCATACAGAGTCCTAGCTGGAAATGGCTGGCACACCAAGCTGGGAGTTTTGTGATAGTTTTAAATAAGGGACTATTTACAGAGGTGGGAGCAGGTTAAAGGAACCAACATGGAATGTTGCAGCACCCAAGGGTCAGCACCAGCAGGAATTCCAGGACCCAAGTGACAAGAAAGCCAAGTGTTGAGAGCTTGGCCAACCAAAAGATGTTATAATTGTAGAAGAACACACGTTAATAAATCTGTGTAGAATCAGGGAGGAGAGCAGAAGGATATCTCCTCCTGATCTCCCATCTTCTACCAGCTCCCCCAAAGGGCTGAATTCAGCCAGAAGTCAGAAGGTAAGAGAGCCTGCAGGGTAACGTGTTCAGAAGTCATCTTCCAGAGGACAGCAGAAAAGAGCAGATAATGGACAGGGATGGTTAAGAGAGGCAAAGAAGAATAACTAGGTGAGGCAGTTTCTTTAAAATTAATTTGGAAGAGGAAGAGTGTGTATGCAGTCTTAACTGGCAGAAATATTTGTACCACCTTGACCTTGTTTAGAACAGTGATAACAAACATACCTGGATAAATCCATCCTGTCTCAATGAACCAGTCTCAGGTTCCCTCTCAGGTACTTCTCCTTCTCAATCCAGCACACAAGGAAGGTGTCATGTATAATAACAAAAGAACTAAAAAAATCAGTGCTGTAATAAGCAGCATATCTCAGTTTGGCCAGCCTCAGTTTGGCTAATACGTTATGGGCCAAGTCATCATGGTTGTTCCATAAGATGCGTGGGACAGGTGTCCATGGAGGAAAGTGAAGGACAGTAATTAAGGAAAATAAAGCTACAGTCAGGTGAATGAAGGTGAGAATAGTCAGAAATTCAAATACCCAACTCAATTCTTTTGGGAATGGATAAATTAAATTACCACCTATGTGGTAAGAATACTCTGAGAGGAAAATAACTGATTTTTTTTTTTTTTACTAATGTGCAAAAGCAATTTAATGGAAGAAAAACTACCTTTTCAACAAACGGTATGAGAGCAACTGGATAGTCATATGCAAAAAAAAAAAAAAAAAAAATTTTGACCAAGGTATGATCTCACACTTTACATAAAAATTAATTCAAAATGGATCACAAACTGAAATGTAAAATGGAAAACTATAAAACTTTTAGGAAAGACAGAAGAAAATCTTCAGGACCAAAGGTTAGGCAAAGAGTCTGTAGATGTGACACCAAAAGCAAAATCAATGAAAGGAAAAATTGAAAAATAGAATCTCATTAAAACTTGAAATGTTTCCTCTGAGAAAGTCTTTCTCTATTAAGAAGATAAGAATACAAGCTATAGACTGAGAAAATATTTGCAAACCACATATTTGACAAAGGACTAATATGTAGAATACATAAGGAATTCTCAAAAGTCAACAATAAAAAATAAACAATGCCAAAATACAAAATAGTGACAATATCAAATGCTAGTGAGGTTGTGGAGAGGAGAAACTAGATTACTCATACATTTATGATGGGAAAGTAAAATGGTACAGCCACTCTGGAAAGCAGTTTGATCGTCTCTTAGAAAATATGCAACTACCATTTTTTAAAAAGTGAGGAATTTTTATTGCTGTTGCTATTTCATCTTTATACTGGTTCATGAAATATAGCAGAATATCCAATTGTTACAATGCTGATGCAATAAATCCATTATTATACAAAGATACTCTCTCAATAATCTGTACCCAAATGGTAAAATGTATGAAGTTCATTTTCTAACTCTGTGAATACTTTATGTTGTTTAATATGTAAAATCTATTTCATTAGAGGATTATAATTTAGAATTCAGGCTCCTGTCCCTTGATATCAAATTAAACAACTGCATTACACACAAAGGAAAATCAGAATAGAAGAACCAATGACACACCAATTGTCCTGTAAAACCATTTTAATTTCTGTGACATAAACATCTTTCTCAAGCAATGTTACTAGAACAACCTCTTTATGGGGTTTTATAGTTTGGAGTAAATATATTTTTAAAAAACTTTATTATATAGAATTGAAATAAAAAATGATTTATAGGCTATACTTTTTAGGAAGGAGTTACTAGACTATATTCCTGTTGAAGAAACTTTCCTATTTAAATCTATGATATGGAATGGAAAGATATGGTTAATAAGTCTTCTGATCAAAAAGCTTGAGATCATCAAAGGAATGTTTAGTCTCCTGCACAGAGAGACACCAGGATTTTTTCATAATCTCCCTTGGTTTCATCCTGTTGATAAAAAATAAAGTATACTTAATGCTACCTGAAACCATAATCAATAGAAGGTATTTTTAAATTGTAGAATAATTACTGTATTAGACTTAACAGTTGTAAAACGTACATCACAGTACATCTATTTTCTAGGATCTTGGATAAGAATATCACTTATTTAATTAAATAATATAATTCATATAGCAGATAACTGATATTTTAATTATTATATGAAAAGCAATGGCTTTCAAAATTCAGATTGCAAACTTCTCTGAATTGATCATGTTATATATTAGAGCCATTATTTTCCAAGAATGAAATATCACACAGAATTAAGTATAACACAATATAATTTCATATCACCTCTGGCTTGCTCAACCAGAGTGAAAGTTATAAGCCCATGATATTCTCACTTTTTCTTGGTAGATTTTAGTTATCCAATATAAATGCCAAATTGAATTTAAACAGTCACTTATCTTTCATTAAGTTCAAAACCCCTTGACTTGTCTTTTTTTACTTCTTAACTTGAACATGTATTTTATATATTTCACATATGACAAAATTAAGGAAAAAGTTAGAATAAAATGTTTAAAATCCTCTGATCAGTATTCATTGATCATAAATCATTATATAAATCATAATATCTCTCTACTAAACTATTTTGATTGCTAAATGTATGTATGGGAAACTGTTTCCATGACTATAGAAAAATTTGCAGAGTCTTTCATTATAGAACTCACTAGTAGATTTTACCAGTGATAGTTCAGTTTACTTTAAATTACGTATCTTTTTTAAAAATTTTTATATTTTGGCTGTACCACATGGCATGCAGGATCTTAGTTCCCTGACCAGGGATCGAACCCGCACCCCCTGCAGTAGAAATGCGGAGTCTTAACCACTGGACCGCCAGGGAAGTCCCTGTATCTTAATATAACAAATTAATCTTACATATGAAATTTACAGATACAATAAGTCAGCCTTTCTCTTTGAAGAAGCTGCAAAAGTATTGTCATTTGTGGGGTTAGCATTATGAAAATCACAACATACCAGGATGGCTTGGCAGAGAGAGATGCCATACAACTTCTGATAGCATGCTTTGATGTCATTCATGTCGATTTCAGAACGGGAAACCATAATCCTGATCAGTGTCTTATGACGAGTTCCAATACCCTGTCCAAAACAAATGATGGTAAGTGTCCCTCATGTTCAGAGCATACTCTTAATAAGGGAGGATGTGGGTTTGAATGTGAAGCTCTTTTGCTCACCTATATAGTTTCTATGGAGAAACTATCACCACATTAAAATACACACACACACTTTACACAAGTGGTAATAAAATGACACAAACCAAACTGTGATATCTGCAGCATATATACGAGCTTTCATAACCTCCTAATTGGTCTTCTACCACCCAGTCTTTCCTCTGTCTAAACTATTCAATAATTACAAATGAAGTAAACTTTCTAAATTATAAATCTGATCTTCCCATTCATCTATTTAAAACCCTTCAATGGCCTTCTGCTGCTTTTAGGATGAAAACCAATCATTTTATCTGGGCTTACCATGCCCTGCCTAATTCTACAACTTCTTCCACCATGCACCATCACTCTAATTATGTTTACTATCCTGAAAGAGACATGATATCTCCTCCTCCTGGACCAGTCTTGCTTTATCCCTTCATCTCGTCCACTTCTGCTCTCCTCTGGCTATTTCTTTTTCAAATATCAGGTCTTAGTTTAGCTGACAGCAAGGCTACATTGATTTCCAAAGTCTGGGGCACAGGCCTCTCTTCTGCTCTTTTACAATACTAGGTTTTCATTGTTACCCATCTAATTGCCTCACTAGATAACAGCAGGCATGGGGTCAGGGACTGTACTGCCTACTACTGATACCTAGTAGCACGATGCCTATCACTTCATAGGGACTCTTTCCTATTAATTGAATAGTTAGATCGCTCTCCGAAGACTTCCTTATTTTGGAGTGGCAAAGGAAAAAAAAAGACAATTTCATAACTTGTCACAATACAAGCATGGAGGTGACATCCTATATAATAAGATGCATGCTAAATGATAAAGTTAAAGTGAAGTGGTTAAGGTATCTCAGATACATCTTAATAACACCTTCCACTTCAGTGATCTTAGAACAAAATTTAAAAATCTTAGAATGACATATAAAGCAATGGCATGGAAGACAGAATAATAAAAAAGATAAATGAAGCTTAGAAAGGGGGAGATTGTGCAACTTACAACCTTAGCAGAAGTAGGTTACTAAAATCATACATTAAATGAGGAAGTATATCACCCTTCCTCTGCCAACTGAAGTTTTATTTAAATCATGAGTAATCTACAAATTACATTCAAGCTCACCTTACTATCTTACCTATAAAAGAACATAAAAAATCTAACAGAGAATTTTATTCTAATAAGGAAGTATATTACCTCTTGCATTGGATGGAAAAGTAATTCTTTTTAATGGAAAGATCTCAAAATAAGTGTAATTTTCAAACAATATGAGGTTTTCTGTTCTTCTTTCCATACACCATAATTTTTTTTCCCTAAGCCAATCACATATGTTGAAAGTTACCTTCATGGCCTGATGAAGCTTCTCAGCAAAGAACATTGATTTGCTTGTGGCACACTTCACTGCAAGAGAGGTATATTATAGTTGACATATTTACCACCAAAAAAAGAAAGATGCATGTGACAGAAGCAAGAATACAGAGTTTTGCAAGTAAGATTCTATTCTCCATCCCTGTTCCTTACCCCTCCTACCAATATGGGATATTTGGCTTACAAGAAGCTATTCTCTAGATGGTGACTTTGAATATTCTGTCCTCTGACAACATCACTTTTTTCCTATTATCTTAAATCTACCCAATAGCAACTTCAGTATTTCATGCTATCCTGAGTATACTCTTCATGGAAACAGGGAAGCTAGCAGGTGTTAAAGGTCATGCTGGCATGGAAGAAATAGTTCTGCATGTTGTAATAAGAAAAAAATTTTAAGTGGAACAAGACAGTCTTAAAATATAAGGCAGCTGCCAAATATAAAATACTAACAGATGTGTCAGTTGGTATGATTCTCTACCTTGACACTCAAAGTGTGGTCTATGGACCAAAAGAATTGGCATCAACTAAGAGCTTGTTAGAAATGCAGAATCCAGGCCCCACCCCAGACCTACTGAATTAGAATCTGCATTTTAACAATCTTCCCAAGGGATTCATATGCACATTAATGTTTGAGAAGCACTGCTTTAAAATGCAGGTTTCCAAACCTTGACTGGTCATCTGAATAAAATGGGAAACCTTTAAAATCCTTTTCTCCTGAAGACCTTTTCAGAAGCCACCAGGGACCTACTGAATCAAATCCTTTGGACTTGCCCAAGATTACTCAGTTAGCAAGTGACAGACCAGAATGTGGATCTGCATTTATTTAATTCCAAATCCTATGCTCTTAATGACCATTTTGAATTTCCTTTGTGCCATGCCCGGCCTGGTGTATTGCATGGTAGTATAAGTAAGGTGCTCAGTAAGTACTGTCCACCTGCCCATTTTTCTAAAAAAGGAAATAATATCTGTTACTACTAACAAGGCCATTGTATAACATTAGCTAAATATTTATTGCCGTTATCTTACATGTTGCCTCTATTTGAAATATAAATTACATCTGAGTTTTTGTTTTGTTTTGTTATATTTTATTTTGTAAATTATGGGACAGCATTGACAATGCAATTTCAAGTTAGAAAACTCTTCCCCCTCCAGGACTACATACCAATAACTGTGAGGCATTTCTCGATGTCACCTTTCAGCTCCAGGTCCAGAACTTTGTTCATGTCATGCTTACTGAACTTGGAGTACTTCTGAAACACTGAATATTAAATTTAAACTAAGAGATGTACAAAACATCCTATTCTTTAGCAAACTTGAGCAAAATCAGGGCAACTGAGTCAAAGTATTCCTTAGGAGGACTGAACTTCAAAAAACACATTTTAAAGCTAATTATTCAACGGAGCATATTTTGGATACTTCATCTTCTCTGAGGAATGTAACTTCCATGGCTATTTTGGTGCTTCTGTATATTTTGGGGAAATTTTTGCAAATGTTGACATTTATTAGAAGTGGCATGTGATTGACATCCATAACACTACATCAGAGACAAGTGCCATAACAAATGGATCTTTCCTTATATAAAGATCTGTGTAGTAGATTTCTCTTAATTGTAACATTAGAAATCGGAGTGCTGTTATAAAAATAATAAACTTTAGGTAATCGTCATGACCTTCCCTTCGCCTTGACTTCCAGAAGTCAAGAGGTAAATCCTGTGATCAAAGGCAAGAACTCTTTTTTTGGTTTTTGTTTCTGCAGCATCTAGATACTCTTTTCTTCACTCAGCCATGAGTGAAGTTGTTGTTTTTCTTCATTGTATTTTCATTTGTTCTGTTGTATGTGTATATGTTGTCAGACCTATTCCAAATATTTTAGGGAAAGGAAATAGCAAAAATAACAAACTAATGTTCTACATGCCAAAGTCATAAAATGTGTTTCAAATACTATAAAATGGTGGTGGTACAAAGCTGGACAAATGCACAAATAGCAAGAAGGGGTCAGGAACACTGCATCCATTTGGTATCAGAGTGACAATGATTAAGATTTCTCTCTTTTCTTTCTCTTATTTGCCCTAAAAACCCCCTGCATCTTCTATAAACAATCGCAGGAAACATTTGTTTTATTCTTACCTCTGCGAAGATGGCAAGGGCTTCTGGTGGTAAGAATGGTGGTGAACACATTAACATCTGTCCCTTTTCTTTTTTCTCCTGCTTCATATAAGGCCTGTCAAGAAACACAAAAATAAACACTTGACTATCTGCTAACTTGCTATCTGCACAAGAATGTTAGATCTGTTCAAAGATTCTGGAGGCAGCAGCTGCTTTGTGTCCAATACAATCAGAGTAGGCAATGCTAAGATTATAAGTTCCTTAAAGATGGGAACCCTATTTTGTCAAGTATTTTCCACAGTATCTCTCAAGGTGCCTTGCGAACCCCAGAGACTGAATATATGTTTGCAGAATAAATGTTTGTTAAATAAAATTGCTTTAAGATTGCACTCTGTATCAAGGCAACTCCAAGGGACTGTCTAATTTTTAATTTTACTTTTAATTGTTCAAAGTAGTTTTCAGCAAATGGTACTGGTAAGTCAATAATTCAACCATTACCTAGATCTTGAATTTTGATGTTAGAATTTCTGTATTCAAATTCTGACTGTGCCACTTCATAGCTCTGCAATCTTAGATAAATAGTTTCACCTTATTAAACTACAGATTTTCCTCTTTTGCAAATGAAAAAGATAGTCCCTGCCTTATTGTCACAAACATGCTCTATTAACTTTGAAATGTTAATTACCATCCTCTTCCTGGGTCACACTAATCCATGTAGCTGCCATAAATATACATCTAAGAGCCCTGATAGCCTTAAAATGGAAAGCAAATTCAGAAATATCACAAGCAAATAAGAGTAATTTCTTACTATGGGCAACTATTCAAATGCTAACTTTGGTTCTTTGGTATGATTGCACAATTTCTATTAAAATGGTCAAATTTCCAACGGGCATAAGAAGTTATTCTGGACTTTCCAAGCAAAGATCTGATATATATGCATTCATTCAACAAAAGTTAATAAATGCTTATTATGTGCAGGATAATGTACTGGTACAGTGAGTGGAGGTGATCAAATAAGTTTCCATTCTTACTAATTCACTGTGATGAATTTGTAGAGAATACTATCTCATGAGGAAGGCATATGTAAATAATAGCTGTCTTTTTTTTTTTTTAACAAAAATTCCAGGCCCTAAAATGACACAGTTTTTCTAATGTTGCCAATGGATTGATGTATAAATAAAAAGCAACCTCGCTGAAACTATATATAACAATATGCTTGAAAGTATATAAATGTTACAATTTTTATAATTTTAATGTCATTACAATAATACTTTTACAATATAAACTTACACCTCTAAACCAATGTTCACTGTTAAAAGAATATTAGATGTGCTTATTCTTTCCACTTTACTTTCTTATACCTGGTAAAATAAAAATTCTGTTTTCTCAACAAAACAATTCTTGGGAATAACAAATCAAATTCTCCTTGTTCTCTCTCATTCCTCTCCAGCTTCATGAATAGTGCAATCTAATGAAAACATAAAGACCACATTTCCTCTCTTTGACCGCTTGAATGCAGGAAGGTAGGCATCATTCAGGGAATGGACATTAGGTACTATTGTCCTTTTGGAGGATTTCAGACTTGCTTTCACGTGGAGGCCCTCAAGTGGTACCTCACCTCAGGTAGGACCTATTTGAAGAAGGAAAGTGGATTCTAGGAGTATTTGTGTGTACTTGCTTACCCTGGCATCCGTATCAGCCAAGTCATCATCCACGGCAAGATCCTCACATCGTTCACCCTGAAAAATATCCCATTCTTTTGTAAGTGGTTTTCTAGCATGTAATCACATGATTTACTTAATTCCCTTAAAATCAGATGAGTAATATTCTTTGTGGGAAAAGGAATGAATTGCTCATTTCTAGAGAGACGAAATCTAAGATTTTACTTTTCATAAAAGAAGAGGCATTTCCTGAACTATCTGAGTTATACCTTAGCAAGAGAAAGCAAAGCCTTCCGATACTCTCCAGATGTGTCTGAGGTGATGTCTTTAGCCAGATCTCTCTTCAGTTCTGAGAAATAAGAAAAGTATATTTTGTATTAAACTAGTGATAAGTAATGGTGATAATAATAATACCTGACATCTCTATATTGGCTCACAATTTGCAATGCCAAGTGTTCAATGACTTTTGGGACACATTTCAAATATTATCATTTTTTAATAAAAATAGAGGAATCAGAGCAAGCAAAATTTTTGATCATCAAATTTATTGCCTATAAGGCAACTAAAACAATTTGGATAATACTGTGAAAAGCTATAGCCCTAAAGCTTTTGCTAACGAGAATAAATTGCATAGGTGTACATTATTAAATAACCAATTCTGAAATAAAACATACCAGAATTTAAGCAATGAGATGAATAGAACAGTTATTTAAAAGAATAAACCAGAGGAACTTGCTTGAACACAGAGTATTTATTTACTTAAAAAATATCTTATACGTAATATATTTTAGTTATGCGTGTATATGTGTATGTATACCCGTCTACCTTAGATATAGATGTAAAACTTTTCTTTGTTAAACACCCATACTTAACTTGCAAAATTATGCCGTATTGGCAAAAAATTAACTGAATTTATAATTCACTAGAAGACAGAACAATTTAATAAGCTGTCATTGAACTATACATTGGGAATAATTTATGGATATTTACCTTTGTAAACTATGTTTCATCAAAGAAAAAAACTAATAATAATGCCCCTCTTGATGGTTTTCACTGATAAATGGATTTAAGATAAATATTGATAATGAGATATGAATTGCAGAAAATGAGGTTAAAAGCTTCCTTATTCTGGTTCCTTTATTAGATTGCTGTGAAAATAATACACAAGGGCTATTGTATTCTCTATGTTTGGTATTAAAATCAAGCAGAAATATCCTCCGTGGTGCTACATATTAAGCTGGGAAAACAAAAAAGCTGGGGACTTAGGAAACTAGAAAAGGAAAATAGTAAAGGCCCAGCACTGCCCAGGACCCACTTGCAGATACTCTTTATAGTGTTGAGCATACCACTGAAATGAGATGTTTCACTGAATAGATAACATGAGCCACTGCTGGTCTTTCATCCCCATGGATCTATCTGGACATTGAAGGTAAGTGAGTCATTTATACTCATAATGGTAAAGTTAGTTTCCATCAGAGAATTATAAGCACCAAGCTCTGTATTTTTTCAAGGACAAATGTTTGGGGTGTTTTGTTGTTATCTTTTCAAAATGGAAGACAACGGGACATTTTTATGAAATAAACCTCAGAAAGATAAGAAATGTTTTTAGGAAATTCTTTAAATTCAGTTCTTTGAATTGAGTTTTCCACTGCAATAATATGTGGCCATTTGTCCCAAAGGGACATTTTTTATTAAAGTGCAAACTTGATGAGGGCTGAGACAATTATGTCCCTTATCTGAACCCCAGCAGCTCTAATGTGTCTGGTAACAGTATGTGCGTGTGGTAGACATGTGGTAAACAATGAAGAAATATGTCAATATGTAGTTTCCAAAGTCCCCATAATTAACATCCACACTCAATTATTTTTTGAAGTATATCAGATTTCCTTTCCGACTAAGGCACTTGGGTTGTTGGACATTAAAACTTACCTTCTTTATAGACTCTGTTAATTTCTTTGATTTCTTTGTTAGTTCTTGATGCCAAAATTTCATTCAGAGTGTCTTCATCAGTTCCAGCGCCCTGAATTGAAAAAGAAGAATAAAATGTAGAAAAATCTTCATTCAAGAATATCAACTAGTTTTTGCGTCCCAAAATTTGTTTGAATCTGACATTTAGTAAATTTCTCACAGTGTTTAGTAAATATCCACAATATTTAATAATTACAATAAGGTCTATCTATTATAGTGCTCTAAAAACAAAATGGGTTTAAAGCAAATATTTTGGGCAAAAACGTAAAAAGAGAGATCTATGATATACAATAACATCATGAAGGTAGTGGAAATAACATAGTTGTTAACACCAACATTTATTTATTTATTCATTTTGTAACCACTGATTGATAGCCCTATAATAGTTGTTGAGAATACAGTAAGAGGCATCAGTGGATTAGACATTCTCTTGAGGAAAGGAGTTTTGCTTAAATTAGATGATTTACCCGCATGGCAGCACGGAGCTCATCAGCATCAAACTGGGCTGGAGTTTTCAACAGAGCCAAAGCAACTGTCTCAAGGTGACCTGTGAGGGCTTTCTTCAGAGCTTCATCCAGGGGCTATAACAAGGAGATGTTATAACCTTCTAGTAAATAACATGCAGGGTGATGACAGTAATGTGGTGTTACCTGATCTTTAGATAGTCTTACTGAGTCCTAAACCCAACCATTTTTTAGAGCTCCTTCCCTTTACATAGAAAAGGGTACTTGATATTTAATATCTTAGTCTTTTAGATCTAGAGTGATTAGAATGAAATTTACTGAATTCATTGATAAGTTTTTAAAGGACAGGGTTCTCAATCCTTTATACAGGGAAGAAATCACAAAGCTCAAAAGATAGGGGTTGTGTATTAACAGAAAGAGTAGTAAGAATACTTTAAAAATAATGTATTAATAACTTTTCCAACCATTGGGATTTGCACTGTTCAAATAAGCACTATAATCAGACATCAAATAGTTTTCTAACTGTACTCCTTAAAAAAATTGCCCATTTTTTGTATAAAAATATAAAGCTTACTTTTAAAATAGAATTATATGTATAAACTTTACATTCAGACATTAAACAGTTCAGTTTAAGTTTTAGCAGAAGACACATTTCAATCAGAACCTATTTCTTATTGCCAATAGTAATCTTGATGTCTGTTATGTTCAAGTTAAAGGCTTGTCTCCAATACAGAACACCACATGACATGTGCAAAGAATCAAGATGACAAAACAATATATAAAACCAGGAAATTTGCTAGAATTGATTACATTGCAACCAAGAGGATAAATACAGTAATCTTAGTTGTAATGGAAAAACAGTGGTTAGAGACTGACAGAACTAGGCAACTGTGCTTCAAAATCTATACTTAAACATAAATATGACTGAAATTAATTATCTCAATTAACCACTCCAACCTACCTTTCCTTTTTCCTGGAGATAGGCTGCTTTGATCTGCTGACGCTGGGCATTGTTTCTCTTAGTCAGAATTTCAATGATGGTTGCTTCATCCACACCTGGAAATAAAGGGCCCCTAGACTTCTAAAATCAATTTTCTTCATCATCAACAACATAAAATGGTTCATTATCAAGATGCTTCAAAGGGAGTTCTTAACAAAACTAAGAAGTACAAATTTTACCAGACTGGGATATGGATGCGATACTGCATATCAAATGGAAGCACTTGGGATGACATTCCATTCACTTGAATGAGAAAGGAGGAAGAAATTGTTCCTGGCCCTCAGTGTTGCAGTGTTTGTTTCCTAGATTAAACCCTAAATGTGAGCAGAGGTGTTGACTTCAGCATTGAGCCTGTTAGAAATGAGCTTTGTGAGCATATCTGTTGTAGAAGTAGATATTCTACCGATTTGACCAAAATTTCCCAAGCGCTGAGAAAGGAAATATATCTTCATTGACAAGGAAATCTTTTTATCTTCAAAACAAAAGACTCTTTAAATTGCACAGGTCTGTTTTTTAGTAGCCATTTTGAAATGTCTAGGAGGGAACTGTTTTGGGGAGACAGAATTACCTTTAGCTGTGATTGCTTTATGCAAGGCCTCAACATCTGAGGATGGATTAAAGCTAGGGTAGGGGCTCACTGATGACCCAGGACCACCTTTGGATCCTTTCACAGTTTTCTGTGGATGAGAGAGAAATAAATTACTGTCCATTCACTTACTTTAGTTTCTATTTTAATATTTAACTGAGTTCTTTTATTGTCACTTGACTTACAATGTATTCCTGCTCGTCATTGTCAATAAACCAGGCCTGCTTGAGAAATTCATTTACCATTGCCATTTTTGAAGGATCTGAAAAGAAAACAGGTCGATGCGTTTACAAACCACAAACCCACCACATATACACACCACTCCACCCCTTTACATACACAAGACGTAGAGCAGCCTTGCCTTTACTTTCCAGGATTATCTTTGGAGCATCATAAAATGCTAGATTTGGGTTTTTTTAAAAGAGAGTCTACCAGCCTTGAACAGAAACCCATAGCCTCAGAAACGTAGCTCTTCCTCAGCATATTCAGGACTCACTTTAGGGATCAGATGACTTCTATAAGTAAGCATATAGGCTGAAGAGAGGAGCTGGTGTTTCACTTCACTGCTCTAAATTTACAGACCACCCACTGTATGCCAAGCACTGAGGGTGCAAAAAACATTGAAATATCCCTTGGCTCAAAGAACTTGAAGCCAGTGTGTGCTCTCCCTAAGAAAATTCAAAAGCTAAGAACAATTCTGAGAGGAAGTTCTTGGTGACCGGAGCCTCTCTTGAGAATAGTTGAGATTAGCAGAAAAGTTAAAAGAGAACAAAACAGAGAGAAACTTGTCACATTTGGGAAGTTGAAAGAAGTTTACTAGAGCAAGAAATGTTAACAGAAGCCCAAATTTAAAAGTTTAAATATATTTCCAAAGGTTTGGATAAACATTAATGGATTTTTTAAAGAGAAAGTTATATTTCAGAAAGGTCATCCTGTATCCTAGAGAATGGCTAGGAGATGTGCAAGAGGGAAGATTAGAGACCATTTAGTAAGTTGTGGGAGAATCTATGTAGGATTAATGAGGACTTAAAAGTAATGGGTAGAGAAGTAGCATAATACTGACATTTATAAGGTAAAATAATCTATGACTAATCTGTGGGAGTGGATTCAGACTCAAAACTCTATAGAAAGATAGTCAGGTGATATTTCTCCCTGAAATAATTCAGTTTTCTTTTCCATTCCGTGGTATAAAATTATTTCAGTACCTGGAGTAATCACTACATTCACATTTCTTCCTATTTGAGCTGTCTAAATACTAGTCCTACATGTGTTTTTTTTACCCAACATGAAAAACCCAGAAAAGGATTATTTTATAGCAGGTGCCTTGCTCTAACAGGATTCATTAGAGTGAAATTGCACCATGCATGCCCTCTTTTGGAAAACTCTATCTTAAAGAAAATTGCCTGACTTGCTGTCGTGGTTCAGCAATATTTTTATTTAATAAAACATGTATATTTTTAAAACCTGAAGTACGTTAAAAATTAATGCATTCTCTGAGTTATCTACAAAAGAAGCCATCAATGACCCTTTTTGTCTAGGGATTTTTTTTTTAGGAGCTCAAGCTCCAGGTCTACACTGATCTATCTCTCCATACCCTTTTGTTTATTTCTCTGGAGACAGCTATCATGAGTACATCTGAAGGAGGTTGGAAGGATAATCTTAGCAGTTTTAAATTCTTGCTATGAAGCTAAATGACTCATGAGGAGTAAAACCCATAACCTGATTCCTTAATGGCATGTTCAGACAAATTTCAGTCCACACCTGCTGAAAAATGGCTGTAGTTGCAAGTAATGAGATTAAATACGTGAGAGAATTAATATCTAAAGCAGAAACTATCTCCACTTAATTATCATGGGGATTGTTCAAATTACTGTTGTGTCATCTGTGAGAAGAACCAATATATTGCGCACTCACTTAATCTCTTCCCCTCAAGCAACTGATAAATTTAAAGTTATTTCCTGAGGTAAAGTCATGGTGTACAATTTTGCACAAGGTTTTAGTTCCTATTATACTATAATCTGGTGCAACTGCTGTTGGCACATGGAGTGTCATTTTCCTTTTGCTTAATTGGCATATCCAAAACTTCTTGCACTTTCTGGCAAGGTTTCAGGTATTTAAAATGTCCATTTTTATCATCTCATCCATGCCCTTTATGAAGTAGAATCCTCAAAATGAGTGATATGATCGGTCACTTAGCAAAGTACTTTTCCCTCAATTATAGAAATATGTGTTCCAATATTTCCACTCTTTTCAATTAGAAAAGAAAAACTTCAAAAGAAATCAAAGAAGAGATTAAGGATCTTGTCAAAAGTAATTTAAAAAATGAGCCTCACAACTTCAAAATAAATTTTATGTAAACTTTACTTCACAATTTTTTCACTTAAAAATGCTTACATAGGGCTTCCCTGGTGGCGCAGTGGTTGGGGGTCCGCCTGCCGATGCAGGGGACGCGGGTTCGTGCCCCGGTCTGGGAGGATCCCGCGTGCCGCGGAGCGGCTGGGCCCGAGGGGCGTGGCCGCTGAGCCTGCGTGTCCGGAGCCTGTGCTCCGCGGCGGCAGAGGCCGCGGCGGTGAGAGGCTCGCGTACCGCAAAAAAAAAAAAAAAAAAAATTAAAAAATGCTTACATAATGCATCAGTTTCTTAAAAAAAAAAACTTGAGAAAGCCTAGAAAATGATATTGCTCTATTAATTACTTGATACAAAATAACAAAAACAACGGGGTTGAATAATTTGTTTGACACAAGAGTATCCATAGAGGAGACAGCTTTGTGACATAGCCTCTGTGTTCCTCGATTTTAGTCTGAAGCCATTTGGATGGCCTGAAGGTATGATCTGGAATATGGTCAAGCAACCTGAATAGAACCTACTCAGGAAAGCAATTAGAGGAAAACGGAATCTAAATTCAGCCAAACAAGATCCACTAGCTCTCAGCAAAGCTTAAAGACACAAGGATTGTGGCAGGAGGTACAAACCCTCAAGGAAGTAGTTTCGATCATGTACTGCTAGTTAAGTGCTCAAACGCAGCTACATGTTTTAACAGAACGTTGAATAGTTGCAACACACCTTACAAATACCACAGCAAAAATATTTTGCTCAGATTGTATTGCTAAACCATTCTGTGTGTTCAATACCTAACCTCTGTATGAAAACCAGCATTTTGTACTTGATTAAACCCATTCAGTAATTTGAAGGTAAGATCTCTTAACTATAAATAAATCACAAACATGCAAACATGTTTTATAGATTGCCACATGCTATACAAATATTTGTCATATATTTTTACTATTCAGAGAATGATCTAGTCTATGAAGTAAAATTGTACAGTAAAAAAAGAATTTAATAACCCTCTGAGTTCACAACAGGTTTTATTTTTTCCATCTTTCTTTTAAGTTGCAATGTTTAGAACATGTACTAGGTACTTAAGAGCTTATTTTATTAATTTTCCTTGGCTCAATATATATTTAATCTGGCTACCAATGAGCTCTGAAACCAAGTTTATCTCAGTCTTTAACATCATCTAATTTGAAGATGAAATTGACCATTTATACATAGGCTGACCTATATGGAAATTAATAATATTCCAGAGTTCTTCTAATTAATCATCTGTGAACATGCACTGCCTACCAATCTCATTTATCTATGAAAAAATGTGTAACTTTTTAGGGATTAACATTTTTTTGTATGTGTCATAAAAGAGCTCTCTTCCTCTCATTCAGCAATAAATTAAAGAAGGTAAATATGCACAAAAAGATGCTAGACAGAGAGGGAGCCATGCTTACTAAATGTAAGAGAAAGGTATTCCAGAAATGGTACATTAGCAATTGTACCAACTGGACAGTTTGAGAAAACTATGGCTTATTGTATGAAAGTTAATTTCCTGATTTTTTTAAACTGCACTATGGTTGAAGTATCTAGAGACATGGGGACATCATATCTGCAGTGTTCTTTCAAATGATACAGAAAAGAAAAACTGTATAGAGGGTGGAAGGGGGAAAAGGAAGAATTAATGAGAAAGCAAATGTGGTGAAAGGTTAACACTTGGGGAACCTGGGTAATAAGTATATGGTGATTCTGCGCAGTTTTCTTGCAACTCTTCTGAAGGTTTGAAATTATTACAGAAGAACAGTTTTTAATAACTTTAAAAACCACAATTTCTATCTCTGTCAGCTTCATGAAAGGCTACTTCCAGAATTTCTGACAGAGGAAACTGAGTTTTGTGGTCTATCATGCCTTCCTTGAGACAAGTGGGAAAGATCAGAGTTCTGCAAAGACAGCAGCAGAAATTTGATCCTTGCAGAGGACAGCATCATTATTCCCATTTTCTACCTGGGTAAACAAAGTGTAATTTCTTCTGGCAGTTTTCTAGATACTACTGGCAAGCATCAAGGCATACATAAATCCATGCCTTCTGATTCCAAAATATTGTATATGCTTTTAAACTAGTGACCAAAAAGATGATGACAAGATCAATGTTATTTTTAATAGCTTACACTTAAGAATCAAATTCATTCACAGTTAACCCATGGAGACTGTGGCAGGTTTCACCCCAGCCCGAGGGAGTTTATTCTTCAATACTTTGGCCTGTGCATAGTTTTTTCCCTCGAATATATATTCCACAAGTCTTTCCCACACCTACTCGTTTGAGAAAACGCAATTAGTCTGTACAACGGCATGACTTACGAAGAGCCACTTTATGAAAGGTAGTCTCATGAATGTTTTGCTTCTAGACTTTTGAGTAAGGTGTTCCCTTTGCCTGGAATGCTGTTTCATCCTCCATGTCCAATTCCCTTTGCCTAAATGATGCTTCTTGGTGAGGACTCAGCCTACACTTCATGATATCCTCCAAGAGGCCTTCCTTGGTCCAGCACTGAGGTGAGTGACTGACCTTCTGTGTGCTCCCGAAGCATCCTGCCTTTACTCCTACACTTGTCCCTATTGTTCTGCATTATCACTTTCTATTTACTTATCTATATTTATAGCAGCATTCCATGGGGGCAGTGATAACCTACCATTCATTATGAACCTCTAATCCCTGGCAGAATGCTTTGTACTTAGTATGCTAATAAGCATTATTGAATGAACAAATATTGTATCAGTGCTAATTATTCAGGAAAAATATCTATACTAATTTAACAAATATTTTCTACCCACAACTATAGGATGTAAAAATAAGAATTGAGGAGCTCTGAGCCCTACTTTGACTCTCTTTAGCTGGCTGTTTGCCCTCAAGAAAACATTTAACTTCTCGGCAGTGGGGGAGAGGGCCTCCATTTATAAAAATAAGAGTGTTGAAATACACAGTAGCTAAGATTCATTATAGCTCTGAAGTGCCAGTCTTAAATTTCACCTCAAGCAGATGGAGGTGGAGAAAATTAGCATAATGAATGAAGGTATTATATAAATTGTATCTGTTCTGATCTTTCTGATAAAACTCTCTCCCATTTTAAGGAAAGAGGAAATCATTTACTGAAAAAACGGCTTTTGGTTTATCACTGAAAAATAATACGTCCATGGCTTTAAATATGTCATCAATTAATGGGTCTAGAGAGGATTAAAAACCAGCTCAGCAAGCTAACATCAATAGAAACCAATCTTTGCAGATCATTTGACTGAAAAAGTATTTAATAACCATGAAACTCTAGCTGGTTTCTTAATAATATTATTATTAACAGTTTTGTCAACAACCATCAAATGTCAGATATCTGCCAGATGTGGTTGAGCCTGGGGCTACAGGGTGGTTAACATAACTTCTGGAGAAGAGGCCACTTGGAAATTATGAAACCAGCATTTGACCACATTTGAATCGTTTTGCAATGTGCCTACCAAAATACATTCCTGCAAGCAGGGGAGAATATTACTTTTTCAAGGTCCATACATAATTTTAGACACAAACAAGGCAAGAAAAAGCACACCTTTTTTGATTAACTAGCACTAAAAATCATATGTTACGTCATTTAACTTAATATTCGGAATGAGCTAAGAAAAAATTCTTGAAGGAACATTTGTAATAAACAATAGCCAAATATATGGTGAGGATTCAAAATCTCTCACTTTTGCACATATATCCAACACCAGTAAAAACTCTACTTTAGATCTGCTTTTTGCTTTTCTAAGGAGTTTTATGGCCATTAGCTCATTCAGCAATCAAGATGCTACTAAGTGGAATATTTTTAGAGGGCCCTACAGGCATTCCCAAGAGATAACTTATCTGACACCACCCAGGAGGAAATACTTCCTTTCCCCTTAGGTTTTCAAATCAGGACTTGAAAAGCCTGTCTAAAACACAGAGACTACAGGAAAAAGAATGTGGCCACACCTTCTCTAAATGAAATGATTAGTAAGTGGATCCTCTAATTTACTTACACCGCATGAGTGAACATAACATTAATTTCAAAATGTTAATTACAAAAGCCATAATTGCCACTATGAGGTCTGAATCTATTTTTTTGTTTTGCTTTGTTTTGTTTTACAAAAGAAAAAATAAATTATTTAAGTCCTGCTATTTTGAGATAGCTCCCTGAAACCTATGTCTGGGTTCTTCTGGCCTGGCTCCCCACAGACACCACCATCCTTCATGATTTCCTTGTAAAGCATACACAGCTCGTGGAGACTCATAACTTGTAGGAAAAAACACATTCTTTCCTTCTTTTCCATGGTAACTCACCAACAGTACAATAAGCCAGTATTAAGCAAAGTTTCCTTGTTTTTAAAATTGTATTTCTTAACTAAGTAAAAATAAAACATTACAATTTCTGATTCCTAAAATATAAATAGCCAGTGTAATTTTACATAAAGATTTATCAAAGGTGTAAGTGCAGCTAGCCATAAATTACACAGAAGTAACATTAAACACTGTAATGGGAAAAGTTTTCAAAACAGCCAAAACTACCTAAATGTAAAACCAAGACTTACCTTTTTTTTTTTTGCCTCCGTCCAAAGACCTAAAGAGAGATTCTTCTCTGAACGGCTCACGCTGGAAGTGGAACCTTGGGCTTCTGATTTTATAGAATTTGAAAGGAGACCACACCTAGCAACCAGAAGTTAGTAACGGGCTGCCTTTTGTTTGAAATACTGGGTTCAGTCTTGCTCAAAACAAAGTGAAGCAAGCCTTGCAAAATTACTCACTAAACCAACTCAGAGCTGACAGCACAAAAGAAAAAAAAAAAGAAGTACAGATTTTTTTCCCTCTTCAGTTTGCACTGTTTTTTTTACAGAGGAGTAGAACGCAAGAGATTTTCAAGTATGCAGTACTATCCGCCTCAATCCTGATACCAATGATTGGCATACTTTTTTAGTCAAATGAATTGTGAGATGAAAAATCATAAACTTTAAAACAAAATAAAACCCCCTTTGGTTAAGTCCCAGCTTCATCACTAATTACTATGTGATCTTGGGGACATATTTAACTTCCCTGAATTTGTTTCAACTTTTGTGAAATAGGGCTAATATCTTCTAGGCTGCCTACTTACTAGAATTCTTATGACAATAAGAAATAATAATTAAGAAATTAAGAAATAATAGGGACTTCCCTAGTGGTAGAGTGGTTAAGAATCATCCTGCCAATGCAGGGACACGGGTTCGAGCCCTGGTCCGGGAAGATCCCACATGCCACGGAGCAACTAAGCTCCTGTACCACAACTACTGAGCCTGCACTCTAGAGCCCGCGAGCCACAACTACTGAAGCCCACAAGCCCTAGAGCCCGTGCTCCGCAACAAGAGAAGCCACCGCAATGAGAAGCCCGCGCACCGCAACAAAGAGTAGCCCCGCTCACCGCAACTAGAGAAAAGCCTGCAAGCAGCAAAGAAGACCCAACACAGCCAAAAATAAATACGTTTATTTTTAAAAATACAGTATATATTTGTAAATTTTAATGTTATGCAGTACTGGATAATCTTCTATTTCACCAGCATTTTTCCTGCCTTCAAAATAAAAGATGTTTTGTGCTTGCAGACATCTTGTTGATATAAATAAGAAATATAAAAGAAATAAAGCTCCAGGTTGTCTCAAAATTTCAAACAAAGTTAACCCTAGAAGTATGATCATTATGACATTCACAGAAAATATTGGCATTAGAGGAAGGCTTATGTACATTAATTTTTTATAGAATGTTATATATAAACTTTAATACAAATAGCTACTTGATATTCTAGAGGATTTTTTTTTTTTTTGCGGTACGTGGGCCTCTCACTGTTGTGGCCTTTCCCGTTGCGGAGCACAGGCTCCGGACACGCAGGCTCAGCGGCCACGGCTCACGGGCCCAGCCGCTCCGCGGCATGTGGGATCTTCGCGGACCGGGGCACGAACCCGCGTCCCCGGCATCGGTAGGTGGACTCTCAACCACTGCGCCACCAGGGAAGCCCCCCTCTCCCTTATTCTCGCTCGCCCTTCTGTCGGTGCTTACCCCTGTGGGAGCACTTACCAAAGCAATTTAAAACTCTCCGTTTACTTGTATGTGCCCCCTCTAGACAGGCAGCTCCTTAAAAGTGGGAGCAGAGTCCCTCTGTCTGCATCCTCAGAGCCAAGCCAGAGAAGTGTCCGGCCCACAGCAGCTGCTCGATAAATATTTATTAAATGAAAGCAGTAATTATTTAGCCGCATACAACTATAGTGGAAAGAGATGGACCCCTCAAAGCATCAAACACAGAAAAGTACCTATCACCATAATCAGGCACAGAGTGGGTGTTCAACACAAATGTGTTAAATGGATCAGTTAGATATTTCATTAGCATGTATACAACCCATCGTCTTGTATTTCTGATACACACAGATTAAATGGGCTTTTGTGGTCTGGACGTCAGCCCCAGCTCTTAATAGGAAAAAGCCTTTCACGTTCCAAATAGCTTAAGAAGAAACCCCTGGAAGAGAACCTGTTGGTAAGCAGGGGCTGAGAGTACAACAGTGAAACACTGTTTATCAAATTTAGCTTCTACTAATCTACTTTAATTTCTTTTTGTTAAACCCGTAAGTGGATATCTACTTGTCTCTTTAATAAAATTACAGATATTTTCCCTCATTATTTTCTTCCTGTATTCTATCCTTCTTTCCTTTATCTTCATTTTTTTCTCTCAACTAAATGGATTCAATGTTTTAAGAGCTATTATAATACAATAAAGAGATGAACAGAATCATTGACCAAATAATTAGGACAAGGTAAAAAGCAAAGCAGTATATAGCATAAATAGAAACAATCCATATTTTTAAAATAAGATCCTAAACAATTGGGCTCTGTGCCCTTGGAACTACTTCATGCTGAGTTCTAGAACATACACTAAAAGTGATCAGGATGCAAGTTGGATTTAAGGGGGCTACCATTTCCAGCAACATGTTAAATAACCTGCATGTGAGATTCTGACCCTTACAGCACCCTAAGGGGAGCATTTGACTCTCCATACTCAAAAATTACCCACCTAATACACCAGGAATACAGACAGGCATATGCAAACACTTAAGGTCACTTCAGAGACACTGCATCTGTCATAGTCAAAAAAGCCAAAAGACAAACTAAGAAAACTGTGGTCTGCAGGTATGATGTTCAGTCAAGTCCATCCTCAACAGTAAAGCTTTTGTCACTTTCTGGAAGATGACTATGTAGGACAGTTTTTATTTCGGGAGGGGAGGGTTTTGAGGATTTTCTTAAACAGCTTTGTACAGATATAATTCACATGACATATAATTCACCGATTTTAAGTGTGCAATTCAATGGTTTAAAGAGCTATGCAGCCATCACCACAATTTTAGAACATCTTCCCCCAATTTCTCCACATCCTCACTAACACTTGTTATTACCTGTCTTTTTTTTTTATTCAAACAGAAAGTCACAAAAATTATAATCATCCTCATCAGTTCACTCAGTCCCATGTAATTAATTTTTTTATCTTGATCTTTTGTTAGCACTTTTATGAATTCATCAATTTTCCATTAGAGTTCTGAAATGCTTATTCATTCAGTTCAGCAGTATAGTCAGTTACCAGAAACCTGTACTGTCAGAGTCTTTTCCATGAATTCCTCGAAGATGAAACCCTTTTATAGGAACATTTTTGCAGCATCACAGTACACCCAGAACTGTCTGTAAATGACAAAAGACTTAAAAATGACCACGGTTAAAGATTTGATGAAAGTTCATAATAATGCAATTGACAAGGAAATTTAGTTATTTCTGAGATATACATTTTAAAGTAATAACTAGAATTATGACTTATAACATTATGCCAGAACATATAATATTTTTAGAAATTTCATGAAACGTCTGAAACATTTATATTAACATATTTCCATACAAAAAACCCAAAGAAAGTTTAGTATTAGTTGTTTTGTTTGTTTGTTTTATTATAATGCAGGTTCTTATTACTCACCAATTTTATACGCATCAGTGTATACATGTCAATACCAATCACCCAATTCAGCACACCACCATCCCCACCCCACTGCGGTTTTACCCCCTTGGGTCCACATGTCTGTTCTCTACATCTGTGTCTCAACTTCTGCCCTACAAACCGGTTCATCTGTACCATTTTTCTAGGTTCCACTACATGCATTAATATACGATATTTATTTTTCTCTTTCTGACTTACTTCACTCTGTATAACAGTCTCTAGATCCATCCACGTCTCAACAAATGACTCAATTTCGTTCATTTTTATGGCTGAGTAATATTCCACTGTATATATGTACCAAATCTTCTTTATCTATTCATCTGTCGATGGGCATTTAGGTTGCTTCCATGACCTGGCTATTGTAAATAGTGCTGCAATGACCACTGAGGTGCATGTGTCTTTTTTTTTTTTTTTTTTTTGGTACGCAGGCCTCTCACTGTTGTGGCCTCTCCCGATGCGGAGCACAGGCTCCAGACGCGCAGGCTCAGCGGCCATGGCTCACGGGCCCAGCTGCTCCACGGCATGTGGGATCTTCCCGGACAAGGGCATGAACCCGTGTCCCCTGCATTGGCAGGCGGACTCTCAACCACTGCATCACCAGGGAAGCCCGCATGTGTCTTTTTGAATTGTGGTTTTCTCTGGGTATATGCCCAGTAGTGGGACTGCTGGATCATATGGTAATTCTATTTTTAGTTTTTTAAGAAACCTTCACATTGTTCTCCATAGTGGCTGTATCAGTTTACATTCCCACCAACAGTGCAAGAGGGTTCCCTTTTCTCCACACCCTCTCCAGCATTTGTTGTTTGTAGATTTTGTGATGATGCCCATTCTAACTGGTGTGAGGTGATACCCCATTGTAGTTTTGATTTCCATTTCTCTAATAATTAGTGATGTTGAGCAGCTTTTCATGTGCTTCTTGGCCATCTGTATATCTTCTTTGGAGAACTGTCTATTTAGGCCTTCTGATCATTTTTCAATTGGGTTGTTTTTTTAATATTGAGCTACATGAGCTGTTTATATTTTTTGGAGATTATTCCTTTGTCCGTTGATTCGTTTGCAAATGTTTTCCCCCATTCTGAGGGTTGTGTTTTCGTCTTGTTTATGGTTTCCTTTGCTGTGCAAAAGCTTTGAAGTTTCATTAGGTCCCATTTGTTTATTTTCCTTTTTATTTCCATTACTCTAGGAGGTGGATCAAAAAATATCTTGCTGTGATTTATGTCAAAGAGTGTTCTTCTTATGTTTTCCTCTAAGTTTTATAGTGTCCTGTCTTACATTTCGATCTTGAATCCATTTTGAGTTTATTTTTGTGTATGGTGTTAGGGAGTGTTCTAATTTCATCCTTTTCCATGTAGCTGTTCAGTTTTCCCAGCACCACTTATTGAAGAGACTGTCTTTTCTCCATTGTATACCTTTGCCTCCTTTGTCATAGATTAGTTGACCACAGGTGTGTGGGTTTATCTCTGGGCTTTCTATCTTGTTCCATTGATCTATGTTTCTGTTTCTATGCCAGTACCATATTGTCTTGATTATTGTACCTCTGTAGTATAGTCTGAAGTCAGGGAATCTGATTCCTCCAGCTCCATCTTTTTCCCTCAAGACTGCTTTGGCTATTCGAGGTCTTTTTTGTCTCCATACAAATTTTAAGATGATTTGTTCTAGTTCCGTAAAAAATGCCATTGGTAATTTGATAGGGATTGCATTGAATCTGTAGATTGCTTTGGGTAGTATAGTCATTTTCACAATATTGATTCTTCCAATCCAAGAACATGGGATATCTCTCCATCTGTTGGTATCATCTTTAATTTCTTTCATCAGTGTCTTATAGTTTTCTGCATACAGGTATTTTGTCTCCCTAGGTAGGTTTATTCCTATGTATTTTATTCTTTTTTTTTGCAGTGGTAAATGGGAGTGTTTCCGTAATTTCTCTTTCAAATTTTTCATCATGAGTGTATAGGAATGCCAGAGATTTCTGTGCATTAATTTTGTATCCTGCAACTTTACCAAATTCATTGATTAGCTATAGTAGTTTTCTGGTGGCATTTTTAGGATTCTCTAGATATAGTATCATGTCATCTGCAAACAGTGACAGTTTTACTTCTTTTCCAATTTGTATTCCTTTTATTTCTTTTTCTTGTCTGATTGCCGTGGCTAGGACTTCCAAAACTACGTTGCATAATAGTGGTGAGAGTGGACATCCTTGTCTCTTTCCTGATCTTAGAGGAAATGCTTTCAGTTTTTCACCATTGAGAAGGATGTTTGCTGTGGGTTTGTCATATATGGCCTTTATTATGTTGAGGTAGGTTCTTGCTATGCCCACTTTCTGGAGAGTTTTTATCATAAATCGGTGTTGAATTTTGTCAAAAGCTTTTTCTGCATCTATTGAGATGATCATATGGTTTTTATTCTTCAGTTTGTTAATATGGTGTATCACATTGATTGATTTGTGTATATTGAAGAATCCTTGCATCCCTGGGATAAATCCCACTTAATCATGGTCTATGATCCTTTTAATGTGTTGTTGGATTCTGTTTGCCAGTATTTTGTTGAGGAATTTTGCATCTATATTCATCAGTGATATTGGTCTGTAATTTTCCTTTTTTTGTAGTATCTTTGTGTGGTTTTGGTATCAGGGTGATGGTGGCCTCATAGAATGAGTTTGGGAGTGTTCCTTACTCTGCAATTTTTGGAAGGGTTTGAGAAGGATGGGTGTTAGCTCTTCTCTAAATGTTTGATAGAATTCTCCTGTGAAGCCATCTGGTCCTGGACTTTTGTTTGTTGGAAGATTATCAATTACAGTTTCAATTTCATTACCTGTGATTGGTCTGTTCATAATTTCTGTTTCTTCCTGGTTCAGTCTTGGAAGGTTATACCTTTCTAAGAATTGGTCCACCTCTTCCAGGTTGTCCATTTTATTGGCATAGAGTTACTTGTAGTAGTCTCTTAGGATGCTTTCTATTTCTGCGATGTCTGTTGTAACTTCTCCTTTTTCATTTCTAATTTTATTGATTTGAGTCCTCTCCCTCTTTTTCTTGATGAGTCTGGCTAATGGTTTATCAATTTTGTTTATCTTCTCAAAGAACCAGCTTTTAGTTTTATTAACCTTTGCTATTGTTTTCTTTGTTTCCATTTTATTTATTTCTGCTCTGATCTTTATGATTTCTTTCCTTCTGCTAAGTTTGGGTTTTGTTTGTTCTTCTTTCTCTAATTGCTTTAGGTGTAAGGTTAGATTGTTTACTTGAGATTTTTCTTGTTTCCTGAGGTAGACCTGTATAGCTATAAACTTCTCTCTTAGAACTGCTTTTGCTGCATCCCATAGGTTTTGGATCGTCATGTTTTCATTGTCATTTGTCTCTAGGTATTTTTTGATTTCCTCTTTGATATCTTCAGTGATCTCTTGGTTATTTAGTAACGTATTGTTTAGCCTCCATGTGTTTGTGTTTTTTACGTTTTTTTCCCTGTAATTCATTTCTAATCTCATAGTGTTGTGGTCAGAAAAGATGCTTGATATGATTTCAATTTTCTTAAATTTACTGAGGCTTGATTTGTGACCCAAGATGTGATCTATCCTGGAGAATGTTCCTTGCACACTTGAGAAGAAAGTGTAATCTGCTGTTTCTGGATGGAATGTCCTATAAATATCAATTAAATCTATCTGGTCTATTGTGTCATTTAAAGCTTCTGTTTCCTTATTTATTTTCATTTTGGATGATCTGTCCATTGATGTAAATGAGGTGTTAAAGTCCCCCACTATTATTGTATTACTGTCGATTTCCTCTTTTATAGCTGTTAGCAGTTGCCTTATGTATTGAGGTGGTCCTATGTTGGGTGCATATATATTTATAATTGTTATATCTACTTCTTGGATTGATCCCTTGATCATTATGTAGTGTCCTTCCTTGTCTCTTGTAACATTCTTTATTTTAAAGTCTATTTTATCTGATATGAGTATTGCTACTCCAGCTTTCTTTTGATTTCCATTTTCATGGAATATCTTTTTCCATCCCCTCACTTTCAGTCGGTATGTGCCCCTAGGTCTGAAGTGGGTCTCTTGTAGACAGCATATAGATGGGTCTTGTTTTTGTACCCATTCAGCAAGCCTGTGTCTTTTGGTTGGAGCATTTAATCCATTCACATTTAAGGTAATTAGTTATATGTATGTTCCTATGACTATTTTCTTAATTGTTTTGGGTTTGTTTTTGTAGGTCCTTTTCTTCTGTGTGTTTCCCACTTAGAAAAGTTCCTTTAGCATTTGTTGTAGAGCTGGTTTGGTGGCACTGAATCCTCTTAGCTTTTGCTTGTCTGTAAAGGTTTTGATTTCTCTGTCAAATCTGAACGGAGATCCTTGCCAAGTAGAGTAATCTTGGTTGTACGTTCTTCCCTTTCATCACTTTAATTATATCATGCCACTCCCTTCTGGCTTGTAGAGTTTCTGCAGAGAAATCTGCTGTTAACCTTATGAGAGTTCCCTTTTATGTTATTTTTCGTTTTTCCCTTGCTGCTTTTAATAATTTTTCTTTGTCTTTAATTTTTTCCAATTTGATTACTATGTGTCTCAGCCTGTTTCTCCTTGGATTTATCCTGTATGGGACTCACTGCACTTCCTGGACTTGGGTGGCTATTTCCTTTCCCATGTTAGGGAACTTTTTGACTATAATCTCTTCAAATATTTTCTTGGATCATTTCTCTCTCTCTTCTCCTTCTGGGACCCCTATAATGCAAATGTTGTTGCATTTAATGTTGTCCCAGAGGTCTCTTATGCTGTCTTCATTTCTTTTCATTCTTTTTTCTTTAATCTGTCCCACAGCAGTGAATTCCACCGTTCTGTCTTCCAGGTCACTTATCAGTTCTTCTGCCTCAGTTATTCTGCTATTGATTCATTCTACTGTAGTTTTCATTTCAGTTATTGAATTGTTCATGTCTGTTTGTTCTTTAATTCTTCTAGGTCTTTGCTAAACATTTCTTGCATCTTCTTGATCTTTGCCTCCATTCTTTTTCCGACGTCCTGGATCATCTTCACTATCATTATTGTGAATTCTTTTTCTGGAAGGTTGCCTATCTCCACTTCATTTAGTCGTTTTTCTGCGGTTTTATCTTGTTCCTTCATCTGGTACATAGACCTCTGCCTTTTCATCTTGTCTATCTTTCTGTGAATGTGGTTTTTGTTCCACAGGCTGCAGGATTGTAGTTCTTCTTGTTTCTGCTGTCTGCCTTCTGGTGGATGAGGCTATCTAAGAGGCTTGTGTAAGTTTCCTGATGAGAAGGATTGGTGGTGGTTAGAGCTGACTGTTGCTCTGGTGGGCAGAGCTCAGCTTGACTGTTGATGGGTGGGGCTGGGTTCCCTCCCTGTTGGTTGTTTGGCCTGAGGCAACAGTACACTGGAGCCTACCTGTGCTCTTTGGTGGGGCTAATGACAGACTCTGGGAGGACTCACGCCAAAGAGTACTTCCCAAAACTTCTGCTGCCAGTGTCCTTGTCCTCACGGTGAGCCACTGCCACCCCCCAACTCTTCCTCCAACACTAGCTGGCAGCTCTGGTTCAATCTCCCCTGGGGTCACTCCTCCTTTCCCTGGGTCCTGATGCGCACACTACTTTGTGTGTGCCCTCCAACAGTGGAGTCTCTGTTTCCCCAAGTCCTGTTGAAGTCCTGCAATCAATTCCCACTAGGCTTCAAAGTCTGATTCTCTAGGAATTCCTCCTTCCGTTGCTGGCTCCCCAGGTTGGGAAGCCTGACATGGGGCTCAGAACCTTCCCTCCAGTGGGTGGACTTCTGTGGTAGAAGTGTTCTCCATTCTGTGAGTCACCCTGTGAGTGACTCACTCTGTGAGTCACTTCTTTCTTAGACTCCAGTTCAAGTTTTTGGTCCATTTTTCTAATGGGTCATCTGCCTATTTCTCACTGATTTGTAGGAATTATTTATATATTCAGGTTCTTTACACAATGTTCACAAACAGGCAAAGCTTATCTATTTTAGTTTTTCAAAAATATTTTAAATTGAAATAAATTTACTTATACACACACACACACACACCCCACCACCACCACCACCACCACCACCACCACCACATGCACAGAGTAATTGGTCTGACCTAAAGAGGTGGTTGCAATTCTCAGTCCTGGGAGGAACACGAGAGCTTTGGGTCTTCTAGGCCATACAGTGTGCTTGAATCTGCTCAGATGCCTCCATGTTAGCGTGGTCACTGAAGGGCATGACTTTCAGGGGCTGACTGCATAGGACATGGAAGAAGTCAGCACCAATTGCCATGGTCTCATGGCCTTACAGCAGGTCCCCACTATTGACCTGGTCATCAGCAATTGAGATCATTGGAATCAAGAACAATGTGGTGCCCATTCTCATTTCACTAGATTTCCCCAAACCTTGCATTCTGGTGTGACCCAAGCATAAGAGAGAAAGTGCTAAACATGCACTGATATTAAATTTACTGATAGTCTCAGGGTGTAAATTTTGAGGTAAAAGTTAATCTAATTTATAACTTAAAGAAATATTATATTTCTCCTATCCTCATGTTGTAATTCCAATAGCTACCAAACAAAAAGAGCTAACATACTTGTACTAAGATCTTATATCTCTGCCTTTCTACATTTTCTTTTGTGGGTGAGAAATCGTAGATAAAACAGAAACTCAAATTCAATGGTGGCTTAGTATCTATTACTGTGTGACTTAGGAAAATGAGTGAATAATTTGGTGGGTCAATTCTTATACTCCTACTAGCAGGATCATGCTAGGATTAGTAACTTAATGTTTCACAAGTCTTTTTTATCCTTGAATATGGTATCCCCATTCCTCTCAATATTAGCCTAATAAAAGAGAATAAGATGGTCACATTGGCTATTGTAACTAATTTTACCCCAAAAAATTTTCAAGAAATCTGGAGGGAGAAAAATTAAGATGTGTGTTAAGGTCAAGAGGTCAAAGTCTGCATTCTAGGTTCAAGGAGAGCAAAAGAGCTATTTAAATCCAAAGTTGTGAAATTTCGGGTTTCCTAATGACAGCTTAATTACAAAACATTTTGTACACAAATTCTCCTATAAACTTTAGTAATTTGTGCTATCATAATGATTTTTCTTTTATTCAATATGTCAACCTACTTGCAGCAAAACTTTCTAATGGAAAAGAAAAAATATATAAACTCATTGCATGATGATATTAGTTTGAGTAATAGATATTTATTCAAAAATCCAATTGGCAGGAACACTTTTTCACTGCTGGTAGGAATACAAAATGGCACTGCCCTTTGGAAGATAGCCTGACAGTTTCTTACAAAATTAAACATCGTCTTAGGATACAATTCAGTGATCGCACTCCTAGATACTTACTCTAATGAATTGGGAAAATTATTTTACCACAAAAATATGCACACTAATGATTGTAGCAGCTTTATTCATAATTGCCAAAAATTGATAGCAACCAAGATATCCTTTAAGAGCTGAATGGATAAACTGACCATTATACAACCATACAATAGAATTTTACTCAACAATAAAAAGAAATGTGTTCTCAAACCAGGAAATGACATGGAGGAATCTAAAATGTGTATTGCTAAATTAAATAAGGCAGTATGAAAAGGCAGTATACCGTATGATTTCAACTATATGACATTCTGTAAAGGCAAACTCTAGAGAGTGCAAAAACATCAGTGGTTGCCAGGAGTTTGGGGGAAGGGTAAGAGAATGAGTGGGTGGAGTGCAGGGGATTTTTAGGGCAGGGAAATTTTTCTGTACTATCATAATGTTATATACAAGGTATTTTGCATTTGGCAAAATCCATAGAACTGTACAGCATGAAGAGTGAGCCCTAATGTAAACTCTGGCATTAGTTAATAATAATGTATCAATAGTGGTTCACCAGTTATAATAAATGTACCACACCAATGCAAAATATTAATAATAGAGGAAACTGAGGCCAGGGGAAGAGGAATTTTATGGGAACTCTATACTTTCTGCTCAATTTTTCAGTAAACCTTAAACTGCACTAAAAACTAAATTCTATTAATTAAAAAGAAAAGCTCAGTTGACTATATAACAATAGAGTCACATCCTTAAATTGAGTAATGATGTTATTTTCAACTTCTATTTGAACTCAATAGATTAAGCAAGTAATTTAAAACAATTCTTCAAATGGAAACAATTAGAAAAACTGGATCCCCATTTCATACCATATTAAAAAATAATGTCCAGAGGGGTCTAAGATTTAAATGGAAGTAAATATACAAATAACATACATAATCTTTGGATTGGCAAACTGTTATCTATGCATGGAAATCTAATATGATTAACAGAGGGAGATTTTTAATACACACACATAAAAATGCACATGTGGAAAAATATAAACAAAATCAGTAGGTTCTCACTAAAAGTTCAAATTTTGTTTCCATGTATTAACAAGACTGATATCTATATTATACCAGGAGCTCTTATAAATTGTTGAGGAAAAAAGACAAGCAACCTGAAAAACAACAAAAATGAAGGGAAAATATGAATATTCAGAGAAGCAAATCCAAATAGCCAAACAGGAAAAGTTGTTCAAATGCACAGTAGTGAAGGAAATACTGTTTAAAAAACCGATGAATATCTATCTATCTATACATATCCATTAGACTGAAGATGGTTTAAAACTTTCTATAACATCTTAACTGGCGAGACTATTTGAAAAGGGATATACCCTCATACATTGCTGGTGCTCATTTGTTTGGAGAGCAATTTGACAATAACTATCAAAATAAAATAAATACAGAAGACGATATGTCAGAGTAGCAGGAAGCAAATGAAGAGAAAGTAATCTGGAAGAAACAACAGCAAGAGGAGAAATTATCAGGAAGGAAGATGTGGGTAATATTGCCAAAGCTACAGAATGGTCATTTTGAAGGAGGATTAAAAATGGGCCTTAAATTTGGTAATTAAGAGAGATGATGGCCTTCAGGATAAGAGTTTCAGAAGCAGAGTAGAGAGAAAGTGGTCTGAAAAGAGCATAGAAGCTGAGAATGTGAAGTGTAGGCAACTCTTAGACCTCACACTTTCATAAAATGGTGGGAAAATGAGAAGCAGCAACGTACTCATTGTGATGTATTTTTAAGTGGAATAGTAAATTATTAAATTAAAGAAATTAAAGAGAGTTGAAGATTAATTATTAAAGAAAGAGAGTTGAGGATTAAAACCAAAACCAAAACCGAAAACAGGCTAGTTATTGTAATAAGCTTTCACAAGATTTGGGAGGACAGAAGAACCGGTACAGCAAAAGAATTACTACCCTTAGGGATGAGGGATAACCCTTCCACTAAGGATATTTTCATATCCTCCTTTCTAGTTGAAGATTTGATGGGAGGAAAGAGAACACCTAGTCCTCGGGTGGGACAACTAATTAGGAGGGGCAGAGATGGAAAATCAGTGGCAAGAAACCTCACCGATGTTCAAAGGGAAGAAAATATGAATACAAAAAAAAAGAATGCAGCCACCTACAAGCCAAGGAAAGCAGCCCGGAACAGGTTCTTCCCTGATGGCCCTTAGAAGGAACCATCCCTGCCAACACCTTGGTCTCAGGCTTCTAGTCTCCAGAAATGTGAGAAATTAAATATCTGTTGGTTAAACCACCCAGTCTATTTGGTACTTTGTCACAGCAGTCCTAGCAAACTATTACAGATTTATTATTTATCTAAGGACATCCTTGGTTAGATGGCCCACTAACAGTCCCCATATAATTAATAGTTTTTCCTCGTAGAGAATTAAATGAATTAGCCAATTTTGAGTGTTGATTATTGTTTTTTTTTTTTATAGCTCCCACTAAATCTGTAGGCCCAGCTTTCAGAGATAATTTACACGTATATTATAATGGAGAGAAGACGTAATGTACGATGGATTTGTGTGCGAAATCTCTCTTTGTTCAAAAGGTATTCCTTCTTTCCTCCTCCTTATTCCTCTCCATTGACCTGGTCTGGATGATGTAGCAGAACTGGGACTAGATGTTCCCGTGGTTGTAGGAGAGGCAGTGGCTGGGTCCCAATGCCTCCCCCCACGGGTTGCCCTGTCAGCCCTGCAGAACTGTGGCTAAAGAGTACCAACAAATCCCTTGGTGTGCACCCCGCAGAAAGTGCAGGTCCTGCACTGCTTGCTGTTGAAAAGGAAATTTATCTCACCAGTGGAGAGTAAAAAACAAATTTTCTTTGCACAGTTTTGGATAGCGGTGGACATTAGAACAGCCTTTGACTGTTGTCTCTTAGTGTCCTGAAGTATTGATTATTATGAAGAATTTAAAAGCCATTTTGTCTAGAGTATATGGTTATCTGATTTCAACAAGGTCCTAAAGCAATTTTACTTTCCTCTTTCACTTTGCTATTGCAAGACAGATATTACCGTAGTTTAACAGTAGAGTTTTGCCACGACATACCACATTTTTTTGACATGCATAACAGTGGCAGGGGATTTAAGACCAATTTTAATAACTGAAGGATTCAAAAATGTCTTTCAATGCCATAATTGTACAAAAATATTGGATGTGACCCCTGTGTAGCTAGCTGGTATATAAAAATCATTTTTTAAATTTTTATAAAAGATATTTTATAGTTTTTATACATCCCTACTACAAAAGGTTGTGAAATTGCCATAAAATAAGTATCAAAATATAAGGTAAAAAAGAGAGGAAAAGCTGCACACTTTTTATAACCAAGATCATCTTTAAGCTCAAAGCCAAACATGCAAATTCTAACATTTTCCCTAAATCTGCTACATAACCAGGAGTCTTTTGGAGAGACTAAAAATAAGCAAAATGTGAAAAAGAAACAATTCTAAATTCCATGCGTGATAGCCAGGTTCAGAAGAACCCCAAGAAATTTAAATTCAGCTAATGGGTTTATAGTAAGCAATCCAGAGAATTAAAGATCCTTAGGCAGCTCTTCCTTCCATTTGAAACTATATCCTGTTGCCTGGTTAAGGTTTTGCATTTTTTAGAGGCTGTGGCAGGTGCTTGCAATGTGCACATTTCAGTTTAATTTCCATCTGGGTGAACAAGAAGTCAGCTGCCTGGAGCTGAGGCATATTTACCGTGGACACAGGTAAATTTGCTCAAACTGCTCTAAGTGTAAAGAGAATAAAGGCTTAGTTGAGTAAAGAGAGAGCACAAAAACTCACTGGGATTAGAAATGATGGGTTAGACAAATATTCTTTGTAGCATTTGATATTTGCAATACGGAAATGAAATGCAGATCAGAAGAACTGACTCTTGGACCTCTTAAAACGCAGTGTCTCCTAAAGTTCCTTTAAACAAAAACATCTAAGTTACATTTCTATGTAGCTTGAGTGTACTAAGTTTACTATCACTATAAGGTATTTTTTAAAACTCTATAGATGGGGTTTTGTGAAAACTAGTACCGCATTGAAGAGAACTATTGTATCATGAATGTCACTACCATACAAGAGATTTGCTGAGAAGAATTAATGAAGAATCCATTTTGTGAACAAACCTGTTTTGCAGAAGGAGTCAGCGCAGTTCAGAATGTCTAACTGTGGTCTGATGAATCATGACTTTAAAATTTGCCACAGGGTGAGGAAGAGGGGGAGGGAGACTTGCCGGGGATTGCACGATACTGCCGAAACTTAAGTAAGGAAAAGAAAATGCCTTGCCTTTCCTTGAATTACTTGTATTTTTCTTTACGAGGCAATTCGAGTTTAATGTGACACATGCTTCAAACTGAAACATAAACTCTTAAAAATAAAAACAGAAGAAGTTTTTTTCAAGTTACTCATTTCACTTTAAGGAAAAATGGTAGAAAGGCCACATTTTTTTCCATGGGAGGGCACTCGGAAGTGCTTAAATACTTGTGTCTTGAAGAAGCTGCAGTGCTTAACAAATTACAGTAAAGTTATTTCAGCTACTGAAACATACTATTCTTTATTTCTGCTGGTCTCATGAAGGCTCAGAAAAGATTTTAAGACTGATTTCTAGGGCAAGGCATTCTCTGCCTTTGAGCTTCTCTCTGCGGAAATTCTATTCATATTTTAAGACACAGCTCAAAAGCCAATCCTCTATAGCATAACTTCAAATCTCTACAGAAAGGAGTGTTACTTCTCAAGAAAGCAAACAGCACATTGGTTGGATCTTGAATACAGAATCATTTCACTTGAATGTTTAGCGTACCTATTTTTATATTGTTGCTCTCCCCTACTAGATCAAGTTTCTGCAGGATGCACTCTTATTCGTTCTCTAATTGTCCACAGGGCTGTGCAAGTTGTAGGGGCACACACACTGAAAAGCAAACATTTATTCAATTATTTAGCAAAATAATTCAGCTCTACAGTCACTATGTGTGAGCTCTCCAACAAATGTTAGCAATCACATGTACTAGGTCCTCTTCTAAGCACTGGGGACTTGGTGAAAAACAAGACAAAAATCTACGACCCTCACAGAACTTACATTTTAATGACACAAGTTGTATTATGTCAGAGAACCCACTCCAAAAAAAACCCAAAAAACTTACACTTTTTGTCCCTATGGAATTTTTAAATAATCTACTCATTAGAGTGTAGACTTTGAAATTGCACTTTTGCCTTATGAGGTAATTGCAGCCAATAGATCATAAATGGAAGATTGTCTGATAGTTTAGGTCATTCTCTTATAATCATAGCCAATATCTTTGATTAAAAAAAAAAGAAGAACCAGAGTAAGTTGATAACATAAGGCAGTAAAAATTTAACCTTTGAAAGCATCTAAATTCAATTCTCTGCCCCTTGTGGACATACTGTGAAGAAATCCCATCTATCCCTCCATAATATGGATCAGAAAGGGTTGTGAGAAAAAAGAACCTTGAAAAATCCAGGATTGGCATTGTGTCCAAAAGTGAAAGTCAAATTCAGGAGGAATAGCTTATCCCACATTGGCCAATAGAAGCAGGAACACACAGAGGAGGATCAGAAGACAAATCTACTCCAATAAAAATTAATTAAAAAAAAAAAAAAGACAAATCAACTAAAGCTAACTGTAGTAGCTCTCAACAGTAGAGGGGCAAAAGGCCAGACTGTTCAAAGTCTATGTAAAGGGCCAGAACAGGTCGGATGGTATTAAGGAATTACTAATACTTACTGAGCTTTTGCAGTGGGCTAGGTAATGGCAAGTAGGCTTTACTAGGGAGGAGGGTAGAGGACTAGATTCAAGACACAGAGAGAAGGTTTTGGCAAGTTAAGCCTTGTGGGAGTCTCAGCAACTCACCCGGGGAAGATAGCATTAGAAGTAAGGGAAGCTTTTCAACTAGCTTGTCATCATTGTACAAGTAAATTAACCTCTTCTTAATGTAAATAATATCTGTGGTATTGTTGATTTGTGCTGTCAAATGTAAGTTCCCTGGATTAGTCAGGATTGTTAATGCAGAAACTGAACTCCAACAAGCTCAGTCAGAAAGGGGGAAATAGAGGAGAACAGGACTAGAGGTCTTTTTTGTAACTCAAGTACAGATCTAGCCCTCAGACTCTTAGAGCTAGGAATTTGCATGTTGTTTGAAGTTTCTGTCTCTTTCTCTTATCTCTGCATTAATCAGACTAGTTTTTCTCCTAATGGTGGGAAACTTAACAGACAAAATTCTTGTCCTTCACACTTCTCATCACTTGTCTATCAGAGGAGCATTGCTCCTTCCCCTGTCTGGGGAAAAAAAAAATCCTGGAAGGGTTCCAATTGTCCTAGCTTGGCCGATACCTTATACCTTAAACCATCCACTGGGGACAGAGAGCTGATGTATTATGACTGGAGGACTTTACCAGAAATGGTTGGTTGGTTTTACACAAAAGAAGGTAGGGTTATTCTTAACATCAATAAGAATGTTTCTCAGAACAAGCAACAAACGTCTGCAACATTCTTTCAGGGACGGAATCCACTGTCTTCCTTAGTATCTCCACTTTTATTGCCTGGAAAGGTTTAAAATCCTTAACTTTCAGCCTACAATGCATTGCCTTTATTTTCCCCTTGGTATAGCTGGAAAAAAGTCATCTACATTCTATACAGTGATTTATGGATAATAGGAAATTTTAAAAGTAAGGAAAGGCTCGACTCTCCCAGACTACCAGGAATTCGGCCCACTGTTCTGGCAGCAACCCTTCCCTCTAATAAATTCTATCTTTACATTAAAAAAAAAAAAAAAAAGTAAGGAAAATTTTTGTACATTGCTTCCATCATGAACAACAGGCAAAGAATAAATTCTCCCTTTGGTACTGACTTAATGTGAAAAAACAATCAAATCCTACTTTCCGTATAAGTAGCATCAAAGTTAATCGGTTTAATTATTTATGCATTTGCTGTTTTTGCAAATGTGTTATAAATTTGTAACCACTTGCCATGAACAGATAAGGCCTACTTTCTTTTTACAATTGTCACAGAACCTCATTTCATCTATTCTTTATCGTAGTGAAATATTGTGAAGGTGGGGAAAATATAGTCCTTATCAATGTACAACCACCAACATGATCTTTTTGTTGTTTTTTCATTTTTGCTACTCTGATCACAAGCCTTTAGTTTATACAGTACATCACTATTTGCAAAGTCCCGTTATATGATTCTCTCATTTTATCGTGGTTGACTGCCATGTTCTTTCTTGGCTCAGCCCATTCCAATGTAACATAAAAAAGCCTTTGGGCTAGAGATTGACTGACTTTGAATAAGATGTGCATTGTCATTTAGGTATAGACAGAAATAAGATGAAGAGTAGAACTGAATTTTCATGACTTTTCATAAGATGTACATTCAACTGGATAGCCCTCAAAGGTAGCAAATTTGAGGTAATGAGAGCTTATTAAAAGTATGTTTTTTGTTGGGAATTTCATGACTGGTTTGTAAGGCTCCCAATTGCTGCCAGTTTACTGCTTAGCTAAGAGGTCCATTTGTAGTCAGGAGGACAAGAAGTATCCAATTAAGGTTTACAGTCTACCCCAAATTCTAGAAGATTCATTCTAAAGATGGAGACAAAGAGTACTTAGGAATGTCCACCATTTTGCACTTAGGAAAAGCACAACTTTTCATGTGGAATGTGAGATTTAGGTTCAGATCAGTTCTTAGAATACACACTAAGTCAAGGGTGAATTTCCCAAAGGTACTAATTCAAATCATTTTGTAGTTATAACTCTAAATAATGTATATGTCATTGATAGCTCCAGAAGAATGTTTGATTCAGGTTCTGGAGAATAGAAAGCAAATGCCCAAAGCCTTGGAAGATTGGTGTGCAATATAACATTTAAATTTCCTTTAAAAGAAAAAGTCTAAATCAAAAATATTTATTTTACTAAAAAAAGAAAGCAATCTTTTTATAAAGATTGGCACCTTGCTTTTCTTTTTTTATATATATTATTGAGAACATTAACCAACATCTCTCATTTTTAATCTTCTTTTTCTCCTAATGGTTGATATTTTCATGTTGCTTTTTTGATGCCTGAAGGTAATGATCTACTTTCATATACATTCAGAGATTATAATTGCACTATTATAAAGGAAAATGATGATTTCAGGTAGAACTCTGTGGAAGAAAATAGATGTGTGTATATATATATATATATATATATATTCTGATATATGTATTCCATCAATGCTGAGAATACATATAAAATTATGTGAAGTGAAATAATACAATAATTTATATTTCTAATTGACAAGTTTAAACAACTGCCATGTTCATTAAGAGCCTGTTGTTGCCCTGGTTCTGTACCTGTCCTTCAAATGAAATCTTAGTTCACAGGCTCAGGGAGAAACTCTTTCCCTCAATATCATTTCTCGAGAAAAACACAGAACATGTTTTATAAAGTAAAAATGTAAGAGTTTCATCTCTGCTTTAATCTCTAAAAATACCTAAAAATGGGAAGATAATGCAATGGCTAAATATTATTTTTGTTTGCTTTATTTTATTTTGTTTCTTACCTTCTCCTCTGCAGTCAAGAGCTAAACCCTGAGGGCTTGCCTCTTCCTCTCCCATTCTATGTCCTCAGCTTCACATGTACCCTCAACCAAACAAGACTAATTTCTCTACCATTTCCCAAATAATCTCTGTTCCCACTTGCGCACATTTGCTCATCCTGTTCCCAGTAAAGACACTCCCTTTTTTTCCCATAAATCTTTGCATTCTTTAAAGTGCAGCTGCAACCTACAGTATGTACTCCTGAACTTTCCAATTCATTCCTTTGAGTAATCAAATTCTTGTTTACATTAGTACTTAATAGTTCCATAGTCTTAGAAACTTCTTTAGAGCACCCACTGAGTTTTTAATGCTTCTTTAATTTAAACCTTAAAAAGATCCTGTTAGAAATTGCTACCACCTCCATTTTTCTGTTGATAAAAATGAGGTGAGGTTCACAGAATTTCAGATTATTTTTTTCTCCTAAAGGAAAAGTGAATTAAGTGACAATATTTGAACTCAGGTCAGTTTGTTTAGGACTACAAATGACATTCTTGTCTACCACATAGAGCAGAGCTCAAAATATAGTAGGTGTTTGGATTAATTGTTTTTCATACATTCCCTTTCAGGATTAGAAGGAAACAATTAGTCTAATTATGACTTAAGAGGAACTGAACTCCTTTTTAATGAATTTGATGTGAATATATAGTTCCTTGTGTAGTTTTCTATGTAGTTATGTGTTTGATATCTATTTCCCCCAACAGACTATAAGTTCTTTAATTTATTTCTTATTAGTTCCATTCCCTAGCACAGTGCCTGAAACATAGTAGGCACTTAGTACTTGTTAAATGAATAATGAATGATGAGATATCTCTATATTAGAATGAGATCATTTGTCTGAGGAATTCTTTAATAATAAGGAATCAAATAGAACAATCTGGTTTACTTTCCATGACTGGGAAGCCGATATTCTTTTTTTTTTTTTTGCGGTACGCGGCCTCTCACTGTTGCGGCCTCTCCCGTTGCGGAGCACAGGCTCCGGACGCGCAGGCTCAGTGGCCATAGCTCACGGACCCAGCCGCTCCGCAGCATGTGGGATCTTCCCGGACCGGGGCACGAACCCGTGTCCCCTGAATCGGCAGGCAGACTCTCAACCACTGTGCCACCAGGGCAGCCCCCCGATAATATTCTTTTTTTTTTTTTAAGAAGATGTTGGGGATAGGAATTTTTATTAATTAATTAATTTATTTTTGCTGTATTGAGTCTTCGTTTCTGTGCGAGGGCTTTCTCTAGTTGTGGCAAGCTGGAGCCACTCTTCATTGCCGTGCGCGGGCCTCTCACTATCGCAGCCTCTCTTGTTGCGGAGCACAGGCTCCAGACACGCAGGCTCGGCAGCTGTGGCTCACGGGCCTAGTTGCTCCGCAGCATGTGGGATCTTCCCAGACTGGGGCTCGAACCCGTGTCCCCTGCATTGGCAGGCAGACTCTCAACCACTGTGCCACCAGGGAAGCCCTCGATAATCTTCTTTTAGGCTCAAAGGAAATCTACTAGCAGTGCTTGGACAGAATAAAGGTGAGCCAATACTGGCTGTTACATAATACAACACAGGTCCTGTGATTGAGCAACAGATATGGAAAATTTATATCTGTGAAATCAATTCTAGTTTCAGTTTCTGCATTATAACATTCTTTTTTCTCCCTTTCTTCATTTTAAAATGAAATTCTTTAGTTAATTAATGATATGATGACAGTAATGAAAAATGGCTTTCTTGTTTAATAACCCATTGTGGACACATTATTAACTAACAAAATTTGGAGTGACCAGAATGGGATTTAGAAGAATATCATTGGAAGGAAAAAATATTTGGATATAATTTTTAAAAACAGGACTGGGAGGTAGAGGAGAGTGGAGAGGAACATTTTAAGGGTGAAACTAACTGAGAGAAGCGAGGATAAAAGAAGCACTGTTAATACCTGCCTGACTTGGATAAGTTCCCGAGTAAATAAATCCTTTACATGGGACCAGTGCAGAGTTATTTGAAACTGAGTAAGGAGGCAATTCAATTCATCATGGTAAACCTGAATTAAGACTCTTTGTTTCTTTAATGCTCTAGCTACTGCTGATATAAAGTACATCTCCAGCCAATCAACAGGCTTTACCTACCCATGATTCTGAACTCTGAAACAGAAAGCTTTACAGGGCATTGTGCCTGGGTGAGCAGGTGGGAAGGTAATGATGCAACTGTTTATTTATGGTTAACTAGCTGATTCCTTGTGGTTTAAGACTGAAACTCAACAGATTCCACCCTGTAGGACACACTCAGGCACATATTTGAGATTCTGGAGACAAGCTTAAGCTTTCCTCAAAAGAGCAAATGCAAACCAAGGAGTGTGGAGAGGGGTGTTGCAGCCCCAGTAGAAATGTTTTACCTCCTATAGCAATGCTTTATCATTTAAATTATAAAACTGAATTGGTTCTGTTCTGCTGTAATACAAATGTGTGTGTGTGTGTCTGCCTGTGTGTGCAACATTTACTCAATGTCAAGGTTCCTGAATTGCAGTAACTTAAATTTTCTCAATATTTTTGAACAGGTGATAATGGACAACATTTCATTTGGAAAAGTTTAAACACACTAGGAAAGTGGACTCTGCTATAGAATCTGACTCAAAGGGGACCACAGTCATCACGTTATATTCATCTTACTCTGATTCCTGCATAGAAGCTTCATTGGCACTTTGCTGAACAACATTGCGTAGATTTTTCCAAGAATAATAAGGCAAATATTGATTCAGAAAGGTACGTTTACTCATGGTCATTTTTCAATTTAAGGCCATTTTATTTAGAAAAATACATTAGAACTGTACTTACTAAGACCAGAAACATTAATAATTCACTATATTTATAAGACATCTCAGATAGAGTGCTTCAAACCACTTTATTGGTTTGAGTGGAATATTTAAAATACTTATAAATATGTATACTTTATATTATGTATACATTATATACTTATATATATAATGTTTGCTTATTTTTGAGTATAGATGATAAAGTTGTCTTCTTGCCAATAATCATGTTACTGTTCGAACGAAGTATATGATTGATCACCTGGAATTTTATCTTCTGACTGCCTGATTCTTGACAAAACCACCGTGCAGTCAGGGACATTAAAAAGTGGCTAGTGGGCTTCCCTGGTGGCGCAGTGGTTGAGAGTCCGCCTGCCGATGCAGGGGACATGGGTTCGTGCCCCGGTCCGGGAAGATCCCACATGCCGCGGAGCGGCTGGGCCCGTGAGCCATGGCCGCTGAGCCTGCGTGTCCGGAGCCTGTGCTCCGCAACGGGAGAGGCCACAACAGTGAGAGGCCCGCGTACCGCCAAAAAAAAAAAAAAAGTGCCTAGTGTTTTCTTCTCAAATATGTAACTACAAAGTCTTTAAAATGAGAGATAGAAGTGAAGTCCTATCTGCTACATTCATGAGGGGTGAAACTTTCTATTGGTTTTACACTTTAGGGCTTACAAAACTTTTGTCACATGTATTTATTCCATCCTCACAATTATATTGTGGGAAAGGTAGGGCAGGTGATATTATCATTGTACATATTTCAAAACTGAAATGCACTGAAGTTGAGATTTAGTTAAAGTGAGTAATCAGTAAATAGGAGAGTGAGGAATCTAGACCTTATACTTTCTTTGAGTGCAGACCATGGTGCCCCCTTTAACTTAGACATTTGGAGGCATAAAATTATCTAAAGTTCTAAATTACAGATTGACATAAATTATAGAAAGAAAATTATTGCTTGACGGTAAAATCAAAACATAAGACCAGAATGTGAGGTTTGTAGTGACTACAAACCTACACATACACTTACCATTTAATACTGATAGAACCACAGGCATCCATTTTGTTTCCCCTCTTTAGGAGGGTGTGGGAACCTCAAAAGCACACCCATATTTCTAACTACTACATCATTATTTAATTTCCTGTACGATTCTTGAAAAACCAGGTCTTTGGGAGTTAGCACTCACCGTGTGTTCATACTCTTCAAAGTTTTCTTTCTTTTTGAAACTTGTTCTTCTCAGTCATTTTTCATGCTTGACACGAGACAAAGCTAGGTGATGAAATAATGAGATGGTTTGATTAATTAATTGTCTTTATAATGAATGGAATGCAATGCAAAGGCATCATGCATGCCTAGTTTTTGTCCGCTCAAAACCTTTTCTCTGGGTTGATTGCTCTTGAACTCTACTGTTTTTCATGATTTTCTTTGACTTAGTCTCTGAAGTTCTTTTATCCTTGAATTACCTCTTACCTTTCAGTTTTTATGTTGAAATCTTCTTTCATTATGTCTTTCCTTCTATTCCCTGAAATCACTGAAATACTTAGGTTCCAATTTTCTTAGAGTTCTTTAGAAAATAAATAGTTGACTCTCCAGACAACCTTATTTGTATTTTTGATTTCAAATAACTTATAATCCCTATAAAATTGCCAAGAATAAGTTTTATTGATTACAGGAAATGTAATACAAAATACCATTATTCCACCTTCAAAACAAACCAACTAGAAAACTACCAAAGCATGAACTAAGTCAAATACATAGATATCATGGTTTATTTTGATCTCACGTGTTGAAGAACAATCCAATTAAATAAACTTCAAAATACTCTGCCACTCTGTATGTGTGATGTATTTAAATAATTGATGGTACTATTGACTGGAATTCTTGTTTTATTCATCTTTCTAGAAATTTAGAAAATTTTATGATGTAAAGTATTCCGCTTCCATCAATGACATGAATGATATAATTTGGGAGAAGTATTAAAAATTTCAACTTAAAGACCTTGCTAATTATTGAAGAGCAAAAGATAAATTATATCATTTTCATCATTCTCAAACTACCCATCTTAGATTTTAAAAAATATCATCAAGATGATGACTTTCCCACCCTCACCCCCCAAGAAAACCTTACACTTTCTACAGATTCTGGGCTACAAATATAGGAATGATTTTTAAGAAAACAAGTTTAGGAAACCTTGTATTTCTTCTTAAGGAAATAAATTTGGGAAAGAAAAAAATCAACCAGTCTACCATGAGTTCATCACTTTCAAATGAGAGGAGATTTGGAAACTTTTGATGGGACATCAGTAGATATTTTTCCCCTAACACTGTGGCCATTGCCTAATATTTCAGCACAATTTTGGGTAGAGGAGCAATGCAATTAAGAAATGTTCCAGGAAATATTCTGTGCTATTTCACATGATACATAGTTGATGCTAGGATGACATTACTTCTCTGAGAATATGACAAGACATATGAAAGACAGGGAGTATCAATCTAAAAGTACCTCTTGAAGGTATTTGGATTATGGATGGTTACCTCAGGTGTCAGGTACACAGAAAGCTACTTCGGTGAGCAAGAGGCAGAATGTATTCTACGTACAAATGCTGAGGCTTGCTACAACTGGTTCATCAGGGTGGGGCCATAAGAGTCAACCAAGGAAAAAACTACATCACACACAAAATGCAAACATCAAGCCAGTTGTTGGCCAGAGTCCTGACAGAGCCCTTAGTAAGATTATTAAGAAATAGATACCTTGGCTCACCACAGAGTATACAATGTGAATCACAAATGCTCATCAGGATAGCTAATTTTTATGGACACTTTGTGGCTCATTTATTACTGATAGAGTTCCAAGTATAAAGGCTATTCTATTTTTTACTATTTTCTTAATGGGATTGGAAAAACTCACACATCCAGTAACTAACTTTACCTGAAATCCAGTGTGATGAAACATTGAGTTATGAAGGTCTTTTAATTAAACTATTTTATTTAAGCTATAATTTAAAACATTAGATAAAAACTAGAAATAGTAAGGAAAACAAAAAGAATCTTTCACAAAAATAAAACCATAATCCAGTTTTACAGAATCAGTCATTACAAAGTAAATCTACACGTTACAGAATAAAGCAGTGCCATTAGGTGAAGCTTTAAAGCTAGAATTAATTAAACTACTTCCAATCATACCCATTTATTTTTCACTCTGTATTCCCTATATGTCTTATATGTAGAATCTGAACATTTTCCACAGAGAAATCCTCTTTTCCATCCAAAATCATCTTTCATCTTTTTTCTGCCTTCCAATTTTGCTTCAGCCCATCTTTTAAAGGCAAAAGATAATATTTATTGCACACATACACGCTGTAGAGCATTATGCAAAAACTTTGTACCATGTATTACCGGAGATAATTCTTGTAACAGTCAGTGAACCAGATACCATTATTATCCTTACCTTACAAGAGGCCTCACATTGGTTAGATAACTTGCCCACAGTCTATATGTGAGAGAACTTGAACTTAAACAGGGGGCAATTATTCTCTAAAGACCAGGCTCTGAAAAGCTATACCACAAGCAATCCAAGTGCAAGCCTCTTTCTTATAGAACTTTAATTTTAATTTGAATACAGTTTAGTGTTACATGAACTTCGAAAGTTATGAGAAAATGAACTAAGCCAGAGGAGTAAAACTTCGTTTCACACACACACACAGACATTTTTTTTTGGTTTGCTTATTTGTTTTTTACCATTCTTAAAGAAGTTTTTGGAGGGAGTGACTTTATGTCATTTCTCTCATCTATAAAAGAGAGATGGTGTCAATGTCATTTATTTTTTGTATCCATGGACGTGATGTGAAAAAATGGTGATGTATAGTTAAGAATGGAGGCGAGAGTATACAGTGGAGAAAAGACAGTTTCTTCAATAAGTGGTGCTGGGAAAACTGGACAGCTACATGTAAAAGAATGAATCTAGAACACTCCCTAACTCCATACACAAAAGTAAACTCAAAATGGATTAAAGACCTAAATGTAAGGCCAGACACTATAAAACTCTTAGAGGAAAACATAGGCAGAACACTCTATGACATACATCACAGCGAGATCCTTTTGACCCACCTCCTAGAGAAATGAAAACAAAACCCAAAATAAACAAATGGAACCTAATGAAACTTAAAAGCTTTTGAACAGCAAAGGAAACCATAAACAAGATGGAAAGACAACCCTCAGAATGGGAGAAAATTTTTGCTGACAAAGCAAATGACAAAGGATTAATCTCTAAAATGTAGAAGCAGCTCATGTAGCTCAATATCAAAAAACAAACAACCCAATGCAAAAATGGGAAAAAGACCTAAGACATTTCTCCAAAGAAGATACACAGACTGCCAACAAACACATGAAAGAATGCTCAACATCATTAACCATTAGAGAAATGCAAATCAAAACTACAATGAGATATCATCTCACACCAGTTAGAAAGGCCATCATCAAAAAATCTACAAACAATAAATGCTGGAGAGGGTGTGGAGAGAAGGGAACCCTCCTGCACTGTTGGTGAGAATGTAAATTGATACAGCCACTAAGGAGAACAGTATAGACGTTCCTTAAAAAACTAAAAATAGAACTACCATATGACCCAGCAATCCCACTACTGGGCATATACCCTGAGAAAACCACAATTCAAAAAGAGTCATGTACCAAAATATTCATTGCAGCTCCATTTACAATAGCCCGGAGATGGAAACAACCTAAGTGTCCATCAACAGATAAATGGAGAAAGAAGATGTGGCACATATACAATGGAATATTACTCAGCTATAAAAAGGAACGAAACTGAGTTATCTGTAGTGAGGTGGATGGACCTAGAGACTGTCCTACAGAGTGAAGTAAGTCAGAAAGAGAAAAACAAATACCATATGCTAACACATATATATGGAATCTGAAAAAAAAAATGGTCATGAAGAACCTAGGAGCAAGACGGGAATAAAGATGCAGACCTACTAGAGAATGGACTTGTGGATACGGGGAGGGGGAAGGGTAAGCTGGGACAAAGTGAGAGAGTGGCATAGACATACATACACTACCAAACGTAAAATAGATAGCTAGTGGGAAGTAACCACATAGCATAGGGAGATCAGCTTGGTGCTTTGTGACCACCTAGAGGGGTGGGATAGGGAGGGTGGGAGGGAGGGAGATGTAAGAGGGAAGAGTTATGGGGACATATGTATAACTGATTCACTTTGTTATAAAGCAGAAACTAACACACCATTGTAAAGCGATTATACTCCAATAAAGATGTTAAAAACAAAACAAAACAAAACTACAATGAGGTATCACCTCACACCAGTCAGAATGGCCATCATCAAAAAATCTACAAACAGGGCTTCCCTGGTGGCGCAGTGGTTGAGAGTCCGCCTGCCGATGCAGGGAATACGGGTTCTTGCCCCGGTCCTGGAAGATCCCACATGCCGCAGAGCGGCTGGTCCCGTGAGCCATGGCTGCTGAGCCTGCGCGTCCGGAGCCTGTGCTCCGCAACGGGAGAGGCCACAACAGTGAGAGGCCCAAGTACTGCAAAAAAAAAAAAAAAAATCTACAAACAGTAAATGCTGCAGAGGGTGTGGAGAAAATGTAGCCCTCTTGCACTGTGGGTGGGAATGTAAACTGATACAGCCAGTATGCAGAACAGTATGGAGGTTCCTTAAAAAACTAAAAATAGAACTACCATATGACCCAGCAATCCTACTACTGGGCATATACCCTGAGAAAACCATAATTCAAAAAGAGTCATGTACCAAAATGTTCATTGCAGCACTCTTGACAATTGCGAGGACATGGAAGCGACTTAAGTGTCCATCGACAGATGAATGGAGAAAGAAGATGTGGCACATATATACAATGGAATATTGGTCGCCATAAAAAGAAACGAAATTGAGGTATTTGTAGTGAGGTGGCTGGACCTAGAGTCTGTCATACAGAGTGAAGTAAGTCAGAAAGAGAAAAACAAATACCGTATTCTTACACATATATATAGAATCTAAAAAAAAAAAAAATGGTTCTGATGAACCTAGGGGCAGGGCAGGAATAAAGATGCAGACATAGAGAATGGACTTGGGGACACAGGGAGGGGGAACGGTAAGCTGGGATGAAGTGAGAGAGTAGCATTGACATATATACACTACCAAATGTAAAACAGCTAGCTAGTGGGAAGCAGCCACATAGCACAGGGAGATCAGCTCCGTGCTTTGTGACCACATAGAGGGGTGGGATAAGGAGGGAGACACAAAAGGGAGGGGATATGGGGATATGTGTATAAGTATAGCTGATTCACTTTGTTATACAGCAGAAACTAACAAAGCATTATAAAGCAATTACACTCCAATAAAGATGTTAAAAAAAAAAAAGAGGGTAAGATGATGAGAAACTTTGTAACATGAGAGCTAACAGCAGAGATTCTGGAATCTAATTATAGCAGAACAAATTTGATTTGCTACTGACTAGCTATATAACTTTTTAAAAGTTTCTTAATCTTTCTGTGCCTCAATTTCCCATCTGTAAAATATACATAACAATTAGTATTCCATATAGTTGCTAGTTGATTATATGAGGAAAATCTCTGTAGAAATCTTAGCACAGTATGTGATACATAGACATTTCTCAATAAAGATTTATTTTGTTCCTCACAACAAATAAACTAAAGACTAGACCATAAAAATAAGAACAAAGCTGGTCCTTAATTAGGGAAGATAATTTTCCAAGATAAAATGGAGTTTTAAAATGACAAGTTTAGGTTTTCTTTTGTAAATAGTTGCTTTACCATTCTGCATTTTTTCGGGATAAAAGTGAAGTTATTTTGCAGAATGAATTCATTTTTTGTACTTTTTTGATGTTCTCTGAACTTCTGTGTTTTTAAAGACACATGATCCAATTTTCCTAAGAGTTCATCACTTAAGGAAAATAGATTAGAAGAGATCTTAAAGCTGAAAGAAAACAGGTGAATTATTGATGATTGCATTTCTCCTGACTGTGTTTATGAGCTTCCATTCAGAACAAACAAAATGTTTATCATTTTATTATCAGAATACTACATGTCATAAAACAGGAATGAGGGGAGTTTTATAAGCGATTTAATGAAAAGCTCTGAAGAAAAAGAAGCAGCATGTTAGAAAAAGATGCCAATGATGCTGTAGGAGCAGAAATATTACTGATACTAGAAACCAAGGAGGAGAGAAAGACATGGGCTTCTGAAGCTGTAATGTTTAATACTGGAAACTCAAGGAGATACAAAGCCCTACGGCCGAGTGCTAAGCCTGTCACAGCATGTTCTTCTTTTGAGTCTGTGTCTGTCAAGGCACTTCCTTAGCTGGTTGCTATAGAAATAATTATAGTACAGGACGTTGAGAATTCAAAGCAGATGGATGTTAAAGTAGAAATGCTGTCATCTTTGTGTGTTTGCTCTAATACCCTTAGGATTAAAAAGGAAATAAAATTAAAAGCAAAAAGCATCATTGCTTGAATTGAAAATTAAGAAATATGGGTTTCATAGCTTAATGAAGTATTTCATTTCAGCACAAAACAGTTAAGTGCGAGGTACTGGATGAAGTCCTCAGAGTAATCAACAAATGCTAACAAAAATGGGAACCAAGGGCTTCTGTCAAGTGGAAGAATATCTGATTTAATCAAGAAACTGAGGATAAGTATATTTTTGAAAGGATTATATCATCCTGTAAATGGTCTCTTTTTTAAGTTTGTGGTTATATGCTGGGATGTGACTACCTTGAAAAAAATACTCAAAAACTCAAAGCTCTTTTTTTGCTATCACCATATTAACATTTGAATCCTTCTTTCTTTTTAAATTTTTTCTTGTGAGATTTATCATATATAAAGAAGATTTTATAAGCTATAAATGTGTGCATGTGTATATTTGTGTGTGCATCTATAAAAGTAGATAGATAGATAGATGATAGGCAGATAGATAGATAGATAGGTATTATTTCTATTCTGTTCTATCTATCTTTTAGTCTTTCTCTTAACCAGTACCCCAGTATCTTAATTTCTAAAATTGCATAACAAGTTTTGATATTGAATAGAGTGGTCCCAGCATCTTCTTCAAGTCTCTCTGGGTGAAGACACTTTGATAATTTTCAGCATTTAGGAAACAGTCACATTTCCCATTTTGGCACGATAATTTATGGAAGGATACAATGATAGCGATTGTGGCTTTGTAGTCAATATGAAGTAATAGATGACAGAGTTATAAAAGGGCCTAAGTTGTAAGACCACGTACCTGTTCTACAGCGGCTATTATTTCCTTTGACTCATCTGATGTTGAAAACATAATTCCAGCTTGAAAAAAAAAAAACCCTGAATTTAATCTACCTGAATACCCAGGTTAATCATTCCATATTAAATACTCCTATTTAAGTTTATCTCCAGGATTTCAAGTAATTCTGCCAATTAAGAATCTAAGATAAATGTATGGATGTAATAATATTTGCATTCTTCTAAGCAGTGATAAACAGCTCCATTTCTAGTTCAAAGAATGAAAGGGATTAAAATGCTAAATGGAAAATTCTAATTAAGATTTTGTTAAGCAAGAGAGCACTGTAATAAGTACTGGCATATAAGATTGATCCTGTTTGCAAGGGTCTAAGAATCGAGTTGGAAAAATGGACTTTTCTTTCTTTTTCTCCTTTTGGTTGTGCTGCGCTGCTGGCGGGATCTTAGTTCCCTGACTAGGGATTGAATCCACGCTCTCGGCAGTGAGAGCACAGAGTCCTAACCACTCGATCGCCAGGGAATTCCCAGGACTTTTCTGTACGTATAAAAATTTCAACAACTAATCAAGGCTGAATATAGTAAATATTAAATGAACAGGATAGCTGTTTAGAGGAAGGGGAGACTACCAAGACATGGAGGTCATTGAGAGAGACTTTACTGAAGACTTAAAACAGGGTAGCACTCACACAGAGAAGGTGCAAAAGTGTATTCTGGACATGAGAGGCGTCATAAGCCAGTATAAAGAGACTAGAATGTACATAGTGGACTTGCTGACTAATTTCAAATTAGAAGTGAATTATATGCAAAATATGACAAATTAAATCGCAGAAAAGTCTACAGTATATACTTGTGGCATTGTAGGGCCCTTCTGTGGGTGTGAGGACTGGCTCAGTTTTTAAACTGGATGAGGAAGTGGTATTCCATGGGCACTGATGAAATCAGCCTTATGCCATCCAATTCTAATAATTTTTCATTATGTATATCGAGCCATGCTCTTGTCATCTGTCCATCTATTTTTCCTTTAGCAACATCTTGGCATATTAGCCATCACCATAGATCCCTAGTGGTTGAGTATTGCCACTTGACCTCTGCTATTCTGGAATCATATCATTCCCACTGACAGCAGGGAACCTGGTTCTCTAATAATATTGCCTATCATCAACCCTGGTGCAGTCACCACTGAGCTTGCCAGACATGCCAGTACCTCCATCACTAGCTTATTCTTCATAAGCTTAGTGATGAGAGCATTTTCTGGCCCTTCCAAAGGATGGTTAGCCAGCTGATGGGTTCTTAACCATTATACAATAGAGCCATTCTAACAAGCTTACTTCCCTGAGCCTTTTGATTTCTTCCTCAAATCTCTGCCAGGGGAATTCTGTCATTTGCCCTTAATTTAATAGGAGCCTTTTGTCCCCGCAAGCCTCCAGAAACCATCCCAACAATATTTTAGGACCATTTCCAGGTGTTCTTGCCAGGGAGTTTTCAGTCATGGGAGAATGCTCCCTTATTGGACAGTTCTCCCTTACGGAGCTTATCTTTCACCATCCCTAACCCCTACCCAAATCCAATGCTATCAAGATCTACTTCCTGGCCTGCTCTCTCCCACCCCCACCCCGGATTTCTTTTGCTACAATTAATCGTGTCCTGAAGTTCCTTAGGTAAATAATTCCTTTTTGCCTCTAGCAAGGAAGTACTTCCCTAGTTGGCCCATGCTGAGACTTGTTAAAGAACTAGAGGACAAGGAGGGGGAGTGGGGTCAGATCTTGAAGAGAACAATTACTATCCTCCAAAGCATCCAACTCAGTTGAGGTTTTGGTATGGTCTTCAGGCAAGAGAAGGCTGCTATTTCTTCAGCAAAACAAAGTAGGCTGTGCTTGCAGGCCCAGGGGTTCAGAGGAATCAGGGGTCCCATGTTCTGAACACATCTACCCATATGTCTCCATTCAATGTCTTAGAACCCCACTCCTTTCCTATCAGGGCTTTGATTTTAGCATAAAAAACTTGCCAAGGCTGTGGATTCAGTAATCATTACTTGTCTACTATTTTTACAATAAAAAAGTGCTTATGAAATAATAGAAAATTTATATATTGTCTTCTGCCTCCAGTTCTTGGCACAGAGTTCCTAAAGCCTTGTAATTTCCTGAGTGAGAAGAGTATTAGGGGTATCTTTTGTTCTAATATTTGGCTTTTGACCCTTGTTCCTGACGTGGAACTCCTAAATCCCTTGGAATTTACTGGGTGATAGTAGTGTCCTTTGTTCTAATGAGGTGACCCTTGGTGGGCTCTTTGATGGGGGCTGGTCACCAAAAAGAACAAGCCATGATGAGAACCTTGGAATTTTTTAGCCCCACTACCCATTCTCCAGAGAGGGGAGAAGGGCTAGAAATGGAGTTTATGATCAATCATGCCTATACGATGAAGCCTCCATAAAGATCCCTATAGTATGGGGTTTGGAGAGCTTCCCAGCGGTCAAACACATGGAGTTGCTGGGAGAGTAACGTGATGTACCCAGAGAAGGCATGGAAGCTCTGCACTCCTTCCCATATACCTTGTCCTACACGTTTTTCATCTAGATGTTCATCTGCACCTTTTATCATATTCTTTATTATATAATAAACTATTAAGTATAAGTGTTTCCCTATGTTCTGTGAACTGCTTTGTGAGCAAATTATCAAATCCAAGGGGGAGGAGGCCATGGGAAGCTCTGATTTAGAGCCTAGTCAAATGGAAGTTGTGGGCAACTACTATGTGTGATTGGCATCTGAAGTGGGGAGAAGTCTTGTGGGACTGAACACTTACCTTGTAGGATCTGATGCCATCTCCAGGTAAACAGTGTCAGAACTGAGATAAATTGTATCACATCCAGCTGGTGTCAGAATTTCCTGGTGTGGAAAAACACCCACACATCTGGTGTTGGAAGTGTTGTGACTATGGTAGTAGTGTGAGAACAAAAGAGACACAGAGGAGGAAGAGTGAGTTTTTTCCATATAGTTCATCATCCAATCTTCAGTTCCATCTGCTTTCTAGCTACAGAAATAGCGGATCTCTTTAAATGCTTCCATGGAGGCTTTCTAACTTTCTTTCACACAGTACACCAGGTTGGTAATTGACAAATCCCTCCATATTTCTCAAATGCTTAGTATTGTGCAAGTCATTGCATCTCTTCTCACCTGTATCCCATCCCAACTCACCACTGGTGAAAATTATAGCAGTTATAATGCTAGAGTGAGTTGGAGGTTTTTAACACAGTTTATCTCTTACAATGGGATCTTTATTGCTATACAGCTGGCAAGTGATCTAATTCCAAAATCACATCCAAGAGTATGCTATCTGGGACCACTTCTGAAATTACTTATTTTCAGTTGGGTTTCTGCATTGGTTTCCTAGGGCTACCATAACAAAGTCTCACAAAGTTTGTGGCATAAAACAACAGAAATTTGTTGTCTTACACTTCCAGAGTTTAGAAATCCAAAATGAAAGTGTTGGCGGGGTTGGTTCCTTCTAGGCACTCTGAGGGAGAATCTGTTCCGTGCCTCTCTCTTGGCTTCTGGTGATTAATTAGAAATTTTTGGCATTCCTTGGTTTATAGATACATCACTCCAACCTCTACATCTGTCTTCACAGGCTGTTCTCTCCTTTTATTTCTGTGATCACATGACATTCTCCCTGTGTGTCTCTGTCTCTCTGTTCAAGTTTCCCTCTTCTTATAAGGACACCAGTCATATTGGATTTAGGACTAATACTGGACAGTATGGCATCGTCTTGACTTAAGCACACCTACAAAGACCCTATTTCCAAATAAGGTCACATTTACACATTAGGATTTCAACATATCTTTGGGGGAGTCAAAATTCAACTCATAACAGTCCCAAAGACAAAGAAAAATCCTGTCATGGGAATTTGTGTGTAAGTGATTTAATAGGATATATTCCCAAGAAAATACCGTAGGCGGGTGAGGAAATGGGAATGGTAAGGGAAGAAGACCAGTCAAGGATACGTTAATTAAGCCGCATTCAACTGAGGATAACTTTTGCTCACTCCAGTCATGGAGTTCTGGGGACAGTGTAGGCCACAACTCTGAATTGGTCCTCAGAGGCAAAGAAGTTAGATTATTCTCACCTCTGTACCCATTGGTTCAGAGCAATGGCTGGGGGAACATAAATTCCCAGGCATATTTCATTCCTGCTTGTATGGCAAAAGTGATTGTAACAGACTGAAGATAACTGTTATGGACTGAATTATGTCCCCCAAGACTCATATGTTTAAGTCTTAACACCCAGTAGCTCAGAATGTGACTGTATTTGAAGATAGGGTCTTTAAGGAGGTAATTAAAGTAAAATGAGATCATATGGGTAGACACTAATCCATTATGACCGATGTCCTTATAAGAAGAGATTAGTACACAGACAACACACAGAGGGACGACCATGTGAGGACACAGAAAGAAAGTGACCATCTACCAGGCAAGGAGAGAGGCCTCAGAAGAAGCCAAACCTGTCAACACCTTGGTCTTGGACTTCTAGCCTCCAGAACTGTGAGAAAATTAATTTCTGTTGTTTAAGCCACCCAGTCTGTGGTATTTTGTTATGGCAGCCTCAGAAAAGTAATACAGTAGCCATTGACAAACATACAGGTGCTGGTTTGCGAAAGTTGAGCTCATACTGGGGGCACGTGTGCGTGGAGTGGAAGAAGAATCTGAGGGGATGTGGGAAGAGCACTCATGGTGTCTGCTCTGACCTTAACCCTTGAAACTCCCAGTAAACCATTTCAGGAATGTGTGCTTCTTGTCTCCACAATGTCAATCTGCTCTATTAGACATTCTGGTTTCCAGAAAGGATGTAATAAGGGTTCTACTGAAACCTGAAACTCAAACCTTGTCAGTGTAGGCTCTGAACAATTACCCAGGCTTGTTTTTATACAATGGAGACAGAAACAAGTATATATATGGACCTCAGGAGATTCCTTTAGATGCATCTTGATATTTCTACACCTGATGATAAAAATGAGCGGGTTAATGCAGCAACTGCAGTTGGATGAGTGCAAGGTACCGAGAGAGCATGGGCCATTCAAGGTTGAGGAAACGGGTCACTCCACAAAGTGATCAACCTAGACCAGGTACAATTTTAACCAAGCATGGGAACATCTTGAATACTTAATGGAGGAGTGAAAAGAGCCCTTAGTTGATTGGTTGGTATTGAAAACTCTGCTTAGTTCAGTATATCTAAATTCTATTTTCATATCTGCATACACAAGGGACTTACATCACAGTCCTAAAAAGTACAGTTCATAGCCAAGTTTGAGGAATTGTTGTATGTGGCTAGGGAAATATAGTAAACAATCGCACAAATGGCAGAACCTCTTTGCTTCTATAAAGGACTAGTTCTAAGACTCATGTTATCATCCATTAGGTTAAATCTGTTTTTATATGCGTTTATGTTTCCAAATCTAATCAGTATAATGTCTAATTGAAATGGCATTCTACAATATAATACAATATTAAGGTTGATCTTACTTTAGTCATTCCTAATCATAACTGTATTGTTTGCATAATTTTTATCTTTAGTTGGAGTTATAATTTTTTGTATTCATTTTCTACAGAAATAATTTACTGTGGATCTGTAACTCAAAAATTAGTATTTCAAATATTTTTCTTGTTACGTATTTAAAGAAAAAAATCACAATAATGATAATTCAACTCTCAAACATTTAAGAATAAAATGTAGAGATGGAGTTCTTATTTTAGAAAAAGGAGCAACATGATAAATGTGATATTACGATTTTTTTTTCCAATTAGGAATATTTTGTGTAATATATACATGTCAGGTTATTATAATTTTGATTCTGTCAAGCATAACAATGAATGTGAAATCACTTAGTAGAATTTTTAATAATGTAAATTAAAATTTTTGCATGTGACTCTAAGTGATATAAGAAAATTATAGGTTAACTGCAGGGATGAATCCATTTAGTCATTGTTTATAGTCATAGAATGGAAAATATTCCAAAAACAATTCAACCTATGATAGAATAATCTTCAACATTTTTCTCAGAGCCAAAATAAACATCTAAATAAATCTTGCATTATGTTCTATACGAATAATTATTTTGATATTAGTTTCACAAATGTTATTTTCACACCCAGTGTTAATTAACTTTTAAATCTACTAATTAAAACAGCAGAATCTGGGCTTCCCTGGTGGAGCAGTGGTTGAGAGTCCGCCTGCCGATGCAGGGGACACGGGTTTGTGCCCCGGTCCGGGAAGATCCCACATGCCGCGGAGCGGCTAGGCCCATGAGCCATGGCCGCTGAGCCTGCGCGTCCGGAGCCTGTGCTCCGCAATGGGAGAGGCCACAACAGTGAGAGGCCCGTGTACCGCAAACAAAAAACAAAAAAAAAGAGCAGAATCTCATGTTCTAATACAAATAGAGACAATTTTCTTCCCAGGGAACCAAGTTAAGTCAGTATTCAAACTTAGAAACAGAATATAGACAAAAATATTAACCTTCCATTTCAGCCAACCTCTAATTAACACATGCATGAAAAAGTAGATTAAACAAAATTCTTAAAACTGAATAACTCCATGCTTACAGATCATCAGCTCATGATGAAAAACAAAACAAAAATTGCTTAATTCTTGCATAATTGGACAAGTTAGGAACCAATGGTGGAAACATTTTATGAAAACACAAATCAGTACACATTCTAATATTATCTCAATTAAACCTACACTTACTCATGTCTCTACCATCCTCCTTGTTTCCTCTAACCTGCAGAACCTCTTCCTTATTCATCATCCCTTGCCCAGTGACTGAGAATAGTTAGCTGGAGGATATCCTACCTGCCTTCTCATCTCAACCAATATCAATCAAGCCAGGCAATATTTTAGGGACTGAAGATACAGGAGCGATCAGAAGTCCATATACCTGTCTTCATCAAGGTTATATTTTTACTCAAGTGATAGACATAAATGAATTAAAAATAAATAAGTAATGATCTTAAATCCTGAATCTTACTGTGCAAACTTGAGTTAGTTATTTAACCAGTTATTTAATCTACTAAGCCTCAGACTTTTTTTAACCTATAAAATGGGGATGATAATACTGCTTACCAGTGGCTGTGTGTGTATGAACATATATACAAGAGAATATATATAAAATATATATATATATATATTTATCTGCCTTAAGATAAAATTAGCTTTCTTTAAAAGAGAATTATAAATCCCAATCAGATTGAGCAAGGATCCTTGTGTAGATAGAAATCAAGCTCATGGAAGTAAGCATATACTTTAATCAGATCTTGTGCTATAAATTGCCTTTGTTGACATGATGGAATATAAAGAAAGATATAAATTATGGATGATCCAGTGAGCAAAGAACCTTGTTATTTGACTACTTGAGCTGAGGCATGAAGCCCAGAAAAGTGAGAAAGTTAAACATCAAATACAAATAATATTTTACTATAAGGCTGCTTTCTTAACCAGAGGAGTGCTGACTTAATTTGTGATATGATCTCTTCAGAACAAAAGAGATCACCCTGCCTCAAAATAACTTCCAGTGCCCAATATTCTACCAGTAGAAAGCCAATAGAAGTGATTTTCTTAGTTCTCTTAATGGTTTTAGGTCAGTTTAGGTTTCAAGATACACACAGTTACTAAATGAAGTTGCTTTTTAGGTTACTGGACATGAAAGAGACAAGGAAGGGTCAAATGTCACTGAAGGTGGAGACGGAACGGTACAGAAGATGTACTGCCTACACTGAACTTTTGAAATACATGATCCTGTTTTAGTATCTGGCAGTGACCTAATTTTTCAGTGGAATGTGTCATAACTTGCCCAACATGTGGCAGACTACCCGCAAGTTCCAAGAACCTGCCAGAGGGGCAGTCAGAGGGTATAGCTGAATCTCTACATAATTTGAAGGAGTACAAGAGCAGGCAAGAGTCGATTTGAAGCTGGGAGTGGCAGAACCAGGAAATAGAAGATGGGACTTGAGCAATGCACGTTGCCTCACCCATACAAATCAGACCTGCTGAGTCAAACCAGACTTGAGCAGTTATATGGTACCCTGGGAAAATGAAGAAAAGCCAGGGAAACAATTATGTTGAGGTAGGAAGAGAGAGTCACTAAAGCAGGCTGGAAAGGGAAACAACCCATGTCAAACCAGGAGAAATACTGATGGTCGCACAGTGGCAAAGAAAATGCATGAATAGGATCCACATGATCTTGTGTTAGACACTGCATTGCTCCATCCCACTCATATTCTTGCTTATTCCATACATAAAGGTCTTTAGCATACCTTCTGGAATTTTTGTAATTATGACATATTATTCATGCTGCCCTGATATCCCAGAGTTCACTGACCTAAGTAAGACCACAGGGAAAAGAATTAAGTAGTTCTTTCTTTGTATTCCTAAATCATGATGGCAACAGTCCCCTCATTTGATTGGTAGAACGTAATGACCACGAAAGTGTAATGTCATCTAAGGTGTCTCACACGCTTCCCAAGTCAGTTTTCAGCTACCATCAGGATACAGGGTCTGTGGCCATTGCTGTGCTGGAAGGGTGACCATGAGCTCACAAGAGCCAGCTGTGCACATTTCTCCCAAATCCATGTTTAGTGAATTTATGTTGATAGCTTTCAATTGGCTATGATGGAAAAGACTATAAACCAGGGCTTTTTAATCCTCCCTGGAGAGCTGGTTGTCAAATATTACCAGCACACCACCAGGTTTGCTCTGGTCTTTCTTTCCAACAGCTCTCATTTGTGGCTTAATTCCACTGCTCATGAAGCCATTTGGAAAAGCCCCACCATTGCCACCGCTTACCGTGAGTTCAATAGTAATGTCAATAGTATTGTTGCCAGATGCATCAAAGGCTTCCAATCTTGGGATTGCCAGAACATTCGTGGATTCCATGCAAAGATGGGAAGAAGAATCTCCTACCTCAACTCTTCATTTTTGTCACCTAGGCTCTAAAAACTCTTAGTATTCCCATGGTTTCTTGGTCTATTTTATTGACTTCTCTGTGGTGTCTCAAAATGAATCCAACAAACAGTGTAGGAGATAGATGGTATTCCAACCCTTCTCTGATTTGTTTTACCCCTTAAGGGCCTCATGCCAACTACCAAAATGTGGTTCTTCTTCCCCAAAGGCATATATATATATATATGAAACTATGGGAAAGGAGAGAGAAGTAATGTTGTCTGATGACAGGAGGGGCAGATGGAGTCCAACTTAGCCAAAAAGTAAGCATGCCATTTAAACTTATTTTTTAAAGTCATGCACCAATTGTGCTATACATATCTCTTTTGCTCCATTTCCCAGATTAACTCTTCATGCTTTTTCACTCTGCTCTTTGTTGTGGGAAATTAATACATAGGGACTACCTCACTGGTTCCCTTTCCTCCTCACCTCCTGTTGAGTTTGGCCAAAGGAGGACACTAGCAGGAGATCTGAAGCTTGGATGGTCTTTTCTATATAGCTGCTCTCCCTAGGTTCTCATAACTGTTCTCTCCTGTATCCCTTGTTCTAGGGTTAGAAACAGCTCCCTGCTGTTGCTAGTGTCAGGATACAGCACCATCCCTCACTGTTTTCCTAAAACCTCACCCTGTACCTTTTAAAAAAAAATCCTTTCTATTAAAATCTCATCAATTATCCAGTTTGAGTATGCCATTCCTTATTCTGCTGGGATCCTGGCTGCTATGCCAATTAAACTGTCATAGCCCATGGAGTTTAATGTTCTTCTCACTAAAAGTATTTCTATTTGGTATATTAATAAATCATATACTTATGTTGTTTCAACTATAAAAAACAAGAAACCTAAGAATCATTCTGCGAAAAGTAGTGGTTTACTTGACCTTAATTATTGTACATCTATCTCACCTATAATTTTATGAAATCTTGTCAGAGTTCAGTAATTTTTTTCTGAATGCATAATTTCACTTGACATACAAAGAGAAAAATCAAAGATAATGGAGGAACATTGAGGACACTGTAATATATGTAAAAATATTTTTGATGCATATTGGTGTAAGAAGAATACAGCAATTTTATCAGGGTATTAAATATACAGTGATGAATTGAAACAAATAGGTTCCACTCCACAAACACTCTTTCTAGGTTCAGTTACATTACGGTGAATATCTGGTGACATAATTTTGGTTTAAAGTAGGGAGGTGTTAGAAAATCTACTCTCATGTTAGCAGGATCTTGAGTTTCACATTATTTGGCTGAAGAGTTTCTGGAAAAATATTTCCCTACTCACTTATTCTCAGAAAACCAACAATTGGAATAATTCCAATCAGGAATTAACCAGGAAACATTTCAGACTCTAACCCTCTATGCTCCGGACCATCCTGAGTCAGTCATCCAGCTACAGTGCCTGCTCCAAGGCCAACGCAGTCTTGAGAGTGAGAAAGAGGACATCCTTGCCCAGACTTGCAACCAGAGACTAGGAGAAAGGTCATGTGACATGCCTGACTTGTGAAAATGGGGGAAGGAAATACTGGGTCATTTCATTGTTTCCCAATGACTGTATAGTTTGTACAGCCTATGTATTCAACTGGGTAAGCGTTATATTTCCTCTCCTTATGATATAATTTCTACTATCTTACCTAATGACTCTAAAAATGTGATCTTGTAGCTCCATATTTAAATTTAGTTAAAAAATAATGTGATTAAAATGAGGAATAAACCCAAATAAGAACAAAAAAGATAAAAAAGCAAGGCAGAAGACATTTCCAATCCAACTGCATTATTCAGGATGGGATAGGCTACATCGTATTAATAAAATGACCCCTGAAACCTCACCAGCTTAATATATAAAAGTGTATGTCTTGTTTACCCAAAGTCAGCTATAGTTTGATAGTTCTCCAGAGCAGTGCCCTTCCCAGTAGTCCCACAGATACCCAGGCTCTTTTCATCTTCTGGGGCCACCATCAGAAATTCTCGTTTTCCAGGGTGGCTATGTTGGGGGAAAAGAGAGCTGAGGATTGTCTAGACTCTCACTGCTGAGACTTAAAAGTCGCATGTGTTCTAAGGCACAGACCATAAAACTCATCAAATATTCCATGTGCTCTCTTACATCTTCCAGTCTCTATATAGTTAGTTCTGGACAATAAGACTACTTCCAGCCAATAGGCTATGAGCGGAAATGGCATGTCATCTCTGGAATGAGGCACTTAAGTTCTTCAAGCTTTCTCTCCCCCTGCCATGTGACTGCAGTTCCAAATGGTAGAGCTACAAGATTTAAAAGGAAAAAGAAAAAAAAAAAAAGAACCTGATCCCTAAGTCACTGTTTAGAAGGGAGCTGCCCTAGAGAGCTACTGGACCTACAGATGGCTTTGTGTAGGCAAGAGCAGAGTAAAGTTGTACGTGCTAAGCCTTAAGATTTGGAATTGCTTTCACAACATAACCCAGCCTATCTTTACTGATACCCCAGTGAAGATGAATACTTCAGAACTCAGCTCTTCAGTGGAGAAAGTTATAATGAGCTCGGTTTCCTAGAATCCTACTACTGTTGAAAGATGAATATTACAACTCAAAGTTAACAGCATTGCATGAACAGGGATAAAGTTATATGGCAAGAAATGCATCTATCCAGTTTAGAAGCAGTGATATATTTTAAATATAACAGCTAGTTCTCCCAAGAACAGATTTTATCTTACCCCTAACCATTTTTTTTTTCACTTTCTTTTCAGAATCTAAAATAATCTGACTAAGGGTTTTTTAACTGATGGCCAACAAATGTTTTCATAACAGACCTGAGTGACCATTTCCTCACAGTAAAGGATAATAAATTTTCAGGCATCCAGTTCTCTTATTAAAATAGGTCTTCCCAATTGCCTTTTCTCACCTATCAAAAATAATTTCAAGTATTTTTTAATTGAGCATGATATAGATTACAGAAACTGTAGACTCATAATCTCACTCCCTATATAAAAGATACTATTAATATTTTTAATGTGTTGGCTTCAGATTTTTTTTTTATTTTTGGAAGTAGAAAGGGCCTGACCCTCTCTAAAATTGGAAACAATTCATGTTAGATGGTCCTAAGAGAAACAAGGCTATAAAATTATTTTTACTAACTTTGCAGATTTTAGTTTAAATATAAGTTGTACATAGTTTGAAATTACTTAATGGGAAGCAGACATCCTTGCCTCTTGGTTGGGCCAAACCTCATGACTGGGAAATGTACAGCCAGAGAAACCATGAAAGTACATTTTAAATTTTGCTTTGAGTTTTGAATCCTTTGGTTTCAGTCAAGGTATATGAAGTCAGGTTTATGACTAAGAAAGCCACTTCTTCCCTCTCATGCAATGAATCGGAGGCAATAGGCAGTTAGCTAGAGCTCAGCATATCAGAGAGAGAATTGCTAAGCGGTCAAATACTCTTTTTTTTTTACATCTTTATTGGAGTATAATTACTTTACAATGGTGTGTAAGTTTCTGCTTTATAACAAAGTGAATCAGTTATACATATACATATGTTCCCGTATCTCTTCTCTCTTTTAAAGACAATAGCAGGAAACAAAATGTCCAAGTACTACTTTAAATTTATAGAACTATTATAAACCTAGGAATTTTTTTTAACACTCAAAACAACATAAAAAAGAAGTCTTAAAGATATCTCTTATAGAAGAAATGGAAAATCAGTCATGTTATGAAGTGATTAGTAATAAAAAATTTCTCCCCTTGCTTATAGTATTTCTTTAATAATTGATTTTATATATATTATTCTTTTAAACATGTCACCCTTTGTTATGGTACAGGAAAAAAATTACAGGTGAATTTTCAGAATCTCTTGTATCTCTCACATACCAGGAGGATTTTTTTTTCTTTGTTTCCATAATCTGGGGCTTTGTTGGGCAGCCTGGAATAGGGGGTGAAGGACGAGACAGTAAGAACAGTAAACAGACCTAGAGTCTGTCATTCAGAGTGAAGTAAGTCAGAAAGAGAAAGACAAATACCGTATGCTAACACATATATATGGAATTTAAGAAAAAAAAAACGTCATGAAGAACCTAGGGGTAAGACAGGAATAAAGACACAAACCTACTAGAGAATGCACTTGAGGATTTAGGGAGGGGGAAGGGTGAGCTGTGACAAAGCAAGAGAGAGGCATGGACATATATACACTACCAAACGTAAAGTAGATAGCTAGTGGGAAGCAGCCGCATAGCACAGGGAGATCAGCTCGGTGCTTTGTGACCACCTAGAGGGGTGGGATAGGGAGGGTGGGAGGGAGGGAGCCGCAAGAGGGAAGAGTTACGGGAACATATGTATATGTATAACTGATTCACTTTGTTATAAAGCAGAAACTAACACACCATTGTAAAGCAATTATACCCCAATAAAGATGCTTAAAAAAAAAAGAACAGTAAGCTGAAACCCATTCGATTGATCTTCACTGCTCAGGGCTGGGAGTTATTCTTTTGTAAAGAAAGAGTGAAAGGGCAGAGACAGGAGTGACAAGAGGTTGGGTTAAAGGAAAATTTTTAAAGACTTTAGAAATAGAGGGAGAAGATTGGGATTAAGTTGCCATACTGTGATGAGTGGGTCTTTGGGGTGATTGAAAGATAGATGAAGAGGATTTTTATGTTGGGTTTTGTGTTATGAATGGAAATCTTCTTTTCCAGAGGATTCAGTAAAAATTAAAGAATCTCTTTCCCAATTAGAGATGATTTTTCTCAATAAAATGCTGAAATGGGCCAAAGAGTGACCAGCTTCATAGGTTGTTCTGACTTTTAACAAGGTATTTTAATTATCTAGAAAAAAAAAATTAACCAGACATCATTTTGCTATACAAAGCCAATAAGAAAACAACAAATAATGATTGATCAATGTGGTCAATCACTTAAAGAAAATTCTCAAAATAACAGACTGGGATCAGAACATATATTTCAGCGAGGAATGCTTCCACTTAGAAGTATCAGAAAGCATGTCTAACAGGAGCTTAACAATGGTGGGATGCTTTTCTTACATCACAAGAAATCTGAAAATAAGCCTCTGTTGGCATTTGTTCAGCAGCTCTATGATGGCAGACCTAACACCTCTGTTACTTTCTTTACTTTTCAAGATTGAAATGTGTCTGCCACTTAACAGTGGCAGGTCCTTGAGATGAGAGAAAAACTGGTTTGATCCTTCTAGCTTATGGCAAAGAAAGAGGATGACATAGGAAGTAGAGTGGCCCCAAAAAGGAGGCTTGGGGAAGACAGCAGAAAGGCTTTTGTGTAGTTCAGTGTTACCTACTTCAAGTTTGATTTCTAGGGGTGTCCCACAGAGAGCAATATTTTTGTTTTTTAATGATTCTCCTGTGACTATCCTCACTATTCAGATATTTCCAATTAGTCTGGTTAATACCAGATTGAAACCAGAGTCAGGAAATAAGGATGTATCTGGGCTCTGAGGCATAACTTACTCCTTCTATCCACCGTCTTCCTGAAGTAAAAATCGTTTCACAAAGCAGTATCGATATAAGCAATTTGGCATATATTTGTACCACTAAAAATCTCAGGTTCTTTAATTCTAAAAATGAGCTGCCTTTTGGATAGTAACAGAGGGGAAAGTTGTATCATCAAGGACTCTATTGGCTGTATGAAGTAGCTGGTATATTTTATAATCTTAAAATCTCTAACAACGTAAAGAAAAGGAAGGTTTTCTGTTTGTTTGTTTGGCTTTTTTTTTTGCGGTACGCGGGCCTCTCACTGTTGTGGCCTCTCCCGTTGCGGAGCACAGGCTCCGGACGCGCAGGCTCAGCGGCCATGGCTCACGGGCCTAGCCGCTCCGTGGCACGTGGGATCTTCCCAGACCAGGGCACAAACCTGTGTCCCCTGCATCGGCAGGCGGACTCTCAACCACTGCACCACCAGGGAAGCCCCGAAAAGGAAGTTTTGTAGGGAAAGCTAGAGTTTAATGTGGGTCATGACTCAAAACTTTTACATTTCCACCTGGATGGAGATTTGAAAACTTGACAGATTTCCATCAGAATAAAGTCAACATAACTTATGCCACCTACTTAAATGTGCCTTCAAGCATGTTTGAAATAATGCAATAGAGTATAGCTTCCAGCATCCCTCATTTTGTGCAGCACCACCTTTATGTGCTGTTTTGGTGGCTGAAGTGGCTCTAGTCAGCCCCTGTTCAATGAATATGAGCATCTTTTCTCTGAGACATTACAACCCTGGGCCATAATGAGGAAGTATTCATTAGAAGTGTTTTTATTTTCCTTACTGTGTGGGATTTATTACTGATCTCTCATTTAGGGTTGGTCTGAGAGTAGACTTTGATCACTTCCAGATACCTTCCCATGAACGTTTTTCACCTGAGTTTACTTGTCTCTTTTGAAGTTGAAGAGCTGGGAGTGCCCTGGATGGATAGATTTGGCATCAACAAAAAGCTGTTTTTTCAGGTGGCGCACTGTAAGGAAAGAAAAGAATACAACTGTGGAAAAAGGTATTTTGTTATACAATATGCAAATATTTATATTACCTTGTAGAACAGGTTTGATAAAACACACCCCAAACCAAGAAGAATAACATACACATAGCCTATTCTTCCTACTAATTCTAGCACCATAAAGAATGTGTTTCCATTTCCTTATCATTACAGAGGGTAAAAAAAAGTTTTTGGTGCTATACTGATAAAATTGAAAGATGACAAGAATTGCTATAATCCAAAAATGGTAAGAATAGGAATAAATCATATACAAAGAGGTGTTCTAATATATTAAGCCAACAGAATATAATGTTTTCCAAAAATGTATATATTCTTTTATTTATTATTGATAATGATGAGGATGAAGGTAATAATAATAGCTACTTTTTATTAAATGGCTTAATAAATATCTAATGACATGAATTTTATTTATTTTTTAAAACCACTTTATTTAGGTATGATCGTCATACAAAAAGCTGTAGATATTTAATGCATACAACTTGATGAGTTTGGGAATAAGTTTTCACTTGTGAAAACATCACCACAATCTATGCCATAAACATATCCATCACTATCCAAAGTTTCCTCATATAAATTTCAATTTTACATTAGCCCATTTAATCCCCACACCAACTTTAAGACATAGGCATTTCTTTTACTCTGAAAGGAGTGATAGTTTGCCTCAGGTCAAACTCATTGAATGTTGTAGAACTAGGAATGAAACTCAGGTTTTCAATACTTCAAAGTATAATTATTTAACACCTATTATTTTTTTTGTCTCTCAAACTTTAGAATGTATCCAAAGAAAATACTTAAAAAAAGAACAGATATGCATATATACCTGCATTTATATGTATATATATGCAGGCATATTTCAGCATTATTCATAATAGAAAAAATTTTGAAGTCATTAAAATTAATGAAGAGTGTATCAGTAAGTAAAAATGCTTATAGTAGGATGATGAATTTTAAAAGCTCATTGTAAAAAAGATAGGTGATCCACAGCAATAAACAATAACTCTACTTCTGTGGATAGAGATTTAGAGATGTATAAATAAAAGAAAAACATTTATGAGGGTGAAGTATATACAAGGCATTTTAAGATATCACACAGGGCTTTCACTGTTTTATATGTGGACAATGGATCAAAAATAGATATAAAGGCTAATTGTCTTCTTTTTCTTAGATGGACTGTTTATTTTTATTTATTTATTAAAATTTTATACAATTTTTAAAAGTTACTTTCCATTTACAGTTATTACCAAATATTGGCTACATTCTCTGTGTTGTACAATACAACCTGGAGCCTATCTTACACCCAGTAGTTTGTACTTCCCACTCCCCCACCCCTATATTGCCCCTCCTCCCTCCCCACTGATAACCACTAGTTTGTCTCTGTATCTGTGAGTTTGCTTCTTTTTTGTTAAATTCACTAGTTTGTTGTATTTTTTTAGATTCTACATATAAGCAATATCATAGAGTATTTATCTTTCTCTGACTTATTTCACTCAGCATAATGTCCTCCAAGTCCATCCATGTTGCTGCAAATGGCAAAATTTTCTTCTTTTTTATGGCTGAGTAGTATTCCACTGTGTGTGTGTGTGTGTGTGTGTGTGTGTGTGTGTGTGTGTGTGTGCATGTACCACAGCTTTTTTATCCATTCATCTGTTGATGGACACTTAGGTTGCTTCCATGCCTTGGCAATTGTAAACAATGCTGCTATGAACATTGGGGTGCATATATCTTTTTGAATTAGTACTTTTGTTCTTTTTCAGCTATATACCCAGGAGTAGGATTGTTGGGTCATATGGTAGTTCCATTTTTAGTTTTTTGAGAAACCTCCATACTGTTTTTCACAGTGGCTGCACCGATTTACATTCCCACCAACAGTGTATGACGGTGCCCTTTTCTCCACATCCGCCCCAGTATTTGCTATTTATGTTCTTTTTGACAATAGCCATTCTGACAGATGTGAGGTGACATCTCATTGTGGTTGTGATTTGCATTTCCCTGATGATTAGCGATGTTGAGTATCTTTTCATGTGCCTGTTGGCCATCTGCATTTCCTGTTCGGAAAAATGTCTATTCAGTTCTTCTGCCTGTTTTTTAATCAGGTTGTTTGTTTTTTTGATGTTGAATTATAAATTATATTTAAAATTTCCAAGTTAGTTTAAATATTTTCATTTCTTATATATTATGAGACTAATAAAAATATTACGACATATCTTATAAATTATCATATTGAAGATCTCTGATTGTAGATAACAATGAATTCTTTGCTTTGTATTACATTGTGAGAGAATATATTAAACGAAGTTGATGATGTAATCATTAACACTAAAAATAGAAATAAAATATTTTCTCAGTGCTAAGGTAGCTTTTCTCTTTCACATTTTAACTTTTTTGAAATTGGGATGCACCTTGTAATCTATGCAAATATTTAGTGCAGGTTATGAGACATAATTTTTTATAACATATGAAATATTATATCAAGTAAACCTTTGGTATATGTTAGACACTGTACTTGACTTAAAAATGGTATGAAGTGAGGCAAAGATCATCGGGTTTAGAGACATAACAAATTTCTACAACTAGACACATTAGTAACTAAGACTAAAAAGCAAAACCTTGAACTAGCTAATAACTTTTTTTATAAACAGGAATTTTGGGGAGGCTATAATTATAGCACATTGGTATGAGTAAAAACTCAAGGCAGGAATCTTTGTCTGGTTCATGGATATAGCCCTCAAATCTAGTGTAGCAGCTGGCATGACTCAAAGTGTAAATGTTGAGTGAATATTTGAGCTTCTCAGAATTTTACAAAGTTCTAAATATTTAAGTCAAATTAGGTAACAATGGCAAGTACAGATATATATCTTTTGTACCAGGCCAAGTTCTAGGTGCCCTTCTCATATGAACTCACTTATACTTGTCAACCTTATAAAGTAGGTGTTGTTTTTATTCCCATTTGATAGGTGAGGAACCAGAGGCTTTAAGCAACCTGCCCAAGGTCACACAGCTAGTAAATGTTGGAACTGGGATTTGAACTCAAGCCAGATATCTCTGAGCTCTGTGCTCTTCAACAGTGCACTACACTGCCTCTGTAGGATTTTAAGGATTATCTAATCTATATTCAAACCTCACCTGAGGTCTCAAGCATTACTGACACAATCTGTTAGATCAGATCTTTATTCTTTCAATTCCCAGTCTCATATTTCTGCCTACTACGTCAAAGGCGAGGCCGACAATCCAAGCATGGGGATTGGTGGTGGTGGTGGTCTTTGTGATTAAAGGTTAGGTGTTTTGCAGTTTTAAACAAATAATAAAATTACTATAATAGTATTTAACTATTTTTTGCTGCCCTGCGAGGCTTGAGGGATCTTAGTTCCCCAACCAGGGTCAAACCCGTATACCCTGCAGTGGAAGTGCAGGGTCTTAACCACTGGACTGCCAGGGAAGTCCCTGTTTGACATGATATGGCTCAGGTTAAGCAAAAGTTGTTGAACAAAAATCTTAGTATTGATTTGGAGGTTACATGGTAAAATTAGGACAAGATCCCACCTATAATAAACAAAATCAAAGTGTAGGAGTTGCCAATAATATTAATAATATCTTTAAGATAAGTTCATTATCATAGAATGAGTTTTTAGCAAATAATTATATCAATACACATACAAAAAACTTATGAATAATGACTCCATTTAAACAGAGCTTATGCTTCTGTTACATGTTTCTTATTAAAATGTATTTTGCATGCAATTTTAAAGAATTAAATGAAATTATTCAATAACTCACCTTCCTTTTTGATAGCAGAGTGTTAGCAAATAAGACCCAACTTAGCTTTTAAACAACATATACTGCTGGTTATCTTGATTAATAAAAGGTTTAGGTTTAAGGCATCTTTCTTTATACCTCAAAATGCAATTATAAGGCACTATAATTGTGTCAGACATCGTAGTAAATGCAGAATCGATATCAAAGCCACAGCGGGGATATGTGGACAGATTCTGTTTATTCCCCAGTCAGCTTCTTAATGATTCAACCTCTTAATCTCTGTGCGTTTCCTGATATTCTAGACAGGTGACAAGACCACTACCTAAGGCTCCCAGAACATTCTGCTGTAGGCCAGGCCCAACCAGGTCAGAGAAGAATGGCAGGCTCTTCTTAACATAAAAATAACAGATTCTTTGAATGACATCAGCGCCTTTAGCACATGGTGAAATTAGGCAAGATTTTGTTCTCCAGTGCAGACCATGAGAATGAGGAAAAGGAAACTTATCTCTGAGAAGAGAATAATCCCACGTACTTGGCGGATACCAGCCACTGGGCAAACAGCTGGTTGGAGGAGTAGTTTAGGAGAAGAGAAAATTACACGGGAATTAGAGTCAAAAACTTGGGTTCAAATGTCAAATTAACCACCTTTTAGTAGTGTGAGCCTGAAGAAGTCTCCCATCTTCCCTAGGTAATGATTCCTACACCAGTAAAATTTGATTAATAAAACCAACTGTGAAGATAATTTTTGAGAATTAAATAAGAATATGTCTAAGTGTTTAATATAGGGCCTGTATGTAGTAGATGATAAAAATTTTTAGATGAATCCTGAAAACATCATGTTAAATTTTTAAAAGTTGGTTTATATGTCATATAGGCCTTTCTTCTCCTACTTTTTAATTTTTCCATTTTTCTCTCAATTTTTGCAGATGACAAAGGATGTGCACCAAATGCAACATAAAGACAAATAATCAAACAAATGGGGCTTAGGAGAAAAGAAGAGAAGATGAAGGATGTACACATTTTCTATCATAGCTATGCTATGGTACGTAAGTGCTAATAATCTACCATTGACCTAATTTATTTTCTTGCATTATAACCCATTTTCTGTTAAAAAATTATAATAATATGCACTATCACATGTCTTATGGTACTCTTTCTTAGGTATTAATTTATCTGATTGATGTACTGACATATTTAGCAATCAAAATCTATAGTTTTTATTTTGAGAAAAGATACCACTGATGTACAGGTCCTCACAGAAAATGAATTTGCCTTTGCACCCTCATGCTGCAGAGGCAGGTGACAGCTCCCCCTACTGACCAACAGTGAAGAGGAAACTATGCACATCTGGTCATATGTGCATACGCTAAAAGCTACTAAGAACTTAATTTATGGGTCTATAGGTGGGAAGACATCTAGACAAATACACACACACATATGCATGCAAGCACACACACAAAAACGCTATCTGCATGCACGCACACACACAAAATTCACGTTTTCACTCCTGTCCCATATGCATAGGCTTGACAAACACTGAGCATATGGAGAACCAGTTGACAGAATTGAACGGCATCTTCTTTTTGTGCATAGCAGGAGTGCAATCCAGGTGGACTAATGTAGGCATTTAATAACAGCTATGTAAACCTGCATCCCAGGCACCAAGACATTATTTATTTATAAGTCATTTATGTTTAATGCCTCAGAGTCTGAATGCACAAACCATCTACCATTACAGAAGTACTGGTGGGCAATAAAATGCATTAGAGCTATGTACAATGCACAGTTTAGTATCAAAACCTTTCTACACTGTAGAGTTTTACAAAACTATTAATGACATCAAACACTAAGCACTTAAGACACCATTTTTTTTTTCTGCTACCACATTAGGAACATCAATGGACAGTCCATTTCAACTTGCATCATCCATCCATTTCTAGTATGAAATTAATTTTCTGCTTATACAATAAAGTTTATCTCCACAGTTCTCTTGATTTTGATCCACAGCAGCAAAGGCATGTACATCAGCAGATCAGTACATCAGACAGTATTTTAATTTCATCCAGTTATGAGGTACTCAGGAATCAATGATGCCTGCATTAACTATTTTTTTCATATTCTTTTATTAGTTTCTAACTGTGTCAGACTCTTTTTAATTTATTGAACTATTCAATCAATGTTCATTAGACGTCGACTCTGGGCCAGGCAGTATGCTAAGTGCTGGGTATGCAGCAATGAGCCAACCAAACAAAATCTCTTCCTTCATGGAGATTACATTCTAGTGGGGAGAAATGAATGTCCTCAGTAATTCACACTCAGTCTCTGTCTTCAGTGTATAAAATGTTTCATGTAAGTAACAGTGAGTATTCATCATTCCCTTAATGAAGTTTGGAAATGTGAGTTTTGATTGTCTTATGATGGCCTAGACACTATAGTCGACTTGTTCTTTAATAAACTTCTGGCTCTATTTCTAGTTTGTTGCTGATGTTTTTAAATGGGCCCCAAAATGCTAATAGATGGACACCTTGTGAAAATCAGATATTGTGAAATAAAAAATGTGAAATCAGTGGTGCTTACGATACGGAACTCAGTGGGAGATGTGCGTGCATAAAAGAACTTACTACTATTTCTTTAAGACCTTGATCTTTTTCCAGTGTCCCAAAATATAAGCCATCTCTATCACTAAATTTATCATTCTTCTCATTTACAGGGAGTTACAGAAACGCTAAATAAAGCATGATTTGCAAAATCCCCATAAGCTTTGAAAGAGCAGGAAAGATCATCAAAACAAAAATGCCTGTGTACAGACCTGAGTGGGGTTCACGTTTAAGGTTACCTTCTGTTAAAGCTCTGTTTTTAAGCTACTCAGATTAGCTTGTTGAAGCCAAAAGATAACCTTTCAAGACTGATACGTTTATTAAGTCAAGACTTGGCCACAGAAGACAGTTGCGTTACCTTTTAGCTCCAGGCTGGTGTTGATTATCACTGGGCTGAAAAGTGACTTGCTAACCATGCCCAAGTGCAGGGGAAGCATGTGATCCAGAGTTCCCAGCTACTCTTCTTGTTCCTAATACCAGCACAGTGCGAGGTGGGTGGCCTTGACCATTACTGTCTCTCTCTACAGTAAGGGGTTTGTTGAGGTTTTATCCTGTAGAATGTGCCTGAGTAGTAAGGAGAAGAGATTACATTTAGTTAATGCACTTTTACGGATTCTTTCTCATGTCTCTATAGAATGACCATGAGAGGAAAATAAAGATACCAAAGAAATATTTGAATCAGGTCATGACCAAGTAGTACAGAAGAACAAACACTGGTAAGGTCCAGTGAAGGTAATGTTGGAATGTAAACTGTTCCCTAGAAATGTAATTCTATATAAAATACTAAATAGACCTATAGAGATAATTCTAGCTAGTACTGGAGAGCAAACAGCTCCTTTTTAATATTAAACATCTTTCCTGCTATTATCCACACATTTCTTCTCTTCTTCCTTCTGCTGTTTGTATTCTTGGTTGGTAGAACGGAAATGGTTCAAAACTAGTTGCAGCCATCTTCTTTAAGTAAGGTAAAATGCAATGGATAAATTGCGCTAAAGAATAATGATTGGCCTGCAGTTACTCCACTTTTTTTTTTTGTTTGCAGAAAACTACTGCAATCATGTATTTAATCATGTATTTACATTTTTAAAAGTCTGAAATGGAGTTGTAGATAATTTGTAGAATTCTGTATCCTTTCAAGTGTCAACGTTGATATTTGGTCCCTTGGAAGAGGAAACAGAGCTTTCACAGTCCCAACTCACTTTGGAAACTTCTTCACACTCTGAGACTTAGGACACACCATGAGAAACACGAGGGGAAAATTAGAAGGTTGGACCTCGGGGAATCGGCTGACTAGTTCTTGGTTTTCTCACCTGAGTCAGTACAAGAAGTTTTTCTCCTTAACTGTAATCTTAATTTAAAATGTTTCTCATACAATTACAAAATTAACAGTGTACTTGACTAAAAAGCAAAGTTATTTTTCTCTTGAGTTGCTTTTGAAACTTCAGTTTTGGGGAGTGAAGACTGTATTCATTTGCTATTGTAGTTTTAACAAATAACCACAAATTTAGTGGCTTAAAAATACACAAATTTATTACCTTATTCTGCTGGTCACAGGTCCCAAACAGCTCTCACTGGGCTAAAATAGAGGTGGGTAAGCTCTAGGGGAAAATTCATTTCCTGCTTTTTCCAGCTTCTAAAGCTGCCCGTATTGCTTGGTTTGTGCTTCTTCCGCCAACTTTTTTTTCTTTTGTCACCAAGTGTAAGCCTTTTATTTTAAATTTAGTATATGACAGGGATTCATTTTCTCTCCAGAAATGTGATGCTAAATATTGACCATTTAAAACCTAATAAGGGCTTCGCTGGTGGCGCAGTGGTTGAGAGTCCGCCTGCTGATGCAGGGGACACGGCTTCGTGCCCCGGTCTGGGAGGATCCCACATGCCGCGGAGCGGCTGGGCCCGTGAGCCATGGCCGCTGAGCCTGCGCGTCCGGAGCCTGTGCTCCGCAACGGGAGAGGCCACAGCAGTGAGAGGCCCGCGTACCGCAAAGAAACAAAAACAAAAACAAAAAAACAAAAAAACCTAATAAGATGCTGAGTGGGAAAGATTAATAATTCAAATGCATTAACATTGCAAATGTCTCTGAATGTTGCAGGCTGCCATCATAGCACGTATTTTATTTGACTCCATGGTACCATTACGCTAGCTGCTGCTCTAAATTCTTCCTCCATCTTTGAAGCCAGCAATATAGTATCTCTCTGACACTGCTTCTGTTGTCACATCTGTCACGTCTCTTGTCTCTGACTTTCCTCTTCTGCCTCTTTCTTCCACTTTTAAAAACCCTTATTAGGGGACTTCCCTGGCCATCCCGTGGTTAAGACTTTGCCTCCCAATAGGGGGTTGTGGGTTCAATCCCTGGTCGGGGAGCTAAGATCCCACATGGCTTGTGGCCAAAAAACCAAAACATTAAAAAAACAGAGGCAATATTGTACAAATTCAATAATGACTTTAAAAATGGTCCACACACACAAAAATCTTAAAGGGACTTCCCTGGTGGCGCAGTGGTTAAGAATCCCCCTGCATTGGCACGGGGTTTGATCCCTGGTCTGGGAAGATCAAACCATGGGTTTGATCCCTGGTCTGGGAAGATCCCACATGCCGCGGAGCAACTAAGCCCGTGAGCCACAACTACTGAGCCTGTGCTCTAGAGCCCATGTGCCACAACTACTGAAGCCCACATTCCTACAGCCCGTGCTCTGCAACAAGAGAAGCCACCGCAATGAGAAGCCTGCACACCACAAGGAAGAGTAGCCCCTGCTCGTCACAACTAGAGAAAGCCCACTCAGCAACGAAGACCCAACGTGGTCAAAAATAAATAAAATTAAAAATAAATAAAAATTTTAAAATGTTTTGAATTCAGAACACAATGATAAAGAAAAATTTATTTTAAAAAATCTTAAGAAAACAAACTCTTGTGATGGCATTAGATCCACACAGATAGTCCAGGAAAATCTCCTTAATTTAAGCAACTGATCAGCAACCTTAATTTTATCTGCAACTTTAGTTCTCCTTTGCCTTGAAACCTAACATATTCACAGGTCTGGGGGATTAGGACATCCAATGGGAGGACATCTTTCAGATGCCACTATTCTGCCTACCACAGAGACAGTAGGTGAGAAGTATTTAATTTCATAATAAAAAGTCAGTTGATAAACACATATAGTGAAACTTGAATTAAAACTTTCAACCTCACCTCCAGATTATGGGGTGATTTAATAGCTTACTTTGGTCACCTACTAACTGACCAAATACTACAGCTGAATGGATCATCTCTCTGTTAATTCACTCAATTTATATTCTAGCATTCAGACATAATTTTAATAATATTCTCTAGAAATTCACTTAAAAATTTTTGAGACTATAACTGATTTTGAAGTATCTTTTTTTTGTCTCAAAAACAATCATATATAAAGATAACAATGTTTAAATAACGGAAAATCCATTGTTCCGCCCTTCTCCTTTTAGCTTCTTCCAACGTATATAGGCTCTGATGAAGAAAAATGACAAATTTATGGAAAGAAAGAACATTTCCTTCAGCAAGCAAAGAAAATGGAAAAATAGGAGAGAGAAAAGGTAGGTTGAACAAGTGTACTTTACCATTCATAGTTTGGGCCTGATGGAGTTTCAGTTCGAAGCTTTTATTGTATCCTTGCTCTGTCATGGCTCAAAGTTTCATTTGCAGTTTTTGTGAATAATAACCCATCAGTTTTTCAATCACAATTTATGAAGCAAAGTGCTAGATTCTAGGATTGTAAAGAGGAACGAGACAGGGTGAAGGCATAAAGACATACAGTTTCAGTGCAGTAAGGGAAGTATGTTAAGAGAGATATTTGTGGATTATTTAAGGGAGCACTAAGAAAGTGTATCTAACACATCCTGGAGAAGAAAAACAAAGACAGATTCAGGAATAACTTCCAAGCAGATAAATGCCTGCACTGAGTACTAAAGCACACAGGGTAGAAGTGGAGCACACATTCCACGCTCAAGGAAAACCATGAAAAGAAATGTGAGGAAGCCCCTAGTGTAGCAGGAACTCTAAGCGTCTCCTTGTCACCATGGTCAACTTCTTTCCACTCTTCAAGATACACTTCACAAACCATCCCCTCTGAGAAATCATCCCTAACCAGCCTTATGTAATCAAAACTCATTACCATAGCTCCCTATTTACTTCTTTATTGGTATTTACTACAGTCTTTAATGATGTTAATGCATGTGTTTAGCATTTTGCTTCTTTTCTCCCTCACTAGAATGTATAATAAACTCTACCAGACACTATCTCATCAGTGCATTTTTCTAAAGTTTTTCATTAATGAAATATCTGCAGTGATTTTAATGATAATTTCTTGTAAGTTTCTTCCTTATTCTTCCTCTTTCTTCAGCTGCCCATGAATTGCAAGAAATCAGAGTGGAGCTGGGAAAAAGTCCAGAAAAATCTGAAACTTGCACATGGCCATCCAAATGCAACAGTGTCCCCAGGGAAGATGATTTCCTAGGATTTGGATGTAGACACAGAACAAGAGAGTATAAACAAGCTTGGAAATGTAATCCTTTCTCACGGCTTTAGAATAACTAAAATAATTTTTAACAACATTAATTTGGTGACCTTCAAGTAAATATCCTTCCGATATTTAAATTTGTAATGCAAGACAGTGTATAAAAAAATTGAAAACATCATGTTGCTTGACATCCAGAAGGAATACATTTGAAGGCATTTATTTCATGGATACCCAAATGTATATATGCCATTTTCTTTTAGACGTCTACTTTTTTTTTTCTCTCAAAAGACTTTTAAAAAATCACAACGTTATGTTGAGAGGTAGGTTCTGGCTTTTAGGTAAAGTGCATTATCTAGCTAAGTGACTAAATTCATACTGTACCACAGTTGAGAATCTTCAAAACTATGTCTTTAAAAGTGAAGATTTATTCTTTCTGACTTTTGTAGGAAACAGCCAGATGTGTATCTTTTAATTTAGAGTTCTAACAAATCACTGGTTATCTACCAAATCACAGGTTATAACTAAGACACACACACACACACACACACACACACACACTACACACTACACACTCATGTCTTCCTAGGCTGGAAATAAGGATTTAGTTGTCTAAGATTATAGTTTTCATTTTCCTTTCTTTCCAGCATCTGGTAGCTTAGAGTCAGACACACAGCAGTTACATAAGGCAGACTCCCACTAGGCTCACAACCACAGCATCTAAATTATTTTTCAGGTAGAACAAGATGTTTCCTATACCTAAGTTCACATGAGAGATGTTTTCTTTTCACTTTTTTATTTAGAAAAAAATTGGTAAAATTTACATATAAGTAAGAAGCATATATCTCAAACAGACCTTCTTAGGATTAAAAGGAAAAGAAAAAAATCCCTTTTAGCTTACTAAGATACTTTTGTTGAAAAACAGAACACTGCCTTAGGTCTAAGAAAGAAATAAAAATAAACACACAATTATGTTTACTCCCGGTTGCACTGGACAAAATCAGAATGATAGAGCCAGCCAAGCCAGAGACAGTAATCTTCTTAATCAAGATTATTCTTTAAGACTACAGAAAAACTGGGAAGACAGTTCATTTGCATTCTTTTCTTTTTTCCCCCCCACAATGACTGGTGTTAAAATTGATCTTCAATTACTAATGTAATTATTCATTTTCAGTGGTGAAATGTAATCATTAGTTGTCTCACAAATTGCTATTAGTTCCCTTGCTATATTTAAATTTTTAAATTCATTTCAATATAATGAACATTTATTTTATTCTTACTATCACAAACATTTCAGATTTACTTCCTTGTCTACAATATTCCCATCTGTAAGCAACATCCTAGTTATAACCTTAACTGTTAAGAATGTTTATCCTGGAACTGTACATACTTATCTCTGATACAAGAGAGAACATGAAAAGAACTTTAAAAGAGGTAGAAGTTTTATAAAGTAATCACATAATAACTGAATAGTGTTTCCAAAAATATATATAGTATCCCACAAACGCATCTTCAAATAAATTAAATATTTCTCTGCTTTTTTAAACTTTATAGCACCTGATAAATCACCGTGGATTCCATAGGAAATATTTCAAGATGACTTGAAAATTAATGAGTTAGTAAGCTAGGTTCAAAGCTCAAGAAACCCATGAAAATGTTGAGGAACACTTAACTTTTGACTTTGCAAGCCTTGGAAGAGAATTTTATGACAAAAATTAAACTAAAATAGTATGCAATTATAAACATGAGTTTTAATTTAACTTATTTTTATCACCTCAAACTCATACTCTCATTCCACACTTCTTTAAAGCACTGATATTTCATGCCATCATAGCAAATTAAACAAGAGGATAGTTGGCTGAGATCATTTGAACTTAATGGTAACAAAATATCAACTGTAAATATAAATTTTGACTTAGAGGATATGTAAAAATATGACTCCCACTGGCTATAACATTAATTGCTGAAAAACTAGAACTTTTTAAGAGTTTATACAACTAAAATTTATAGTGATATACCCTTAACATTTAGACCATTATTTAAAATAATTAATTACATGTTCTTTATGGGAGAATGACTTTATTTCCAGAAGACAAATGGATAACTCAGTGGTAGATATGGTGTATATTTTTCTTTCATGATAATTGTGGATAGTCAAGATCCAGGGAAAGAATATAGTGGAAAAGTATCTTAGAATTATGATTGAAAATACAAAATTTTTAAAGACATTTTTAAGATTTAAAACACTACACATGATTACATATCCATTCATTCCACATTTATTTATTAAGTTAATGTTGGCTATCCTCTAGAGATACTTCAGTTAATAAAATGTTCTTTTTATACTTATCCATTCTGTTTCTTGCCCGTTTAGAGTACAGGTAGAAACTTTCTGTGAAACATATTTACAAATAGCCTTTAAAAGTCTGGTATTAAAAAAAACAAAACAAAAAAAACAAATAGCCTTTAAAAGTCTGGTATTGAGTTTTATAAGTTATTCTTTTTTGTGTGTGTGTGGTACGCGGGCCTCTCACTGTTGTGGCCTCTCCCGTTGCAGAGCACAGGCTCCGGACGCGCAGGCTCAGCGACCATGGCTCACGGGCCCAGCCGCTCCGCGGCATGTGGGATCTTCCCGGACCGGGCACGAACCCTCGTCCCCTGCATCGGCAGGCGGACTCTCAACCACTGCGCCACCAGGGAAGCCCTATAAGTTATTCTTAGAGCCGTTTTTCTCCACTCAAGTAAGCAGTCAGTTACTTGAAAAGACTTAACTGCAACAGCAACAAACCCCTTAATTTATACAGTTTTAAACAATTTCCCACAAATTTCTGGAACATTAAAAAAAATATTTTCAAAACACATATCTCAAAATTTAAAGTATATGTTATTTCATACAGGATTCTTTGCTTTTTATAAGTACATTTTATTGCTGCTTTTTAGCACATGATGACATAATACTGTTTGCTAATATATTCTATTTATTTGAAAGGATGCTCAGTAATGTGGTAAAAGGTAACATGGTGGTATTTTAATATAGACTTTTTCTTGTGCTGTTTACCATCATCAAGACTGTAGTTTATGTCTGTAGAGCAGTTGATTAGAACATTGGGTTAATCATAGGTTTGATTTCTATGTGGGCTGCATGGTATAAATCCCTCACAACCTGGAAGAAATGGACAAATTCTTAGAAAGGTATAACCTTCCAAGACTGAACCAGGAAGAAACAGAAATTATGAACAGACCAATCACAGGTAATGAAATTGAAACTGTGATTGATAATCTTGTTTGTTCTTTAATTCTTCTAGGTCTTTGCTAAACATTTCTTGCATATTCTCAATCCTTGCCTCCATTGTTTTTCCGAGGTCCTGGATCATCTTCACTCTCATTATTCTGAGTTCTTTTTCTGGAAGGTTGACTGTCTCCACTTCATTTAGTTGTTTTTCTGGGGTTTTATCTTGTTCCTTCAGCTGGTACATAGCCTTCTGCCTTTTCATCTTGTCTATCTTTCTATGAATGTGGTTTTTGTTCCATAGGCTGCAGGATTGTAGTTCTTCTTGCTTCTGCTGTCTGCCCTCTGGTGGATGAGGCTATCCAAGAGGCTTGTGCAAGTTTCCTGATGGGAGGGACTCTTAGCATCTTTATTGGAGTATAATTGCTTTACAATGGTGTGTTATTTTCTGCTTTATAACAAAGTGAATCAGTTTTACATATACATATATCCCCATATCTCTTCTTTCTTGTCATTGACCTTTAATTGAAGCACCTAATTAGCTTTCAAATGCTAAAGGCAAGAAAATGTTGATGTATTGGTATCTTAAACCTTGAAAGCCTAGTAAAAACTGATGCTGGAGTTATGATGGTCACTATCAACTTTATATATAAAGTATTTATAAAGTATCCTATTATTAATATGAATGTCTTAATAAACATTTAAATGTCACAATTCTGTTTTAAATTTTATGCCTGTTTTTCTTTTGTTTCCTTTTTTTCTTGTCAGTGGTTAAAGCTGCACAGCTTAATGCCAGGTTAATGATCAACTTTGTTCTCAGAGTTAGTATTTATAAATAATTATCTGAGTACAGGAGTGGTGAGGTATAGAGCCTGAATAATTTAAATGGTCGAAGCTTAGAGAACATCCATAGACAAAATGACACTTAATGGAAAATCTCAACAATAGGGCATACCTTAATATAAAACAATTGAATGATTTGTTAAAGGATAATACGTCTATATGTAATTTCAAAAATTATCCATTAAGTCGTAACAGAGAAAGCAGGCAGTTTTAGTACACAATACAAACTTTTACAGCCTTGAAAAAAGAAAACATAAAATTGGAGAAAAGGTTTTGAGTATTCACAAAATGTGAATAATATTTTGCTCAAAAAAGTCATGGAAATAAAAATTGTGTTACAACAGTGCAGAACTATATTGAAACAAAACACAGCAGTTCCCTCAAGTTACACGGGGTGAGTTACAAAAAAGACTTGGTGTTCCTATAACACATAGACATGCAAAAACCATTGTGTTGCACTAAACACACACAGTCCCAGCTCACTTGTTTGAATTTTGGGGGAGAGAATAAAAATGCATCAGTAAAGTCGCAGAATCATAGAATCTTGGAGCCATAATGAACTTCAAATGACATCTGATCCATTGACCCTCCTGATTCTTGAATCCTTCTCATAACTTCCCAGCCTATTGCCCATTTAAACTTTGTCCACGTGTCTGTTATGGTGGAAGAGAATAGTTGAATAGTGCTAAAGAGAAAGTTTAAAGTCTCTGTCAAAAAATGATCATATCTATTTTTATCAGGTCCATGTTATATACTGTGATATCCTAGCTGCATAGCAAAGAATCCACTACCTGCTCATGTACACAAAAAATGATCCTTAGATTTTTTTTTTTTTTTTTTTTTTTTTTTTGCGGTACGCGGGCCTCTCACCGTTGTGGCCTCTCCCGTTGCGGAGCACAGGCTACGGACGCGCAGGCTCAGCGGCCATGGCTCACAGGCCCAGCCGCTCCGCGGCATGCGGGATCTTCCCGGACCAGGGCACGAATCCGCGTCCCCTGCATCGGCAGGCGGACTCTCAACCACTGCGCCACCAGGGAAGCCCGATCCTTAGATGTTTGAGCACAAGAAAACAGATCATTGCATATGGGCGACGAACACCTGGTACCATAAAGCATTTGGAAGGATGTACCAGAGGATCTCGAAAGGTACTTTGAGATCTTATGAATTTATGAGACATATTCTTGGATTTTATTTTTTATATCAACCATTAGTTAATAAAATCACTGCTTTCAATGTGGAGTCATAGCTTTTAACCAATCCTACCTTATTGGAGATTTGGATAAAGAATACCACCTCATGAAACACCTGAAAGCAAAGCAAGGAGAAGAAAAATAGTTTGAGACCTCAGTTATATTCCTCTGCCTTTTAATATGCATTGCCAAATTTCCTACAAAATATCTTACTATATCTGTTTTGTTTCTATGTGAATATTAACTTTCTCAATGTTGTGATTTTATTTTTTAAAATCTATCATTTTAAACTCATGCCTAGTAAAAGAATCACCCTATCTTAATATGTCTAAAGACATGAAAGCATTGTATTATTTCCTAAGGAATAATGGGACCCCCAATTTTTTAAGCCATTTTACTTAACACAATATGTTACTGTTATTCAGGCTGCATTAATTCCAGTATCAAAATGTATTGCTGTAATTCTCAATGTTTTTATGACTTTCTAAACTGTGTAGTTGATCAATTTATGACAAATCTTTTCAGAAATCTTATGATGAACAAAACTCATGTGAATCCTCAAGACCTAAAGAAAGTAACACTGGATTGCTCTGAAATGACAAACTTCTCAAATTATTTATTACAAATAACTCGCCATTGCAGACAGGTGAGATTAATAACTAGTGACATTCGTGCACTTTCAAAACCCATACTGTTATATCTGTTTACACACTGGCCCATATGGGCTATTATGGAAAATAATTTTTTCCTAAATTTGCAAATTATTTAAAGAATAAAATTGCCTTTAAGTAAAGTTTTATCCATTCACAAATATGTATTGAATGTTTTACTATGACCAGATGCTATTTTCATTAATCAGCCTTATTGTGGTATAATTTCACTGAAATGAACTCTTCACTAAAATGAACTCAATAAGTGTATACTTAGTGAGTTTTAACAAATGTATATACCTGTGTAAGCAATCCATGATCAGGATATAAACATTTCATCACTCTAAAATGTTCCTTATCCCCATTTCCTCAAATCGGCAGCCTTTGATCTTTCTACCATACATCAGTCTTGCCTATTCTAGAATTTTATATAAGTGGAATTGTTCAGTAGGTACTGTTTTATATCCAGCTTTTTCATTTTTACTCAGCATAATGTTTTTGAGAATCACCCATATTTTTGTATTTCAGTAGTGCATTCCTTACTGTTGCTGAGTACTCCTACTGTATGGATAGGCCAGAATTTGTTTCCCTATTTACCTGTTGTTAGACTGTTTTGCCTGTTTCCAGTTTTAAGCTATTATGAACAAAGTGTTATGAATATTTATGACTATATCTTTATATGGACATACATTTTTATTTCTCTTGGGTAAATACATACAAGTAGAATTGCTAACTTGTGTTTAACTTCCAAATGTTGTTTTAAGCTCCAAAAATGCAGCCGTGGTGAAAAAAAATAGTCAAGATTTAATTCTCTCATCAAACTTATGTGCAGACTTAACTGGATTTACATAAAAATCATACAGCTTTGATATTTTAAAACTGAATTGAAATACAAGGTATATTAATTTTCTATTGCTTTATAACAAGTTACCACAAACTCAATTGGTTAAAACAACATATACTATCTCAGTTTCTGTGAGCCATGAGTCTAGATACAACTTAGCTTGGTCATCTGCTCAGGATCCCACAAAGTTGTAATTAAGATGTTGGTCAGGCTGTGTTTCTTTCTGGAGCTTGGAGTCCTCTTCTAAGTTCATGTGACTGTTGGCAGAAATTAGTTCCATGTGGTGTTAGGACTGAAGTCCCCATTTTCTTGCTGGCTGTTAGCCAGGAACCGAGCTCAACTATTAGAGGCTGCTTGCAGTTCCTTGCCATGTGGCCCTCTCACAGACCTCTCATAATAAAAATAAATCCAAATATATTAGTAATGAAAATACTTGTATATAAACTAAAATGGTTATGGTCATTCCCATTGCATTTGAGAGAAGAGCAAAACTTGTGTGACTTTATATTACTGGTGGCATTGTTAAATGCGACACACTTTGGTAGAAGGAAATTTGGCAAATTGACACAGCAATTTGACAACCACTCTGATAGTTTTTTAATAGAAAAATCAGAGAAAGCCATGATTGCAATGCATTATTTAAAATTCTAGAAAGGTGGGGAGGGAGGAAGTGAGGGAAGGAGGGAGGGAGGGAGAAGAGAAAAGAAGAAAGAAAGAAAGGCAAACAATTTAATGCTCAGAAATATAGGGGGATGTTAACATAAATTATGATATGGTCATTTGCTAAAATACTTTGCAAGCATTTGATACCTAAGAGACTATGTAACACTATGGCAAAAATTACAATCAAATAACAGAACTGTTTTATGAACACTATGATTACAATATATACAATATATGCATAGGAAAAAAATTTAAAACTATGTAAATGATTGTTTGGAGCCACGTAAATATGGGTGACTTTATAGTATTCCTTCCAAACTGTCTACAATGTAATTTAAATTTAAAGAAAGGGTTTCTTATTTCATAAATTGCCTCAGTGTAGTATACCTCAGAATCTTTCTGAAGATACATATTAGATGGTCTCTGTGTTTTTAGATTTGCTCAGGTATACATTTCACAAGTGGCCATCTAAAAATATCACAACTACATTTTAGGCTAACTTATAAACCTTTGCTCCCACACTGCATTTTCTTTTGTTCCTATCATGGAGAGGCTAAAGTATACAAAAGTCTGATCTGCCATTTCCACCAACTCTTCTGGAATAAACTCTTAATACTGCTTCATCTATTGTTATGATCTTGGGCAGAATACTTCGCTTTCTCTCTTTCTCTCTCTCTCTTTCTCTGTGTGTGTGTGTGTTTAATTAAATATGGGTAGAGGGTTGGCTATATGACCTCTGATCTCTTGGCTCTAATTATCTATAATTCCATCTCACTTGTTCCTTTCATTTTAGAATAGAGGCAAACAGAATGAATGCCAGTATAAATGCTGAATTATTCTATTTCAACCCTAATTTATATGGCTGGCAGAATCCTAGTGAGGATAACAGAGCTGAAAGAAACTTTAGACACGGTATAGCCCACCCTTCTCTCAAGGAAACTAAGCTCTAGTGCTCAAATTTTACTTAGAAAGTTAATAATAAAACTGAGAGTAAAATCAAGATTCTGGACCCTCTGTCCAGGAAATAAAATAATATCTACAAGGTGATTAGCAGAGTGGTTGGCTCATAGCCATGGTAATAATGTGTTTTTTTCCTGCTATACTACGCACAGTAGATATTCTGCTATGTATTCAGACAGGAAAAAGTGATTAAATGTTTTCAAATAGCTTTCTAAAGAAAAACATTAGAATTTCAAGGATGGGAACAGTATCACTATTTGCAAACAATTTCATGTTTTCCAGATAGTTAATTCAAAAAGCATTTATTAAGTTTCTACCATGTATAAGCCCCCTGCTATGCACTCTAAGCTGATAGAGATGAATGAAAATATGGACTCTGTCTTCAGAAAGGTAATAATAATGGAAAATCTTTTTTGCACATTTGCCGCATGAGAAGATGCCCTGTCAAAGAGTTTGTGTGCATACACATCATTCAGTTCTCACAGCATTGCTCTGAGTTATGTATTATTAGCATAATACATATGCTTTTTTTTCCAAGTGAGAAAATAGAGATTTGGGGCGGTTGTGCAGCCTCACAGCTAGTTAGTGGAAAAGTCGGGATTCAAAGGAGTCTAGGCATAGAAATGCTAAATATTAATGTTAATATTTAATATATAAAATAATGCCTTTCTGAATCTAATTTGCCATTAGTTATCACTTTAAGGTAAAGACCTGGCAAGAACCTTTTCTTTCCTCATCTTCAATCTGTCCACATGTCGTAAAAGTATTTGTTTGAGAAAACTGCGTATGAGAATTATATTGAAAAAGAATATTTCTAATAGGTAGAAGGAAATAAAGAACATTGAATACAGAAGCAACAGGAAATAAAAAGGTAGGGAGGAGAAAAAGCAAGAAAATGAAAGTTTGGGGAAAGAATCAGATTTGGGGGTTTAGTTTTTTGTAATTTGGGGCACTGCAAACTAATGCCCAGTAGGTGGTGCTAGAGTATATATATTCTAACATCCAGAAAGGCTGGCTGGGTCCCTTGCCTCCCACATACAAAAAGAAAACAAAACAGAAAAGCACACAACCAATCAAACATTGGGAATTGAGATTTGACTATTTGTTAGTGATGCCAACTTTAAATAAAATTATATTTTCAGTCATATAATGAAACAGGAGACTATTGGAAATGTGGTGCTGTTATGAAGAAGTGCTGGCACACCAACACACATGGCCATCCTTTATTCAGCGCTTTTCCTGTGAGGTTTTCTTCTGGTTTTCACAGATGTCTTCCGTGGCCCCTTCATAAGTACAAAGTCACTGGAACTTTAGAGATTCCCAGTTCCACACAGTAAATGTGATGTAAAAGGATATTTACAGAATGCTTACTTCCCTGACCTATTTCTCACACTGAAATAATGAGTGAGAAGAGTAAAATGTCAATATAATACGATTTTAGTTAAGAACACACTGACAGGTTAAAAAAGCAATCACAAAAATCCAACTTTTAAATTTCTCAATCAATTAACACATCCCCAAGAAACTAAAGCTAACAATCGTTCATTCCTGGCCCAGGTCAGCCTCCTACAAACACATGTTCATTGAAGTGTCATCTGTCTGTGAGCCCTTATGCTCCAAGATAGCTTTCTAGTATGTTGAGGAATGATTACTCCTCATTTTCAGTGCAACAATATCTTTAATTTAATTATAAATGAATATTTGACAAGCCTTTTATAAAAAGGAAACATATTTCCATTGGTCTCTTACCAAAAGCAACATTCATCTATTATTCCTGGCAAAGTCTTTCCACCTCAGTCTCATCTGCCCATGGGCAGTCAAGAGATGATTCCATTTCTTTAATGTCCTGAAGGGTACAGCTAGTGTAAAGCGTTTAGATAAACTGCAAGAGAATATAATGCATCCGCATATGTAGAATGACATAACTTTTAAATAAATGAGTGGTGACATTTTTAATTTAAGTTTCCTTCCTCCTTCTGGTTTCAGATCTCAGGAATAAAAAAATGGTGAGTGTAATCAGATTATAAAGGCTAGGCTACTGATGGAGGTTTAGGGCACTCCTTCAAACACTCACAAATTGAACGGCATGTTAGTGATGGGCCTTGCCTTCTTTTATCAGGTATTTCAGGTTATGAGGGGAGGGTACTCCTGCAAAAGTTGTGAGACAGTATAATTGATTGAGATATTAACTTGTGCTTTTTCCTTGATGCACTTTTTCCCACTCCCATCCACTCCAAGAAGGTAGTCAGTCCTTTCATGCTTTCTTGGCTTATACGAGGTTTTGCTGTAGGAATCAAAGGATAATTGTCTTCCTAGTACTTGAAAGGATTATGCCCAGGAAGGGAAAGGGAGCCAAGTATCTCCTGGAAAAGAGGAGGAAGAAGAGGATGTGCCCTCCAGAAGTTGAGGATGTGAAGGGAGATCTGGAAGTTCTCAATTGGAATCTGCAGCTGGCTTCCTCCCAGTATCCCAGGAAGTGAGAAGAGTTTTTGGTTAGGTGGGAATGGGATGGCTGCATGGTATGCTTGAGAGGCTGGAGTCTGGGCTCAGGTTCATAGCCTCTGCAAAATTTGCTGGGCTTCCAGATGGGACAGAAACCCAAGGCGCTCAGATTTCAGTAGCCTATATGAGCTAAGACAAGGCATCTAGAGGTAACCAAATGGGCACGAGACCAAAGGACTTCCCCCAATTGCTTTGCTTTTCATCAGATGGATGTGAGTGAGAGAGCACCTAAGTAGGTTCAAATTGAATTATTATGGGAGTGGAGCTCAGAGAAAGGTCCAAGTTTATTTTAAAAATACATGCTCTTTCTGAGATTTTGGACTAAGACATTTACAATTTAGTTCAAGTTTAGTTTCTCATTCTGAGAATTTTTTTTCTCCAGGAAATATCATTTTAACTAACTGTCCATCTCAGCCAAGGAAAATAGTGTTGGTTTCAAAGAAAATAAAAAATGTGAGGAGAGAGGAGGAAATTACTTGAGAACAACTTTTTCGTTTTTTAATGTTTTTGCCTGGGTAAATACATTAACTGGAGGATCAAATGACAAAATAAAAACTCAAGTAAATATCATTATAATGTAAGAAATCAATTCTTGTGATATGGGGATCAGAAGAGTGGAATCTGTAGATTTTAATAGCCTGTTACCTGCATGTGTACACTGCAACAAAAGAATCGTGTTTGGGCTTTCATAATGTGAATCAAGAGATACCCTCATGGCTGAGTTATCTAATGAAATTGAGAAGTTATCATTGGCAACATTAGGGTAACAAGGAGGTGACAGACATGAAACTAGCCAAGAGTTCATTCCGTTGTCTGTAAACCTGCCTTTTTCCAGTTCCTCAAACAAACAAGGTGTGTGCTAGCTTGTGGTTAGAATTCTCAGGGATAATTTTTCTTCTTTTATCCTACCTCAACTAGAGCTAAGACGAAAGAAGGCAAATACTTTCACCATTTCCATGTAATGGAAAGCAGCTTTTTCCCGCGAGATTTTGCCCTTTGAAGAATCCCAGCTTATGCCAGGGGTCCTACCTCCTACTCAGCTCTGGTCCCAAGCTTCATTTCCTGTCCCAAGGGCACATCTAGTACTCACTCACCCCCTCTTCATGGCTTTCTTTTCATTTCAGGTCTCTGCTTTCCCACCAAGCTTTAAAAAAGTGATAGTTAAATTGTATTGAAATTTTTCAATGTGCTTTACCAAAAAAGATTTTTCTGAATATCAAATCAGCTATCTTGACCCCATTTTCTATTAAATATATTTGAGTCAATTTTTTGCCCACATCAGTACACCAAAACTAATGTTAAAAGATAATTTTCAGAAAAAGGTAAAAATCATGATTTTAACATAGATGAAAAATGGACGTGTGTTAAAGAAATTATTTTATTCTTATGAATAGAACCAGGCCCATGCTATAACCGGTTCAAAGGAAAACTCAAAACAGTACAAATTCATATGGATTGAAGGAATATTGAAATGAATTGCAAATGGAGACAAAACTGTGGTTTTTCCAAGCCAATCAAGTCACTACCAAACTGGATAGAAAATGTTCATTAAATACTATCAGACAAGTCAGAATTTACTATCAGTTACCCACATTTACAAAGAGTTGCAAAATAGCTCAAAGGCAATGAACTGGGCTCCAATCTGATAACCCAGAAGGGTTGTCAGAAAAAGCATAGTTTCTATTGAAACACAAAATTTTTATCTACACTAATCTTGTCAAGGTCGTTAACGACCTCTACACTGAAAAATTTAACGTCATTTCTCAGAAATTATTTTGCTCTAGCTATTAACAGCTTTTGACATAACTAATGACTTCTTCCTTTTTGAAAAAAATGTTTTTGCTGTCCCCTTTGTCTGTTCCTCTGGATTATTTTCATAAACTCTTCTCCATCTGTACTCATTGCCTAGGTGATTTCAACCAGTTCTGGGGGTTTAAATACCAGCTTTAGACTTAAAATTCCTAATACTATATCTTCAATCTTAACTTCTTCTGGGAAGTCTGGACACACTTTTTAAAAATTCACATTTACTGTCATGTTGCCATCTTAAAACTGTGTTATACAAAATTCTACTTCAATTTCTTTCTATCTATCTTTTTTTAACACATACACACACGCATGCACACACACACACACATGCACGCACACACACACGCGCGCACACACACACACACACACACACACACACACACATACACACACACACACACTGATCCTCATGCAGTTCTAGTTACTCGAGCCAAGTGCATAGAGTCATCCTGGATATCTTCCATTTGTCTCTCCAGATTCATTCTCCACCCTTCCACACCCTGATGCATGACACTGAAAGCTGACCTGTAGGAGCTAAATCAAGGTTCTCCCTTGTCCTTTGTTTTGCAATTGGTTTTAGTCAATGGGAACCTTTGCTCCTGTGGAGGCAGGTCAAAGTACTGATTCCTTCATCTATATCCTCATGGGGCAATTTTGAGCTGGGTGTTTTCCTTAAGGCAAGTCTGTTAAAATTCCGCTTAACACAGGTTTTTATATTCATTCTTCAGGGCATTGTACTATTCCTTGTGTTCCTCTATACCCTGCTCACATCTTTCTAAATAATTCCTTTATTAAACACGTCGCTAGTTATCTTAATTAAATGTGCCATATCTTTTCTGATAGAACATTGATACAAGCCCTCTGTTTCACATCCAGCAAATTCTCTTCATCTATTTTCAAAATGTATCAAATTTGACCATGTCTCACTTAGTGTTCCCTGTCCAAGCACCATCATCTCTCTTCTGTGTTACTGTAATAGCCGCTTCACTGAAAGCCCAGAAGAGGGTGCTATAGAAAATGTGTAACTTTTCTATATAAGAAATGTTATAAGAAAATGTATAATTTTGAAACATAAAATTTATTTTTTCTACACTAATCTTGTCAAGGTCATTAACGACCTCCACGGTGAAAAATTTAATGTCATTTCTTAGCAACCATCTTGCAGGTGTGTAGTAGCTCTTTACACTTGCCCTTCTACAGTCTATTCTCATATACAAACAGAGCAATCTTCTAGAACAAATATCATATCCCTTATGATCAAGCCCCCCTCCACGTGCTGCCTGTTTCTCCTGGATCCTCAATCTACTCCAGCCGTTTAGATGTTCTTGCTACTTTTTAAATATGCTTAGCATACTTGTGTCTCAGAGTCTCTTAACTTGTCCAAAATGTGCTTTCCTTAGATATCCATTTAGTACTTACTTCACTACAACTCTTTGCATAAAGGTCACCTTATCAAAGGGAACTTTCCTCACTATCATATGAAAGGGGATCCTCACCCCTCCCCACCTGCATTCTCTATCCTTACTCTACTTCACATTAATTCATAGTACTTACCACCACTTGACATAATTTATATTTTGCTTATAGGTTTATTTGCTCTGTCCTTTTTGGAATCTAAGTTCCATGAGAGCAAGATCTTTGTTTTCTGGTGATGTTTATGCTGTGCCTAGAAAAGTGCCTGGATTATAGTCATACCCACTTAAACATATGTGGAGTGAAATGAAAGAATGAATAAGTGAATTATCAACTGATACAAAAGTTACGTTTTGAAACCCTGAGTGATAAGTGGTCATTCCAAATCCTATTTGAGCCTCAACTATTTTTCAACAGGAAGCAAAGGAGTTCCCTAAATATAATCTCAGACATGATCAAATATTTGAAAGCTGTTGACTGGCCTCAGTATGACTTTAAAGCTGAAACATAAACAAAATCAGAGTTGTGCGATGGGTTGTAAGGAAGCCAATAATGAAGAAACCAGCTTTCTGGATAAACAGATGGGCACAAAAGAAACTTCAGAACATCATAGTGGGTTCAAGCTCTATTTTCTTCGAGTAAAAGAACATAATTAGGGCTTCCCTGGTGGCTCAGTGGTTGAGAGTCCACCTGCCGATGCAGGGGACACGGGCTCGTGCCCCGGTCTGGGAGGATCCCACATGCCGCGGAGCGGCTGGGCCCGTAAGCCATGGCTGCTGAGCCTGCGCGTCCGGAGCCTGTGCTTCGCAACGGGAGAGGCCACAACAGTGACAGGCCCGCGTACCACACACACACAAAAAAGAACATAATTATGCTACTTACAATTAACGTTTGTTTTTTAATTAATAAAAATGCCTTGAATAAAATAATGATTGTCAAATGAAGTTCTAAACTCTCCATTAGAAAGGAAATATTAATGTATCAAATTTATATTGTACAGGCAATAGAAGATAAGTGTCCTTCATCATCCTTTCACACAACTGATTTGCTTTATTTTTACAGTTTTGTATTTGTAATCCCCCATACTTTTTATTGTATCAGTACCTCTTAAAACTGGGCTCTAAGGAAGCAATCTCAGTTTCATCCTACACAACTCTGGTAACATTTCAACACCTCTCTTAAGTTCAGCTCTACTACCATTAAATTATTTTTTTCCATGACAGTAGTAGAGTGTAACTTGGCAGTTTTCTGAAGATTCCCAGCAACAAAGTCATCTGGAAGAGTCAAGTTCAAATGTCTATACATACCTTATTTGATAAGCAAAGAAAAATAAGACCTACTTAAACTTGCTTAAATCAAATGGAAATAGGGGAAGCTTATTGGCTTGAGTAATTGAAAAGGACAAATGATAATGGTTTCAGATATGGCTTGTTCCAGAAATTCAAATAATAGCTCTAGTACTTACTATGTCTCCACCTCTAGATTCTATTTTCCTTCATGTTGAGTTGTTTCCCAGGTTCCTCATGACAAGATGTTTTTCATTTTGAGTATCTCCTTCTAGCAGCTCCTGAAAAAGTCCCAAGATTAACTCTGACTGGACACTTCATGAGACTCAATAACTTTTTCTCAGTCCTAACAATAATGTTTGAAACTAAAGTGAAAAATAATATACATGTATAATACGGACAAAACAATAAAATTCTTAGACCTAAGTATAGCAAGAATAGTTTAAGACATAAAAATTAAAATTTGAAATGCAAATGCAGGACATAAAACAACCAGAATAAGAACTGTCATAGAAATGTTGGTATTTCTAAAATTAATACATAAATTTTGCACAACTCAAATTATAATCTCAATGAGCTTTTCTGTGGAACTATATAAAATAATTCTGGAATATGTAATGCAAAAATAAATCTCTAAAAGTAGCCAAGAAATTTATGAATACTGAATAAGAACAAGTAAGGCAAAGTGAGAGAATTTCAGATACTAAGATAACTATAAAGTCACTGTAATCAAAAACATGTAATATTGGCACATAAATATATAAATATATTAGTCAGATATGGTCGAGCATCCACAGAAAGATAAGTATATATGTGGTTTTTAATCTAACTTAGTGAGAAAGAGTGCCTAATTTAATAAATGCTGCTGATATGATTGATAATCCAGAATTGGATGCCTACCTTTTTTTTTTTTAAAGAAAAATATTGGAAGGAATGGTAGGAGGCTATTTGTATAAATTTGGGGTGGAGAAGGCTTTCCTAAGTATGATAGGAATCTCAAAAACCATAAAGAAAAAACTACATATATTTGGCTATTTTAAAATCACTTATGTTTTCATGGCAAAACTTACCATAAACAAAATGAAGAGGAAATTGAAAGCTAGGTCTGTAAATTAAGTATGGAAAAGGTTCTATTTTTCTTAGAAACTAGTTACTGAAGGATTGTTGCATATAAAATCCATGTGGAATTCATAAGATCACCTACTGTACATACAACAGAAAGAAATTTCAAACTTTCTCAAATTATTGACAGAATTTCACAGTCAAAACTTAAGTTTTATTGCCCAGAAATACCTTTCTAATCAAGGGAGACTTCTAGAAAAATATGAAAAATTACTCCAAGTCTTTATTTTAAAATAGGTAAATAATAGGCAGAATGGTATTAGTTGGATAATAGAGTGAAACAGAGCAAAACAAACACAAGGGCAATGGAAAACAATACGATCTCAAAATGTTCTCTTCTGGATTTTCTTTTCTTGTCAGAGAGACAAAATTTGGAAGGGTCAACAGACTTACACTTCTGACCAAAAAGGAATTCTAGGAATGTGAGTTGATAGAACATCCTGTTTTTTCAGTACCGACTCTTTCAGCGAAAAGTAGAATTCTGAAAAATATAAAAGGCATATGTTACAAAATAAACAGATATAAATAACCACTTCTAGATCACTCTGAAATTATAAACTAAACATAGACATTATAATAACTGAGATACATTTTAAAGGCAGAAATTGTTTTGATAAATGGGGGAAATCCTGTAAAATCTCTTCCCAAAGAAATTGGAAAAAGACAGTCTTGGCAAAAACTGCTTTCTCAGGAGGCCCTGGTAACTGTGAGCTAAGACCATTTGTGTTTGGGGGAGGGGGGCAGTGGCAGGGGGTTGGATGATCATTCACTTTTGAAAGACTTCAGTGGATGAAAGCACTCAATCTGTCCTAGATTCATTTCATTAAGAGAGAATGAACTAGCTAACATTGCCAAAATCAAGTTCACGTAAGGTAACAGGCCAGGGATTTATCTGACCATCTGTCTCTTTAATAAGGGTATGTTTGCCATCATTGTGGCTAAACCAAAAATACAGAAAATAAGACAGAAAATATCAACTGTTGAAAAGGATGTGGAACAACCAGAGAACTTTTTCAGCTTGCTGGTGGGAGTATAAATTGGTACAACCATGCTGAAATATTAGTTTGAATTTCTCAATTAAAAAAACAAATGCTTTATGACTCAGCAATTCCAGTCCTACATTTATATTCGCCAACGAAAAAGTTTACATATATTCACCAAAAACTGTGCACAGGAATGTTCATAGCAGCACTCTTCATAACGACCCAAAATAGAAATTACCCAAGTGGCTTCTATCAATAAAATACATTCATAAATTTTGGTATAGTCACCTAATGGAACAATCGATAGCAATGAACAATGAGAATGAATGAAATACAACTACACACAACTTGATTAATCTTTCAAATAGAACATGGATGAATCTTGCAAGCACAATGTGGTACAAAAGAAGTCAAGCACAAAAGGGCACATTTTGTTTCATTCCCTTAATGTACAATTCAAAAACAGACAAATTGAACTATGGCATTGGAAGTCAGGATAAGGGTTATCCTTGAGGCACAGAGATTGGAGACTAAGGAGGAATGAAAGGCTGGGGGGCTGTGGAATGCTGGTGGTGGTCAGTTTGTAAAAATTCACCAAGCTTTAAACTTACATTTTGTGCACTTTTCTGTATGGATACCTTAATAAAAATTTCCTCATCAAACTTGCGTTTGTTGTATAGAGCAAGAAGCAGTGGTGAGGAGAAGTGAGTAACTTAACTTTCTTTAAATGGGGGAAATTGTTTAAAAATCTTAACTAAAAAGCAAACAGCAGCTTTCCATATATAGAGTAACTGGGTTCGAATCTATCTTGCCCCCAAATCTGGGGAAAACACCACCTTTGATTCTTTTTTTAAAAAATTTCATTTATTTATTTATTTTTGGCTGTGTTGGGTCTTCGTTTCTGTTGCGAGGGCTTTTTCTAGTTGCGGCGAGTGGGGGCCACTCTTCACCGCGGTGCACGGGCCTTTCACTATCGCGGCCTCTCCCGTTGCGGAGCACAGGCTTCAGACGCGCAGGCTCAGCAATTGTGGCTCACGGGCTTAGTTGCTCCGCGGCATGCGGGATCCTCCCAGACCAGGGCTCGAACCCGTGTCCCCTGCACTGGCAGGCAGACTCTCAACCACTGTGCCACCGGGGAACCCCCCCACCACCTTTGATTCTTATTTCAAAACCCGAAGCTATTATTGCTCCTGCTCCAAAGAATAGTTTTCATATACTTGGCTTCATTTCCCAAATTTCTGAAACATGTAGAGTAAGAATATTGTTAACCAAAGAGATATCATCCTGTAAATCACTTCACTGCCCACAGCAGTTTTAACTTTGGAGAGCCTTTTCACACAGTACTATTCCCTGGCCCACAGAGGCCCAATGAAGTGCATTGTCAATAAACACTTGAATGGAAGTGATTCCTCTGAATACATGTTGAAGGCCTTTATGTTCCAGACACTAAGCTAAGCAAGCACTGCTAAGATGGTAGGTGACGTTCTGCCCTCCAGCTGTGTTAAACTCTCATCCCAAGGTGCTGAATTTCTAAACCGCTCTGTTCTCACCTACTGTGAGATGGTAAAACCTGTTGGCAATTCTAAATAGATAGATGAAAATCAAAGTGCCAAGCAGAATAGTGAGAGGCATGGTGAAACCCAGTGAGGACCACTGAGTATGGAATGCTAGGAAATAGTATAACATAGGCCAAGCTGGCACAAAGGAATCAAAGAATGAAGACTCCTTAGAAGAGTGACCAGCTGTGCAAAGAGGTAAGTTGGCAGAACCATACGAAGCTCCTTGATCAACAAAGGGCATTCAGCCTGTCAAGGACTCTTCACAAAAAGAGAAAGTTGCAAAGAAATTTTCGAACACACACCCCCATTGAATGCATGAAGAGGGAACGAGAAAGCTTGAATTTTTATGACTAGTCTTAGAAAGAACAATTAAGATATGTACATTTAACTATATCATTGTGTATATATATATATATATACACACTTATATGCTATCTATGCACATACACACGCACACACACACACTTATCATTCACCTCTATCTTAAAGAGCTTCTGAAGTTATAGATCATATTTTAGTCATCTTTTATTATGCCTAGCATCTAAAGAGCCTGGCTTAAAGTAGGCACCTAAAAACACACATTAAAAACTAAATAAAGTTAGTTTATCTAGTTATGTAGGTGTGTAGAGCTTCTTAATTGATCAATGAATGATCCCAGACTTTTGAGGTTTTATACTAACAGTGTGTGTCTCTTTCTTTATTCTCAGATGCCAGCTTTTGTTTTAATTTAATTAATGCAAAACTTCTATAACCTGGTGTTTTAATTCACAGTTCATGCATCTAGTCTGAAGATTCATCCCCCTCTCTAGACCAAACACATGAATTTTGTGATAGGTACTTGCTACCCTGAAACCTTTCTTCACCCCTATGTGAATTCACAGAAGTAGAGGAAATTTATAATCTCAAATAAATGCAATACTATATTTAGAGCATAAGCTGAAATAGAAAAAAAATCATATTTTTGTTGGCATTCTATTTGCATGTCACATCTTACACTTTCCGTGTGTATATATACACAAAATAATTAATAGTTACATGCAATATTTCACATTAGCTTTTTAAAATATATCACCTCTCCATGCCAATAAATAAACTTCCACAATAATTCAGTAGCTAGAAATATTAACTGTTTGCATGCATGTTTCACACATTATTTAGTTTTAAATTTTAGTTTGGAATCAGAAATGAACAGGTCCAGTAGGCAGAAAATCAGTAAAGACAGTTGAACTTAATTCCACCATCAATCAACTAAATAGTAAAGGACATCTTGTAGACTTCTTCATCCCACAACAGCAGAATGCACATTCTTCTCAAGCTTATGTGGAATATTCACAAAGATAGACCACATTCTGGGTCATATTAGAGGAAAATTTAGAACACTGAATACATATATTAGAAAAGAAAAAAGGATCTAAAATCAATAAACTAAGTATCCACCTTAGAAAACTAGAAAAATAGGAGCAAACTAAATCCAAAGTAAGCCAAAGAAAAGCAATATAAATTAGAGGAGAAATTAATGGAATTGAATACAAGAAATTACTAGAGAGAAAATAAATGACACCAAAAGCTGGTTCTTTGAAAAGATCAATAAAATTGATAAACCTCTAGCTAAGCTAACTAAAAAGAGAAAGAGAGAGAGAGAGAGAAAGAAAGCACAAAATACAAAGCCTATGGGAATCTGGGGGCAGGGTAGGTAGAGGATCAGGGAACTGCTCTTGTCCACAGGGAGCAAAGAGAGCAGGGAACTGGTGCAGGATGAGGTGCTAGGAACAATCTAGTCCTAGGCTTAAGCAGTAGGGCATAGGACATAATTTTGTGTGTATGTTTATGTCATTCCTTCCAATATTCCCAAACCTCAAGTAAGCTTTTTTCAGAATTACTCCTAACTCTCAGTTAAGCCATTGAAAAATAAGTAAACTCCAACACCCATCCTTGGGTGTAAACATTACAGGGAGAAAGCAGTGACCCCTTCTCTCCATCAGAGTGTGCAGGAGAAGTGACAGATGCCATTAGACAACAAATGTGTCTGGTGAAGTTAATGAATGGTCAGCTGCCTATCTGTATGCATGTGTGTTGGCAAGATGAAGATGGTGGAGCGGGAGAAACATTGACTTTTCTGGAGCACATTTGAGATGTTACTTTTGGATAGTTTCCTAAGTGCTAGGACACACTTTGACAGTGGTCCTGTGGGGATGGGGGAAGGCTAATGATATCCAGCTGGGATCTGATGTCATAAAAATGTGAGTTAAAAAAAAAAAGAATTAAGGGTGTATTTGATGAGGTCTGGACCTTATAGCTTAAACAGGTGTGAGAGCACTGAACAGATTTTGAGACTGAGGCAACAGGTAGAAATTAAAATAGGAGCAGAGATGCCAGAAATACTACCCATACTAGAAAATCTCGGATACTTCCTTTTGCTACTCCGTTAGATTCATTCATTTAATCATTAATTCATTCCTGCATTCACTGAACAACTAGTTATCGATTGTCTGCTATGTGCCTGAAACAGTGCTGGACACTGGAGGTACAATGGAAGCCAAGCAGACTTGGCCCTGCATTTGTGGAGCTTGCAGGGAGCTGGGGAGGTCAGCATTAAGGTAATGAATGAAGGCAGGTATTGAGGCAGGGATGGAGGATTGATCAGGAGTTCATCAAATGACTATAGCCCAGTGCATTACCCTTAGAAATAAATGTCAATATAAAGTCTGAAAAAGATAAAACTATATTTAGTAAATGCATTTTAAGACATCAGAAAGACAGTAATTAAGATCCATTCAAATGAGCATTTTGGAACTTGGTCATCACACTTAGCTGGAAAATTCATTCATGCAACATGCTTCCATCCACAGGGGTAGAGATAAAGGCAACAGTATTGCCTGTATGTGTGTAGTTTATGGTTGATGGGGCTTGATAGTGATGTTGAATTAAGGTAAACTATTCTCTGTAAATAACTTGAAGGATAGAAAAGACATATAAACTTTTATAATTTTTGTTTTAAGCTCTCCTACTGCTAAAAATGTGTGTCATAGAGAATCAGTTGCCTGCATCCTGCTTTTATTCTTATCTGAAGGGGAAGCCAACGGTGCATTCCTCATAGGGCATTTGTTTTTTATAGCCTGTTAAGCTGTAAAACACCTCCCTTTAGCTATTTCTGATTTAAGGTGTACATAGTACGGTGCCTTTTTTGTTGTTTAAAGTATGAACCTTGGATTTTGTGGGGACGTCCTGTGTGAATCTGAAACATCAAATCATGTGTCCACACACTTGGAAGCCTGGATCTGTAGATTTTACAGCCTAATTAATAATTATTTAGAGAGTAAAATCCCCAAAGACCCCTTCTACCTCTCAAAAATGGTTCTGATTTCTTATCCTGTCATGTGGGTTGATATCACATCTGAGGTATAGGTTTAACTGGGAAGGAATTAGAGAATTTCAATGTGGGAATATATAAATGTCTTTATAAATTTTGGTGCAAGTTTTCGTCTCTGAAAAACACTTGGGACCAGACACATTCTGTGCTCACTTGCATCATGCAGTGGATAGTTTCTAGTCTGACCTTCATCTTCATGGTGTTACCAAAAGCCCCAGGGGGCTGTAGCTACAAGGGGGGCACAGTGTGGTAAGCATCCATATGTACCTTTGTATAGCAGGATATCTAATATCTATTACTCTTTTTACTTCATGTATAATGGCTTTAAGCACTTCACTTGTCTTGGATTACCACTGATGCAGAAATTGCTCCATCGTCATAATGAATTCTGTGTGTAGTCTCCAGTTGATTATTTAGAGTGTTTATGTTATAAGTTATTTCAATATAAAATGTTGGTACACTGTGTTGCGTCTAATTATATTTCATAAAATAAATTATTTCCAGATAAGTAAATACATATAATTAAAAATAGCTCATCGTTACATATTAAATGAAAATGAAATTAAATGAAAAAGAAAAGTTATTTCTATTTTGCTTTTAAATGTTCTTTTCCCTGTCTTATTCTTATCCATGTTTCTAAAATTACATAAACTGCAAACTTATGAATTATACAAAAAGCCCAACAGTACACTAATCATGCCTTAGGAGCAGAGTTAAAGTGAAAATTAGCATTTTACAATACAATGTGTTAAAATAAATGTATAGAATCTTATTTGCTTACTGTTTAAAAAAAAAAACAAAATAAGAGTTTTAGAAAAACACAATTCCTTAAAGAAAATACCAGATAAACAGATAACAAGATTCCTATAGTGTTCCTGTCCTCCCCATTATTAGTGCATATACAGAAGGTTTGATAGTTTTTTACAGAAAAAAATGTAAGGATAGTTTCAGTTTGACACACTGTCACGTGGATAATACAAATAATTTCAAAAGCTTTTACAAAAAAGGACAGGCAATCCAATTTGTTTATTCCCAAGGATTATGCTGAATTTATTTGTACTTGGAAAGAAAGACAAAGTCCTGACTTTAATCCTCAATGTCTGTCAGTTGTTTAACTTCTCGGCTTCCACTGCAACATCCTGGTCAAGATGGTCATCATCCAGATGGTCTTAGGTCATTATCCCTAAGTGCTCTCTCCATTTGAATTAGACTCCAGACATGCTCTCAACTTCCGCCTGGATTTCAAGCCCTTTATAATGCAACTCCCCTTAAAGCTTCAATCTGAAATTCTTAGTTTTTCACTGTCCATTTTATGTCCTTTATATGCCTTAGCTCATTAACAAGTTCAATTAAAGAAGCACATACTTAGTGCTGGGTACTATACTGAAAAACTTTTTAATTGCTGTCTTTTTTTTTCTCATAACATGTTATTATGGGCTGAATTGTATCTCCCCCCCACCCTGCCGCAAACTCATATGTTGAAATCCCAAACCCCAGTACCTCAGAATGTAACTGTATTGGGAGATAAGGTCTTTAAAGAGGTATTGGGTTGGCCAAAAAGTTCGTTTGGGTTTTCCAGTAACATCTTATGGAAAAACCCAAACGAACTCTTTGGCCAACCCAATAGTTAAGCTAAAATGAGGCTGTTAGGATGAGGCTTTAATCGAATATAACTGTTGTCCTTACAACAAAAAGGAGAGACACAGGGATGGGTGGCCATTGAGAGAAGGCCATGTGAGGACAGCCCATCTACAAACCCAGGAAAGAGCCTTCAGGAGGAACCAACACTGCTGACACCTTGATCTTACACTTCCAGCCTCCAGAACTGTGAGAAAACAAATTTCTGTTGTTAAAGCCACTCAGGCTGTGGTATTTTGTTATGGCAGCCCTTGCAAACTAATACACACGTATATCTAGTAGGTATCAAAAGGAATTAGTAACATTGTAAAAACACCAATTTGCTCTGAAGTTAAATTCATAATCCAGAAAACATAAGAGCAGACATAAAAATAGATTTTGAAGAAACCCACCCCCGCTTCAAGTCCCATTCCCTGCCTCTCTAAATCTGGCTCAGTCCACCTATTATCACCATGAATGTTCTCTGCTGCTCTGGGTGACTCTAGCTCCCTTCTTTGGACCTCTTGAATACCTAGTACCTAGTCCAGTGGAAAGAAATATATTTAAAGTCAGAACCTTGTTCTTATTCTGAACCCAATATTTAAAACAAATATCAGTACACCTGTCTATTGTAGCTGGCGTTAAGGGAAGGAAGATAGAACTCCTTTTCCTGCTCACTCCATCCAGCAGTTCTCGTTCCCTTCTTCCATATTCACAGTGACACAGTGACACCTGGGACACCATCACGTGAGACATGGGTTTAAAACCCCATACACTCAAAAATTAACTCCTACACTAGGATGGCATACAATGAACTGAACAGCACAGCACAGGGGTATGAATTCTAAATTTCTTGTTAAATGAATTTGAAGCCCATAATTTTTCTGAATTAAACAAGAAACCCTCCACCCAGTCTGAGAATCGATGAACAGGAACTACCTGTGCAGCGGGTCTCTACTTGAAGTTGGTATGGTGTTGGCTTCATGGCTAAGCCATACATGGGTGTCAGGTCAAGCTCGGCTTCTGGGCACTTCTCCAGCTTGAGCTGCTGCAGAACTGTGGTGAAGAAAATGAATATCTCATTTCGTGCAACATCTTCTCTGAGACACTTCCGGATTCCCATTCCAAAAGTCAACACCTTCTCAACAAAGTTCTATTCAGTTCCATGTTTTCATATAGAAATCTCTCAGGTCTAAATAAATTGGGATTATCCCAAATAGTTCTGTATAAAATAGACAAAAATAAAAAATTTTAAAGGAATCATTTTATCACTTTTACCTTTGTTGCCAACTTTTCCATAATAATTTTGTTTTGCATAAAGTGTTCTGTTCAAGTTCAGAACATCCTTTATAAATTATATATACATATATGTATATAGTTATGGAGCTATGTAATTATATAATTATTACAGGTATATATGTCATTCTTTCCTTTAATATGTTGACAGGTTTAGTTATCATAAAAATTTAATACAGGGCTTTCCTGGTGGTGCAGTGGTTGAGAGTCTGCCTGCTGATGCAGGGGACGTGGGTTCGTGCCCCTGTCCGGGAAGATACCACATGCCGTGGAGCAGCTGGGCCCGTGAGCCATGGCCGCTGAGCCTGCGTGTCCGGAGCCTGTGCTCCACAACGGGAGAGGCAAAAAAAAAATAATAATAATAAAATTTAATACAATTATTTTTCACTAAAATGACTTCTGGTTCATTAAGTAGTGAATAAAATACATGAAATGTATTTAAATTTTTATCTTAAATGAATAATTCCACAAAATTCTCATTAGAATATTCCAAAATTGTGGCATAAATAAGGTAATAAATATTCAATCTCCTTTGCTTTAAGCAAAATAAGCAGGAATGATGAGACTGAGACACACCTCTCACTCTGGTGCTCTCTCACTATGTTTAGGAAATAGCCTTCATACATCATCACAGGAGGAGCCAGGTCTCCTGAAAGCAGCTCTGATTGAGGGGGTTGCCCACAGTTCCCAAATTGTTGTGCATTTGGTTCTCTCTTCTCCCTCCACCTTTTTTTTGTTACAGGCACCACATCTGGCTCGTCTACGACAACTAATGTTTGTGAGTTGCCTACATCTTAAGCCATACATCAGGGACTCACTTGACTTCATAAAGAACTGGGTCTCTTTGCCTATAGATGTCACCCTCTGTCTAGGAGAAAAATTTGTTTTCTCTCTGCCCCAGAGGTCATGGACCTGGGGACTTACAAGTCATACTCAGTCCTCCAAGAAACTTCGTTTTGCTCTCATAATCTTTTAAAAATAGTTAATTGTTGCTGACATTTAAAACTCAGGAGATTCCACATGAAAATCTACATTTTCACGTTCTTTTTTTTTATAACTGAAAGAGCTGATAACAGTGGGACAATGCCCTGCTCGCCAACAGTTTACTGGGTTGAATTAGATGCAGCAGATGACCTCTTGCCACTGCTTCAACAAAGTACAATTCTTTCATTTTTGGTATTTTCCACTGCTCAGTGGGTGCTTGAGTTTGTGACCTTTTAGATTCAACATGAATAATTTTCCCATAATATCAAGTCCTGAATTACATACTCATTTACTTAAACAAGTGCCTCCATACAAATAGTATTTCTTTACCAGCACCTGTGTTAACTGAGTTTGTTTGATCATTACTCAATATTCAATACAATCACAAGTTCTTAGGATACTAGAACACTTGGGATACTTGGGGTTGTACCAACTGAAAATAAATGCCATTCAATTTACACTGACTGTATTTCTTCTTATAATGCGTTTAAAAATGCTTAGGTTTATCGAATATGATCACTGGGTGGAGAATGGATGTATCAATCTCTCTGACAATCAGTGTTCCAGTGGGACGGTCTGTGCAGTGTATTCTACCATTTTGCTAGTTACAGAGATTGTGAAGGTGCTGTTAGGTACACAGGATAATCACCTCCCTCCCTAAGAGCCTGAAGCCTAAGCCATCAGTCAGATGAGATGTTGGGTGAAGACGGAGAAGCTGTACAGAGTACTGTACATACAACCGGCTGAGTGTATAAGAACGCTATCTTGGGAATTCCCTGGCGGTCCAGTGGTTAGGACTTGGTGCTTTCACTGCCAAGGCCCAGGTTTGATCCCTGGTTGGGAACCAAGATCCCGCAAGCCGTGTGGTGGCCAAAGGGGGGGAAAAGAAAAGATTGCAATCTTTACCAGTTTACTGGCGACATCAAGCCCTCACCACATGGAGCATATAATTTCCATTAAACAAGATCTACATATTAAACAGGATTTACACTGGATGTGAGTCCTGCTTCTCTTACCTGCTGAACAAGTGATCGTAAGTAATTTGTTCAATCTGGCTGAAAGTTTCTTCATCAGTAAAATTGGGGTCATGCTAGCACCACTATATAGGATTACTGTTGAGGTCAGAGGAGATACATCTGAGCTTTTGTGCCCAGCACACAGTGGGAGTCTATAAAGATTAACTGTACTCACCGTTATTCCCACCAGTGCCATCACCACTCATCACCCTTACTTTTCACTGCCTGAGGTACCTTAGGCTCAGACTGCCCTTCCGTAGTTGATATGGGCAAGCCTCTAGTTGCATTTTATTCACAAATATTTACTGAGTGCCTACTATGTGCCAGGCACTGATCTAGGTACTGGGGTTGAGGAAAAAGCAAACAAACAAAAAGGGAGAGAAAAAACAAGTCCCTGCTTGGTGGCTTACACTCCAGTGGGGGGTTTCAGGCTGCTTTTCAAATATCAGCTGGTCATACACATGCAGAGGGTGAGCCCACGAAGTCCTTCGCTCACAACTCCCCCAGTGAGCCCACTTCTGAAATTCGATTTACCCTGAATGAATCTGTATTAAGATTTCATCCTTCCTATTATCTGTGAGGAAAGAAAACTGAATTTATTTCCAACTTCTTTCAAGAGAAACAGAGGGAATGAAGTTTGGTTAAGAAGAATGTAAATTTTTCCCAGATTAATAAATAGCAAACAAATAACCAAGCAAATTTTATCTCAGGAAATAATTTTGGTGGCTTCCTCATCATGATTTACTTGATACATGTTAATAAAGGTGCATGTTTTCCTGGGAATGAAATAACCATTCAGAGTAGTATCTGATGTAGTACTGTAGGAAAGAGAAAGGCAGCATTACAACGCATCCTGTAAATTCAAATAAACCATCCCTAAGCTGCCTCCCATGATGCATGGACTATTTTTTGTTAGTGTTATTTTTTACTGCAATAATGATGTGACATCTTTATAAATCTCCCTTTGTTCATTAATTGATATATCTTCTACCTATTGTCAAATCACTAATTTATTCTTTTTCTTGTATTTGTTAAGCAGGCATTGCTATGAGTTAAAATCTCTAGAAAATTATCTCAGTATTTCTATGACAGAGTTGGTCATAAGTAGACACATTCGAATACAACCAGAAACTATTAAGGACATTATAAAACATTTTCTTTGTACCCCATGTGTTTTTGGCTTCTATTAGCAGATTAGAAAAACAAAACATAACATCATTTAGTACTTGATGGGAGGAACTAGGAATTGGAATGGAACTGGAACTAGGAAATCTGAACTCTAGATACTGGTCTCAGTGAGATGTTGGGCAAATCTCATATCTACTCTATGGTTTCATTTCCTAGCTGTGAAATGATATTGGTTGTATTGGATGGTCTCTAAGCTGCTTCTAGAACAAGTATTCTATTTTTCTAGTCCCATACTCAGACTTCATTATGTATACTGTACATCTTTCCCTTTTATACCTCTGTAATTATGCACAGTTTAGATTAAGCCATGTTATATTTCCATATGGCACTCCCTAACTTCTGAGATGGCCCTCACACTCACTTCTCCCCAGAGAAGCAGTGACATTTCAATGTGATGAGTTTAAGAGCAGTCACTGGACACATTTGTCTTAGCCACTTCTGGGTTCTCTTTTCTGATGAGCCAACCTATAGAGAAGGTAATACATCTCATCTATAGTTATTAATGGGCTGAGCTGAAGAGCAGGTTTCGTGCAGAGGAGACTGCTGTCGTCCAACTTTGCCAGAGTCTGAGTGTAGAAGTATGTCTAATTCAGGTAAAAAGTATAAGTAAGCCTCCTTGGTCTAGCTGTAAGCCAAACTGTGCAAACTAGCTCTGATCATTAAAAAAGTTAATATCTGAAACTCTCTCTGACCTACTTTCATCTTGCAGCTGGTACTGAACTTTGGCAAATAATATGGGTATTCTTCATCGGGTGCCCTCAAAACCCAACAAAGGAGAAGGTCAAAAAAGGGATGGAGCCATTTGTTGGAAGGATTACCAGCTCCTGGTATAGCCACTTGCCTTTCTCAGTACATTCCTGTCCACACTCCCTCTGTGGATTCAGCTGCTCAAATTCTACTCTGCATAAAAATCACATGCTCCCACCCTATGGAAACCTAGCATGTAAAATTTGATTTCACTAATATTAAACTATGAGTGACTATATATTCTAAAGAAGGACTCAATGTATAAATTTATTCATTGTAGGGTCTCTCTTTCTAAATATATACTTCTGAAACTTCATATATAAAAATGCCTTTCCACATAACTTTTAAAGAGCACACATGCAATAAATATTTATTAGGGTACTGTTTGGTCTTTTGTGTATGTGTGTGCATACGTTATATATAATAGCAAAACTTTTGCCCCCTTATCTAAGATTCTTCCATTTATCTTTTTAAAATTCATTTCATTTTAACCATTTTCTGCTCTTTAATCCCTTGTCCTTTTAAATGGAAAATGGTAAACATCCAAGTGGAGAACAGATTAATCCCAAACAACATATCAATATATAAGATGCCTTTTACGTTTGTGCTAAAATTCTTGGTTTATATCACACTACTCTCATTGGCCGATGCCTCTGATCTTTATAGTTGATATATTAGTTTATTTCTTCACTTCTAATAATATAATGAATACCTATTTCCTAAAATATATTTCTCCCTATTAGTGAGGCTCTCAGATGTGTTTTCAGGATCCCAAAGATTATGATCACTTTCATTTCATCCCAAATAATGCCTGTAAACTTGGCAGGTCTCTCTGTTCCTGATTTCTTAGTAAAGCTTGTAGGTCGTACTCTTTTATGAAGCACCCAAAGTCACCCTACAGAAGCCTTTGGAACAGAAGAGCTGCATATTTAAATGTAGGATGCTTTTTATACACTTAAGTTAAAGATGAAGTCTACTTCAACCAGAAAGGGGATCTGAAGAAAAGGGATCACAGTGAATAGATAGCATCATGTGTGAATATGGAGAGCAAATGAGAGAGGCAAAATACAGGGGACTGAGTGGCTCACTGTCTGGGCTTGACTCTGCTCAGCTACTGGTCTGGCCCTTGGAGATACCTGGGCTGAGGCACTGCATTCTGCTCTGCCGATTACCACATGTCGTGAGAGACATTCCCCCTCCTTCGCTGTATAAAGATGGGAAGAGAAAAAGCACGGAGAATTTAATTTTTTATTTTAGTTGTGTGGAATGGAAACAGTTCAAACCACCAGAACTTTGGTTGTTCACATACATATTTAATAAAGCCTATCTACTTAGTCTATACTTGCATGCATTTGGGATCTGGAGAATCTGGCATAAGGTTCAGTAAACTTTCAAATATCTATAAATGTAGACTCTGTTTAATCTGTTTGTGGCAACTAGCTTCCTCGGTCTACTGTTCAGTAAAATTCTTAGCTACTGAAAATGAAGCCACATCACATTAGCAGGCGGCTAACGCTACTCGTAAGGGGAAGCTAAGTGAGTTTGTACAACGCTTAATAGCCAAACATATATTGTGGTTGGATTATCAATTGTTCCAAATTTCTATATCCTCTCTCCCCTTAATTTTTAAATATAAGATGAAAGTTAATGGCATCATAGTTTAGTTATAAACAATATTCACAAAATTTGCCTTGCTCTATGTTAAAATTTCATTAAAGGTTTCAAAAGAAAATAAAATGATTTTAAATAATATTAAAATAACATTAACATACAATAGATTTTAAAGCACTTAAAGTATTCAGTCTAATGCCTGAGATTCCTCACTCCTCCCCACACCACCTTTGGGAGAGTTGTTGTCCCAAAGGAGCAGCATATCCTTACCAATGAAGAACAGTAAAAGGAAGAAAGGAGGCATGTCTGAATATTTCATTTATGAAAGCTTCTGTGGAGGGTAAAATTTTCCTGTCTTCAAACCTGGTTGATTTCATCCCAATGTTTCCATCTGGGTAAAAAAAAAGGTTTTTTAAAAAATTTAATTTAAAAATGAAAATATATTCTTATAAGAATTATACTTTTCATCTGAAAGCATGTTACCAATTTCTTCTTGAATTTTGGCTTGAATTTCTGGATAGTGTATCAAATAAAGAAAGCTCCAATATAGACATGTTGATATTGTTTCAAACTCTGAAAGAAAAAAGAGAGAAAAAGTGTCTTGGAAAAAAGTATTAGCAAAATTGGATCCTCAAGTTACTTTGTATTTGAATACTAAGAATCCAGGGAAAATAATCTAAATATGAATACCAATTAATAACACAATTATTATACATTAACGTTTATTTCAAAATATAGGCTTAACCTCTTACCCATTAGAACAGCCACTACCAATAAGCAGAAAACAGCAAATGTTGATGAGAATGTGGAAAAATTGGAACCCTAATGCATCGCTGGTAGAAATGTAAAATGGTGCAGTCACTATGGAAAACAATATAAAGGGTCCTCACAATATTTAAAAAAGAATTACCAAGTGATCCATTAATTCAAAAGAGCTGAAAGCATGGATTTAAAAAGATATATGTACCACCATGTCCATGGTAGCATTATTCACAATAGCCGAGAGGTGGAAACAACCCACATGTACATCGATGAATGAATGGATAAACAAAATGTGGTATATGCATGCAATGGAATATTATACAGCCTTAAAAAGAAGGAGATCCTGTCACTTGCTACAATATGGATGAACCTCAAGGACATTATGCTATACGAAACAAACCAGTCACAAAAGGAAAAATACTGTCTGATTTCATTCATATAAGGTATCTAAAGTAGTCAAAATCGTAAAAACATAAATTAGAAAGGTAGTTGCCTAGGGCTGGGAGTACAGAGGTGGGAAAATTGGGGTTTAATGGGCATAGAGTTATAATTTTTGCAAGATGAAAAAGTTCTAAAGATCTGTTACACAACAATGTGAATATACACAACACTACTGAATTGTACATGTAAAAATGTTTAATGTAGTAAATTTAATGTTACATGTTTGCAACCACAAGAAAAAATAAAATAAAAGTTTTAAATATATAGGTATTATCTATAAGGCAAATGAAAACACTGGAAATATTTCACTACAAAATAAACCATTGTTACAATGATAATGGCTATGATCTATGTATAATAATAATTAATATCATAAATCATACATAGCTATTGAATGCTTTTTCTGTTCTATGCTCATTTTATTGAAGAGAAAACTGTGCTACAAGGACATTATGAACCTTGCTCAAGGTGACAACTCAGAAGAGACAGAGTCAGGACTTAAACTTGGACTTATCTGGCTTCAAGGCCATAAGTTTGTATAAGTGCCTAATGGAAGGTTGAGTACATTCAATTTTTTTAAATACTGATTTTTAGTGTACTTGCTTTGTTTTAAAATTCATCCTTTAAACAACGTATCTTCACTTTTGATATTATCTATACATTGGTAAGATGTTTTTCATTATTGAAAATAAAAGCCAGAAACTCTATGTAAAACTTCATCTTTTTCTCAAGGATAACTTTATACTACATCAAAGAATGTGATCAGGGCTTCCCTGGTGGTGCAGTGGTTGAGAGTCCTCCTGCTGATGCAGGGGACGCGGGTTCATTTGCACCCAAATGTAGCTACAGAGCAAAGTAAAATCCTTACCAATCATCTCTTCTCAAGACTTGGTTTTACATTTTTTGAATAGGGCAATCTCTTACAGTGAGCCAGTAGATTCAACAGTTCTCATGCCACAAAATTTCTAACATGACTTCACAGTGCAAGGAATTATCCTAAAAGTGAGTTGTCCAAATGCAGTTGCCAACAATGGTGTTTGTAGTAATGTGCAGTATGGTGTGAGAAAATGGACTTCTATTCAGAATATATTGACTCTATTCACTATCAAAAGACAAACGAAACAAGTCATGAATGCTGCACGAAAGACACTGATTTTGCACATTGTAGAGCCATGGACATTATATCCAAGACCTAGGTCTATCTGGATAAATAATAGGATTCATATTTGGATCATCATAAAATTTTCTGTTTATATCAAGGTTTAAGCAACCTATTATTTATCTTGGCAGATTATCTAACAATCGAGCTTATAATAAATTATTTTGGGAGAGACTGACTATAGCCAAAGGAGAAACTAAATTATCCCTATGATCAATTTGAAGAGTCAAATATGGAATATAAATGTTAATAATACAGCAGATCGGATGAAACAGTGTGCTCAAAAATTTTATCCACTAAAATATGTGGTTTAGGGCTTCCCTGGTGGCGCAGTGGTTGAGAGTCTGCCTGCCGATGCAGGGGACACGGATTCATGCCCCGGTCCGGGAAGATCCCACATGCCGTGGAGCGGCTGGGCCCGTGAGCCATGGCCGCTGAGCCTGCGCGTCCGGAGCGTGTGCTCTGCAACGGGAGAGGCCGCAGCAGTGAGAGGCCCGCGTACTGCAAAAAAAAAAATAAATAAATAAAATAAAATATGTGGTTTAGCACTCACTATTTTCTTCTAATAAAGTATTCTATCATGTACCACTAGAGCGGAAGCAGACACATGTAGAAGTTTTTAAATTAATTTTCTTTATTACTCTTATTTGAATTCAAAATGAAATTATTTCAGCCAGGTTTGTTGCATTAATAAATGCTTAAATAAATAATGTGTTACACTGAATATTACTTATTTTTCACACATTTTATCTAAACTATGTTTAACTGGATTGTGCACATCTGGTGGCACTCTTCTATATTCTAATCATTTTAGTTATTTGCCGTAATTTTGTATTTGTTGATTACTTCAGGATCTCGGCGTACTGTATATTTCTGAAATAAATTTATTAGATATCTCATGGAATTCCAATGAAAATAAAGCCCACTTGTTGTGTTAATCACACCCATACACACCCAGTCTTTAGTACTCAGTGGTGTTCAGGCTTTAAAAGAATGTCCTCACAAATTCTAACGATAGTATTTAGCATCAGATAGCTGGCAGAAGAAATGCTAAGTACAGCATGATCAAATTCGTATGATAAATAACCCCTGCATCCATCAGATTTAAATCATGATCAAAATAATAAATATATATAAATGTGTGGGGAGGGGGAGCAGAGGGGAGCATGAGGAAAAATAATATAAACCCAAACAAATGCCTCTGTTTGCAAAGAAAATTCAGGAATACAAATACATAGATCCTAGAAAAAAGTGAACCCAATTGCCAATAACTATCGCATAAAGAAGAAATGAAAAAACAAGTCTGAAGAATATTCCACGTAAAATGAAACTACTAAAACACCTTTAGAATTTTGTTGTTACACTAAGGGAATTTTCTTTCTGCAGTCTAATATCTTACAGGAACTATAAGAAATTTGATAGTGTCAACACAAATAAAAAACAATCTATAATAGGTATAGAAGAGAGTTTTATTCAAACTAAACTGAGGACTATAGCCCAGGAGACACAGATTCAAGAAGCACTTGAATTGTGTTTCCCCAGAATACAAAATGGGGAAGGTTTGTATAGGCAAAAACTGCAAAGCTACATAGGTTGTCTGTCAAGAATTATGGTTGGAGCTGGCAAGAAGTAAGTGTGGTTGTTCAACAAGGGTTGGCTGGGGTCTGAAATGGTTGCTTAGTTACAAGGGGAAACCTTCTAACCATAATATTGCAGCTTGCAGCTACTAGCAGATATTGTTTTAAAAATGGCTGGTGTTATCCTTGAGTTTGATACAGCATAGAAAATTCAAGTTCTCAGTGATGCAGGGACGTGTCTGAAATCACATCCACAATGGCCATCCAGCTCCATCATGGTTGCCTGAACCACAGTTTTATATTTTGTCAGAACAAAGAACAAACATCAAACATGACAGGGGTACATTCCTTCAAGGTTTCAAAAAAGACAAGTTAGTATATTTACAGTGAGTCAGCATGACCTTGGTGTCTGAGAAGGAAACTTCATCTTCAAAGGAGTACTAGCATTGGTGTCATAGGAAGGGGGGATGACATATATATTATATCTATCTTCAAAGTAGACATTCCGAACAATCTGATAAATGCATTCTTCTTCTTTTTTTTTAATGGTTAAGCAGATGTACAGTGCATGTTTGACAGGCCATACTAGTTAGCATAAAGCTCAAGCCAAATCACGTATCCACCATGATGACTTCCCCACACCTCAATATGTGAAAATTTCTTCCATCAATAGGTAAAAGTGATTTAGAAAAAAACTATGAAATGTAAGAATGATAGTAGTGTGGTGGCAGTATAAATTGTCTTTCTGAAAAGGATTTTGGTAATCTGTATGAAAAACTCAAGAATCCTTTTATTAGGTGACCCAGAAATTCTGCTTCTTAACATAAGACCATTAATGAAAAAGGAGGGAAAACTGATGCACAAAGATAGTCATCTTAGCATTGCCAATATCTGCATTACTGAGACAGCAGACTAGTAAAATGTAGGGGGTGCTGGCCATGGAGTACTATGCAACCATTAAAGAAGCAAATTAGAAATACACCTGACAACCATGATTGAACCTTAAAAATAAAGGGCTTCATGAAAAAAGTTAGAAATAAGTGGAGATGTAAATAACAATGGTAATTTACATATATTAAAATTCATGATAATATTAGAATACACGCTAATACATGAAAATATAAAGCCCATTTTATAAGAATACATGAAACAAAAAAACAGCACTTAAACAAATTAAGAGTAAATGTCAATGGGTTGGGAAAGGTACTGGGAGTGGGATGTAGGGATCAAAGTAGTAAATGGCCGATATCAAAAGAGGGAAAGACTCTAAAATGTAAACAGTAGAAAACAGAAAATTGCAATTAATCTTGATTCACCTTAAATATATATATATATATTTTTTGCGGTACGCGGGCCTCTCACTGTTGTGGCCTCTCCCGTTGTGGAGCACAGGCTCCGGACGCACAGGCTCAGCGGCCATGGCTCACGGGCCCAGCCGCTCCGCGGCACGTGGGATCTTCCCAGTCCGGGGCACGAACCCATGTCCCCTCCATCGGCAGGCGGACTCTCAACCACTGCGCCACCAGGGAAGCCCCACCTTAAATATTGATAAATACTTTCACATACCAGCTCCAAAGAGGTCATTCACAGTGCTTATGATTTCATCATCATTTAAGGTGGCTGTTTTGGTAGCAGCATATTTGTTGTGGCATGTATTAATCAGAGCATCAGTGCTATCTTGGATATAGTCCTGAGGATATAAACCTTAACATGATTAGTCATCCCTAACTACATTTTACAGCATATATGACTCTCATGCAAGAAAAGCCTTGAAATGAACTTGAAATGAACCCAATTAGCTTAGGAATATAAAGAATATAGGTAGATCATTTTAAACCTTGCAACCAGTTTTGCTTCTTAATGCTTAATCTTAAGGCAATGTTCAATCTTAAAAGAATGTAGAGGGCTTCCCTGGTGGCACAGTGGTTGAGAGTCCGCCTGCCGATACAGGGGACACGGGTTCATGCCCCGGTCCGGGAAGATCCCACATGCTGCGGAGCGGCTGCGCCCGTGAGCCATGGTCGCTGAGCCTGCGCGTCCGGAGCCTGTGCTCCGCAACGGGAGAGGCCACAACAGTGAGAGGCCGGCATACCTCAAAAAAGAAAAAAAAAAAAGAATGTAGAATAGAAAATCAAGGTACCAAACTCAAATTTCTTCTTAAAAGTTTTTTTCAATCAATAAAGAATATACCTATGTCTGGAAGCACACTTAGAAAAGTCAGAGGTTAACTTATTACAGAGAAATTGCTAAGCAATAAATACAATAAGAGGTTTTCAAACCTATTGTAAGGATTTTACTATAATCACCATGAAGAGGAAGTGGGGCTAGAGTAGGTTAGGGAGTAGGAAGCAAAATTTATGAATTTCACAAACTGTTTTACTTACTGTATCTGATCTAGAATTCCCTGCTGGTACCCTGAGACACATTGTTTTCTGCCTCTTCCTTCTAATCGGAGGGGACTTAAATCCTCACATCTCTTCATTTGCTCAATTACTCACATTTTCATGGTTTTTTTTTCCCGATGCCCTCCTCTCAGCAAATTGGTCCCCAAGAACTAGGATTCTTTCTAGTACATACATACTTCAAGAGAGAAATTTACTCTTTTGTGGACCATCAAATTGGGCCAAAAACATCTCAATGGCCTCATAAGAAGGTTTGCTTCTGTCACATGGATAACATTTCTACATGTGTTATGACCTCAAAGTTCATTTCTTCATAGGAAAGAAACTCAAGTAGGATATGAGGGTAAATTGGAAGGTTCCTATAGAATATTCTTTATAATTATTCAAAACACTTTCTGAAAAAAAATATGCTGATAATTTTAAGACCCGATAGTTTCAGATGAAAAATTAGAGAAACAAAATTATTGGGTCATTTCTTCAGGAGGCTCACCTACATGCTAGTCATCATTTATCAGTCAATTACAGATTCATAATTCAAGTATGTGCCTTATCAGCACAATAGGGAAATTTCTGATGTCTCAAAAAATTCAAAGCTCTTCTTATGGTCCCTACATGAATCTAAGTAATACTGCCCTATAATTGCTCTGATTGGACCTCACATTTACCAATAGTTTGGGTAAGGTTCACTATGGAAAAATTACAGTGAAAGAACCAAAGAAGTACATAAAGTTGTCTGAGTTCTTAATGCATCTCACCCTTTTTTTTTTTTTTTCACTTCTCACCAAATCCCCAGTCCTGGCATGAATTTAAACCCTTACCTTATCATATGTTGTAAGATGATCTTGTACATGTAGAGCAATAAACTGATTCAGGGCCTGATAAAACTCCTGGGGAGAATTTATAATTCGCAGTGGAAGGTAGCAGAAACACAGTATGAAATCGGCAGGATTAGCAGCATTGGAGGCTTGAGTAAGTCATCATTCTTTTTTTTTTTTTTTTTTATAAATTTATTTATTTATTTATTTTTGGCTGTGTTGGGTCTTCATTTCTGTGCGAGGGCTTTCTCTAGTTGTGGCAAGCAGGGGCCACTCTTCATCGCGGTGCGCGGGCCTCTCACTGTCGCGGCCTCTCTTGTTGCGGAGCACAGGCTCCAGACGCGCAGGCTCAGTAGCTGTGGCTCACGGGCTTAGTTGCTCCGCGGCATGTAGGATCCTCCCAGACCAGGGCTCGAACCCGTGTCCCCTGCATTGGCAGGCGGACTCTCAACCACTGCGCCACCAGGGAAGCCCCAAGTCATCATTCTCTTTAACTATTCTAAGAAACTCCTCATCACTGTGGTCACATCTCTTGCCCAAACAAAGGGCACAGACAACGTTGGCCACTGCACACGTAATAGCACCTCTTGGGTCAAAGCTGCCATTCTTGGAAGTCAAGTCTGCAGAGACTTTTACCAGCTCAGAAACTTCCTCAATGACATGTTTCTCAAGTAAGCAAAAGCAAGTGGAGGATTTTGCTTCTGCTTTAGAAAATGTTGTAAAGCATTGGAAGCAGTTTTCTTATGAAGCTTCCAACTCTCTCCATAATTGACTGAAAACCTAAGACTCTTTCCTTCTGCCAGGAAAGAAAATGTATGCATGTTAGGTCGGCCTGAAAAATACTCTCCATCTTTTTTTTTTTTTTCCAGGTACGTGGGCCTCTCACTGCTGTGGCCTTTCCCGTTGCGGAGCACAGGCTCCGGACGCGCAGGCTCAGCGGCCATGGCTCACGGGCCCAAGCTGCCCCGCGGCATGTGGGATCTTCCCGGACTGGGGCACGAACCCGTGTCCCCTGCATCGGCAGGCGTACTCTCAACCACTGTGCCACCAGGGAAGCCCTCTCCAACTTTGAGTAGTACTTGTTTCACCATTTCCATCCCATTCACCACCAAGACTGGCACCATGCCAAGTCTGATGAGAAAGACATTTCCGTATTTCTTCCTCGTCTCCATGAATGTAAGGTAAGGATGGTCTCTAAGCTGAAGAAGATTTCCTATGATGGGGAAGGACCACGGGCCAGGAGGAGACACCCGCTTTCTCCCTTTGCTCCTTAGGGCTCTTACAAAAACAAAAAACATCCCCCAAGTTATAAGAGAAGTGGTCACCTCTCCAGGAGTGATTGCCATGCCGAGTATCATTTTCAGGAATAAAACACTAAAATAGAAATACGTAACCCTTATTTTTGCCATTCTAAGCATAGACTAAGAGTAATCTTTCTCCATGTAAACAGTTAAAAGAAAAGTACAGACCCTTTGTATTTAGTTAAAAGCTATTATTAAACAATGCACCAAGAGGGTAAAATTAAATTCTTGTAAAATGCACTGTACCTTTATCCCAATTCTATTACTTTCATGATTCTAACCACCAGACCAAATCCTTTCATGTCAGTTGTTGACACCCTATGGCATCAGAAGAAGAGGACAACTCAATGTAGAAAGCAGCCTGGCGGGTAGGAAAGGGATTGAGGCTATGGAAGCTGAGTTCATACTCATTAGCCGCGGGATCTTCAATCTGTCACTTAATCTAAGTGTATGCCAGTTGTCTCATTTAAGTGTCCTACCTAACAGAATTAGTCATACATTCTTTCAGCAAATATTTATTGAACACCCCAGTGTCAGGCACTAAAAATACAAAACAGGGGCTTCCCTGGTGGTGCAGTGGTTGAGAGTCCGCCTGCCGATGCAGGGGACGCAGGTTCGTGCCCCAGCCCGGGAAGATCCCACATGCTGTGGAGCAGCTGGTCCTGTGAGCCATGGCCGCTGAGCCTGCGCGTCCGGAGCCTGTGCTCCGCAACGGGAGAGGCCACAACAGTGAGAGGGCCGCGTACCGAACAACAACCACAACAAAAAATACAAAACAAAATTTCATAGACTAATCAGGAAACTAGATAAACAAAAATAAGATTACAAAGTGAAAAGTGTATAGAGAACTGTGAATAGAGTGGTCTGTCATTGAGGATGAAATGAAATCATTATTAAAAAGTACTTGGTGAATTACAAGCCATTTAGTGGATATCTAGTTGGCTGACTGCCTAGTCTGTTCTTGAACTTCTCGTTCTGCTTGTAAAAGTGACTTTCTGAAGCAGTTCTACTGTTTTGAAACCTGCCCACATAGTCATGGATGACTGATCCAAGGATAAGCTCTTGACCCAAGATGAACCTTCCTTATGAATATGGAATTAGGGCTGTGAAAGTTCATCTTCTCATTGGGCAGCTAGATCTATAAGATATAAATCTGAAAATATGATTTGGGGACCTTTCACCTACTAGGAGGACCTAAGAAACTGTGAAAGCACGTCTGAAAAATAAATAAAGTAGAAAGGAAAAGAAACAGAGAGAGAGAGACCTCATGACCTTGCATTCACTGTTTCTAGTACCTTCCTGAGATCTTGTCCTTGGATTGAATTCTTTCCTGCTTAAACTAGCTAGAATTGGTTTCTGTTACTTGAAACCAAGGGAGTCCTACCCACCCCTCCTTCCCCCACCCCCGCAAAATAAAGTTTAATACACATGAAGAATATTTTTTGTTAGCTATTGCATTTTATAGTAACTATAGAAAGAATACAAAACTTTCTCTCCCTTGAAAGAATACAACTATATTTCACACTTCTCAAATTACTTCCTGAGACAAGTTAACATTGGTGGGCAGTATACTCATTTGCCAGTGTAAATATCCAGTTCTTTTTGAGTTTTTGAGTAGGCCAACACTTGATTTCATATATATATATATATATATATATATATATATATATATATACACACACACACACACACACATTCATATTGGGAAGCATTCTTGCAAGCAGCAATGAATTTGTTTTCCAGTTCAGAAGAAAATGATAGGGTGGTAAAAAGCACTACGCTTATGTTCTACTTTTAAAAAGCACCAAGGATCAAAGAAATGTGTATCTTATGGCCCCCTCTCTGAATACGCAAGAAAACCCTTGTCTTCTATTTTAGTTGATTGTTTTACCTTTCCAAGTTCACAGATAAAATGTGGCTAATTACACCAACTTGGTTGGCACTGTTTTCTAAGGAATTAACTTTGGAGTTAAAAGTGAAAGATCAACTTGTTTTTATAGGGGGAAAATTGTGCATTTAAACTAAAAAGAAAAACTGAGTCCCTAATCAATGCAACAGCTACAATTTGCAAAACTTCCCTTTTCTCTCAGTTCAGGAAGAAAACAGTGAGAATGTCATTGCACTGAGGCTTTGCAGCATACTGATTTTGCGAAACCTCTCTCGCTTCTATGACCATTTATTGCTCTCTTACCAGATGCCAGATCCAGAACTAAGCACTAAATCCACACTTTCAAAGCTCATACCTCTATGAGGTAAGGAATCATCCTGTTATGGGGAGGCTTCGCGAGATAAAGTCATTTTCCTCATTTATTTCCCATGGTTTTTGAGCTTAATAATGAATCACCAATTACTTCTAGCACTTGCCTTTTCATAAAATTCCATTTCTCTTGGGCATTCACCAAACTTCCAATTTGACAAATGCACATTGACAATTATCAGAGGCGTTTCCAAAGCAGACAACTAAATAGATGAGAAGTGAGTGGGTGTGGCTAGAAGTAGGTGCGGTTTGACTCCCACAAAGATGACTGGGTTTCCCCCGCCTACCTCTTTCCCTATTTAGATGTGGGAACTCTTTTAAATTATAGTGTCTTTTGGCCTCAGTTTTCTCATCTGTAAAATGGTCCCTCCAGACTAGTAGACTTTGAAAGCCAGCTCCAGCCTTCAGTAATCAAAGTTAGAAGGAAAAAGCGGGCAGAAGCCTGAGTGTGATGTCCAGGGTTAATTGCCTGGCTATATTGTGTTGCCAGAGTTTCCAGAGCAGTTAGCAGTTCCACAAATGTAAGTAACTGTGTGATCACCCTGGATTCTTTTTCATCTTGGGCCCTTCTAGTCTGTAATTAAATTCTCTTTGGCAGTTTACCAGACCCAGGCGCATTGCCAACTTTCCTGGCAACTTTCTTGGAAAGCTCTGAAGGCAAATTCTGTTCCTGTTGTTTTGGAGTGAGCTAGGGCTGAAACAGGGTATACAGCTCCCTAAGTGTGGGCTGCAGCATCGTCAAAAATTCAAGGTGAACTCTAACCCCTTAAGAGAAGAACCAGGTGAAAAAAGCACAAGTAGGTTGAAGGCTTTTGTTTTGGTTCTCAAACCTAGACACACACATCAGACCTCCCTCGGAAGCTGTGAAACCATTGTAATACCCACGTCCCAAACGGACCAGTTATCCAAATCTCTAGGGGTGGATGCATGTTAAAAAGCTCCTCAATATGACTAAGGGCCATTCCAAGTTGAGGACCTTTTTGGGGAGAAAACCACCTGCTATGAGATCAACAAATCCATTCAGCCAAATTACAATGAAGCTTGGAAGGCTCACCCGTGTCCAGAAATCTTGCAGTCAGTGCGAGGAATCTGGCGGAGGGATCTAACAGCAAAGAAGGTTTTCTAGAAAGTTGCGTGCATCCTAGGAAACAGGAACAGTGTGGTCACAGCAGCAGCAGGCCTGGGGAAAGGCTGGGAGAGAACATTCTGGGAATAGAGAATGAGGGGTGGACTTTGGACCTGTGTGGGGAGGAGTTTGGAGCTGGATTAGGGTATTTGAGAGCTAGAAAGAGGAATGGAGAGGTCTCTGCAGCCAGAATTGGGCCCTGGAAGCTGGGAAATTCCAGCATGAGTGGAGGGAGAGGGACCACATCTGGAGCTAGGCGTGGGAAGAAGACTGTAGGATGGAAATTGATCTTGGAAAAAAGCAGGGCGGGAAAGGGAGGCTGCAAAGACTAATCCTTTTAAAATTGCTGGTGACAAGCAGAATTAGGGTCGAAAGATAGGCAGCAAGGAAGCAAAGAGCAAGAAGGAAATGTACCGATGGTGCAGAGGTATTGCTTTGCTGTGAATTTCAGGAAAGCAGGGACATGCACGCAGCCCTCTGGGCAGCCAAGCACAGTGGCGGGAAGATGGACGAAATAAAAAATCCAGGAAACTCAGGTTGCCTTTGTCAGGAGGGTTTGGTAGCTTCTTGGGAGTCTTCATCAACCAGACAGATTTGTATTTCCACAACTAGAGCAGTTAATTCTGAGTATGATATTCACAGCTTTGATTTGAGACAATATTCTTACCTGCGTCAAGGCACTTTTGTTTGACCTGTGTAAACACCAATTTTTCTACCTCTACAGTGTGTGAAGTCTAGTTTTTCTACCTGTTATTAGGGAAATGCTGGGTGGTTTGGTGACATCATCCTTTCAAGGTGTCTGTAAGTTATTACATAATAAACTTTTCTTTAAAGCTTTGGAGTCTTTGGCTCCGTAATTATTCTAGGTTTCAACTCAGCTTTTAATGAGACTGTCCAAGAAGGATCGCTGGTAGCTGGTACTTTCTCACGTGGTAAAGAAAGCAAGCCCCCAAAGAGAGTGTTAAACCTCAGATATTTCCTCAGGGGTAACCTTCAGGCCCTGAACTACTGTGTCATATTCACAAAATATTGTGGATTTCTCAATATCAAAACTCTTGAAATCATACGGCCAAAAAAATCTGACTCCAAACCATAGGGACTTTCTGACCCAGGGGCAGAATTTTCCTAACCAGCATTTAGTCATTTCATACTTAGCTACCGAAAAAAAAAATTTTTTTTATTACTAATGTTTTTCTTTAAGTATTACCTTCTTAATACAACTAACTCCACATTGGATTAATGTATAGACATTACATAGCCACATCAAGTTCCTCGTGCATGTACCCATGTTATAGACAATTGATAATAATTGCTTGGCAATGTGTTATTTAAAAGCCTTGTTAGGAGAAGATAATGAGAATTGCCTTGCATTCCCATTGGTTAAGAGGAAAATCCGTTCCAAAATATTAATTGTGATATCTAATGTTTATTGTGTGCTTCCAAGGAATAAGCATTTGAAAGTACTTTACATATTATTTCAGTTATTTCTTATATCCAACTTCTAAAAGAACTGCTATTTTTTCCCTGTTTATCCCTGATAAATTTTGACGCACCAAGAAATTAGAAAAATTGCTCAGGCTAACAGAATGTAAATGGTGTAAAAAAAGTTTTGAACTCAAGTAATATAACTCTAGTACTGTGCCCATAGCCTCTGATTATATCACCTTCTACTAGAGAATTCTTCAGCAGATGTATACGATGGAATATTAGTCAACCATAAAAAGAAACGAAATTGAGTTATTTGTAGTGAGGTGGATGGACCTAGAGACTGCCCTACAGAGTGAAGTAAGTCAGAAAGAGAAAAACAAATACCGTATGCTAACACATATATATGGAATCTAAAAAAAAAAAATGGTTCTGAAGAACCTAGGGGCAGGACAGGAATAAAGACACAGACATAGAGAATGGACTTGAGGACATGGGGAGGGGGAAGGGTAAGCTGGGATGAAGTGAGAGAGTGGCATAGACATATATATACACTACCAAATGTAAAATAGATAGTTAGTGGGAAGCAGCCGCATAGCACAGGGAGATCAGCTCAGTGCTTTGTGTCCACCTAGAGGGGTGGGATAGGGAGCGTGGGAGGGAGACGCAAGAGGAAGGAGATATGGGGATGTATGTAAATGTATAGCTGATTCACTTTGTTATACAGCAGAAACTAACACACCATTGTAAAGCAATTATATTCCAATAAAGATGTTAAAAAAAAAAAAGAAATCCTGGTATTTCTGGAACAGATATATTGTGTTGTAGCAAAAACATCTAACACCTATAATTTTTTGAGGATTATTTGGAATTTTACACAAATTGTCTCATTTAATCCTTAATAAGAGCTTTTTGAATTTGGTATAATTACACCCATTTAACTATGGTTCAGTGGTATTTTTTTCAAGGATAGTACAAAGAACTCCCATATAGTCTTCAAACAATCTCCTGAAATAGTAACACTTATTACATTATCTATCATTCTCTTTTTCTCTTCAATAACTACAATAGGAATAAAACCAGGAAATTAACCTTAATACACTAATATTATCATATTCAAATTGCCTGATAATGTTCTTTATAGCAGAAGAAAATATATTGTCTGTAGTTGCCATGTTGTTTTAAGCTCCTTCAACATAAGTCATTCCACAGTTTTCCACGACTTTAACACTTTAGAACAGTGCGGTCTAGTCTTTGCTAGAATGTTGTTAAATGTAAGTTTGTCTGATGTTTCCTTAGGACTATGTTCAAATTATGCATTTTTGCCTGAAAGGTCCAATGGTCATTTGTAGCACAATTAAAGTTACACAGCTAATTAAATTTGAGGCCAGGATTTGAATTTGAGTGAGAATCCAAAAGCTACATTCTCAACCTCCATTTGTAACATCATGAATAATTACAGAATTTCTCATACAATCTCTTTAGCAAAGGATAATGACCTCTATAAATATCACAAAGATTTACTCTTGCATCTGCCATATTATAAAATGTGAAGGCAGGAAAATCAAATGGTATGATGGTATAGAACCTATTACAGGAAGTACATGTTTATTATCTATTACTTGGGGAATGCTATTCAAAAATTTGGATTAATATAAAACTTTACTGTATTCTGTATGTCTTGGATTATCAAGTTTATGGTTCCTTACTTTACTTGCTTATTTGGCTTCTGTCTTCTTTTCTTATCCTAAAAAGTTGTTACATGATAGAAAATGTCAGTGTAATTCTATAGTACTTCAATATACACTAGTCATTTTCTAAAAAACATAATATAAACATTATAAATAAACTGTACCACATTCCAGAAATTCAACTCCTAAAAGCTTTGTACACAGGTAATGATTTCTATATAATATCCTGCTCTTTTAATTATTTCAATATCCAACACGTTAGAAAAGTCGATAAAAAAATAGTAGCATGAGTCAATATTAATAAATAAACTTCCCTACTTCCAAAACGCTATACATCTTGGGCTAATTTTTCTAATGTCATTACTATGTTGTAAATTTAAGCAATACTCAATACTCAATTATCACTAACATTTTGGTCATGAGTATCTTTAAAAGCAAACAAGTTCTACAAATAAAAATTTAAATTTCCTGGCTACCCTTTATTTTAAAATTTCAGTTTATATACTCTTTCAAAATCATGATTAACTTGATTTCTATTAGTAAAAGTAAAAAGTTCCTGAAAACAAACATAGCTTCTCAATATAAACTGGTATTACATCTAAGAACACAAATAATTAAATGGTGTACTTCTATTAACTTAACAGTACCGTGTCTCAGATATCACCATACACTTTCAGAACCAAAGTCCTAGAAAATACATGGCCCATTGAGAAGAAGTAATGACTGATACACAAGGACAAGTGACTATTTTATTTAATCCAGTGTTTTCAAGGATGTGGGTTTAGCTTATTAGTAGGTCATGACCAGTGTTTTAAAAAAACAAAATAAAACAATGGAGAATTTCTCAATATGTCATATGGTAAATGTAAATATTAATATGTGAAACTTTTGTTTTAGTATGTGTGCATCTTTTGTATAGTGTGTGGAAAGGAAAAATAGTTTATTTACTGTGACACAACCAAAGAAAGCTTGGAAGCCACTGGTTTAATCAGAATTCAAATCAACTCATTTTTCGCTGTTATTCCTATAAGTAACAAATGTGATGTATTTCATGCTTTATTAATTTTCTTTTGTCTTGCCTGTACTTGACATTTCTAGGGCCTTTTTCACAGCCCTTACCTACCCTCCCCCAGCAATTCACACAGATAAACACTTCACCTAGAAATGTTCCTCGCCTTCCACTCCAGCTTTCTCATAAAAATGAAAGCAGTTTCAGCCAGCACACCAGGTAGATACATATTGTAGATGTTAAGAGTTCTCTTCTTCCCATTGGCAATAATCTTTAGTCTCTTAACTGATGAAATTTGCCTCAACAAAATGTCAATTTGTCTAATTTGCTCACCCTTATATAGTGAGTTCCTACTCCATGGTATGGGCTCTGTAAGTATTTATTAAATAAATAACTGAGTTATTTATTAAATAAATAACTGAGTTATTTATTAAATAAATAACAGAATGAGTTATTCATTTAACTCACACAGACCTATGTGTGAGAGTGATCCTATCTACCAGTACACAGTGGCCTTTCTAAAACACCCCTCCCTACCAGACTGTTTAATCTGATTCTCACAGGACTCTTAAAGCATCCTCCTCTAGATTACACAATTAAAGGGGTAAGGGAGATAGAGGACTCTTCTTTTTTTTTTTGTCTTTATCCTTTTTTTTCAAACATCTTTATTGAAGTATAATTGCTTTACAGTGGTGTGTTAGTTTCTGCTTTATAACAAAGTGAATCAGCTATACATATATATACATCCCCATATCTCCTCCCTCTTGCGTCTCCCTCCCACCTTCCCTATTCCACCCCTCTAGGTGGACGCAAAGCACAGAGCTGGTCTCCCTGTGCTATGCGGCTGCTTCCCACTAGCTGTTTTACATTTGGTAGTGTATATATGTCCATACCACTCTCTCACTTCGTCCCAGTTTACCCTTCCCCCACCCCACGTCCTCAAGTCCATTCTCTACGTCTGTGGAGGACTCTCTTCTTGATTGAGATTATAATAGGGCTGGCTGCAGATTAAATCCAGCCAGCTTGGAAGTCTGGGATTAGCAGATGCAAACTATTATATATAGAACGGATAAACGACAAGGTTCTACTGTATAGCACAGGGAACTATATTCAATACCCTGTGATAAACCATAATGGAAAAGAATATGAAAAAGAATATGTGTAACTGAATCACTTTGCTGTACAGCAGAAATTAACATAACATTGTAAATCAACTATACTTCAATAAAATAAATCAAAAAATAAATCCAGTCAGCAAAAATGGTTTATTTGGCCCACACATTTTAATCAATGTCCTACATTTAGATGGTAGAAATTCTCACATAAAAACTCAGCCTGTCTTGAAAGATCATAAGATCTGACGATGCCAGGTCTACAGTCGGCTGGAGCTGGGGTAGCTGATTCATTTTGATGAGTCATGTGTATACATCTTTTCTTCAGGTTTCCCTCCCTTAACAAGACTATGAGTTCCCCAGAATCCTCCTATCATGTTTTGTTTAGTCAGGGCTCAATATGTAGCATGAAGGCATAAATTAGGAGTGGGTCACAGTGCTTAAGGTCAGTTTTGAAGACGGCTTATATAACTATAAGGTTCAGTTCTCTCCTCTCCTCCTCACAGCATCTAGAGTTCGTCCCACAGAAATCTAATCTTAGCTCATGGTTCAGTTCTCCTTTCTGCCATAAAGCTGAATCTGCAAGCCTGGCCTGCTTCTTGGATTCTAACCAGAAATCACTAACTGTCCCTCTCAGACTGTGTCATAAGCTTACTCTGTTATCCAGCCAAAACATACTTTCCAACCGATGGCCCTGATTTGTTTTAACGCTACCATCATCCTACCATGCACATAACCTTGAAGCCTCAGCAATTTTAACTTCCTTTTTCCTCCCTCGCCAGTCACATTCAGCGAGTTATCAAATCTAGTTTACTCATTCTTCAAAATATTGAATGTCTCTTTTTTTTCTCTTCTCCTTCCTCTGTTCAAGGTCAAGTTTCATCATCTTGATAAACACTTAATTGCTCTCCTTACCGCAAGCCTTTTGCCTTTCCATGTAGATTTATTTATAATAGCAATGAATATTTAGCCAGTGTCCACTGCTGTCTGAGGAGTTAGGGATACAGCAGTAAACAAAAGTGAGAGTTGTGGCTTTCATGGATTTGTAATCAGTGAGGGATACAGCAAACAAACAAACACGTATATAATCATATAATGTCAAATAGTAATACATTACATGAAAAAATAGCTCATATGAGGATAGGGAATAATGGATTAGAGAGGTACAACTTTAAAAAAAATAATTGTAATTCTTTTAATGTTTAAATTCATATGCAACTAAAGGACACTTATTGAATATAGTTTCCCATATTAAACTTCCTGAAACATGTCACATCATGGCACTTCTCTACGCAAACACATTTAACAGTTATTTATCTATAAAACAAGTGGGATATAGTCCAAAGTGGTTAGCTCAGGATTACTTAATCTGGTCCCAAATATTCTTTCTTGCCTTTAGTGGATAAACACAAAACTTGGTTAACTTCCTGGCTTTATGCTTTGCTACTTGATTGGCTTATTACCATCCTAAGCCTCTCTGAAGCACCCCTACCCTTCAGGTCCCAGTGCAAAAAAGCCCCTCTCCCTTCTCCCTGCTCTAGGTCACCCAGTATGACAGCAATCCACCACCTCATAATGAGCTGTCTCCTTGTGTTTATATTATATATTCCTAGGTGGATGGCATACTTTTGAAAGGTGACTGTATTATATTACTTTACACTCTTCTTAGTACTTTACAAAGTGGTTGGCAAACAAACACATGTTTGTTAAGTAAGTGTCGACCAACCAACTACATGAGTTGACCACAGTCAGCATCTGTGGCTCCAAGTGGGCACAGCCTCACATCATCTGCCCTTGGTGACATGAAGCCTATACCTGAGACAGAACCATCACTTGAAGTTTCCATTTGAATATGCCTTTTATTTTCCCCTTAAAAGCAGTATATCACTGTAATCCAAACAGATCTTACATCATTTTGTGTCTAGAATGAAAGGCCTTGCTTTATCAGGGTGTTAGCTCTCTACACTGGCCACAAGGGGGAGCAGCAGTTCTTTTCCAGGGACCAGAATGACTCCACACTTTTCATTCTTCTATAGTTAAGCCACCCCAATGTTCTGCTTTTGCCCATACTTGGTCCCATACATGTTTCTCTTTTTGCTTTTTCTCCTGAAGGTATTTCTCACAACCGAAAGGAAACTTCTTCTTCACCTTAAGAAATTTTATTTTAGTTTTCTTGATTCCATTTCTCTAGCTATTAAGAGTTTAATTTCCATTCGGATTCTTAATTCCTTACTTTCATAGAACTTCTCAGCACTTCTGGAAAGTAGTTACTGTTGGAAACAACAATTCAAGGGCAAATGAAAAATTATCTTTCAATCAATATCTGACATGGACGACAGGTAGCATGTATTTTTGTCCCTCAGCCTGCCTAAAGTATCGAGTGCAGATAGGTGTTTAATATTGACAAATAGGAAAAGCTCTTAAAGCGTCTTAAAACTGGATGTTCCAATACTCGACACATATACAATTCTAGAGTTAGCAGGAATATTAGAAATAAACTGGATCCAAACCTCATTACAAATAAGGACTTTAAATCATAGAAAAATCAAATGATGAGCTGAACTAGTTCAAGAGCTCACTCCATGAAGCTCCGTTGTCCCTCTCTGATCATAATGTAAAACCTGGTCTATAGTTTAAACATAGAGGTGAAATAGTTCTTTTACTAATCTGACAATATCATGCTAAGGATCATTATAAAAATGTTGCTTTGGGTTCTGAATACACAAAACACCTTACATCCACACATAGTGTGTTACCTTGCGGTTAAAGTTACTCAAGTAGATCTGTTGGTACTGGTTTGAGGTTCCAATTGAGTGAGGAAACCAAGATAAATAATATTAATAATAGAAATAATAACAATAATAATATTATGTAGTGTGATTTTTATAAAGAAAACTATATACGTAGATGCATGGATAAAGTTCTGTAAGTGTATACAGTCAAAATTGTTAACCCTGATACTTACTCTAAGGAGAGAGAAGGGAGCAGGTAAATGCCTTTCAGGGAGGCTTTCATTTTACACTGCATTTATTTCCATAATATTAGAGTTTTTGCAACAAGCATGTATAACTTCTGAGTTTATGAGCATTTAAAAGGCAAAAATTAAAAATATAAAAGGAAACACTGCATTAACATTATTATGAGAAGAAAATTTTACTTTTATGAAAGGCCATTGAATTTGATTAAAAAACAAAGACATCCTTTATTTTCCCACTGAAAACATAGTCAGTGATTAACCAGCATAATAATAAGAGCTCAAAATTCAGTCCTAATGGTGGCTCCATACTGAGTTACGACTAACAAAGAATGGACTTGTTTTGCAGGACTGATTAAAAAATTCTTAGGAGCTACTTCCTAGTACATCAACTACATTAAATCTCCTATTCACCACAGTGAATGTCTTGAAGCGGTAAAGACATCTAGGCTTTATTAGTGCTCAAAGTTCAGGGTCAGAATTTTTTCACCCTCCACTAATACTTGGCCAGTGAGAATGGCCAAGCCCTGGAAAGCTACTTCCAGGCAGCCCTCTATAGACGTCTTACTAGTGTCTCCTTATGTCCACTAATCCCCAGTCCGCTTTGTTTACTAAAATACAATTATGTTAATGAGTTTCTTTTATTTAAATATAGCTCCATAGTTTCTCCTTTCCTCAAATTAGGACGTAACAACATAAATTTTGAACCTCTTATATGTCTCTTGTCCTCTATATGATTTTGGAATCTTTTCTTAAAAGGAAACGTGTATCCATGCCCCTCCCCGACTCCTCACATTGCCATAATGGAAATGGTTCTCAGTCTCAACTCTCTGACTTAGAAGAGTATTAGAACAAATACTTCTAGCTCCTCTATCTGGCCATTTCTCTTTTGGATGAAGAAGTAGCTTATCAGAGTGGTGACTTCAGTTAGAATGTGGCCTTCATCTGTGCCATCTTTCTCTATTGGCTGAGATAATTGGTGTTGAAGGCCTTGTCCATGAGAGACTCCACCTCTTGTCTATTGTTCTTTTCCTTTTGGAGTGTTCTGTTCTCAAGTGGCACATACTTTCCTCCTCCAGCTCTTTTGTGTCCGTTTGGTACCTTCCTGTAGGGCATGTCTGCCATTCTCTAGATTGAGGAGATCAAATCCCAGTGAGAGGAAGCCCTACAATGCACTCAAGTTCAATATTTTAAGAATCTGATTCTGGACTTTGATCCCCACTTATCTCCTTGGGTTAGTTCCAAATTGTTTATAAACATAGGGGAAGATTTGTATGCATGCAACTCGTACTCTTCCCTGAGCTCCAGAACTGTATATCCACCTGTCTACTGTGTATCTTCTCTTGGGCATCTCAGAGTGACCTCAAAATTGAACACCCAAACTTAACTCATAATCTTCTCGCTTGTGTAAAAATAAATTAACAAAATGCTGGTTCTCTTTGGAGCATCCCTTAGCTCAGCAAATGCCATTATCTTCTCTCTAGCTGTACAAGCCAGAAGCCAGAAGTCTTCCCTGATTTCTCTTCTCCATTTCACATATTTCACATATCCAATTCATCACATTTCCCTCCATCTCCACCACCTCCTCCCTATTCTTAAACAACCTCATCTCTCACCTGAACTACCACCATTGCCTCATAATTTGTCTACCCACATGTCCTCTGGGCTCTGTTCATTGAACTCACCATGTTATAGCCTGAGGCATTTTTTCCACGCCATTGATGGCATTCTATTTCTCTTTCAATAAAGACAAAACTCCTGGCAAAACCTGTTAACAGGGGTCAGCAAACTTTTTCCTCTAAGGGACTATATAATAAATATTTTAGGTTTTCCTGGCCATACAGTCTCTGTTGCAACTTTTCAACACTGTTATTATAATGAAAAACAGCCACAAACAATAAACAAATAGGGGTCTGTGGTCCAATAAAACTTCACATATAATCAAGCAACAGGCTGGGTTTGACACACAGGCTCTAATTTGCCAGTCCTTGTCCTAAAATGTTCTGCATATTGCACCCCTAATTACCTCTCTATTCTCTCATACAGAATATCCTACTGTTATTGCCATTCCAGTGCTTATTTCATGCTTTTATACTTAATATATTCTTTCCCACCACAAGGCTTTCACCGATGTCCTTCTCTCTGCCTGGGTTGTTCTTCCATCATCTCTTCACCTGGTTAGCTCTTATTCCTTCTTCAGATCTTGGCCCAAAGAAGCCACCTGTGGCCTCCCCGTCTTTGTAGAGTCTCTCAGAGCCTCCTAGATCCTTCCTCCAGAGCACTTGTCAAGGGCAATTCTTATTTCTGCAATTATCTGAGTAATGCTTGTTATCTCAACGTCAGATAACTTCCACTCCCTACCACCAACTGTGAGATCCAGAAAGGCAGGGATAGCATTTTCCTCTTGTTTATCATTGCATCCCTAGGCCCCGGTGCCCAGCACATAGTTAGCGCTCAGTAAATTCTTGCTGGTGGACTAAATAAGTGAATGGAGGCATGGATGAATTATTTCCACTCTCACCACCACTAGCTTCCAACATCCCATGGTGACCTGTGTCTATTTTCTCAAGTCCTCTCTTCATAAATTGTCTCTAGCAATGTCTCTCTCTCTCCCTCTTTCCATATCAATCTCCCTTTTTTCTGCACACTTGGAAGAATTTCTATTGCTGTTAATTTATCTCTCTGTCCTTTACATATATCTGTCTTTTCTGGTGAGTGTTCTTCTAGCTTTCCTTTGATCCCCAAATGCTCATGCCACAGATTTGTCAAATTTCTCCAGCCAAAAACCTCCCAGAACACATTTGTAGTATAACACGGTTGCTTTTATTCACTTGTTATAATGAGGAAGAACACGCCCTTTGAGAACCCTTGGAGGCATCTCAGTGAAAGGGTGTAAGAAGCGACTTAGAAGATTTGGACATACGTTTGGTGATCTTAGTAAGAGTTCAAGGAAGTAGGCCTTTTGCTCTGGATTGATTGCTGCTATCAAAAATTAAAGATAATTCTTTGGGCATCTTAAAAATTATTTTCTAGGCAGTAGAGAGGAATGGTGTACAGCTAAAACTGTAATTGGTCAAAAGGCAATAGTTACTCATAGTAGCCAGATAAGGGTAACATCTGGTCTTTTTTATCACTTGGGTAATGTCCTTGTTTTTGTCTAACACATAATTACAGGAGGTTCTTGTTTTTGCCTTGATCCAACAAAATCACAGTGTGGCCTTGTCTGGTTCTGGCATTCTCTGAAATTATTTCCATTCAATAAGAGAATACCATGGCTTAGCTGTGAGTGGCAGGCCAGCTCCTAGCAGCACAAGGCCTTCTTGTAGTGCCAGGGAGTCCCTGGCTTTCAGAAGCTGCTGATCTTTCTCTCGGAGTGAGTCCTCTGATGGAGGAGTGGGTATACATGAAGGGTGTCCACACATACGAAGGTTCTCTATGCCTCATTCTGTGCCTGGTAGTCTGTGCAGGCAGGCTGACCTTGGCTAGCATGGATTAGAATTTCAAGACTGAATACTTCTGTTTATCATTTTTCATTGTGTCCTAGTTGAAGAGTCACATTAAGTTATGAAGTTAGACAAATAAAATTCCTCACTTAATGAAAAATGCATGGAATCCTTTGGCCTGTGCTCACTATTATAATCACAGATAAGAATTTGAAAGTACAACAGCTCTCAATTATCTCTCTCCAGTACACAATTTTTAAAAAATCTCTTGAGTAATTTTGCAAAGATTGTCCATATGATATCGACTGAGAAGACAAACAACTGAATTTTGGAAAAGAGCCAGCCCACTAGCATTAATTATTGACTGCAGCCATTGGCCCTGGGTATGACATGTGAAAAGGATTTATGAAAAGAAGCCAAGTGTAAGGTGCAGCCTGAGGACTGTGATAAGGAAGGATCTGCATCCTGTATACAGAGTTTGAGGTTTCATATTAATATTAGATGGTTCTTGAAACAAGAGTTGCATAAGATTGCATTGGCTGATAGGAGTAGAAAACCTGATTCACCCAAATCCCTCTGAGATCAGTGAAGCACAAATTATGAAAGTTTTTGGAAGTCTCTGTTCAGTACATATTTCTGGGAGAAGAGTTTTGATCGTATCTGAAGTTATGCAAAGGCAGTTATCAAGGCTAAACAGAAGCAAAACACCAAGTCACTGGTTGGACATACAACTTCTTGGTTGGGGGAGGTGGTGTTGAATTTGAAATAACTTTGTAAATTTCAAGAACCACACACATATGATAAATTCATATTAGTATCATATTAATTATCATTCAATTATATTAAACAATCTACAGATGTGTAAATATTGGCCTGTGTGTGATTACCTGTAAAAGAGAACATTGAAAATGTGGGTCCTGATAGACTGCTTATGGTCTATCAGCTAATTTCCTGATAGACCATAAGCAGTCATGTTCTTCAGGGGGGTTAGGCTAGAATAGAATGGAATAATAATATAACATAATGCAATACAACACAGTACAATACAGTACAAATCTGCAACACTCTTTTTTTCTTTTAAGCTATTGAACTCAAAGTCTTCACTTTTCAAGTCTTGTATAAATTTTCAAAATGGAAATTCAGTATTACGGTATCAGATTAATTTACACTTTAGTATACAAATTGCTTTGTAAGAGACATTTGATGTTTAAGGAAACTTTTTAAGAATAAGCTTTTGTCAACACTATTTCTTTGAGGTAGAAAGTTGTATTTTGCCAAGAAAAACCAGAACTCAAATGTTGGCTTTATTCATATGACCTATAAAGCTGCCAAGCTGTGTTCTTCTGTCTTTAGAATTACACTTCTTTCAAGAAAATTTAAGTTAATGACTAAGTTGTAACATCCTTTTCTGTCTACTAAAACCTTAATTAGCAAAGCAATTCTCCATAATTAAACACTACAGTATGTTCTATCTTTAGAAGAACTGATAAACCTAAAAAATCATGCTCTAATATTTTTTAACCATTTTAAATTTCAAGTCAGGTATTTCATTGGCTTGTTAGATTTGAGTGCATAATTTATCTTTATTCTAATACACTTGTGTTTTGTTTTGTGTTTTTAGTTTGGAAACCTTTACATCATTTAAGAAACCAAAGCATTATTGAGCTCAACAACGAATGACGTTTACACTGAATATTTTGTGGCAGGCACACCTGAGAACATAGGATTCCTGATTTCCAGGCATGGGCAATTTCTACTGCTCTTCTGGCATTCCCCTCTCACTCACTGGCAACCCTGGTTGCTCTGGCCTCCCTCTCCTTGTTAACGTGAATTAGATAATGTGACATCCCAATCATGAATTTAGAAGCATTAATATTTTTAAAGTATAGTTGCCAAAATAAACTCCCCAAACCAGGAATGACTATTTATCAAAAATGATGATGATTCTTCCTCAGATATATAATTTTTTAAACCATATATATTTCTTTTATTTCTTACAGGGTATTAATTCCATATTTCAGAAGAAAAGAAAATAAGGGTTGATTAACTGCAAATTTCAAGTGCAAAACTTGCAATTTTGCCCATATTCTTGACTACAACTGTATCATGAAATGAAAATAATAATTTCCAAAGAAAAAGAAACAAGTGTTTAAAAGTAATAATAACCACAATGACAAATTTTGTAGAACCACATATATACATGCAGCACTAAGAGATATCTTTAGATCCCTTTTTTAGATGATTCCATCTATAATGGGACAAAAATACATAATAGCTACCAGAATACATGCTTCATTGTTTAAGACTTATTAAATCATTACAAGCAGATCTATGAATAAGGCATTGGAATCACATGAGGACATGAATCACTACGTCTTTAAATTTAAAATAAGATTAGGTTCTTATCCAAAGAATTAAATATATATATAGTATTTCATATACAGGAGATATATATATTATATATGTATATATATTTGCATAGAAATATACTATATATGTGTGTGCATATATATATACACACACATATATATACATATCCTACATGGAAATATATAGTTATCATAGAATATAAAACAGAGAGAATATCAAAAATTGTTACTAGAGACTAAGGAAGGACATTTTATCATGACAGAAAGGGTTAGAAAAAGTTAAGAACTGGAAGGAAATCAACCAATAATTTTTGAATGCTAAGAATGCAGAAAGATTTTTTCTTCTTAAGTATTTCTTGTGTTTCCCTATTTTTTAGAATCAGCTGGGTATTACTTTTAAATCATTAAAAATTCTTCCAGAAAAAGAAGCAAATAATTATTTGAGAGGATTAGCAATTTAAAATAGTAAATGTAACTCCTATATGATCTGAAAATTGCAACCCTTGTAATTTCAAGGTTAGTAGTCAGTTTAGCATTAAAATGGCATTAGTCAGTTCAGCATCTTAGTAACATAAATAATAATTTCGTAGAGACAGTAGTGAAACATTTCTATCAAATTAAAAAAATATATCAAATCATGTCTCAAATGACACAGGAACAAATCACTGGAGTATTGTATCATTTCCATAATTTGATGTAACAATAACAAATAGTAACATGTTAATAAAATTCACCTAACCTATGTAAACAATGCACACACCCATATTTATAATAAATAGACAAAATAACATAACTTATTGACATAAACAATTACAGTTATCTTAACAAGAATAATTAAAATTTGACGGAGCTACCTTCTGAAAGACTAAAACCCCAAAGTATTTTCCACTTTAAAATTTGGGGTAGGTAACAGAGCTTCACTACTGGGTCTAAATCTATTTCCCAGTTAAGTTGACTCTAGCAATGGGCTTCTGTCCTCTGAATAAGGGTATGGGCTCCTAGTGTCTGCATATTGAGGTGATCCTCTCATTTCACTGGGAGTACCTACATGGGATGGAACAGAATACATTTTATCTCCTTGACTATATCTGATTTGGGAACCAGTGAGTTGAGGTACCAGGATCTGCATTGCAAAAGAAAGGCAAAACGGCTTGAAGACAATTTTACCCTCATTGGGGACTCTTTTGGGCTCCCTGAAAACTCCTCCTGAAATAGCTGACGCTGACTCAGTGGCTTTGGGGACACGCTTACTGTAGCCAACATTTTTTATGGCACTTGATTATGAGATCCTAGATTAGCTACATTGCTTGTTGACACATGAACGTTTTCACTTTGACTTACCTAAATTCAAATTATAAACTTTCAGAAAGAGCACAGATGGCTTTAAGATTTAGCATTTTATATTTATAAGGAAAAAATACACTCTATTCTAATTTATTCTCTTACCACAAGAAAATCTATGTTTTGTGCTAAGCAATTCCACTTATATCTACATGAAATGTCCCTGTCATTTCTTTCAGTCTCCACCCCAGCTGTTCTCATCACTACCCACACTCAAAAAATCTCTCTTATATACATTTTTAGTCATATTTTCTGCTCTAGAAAGGAATGTGCAGTAATTCAAATAACGCCTCAGCCTAGCATCGTAGCGTAATTGGCACAAGAGAGTGGGGAGGGGGTAACTAAGAAAGAGAAAGAAGAAGTAGGAGGAGGAAGAGGGAGGGGGAGGAGAAGAAGAAGGAAAGAAAGAAAGAAAGGAGGAAAGAAGGAAAGAAACAGAGAGGGAGGGAGGAAAGGAGGGAAGGAAAAAGAAAGGGAATTTGCATCTGAATTGCCATTCGAGAAATTGCTTTTCTGATTGTGACAAATTATTTTCAAAGGGACTTATATACACAGTAATTATCATTAAGATTCAAACAATGTAATAAGAACAGAGTGAACATTTCTCCAAAATTTAGCTAACAACAAATGTTTGTAAAGAATCTAAAACAAAGATATTTATCACAGCATAATATATTAATACAAATTATTTAACACATCCAAAAATGAGGGAATGATTTATGATATATTAGTATATCTATGCAGTACAGAGATATACTAAGACCTTATGTGGACAATAACATTGTGATTGCGGATTATTTAATGACAAATAAAGATGCTAACCGTATATTAGATTATTACACATAAAAGAGGGTTTAAAAAATTGCCTGTAGAATATGACCCCAGTTTCTGCAAATATAAAGATGTGTGTGTGGACATAGAAAACAAACCTATGGTTACCAAAGGGGAAGGGGAGGAGGGATAAATTATGAATATGGGATCAACAGATACACACTACTATATATAAAATAGATAAACCACAAGGATTACCTGTGTATAGCACAGGTAACTATAGTCGATATCTTGAGAAGAATAGAAAAAAAAAATATATGTATAACCAAATCACTCTGCTGTACACATGAAACTAACACAGTATTGTAAATCAACTATACTTCAATTTTAAAAAATGTGTGTGTGTGTGTGTGTGTAATAAGAGCAAAAGATACACCAATTCTTTTTAAATTGTAGGATTATAAGATATTTTTATTATATTGTTTTACTCAATAAATATGTACTGCTTTTTAATATGGAAAGTAAGCCAGTTCAAGTTACTTTTATACATGTTGTGCAGTAGACTAAGTTGACGATCAGTTTCGTGCTGCGCTGGTTATTAACCTACTGTATATCATCTCCAAACCCATTCTTCTATGCTCTGCTCTGTCATGCTGAGGTTTCAACTTTGCAAATAATCTTTCGGCTTTCTAGCAGGTTTCCTGTTAGATTCTACCAATGGGGGCACTCCTGGGAGACTGAGAGGCAAACACACAGAGAAGGGATATGCTCTTCCTATTTGCTTCTTTCTGTGGGAGTCATCCCAGCAATGGCCTGTCACAGCACAATTTGTTTCACTCGCGAGCTCATTTCAGCACTCCCAGAACAAGGCTCACCGCACCCCCTTGGTAGTACTAGCATAAAACGGGCCGTGTCCTCTCCCAACTACTAACCGCCCTTACTGAATCACTTCTAAAACTAACACGTTTGAGTGGAAGCAAATCAAGAGAAGGCTCCTCTTCCCCATATCAACACCGAGCTCACACATTTGGCTGCACCTCGTGCAGTGAAGGCGGTGGGCACCCCGATGGCAGGGCGGGCGGCAGAGGTATGGGGTGGACGGCACCACTCTCGAGATTCACAGATGTGGCAGGCCCACCTGATTGGCAGGGCAGTCCATCGTCCTGTACAGCTGTTCTCTTTAAAAACACTTACGATACAGTAGAGCTCAAGTCCAGGAGTTGAAATGCACAGTAATTGAGGACAAAGGTTGGTGGCCTTGCCCAGGGCCTGCTGGGACAGACCCTGTTTGAACTCTGCCTGGATTCTGACACCTGGGCAGCAGCCAGCTGGGGAGTCACAGGCCAGGGCTAGGAGTTCCACAACGGAGTACAATGGGCTTTTTTTTGTTGGCCAGGTAGGGAAAAAGCTCATGATGTCCCGGAGGGAATCACTACTGTCCTATGCAATAGAACTGAAATCAGGGAGTAGTAAGAACATTCACATTGCTCTGGCTACACTGACCGTGAAACTATTCTCTTTTCATAAAGACCATAACATTGAAGGGAAAGCTTAAGGCTTGTCAGTAATTACCAAGTCTTGGAAGTTGTACAAGACCTGGCAGCTACTTTTAGACTTCTTGTGGCTCTTGGGACACTTATCAGTGATGATTCAAATGCAGTACAATTAGCCAAGTCTTTAGGCATTGATTTTCAAATAAAAAAATATGCCTCAGTATTAGAACCAGCTAAAATAAGGGGATGCTGTAGACTTACCCTAAATTTGCTGTAACAGTGGGGTAAGAGGCTGAGATTTTAAATTGACTAGTGTTTTTTTTCTTACATTTTACATGACTGAGTACAGATGATGAAAAGAATGCTGTGGATTAAGTAAAATTTCAGATCCTCTAAAGTGTGGAGGAAGGGAAAACAAAGGAGAAATAAAATTTTTGCACTGATGAACTGTGAAATTTTCCTGTATAATGTGGGTAGGTTTTTAAGAGTTTAGAAATAAATTAAGAATGAGCTGTGACCACCATCAGCAACAACAAGAAATGGGTGATTTAAAAAAAAGCAAGAGAAGGCTCTGCTGCAAGTCCAGTGGTCCTGCCTGGCCACTTGTAGACTCACAGTGGCAGATCCTAAGATCCTAAGAGTCTGGGTAAATAGGGGTGCTGCAAGGAGACTCCGGAAGGACCCAAGAGGAGGACCACCGTGAAGACCTCTAGGGCTCGGGCGCAAATCTATGCTCTCTCCGATACATTCTTTTCTTCTTTTGAGAAATGGTTCTTGGAGTGCTTTTTTTGTTTTTTGGTTTTTTTTGTGGTTTTTTTTTTTTTTGCGGTATGCGGGCCTCTCACTGTTGTGGCCTCTCCCGTTGCGGAGCACAGGCTCCGGACGCGCAGGCTCAGCGGCCATGGCTCACGGGCCCAGCCGCTCCGCGGCACGTGTGATCTTCCAGAACCGGGGTACAAACCCATGTCCCCTGCATCGGCAGGCGGACTCCCAACCACTGCGCCACCAGGGAAGCCCTTGAAGTGCTTTTGACCCTTAAAGAGACTGAAATCCTGACCATGGGACTGTCGACTGAAAAAAAAAATAATGCACAACCTAAAAGTTGAGAGTTATGTTTTATTTGGTGGACAAAACTGAGGACTTCAGTCGGGGATGCAGCCTCTCATATAGCTCTGAGGGATGGCTCAGACGAGGTAAGGGAGGAGCCGGGATACAGAGGAGTTTTTGCAACAAAGACCAGGTAGTCAGAACTTCAAAAGATTACTGTTAATTAATTAGAAAAATAGACATCTCGAGTTAATGAATTTAGCGCTTTTCTATGTATGGGAAGATGCAAAAGTCTGGGCTCACTGAAATCATTCATTTGATGTGCACCTCAGCTATCTGGGGCCAGTATCCTGTGTTTTCCCATCCTGAGTCTCCTTAGGGTGCACCATCGGGGGTGGCTGTAGCGGCTGAGGGCTTGATGGCTGCAATGTCCTTTGTTCACTGATATGACAGGTGACATTTTTTCACTCACAGGACACGAAAATGACCATCCAACCTGAACTGCCCCTCATGAACTAGGTATTACATGGTTCACCAAGCCAGGAGTTTGGGCAAGTAATTAATCATCAAGTGGATACTTGATGCACATGAGAAGGTGGCTTGAGGCCTTCACTTGTATTTTGATATACTTCTTTGATACCGACTCCTGCTCTGGTGTCTCTTCTGCTTTGATCCAAGAGATTTTCTTATGACGGAGGAAAACAACTTGAGCTGTTTCCAGATGGTTAGATCCTGAGGAAGGTGGCTCTAACACAATTTAGGCTCTAATGGACACCAGAAGTTTCATTAAACTGGAAGCTAAAACTATTGCCTGGTCACTTCGGGCTCCTTATGGCACTGAACTAACACTCAGAAAAGGAGGTAGCTGCACAGGCTGGGGAAGTTGGTGTCGATTATCAAAGGGACTTGAGTAGCTTCTAAACAGGAAGGGAAGTAGGGAGCACACTGACAGGATTCTCTGAGCACCTATTAATACTTTCATGTCCAATAATAGAAGTTAATAGAAAACTACAGCAACCATAAAAAGGCAGGTTACTGAGGATTCAGATCCTTCAGAAATAAAAACTGAGATAAGCCCACTGGTAAAGAAACCCAGTCGTTCAAACGGAACATGAAAAAAGAAAGTGACAAATATTAACCATCAACTCATGATTAGTTTTATAAATAAGGACTATAGAAGGTATGCATGCTTTCTTCCTCGCTTGTTATGTGTATTCATATTTGTATTATTATATACTCATTCATTTATTTTTATCTTTTCTCTTTCTCTTATTATTTTATATAAGATTTATTTATCTACTACAATTTAGACTGCAGATTAGTCTCCAGGTGAGACTGTTACAGAATTTGAGGAGTAATTAACATCACTCAGCGATGGATACCATGACTCTTTCCAGAGATGAACACCCCAGTTGGGATTCTGTGTCTACCTTTTTCCAGAAAGAGGGGAGAGCAAAGGACTATCTTTCTAGGCAAAAGCATAGTTTTTGCTTTTTTGGAAATTCAAAAATGGGTATAATACAGAGTAGTCAACGAGTGAACGATGCCAGTTCATTAAGCTATTTCTTTTCAACTCCAGACTCTTTGCTCTGTACTCAGCTGAGACTGCAATCTGCACTTCCCCTTGGCCAGATTGAGTCTTTCTAGACGACCAGTATGAGGCACTAGAGGGAAAATGGAAGGCAGAATGAAGGAGGAAAGACAAGCTCATGCTATTTCCTTACTCTTCTTCAACAACTTCCTGCCAATAGCCTTTTTCCATGGCAGCAGCAGAAACAGCCCCTTAAGAGCACAAGACAAGCCAAACTCTCTCCCCAGCCGGCTAGATCTCAGCTCTGTAGACCCTCCTCCCAGGGCTTGGATAACCCACTCCAACAATTTCCTGTTTTCGCCCAGCCCTACAGGTGTAACTGCTTCCTGCAGTTAATTTCTCTGTTTCCTCAATGTTCCTCTTTTTACCTTTTTTAGTCATTCTCCATTTTCGAGTCTCTTTGTTAAAATAAGTACTGTGGTTTCTGATTCCCTGATAATCATCAGGTACTCTGTCTCAGATCCATTGTTTTACCTAGTCTTCACATCAACCCTGTCCAGAATATACTAGAATCCAGGGTACTGGGGCTAAGGAAACTGAAGTTAAGCTTTGTTTCTCTTTCTATGGTCACAAAGGAAATGACTGTCAAAACCTGGATTTGAACCCAGAACAGGCTAACCCAAATGTCCACCAACTGATGAATGGATACATAAAATTTGGTATAACCTACAATGGAATATTATTGAGTAATAAAAAAGGAATGGAGTATTTATGCATGCTACAACATGAATGAACCTTGAAATCATTATGTGAAAGAAGCCAGACCAAAAAGGCAACATACTGCATGATCTTGCTAGTGTGAAATGTCCACAATCGGAAAATCTTTAGAGATAGTAAATAGAATAGTGTTTGCCAGGGCCTGGGGTCAGAAGGAATTAGGAGTGACTGCTAATGAGTATGGGGTTTCATTTTGGAATGATGAAAATCTTCTCATATTAGATAGTGGTGATGAATATACCAAAACCCACTGAATCATAAACTTGAAAAGGATGGATCGATTTTATGGTATGTAAATTTTATCTCAAGAAAACTGTTCTAAAAATTGTATTTAAAACCAAATAATGGGCTTCCCTGGTGGCGCAGTGGATGAGAGTCCGCCTGCCGATGCAGGGGACACGGGTTCGTGCCCTGGTCTGGGAAGATCCCACATGCCGCGGAGTGGCTGGGCCCGTGAGCCATGGCCGCTGAGCCTGCACGTTCAGAGCCTGTGCTCCATAACGGGAGAGGCCACAACAGTGAGAGGCCCGCGTACCACAAAAAACAAAACAAAACAAACCCAAATAATGAAACATGGGGATGAATAGCTTCATTAGTTTTACTCCAGGAAAATAATTATTTTATCTTTTTGTTAATCAGCCTGAAATGATTTCAGAGAATAGCATTTTGTGTGTAAACCACTATTTTGCATGTGTGCTTGTATGTGTTTTTTCCACGAAAGGCATTCACACAGAGAGAGGGCTTTAATTTTTCATGGTGTTGCCATGTTGATCTCTGAGATTTTGCACAGTATTTTTGATCCTGGACCAAAAAAAGAGAGTAGGAGGGCATTTCACAAGAGGAAGTATGAATGGCTAATAATATAAAAAAGATACTCTACTTCACTGAGAGAATGTAAATAAATTTAACAGTAAGCTATCACGTCACACCCTCAGACCGGCAAACACTGGAGTGGTAACAAGTGAGGAAGAGAACTCTCATACATTACTGGTGGAAGTATAAATAGTGACGGCCGTTTAGGAAAGCATTCTGGCACTCTATATTAAAATTAATAATCTGCATATCCTTTTATTCAGCAATCCCACTCCTTGTATTCTAGCCCATAGAAATAAAAGTACTAGTGCATACGGAATAGTAACAAAGATATATTTTACAGCTTCAGAAACAATTGAGGACTAATTTAATATGTTGTGATAGTTTCATACAATATTATTTAGCCATTAAAAGGAATGAATTAGATCTATATATATTTCCCTAGAAATATGTCCATGATATACAGCTAAGGGACAAAAACAAAATTCAGAGAAATATGTGCACCATTCCAATTATGTAAAACAAATTGGCAAAATGTGTTTTATATGTGCCGTATGTTTTTGCATATATGCATGTATGATTCCATATACATGGGGAAAGGTACAGAAAGGTATAGAAATCATCTACACCAGGAGGTAGATAATTTTTTTTTTTTTTTTTTGCGGTACGCAGGCCTCTCACTGCTGTGGCCTCTCCCGTTGCGGAGCACAGGCTCCGGACGCGCAGGCTCAGCGGCCATGGCTCATGGGCCCAGCCGCTCTGCGGCATGTGGGATCTTCCTGGACCGGGGCACGAACCTGTGTCTCCTGCATCGGCAGGCGGACTCTCAACCACCGTGCCACCAGGGAAGCCCTGTAATTTTTGACTATATAGTTGGTGAAGAGGAGATGAGGTGGGGAGGGGAGAATGGAGTAGAGGGAGAGGAGATGTCAGTTCATAAAAACAACTGACCCAGCATGTATTATATTGTCCCATTTATGCCATTTTATATACAGAATAAATATCTGTGATTGCATGAAGATGAATAAATGAATTTAACCAAAACGACGCAAATGGATACATGAGGGTAGCAGGATCTCAGAGGATATTTTCATTTTTCCCTATAATTTATGGTATTCTTTAAAGTTTTACAAAGGTTATGTACTATTTACATAATCAGAAAAAGTGATAGCACTGTTTTCAATGGGGAAAATAGATAACATAAGCAATATTTTATTATTGTTATTTTTAAAGGCATTTAACCTGGAATACCTTTGTTAATTTGTAGGTTCAGAAATTAAAATACTTTGGAAAATATCTGGGATTGAATATTACCTTTGCTAGACTGGAAATAAAAGTTTCCATCTAATTAATAGTGTAAATCCCACATGAGGAAGAGATGTGTGTAACTCACAGACATTGGTTTTCAAAATCTCTAACCCTAGTTCTCCCGCTCAAGTCAAGGGTGTGGCATCATGAAAATGGAACCACTGAGATCCAGTATGCGGTTCTTGCTCTAGCATTCATGTCTTATGTGGTCTCAGGGCCTTCTCATTTCTGGGCCTGGAGTTTCTGATCTGTTAAGTGGCCCAGACTAGATTAGATGTTCTCCAATCTGATGGTCAACAGACTCCCACAGCGTGAGGTCCATACCAAGTATAATGAATCAGAATCTCTGGAGCTGGAGGTTAGAAGTCTATATTTTTAAAAATCCCTCAAGTCTGGAAGATTTGAGAACCACATGGAACACCATGTCACATCCAGCCACGACTGTTTTAAATATCTGCTGCATTTTTTTGCTGTTACTGCCACACCCTCTTAGTGTGGAAAACAAGTCATCTCCAATGATCTGTTGCTGCTTCGGTGACTGATGCTCATGACTGACTTGATGCTCCTGATATGTACTAGTTGCAGTGGTTTCTCAAGGTCTGGGGGAGGGAGGAGAGATGGCTTTTCTTTCTGTGTTGTGTGCAGCTAAGGTTGTTGAGATTGAGCAGGTACCGCCTGGACACAAGTGAATCCTTGCTGTCGTTTCCTTATCTTTGTGGTGAAAACTATGTCTGTCCTTCAGAAGTGATGAATTGGATTCTCTGGGTGTGTGCTGTATTAGTTGATCTAACTATTAATGAGATTTTTAATGTACAAATAAAATGTAGAAAACAAAAGGAGTGAAAATTTACATTTGTTACATATATTACATTCTGAAACATTATAAGTCAAATTAAACCACTTCTATTAAAAGTCTAAAGGATCTAGAACATTGTGTGTTTCAAAAAGGAAAAATGTGTCCTCTTCTTACTGCTCCATATACTCTAAATACCAAATAAAACAAAAGTACATTATGGATTTCAAATAGGGTGCTTTCTACTCTTCGATTTAGTGGAGAATGTTCACATAATAAATATCTTCTTTTGTTACTTTCTAATTCTCATAGAGTTGAAAATATAATGTGATCAGTTAAATATTCATTGGAACCCAGTGATGAACCCGTTAGAAAATTTATCTTTTCATATATTTTATACTTCTATGACACATTTCAATGTGTGAAAAATGAGAGGTACGCTGTATGTTAAAAAATTGCTATTATTTTAAAATTATATTGTTAAAACAGTGTGATATATTATGTGAGGTCTTAGTTCTTTCATTTTTTACTTATTAAATATCTTTAAGAACGTATTATGCCCCAAGCATTTTGCTAAGTGCTGAAAATTCAAGGATGAACAAAACATAGTTACCATTTCCCTAGATCCTGGATTTGGTTGGTACACTGTCATATAAACAAAGAACTGTGATAAAATGTAATGAAATGGCCACACATAAAGGCATACAAAAACTTTTACCTCATTTATAACTTCCCATTTTTCCCATTTCCCCTTAATATAATAAAGTACAATGATATATTTAAATGCTTTGTAAAGTTTGTATACTTCTAGCCACCAAATAAAATGTATTTTAATATCACTGTTGATCTTGTTTCCTATTTTAAGGAAAGGTAGCTTATAAAAATGGTATGAGTTGAATGTATTGCCTGCTAATTTTGAAATATTAGTGATTTTAAATGAAGAATAACATTTATAGAATCATATGTACATATTATATTTAATAATATGATCAAGGAATCATATATTATATTTAATAATATATTTAATAATATAATTATAAATGTTAAATTCCATTTTTTTTCTATTGGAAAGGCTTTTTAAAAAATGCTCTCTGTGGAATTTTCTCCTCTTTCTCACTCTTCTTTTATTTCCTTCTCTCCTCAGTGTCAGTCATAGTGTTAAAGCAAATGAGGTGTTAAAAGAAATTTAAAAAAAAATAGAAATAATAACAACAATAACAAAAAGGGAAAGAAAAGAAAGTCAGAAACACAACATTGAGAAAATGCATATTTAACCAAGCCTGGGAGATCAAGCCAGATAGCACTTGGTAAATACTCTTTGAAGACAGTAATGCTCAAAGGTTGTGTTTGCTGTTGTGCTTGAAGTTTGCTTTTCGTGGGATCAAAGACACCAGATGACCAGTAATCTCACTTGCCCTTTCTTTTTCTACTCTCTGTGGGCTCTGTACACACCTCCTTTCCCCTGCAACCTTGCTTGCCCCTGGCCATCTCCCAGCTCACTTGTTCTTCTAAAGATGTCTGGGATGGTTAGGATTCAGCAGGTCACACCTTAGCCTGTCAGGGCCTGGCGCCTCCTATGCCTAGCATTAGTTCATCATTTTATTTCCCCTCCAAAGGGCCCAGTGACAAGTCTGCCTTGTTAGACATAAATCTCAGTGAGCCCAAGGCAGCCAGCAGTCTCCCGTTTGGTTACCTGTCATATCTCCTTATGTTTTGGCAGTCTGAGACACCCGTAGTTCTCAACCTCAGCCAGGGCCATGCCAAGGAGGGCGGACATAGGATAGACAACTCCACTCAAGGGCCTTTAGATTTAATCTGCACAAGGTCACCATTTACAAACTGCATAGGGTTAGACACAAATCCATGGTAAATTTTTTAAAAGTTTTAGTTTTGTTTAATTCAACTTCCCAATCATTTATTAAAGCTATGCAAGCTGAGGGAAACTGCACATGACACGTAAGTTTTAAAAGTTTAACTTATCACTCATTACCAGTTTTGATCTTCACAACAACCTTGCGAGATAGATGGGTAAATATTCTTCCATTGCATTGCATTCCATTCATTTATTCATCTATTCATTCACTTAACTTTTTTTTTTTTTTTAAAGAATCTACTCTATTTGGTACTGCTCTTGGATTAGAGCTAAAATAAAAAGACTAATGAAATGTTGTCCTTACTTTCCAGAGACTACCTGTCTAGGAGAGGCACAGAATTAGGCAGATACTACATAGAGTAAATGCAATGACAGAGATAAGCAAAGGAGAGTATATCCAATGAGGTGAGATAAGAGGGTATATACAAGGGCTGGATGCTCCAAGGAGGTGATGCCTGAGGTGAAGTATGAAGAGAAGTAAGAGTCTGCCAGGAAAACAAAAAACCCTGACATATTTTGCCCTTATTTTGTAATTTCATAAAACCCTTAGAGGTTCTTATTCATATCACTGCTTCTCTTCAGATGTTTCAATCCAGGTTTAATGTAGTTATGGGAACTAGGCAACGTCACTTAGCAAATAATTGGCAGAAATGGGACAAAGCAAACTCATTCTGTCTGATTCACATTTAGTGCTCTTTTCATGAAGCAATGTTATTTCCTTAGAAGGAGTTAATTCCATTTTGAAGACAATATTGATAGTGGAGAAGAAGTGAATTATAAGATGAGATCACTTTAATTATAAGCCAGAGAGCCAAAATAAGTTTAAGAATTTAGTCTGAAATACTCCAATTTTCCAACTCCTCTGTACAAAATAAGTGGACAAAAATTTCCATTTATATTTTAAATTAGGTTTATGTGGTAAATATTTTGTAATTTTTGTGAAGCACAGACTACCATTTGAACTTTGCTAAATAAGAACAGAGTTCAATTTACAGTTAATTCCGTATTGAAGAAGTTGGTGGTTTTTTTTTTCAAGAATCATCAGAGAACTTAAAAGCATACTCTTACCCAGCCAAAGAGAATGCTTAAAATCATTTTCCTGAATAATTAGAGAAAGTGAAATCAGGTAAAAGAATATAAATGCATTCCTCTTGTAGACTTTTCTGGAAAAACAGCAGGAGGAACATTACAAAAGATCACTAAGAAAAATTACACAATGGAAAACCACTAGATAAGAAATGCCAGCTCTGCCAAGATTTGCTGTGTGGTTCTGAGTACATCACTTTACCAAGGTGAGCCCTTCTGCTTTCTTTGGTGTAATGAAGAAAATGGTCCTATTTTGTTCCAATTTACAAGGTTCTGGTGCATAAATTAAATGATATATGGGGAATAATTTGAAACATAAAACACTATGCATAAAGTACTGAAAAGAAGAATGTATTTATTATTACAAATTAAATATTTTGTGCATATTAATAAAGAAGAAGGTTTGTATTAGCAGATCTTCAAGGGAAAGAGCTGATATAGACATCTTAGGAAAACCACGAGTCCTCTCCTGAGTAGATTGTAACGACTCTTGTTATGTTGCCTACAATTCATTTTAAATATCTAGGCATAGATAGTGTAATAAAGTGGGTATAATTTAACTATAATCTACATGCTAGAATGGATTATTAACATTGAAAGTATTCTAGTTAGGATAATTAGATAGCATTTGAAAGACTCTAATCAGTGTTGGGTATCTTCCAATAACAATGACTTCTAATTATGACATCCCCAACTGCAATAGAACAGAAGAGATACTTGAGATACTTTTCCCCCATTGTAAAGGTGATTTGAGAACTTGGTGAGCCAGCGCGCACTATCCTTCAAAGCATGCCCTAGTCCTAGGACTCCTGTTCTTTCCCAGGGCCCCAAAGCAAAATAAAGGACTCACCTAATTTTAACCAGATGACTAGCTGATCCTCAAGACTACTGTCACATGGGCCTCCAAAGAACCTTTCATGAAAGGTCAATGACTGAAGGACAGAGAGCTAAAATTTCACCTAGTTTAAAGAACATGTTGTTTGAATGTTTTTGTACCTTCTTGGTAATAAATTTGTTTATGCCACCTGTGTCTGTGACTTGATTTTGTTATAATGTACCACTTGGCATGTTGCAAACTTGTTAAGGAGATTATTACTTGGAGAGCCACAATGTGAGTTCCTATTTTAAAGACTTCAAAGAATTTTTGAAGAATTAATGTGATTCCATCTTTTTTAATAAGAGACTCATGGAGCCTACTTTATCTCCCTTTTTACTTTGGTTTGCAGAAAACTCTAAGTTTGGTTTGATATTTGATTGGAAGTCCTCTGGGATGATCCAAACAGCCTACATTTTTGTTTTCTTCCTTTACGTGGTTTTGATTTTTTAAATTTTAGGCAAATTGCTCTACATTTTATTATTCTAATGGCTATTTATTTCATTTTTTATCTTAAGTCCTATATGTAAAAAGGATTAGAATTAAAAACATACTTACAAATAAATTTATCATATAATATGAATTTACAATATTATAAATCCATAATTTATAATTATGGACTGCTGTAAGAAAATCCTACAATAGTAAAAAAGATTACCTTTTCTCTACAAGCTTATTTTCACACTAAAAACTTAGAGAAATGACTGAACATTAGAAGCATCAGTATAAAAGTAAAATTTTTAATGAGTTGCAAATTATGGAAAAATAGAATGCTGTGCACATTTTTAATAAGGAATTTTATTAATGCACATCTATAATGGCTTTCTCAAACAAAATTAGAATAAAAGTTCTTATTATACATCTTTTAAAATGTCTTTAATACTATGTTGTAATACTTAGTCTTTATAAATTTTCTAAACTTTGAAAAAACTTGCTAAGCAAGTTTTTAAATCAATAAATTATTTTTTAATTGATAAAATATTTTCCTATCCCAACCACTTCCACCCTTCTCAGCCCCAAGCTAATGATAAATGCAGAATCAAGTGCAAGAAGTGCAAGAAAAGACTTAATATCACTTTGAAACTTAGGCTATTGTCCTTTAGGTGCTGAAATTCTTTTTTTGTAGAAATTCAGGAGATTGCATCCAAGTGGGTTAAAGCCACTAACTGGTTAGCACTAACTTCCAATACCTGTGAAGTAGTTAGTGCCCAATTTGTTCCTTTAACATTATTTCCTTTGTACCCAAAATCTTTGAGGTTGGAAATTAGGATTAATTTCTTAATCTTCATGTTGTAGTACTTATCATCTCTCTCATTAGTCTAATTTGAGTTAATTAGAATCTGTATTACTTCTCAATCTGTGTTATAGTAGAACAATTGAAAAGAGAGGCACAGACACAATTATGTTTTTTTTATTGTCTGGAGGAGACAGAAAGCCAGTGGGGCTTCCCTTATTAGGTTAATATCTACCTGACTTCAAAATGTTCCAATGGTACAAATAGCAATGGGAGCCATTGCACTTTCCAAATTCCATTCCTCTTTCCCTTGCCCTACCCCTTACAATCCAATTAATTCAAAGGTGATGGAAGAAGAGAAATGTTCTACATGTCAAAATGACAATGTCCATTACATGATTTACAGAATGAGTAGTATGTGTGATAGTCTGGGGTGAATTCATGTTTCTACTTTTAAAATAAATTCCCTTTTTGTCATGTTTCATTAAATCCCCCTTCAAATCAGTATGGATGAAGCATGTGCCTAAATAATCTCTTTTGATGACAATAGCGGTTTGATAAAAATGAGATTGAAACAAATATAAAACGTTGTGAATCTATTACCTCCAATTCCTTGATAATCTGGCAGTTGTGGTGTGGTTTGATACCCCAAGATGAAACTTTGCTTTTGAGTATAGGTTATGAAGCCAACTTTTATTGTAAAGGTAAGACACTCCATTCTTCAAAATCTATGTGGTTTAGGCCTGGTCTGAGTTTCAATGAACAAATGTGCTATTTATAAAAACATCAAAAGAAAGGCATACTATTTGATATAATTAAATATACATGCCAATTACTATAATCAAGTGAACTCTAAGGCTCCAATCCAATGACTGGAAATTAGTAACTGTTAAAAATATAATCAATATGAATGAGTCATTAATGTTTAACAAATAGAGGGTTTTTCTTAAAAAACACACAGGGACAAACAATATTCATTGTAAATGTAGAAAGATCTTAAATTTCACTCCTTAAGAAAATTCTAGTTGAAAATCACCAAGAGCCATTAGAACATGAATAAATGTAAAACAAATGAAAAACAGATTTTAAGGTACCAAGATCAGGTGGTAGGAAACAAAATAAATGTCAGCTACTTAAGAAATCTACATTGAATAAGAAACTACTAATACTCTTCCAAAAGGGATATTAAGGAATTATCTTAAAGATATTCTCCTCAGAGCCCTCTAGATTCATAAAAGCACTAGCTAAGTTGTTTTTTCCTTAGTTTAAGTAAAGTATATAGAGTGAAAACAGTGTTTATTATTAACTAAAAATAGATTTTAATTGACTCTAATGCAAAGTTGTTTCTCAAAGGTAGCTGTTATTTTCAGGAATATTTTCAAGGGAGAACTTTTTTTCTGTAGGCTCACTTAGATAAGTTGTGAGAACAAAAATTCTAATAAATAAATTAGATTTGGGGAACACTACCTAGCCACTACTTTTTTCACTCTTTTAAAACATATAAATTAAATAACAAAACATGATTAAATATTTTTATTAGAAAACAAAATTTTGATTGAATTTTAGAAGCCCAAAATATGGTTGAATTATTTCCTTTTATTATAACCTGTTTTTAGCCTATAAATGTTACATTAACTTTTAGTTGCAATGTATATGCCTATAGGGCTGCCTCACAAGTTATGAGTTGTAATTTTATTTGCAAAGGGAAAATGTGGTAATTCTGTGTTCTATTCCGATCCAAAGAGGAAATTCAATTCCATTTTCTCAGTTGTAAAATGAGGACAATACCTGCTTTACTTATCTCCTAGTATTACTATGAGAATACTGATAAAATATGTGTGAAAGCTGGGAGAATAATAAAACCTTTGGCAAATGAAAGGTGATACCAGAATTTTTACTGCATATCATGTAGAAATATCAATGCACTCTATCTGGATGATTGGAGCAGAAAATAATGTTCTGAGAGTGCTTTTTATAATATTGCAATATTACATCTTGATGCAAACATGCAGAGTTGGCTAGCCCACGTGCTGCTTTTGTGCTAACTAGGAAAAAAGAACCTCCTCCTCCAGACAAATGAATGCCCTTGCCAGGATGATGACTTGGTGAGTGGGGTACAGGTTGGGTTTACTTAGGAACCCTTGTGTTGTAAACAACGTTTATAACTGTACACTGTGACTCAGCAAACATGCTTTAATTTAAAAACTCAGATTTTCACTAAAATATCAATCTAATATGGGCTGTGAACATTTACTAACAACTGAAATGGTCTCACAACCAAGGGGAAAGTTATGTCATATGTGGTTAGATTAGCTGTGGCTATACAGAATGAATACTCTCTAAAATACATGTGGTAACAATGGCCACAAATTTCCTAAAGTGCAAAATTTAAGTTTTAACTTCTATTTACAGTGCAGATCAGGGCTGTTCCACTGAAAATATATGCAAGCTATATTTGTCATTTAAAATTGTCTAGTAGCCACATTAAAAAATATTAAAACAAGTATATTTAAAAATTTTCAGTATTATATTTTGTATAACCCAATATATCCAAAATATTGATCCAACATGTAAAAAATAGAGAATTCATTACTTTAGTTTTGTTTTTCTCCTTTATTTTTCATACTAAGTCTTTACTAATCATCAGATGTGCTTTGGAATTTTTTAAGGGATGGCACCAGAAAATTTAACAATTTTTTTAAAATGATGTTCAAATATAGAAGTAAATTATTAATCAAATTCCAAAAAGTAATATTTTAACAAAATACATAGGTTTATATAAAAGATTTTGCAGAGTAATAAATGTCTACTTGGTTGAATATTAATTTCCTATACTTGCTTATTAACTTACTCTGTGGATTGTCATCTTTTTTCATAAAATGACTTTTATATCTGTAACAGTCACATTCATAATTTTCTGTCTAAAAGTTAACTCAAATGTTGCCTCAATTAAAACAAAGCATCTCCTCCCATGCATCTTCTAACTTAATTGAACTTTGTACTGTTTACTTTCAAGGAAGGAAGGGGAAAACTCAATTTATTTCTTACCCTTTCAGCATAGAAGAAGAATTTGGAGAATATGTTTGATGCTTTATATTACTATTTTTTTTTAAGTTGCAACTTGGAAAATGAAATTATGAACAAAATTCTCAATATTCACACTCAACTACTCACATTCCTAGTCCCTGGGACAATGCAAGAATTGCAAAGAGCTACCAAGCATTTAAAAAATTAATGTTTATTGCAAAGTTTTATTGCACGATTTTTTTCTACTTTTACATCCTTCTTATATGTTCTGGAGAATGTCCACTTTTTAGAGATATGTTTTATTATTCTGGTGGGGAAAAGATCCTCGAGGATGTGTTCTATTCTAATTATTTTGTACCACCTTAGTCACCTTCAACTAATGATATGAAATTCTTGAATATATGTTCTCTATAGGAAAGCAAATTTGAATGTAATAATCTTCCCCTCTCCAAGTAAATGGATAAATATCATTCAGATTTTTTATGTGTTTTTGCTTAACTGAGCTTGGAAGTTTTCATTAATTCCATTGTAAAAATATATGTTAAATCTGCACACCTAATAAACGTTTTAGAAATTAAATATTTTCATTTTTTATAATTCTATTTATTGAAAATATCTATATTTCAGTTTTCTAAAAGTATCCTGAAGTAACATCCTTGTGTTTGACACTTTGATAAGATGAAAAAGACCGAAATTTTATAATAGACGATTGCATAAAATCATTTTCCTCAAAAGTGGTTATGGTGTTTTAAAATTACATACTGAAAAAAAAAATCACACAGCAAGACTTCATTGTTCTATATGAATTTACTACCCAAAACCAGTCAGTGAAAAAGTGTCCAAAATATTGGGAGCAATTAACCATTAAAATTGTAAGTCTTCCTTTACTGAATCTTTTCATTTTGCAAAATCTATTCAGTTGTATAAACAACTTTGTATCTGGACTTGACTTGTGATGAACTTGAATGACTTTTATGGGTACAAGACACAAACTGGTTCTACGTTCACAAATTGTTCTCCCTTCCGTTGAAAATTACACAGAGGGCTCATGTAATTTCCCTGAGAGAAAGCAAATGTCGTGTTATGTTCCTGTTCATGATGTCCTCTGAATAGAGAAGCATTGTAATATTTATTTCAGCAATGTAATTCATGTCACTATAAATATGCTGCACTGTCTAGTAACTCCATGGAGAGGCAATGAATTGCAGTGATAAAGCAGTGTTCTATGCAGAGAATAATGTGCAAATAAGAAAAGCATGCAGCCTTATTTCTAAAGGAAAACAGCTTTTACAAGACAAATCCCATTGCAGATAGTTTGTTAATACACCTGACAATTTTTATACTAACATTTTACTGTCTGTAATGCTGCTTATAATAAGTAATACAGCAGTTAGGGTATAGAAAAACACAGTTTCACATATTTTATTTTAACATCAGTAGTTTAAATGGACTTTTTGAGTTCCAGCATAGAAAAGGAAACTCCATCTTGATATTCTTTGCAAATCTGAGTTAACTAAATCTTTTTCATATTTTGGTGTGCCTACTGGAAAATGTTTTTCATCAATGCATAATGCCATATTTAGCCATATAAATGTGAACATTTATTCATATGCATCACAAAGAACATGTCTACTTCTGTTTAGGTGTAAAAAATATTCTAGTTAAAGCATAATAATTCTTCATGATCTTTACTTAAAAAATACACCCAACCATGTTCTTTTCTGAACATAAATCTGTTATGAGTTGTCACTTTGCATGTAAGGAAAGATCTACATATTTCTACCAGCAGGATGACTGCTGGTCAGCTTTACCCCTTTACATTTATGTATCATTTTGGATTTTTGAGCCCCAGGATATAGTATGAGCAAGGGCAAAGATGGAGAGCTGGAGAATGTACTTGGAATTTTTGGGAACATTGTTTATTTTTCCCCTAAACTACTCTGGGTTCTTTGCTTGCAAATGCTAGGCTTGTCTCTTTGTTGATGAAATCGAGAGACTGAAAATATTGGGAACTAGGTACAAATGTGTGCTTCTTCCTCCCTCCTTTCCTGCCTCGATGCCCAGTAAAGTACACCACTCCTGCAGTGTCATGTAAAGACCATAACATGTTCTGCCATCCCGCATTTCATGGTTAACACGTGCTTCCCTCCTAAGTAAAGAGAAACAGATTAGATTGGGAGATATGTGTATTGATTGCAGTGGTCCTCAAAGCCTGTCCCATGCCAGAAGCATAAGAAATACCTGGGGACTTGGTAGGAAATACAAATTCTTGGGTCTCACCCCAACCTACTAAGTTAGAAACTCCAACTTGTGTTTTAACAAATCCTCCAGGCAATTCTGAGTTTTAACCACTGGCACAGTGAAAGGCAAAACACAATTGTCCAAAGTCACATAGCCAGAGGTAGAACCAAGAGACAAGAAAGCATGTGCCCTGACTCCCAGCTGAAATCCACTTGCCCAAGACTCTGTGTATGTATGACTATCAGGTTCCTCTTGCATTTGTCTTTAAGGATGACTTGGATAATCTTTGAAACAGAACTTTCCCAGGACTTTAATTGAAGGAATTAATGACAGTGTGGATTTTTTATATTTTAATACCACAAAAACTAAATGAGAATATTATGAGTAATGTATACTTTTATTAAATATTTCTTGACTTTGGTGATCCTATTGGAGATAATGGCTCTCTGATCAGACTTAACCATTTCTGTTTCTAGGAATATTCTCCTACAATTGGGAAACCGAATATTTCAAAGTGCTCAACAAAATCTTTGTGAAGTCTGCTTCAGTGCTTCTGTTTGTGAAGTGAATCTTTTGTAGGACAACATTGATGTATTAAACCACACTGATGTACTCAGATACCTTTCTTACTTTTCTTCATCTTGGTATCAGAAAATTCATCTGAAGTACACCAGTGAAATGGTATTCAGTTCTCTTGGCGCTTTGAGACATTCTAATGCTTTAGTAGTGTCTCATTTTATTAGTCTATAAATTTGTAAACACATAAATAAACTATTGGCATCATCATAATTGTTTTATTGTTTGCAGCTAAGATTTACTCTCCATCCCTCTAGTCATAAAACAGATTCTTTCTCAATTTACTTCTGGTAATATCTATGTATTTTCATTTTATATATTTAAAAATGTTAACCTGGCGGTCTATCTTACCCTTCAAAATATTTAGGGATCTAACAAACTCCATTATTTGGGGAAAGAATGAATCATCTTTCCTCTCAAAGTTAATATTTCACAAATGATCATAGCTTGGTATAAGCATGAAGTTTTCAAAGGGGGCTGCTACAGGAACTTTTTCATTACAATACAGCTTTAAAGACACTGTGTAATCTATTTCTAAAGTCACAAGTTGTGGAAAGAAGACAAGCTATCTGGAGTGATTATGCTTAATGGGTTTGGTTTCCCTATACCTCAGGTATTCCCACCCACCACCTCGAGGGAGACTTTATGTTAAATACAATGAAATTATCATCACTCAGGGGTTTGCCCTGCCAAATATAATCCAGGTAAAACACATTTGTAAGATGCAGCCAAGTATATAACTTAGTGCGCTTATGAAGGGATTCCTTTCGGTCTCTAAATTGATAGGCACAGCCAGAGGGATTATGTAAATAATCAAGGGAATGAAATGCAATGCAGAGGGTGTAACTCTATCCCAGGCTGCAAAGCAAGAGGCAGCATGCACCTGACAGCTCGTTGGACTCAAGCGAGGTATATAAAAATGGAAGCAGTTCCTTTTTATAGTCCTGTTACTCAAGGGGACCTACTCCACATTGTTATGTTAAGCAAATCTCTGCACACTTCTGATGCTACCTGGGAGGTTCTAAATTGTTCCATAGTTTGCTGCTCACAGCTTTCTTGGAGCAAACTTCAGGCTTCTGAATTCAGTGTGTACTGTCTTCATAATAATTTTTTTAAAAATCTGTTATGTGCCTAGTATACAAAAGGAATGGTTTCTTACATCACTATCCCCCTTCCCCAGGATCATGAATGATAATTCATTCATGTAATGAATAATTATTCATTGAATACACCAACTTTAAGCCATGTGCTATACTAGTGTCTGGGGACACAGTGCTAGCAAAACACAGCTGTGTAATATCCAAGTGGATCTCACAGATTCATAGACACCCTAGTGTGTGGTAAGTTCTATGGTTAAAAGGCATTGGGCGCTTTAAGAGCCCAAATAGTCATAAGGGTTGAGGAAGGTTTCCCAGAATAAAGTCCGTGTATTACTAAGACCTGAAGTAGTAATTAATCAAGCAAAGAAAGAGAGGCGGAAGAGAGGAAATTATCATCGAAACATAACTTAGAGCACAATTTTATAATTATATGGCAACAAATCGCTAAGGTCACTAGGTCTAATAGCTGCCTTCAAAACAAACCAGGGTCTTAAAAGTCAAGAACATTTACCTAACCATTATTTCTCTAGTATTTTGCCAACTCCCTGAGTGGACCTTTTCCTGCATTTTCTTGCCCTTATAAATAACCCCACAGCATAGTGTCTGGAATATTGTAGATGCTCAGTAAATATCTGATGAAGTATTATTTAAAATAATCTCCCCTTATATAGTCTAGTATGAATATAGGAAAACAATCAAATCTTTTTTCTAGAAAATTTCTGCATGTATCGTTAGCTTTCTCTTAAGGGTAAAAAGTTTCCCTTAGAAAACTCAGTCACACCGGTAATATCCTACCACTAAGCATTCAACCCCAGGGTGCTGGGGTGTGGAGCAGGGAGTGTTTTAAACAGTAACCTTTATCTTAAGTATGAACGTTAACATCAAACTAATTTAACCCCAGTCATCATATAATGACAAAGCACTTCGGACATGCCTTTCCCAGTGTTATACAGGAGAAAGTGTTTCACCATTAAGCAACTATTCCTTGTTATCATGTATCACCACATTTATGGAATCAGTCCTCCTCTTTATCTGCCTCAAAATGCAGTGTCATTAATGTGATGCCTAATTGCAAAAATATATATCTACAGATTTACTGCTTACATATCAAATATGTAAAAATCAAGAGGCTGTCTGGGACTTCCCTGGTGGCACAGTGGTTAAAAATCTGCCTGCCAATGCAGGAGACATGGGTTCGATCCCTGGTCCGGGAAGATCCCACATGCTGCGGAGCAAGTAAGCCCGTGTGCCACATCTACTGTGCCTGCGCTCTAGAGCCCGCGAGCCACAACTATTAAGCCTGCGTGCCACAACTACTGAAGCCTGAGCACCTAGAGCCCGTGCTCTGCAACAAGAGAAGCCACTGCAATGAGAAGCCCTCGTACCGCAACAAAGAGTAGCCCCCGCTCACTGCCAACTAGAGAAATCCTGCGCACAGCAATGAAGACCCAACGCAGCCAAAAAAACCAAACAAAACAAAGAGGCTGTCTGCATCTTGACTTTGAAACCAAGATTGCTTCAGGGAAAGTTGAAAGTTGCTTAATACCAACTGCTTTCAGCAATACAAGCTGATGATTAAGGATTTAATCTGCAACCTGGTAGGAAAATGGGGATCTATTCGTCTATTCACATTATATTTAATGGAGAAAACTTTAGTCAGTAATTCCTTAAACACTTGCATAGAAAATTATTTTTTTTAAGTAGGGAAAACTCATGTTAATGTTTCATTTGCTCTCTTTAGATATGTCACTTGAGTCAGATTGTTATCATCCATGGCAAATCAGTACCTTAAAGAGCACCTTGGGAGTATAAAGTGCACATAGAATTATGCATGATGAAGACTGAAAGGAAGGCCCATCTAGTCCAAAGCATTGTTTCCCAGCTGGAGACAGAGAGGACTTGAGAGCCCACGAGCCTGCACCTGTTCAGCGTCCCACTGCTGATTTTTGGAGGGCTGGAATGGGGACTCTGGACTCCCAAATCAAATCAGGGTTATCTTCCCTTGATCCAGCATTTCAATTTTTTGTTTAAGATTTTCCCAGTTGGGGCGATTACTAGATTGTGAACTGTATCTCAATTCCATGTTAGGATTTTCCAAATTGGAGTGATTAATACATTGTGAACTTCTGAAGAAAAATTAAAAAGTCATTTGCAATGAATATCTTTACATTTTGATTACCTATTACAGTCATTGACCTCTGTGGAGGATAGTTTATTAACCTGTTTTTTGTTTCCCACTGCCAGTAATTAGCTAAAATTTCACAAATGCATGTGAATTTGATGTATGGTTTGTGTTCCCTAGTAGGTACACATACTCAAATTAACCCTTTTCTCGAAAGGTTTTGAGGATAATCCTTAAAGTAATCATTGACTAGCTTTTAAAGATTGTTTGGTTAGTTGGTAATTCCTGTGATATATTAACCCAGGTTGTCTATTCTGTCATTTCCTGACCTATAGAAGGTATCTAAATTAGGGACGAATTATTTTTTCTCTCAAAGCCTTTTTCTCTTAATAGAATGACTTGGTGCAGAACAGGCTCAGGCAATATAATTTATGGTACACAGTCTCCTAAAATATAGAGCAAAAACTAGGCCGACGGATCTTCTAACATCATACAGGAGCCTGGGAAAAAGATACCTAACAGTAGATCCTCTACTACATCACTATGAAGTACACAGGCGCAAAGAATTGAAAAGGGCTTGTGATTCTGAACTTGGGACTATTCCTAAGAAATCACAATTATACTGAGAATCCTCCTTATTAAGCACTCTCACCTTAAGACTGATGGACCCAAAGCATCATTATCCAACCACGCCATTACAGCCAGGTTTGGAAAGATATCTGAGAAGAGCACCCTGCTGATGATAACAGAGCCCTGGCATTCCTCCTTAAAAGTTGTTCTCTGACTTAGTCATGCTGCTTCTTTTTCAAGAATCTACTATTGTATGCCTATTGCCATGACAGTTATTTCTCAGAAATGATTTCTTTCAGCAACATTCATTTTTTTCCCAGAAAATACTTATTGAGCTAATGTATGATGTGATAGGATATTTTTCATATATCATATTTAATATAGTATATATTTTATATCATATAGGGATAACTGAAAATTTTCTTGAAATAATACTGACCCTTACTACATGCAGTACACTCTAATATATTATATCCTATTGAATTTTATTTTTAAAAATTTTAACAGAGAAGTACAAATCTAACTCCATATTGGATCTATTCTTTTAGCTCTAACCTTTGTGCTCTGTTGCCTGTGCTTAGTTATAATGGCTTTGCACCTTTGTAGAAGAATGTTTGCCTGAAATAAACATGATAGCCCATCCTCAAGGCTCTGCCTCCCAGGCTTGACCTTTAGAGGTATAACACTTTTCATTCACACAGAGATTTAAAAAAATGCAGAACAGAGAATAGCGTTCGTCTTGCTAAGAGTTTACAGGAACATCGTGACTAGACCTACGTGGACAGCTGCAAGAGCAAAGGATTATCACAATCCCTTGGGGGTCTGGCCAGCACCAGGAAGTTTGCAACAGCCAACCACACCACCTCCCCTTTTAGTGTAAAAGAGGCATGAACTCTAACTCAGGTAAGATGGTTCTTTGGGACACTCGTCCATCATTTTCTCAGTCTGCTGGCTTTCTGAATAGTCTCCATTCCTTGTCCCAACACCTTGTTTCCTGACTTAGTGGCCTGTTGTGCGGCGAGCAGTACAAGCTTGGACTCGGTAATAAAAATGCTTATCTTAACCCACTAAATTGATATCATTTACATTTTAGTTGGACAATTAATTTGGCTTAGTATTTGATTTGTCATTTGAAAAGTACTGTTTCAAGCCATATTAAAATTGGAAAGCCATTTAAAAATGATTTGTAAGCCTTGAAAATGATTGGGGGATTTTGAAGCTGTTTAAGAGTTTTTAACAAAGAAATGGAGTGTGATCCTTTGGTATCTTATTTTATTTTGTGCTCAATTAACATTTTAATTAAGGGTAACAAACAATAATTAAACAGATGACATTTAAATTAATTTTCTCACTATAAATAGTCTGATGGAAAGTATTGTAAAATCTGATCTAAATATTTCTCATCACAAAAACAGTGACCTCAAACTACCTATGATCAGAAACATCACCCCACTTTTTTCCAGCTTTATTAAAATATAATTAACATATAACATTGTGTAAGTTTAAGATGTATGACATATTCATTTGATACATGAATATATTGCAAATGATTACCATTATAGTGTTAGCCAACACCTCCATCAAGTAATATAATTACCATTTCTTTTTTGTGTTGGGAGCATTTAAGATCTACTCTTATCAACTTTCAAGTATACGATACAATATAACTAACTATAGTCACTATGCTGCATATTAGGTCCCCAGAACTTATTCATCTTATAACTGGAAGTTTGTACTCTTTGACCAACATCTCCCCTCACCTCCCCGCTGGCCCCTGGTAACTACCATTCTAGTCTCTACTTCTCCTTTTGGTATTTTAAAAGAAAATTCTGCCTGTGCCATGGAGCATGACTTGGAGGGGATGGAGACATCCCAAGTGTCAACCATCTGTACAAGAGCCTGGAACTTCACTGAGTAGCAGAGGGGCATCTGCCTCTCCTTGTCATGACTTGGCCCAGATGTCCTGGGAACAATTGGAAGGCTAGGGTTTTAAGATGGTGATTTCCACGTGAGCAGCAGTCAGACCAAGAAAATAAGGAACTGAAGCAAGGGGATTATGAAATCAGTCCAGTCTTTTGGAGCTGGAGTTTAGAAACTTCAAGCTATAGAATCTACTTGCACGATAGCCATGTGTACTTTGTTATCCAAATTACTTAGTATTTTAGTCACTCATGTATTCATTCATTTAAGATGTATAAAACAATTACTATCTGTCAAGACTGTGTTAAGTGTCAGAGATTTAAGGAAATAAGGCTAGTTCCCGGTCTTAAAAGAGATCCACACATCTTTCCCTGGAAGAAAACAAATCTTATGTTTTCTGTATTTATTTCTCTTTTGCTCTTTCTACGTACTTATTAAAAGTCTGAAAATCTAGCCTGGCTTTTTTGTAGTGAGAGGAACCTATAGTATCAGGAAAAACCAGCGCCACTGGAAAGGGGAAACTTGAGAGAACAAATCTGGAGCCACTTGGTTCAAAATGGACCTCTCTATGGAGACTTTGCTTCCAGTAAAAAAAAATCTTTTTGAGGTTCTGGATTTTGTTTGAGAGAGTTGGCATTCCCTTAATCCTACATTATAATCTTAGTATAAGCCTTTTCAAGCATGTTAACTATTAGGAAAATCAGTTGTTTATCACAAAGAACTGAAAGATGAATGAATGACACTCTCCATTATTCATCAACACGTCTCTCTAAATGTGTTTAAGCTATCAGCGAGTAATGCTGGCAACAGCTGAAACAGGCTTACAGAATACTAAGAGACAAAAGATAAAGATCTGAGCAGTAACATAGAACAGAGGTAGGGTTATTCCAAGCACACTGTCCCCCAAACTCCAGCACACACAATAACTCCCTCTGTGAGTAGCAGTCTTCCGTGGAAGATCAAAGAACTAACACTTGAGACTATATCAAGAAATCTAGTCGTTAAGGAGCCAAAAATGTAGATCAGAATCTTCTTTCAGATTAACTCAGGATATGAAGCAGAAGAAAATGGGCAAAATATCTTTCCAGTGAAGTGAGAAAGGAAAAAGTACAAGAAAAGAAAGCAGTAATCTATAGTTCAAAGCAGACCCCTAAAATATGGGACATTCAAATATTGTATCTATTTTGGGTCCCTGTAGACTGTCTCATCCCCCACCAAGTTGCTGATTATTTGTCCCACATTCCTGAAGATTATAAAAACACTATAGAAAATTTAAAGTGCTAACTGAAAAACAAGGAAGTTCTGAAAACTGTTCAATAATCTTGGTCATTATCACTGCAGGGAGACTGGATTCAATGGCAAACCATTCTTGGTTTCCCGTTTGGCCCAAATAATTGGAACTCAGTACTTTTACAGGCAGTTTATGGTACCTAGTGAATAGTTCTTTACTACTTCTTTAACTTGCAGAATAAAATGGTAAAATGCTCTTTGTGGCACTTTCCAGCCTTAAGACCTTGTATGTTCAAACCTTTTGAAAGGATACACCCACTTGATTATATATATATATAATAAAAGGAAAGATTTTGTCGGTAGAGAACACATCCTAACTGTGACATTCCTGATAGATGGCACCACAAAATGGGTCTCATAGACTTCTGAATCTATCTGTCTTGATGGATAATTTAATATGCTAAATAAAAGCCCCAATTGGGAATGTGACTTATACAACATCTGTTGACAAAGACCACTTTAACCTGAGAAAAATGCAGTTTTCCCTGGATTTAATCTACATGTAAGGTTTGACCTTTAATTTCTTGCACAGTGAGTCAGCATTATTTGGTGCTGCTAAGGAGTGTAAACTAATTTCCACACTTGCTGTTATGCAACCCATAGCTTTATCTTTTCCCTTTGCATTCTCATAACCTTGAATCTCATCACAATCCCAAAAGCACTTGTATACGGTCTTTTGTAAAAATGCATACACCCTGTGTGTACACCTGAGGTCTTGTTTATATTTGGTTACTGTGGTGGTAACCACAGAGCACTTTTGGGCTAGGTGTCGCTGTTTGCATAAAAACTCAAATTCAACCTTAACTTATATACCCCAGAACCTAGTAAACACAGTGAATTCCATGGTGCTCAATTATTTTATATGTAAACAGTGCCTCCTAGAATTCTATGACTTTTGTGGCCTTAGTGGAGATAATCACCTCTTTCATAAAGATTTGAGGGAGCCAGTGGGGGCTTGCTCTGAGAAAGAGGCCACATTGTGAAAAATTTCTGAATGTGCTTGATAATAATAGTTCAAGCCTTGCTAAAATGGTTGTCTTCTGTTCTCTAACAATTATTTTGTGGATATTCATGAGAGGAAAACATGAAAGAAATCAGAATGTTATTTAAAGCATATTATTTCACGAACATATAATACCCTAGTTTATCTAAAATGTGTGAGTCTTAAAACAGCAGTTCCTCTATTAGCAGGTCGAAATGTAGAGTATTGCATAGTAGCCAGGAGATCCAAGTCCAGAAGGAAATAGTTTTAATATACTGAATTATTCAAGCCTATAATCTCTTGGATTGTTTTGTAACATTTCACTCCACTATTTGGAAACGTTTCCAAACCACAGAATGTCTTCAGCATTGCAAATAAGTTACTATGCCAACATCTGCCACCCTGTTGAGCCGCATTATAAGATGAGTTCCCTTAGTACCAATTATTTTTTGAGGGACTAGATTCACTTGGTTGGAAACATCATGCTTTCAATAACCTTTTAACACAAAAACCTGCGATCTCATTGCATGCATGCTTTCAGTCAATCAGCATGTGTTTATTCAGACATTTCCTAGGAGGTACAGGACTGGGTATAGTACAGAGAGTAAAGACAATTAAGAAACAGCTCCTGTCCTCCAGGTGCCCAAAGTCTAGGGCAGAAAACAGATAGATAATCACAACCATAAAACAATATGATTCAGATAATAAGCAAGATCAGTGCAAGATGCTCTAGTAATAGAAGGATTAGCAACTGACTGGTGGAGCCTAGAAAGACTTGAAGAAGTAAAATTGAAGCTGGAAATTGAAGGTAATATTTAAGCCATTCAGAGAAGAGGAATTAAGACTTTCATGGTAGAGGGTGCAACGTTATAAATTATAGAAACTTAAAAGATTAAAATATATTAAGAATATTAAGGCAATGACGATTTATATGGCATGGATGATTTACAACTTGAAATATGTTAGAGAATGTATGGAAGATGACAGGGAAGGTAGGATGAGTCTTTAGTCTGGTGTACCTATGTACCAGGCAGGAAGGCTGGACGTCATCTCGTGAGAAACTGGAAGCCTTTGAAGGTTTTTTGAGCAGGGAACTAGAGACATCATTATAACTTTACTTTAAAAAGATAATTCTGGTGGCCATATTTAATGAACATCTATTAGTTTTCAGTCGGTCCTACCACCCTTAGTTTGGAATACTGCCCCTTCCTTGCTCCTTGTAATTTTGGTGGGGTAGTAAGCACGGGTTTCCACCTCTCCACCATGGGGTTGGGCACATGGCACAAGCTGGCTAATCAAACTGGCCCAGGAGTGAACCCTGACCCATAAGAGCTTAATATAAATCTTTGGGGGTGGGGTGGGTGGATGACATACATGCTAGTGGTCATCATGCTTTTTTCTCTGGAACTGCTACCTAAAAGACTTATTCATGTGAGCCTGTGGCTCCTTGGCTATCTTTGTCACTATGTGGACAGAACCTGACCAAGGAGGCCAACGGTGAAAAAAGCAGAGCTGAGGGATGGAAAGAGAGACAGAATTCTGATGGCATCATTTGAACACCTGTATCTAGCTATGCTTGAAACCAACTCTCTTCTTCAGTTTTCTTATTTAGTAAATTATATTTTGTTGTTTATTTCATAAACATAATTTCAATTTGGTTTCTGTATTTGTAGTTGAAAATGTTCTCACTAATGTAGAGGATAAAAGTCAGATAAAAGTGGAAGAAGAGAGATGTACTTATAGGAATTAAAGTAATCTACATGAGTGATGATAAGGGCCTGAACTAAGACAATGGAGCTAAAGAAGAGAGGCTATATCCAAATGTATGAATCCTGAATGGACGCGCTTCAGTGACTTATTAGATGTGTTAAGGAGAAAGGGGAGAGGGAGAACGAAGACTGACAGATGTTATCTATGAAACACTCTGCACCATAATTTCTAAGCAAGTGATAGGTCCCATTCTTAACTAAAATGAATGATTGAAGAAGCAGGATATGCTTTAGTTTTCCTTGGGGTTCAGTCCAAGGAAATTTATATAGTTTATTGCACCCTGGTGAATAGCCAGTGTGAAGAAACAGAGGCTGTGTGTGCATTTCCTCCTCAGTACTCTGGGAGTCAGGTTCCAAGCTTAGTGTATTGTAATTAGCTAACATAGCACTTGATGTTCCTTCATCTAAAAGCTGGGCACTGTCAGATGTGACCTGCCAGCTAAGCTGAGTGCTACGAAAGGATGAGGATGACTCACTGTGCTCTGCTGCTATGCCTGCCACTGCTCTGAATGAGATAGAAACTTCAAACCCTCATCTTTGAAGCCAGTCTTTGCGGGTAACTCTTGAGCAGAGCTGTAATTCAATCTCTAGTTCCCAGAGGTATAAGCGATGTTGTTTCAGAGAGATGATGCCACTTCTGTGCCAAAATGCAGCTGGAAGAGGATCTTGTGTGATTTGTCCAATATGATGGAATGAAAAAAAAAAAAAACAGACTAAGTAGGCGCTTAGAATGTTAGTACTTTAAAAAAGAAATCAAGTTATACAGTATCTAGTCTAAATCTGTAACCTATAAAGAGCACATTCAAATTTTTATGTAAAGCACCAAGACTTCAATATAAAGAGAATGAGCAGGAGACCCACTCATGAAGAGACATGCACAATACACAGACTCAAGGAAACCTATTTAGCCTCACGGGCAATCCAATAAATGCTTACTGAAACTAAACCAAAGTACCTTTGCATTACTAATAACTTGGAGGCAGGAAATTAAAATGTTAAAATGAAATCATGATTTTGGAATTGAGTATGGCAATATTTAACTTATGGTATTTAAAACCATAAAATATCATTACTCTTACTCAATATTCCTACTCTTGGGATTATATCCTTAGGATATTATTCGGCAGAAGAAAAAGATATGCACATAAAATGTCCATTATAACATTCTCTGTAGTATCAATATATTGGAAAAAGCTTAACTGACCAATAACAGGGAATGGATAAACAAAAATGCTGCAAAAAGGTATATAGGCACAATGTTATAAAACAATGTGGAAATATTGAAAATAAGATAACTTCTGAAATAAAGAAGCAGTATTCAAAATTGAACATACACTATGTGAATGAAAAATGTATATTTGGACAAGGACTAAGTTGACTCAAAGAAAATGGAAACAAAGTAATGCATGTATTGAAACTTAATTTATGACTGAGATTAAAAGGACAAAAAAGGAGCTACTCAATAAATAATGCTGTATGACACACAGACAAAAATCAATTCCAGCTAGTTAAAAAACTTTAATGTGAAAGGTAAAATTTCCAAACTTTTAGAAGATAATCTAGGAGAATTTTTTTCTGGCTTCAGAACAAGGAATAACTCCTTAAATCATACATTAAAAGCATTTACCATAAAAGAAAAATGATACAATTGACTTCATGAAAATAAGAAACTTCTGTTCATCCAAAGACACCCTCAAAAGAGTAAAAATACAAGCCACAAATTGAGAGTAGATATATGTAACACATATAACCCACAAAGCCCTAGTATACAGACTACAGGAAGATTTTAAAATTGGGTGAAAGTCATGAATATATATGCTTCACAAATGAAGAAGTATGAGTAGCCATTAAACAAACTCATTAATAATCAAGCAATTTTACATTACAATCACACTGAGATATGCTTCATTCCAGCGTTGCTATATATAGCTGCATGGATCACCCACTGCTCAACTCCAGGGAGCACCATCCTTATGAACTCAAATATGAGTGTCATCCCCTTGAAGCTGTGGAATGCACTGGCTCTGTTTCACAACCGCTAAACTGGCAAAAAATCAAAAGTCTGCCACATCAGCAAGGATGTGAAACAATGAGAATCTCAGTTACTGCTTACTGACGTGTAAATTGGTTCAACCCCTTTGGAGAACAGCTTGTCATTATCTAGGACAATTAATGGCAGGTTTAGAGTAGGAATGGGAAAGAGTGTTGACCAGTGACAAACAGAGAAATGAGCAGATATTAAAAATAAAAATGTGAAATGGCTCTAATCCGGATACATTTTTTTCCCCAGATGTCTTTAGAAGCCTGGCAACAAAAGTGAGGAAAGCAGATCAAGACAGGATAAAAAACTGTCAAGATAGATGGGGCTAAAGGTCAGGAGGGCACAGATAGGGTGAAGTTGAAATAATTATCCAGGCTATCCTTGTTCGTATATAGACTAAGGCATAGGCCAGCATACTATGACCTGTGGACCAAATCCAGCTTGACTACCTTTTTTTGTAAATAAAGTTCTACTGAAACACAGTCACATCCTTTCATTTCTGTGTAATCTATAAGCTCCTTTTGCTCTACAACAGTGAAGGTGAATAGTTGTGCGGAAGCCTATGGCCTGTTAAGCCTAAAATATTTATTATCTCACCCTACGGAAACATTTTGCTAACCCCTGGACCAAAACATTAGGAAAGTAAAAAAAAAAAAAAAAAAATTAGAGTGCTTGGTAAAATTTTAATGAAACAATGAAAAGATTCTTGATCTCTATCATGGAAGAGAATTACAGAATTCATGTACATAAAGTTAAAGCCAAAATGCAAGATAACAAAGTCCAGAGTGTGTTCATGCCAGTGGTTGCCAATCTGATATCAAGTTGTGATTAAATTTAGCAGACTTTTTGATCTCTAGTAATCATAGTGGAAAATCTGGAACAAAAGGCCAAACATTCCCTATGAATTGACAAAATTCTACATCATGTGGATGTAGATATAACTGACTCAATTAAAAAGACCAAAAAATAAATGGTGAGAGATTGAGTTTTGCTACTAGAGTGTTTGGGTATTCAATTACTTTTGATGACTCCTGTAGTTATGACAATAGTTTACAACAGGGGTATCCACTCACAGATGTATTTGTCAGGGCAAGACTAAACAATTATAAATGATTTCCAAAAATCCAGATAAAAACTGTCCTTGTCCCTCTCCCATAAATGTTCCTATGAGTTCACTTCAGGTTTGCAGGGGAACCCTACTCCTTGAGGTCATTCATAAGCCATATTCCAAAAGTCATTGTCATGCTACCCCTTAGGCACTATCACCAGTTGACACTGTCACTGTCACTTTCACTCTGGTCAGGACTGAATTCCCACCTCATCTAGCTTCCTGCTGGTAGAAAAGGAAAGAGGAGATAGAAGAGGTATACTTGATGCCTGAAGTCCTAGACCAAAAACTGGCACATATAACTTCTGGAACTGTGCCATGCACTCACATGTCAGCCTCAAACCTATTATTATGGAAGATGAGAATAATGGATTTTGGAAGAGAAGTAGCAGCCTCTCTCTCTCTCTGTCAAGGAATAGTAGCTTTCTATCTAGTAGAAGAATGCCAGCCCAATTGATGCTAAGCAGAGATGTAAATAATATGATTCCAAATGTGGAGATGATAAGGTAACCTATTCATAATATTTGCTTGAAAAAAAATCCATAAAAATTCTTCAGGGTTTTCTACTTTTAAACTGCATTATGAGAGATATGCAGAGATCTTTTCTCTCTTTCGCTTGGGGATGAGAGGAGGAAATGTAATATTTTTCCAGGCACTGAAACTTCTATATATTTAGTTATTCAGAACATGAAAATAAAGTTGGCAGAAAGACAATGTGGTCACAGAACAAATTAACCTCAACCTAAGATAACAAAAACTGGCAATGCAAAGCTGCCACAAATTAAGAATACTGGCCCGGTGACATGGTCATGGTCTCCTTGCCTCTCAAGGCAAATAAACAAAGTTTCGTGGGAAGTATCCTCCTATACTAACAAAGAGGAACACCAAGTCTCTTGTTTTATTAACTGGGTTAACCACAGTCTCATGAATGGAAACTATGGTGCTGATGACTTTCTGAAGATTCTTTGAACCAGGTGTGCTGGTTGGGGACCCTGGTTCTTAACTATAATATGAATATTTTATCTATGGCAACTCACGTTGAGCCATTGCTCAGGTAATCTGGAAGCAATAAAACATTAGCTGTTCAGAGGATGAATACTGGGTGGTCTACACCCAAATCTAAGTACTTCTCTAACATCAATATCAATAATTTACAAAACTTTAAAAATGATTATGAAATATTTTATTATGTGCAAGGCACTTCCCTCTGAACCACATCTGATACAAAGCTGAGTGAGATGGGCCATTTCCTCAATTTATAAGCTGCTGGAAGAATGAGCAAGCATATGTATGGGAGCTAAATTAACAGATATATCAAGGTATTAACACATTTCTATAGGAGGTGGCAAGTCAAAGAAGGTAGGGACTAAATTGATTTGGAATGGTGAGTTGGGAAGGACTAGGAAGACAGTAGGACTCTGAGGATATTACTGACCTCACGAAACCTTGGTTTTTTCATCCATACAATGGGGAGAATAGTACTTTCAATCCAGATTTATAAAGCACTTAGAATTAGGTTCATAATAACTTCAGTTGTCATTGTTGCTGTTTTTGTTTCGGCTAATGTAATTTTCTGAAAGTTTGATTTTGAATAATGAACAGAATTCCAATAGTTTAAAATACTGGAGTGTAGAATTCTAGGCAGATGGGATGGAATCATCAGCTACTGGATACTTCATTGGTATGAATCCAGACTGCAATGGGATTTAGTATGGATTTACTAAGCAAAATGCCTTTCTAAGCCAGCTGCCTAAAAGAGACTTTGATACACCAAGGTTTCTGTGTCCTTGAGTCTACATTTACAAAGAAGGATTTAATTTACTCAGTTTTATGAATTTCCTATTTTACACTTTTGAGGGAGAATGCCACTAGTCTCTTTCTATATGTTGACTGGGGTAAAAGAACTTGTCCATGCACATATCAGTGATAGCCCATATATGGAGGTACATAAAAAAATATAAGGTCAGTCCTCACTCATATGGTAGTTGAAATTAAAAAGTTACATAATGTTAATTCTGATACCGTGTAATGGTACACTGGGGTCAAGTGGTAAGGAATGAATAACTTGCAATTCTATGGAACACAGTGGAATCTCTGTATGCTAGTACTTTTTTTTTTTTTTTTTTTGCGGTACGCGGGCCTCTCACTGTTGTGGCCTCTCCCGTTGCGGAGCACAGGCTCCGGACGCGCAGGCTTAGCGGCCACGGCTCATGGGCCCAGCCGCTCCGCGGCATGTGGGATTCTCCCGGACCTGGGCACGAACCCTCGTCCCCTGCATCGGCGGGCGGACTCTCAACCACTGCGCCACCAGGGAAGCCCCAGGACTTTGAACTTTTGAAGTCCATTTTTTTTGAGAAACAGTTTGCATCGCCCACATATAATGTTAGGAGATTATAATTGCTTAGGGAGTTCATGACTCTCTTACTTAAAAAATTAGTCTTCATACAGGAACATGAGGGAGAGAAGTGTGCCATTGCTTTTTTGCCTAGGAAAGCTGTATCCTGGGAGAAACAACCCCCAATGGTTTAGAGGGAAGCTTTGAAATCTGGGTTGAGGACAAATCATGACACTATTGCCTGAGGGAAACCATTTCCTATGTTCACACACCATTTATTTTTAAAATGTTTAAACTCCATATTCTAAATTGCTCTTCAGTGCTTTAAAGTCATAGTAGTCTGACTTCAGAGAGAAAAGAATCCTCGATTCTCAAACGCTTTCCAAAACTAATCAGAGCAACTTAGGAAAGATTTTAGATTAATACCGACTCTTGTTTTATTCTTCGAATGAGGGGGAACTTGAGGCAAATCATTCTTTATCCTTCAGAAACAACAAGAAAAATATACAAATTTATCCTTTTAGAATATTCTTGAAGTGTTATCCAATACATGCTAATCATTATTTATGTTGTCACAATATCTAAGAATTGAGACTGAAACAATAGGACATGGGAGCAAAATATTTTAAATGGCATGAAACTCATATTTCCCCAGGGCAGCCATTCCTGGGTCAGTTTGAAAGTAATAAAAACAGTTTCTCAGGCTTTTAGTATCCATGGTATTGCAAGGTCTACAGCCTCATCAAAGAATCATCCATTAACTGGTATAGTCCTTGGGTTGTCACATGTGGTCAGTAATAAGTTTCTATCTGCTTCCTCTTTATATTTTTAAAATAATTTATTGAGGTGAATTTTTACAACATGAAATTAACCATTTTAAAGGAAACAGTTCAGTGACATTTAGTCCATTCACATGTGGTGCAGCCACCACCCTTATCTAGTTCCAAAACATTTCCATCACTCCAAAGTAAAACTCCTTCCCCATTAATCAGTTTCTCCTCAGGCCCTGGCAACCACCAGTTCACATTCTGTCTCATCTGTTTCCCGTTTTGTGATCTATTCCTTTTAGCGAGTGTTCTTACCAGGCTTTTGCTGTCCATAAAGTCATCTGAGAGCACCTGGCTGCAGCCATTTACAGCTAAAGAAAAGCTGATCTTAGAGCCAAGGACACAATCTCTCTCTTGGTGGTCACTAAGCTGCCAATAACAACCCTCTGCTGCCTGAATGCCCTCCTATCTCCATGGCTACCCTACCTCCTGGGCATTGCATGGGCTCTACATCTCTGCTGCCATGACTGACATAGTGGAGTCTTCAAAAATACCAGTGATAATGTATTTTCTGGGTTCATTAATGTACCAAAGCCACTGTGGGAGAGTCTTTCTCTCTCTCTTAACTCTTGCATTTCTCTTTATCATGTGAGTAACAGATAAATTAAAAAACCCTGGAATTTCTTTGTGTCTGTGGGAGAATGACTTTTCATTAATTAACAGTTGTTTTTTTTTTTTTTTTTTTTTGCGGTACGCGGGCCTTTCACTGCTGTGGCCTCTCCTGTTGTGGAGCACAGGCTCCGGATGCGCAGGCTCAGCGGCCATGGCTCACAGGCCCAGCCGCTCTGCGGCATGTGGGATCTTCCCAGACCGGGGCACGAACCCATGTCCCCTGCATCGGCAGGCAGACTCTCAACCACTGTGCCACGAGGGAAGCCCCAATTAACAGTTTTTTATTAATTAATTTCAGCCTACTCTCTCCTTACATTATGATGAAAACCCATGTTTGGGAGAAGGGGTGCTGAGTTAGGAGCAAATCTCAATAGCAAATGGCAAGTTGTGATCAGATTCAACCCTCATCTCTGACAATCAAAGCATTACTATAGACCTCAGTTTGTTTCTCTGGTGCTATCCTCACTTAGAGTTATTCCCAGGAAGATCTTAGCCCTTCCTTTAAAAATGCTCCTGATGGGTCAATATGATCAGTATTCTGGACACATTCAAAATAGCTCAACACTGATAGATTTTAGCTTGAGTTTAGGTTCAACCTGGAACTCTAAGTACAAGTATTAAACTTAGTATTGGAGCGGTAACAAGCTAATATGATCTTGTATGATTTTGTAATTTTAATATAAATTGACTAAAATTTTCTATAAAAGGGAAAAACTGAAAAAAAAAAAGCTCCAAATCAGGAAAGAGGTTTCTATACACATACACCTTTATGCTTGTAAGTAATAATAAACAATATATACCATATATAAGAGAGTATGAATATTTTCTTATATTGATTGCCATTTATTAAAAAAAGTTTCTCAAAATTATGTGCAAACAAAAAATGAGCAAGTGTAAAAATCTAGTAGTCTTATGAATGAACTAGTTTTTTTTTAAATGACTGTGCTCTTTTTGGAAAAATAATTTCCATTTCACTCATTATAGCAGGCTAGATCATGGGGAAATTCTCCTTCTAAAACACAACTGAAAATGCAAGATAAAAATATAATAAGTAACTGTCGAATGCATACTTGGCTCAATAAGAAAGTAAAAAAAAAAAATTCCAGAAGCCAAAAGAACAAAGAGGAAACTTAAAATTGAGAGGTAAACAAACTGTTCCTGCTCTTGAGAATGTGCTGCCTTGATAGCCAAAGGGTTTAATAGCCAAGTAAGGAGAGCAGTCAAGGTTGCAGGAAGAGGAGGTAGGAACTAAGACCCCACATGGTTGAATGGCTTACATTCACTAAAGAATGTAATAGAAAAATATGCCCTTTGAATCACTGGATGGGGAGGCAACAGCATGGTCAAACAGCTCCTTAGTCTAGGCTGTGGGTGTAAAAAAAATTTCTTCCTTCTTTGAGATTTCATAAACAAAGGCGTTTACTCTTTTTCTGTGTTACATCACTTAGACTTGAAACTGCAGTTCCTCCCAAATGCTAATGAAAGGAATATCAGAAAGATAATAATAAAATGTTTCTTCTTCTCCTTACAATACAGAGGAGCAGGTACAATTTCATGTCTTAAGTTTAGTTCTGATAAAGTGGTAAATTGAGAACATTTACAAAAACATCTCAATATGATTCTCTTTCCCAGTATGGAGATTTGTATAAAAATGAATAATCCTGTTCTATTTCATAACACATTCTTGGAAGTGTTATTTATACAAATAAGCCTTTTAAGACATTCAGATTTTGGCGGTTGTTGCTGTGTTTTGTGAAATATAACCTCAACAAACTTCTACGTGTTTGCCCAAGAAATACTATTTGAATTGACAGATTATTTGAGGTTTTGTTGTTAGTCCAGAAGAACTTTAAACTTTCCTTTTTTACCATTTGTTTATAAAGACACAATATATCTGTGATTCTGTTGAATTCTTCAGTTAAATGAAGGTTTGAGAATATTCATCTTATTTAAATCAACACAAGATAATTCAAAAAAAAAACCCATGATAATTTTAAAAAGAATCAAAACTCCAGAAAGAAAAAAACATAGTCATTGAAATTAAAAACTCAACTGATGCTCTAAACAACAGATTGAAAATAGCTGAATAGAGAGTAAGTAAAATAGAGTATACATTTGAGGAATTATCTAGGATGAAGCACAGAGAAATCAAGATATGGGGATTAAGAAACAGATTTTCAAGAACACAGAGGTTAGAATGAGAAGGTACAATATATATCTAATAGAAATAAAGGTCATAGCAAATATAAATATTTTTAAGAAGAAGATAGGATCATCATAAGTCTTCAATTATTTGAAAACAAAATTTTAAATCCAATGCCTAATACATAATGTCTAGCACAGTCAGAAGAAGAAAAGACAGCATGAACAAAAGCCAGAAGGATCAACAGACAAAATGGATTTCTCAATGCAGAGACTTAGGATATTGGAATTATCAGACACAGACTTTAAAAGATCTATATTTAAAAGACAAGACTAATAATTTCAGAAGAGATCCAAAAACTGAAAAAAGAATAACAAAAAAATAATACTTGAACTAAAAATGGCCATTATCAAATGCCGCCTAGATGAATTATTTAATAGCAACTGGACACAGTTGAAGGAAGAATTAGTAAACTAGTTAGGATAGAAGAAAATCTCCATAGTGAAGCCTAGACAGACAAAATACTAACAAAAAATAGAGAAGAGTGAGTAAATGACTAAATAATAGAGACATGATCTAATAAAACATAGCTGGAGTCCCTGAAGGAGAAGAGAGAAGATTCAATGCAATCCCAATTAAAATCCCAGAAGGCATTTTTGTGGAAATTGGCAAACTGATTCTAAAATTCACATGGAAATAGAAAGGATCTAGAATAAACCGAAAAACTTTGAAAAACACAACATTGGAGGATGAACATTACCTTATTTCAAGATTCATTATAAAGTAACAGCTATTAAAACAGCGTGGTATTGATATAAACACAGACAAAGAGATTAATGGAATAATATAGAGTACAGAAATAAACCTACATATACATGAACAATTGACTTTCCACAGAAGGCACAAAGGCAAGTTGGTAGAAAAAGAACAGTCTTTTCAACAAATGGTGTTGGAGCAATTGGATAGGTTGACACATAGCTGTTGAAAGTGGGTTTTTTCTTAATTTTCATTTTAATTATTACATTATCTGCAAGCATGTCCCACTTTATCAAGATATTTTTGTATCCTTTTTCTCTTTTATTGCTCAGTCTTTCAAATGCTCCATCTTCTATTTTTCAAAAAGTCAAGTTTTGGCTTTGTTGAATTTCTCTATTTTGCCTTTTAAAAAAAACTTAATTCATGCCTTTTTTACTCTTATTAGTTCCCTCTTTCTACTTTCTTTAGATATATACTGTTATGGATTTCCTACCTCCTTAAAATGTGCAGTTATTTCATTCATTTGAAGAATTTTTTCAATGTAAGTTTCAGGAATAAAAATTTCCCTTGAAGTACTGTTTTTGCTGAGCCTAACAGATGTTAATATATGATAATTTTATTATCATACATTTTTAGATGTATCTATATTTTCACTCGCAATGCAAGTAATTAAATGCGAATCCAATTTAGCTTTAGTTCCAGTATGCAAAGGTTTTTTAATATTAGAAAAATCCATAAATGTACCTGACAACATACAGAATTAAAAAAAAATGAAAATCTAAGGTAATACAAAAAAATTATTTTATGAAATTCAACACATTCATAATAAAACAAAACCTCTAAATAAAGTAGGAATAAAAAGAACCTTCTTTAAACTAATAAAGAGTTTCTAAATGTAAACAAACAAACCACTATCAAAAATCAATCTAAACGGGAAAACATTTGAAATGCTACCTTTAAAATCAGGATATAGAGAAGGATGCCCACTAACATCACTTAAATTCTACAATGTGTTGGATGCTTTAGCCAGTGTAATACAAATTTGAAAATCAAGTACTCAAGAATAACTCTAACAAAATCTGTACAAATCTCAACACGGAATTTTTAAACTTTATTAGGAAATATTAAGGATTTGCTAAATACACTGGGGAACTATGCCATTTCATGGATAGAAATGTTTATACAATGAAGATGTCAATTCTTTCCAAATTCCAATCAATATCTCAACACATGGCTTTTCATGAAACATAAAGTAAAAAAGATTCTAAAATATACATGGAAGAGTATAAAGCCAAGAATAGCAGGTACTCTTCTAAAGAAAAAGAGCAGAGAGAATAATCTTTTTCTACTAATGGCAAAGCTAGACATACTAATTAAGACAATGTGGTATCAGTAGTTGGATGGGCAAAATGACCAGAGAAATAAAACAAAGAACTCCCCCACAAAACACACATATATTTGTATAAAATGTTATTCTATGACAAGATATCATGTCAAGTTATTGGAGAAAAGCAAGATGTTCAATAAAAGGAACTTGAAAAAATGCTTATCCACATAGAGAAGATTAATCAGTACTGCTACTCAATGCTCTGCTGGTAAACCAACTCTCTAAAAAAACAAAACAAAACAAAAAAAGGCCCTGATTTGCACTGGTTTGTAGCACTTGACAGTTCCCGTAATGCAAATACTCCACCCATGATTGAGTTTAAGTAACCAGTGTAAAGTCCCCTGACTCTCAAATTCCTGAAAGATTAACAGCCATGCTTCCTGAGCTAGGATGAGCCAGCTGCAACACCCCACTAACTTTACTTCACACCATACACAAAAATCATTCCCAAATAAGCTTCAAAGGGAAAAATACAATTTAAAGTTCTTAGTAGGAAAAGATGACAGCATATCTTTGGTCTGTGTTATTTGATTAGTTTTCTTTTAAAAAGCACAAAAAACAACATTGACTGTAAAAATAAAAGACTGATAAATTTAACTGCATTAAAATTAAGAATATTTTGATCATTAAAAATATACTGTATGTAAATTAAAATTTAGAGATTCAAAACTGAGAAAAGACATTAGTAATATGATTAAGGATTAGAATCAAGTATATATTTTTAAACATTACAAAATAATTTAAAAATACACAGACAATACAATAAAACTGTGCAAAGCACGTGAATAGGCTTTTACAAAAACAAAACTAACCAATAAACATATGATGAAGTATTCGAGATACTTAATGACAAAAGAAGAACAAATCAAGAATGCAGTGCGATACCACCTTGTATCTCTTTGATTATTAAAAATTAAAAAGCCTGATACTCAAATGCTGAAGAATATGGATCCACAGGGTTATTTTTCCATTGGAGATAGAAGTGCAAATTGATACAATCACTGTGACATTATATCCCAAAGTTTAACATTCCTCTTCCTTAAGAAATATCAAATTTGATTCTAGATATATAGCCAATAACATGTATACAAAAATGTTCATAGAGGGCTTCCCTGGTGGCGCAGTGGTTGAGAGTCCACCTGCCGATGCAGGGGACACGGGTTCGTGCCCCGGTCCGGGAAGATCCCACATACCGCAGAGCGGCTGGGCCCGTGAGCCATGGACGCTGAGCCTGCGCGTCCGGAGCCTGTGCTCCGCAGCGGGAGAGGCCACAACGGTGAGAGGCCCGCGTACCACACACACACAAAAAATGTTCATAGAAGCACTGCTCATAATAGCAAAGCCCCCCAAAACCCATTATCAAAGACTGGATGAATAAACTATTATCAGAAAAGTATATCACCCAGCAGTCAAAATAAAGAAACTACGTGACATGCAACAATATGAATGAATCCTATCTATAACATTTAAGGGAGTTCCCCGGTGGTCTGGTGGTTAAGATTCGGTGCTTTCACCGCTGTGGCCTGGGTTCAATCCTACAAGCAGCATGGCCAAAAAACAAAACAAAAAACATTTAAATAAGAAAAAAATAAAGTTAGAACTAACTAAAATGTATACACATACACACACACAAACACATGCATACCATATTCTGGAATACACAGAGATACAGTGGAAGTCAACCAAGAGAATAATAAACACAGGTTTCATAATTTTCTCATCCGGGTAGGAGAGAGGGGACAGAGCAATGGAATGAAGGACCACAAGTATACATGTAGGTTATCTTCAAATTACTTTGTTTTGTGTAGTGGTTTGGTAGTGCTTATTATGTTATTATACATAACTAATTATACAATTAAACAAAACAAAAAGATGTATCTGAAAATCTAAAGGAATAATATCAGGGTCACAGCAAAAACAAAAGGCACACCTGGCTGGAGTTTTGTAAATGATATAATGAAGGAATTTTTTACAGAAGGGTAGACAATCCACAAGGAATACTGAAGAACCTAGAGCTTGCACAGGTGAGCAGCAGTGACCACTCCTGAAAGCCTGAAGAGACAGGAGGTGGAAATGGTATTTTCAGAGCTCAGTGAATAAAGCCAACACTCTATAGTGAGGGACATTCAGCAAGGTCCGTAGTCATAGGAGGAAGAGTCAGCCCTGCCAGAACCCTGCCAGAATGCCAGCCAGCCATGAGAGAAGCAAGGGAGCATGTATCCTGGCCTTTCTCTCCTGCTACACTCCATTCTCCTGTCAGCACCTCCCTCCCTTTCCTATTGGTTGAACAAAACCAGAAGCCAGAGGGCAAGAGAGCCGTGTCATAAGGCAAAGAGATGAAATGGATCTGAAGTGGAAAACAGAATATCCAGTAATATTAACATGTACACACAAATATTTAAATAAACATCCACCAGCAATGACATGTACATGGGGAGAGATGTAAACAAGTTTAAAGTGTTCTACGTATTTAGATTGGCCAAGGAAAAGAGTAAAGGTACAAATTAATTTTAGACTTTGAACTATTATTAAAATAATAAACCCAATATAAAATTCCCCAAATAATAGAGAGAATAATTTTAAATTAATTTAAATGAATGTACACTAAATGAAAAATTAACATAGTTTAGTTTAATTTTAAAACTAATATCTTAATTAATTTTAAATCAATTTTTTATAAAGGTAAGAAAAGAAAAATCGAGCAAGTAAAACAAATAAAAGTATTTAGTAAGATGATAGAATTTTTAAACATAAATTTATCAATACATTATATTACATGTCAATAAAATAAATGATCCAATTAAAATAGAAAATCTGTAAAATTGCACAAATGAAGAAACCCCAACAATGGGTCGTTTAAAGAGACGTGCAACACATATAGACACAGAGATTGTAAGTAAGAAGATGGAAGAATATATATTATGCAAATTCCAACCTAAAGAAAAGCTACTGTGGGTATAATTTATCCGACAAAGGAAACAAAGGCAAAAAGCATAAAGATGAACAGGGACATCTTATAGTGATAAAAAGTTCAATTCACAAGGAAGATAAATCAAGGCTAAATTTGTAAGCACATAAAAATATAGCCTTACTAATGTAAGCTGCAAAGACTTGGGGGCTGTTTATTGCCAACCAATAGAAAAATTAAGAAATGCACACCAAAATAAACCATGAATCAAGGAAGATATCACAATGGAAATTAGTATTTTTAATTGCCTGAAAATGAAAATACTATTTCCAAACTTGTAGACACTTCTAAAGACATGCTTAGAGGGAAATTTAGAGCTTTAAATGAGGGAAGTGCATTAAAATTTATAGGTTGACTAGTAAAAATAGAAAGCATTTCTTCCAAACAAAAAAAGAGGTGAAAATGAAGGAACAGAGAAATTGCAATCACTACAAGAGAAGAGAGGTAAGAAGTAAAGGAGTATGCAGTTACCTCTACAATAGTCCTCTCTTCTTACTACTACAATTACTGATTTTGAACTATGAGCCTGGTTGCCCAGAAAAAGTGTACAGTCTTTATTTTTCCTTACAGCTAAGTGTGGATATGTGACTAAACTCTGATCACTGAGGTCTAAGCTTCAAGGGAAACCTCCTCAAAATGCAGTGGACCCTAGTCCTTTGTCATTTTTCCTCCCCTTTCTCCATTCTGAATCCTGGGATATGAATGCAATGGTTGGAATTCTGGCAGCCTTCTCTTACCAGGAAGCCAAGAGTCATAGTTCAGGGATGCTGGGGCAGTAAGCTGAAAGGAATTCCCTCTGTATCTTTCAACTCTGCCACCATGCCTTCCCTGGATGAGCAATTTACGATGTCTGTTTATGTGAAAGAGAAATCCATTTCCATTTTGAGCATTTATTTTGGATGTTCCCTAATGGGCAACCAAACCTAATCCTAACTGATATAAGGACAAACAGAAAGCACAAAGTACATCAGTCATCACAATAATCAGAAATAGACAGAAATGGAATAAACGTACGTGTTAAAAGCAGAGACTCTGAGATTGGATTAAAAAAATATGACAGCTATGTGCTCGTTAAAACCTTGACCTAAAATGTCAGGACACTGGAAAGTTGAAAGTAATAATTATTTCAATAAATAAAATTAATAGTTTTACAGGAAAAAGGCAAGGAATCACAGATGCCTGAATTTTCGTCGGTGTTGTTTTGTTATAAGCAGAAAGAGAAAATTCAAGAAAAAGGTTTGATTTTGAAAAATGATAATGAGTTCAATCAAGGGTCTTAAAATATGAACTAAGAGACTAGGTAGTTAACCTAATTGAGTGAAAATAGGCTGAACTAAATACTAGAGATAGGTTGGGTCTATGTTTCAGTGCAGTGATCCTCAAACTTGACCTTGACTCAGAATCACCTGATGGGTTCCTTAAAGCACAGATTGCTGGGCCCTAGCTCCAAGGATTCTGATTCAGTTGTTCTGAGATGGAACCTGAGAATTAGCATTTCTAAAATATCCAGGTGATGTGGATGTCACTCCAACATTGAGCACCATGAGGAAATAGAGCCAGAGCTGCTTCAGCGGTTCTGACAGCTGACCACACATTAGAATTACCTGAGGAACTTAAAATGCATACCAATAGCTGGGCTCAAACCACTGTTACTGAATCGGAATCTCTTTTGTTTTGTTTTGTTTTGAATTCCCTAGGTGATTCCAATGGGCAGGCAGGCTAAAACACTCTTCCAGTCTTCTGATGGTCAAGTTAAAATCTGGGTTTTTATGTAAATGTTTCTATTTTTTTTTAATCATACTGCATGGTCCACGTAAACAAATATACAAGCTCTCAATTTTCAAATCCAGCTACCTGACTAGATGTGACATGTAGCTCAGGTACCGAACAAGCAGCTGGAACCTAAGCCAGAGCCTGGAAGATAAGTTTGGATTGTAGTTATAGATCTGGGTACATATGTGTGTGGGAAAAATCCAAGCAAGCAAATGCAAACCAAGTTTGATATTGTCTAGCTGAAACGATCATTTTAAAAAAAGGCTTTCACAAACATCATTTTCTATTGTATCTTACTTTTGCAATTGAATGAGTATCCATTTATATTACAACGGAAACTGGAAGGATTTCAAAATGTCAGCACCTGAGAAGTTTTTATTCCAGGTACAGATGGGAGGGAGGCTTCCCTTTATTTGAACATGAATATTTAGATTTTAACAATAAACTAGAAAAACATGCAGAGGGCATGACCAATGACAGCGGATACTATTTGGCAACCCTGAACTCCTGCTTAACATTGATTATTGTATTGGGTGCCCATGACTGATGTAACAAATTACCATAAACTTGGTGGTTTAACACAGCACACATTCATTCTTACAATTCTAGAGGTCATAGGGCTGAAATCAGTTTCACTGGTCAATATCAAAGGGGTGGGCAGAGCCAGTTCCCTCCAGAGGCACAGGGGGAGAATCCATTTCCTTGTATTTTCCAGTTTCTAGAGCTGCATTCCTTGCATTCCTTGGCTCCTAGCCCCTTGATTGTCAAAGCTAGCTGCTTCAGTGGTCAAACTGCCTTCTGTTTCTGTGGTCAAATCTCCTTTGCCTCCCTCTTACAAGGATACTTGTGATTACATTTAAGGCCCACCCTGATAATACAAAATAATCTCTCATCTCATGATCCTTAACTAAATCATATCTGCAAACTTTCTTTTGCTATATAAGGTAATATTCACAGCTTCCAGAGATATCTTTAGGAATCATTATTCAGCCTGGGAAAATTCTATAAAATATAACCAAAGAAATCACATGATTGTTTTTATCATGCATAAATTCAAAATGCCAGAAATGACACTGAAGTCAAAATTCAGCTATTTAGCTTTCCAAATGCTGAGGCCAAGGTCAAAGGCAAATTGCAGATTTCAGCCAAATACTAAGAGTGAAGCACAATTTCTTAGCATGCCTACAGAGGGCACACGGGTTTATAACCTGCTTTTTTTTTTTTTTTTTTTTTACTAATTTACAATATATCACAAAAGTTCCTCAAGTATTTGTTTACTTTTTTCACTAACCCATGATTTATCTAACCATCTGGTATTTTTTTAATTTCATAAATAATATTCTTTTAAAGATACTTGTTCATAATTTACACATATTTATTTGTTTCCTTAAAAGAAATTTCTAGAATTAGAATAACCAGATCAAGGGTTAAATGTTTTTAATATTTTAATACAATTTGCCAAGTGTTATTAAGCTCTGAGAAACGCTACAGGAAAAGGGTCATTTCTCCGCACCCTTACATGTGCCGGGATTGGGATAAAAAAAGTGCCCCTTGACTCTTAAAAATGCTAACTTGTTGCTGCGTATTTTGCACTTATAATTTAAATTTATTGGAGGATATTTTGGTGGAGAGTACTCCCTGAGAAACTTTCTTTACCTACAACCACGATTTAACTCACTTGCCTGATTAACTTGCACCTCTGAAGTTCCTTTGTAAAAATATTCTGACTGTATGATTTGCTTACAGGTTCAAAATCAGGGAAAAAAGAATGTGTGGCATTAGAAGTTAGGATACTGGTCATCTGGGGTGAGGAAGAAGGGGATAGTGACAGAGAGGATGTACAAAGTGGGCTATGGGGTTCTAATATTGTTCAATTCTTTGACCCCGGTGGTGGTTATTTTGTTTTGTTCCTTTCATGACTGTTTGTTGAGATGTTATAAATAAAAAGTTATGATTTTTGCAGTTTTTCTATACATGGTGTATTTGACTTAAAAAAAATTTTAATAAAAAATAAATTAAAAGAGAAAAAAATTAGTACTGACACTCATGTCTACATACACTCAGTTTTGGGCACAATCTTGTCTGCTTAGCAATAGTCAAATCTCTGCTCCAAAATCTTATCATTCACATGAACCTAGAAGTTCAACCGCATGATTAAATTAAATGTTATTCAAGTTGTTGATTTATTAGGAGGAAAGGGAAAGTGATTTCTATGAAAACAAAACTGAGTGTTATGCAAACAATCTCGTCAAATTATTAAACACACTGGCATAATAATAATAATCTGTGTATAAGACAATTGTAAAAAAATTAAAAATACATAAAAATCTCAAAGTAGTCTACATTCAGATTGCCTCAAAGATGTCTTTAAAATTCTTTCTGCACTCTGAGGAAACAACAACAATGTGAACATTATTTATGCAAGGTTATTTCAAACTTTAGCAGCAGACCCAGTTCTAAGAAATGGTTTTGGCCCATGAAGTTTAGCAAAACCTATTTAAAGTGAAATAACTGTCTTATAGAGGATTTAATCTACTATTTCTTTTAGTGACCCTACTGATTAGTGTCCTCATTGTATCAGGTAAGAGGGACATCTGCCATCTTAGTAACACAGGACAAAGAGAAAGCGATGATAGGATATGTGAGGAGCAGGGGAAATCAGAGGTAAAAAAATATCGCCAATTGGAAAAGATTGTCAGATGAACAGAAATTAGCCCACAAACACATATGTTCACATACTCGAATTCTCTTTCCACCTCCATTTTTTTTTTTTTGCGGTACACAGGCCTCTCACTGCTGTGGCCTCTCCTGTTGCGAAGCACAGGCTCCGGACGCGCAGGCTCAGCAGCCATAGCTCACGGGCCCAGCCGCGGATCCTCCCGGACCGGGGCACGAACCCGCGTCCCCTGCATCGGCAGGCGGACTCTCAACCACTGCGCCACCAGGGAAGCCCTCCACCTCCATTTTTAATAGCAACTTGCCAACTGAGCACATATTCTCTCATCACATACAAGATCCACTTTTTCCAAATTATTAAAACCCAAATAGGCACATAAGCCCATGTGGTGTCTGTTGAAATTGCAGTGATCAAAAGCAAAGGGACATATCCATTGCTGGGTTAACCACCTGGCAGACTCACCCAGTCATGCTGAAGGTGACAATGAAGTGTCAGGGATGGCAGATGTCACTGAGCAAAAGAAGTTCAACAAATTGATCCTGGATTTTGAAATCAGAAAATATGAAAATCAGCTATTTTTTATTTTACCATACAATTAAGTTTGTTAAATATAAATGGTTTTTATTTCAATTACTCATGTGGGTGGGAGAAGGTTAGGTTCCATTAGCTTTTCAGTGACTATGGCTTGAATGGAGTTTTAGAGATATTCCTTATAAAATGAGACAGCAGTTTCAGCAATGGTTGATGACCTGGTCTATATATTTCTTCGTATAATGACAGCTTTCACAAAGGACTGGAAGAAATCAGATTCAAAATAAAAATAAATTATGCTCCTTTCCCCATCCCCCCACTGCCATGTGTGTGTGTGTGTGTGTGTGTGTGTGTGTGTGTGTGTGTGTGTGTGTGTAACTTAACTTGTCCCTAAGAAAGAAAGGAAGATTAAACATCCTTCATCTATTAATCCCAAATTCAAGTTCCAGCCCCTCCTCTGATGCATAATCCTGGCAAAATATACAAATATATATTGTATATAAAAATATACACGATTGGGTCCAGTCTTGAAGTGGGGCTTCTTGGGCCCTGTGTTCTCACCAAAGCCACTTTGTAAGGGAGGAAAGTGATCTCCTAGGCCTTTTACCCATGCAACCACTCCTAAAAATATACTATTCTACGAGACAAATTCCAGGGGCAGGATGATACTTCAGAAATAGAAATCTCAGGGCCTGTGGTTTCTGGACAGAAGAGATCTGCCCTTCAAGTAAGATTAAGGTTGGAGAGTTCCTGATACTCTAATCGCAATGCTTTACTCATAGAAGATACTTGGTAAATATTTGTTAAAATTTAATGTGCAGGTGTGGTAACCTGTTTCCAAAGCTGTTCCTTTTACCTACATTCAGTAATATCTGGCATAAAGGGACCTGTTCTTATGTAATTATTCAATAGAATATGATTAAGGATGAGCTTAAAATATTGAGATGACACACCAAATGTGTTATGAAGCTTTGAGCTTTCACTGCCTGGACAAGTGTCTGACTCCACAAACACCTGCAGAGCTGAGAGAAGAAGAAAGTAGCAAAACACAGCTGTCTGGGCCTGGCCAGAGCACCACTCTGCAAGTTACGTAACAGCTATTGTGTAATTGTGCATTTAATTCGGAACACATTTTTAAGAGAGAAAACAATTAGATTTTCCAAAAAGAATGAAATTGAGAGTGAGAGAAAGAAAGGGACAGAGAGACAAAAATGGTGAAATAGCACAGAAGTTTCCATCTGGTCTTCAAGAGTGAAGCGCAGGGAAGGCAAGGACCTTGGGGATGGTTCTCTTAGAATCTAGGGGCCTGCCTATGAGTCAAATCTGGCCTGCCTCCTGTTTTTGTAAATAAAATTGTATTGCAAAACACCCTACACCCCTTAATGTATCGATTGCCTGTAGTTTGTTTCATGCAGGGTTGAGTAAGTTACAACAGAAACTATCTGGCCTAGAAAGTGGAAAATATTATCTCTTTACAGAAAAAGTTTGCTGACCCCCATTTTAGGTGAATAGAAGGCTAAGCTTGAGTGCCTGTGAGGAGTGACTACTCACTTAGAGAACCAAAACAGCCGATTCTCAAGCCCATCTGGGAATTCTCTTATGGAGAGGAGGGCAAGGAGAATAAATTGGAATAAGAGCCAGGGTTTTAGCATCCGACTGGCCTGAAATGAAATTCAGGCCAGTGAAATTCTTGTACATATTAGATTTGTGTTCATAAGCAAGCTACTTACTCTATGTCTGTAAAATGGGAAACCCAGTGAGGAAGGAAAGAGAAAGTAAGGCTTCTGCACCGGATTTGGAGTAACTACTCAGTAAGTCTTAGCTTCCCTACCTAAATCTCATTTGGGGGAGCTGGCATTTTTCACTGGAAAAAATAATTGTTGTTCTTAATTCTTAGTAACCAGTTAAGAGCATCCAAAGTTTTCCATCTTGTTCTGACTCTAGCTTTTGCTAGAGTTTCAATAAAATAAACTATTGTACTTAAAATGGGAGTAGTACAGTTAAAAATTGTCCTTTTTGAATGTTCCCAACTTGAAACATTAATTTCATTTTAAGAACTTGTATTACTTGGGAGTCCTGTTTAAAGTCACTCTTGGTACAATTGCCTGCATCAATGATTGATAAATACCAGCCAACTTCCAAAACCAGAGGTTACTTTCATTTTAAATGAGTTTTAGCAGACGATATTGCCATATTGCTACTGCGGTGACTGTGTGACAGCACAGTCCGAGTTTTTAAAAAATATCCTGCTAACTTTTCTATTCCCACATATAAAAGATAATTTAGATAAAGGTAATTTAAATAAAGGTAATTTAAGTAAAGATAAATTTAGAGCTCCTGAAATCCTAGTAGTTCTACTTACCAAGCACTGAAAATACATTTGATTGGTATGATTTTTTATAAGCTGACTTGGGGTAGGGTCTCTATAGAGGGCCTTTCTTCCACAAACAGCACCCTGCTTTTCTGGGACATGGACTGATTCTCTGACTGCACTGTCCTAAAGATACCTGGCGAGGGTCCTCGACACACCAGCCTCTGCTGAGAACAAGTGCCCTTTGAGATTATTTTTCAATCCTCGAATTCTCTGATTCCAAGTCTGTCAGAGAACAGAAAGTTTCACAGCAGCATAAAAAGCATGAAAAGCCAAAAACATAATAACTGGCCTTAGTGGCCAGAGCAGCTGTGCTTCGTACCCTTATCACAGGTTTCGGCTTTGTAAATTAATTCGTCTGCAAATAGTGCCCTCTCTCCAGATGCAGCTTCAATGCTGTAGCACTGGTTTCTTAAGGATTTAAGTTTAAAGTCAAGGGCTTCCTGCCCTAGGTGTTACAAATAAGTAGTGTCGTTTTCTTTTTGCTCCCAGTTTGTTCATCCAATCATAACCCAGTATGCAAATAAACCTTAGCCCATGCAGATAAAAAGGAACAAATAAAGCCAAGTGCTCTATCAGAACCAAATCGCTGAGCCTGTCACCTGTGTTCCAGGAGCTGAACCAGAAATGTCGTCCTCTGCCATGCCAGATGTACCTGTCCCACTCACCAATTTGAAGTTTCAATATACTAAGGTTAGTACAACTTCTATTTGCTGTTTTGCCTCAGTTTTATAAAAACTACGTTTATTTAAAGCATAAAAGGTCAATTTAAGTAAACTTGTGTAAAGAGCCCTTTGCAAATATAAAAATAAAAGGCTTGCAAAATGCCGGTCTGGGTTTAGTGTCTTGATCAAATAATGAATTCTAAATTGTATCAGGCAACTTTTCATAAATTTATTTCTTAAAATATTTCTGAGTGAAAGGAATTCTCTTCGTTGTAAAAGGTTCTTGTGCCAGGATTCAGGGGACTTTACTAAGCAGTTCTATTAACTTTCAGCAGAGTCTAGCATGTGTGATAGGAGAGGCAAATACTTACTAGAGAAACTTACTGGAAACAGACAAACAAATGGGAATGTTTTTTTAAAAAGGAAAAAAAAAAGAGAGAGAAACAGAGCATAGTGAAGTAACATGATTTTTATATATGTCAAATGAGTGTCAAAATTGAAAGACCTCAGTCTGATAACTGGATGAAGAAAACTCCAGTTACAAAAAAATTCATGGGACTTGCATTATTTAGCATATTTGGGGAAAGAAAGCATTCTTATTTATTTCTTCAGCCAAACTTGCTGCCATTGGAGCCAGTATGTAATTGTTAGCTGATAAATATTTACAGAAACAAGAGCAGAAGCCAGACCCAGATTTAAAAATCCACACCTAGAGAGAAGGAGGAAATGGATCCTATTTGAGTCGATCAGGAGTATCTCTGAACTTTGCCTGTTTCACACTGTTACATTCCTGCTTTCTAGTCAGAGCCTAGAACTCCCAGAAAAACAAATAAAACAAACAAAACCAATCTAACCAAAATCATTTAAAAAGTGAGCTTTGTGGTGTGATGCAGAAAGGAAGGTAAGAAAGGAACTATTCCCACTCAGGGAGAGCCATTTTCCTGTCTGAATTAACCAATGAAAAACCAAGAACATTATACGTTAATGAAAAAGTCCTGCTATTATTAAATTGTTTCCTTACTTGCGACCACGGATGCTTTTGAAATCCTAAAGTCTGTTACATTTTCATTTTCATAAGTACAACAAATGAGGAAGTTATTCAGCTGACTATTTTCCATAGGAAAGTGCCTGTAGAGATCAGATTGTGCCTTTAACATGGTTGACCAACAGCTACAAAGTGTATTAAAGTATTATTTTCACAAGCTTTTATTAAAAGGGAAAATATTTTTTGTCGGTTTGATTTTATTCCAAATGGGAATATGAAAAATGCGATGACACTATATATACCCTCCAAAAATTTTGCACTTGGCAAAGTTATGCCCAAAAGATAACAAGACTCCAGTTTTGCCAACTTTCTTAACTCTGTTATTCACAAGAAATTTCGATCCAAGGTAAGTACATTTAAAAATGCATTCACTTCATAAAGATCAAAACCATTGGCAATGATTGAATTATACCCTTACTATTATAGGAGTCTTTTTTTTTTTTCTATACTACCTGGGAAGATATTTTGGTAGTCTGAATGTCACTTTTTTTGAAAATCTGGTTTGTAGAAGTTTGCAGTCTTCCTTATATGAGAATCTCCAGGGACATCTAGTATGAAATATTCTTTCTACTGAATTAAGCTTCATTTAGTAGTTATTAATTAAACATGTGAGAACAGTAGTAGACAAATGAGATGGTCCTTAAAATCTAACATACAAAAAAAAATCTAACATACAAACATAGATCTAGTGATTCTTTAACACATAGAGATGATTTTAAGATTAAAGTCTCCTGTTCACTTAAAAGTCATTACACAAGAACACCCTCTAGGGAAACTAACTGACCTTCGTGTTCAAAAGGAGGCAAGATTCCAAGAGCAGAAATTTACTCTTGCATATAAGAACTTTTCTGGGTAAAAATGCCCAGTGCAAGTCAGTGAATTTTGATTGCTCACACATCTTCTCTACAAATCTGTTCTGCTCAGATACCATTTTATTGTCTGATTTATTGGTTACAGCATTTTCACACTTGGGAGGACACCAGTTATGTATGTAATTAAATCTAAATGGGTGAGCTTTTTCAAATGCCTTTGCATTTTCTTTTTACTGTGCCTCACTGAAGAATTGTATTGGATTTGCACTTGCAAGAGGAGTTGGAAAATGATGGTTATTAACTAAGTTTCCGGGTTGCAAACCAAATAAGCAAGGATTTTATAGTGTCTGAGAAATTACCTTCTATAGCTAGCCCCTAAACTCTTATTATTTTTCTCCCACTGTTTTAGTGTCCGTCTTTATTATCGCTAGAATATATTGGTCATTGGGGCAAGGCGGAGGGAAGAGACAAGCAAAATTGAGTAACCAAAAACTATTACAACTATGGTAGAAGAACTACACGCCCTCTCAAGCTTGAGACTGCCTCTCATCCAAACAAAAGACATCGCTGTCTCTTATGACTTATTTTCTAGTACAGTCGGTTTAATTTTTTAAGGTGCATAAAACAGAGATCAGAGTTTAAGAAATACTTTCTAAAATGATACCAAAGTTTTTAGAACTTAAAACCTCAATAACATCATTATAAATGCACATAAACTCAGATTTCATCTCTATTCTCATTTTCCCCCTTTCCAATTCTAAACAAACCCTACATCTGCCAACTCATCTGTTTTGTTGAGCTTTTAAATGATGAGGTTCTTCGGAAATTATGTGATCTTTGGGCAAACTACATTACCTCTCTCTGCCTTGGTTTCCTTACATGGAAAATAGGAATTCCTAAGGTGGAAAAAAGCATTAAATGAGTTTAATGCATTTAAGGCACTTGAAACAGTGCTTGGCACATGGGAAGTGATCGATTAACATTAGCTATCCTAGTCCTATTTATTTTTCTGAATTTCTTCCAATTTTCCAGAGCCTTCTTTTACTCAGCCTTTCCTAGACCTGTTTCCCACAAGTGTCCCTCTCATCTCATTCTCTTTTCCAAGGCTTTCTGTCACTCTTTCTTGCACAGTCATGCCCCACCTGACAGGACCGCATTGGAGCGAAGTTCCAGGGGTTGATCTGGGATTTCAGGGATCAAGAACTTTCTCTTACAGGATTTGGTAAATTTGTTTTCCATTCTCCCTTCATAACACTGTTTTCTACCTTAAAAGATAAATAGAAAATTCAAGAAGAAAGCTTTCTCAGACAGGATTCAAACCCCAAAATATTTAACTTGACTCTTAAATGTAACTCATTGAATAATGATTTATTCATGCTGGAAAAGATCTTCATCAGCTAATGACATTTCACACCCCCCCACACACACCCATACCCACACACACATGAAATATCATAGTTAAGTTTCATTGTGTTTACTCTGTGCCAATGACTGTTTAAGTCCTTTACAATGATTTTATTTACTCCTTACAATAACCCTATGAGGACGTTACTATTCCTGTTTTGTAGATGAGGACACTGAAGAACAGAGTGGCTAAGTAACTTGGCTTAAGTTACACAGCTAGTAAATGACAAAGCTAGACTTGGAATGCTGGCAGTCTCAGCCCTCACACCAACAAGTGACTTGTCTAAGACCAATATCACTACTTTGGGACATGGCGTTGCTGACATCCTATTCTACCTTTATTCTGTCTTTCATTTGTCCATTTCTGATTACTGGAGGGGCCATGCCCACGAGCCTTTCCAGCTGTTGCTCTGCTGTTCCCAGGCCAACAGGAGGAAGTTTGCCACCAACTTAGAAAAAGAGGAGAACAATAAGGAAGGTTGGAAATAAACATACTCTCTGCTTTTATTGAAAAGGCGGCCTTTGGGCTGGGAGAGACCATGATGCAGAGGACTTTGACATAGGTGTGCAATTTCTACGTGGACTGCATTTCTTCAACCCATAGGGAATAATAATACATTTTGGTTAGAGGAGGAGATATTTTCCTAGATTTCTGGTATTATTGTTTAACCCATGTGGGTTAAAGATATATTTTTGATAAAGAAGAGTTATGAATCATTGAATACTATGTGCTAGGCACAATTTAAAGTGTTTTCTTCCCCTACTATTATCTCCTTTTAAATTCTTACAACAAACAAATTCAGACCACATGCAGTTCCAAATACTCCACTCTCTTCACTCATTTCTCCCTTTTTCCCTTCCTCTCTCCCATTTTACCTCCCTTTATTTAACAAATCATTGAATGACTGTTCTGTGCTAGGTCTTATGATATAAGAAAGCTAGTATGATTCTTGCCTCATGGAGCTTATATTCCTGCAGGGTGTGGGGTGGGAAGGAAGGAAGCAAGTAAGTAAATACTTTAATCACAAATTGTGTTAAATGCTAAAAAGAAAAAAACAAAGCTGAGACAATATGAGGGGAAGAGCTTACTTTGGATGAGGTATCAGGGAAGGGGGAACCTGAGGGATGCAGAGCATAAGGTGGCCATGGAACGTGGGGAAACAAAGATCCAGAGGTAATAACACGTGCAGGGACGTCTGCGGACAAGAGTTTGGTATATTCAAAGAACTATCAAAAGGCAAACATAGCCGGAATAAAGTGAGGAAGAGAGAGCATGGAAGAGATAAGACTTGAGATGGAGCCTCCAGCCAGACTGCCTGATGGATTTCATTTGAGGGAAACCACTGAGGGGTGCTTAAAACAGGACAGGACTTATGTTGAAGACAAAGACGATTGTGCCGTGGCACTGCTTTCATTTGGGAAATCTTTTTAAGTCCCCACTGACTGAAGCAATATTTTGTTTGCTTTTGGCTTGGAAGCAGTTGAACAAATAGCTGGATGGCTGCAAGGTGCAGTGGCTTAACAAGATAAACCCGGCTTCAATTTCTAGCTCTTCTACTTATTTAATGATATGACCTTGGCCAAGCTTCTAATCTCCTTGAGTTTCAGTTCCCTTGTCTGTAAATTGGGAATAATAATGACTACCTTGGAAAGTGGCTGTGAGAATTAAGTGAGGTAATTTGTGTAAAGTGCCCAGCACTTATTAGCTCCTTGGTCCAGGCTCTCTTTAACCCTCTCCTTCCCAAGATGACTCCTAGAATTCTAAAAATTTTCAGTTGCCAATGTAAGTGGAACAAATACTTGCACTGCTTGTCAAAGTTCAAAACTACTTTCATCTGCTGGTCTCATCTGAAGTTCATAATTAACCACCGGGAAGGAGCTAGGGAAGATGTTACTTGTGACCCATTTTAGAGCTGAGGGACGTGAGCTCAGCTTAAGTGACTTGCCCAAGGTCACAGTTTTTAAGAGGCAAGCACAGAATGAACCGGATTCTGAATCTTATTTCAGATCTGATTCTTTTCCACATGATTTCATATTTTTCCTAAATATTAAAAATAGCATTTGAATCTCACTGGATCGTCTCTAACAAATGCTTTTGCACCTGTTATTTAATTTGTATCATTCATTCCTTTATCCGATAGAGAGAATGGAAATTTGGATGATAAGAGAAGAGAGATAATTTGGACACTAGATCCCTAAACACGTGGACTAATAGAAAGAAGATACTCTAGAGCAGTATATCTCAAATTTGATTGTGTAAGTGCCTCAGTTAGAGACCATGTTGAAACACAGATTCTGATGCTGTAGGTATGAGGTGAGGTATGAAATTCTGCATCTCTAACAGACTTAAAGGTTTTGCTGATGCTACTCAAAGCATGGTCCATTGACCAGCAGCAACTGTCTAAAAGTTTTGGGTCAGCCTTATAACTTACCTACAGTGATCACCATCTAATTACTTAGGGACTTGACTTCCTATTTCTCCCAGAAACTCACTCACACCCAGCCAGGTCAGAAGCGCTTACTTTCTCTTTCAGTGCCTGAGTCCAGCAAGAACTATATCATGGCCACAAACCAGTGATGAAACCAACTATTGATTTTGATCCTGGGAGATAAACATTCTCTAAGAATGCAGTATTTTAGCTTATCTCTGAAGACAGTATCTTGGCAAATTGTTTTGTTCTCTGGCACCTGCCTGGCTTCAAGAAAACCTAATCAACAAAATCCTAAAGTAAATAGCACATACCCAAAAGAGGGTGTTATTCCCATTTCATGAGGACCCTCAGGACTACAAGTGTTCACATGATTTCTTTAAACTGGACTTCACCTAATGGATTTGTCATTAACTACTTCTCAGACCAAGGGGGCAGGGTGAGAAAAACTCTTGAAGAGTATGAGAAACAACTCATTTGAAGAGCAACCCAAAGTTAGATTAGTGCCTCTGAAATGGCATGGGTAATCTACAGGATGATATAACCCAGATCAGCCAAAAAGAACCCTCATGGGAATACAGGCATTGATAAAATGGCCATAAACCTGTCTCAGGGTAGCAATTAGATGGCTCGGGGGGTGGTGGTGGTGGTGGTTTGTGTTTTCATAATGCTATTATAATTGTGGTCAAACCCATTACACATTTACCAGATTTAAGTGGCAACACAGAGCCATGTTCAAAAGAACAGGAGCAATAATTGCTTCATAATTAAACATTTAATTAAGAGCCACTGCTAATCTACAAATCAGAAAAGTAAATATTTGTGTAAACTGGATTTCATCACACTGATTCATTTGGAGTATACACACGTGCATATGTCTGTGTGTGTGTGTGTGTGTCTGTCAAAAGTTCCCACAAACACTGGCGATGCTTGCAAGGTATGTAGAGTGTTGCTAATATTTGATTTCTGATGTTATCTCTACCTGATGCCTTTATTGTAATGTTGGAATTATTAATGTATATTTCTTGGCTGGGGGTCTGCACAAACAGCACAGTTCTTAAAATTTTGCCTGAACAGCTACCTTCCTCACCCAGATCCCATTAACTGACTATTTCCACTGCTCTCCCAATACTTTTTCGGAAGTCAAAGGAATGCAAATATCAAACAACTGAATCATGCTCTCCATTTGGCACTTTCTTCAGAAGGAAGAAGGCTTATATGCGAGCAATTATATTATTGGGTCTTGATAATTGTTAAATATTAAATATATACAGAACTTTCTAGTGCTTCTGCATCTTACCTCTTTGATATAGGGTATATATGATGTATGGAAATTATCGACGAGTGTTTTTGTCATTTATGGGACAAAATGAAGTTGTGGCTCAAAACAGAAATGCTTTAGCATCTTTTCTTTTCCCCTAATTGAATTGAAAAGGCTGAAAGGTTTTTCAAAGAACAAGAAAGAATAGAGTATACACTCATGTTATTGAACTCAGACTATAATATAAAACAGAAATGAAAGGAAAATTCTATTTCTCTTACTTTTTTTTGGTCACTCCCTCATTTTGTTTTCATTCTTTTGACTGCAGTTAAGTATTTTCTTCCCATCTGTTATTTCCTCCTCAATTTCCTTTTAGACATTTTTACTTTGAGTCTCAACATTTTGCTTTGCAAAATGGGTTGCATTGGGGTTAAAAGTACTTGCTAGAGATCTAGCTTTGATTCTTTTAAATGTTTAACACCTGACTTCTGTTCAGTCTCTCTCTCTTATTATTGAACCCCCATCTTGTTCTTTCTCCCTGCCCTCACCCCCCACCCTCACGGTCTCTGGTGCTTTTTAGGTTCCTAATGCTGAGAAAAGTTTACACATTTACAGCATCCATCACTTCCTATACGTTTACAACAGTACCCATCACTTCACATGCCCGAGACCCAGGCTCTCAGGTTTGGAATTTCACACAGGTGACATAAAATGGAGAATATCATCAAACTTCCTCACTCTTGGCATGACTTAAAAGAAATTCTTTGTATGTTGAAAATGTGAAATCTGTTAAAATCTCTCTGCCACCAAGAAAGCACTGGCTTCTCTTACGGCATCTGGAGGCGCTGGCCAGGTTGCAGTCCTAAAGAGATAATGTGAATTTAGGGCTCCCCGAGGGACTGTTAGAGGGAGCCAACAGGTTCCAAAAATCTCATATCAGCAGATAAGGCTAATAGGTTTTATTTGCCTATTAGTCAAACCTAACTTGATCTAAGCCAGACATATTTTGAAGAAAGTGCTTATTTATTTAGAATTGTAGCTTTATACTAAACACACTAAGATATAATAACTTTTCCTCAGGAAAGCCTTTTTTTCCTTCAAAATTATGATTTATTGTTGGACACTAAACTACATTCAGGAAACAGCCAGTTTTTTTTATCAAAGGTTATGTACTGCATCTCTTAAAATCTGACATATCTAAAATTTAAAGAGTAAAAATCAATTTTTAAGTTGCTTCAACATTTCCATTGATTGTTTCCCCAAATAAGAAGCACTTGAAGTTTAAGAGTATGAATAGGCATCTATGATTTCCCATCAATATTGTGAACTTTGAGTCTACTGCACATATATATTATTCAAAAGTATCCTGAGTCCAAAATTCATAATTAGAATATAGTTAACATAATGGTTAAATAGGATCCAATAATTTTTTTTTTTACTTTTATAGCATGATCCTTTCCCCCCTAAACTTGCTAAAGGCAAATAGCAAATGGAAAATGAGGTTGTAACCATGATAGATCATTTCAACAGGCCTAAAATAGGTTTCATAATCATTATAATAAACATTCATTAACCTACACATCTCCATATAACCATTTTATATAACTACAGGAAGGATGGTTATTCAAAAACATTCAGTCACACAGTTAGCTGGAAGGCAAATATAAACCCAATACAATTAAAACAGAAAAAAAGATGATTAAGATAGTCCCTATCAATAACTTCTCCACAGCTCAGGGTAAGAAAAAGATGGAACAATGCTTGCCTCTCATCTCATTATCTGTGCTGAGTTTTGTTTTCACGCTGCAAGGCCACTGTTTGGGGGAGAATGTGTATCATTCATAATTTGCAGACTATACTGCTGTGTCATTCTCCTCTAAAGCCTTAAGACGTCATGCCTGGAATGTTAGAATGGTCTCCAGGCAAATCCCCTGGACTGTCTGTGCTCCTCAAATCCATTTTGGGTACTGTAAAATCAATATTTCTAAAACATCCATTTGATCCTGTCACTCCCTTATGACATCCAGAATAGAGTCACTCAGGTATCAAGATCCACCACAAACTGGCTTCATTTTCACTGCTGGAACTTATCTAAGACTTGTTTGCACTGGAACTCTCTGCTTGGGGCTGATCTCTCTACCGTGTTCCAAACACCCCAAGAGGGTTCCCTCCTTCTGCTCCTTGTTTTCCTTTTTTTCTACCAATCCTATCTTCCAGATTGCATTCTTCCAGCCCATGGTCCTCTCTTCCATGAGTTTCACTCTGCAATTTACTGACTAAAGCACTGCTTTGGTCATTGTACTCTACAATCTTTAATTCTTTACTGGCTGATCTTGATATAAATATACTCTCCTCTTAGATCATAAACCACTCGGAAGCAGGGGCCAGAGCTCACTCATCTTCCATGTTTCCATATGACCTTACAGAGTATTTCTCAGCTATCTACACATTATTTGACAAACACTTTTCTGATCAAAGAAAAGTGACCATTTGGGATTATGTGAGTATAAGCACAAATTTAAACAAAAATTAAGTTCACTGTGTTTTCCTTTATTAAAGGTTAAAACTGAATAATGCAGAGTAGTTGCTGGTAATTTGGGATCATCCACAACTGATCTCTTCAGTTGCCTGGAGGCTGACAGATAAATTTGTTTTCTTTAATGCTCATTTACAAAATACTCACTGACTTTAATCTGAAAGGGGAGTTTTATGTGCAGTTTAAATGCAAGAGCCTGATAATAAAAATAGATGGTACATACATATTGTAATGGTTCTTTCACCAAAAGAGATTGTATGAAGGGATTAAAACAAGTTATAATGTATTGAGAGTGTATTACTGAAAAGTTGAAACCACAAATTATCAGGGTGAGAGGACTTAGGTGGGAGCTGGAAAGCTTCACCACAGGCCTATCAAAATATAATACATTCTGTCTCTTCTTTTTATGAGAGTTTTGGTGAAATTATACTGTGGAAGGGTGGAATTCTGGGCATATCTCTGACAGGGTGAGACTTTGTGCTCTCTTAGTTTAGAGATATAAAGTTGGAGGAGGGGATACTATCTTTAGGGCGAGAAGAGGCAGAATTAGACATCTGTGAGTGAATCTGAATCAAGTTTTGCAAGGCTGGCTCAAGAATCTAGAGCAAGTACCATGATGTCTTTAGTTTTCTGTTTATAATTTGATAAGCTGATACGTAGATAGCTAGCTTTAATTCAAAACAGAACATAATAAGTAATTTAATAGTAGGATATTAAAATGCTATGTTAGGAAAGAGAAAAAAAGAGGTTAAATCCAATCGGACAGACTAGTGAAATCTTCATGAGGAGATGACATTTTAAAAGAGTTTGAAGTATGAAGAGAAGAAAATAGTGAAACTCCAGTCTGAGGAACAGCATGAATCAAGGTATGGAGGAGAAAAAAATGCATGGTATTTGAGACAGTAGAATGAGGTTGAAATAAAGGGTAAATTGAGGAAAGAGTGGGATAAAAGGTTGGAAAAGGACATTGGGGCCAAACCATAAGACACCTCAAATGCCATGCTCAGTAGTTTGAGAATGGAGAACCACCTAAAAGTGTTCTGAGGAGGGGACAAAATTTGAACTGGCCTGGCTTAGGAAGGTTATGTTAACAGGGTAAAAATTAAATTTCAATTAGGCAGAGGTGGGGGCAGGGAGAACAGGGGAAAGCTTTTTTATGATAGTATAAAACATAGTGATACAAAAGGATGAGTAGGGATTTTGTGTGCCATTAACAGAAGAGGGAAAGTGTGTGTGCATGTAAGAGAGAGAGAATGCAAGAGCAAGTTTTAGAACCTTAGTTTGAGTGAGAGCAGCATAAAGCTAGAGATGACAGTGAGCTGAACTTGGGACACTTAGATTGAGGTGCTTCCCAGCGATCCCATGTGAGGAAAAATAAGAGGTAAAGGCTAAAGACGCATGAAAGAGAATACTCTTTAAGAGTAATTACAGGATTCCATAAAATGCGTTTTTGATAGCTAGAATGCTGATTCACTCCAAGAGACGCTGAGTAAGTCAGTAGTTTTAATCTGAATTTATCTTTCTTCAAGTTGAACTAAGATGCCAATTTTTTTTGTTTTTTAGAGGCTAATAGGAGTTTTATGCTCTTCGTCTGTATTCCATTACCCTATCAGAGAAACAAGGATTTTCTTGATACCTCTATCTTTCTCAAACCTCCATATATGTGTCTTTGGACATCTAGTCTCTTTATCTGAACTGCTTTGTACTCCTCCCCCTTTATTTATTCACACCCACATCTTTTTCCTGTCAGTTCCAGGCTAGCATCACAATTCTTTTGAACGCCTCCAAATACATAGGTTATATTGGCAGGAACAGGCAAAGCAGGAGACTTATCCTTCCCCTTGTTTTTTAGCAAATCAAAATATCAGAGTGTACTCATGTGCAGAATATTATAGATATTACCCATACGTAGCTACTGGATTCTAGGTTCTTTGATTCAATTTTAAGTTATTTATTTAAGAGTTCTTTACTGAGGTTAAGGTCACTTGAGGACTGGGATTGTGCTGCACACCTTGGACACTTTGGCTGGGAATTTTTTATTCTGAGGATAAACCAGAAAAACAGACAAACATAACTTTATTCATCATATAAGTGGTACTTCTTAATTTGGCCTCATCAAATGTTTTTATTCTATGAAAAGATGAATATCAAAGCTCTATTAATTTCCATAATGAAATGCAAATTCAGGGCTGCAAAAGTTGAAACTCAGACTTTTTAAATGATGACATACTAACACTTCTTAATATTCTTTTTATTGTGTACAAAAAACAAAATTCCATTATTTTCTAGATCCTTCTGTTTCTTTAGATGCAGGTCTCTTTCTCATAGATAGCACTAAGAAATCTAGTACCTGATTTCAAATGAGGACAAATAATTTATTAGATAATCTTTTAAAAAGGAGAATGAAACCCTTATGCCTTTAAAAAGTCGATAAAAAATGTCACTAAGCCAATTTTTTTCTAAGCAATCTTCTTTTAAAATCCTCCCTCAGGCTACTTTCAAGACAGTAAAATAAAGGATCAAAAAATAGTCACTTATGATACCAAACCACCAGTAGCCCAAAATGAGCATGTTCAGAATCTTAAGTAGAAAACAGACAGTGATTCATAAAGATCAAGCCCACTCAAGCCTTCACTCTTACCTCAAATTTATGGCTAACAGCATCTTTTTCTAGATTGTCTTCTCCAGTCTGTATTTTCTATTCTTTAAATGACCTCATATCTTAGTGAAATTTTAAAGTATTACCTTATCTTACTGTGTGTATGTGTGCATGCGTGTGTGTGTATCTGTGAATGTGTGTGTAAAATGTCTTAAACGGCTAAAATATTCTTGGAGGGGGCAGGTAGGTGAGAGAGGTGAGGATGTAATATTGGCTTCACCTATGCATTCTGTAGTGCTTTAGTTTAAGTTTATAAAGAGTTTCCGAAATTTGCTGCATTATTTAAATGTCTTTTTAAAAAATAGGTCTTTATTGGAGTATAATTGCTTCATAATATCATGTTAGTTTCTGTTGCACAAAAAAGCGAATCAGCCATATGCATACACATGTCCCCATATCCCCTCCCTCTTGAGCTTCCCTCTCATCCTCCCTATGCCACCCCTTTAGGTCATCGCAAAGCACCGAGCTGATCTCCCTGTGCTATGCTGCTGCTTCCCACCAGCCAACTATTTTACATTCGGCAGAGTATATATGTCGATGCTACTCTCACTTCACCCCAGCTTCACGCTCCCACCCCATGTCCTCAAGTCCATTCTCTATGCCTACCTCTTTATTCCTGCCCTGAAACTAAGTTCATCAGTACCATTTTTTTTTTTTTTTAGATTCCACGTATATGTGTTAGCACATGGTATTTGTTTTTTTCTTTCTGACTTACTTCACTCTGCATGAGAGACTCTAGGTCCATCCACCTCACTACAAATAACTCAATTTTGTTTCTTATTATGGCTAAGAAATATTCCATTGTATATATGTGCCATATCTTCTTTATCCATTCATCTGCTGATGGACATTTAGGTTGGTTCCATGTCCTGGCTATTGTAAAGAGTGCTGCAATGAACATTGTGCTGCATGTCTCTTTTTGAATTATGGTTTTCTCAGGGTATATGACCAGTGGTGGGGTGCTGGGTCATATGGTAGATCTATTTTTAGTTTTTTAAGGAAACTCCATACTTTTCTCCATAGTGGTTGTATCAATTTACATTCCCACCAACAGTGTAGGAGGGTTCCCTTTTCACCACACCCTTTCCAGAATTTATTGTTTCTAGGTTTTTTGATAATGGCCATTCTGACTGGCGTGAGGTGATACCTCATTGTAGTTTTGATTTGCATGTCTCTAATAATTAGTGATGTTGAGCATTTTTTCATGTGCCTCTTGGCCATCTTTATCTTCCTTGGTCAAATGTCTGTTTAGATCTTCCACCCATTTTTGGATTGGGTTGTTTGTCTTTTTGATATTGAGCTCCATGAGCTGTTTGTGTATTTTGGAGATTAATCCTTTGTCTGTTGATTCATTTGCAATATTTTCTCCAATTCTGAGGGTTGTCTTTTTGTTTTGTTTATGGTTTCCTTTGCTGTGCAAAGGCTTTTAAGTCCCATTTGTTTATTAATTTTTTTTATTTCTGTCACTCTAGGAGGTGGGTCAAAAAAGATCTTGCTGTGGTTTATGTCAAAGAGTGTTTTTCCTATGTTTTCCTCTAAAAGTTTTATAGTGTCTGTTTTACATTTGAGTCTTTAATCCATTTGGAGTTTATTTTTGTGTATGGTGTTAGGGAGTGTTCTAATTTCATTCTTTTACATGTAGCTGTCCAGTTTTCCCAGCACCACTTATTGAAGAGGCTGTCTTTTCTCCACTGTATGTTCTTGCCTCCTTTGTCGTAAATTAGGTGCCCATATGTGCGTGGGTTTATCTCTGGGCATTCTATCCCGTACTACTGATCTATATTTCTGTTTTTGTGCCAGTATCATACTGTCCTGATTACTGTAGCTTTGTGGTATAGTTTGGAGTCAGGGAGATGATTTCTTCAACTCTGTTTTTCTTTCTCAAGATTGCTTTGGCTATTCGGGGTCTTTTTTGTTTCCATACGAATTGTAAGATTTTTTGTTCTAATTCTGTGGAGAATGCCACTGGTAGTTTGATAGGGATTGCACTGAATCTGTAGATTGCTTTGGGTAGTATACACATTTTCACGGTGTTGATTCTTCCAATCCAAGAACATGGTATATTTCTCCATCTGTTTATGTCACCTTTGATTTCTTTCATCAGTGTTTTGTAGTTTTCTGAGTAAGTCTTTTGCCTCCTTAGGCAGGTTTATTCCTCAGTATTTTATTCTTTTTGTTGCAGTGGTAAATGGGAGTGTTTACTTAATTTCTATTTCTGAGTTTTTGTTGTTGGTGTATAGGAAAGCCAGAGATTTCTGTGCATTAATTTTGTATCCTACAACCTTACCAAATTCATTCATTAGTTCTAGTAGTTTTCTGTTGGCGTCTTTAGGATTTTCTATGTATAGTATCATGTCACCTGCAAACAGTGACAATTTTACTTCTTCTTTTACAATTTGTATTCCTTTTATTTCTTTTTCTTCTCTGATTGCCATGGCTAGGACTTCCAAAACCTTGTTGAATAAGAGTGGTGAGAGTGGACATACTTGTCTTATTCCTGATCTTAGTGGAAATGCTTTTAGTTTTTCACCATTGAGTATGATGCTTGCTGTGGGTTTGTCATATATGGCCTTTATTATGTTGAGGTAGTTTCCCTCTATGCCCACTATCTGGAGAGTTTTTTATCATAAATGGGTGTTGGATTTTGTCAAAAGCTTTTTCTGCACCTATTGAGATGATCATATGATTTTTTATTCTGCAGTTTGTTCATATGTTGTATCACACTGATTGATTTGCATATATTGACAAATCCGTGCATCCCTGGGATAAATCCCATTTGATCATGGTGTATGATCCTTTTATGTGTTGTTGGATTCTGTTTGCTAGTATTTTGTTGAGGATTTTTGCATCTATGTTCATCAGTGATATTGGCCTGTAGTTTTCTTTCTTTGTGACATCTTTGTCTGCTTTTGGTATCAGGGTGATGGTGGCCTCGTAGAATGAATTTGGGAGTGTTTCTCCTCCCTCTGCAATTTTTTGGAAGAGTTTGAGAAGGATCAGTGCTAGCTTTTCTCTAAGTGTTTGATAGAATTCGCCTGTGAAGCCATCTGGTCCTAGACTTTTGTTTGTTGGAAGATTTTTCATTATGGTTTCAATTTCATTACTTGTGATAGGTTGTTTATATTTTCTAATTCTTCCTGGTTCTGTCTTGGAAAATTGTACCTTTCCAAGAATTTGTCCATTTCTTTGTGGTTCTCCATTTTATTGGCATATAATTGTATGTAGTAGTCTCTTATAATCCTTTGTATTTCTGCAGTCAGTTGTGATTTCTCCTTTTTCATTTCTAATTTTCGTGATTTGCGTCCTCTCCCTTTTTTTCTTGATGAGTCTGGCTAAGGGTTTATCAATTTTGTTTATCTTCTCAAAGAACCAGCTTTTAGTTTTATTGATCTTTGCTATTATTTTCTTCATTTCTATTTCATTTATTTCTGCTCTGATCTTTATGATTTCTTTCCTTCTACTGACTTTGTGTTCTCTTCTTCTTTCTCAAGTGATTTAAGTGTAGCATTAGATTGTTTATTTGGGATTTTTCTTGTTTCTTGAGGTGAGACTGAATTGCTGTAAACTTCCCTCTTAGAACTGCCTTTGCTTCATCCCATAGGTTTTGGGTCGTCATGTTTTTGTTGTCACTTGTTTCTATGTATTTCTTTGTTTCTTCTTTGATTTCTTCAGAGATCTCTTGATTATTTAGTAGCACACTCTTTAGCCTCCATGTATTTTTGTTTCTTACAGTGTTTTTCCCTGTAATTGATTTCCAATCTCATAACGTTGTGGTCAGAATCGATGCTTGATACAATTTCAATTTTCTTAAATTTTCCGAGGCTTGATTTGTGACCCAAGATGTGATGTATCCTGGAAAATGTTTGTGTGCACTTGAGAAGAAAGTGTATTCTGTCACTTTTGGGTGGAATGTTTTATAAATGTCAGTTAGATCTATCTGGTCTTGTGTCATTTAAACCTTGTGTTTCCTTATTTATTTTCTGTTTGGATGATCTGTCCATTGGTGTAATTGGGGTGTTAAAGTCCCCTACTATTATTTTGTTACTGTTGATTTCTCCTTTCATGGTTGTTAGCATTTTCTTTATGTATTGAATTTCTCCTATGTTGGGTGCATAAACATTTATAATTGTTATATCTTCTTCTTGGATTGATCCTTTGATCATTATGTAGTGTCCCTTCTTACCTCTTGTAACAGTCTTTATTTTAAAGTCTATTTTATCTGATACGAGTATTGCTACTCCAGCTTTCTTTTGATTTCCATTTGCATGGAATATCTTTTTCCATCCCCTCATTTTCAGTCTCTATGTGTCCCTAGGTCTGAAGTGGGTCTCTTGTAGACAGCATATAGATAGGTCTTGTTTTTGTATCCATTCAGCAAGCCTGTGTCTTTTGGTTGGAGCATTTAATCCACTTACATTCAAGGTTATTATAGATATGTATATTCCTATTACCGTTTTCTTAATTGTTTTGGGTTTGTTTTTGTGGGTCTTGTTCTTCTCTTGTGTTTACTGCTTAGAGAAGTTTCTTTAGCATTTGTTGTAAAGCTGGTTTGGTGGTGCTGAATTCTCTCAGCTTTTGCTTGTCTGAAAAGCTTTTAACTTCTCCATCGAATCTGAATGACATCCTTGCTGGGTAATCTTGGTTGCAGGTTTTTCCGCTTTCATCACTTTAAGTATATCCTGCCACTCCCTTCTGGCCTGCAGAGTTTCCACTGAAAAATCAGCTGATAACCTTATGGGGATTCCTTTGTATGTTATTTTTTGGTTTTCCCTTGCTGCTTTTAATATTTTTTCTTTGAACTTAATTTTTGTTAGTTTGATTAATATATGTCTTGGTGTGTTTCTCCTAGGGTTCATCCTGTATGGGGCTCTCTGTGCTTCCTGGACTTGGGTGACTATTTCCTTTCCCATGTTAGGGAAGTTTTCCACTATAATCTCTTCAAATATTTTCTCAGACCCTTTCTTTTTCTCTTCTTCTTCTGGGACCCCTATAATTTGAATGTTGGTGCATTTAGTGTTGTCCCAGAGGTGTCTGAGATTGTCTTCAATTCTTTTCATTCTTTTTTCTTTATTCTGCTCCTCGGCAGTTATTTCGACTATTTTGTCTTCCAGCTCACTTATTCGTTCTTCTGCCTCAGTTATTCTGTTATTGATTCCTTCTAGTGTATTTTTCATTTCAGGTATTGTGTTGTTCATCTCTGTTTGTTTGTTCTTTAGTTCTTCTAGATCTTTGTTAAACATTTCTTGTATTTTTCTCAATCCATGCTTCCATTCTATTTCTGAGATTCTGGATCATCTTTACTATCATTACTCTGAATTCTTTTTCAGGTAGATTGCCTCTTTCCTCTTTATTTATTTAGTCTTGTAGGTTTTCACCTTGTTCCTTCATCTGTGACATTATTTTGCCATCTCATCTTTTTTTTTTGATGAGTGGGATTGTGTTCCTGTTTTATTGGTTGTTTGGCCTGAGGCTTCCAACACTGGAGTTCATAGGCTATTGAGTAGAGCTGGGTCTTGGTGCTGAGATGAGGACTTCTGTGAGACTTCACTCTGATGAATATATTCCCTGGGGTCTGAGGTTCTCTGTTAGTCCAGTGTGTTGGACTTGGAGCTCCAAGTTCATGGAGCTTCCACCCGACCCCGGGCTCCATGAACCGAGATCCCTCAAGCCGTGTGGTGTGGCAAAAAAAAAAAAAAACCCAAAACAATAACAAAGTAAAAAATAAAATTAGACTAGGAAAGTAACAGATATGTTAGAAAGAATGTAAAAATAAAAATATAGATGAATCAACAACTGGAAGGTACATCAGTGCCACAATAGTAAAAAAGAGGAGGAGGGAAAAGAAAGAAAAGGGGGGGAAGGCCTTGGCTGTGGAGGGTGGGGCCTAAGCAAGGGTGAGGTTTGAATGGTGGGTGGGGCCAGTGCTCAGGACCCACAGGGCTGGAAAAGGCCCTGGGGGCATGGGAGGGTGGGGCTTAGGCTCAAGGAACAGAAGAGGCACAGGTGTGCCCCCCACCCCTGGTCTCAGAGGGCAGGGGACCTCACCTGGGAGCCCAGCAGGCTTCCTGGGCTTGAGTGGGCGGGGAAAATGTCCTTCTCTCCCCTACTGCTCCTCTGGTCTGGGGTCTGGGAGGACCCCTCCCGCCTGCCTCTCCTGATCTCCCCGAGCCTCCCTCCTATGCCCCCAAGGACACACATGGCCTGGAGGGGGCTTTGGAGGGCAGGGGATCAACCCAGGAGCTCAGCAGGCTCCCTGTGCCCAAGTGGGCCAGGCAATCTCCCTTCGCTCCTCTCCCGTTCTTCCCAGAGAGTCTCTCCTACCTGCCTCTCCTGATTTCCCCGGCCTCAGGGGCACCGATCCTGTCTGGCCTCCACTTCCCCTCCCCCCTCAGTCCCCCTACATCCTACCGGTTCACTCTGGGGTTCCTCCCGTCTCCTTGGGCGTCAGAGTCCCCCACCAGCAGCTGGCAGTCACCCTAGTTGTGGGGAGATGCTAACTCCATGTCTTCCCACATCGCCATCTTGACTCTGCCCTTAAGTACCTTTTTATTTACCTTTTCTCCTTCTCTGCAGATATTCATAAACAATGAATGGCATAGTTCAGTGAGTGGCAAGAAATTTCCAGTCTTTAATCCTGCAACTGAGGAGAAACTATGCGAGGTAGAAGAAGGAGATAAGGTAAGTTTTATAACACTAGTTCCATTTTATGCCACCATTCTGAGCTCCCAATCTCCTTCCATGTTCAAACAGACATGTCATGAAAACATGGTTTCCAGGTCATCTGGGGAAATGTTCTTGGTACATAATGGGTACTCACTAGTCATGCAATGATGATGAGCCTGTGCTTGTGCTTCTGGGTGTGGTGATTCTTTTCATATTATTTTCCTTGCTTTTCAATTGAAATAGTGTCTGTATTTATTGTACAAATAGACTGCATATGAAGTGAGTGGTCATACATTTAAAAAGCAGAGAAATCCTTTATTCATACAAAATTTTTTAAGTTGCAAAAGGAAACTAAAAAATCTTAATATAGGGCTTTTGTAATGATACATTGCCAAGTTATTTCATTAAAAATCATTGAATTTATATTGATCAGTACCTTAAAAATTGAATTTTAAAGTGACTTAAATTGAATCACAAATTAAGTGTTGTTGCTTGCTAGCTAATAATACTAACAACAAAAATTAACTTTTATAATGATAATTTTTAATACAAATTAAAAAAAAATTTAATACACAAAGCAACCCTACGTACTGCTGTTAGCCACTTTTACAAATGATGATGAAACAGCAGAATGAAAAGGTTGAGTAATTTACTCAAGAAGATATTGCTAATAAATAATGAAATCAGCATTCAGCTGCTGTGCTTCTGTCCCCGGAGCCTGTGTCTGGCAGGGCTACTGCCTTACCTTGTGATTATTATAAAAGAGAGGGTAATATTAAATAGGCCAGGGAGTGAAGAGAGTATAAAAGCCTTCAGAATTTTTATCTCAACACATACCTTAAAAAGCATATGGTCTAATTTGAAATGATTTTTCTGGTCTTTAGCTGTCCAGATGTTATCAAGCTTTTAATTTCTGTTATATAAGATATAAAGAGGTAAAATATTTTGCAGCATGAAAAGACTACTTATTGGAAGATGAAGTCAGCAAAATCCAAGGATAATACTACTTCCGACACTATGTTCAGTTCATGGTAGCAATCATGTGTTCCTGTCCTGTCTCCATTCTTTTGCTATCTTCTTCCCAATCAACTAATCTCAAGGTATTACACCTTGCAAACCTTTTTGAAAATAGTGATAGACCTGAGGGGCTTTTGGGATTTAGGAAAGGCCCTGGATTCAGGTTGCAGTGTTATCAGAAGAAATAAGACCCATGCCTCAAGGGGCAAGGATGCAGAGTGTAGACAGAGGGGTCAGCAGCTTGAGAAGTAGAAGCAACATAGAATGGAGACACACGTCACCTGCTTTCAGATTTCACTTTCTATATATCAGAGTTCACCCGTGCATAAATTCTTCAAGGGCTTCTCATTGCCTCTGGGGGGCGTGGGGGAAACCTTTGTTTCTGGCTTCCATTTTTCCTCATCAATGTAAGAGTTCCAACCTTACGGTGCCCAGTACCATGCCCCAAACATTGCATGTTGATCGCTGCCTCTGGGCCACAGCCACAGTGCAGTCCTTGAGACCTAGTTCAAGTCACCATCTGTGGTAAGGACACAGAAGTTCCACATTTGCATTTACCATTTACCCTCTTTGAGTTCCTGTTCCTTTTTGTGCAAAACAGGGAGATAGGAAAAACTTGGGGGAGCTTAAATAAGAAAATACGTAGTGTTTTAACAGTGCCAGGCATATAATGTAGCCTCAATCATTATAGGTATTACACTTCTTTAAAGCCTTCTCTAACCTTTGCAGGTAGAATTGCTCTCTTCTATGTCATTACAGAACATCACTTATACTTATATTCTATCCCTTGTGTTTTACTGCTTATTGGTTAATTTGTCTGAGACAATATGCTTCTTGTAGAGATTGACATTACATCTCACCTTTATGCCCATGGTATCTAACACCCTATAGATAATGGATAAATGAAATCATTTTCTCTTTCATCAAGCTTTGTCTCCATATACCTCATACACCTTACCTTAGGAATCTAGTACTAAAATGACTACTGACTAAAGCAGTGATTCTTGAAATTTTGGTTGCTTTAGAACTTCTTGGAAGGCTTGTTAAACACAGATCCCTGGACCCCACCCACCCTGAGTTTGTTTCAATAATTCTAGAGTGAGACCTGAGAATTTGTGTTTCTGACAAATTCTTAGCTGATGCTGATGCTGCTGTTTGGGGTAAAGGTAGGGAATACACCTTGATAACCACTGAACTAATGTATTAAATTGTAAGCTGTATCTCCTCTCAGGTGTTAGCATTTAAGAGGAAGCATGGGTTTTGACAGGTAAGAAAGTTGATGATTGGAAACTGTGCTATGATCATCACTCTGCATCTCTATGAAATGGCACAAGACCAAACTTAGGCAGAAAAATACTGATGATCCCTAGCAATGTGCTCTAGGAAACCCAGAACCCTGGGTCCTATTAGGCATTCCCAGAAATCAGAGAAAAATTGATTCTTCACATTCAATAAAGAATAGTTTTTATCATAGACTTCTAGAGGTCTACCCAGAATTACGTGACCTCAAATGTCCTTCTAGTTGCTTGAGTGGCTCTGACAACCCTGAAGAGGTGGGAAAAGCAATAAAGGACAAGATGAGGGCAGAGCTGAGCCCCTGACAGCTGCCTACGCTTTCTCTCCAGAGGTATAAATGCCACTCAGGAGGGAGACTGCAGACTGTGTGCAGTTTGCATTAACGAAAGAAAAAAACAATTCTTGACGCTTTAGCTCTTGGGCCTTGGACATCTTGCTTTGCCACTAGCTTCTGAGATTAGTTTCCTCAGTAAAACAAATCTGTGCCTGGAATTCCAGGTGAAATCTTGTCAGGCAATCTGAGGACTTTTCTTGGTATCATTGGTGAGATTTACTCTTTTCCTAAAGTGTAGTGAGGGAAAGCTGATGATCACACCTGAAGCTTTAAAAATATTTGATATCTATTTGCTCTCTGCTTATTGACAATTATTCCTGCTCTTACTAGGGCAGAACTGTCTGGGCAAATGTGGTTTAAAAACATTCATTAAAGTCCAGCAAAGCTTCAAATCAGGTCACCGTGCTAATGGAGTTGGCTGGATACTTGATCTCTCAAGTTAGATTGTTTATGGTATAAACTGTCCATAGTAAGCAATTGTTTGCTTAAGATCCAGTGCTCTTGTCGTCATATTCTTTTTTGAAATGATCTACCAGCATTTGCTTTAAAATAATTTTACTGCTGTTCTCACAATTTTGCTGACAAATGTATAGTAACTTCCAACGTTGCTTAGTGAAAGGTACAAATCTAGTAAATTACATGGTCACAGTAAACCTAATATTCTGGAACTGACTCTTTAGATAATGAGCCAAGAGGTTTTAAGGATTTAATTGATGAGTAGAATGGAGCTAACAATGGGCTACATACCGCCTTTCAATGGTACTATAAAGAAAGGAGGAAGGGCAAGAACAAATGCAGGTTACAAAGAAAAGCACAGATGGGGGTGGGAACTGTTTTCTTTTCACTTCAGTGGCTCTTTTGGGCTATATTGACTAATCCCGAAAACTGCTTTTAATACTAAAGCATGACCTAACAAATAATTGGTGGGGATAAAAGTAAATGTCCATTAAAGTAAATGCCTATGACAGGTGTAAAACTGGTCTGATAACTACTTTCTCCAAATCTGAACAAATTTCATATGGAAATGCACGGTCTGGGAGGGATGGAAGAGTTCAGTCCTTCCTTAATTTCATCTTTTCAACTTGTGGTCCCTACTTCAAAAAGGAACATTTTAAACACTATAAGGTAAAAGTATTATTGATGGTAGAAAATCTGAGTTAATGGTATCAAATTGTTTTCTAGTTAGTTAAAAAATTATGTCCTTGGAAATGCTAGTCCTGGATTAAAAATCCAAGAAATAGTAGTCTTGGAATAAAAATAATAATAATAATAATTTACAAAAACCCCTTATGCCTAATAGTTTTGGTTAATGTAAAAGCTTTGTTATATAATGGAATCAATTACGATATGAATTATTTTGTAAATATCAATATAAGAAAATTATTTCTATAAGGAGCATGCTTATATAAAATCAATGTAACATAATGAGTTTATAAGATGCATAATAAACTTATTAAATATTTATAACCTGCCTATTGTAGACCCAAATAGTAAGAAGTATTATAGCTTATAATAAAGATAGCAGTGAGTATTCATTGCAAATGAGATCATTATCAGGATAGCCTTGAAGAGCTATACAACTGGATTTTGGAGTCAGATTTGGGACTAAATTTTGGTTCTACTATCTGCTAGATTTCATGTCCTATAAAACAAGGTCTGTGATGCTTAACTATAGCAGTAACTGTGGGGTTATAAAGGGTTTAGCATAGTGCCAGGAACTTAGTAAGCTCTTAACTAGTAGCTATTATCAAGCTGGATTAATCTGGCAAGGGTGTAGGTAGGTTGTGATATTTGAGCTGGGTCTTAAAGAATATGTAGGACTTTGAAAGGAAAGGGGTGTGCTGGTAGAACATTCTAGGCGAGGAGAATTATAGGAGCAAAGGTGAGAAGTAGTTGGGCCAGACAAAGTAGAAAAAATGTGAGCACAAGTTTGAGTAGGTGAAGTGGGGCCCCAAAATGCTAGGCTTTGAAAATCAGAAAGAGAAGTCTGACCCAAGGACTGTGGGCTAAGGGGGCATTTGCAAATATTGGAAAGGGAAAGTGATAAGGTCAAATTATTTGAGGAAGATTAGCCTGGTAGCAATAGGCAAGACAGTTTGGGGAGAGAAGAAAATGGACTTAGGAAGGCTAGCAACCATACGAGATAATGACAGCCTAAAATAATACAGGGCAGTGAAAACTGAAAGGAAGGATTAAAACACACTACAACTGCTGAGAGTTATTTTAAGGTTGTTTTGACTGCTCTGATTCCAATAGCACTTACTACCATTTAATGAACACTTAACATAATGTCTGTCACAGAAAATGTGTTTCAAGTGTCACCTTATTTAATCTTCAACACAACTCCATGAGGTACATTATCCCTATTTTAAAGATAAGAAAACCAAAGGTGAGAGAAGTCATATCACAATATAGTTCACTTCAGAATATTTCTCATGGTTTATAATAATGATGTGATTATTTGGTTGTATGTTTCTCCCACACAACTGGAATTTTCAAAAGGCCAGTCTCTTTACTTCACTACTTTATCGTTAGCAGCCTGATGATAAGAATGCTACAGAATAGAGTGTTTAGCAAATCTTTAGAGAGACGGATGAATGAATAGATGGATGCGTCAAAGCTTACATAGCTAATAGGTGAGGAACCAGAATTCAAATCAGGGTTGTTTTGTTCCAGACCTATATATTACCTACCATTATTCTATTTCTGTGCCAGCAAGATAAAATATATGAGAAAAGGAGAAGCACGATACAAAAACGTCTGTATTTATAGCAGCATTCTCCAGGAACATATTTTCCATATGGCAGAGTTCCTTGTCTTGAAGCCAATTACTCCATATCCCTTTGAGAGGCCAGGATGCCTATGATAAACCATATTTGGCTAAGGCTGATGAGGGAACACGGAGCACAAGGATCCATACGAAAGCTGTGTCACACAGACTTTTTTAAACACAGAGCAGAATGTATTTTATAAGCTGTGGTATCCACAGGTCATGCTGGCAATTTCAGATTCTTGTGGTTTGCTTTTTAATTTTTTTCAACAGTGCTCTTCCAATATAATTTGGAAAAGGTGAGAACCTATGGCATAACACAATGTCCAAATATAAGCAATCAATGTGATTAACTGAATGCCCAAAATATGACTATATACATATTTCTCAGGGAGGGAGAGTAAGAATACATGTATTTTATTGTACATAATCACTATTCTCTCAAAAGTTAGACAGTAAGATACACAAGTGACTAATAAGAACCTGCTGTATAAAAAAATAAATAAAATTAAATTTAAAAAATTTTTTAAAAAAGAAAAGATACACAAGTGTGTGATGGTTACAGTGAAAGAATGTTTGCTTGTAGTCTGTATTGTGATAATATTATCACTTAATCAGACCAAATTATACTTCTAAAATGTCCCTCTGGCCCAAGATCATCTTAGTGTGGTGATAAATAATGTAAAAATAATTTACTTTTCTTGTATTTTAATATGCAGACTTGTAAGTTTGGGATTCTTTTTTTTTTTTTTTTTTGGTGGCGCTACGTGGGATCTTTATTCTCCAACCAGGGATCAAACCCATGTCCCTGCAGTGGAAGTGTGGAGTCCTAACCACTGGACCACCAGGGAATTCCCAGTTTGGGACTTCTTGACTGAATATAATCAAAGGCAGGGAATATTAATCTGAGATCCATGCCTCCCAAAGGGGGAGGTATCATCGTTAAATGGGTTCAGCTTAATTTGAGCAACTTAAAAAAATTTAGGACAATTTTCCCTTCAGATTCTTTAAGGAAACTATGGCTCCTGCACAAAAGACAACCCACTGGCCTAAGAGGTACCATGATTTGTGGAGCTTATATAGCTCCATGTAGTGACCAGACTGATAAGCAAAAGAAGATTGGGAAAATCTATGCCTTTAAAGTGTTTGCAGCTGATTTGATGGAGGAAGGAAAAAAGACAAAGTAGTAATGGAAGAGGTAGTGAATTTTGTAGTAGGTGTATTCTATAGGCGCTCAAATGGGATCTGAACAAAGATCTATGGGAATGAGTGGCCAGGGAAAGTATTTAACTGAGGCAGACTAGGAAAGAACAGGAGGAATAAACCAGTTCAGAAACAAGAGTATGAGTGAGGACAGATGAGAGACGGCAAGAAGACTGAGTGTGAAATGACTCAATTATTTGACTTTTGCTTGAATTAATGTAATTTTAAGCAGTGCCTTAATAATAAGAAACTGATTTCTTTACCTAGTTAGGGAATGAAAGGAACTCTTTGTACCTAGTTGGGAAATGAGAGGTTGTAATATACTGCCCTTTCTCTATACCAGACCCGCTGCCTCTGTGCCTTTTTCCCTCTGAACAAGAGGAATGAGCACATGTTTATAATGTTTACTCTTCAACAGCAAAACACAGTTCTTATTCACCCTTCGGTAGGTTCTTCATTAGAGTACACAGCCCTTAAAGTCACCAGAGATCCAAGAAGATATTCACTATTTTAGATCTTGAGCTTTCCCTGGAACTCTTGACAAACCAATCACCAAAGCAGTAAAATGCAGTGGTGAAGAGCAAAGACTCTACAGTCAGCTGGGCTCCTTTTAAAACACAGTTCAGCCACTTTCAGCTATTGAGCTTGGGCAAATCTCCTCTTTCTCTTTGCTTCAGTTTCTTCATCTCTAAAATGGGGAACGTATCTGTCTCATAAAATTATTAAGAATTAAATGAGGGCTTCTCGGGTGGCGCAGTGGTTGAGAGTCCGTCTGCCGATGCAGCGGACACGGGTTCGTGCCCTGGTCCGAGAAGATCCCACGTGCCGCGGAGCAGCTGGGCCCGTGAGCCATGGCCGCTAAGCCTGCGTGTCCGGAGCCTGTGCTCCGCAACAGGAGAGGCCACAACAGTGAGAGGCCCACGTACCACAAAAAACAAAACAAAACAAAAAAAGAATTAAATGAGTTAATTTAATTAACTCATAAAGCAATCAGAACATTACCTGATATATGGTAAGCACGCCAATAATAGGAACTATTAAAATATAATATTTCTATTCTAGGAAATCAAGCATGTGCTATGTGTGTGGTACTCATCATTCCAAAGAGTAGGCAGCAGGTATAATTCCAATATATGGTAGTTGAGTTTGTACAGTATGCTGGAATTAGGCTGATGAAGACACAGCTTATGAGGAGTTTTAGTGTATTTTATAGGGTTATCGCCACTGGATTTGCTAATATATTTAGCCCACGAATTGAATTCTTTGACTTGCAGGAGGATGTTGACAAAGCAGTGAAGGCCGCAAGACAGTCTTTTCAGATTGGCTCTCCATGGCGTACTATGGATGCTTCAGAGAGAGGACGGCTAATAAACAAGTTGGCTGATTTAATCGAAAGAGATCGTCTGCTTCTGGCAGTGAGTATTAACCGAACTACGCAGAACTCAAAATCTCTAGAAAGCGTTCATTGTTTGGATTGGTGAGTTGTTTTAATTTTAGTGTTCACTATATACTCTCTACAAATAAAACAAAAAGACTTCTACCAGCTCTTGTATATGAATGGTACCATTGAGCTTATTCTCAGATAGTAAGTAATCTGCACTCTGGTTTTAGATGACGTTAATGTCTACTCCCAGAATAGAGTCTACAGTCTAAACATTGGTTTTTTTTGCTTTATTTATTTATTTAGTTAGTTGCACTGGGTCTTAGTTGTGGCAGGCGGGCTCCTTAGTTGCGGCATGCACGTGGGATCTAGTTCCCTGACCAGGGATCAAACCCAGGCCCCCTGCATTGGGAGCGTGGAGTCTTAACCACTGCACCACCAGGGCAGACCCTGAGTTAAATCAAATTAAACAAGTTTCTTTCCTTTACTGTAGAATTTCTGAGCCTTTATAAAATAAGGTCACATGCAGCATGAAGATCCTAGAATAATATACCAGCTTTCTTGAACTTACTTGACCACTGAACTCCTCAAGTGAAAAAATCTCATGGAGTTTGTTAAAGGTGCCCAGGATATTTCTTTAAAATAAACCTTATTTTTCCATAATCTAGCCCACCAAGACAGTTAATAAAATGGCCACTTTTTCCTTTCCTGAAATGTACATGTTCACAATGGTCTTGAATAAATTATGTTCTTTTTATAGGTGAAAGAGCGAATAATAAAGAAAAATCCATTCATGTGTTTATAAAAATGTTATTTTTATGTATACTGCTTTTTAAAACACATTTCAGCAGTTATATGAATCAGCACATAAAATGGGTGGGGGAGGTGTTTCCTTGTTTTTTCCTAGAGAAGCCAATTTAACACAAAGCAACAGCAACATCAGATTTCAGAGTAAGTTTTTACTACCTTTAGAATCTTAACTGGCGGCAACAGAAAGGCTTATGTTTTTTAAAATCAACATTAGCAATTATAGTTAATCAAAGGGCCATTTATTATCCAATCAAAGATTCAGCATAATTCACAGTATGTAAAAATATGGAATTAGAAGTTATACACAATACAACAACCATAACCAAAACATCCTGCAGGAAGAAAGCAGAATTTGTTAAAACTTGCCTTCCCTAATTTATCCGATCTGTGAATTACAGAATGCTGACTGCCTCTGTCAGCATAAGATCATAAAGGGGGAAGAAAGAGTAAGCATACAAAAATCATATTTGATAAAGTTTTGAGGTAGCATACAATATAATGCAGAGAGAGAAGACTGTACAACAGATAAGGAACTGATTTAAGAGTTTATCACCTGTACACTCCTGCCCCAGCAGAACATTACGCCCCAAAGTCTTTACAGTTCTGCTTAAGAAAAGGAGGAAAAGAAGAGATAGGTCATCCTAAAACCATTAGGGCACTATACTAGAAAATGTCGAACCTTACAGCCTGACCATTCAAACAATAATTTTGATATTAGTGGCAAAACTCAGAGTTTCACAATTTAAACTTTTGTTGAAGGAAACTCATGGATTAAAAAAAAATCCAGGGGTTACTTAAGTTTGTGTGAATATCCAGATGGGATGTAAAAATTAAAAATGATTATTGAGGCATTATTAATGGTCACTGACAGTAAATTGTCACCCACAGTTGTATCATACAATAAGTGAAATCTTGTTGGAACTCTGATCTGACTAAGGAGACTAAGTGCCACTCTCACAAGCTGTGTGTATATCAAATTGTGACCAATTCCTAGAAAGCTGGTTCACTGGCGGACGTTCAGAATGAGATAGAAGGGCACGAGGGTTTAGAAACCAGAATCTCACTACCTTTTCTACCCAGATCTTGCTATGTCCTTAAGCAAGTATGGTCTTAAGCAAGTCCTTTTAACTCTTTTTTTAGTCTCCTTTTTAAAAAGAGGAGGTTACAAAAGATTGCTTACAGGACTTCTTCTAGTATTTTCAAAATTCTCTAGCACACGATTACTCAAAATATTGACTATTTTTTTAATCTAAAATTTCTGTAGAAGTTTAGATTTGGGGTGTGATCTCTTTTTCAGACAATGGAGTCAATGAATGGTGGAAAACTATTTTCCAATGCATATCTGATGGATTTAGGAGGTTGTATAAAAACATTACGCTACTGTGCAGGCTGGGCTGACAAGATCCAGGGCCGCACGATACCCATTGGTAAGTAGCTTTGGGAAACCACCGTGGGTGACGGTAGGGGTGAGGAGATTATTGTAGAGATGAAAAATTCCAAACTCTCCCTTTTAAAGATGTCAACCAAGTAGGGCAGAATTATTTTCTTCTTGACTTTGAGACAATGCAGTTCTGAACCTGGACGTTCTGCTAAGATTCATCATATGGGTTTTAAAATTGTTTCAACATAATTATGCAGAAGATAACACTATAGATACTTTGGAAAATATTAAAGTAAGAACATTCGTATGCCCACAATTACTGATTTAAGCAGTTGTCTCTCTAAGGACTCAAACTTTTCAGAGCTGGCCTCTGAAATTATTTATTTGGGTTTTATTCCAATGGTGACATTTATACCCTTTCTATAATGTAATTATTTAAGCCTCTTTGTACGTTCCAGTATGAGTCAGCTATGGTCATCTGTGCCTGGTCTAACTCAGTATAGTTAGAGCAGACTAATTAAACAAACTAATTCACATTGATTTGTTTCAAATAGTTTCAAAGAAAGATGGGTCTGTGTTTACGGCTTAAGAATTTGTGTGAGTGAATGTGTATGCATTTTAGTATCTTAATAGAGTATGTACACAACGGGATAGGAATATGAAAAGGCATCGAGTCGGAAAACGTTACAAGTAGAATTTAATTCATATAAACGTATTGACTATGGAAATACAACACCCTCCAGGACTGGCCCTGAAGTGCATTTCCAATCTAACTGGAGCATCCCGCTGGTTAGATGTGAGAGCCAGGAAGTGGAAAGGGGAGAGTGAGACCATGATGGGACCAAGAACTGTGGTTATTTCAGAAACTTTTACTTTACCCTTTGATAAAATGGGAGAAACCATTTAAAGTACAAATCGATCTTGATTAAGTAGCCTTCTTGCTATGATAGCCAGGAAGCTTTTGTGGGAACTAGAATGAACACAAAGCACAGTGCAACCTCAGGATGACCACATCAAACTTGGAGGCACATGAATCAATCAAATCCAGATGGAAATGTCCTTTACTTCCGGCATTTTTTTTCATAGATTAAGAGAGCTTGCTTTTATTGTTCGGCAGGCAAAAAGAAGAGGACTTTTTAGAACAAGCCAGTAGGAAAGGCTTGTCACTCACAGGGAGATATTTTTTTAATTCTACTATATTTTAATTTTACTATTTTTTAAATTATATTATGCACTTAAAAAATTACTGGTAGAACTCAGAGCTGTCAGAAACAGAACTCTAACAGTTTCTTTCTTAGTTACACACCTTTTATTTCCTTTATCATGAAAGAAAGGAAACTGAGAACAAGTATGATTTAGAAAGTAGCCCTCCTATAAGATCAGAGATAGAATAAATATTGTTCAGATCTTTTCCAATTGTGCATCTTTGCTTTGACCTAACTCAGTTTTATGGTTCCTCTCATTTCAAATTACTATTTGAGGGCTCAGTTTTTCATTTTGTAAATAAGCAGAGATATGTTCTCTCTTTCTTTTTTTTAAATTACTGTCTATACCTTCCTCTCACATCAGCCCCAAACCACCGTTCTGTGAATATCAAGCACATTTGTCTATAAATGATTGTGTGTTTTATTTTTCAGATGGAAACTTTTTTACTTATACAAGAAATGAGCCTATTGGTGTGTGTGGCCAAATCATTCCTGTAAGTTGCCCTCATACAATTTTCAGTTAAAAAAAAGTGAGTTCCAATTCTATTTCTTTTGTTAATGAAGATTTCTTGGGCACAAATGAATGCTTAGATATTTGCTAAATGTGGAGCAAATATAGTAATTGTTGAACTTGGGTCTCTCTGTGGCCGTACCCTTTGGATACGAACTAGTAGTCCAGAAACCTATCTATATTCTGGCATATCTCTTGAGTGTGTTTCCATATACAGCATCACCAAACCTTAACCTTTTACTCTATGGTTTGTTTTTAAGAAGATGTATTGTGCACTCTGTTTAAGACCCATGCTTTACATGTACATAGCAAAGTGGTCATCGTGCAAGACGCCAAGCATTTCAGTGAAGTATAGTATGGCCAACCACTCTCCAACACTTTCTATCAATATATCCTCATTGGGATTTCTCAACATAGAGAATAGTAGCAACCAGAGTTCAAATTGAATGAAATTTCTTAACTAAATGGAAGAAACTGTGCCAGAGGCATTTGGAGCACAGTATGGAATATATCCTACCTTCAGATAAGAGGCTTTGATACTCCACATTCCTCTTAGAGAAAGTACCATTTTATGCAGAATCATGAAGATCTCCTTTTATGTCCAACAAATAGGAGACTATCAATGATTTCACTTTGACTGACATATTCAGAAAGGCCAAAAAGGCCAAACGAAAAGATGATAAAATGTCCTGATGTTCTTAGAAGAGGAAGTGGCAATGACTTATCTTCTGCTCCAATGAGACTGAAATGTACACATATTAACATTTTGAATGAAATTGCTCATTAGTTCAAAAATCCCAATAAAACCCATAAAAACTACATAATCCTGAATACTAAGAATTGTTAATATTTACTGTATGCCTGTGATGAACAATTCACTGCATTAAACATTTGGCCCACTTTCTCTATGAATCCTCAGGACAACCTTCTGAAGTAGAGAGGACTGTTTTCAGCACTTATAGATGATGAAATCATACACAAAGTGCATATAACGTGTCTGAATTCACATGGCTGCTCAGTGATTGAGCTGATGTGAACCAAGCTGTCAGCCTCCAAACCCTAGACTTCTGTGTCTTTAGCAAGATATTTGTCTTGGAATTAAATACTACTAAATATTATTATTGGATAAATGGTTACATTTAAAGACCTATAGGGAGGGAGGAATAATTACATTTTTTAAACCCTTACAGGTAACTTACAATATATTTAATAGTAAGGCTTGATTTCTAAACCATGCAGTGATTTTTTTTCCTGGTAGAAAAAGAACTCAAAATAACAGCACTTGATAAAATTTTATGACTTTCTCCTGCTCTCTTCCTGTATCTAGTTTGTTTGGAGGGTTTTTTTTTTTTTTTTTGCATTTATGAGTTGCTTTGAGCAATGAACTTAATTAGAATATACCAGATGATTAAACAAAACTACTACAATTCTTGTTTAACGTCTACAAGGAGTGTATAATGTGGAAGTTAGATTAGCAAATGTGGCTTTCAGCAATACAAAGAATCTATTGTTATATATTGCTTTCTAGTGGAATTTCCCATTGGTCATGCTCATTTGGAAAATAGGGCCTGCCCTCAGCTGCGGAAACACAGTGGTTGTGAAACCAGCAGAGCAAACCCCTCTGACTGCTCTTCACATGGCATCTTTAATAAAAGAGGTACGTTTCCTAAATCAAAATATGTTTAATCTTTGGATGCTGAAGGAGATGGATGGGCTTTGGAGTGAATGTGGCCGTTAAAAAAAAAAAACCTTTATTTTTTGGACCTGCATATTTAGCTGTTTTGGAACACAGCTGTTTCCTCCTTGAGTTTCAAATATAAGACTGCTACAGTCACATGACGATATTGAGAGGTGGAATCTTGTTTGTTACTGTCATTCCCATTTCTTTTCGTTTAGAATCAGAATAAAGTTGTATTTCAAATATCTTAAAAAAAAAAAAGTATGTGCAAGAAATCAGTAGTCCTGATTTATAGTAGGAAGACTTCATCTGTTGCTACTGTAAATTACATTATCTGCCAATGGCTCCTGTCCAGTGGGGACACATTAAGCATAGCTGCTGGCAGGGACTTTTGGCAGTCAACCCAAATGAACCTCTGCCCAAAGGAGGACAGGAAGCCAGACCAGAAGCTTCATGTCCAGCTGCCACCTTATGATCACTTTTTTTATTTCTTTTGCCCAACACCCATGAATGCAAGTTCATGTTGAAATTGCTATGATTTTCTTTCAAATGTTGAACTGTAAGTTGGTATATAACTGCAACTAACAGCCTGGAAATTCTACAAATTTAAACTAGCTTAAACTAGTCTATCTGACGGTTGGAGGCTTCTGAGTTAATATGCTTGCTTGTGGCATTGGGCTACATTATTTCTAAACTCATTCACCAATGAGGGAATACCTTTATATTCTCTTTTCTATTACGGTTTCCTCTGCATTTACCTTCCTGCTCAAAAACTGACAAAAGAGCACATAGAATTTATTTTCATCAGCTATCTAGATTGTTTTAATATATTTTTTCTTGCAAACAAGTTATTGTCCTTTATATTATACCAATATTTAAAAAATAAGCTTTAGTCCCTAGAAATTTAAAATTCAGGAAATCTGAATCCATATCTTAAAAATATTCTTCACTTCAAATTAAAAGTAGGCAAAAGAGATGTCAAAATGAGACATTTTGATGCAAATAACATGAAATTTCAATGTGTTGTTTCAGTTGCCACACTGCTCTATACTTGATAATTCTTTAATTGGGATTGGAATCAATCTGTGAAGCTTGATCATGAATGGGATGACCATTTTTAACCTAACATTTTTCTGATTAAATAATGCTGATAGGAATTTGCAACCTAGTTGGTATGCCCTGATCAATCAACAGGTAGAAACTAAAAATGTTAAGATCGCTTTAGCTTCTTATTTTTGCTGAACGGATAATAAACACATTGTTTTCCTTCTTTGTGAGTAATTTACCAACCACTTTTACACACACTATCTTTTTGAGTTACTATTATAAAATTTGAGACAGCCATCATTGGAGCAAATGATCCATGAAAGTCAAAGATGGACTTACTCTGAGGAGAAATAGTCCCTCAATAATGCAACCCTTGAGGTTATTTTAAGTGGGCTTAACAATGAAATAAGAATACTAATAAATAATAAAACCACCTATATGCATCTTTCTTTGTAGAGAAACTCATAAGATTAGCATAAAGAGGCAGCTTTGATCCCATACTCTCCTCTTTTTTCTGTAGAATTAAATGATCAGTTCTGTTCTAACTATTTTACTTGTTATCTTTTAGGCAGGGTTTCCTCCTGGAGTAGTGAATATTGTCCCTGGTTACGGGCCTACTGCAGGGGCGGCCATTTCTTCTCACATGGATGTAGACAAAGTGGCCTTCACAGGATCAACACAGGTAACATCATTTACTGAGGCCAGTAGTGAAGCAGTTGGAAGCATGTTTTATGTTACTGTTTTTAAGCTGACATTTCCTTAAAACAAAAGTTCTTTTAATGATTTGTTCCTTATTCTAGCCTTCACACATGTTTATAGAACATAAGCAGATGTCGTTGAGATGAAACGAAATACCTATTACAAAAGCAGAAGGACTGGAGTAAACTGTTTTTAGTATGTTATTACTTTCTCTGACGAGAAATATGGCTGATTAGACCTTGTCGTATGATTAGTAAGGTTTATGATAAAAAATATAAATTAGACCACAGTGATTTGTATGAATGAATTGTAATTTTATCCTGTAGATCAGGGAAATCAAAGAGCAGAGCCTCACCCTTAGCTCCTTATTTGGGGCTCTCTCTTCCCTGAACATTCTGAAAAGGAGTCAGCAGCTCAGCTTCCCGATCCAACCTAACTTTTCTGCCTCAGTAGCTCCAGCTTGGCTATCCAGAAGATTAAAGAACAGGACCCCAGCCGTGGGCACTTCAGAGGAGAGGGATGGGGGAGAGGAGGGATGCTAAATGCTCTTTAAATGTTCTGGGTGTTGAAAATGCTTACTTTTTTAACTTTCTGGAGAAACAGGAAGAACATTCCAGATAGTGTGGAAAGGCTAATTTGATTATTTTATACTCCTAATTAGCCACTCCAATACAAAGAGTAGTTTACATAAAGAACTAAAATGATAGAAAATAAAATTTTATTTTTCTTGATCTTTTTTAAACTAGATATATCAATATATAATTTTTTCTTGTTTTTTTTAGACATAGAGTAGAAAAAGTTTACATTCTACAAACTCCTAATTGAGGTAGGGGAAAACCAATTCTTCAATCAGGAGTCTGTGGACAAAACAATTGGTAATGGTCAAGACACAGCAATAAATTAAAACATGATGAAGTCACAGGTTGAAATCATAGCAGAGGAGGTAAAGCAGGAAGGTACCAATTTCTCAGCCTAGCATGGTAGACCTTCCCCAACAGGGACGCCACATACAGCTTCTGCTCTAGATCCCAGACGCTTCTCTAGTTTGTCTGAGCCAGAGGCTACTGTTCCACGATGCCATCTCTGCATCACTGCCTGTTTGTCTTGGCTCATCCCTGAACCCCTACAGCACTTTAGGGGTACTTTATCTGCCCCCTCCCCCAGAAAACTTTGATATGAGAAGACTAGGAAACATCTAGGTTTAAATTCTAAGTCTACCCCTCCTAGCAGTATGTCTTCCAAAAGTTAAGTATCCTTACTAAACTTGAGTTTCTTCATATGTAAAATGGGAATAATAATAATATCTACTTTATTGAGTTATACCAAATAAAACTGAATAAGCTAATGAGTAGTAAAACATTTAGCATCCTACAGAGTAGTCACTAAATGGCATGATTATTGTGTGTTCTAGAGTCATTTCCATTCCCTTGTTCCTTCCCTCACTCTTTAATTTCTCACACTAGTTCATGAGGTGTGAGGGAAGAGGTCCCTTCTCCACAAAATATTTCTTCATCGCTGCCCCATCACTTCCTGATTATTTCATGCATCTTTTCATTCCCGCAGGCGTTTGCTCATGCGTGGCCACACCTACTATAATGTGGCTCCCATCACATGCCCTCTATGGCTTTCTCCGCAGTCTCAGGAGCATCCTGAATTTAAAAACTTTCCATCTGTGCCCCCATTGTCTCTGATATATAATTATGATAGCATGTTCTCCTTGCTTTGTTATGTATCTCTCTCTCTTTTGCTGACTATCCTCAAAGACTATCTTATTCATTCTCATCTCCAGAAACCAGTACAGTAACTACTTCTGATTGAGTATTAAAGAATTAAGTGTGACTAAGATGATTTTAGAAGCCACACAAAAGATCAGTCTTTCTGGGTCCTCTTTTAGCTTCAAGTTCGTTGCTTTGAAGATAGTAGTGAACTTGCCAAATGCCATGAAAGAGGCAAACTATGGATTTTATGTTGTTGTGGTTCATTGTAGCAGTCACGCTCATTATAAAAATGTTTCTGGCATGGTAAGAATTTTAATGTCCCATTAGATTCATTTAAAACAGAATCCAACCCACATTGTGCAGGATGTGCTAAGTTAGAACATTATTTTGAGCATTTGCTACTTCTGCCCCACAAGGGCAACGCCACAATATCATGGAACATACTTTTTACCATAGCCTAAATAGTCCTTATCCTCTCTTCATTGTAGACCTTTTTGAGGAAAAAATGACAACATTTTACTTTTTTCCAAGTGAGGGAACAAAATCATGGGGCAAAAACTGATGTTTCCTTATTTTGACTTTAGCTAGACCTTTGGGAAAACTCAAACAAACCTTTTATTTGCCATCTGAAACTGCACGAAGTAAAAGTGTAACCTTTCTTTCTCACTCGTACCTCTAACCATTCTTCATGCTAGTTCTTTTGACATTTGTAGCTTTTAGAAAAATGCCTCTGATCTTACTCCCTTCCCCAAGACAAAAATTATCTGCTTTAATAAAGTTTCTCCAGCAAATCTTTCTAAGCTAAAAACAAAAAAAGAAACCCCAAAACCCCAGAAAATAAAAGAAAGATGCAGAGAAAGAATTTGGAGAATTCAAAGGGAGAAAGGCAAAGATTATTATCTAGAAAATACAAAATTCTTAATCACCTCAAATGAAAATTCAATTTTTGAGAGTGGTCATAAGAAATATGTTGTGGAACCAAAATGGGATATAAGAGAAATTTCAAACAGGGTTTCTCCATTGCCAGTCTACTTTTAGTTTATTTTTATTAACCTACATTTAAGGGTTTGGTTTAGTGCATGAAGATTTTAAATAAGATGAAAACATCAGCAGATTAATTAATGATCTACTCTGTAATGCACAGTAGGAGTCAGTTCAACAGTCAAAATTTAAACACACATTCAAGCAAGCGTCTACTTAACTTTTATTCAGTTGAGATAGAAACTTTTTCTTAAAATCTGATGTGTTGAGGAAGAAAAGAAATCCAGAAAATAAAAGAAGCAAGATAAAATGAATCACCTTGTAAAAAGAAAAGCAAAGATCCTTTTAGTATTCTAAGACTTCAATAAAAAATAAAAAGGAAGAAATAGTTATATTAAAGAAAGAAAGAAAGAAGAAATAATTATAAAACAGGCCAGAGTTTAAAAATGAGAAAAATATAAAGAATGCAAAAACTAATTTTCATAGGAAGTGATCCATAGAGAAAAAAAATGAAAACTCTTTCTCTGAAGAGAGGCCACTAGCATTAATAAGAAAAAAAACAAAAAACAGTAGGATTCCAGCTAACTGAAGTAGCAGCACAGAACACAGACCCAATTTCTTTCTCCAAACTCCACTCTTCAAAGGTGTGGAGGACAGCATGAGAAAGAGGGAAAGTGAGAGCGAGAGCCATGGGAGAGAGGGGATATCAGTTCATCAATAGTTAAGTGAGCCCACTCTGACAGACAGTGCTGAGAAAAGGTATGCAATGATAGGACATTGTCACTGCTACCAGGGAGGCAACATCTGTTTGGGAAACTGATATTTATACAAATAATACAATCCAAGAGAAACTCTGAAACGAGTCCTCATGAGGGCACTTATTGGAGATCAGAGAAAGAAAGGGTCATGTTCACCTTGAGTTGTCATAGATGGCTTCAAAGAGGAGCTAAGATACGAGCTGGACCCTAAGAAAGGGTAGGAATGGAGGCAGCCCAAGTCGGGGTAAGACCTTTGGGTCTCATTATAAATGAGAAGCAGAGAGAGATTCGAGGCTGGTAAATACGCCACTTTGTCTGGATAGAGTTTTCTGGATTTCAACAGAAGGATGAAAAGTCAAAATAGATAAATTATGGTTGGATCATGATTTGTCAGACTGATCAGAAGAATGATGAAGTTCTGATTAAAATGAAAAATAACCTGTCTAGCCATGTACATCAAGATCATGTACATCAAGATCAGCTATCACGTTCAATATATCTGTTTTCATGATCCATCATATGTTTATGTTTGGATGGAGAAGTCTTTGGTATCTGAAAGTGCCAAATCTGCAAAAATGCCATTTCTCCCTAATGAAACGTAACTGTGGCACAAACATCGTATAAATTTAAATCGCTAAAGAAACCTGCCTTCATGAGAGCAGATTAAGCCTCCTCCTTTGTAATGCTCCATTTCAGGTTGGCAAAATGATCAAAGAAGCTGCTGGGAAAAGCAATCTGAAGAGGGTGACCCTGGAACTCGGAGGAAAAAGTCCTTGCATTGTGTTTGCTGATGCCGACCGTGAGTAAAAGTCACTCTGCTCACTTCTCACCCTTCTTTTCGGTGTCTGGTAATGCCATACAGTGAAGGGTTTGCTTCTAACGTCAAGGTGTAAGGCATTAACCAGAGTCCAAAATTACTCTTAAAAATCTCTTAAATTGTCCTAAAGTTATAACGCCTAGATAAGTCCAACACAGACACAATTTCTTGGTTTGGAATAGATTGCTATTTTCTCAGCTGAACTCTAGAGAAACTAACTATTTTGCATTTAGGGGCAAATGTATATGCCCCTAATGTATATTCTTAATTCCATACCTTTAAATATTAGCATCACCTTAAGCGTGATGAGATACCCTCAGACACGTTGGACTGAGACCAGCTGGAGAGACAGCAAGTTGCACATTTGTGTCTCCCTTCTCTCTGGGTCACACGCTCATTGAATAAAATGGCAAGAGGAAAAGGATGCCTACTATTTAAGTAATTTCTCTCATTTTTTTCTAGCAGGTGTAGTTGAATTTATATATATTAAATCTCTAATTATGATGTGACTCCATTATACAATATTCCTAGGTTCATCCTGATTATATTATCAAGTAGAATCCCTCAATTATTTCCAGCAGAGAAAGAAGGTCAAACATTCATCTGTCTCTTTAAGAGCTGCATTATTGGTCTGAGGCAATCAACACAGATGACTTATGTTGTTACTGTGATCTTACCTGAAGCTTTTTAGAGCACACTATCTTATACATTCTACAGACATGACAAGATTTCTGATTTTACCAAATCTTCCTGTAAACTGCTTTCACTACAGCTAAGCGGATGTGATTAGTTCACAAAATAAAGATAACAATATCCAGTTGCTACAATGTTAAATTAAACCTTCTGCCTTTAGAAAATTAAAATGCAAAGAAAAATTTCTTCTGGTTGTTTAGGATCTACTAATGAAGCAAACTATTTCCTCTTTTTAAGACCCACATAACCATCTCAAATAAACAGATAAGAAGAATTTATAGGCATATATGAAATAACATGGCACACTTTACATAAATTTGGAAAAATGTTCTCATAGAATAGGGTTGTAAGGTGGGTGGGCAATTCTGAATATTAGTTGTTTGGAGGTTTTGGGGGGTTTTATGGGTTTTTTTTGTTTTCAGAAATATCACTTTTTCTATTGATTAGGGTATCTAAGAATGTTTTAAAATTCTTATTTATTGTAACGGATATTTTATATTTTCTTTGTCATTAGTTAAAACCTGAGGCCTGAAAGAAATATTCACAGTCGTCTAATTATAAATGGAGATATTTATAAAAATCACTTGCAGTGAGATTTGATCTTAGGATAGTTTCCACATTCTTGGAATTGCACATATTAAAGTTGTATTAATAACCACTATTATTTCAGAGTCTACTATTTTTACTATCATTTTAGTAGCAAATAAAGGATCAGAAAGGTTAATGTGTCACCTGGCTAATGAGGAAGAATATACTGAATCTATGACTATATGACTCATGATTTTTTTATACCACCATATCACCTCTGAGAAAGATGTATAAAAATATATAATCTTTAGAAAACATCTCTTCTTTAACATGAATGTCTTCTTTGCAGTGGACAGTGCTGTTGCATTTGCACACCACGGGGTATTCTACCACCAGGGCCAATGTTGTATAGCTGCATCCCGGCTCTTTGTAGAAGAATCAATTTATGATGAGTTTGTTCGAAAGAGTGTTGAGCAGGCTAGAAAGTATGTTCTTGGAAATCCTCTAACCCCAGGAGTCAATCAAGGCCCTCAGGTGAGTGTAAAATAGACGGAACAGCGTTCACCAGGCACAAGAATAAAGTATCTTCTCTAGACCTGCTTTTACTTGAATACAATTACTTCCCATTCACATATCTTCCCAGGTGACAATACTGTATCAGTTTGGTGATTAAAAAAATAATGAATCTAACTCCCAATGGTAAAGAAAGTATCCTGGTTTTGTGTTGCCCGGTTATCACATCCAGAAACAGTTGAAGAGATATGTTGGAAATTAAAGATGTGAGGAAAAATAACGAATGCTGTAAATTTGTTTTCCTCAATCTGTACACCTCTGAATCCCTATTTACAGTTCCTATCCACTTGGAAGTTCTTAAACAATCCTATCATTTATTCTTTCCTCAGCATCAATCCTTTTTCTCGGCTTCCAATCCCAGATACAGGCAGCTGGCACACCTCTATAAATTCTCTCCAAAGTCTTTAGTCACTCGACCTTCTAAAGATAGCATGAGTGCCTTAAAAAGTCCCGAGTTCCTGGCTTTGTGGCAAACTTCCCATTTTAGTTGTTAAAGCTCAATGATCCCCTAGGGTTCCCATTTTCTTCTGTCTGCTTAGAACCACTGTCAACAAGAGTGTCTCTCTTATCCAAAGCTCATCCTTCCCTCTTCGTTACACAGTTCTCTGTTCATTGTCTGCTTTCAAGCTCCTGGACCTTTGGTTCTAAATTTACCCCTGCCCTTTGAGGTCTTGATCCAGAGCAGAGTTTCTACCTGATCTCATAGAGCTTACAGTCTAGAAAGTTAAAAGGCTGCCTTGGATTTTCCTGCTCATGACAAGATACCCAAGTAGGAAAATTTTAGGACTTAGGCAATACCAAATATTGAAATCTAAAAGCCCTAAAATAACTTAACTGGTAAAGTTAAGTCTAACTGGTTTTGTTAAGTCTAATCTTGTTATATTTTGTATTTATCTTTGTGTTTAGTAACCACATAGAAATAGTTGCTAATTTTGATCATATTGGGTAACTTTCCAAATGGATGCCAAGACATGTATTAAATTCAATTTTGACTTGGTCTCCCATTCTAAAAAAGGATGGGATTCTAAGGTTTTAGCTGTGATTGTTTCTTTCTCTAAATATCTGTCTATTTATCTATCTATGTAAAAGTAAGCACGTTTCCCATTTGCGATACACATCTATCAAACAGATGATAGATAGACAGATTGATAGATAGAAAGAAATATATATGTGAAGAGGAAAGAAAAGAAGAGAGAGGAAGGGAAGAGAAGATACTTAATATTAAACATTGTTGGGCAATATTTTCCTCCATCAGGGGATCTGCACAATTCAACCGGAGGCTCAAAAATTGAGCTAGAATGCTTCATTTTAAGAAAATTTCCATTCATAGCGTTCTTAAGTAAATAATCCAGTGATCTAACTACTTAACATAATAATTTAAACTTGATAAGTGAACATATTTTTGTCACAGGTTGCACTAAATAAGTAGAAAAAGTAGATACGTTGGGACTTTGAGTAAAAGACCAAAAAGCCCCTGAAGCTTCTTTACCCTTTGAAATACTCACTTGTTGTTATAAGAAAGAGCTTATGGAAAGAGACACTCATTTACTAAGCTTTAATATATATTCTAATTTATTATATAAAATTATATATATATGTGGATATCATAACTTCTTTTTCAAATGAAAATACTGATTATTTCCAACTTTTTAAGGAAATGTATATTTTGGTCTTTGAAATCAGATTGGAAAAGGACTTTACCAAGGAAGAATTTGTTATATGTGTAAATAGTATTTAATCTAATTGGATATGGAGCTGGACTGTGTGCAGTGAGAACTTTGAAAACTTTTCCTGGGATTTAGAAGATAGGGGAGATTACAGAGTCATAGAGGACGATAAAGAACAACAGTTTTTAAGTAGTCAGAAGAGTCAAGGCAAATTGACAAGAGGCTCACACCTTAACTCCAGGATCTCCAATGTTTTTCCTTTAAAACCTAACCCTAGCCACATCTGAGACAAGGCAGTCTTCACCAGTGATTTGGAGTCCAAGAATCACCCAGTCCTTCAACCCCCCCAAATAGGAACCGAGGCAATAGGTAGTCCCAATTCCAGTGTATGGAGGAGAGGTATGGGCTCCTGACGTTCCCAGCTAGAACTCTGTAGTCATTCTTTTCCTTGTAAAAATAAACCATTTAAGTTCTGTAGTTCTTGTAATACATTTAGATGTGGTCCATTTAACAAAGCAGGTTGGCAACAATCGGGACAGGTCAGAAATTAGAACCAGACCTACTCACTGCCCCAGGGGGACTTAAACTGGGTGGGATAACCAGGCTGTGGTCAGCATGGACCCTGCCACAAGGGGATGGTCAGGATGAAGAGAAGCAGAGGTCGAGGAATCTTCCTAAAGTCACAAAGCATCTGCTTTCCAACTGCCATGTCTAATTAACCCAGTATCAAAGTTTTCTTTTTCTTCTTTCACCTTTTAATTTCATTTAGGATTACAGTTTCCAGGTTAAGTGTGGTTGATGATTAACAGACATTTCTTCCTGTAAATAAATGACAGTTGTGTGAAAAGGTTTACACGTTTGCAGTGCCAATACACTTCTCTTACATGGCTGTGAAACAAACACTAAATACAAATATTTATCTTCAAGGATTCTTTCCAGAAAAGTCTTGAGATAAAATATACCCAACAATAAGTCTGAGCCTCTGTCAGCTGTTTAGGTTGAATATTTAACTTAATAACAATAGCCTAGCATTTTGAAACCTTTATTTACAGGCCGGGCAAAGTATTATCTTTACGAGTTGCTATTTTTTTTCCTTTTCACGTGATATTTTTCAAATAGATTGATAAGGAACAATATGAAAAAATACTTGACCTCATTGAAAGTGGGAAGAAGGAAGGGGCCAAACTGGAGTGTGGCGGAGGTCCATGGGGGAATAAAGGCTACTTTATCCAGCCCACGGTTTTCTCTAATGTTACTGATGAGATGCGCATTGCCAAAGAGGAGGTAAATGGTTTCATTCTGTTCTGTTCCCTTTGTTGCCGTATTTTGTCTGTGTGGATGTATACAAAGTATTACTGTAACATTCTCAGCTCTTTGAACACCTTTCCCAATAAATGTTACTTCTCATTTCTAATACTGATAAAGGATTAATTTATTTTTGATTAAGACTAAAAATAGTCAGGAGTTCACTGGGCAAGCCAAGAACTTCCAGTCGACTGCAGATCAGGATGCTTAGCAATTTCTAGGTGCTTCCTTCACAGATTTAAGGTAATAGAAAATACAATTCCACGTTCATTGTTGCTTTTTCTCCTTTGGAAATAATATATTTGAAAATAATTAGAAAAGAATAAAGTGATATGCTGTTTTTTTTAAATTAAAGTCCTTATTTTGAGATAATTGTAGATTCAGTTGCCATTGTGAGAATATAGAAAGATCCCATGTACTCTTTATCCAGTTTCCATCATTGATATCATCTTACAAATCTATAATATCACAGCAAATATGTTAACATTGATACAGTCAAGACACAGAGCATTTCATCACCACGTGAATCTCTCATGTTTCCCTTTAATAGCCAAATCTATTATCCTTCCTACACCATCCCATCCTCAACCCTTGGCTTTCTCTTAACCACTAATCTCTTCTTTATTTCTGTAATTTTGTCATTTCAAGAATGTTACATAAGTGGATTCATACTTCCTGCAATCTTTTGGGATTAGCTTTTTTTCACTCAGCGTAATTCTCTATAGATTCGTCTAGGTTGTTGCACGTAAGGATAGTTTGTTCCTGTTTATTGATGAGTAGTATTTCATAGTACCGGTGCACCATAGTTTAACAATTCACCCTTTGAAGAACTTTGGGTTGTTACCAGTTTGGGGCTACTTTTAATAATGCTGTTATAAACATCAGTATACAGGTTTTTTGTGTGAACGTAAGTCTTCATTTCTCTGGGATAAGTGCCCAGGAGTATAATGCTAGGTCATATGGTAGATGCAACTTTTTAAGAAATTGCCAAACTGTTTTCCAGAGAGGCTGAACGATTTCACATTCTCCTTAGCAATGTATGAATGATCCTAATTTCTTTGCATCCTTGCTAACATTTGTTGTGACTATTTTTTATTTTAGCCATTCTGATAGGTGTGATAGCTCACTGAGGTTTAAATTTGCATTTCCTTAGTGGCTAGTGATATTGAACATCTTTAATGAGCTTATTTGCCATCTGATAACTTCCTTGATGAAATGTCTCTTCATTTTTTTTGCTCATGTTCTAATTGGATTGTGTGCTTTTTACTGTTGAGTTTCGAGAGCCCCTTATACATTCTTGATACTGATCTTTTTTTGGACGTGTGGTTCACAAATATTTCCTCCCAGGCTGTAGCTTGTCTTTTCATCTTCTTTACCAGGGTCTTTCTCAGAACAGAAGTTTTTAATTTTACAGAAGTCCAATTTATCCATTTTTCTTTTTATGGATAGTATTTTTGGTGTCAACTCTATGAACTACTCTTTGTTTACTCCTAAATCCAAAAATACTTTTTTCCGTGTAATTTTTTTATTCTTTCTGAAAGCTTTATAGTCTATGTTTTACACTTAAGTCTATGATCCATTTTAGGTTAATTTTTATACAAGGTGTGAGATTTAAGTCAAGGTTGTTTGTTCGTTTGTTTTTGCCGATATGTTCAATTGCTTCAGCATCATTTGTTGAAAAGGTGTTTTTCTTCCATTCCATTACTTTTGCAACTGTGAAAGTTCAGTTGTGCATATTTGTGTGTGTATCAGTTTCTGGGTTCTCTACTCTTCAATTGATCTATGCGTCTATTTCTCTACTTATACCCTCTTTTTTAATTTATTTACTTTTATTGAAGTATAGTTGATTTACAATGCTGTGTTAGCTTCAGGTGTACAGCAAAGTGATTCATATATATATGAATATATATATATATATTCTTTTTCAGATTCTTTTCCCTTATAGGTTATTACAAAATATTAAGTATACTCTTTTGATTTTGGTAGCTGTATGGGAAGTCTTGAAATTGGAAAGACTGAGTCCTCTCACTTTATTCTTCTTTTTCAAAATTGTTTTATCTAACTAATTCCTTTGCTCTTCCATATAAATTTTAGAATAACCTTGTCCATATATACTAAAAAATCTTGCTGAAATTTTGAGAGGAGTTGTGTTAAAATTGTGTATATATCAATTTGGGGAGAATTAATGTTTTTATTGTGCTAAATCTTCCAGTTATTGAATATAGTAGATCTCTCCATTTATTTATATCGTCCTTTATTTCTTTCATTAGCATTTTGTAATTTCTGGTAACAAGTCCTATATGTGTTTTATTGGATTTCTACCTAAGTATTTTCTGAGTGATTGTAAATGGTATTTCTGATTTCAGTATGCACATGTTCATTGCTAGTATATACAAATATACAAGTATATTTGATTTTTGTATATTTTCTTGCATCCTGTGACATCACTGAGCTCAGGTATTCTAGAAGATTTTTGGATATTCCTTGGGAATTTATATGTAGACAATCATGTCATCTACAAATAGGGACAATTTTATTCCTTTGTTTCTAATCTATATGCCTTTTATTTCCTCTTCTTGCCTTTTTCACTTGCTAGAATTCCAGCACTATGTTGAATAAGAGTAGTAAAAGTGGACATCTTGCTTTGCTCCCTATCTTAGGGGAAAAGCATTCAGTATCATATCATTGAGTATGATGTTAACTGTAAGATTTTTCATAACTGCCTTTGATCAGGTTCAGAAGTGCCTTTCTATTTTTAATCTGTTAAGGGGGAAAAGAGGTTGGATTTTTGTCAAATGCTTTTTCTGCATCAATTGAGATGATTATATGATATTTTTCCTTCATTCTATTAATATGATGTATTATATTGATTGATTTTTGAATACTGAACCAGCCTCGCATCTCTAGAAGGAACCTCACTTGGTGATGGTGTACAATTCTTTGTAGGTATTGTTGAACACTGTTTGCTAATATTTTTAAGGAATATTTGCTGTAGTTGATATTGGCCTGTGGTTTAAGGGATATTGGTCTGCAGTTTTGATTGTTTTTATTGATAATAAAAAAACATTTAGTGACTGCTCACTGTGTGCCAAGTACCTTATAGTCAATATAAAACATAAGTATATTTACATGAAATATAATAAATATAGATATTTTATTTATATATTAATAGATTTATATTTATAACTATAATACAAAATAAATATTTAGTTGTAACCTATTACTTTGATTTATTTCATTCATTTCTTGTGGTATAGATATTTGGACCAGTGCAGCAAATCATGAAGTTTAAATCTTTAGATGATGTAATCAAGAGAGCAAACAATACTTTCTATGGCTTATCAGCAGGAATTTTTACCAAAGATATTGATAAAGCCATCACAGTCTCCTCTGCTCTGCAGGCCGGGACAGTGTGGTAAGTCAAACCTATGTAATACCACCTTTTCAATGTTAACCACATTAACAGACTACTTTGAATTTTTTCTGACTTTGATTTTTTGTTTGGAATCACATGGCCTTCTGTTTGAAAATAAAACAAACAAACAAACAAAAATCCTGCTGTATTGGAAGAACTTTAGAAGAGCATAGAAGATAGATAGATAGATAGATATAGCATATATATATATATATATACACATATCTATATCTATCTATCTATATATATACACACAGACACATATATATATTTAACTCTATCCAGCCTTCTGAAATTACTTGCCCAAAATACTTTATTGATGTTTGGCTAATACAATATGTATTATTATTATAAATAATTTCTAGGCACTTGGCACTATGCTACACACAAGGGAGATAAAAGTTCTGTTTAATCAAGATAATCAGATAGTAAGACAGTATTTATTCAGTGCCCTTATGTATACAAGCATTTAGTTCTTACATCAGCTTTTTACTCTGGGACTATTAGAGATGTCTGAAGGTCTTAAATTGGAAGAACATATTGCATTTTGAGATGTCTGTTTTATTTTTGACCTGGTTTATATCTCTGATGTTTACACTTTAATTTAGAGTATATAAGTGCCAAGGCTATGCCTCTCAAACTGTCACATCCCCCGCCCAGCCCCCCATCTCTGGACTGCCTTGTTACTAATTTTTTTTCCACCAGACCTCACTTTGTCCCCTCAGTCCCATCAACAGCCCAAGATTATTTTCTTCCCAATAATGTCACAACCAAATCCACTGGACATTGAAAAGTATTTATCCTTGAGAGACAGCCAAGAAATCCTTGCCCCTCTTGATAGCTCTAGAATCTTTTTTCTTAAGCAAAGGGTCATTCACGATTTAGTCAGTATGCACTCTACGCTAAGCACCACGTGGCAGTCTTCACATTCATTATCTCATGTTACCTTGCTACAACTGTTAATTGGTATGGCAAATTTATGGACGGAAAAACAGAAGCTTAGTGAGGTTGCATAATTGATCGAGATCATGAAATAAATGACAGCTGAGATTCAGACCTATTTCAGACTCTAAAGCAGTGATTCTCAACCCTGGCTGTACAGTAGAATTGTCTGGGGAGCTTTAAAAATATCTACACTGATTTGGGTAGAGAAGGGTGTATGTCAAACCCACCAATTATATCAGTGCCTGTGACTGAGTCTGGATGTAGGTCTTTTAATTTTTTTAAATTCTAATTATTCATGTTTTTATAATTATATGTTCATAAAAGCATTTTGAAACATTTTTTAAAACATGGCAAGGGATAAGCAAATTAATAATGAAATCCAACTCCTGTCAAGCCCTCTGTCTAAGCAATTTTTTGAATTAATTAATGAAAAAAGTAAACTAAGTAATATGAGACATATTACAATTATAAAAGAAAATTAATTCTAGCCTGTTAAGTATACAACCCACAAGAGAACTACAAAGCTTACGAGTATAGGCAGTAAAGAACACCCATCCAACAAACTCGTCTCTCACAGACCATAGCCTTCCTCTTATGGTACGTTGGGTAGTCTATCTTTTATAATTCAAGGTATAACTTCTCAGGGACATGATGTACTGCCAAAATGGCTATCCACACATAGAGTTGTACCATTTTTTTAAAATTCCTAGGCAGTATATATACATATACTTATACTCCTGCATTCTAATTTATAGTGCTACTTTTGCTCAAAAATGACTACGTAATATTAAAATTAATGGAGTTGTTAAAGAACTCGCTGAATTTCAAAAATTCCAAATTTAGGAGTTATTTCATAGGTTAAGTATGACCTATAACGTACTTATTTTCTTTTCAGGGTTAACTGCTATAGTGTGGTATCTGCCCAGTGCCCCTTTGGTGGATTCAAGATGTCTGGAAATGGTCGAGAACTGTAAGATTAACTTTCATTAAGATAAATACTTATCTTGATAAAAATGGTTCTCACTCTCAAGGAATTAATCCTTAGTTACTACTCAGATTAAAACCTGCCTCTGTTCTTTCCTGGAGATTAATACTGTCAAACAGCTTTTTAAATGCTGGATTTACCCCGAAAAGTGCAAACAGGTGATGGCAGAGGGAAATACAATTTATTAAACTCTTACAATTCACAAGGGATCATACTAAGCACTTTACATTGGTTACTGAAATATTGCTTACTTTTAGAATTGTTTACTGTATACATGAATGTAATATATTGGGGAAACATTTCCAGAAAGGAGGTGGAAACTACAAATTGGTGATTGTAAGAAGTGTGCAAATATAAGAAGAGTTTAGCTATTTGAATATGCCTCTTACATAAGTAAATTAGGTGTGTTTATATCAAAAAACTTTTCAATGTAGGAGTAATGATTCTCATTTGTTGTAATATTTTTGATGTAGACTCTAAAATAACCTGAATGAGTTATTTTTGGTACTAATATCTAAACTGAAAGAAAATTTAACTAAGGAAAACATGTTTTATAGTCATGACTAGATTGAGGATATATATATTATACAAATGCATTTATGAGCCTTCAGTTGCTTTTCAATCCAGGAAATATTGACTTTTTAAAAACGTGCACATACATATTTACACACAGAAAGTAGTGGCAATGTGTTTGGTCAATTTTGTTCAAGCACTTTTAACCATTTTATTTCTTAAAATTTTCTCATGTTTATCAATAAATTTAAAAAATCATCAGGAAAAGACACATTATATTCAAACCTTATGGAATCAAACATAGTAAAGCTGCTCATTTTGTAAACAGCAAGTAAAAGTGAGTCTCAGCTTCTAAAGGTCATGAGTGCCTTAAAGAGCCAGGTACTTGTCATTTAAATAAATCAGCAAAATCACATTGAAACAACTACCATTGGGGAGTCAGTGAAAAGAGGGCACGTTAAAATGATCCACTCTCCTTCTCAATATACTTTCATTAAGTAGTTACTATGTATATGAGGTCCTAGGAGCCCCAGAAACACGGTACCACGTTCCACCTTCCATATAATCGTGGTGGCAGGAGGAACATGTAAAAATACAGAGAGAGCAAAATAACCAACACACACTATGAAATAAATAGTAACAGACTGGGAGTCCGTGCCTCGCGAAGGTAGAGAAGCAGTTAAAATGCAGAGCGCAGTATCAGAGGACGGAAAATCTGGGCACCACCAGACTATAACATTCACGTCACCTCGCTAACTCTCACTGTTTCCATCTGTCAGACAAGTTCAGCATTTGTGGTGGGGATAGGAGTGGGAGAAGAAAGTAAAAGGTCTTTGAGCTCCTTTCCATGCTTGAGATTCTGTGGTTTTAACCCCGGTGAAAATGCAACGGATAAAAACTTAAAGACCGTTTATAGAATAAGAGAAGACCTAACAGAAAAGGTAGGACTTGATCTAGGGCATGTAACAAGTGTAGGATGTTAGGAAGCAGATAAGAGGGCATTCTTGAAGGAATGTTCTATGTGGCATGTTGAGGGGTTAGTGAATTTGCCTGACAGGTGGGGATTTATGGGGGTGAGAAGTGTGATTTCAGAGTTAAATAGAATACAGATTAAGAAGACTTGAATTCAAGAAAATCGGCTTACATATATTAGTGGAGCAGGGAAAGCGATAGCTAGCTTTAGAATGTTGATGGAGAGGTGGAGTGGCCAAAAGATCAATTTGTCAAAGGTGCACACGGCATAGTAAACATAACTGGAGACTAACCAGCCTGCCTGTGAACTCTGACTCCACCTCTTGCTAGCCACAGAGTCCAGTTCAAGTTGCCTAACTTCTGAACATCTATTTTCTCCTATTTAAAAGGGAAATGTTAATATTCCTCTTAAGATGGTTGTGAGAGTTAGGAAACATACTACGCCTTCATTCCCTAGCACTGTATCTGTCACAAAGTGGGGACTCAACAAATGGTTTCATCCTTCCCTAGCTCCTTGTCTTTATAATACCCATTATTGGGGAGTCCCTTGGCAGCACTAATTACTTTGTACAAAGAGCTATAACAAAAGTTAGATTATTTTGAAGATCAGATTACTGCTGGCCCAGCTATCTAATACACTTCTTTAGGAATGTCATAGATAAAATAATCAGAAGGGATGAAATAATTAAAGTAGACTAAACATATCAATTTTGTTAAATACAATTTAGTCAAACTTTACGTTCTAGACATATGGAAAGCAAATAAAGAGGGGGATGAAAACAAGAATCAACCATCAGTAATTTCTTAAAAATCTGGACTGTGGGTATAGATGATTTGCTTCTTTGAAATATAAAGGAAAAAGTTATACTGTAATTTTTACTTCAAAACTTCCAGCTGAGGATGCTAGTGTTAATGTCTATCTGAAACCAAATTTGGCAAATTTAATAAATAAGTCATTTGCTGCAAGATGTTTAAAGAGAATTACTAAAGCAATAACCTCAAATGACTCCCAAGAGTTCAATTACAGTTTATCTTCAAAGATAGAAAGGTAGAATTGATCAGTTGGAAAGAGTTCTCAAAGAGCTGAAAATAGTAGTATGCGCAGCCCAATGTGGTGGTGATGCTGAGTGCCCAAACCAGGATTTGCATCTCAGGTCATGGTGCTGGCCCTGGAATGAGTTAAATGGTAGAAATCCCTCTCTCTGTGTAATTGCACTAATTTTTACTTAGATTAACATAGATCACTTGAGACTTTACTAGTATGCCATTTCAAACTTAATTGGCTCTCAACACCTCACAAGATATTTCTTTCTTCCTGTCCCCTTCAGAAATGGGGAGAGATAAAGTGGTATAAACTGGTGGGCTAACGTGAGTAGTTTTTGCTTGATTATATTTGCCAAACCAGTTCAGCAAACATTTTCCTGTGCCTACTTAATTAGTGCCAGGCTCATTTCTGGATACAGAGTGAAAAACAGGCATAACTTGTTATTAGCATCTTATCACTCCAGTGTGGACCCTGGATGAGAAGCCTGGGTATCACATAAAAGTATGTTGGAAATGCAGAGTCTCAGGCCTATCCCCAGACCTGCTGAAATAGAATCAGCATTTGCATCAGGTCCCGGGTGACTGGTACATTGACAATTTTAGAAGCACAGAACCAATAACTCATAGGCTAGTGACATAAAGAGAAATATGAAGATGTTTTTGTGTTATATCATAGACATAGGAATTTGTATACATCGGAACACTAAGAAGCAGGACCTATTTCAACTTGAGTAAGACAATTATCACACTTTGTACTCTCCTGAGAGTTTCAAGTGTCCATGTAACCCAAAATACAATGGAAAGCCTATTGGCAAAAATCATGGGTTAATATATCTAACTTTGTGAGATAAAATACTTACTAAAATATTATCCTTCAATGGGTTTCAGACAACTGAGGCTAAACCCTTTAATTACTTTGAAGAACATGCTCACTGAAGCTTTTAGAAGGTATTTTCAGAAGCTTAATGGCCCAAGAAAATAATCAGTGTAAGAGGATTAGGTTACCCAGGAGAAAAAGATGTCTTCTACATACCTGTCTACCTCACCAAAGGAGAGGGGTAGAAAAAGATCAAGATCTTTTTCCTCTGTAAGCCTACATGTGCATGAGTGTAATGATTTTAAGAGTACTCTTATGTACATGTAATTTAATCCTTTCATCAAAACCATATAGAGAATAATTTAGCCTAATCTTTTTAGTTATCTCTTTAATGAAGGGTACATCACAGTTTCCAAAACTGATAGGAGGTCTCAATAAACCTGATAACAAGATACAAGGATTTTAATTGACTGACTCAAGTTAATTCCTGATCATCTGGGTTGGATTTAAGAGTTATATAAGCAAATGACAGAGGTTGCATAAATAGAAAAATCCAACAACCACAGAAAGCCCAAAAGCCCTGAATTTTAGGCCAATGAACGCTCTCCCCCTCTTAAAACAAAACAAAACAAAACAACCCCACCCTCAAATAAAAAGTTGTAACAGTTAAGGTCAGATTTTTGGTTTTGGGGGGTTTTTGTTTTTGTTTTTGCCAAGAATCAAGAACAAAAGATATTAGAACTACAGCTAGAAAATATTTTGTTTTAAGCCATATTAGGGCCAGTTAGAGTGAAAATAGAAGCCTGGTCATTTTTAGCCCCTTCCTCATTTCTGGACCAACTGGACATGGTAAATACACTAAACTGAGCTATACTTGAATTTATAGTTGTTCTATACTACTCAAGTAATTATACATTACTACTTTTCCTATAGTAATATAGCCTTCTTATTTATTTGAACCTAAGCTAGATATGATAAAATTCTTGTTGGGCCGATTTGTGTGTGTGTGCGTGTGCGTGTGCGTGTGTGTTGAGCCGTTTTATAGTCAAGCAGAAAAAATGTCAAAATTGAACAATTTCTTTGAAAGTCTACTGAGGGTACATGATCATTTAAAAATGCAAAAAAATTATTTTCCCACAAGGGGATTTATATAAGACCAGATATCTTACGGTTGGCTAGCTACTATTTGAAATGGTTCTGTACACAGAAAATATTTTCCATTGTCCCTAGCCAGATAAGCAGGAACAAACTTCGATTATCATTGACCATAGTATATTTGTACTGCTCTGCTAAATTCTGTTCATTTTTCCCCCTCTCTCTAGAGGAGAATATGGTCTCCATGAATACACAGAGGTCAAGACGGTCACAATCAAAATTTCTCAGAAGAACTCATAAACTACAAGAGTGCAGAGATGACTCCTCAATGGCTAAGCACCTCCTTCAGTGGCTAATATATCATAGTGGGTTTTAAATGCAAAATTGTTCTTTCTTTCATTTTTTAAACATGAGCTAATCATATTAGCATTAATACTACACATAGAAAACTTGATATGTAGCTTATTCTGAAGGAATCATCTGTCTCCTGATATGTGACACCCAAGTCCTACCCGTAATGAAAATGATGGATTTGGATGCAAGATCTCTCTAGCTCTGTAACAGTCATGTGCTTTTCTTTGTAGCTACTTGTCTAGGATAAACATTTTATGAAAGAGGACCAGTTATCATCTAGCTTCTTTCCCTTGACCACCCCTTGAAGTACTGACCATACCTGTTAACTGCAGACTAGATGTGCTCTGTTCCCCATAGTTGTGAAGTCCTTGGAGTTTGTTGAAATGTTTCCTAAAATGTCATGTCTGCTTGTCAAATGAAGTAATGCCTGAAATACTTAGATGTAATCTAAACATAAAGCTTAATAAAAACAACCTTGCATGATTCTTGTTCAGTGTGAATTTTTTAAATAGAGTCTTGGTTACGGTGATTTACTCTCCCTGTCACTCAAAAGCAGTGTTAAATTGAGAATAAAGATATATTTAAAAATAAAAGTCTAATCTACTTATTCTCAAATAGGTAAAGAAACAAATTTTATTTTCTGCAGGAATTCTTGCAATCAATAGCAAACATTTGAGATAGATGGCTTCAGTCCTTCAGCAAGCATTTATTGAGTTCCTACAAAGCTCTGGGCACTATGGTAGGTGTTATAGAAAATAGGTGAATAGTGAATGGTCCATTATCCAAAATGCTTTAATATGTGGAGAACAAAGACACTGTCTGAAAAAAATGATGGCGCATATGATGGAAATGAGAATTCGAAGAACCATAAGATTATAGTAATATGCCAAAGGGTAGTGATACCAGTAACTGACGGACTTGGGAATGGCCTCATGAAGGAAATTTGACTGGATATGAACCTGATGAGCAGATTTGCAGTGAATAAAGAGGAAAGAAGTCCTACAAAATATTCCCTCTGGACATGTTCCATCAAAAAAAATTCTATATAATATTTTCCCCTGTTGGAGTTGCAGATTGCACATTGGCATAGTCTAAGTTCTGAGAAGTCCTACAAACTGTTTAGTTTTAGTTTTCCCCAAAATTTGTTTAACCAGAGGCCTTGCCTTCCCCTCACCCTCATTTAATACCAGTTAACATTAAGAAACCCACATTGGAAGATGCTGTTCTATGCAACGAGGTAGCACTGAGTGTTCTGAGCAGAGATCTGGGGATCAAAGGGAAGCAGCTGGGAAAATGTCGTCTGTAAAACTAACTGGACCATATTTACATATTTGTGCCCTAGACAAAGAGCCTCTTCTTGTTGTGCTCCCATGTGGGAAGTGACTTAAGCCCAAGTATAATGTTTTTTATATATTACTATACATATTCTAAAACCGTTAGTTCAGCAGCTTAAAATTTAAGCCTAGTAATCTTTAGGATAACATTCTTTTTCAGATTCAGATTTTATATAAATGATTAAGTTTGTCATTTTACATTAACAGATTAGTTAGTGACACTGTTACTAGGACATTCTAATAGCTGTCATAGTCAAGTGCAACAATGTGTGAACGAATGAAATTTATTAGCTTCTTAGACCTGAAATAATTTCACCCCCAATTGCAAGAGCTTCTCCAACTTGTATGGGCCTATAAAATTTGCCATCTGGACTATCTTATACAATTTGGGACATAATGACCATTTTGAAAACAGGAAGAATTAAAGTCTAGGGAGAACTGAAAGATGTTAGGACACTGAGAAGGGAAAAAAGCCAAATACAGAGGAAGGTTGTGTTTTCCAAAAACCAGACAGTGTCTACATTATGAAAAGATGCATAAATAAATAGGTAGACAAGTTAATATTGTAATGGCAACCCACCAGAACATTTTAAAATGTAGAACAAAGAGGAATGAACACAAAACAAGACAAAAGCCAGAAGCAAGTTTAAATATTTGAAAATTAAATATTCCTGGTATAAATAAGACATTACAGGATTAAACAACAAAAAAAAATCTGTTTAATATTGGCTCATCCTGACCCTCTAGACATTATTTGTGTTCCTTCTCCTCCGATTTCTAAAGCCATACTGGCAATAATTCTTAAAACCTTGAAAAGTTAACGGGTATCTTATTAGCCCATGACTACAGGAAGTACAATAAGGAATTTTATCATAAAGAATTCAGTTCTGCAGTTGTAAATGTGATCTCATTGTCTCAAACCACCTGGCAGAAGTATTTTCACCTCTAGGAACACCAAAGTTGGAGGTAACTGTTTAGGCAGAGGCAATATCAGAGGTCAATATCAGAGGTCAGATATGGATTCTCAAATGTCTAGCATCTTTTTTTTTTTCATTTTTTAGGATACATGTTTCTGGGTTTATTTTGAAATAACCAATGAGAAATAGAGAGAAAATATTTTTCTTAAATTCTTGTGGCCAACTAAAAATAGAGTTAACTCAAAGTAGGAAATTTTAGTCATTTCTTCACATAATTCAGGAGGGAATAATGGACCCCAAAGACACCTTTCCCTGGGCAATGCATGTAATTTTTTGAGTATCTAATTTCACTTGGACTTTTAGAAGTGTGCAAGTACCATCAATGAAACTCTTATCTTCTGGTGACTTTTGCAGGGTATATCAAACAACTAGGTTACATTTTCACATGAAGCATAAGTTCCCAATTAGACTTTGATTTGCTGATTCACCTTGGATTTTTTTTTTTAATGCTCTCTGGAAATGGATTTGAGGCTTCCCTTTTTTATATTGAGAGAATATATAGGAAGGAGAATTAGAGAAGATAGCTAAATTCCCTGGATACCAAAATTCAGTGACTACCAGGAGGGCATGGAAGCCCACTCTTGTAACATGCTGGGACTGTGGTAGTCTGGAAGATATCATCCTGAGTCAAGATACAAATGAGAGGGAAATAGCTCAGTTATCCCTTTGACATACTGTAGGGGAGAAGAGATGGCATTTCTCTCCGAAGGCAAGGCCACAAAATTACCAGGGGTGATTGAGATTGCTCTAGACCATGTCTTTAAATCAGTCTTTAGATTCTGGGTGGTGGTTTTATTCCAGGGGATAATAGTCACATCCATTAACATCTATAAACACTTACGATAATTCCAAAATCCCTAGAAAGTCAACTTTATTGCCTAGTAGATTATCTATGGCAAAGGTATTGCAATGTTTTTTTGCACATTAACTTTAGTGTCATGTGCCAACTAGTTTCACGAGCATTTAGGTTTAGTTTTGTTTTGTTTAGTTTAGTTGTGTTTTAATGGACATCTCTGAGTTTTATAGAAAAGTTCATAGGAGGCTGACATGGCACTATCCTGAAATGATTTCATTAGCGTTTCAGGATTTTAGGTTTTTTAATTTTTTGTTGAGTCACTTAAAGATTCATCAGGCCTTGGAAAATATATTTTACAAATCTGATTAGGCTGCCAACTATTTTTTTAAGCTTTTTATTTTAAAATAATTTCAAAGTTTTGGAGGAGCTGCTACAGCAACACAAAGAACTCTCATATATCTTTTATTCACTAATTAAAAAAAAATTTTTTTACAGTAGGTTCTTATTGGTTATCTATTTTAAATATAGCCATGTGTACGTGTCAATCCCAAACTCTCAATGTATCCCTCCCCTCGAACATTCCCCCCTGGTAACCATAAGTTTGTTCTCTAAGTCTGTGAGTCTGTTTCTGTTTTGTAAATAAGTTCATTTGTATTTCTTTTTTTTTTAGATTCCACATATAACTGATATTATATGATATTTGTCTTTCTCTGACTTACTTCACTCAGTATAATAATCTCCAGGTCCATCCATGTTGCTAAAAGTGGCATTATTTCATTCTTTTTAATGGCTGAGTAATCATTTTTAATAATTTTAATAATTTTTAATATTTTCCCACATTGACTTTTTCATTCTAATTCTCTATACAGATTCATTTTTTTCTTGAGACAAACTTTTAAGAATAACTCTTAGCCATCATGTCCCTTTACCACAAAATATTTCAGTATCTTTTTCTGGAAATAATGTAATTCTTTCACAAAGCCACAATATAATTATCTAATTCAGGAAATTTAACATTGACAAGATACTAGTATCTAATATACAGTTCACATATAATTTTCTCTAACTGTCCCACTAATGTCCTTTATGGCATTTTCCCCCCATGATCCAAAACTTAATTCAGGATCATGCATTGCATTTACTTACCATAGCTTCCTTTTGTTTGCTCTTCCTTGACAATGGCTTTATACCTCATACACACACCTAATATTCAGTCAGGTTGTGTCGTTGGCCTGGAGAGAATCCTAAAGGACACACAAAACTCAAAGTTATTGAGTTAACAAGAATCAGAGAAAAGCAGGTTGAATAGTGTTAAAGAATAAATACTTCAAGATTTGATTATTAATTACCATCCTCCATGATAAACTGACAAGGATATTTATAAACTAGAAAATATACCTTCTTTCTTGGACAATTTTGAAGAAAAGCTATATGTTCCCCTGAGGATATTAGTGACTGTCCCTTGTCTGTACTATTGCAACATTGCCCTTTTTCATTTTATTTCCTAGCTTAATTGAATATTTTTTCTTAATAACAGATTGCCTACATTCTGATGACATCTGGGGAGGTACTTCAATTTGAACTAGTTACAAATCCCTAACCACATAGAAGCATATTAAATGACTTTCCTTTCAAAGTACAATGGGGATATAAAGATCTTGACCTTTGGAGTAAAAAAGATTCTAAATTCTGGTTCCATTGCTCAATAGTGGTATTATCCTAGGTCAATTGTTAAACCTTTCTCATTTAGCATTCATTCAAGAGATAATGGTGGCTATTGATATTTGGGAAGAAATATAATGTTCTACATAATCACAAGGCCCTTGGACCCCAGCAATCTGGTTTCAAATCCCTGTTCTGCACTCACTGGCCTTAAGATTTGGGACAAGATACCCAACCTCTCTAAACTGCAGTTTCTTTATCTGTAAGAAAGATAAATAACGGTACTTACCTAATTGCTTTATTCTATTAAATGAAATAATGTTTGTAAAATGTTTGCAGGGTTCCTAGGATGTAACAAGCGCCGAACACATTACTAATCTACTGATAGCTTAGATTAATTATAACGATGTCAACAAAAATAATAGTGTCTTTAGACAGGAAAGAAAGTATCTTTCTCTTGATCTTGACTTTGTATTTTCCCTACGCTCTTTTTCTCAGTCTTCCAGTGACCTAGATGCTAAATTAATTTCATTTAGGACCCCATAATTGTGATTTGCCAATCCCAAAAAAAAATCATTCCCGGGACTTCCCAGGCTGTGCTGTGGTTAAGATTCTGTGCTCCCAATGCAGGGGGCTTGAGTTTGATCCCTGGTCAGGGAACTAGATCCCACATATATGCCACGGCTAAGAGTTCGCATGCCACAACCAAGGAACCGGTGAGCCGCAACTAAGGAGCCCACCTGCTGCAACTAAGACCCAGAGCAACCAAATTAAAAAAAAAAATCATCCCCTTCATATAAAGGTTAACATTTACCATCAAAGTCAGAAGAGGATGGAGAAGAATGTGAACAAAAACTTGGCTCTAAAGCTGAGGTTGGAAATTTGAATATATTTAATTTCAAAGTGGAATTAGTTCTAATTAAATGAACTCAACTGTCTTTCATCCCTGAGTTGCCAGTCATCATGATTAATCTTTAAGCTAATAGTCAGGGACAGTGGGACTAAGCAAAGACAAACAGAAGAGACTGGTTTCAGACTACCACACAGGAGCCCACAATGACACTGGTTACCCAGTGATTGATTCAGAGACTCAGCCCCTATGAATTCAATGAGAAGGATTAGTGGACTTAAAAGCACATGACTTAGCATTTGTGTTCAATGTTCAGTCATCCCAAATTCATGTAACCACAGAATGTCAGAGTTAGAAAAGAACCTAGTGTTCTATTCTAGCCCAATAACTTCATTTCACAGAGGCATGGAAAAATCGAGACACTTGAAAGGTCGCTAAATTACCATTGGCAGAGTCTGGCTAATGCCCTCTGTATTCTAACTCCTAGTTCTGTGCTACTGCCTGGGTCCCATGTGGCACTATAGATATTTAACTGATACTTGATTAAATATGTAGCATCCATCATTTTACTTTATTTTTTATATTTTATTCCTTATGTCTAAAAAAATGAAGCTATATAATACCCATTGTTACATGTTGTTTGCATGTATTTTATTTATTGGAATTTATTCCTTTTGCCTATAAAAGGAAAAACTCTAAATGATAGCTTTTTAATAAGTCTTCAAATAATGCAAGTTAGTTTCAATCACTTACACAGCAAAGTGCCTTGATTTAGTTACAAAAACAAAAATTTGGCACATTTATTGATTTAACAGTTATTGGACGTCTATTGTGTACAAAATAACTAAGGACTGCAAAAGAAATAATGGTTATTAAGTCCTTGTTCTGTGAAAAAACAATTCTAGTGACTTAAGAGGTTATTTGCTTCAAATAAAAGTGAAAGATCCTACTCACTCAATGCTTACATCTGATAGAGGAAATGAGAAATATACACAAAATCATGGAAATAAAAGAATGTACAAAATATACAAAGATAGATAGCAAAAATCTGCAGTTGTTTAGAGGGAGGAAAATGGTCTCTCCCTGGAGTGACTTTCGTGGAATAGACAGCATCTGACCCAGCCTGACATAGAGGAGGACCTGAACAAGTGCAGATGAAGCAGGAAAGTGAAGTCCTGCTTGGTTGGGAGATAAAGCTAGACAGGCAGTTTGGGGCAAGACCATGGAAACCTTGAATTCCAACTTAAGTCATAAAAATGTGACAAAGAGAAATCTTAAAATGAATGGTAAATTCACTGAGATTTTTTCAATTAAACTTTTAATTTTTAAATAATTGTAGATTCACATGTAGTTGTAAGAAATAGTAGAAAGAGATCACATGTACTTTTCCCTAATGGTAACATCTTGCAAAATTCTAATACAATATCACAACCAGAACACTGATGCCATTACAGCCAAGATAAGGAACATTTTCGTCATCTTGTGGATCCCTTATGTTGTTTTTTATTGTCACACCCATGTCTCTCCCACCTTCACCTCTCCCTTAACCCCTAGCAATCTGTCCTCCATTTCTATAATTTGCCATTTCAAGAATCATACAGTATGCAATCTTTGGGGATTGGCTTTTTTTTTCAACCAGCACAATTCTCTGGAGATTTATCCAAGTTATTGTGTGTATTGAATTATAATCGTGTAAAATATATGATTGAATTTTACCACTTCTAATGGGAATTGTCTTGGCAAGTTTTAAGATACAAGTCTCTAAAGGGGGAGTTATTATTATATTTTCTGTAATAACTTCTGAGTAGAGTTGAAGTGTCTTATTGTGCCCCATCCAAGTGTGAATACAGAATGACAATGAAAAGGCAGGAGAACAGGAGGAAGATCTGTTGGCAGAAACATAGAATATTCCATTTTTCTACTTCTAGAGAGGTAGTTGAATCTCCTCTGAAGTTCTGAGTTAGATTTGAGAAAGCAGAAGGGACAAATCTTCCCGTACCCATGTCAGAAATGAAACAAAGCCTTGAAGAATACAGAGCAGGACCCCCATATGAGAGCATGTGACTTCGGTTCTTAGGCAAGCACAACAGATCAGGAGATTGTCAATCTCCTGTGTCTTCTTCACACATCTCCACTCATGATTCCTCCCCAGAAAGGCTACGGTAGAAAACATGGGGCTTCTGCCTCAGGACTTTGACGTGCTGGTCCTCACATTGCCCAAAAGACTGGTCCACTCCAGCTGCTCCCCCACTCAGAAGAAGGTGGGTTGTCTCCACTTGAGCCTGTCTCTTTCTCCCCACAGCTGCTGAATTAGGCTAAGCCAACCACAGCACTCAGAAGCTCTCCAGACCCACCCTGCAGAGTGACAGGAGCAGCTGCCACGGAACACCATGGAACATCACAGAACACCACAGATCACATGACACCACAAAACACCACAGACATCACAGAATATCACAGAACACCACAGCACACCACAGGACTACTGAACACCACAGAACACCAGGAACCCCACAGAATATCACGGAATACCACAGAACATGATGGGACACCACAGAATACCATGGGACACCACAGAACATCACAGAATACTACAGAAGAAGACAGAACACCACAGACACCACAGAACACATCAGAACATCACACACACCACAGGACAACACAGAACACCAGGACACCACAGAATGTCACAGAACACCACAGCACACACAGGACCACTGAACACCACAGAACACCACAAAATACCACTGAACAACACAGAACACCAGGAACACCACCGAATACCATGGAATACCACAGAACACTGAGACACCACAGAATATCACAGAACACCACAGAGACCACAGAACATCAGAATACACCACAGAACACCAAGACACCACAGAACATCACAAGACACCTGAGAATACCACAGACACCATAGAACACCAAGACACTACAGGACACCACAGAACACTGAGACACCACAGAATATCATGGTACACCACAGTGCACCACAGACACCGCAGACCACCACAGACACAACAGAACACCACAGAACACTGAGACACCACAGAATATCACAGAATACCACAGAGCACCAGACACCACAAACATCACTGGATACCACAGAACACCACGGGACACCACGGAACACCAAGGAACATCACGGAACATCACAGAATACAGCACCCCTCAGAGAACACTTTGTTCACACCAGGCACTATTCTAAGTGCCCTCAGAAAATTATCTCATTTCCTCCTCTCAACAGTCATATGAGACCAGTACTACTTTCCTCATTTTGTAGTTGAGAAAACCGAAACTCAGAAAATTTAACTAATTTGAAAAAAGTAGACACCTAGTAAGTAGTAGTATGAAGATTCAAAGCCAGGCAGTCTAACTGCTTAATCCCCCTCATTCTGAACCAATATACCATAATAACTAGGCATTAGGCCCAGTCAAGCAATCACAAATTACAGAATATTATTAGCACATTAGGGAAGCTGTCATCTCTCTCATTCATTGGCCCTACCAGCCAAAAATTTACCCCAATATTTCTTTGCCCAATGATGGTCAAAGCAATGGTCTGGCGTTCAAGGTCTTCTTAGGCCAAGTGAAGTGATTATGGTACATCTATAACGTTTCAAGACTTTTAAGCTACTCTCAGCTGATTTTTAAAGATAAAAGAATTTTATTAGGACTCATCTACTCCAACAACAAAGGATGTGCCAGTTTTAAGGCAAATCAAGTCTCAAGGAAAAAGGACGGAAGAAGAAATCTTTAGATTTAAGGTTTTTAATAGTTAAATTATGGCTAAAGGAAAAAAATCAAGGGAAGATTTGGAGAAATAAGAAATGAAAGCCCAGGGAGATTGTAGGCACAGACACTGAAGTGGGAGGAATAACTGTATTATATTATAATGATAACTTGGGTGATTGTTTAAGACTTAAATCAGGGGTCACCTCAATCCAGAAGTCTTCCCTCCCACACACTTTTCTCAACCACTTTTCTATTTAGTTGGCTCTCCTATCTGTCCTACAGTTAATCGGTCAGTGAATCTCTCACCTAGAATGCATTGTTCTCAACTGTAACCCTCTGTTTACTTGCTTGCTTCACACTGGACTGAGAAATGGTAGCCTGAGATTTGACACCGTGCTTTTATTTTACATTCCTCCATCCAGTACGCTGCTTAGCATCCTGGTCTTTTGCAAGCTCTGGTTACACTTCAAAAAATTGTTTTTACATGTAAAACATATATGTTGGATTTACCACAACTGGACTTTGCCATTTGCTCTCTCCTGTCCTAAATCTGGGGATAATGGAAAGATATGAACACCGGTGATCAGAGGATGGAGGCCAAAACAGAACCAGAGCCCATTGCACAGGCTGCAGGTGGAGAAGAATCACAAAAGCAGATCAGAAATGCACCCTCCTTACCACAGGCAGGCATGCTAATCCTTGTAAGAAATACCATAGACATTTTGCACAAGAAAGCTGGCATCACGCAGACTTGCTTCAAAGAGCCAGCTCTGAAACCTGATGTGAGTAATTGTGCTACTTTGAGTAAAATAACCACTCTAGGTTTCACTTTCTTCATCTCATGAGTGAAATGGGGACATAACAGTGAAAACTTCAGAGGGTTGTGAGAATGAATCCATGTAAGTAACGAACAGCCCATGGTCCGTGATTCATAAAAGTTGGCCGTGAAATCATTAGTGGTACAATCCTTCGTGACAGCTAACATTTTTGTTGCATTTTATATGGCACATTATTGTGTTTGATTCTTGTAACCTCTCCTGAGGGGAGCTGGGAAGGAACTGTCATCCCACTGGATACATAAGAAATCTTAACTTTTAAGAGATTTACTGACTTGCTCAAGTTCAGACAGGTAAGGTGCAATGGTGCAAAGACTATGCTGAAATCTTCTGATATTATTACTCCAGGCTCCTAGACAGCACTCTCACATCCTTAATCGTTCTTGATCTCATCACATCCTTAATCGTTCTTGATCTCACTGTACTTTTCAAGCCAGAGGTGCCAGTGAAGCAGCAATGGCAAAGAACAGTAGTTCACTGCTGGGGAAAGGGTAGAAAGGAGGAAGGAAGGTGGTGCTTACGCACAGAGGCCTGGGGACGTTGCTCCTTCATATTGGCCAGGAATGTCAAAGGAGAGCTGCATGGAGTTAGTTCTGCATGGGGAAGGGGTGCAGGTAAGGGATACAGGGCTCAATGCCACTGGAATGACAACCCCATACCATCACCCCCAAACGGATGCTTGTTTTCCCTTCAGAAGGCTGACCTCCTAATTCTTCTTTGTTCTCTTAGTGTTTCTAACACTAAGCAGAGCAGAGAGCAGGGTAGGTGGCGACAGTGTAAGAACGGAAGGAGCAGGTTGGAGAGCGCCATCTCTCCATCCCACAGAGTGCTCTCTCAGGACTTGAGAATCTGATCACAAATCCCTTCATATCTAAAAGGTGGACAGAAGCTTCGAAAGAAATTCTGAATGGTGATGGAGGTGGGACACTATGGAAATTTCTAGATCTTGCATCCAAAAAAAATAATAATTGGAAGCAAAGTGGTCACTATTAAAGAGCCAAAAAGTCTCCTCCAAATAAGATTTATAGCATACAGCATTCTGAAAGGTAAAATCTCCAAAACTTGCAAATTCCGGGCCAGTTAATATAATTGAAACTGAGAGGTCTGTCATAGTCTCTCTCTCGGGCAGAAAGGGCTGGGGTAGATAAAAATGTTTAGCTACAACCTGCCGTTGGATAACTGCATGTTCTGCACAACATCAAACATAAGGCAGTCTCGACTTTATTGACATGAAGTGCTATTAGGTTGTCAAGAATCCTGTGATCTCAAACTGTAAGAACAGGTGGAAAATGACTATGCAGAGGATATTAAAGAATTGTAGGATATTCTCTCCATTGTTGTGGTATCACTTTATTTTCTCCAATCATTTTGAGTTGCATTCTGGAGGAGGAAAACTGGGTAGGATTTTCCCATAAGGTAGATGGTGCAATTTAAAGAAAGAGAGTGGTTTTGCTGGGCTTATAAAAGTCCCATCTGATATTCTCCTGGTTTATAAGGTGCTTTAGAAGCACAGAAATGTAGGCAGCTATGACATGATTATACCTAGTGGGTAAAAGGGAAGCAATGAAATTACATTTCTGTAAGTCATCCACATTTCAATTAACTTTCCAGGGTTTTTTAAGTTGTAACAGATTGTTTGCCATAGATTAGAGGAAGAAGTCAGAATAAAATGACTGCAGGGACTTCCCTGGTGGTGCAGTGGTTAAGAATCCACCTACCAATGCAGGGGACATGGGTTCGATCTCTGGTCTGGGAGAATCCCACATGACAGAGCAACTAAGCCCATGCGCCACAACTACCAAGCCCGCGTGACGCAGCTACTGAAACCCGCGTGCCTACAGCCCACGCTCCGCAACAAGAGAAGCCACCACAATGAGAAGCCCGCGCACTGCAGCGAAGAGTTACCCCCGCTCGCCGCAACTAGAGAAAGGCTGTGCGCAGCAACAAAGACCCAGTGCAGCCAAAAAGACTGCAAAGTCAAGCTCCTCCCTCTAGAAACAAAGTCCTTCTATACCTCCATAGATGGGGTTATAAGTGAAAAGGATCTAGCCCACACCTATCATTATGTAGCTGAAGATACTGAGGCTCAGAGATGTTAAGTGGGATGGCTGCTATCACACAGCTAGTTAGTGGCAGCATCACGACTAAAATCCAGGATTGCTAATTTGTGCACTGGTACATTTCCCAGTATCATTCTACCTGTCATGTTTCTAAACATAAAATATTTGCATCTTCAGGTTGGAATTGACTTGAAAGTTTCTGGTCACATGTTATTGGTCATTGTTTCATTTTTCCAGCTTAGCATGTGTTTGAGGAACCAGCTTTTCTCCACTCTCACTCCATATGGTTTGGGAAAATGGGAACCCATGCACTTCCTCTAACTTTAGGGATGGGCATTAATCCAAGTCTGGTCAGAGTTTTTATCTTCCTGGGCTTGGGGATTGGTGTCCAGTTATGCACATGGTCCCAGCTAAGCCAGTCAGAACACTATCTGAGGCCATTGTTGGAAATACAGAGACTGATTATTAAGACACCTGGCATATAGAATAAATGAGACTTAAGGGATCTAAATGGTACACGGCATTTTTTTTTTAATCTCCCACTGTCCTCTTAAAATATATTTAGTAGGAGAATTTCTCCAAATCCTACATGAGAACTTCAATAGACTGATGAATTTCTCTCGCTCTTGGAGAATAAAAAGTTCTTTATATTTTTAAGAAGTAATTCAGCATTTAGAACGTCAAGGCCTGCTTGTTAGTCAAAGGTCTACCTTTTCTCAAAGTCATCATTACTTCTCCTCCCCTAACCAGAGCTTGTGGTTGATGAAAACTTACAGAATGGAAAGGAGTGAGGACATGGTCTTTTTTTCTTATTTCTTTTTTTTCCCAGTTTACACCTTTATCTCCTTCTTCCCCAACTTGCTAAGCAGCTTTCTTACCCTTTAGGGTCAAATCTGAGATGGAGGTAGGGAGGGATGAAGGGGAGGAAGCAGCATGGCGGCAGGAAAGGTTTTACGTGCCTGGTACTATGGTGTCCTGGTTTTGTGCTCTCTGCTTCTGACTTTCTCCAGTGGGCATTTTCACGGGTTCTTGGAAAACTCCAGTGCTGGAGTTCTCATATCATCCGTGCCCTCATCCAGGTTAACCACAGCCACAAAATGTCTGCAAGTCAAGCTTCTTTTTGACAGAATCTGATAGCTACCCTGACAACCCTCTCCTATGAATAGCCCCGACATGTTCTGTGATGGGCTAAACTGTGCCCCCCAACTCCGTATTCATATGTGGAAGTCCTAACCCCCCAGTATCTCAGAATGTGACTGTATGTGAAGAAAGGGACTTTAAAGAGGCAGTTAAAGTTAAGATGAGGCCATTAGGGTGAGCCAATATGACTGGTCTCCTTATAGTGAGAGATTAGGACACGGACACACAGAGGAAAGACCTTGTGAGGACACAGCAGGAAGGTGGCCATCTGCAAGCCAAGGAGAGAGGCCTCGGAAGAAACCAAACCTGCCAACATGGTTGATCATGGATTTCAGCCTCCAGAGCTCTGAGAAAATGAATTTCCGTTGTTTAAGCTTCCCAGTCTATAGCGTTTTGTTAGGGCAGCCCTAGCAAACTAACACACAGTCCAAGGGAGACACTTCTGCATCACTCTTGCTGTCAAACTTTGGAAGTGCAAGCTGAGCATAGCAGCAATTCTCCTTCATTCTACTTCTAGAGAAGCTAGTCAACTTTTCTCTCATCCTCTAGATTCCTCAGGAGAGAGTCAGATAGTAGTGAATTGAAGGGGAAACTGATTGTAGATGGCACATAGCAAGCTCTCAAGAGTATTTTTTTAAAGCTCCCCACTCATACCTTCTCACAAACAGTTTTCTCCAAAGAAATCTTTCTCCTAATTCCTCCTTAATATTGCATAAGCCAACCCTTTTGTTAAAGGTGATTTATTTTTAGCATTGTATATTTCATCTTTGGTTAACTCTGCAAATTCGTATATGGTTTAGCACTTCCTTTGTAAGGCAATAGATATTGAACCTCAGTGATTCAGCTGAAACTTTTACTTAACTACATATAAAATCACACCCTCTATGGCAGAAACCTAGATAGTAATGAAGTCAACTCACAAAGAAAAGTAATACCAGTAGATGGACAGAGTCTTGACATTACCATTTGCACTCTTGAATTTAGCCATACCTGAATAGATACTACCTTTGGACGTTTCAGTTAAGTGACCTAACTACAGAGCTCATTCTCTGAAGCATTCTCATTGCTTGCTTCTGCATTTCCAAAGCTTCAACTGAAATAAAACAAATGATTAGGGTCTTATTTTCAAGTATTTTCTTATCAGTTGGTTCAGTCCCATCATCCTATCGTAAATCTGCCAGTAGGGTCACAGTAGCTGTGGAGCTGGGTATAGTGGTGGTGAGCCTAGAGTTTTCATTACTCAGAGGGCAGGGTGGAAATACTCCTTAGAGCTCCGGAGTCCCTCTGGGCATGGAAGTTTGACTGAGGAGGGATGAATGGAGATTGAAGCAGTCTCAAGTGAGGCAAATTGACCAGATCCAAGTCGCGAGCTTTTACCATGGCAGACTCCAAGATGATTAAGTCTTTCAAATCCTTGAGCTTCACAATAATCTAATCAGTCTTCATTTCCTGTCAGTATTTTCACTGCAATATCTTTTATATCTAAACTTAGTTCTCTGTTCCTATAGTCTGTTACACCAAGTGAGGCTCTCAATAAATCTCACTTGGGATTCACTATATTTAGATAAAAGTACATTTACTTATACACACAATTTTGCATACAATTTCATGGGGTTTATTTACCTTCTGAAATCCATCTGTAGGTCTTATAATGTAAGAACCTGTCTTTTGGCGCTTTGCCTGAACTGGCTTTCACAATATTAACTGACATCCTACATAAGCCAGGATGAGTTTTTGTATTATTTTATATTTTCAAATCTCAGATGTTTTCAAACATTTTTAAAGTGCTTATTATGTGCCAGGAACTATGCAAAACACTGTGATTTTGCATGAATTACCTCATTTATTCTTACAACAACCTTCTGAAGTACATACTATTTTTATTCCCACTTTATGGATGAGAAAAAAGGTTTAGCGGTGGTATGTAAAGTCACAGGCTGTGACGGATGCTGGACTCAAACTCAGGTCAATCTCTGCATGACTTTATTCTGACTTTCTTTTTGCACTTCCTTTTCTTTTCCCATGGCTTTGTCTCATGAGCATTTCCCTAACTGCCCTGAGTTAGTCAGGATAGGCCATAATGTGCTGCAATAAGAGATAAACCTCCAAATCGCAAAGGCTTTGCACAGTGAAGACTCTCATAAAGTCTCATGTGAGTACTGCAGCCTTCCTGCATCTTTCAGCTCTGCCATCTGGAACACAGGACCTTCAAGGTAGCCACTTTAAGGGAAGAGGTAGATGGAAAAGGCACACTAGCTTTCAACTGCCTCAGCCCAGAAGTGATGCATTACACACATAATCTGGTTTATAGAACTTTAAGAAATTGTATTAGCATTGTAATCCTTGCCACCATCACAGGAAAATGCATTATACTGCAAAGCCACCTCAAAGGAGTACATTTTCCAAATATTAAATAAGCTCAGCCATTTTTCTGTGTATTTCCCAATCTTCCCCTCACTATAGCAATGCACACCCCATAACAGAGAGTTATTATCAAAAGGTCTAGAAGAGGAAAATTTTTGATGAGTCTAACTTAGAGTTCATCAGGCATTCATTTCTTCTTCTTGTGGATACCTGGTTTCCATGTATGGAACCTGCACTTAAGCCCAGAGACATCTGTGTGCTTCCACCACCTCACTGCCAAACAGAACATCTAAATCTGTGAACAACCACTCCAACCTCCAGCATCGATACGTCAGAAAAACAAGATTCTCTAAATCCTCTAAATTAGTTCAGGAAAAAGTGAAGAATCTATAACTATCTAACTAGACATTAATTGAAACAAAGCACTGTGAAAAACCCAAGGGTAAAGAAGTACAGAAGTTATCAAATGGCCCCATCCTTCAGTAAGAAAATACAGGATGTTGGGAAACTGTCTTTCTAGAACATAAGTGGAAGAGGAAGACAAGCTGCTACTCAGAAAATCATTCGCCTACATTAATCATGTTAATCAGGGCAATTCTATTGGGACATATCCCCCCTCCCAGTTTTTGTTTTTGTTTTTTGCCTTCTCAACCATAATAAATGACAGCTATATTTATTGAGCTATAGGAATGGCACTAGGCTGTGTGTGTGTGTGTTTGTGTGTGTGTGTAGGTGTATATGTAGATGTGTATTCTATACAATTTCTCATCATCCTGATGATGTTACAAGGGAATTAAGAATCTTCATTATGTAATGAAAAAAACTGAAGCACAAAGAGGATAAGTTATTTCTTCCAGATCCTAAGCCCATTCGCTTGTGAAGCTGGCATTCAAACTCTGATTGCGATGAGTTCAAAGGGAGTTGCCCTCACCGGATTAAAAAAGGGTACACAAGACCTTCTCCAGAGCTTCTTAAAGTGTTCCAAATAGACATGTCTGACCATGAACCATCTAGAACAGCCAGCCTGTGGTAGAAGTGAGCAAAGAGAATGGGGGTGCAGGCAGGTGGGGAGGCTCAAAGAACCAGAGAGTAGGATAGCAGTTTCCAGGCCCAGGGGTGGGAAAATGGGAAGATGGGTCAAAGGGTACAAACTTCCAGTTGTAAGATGAATAAGTTCTGGAGATCTAATGTACAGCATGGTGACTATAGTTAATAATACTATATTGTACACTTGAAATTTGCTAACAGAGTAGATCTTAAATGTTCTCACCACCCCCCACCCCAAAAAAGATAACTGTGAGGTAATGGATGTGTTAATTCACTTGAATGTGGTCTTTTCACAATGTGTACATATATCAAATCATCCCATTGCACACCTTAAATATATACAATTTTTATTTGTCAGTTATACCTCAATAAAACTGAAAAATAAATAATGAGGGGACAGGAGGCTTGAGGCTTTTCTCTTCTGTCATCAGAGCCCCGAGTAAGTAACCAGCCAGATTACTAAGAATAAAACAGTACTCTCCCTCTGTCCTTACATGATTTCACTCCACCAATTAATTCAGTCATTTCTTCATTCATGGGTTTGTTTACTCATTCATTTGTTAATTTACCTTTTTTTTCCTCTTATTGTTTGCCCTATTTCTGAATGCTCTTCTGTTTACCTGCTCCTTCTTCAAACCTCCACACCCATAGGGACTCCTGAGCTCAAAAGAATCTTCTGGCCCAGCCCTCTGAGTCATGAGGACCCCAGACCTACACCACCACACCCAGGCCCCCAGTTACTGGGACCACTACTTGTTTTACGGCAAGACAGTGGCACAAAACCAACTGGCAATGAAACACCTGAAAAGAATCTCCTCATCAAGAAAGTGGTTTTAATTCGACTGGAACTTTGCAGAGAAGAACGTAAGATTAAAAGCTGAAGGCTCTAAATCCAGGCAGCTGAGAGTTCAAATCCTCATTCCACCAGTTCTTACTGTGAGACCTTGATCAAGTTAAGTTTAAAGTTGTCACTTGGAATGTGGGGATAAAGATGGTACCTAGCCCATTGTTTGAGAAAGTTAAACAGGATCGTGGGAAACACTTAGAACACATGGCAAGACATATGCTGGCCAAGGTTCCAGATGAGGGGGACACAGCAAAGAACACTGAGAAATTCCATGCTCTTACTCAGCATATGCTCTAATGAGGGAGGGAGATAATAAATAAATAAAAAATATTTGGGCTGGGGCTTCCCTGGTGGCGCAGTGGTTGGGAGTCCGCCTGCCGATGCAGGGGACGCGGGTTCGTGCCCCGGTCCAGGAAGATCCCACATGCCGCGGAGTGGCTGGGCCCGTGAGCCATGGCCTCTGAGCTTGCGCGTCCGGAGGCTGTGCTCCGCAACGGGAGAAGCCACAGCAGTGAGAGGCCCGCGTACCAAAAAAAATATATATATATATATATATGTATATATTTTTTGGCTGGTTATGAGTGCTAAGAAACATAAGGCAGGATAAATGTCTAGGAGTGACTGTGGAGCAATTGGGTCACTCTTGAGGGGATACAGGGTGAGGAACAGAGTGATGCTGACACACCTGTCCCCAGTGAGTGCTGCTCTGAACAGGTCTCCCCACGTGGACCCAGAACTGACAGACCCACTGTGGAGAAGAGGAGAGAAATTCATCATCTCTATCATAAAATAAAGTCATAGTTTGTATCAATTCTTCCTTGCTCTCTTTTTTTCCTGTTTGAGGAAGACTTACCAAAATCTCTGAATATATCTGACGGAGCAATTTTGTTTAATGAATTGCTGACCAAACTCATTCTTTCATACAAGTTTGTTAGCCTGCAGAACCCAGAACACTTTCATGAGGGAAGGGGCTTGAAGTCTTGCAGCCTTTATAGTCATACACCTTATTCCATTCTTAGAAGTCAGAAGTGGGAACAAACCTGAGCTGGGAGGATTGGAGGACCAGCCTTTTAAGCCACTGGAGGAGGTAACAGGTAACATTCCCAGGTTTGTCATCGTGGGTCATGAAATCCAACTTGGACGGCTGCCCTAAAGTGATCTGCTCTTTCCGGGAAGGCAAGAAGCCTTTAGAGCATCATGTCCAGAGTAAAAAGGGGTTTTTGGCAGCAGTTCCCAAAGGTTTCTCATGCCCTTCCCATCCTTCTTGTTGTCTTCTTGTGAGGTTTCCTATACAAAGAAAATGCCTCTTAATCTCCCCCGTCACTTCCTTCTTCTGCCTGGGGCACCTGTCAGGGGTGTTCAGCCTTCAAGGACCCTTTAGTGAGTCAGGGGTGTTCAGCCTTCAAGGACCTTCTAGTGAGTCCCTTTGAGGCCCCAGGAACTGCTAACACTTCCCCACGCTGTCTGCCTGGCTCTTACTTCCCCGCGGCCTTGATGAGGCCATATGTGCCCGTATAGCTGCTTACTGCATGCGCCTGGCTCCTCACCCCCTTTCCCATTGCCGAGGTCCCCACACCAACAACCTGCTTAATTTTGCTCCAGTTGAAGGTGACAGCTCACCCTGTGTGCAACCAGTCTTGCTCTTTTAGTATAATGCCTCTTACAGCTCAATTTGGATGTGCTGACTTGTAAGGGGTTATCATTCTTTGGCTCAATAGGATAGAGGCTTGTTTTAAAGTGACAACCCCCTTTTTAGTGCCTTGGTTCTGGTTTCTGCAAACTGCCTCACAGGCCCTCTTGATGGAGCAGGGCAGGGGGTGTTTGTGAGGCAAGGCAAGGCAATAACGGGCCAGCTCCAGAGCTTTGGAGAACCCCCCTGCCCCCTCCAGCTCCAACCAGAGCATCTCCTTCTGCATCTGTTCACATAGTATGTAACAGGTTTTTAGTTGAAAAAGGATTAGAAAAAAGGTTGAATACTTCTGGACTGGATCGATCCCCTGACGCCTCTTTAAACAGGCCGGACAGTTCACGGTGGTGTGACTCAGCACTCTACAGGACCCCTTGCATCCCAATGCCACATCTCAAATTGGAGCCATGATTTAGGCTTCACCCCATCTTCCTTCATTCAACAGATAATTATCAAGAACATATTCTGTGCAGGTGAATCTGAGAAGGACTGGATGTCTTCTCCAAGCAAAACAGAGTAATATAGATAGGCCCTCTTTTGTGTTAATGTCTTAATATTGGTTTCTAGGGACTGGATTCTAGAGCCCCAAAGTCTTTTAAAGAAAGTTTCTCTCAGGAAGCTCTGTGGCAGTCATGGCTGCCTGGGCAGCCAGGGTCCCTGAGGGATGCTCCATGTGTTAGACTCTGAAAAACCCTCAGGGTCACCAAGAGCAAATTGGTGGCATCATTAAGAAAGTGTAACACAAAGCAGGTGCTTCTCACATGCATTGCCATGGAACAGAATAAAGAAAAAAAGAATGAAAAGAAATGAAGACAGCCTAAGAGACCTCTGGGACAACATGAATCGAACCAACATTTGCATTATAGGGGTGCCAGAAGGAGAAGAGAGAGAGAAAGGACCCGAGAAAATATTTGAAGAGATTATAGTCAAAAACTTTCCTAACATGGGAAAGAAAATAGCCACCCAAGTCCAGGAACCACAGAGAGTCCCAGGCAGGATAAACCGAAGGAGAAACATGCCGAGACACATAGTAATCAAATAGACAAAAATTAAAGACAAAGAAAAATTATTAAAAGCAACAAAGGAAAAGCAACAAGTAACATACATGGGAACTCCCATAAGGTTAACAGCTGATTCCCCAGCAGAAACTCTACAAGCCAGAAGGGAGTGGCAGGACATATTTAAAGTGATAAAAGGGAAGAACCTACAACCATGATTACTCTACTCAGCAGGATCTCATTCAGATTTGACGAGAAATAAAAAGCTTTACAGACAAGCAAAAGCTAAGAGAATTGAGCACCACCAAACCAGCTCTAAAACAAATGCTAAAGGAACTTCCCTAAGTGGAAACACAAGAGGAGAAAAGGACCTATAAAAACAAACCCAAAACAATTAAGAAAATGGTACTAGGAACATACATATCGATAATTACCTTACATGTGAATGGATGCTCCAACCAAAAGACACAAGCTCGCTGAATGGATACAAACACAAGACCCACAGGAGACCCACTTCAGACCTAGGGACACATATAGACTGAAAGTGAGGGGATGGAAAAAGATATTCCATGCAAATGGAAATCCAAAGAAAGCTGGAGTAGCAATACTCATATCAGATAACATAGACTTTAAAATAAAGAATGTTATAAGAGACAAGGAAGGATACTACATAATGATAAAGAGATCAATCCAAGAAGAAGATATAACAATTATAAATAGATATGCACCCAACATAGGAGCACCTAAATACATAAGGCAAATGCTAAGAGCTATAAATGAAGAAATTGACAGTAGCACAATAATAGTGGGGGACGTAAATTCCTCACTTACACCAATGGACAGATCATCCAGACAGAAAATTAATAAGGAAACACAAGCTTTAAATGACACAATAGACCAGATAGACTTAATTGATATTTATAGGACATTCCATCTGAAAACAGAAGATGACACTTTCTTCTCAAGTGCACAAGGAACATTTCCCAGGATAGATCACGTCTTGGGTCACAAATCAAGCCTCAGTAAATTTAAGAAAATTGAAATTGTATCAAGCATCCTTTCCGACCACAACGCTATGAGATTAGAAATCAGTTACACGGAAAAAATGTAGAAAACACAAACACATGGAGGCTAAACAAGATGTTACTAAATAACCAAGAGATCACTGAAGAAATCAAAGAGGAAATCAAAAAATACTTAGACACAAATGACAACAAAAACACAATGATCCAAAATCTATGGGATGCAGCAAAAGCAGTTCTAAGAGACAAGTTTATAGCAATACAATACTACCTCGAGAAACAACAAACATCTCAAATAAACAATCTAACCTTACACCTAAAGAAAGAACTAGAGAAAGAAGGACAAACAAAACCCAAAGTTAGTAGAAGGAAAGAAATCATAAAGATCAGAGCAGAAATCAATGAAATAGAAACAAAGAAAACAATAGCAAAGATCAATAAAACTAAAAGATGGTTCGCTGAGAAGATAAGCAACTTGATAAACCTTTAGCCAGACTCATCAAGAAAAAGAGGGAGAGGACTCAAATCAATAAAATTAGAAATAAAAAAGGAGAGTTTACAATGGACACTGCAAAAATATTGCATCCTAAGAGACTACTACAAGCAACTCTATGCCAATAAAATGGACAACCTGGAAGAAACGGACAAATTCTTAGAAAGATATAACCTTCCAAGGCTGAATCAGGAATAAATAGAAAATATGAACAGACCAATCACAAGTAATAAAATTGAAACTGTGATTAAAAATCTTCCAACAAACAAAATGGGACCAGATGGCTTCACAGTTGAATTCTATCAAACATTCAGAGAAGAACAAACACCCATCCTATTCAAATGCTTCCAAAAAATTGCAGAGGAAGGAACACTCCCAAACTCATTCTATGAGGCCACCATCACCCTGATACCAAAACCACACAAAGATACTACAAAAAAGAAAACTACAGACCAATATCACTCATGAATATAGATACAAAATTCCTCAACAAAATACTAGCAAACAGAATCCAAAAACATATTAAAAGGATCATACACCATGATCAAGCGGGATTTATCCCAGGGATGCAAGGATTCTTCAATATATGCAAATCCATCAATGTGATACACCATATTAACAAATTGAAGAATAAAAACCATATGATCATTGCAATAGATGCAGAAAAAGCTTTTGACAAAATTCAACACCCATTTATGATAAAAACTCTCCAGAGTGTGGGCATAGAGGGAACCTACATCAACATAATAAAGGCCATATATGACAAACCCACAGCAAACATCATCCTCAGTGGTGAAAAACTGAAAGCATTTCCTCCCAGATCAGGAACAAGACAAGGATGTCCACTCTTACCACTATTATTCAACATAGTTTTGGAAGTCCTAGCCAAGGCAATCAGAGAAGAAAAAGAAATAAAAGGAATACACAATGGAAAAGAAGAAGTAAAACTGTCACTGTTTGCAGATGACATGATACTATACATAGAGAATCCTAAAGATGCCACTAGAAAACTATTAGAGCTAATCAATGAATTTGGTAAATTTGCAGGATACAAATTAATGCACAGAAATCTCTTGCATTCCTATACACTAACAATGAAAGATCAGACAGAGAGATTAAGGAAACAATCCCATTCACCACTGAAACAAAAAGAATAAAATACCTAGGAATAAACCTACCAAAGGGGGTAAAAGACCTGTACTCAGAAAACTATAAGACACTGATGAAATAAATCAAAGGTGACACAAACAGATGGAGAGATATACCATATTCTTGGATTGGAAGAATCAATATTGTGAAAATGACTATACCACCCAAAGCAATCTACAGATTCAATGCAACCCCTATCAAATTACCAATGGCATTTTTTACAGAACTAGAACAAAAAATTCTTAAAATTTTTATGGAGACACAAAATACCCCGAATAGCCAAAGCAGTCTTGAGGGGAAAAAACAGAGCTGGAGGAATCAGACTCCCTGACTTCAGACTATATTACAAAGCTACAGTAATTAAGACAATATGGTACTGGCACATAAACAGAAATATAGATCAATGGAACAGGATAGAAAGACCAGAGGTAAACCCATATACCTATGGTCAACTAATCTATGACAAAGGAGGCAAGGATATACAATGGAGAAAAGACAGTCTCTTCAATAAGTGGTCTGGGAAAACTGGATAGCTACATGTAAGAGAATGAAATTAGAACACTCCCTAACACCATACACAAAAATAAACTCAAAATGGATTAGAGACTTAAATGTAGAACTGGACACTATAAAACTCTTAGAGGAAAACATAGGAAGAACACTCTTTGACATAAATCACAGCAAGGTATTTTTTGATTCACCTCCTAGAGTAATGGAAATAAAAAGGAAAATAAACAAATGGGACCTAATGAAACTTAAAAGCTTTTGCACAGCAAAGGAAACTACAAACAATACGAAAAGACAACCCTCAGAATGGGAGAAAATATTTGCAAATGAATCAACAGACAAAGGATTAATCTCCAAAATATACGAGCAGCTCCAAACAACCTAATCCAAAAATGGGTCGAAGACCTAAATAGACATTTCTCCAAAGAAGACATACAGATGGCAAGAGGCACATGAAAAGCTGCTCAGCATCACTAATTATTAGATAAATGCAAATCAAAACTACAATGAGGTATCATGTCACACTGGTTAGAATGGGCATCATCAGAAAATCTACAAACAATAAATGCTGGAGAGGGTGTGGAGAAAAGGGAACCCTCTTGCACTGTTGGTGGGAATGTAGCCTGATAGAGCCACTATGCAGAACAGTATGGAGGTTCCTTAAAAAACTAAAACTAGAATTACCATATGATCCAGCAATCCCACTACTGGGCATATACCCAGATAAAACCATAACTCAAAAAGACACATGCACCCCCATGTTCATTGCAACACTATTTATAATAGCCAGGTCATGGAAGCAACCTAAATGCCCATCAACAGATGAATGGATAAAGAAGATGTGGTACATATATACAATGGAATATTACTCAGCCATAAAAAGGAACGAAACTGGGTCATTTGTAGAGACGTGGATGGACCTAGAGACTGTCATACAGAGTGAAGTAAGTCAGAAAGAGAAAAACAAATACAGTATGCTAACGCATGTATGGGAAATCCAAAAAAATGGTACAGATAAACCGGTATGCAAGGCAGAAATAGCAACACAGATGTAGAGAACAAACCTATGGACACCAAGGGGGGAAAGTAGTGGGGGTGGTAGTGTGGGATGAATTGGGAGATTGGGATTGACATGTATACACTAATATGTATAAAACAGATAACTAATAAGAACCTGCTGTATAAAAAAATAAAATTTAATTTAAAAAAATAGTAATTGACCCAAATCTGCACAATAGTGAGTGGTAATGCTGGAATTTGAATGCTGGCCTGTCATCTTAATCAATGCACTGAGATGAACAGAATTTTTTAAGTCTTACTAGGCTCACTCATTTTCTTTACACACCCATAGACTAAATTTGAAACTACTGACATAAGAGAATGAATATTTATAAGCTTATATGAAGTGTAATCTTTTTGCGGATAATCTATCTTATCCATCCTGGAACTAATTAATCTAGTTTATTTTGGATGATTCAGTTGGGAGTCATGCCCATATATCTAGGGAAAATAATTTTTAATTCTGAAGAATAGAATGTTTCATATCTTGGTTTATCTTGTTGGCAGTCCAACCTTTAACTGTGTGGAGACCAAAAAAAGTCCCTAAAGATAATAAAATACTATTGACTGAGACGAAATACATCCAGTTATTTTTATTGGAATGACTTAACAACAGGCAAAAAAGCAAACCTGGAAGTCTCCTCTTCTTTAAATAAATACCTGTGAGAGATCTTCATTCAGGGTTACTAGAAAGTTTTCATTTACATTCTCAATTCTATCATTCAAACAATGCAAGTAAATTTACATTAGTTATATTTTCTAGGTATTTCTCAGAAAATTTTAAGTGGAATAGTTCCTTTAAAGGAAGGGTTTTTAAATAGTCCATTTGCTAGGCTTAGATAGCTAGGAGACAATAGTGATCATTTTATATTCATTCTTTTACTCCAGTAGACGTTTAGGATCTGCTCCTTGTTATTCAATTTTTTTCTTTTTATCTACAGTCACTATCCCAAATCTAGTAAGCAGATGTTCCTAGGGACATTAACATAGGAATCAGAATTGTCACTGAAGGTGTATTAAATCAATGGATTTAAATGAGACTGTTGTCTGTGAAATCAGGACCTGGGGGGAAAAAGCCACCAGTAACATTCTGACTCAGGGTGGCCAACCCACTAATTCATAATTAGCCTGCTACATGTGAGGGGTCAGAGAGGACAAGGACTGTATGTCAGACCTCTGACAGCCCAGTCCACATCAGTGGACACAGCGATAACAGATGCCATGTCAGGTAGTGTCTTGGGGCTCTCAACGACTTGATTTAAAAGAAAAATCATCAGTAGGAAGGACATTGTTTATGTGCCTGGCTCAAGTTTGCCTTTGTGCCATTTCAGTGGAGAGATAAAGAACCAGATCTGCTAGCTAATGTAATAAAACTCCCCCAAGAAGCTGGGAGCTTGGCCAACTTAAAATGCAAGGCAAGTTATTTTCATGCACTTTTAAATTACATTAGCAGCAGATGTTGGGAAACATTGTACTGATAACAAATTTATGATCTCTACCTTCAATTTCTACATAAAGCAAATATAAAATGAAGAACCAATCTGAATGGAAGAGAATTATGTATATTTCACAGATTTCTACAACTGTTTCCCCTAATTCTGAGAGGACTTCATTCACCACAAATATGTTTACCCATATTAAAATAATAAGCTAAAGAATACGCCCAGTGCCCCTGTATAAATAGGAAATGGTTAAATTTTTCCTGAAACACTTTATAGCTGAGCAAACTTCCTGTTCCACTCTAATTGTGCTGACCTTTAGTTGTCTTTTTAGGTCTATACTTAAATGCCACTTAAATTTTTTTTCCCCTAGCCGCCTAATTGTAATTAAGTTCCCATGTTACACTCTATTTTAAAGCTGCCTATTTTATTCATAATATTTATAGCAATTTGTAATTGTATGCGTGTGTATTTATTTGTTTAATGACTCTCTTCCCATTTAATGCCTCATGCACCTCTGTATCTCAAGTCCCCAGCACCAGAGTGGAGACTCGGTGCATATTCAAAGAATGAATAATGAATAAATGAGAAGCAGACACAAGAGTGACAGTGTGTTCCCTAAAAGAAGCAAAGAGCAGCCTCTGCTCCTGGTACGCCTTGGTTGTGTTTTGTTTCTCTTCCAAAAATGTCTGTGATATTCCTTCTTGTGTATTTATATAGGATTCTTTTTTCTTGAGCCAGCTGGAATGAGCCTCTATTCCTTGCAGCAGGAGTATCCTAAGTCACAGCCAGAGAATGGGGCACATTGACATAATAGTCAAAGAGAATATGATAATAACAAGGTAACATCCTAAAAGGGAACATCAGAGGGAAGAAGTAGTCCCCTTCGTATTGTTTATCTTTGCTTTATCCCATCTGAAACTGAAACCCTCAAGCAAATTTACTTCCTAAATTTAACCCTTTAATAAACTAGCCTCTAACTCCACCTGGTGGAGATACAGAAACCTGTGGAAAAAAACCAATCCAAAGGAGGATAAAAAGGTACCACACCTATCTGAGTTCTCAAAAAGAAAAGACATATACTCAAAAAGCCAAATAGATGACCTCCTGGGATGTGTTTTAGCCACTCAAAGTCGCTGAGAAGAAATAGGTTGTAACGATCATTTGCCTGTTGCTCTTGGCTCCCATTTCTGCCCTTCTACGTTCCGCTATGTATTTTAAGAGTCCAGGGACCTGCATATCCCATTTTCCCAGTTACTTGCCAGCGAGCTTCTGGTTAGTTTCTACCCATGGGAAGTACTGACAGAAATCTGAAAGGCAGGAGTGGGGAAAGGGGATTTGCTTCCTGTTCTAGATTCTGTTGGCATTTTCCAGCAGCCAAGAGAGCCAGCACTCCATCCTCATCTTTCTGGCACCTGCAGTAAAGAGTCTCCTCACGTGCTGCGTATCAGCCTCTCAGCAGCCCCAGCACCTGTCTTAGGTGGTGCTTCATTTGTGGTTTCAACAGTGGCTCAGCCCTCCTCCATGATCTTGGGTCTGGTGAGACCATTGCCTTCATTTACTTCTTTAGAGGGGTTGCTGCAGCTCCCAGCAGCTACTTAGCATAGAGTTACCTGAGTATAACCAATTCAAAGAGGCTAAATTAATGTTTTCCTATGTCCACCACCCAGATGTATCCAGAATCCAGTTTTTGGTCTTTAATACTATTATGGATTGAAGAGGAACAAGGTATCTTGGAGAGTAGGTCTTTCCAAGCCATAGAGAGGGAAGACAAAAGTCTATGTAAATCTGCTTTTGCCAAAAAAAAAATCTCATAATGACAGGACAGTGAATTAGTATTATTGTTCATTTTAAAATGTACATTATTCCTAGAATTTCAAAAACACAAAATTTCATAAAATTCATGGACTGAAGTTCTTATAACCAAACAAGGCAGATTCATTATTAGAAAGGGCTCATCCCAAGTAAGTGGCTCAGTTTTGCGTCACTTTGGACTGCTTGGGTTATGCAACTCTACTGAGAATCAACGTATCAAGAATGTAAACCCTAGACCTTGACAAGTCTGAGTATTCTTTTACTTTGATGTTTGGACAGAATATTTCCCACTTTAAGGAGGTATAAAAATCAGCATCTGGTAAAATTACTGTGGTATTGGGAGAGCAAAACAGAAGATTAAAAACAAGAATATAAATATAAAATGAAATCATTAATAATGTAGTTATGTGTTTTCATCATTACCTTTACAACTATTTTAATTTTACTGTAATATTTGTAATTGGTATGATATTTTATGTGTGGGTTTTCCACTCTTCAAATTGTTTAAAGCCTTTAAGAAAATTTCATATTTCATGTTTTGATTTCAACTAAATATTTAGAAGAGTAAAATTAAATATATTCATAATCATTTAAATATTTGAGATATTTTTAACTGAACTCTGTAAGTATTGATGGATTAGCCTTGTAAGTAGTATAAAATATTTAGAGAGATTGTGAGTGTTCAGTGTTTAAGTGAATGTTTATAACAAAATGGTTTTAAATTTAATGAATTAAGCATTAAACAAAATAAAAGGAAAAGGCTGCATTTTCCATTGTGGAGCTAAAGGACCTATTAACACCTTTGACTCTCTGTAAAACGTCACGCACTGACAGGAGGATGTATTATTCATTGGGGTTGGGGAAAGGATTTGTCAACACATTAGTTTCCCCCAGCACCAACACCATAGATACTTAGTTATCAAAGACTAGGAGGCTAGTAGGCTCGTGACTTCAGCTGTATTTGGCTTTTCATCTAGCCACGCCTTTTAAATTTTATATTTTTACATTTTACCTATCGTTGTTATATATGTGAAGCAGATGGGGCATTACCGTCATGATTATCTAGTGCCATCTTGACTGAAAATCTCTCTTACTGGACTTTTAAAATTGAACTGGAAATATATACTTTTAAAGTATCCATCTCTCCTACTTAATCACAAACTCCTTTAAGCATCGTCCTTCTTTTTATATACAGACTCTGGCACATAGTAAAGTGTTCAATAAATATTTTTGAATAAATTATCGAGAGGGTAACATTTTGTGAATACTGGAAATGCTGGAAAGGGAAGACAGAAACTATTGCTCATGTATTATTGATGGGAAAGTAAATTGATGCAACTCTTTGTAACTGAAGTTAGCAATGTCTTATGAACATGTTCATAAGCTCTGACTGCCCTTATAGGAATCTGGCCTCAAGTAATAATGAAAAAGAAGCAAAACAACAACAACAAAATTGGAAACAACCTGCATGTCCATTTATGTGGAATTGGTTAAATAAATTATAGTTTATTCATTAGATACAAAATTAACCCTCTATTAAAAATATTTTAAAATATGATATAGTAATTTGAAAAGAAGATATTTATGGCATAAGCTTATTTTAAAGGCAGCATTTGGAACGATTATGACAACATTATAAAACACATGGATTAAAAATTGGAGGAAAATAACACCAAAATTGTAGCAGTGTTAATTCCATCCCCTTTCCACGTCTCAAATTATGTAAAATATGGTTCTGTAAATTGCCCTTAAATTTACATCAGAATTTATTGCATTTTTTAAAATGTTATTTCCTCTAACTATATATTCAATTACAGGAATCAAACAATATACATTTTGAAAAATGTGATGTTTATTAATCTGGAAACAAACTCTGCTTTCAGTTTTTAGCTCACAGCAAGCACAAATTTCAAGGATCCTATTACTTTTGATATATCATATTTTTACAAGTTTTGTACATATGGTTAAATGTAAGTCAATGTGACAACAGCCTTTGGGAAAACAAAAAAGAAAGGGAAAAGAAATACTGAGTAGAAATCACAATGAAATAAGGCTCAGAGAGACTTAAAGACATTATGAAGCATTCCGGCCAGTGACAACCACCAACACGAGAGTGAGGCCATCTTGGACCTTCCAGCCTAGCCCAGCTACCACTTTCAAATCCTGACTACATTTGCAGTCATGCAGCAGTTTCCCTCTGGAGGAGGGTCCTTGCAGTACTTCACAATGTTAAACGTTCTTTTATGACCTTGATGGTAGAGATCATTTGACACAGCTTTAACAGTACTGGCAACTGAGATTCTTAACACAAACTCAACAGTCCAAGCAATTTCATGCTCCAAGGCCACCTCCCCTTGGGATGGGAGGCAGTGGAGATCACATCTTTTCCAGGGACCTAATTTTATCCATCATCCTGTTAGTCTAAATAGACAGGAGTAATTGAACGTTTCTGGGCACAAATACACCTAGAGAGGTTGTTAAAAATATAGATTTTAGGGCTCCACTCAGCAGAGATTAAGATTGAAAAAATTAAAAGGTAGAGGTCAGAAATTTATATATTTAATGAGCATTTAAAGACCATTCCCATCCCTGCCAGTGGATCCAATGCAGATGATGAGGTCCGTTTATCGTGAGTGGGCCTCATCCAATCAGTGGAAGGTCTGAGTACAAGAAAAGGGCTGACCCTCCTGCAAGTAATGGCAACTACACCTACCTGACTGCCTTGAGCTTGGATATCAGTTTTTCCTGCCTTCAGACTAGAACTGAAACATTGGCTCTTCCCGGGTCTCAAGCCTGCCAGCTATTAGACAGGAACTACACCATTGGCCCTCCTAGATCTCCAGCTTGCCGGCTAGAGATTTTGGGGACTGGTCAGCCTCCATAATCACATAAGCCAATTCCTTACAATAAGTGAATAAATACGTATGTGTATATAGATATAGATACACATACACACACACACACACACACACACACACACACACACACGCACCCCTTATCAGTTCTGTTCTGTTTCTCCAGAGAACACAGATTAATACATCAGGACACTTGGATACCAGACACCCAAAAGTGACAAATGTCCGCTACAATAAAACTTTTCACCATTTTGAACATATTCTTATCCATCTCAATTACACACCTCATTGAAGAGCTATGAATAATTAGGATTTACCATTTAAGTATCTTTAAAGAACTCCATCTTTATCTCAATTGTAGTGTTACTTGTTCCCTTTCAATTTTCTAACTTGTAATTTTTAATAAAATAAGACTAAAATACCATAGTGTTTTTCATTGTTTCATCCTCATGGTACCTGTATTGTCTGGGTCAAGTTAAATTGCTGGGTTGCAGGCAGCATGACAAACTGATGGCTTGCAATGCTCATTTTTCAAACTTATGAAATCCCACTATGAACATACTAAGGTCAAGGACTTCTGATGCCCCAAGTCCTCCTTCATGAGGGAGTTAGTTAATTCCTCCTTCTCCGGCTGCAAACTGAGGCTGATAGAAACTGTTATGGAGGGGAGGGGGCAGGGGCATGGAAGGAAACTCTCTTCTCTCTCTCCCTAACTCTGCTCTTTTACCTGTAAGGCCTTCACTGCACAAATAAAAACATTATAACAAAGAAATGGGCATCATAAAGATCATTAGGATCAAAGCCAAAGTTGAATATCCTCACAATCACATGTTAATTGGAGAAGTCCAGGCCATGAGGAAGGCAGATGTGAGCAGTTAACACATCTGAAGCAAGATTTGCTCATTAGAGGAAACCTCTGTAATCATAGAGCCTGTCATTCCAATAGCACAATATAATGGAATATAGCATTTATCAGAAAGCACTGATTAATATATTAAAGCAATTATTGCAATGAGAATGGTTCATTTTAATAAACATTAAAAAATAAGAACCAAATCACTGCTGATCAAATTACTTACTTCCCAGCACAGGCTACAGGAACTTAATATAGCTCAGTACAGCACAATTTATCTCTCAAACAAGTGGGAATCCTAACTCTTCTTCATTTCCAACACTGTATTTACAAAGGGGATCTACTTACCACTGCCGTGATGAAGTTCAGAAACGGAAATGCTAAACTTTCACTTCAGGATGGTATAAAAGACACACTCTTTCCCTCTCACGCCAAACCCCTAGAAGTAAAAAAACACATTTTAAAGGATATTCAGCCATGCTGAAAAACAAAAAAAAGAAATAGATAGGAAGTTGTGACAAATCCTGGAAATACAAAAGACCAACAGGTTGGATTTACGAGGAAACTGATAACATAAGAGATGTGTGGGAAAGTTCTAGCAGAAATGGTGGGAACAGAACCCAGGGTATTCTGCACTGGTGCTTCAGTGTGGAAATTTCCCATATGTCTCAGAAATTTTATGTTTTTCAGAATCTCAAAAAAAAATCAGTTGAGAAATCAAGGAAAAGAGAAAAACTAATTCTTTTGTGAGGCTAACAATCAACATGGAGGCATTACTGGTTCCAAGGAGTTCACTGATATCTCCTTGAAAGTAAGACATTTGTGACCTGAAGGTTAAGACCAGCGTTTCTGGGAACCTGGAGGAGAGAGGCAGGAATGATCTGATCATTTGTCATGTTGTAAAATGGGTGTGCATGGCCCCGTTTGCTGCTAACAGCGACTTATTCTTGCAAATAATATAAATGTCAGTGATTTTATCCTCATAGTATACATGCTTTAAACTAATTCTCTAAATGGTATGCTGAGAACTAACACATTTGGAAAGCAAACTAAGTCCTTAAATTAGCAGCTTCAACTGTTGATTCTATGCAATACTGTGGCCCTTGCTAGCAGATTCTAATGTTATGTTACTCAATATTTTCTAGCATTTTCCAGAGTCTGAATATTTGCTGTAGGCCACAGTTCCTTGTAAATACCTTAAAAGAGAAAATACAAGGAGTAGAATATGTGAATATTATTGAGAATATACCCTTAGGAAATCAGAAACTGATCTAAAATCTGAATGAGCAAAAACAACAAAAACCTCAAAATTGTTTAAAAAGGAAATAAGCTTACGGAAAGCAGTATGTATTCTAACACCCAGCTTGAAGATGGTTTTGGACAAGTGAACAAATGTCAATACAGAATGAAAGCAATTTTTGTCATGAAACAAAGATCAAGACCATTGGATAATGCTTTGAATCTTAAAATTCAAGAATTTTAACTTTTAAACATTAAATGTATATGGTATAATCCTTACATTTGAAATAATTTTTATTTGACATTTGTTTTGTTTTTATGTTCTCTTACTTCAGTGTATTCTATTATAAAATGTCAATATCAGGTAGCGATCATTCTAATATACTATTAAAATATATAATTTTGTTCCAATATATTGTTTCATAATAATAAAGAAAACCTCTGAACTTTTAGTAAAACCCTGTGAGGAAAAAACGACTTTTGTTCATTATTATGGTCACTCACTACTAATTTAAAATATGCAAATAAAGAATTTTTTAGAAGTACATAATCACGTCATTTCAAGAATTCCTGAGAATTCTGATTCTTCATTCCAAAATCACAAGGATATTAATTTGTAAATGCTATAATAATCTAAACCCAGATATGGTGAAAGCCAGGAGGCAGATAGGACACAGGATTAGAGGTGGACAGGTCACTCATGGCCCCACCCTCCACATGCAGCAGTGCCTCAGGAGAAGACGGGCCGCCACTAGGTGGCAGCAGTGAGTACAAGCACTTTGCTCTGACATGGGACTGTCCCAAAGAGAACTTGAGAGGACCCACACTCAGAAGCCTTTTAGACTTAGTTGCTTTGTAAACTATTAAGATATCGAAACTGTCAACTACCTTAATTTACTTATTTATCTTTTCACTTCATTTTGATTGTTTAGTAAGAAAATGTACTATGGTGGTCTCTTTTGTTTTCAAAGTAGGAAGCATGCCTTAACTAGAACAGTGTCTGGCATATAACTGGCACTCAATAAATAGATGTTAAAAAAATTAATGAGTGACATTAATTAATGAGAGGAACAGAGGATGCTTTTATTTAGGACTGGCCATTTTTCCATAAGTCAAAATTATGCAAAACCAATCAAATTTCCTTTAAAGAAAATGTTGTAATTGAAGATTAGATTCTCTGCCATAACCCTAATATAAAATAACTACACACAACTTTTATCTTTTTGAACTTCAACCAACTGGAGAGTAAAGAATCGGCTTTAATAGGAAACTTTAAGTTTCTTCAGGGATATAAGGATTATCTTAACAGAAGTTAATAGGAGATTGGTTCAAGATGGTTAAGTAGAAGGACGAGCGCTCACTCCCTCTTGCAAGAGCACCGGAATCACAACTAACTGCTGAACAATCATCAACAGGAAGACACTGGAACTCACGAAAAAAGATACCCCACATCCAAAGACAAAGGAGAAGCCACAATGAGATGGTAGGAGGGGCACAATCACGATAAAATCAAATCCCATAACTGCTGGGTGGGTGACTCACAAACTGGAGAACACTTATACCACAGAAGTCCACCCACTGGAGTGAAGGTTCTGAGCCCCACGTCAGACGTCCCAACCTGGGGGTCCGGCAGTGAGAGGAGGAATTCCCAGAGAATCAGACTTTGAAGGCTAGCGGGATTTGATTGCAGGACTTCAACAGGACTGAGGGAAACAGAGACTCTACTCTTGGAGGGCACACACCAAGTAGTGTGCGCATCAGGACCCAGGGGGAGGGAGCAGTGACCCCACAGGAGACTGAATCAGACCTACCTGCTAGTGTTGGAGGGTCTCCTGCAGAGGTGGGGGGTGGCTGTGTCTCACCACGGGGACAAGGACACTGGCAGCAGAAGTTCTGGGAAGTACTCCTTGCTATGAACTCTCCCAGAGTCCATCACTAGTCCCACCAAAGAGCCTGTAGCCTCCAGTTCTGGGTTGCATCAGGCCAAACAACCAACAGAGAGGGAACTCAGCCCCACCCATCAGCAGACAAGCAGATTAAAGTTTAACTGAGTTCTGCCTAACAGAGCAACACTCAGCTCTACCCACCACCAATCCCTCCCATCAGGAAGCTTGCAAAACACTCTTAGATAGCCTCAGCACCAGAAGGCAAACAGCAGAAGCAAGAAGAACTACCATCTTGCAGTCTGTGGAACGAAAACCACGTTCACAGAAAGAAAGACAAAATGAAAAGGCAGAGGGCTATGTACCAGATGAAGGAACAAGATAAAAGGCCAGAAAAACAACTAAATAAAGTGGAGATAGCCAACCTCCAGGAAAAGAATTCAGAATACTGATAATGAAGATCATTGAGGACCTCAGAAAAAGAATGGAGGCAAAGATTGAGAAGATGCAAGAAATGTTTAACAAAGACCTAGAAAAATTAAAGAACAGAAGATGGCGGAAGAGTAAGACGCGGAGATCACCTTCCTCCCCACAGATACACCAGAAATACAGCTACACGTGGAACAACTCCTACAGAACACCTACTGAACGCTGGCAGAAGACCTCAGACCTCCCAAAAGGCAAGAAACCCCCCACGTACCTGGGTAGGGCAAAAGAAAAAAGAATAAACGGAGACAGAAGGGTAGGGACGGCACCTCCACCTCAGGAAGGGAGCTGTGAAGGAGGAAGTTTCCACACACTAGGAAGGCCCTTCGCGGGCGGAGACTGCGGGTGGCGGGAGGGGAGCTTCGGGGCCGCGGAGGAGAGCACAGTAACAGGGGTGCGGGGGGCAAAGCGAAGAGATTCCCTCACAGAGGATCGGGGCCGACCGGCACTCACCAGCCCCAGACGCTTGTCTGCTCACCCGCCGGGGCGGGCGGGGCTGGGAGCTGAGGCTCGGGCTTCCGTCAGAGCGCAGGGAGAGGACTGGGGTTGGCTGCGTGAACACAGCCTGCAGGCGGTTGGTGCGCCGCGGCTAGCTGGGAGGGAGTCCGGGGAAAAGTCCGGACCTGCCCAAGAGGCAAGAGACTTTTTCTTACCTCTTTGTTTCCTGATGCGGGAGGAGAGGGGATTCAGAGCGCTGCTTAAAGGAGCTCCAGAGACGGGCGCGAGCCACGGCTAAAAGCGCAGACCCCAGAGACGGGCATGAGACGCTAAGGCTGCTGCTGCCACCAGCAAGAAGCCTGTGTGTGAGCACAGGTCACTATCCACACCCCACTTCCGGGGAGCCTGTGCAGCCCGCCACCGCCAGGTTCCCGGGATCCAGGGACAACTTCCCCGGGAGAACGCGCGGCGCGCCTCAGGCTGGTGCAACGTCATGCCGGCCTCTGCCGCCGCAGGCCCGCCCCGCACTCCGTGCCCCTCCCTCCCCACAGCCTGAGTGCGCCAGAGCCCCCGAAGCAGCTGCTCCTTTAACCCCGTCCTGTCTGAGCGAAGAACAGACGCCCTCCGGCGACCTACACGCAGAGGCGGGTCCAAATCCAAAGCTGAGCCCTGGGAGCTGTGAGAACAAAGAAGAGAAAGGGAAATCTCTCCAGGCAGCCTCAGGAGCAGCGGATTAAAGCTCCACAATCAACTTGATGTACCCTGCATCAGTGGAATACCTGAATAGACAACGAATCATCCCAAATTGAGGAGGTGGACTTTGAGAGCAACATTTATGATTTTTGTCCCCTTTTCCTCTTTTTGTGAGTGTGTATGTGTATGCTTCTGTTTGAGATTTTGGCTGTATAGCTTTGCTTCCACCATTTGTCCTAGGATTCTGTCCATCCGTTTTTTTTTAAAATCTTTTTTTCTTAATAATTATTCTTTATTTTAATAACTTTATTATATTTTATTTTACTTTATTTTTTTTACTTTATCTTTTCTTTCTTCCCTCCCTCCTTCCTTCCTTCCTCCCTCCTTTCTTTCTTTCTTTTTTCCCTTCCTTCCCTCCTTCCTCCCTCCCTTCTTTCTTTCTTTCTTCTACTAATTATTTCTTTCTACTTTTTCTCCCTTTTATTCTGAGCTGTGTGGATGAAACGCTCTTGGTGCTGCAGCCAGGAGTCACTGCTGTGCCTCTGAGGTGGGAGAGCCAACTTCAGGACACTGGTCCACAAGAGACCTCCCAGCTCCAGATAATATCAAACGGCGAAAATCTCCCAGAGATCTCCATCTCAACACCAGCATCCAGCTTCACTCAACGACCAGCAAGCTACAGTGCTGGACATCCTATGCCAAACAACTAGCAAGACAGGAACACAACCCCACCCATTAGCAGAGAGGCTGCCTAAAATCATAATAAGTCCACAGACACCCCAAAACACACCACCAGACGTGGACCTGCCCACCAGAAAGACAAGATCCAGCCTCATCCACCAGAACACAGGCACTAGTCCCCTCCACCAGGAAGCCTACACAACCCACTGAACCAACCTTAGCCACTGGGGACAGACACCAAAAACAATGGGAACTACGAACTTGCAGACTGCAAAAAGGAGACCCCAAATACAGTAAGATAAGCAAAATGAGAAGACAGAAAAACACACACCAGATGAAGGAGCAAAATAAAAACCCAGCAGACCTAACAAATGAAGAGAAAATAGGCAGTCTACCTGAAAAAGAATTCAGAATAATGATAGTAAAAATGATCCAAAATCTTGGAAATAGAATAGACAAAATGCAAGAAACATTTAACAAGGACCTAGAAGAACTAAAGAGGAAACAAGCAATGATGAGCAACACAATAAGTGAAATTAAAATTACTCTAGATGGGATCAATAGCAGAATAACTGAGGCAGAAGACTGGATAAGTGACCTGGAAGATAAAATAGTGGAAATAACTACTGCAGAGCACAATAAAGAAAAAAGAATGAAGAGAACTGAGGACAGTCTCAGAGACCTCTGGGACAACATTAAATGCACCAACATTTAAACTATAGGGGTTCATGAAGAAGAAGAGAAAAAGAAAGGGACTGAGAAAATATTTGAAGAGATGATAGTTGAACACTTCCCTAATATGGGAAAGGAAATAGTTAATCAAGTCCAGGAAGCACAGAGAGTCCCATACAGGATAAATCCAAGGTGAAATATGCCAAGACACATATTAATCAAACTGTCAAAAATTAAATACAAAGAAAGCATATTAAAAGCAGCAAGGGAAAAACAACAAATAACATACAAGGGAATCCCCATAAGGTCAACGGCTGATCTTTCGGCAGAAACTCTGCAAGCCAGAAGGGACTGGCAGGACATATTTAAAGTGATGAAGGAGAAAAATCTGCAACCAAGATTACTCTACTCAGCAAGGATCTCATTCAGATTTGATGGAGAAATTAAACATTTACAGACAAGCAAAAGCTGAGAGAGTTCAACACCAGCAAACCAGCTTTACAACAAATGCTAAAGGAACTTCTCTAGGCAAGAAACACAAGAGAATGAAAAGACCTACAATAACGAACCCAAAACAATTAAGAAAATGGGAATAGGAACATACATATCGATAATTACCTTACAAGTAAATGGACTAAATGCTCCCACCAAAAGACACAGATTGGCTGAATGGATACAAAAACAAGACCCATATATATGCTGTCTACAAGAGACCCACTTCAGACCTAGAGACACATACAGACGGAAAGTGAGGGGATGGAAAAAGATATTCCATGCAAATGGAAACCAAAAGAAAGCTGGAGTAGCAATTCTCATATCAGATAAAATAGACTTTATAATACAGACTATTAGAAGAGACAAAGAAGGACATACATAATGATCAAGGGATAGATCCAAGAAGAAGATATAACAACTGTAAATATTTATGCACCCAACATAGGAGCACCTCAATACATAAGGCAAATACTAACAGCCATAAAAGGGGAAATCGACAGTAACACATTCATAGTAGGGGACTTTAACACCCCACTTTCACCAATGGACAGATCATCCACAATGAAAATAAATAAGGAAACACAAGCTTTAAATGATACATTAAACAAGATGGACTTAATTGATATTTATAGGACATTCCATCCAAAAACAACAGAATACACATTTTTCTCAAGTGCTCATGGAACATTCTCAAGGATAGATCATATCTTGGGTCACAAATGAAGCCTTGGTAAATTTAAGAAAATTGAAATTGTATCAAGTATCGTTTCCAACCACAACGCTATGAGACTAGGTATCAATTACAGGAAAAGATCTGTAAAAAATACAAACACATGGAGGCTAAAGAATACACTACTTAATAACGAAGTGATCACTGAAGAAATCAAAGAGGAAATAAAAATTACCTAGAAACAAATGACAATGGAGACACGATGACCCAAAACCTATGGGATGCATCAAAAGCAGTTCTAAGAGGGAAGTTTATAGCAATACAAGCCCACCTTAAGAAACAGGAAACATCTCAAATAAACAACCTAACCTTGCACCTAAAGCAATTAGAGAAAGAAGAACAAAAAAACCCCAAAGTTAACAGAAGGAACGAAATCATAAAACTCAGATCAGAAATCAATGAAAAAGAAACAATAGCAAAGATCAATAAAACTAAAATCTGGTTCTTTGAGAAGATAAACAAAATTGATAAACCATTAGCCGGACTCATCAAGAAAAAAAGGGAGAAGACTCAAATCAATAGAATTAGAAATGAAAAAGGAGAAGTAACAACTGACACTGCAGAAATACAAAAGATAATGAGAGATTACTACAAGCAACTCTATGCCAATAAAATGGACAACCTGGAAGAAATGGGCAAATTCTTAGAAATGCACAACCTGCCAAGACTGAATCAGGAAGAAATAGAAAATATGAACAGACCAATCACAAGCACTGAAATTGAAACTGTGATTAAAAATCTTCCAACAAACAAAAGCCCAGGACCAGATGGCTTCACAGGTGAATTCTATCAAACATTTAGAGAAGAGCTAACACCTATCCTTCTCAAACTCTTCCAAAATATAGCAGAGGGAGGAACACTCCCAAACTCATTCTACGAGGCCACCATCACCCTGATACCAAAACCATACAAGGATTTCACAAAGAAAGAAAACTACAGGCCCATATCACTGATGAACATAGATGCAAAAATCCTCAACACAATACTAGCAAACAGAATCCAACAGCACATTGAAAGGATCATACACCATGATCAAGTGGGGTTTATTCCAGGAATGCAAGGATTCTTCAATATACTCAATCAACGTGATACACCATATTAACAAATTGAAGGAGAAAAACCATATGATCATCTCAATAGATGCAGAGAAAGCTTTTGACAAAATTCAACACCCATTTATGATAAAAACCCTGCAGAAAGTAGGCATAGAGGGAACTTTCCTCAACATAATAAAGGCCATGTATGACAAACCCACAGCCAACATCGTCCTCAATGGTGAAAAACGGGAAGCATTTCCACTAAGATCAGGAATAAGACAAGGTTGCCCACTCTCACCACTCTTATTCAACAGTTTTGGAAGTTTTAGCCACAGCCATCAGAGAAGAAAAGGAAATAAAAGGAATCCAAATCGGAAAAGAAGAAGTAAAGCTGTCAGTGTTTGCAGATGACATGATACTATACATAGAGAATCCTAAAGATGCTACCAGCAAACAACTAGAGCTAATCAAGAATTTGGTAAAGTAGCAGCATACAAAATTAATGCACAGAAATCTCTGGCATCCTATACACTAATGATGAAAAATCTGAAAGTGAAATCAAGAAAACACTCCCATTTACCATTGCAAGAAAAAGAATAAAATATCTAGGAATAAACGTACCTAAGGAGACAAAAGACCTGTATGCAGAAAATTATAAGACACTGATGAAAGAAATTAAAGATGATACAAATAGATGGAGAGATATACCATGTTCTTGGATTGGAAGAATCAACATTGTGAAAATGACTCTACTACGCAAAGCAATCTACAGATTCAATGCAAGCCCTATCAAACTACCACTGGCATTTTTCACAGAACTAGAACAAAAGATTTCACAATTTGTATGGAAACACAAAAGACCGCAAATAGCCAAAGCAATCATGAGAACGAAAAACGGAGCTGGAGGAATCAGGCTCCTTGACTTCAGACTACAGTAAGCTACAGTAATCAAGACAGTACGCTACTGGCACAAAAACAGAAAGATAGATCAATGGAACAGGATAGAAAGCCCAGAAATAAATCCACGCACATATGGTCACCTTCTCTTTGATAAAGGAGGCAGGAATGTACAGTGGAGAAAGGACAGCCTCTTCAATAAGTGGTGCTGGGAAAATTGGACAGGTACGTGTAAAAGTATGAGATTAGATCACTCCCTAACACCATACACAAAAATAAGCTCAAAATGGATTAAAGACCTAAATGTAAGGCCAGAAACTATCAAACTCTTAGAGGAAAACATAGGCAGAACACTCTATGACATAAATCACAGCAAGATCCTTTCTGACCCACCTCCTAGAGAAATGGAAATAAAAACAAAAATAAACAAATGGGACCTAATGAAACTTCAAAGCTTTTGCACAGCAAAGGAAACCATAAACAAGACCAAAAGACAACCCTCAGAATGGGAGAAAATATTTGCATATGAAGCAACTGACAAAGGATTAATTTCCAAAATTTACAAGCAGCTCATGCAGCTCAATAACAAAAAAACAAACAATCCAATCCAAAAATGGGCAGAAGACCTAAATAGATATTTCTCCAAAGAAGATATACAGACTGCCAACAAACACATGAAAGAATGCTCAACATCATTAACCATCAGAGAAATGCAAATCAAAACTACAATGAGATATTATCTCACACTGGTCAGAATGGCCATCATCAAAAAATCTAGAAACAATAAATGCTGGAGAGGGTGTGGAGAAAAGGGAACACTCCTGCACTGCTGGTGGGAATGTGAATTGGTACAGCCACTATGGAGAACAGTATGGAGGTTCCTTAAAAAACTAAAAATATGACCCAGCAATCCCACTACTGGGCATATACCCAGAGAAAACCATAACTCAAAAAGACACATGCACCCCAATGTTCATTGCAGCACTATTTACAATAGCCAGGTCATGGAAGCAACCCATCAACAGATGAATGGATAAAGAAGATGTGCTACATATATACAATGGAATATTACTCAGCCATAAAAAGGAATGAAAGTGGGTCATTTTTAGAGATGTGGATGGATCTAGAGACTGTCATACAGAGTGAAGTAAGTCAGAAAGAGAAAAACAAATATCGTATATTAATGCATATATGTGGAACCTAGAAAAATGGTACAGATGAACCAGTTTGCAGGGCAGAAATTGAGACACAGATGCAGAGAACAAATGTATGGACACCAAGGGGGGAAAGTGGTGGAGGGGGTGGTGGTGTGATGAATTGGGAGATTTGGATTGACATGAATACACTGATATGTATAAAATGGATAACTAATAATAACCTGTTGTGTAAAAAAATAAATAAAATAAAATTCAAAAAAAAATTGGTCTGTTATTGCCGGGCTAATTTCCTTTAGGGGATGGCAGGGGTCTATCAGGCAGACGACTTAACTAGTGCTGATCAGAAGATTCCTAGTTAACTAGTTTAAGATTCCATGTCTGGAAGACCCAAAACTATAATTAAGTCTCGGTTGGGGAAGTGGGTCTTAGCATAAGTGACTCCATTTTGGGTCTATTGTCCTGTTTTTTAACATATGAAGTAAAAGATGCAACCTCAAAAAAAGAAAAACAGAATTTAATAGGAGACACAGGTATTCTTTAAATACAAGGAAAACAGAGCCAAGTAAATAGTCTTGTTTTCTCATTGTAAATTTACCTGCTCATCTGCACATAAAATTGGATATGGACTATACTGAATATACTGCACATAAAAATGGAATCCAGTTATTCAAAATCTGTGTAGTTTTGTGTGCTACTCATCAGAATATTTACCAGGATTAGAAGTGTATATCAAAGTCAAGGCCATTGCTAGTCACCAACTAGCTCTTAAACTTTCTTTATGTAAAGATAATGCAGAGTAAAATATTAACAATTTATCTAGATATTAAAAAAAAACACAAAAGCTGTCTTGAAAACTGTGAGCTCTGTCACAGTTTGAATCCTAGGAAAGTCACTTTAATAAGATGCAGTCATATCAAGTGTCTGCTATAATCATTCCTAGCTCACATGGAGTTCCATGTGTCAGACCCCGCATGGAGCACTTCACAGACTTTAACTCAAGAACCGCTCGCTAAGCCTCATGGGGGAAGTACTATTATTCTCCAGGCTTTACTGGGGTGGATACGGTAGAAGCAACCAAGAAATGAAACAACAAACAAACAAAACACATGTCCATTCAGGGCTTGGTGTGTGGGCTGATGTATTAGAAGAGAGATTCATGGAGACTTCAAGGGAAACAGAGGAAGTAAAGCTGGAAACCTATGAAAAGACTAGGTTCTAAGCCAGAGAGCCATCTTTGGATACCTCAGCCCATTAGGACTAACCATTGGTTTTCCTTTACCAAAATGAAAACATATTTCTTGTCTCAGAGAATCTTGGGGGTTTTTTCTATTTTAAATTTAAATTTGAATTGTAAGCTATAGGACCCCAGTGGTCCCAAACTCTGTATTCTTTTTGCTTCTTTACCTCTGCCTTGAGCATATATCATGGTAAAAAAAATAAATTGAATATATAAAATAAAAGCAATAAAATATAAAATAAAATTAAACTGATACGCTTTATGCTGAGTTTCAGGGGAGTTTGTTGTCTGTTTTTACAGTTAGTGAAAGAATTCTTAACAAAATTACGCCAGTGTTTGATGTTTTCATGTAAAACTTAAAAAAGAAGTTTGAGCTCCCCCTTGTGGTAGTACGTCAGAGCTGAACTCAAATCCCAGGTTCTTGGTGCAGGAAAAGCACAGATAATGTCTTCATGAGCCAGCAGAGAAACTGCATTTTTTTCAAAGAAAAAGACCAGGAAAACCCTGATAAATGGTTTGAGAATGTACAAAAGAGGATTGTTTATTTGAAGGACTTCTAATATCAGAAATATCAGAGTGCACCCTGATGGCCGTTGGACAGCATCCTGCCAACAGATGGAGTGTGTGTGTTTGTCTGTGTATTAATTTACACTAATTACTAATGTTTAAAATAGTATGTGCATAAAAGTCCAGGTTTCCAGCTTCTCTTTAAAAATCAGAAGATCTGGGAGCCTGGGGTCTGCAATAGTTAGCTACAACTGAGTAGTTCACGTTCCCTAACTATAGGACAGATCTCTTCATTTCACCATGGTCCCACTAGATAACTTCACTTCCTGTGTTGCTCTCTTGGCCGCTGTTGGCCTCCGGGTTTGCAATCCCTGTTAAAGCAGGAAGCGTATAGCAAAAATGCTCCAACGTCACTGAAAGAGCATAAACCACGGAATAAAAGACTCTTCTGCTTCCCAGCTTTGTCATAACCCGGATGAGTCACCTTGGGAAAAAGCAGTCTATCTTTTAGCCTCTACGTTTTCATGATTTCTTATACTCTTTCAATCATTCTGGGCTTTTATTTTTTCTAAATAGAGTGGTTTGTAGAGCAGGTATGGGTTACACTCTACAACACTATTTCTTCAGTGATGTTTATTTCTCTAAAACGGGTAAATTATTGTCAAGCCCCCACCTATCTAATTCATGGTAATTTAAACACTTTTTATAGCTCCCCTCACTCCCCAAGGGATCTTAAGTAATCAAAAATTTCAAAGAAGCACCTCTGTTTGTCCCTTTTTCCTCAGTTATGTCTCAATTCCAATGTCACCTCCTCAGACACAAGCTTCCCTGATCACCTTGCCAAAGCAGCCCTCCCAGCCACTCTATCAATTTACCTTATTTTACCTTTTTCTTAGCCATTATCAGCAGCGGAAGCTGTTTGTTGTTGAAGCCATGGGTAACGAGTCAATTCCATTTCACTTACCTTCACTAATCAAGGTCATTTGAAGACTTGCACGTCCTCTGAGCGGCACATAACCTAACAGTAAGACATTTGCTCGCATTTTCCAGAAACTTGGAGTCAGCTGTGTCTAGTCAGAGCTGAGCTGGTTAAGACTGGATAGGACCACCCACCCTTCAATTGAGCATGCGCGTTTTGCGTTTTGACCTTTTGACCTCAGAAGGTGGGAAAACTTCCGCCTGGGAAGTGCAGAGCCCTGTAGCCTAGTTATACCTGCGCAGAACGTGGATTCCCCGCCCCTTTTTCCATTCACGTTTCCCCATGCTTCTCGGCTCAGACCGCCCTGCTTCTTTTTTTTTTTTTTTTTTTTTTTTTTTTGCGGTACGCGGGCCTCTCACTGTTGTGGCCTCTCCCGTTGCGTAGCACAGGCTCCGAATGCGCAGGCTCAGCGGCCATGGCTCACGGGCCCAGCCGCTCCGCGGCATGTGGGATCCTCCCAGACCGGGGCATGAACCCATGTACCCTGCATCGGCAGGCGGACTCTCAACCACTGCGCCACCAGGGGAGCCCCGCCCTGCTTCTTTATTTCTTCATCCTGTAAATATACGCTGAGCTCCCTGCCTTCTGGGAGATGGATTTGAGACTTGTTCACCGATCTCCTCACTTGGCTGCCTGGCGAGTAAACCCTCTCTTTGCTGCAAACCTTGGGGTCTCAGCATTTTGGCTTGCTGCGCATCAGGCAAAACGAACCTGGTTCGGTAACTTTGTTATTGTTGTTTTAATTTACTCGTTCACTTACTTGGTTCATTCGTTTGTTTTTATGATGGTTTCTTGTGTGTTTCCTCCATAAGGAAAGAGATCTGCTATTTTCAGTGCTGTGTTCCTCAACCTAGTACAGTGCCTGATACTAACTGCTCACAAATGCATCTGTGTCTTAGGGCTTAGTGTTTCCCAAATGATACTGAAGACTGGTTGGTTCTACATAGCCTCACGTGTTGTCTCCAGGGAGATTAGAAGAGGAACAAAGAGGGAGAAAGTTGGAAGTCCAGCTGATGTTCTCAAGAAAGGCAAAGACCTGCTGTCACTCACAGTCAAGGAGGTAAGGATTCATCTTGCTGGGCTGTGCACCAGCAGGTGGTGATAACATCTCAGCAGTCTCACCCTGAACCTGACTCCAAGATCCCTCCTAAAAGGGCTTATTGGATTCACTAAGGAATACTCGGTATTGCTTGTGATTCACTGAGTTGTAACATTTTCATAATATTTTGGATCCAGTTCTAAACTTTAAAATGAATTTAAGAATTAAATAACTTGGAAAATCGGGAAGAGAGCTAATGCCTTCATCCCTAGGGCCAAACCTCTTTCATTACTCTTTTACAGTCTATCACAGATCAGCAAGCATATCAACAACAGTAAGAAGCCAATCAAAAGCCATGTGACCAACGTGTTTAAGAAAAATTAACCACAGGTGCTTGTCACAAAGTGATCATTTAATTTTTTTTAATTTATAGGCTCAGGAAATGGTATGACTTAGCATTCAACCTTGTCATTGACGCAAGAATATTATCCCTTTAGCCCAGAAAAGGAAACTCCGTGATCCCCATTTATACTCCACTGGTTATAAAGCACTAGAAAAGACGACACAAAAATGACAGTATATGTTTGTCAACTCTTCCTTCCAGCCTTCTCCCTGCCCCACCACACGCCCAGACAACCTAAACAAGATACCATGAGCATGCTGCCTTCTCTTTGACCTGGCGTATCGTTGCTTTTAAGAAACTTTGATTTTTTTTTTTTTTTTTTTTTTTGCAGTACGCAGGCCTCTCACTGCTGTGGGCTCTCCCGTTGCGGAGCACAGGCTCCGGACGCACAGGCTCAGCGGCCATGGCTCACGGGCCCAGCTGCTCCGCGGCATGTGGGATCCTTCCGGACCGGGGCACGAACCCGTGTCCCCTGCATCGGCAGGCGGACTCTGAACCACTGCGCCACCAGGGAAGCCCCAGAAACTTTGCTTTTTAAAAGTTTGTTATTCCTGCTTAGCTGAAAAACTTCCCTAGACTTTACCAGCCTTAGGTCCGAAGGAGGTATTTTTTAACATTAAGATCCCAAGTGGTGTTGCACCTACGTCTGGGGAGATAAACATTAATACTCTGTAAAGGGACACCTGTTTGTCAGTTGGTCTGTCGTCCATGAATTGATCCATGAGGCTTGTTCACTGCGAAGCTTGCTCTGCACTCTTCTTTTGCTCCTCGAGTTCTTCAAGCCAATGCCTGAGACGTGCCTGTCATGGATGTGGACAGAGGACACCTTGAGGTGTCCTTGAGGACACCAGAATCCTTTCAAGTGGGCCATCTGCCCGTGCTCCCCAAGCTGCCAGTTGATGGTGGTGCCACAGCGGTGTCACGCTCCATGCACAGAGAGCAGAATGTCTGTCTTCCCTTCTTTGTGTTAGGTGTGCTCCCCGACCACCAACGGAGCGTCTCCTGTACCCCACTGTCCCAGAATCCTCCCTCTACCAACTGGCCGCATCTGATTCTGTCTGCAGACTCTGTCTCCGCTGGACTCTAATCTATTCCCATTCCTTTCTCCAGCTTCTCCCCACCACCTGCACAGTGCAACTCACCTGCTACAATCAAATAAGTGGAAGGCACCAGCTCTATCAGCTTATCAGAAATGTCCTGGTAGCTCTGAAACCCAGCTCTGTGTACAATTGAAACCTTCACTAAAATTTATTCCATAAACTCAGTTTTTAGAGCATCATTGTCCGATGGAAACGAACACAAGTGCAAGCTACCTGTCAATTAAAGCTTAGTAGCCACATTAAAGAAAAGAAGCAAGTAATTTTAGTAACTTAATTTATTTAACCAAATACATGCAAAATAATCTCTCCAATAATCAAAATGAAAAATTATTAATGAAATATTTTACGTTAGCTTTTTCATACAGTCTTCAAAATCAGCATGTATTTTATATTTACAGCACAACTCAATTTCATGCTGCAAGTCCTCAATAGTCACATGTGGCTAGTGGCTACCATATTGGGCCACTCAGGTTTAGAGCACAGGAAAGAATTTTGGAAACTATGCTGTGCGATTTCCTTATCTTGCAAGTGAGACTTCAAAAGGTGACATGACTTCCAACAAGTCACACAGCTAACCAGTAGCAGAGACAGTGCTAGAACACTGAGATCCTGATGGGCAATCACATGCATTTCTATTCATTTAATGCTGCTTATCTTAAATTTAAGCCACTCTGCTGCTAAAACATACTCATCTAAAAAATAACCAAGAATGTGCTAAAGTAATCTGAACAGCTGTTTTTATTGGTCTATAAGAGATTTGGTTTTCTCCAATTGAGTAAAATCTTCCTTGCAATTGGTTTTTTGATAACTCCCTGAATTAGATCAATTAAAATCATTCTAATTTTTAAACTGAAACATGACTAAATTTTTCAAATAAAAATTTTGGCAAAAAAGGAGAATGAGGGGTAACATATATCCGGCCCTTAACTGGGTGCTAAACTATGTGCTATGCGCTAAACGGTGCTCAGTGATATTCAGCATCATCTCGTAATCTGTGCAGCAATTCGCATGGAGACAATTATGTATTTTAAAGATGAGGTAATTGAAGCCTAGTGAGAATAAGTAATTAGCTTGGGTCAAAAAGCTAATTAATGACAACCAAAAAATCATATGGCCAGTGAGTAACACTCTCAGTCAGTCAGGAACAAAACTTAAACCTTGGCCCTGGCTCCCAAGCCTGTGCTCTTTTATACCACCACTCAGCCCCCATGATTATTTAGTTGTCGTGGACTTGAGATACATGGAACATTTTCTGTGACGCAGATCCAAAGGCTGAGTGTTTCCACTGGGTGTTATCTACTGTTTCACTAGGGACAAACATTTCCCATTGAATCAACTCATTCCATGTTCCACTGAGATCAGTTGTAATTCCAGCTCTTGGCCTATTTTGTGGCAGGCTAATTTTCACCTGCTGTTGGGTTATTCCATCGTATTGCACTACAAATGTATTTATTAATTCTGAGGTCAATGACCTAAGCACCTTACCCTTCAGACATGTTAATCTATTGTCTTTTTCAGGGTTATCCTCACATCATGCATCACAGTATGACATTCACATGTCTCTTAATTAATGTCATTCAGTTTGACCTGCCTTAACACATAGAATCATTTCTAAAAATTTATAAATGAATCCATTTCCCCCATTTACTTCCATTATCAAGTCATATGGGAAAATATTTGATCCCAAAAGAAAAAAAGCACTTTAGGATTTTAACATTCAGTTCAGTCATACTCTCTGCTCCTGCTGACTCACAGTCCAGTCCTTATGTATTTAGTCCATTTATATTATTCCTGCAAAACACTAGCCATGCCTATAGGGTCTTACCCTCTAATTTATAAGCACATCAACATTACAGATTGCTAATTCCATGCCTGGATTACTTGACAGAGCAAGTAAGCAAGTATTAGAGAAACAACAAAGCAGGATTTTTTTTTTCCAGAAAGAAGCATCTTCTAAATGACTTTCAGGAGTCAGAAAGCATGACTTCAGCATGTATGAAAGTTTAGTGTTTTAAGAGTAATATTGGGGGCTTCCCTGGTGGTACAGTGGTTGAGAGTCCGCCTGCCGATGCAGGGGACACGGGTTCGTGCCCCGGTCCGGGAAGATCCCACATGCCGCGGAGCGGCTAGGCCCGTGAAACATGGCTGCAGAGCTTGCACGTCCGGAGCCTGTGCTCCGCAATGGGAGAGGCCACAACAGTGAGAGGCCCGCGTACCGCAAAAAAAAAAAAAAAAAAGAGTAATATTGTTTTTACTTAAAATTAGATACTGGGGATCACCATGATATTTCAGTGTTCCATTTGTAAAAATGATAAGGCCCTGACAAATTCTCATTTCAATGGTGTTCTCAATTTCTTCCCAGAGTTTAGATGTATGGTCAAGCAGAAAAATAATTAAACCACAGCTACAAATATTTGGAATGCCATAAGAACAAGGGTGACAACCATGGCTGTTATCGAGCACTAACTATGTGCCAGGTTTGGTGCTATGATCTCTGCAGGATCTCTCTCTTTTAATCCCAAGTAGAAAGTTTATGGAGTAGGACTCTTATTATCCCCGTTTTTTAGAGATGAGAAACAAGGTTTTGAGAGGTTGAACCATTTCCATAAAGTCACATGGCAAATGTTAAGTTTTGCCTGTTTTAAATGAGCATGAACATTCCCATATTTGGGAATGTTTGACTGATAAACAAAGAATCATGGCATAACTGCTGAATAAAAGAACAAATGATTAACAAAATGAATAACATTTTGGTGCCTCGTCACCTACAGTATTGAGGAAAAGCAAAAGATACCTTGTGTGGCTCCGTTTGGACACATTCTCACTGTTATTGCAGGCCAGCACTGAGCCCAGCTGGGCCAATCAGATACATAGGAATGAAACCAGTGCTAAGTGAGAATGAGCCGGCTATGATTACACAGCATCTAGATGCAAAAGATTCAAAGATTTTCCAAAGATCTCAGCAGTTCTATTAGCCAATTTTCTTTTTTAGTTGCAAATATTGTATTCCTGTTTTCAGTAAAAAACAATACAGCACAGAGAATAAAGCTGGGGAGTTCTTTCTTTTGATCCAGTGCTCTGTTGAACACAGCCTCAGGCTCCTTCCCAGGACCTGAGCTGAATGTAACTCAGATGCTCCAAATTCCGATCCACAGTGTTTCCACTACTGCAATGGGCAGATCACCTAATTTGCGCCTGCCTCCTTTTCTTTCTGTATAAAAGGAGCACAGTTATACACTATCGCAACAGAGATCATAAAGTTAGAAATTTGCTTTCCCTTTGAAGATCAAGGCATACAAAATAGTTATTAATAATTATCTGGCAAATTGGTGAATGTGTTTTTCTGTCTGAAGCACTAAATTATCTCTTAATTACTCTTTACAGTTCATCCTCATCACGCACTTAAGTATAATGTGTTGGCTGGTGAGGAATATTTTTGTTTACAAATGAAAGCTAACACAGAAGAGGGACTGTAATAATGGGGTCTTATACTGTCCAGACCTTTTTATTTTTGCAGTACGCGGGCCTCTCACTGTTGTGGCCTCTCCCGTTGCAGAGCACAGGCTCCGAACGCGCAGGCTCAGCGGCCATGTTTCACGGGCCTAGCCGCTCCGCGGCATGTGGGATCTTCCCGGACCGGGGCACGAGCCCGTGTCACCTGCATCGGCAGGTGGACTCTCAACCACTGCGCCACCAGGGAAGCCCTCTAATCCACTTTTAAGATGGTATTTTCCCCTTAAAATTCTTGCTGAAGTCTTCAGATGGTCAGCTGGGGATTTCAGAACCTATATCACCTTCTGAATTTAACCTGGATACATTTGGATGTCATGATACATTTGACATGATCAATTACTAATTTGCTATGTTATGGAATATTTCTATGACATCATTTGATTTAGGGAGTTTCTGTTAGTTTACATATGATGGACAATGAGTGATGCAGAAAGAATCTGATTGGTATCCTACCAGCAATGAGTAAGATGCCAAGGTTATGCATCCAGGCTTTTCTTTTGAACAGTGATCGTAACCTGAGAAATATGAGCCTCAGCAGCAGCAGCAACACAGAAATTAAACTTCCAGTAAAATATCAAGGACTCTGATATTCTTTGAATTGAGAAATAATTTTGAGCCTGTTGCCTTTAATAACAAATAAAAACATAAAGACAATAACTTTGACCAAAGTTTTAGTAAATCAAATAAAATAGGAAAAAATCATTAATTTCCCAGGTGGCAATTTGTATTGGTTATCATATGTGGATGATACTTGATTTGATTCAGCATGTGAAACTTGACTTCCAAAAAAAAAGATTTTAAATATGTTCCTTAAGATTAAAAAAAATGAGATGGTTCCTAAAAAGTTTTTATATAGCCATAAGCAAAACAGTATCAAAAGAAAATTTAGTGACATTTAAGGCTAATTGCTCTGAATCAGGAAAGTAATAGAAAGTAATATAATTTTATCAGTAAATTGACTGAAACTGTCTTCAAATGTATATGTGTTGATTTAAAAGTCTATACAAACTAATGCTTTTGCATAAAAATGTGTCCTGAAAGGACCCAAATTTAAAGTTAATATTTAATCTTTAATCAACCTAAATGTACAACAGTAGAATAGACTAATTATGCTGTATTAATATCAAAAAATATTTTGTAGCCATTAAAAAATGTTCTGAAGTAATTTTTATGACATGGGAAAATGTTAACTAAGAAAGTAGGATAAAGACTAAATATATCTTATGATCCAAAATATTTTATTGAGTCTATATGTGTGTGTGAATCTGAGAAAAAAATACACCAAAATGTTAACAGAAGTTATTCTGGGTGGTGGAATTATAGGTTCTTTTGCTTTTTTAATTCTATTAAAAATTTCTAAATTTGCTGTAATGAACGTGTACCACTATTATAAATTTTTAAATGACCAAGGATTTGTATGAAACCTTCTTGGTGTGTATGAAAAAGATGTGTGTTATATAATACCTAAGTTCCCAGAAGAGGTCAAGTATTTCATGTATACATTGTTCCATTATTCATAATTACTAAGTCATCAAGACCCATCCTGGTAAAGGCAGCTGGACCATCCAAGGCAATCCATTACAAGAGAACTTTGAGAAAAAGAAACCTCATATAGGGCCTTGAGAAATCTTGTCACCATCATATAATGCTGTTTCCTTCTTGCAGGAAGTAGATATGAATAAAGGCTATGACTACAGTTTATTTTTAAAAATATTCTTAGGTCTCAATGTGTCTTCTGAAAAATCAAGTGTGTATCTGAGTTGAGAGCTGAGAACATCTGCCCATCCCATTCTTAAGTCTCTTGTTTTTGAAGCCTGCTTACTTACTCTTTTAATATATATTTCTTTACAAATGAATTGTGGAAACACTTTTTTTACTTTTGTGAACCAAACAAGGCAAAAGAAAGTTGTAACTGGATATTATCCAGGTCCATATTTTTGATTCAAGGGAGGCAGTAAAGTCATCAGACTCCCATCTTACCCACATTGCATTGGATTCCCTCTGCTAAAGCACTCCCTTGTTTTTTTCCACAGGAACTTGGTTTTCCATTGTGGGCTAAACTCCTTTGTTTGCATCCCATCTACTAAGCATGTGATGCCAACTCTGAGGTCTAGGGTTATTTGTCCATCAAGATGTCCTAACTTTGGAAGAGAGCTGAAAAAGGTAGAATAATAACTGGATTTTGTTAGACATTGCACTTAATAGAGAATAAGAGAAAGCAAATCTTTTTTCTGAATACTGATAGTGTACTATAATATCTGTGTCATTGTGAAGAAAGGGACAGTCTTGCCCTGAGTGGGAAGGTATCATTAATTTTGTTCGATCCTAAAACAGGTTTGCAAGTTCTAGTATCTAGTATTCTGGAAGATGCTAGAAACTAAGGATATAGCAGGTAGGGCAAAAAGTGGTAGAGAAAATCTAGAGAGCAGGTGATACTTAAGATATATAATGTTTGATAAATGTTTGACACATAATGTTTGATAAATATTTAGTAAACAGATTAAGAGGTACTGGCCTCATTGTAGTTCCTGGTGGTCATGCACTCAGTGTGGTCCCAGTGTTTATTACAAACTCACTCCCCCACAATTTGCACATACGCTTCTGGGAAGGGTCTAGTAAAGCACTGAAATAGTCCAAGCTGAAATAGTCCAAGTTCCAATCAAGTTGACTGAATTAAAGTCCAGTCCAGAGAAGACGCTGGAGTATTAGGCAGGGAAACTGACACAAAACCTCTTCCTACTGACCCATCCACTGAGGAATGAAGGTAGCAAAGGCTAAACCCCAAAGTCAACTAGGGAACCATACCTCACCATATATAGTAAGACATGGGTCACCAGTATATTCCCAGACCCGATGGACTCCGGCTCTGGTACTTGTAGGGACCCATCAGGATGAGAAAACACAGTTCAGGTCAAAGCTTGCTAATATAAACCTCCTGATATGGTTTAAACTATGTGTACCTCTCAGAAGCCCGAAGAGATAACCCATGAGATTTTTATTCTAAAAAGCCCATTCCTTTTCATACTGAATCCAGCAGCAAATAAAAAGGTTTTGGGTGTATATTTGTGGGGACCATGGATGGGGAGACAGAATGAAAAGGGAAAACAAGATGTTAATTTCAAAAAAAAAAGTGAGTTAACGAATGATTACAATGAATACTTTATAAAGATATTTCTGACCTTAGAAGAAAAAAGAAGGTGAAATATTCCTGTTTCCAGGCTAAGAAAACTAAGGCAGAAGATATGTATAAAATGAAAGTCCATATGAGTAAAAAGTTTTTAAATTAACCCAACAAGTAAGCCAGTAATCCATACTTCTCCATCACACACAATTTTAAACTCAATTTGTTAAAGAAAATGTGAGGGGACTTGCTCAGGGGAGAAAGTGGTGGTGCAGGAACAAATCCCTAATTTGGAATAAGGTAGAGATCCTTCTTTTTTTACTTGGGCCTTCACATAAGTCACTGGTTTTGAACAGTATGATGAGGAATACTTCTGGGCCTCCAGAATATCCATGAAAATTACTGGCCTCCAGCAGCTGCAGCTGTTCAAAATAAATAAATAAATAAATAAATAAATAAATAAATAAATAAATAAATAAATAAATCAAGAGACAGAGAAAGAAGATAAAGAAGAGGTAAATAAAAATTTCAGTGTGCTTAATGGTTCTGAATGAGGTGGCCTGAAATCTATACCTTCAAATGTGTTCCAGGTTGCTATAATATTTGTTGTCAAATATTTCTGTATTTTACAAAATCCTCACAAATTCTAAAGACAGGAGAATAAAAGTTCTGCTCTTTTTGAAATGTTTATTCATTCATTACTGCTTATGTAATTAGTATAGAAATCTGTTCATTTCAAATTTTTCCAGTAAAAGAATTCCTTATTGTCCATTGTCCTAGAAAATTAGTAGGTATTTATTGAGTGACTGATATATAAAGTCCTATATTAAGTCCTGAGGAAACAACGATAAATAAGATATAGTCTTTGCCTTCACAAAGGTTATACATATTTTTAACAAATCATGGGAAAATATCAGGTAAATTAGTATGCAATAACATTATATTATTTAAAACAAAGGTAATAATATGCCTTAACTAGAATTCAGATCTTAGAAGTCAGAACATTTCATTCACTATTCTAAATACTAATTTGATAATATTAAGTTATAGTCCCAATCTAGAGCAAATACAAAAGCACTGCAGATATGTGCGACATAAATGCTTCCAACTATGTGATGTCCACAAGAGACTCACTTCAGCTTTAAGGACATACATAGACTGAAAGTGAAGGGATGGATAAAGATATTTTATGCAGATGGAAACCAAAAGCATGCATAGCTCTACTTATATCACACAAAACAGACTTTAAACCAAAAACTGTAACAAGAAACAAAGAAGGTCATTATATAATGATTGAAGAAGACACAAATAAATTTCTTTAATAAATGATTGAAGAAGACACAAATGAATAGAAAGATACTCTGTGTTAATGATTGGAAGAATTAATATTGTGAAAATGCCCATACTGCCCAAAGCAATCTACAAACTCAATGCAATCCCTATCAAAATTCCAATGGCATTTTTCTCAGTAATAGGAAAAAAATCCTAAAATTCATACAGAACCACAAAAGTCCCCGAATAACAAAAGCAATTTTGAGAAAGAACAAAGCTAGAGGCATCACACTTCCTCATTTCAAATTATATTACAAAGCTGTAGTAATCCAAACTATATGGTATTTGCATAAAAACAGACACAAAGATCAATGGAACAGAATAGAGAGCCCAAAATAAACACATGCATATATGGTCAATTGATTTTTGACAAAACACCAAGAATATTCAATGGAAAATGGATAATCGCCTCAATAAATGATGGTGGAAAAACTAGACGTCTACATGGAAAAGAATTAAACTTACACCATACACAAAAATCAAGTCGAAATGATTCAAGACTTGAATATAAGACCTTAAAGCATAAAACTCCTACAAGAAAACTTAAGAGGAAAAGCTCTTGCAATTTTTCCTGGCAATGATTTTTTTGGATTTGACACCAATAGCAAAGGCAGCAAAAGCAAAAAGGAACAAATGGGACTACATTAAACCAAAAAACTTCTGTACAGCAAAGGAAACCATAAATAAAATGAACAGGCAACCTAGAGAATTGAAGAAAATATTTGTAAACCACATATCCGATAAGGCGTTAATATCCAAAATATATTAGGAACTTATATAACTCAATAGCAAAATAATAATAATAATAACCTAATTTAAAAATGGGCAAATGATCGAATAGACATTTTTCCAAAGAAGACATGCAGATGGCCAATAGGTACATGAAAAGGTGCTTAACATCACTAGTCATCAAGAAAACACAAATCAAAACCACAATGAGGTATCACCTTACACATGTTAAAATGTCTATTACCAAAAAGGCAAGAGATGGCAAATGCTGATGAGGATGGGAAGAAAGGGGACGCTGTGCACTGTTGGTGGGAATGTAAATTGGTGCAGTCACAATGGAAAACAGTATGGAGGTTCTGCAAGAAACTGAAAACAGAACTATCATGTGATCCAGCAATCCCACTTCTGGATTGATATGCAAAGGAAATGAAATCATTCATTTGTATTCCTATGTTCATTGCAGCATTATTCACAACAGCCAAGGTATGAAAACAACCTAAGTGTCCATCTATGGACGAATGGATAAAGAAGATGTGATGTGTGTGTATACACACACACACACACACACACACACACACACTATAGAATATTATTCAGCCTTATAAAAGAAAGAAGTACTACCATTTAATATGGACGAACCTGGAGGGCATTATGTTAAGTGAAGTAAGCCAGACAGAGAAAGACAAACATGTCACGGTATCACTTATATGTGGAAGCTTTAACAAAAGAGTGGAACACATAGACACAGAGTAAAATGATGGTTGCCAGAGATACGAGGTTGGGGAAATTGGGAGGGGTTAGTAAAAGGGTACAAAACGTTCAGCTATAAGATGAATATCATCTGAGGATCTAATGTACAACATAGTGACTATAGTTGGTAACACTGTATTGTATAATTGAAATGTGCTAAAAAAAGGTAAATATGTGAGGTGATGGATGTGTTAATTAACTGGAGGTGGGAATCCTTTCATAATGTATGTGTACATCAAATTATCACATTATACACTTCAAATGTGTTACAATTTTATTAGTCAATTATACCTCAATAGAGCTGAAAAAAAATTAATGCAGTTAAGAAACAAGTAGCTTAATGACAAAAAAAAAAAAAAAACTAAGACAAATATAATCTAAGGACACGACATCATTAGAAGTTGCTGCATCCACTTTTGCTGCCGTAAAGGCTGGCCAACATAAAAGGAGTATAGTGTTGAAAGAACCACAGAAAAATGGGGTTCAATCCTGATTGCTTCTAAACTTGGGGTAAAATGTGACCAGAATATTTACATACCACTCTTCTGTTCATTTGTGTGAACCAATACATTTTTCTACTTAAACTAATTGGGGTTGAGTTTTTAAAATTATTATTATTATTATTACTTACGGGGGAAAAAAGGCCGTACTAATATAAAGAGTTGTAGAGTTGGGAAAGAGGGAGGAGTTGGAAAAGATTTTTATTGAATTTCTTAGGCATCACTTTTCCATGCAAAAGGCAAAACATATCAGTAATTTTGGCAAATAAGAGTATGCCTTATTCTAATAGTTTAAAAATTAAAGAGGTTAAAAAGTAAGAGAGGTTAACGAATTAGAGAAGGCTCTGGGAAAGCAACAGTGATGAGCCTAGAGGATACTATTAGCATCTTCCCAGTGTATCCATCTATGTATAAAAATGGTCAAAATGGGCAGGAGAGATTAGGCATCTGTATCTGCTCTTTGTATGACTATGTATGTGGATGTTTTCTTCATCTTCCATCAATTTGCAAGATCCCTTTTCTATCACTACTGCTACTTTTATATTCCTGAAGTTTTCTTTCTCTTTTCTTTCTCCCACTGGAAAACAACCAAACCCCCTGGATATGATGCCTGAAAAGGGCTTAAAAAGGTGGACAGTAAAGAGTATGGGGTGACTTGCTGGGGCAGTAATGCTCCTCTGCATCAAATGCCCCATTTTGAGAGGAAAAAAAGGAAGAGCATACTGTTTGTAGGGGAGAAAGAACGCAAACATAACATAGCTCAAACCTGCTCGTGCAGCTGCCATTTTCTTGTTTCGCAGTTTGTTCTCCAAAGCTTGCTACATAATAAAAAATAGTAGAGAAGAAGAACATGAGATTTCCTGATGCGTTCTACTACTTGACATTAATAAAGACAAATATTTCTCTGAAATAAATTGTATCCTACCTGTTTCATCTTCTTTTTTAGATCCAGATTTGCTGCCTTCTGGCCTTTTGCAGTAGAATTGAGATAATAGATAGTCAAACTAAATTTAAAAAAGATAAAATAAAATTTATGGTATTTTTCAGTTCCTCAAGATTCTTCTTAAATTTACATTAACTAAATCATATAATGTTGGCACTTTAAGGTATTTTCTACTCTGAACCTCTTTCGTAGATAAAAGCCTGAAGTACAGAGAGGTGAAGAAGTACATTCAGAATTCCACAGCAACTGGGGTGGACCTGGGAAGTTGGACCCCCAAGGCTCCTCCTCCACAGCCCAGGGCTCTGTCTGATGTTCCTCACTGCCTAATTTTAGGTTCTTCTTGGAAATGTATTAACATCACTTTAAGTTATAATTGAAAACACCATTTCAAATCGATATCAATGGCATCCAATAGAACAGAAAATCTCTTGAAGCTTAGGGAATGTGTGGAATAAAAAGGAAACTGACTTTCCACTTTAAATTCCTTCCTTTGGCTTTTACAACTAAAACCATAATCCTCATCGTCATAGTTAATTAACATGGCTTTTTTTCATCCATAGAATGTATTGTTTGCATTTCTCTCTCCTTCACAAGAAACTATTTCATAAAAGAATAGTCCTGGCATTTAAGTGACATTTCTAAAAAGAGCAAATTCCAGCCAAACGTTTTTGCAAAAATAAACATGTTCATCTTCACAAAGCAAAACAAAGAAAGAATGCATTTAAAAAACAAAACAAAACGGGGCTTCCCTGGTGGCACGGTGGTTGAGAGTTCGCCTGCCAATGCAGGGGACGCGGGTTCGTGTCCCGGTCTGGGAGGATCCCACATGCCGCAGAGCGGCTGGGCCCGTGAGCCATGGCCGCTGAGCCTAAGCATCCAGAGCCTGTGCTCCGCAACGGGAGGGGCCACAACAGTGAGAGGCCCGCATACCACAAAACAAAAAACAAAAAACAAAAAAAACCATAACTGGCATTGCCCTTTATTGCAAATAACTGGTTACTGAACACATTTCCCCTACTCACCAACATGCCAGATCATAACCTTTATGAGCCATCTGCTGCTAGCAACAAGATTATTGATATCATTTCCGCTGGGTTTATTTCTTATACAAGTGATAGGATTTTGAATGAAATTACATACATGAAAGCATCTGGTGTAATATCTGGCATGAATTAGGTGTTCAATAAATATGGTGTGTCTGTGTATTGTAAGGGTTTTCTTAGAAAAGTGCCGGCATTTGGAGGAAGAACTCAAAGACCTCACAAGTCATTTGCAATTCTGTAATTCTCTATTTATCCATCACTTTTTTTCTACCTTGAGATGCACCTTCAATGAGTATTCTTCATAGATCATTTTTTAGTCTCCAAAGGAATGAAACCGCCTGCAGGGAACTAGCTCAAACTCTACTCAGTTACCCCAAAACCAACCAAGCTGATGTAATATGATTCATTGGGGAAATTCAAAATGCTTGTAAACATTCTCTAATTAAAGGTAATAAAAAGCCAAGCCAGGACTGCCTGGTGGCGCAGTGGTTAAGAATCGCCTGCCAATGCAGGGGACACAGGTTTGCACCCTGGTCCGGGAAGATCCCACATGCCACGGAGCGACGGAGTCTGTGTGCCACAACTGCTGAGCCTGTGCTCTGGAGCCCGTGAGCCACAACTAGTGAGCCTGCATGCCACAACTACTGGAGCCCACGTGCCTAGAGCCCGTGCTCTGCAACAGGAGAAGCCACCGCAATGAGAAGCCAGCACACCGCAGCGAGGAGTGGCCCCCGCTAGCTCCAACTAGAGAAAACCCATACAACAAAGACCCAACGCAGCCAAAAATAAATAAATTAATTAAAAAAAAAAATCCAAGCCAACTGTATGGGCATCATAAAGTGCTGAAGATGAGACCTCAGTATTTGAAAAATCAAATCAGTAATAAGCTGAATTTCGGGTTTTAAATCAAAACGTCAGAACTAAAATCATCCTTGTGGGACATCTATTTGACCTTATATCATGCCAGTTTCCCTCTAGACAGTCTATATCAGGGGTTGTCAAACTATGGTCTCTGGGGCAAACCTGACTCCCAGCCTGTTATGTATGGCCCATGAACTAAGATTGGTTTTTACATTTTAAAATAGTTACATAAGTACTTACATAATATCCTCAATTTTGCCTCTTGGACCACAAAGCCTGAAGTAACTACTATATGGTCCTTTAAGGAAAAGTGTGCCAACCCTGGGTGTGGACCATCTCTGACAAGTGGCTTCCAGTTCTTCTGAGCATTTCCACTCAGCCTGAACTCAGTGTTTGGTGCTGTAAATGAGTAGGTGGGAAATAAGTGGTGGGGAATAAAAAGACATGGGTTTGAATTTACCTATTAGCCATTTGATTTGGGGCAGATCTTCCATGTGCTTTCAATAATATGATTAATGAGGCCAACTTCTTAAGGTTATTGTGGAAATTAAATGAGTTAATATATGGATCGTGCCTGGAACAAAGGCAGTGTTCATTCCTCTTCCATACCCCTGGGGCAGCTTATTAAATCTTTAATTAGTGGCATTAGAACAATGTTGCTCTTTTGCTTAAAAATAAATCTCTTTCAGTAAGTCAAGAATATAGTCATAAAATCTGACATTGTTTTGAGTGTGTGTGTTTTAAAACAAGACCTCCTTTTTACCACGAAAAGGCCTTGACTCCTAAAAGCCATGCTCTCAAAAGCCACTGTATTGTAAAAACACTAAGAAGGAAAATCACTTCCAGGGCCATCTGGTGAAACATGCTGCATCCAGCAAGTCATTTTCTAACACATCTGCACCAGAGATTTACTATCAGATTCTTAACGGCACCCCATGATCAAGGTTCTGTACTACATAAAATAATCTGTTTTACTATTTAATTATCCCTACAGGCTATTAGCTCTCCCTCAAAGAAGGCATCATGGTGTAAGGGGGTGAGTGCTGGATTTACTGTCAAAGCCCTACTATTATCATTTTTGATGTATTCTCACTGAGGGAAAGATCCCTTCCCTCCTCCAAGTCAGTTTCTTAATTTATAAACTTGAAGATGACACCTGCCCTCACTGATGTGGCTTGTGACCACGACCATCACAGAGACGATCCTAATAACTTGGCCCAGAACCCAATTCATTTACTTAAACCACTGGGATTTCTCTCCCAATCTCTCCCTGACATTTCCTAGTTTTACCTTTATTTAAACAAATCCAACCCTTTGTGTCAGCTTTGTTCCACTAAAGTGTCCACGAGGGTGACTTCACACTTGCCCTCCTTGATTGAGATCAGTGGCAGTTCTAGACTTTTTATTTAGGAAGGCCTTGGGGTTTGAAAGGAAGGACTGGGGCACTTTTTGTAGCTCTTCCATAGGAAGCATATATATATATATATTTTTTTTGCTTAGAATGTAAGTTTACCTGTGGTGGCCAAGACTCAGAAACCAATGAAAGTAATACGGGAACAAAAGACCCCTCTCAAGTTCCCCTTTGGATATCATCTCTGACTTCGAAAGGATAGACTAAGTGACCTTTCCAAGACCCTTCTGGTCCTCTGATTCTATCATCATGGGCAGACATAGTTATTAATGGCCTTCTAGGAAGAAGGACAGGGTAATTTCTAAGGCTTTAGCCCTGAAATATAGCCTATAGGGCCCTCAAGGGGAATATTAACTTAGAGGCTCATCACTTCTGTGTATTCACAGCCATATGCTTTATGGAAAAAAGGTGGAGGTCAGGGGGGTGGGGAGGAAGCTGGATGTGCTGATTAGATTTAGTGTTTATGTTTCCCTTGCTGTAGCTGTTTACTGATAATTATTTTGGTTACTTGGGAAACAAATCTTATAATCCTAGGCAGGCAAAGACAGATGCAGATGGCTGTAAATTACATGCAATAGGATCAGAATATGGCTCATGAATTTTAGCCTCTCACCACCACGTAATCAGTGCTGAATTGGTTAGGTTACAGCACAACCCCTGGGGAGAAAGAGAGTTGAAAACGCTGAAACTTAAAAGGTGCAGGAAGAACATTACAAAGGCTCTTTCTATGAGGAGGGAAAGCACATACACCATAACCAAAATAACAGCAATAACTAATCCAGGATTAGAAAGCTGTCTCAAGATCATCGCCAGCCAGCTTGGAAAATCATGTTCCAGTGTCTCTCCGATGACTTCAAACATCCTATTTTTGCCACTGAAAAAAAAAAAGGAGAGAAGTTCATTTAAAACAGATGTAAAAACCATGTTTATAGCAAGATGTAAAAACTATGTTTATAGCAAGAAAACTAGAAATTTTTCTCAAACATTGCCTAAGTACTCTTTCAGGTTAGAAATCTGATGTTTAGCTACAACTCCTGACACTTTGGCCTCATACTGTCAACAAATGGATAAGATATGAGAAATGTTATGCCAACACAAACACATAGTCAAAGCAGTTAGGAAATTAACCACAGCATTAGGAGAAGATTTAAAAAAAATTTTTTTTTGGAGTATAGTTGATTTACAGTGTTGTGTTCGCTTCAGGTATACTGCAAAGTGAATCGGTTATATATATATAATCCACTCTTTTTAAGAATCCTTTCCCATAGAGGTCATTATGGAATATTGAGTAGAATTCCCTGTGCTATACAGTAAGTCCTTATTAGTTATCTATTTTATATATAGCAGTGTATATATCAATCCCAATCTCCCAATTTATCCCTTCCCTCCAGGAGAAGATTTTTTAAAGCTATATTTCTAAGATTTGGGTTACTTGGGAACAAATATATTATATAAAATATAAATATACCTTATATATGTATGAAAATATATTTTATAAATAGCTTGTAAGTCTACTCCTCAGCAGCTGTTCTTATATGAGAATACTTTCTTTGGGCTGAACAAATAGTGTGCTCAATTTTTTTAATTAGCCTTGGAAATGAGCATAAGGAATAGCTTAATGGAATAAAATCCACAAATAATCTAATATCTCTTTCCATGTTATAGCTTCTATCTCATTTTCCACCAGACCTCTTTCATCTGAGCTATTAATAGGTAACTGCACTGAATGCTGAATCCTTTCTCTCTCAGTATTTCTTCTGGACGGGCCCTAATGAATACCAGCTAAGAACAGAAAATGGGAAGAGAAAGAAAACAAGCCTAAAAAGCAAAGGTCCTTAGTGAGTTTGTTCTCAGCCCCTATAAACTAGAGAAATGAGAGCAGGATGTCTGTCTTAACTTAGTATATAATATTCAGCATTATCAGGTAACACCCATCATGCCAAATTATTTTTTTCTGTATATACATATTGATTCTACTATGAAATGATGTAATTTTCAGAGAAGATATTGCATTATTTATCAGCAATTTGTATGTATCATGAGAATAAAGGTTGGCATAACACTGAGTCAAATATTTTGGCTTCACTTTTGGTTTTTGACCTTTATACATTCTTAGCTACTAATTGAACATGACCCACAAGTTCCAGATCAGATTTTTTTTCTCTCCAGTATCTTTTAATAGACTGAGAGTGACTTCAAGTATCTTTTCAGGAGTCACTGGACTACAGAGGTATAAATTTTGCTTCACAAATTATAGATCTACACACTAATTAGCAAGACCTATGATACATAAGGGGGGATGAAGCTTACTGACAATTTAAGATTATATCAACCTATTGTACTAAGGTTTCTCATTCTTCATCCATTCTAGCTGACCATGCTTCATGACCATGACATATGGAATACAGCCAGAATGAGGAGACAGGCAAGGAGGATGAGAAAAAATGAGACAATCCACCCCACCTTCTCCAGCCTCTAGGGCTGTGTTTGAAGAATGTCACAATGAGGGAACTGGAATTTTACAAAATCATCTCTACCCACAAAGGTCTTCTTTGCATCCAGTGTATGAGAAATGTGAAGTTATTAGTATCTCTGAAGATTCTTGGGTGCCTTTTCCAGGATAGGTCTCTTACCAGGAGTCCAGATCTTTTATTATACACAAACTATAGAAGCATCTACAAATCCTGGCACTCCCTTTTTCTGACGGGTGAACCAAAGTATGCATATTCCCAGAAGTCCTTTCCAGCCTGTTGTGAGTATACAGCCAAGTGAAATGTTACTGAAGTTAATCTATAGCTCTCTTGGGCATAGCTCTATCCACCCTAATTAGAATAGTCTATGTCTGTCTTTTCAGCCAGACCGAAAGGTCCACCTGGCCAGAATCAATGCCCAATGTACACCTACATCTCTTCTAGTGCTTAGTGCATGACAAACAGTCATTCTTCATTCATTAACTCAAATTACGGCCAACACTCTACTGTGTTTTGACTCACAGGGATGAAAATATTCTGTCCCTAAACTCTAGAAGTCAGCTACACTATTAAGAAAAATCAACACATCAAGTGAGTAATGTAATAGCAGTGTCACAATATAACATAAACCTATACATGTTATATGATCTCAGTTATTTTAAAAATCTGCATAAGAAGAAAACCAGAATACAAAATGCCAAAAAAATGTTGAGAGTTGTTATTTCAGGTCTTTGGTTAGTGTTTATTTTCATGCGAAAATTTCTATAATTTCTGGTTTTTCTAGGATAAACACGTATTACCTTTGCAGTTAGATGAAAATACATGAAGTTATAATTACCATAATGTTAGCAGGGAGGTGTGTGAGAACCTAGAGAACTATAAATTGTCCAGAATTATTAGTGAGGGAGCTGGGGGAGAAACATCAAGTGTCAGGAAATGTGGTAGAGCAATTAGAAGAATTTTCTTCATCTGGACACCAAAGAAATAGTTTTTTAATTGTCAAACTGTTAAGGTAAATCCACTTAATAGCCTACTGGAATAATTTTCTGGAAAATTCACCCTCCCTAGCCAGTTCTTATGAAACCAGAACAAGCTAGACTATCTCATCAAATTGCTTTGCAGAATGGGTCTTCTAAGGTATTGTAGCCACCTTACCTGAAAACATACATGCACCTGGGAGAGCCTGGCCATTACTGTGCTTTCCCTATTAACCTACCTCAAATGCACGTTTACCAATTTGCTGCCCACCCAGGTGCCAAGTAGGGTCAGATACACTTCACTAGGCAGGCTGGTCAAACCACCTCAAACTCAGGGTCCAAAAGGATGGCAAGTCATGAGTCTCCTACTAATATATCCTTTCTCACCTCACTACCAAGGCAGAACAATGCTTAAAGCTTTAAAATCTAGAGAATAAACCAAGTATACATTCTTTTGCTCCAGGAACAACAGACTATCTAAATAGGACAGAGATACCCCTTTCTCAATACTCTACTGAAAATATTTAAATTTCCTTGATCTCAAAATAGTGATATACATGCTGCTCATCTGCCAAAGTTTGCCAATTAGGAAACAGTTGGTCAAAGTCAGATACTATGTGTTAGACACAGACTAAGTTTTATTCATTAAAATCATAGTAACTCAGTGTGATTTAAAGAGAGGCAAAGGAGTTAGGATGCAAAAAGCTAAAATTGTGCAGTCATTGTACGTGACTAGCTCAATGATATTTTTAATATTAATGGACCTTTGTTACCACCACCCAGCTCCATGTTGACCTTGTGGGGTTTCCCTGGCAGACAACTAAGTTCCTTTGATATGTTTTTCTGAGAAGGACCCACTTCCAATTAAAAAGTTAAAAGCACATCTAAAACTTATCCTGGATATTTAGTTGTGTGGGTAATTTGCAATTAACTAAAGTCTTCAGATGACTTGTCTCTTGAATTTTGTACCCTGAGCTTTATTAAGACCAATTGCTCTTTCAAAACTGTAGTTTCATATTTAGCCTCCAGATGTCACTGTCTGCATTATTTACTTCCCCCCACCTGGGTGGGGCGGGGGAACAGGACTTGTCAACTTCAGCTTCCTGAATATGTATGACAGAACTCCAGCTGTTTTTGCACAATCAGTAGGCTTAACATTTTCTTTCTTTATGTCCAGGAAAGCAGTAATAACAGACTATTATTAGAATGAAAATGCTTCTTTTATACTTAAGTCTGCGGGCAAAGAATATTTTGACTTTAATTTAATAACTTGGGTCTGACAGCATGAAGGAGAAATTATACATGTCCACTATTGCATCATGCTTGTCATTCACATGGCTTTTTGTATTCACATTTTCCCACTGAAAAGTAGAAATAACTCAAATGCATGCTGATCAGTGACTCAACATGTAGAGATTCTTGGGCGGACTTGTGGTAGAATGAAATCTCAATCCTCCAGATCTGGAAACTTTGCTTTCTTGGTAAGTGTCACAGGGAACGCTGTCATAGAGAACTGTAGAAAAGTATATTTCTAAGTTGGATCAAAGAGCCTTCTTGACTCTTTATTACTGACTTGTGTGATTTATTCTTGTTATTTGAGGAGAATATACACGAGGAACATCCTTAATTTTTTTCCTAGCATGTAGATTTGGATTATAAATTATGTGACCTTCTTTATATTCATTATTATCTAATAATGATCCCATTTCCTAGGTAGCTTGTGGAGTCATCTTTCTTTTTTCCTTCCTCCCTCCCTCCCTTCCTTCCTCTTTTATATTTTCAATTAGGTGGTTCATGTGAAAAGTAACAATAGCTTCCAATGTCTGAATGAGATGACCTAGCATCAGGAAAATGTTCATATCCAGACTAGTGTAATCAAACCTTGCTCTTCGCTAACTCCTTATACAGAAATAGCTCAGATTCAGTGTACATATTTTACGTGGACAGAGCAGTTATTTTCCCTTTTATGATTGCTAAGTGAGAAAATACCAATAGATCGATCTTGCTTAAGAATTTCCATGTCACATAATGAGCCTGAATATCTAAAAGAGCTCAATTCCTACAGACCAAAATGTCACTGTTTGGGGGAAAAAGAAATAGCTTATACGACGAGTGACCATCCCATCTCCACCCCTGAAAGAAAACTTTGCTCAAAAGAAATTGCAAATGCAAGAACCTGAAGGGGCCACAGTCGAAAGATGGTGGGAGGGACACGATCATGTACAGGACGGGCATGGTGGACAGGAAGAGGATGAGCAACAGCATCCCCAGATAGAAGTTATTCGATCTGGAAGCTTTGAAGACCCTCGCCTCAGGAACGTTGCAACACATCACAGCCCAGCCCTGGAAGTACATGGAGGTGTGGAGCCGAAGGATATTGATGCCTGGGAGGCTGGGAGCGAAGAAGGAGCCCATCCTGGAAAGAAAAACAGAGCTCTGCTCACCATGGAGCTTCACGCCCCAACAAAGTCACACAGTCCGTATTTATTTTACATCATGCTTATTTGCCAAAGGCAGAAAATGTGTTTGCCACTTTCAATCACGTAAACCCTTCATGTTAATAAACTTAACTAATTCTATTTCCATCTCCTGTACACATTTTACCATCTTCCCCATTATTGCAGATATTGTGTACTGAAGTCTTTCACAGAAACTCTGCTGGTCGCTAACTATATCCACTTATCATTAGTAACTTTAAACTACAACAGACCAAACAGTATATTACATTTGTTCTACTTCTCTCTTCTACTTGTAAAAAAAATTTACTTTCCCCTAATATTCATATCATTAATATATCTAAAAATTTCGCTTTAAAAAAAACTTTCCCCCCAAATTTTAAAAATTAAAAAATTAGCTTTTTTTATAATTAACCCTTAAAATCACCCATTATATTCAAATAAACTGCATATGTGCATTAATTATTTTGTCATAGCTAATTAATTTTTACTTAATGAAAGAGAAAATGTTAAAGTAAGTTTTTCTGATGTTATTTTCTATTTGTGGCCGTTATGGTATTTTAGAGCCAATGGGAATTATGTATTTGTGCCTCACAAGATACTATGTTTTGTTGATATTCCATTGTAAGCTTTATGTGTTTATAAAATGAAAATTTGACACATCCATTTAATTTAGCTTATCTGTTTACTTTCTTATTTTAGCTTGTCCAGGAAATCCACTGGTCTGTACATGAGATTTTTAAAAAGTATTTTCAAATGTCACTTTTAAACAGGAACCATTTGGGTGAGGTCACTCTTACTTGATGGCTTCAGTGGTTATTATTTCAACAAAATAAATTTCAGTTTTCTTTGATGAGAAAATCCATCAGCACCATAATGGCAATTTATTAATCCGAAACTCAAAAGAGGATACATGTACACTTATTTCAGAAGTATAAGCAGAATCCTACCTTTTAAACTGTCCCAAATATAATAAAACCTTCAGCAATTCTAGTTAGGGTTTGCATGTTATATTTCCTGGTTATGTAGAATAATTTTTTAAATCAATCCAATGTAAATTTGGTATATTATGGAGGGCGGGGGGTTGAGTTAGATGAAGAAGTTAGTTTTGGCTATAATTGAACTTGTGCAATCCAACATTAAACCATTTCATTGAAAAGTGCTAATCTGCTACAGTTTGTGCTGTGTTGTTGATAGGTTTCCATACAACAGATCTGAAAAACATTTAACATACTGAATTGACCACAGATTTTGTAGAAAGTTAAACTATTAAAAAAAATGGTATGTACTTTGGGTGATGATGATTTGTCCATGTAGGTTCATCAGTGACAACAAATGTACAGCGTGGTGGAAGATGCCAACAGTGGGAAAGGCTGTGCGTGGGTGGGGACTGGGGGTATATGGGAACTCTGTACTTTCCACTCAATTTTGCTGCGAACGTGTAACTTCTCTAAGATATAAAGTTCATTAGTTTTTTTTTAAATGAGGGTAAACTTTGGAACAATACTGTGTATCTTGGTTACAGGATAGCAAGAGAGAATCTGGAACCCCAGAAACATGAGCAAGTAAGTGAGTGACAGTCCCAGCTGAGGGGTCAGAATTACAAAGCACTAGATGATATTCCCAAATGCCAACGTCTGTAATGTAACATGCTTGCAGATGATTGTGCTTGCCCCCTTCTAAAAGTCAGGCTTGGCCATGTGATTTGTTTTGGCCAGTAAAACAGAGATAAAAATGAAGTGTCTCACTACGGGATGGAAACTTTAATAGCGCTGTAGGGTTTTTTGTTCTCTTCTCTCTCTGCTCTGACCAGTGATGTTCCAGATGGATCCTATTCTATCACAGTCTATGACTCCACAGTGAGAGTAACTAACATGAGCACAGTCCTTTACCAACTCACATTGGACACATGGAGTAAATAAGAAATAAACTTTTCCTTTTCTAAGCCACTGAGATTTGGGGGTTTGTATTTAATTGCTGCACAACCTAGTCTATCCTAAGATACAGTTTTGCCTAAAGCCACATATATGTGTAGCTATACATAGGCATGCGTTGTTTATCTGTATGCACACATATGGACACTCATATATGTAAGTGTATCTATAGATAAATAATTTCAGAATTTCAAAATAAATATCACATAGGCATTTTGAACAAATGACTCAAGAACATTACCCTAGAAAAAGAGATCCCGGCACAGTGATATCTGAATCTTAAAGCTCATTCTTTCTTTGCCCGTGACTCACTAATCAGCTCAGCTCACTAAGTCCCTTAGCCAGACCTGATCCCGTCATCTGTCAGTTGAAGATCATTGTAATACCTTAGGCTTATAAAATGCTTTTCTTCCAAGAAGATCAAAGCAAATCAAAGCTTCTTTTATTTAGCTCTTCTTATTGTTCCAGTGACACGGTACGTGTCAGGTAAATTATTCACATTTGATCAAGTGAGAAAATGAGGTAGCAGAAAGTGACAAGACTGGCAGGGAGACACAGGAGACAGCATTGGAACAACGTCTGAACCTATCTTCTTTCTCACTGTGTGTGCTCTGCCTCAGCTACATCCTGCTCTGATAGAGTAAAGATATGATATGCTTTCATCATTTAAAAATATGATTACAAAACCTACGCTATTTTTAAAAGACGTGTATAATATAGTTTTACTGATCATATCAGCCAATTCATAAAAAAATGGATGTTACCTATAATTGTTTGACTTTAATAACATCGGTGTAAATAACCTTCATTACTCAGAAACTCCTAAAGCGGTTATTGAATGTCTCCAGTCACAAACCAATAAAATTGAACACAAAATCTCCATCTTCTTTTGATCATTTCTGTAGCAAATGGCCATACTTAGGCATCAGATCCTTATGCCTTATAAAATAGTGGATTACATGTGTGAGTACAAGGAAGCCTTCTAAACCTAGACTACACACTCCCCACACCACATCCCTACCCTGTCACCAACTTCCTGGCAGTTAGGAAAAGACCATTTGTACAAAGAGTTGACCTGAAGGGGAATAATAGTTATTCAGTATTTTGCTTCTAGAACTCTGGGAAGTGTGTGAACATCTTAGTACACTCAAAAAACACAATCACTTTCTAAAGTCCTCTTCAAACTAACCAGAAGCAATATTTGACCAATATCTGAAGGTTGAATACATAGAAAGTGATAGTGTAATGATACTGCAAAGATTTTGATGATGGGTCTGCCCATGAGAAAACTGGAGAAGATTGTTTAGATATTTAAGAATTTCAATATGAACAACAGTGGACTAAATAGGTGCAAAATTACAAGTGAAACAAATCAGGACACAATTATAAGAGCTTTGCTGACAATGAAAACAAATTTCTAGGCCAATCTGTTGTCTTCACTATGAAAGAACAAGAAACAGACTTGCAGCATATGTCTGCACAAATGGCGCCACGCCAGGCCTGAGGGATTTACGACACTCTGCATAAGAGCCAGGGAGTTTTAAAACTGATATAAGGCAGTGGTTTCTCATTACTCCAATAGCACCGTTAGCCATTTTCTGCCATGACAGCAGAATCCCCTACAGGAAACGAAAGATCTGGAAGCTGAGCCCTTTGCTATCTCTGGTGATAGTCACATGTTGAGCCACCTTGACTTTCCTCCCTGCTTGGAGAAGAAAGGATGCATTTCACTCCTTAATGACTCTCTGGACATATAAGCCATAACCTGTCAAATTTAGAAAGCAAGGGAACAGGAATCACGTTTTTAAACATACCTGACAATGGAGAGGAGGATCTTTTCATAGTCTTCTCTTCAGATTGATTGACCTAGTGAGGCACAGAAATCTGACAGGCCCCAAGGCAGGATGATGAGGCCCTTGACTGTGGTCTTTATATTACTGAAGCAAGATCATTTTTACTTTTGCAGAGAGGTTTGCTCTCACAAAGGTTTAACAATTCAGACTAGCTATGGTTGAAGGAGTTGAGTAATAGATGAAGCTTGCACAAAAACTGACCCCAGTAACTAGTACTTGCACCTAGGACAATGGTGTGATTGGCACAATATTAGATCTGTGTCAATGGGATAAAGAAGCTCAGTTGTAACTGCTTGTGGGTTGGGGTGTTCTTAGTTAAGAGTGACAGATTTTCAAGACACACGGTCCACAGATGAATCTCCTGCTATGATTCCATTTTTAAAGTCAAAAATGGTTTCTACTGTATCAACTCATCTTAACCTGTCAAAGTTTACAGTGAAAATGCTTTCATTTAATAAAAGATATAACAATCCTTTGTACATTAAAAGAAATAATTCCGATGTGCAAGTGGCCCCATGAAACAAATTACTAAATAAAGATCATATTTCTAACTAAACCTTCCTAAAACATGTATTTCATCTCTATAAACTACTGGATTTGGTAAGCTAATAGTTTTTAAAGTAGCTATAAATTCCATTTAAAACATATTCAATAGTGACTGCAAATAAAATAACTTTCTTGGAAAGACCTTACACTAATTTCTTTCATTCTTAACATGGGTAATGGGATCATTAATGTTTCACTGTCAGATCCTAGCATCACAGGATATGAAATTATAAAAAGCCTTCAAATAATCTAGAAGCCAGAACCTAGACTCCCAGTATTTGATGAAGGAGTGCTCTGCAAAACAGGCAGATGCCTTTTAGAATTAAGATTTAAAATATGGGGGAAAAAAGTAAACTCTTCATAGCCATTCACTTTGCAAAAAGACAAATGTTGAGTTAGATACAGACTGTGGACTTCTCTAACACCAGGCTACAGTGCTTCATGCAAAAATGATCTTGGAGGCTTTCTTCAAGTGATAAACTGTCCACAGTTGGCTTACCAGATCATTCCTTGATTGAAGATCAGAGCGAGGACATTGCCACTGATGTCAAATTCGGTGTATGAAGGCTAGAGGAGACATTCACTGTATTAGCATCTCAAATGGCAAAAACTGAAAGGCAAGTGTTTCATATTTCTATATAGGTATGGCTAGACTTGCAACTACTTTCTTGCAGCAACAACAGCAGAATAATCAATACAATAAATAGTTAGCAATAAAATAATAAGGCATCCTTTTTAACACAGTAAGTCATTTTAAAATTCTGTCATTCGATGCTGTGGAAGTGTGATGAGACATACGCTCTCATATACTGCTGGTGAAAGTAAAACTTGGAGTAAACCTTTAGAAAACAATTTGACAATACATACGAAAAGTTTTAAAAACTTCACCCTCTTTGACCCTGTAAATTTACTTCTAGAAATTGGTTTTAACAAAATAATCCTAAATGCTAACAAATTTTAAGAAGCAGAGATGAAACCATCTAAATGTCCAACACTGGTTAAGTAAACACAGTTTAACTATGCTATGATATATATTGCAGCTAATTACAATCACCGTTGGAAGGATATTTATATAACCAAGAGAAAACTATGCTCTAATGTTAAACAAAAAATATGTAAACTTATACATTATTTTTTCTACTCAATATGAAACTATGCATAAAGAAAAAACTTAAAAGTGATCGGCAAAATTAATAGTTGTTATATGTGGGTGATGGATTATGCTTTTATTTTCTTCTTTAAGTTTTGCATATTTAAAATACTTTTATAAAAAAATGTGAATTTCTTTTACAATAAAAAATATAGAGGGGCTTCCCTGGTGGCACAGTGCTTGGGAGTCCGCCTGCCGATGCAGGGGACACGGGTTCGTGCCCCGGTCTGGGAAGATCCCACATGCCGCGGAGCGGCTGGGCCCGTGAGCCATGGCCGCTGAGCCTGCGCGTCCGGAGCCTGTGCTCCGCAACGGGAGAGGCCACAACAGTGAGAGGCCCGCGTACCACAAAAAAAAAAAAAAAAAAAAGAGAGCGAGCAATACAATGAAAGTTTAAGAAGTTATTCAACTCATTGTCCAGTGTTCACTCCTAGATGATACCATCCTACTCAGGGCAGCAGCACCAGGCTGTTCTTTGTACACAGGGGACACCAATTGGAACTGAGGTGGGCATCTGTCCTAGGAGGACCCATGCAAAGGCTTCCTGGTGACACATTAGGCATCTTAGAAAGAAAGCTCTGTCAATGGAGTAATGCTAATTAGCAAAGACAATAAAGCTGGCTCCTATTTAATTTGAGATAGAGAATAATCAATCAGGAAATTGACTAACTGGTAACAAGAGAAAAAGCAAACAGCAAAAAATATAAAGTGAGAGGACCACAAAGAGAGAGTAATAGAGTGGCAGGACCTGATTACTGCCCCAGATCCTGACACCTGCAGGTGTGGCTTCAGACCACATGTATCCTCATAATAACTCCCTCCCTAGCACACATATATACGCACAGCACAAAGCTCATGTGCACACACACACATACAAAATCAAACAACCTGAGAGTGTCTCAGTTTTTCTTAAACCCAAGCACCCAAAAATATATTTGTAAGAAGATAAAATAGGTCTCTGATTTGGAGCCCCAACAAATCTTTCACAGTTTTTGAACACTCTGCCTCAAGAATTCTTGAATCTAGGCGTCAAATTCATCACTTCCCAAAAGGCAACAGTACTCTCCTAGTTAACTGAAAGGTATGCGCGATGTGCCTTGTAACAGATTCAGGTAGTAGATGCCAAGTCTGACATAACAAGAATGGTTAAATAGCAAGATATAATAATAATAAGATGATACATAATGAAAAAATAAATAACCCTATATAAGGAGGACAAAGATGACAGATGATTTCAACAAAAATTCACTCAAGATACTACTAAAGAATATACAAAGTGTTTCACTTAGTTTGCAGATCATCAAGAAGCTTAATGTTCTTAAGATGCAAAGAGGTTAGGTTGACAGTTTTTGTTCTAAAATCAACAATGAAAAAAGTGTGGTTTTCATGGAAAACGAAGAAAATGAATTGCTTCTAATCTGGAGAAACGTTAGCTCTGAGTCTTTCTCTTTCCCCAGGAGCACTTTGCTCTGGATCAACTCCCCTTTTCTCCTGGAGCCCTGTGAGATCACAGAACACATGTGACAAATGCTCAGTCGGTGGTCTGCACCATCTGTGGCCTTGCAACAGCTCTTCTCTGTGTCCGTTTAAGAATCAAACCTTCAACCTTGGCCTCTTTAGAAAAGTGTCAGATTTAGCCCATCAAACTAAGGAAAATGAAAAAAATTCAAACTTTTAGAAGTACATTTCTTTTATTCTCACAAGCATACAAACCTCTTAAAGGCCATTTGAGATGAGATATTTTTATAACCAGGTGACCAGAAAAGCACAAAGGACACACTAGGAACCCTTGGTTTCATACTGTGTGTGCAGCAGGGGCAGCTGGAGGAATAAAATCTTTGATGCATAAATTGATTGACCAGATGCAGAGAAAGGGTACCTCCACACTCCCTACTGTGACAAGTGGTTTTGTGATACAGACACTCATCTGGGATTCAGACTCGAGTATGCGACTTTGCCCTGCCATTTGCTCGCTGAGTGAGCTGAGCCAGTCACTAATTAATTCAGGCCTCAGTTTCCTCACAGATAAACTAATGAAATGAACTAGATCAGGGGTTGGTGCATTATGACCCATGAGCCAAATCTGGACCACCATCAATTTTTGTAAATAAAGTTTTTTTAGAATATAGCTACATTCATTCATTTCTGTATTGTCTATTGCTGTCTGGGATGAAAACAGGAATGTCATAGTTACAACAGAGACCATATGGCCTGATGCAAGGGAAATCACTTGTTTTCCTCTATGATTACACTCTACTCATGATACTTCTGACACAGATGTATAGGTTCTTCCCCCAAACCAAGCATTTCCCCATCTTTCTGTGGATACCATCTCGATGTCCTACAATTTAACTCAATTCTGACAGTAACTGTCCAGAGTTGGCACAGATCCCACAGGTTAAGGTCTTGGTGCCACAAGACTGCCCCACACTTTAGATGAAAGCCTCACACGTTAATCGAAAGCTCAGGTTGTCACCTATGCTGACTGATGGGCTGTAAACTGGAGATTCTCACGACTCCCTCCTTAGCTTTGATCATTTGCTAGAGTAGCTCACAGATCTCAGGAAAACAGTTTGTTTACTAGATTACTGGTTGATTATAAAAGGATACAACTCAGGAACAGCCAGATGGAAGAGGTGCATAGGGCAAAGTACGAGGGAAAGGGTACAGAGTTTCCTTGCCTTCTCCATGTGCACCCTCTTTCTGGCACCTCAATGTGTTCAGCAACATGGAAGTTCTCCAAACCCCAGGGTTCAGAGACTCTTATGGAGACTACATCACAGGGACAAAATCAATCATTAACTCAGTCTCCAGCCTCTCTCCCCTCCCTGGAGGATGGGGGGATGAGGCTGAAATTTCCGAGTTTCTAATTATGGTCAGGTCTTTCTGCTGACCAGCCCCCAAACTGAAGCTATCCAGGAGCCCACCAAGAGCTGCCTCATTGGAAAAAATAATGCTCCTATCACCCACAATATTCCAAGGAATTTAGGAACTCTGCATCAAGAGCCAGGGTTAAAGACCAAATATAAGAACAAAAGATGTTCCTAGCCCCGTCACTGCTTTGTAAATTACAAAAATTTTAGGCGCTCCAGCCGGGAATTGGAATGAAGACCAAAATATATATTTCTCACTACACCACAATAACATACTTGCAGAAGTGAAAATACTTATTGTGCAATCTTTTACAGAGAAAGTTTGCCTACTTCTGAACTAGATAATTTCTAAGATCCCTTTCTAATCTAAAATCTGTAATTGGTTGACTCAGTTATTAAAGAATTGCTTCTTGGGACTTCCGTGGTGGTGCTCCCAATGCAGGGGGCCTGGGTTTACCCCGGTCAGGGAACTAGATCCCACATGCGTGCTGTCACTAAGAGTTCACATGCCACAACTAAGGAGCCCTCGAGCTGCAACTAAGCAGCCCACGTTCTGCAACTAAGGAGCTGGTGAGCCACAACTAAGGAGCCCGTGAGTCGTAACTAAGGAGCCCGCCTGCCACAACTAAGACCCAGCGCAACCAAATAAATAAATGTTAAAAAAAAAAATTGCTTCTCTCTAAACACCTTAAAAATGGAATTTATACTCCATTCATTAAACTCAGAAAATCCCACTCTAAAAACGAAACCAATGAAAGAGAGCAAACACACACACACACACACACACACGCACACACACAGGGTATGAAATTCAAGGCTCATTCTTTTAGAGGTGGATTTTTAAAAATATGAGATCATACTATAGTTTCTTTTTTTTTTAAAGCCAATACACTAATAATATGAGTGTAAATCAATTTGCAAAGTGTTGCCTCTAAAATATAAAAAGCTTAAAGGTAAATGATGCTTGAGAAAAAACAGGTTTTCTCGTAACCCGAGTTAACAAAATGATTCAAATGGAGTAAGTGCAATAAAGTCCCTAAGGGCTGCTCATCCATAATAAGATTTTTAGGGGCCAGCAACAGAGAAGCCAATCTGGATTTGGGTTGGGGTCCGTAATAGTCAAGGAACTAGAAATTTTCTTGCTTTATTTTTAGACCTTTGTTTGTGGTGGGCTAGAGTCAGTTATCTACTCAGAAGGAAAACATATGGTACTCACTGGACGAAAAAGCCTGAGAAAACCCATCCTCTCTCTGCAAGTTTAATTATTTGGGGCAAACCATCAACCTCTGGATATTGTGAAATGCAATTCAGGATCTCAGAGATAATTCTGTCATTGCAATGACCTGCCTGACTTTCGTCACACAAATCTCATTTCCCACAGCTGGAATCACACTGCTTAGAGCTTCAGGCTGGCCTGGCCTGTGGCACTGGGGCAATGGCACTCAAGGGTGGTCCCCAGACCAGAAGCAGCATCAACATCTGGGAACTTTTTAGTAAAGGAAATTCTCAGGCCCTGCCCCAGATCTACGGAATCAGAAACCTGTGTTTTCATGTGCCTTCAGAGCATTCTGATATATGCTCAAATTAGTGAACTACTAACCTAGAACAAATCCAACCCTCGTCTACTAGGTTGATTCAGCACCTCAGGGCTTTGCACTATAACCCTAGTTGCCTGCAGATAGACTCCGTCCGGTCCAGCCTATTCTGTCCCTTTGCCCATGTTCTCACACCTTTGTTGGATACCCATGACTTCCTACTAACTCTTTATCATTTCATCTTCCTGGACTGCTAAATAGTATCTCATTCCCAGAAAGGGAATATCAGTTTATTTCCTAATTCTATATCCCAGCCCCTCCTGCTAATTCCATTCTACAGCAAGAAACCTGTCTAAGCATTTGACTTACAAATGCTATGGATTGGCTCATGAATTAGTCATGCTTTGGCAGAGTCCTTGAAATTTCTAGGGGTAAGCATTACAGTGAAAATTCAATATGATGGAAATCTGGTTGACGGCTTTGAAGTCAATCAGATGTGGATTTCAGTTCTACCTCCACCACTGACCAGTTATATGTCTTTGAACAAATTATTAAAAATCTCTAAACCTCAGTTTACTGTAAAGTAGAAAAATATTATCTACCTCATAGCGTTGCTGGTATGGTTACACAGAATAATATATGTAAAGCATTTTGTAGATGTTCTAACACATGGCAAGCTCTACATAAAAATATAATACAGTATAATATGATTAGTAATATACTCTGATGGTCTGTGAATCATATGCCTCTTATTTATGGGTAATCGTGCACTCCATCAGATCTCAGGAAAATCTCCCATATTTTCCATTCACATAAATTCAACAAGGAGCACCTTAAAATGTAACTTTAAACAAGGTTTAACCAAGCTGAGGTTTTAATTAGATTGAACATACTCTTACCCGATGCCATGTATTCAGTCCATTACTTCCTGGATACTATTTACCTACTTCATTGACAAATGGCAAGGATGGTGTCAACATAAATTAAAGTGAGAGTTAAAGGCATTCTGTGTTGAACTATTGCAGAAAACTCAGAGTTTACAAGAGGACTGAGGGCGGTTTTGCTGAATCAGGGTGGTTAAAATCCTTTCTGGGAGCAAACCATTCCACTCCCATGAGTCAGTGAACTCTTTAGAAACACTGAGAACTACCTGCTATGCTCAGAGAAGTCTTAGGAAAGATTAACTTACATTACATGGTCTAACAGTCTGCTCCTAGCCAGTAATTTTCCCACCTCAATTCATCTTCATAGGTTTGTTTTGGTAATACTTTGGCCATGAATTTATAACTGGAAAATATACAGAGTCACTTTTAATCCCATTTACTCAGATATAACCAGTGTATAATTCAGTATATTTAACATAATGGCTTTTCCAGAAGGATATTTCATTGTCCTTATTTATTCACTGGCTATATACTTAGGCAACTCCAATTCAGACTCTTAATTTTTTATATGTAAAATAAAAGCATTATGACTGATTTTGTCAAAACTCCACCTAACCTTAATATTCAGTGAATCTCTGAATCTAATGCTGGAGTCTGCAGAGTTTAGACTTTATAGAGGTTAATTATTGTTATAAAAGTGAATGAACTTTTTCAAAAATATCTTCTCTATAACTGAGCAATTCAACCTAGAGAAATTTCTCATAAGGAAATAAGTTTTACATAAGATTATGATTTATCTATGGAGATATTTATCTACATGGCTATAAATAAATACGATCACAATGTTTAATATAGTAATAAAACATTAGGTACAGTTAACTAACAACAAATAAAAAATAACTAGTTATTGTACATTCATATGTAGACTATCACACAGCCATTTAAAAATTATACAAGACCCGTTAATAACATAGAGAAAAGGTCACAGTTAGGTGAAGAAAAGCAAGTAACTAGTCAATAGGATACATGCCAATATATTTTTATAAAAATCTATAGTACTATATATAAATCTATAGTCCTTGTTTATCTACATATAAATAAACACTAATACTCTACAATTCAATTAACTAAGTAATGTCGTGAGTGGTGGGATTACCTGTGATTTTTATTTCCATATTAAGCTTATATTGCCTTTTCCAGATTTTTAAACAATGAACTGGTATTATTTTTAAAGTTCAGAAAAAAAAATTCTTTTTTTTGGTGGCAGAAATGGACACATTTTTCTCTTTCATTCCTGAAAGGATTCTTAAAAGTATCTTCTCTGCCCATCTCAGGTTCTCTTTTGCGTCAATGACAGGTACTTTCTGGACTCATACTGGCAATTAGTAAGTCCAGAATATCAAAGAAACATTCTCATCGGCCTCTTATCCTCTAAAACATTTCCATTTTAGATTTCTGCATCTCTGCCTGCACCATCCATACTTTCCAGCTGCTGGGCCCTGCCTTCCATCAGTCCGTCCACTGAGAATTCTTTCTTCCATTTCAGTCTTTTGAAATTCTGATCCTCCTTCAAGACTTGGCTCAAATGTCTCTTACTCCATCCTGTCTTTGTATTTCTATTGATCTCTCCCACAGTGGTTTCTCCAATGTGCAATTACATTTCCTGCTCTGTGCTGACAACAGGAGCTTGCAGGATTAAAGGGTAGCAGAGAGTGTGAGGAATCGGTGAATGAATGTTCCACCAGAAGAGGGCAGTAATTCCTCAGCTCCAGCCAATTTCTCCAGAGTGGGAATATGGGTCTAATGTCAGGCCTTTCAATATGTCAAGAAAAACAAGAAATCCACATACATAAATTTTTTTTTTGGCTGTGTCGGCTCTTAGTTGCAGCATATGGGATCTTTCATTGCAGCACATGGTCTCTTCGTTGCTGCACGCGGGCTTCTCTCTAGTTGTGGCGTGTGGGTTTTCTCTCTCTAGTTGTGGCACACAGGCTCCAGAGCGCGTGGGCTCTGTAGTTTGCGGCACACGGGCTCTCTTGTTGAGGCGTGTGAGCTCAGTAGTTGTGACATGCAGGCTTAGTTGCCCCGCGGCATGGGGGATCTTAGTTGCCTGACCAGGGGTCAGACCCGCGTTCCCTGCTTTGGAAGGCGGATTCTTTACCACTGGACCACCAGGGAAGTCCCAAGAAATCCATATTTTTTAAATGTAAAACTCCAAGCTTTAAAATATTAGCTCGTAAAAACAAAAAAACAAACAAACACTGCAGACGAGAGAAAAAAGTATCTGTCAGTTGAATCTAGCCTGCAGACCCACGTTTGCAACCTCTCCTTAGGCTTACAGCTTTTACATCTGTGTATCCTCTTGTCAGCAGGCACAGAGGTTTGCTCACAATGGTTTGTACCTAGCAGGCACTCAGCTGTGTAAGCTATCCACCTGGTGGGTCAGTGGTAATAAGATCCATATCAAAGGTCCATCATCCAACCTTAATGATTTAAAACTTGTTTTGCTGCTGAGCTTCTCTCTGATGAGCCTTCCAAAGGTAACATGGAAGCAAATTCACTCTGTCTGACCTAAAACAGAAACTTGTCTTTTTTCCTGTACTTTGTTCTAACCCAAGAGCACTGTCAGCACTCAATAAATAATAAATTACGGTCATATAATTACAGCTTTTATGCAACCAGGTCATGTTATATTGACTTCATATGTGAAGCAAAATTTTCTAGCACTTAAGAAGAAAGCAGTTAGGGATCAAAGGCAAACATAAGCCAAGTGATGGTCTAAGGAAGAAATGGCAATTTTTATGTCTGCTTCAGAAGAGCTGAATCAGGCAAGGAAAATAGAAATGAAACCAAGCCAGCTGCATACCTCATAGCAGGGAATGGGAAAGCAACGCAAAGGCATTCTGGATCTATAGCATTACCTCACCGTCGTCCACCAAACAGTATGACCTAACTGCTTCTGGCTCCTCCAAGAAACACTTTCAGTGAGGGAGACAGATGACCTAATAAAAGGTACAATCTCAAAGTCAGGTAGCCAGGTAGAGAATCTAGCCTGGAGTCTTGAAAACAGTTCTGAACGTAGGACTTGTCCAGAAACTAGAGGGCATGAGACAGGAGGAAGACCAGCAGGGAAGGATATCCCTTCACTGGTGAGAAGAGAAACATCATTAGCTCAAGAATACTAGGGCAGAATTGATTCCAGGGCACATCCCTGGAAGCAGGCAGAGTTCTGTCAGTAGACGGCGTTGCCTTGATGGCGCTAGGATGTGGAGGTTCAACACTGAGTCAGCCAGTCCAGCCAGACAACATAATACCTGCCATGTGACAAGCACAGCTCTAAGCATGAGGTCTAGGCCTCTGTTTTCAGAAAGCTTTCATTACAACAGAGGGAGACAGATAATAAGCACGTTCAAAAAAGGAGATGTCAAACAGTTATACAACGTATAAAGAAAAGAAAACTGTGCTGAAATAGAGAGTGCCTGATGGGCCACCTTGGATTGGAAGGTCAGAGGAAAGCTCAAAGGAGGTGACATATTAGGGGTGAGTCCTTAATGACAAGAATCAGCCCTGGCAAATTCTAGGAACCTGCACCCCTAGAGGGAAGAACAATTTGGGCAGATGCAAGGAGCATCTTGTGTTTGAGCATAAGAAAGACTCCCAGTGTTTGTGGACTTTACAATGCAAGAGCGAAAGTGGTAGGAGATGAGCTCAGAGAGAAAAAAAGAAGCAGATCACACAGGGTATCGATGGCCTTGAACAGGGATTTGGAATTCATTCTAAATACTTAGAAGCCACTGGAAATACTTGAGCAAATGAGTATCAATACTATCAACTCCTCAGGTCCTATTTCCCAAGATGACAGTTTCATTTGCAAAAGGCGGACAGAGAGATGTGTGCTTTGCTGCCGCCCTCAAACTTTGTTGGGGGACCTGGGGTTGAGCATAGTGGGGGGCTGGTGATGGAATCAACACCAGTGGGGCTCAGAGAAACCTGTGCTGTTGTTGTGGGGAAGGAAATCAACTTGCCGGAATTCTACTCCACCAGGTGCCAGAGCCCTGTCAGTACCCTGAGCCTTTCAGAGCCCCCAGCTTGTGTCTCTGCTGAGCTCTCATTAGACTGTGAGCTTTATGAAGCAAGCAGCGTGTTCACTGACTCCCTTCTCCCCCCAGCGTACTGCACAGTGATGCACTTGATAAGTGTCCAGCAGTTGCTTAGTAGAATTCAAAGCAAACAGAAAATGTGCAGTTGATACTACTCATCTTGCCCTGCTTCTAGAAATGCCAGCAAGCTTCATGGGGAGGGAGCTGACTATGGGCCCAAGATTTATTGAGTTCACCATTTTAACAGATAGGTTGAAGTCCGCTGCTTTAGCCATCTATAATTTTACTAGAATCTATTTTTGCTAGACTATTGTAAGCCATGAGACTCAAGTCTGACCCCCTTCTGAATTAAAACTATACGCATTGGTCTTCATTTATTGACATCTAAAAGACAATCCCACCTCCTAAATTCTTCTTCTTGCATGGTATACGTAAATGACTAAGCACAAAGGAATAATCTGATAAGAGAAAAATGAATATCACACTTACATATCCATATTCCAAATCCCAGCACCAGCAGTAATTGCAAAACCTCACAAAACATGCTCGGAGAAAATCCCCAATGAGAATTGTGACGTAGGTAGTCAGAACATCAGAAACGGTCAGCCGCACAAATTCCTGTTGAGATATTATCTGTATTAAAAGGAGCATTTCTCCCTTCAAATGGTCCTAATGTTAACATCGAATTTGTCATGCTTTCTAAATAGTATTAACTTGAAAACTGCAACTAATGGTAAAGAAACTAGTTAGGCATATCTAGCAAGTAAAAAATGTTTCACCCCTATTTTATTAGTCTAAAAATAATTATTTCCTGCTCCAAAACCACTGTATCAGAAGTCTTCCTACTGAGAAACTTTTATAAGCATGACATGAGAACACAAAACGGGAAAATAATGACAACACAGAAGTTTAAAACTTGAATCTGGCAAACAGCAGATAATAAAATAAATTCATTTATAAAATAAATTTTTTATTTATAAAATTAAAAGACAAGCTTGGAAAAAGTACTTGTGGCATATATGATGGAGAACTAGTTTTTCTAACACATTAAAAACTTTTACAAATCAGTACAACAATCAATGGGCAATTCAATAAGGAAAAAAATGGCAAATGGCACAAATAAGAAGAAAATACACAGTTAATTAAAATATTCAAAAATACCTAAATCCCACATTATAAAAATACGATTAAAACAATAACTCGTTGCTCCACACAGTGATAAATATTTTAAAATCCATGCTTTTCAATAATGGTGAGAGTGTGGTGAAATAGGCACTGTTGTAAACTGACAGTTAGAAGGGAAAGTTAGACGGGTGCAACATTTGTGTGTGGGGGGACGTTTGTGAAGATCCATCACATTTTAAAGTGTGTGGATTTTATTAGGAAAATCCACTTCTAGAAATGTATCCTATGGCGGTATTAGCACAAATGTCCAAATCTATACATATAATTATGAAAGCATTGTTTCTCCCAGATCAAAATTGGAAGCAATTCAAATATACTCAAGAGGAAATTAATTAAATAAAAACGGGTGTCCACACAACAGAACATTGTGAGCTCTTAAACAAAGTGCTGTTGTGATTATGGTTGCACAACAATGTGAACATATTCCAAAACCCACTGAATTGTGTACTTTAAATGGGTGAGACGTATGGTATGTGAACTATATCTCAATAAACTTGTTTAAAAAGTGCTCAAATGCTATGTTCTGATAAGAAATGGATTGTTAAAAATTTACAAAATAGGATATGTAGCATGAACCCACTTATTAACAAAAAATCCTACACATATATACATACATGTATATAAGTATATGCATAACATGTATATGTATAGAAAAGGTCTGGAAAATTAGAAACTTTTTACCTCAGTGGTGTGGACTTGAAGTTACATGCAAAATGTGTATGTTGTGGGTTAGAGGGGAAGCTCACTATTTCCTCATGGAACTTATAACAATAGGCAATAAATATAAGAGTAGACATATAATTATAAATTTTCATTATGATCGTTTTCTTCTGCTCTTTCCTTTCTGCTCCTTCCCAATAATTCGTGCCCTAAGATTGAAGACATGGAATATCTAATAAGACATATTTTTCCAGAAATACAGTGTTCTTCTATAATAAAAGAAGTCTTCTGGTTTTTATTTCCAGCTACCTATATAATCTCACCTCTAAAATAACTAGTGAGAAAGAATCACATCACAGGGCAAGGCCCATTTGACTAGCAGTTATCTGGTTAATTTCCAGTCCCATACTTCAGAGCAGTGCTTCCTAAACTCCAAGTAGCCGTGTACCACCTTCACGATTCTTGCCATGTCCAAGTACTATCTGAAATATTATTTACCTAATATTTCTTTTAACTTTACTTTACTTTACTTACTTTACTTTAATATACTTTATTTTTAAAAAATAACTCCTACTATTGTAAATAGAAGGTGTATAACATCTGCCATAAACAGTAGTTAACTATAATATAAATATATTAAAAGCTAAAAAAATTATACTGAAAACTTTAAACTATAAATGTAAAAGAATTATCTTGCCATTAGTTCCCATCAAAAGTAGTGCCTGGGGCTTCCCTGCTGGCGCAGTGGTTGAGAGTCCGCCTGCCGATACAGGGGACGCGGGTTCGTGCCCCGGTCCAGGAAGATCCCACATGCCGCGGAGCGGCTGGGCCCGTGAGCCATGGCCGCTGAGCCTGCGCGTCCGGAGCCTGTGCTCCGCAACGGGAGAGGCCACAACAGTGAGAGGCCCGCGTAGCGCAAAAAAAAAAAAAAAAAAAAAAAATGTACTGCCTGTGAGCCAGTAGTGTATTTGGGAAATGCTATCAAAGAACAGGGGTGGAGATGGAAAAGAATGAAACAGGAAAGGAGAGAAAACCTTTACCCAAGAGAGTGTTAAAAGCTGTCACTACTGGGGCAACTGGGTCTTGATTCTTCTGGGGACCCGCTGAGTAGCCATATAGAATAAGTCTCACAACTGTCCACCCAAGAGACAGAGAAGGGAAGTATTGATCCACCAGCTCCCATTCCCATCAGTCAGGGATGGCCCCATGTGGTATTAACGTCCCATTTGGTGACAGCAGATAAGCAGGGTAAAGGTGAGAATCTGTATACAACTCAGTTGAGATACTGTCTTGTAACAGCTGCATGCAGTCGTTTGCTGCAGCAACAGCTGGAGTAAAAAGGTGAGTGTGAGGTTTCTGCATAATCCATGTGTCTGTATAATCTGATTCCTGTCTAGCTCTCCATATTTTCCTTTGTCTTCTCTACTCCAGTCCCACTGGCTTTCTTTCATACCCTCAAACTCCATACTTCTTTAGGCCATAGGGTCTTTACATGTGGTCTTCATGCTACTCAATCTTACTTCACCTCTTGACTCAGTTTACACCAACTAATATGCATCACTACAGCATCACTAACTCAGGGAAGTCCCTCACCTGGATGACTAGGGGCAAGCTTTTCTGAATGCATGCATTGCATTCTTGTAGTGCTTTGTTGCCATTGTAAATTTGCAAATGTTTTATAATTATTTAATTAATGGCTGTGTTCCCAAGAGATTGTAATTGTCACGAGATTGTAATTGTCACAATGGCAGAGACCGGGTCCACCTTTGTTCCCCATTGCACCTCCAGTATCTAGCACAATACCTGACACTTAGCCTGCACTCAATAAATATGGAGTGAGCGACTGAGTGATAGTAAATTCCTGTGGTTATCTCTGAATATAACTTTTCTCTTCCCTACTCTTATTCTCCTTTTCATTCCCCAGGCAATTTGAGTTCAGATTCTAATAACTAGCATCAATTAGAAGTAGGCTGTGAGGGATATTTTTAGGTTTTCACCACGAGGTTGGGAAGACTTCCTCAGAAAGAAAATATTTCAGAGTGGTTTTGAAGTCCTCCACAACCTCCTAAACATCCTCATCCCAATGGTTGAAATACAATATTTTTCCTAAGCAATGTCCTAACTTTCACATAAAATAGCAGAAGAGGATTCAAACATTATATTAAAATGTAAAAATATTTATTAATATACCATAGAAGGGATACACTGCTTTATAAGAAAGGAAATTCCAAAAATGGTGGTCCAGCCCACCAAGGGATCATCAACCAATTCCAGTTCCTAGTGTGCTAGGATGGGAGCATGGCCTCCACACAGACCTTCTGCAGAGCACTGCACTCCACACCTCACACTTTACTCTCCTGACATGTATTTGGTCAGTAAACCTAAGAGGCTCATTAGCAAGTGAAGAGAAAATAATAGAGACAGGGCATCACAAAGGGCCACAGACAGATATTCCATGGCAGGAGTCTGGGAGTATGCGTTGATGCTAATTATGTTTCTGGAGGATGGTTCAGCACTATGGAGAAGGACACAAACTCTAATCAGACTTTGTAGGTAAAATTTGGGCTCCTGTCATTGACTTTCTTTAAGGTCTCGAGCAAATTATTTTACCTTTCTAAGTCATAGTCTCCTCATCTATAAAATGGGGATAATGATATAACTTATCTCAAAGGGTAATTTAAAAATTCAAGGAGGTAATGCTTGGCACACAAGAAGCATTCGATAAATGTGAGCTATTATTGTCATTATCTTCAGCTGTTGTCTGCTTTCTCTCCTTTGCCAAAATGCAGACCTAAGTATATAGTTTCAAAGAGCGGTCTCCCAAGAACGGCTCTGCTGCCTACCTATCAAATGTCACTGGAGATGAGACTAAGTGACTACATCTTGAGATTCCCTGGAGAGATAAAGGAGCCACCAAATTCCTATATTTAAATTCAAAAAGAGATTAAGTCCCACAGTATCCTTGAGGAAAAACAGAGCAGAGGGCACCCATAGAGAAGAAGAGAAAATATCTGGAATGTTCTCATAGAAAAATGAACAAGTCTTTGGGGTTATATCTCCAACATTCTGTGCAAAGCAGCTGCCTTTTACTATTTCTTCTGGAATCACTTTGTTTTAAAAGTGGGTAAAATAAATGTTTCAGAACCACAGCCCTTCCCTCCTGCCGCTCCTGCAGACTTTCCCACAAGCGCTGAATATTCTTTTAGAGAAAGGAAGGCGAAAGAGAAAAGGGAAACCCAACTACAAATGGCAGTAAGAAAAGATGATGAAGCAAGGAAAACCACTAGATAGAGACAGGATTTAAAAAAAAAAGGACAAGACAAGCAGCATGGTACAAGGGCTCCCAAGAAGAAGAATTAAATAATTTTTTCTTTATTTTAATTCAGTGTGTGTGGGAGCATCCCAGAAGCTTCTGCATAATCAGAAAATAAGTATTCTAGATTGCATGACATTCATGTCTAATTAATTGCTGCCTCTGCCTCAGAAGTGAGCAGCTTCCACCTTATTCTTTACAGTTAGTTCTATTAATCCTGTTTAACAGGTGTTTGCCTGGTAAAGGGTAGGTTGCTTAGCCCTCATGCCAGTCTGCATTCTGGGATGTACATAAGAGAATATCTCAAACTCTTTGAGTTTGTGAAAACTACACTTTATATTTTTTCACTTCTCTCAACTCTTGCTGAAGATTTAGGGAGCAGCCTAGATGTGATAAAACAGACTTGTGTTAAGTGCCGTGACCAGATTTTGCTTCAAGGAGTTTTAAAACGTGAAAACCCATATACTCCTGTGTATTCACTTCTTATTGCTGCTGTAAGAAATTACCACAAAATTAGTGGCTTAAAACAACATAAATATAAACTGTTCTGGAGTTCAGAAGCCTAAAATCAAGGTGCAGGCCTCAGGGCGAAATCTGTGTCCTTGCCTTTTCCAGCTTCCAGAGGTCACCTGCATTCCTTGGCTTGTGGACCCCTTCCCCCACCTTTAAAGTGCATCTCTCCAACCTCTGGTTCCACTGTCACAGCCAGTTTTTCTGACTGACTTTTGTCTCCCATTTATAAGCATGTGTGATTTTGTTAGGCTCACCGCATAATCCAAGATATTTTTCCTATCCCCAGATCTTTAACTTAATCACATTGGTAAAGTCCATTTTACTATGTAAGGTAACATATTCACAGTTTCCAGGGATTAGAACATGGACGTTTTTGAGGGGTTATTATTCTGTCTACCACATCATGTATCACAAGCATCTCTCTACCAACTGCAGGCAGGTTTCATTTCATTTATTATTGCATACATAGTATGTTCCTGTAAATGTGTATGAAATGTGCATGTCTGAAAATCAAGTATTTAATAACATGTAACTGGAAAGGGAAGGGTTTATCTGGTCCCTAAAAGCCTAAAAAATAAAATAGAATCCTTACTTATATCATACATTTTGGACTTGGTCTTCAGTGATGTCTGTCTAGCATTATATACATTTTCCTTACTTTTTCCCACAATTGAAATCACAGATGAGTGGCTTAAGTCAGATGAGTATCTGAAGCTGAGGACATCTAATGATATCTGTATTTGTTTAAATTAGCTTCATAAGACTAATGCTAACTTTCAATTTTCCATTTATCTTACAAAAAATAAGTACATAATAAAAAATTATTTCAAATAATTTCCCAAAGACACATTACTGCTGAAACTGAACTGTTGTCTGACAGACAGAAGCACTATGACATATTTTAAAATGTCTGTCCAACAAGGATGAACCAAAGTCCAAAATCAGTTTACGAAGTGCACATGAGGAATGTCAATTCTAATGAGATAAAATTAAAGGCTTTTCAAAATATAAATTGGATTTGTATAGAAATAAGAGACCTGAAGTAGGTTTTTTGTTTTTGTTTGGTTTGGTTTCCCTTTATTGAACAGAAAGCCATATGAAACATTATTTCTTTTATCTGCTAAAATACCACTAGTCTTGGACTGGGGTCATTTATACAGTCATCTGAAAACAACAAACCTAAAATAGTATTTCCTTTCATGCTTAAGGGGCAATTATTTGACAAAAATTAACATTATTGAAATGAGTATTAGTGTATGCTCCCCAAAGAATCTTTTCTTTTTTTTATGGAAAAAAGGTAACACTGGGGCTTCCCTGGTGGTGCAGTGGTTGAGAGTCTGCCTGCCGATGGAGGGGACAAGGGTTCGTGCCCCAGCCTGGGAGGATCCCACATGCGGCAGAGTGGCTGGGCCTGTGAGCCATGGCCGCTGAGCCTGCGTGTCCGGAGCCTGTGCTCCACAATGGGAGAGGCCACAACAGTGAGAGCCCCGCATACCACAAAAAAAAAAAAAAAAAAAAGGTAACACTAACTAGAGTTCCACTTAAATATTTACTTGGGTTGTATCTAAATCTGGGTGTTTTATTATAACACAGATAGATAGTAAACATTTCCTCAGACCATTTTAAAATATCCTTCCTTCACATGCAACTGTAAAAGGGGTGAAAAGGTACTACTTACCTGAATGGATGCATGTGAGGACTATAAGAGATAATATATATGAAATTCACAGCCAGCATATGGTGAACAGTCAATAAGTCTCAGCTATTTTCATTAATAAGCAATAAAAAACAGGCCACGCTTATGGAAGAAATAGTGACCCTGCTCTTTTTTAATCCATTAACTGTTATGCACTTCTGTTTGTGACATTACCTGCCCCACCATTGTTTCCCAGCAGGGTCCTCGAGGTACATCTGCAGGGTGCACAAAAAAGGGTGGCCCAGTGGTATTTCCAGTGAGTGATGCATTGTAGGCCTTGATCATGTTGGCTTCCCATAGGGTAATATTGGCCTTTACTAGCTTCTCCTCTTCAATCTAGAAAGCAGAGGAATGGAAACAAAAATGAAGACAACAGAGATTTCAAAGGCATTTCTGGCAATCTTGAGATTGGGAATCTAACAACATGCTGATGGCAAGGACAATCCAGACACAAGATTTACCTTGTTGTTAATCTCATCCATCAAGGCAAGAATAAATACATACAAGTTGCCTAAAAGAAGAGCAAAAATGCGTCCCAGGAGCCATTTCAGAGCGATGAGGGGATGGTAGTCTTCCAATTCAGCAAATAAGTCAAACAATGTTGGACAGAACATCCCCAGGAGGGACATGACCATGTTCATCTACAAGAAGACACAAGGGGTGAACCAAGTTAACGGTGTTTAAAAATTATTGCTTTCCTCCAAATTTGCAAGATTCCAGCTAGATTCCTTTGATATTTTATAAGACTAAAATTATTTCATGCATTTTAAAAATTTGATCTTATTAAAACAACAGAGACAATATTCAACTCATATATTCAAGATGTACATGTGTGTGAGCTTGTGGACGTGCCAGTAATAATAGTGTTTCCTAGTATAATGAGGAATGCGATTTACATTACTTTCTATGCAGAGAACATTTACTGTTATACATGGTAACTGATTCTGCACTTCACAACAAGATTTCCAAAGGAAATGGAAAATGATCTGCTTGAGGAATGAGGTCCAAATTGGAAATACTAATGTGGCAATCATCAGCACATGGGCTAGTTTAATCAGTTAAAATGGATGAATTCCTTGAGATGGGCCCAGGACTAAATACTGAGTATGCGGGAATGCAAACTATAAGGGGCAAAAAAAAAAAAAAAAAAGGTTCCAGGTGACTCTGGCAATGTCTTTACCTGAATACCTGGCTCAAACTGTCACTGTTTAACATTTCCCATTTCCCCCGGTAGACTCCATGTTTTGAATGATTAGAACTACCAAACTATATTGAGAAAATAATTGTCAATATGTTTTTCCCTTTTGACTAAAAACATTGTATAAGTATGACCAGCAGGAGCTAAAAGTCAGCATGACATAATATAAAATCAGCATGATACAATTTCAGCCTAAAGTAAAAACTTGGCAGAGCTATGCAATCTTATATAAGGTAAATTTAAATTCTGTTTCATCAAATTTGTAAAGTTTTTCATGAATCCCCATTATTACCTTTGTTGGCCCCTAGGAATCAGGGGTCCCCTAAGATGGATATTAAATATGTACTTACAAAGAGTGACCCTTTTGATGATAATCAATTATCCCTCCTTTTCTGTGGTTTATTAATACAAAAATATGACCAGTACGAACCATGGACCAAAGTGGCATGATAATTTTGCCTATAAATGCTATCATAACTGCAAGGATAATTTTGAAAGCAAACTTAGTAATGCTTTGAGGTTCCCCTTTGTTTTAAATAAGTAAAATAACTCCACCTAATGACTCTCTGTTTTACAGGCTTCCAAGAAATATCTATGCCATCATAGGCTCTTAAATATATGGTCTCCCATCTTCAGTGTTACTGCTTCTGAAATATCTAGAAAGTTTTTGTTTGGAGCCTTTTGTTGTAAGTACGTTCTACCATTTCCTGTGCAAGATTCTTCTAGGAAATTCTATGCTTATGAAGACTTTCATAATCTGTTTGGTCTACAAGACTCTGCAGAAGTTTCAGTGTGGGAAATCTACACTTCCCACCGCCTAAATCTCCACACCCTGAAAAGGCCCAAGTTCAAAATGATGCCACATTGTATTCTAGAACATTTTATGAAAGGGAACAGACCCAAGAAACAACACATGACCAGTGATTTCCTGATTCTAAATATCTACCTCTGACCTCTTTTCTTGGACCTGCTAAATGGGCAGATACCCTGAAGACAAATCGCAGTCATAATATTTAATTCCTTTCAGAGAGCTGCCCTTCCTCATTTGAATAGCATTTGGAGGGGGAGATAATAGGGTAAGGAGAGGAGGTGAAGCAGTCAGGCTGCTAGTGAAAAACAGAGAGAGGCCCAGTCCTGCCCAAAGTGGGGGAGGCAATCTGAATGTTTCCAGTGAAATAAACGTAAGAACCCAGGGCTTTATCATTGCTGCTTCAAAGAATTCAGGGGACAATTGGATCTTTCAAAGATAGATGCAGGACCTGCAGAGAAAGCAACATAGCGTCATGGAGAGTGCTGAGCTTGAAATCAAGATTCCTAAATTTTAACTCTCATTGTTCTCCATGGTTCTGAGACCATGAACACATCACCTAATCTGAGATTCATTATCTCTGTCTATAAAATGTACTGGTTGGAATATGTGCTCTAATCTCTCTTCCAACTCTACCTTTCCCTAATGTCACAAAGTGAAAAACAGACAGTAGACAGATTTGGAAGTAAGGCTGGAATAGGGACACGTGTGCCGAGGTTGGTTCACTCTCAGGTCAGGATGACAGAGATAGGTAAAGAGCGGCCATATTTCATATCCCAACATTGAAGCACAACCCACAAAATCTCAAATATCAGATTCTAAGCACATAAAAAGCATGCAGAGACGAACTTCATTTTTTTCCCACCACCCAAGGGTGTCAGGATCTTGCTGCGCAAATTCCTGGGATCGCTTCACAGCCCAAAAGATGAGGTATCCACTCCCGCCAAGTGTTAGAAACACGAAGAAGTTAGCAAGAAACCTCAGGAATCTGATCAAGTGGACGTTTTCTTCTGCTTGGGCTGCTCTTTCTTCTATTATAGCTTCCTGTACCCAGGCAAAACAGAAAGAAAAAAGAAATATCTGAGCTACGAAAAGTATCATGAACTCAGGAATTATTTCTGCAAACGTCAGAAAGTGAGGAATGAAAATGTAAACTGAATCTGGGATTCCACAAACCAGGTGAATATTGCCAGCAAGTGAGAAAAAGTAAGACAGAGAAGGAAGAATTCTTACAAACAAACTCTGGTTGAGTTAATATTTACTAAGATAGTCTTCATTCTAAAGTCTCTTCTAGTACAGTTTTTTAAAACAACTACAAAATAATACTTTAGAGTCATTTAAAATATTGGGCTAATGTATTCCTGTAAATAATTAGCGAGCATTGTTCTATTATTTAAAATATCTGATTCTGATTACTAATGGTTGGCTGTTTCAAGCCAATGGCATTGTTTTATTACCAAATTTAGAGAGAAGTAATGCTGTCATGGGTCATCAATCATTTTCCAGTCATAATCAGAACCCTGCCCAGATCCTGGTAGGAAGAAATGATGAGTTAATCTTTCTTTTAATTGTCAAGATACTTTGCTACCTAGACCATTTGGAATGGCTCCAATTTTACTCTTAGAAATACCAAGAAAAGGCTCTTGAAGTTGGTGTTTTTACCTTAAAGTTCATTGTGATAGAATTGAATTTGTTGTCTGCTGTTTCAGGATTGCCAATCAGGTAGTCCCAGCTGGTGAACACCTTCCAGCTGAAGTTGAAGCTGTTGTCGTCACCACCTCCGTCATCACCAATATTTTTGGTCATCCTATACAAACAGGAAGTTTAATCCAGCAGCCAGAATACAAGCAGAAAGGGAGAGGTTAGGGAATAGCAAAACATCATAATTATAAGGGAATTGGAGAAGCAAGATCTAAAAGACATATACTTTCAAACAAGTTTGTTCTAATAACCAGAAAATAAAAGTTTATTAAAAAAATATTTTTTTGTTTTAATTTTTTAAGCTGTTCATTTTCCAGGCCTTCAAGATTAAAAGACTACTAACCATTGATGATTTTAACAATTAAACAGGTTATATAAAATTACGTATTTTTTATTTGTTTTCCTAAACTGTTTTCCTAGGGTCATATACGAGGCTCTGAAACTTCTGTGGGATAAGGATCTCTTTAGAAATCCGGTGAAAACCACCAGTCCCCTCATCAGGAAAAACATATGTATAGACTCTTAAACTGTTGTACACAATTTTAGCTGGTTTCCAGACCCTGTGAAGCCTAGGGATGGATTAACCCAGGTCAGATCAGGAAACTCCTTCACAGATTCCAATCCCCCTTAGAATCTCCTTCCAAAGAGTGATTACACTGAATGCATGGAATTTTTCCATATTTGACAACTCTTGACCAAAAATCAAGATTTTTATACAACTTAATAGCAAGTGGTTACATATATTCTAATCAGTGATGTTTTAATTTTTTTTTGCTTGGACAGTTTAAAGTACATTTACTTACTTCAGTGGCTAAGGATCTATATTCCACTTACTCCACTTCCTCTTTTTCCCTACCACTATAAAGTGCAAAATTACAATATTATATGATATATATTATAAAATGGTCCCATAAGGTTTTAGTTTTTTAAATATTGCAGTGATATGGAACTGAAAAAAGAAAGGAGCACAATGACATAAAGCTGACAATGTAGTTTGGCAGGTACCTCTAAGGTCATCTAAATTCCCCCACTGTTTAGTCCTATTCCTTACAGACGTTTATATATTTCAGATGGGCTAATGTGTTTGAACAATAACCAGAAATAATTATTCCTTACATCAATCTACCACTTTACCCTTTGCAAATGGTATTGATGTGTATTATCATATTTGTCCTTCTCAAAAACTTAACAAGAGGTCACAGTAGTTAACATTATTCTCTTTTTACAGTTGGGGAAGCTGAAGGATAAAATTATCAAGTGATTTGCTGGCCATTATACAGAAGTAAACCACAGGGCTGCGTCAAGGGCTTAGGTTTTCTGACTTCATTCTGGTACCCAAGCTAGGACACCATGAAATATGTTGAACCATACCAAGTGCCTTTTTGTAGGTCAAAAAGGGTTGAAATCAAACATTTCCAATGGATTAACCTAGGGAGAAAACGATTTTTTTGCTTAAGATGCCATCACCCCTTTTTGCACTGTCACTGAGCCAAGGGCAGGGCCTCAAGTAAAACTGACCACTTGACAGATAAGTCTTGAATGGAGCTTTATCACAGGCAAGATTCTGTAGCTGTAGACAGCCTTCCAGAGAAGGGAGCTCTAGCTGGACAAGCAAACAGGGAACATCTAGCATGTGGGAATTGACAAGAAAGGGAGTGAAATACTAAAAGGGAGTGACAAGAAAGGGAGGAAGGATATTGAAGACAACCTCTGCTAACAACATGTTTTTACTAAGAGATGGCCCTGATAGCTATAAAATATTTCATGTACAGCTCCATTCCTTGTCTGTAGAGAAAAAAAGTGTACATACTTAAACAAAAATTCCTCCTTTTTCAAGGGGGTTATATTTTTGAACAACTATATCTTTGAGAAGCTACCTCAACATACAATTTGCAAGGAATGATGGAAGTCTTGCTTTGCCAGGGACTGAGTAGGTTTCCAGGGCACAAGACTCAATGCCAAAGCCAGGAGAGTCCTGGGTCAACAAAGTTAGTCACCCTATCTTAAAATCTAAAAGTGCTTTCTTGGATATCTAATTTTCCTTCCAATTTCCCTATTAATTAATCAAATATAGATATTTGCTTCCCTTTTATGGATGAGGATGCTGAAGACAAAGAATATGGGCAAGAGGGCAAAGTCCACCAGTTGCCTAGTTGATGTCAGTATTCAGTTTTAGTTTCCCTTGATTTGAGTCATGTATCCCATAAAGCCACTCATGTTTATTCCAAGAATGTATTTGTTTGGGGCCAGTGGTGGGGGAAAGAGATGATATAGGATTCTGAACAATCATTTATATCTCATCAGTTGTTCTACCAAGGCTTGCCCCCAGGGTTAGGAGTGGGGTAGGAGTCATAAATTGCTTTGGAATTGTCTTGCCATATAGGCCAGTGAACTTAAACTACTTGCCAATCTGGTAATGAACAACCAAAGGTCCCCTGCCAGATGGAGGGACCAAAATCAGGCTGGTTTGGGTGGCATAACATGGATGACTTTGAGGGGGAAAATGTAGAATTTGTGCCCTACAGCTATCCTAAATGGCATCTTTGAGCTAATAGGAAAAGCTGCCATTTCCTGCAGAGCTGCTCTAGCTAATAAGTTTGCCACTAGCAATATGTGGTTACTGAGCACTTGAAATGCAACTAGTGTGAAACATACATAAAATTTCAAAGACTTTGTACCAAAAAAGACAGAGAATATCTCAATAATAATTTTAGATTGATTATATGTTGAAGGAATACTTTCGATATATTGAGTTAAATAAAATATATTATTAAAATATATTCCACCTATGTATTTGTTTAATATAGTTACTAGAATATTTTAAATTATATGTACCTTGTCTTATAGTTCTTTGCATAATGCTGTTCTAGATGCTTTACACTCATCTGCCAGAAAATTATTATAATAAATGTGCAAATCTATTAATGTATAACTACATAACCAAATGTGACTACCCTACTGCTGGGGCTATCATATGACCTCAATTCCTACCATGTTGGCTTTGTTTGGTTTTTCAATAAGCCTATGAATTATAATCCTAATAAAACAGTTAACATTTGTCAATCACCGTATGCCAACTATGTTCTAAGTGTTTGTATGTACTGACTCATTTTGTCCTCATAGTCATCCTAACATCAAGGTGTTATTACACCTCTATTAGAAATGGGAAAATAGAGCAGTTGAACAATTTGTCAAAGTTCTTTTAGAATGGGCTAGAGCTGGTATTTGATTCCATGAAGAACGGCTCAAGAGCCCACTAGGGTATGTAGCCTCTGCACAGTCACTAAAAGAAGCTGAGGACTTGGACATCCATAGACATGCTTTCTTCAGTGACTATGGAGACTAAAGGACCAATATGGAAATGATACTCACAAGGCCTCTGTAATGTAACTGTACCCTTGACTTTAGTCCTGCCAAATCAAAATGGCCAAAAGACTAGAAATATCTTAGAGTTTTTGGAACGTGGTAGTACTTGATCAGGTAGACAGATACTTTACATACTTAGGGTCTCTGGTTACACTTGGACAACTAGATAAAGAATTTGGATATGGGATCTCCATTAAGGCCTTTTTCAAGTCCTGAAAGGGCTTAAAAACTAAGCATAATAGTTTTCTCCGGAGGAACCAATAAGTTTGGCAGGGACAGGACACAAAGCATGCCAAAGACTGTTCCAGAAAGCTCCTGCTCAAGAGGACTTGGACCCTCAGGTAGAGGTCCTTCCCTGCAATGAAGCAAAAGGCCAATTTACCTTGTGCATAGTTAAATAAAAGGGTGAAGACTTTAATTGAGATGTTTCAACACCTGCTAAACTTGTTCAGAAAATTAGCTAAAGGATGGATTATTCATATTATTTATAGCCCTAAATGACTGTGCTAGATTTCTGCAGTGTCTTCAAGTGAGGTTTTAAAAATATATTTCAGACAGGGAGAAAAAATGAGCTGCAGTTTCATCAGTTCCCCAATGAAATTCTTTTCCATGCTCTAATAAATCCTCTTCAAAAATAAAACATGACTATATAGTTGATCATGACGGTCTCGTTGAGGGCCGTTTGTTTTTGCTGTCTTACACAGCTGAAATTTTTTGGATGAGTGATTATTCTGGGTTTGTTTGTTTGTTTGTTTTAATGAACAGAGAACAACAGATTCTGTCTATTGAGCTGATTCTGCAACTCACAAACCTCTCTGTATGCAAAAAGAGGGGTCAGCAGCTGCTTCCCTGTCTTGTTTGAAACATTGATTCACACCTTAAAGTACAAAAAAGCACAATTTTAAAATATGCTTAACCACAGGATAGGCATGCAACCATCACTGTGACCCAGTGAGATGATCAAAGTCCTGCACTTGTGTTCAACCCTTTTGTTTGGGAGATGTAATAGTCTAACATTAGTGTAGGTATTAAAACCATATTTTATCTCTTAAATACTCTGCATTCTCTAGACATGAAACGGAAAAAAACAATCCAATTCTCAAGTTAATTTTTCCATTTGATTCCAGAAATCAATGCTTGCTTCCCAAGAGACCAATGAAACTTACTCTTTAAGGACAACCAGAAAGCTGTATCCAATGCACATGATCCCCACCAGAAAATAGGATAGCGGCAGTCTGAAATTCATCCATCCAATTGTTCGTTTATTGTCGTAATAGCCATAAAAGAGGACGGAATATTGAGCCAATCCCTAAAATCCAACAACAAAGTCACTTAACAGATGCTGTGAAAGGCAACTCAAAGAAAAAAGATCGACTTCTAAGAGGAATAACAAAATGACATTAATTTTCAAACTTGGGAGATGGCTCTGACGTGAGCCCTATTGTTTTGCTTCATGGAGTGACTGTTTCAGCTTCCACATTGATTGACAGTCTCTTGGTTTACTTGAAATTCAGGGACTTCTAAATAGGTCAAATTTTTGACCAACTATAGGCTTGCTCAGCTGTGGAGCCATTACCGTGAAATGCCCACTGATTGAAACATCAAAACACACTTCATGGTGTCATTAAATTTACAATTTTAAGAGCCTGCTTAATATTGGGGGGAGGATCTGAAATGTGCTTCCTCAAAGTGTCATGGCAGGTTTCCACTTCCAGTCACCTGAGCCACAGTTACATTGGTTCTTCATAAGCCACAGAGGCCACATCTCAGCTCACACTTAGCAAAAACAAGGAGCAGGTGAGATGACATTGGAACCAATATGCACAACCTTCCATTCATCAAGACTATTATCCCCTAACAAGCATGTTTATTCATGAAATTACATGCTGTTTCCCAAAAATTATCTGCCAGGGTTGGAATCACCATCTTCCAAGGCCACCTGAGTAACTGCTCTCTATACACAGAACATGGCATATTTTGATGTTGCTTCCCTTATAATAGTCTTCATCTTCCTCTCCTTCTCTCATTCACTGTGTCCTTCACTCTTAGCTTGGCAGCACTGTTTCTGTATTACTATATATCCACTTCCCCAGCTTCTCTCTGATTTCATCTCTCTGACAATAACTTAAAACGACTATGCTTTGTGAAGTGAGAAGATAATTGCAGTAATAATATCAATCAATAATTTTTTTTGAGCCGGTAGCATGTGCTGAACACCTTACTTCTTCTTACAGAATCCTCACAAGAACTCTCTTGAAGCGGCTGCCGTTAGGGGCAATCGTTTTCCTCTACACTTGTTACTTGCCATGTAGAGAAAAACTGTAACTGTAAAACTCCCAGCCCCTCTCCACTGCCTCATACTAACCCCAGGGAGGAGAGACTCATCTGACAGTAGAGCATGGGTGAGGAATGGGGATGATGTGGGGCACCACTCTTCCTCCTCCTTTGAGATCCCATGCTGTGCTCTGCCCCTGTGAGGGGCATCCTGTCCTAGTCTAGGACTGCTGGGTAGGAAGGTCTGCCTCTGAAGCCCACTTGCCCATAAAAAGATGCCATATTCTTTAATATCAGTGTTAACAATAATAAAGATGTCATGCTGACCTCCATCTGTCTAACCCTTTGTCTTATTTCTGGTTAGCTCACAACCTGGGTCGACAAGGTAGGGGGTGTTATTTACCATCACTTCCCCACCTGAAAAAGACTCAATAGCTCTACACTTATTTTACAGATGAAGAAACTGAGCTTTAAAGAAGTTAAGTAACTTGTCCATGTTCACATAGCTAGTACGTGACAGAGTCTGAACCTGAACAGGGTCTGTCTAATTCAAATCCATATGCTTAACCACTGTGCTATACTGCTTCTCCTATGCTTTCTTTGCCTACCAGGACTTGCATCATACTAATGCCATATCTACCCAGCAAAACAAAGAAACAAGAAGTCCCTGGACCCCTGGATTGGTTCAGAGTGGGTGCCAGGACCTCCTGGAAAGGATCTAGACACCCCTTTTGAAAAGATTTCAAAGGGCCTCATCTTCACATACATAAACATTACAACCTGACTTCTTTTTCTAATTCATAATGACAGTATTGGGATTAAAAGCCACCTCCAAAATAACATGAAAGGAGAAAGTAGATATGTAACAAACATCTGGTGGGCTTGTTAGGTTAGCACAGTAGCTTCTGGGGCAGCTAACTCACCTGGTGTATGTGTCATTCAGACTATGTTCAATGGCTGCACTCAATAAATATTAGATCACAACCAATGCGGGTAAGAGCCCTTTTTTGGAATCCTGATTACTTCGCAAAGGTTTCTTCAGTTGGTCTATTTCTACATATGCAGTGAAGCATGTAAACAAAAGAGGAGGTACTGTTGAAGTGCACAATTTTTAAAAGCCTTATCCAATCCATCTCAGTAGCATATTGAGGGGTGGTTTTAAACACAATGAAAGGCTTAAAAGAGGTCTCCCCCTCCCCTTCCACCCTGTGGCCCATAACACGCCACACATCTTTCCCTTTCCCTTAAAACTCCAATAGCAGACATCTGGAAGTGACTAAAATAGCAACAACTCCTAGCCTAGCCAAGGTTCCATTCGGTTTCCATGTCAGCGCACATGGCTTTCCCTGTGGGAGCACTCTCCCATCCCAAAATCTGTGACAGAGAAACCACAGTCAGAGCCAAGTTTCAAATGAGCACAGAAAATTCCTGTCCAACTCTAGGTTCCATGCTTGCACACTGTCTACCAAGACTCTAATTTCTGTTTGAATGCTGCAGCTGGTCTAGTCCACAGAAATCGACACACATCTATGAGAATGCTTTGATGTTGCAGTCGCTAGGAATCAACTCATGTATTTATTTATCTAACTAACTTTTATCGAGAACTTATTTGCCAAATACTATACACAGATGGAGTGGGAGACTGGATTACAGAGGCCCCTAGAAAAAGTTCTGCATGCAAATGTCCCCTTTATAAGTATGTGTCACCTGAAATGATATTAGAGTTCCACCCCTTTGGTGTTTCTCACTACAAATAGATACTCACTGTGAAAGACAACATTCTATCCCCATGATGGTAAATGAGTTTCATCATCCTTAGTAAGCCTTTTTAGTTTGTAGTAACTGTCAGACCATTATTTTGAAAAAAAATCGTGAAGTCAGAACTAGTAGGAAAGGAAGCTATAACTTGTGAACTGTGACTGCTGAGGGTATGTGAAAGGGAAGTAGTACCACACTAGTAGGAGTATATTTCTACTTTTCTCTGAACTGTTATCAGTCATTTATACCTTAGTGTTAAAGAAAGCTTCAAGTGTGGATGAAAGATAGGGAATGACATCATTTAAATTCTGATACGCTCGGGACCTGGGAGAGAAGCAAGGAGTGAAATGGCTAACAACACCCAAAACAAACCTCGACCAACTTTATAAGAATAGCAGCCAGCCTGGCACTTATGTGGTACATGCTGAGATCCAGCCCCCGGCCACCCTCCTTCTCTCCAACCAGACTTGCCAAGTTCCATCTAATGCTTTGCTCGCCTCCGAGTTTCTCTTCCTTTTGCTCCAACCCAGATCTAGAGTTATAAAACTGATGTTATACGGTTCTAAGCTAGGAAGCATGCAGATTACAATGAAGCTGGGCTGAGCCTTCACAGATCCTCTCATTTTCAGTAGAGGGAATGAACTTCTACCTGTCTATGGGACCCTAGGCAGTGAACTCTGGCCTTCAAAAAGCTGTGAAGTAGACAGTTTTTTTTGGTGCCCATCCATGCATAAAAGGCTCAGAGTGGTTGTCTAATATCACACAGGTAGTATGTGGTAGGATTCAAATCCAAATCTGTCTAAATCCCATGACTGAGTTCTTTTCATTATGCCACACTGCCTTTTTAACCATGCTGGCTTCTGTAAAGAAAACTTCTGTTTGCCTTTTGTGCCATGATCCATAACTGACACTAATGGTGGGAATTCTAGATCATATGCCCAATACCCATTACACATCTCATTCCACTTGGATGTTCCACAAGAACCTTGAACTCATTACATTTTAAAAATTCTCCCAGAGAAGCAAGAAGAACTACAATCCTGCATCCTGTGGAACAAAAACCATATTCACAGAAAGACAGACAAGATGAAAAGGCAGAGGGCTATGGACCAGACGAAGGAACAAGACAAAACTCCAGAAAAACAACTAAATGAAATGGAGATAGGCAATCTTCCAGAAAAACAATTCAGAATAATGATAGTGAAGATGATCCAGGACCTCAGAAAAACAATGGAGGCAAAGACCAAGAAGATGCAAGAAATGTTTAGCAAAGACGTGGAAGAATTAAAGAACAAACAAACAGAGATGAGCAATACAATAACTGAAATGAAAAATACACTAGAAGGAATCAATAGCAGAATAACTGAGGCAGAAGAATGGATAAGTGACCTGGAAGACAAAATCGTGGAATTCACTGCTGTGGAACAGAATAAAGAAAAAAGAAAGAAAAGAAATGAAGACAGCTTAAGAGACCTCTGGGACAACATTAAACACAACAACATTTGCATTATAGGGGTCCCAGAAGGAGAAGAGAGAGAGAAAGGACCGGAGAAAATATCTGAAGAGATTATAGTCAAAAACTTCCCTAACATGGGAAAGGAAATAGCCACCCAAGTCCAGGAAGCACAGAGAGTCCCATACAGGACTCTAAACCCAAGGAGAAACATACCGAGACACATAACAATCAAACTGGCAAAAATTAAAGACAAAAAAAAATTATTGAAAGCAGCAAGGGAAAAATGACAACACACATGGGAACTCCCATAAGGTTAACAGCTGATTTCCCAGCAGAAACTCTACAAGCCAGAAGGGAGTGGCATGATATACTTAAACTGATGAAACAGAAGAAACTACAACCAAGATTACTCTACCCAGGAAGGATCTCATTCAGATTTGATGGAGAAATCAAATGCTTAACAGACAGGCAAAAGCTAAGAGAATTCAGCACCACCAAACCAGCTCTACAACAAATGCTAAAGGAACTTCTCTAAGTGGGAAACACAAGAGAAGAAAAGGACCTACAAAAACAAACCCAAAACAATTAAGAAAATGGTAATAAGAACATACATATCAATAATTACCTTAAATGTCGATGGATTAAATGCTCCAACCAAAAGACACAGGCTTGCAGAATGGATACAAAAACAAGACCCATATATATGCTGTGTAAAAGAGACCCACTTCAGACCTAGGGACACATACAGACTGAAAGTGAGGGGATGGAAAAAGATATTCCATGCAAATGGAAATTCAAAGAAAGCTGGAGTAGCAATACTCATATCAGATAAAATAGACTTTAAAATAAAGAATGTTACAAGAGACAAGGAAGGACACTACATAATGATCAAGGGATCAATCCAAGAAGATATAACAATTATAAATATATATGCACCCAACATAGGAGCACCTCAATACATAAGGTAACTGCTAACAGCTCTAAAAGAGGAAATCGACCATAACACAATAATAGTGGGGGACTTTAACACCTCACTTACACCAATGGACAGATCATCCAAAAGGAAAATTAATAAGGAAACAGAAGCTTTAAATGACACAATAGACGAGATAGATTTAATTGATATTTATAGGACATTCCATCCAAAAACAGCAGATTACACTTTCTTCTCATATGCGCATGGAACATTCTCCAGGATAGATCATATCTTGGGTCACAAATCAAGCCTCAGTAAAATTTAAGAAAATTGAAATCATATCAAGCATCTTTTCTGACCATAGCGCTATGAGACTAGATATCACTTACAGGAAAAAAAACTGTAAAATACACAAAAACATGGAGGCTAAACGAGATGTTACTAAATAACCAAGAGATCACAGAGGAAATGAAAAAAAACCTAGAGACAAAGGACAATGAAAACACGACAATCCAAAACATATGGGATGCAGCAAAAGCAGTTCTAAGAGGGAAGTTTATAGCTATACAAGCCTACCTCAAGAAAAAAGAAAAATCTCAAGTAAACAATCTAACCTTACAGGTAAAGGAACTAGAGAAAAAAGAACAAACAAAACCCAAAGTTAGCAGAAGGAAAGAAATCATAAAGATCAGAGCAGAAATAAATGAAATAGAAACAAAGAAAACAATAGCAAAGATCAATAAAACTAAAAGCTGGTTCTTTGAGAAGATAAACAAAATTGATAAATCATTAGCCAGACTCATCAAGCAAAAGAGGGAGAGGACTCAAATCAATGAAATTAGAAATGAAAAAGAAGTTACAACAGGTACCGCAGATATACAAAGCATCCTAACAGACGACTATAAGCAACTCTATGCCAATAAAATGGACAACCTGGAAGAAATGGACAAATTCTTAGAAAAGTATAACCTTCCAAGATTGAACCAGGAAGAAACAGAAAATATGAACAGACCAATCACAAGTAATGAAATTGAAACTGTGATTAAAAATCTTCCAACAAACAAAAGCCCGGGACCAGATGGCTTCACAGGCGAATTCTATCAAACATTTAGAGAAGAGCTAACACCTATCCTTCTCAAACTCTTCCAAAATATAGCAGAGGGAGGAACACTCCCAAACTCATTCTACGAGGCCACCATCACCCTGATACCAAAACAAGACAAAGATGTCACAAAGAAAGAAAACTATAGGCCAATATCCCTGATGAACATAGATGCAAAAATCCTCAACAAAATACTAGCAAACAGAATCCAACAGCACATTAAAAGGATCGTACACCATGATCAAGTGGGGTTTATCCCAGGAATGCAAGGATTCTTCAATATATGCAAATCAATCAACGTGATACACCATATTAACAAATTGACAGAGAAAAACCATATGATCATCTCAATAGATGCAGAGAAAGCTTTCGACAAAATTCAACGCCCATGTATGATAAAAACGCTGCAGAAAGTAGGCATAGAGGGAACGTTCCTCAACGTAATAAAGGCCATATATGACAAACCCACAGCCAACATCGTCCTCAATGGTGAAAAACTGAAACCATTTCCACTAAGATCAGGAACAAGAAAAGGTTGCCCACTCTCACCACTTTTTTTTTTTTTCAGTAGGCGGGCCTCTCAGTGTTGTGGCCTCTCCCATTGCAGAGCACAGGCTCCAAATGCGCAGGCTCAGCAGCTATGGCTCACGGTCCCAGCCGCTCCGTGGCATGTGGGATCTTCCCAGACCAGGACACGAACCCGTGGCCCCTGCTTCGGCAGGCAGACTCTCAACCACTGTGCCACCAGGGAAGCCCTCACCACTGTTATTCAACATAGTTTTGGAAGTTTTAGCCACAGCAATCAGAGAAGAAAAGGAAATAAAAGGAATCCAAATCAGAAAAGAAGAAGTAAAGCTGTCACTGTTTGCAGATGACATGATACTATACATAGAGAATCCTAAAGATGCTACCAGCAAACTACTAGAGCTAATCAAGAATTTGGTAAAGAAGCAGGATACAAAATTAATGCACAGAAATTTCTGGCATTCCTATACACTAATGATGAAAAATCTGAAAGTGAAATTAAGAAAACACTCCCATTTACCATTGCAAGAAAAAGAATAAAATATCTAGGAATAAACGTACCTAAGGAGACAAAAGACCTGTATGCAGAAAATTATAAGACACTGATGAAAGAAATTAAAGATGATACAAATAGATGGAGAGATATACCATGTTCTTGGATTGGAAGAATCAACATTGTGAAAATGACTTTACTACCCAAAGCAATGTACAGATTCAATGCAATCCCTTTCAAACTACCACTGGCATTTTTCACAGAACTAGAACAAAAAATTTCACAATTTGTATGGAAACACAAAAGACCGCAAATAGCCAAAGTAATCTTGAGAACAAAAAATGGAGCTGGAGGAATCAGGCTCCCTGACTTCAGACTGTACTACAAAGCTACAGTAATCAAGACAGTATGGTACTGGCACAAAAACAGAAAGATAGATCAATGGAACAGGATAGAAAGCCCAGAGATAAACCCACACACATATGGTCACCTTATCTTTGATAAAGGAGGCAAGAATATACAGTGGAGAAAAGACAGCCTCTTCAATAAGTGGTGCTGGGAAAACTGGACAGGTACATGTAAAAGTATGAGATTAGAACACTCCTTAACACCATACACAAAAATAAGCTCAAAATGGATTAAAGACCTAAATGTAAGGCCAGAAACTATCAAACTCTTAAAGGAAAACATAGGCAGAACACTGTGTGACATAAATCACAGCAAGATCCTTTTTGACCCAACTCCTAGAGAAATGGAAATAAAAACAAAAGTAAACAAATGGGAGCTAATGAAACTTCAAAGCTTCTGCACAGCAAAGGAAACCATAAACAAGACCAAAAGACAACCCTCAGAATGGGAGAAAATATTTCAAATGAAGCAACTGACAAAGGATTAATCTCCAAAATTTACAAGCAGCTCATGCAGCTCAATAACAAAAAAACAAACAACCCAATCCAAAAATGGGCAGAAGACCTACACAGACATTTCTCCAAAGAAGATATACAGATTGCCAACAAACACATGAAAGAATGCTCAACTTCATTAATCATTAGAGAAATGCAAATCAAAACTACAATGAGATATCATCTCACTCAGTCAGAATGGCCATCATCAAAAAATCTAGAAACAATAAATGCTGGAGAGGGTGTGGAGCAAAGGGAACACTCTTGCACTGCTGGTGGGAATGTGAATTGATACAGCCACTATGGAGAACAGTATGGAGGTTCCTTAAAAAACTACAAATAGAACTACCATATGACCCAGCAATCCCATTACTGGGCATATACCCCGAGAAAACCATAATTCAAAAAGAGTCATGTACCAAAATGTTCATTGCAGCTCTATTTACAATATCCAGGAGATGGAAGCAACCTAAGTGTCCATCATCAGATGAATGGATAAAAAAGATGTGGCACATATATACAATGGAATATTACTCAGCCATAAAAAGAAACTAAACTGAGTTATTTGTAGTGAGGTGGATGGACCTAGAGTCTGTCATACAGAGTGAAGTAAGTCAGAAAGAGAAAGACAAATACCGTATGCTAACACATATATATGGAATCTAAGAAAAAGAAGAAAAATGTCATGAAGCACCTAGGGGTAAGATGGGAATAATGACACAGACCTACTAGAGAATGGACTTGAGGATATGGGGAGGGGGAACGGTAAGCTGTGAGAAAGTGAGAGAGTGACATGGACATATATACACTACCAAACGTAAAATAGATAGCTAGTGGGAAGCAGCCGCATAGCACAGGGAGATCAGCTCGGTGCTTTGTAACCACCTAGAGGGGTGGGATAGGGAGGGTGGGAGGGAGGGAGATGCAAGAGAGAAGAGATATGGGAACATATGTATATGTATAACTGATTCACTTTGTTATAAAGCAGAAACTAACACACCATTGTAAAGCAATTATACTCCAATAAAGATGTTAAAAAAAAAAGTACAACTAATAAGAAAATAAATAAATAAATAAACATTAAAAAAAAGAAGTTCTTCCAAAGCTGTTTGTTCCTCCTATTTCAGGGAATGATCCACCAACCTACCCAGTTACCCCAGCCAGAAACTTGGATATTTTCATTACCTTCCCATTTTCACCCATAAAACTCATGAGGCCACTCACTACAGTAACAGATGCTAACTAGACTTATTGTGATGACCATTCTGCAATATATACAAATATCAAATCATTACGTTGTACAACTGAAACGAATATAATGTTGTAAGTCAATTTTACCTCAGTTTTGAAAAGGGGAGCTCCCTGAAAACAAGGACATATTTGAACTACTGAAATATTCCTAAAGAAAAGATGTACCATTCCATATGTGAATCACAAAAATATCTCTTCTAAATGTGGCGGGTACAATAAGAGATGAAAGAACTTAGAGAACTGAGACTACCTGAGAGAGGATGCTCTCGCTTTGGAATATCACTACTTAAAAGAACCATTGATGCCAATAAAATAAGGAACTGAACGGCTGTTTGTCAACCTTTAGACTGTGACAGTCTCCTCTGAAGACAGATCTCAAGAATGAGATGTGGCAAAAGTGGGCAGAAGGAATAGGCTTGGGGTGATATGTTAGAGTATAACAAACAATTTTTCATTGGAGTCAGCCACCTTGTAGTTTAAATTTCAATGCCTCCTTTCATTATCTGTGCTGTCTTTGGGAAACTAACCTCTCTGAGTTCCAATCCCCTCAACTCTGAAAAGATTACTGATCTTCCTCTTAAAGGGCTGTCATGAAGATAAAATTTAATGTATGTGCCTGCTTAACACAGAATGGGTGTTAACTCTCCTCTCCTCCCTTTCTAGGGCTTCCCCCCACCTCCCATATCTATGATGACCAGGGGAAAAGGGGAGGCAAAGTTGACTCACCGTTTATCTCAATATGCAATGTACAAAATGCTCTCAAGCTGGAAAGCTAAATGCATTTCCCTTTATTCACAACTCAAATCTTTACCCATATGATCTCACTGTCTGATATCAGCTCAAGCTCATTCCAAATTCCACCCCAGTTCCTCCCTCTCTCCCTTACGAGAATACCAAAGCTCTACAGTCTCTTCCTCTTTATCATTCCTACATCATTCTCATGTCTCCAAATAGCTTGCCAACAAAGACATCCTCTTCTTCTTTTTTTTAATACATATTTATTGGAGTATAATTGCTTCGCAATGCTGTGTTAGTTTCTGTTGTACAACAAAGTGAATCAGTCATATGTGTACACATATCCCCATATCCCCTCCCTTTGAGCCTCCCTCCTACCCTCCCTAACCGACCTCTCTAGGTTATTGCAAAGCACCAAGCTGTTCTCCCTGTGCTATGCAGCTGCTTCCCACTAGCTAACTATTTTACATTTGGTAATGTATATATGTCGATGCTACTCTCACTTTGCCCCAGCTTCCCTCTCCCCACGCCACGTCCTCAAGTCCATTCTCTATGTCTACATCTTTATTACTGCCTCACCACTAGGTTCATCAGTAGCATTTTTTTTTTTTTTTTTTAGATTCCATATACATGCGTTAGCATACGGTATTTGCTTTTCTCTTTCTGACTTACTTCACTCTGTATGACAGACTCTAGGTCCATCCACCTCACTACAAATAACTCAATTTTGTTTCTTTTTATGGCTGAGTAATATTCCATTGTATATATGTGCCACATCTGCTTTATCCATTCATCTGAAAGACATGCTCTTCTTACTGGCTTAAACTCATTCTAATTCTACTGCTTCAAATAATACTACTTCTGCCAATTTGATTCATAACATGCACATTAGACAATCTCCCTATTTCTTATTATTTTAATAAAACATACTCTCTTCCTGTTCAGTAAGACCCATCCCTAGGTATTCAATTAAAAATAAATAAATAAATAATATGGTGCTTTGTAAATGGTGACCTTGAGAGGCCATAAGACTGGCTGACCTTGCATATATCACATGGTACTTTTCTGCTATTAATTAAAGGGAATTTGGATGAATTATGATACATGCTTATAGGTGACAGAGCACTGAGCTCCAAGGGGATACTTCCAGGGGAGGGGGTCCAGAGAGAAGTTCCAAGGTTCTAATATGAACTCAACAGAGAAGCAGCTCCCCCTGCACAACCTTGTCACCTACAGCCCAAAGGTTTTCTGATCCTTCCCAACCTATAGGCTCTTCTACCACAAGAGGTCATGCTTGCATCTATTTTACAGTGTCCTATAAATTGATTCTGCTTCTCTTCACCAGCATCTATATGGCATTGCTTAGCTAAGCTGGTACATTAATCTTCTTAGATGCAAAAAACCAGCTCATGTTCCAATTAGATCATTTAGGCACCAGTCATCTCTACCCTGGGCCTGAAACATGTCTTTTTCTCTGGCATCTCTGGGCTCTTTGGAAGTACAGAATTCTGAGTTTCCAGGGATCTCAAGGACATCTGGACAATGGCTTCCTCCATGGTGCTGTGATAGATGAAATACTGGGCTGTCCGTTTAGATCATCTTATAATACAGAGTGGGCATCTCTATGAGGTAATTGTTCTAAGAAGCAAGTAAAGAATTCAGGCAAAAGGGTAAATACTAAAACTTTCTATTTGAGAAGCTAATTTAGGAATTGCATGTTTATTATGAAAGGTGGAAATGGGATCCAACTGCTTCAACCCCTTCTCCCCTTGTGAGATACAGCATTAAATGGAGTCAGCCTGTGTTCCAGAAACTGTCAGTGAGAAGGATGTTGGAAATTATGACAGAAAAATTACTGATGTGATACAAGACATAGAAAGAACACTAGATTAGGAGGCTTTTATTAGCCATAAGACCTTAAAAAATGATTCTGAGACTCAAAGTTTCCCTAACTTTATAATGTGGGACATGGGATAGAAGATCTAAGGGCACTCTCTTAAAACTCTTATTTTGTGATATGTCAAATAATCGAGTGATCACAGTACACAGAAAAATTAAAAAAGAAATAAGTGAATAATATCACTTTAATGACTCTTTCTTGACCTTTTAATAATCTCTCATTGTCTTAGAATAATTTCTAGGCTGGCCTAGAGTTATAAAGGAAAGTGAGTATCGTAGGATACTCCTGTTTCCATCTTCTTCTATCCATTGTAAATAGTATTTCACCAAACTGGACATGAGAGCTGTCGAGGGCAATAATAAAATCTTGGTGAGCACACTCACTGCCCAAACCTTTCCCCTAGTTTCCTCCTGTATTCACCTCCTAGACCTTCTGGTACACCCCTTAGCAGCTCTCTCAGTGCCACCTTCCTCTTTGTCTTCCTCAAGTTATTAATACCTTTAAAATCTCAAAGGGACACTGTTTGCAAAACTTTTTATTTCAGTTACTTGACAAATTTATAAGTGTAGAAACTTCAAAAATATGTTTAAAAGCCAAAAGGCCTTTTGTTCATATTTTTAGTTCTTCCTTTCTCTGATATGACTAAAACAACAGAAGATGCCAATAATATTATTAGTTCTTTTCCTTATTAACCAGACTGGAAGCTTATTATTTAACTAATCAGAGGAAGAGAATGAGAAATAAAAATAGTGTGGGGGGTACATAGTAATAAATTATTTGAAATGTAAACGGGGGGAAGGAGAGAGAGATAAAGATAGAGAGACGGAAGAAGATGAAGTGATAGAAAGAAGAAATAAAAGAAGTAAAATCTAACTCAGAGGCTATCTCCACTCTGAAACCCAGACACCCTAGCAAAATTGACAACCGCTTCCTCAGGGCTCCCCAGTATTTTTTTTTTCCCATCGTTTTACTAAGTGTGGAACACACTGTATACTAGTTGCCTATGCATCTTTCATCTACTGTCATGACTACCTTGAGGTCAAGAGCCATGTCACATTCATCTTTGTAAAACCAGTGCCTGTTTATATTCCATAAATAAATGTTGACTGGAAATGAAACTTCCAACTGACGGGTGTGATTTAAGATTCCAAAGGCCACCAAGTTGGGGCTGCCGCTCTGCCTTATGCTTATTCTATAGCTGCCTTGTTTACTCAGAGCCTGAGAACCTTTCCTAAAGTTTACATTTGCTGGTACTGCTCACATAAATTTCTTTGGTTCTTATCTCAGTGCTCTACAAATCCTCCCCCTTGCTCAGGATTCCCAGTCAACAAGATTCATTAAGCCTCTATTGGTTGATTATTATGTTAAGGGCTTCAAAGAAGATGCAGCAGATGTAAGCCGCTCTTTAGGAAGCTCACGATTTAGAGAGGTTGAGGGTAGAATTCAAAGCATCTGTGAAATATATGCATATTAATTCTATAAACCTGAAGACTTTATTGTCTCTCTCCTTCCTTCATTCCCCGGTCTACATAAAATTTTATTCTCATTTTCTACTTTTTAAAAATTCCTGAATTACTAATTCCCCAATCTCCACTGTGCTACTTTCTCATCCTATACATTTCCAAACATCTCTAATCTGGCCAGTATTTTAAAAAGAATGTGTGGAATTGAATTGTTGTCACAGAATTGAATCACACTCCAAAATGATTTTTCAATGGGCGAAATGAGTCCCTGCCATGACAATAATCCCCACCTAGGGGAGCTCGAAGTGTAATATTCATTCTAGTGCTACCATGGAATAACGCTCATTTGGGTACCACGATCAAGTGATGCTTATTTTCATATTATACAGAAGTTAGAATTTAGTATTGTTTAGTACTTACAATTTAGCTTTATTTAGTATTGACTATTCAGTAATGCTAAATAGATTTGTTTAGGAGGTGAAGAAGTTAATATGAAATATCAAAGCCCGAAGAATTCAACAAGATTTTCCAAAAAGCACATTTGCAAACTCTTCCTTTGTCCTTTTTCAAAGTCAGAGATAATAATATTCACGTGAAGTCTTTGAACTCTGAGCTCACCTTCATTTAATAGTCTATATTCCCATTTAATCATATTATCACATTCCCAAACTCTATTTACTTTTTCTTTCTTTTTTGTTTTTTCTTTCTTTTTTTTTTTTTCAAGCGGGCAGAGACATCTCTCTTAGACCTTCATCTGGCCTCAGAAGAGGAGGCCACGGAGTTTCAGAATATGGAAAAATCTGTCCTCTTATGAACACAGCTGTGTGGAATCACTTACATTGAAGTCATACAACACACCAAAGTTGGCTGCTGATGCCTCTTCAGCTCTGGGAACCGTTTTCCTAGGTAAACTGCCATATGGCAAACCCCAGAGGTACTACATGGAGAAACAAAGAAAGCAGTTAACAATTGGAAACAAAGTCTGAGGCACACATGTGATCACAAACAGTTTTGTTTAAAAGCACTTCTGAAACTTTTTCATGGGGACTCTGTGGGTCTCCATGTGGGGTCCCATTTTCTGGGAATCGACTACAAAATCCAGAGTTAAGCACAAAGGGAATGCAAAGGACCCTGCATTCTGACTTCCGCAGACCACCAGCAGTGGAGTCAACCACGTTGCTCAGGGCTTGCTGGAGCCCGACTACCCACCACCACCTCTAAACTGGTCTCATTTAGGAGGTCTGGAAAGAAGAGAGGTGGCCTTTTGGGGATTATAGTGTTCAAGAAAACCGTACTAAGCACTTCTTCATATGGGAATACCCCTCAGGGGTGGGGTGGACGGAGAGTCTCTCCTTCATGTCAAGGAAGAGAGGAGTAAAGAGAATCACTCATACCATTAGAGGGTGTCAACTAGGCGGGAAGACTAGTGTTGCTTCTTGGTCTGAGTTAATTGAATCTCCCCCCTCCCCCGACCCCAGCTCAGAGCTCTGTCTTCTTCTGCAATCTGGACCCACTATCAGTTTTACTCTCCTCACTGACCTTGGTCTTAAGAGACCCATGGAATGGGGCGGGGAGGGGGGGATATCTTATTTTATACCTGGAAAAATTTGCTCACTTTGTGTTTCTTCAGATAGAAAAGCTGGATGCCTTGAGTTGCATTAAGTAATGTCTCTTTCAAAGCAAACTTGGCAAAATAAATGAACTCACAAGATGTCAAAGTCTTCCCCTTGAGCAATTAATATTTGTGCACAGGGACCACCTTGGGAATCTTTCCACAGAGAAATATTCATTTCAACATACACAATACACACATTTCATATATGATTTCAGGAGGCTCACGTACCCTTTGGAGAAGGATTAGGACCTGTGGCTCATGGGCACCATTTTGAAGATTAACCTGGTTACAAATACTATGACTCTAAGAGCGTAGGTGGCTAGATAGTCATCTTACTCTTAAGGAAAAGAGTTTTTTTTTAGTAGAGTGATTGCAGAAGAAGCTTGTTTCAGCATGTTTTGTAAACTGGAAGTCAGAATCTTACCTCTGGCAACATGATAAGGCTGAACGTCAGGATAAAAAGAACCATATTTACTCCATACATCCATCTCATGAAGAGGAAGTATGAGGCCACTGATGAGCCAAACTGACCTATTCAAAAGAAAATAAAAGTTTGGAAGAAAGGTCAAAACAAGACAAAAGCCACGTCTTGGTGCTTTTCAAAATAAGTCTTCTCATTGCAACACACGGGTTCTTTTCTTTACAGGCTCTAGCATTTTCTTTTTCTATCCAGAAGGAGAAAATGTTAACATGATGGAAGTAGAGGTAGCTGTGTAGAATGACTACATCTTTAGAATCCATCCAAGAGAAAGCTGCGTTTTGCTTGGCAGCTAGGATTGCTATTTGAAGAGCCCATCTTATTCTTTGAGTTAACACAGTTGAGTGAACAAAGGTATATAAAGTGGTTATGTCACCGAGTCCAAGCTCCTACCGCTCGCTGCAGGACAGGCCAATAAATCGAGAGATGAGGTGTTGGGGCAAGGAATAACGACTTTATTCGGAAAGCCAGCAGACCGAGAAGATGGTGAAGTCATGCCCCAAAGAACCATCTTGCCTGAGTTAGAATTCAGGCTTCTTTAATACGACAAGGGGAGGGAGTAAAGCCAAACATTTCCCGGTTCCATCCAGCCTCCGAAGAGGATGTGTTCATTTCTCCCTTCCTGCAGTCATTCACAGGTGGGCCTGGTCAGGATGTCTCCCATGAGCTAAACAAAGGTATTTTAGCTTAGTGCTCATTACCTGGAAGGCAGGGTTCCCCCAAATGGGCCATTATGTATAATTTAAGCTTATAGGTAACATCCCTTTAGTGATTACTGTAATAGAATTCAAAGGTTCTTCCCTATTACAGTTACTACAATGCCTGGCCAGTAGTTAGCATCATTCTAATTATTTTGATAGTTACTGAACTTCTTCCTCCTTTTTCTCAAGCAACAATGTTCTTCTCAAAAAAGTTTACCACATCTCTTATGGACGGTTATCCTATACACCATCCTGTGCTGTTCTCCTGTGTAAACGGCATTTCACAGGTAGTATAGAAGCCGAAGTCCATTTACTCTTCACATATTTATCTTCTGTCAGGAATTATCTTAGATGTGAAACACAATATCAGAGACAGGTTGCTGCCCTAATGCAACTTACATTTTAGTGAGATGTGGGAAAAACAAATATGCAATAATTTTAAAAGAAATAAAGAAATATACATTTATCATAATACATATTATATTACATTATATGTATGTTTGATATATGTAATATTATATATCATCTATTACATGTATATATTATGAGTATTACATAGTATATATGTATGTTATGTATGCTACATATCATATAGGTATGTATTATATATGTATATGACATATGTATTATATATTTATACATAATATATATATTACATATAATCATATTATTATAAAAGTATATATAATAATTTAGCCAGGTCAGTCCTAGAGGGAAGAAGGTAAAATTATGAGAGGGGTTGCTTTAGGTAGGCTTGTCAAGGAAGGTATCCCAGAGAGGTAACATCTGAGCACAGATCTGAAGTTGAAGGAACAGGCAGCAAAGCCCAGAACTGGGGAAGAGCAGCTGAAGCAGAGGAAAGAGCAGGAACAAATATCGTGAGGGAAGCAAAAGCTCAGGACAATTGAGGGACAAACCTAAGGGCTGTCTGGTTGGAGCACAATGAACAAAGGAAAGTGGTGATGGATACGGATGAAGAAAGAAACCAAACCACAGTGTGTGGGGTCTCTTAGGGAAAGGTAAAAAGTGAGAATTTTACGTTAAATGAGATGAAGTCATTGACAGGTGTTAAGCAGTGGGGGTGGGGCAGGGGAACTTGACCTTTAAACAGTCACTTCAGGTCTGGGGAATGAATTTGGAGGGCATAGGCAAGAATGTGTTGTCAGCTCGCACTCACCCCAGGGAAAGTGAAATGATCTGTGCAATTTTTATTGACTGAGTCCAAAAACAAAAACATTCTCTTAAATCAGAGAATGGAAGAGGAAGAAAAAACCAGAATTTGAGTCTCAGGTTGAGATCTCATAGATTAACAAAAGCCAAGTTTCTTTGATAATCACTTAAGATTCAACATCAAGTTGCTAGTTTTCCCAGTCTTCCCAGTTTTCATTTTCAATTGCCCAAGAAGAATCAGTGAACATTCTCAGCTACCCACTGCATCAGGCCCTTTGTCCTGATTCATTTAGCAAAACATCTCCTGGGGACCATTGGTTTTCTTGAGGCCTCTAGCTTTTGAAGCATTACTGATGGAAGAGCATTATTACAGGAAGAGGGAGGTTCATGTGGAGCAAATTTCAGCCTCCACTTACTAAGATGAGACCAAGCTCACATGAGAGTCAGACCTCTATTTCCAGGACTTAGCTCACTCTTTAGGTACCACTTACTTATTCTCATAACACTGTGGTAGTTTTTGGTTTTGTTTTTAAAGAAATAAAACTTTCTTTAATCATAGATGACTTCATTGTCTATGTAGAAAATCCTAAAGAATTTTTTTTTTTTTTTGTGGTATGCGGGCCTCTCACTGCTGTGGCCCCTCCTGCCACGGGGCACAGGCCCTGGACACGCAAGCCCAGTGGCCACGGCTCATGGGCCCAGCCACTCCACGGCATGTGGGATCCTCCCAGACCGGGGCATGAACCCGTGTCCCCTGCAACGGCAGGCGGACTCTCAACCACTGCGCCACCAGGGAGGCCCCTAAAGAATTTTTAATAAGCTATTGAAACTAACCAGTGAGTTTAGCAAGGTTATGGGATACAATGTTAAATTTTGAAAATAAATAACACTTCTGTACAATAGCGATGAATAATCAAAAATGGAAGTTAAAAGACAATACAACTTACAATATCATCAAAAATATGAAATAGGGATAAAGTTGATAAAATATGCACAAAATTTGTACACTGAAAACTGTAAAACATTGTTGAGAGACATTTTAAAAGACCTAAATAAATGGAGAGATATACTGTGTTCACAGAACAAAAGACTCAATATTGTTAAGATGGCAATCATTTCCAAATTTACCTATAGATTCAAGGCAATTCCAATCAAAATTTCAGAAGGTAGTTTCTATAAAATGATAAACTGATCATAAAATTTGTAAGAAAATGCCAAGAATAGCCAGAAAAACCTTGAAAAACAAGCAAAATTGGAGGATTTATACTACCTGATTTCAAAACTTACCACAAGCTAAAGTAATCAGAGTATGATATTGACATAAAGATAAACATAGATCAATGGAACAGAATAGGAATTCAGAAATGGCCCTACACATATATAATCAATTGATTTCTTTTTACAAAAGTGCCAAAGCAATTCAATGGTGAAAATAATCTTTTCAACAGTGATGCTGGAACAATTAAATACCCATATGTAAAATAAAATAAAACAAAAATAAATGAAAACTCTCCACTCTTACCTCATACCATTTACAAAAATTAACTCAAAATGTGTCATAGACTTAAGTATTTAAGAGTTAAAACTATAAAACTCTAGGAGAAAACACAGCATAACATCTTGGTCACCTTGGGTTTGGCAAAGGTTTTTTAAAAATAGGACCCAAAAAGTAAATGCTATTAGATTTTAAAAATCCTTAAATTGCACCTTATCATAATTAATATCTTTCACTTTTCCAAAGATTCTGATAAATAAAAAGGTAAGTTACAGCATGGGAGAAAAGATATGTGAACATATATCTGACAAAGTATTTGGGTCTATAATATACAAAAAACTCTTACAACTCAATAAGAAGACTAACATTCTAATAAACAATGCATAAAAATTTGAAAAAACACTTCACCTAAGAAGTTCTATAAATGGAAAATAAGCACCTGAAAAGATGCACAATGTCATTAGTCACCAGGGAAATGAAAATCAACTACACACCTACTAGAACGGCTGAAATAAAGACTGATCATACCATATGCTGCTGAGGATGTGAAGCAGCTAGAACTCTCTCTTTCACTATTGATGGAAATGGAAATTAGGTCAACCACTTTGGAAAACAGTTTGGCAGTGTCTTAAAATGTTAAACATAACACATACCATAGTAGTAGACCAGCTATTCTACTTCTAGTTATTTACGCAAGAGAAATAAAAGCATGTCTTAACCCAAGACTTGTACACAAATATTCATACCCGCTTTGTTTGTAATAGCCCAAAGCTAAACTGGAAACAACTCACAAGTCCATAATGGATAAGCAAATTGTGGCATATACATACAATAGAATACTACTAATAAAACCAAACTAATGATATATGCAAAAGCATGGATAAGTCTCAAAATAATTATAAATGAAACAGCCAGGCAAAAAATGCATACTCTATAAAAATATTTGTACAAAATTCTAGAAAATGCAATCTACAGTGACAGAAAGCAGATTGCTGGTTGATTGGGGATGGTGGTGGTCATGGAGGGATATGTTACAAAGGGGCACAAGGAAACTTTTGTGAGGGGAGTGTGTGTTCTGTTTCCTGATTGTATGGTTTCATGTGTGTATACACATGCCCCTAGTTATCAAATTGTATACATAAATATGTGCAATTTGTTTTTGTTGATTATACCTCAATGCAACTATAAAAATATAAAAACAAAAAGAAGATAAAATAGAAGGTTTCTTCTCTCTCATGTTTCAGATTGAGTGTAACTATGACACTGCTGATATGGTAGCTCTATGGTATCTGGGACTTAGCCTCCTACAGTCTTCTTGCTGTGAAATTCTCTACATGCAGCTTTCATCTTGTGGTTTAAAATAGCTGTTCCAGCTCATTACATTATATTCATATGATAGCCAGTGGGAAAGAGGGGAAAGCAGTGGAAGGCAAATCCTTTCTTTTAAGGGCATAAACTGGACTTTGAACACATCACTTCTGCTAACATCCCATTGAACTGTGTTACATGACCACAACTTACCAAGGGAGGCCAGGAGATAGAGTCTTTAAACTGTGCTATCATGTACCTAGCTAAAACTCAGTTACCATTACTAAGAGGTAAGAGTTAGAAATCTCTACCCACCCCCACCCACCCCGTACTGTGGCAGTTTTTACAGACACCTAAAAGGAATTCAATGTCTAATTGGACATTTTGAAAGATGTCAGTTACTTTTAAGTCTGAGTATTTGGAATTCGTTTCACTTTGTAGAGGGGTTCAGAGTTCTACAAGATTTCTAAAAGTGTGTGATATTGAAAAACATGCCCCCCCACGTGTTGTAACCAGATGCACTGGTCTGTGTGCAGAAATGCTGAAGCAGATCCTCCTCTCCCAGGACATATGATCATCTACCTGGCTCCCAGTGATTTCATATCATTTCATGGCCCTTATCTATGTTCTCTGCTATCAACTACCTGAGGGCTGCCTCAGCCAGGTTCACTCGTCATGTTTTATTGAAGGCAGTGGACTTCCAGCTTGTTAGTCATTCCAGTTGTTCATCAACAACATTCATCTTTAGGTATCCAGGGCAAGCTTTTCCCTGGAAACACTCGTGAAACCCTCTGGTATAGAGTTCCGAGCACAGGATACTGACCCACCCTTCCCTTACTTCCATCCTTCCTTCTTCCCTTCCTTCCTTACTGGCTTTTTACACTTTTGCTCTTTTAATTAGCACCATGGCCCACCCTTTCGCAGTCCCTCATACACAACCCCTGGCAAATGAGGGCAGAGTATAAATATACCTAAAAGCAAAAAAGAGAAGCAAATTAAAATGTTTCAGCTATACGTATACATATATCCCCTCCTTTTTGGATTTCCTTCCCATTTAGGTCACCACAGAGCATTGAGTAGAGTTCCCTGTGCTACACAGTATGTTCTCATTAGTTATCTATTTTATACATAGTGGTGTATATATGTCAGTCCCAATATCCCAATTCATCCCACCCTCTTTCCCCCACTTGGTGTCTATATGTTTGTTCTCTACGTCTGTGTCCCTATTTCTGCTTTGCAAATAGGTTCATCTGTATCATTTTTCTAGATTCCACATATAGGCGGTAATATACAATATTTGTTTTTCTCTTTCTGACTTACTTCACTCTGTAGAAATCCAAAAAGGAGGGGATATATGTATACGTATAGCTGATTCACTTTGCTGTACAGCAGAAACTAACACAACATTGTAAAGCAACTATACTCCAATAAAAAAAAAATGTTTCAGAAAGTACCCCCTACCCTATGTATAATCCATATTCATAATGGGTGAAAAAGTTTAGACTCCAAAGCTTCCAAATTCCAGTTTTTAGACTTAACAGTGGCTTTCACAACAATTTTATTTGGAAGTAGAGAAGTGACAGCTAAGGCTTTTCTTTACAAAATCCTAGGTATAAAGAAATGAATTGCAAGAAAACAGATTTCATTAAAACCAGAGTGATTGTAGGAAAGACCTAGACACAGGTCAAAGAGACCAAAGTATCCAGAAGACAATGTTCCTTCTGCATGACACCTACCAGTGGCAGAAGGGGAAAGAACAGTAACAAAACAAACAAAGATCAAAGATCATAAAGGAGAGAAAACAAATCAACCAGTTGACATCAAAGCTCCATATGCCCTTTCCCTTTGTCAACACAAAAATGAAAAAGAAGGCGTTTTCCCTCTTCATGTTCATTTATCCTAGCAGTTCTATCCTCCTAGAGATTGTTGACTGGAACAGGCATTTCCTAAAAAAAGAAACCCTTCTATAGTGTACCTAAAAGAGCATAATTAAAAAGAACAGTCATTTCCATGTGCTTAGTCTCTCAAATAAAACTGATTTACTCTTGTAAAGAACAATAATGAGGAATAATAATAATAGTAGCTAACATATTTTGATGGTCAATTATATATACTAAGAACATTATCAGCATCAACTCATTTTACTACCTCGACAACCTGATAAGGTTAAGAATTATTAGTCCTACTGTGTGGATGGGGAATCAAAACCTTAAACACAGCAGTTGACTGATCCAAGACTTGATTAATAATAATAATAGCTAAAATTTAATGAATCTTTGTTCCAGATACCTATTTGATCTCTGCATATTAATTAATTCATTTAATCATCATCAAATCCCTGCCAGGGGAATCTATTGTACTCCCATTTTACAAGAGACTAAATTCCATAGGTTACACACCTGGTAGATGATGGAGCCAGGGTTACATATGTATTGATAGTTACGTAGATAGTAAATGATGGAGCCAGAGTTCTAAATCAGATAGTTTTGATCTATAGGTGTCTGACTCCAAATCTCGATTTCTCTTATTCACAGTGCTCTATTGCTCCTCAAGTATAATCATAGTTAAATTCATTTTTTAAAAAGAAAACTATGCGGGCTTCCCTGATGGTGCAGTGTTTTAGAGTCTGCCTGCCGATGCAGGGGACACGGGTTCGTGCCCCGGTCCGGGAAGATCCCACATGCCGCGGAGCGGCTGGGCCCGTGAGCCATGGCCGCTGAGCCTGCGCGTCCGGAGCCTGTGCTCCGCAACAGGAGAGGCCACAACAGTGAGAGGCCCGTGTACCGCAAAACAAACAAACAAACAAACAAAAACAACTATGCTATATAGAATAAATAGGCAATGAATGTGTGTGTGAAAGAATAGATACAGATAATATCCATCAATCAGCTAAGGCTGGTCAAATTCACAAATTTAGATTGTGCCCATAAATGACCAATACCTTTTCTCTTTAATCTAACTAATAAATGCTATTTCATTAGTAAATTATTAATATATGAAAAGTCTTTGGTATTTATTAAAGTGAGGCCTAAAGCTTATGTAATATTCTTATTCCTGAATTTTCTGTGTTTCCTTTAAATTAATGTTAAAGTTTCATCTCTCCCTCTGGTTATTTATTATTAAGGCAGAGTAATTTGTAGTCTGTCATCATGTATAATTTCCTCTTGAACAGATGGGTAATAAGACAAGCAGATAAATAATGAACATTTCTAAATGGGAAAAGACCAGTTAAATCACCTGCTGTAAAGTACAATATAAATACCATCTTGTTAGGCTAGGATTCAAAGCCCAGTTTCTTTCAAACTGGTCTAGGGATAGGGAATTAAATGTGGCAAATTTAATTTATATTTTCTGGTGCCTTTAAGCCAGCAGGGAAACATGCAGTTTAAACTCTTGCTTAAGATTGTCTGTCTAAAGCTACTTCTGGTCTAAAAAAAGAAGAGGTCTATCACACCTTTGATGCTGTAGTTTACTATTAGGGAGAAGCAGATTTTGATTCTTAGAAAGACTTGTAATCTCCAGCTTGAAAGACATTTAATGATTTAATCCATGGTTTTAACAGTAATGCTGGAGTCACAGTAGGTATATATTATACTTGTACTCCAGGGAGCACAAATGCACAGCTTCTTTAGCAAAATATGCAATGCAACGTGGTTAATAAGGTGCATCTCTGCAGGTAGCCACGTGGTTCTAGGCCTTTTACAAGGCTGGCATGATAGTAAAACTCCACAGCATCACCATGTGATGTAGAACTTCACAGAATTCCTCCATGACAAGAATTATCAAAGCTATTTTTTATATGAAAAGAAGTTGGGAGTCATCAGGTGAGTACCTGGTCCACACTAGTATAGGGATCCAGGTCCTACTGGAATCAAAATGGAAACAGCATGAGTTTTAGACTTGAGTTCCTCTTGTGATTCTGCCAAGTACGGGACAGAGCTTTGTGGAAACTTAATGAAGGCTGGTAATTTGGGACTCCTTCAAAACCAAATTTAGAAAATATTTGGTTAGTATTTATTTAGAGATGGAGCAGTGAGTAAGAGCATGTTAGAAAGACTTTTGGGAGGGGAACACGAAGAGAGTGCTTCTCTTTGCCACTTACCACAGTCCATAATCATCTTCATTATTTATTTGCTTGTGTTTTATGAACTGTCTCTCCACCCACGCACACACATATCAACACATTTGAATGTAAGATCGACCCTTGCCTGTCTTTGTCAGTATTGCATCCCCAGTGCCGAGAAACATGCCTAATAAATGGTAGGCACTCAGTGAGTATTTGCTCAATCAATTAACCAATCACATCAAGTTTATTCAGAAGATTAAATGAGATATTATGTTAGATGATTCTGACCTTTAAAAGGAATATAATAACATTTCTGAAACTTTTATAAGATTAAATGGCCATTTCTTTAAGAGAAAAGCATTTATATTAGTTTTATAATATAAAGTATAAATATTATAAATAGGGTACATGCTTAACCTACTTTTTTCTGAAAAAAAATTTGCAGAGAAGGTAAATTATTCAGGTCTCTCTTAGTATAAGTCTATTTTCCATTTAACTGTTTCAATAACTTATAACTCAAGAGTATAAAGCAAAGAACTTCACACGCTTACATGGACTGATTGTAACTAAATTTTGTGGAAAAGCCAAATGTGGAAATAGAGAGCCCTAAATATCAAAGCATTGCCCAAACTATAGAGCCAGAAAGGGACAAGAAGACCTCAACCTTTCATAAACTGATTGCATGTCCCATTTCTTTCCACCTTTCATTCAGTTCAGCTTGAAAGACCACCACAGACACACGCTTTCCCTACCTGTGGTAAGGTACTTTCTATGAGATGGTTAGTCCAATTCAAAGACTCTGCTAATTTACTCTTAGATAGGTTTCATACTTTTCAACTAATGCAATATCCAAAAGTATACAGTGCACTTATGATTATCATTAAGAGCTTAATACATCACATATCTTGTAGAATATGAAATATATAATTAAATAAATAACTCATTGAAAAATAAATACATGAGAAGGTGGGAAATAGTTCTCCAAATAGGATAACTATCAAGGAAATCTGTAATTACTTATCATGCCATTGTCCTGGTCTAATCTTCTCTAGGACCTGGTGCAAAAGAAAAAGTTTATAAAATCTTCTTCAGAGCAAAAATCAGCACACTACACTGAGAAAATGGCAAGCTTTGGGCCCAGACAGACTTCACCTTTTATCTTGGCTCCTCTGCTAACTTATTCTGGGACAGTTATTTACCACAACTCTAAAATAGAAAGCTAATATGCACAATGCCGGCATGTTAAAGATTAAATGAAATAATGTTTGTAGGGTTTCTGAGTGGCACTCAATAAATGGTTGTTATGGTGATTGTTGATAGAATAGAAAATAAGTGTCAATTCTCCACAGTGAGGCAAAAAGCACCACGAAAAGTGAAAAATATCAGGACAACCTAATCAAAAAATAAATGTGGAAAATAATCCACATTTGTTTGAACTGTCCAGGTTGACTGCTCCAAATTTCTGAGGGAAGAGGGGAGGAGGGAAGATAACTGAAAGTATTATTGAGTAGCTCTCAATATGTTTTTCCCACTGTGACACACATGATAAATTATGGTCATATGTGTAACTCATTCCTATGTGCAACTTCTGGCAATAAAAATAATTCCATTTGTTTCTATTCCACTCAAGATAGGCTATTGCAACACAAGTGACCATGACATTGCTATTGAGATAGACTGGAACCTGCTCTAGTGTACTTTAAAAATAAATGATTTGCGAATTGTATATATTTTAGCTATCATTAATTACAAATTTCTTGGGATACATCTCATAACTGATCAAGATTCATCCTTATCATTTCATAAATGAGTAGACTGAGGCTCAGAGGGATTAAATGGCTGGCTCAGAGTCAAACAGCAAATTTGTAGCAAAGCAAGAAAAAAATCCAGACTTCTTTCAACATACATTGTTTCAGGATCTTAATGCTCTAAAGGGCCTTCTGTTTCACAATGGCTCTCAAGGTACCATATTTTAGCTGCACAGTTAAAACTTAAGAATTTCATGATGACTATTCTTTTTTTGATGTGTCTAAATTTCTTTTTTCCATTTCCTAGAATAGTAGACATTTGGAAAATGTCTTCTGTTTAATTTTATTCAACACATATTCATTAGGGCCAAGCAAGTTCTAGGTCTAGGGATCCGGGAAAGAGCAAACCAAAATCTCTGCCTTCATGTCTATTGGAAGAAATGAACACAAAATGAAATGAAATGACTGTATTTTTAATTTATTTTATTTATTATTTATTTAATAATTTATTTTTAAATTTAATTAAATTTAATTGAGATATAGTAATATAGCACTTTAGATAGTGATAAGTGTTGAGGAGGAAAATAAGGCAAGAAAGGGATGGCACAGGAATATGTGTGAGGAAGTTCCATTAATGAGCTGATGTATTTTAATTCATTGCCATTTGATAATGAGGGACAGAGGACTGAGGGATAGTCACTCCTAAAACGTGCCCAATCTTGTCAGTGAAATATCCATCAGCTGTGTTATCTCCCTGTGGAGCCTCTATTTTAATTAGGCAACGCAACATTTAGCCAGCAGGAAAATCTGCCCTGCTATCTGGAGGGGCATGGAAGAAAATCAGATCCTAGTCAAAACTATTACAAACCAGAATATGGCAAGATTATACTCAAAATTATTTTAAATGTTATCCTCTTTTCCTTATATTCTTTATTATCTTAGAAATGACATACTATCATATTTACAATACTTAAATATTTTTATTTGCCTTATTCTAAGCCTACAGCCCTATACTAAATAGGTTTTTGATTGAGTACATTCTCCTGCCTTCTCTGTACACTATGAATATTGTACAAAATGAAGGCACAATATGATATTCATATAGCGAGTTCCTGGATGATTATTGCTTATTCTACTTCAGAGGTTTGAAAATGATACTTTAAGATTTCTTCACTGTTTTTAGACATTGTTCATTTTGATTACTGTCTAACATCCAAGTGAATATATATTTTCTGTTTTTTTGATGTTTGTATATGAGTTTTTTAACTGAAATATAGTTAATTTATAATATTTAAAGTACCTACTTTCAAAGTCATGTTCATTGCCGAAATAAAATCTCTGCCTTCCCAATGATGATTCAGTGTCATTGTGCACTATACTGACTTCCATGTGTAGAAGAAAAAACAAGGTCAAAAAAATATTTTGGTCTAATGCAGGAAGGGAGAATGGGGTCTCCAGTGCTGTGATTGGTAAGAGTAAGCAAATCTTCACAGTGAGCAAAGAGGACATGAAAATGTCTTTATTTGTTTGTTTTCTTGTTTTTAATCTTTCCAATAGTTCAGAAACTGAGAAAGGCATCTGATTAGCTTATGAGACATTTATCTAGGACAGCATTCCCCATCTAATGAGATTGAGCACTTACTTTCAATTGCCTTGATTTTATTTTCCCAGGGGACACAAGCAGCTTTGAAGTTCTCAAAATCACGGAGAAATTTTACCCATTTCTGAAAAGAAAGCCAAGTACAACAGTAAAACCCAACTGCTTGTTTGTTAAGATGTTTATCTCCCACACTCATCCCAAAATATCTCATGACAATGAGCTTGGAAAGATCTCTCTGGAATCACATATTGCTTTTTGTAAAAAGGGGAGATGCTAGTTTCACTTGCCTCCCTGTTCCCCACCTACCCCTGGACCAATTTAATTAAAAAATGTTTACTGACTCTCTGTTTTACAGAAAATATGCTGACCACTGAGAAATATCTGTTTATTCTACCACACAATAAGAGAGCAGGGACTGAGTTAGCACCTAATAAGGTGATCAGCAAATGGTGTGTATTTAATTAAATATTCATTGCATGAAGAAATTAAAGAAATATAAATAAGACATAGTTCCTGCCTTGAAGGGCTTCTGGATCAAGTACACTGTACATAAACAGGTAATTTCTATACAGGATGGTAAGTGCTATGACTTTTCATTCTGGTAGAGGTAGAACAGTCAGCTAAATGGAAAGGCATGGTGTTATAGGAAAAGGAAGAAGAAAAAGAATCATAAATTAGTTTTTATAAAAGATCTTCCTTCCATTTTACCCAACAATGTTGGGTTACCCATGATCAAGAGGACCACTAAGAAGAAGAATGAGAATGGGGCAGATAACTTTGCACATGTACAGATTATGCTGAGATAATGGGTGAGCTAGACAGACATGGGGAGCCTAAATAAGATTTGAGACAAGTCTGGAGTTTGAAAGATTACCTAGACCAGAAACAACCCAAATATTCATCTATAACAGAATGGATAAATAAATTACAGCATCTTCATACGATGGGATACAACACATAAATAAAAATGAACTATAACTCCCATGACATGAACATATCTCATGAAAATAACATTGCATCAAAGAAGCCAGAAACAAAAGCATAAATGCTATATGATTCCATTTATTTAAATTGTAAAAACAGACAAAACTAATCTATGATATATATGATGTATAAATATATATTACAGATCTATCTAAATATTTCATATTTAAGATATATGAACTTCAGTCACAAAACTCCCATCTTTATGGGAATATATTTAGCCTCAGGTGGTATAACATTTGTAAAGAGGAGATAATAATACCTACATACCTACTTTGCTGTGAGAATTAAATATGGAAAGATTTTTATATAAAGATTTAATTTTTATAGAAGGATTTAATTCAGTGCTTGGCACATAGTAAGTGCTAAATAAATGTTAGTTTCTTTTCTATCTTTTCCAAAGATCTATATTTATATTGGCATATCACTTGTTTTTTCTTCTTTTCTATCCAATCTACAGTTGATGTTCATGGTAGAGAACAGCTATATGGCCGTGTAACTTGTACACATTTTGAGAAAGAAACCTTGACCCAGAATCCCTTAACTCCCAGGGAATGAAAATGAAAGGGGCTCAACCTTTTACATTTGGAAGTGATAAAAGCACACAGGTCAGTCTTTTGCCATGAATCAATGTTTATCGACTTATTTTCATTTTAACTCCTTTAAAGAGCCTTTTAGGACCATTTTTTTTCTGAATCATCCCTTTCTCCAAATTTCAGTAACGCAGAATACTCTTTATCTACTGTATATGTACCTATGTATAGACATAACGTATAACATCTTTTTCACTCAGAACAGAACCAATTTTACCACCCCTCGGGGGCAACATGGCTTCTACTGAGCATAAATGGCACCAACCAAATTGAGCTAAGAAAATACTTACCTTGCCCATCATCATCTTAAATGCAAACCACCGTTTTCCTTTTCCTTTCCCAAGAGCCCCTTCATTTTCACTCACAAATTTTTTTGCTTCCCTGAGGAAATAAAACAAAATAAGGGGTGGGTGGTGGTGGGTTGAGATTAATACAGCATAAAGATAGTGGATATTTAATTTTATTAGGTCTACTGCCTGATTTCTTCTAGACACTTTCAAACCCTTAACAAGTGAATGTAAGCTGAATTTCCTAACCTTGGGACTTGTAATAGATGTTTAAGTTTTTTAATTCTGGTCAGAAAGAATGAGATATTTCAGTCTCACTGGAGTCATCAAAAAGCAAGGAATTTATGCTAAGTGTCAAAATAGAGAACCCTAGTTCTTCTCATTTCGACCACATATAAAATTGAATCTGAAATTTACTTCAGATTCTGGCAGTCGGAATGTTTATTTTAAAATACTTTCTTTCCTTCTTTTTTAAGGATTGCTTTTTTTAAAAAAATAGGGCAGGAAGTTTAGGACAAACTGACATAGAACACACTTATTGATCTGGTATTTAATCTTATAAAAGCGATTATGACTTAAAACAGAAAAACCATACTCTGTAAAGCAAATGGGGTTGAGAGAAGAGAAAAAAGGAAAGGAATACTTTTTGGCCTCACATTCTGAAAGGGCTTCAAATTTAAACTTTAACGCTATTCCCAAATATTTGTACTTTTACAGTAGTCACATTAGTGTCTTTGTGTTTGTGGTAAAAAGCATTAATTCATCAAAATGCATAAAGTGAACATGTTAAATATACAACTTTTGTAAACTTTTTAGTCATTTTTGCTATTGTTGTTTGTTTGAGATATGAAAAGAATTTTTAAAATAGAGGCAGTCCAGGCTTGCCTTGACCTCTCCAGGGCCATAAAATGCATAACCCAAGAGAACCAAGGGATAATCCAAACCTGGACATTGGTTCTACAGGTACAAAGCTGTCGTCAGTCGGGTGGCCCCTGGAATATGTGGTTTTACAGACAAGCCCCTTCAACACATGACTATAAATAAACAACACACAAAGTACTCTTTAAAAAGTGAAAAATGAAACTTCATCCTTAAGTTGGTGAAGGATTTTCTGTGTTCCTTAGTATCAATGCTAAACTCATGATTTTACAATACCCAGTGATGAAAACACCACGTCTGCTAACTTAGCTGATAACTAGAAAATGGTGCCCCATTACTCACCTGTGCATGTGCACCCACCCATGACCTGCCATAAAAACACAAGCACAACAGAGAAGATTCTCTTCAGTCATCAAACAGACTTCCCACATCATTTTCTTAATGGCAGGGACAATATCTTGTCCTTTTTGTATCTCTCACAGCACTGTTCACTACTTTGACCATAGGAGGTGTTTAGTAAACTGAAACCTTCTTGAAATAGACCTAAATGGCATAATTTGGATAGACAGAGACAAGGGAGTATCTAATAATTGTATTTTCCACATCAATTAATGCTTGAAGGAAAAATCATTCCTAGACTTTGGGATTGCACCCTTCCCTTGGGTCTTCTCAGAAACTTACTAGGACAGCTTTCTAGAAATGAAGATTTATTAGGCTGGCCTTGTCAAACACCCTGACATTTGACATGACTTCTGGGCTGTGAAGATTAATTGAAAAACAGTTTCTAGAACATTCTACACATTTTAAAATGTTCAATAAAGCCCCATCAACAAGTATAAGCTGAGCTCTCATGGCTGGGTTTTTAGATCCATGCAATCAAAAAACCGTTATCACAGTTAAGCTTTAACTATGTATTATAGAGATGATAAGACAGGAGTGAGTGTGGTACTTAGCAGACACTTTATAAAATGTTGAACTGATCTAACCTGAAAATCAAGTAACTCGAGTTCTAACCCAGACTCTGTGATTTGTCTCTATAACTTTGCCCATGTTTTTGTCACTCTCTGTACTCACGTTAAGGAGCATCCCACTTCTCAGAGGAAAGACTACTTGCTCAGGACTCGCACACACCTGAGCAAGCTCTGGCACAGTTTCCTTCAGTTACTGTGTAGCTTTTAACAGGTCAGGATTCTCAAACAAACAAACAAAAATTGGGCAATTGCTTCCCTGCTTGCTGGGGTGGTGGCGAGAATAAGATGAGACTATAGATGTGAATGTGTTGAAGGAATTATTACACTGTCAATTCCACTGTAACACTTGTTTTGAAACCAAGAATCTGTTCTAACATGATTGTTTTATATTACGGAACAATTTGAACATAACACAAATTTTGTGTTTGCTTACATGTGATTTTATCTACAAGAAACACTGGGTGAATACAAGAAAAAAACACATCCGTCTAAACCTAGCAGTATATATACAAAATGCACACACCTCATCAACCAGCTACTTCATGGCACCCCATGTGTTAGAAAAGTCACATCCATTCAGAGCTGGTGTTACAATGACCCTCCTTCCATGCTTCACAATAATTCACAAACTGCAATCTTGTCATTTCCACAAGTAAACTTCAGGTCTTTTTTAAGGTAAACTGCCATATTTATTGCAGTGTTTATGTATTTCTCAGCCATTAAACATGTGTAAAATGTTGCTACCATTTTCTTAAATTTCTATCTTTTTTTAATGTGTCACTGATGATGTTTCTGAATATTGTGCCCCATCCCCATTTTTCCTGCAAGCACTGTAGTTTTCATTACCCAATTTTTCATAGTGTAGAGATTTTTAGGAACCTATACATCATGTTATAGCAATTATTTGGCATCAAGAATTTTGAAGTTCATAAAACCAAGTATCACAGGAATTATCACATCATTCTCTATTATAATAAACATATATAAATGGAGGACCAAAAATTCTTCTTAGTAGTAAAATCAAAATTTGTTTTTCAAATGTAACAAGGTGACTATTTTATGGGGATATCCACTGCTCCTGATGATTAGCAGATAATTAGAGAACATCAGTTTGGCCTATTAGAATTAGATCACTTTCTAGCTGAGTGGCCAATTAGAAAACACGACGGCTCTAAGCAGACAGGAGTGTAAAGACATAGCTATTCTACTCCATATTTCTGACAAGATTTTAAATTTTGTGAGCTGATAATTATGTTACAGGAACATTAAACTAGCAAGATTTAAGACAGAGAGGGAAGTCAGGGTTATAACCAAATTTAAGTCACCACAAAATTAATTATAAATTCATTTAACAAATACAGAAACTTATTTTCATGGCATTCATAAGGTTTCTTAGCAGTTATTATAGATATATTTTCCTTTGGACAATCTAAACAAGTTTTTATTTTTTGTCTCTTAAATTGCCAATTTATCCCTGATACTAAGCATAGTTTCATACTTCTCTTCCAATTACTACCCTACCCCACCCTCAACACACATATCCTGAAGGTTTTCAAATGAAAGTCTGGACTTCACTCTACTCCACATAGTCACAAGTGCCCGAATGCCCTAACCCCTCCTCCATCCTTCAAGAGATCTTCCCCAAGTTTCATACCTAAGGGCTCCCTGACCAGCCATTCTAGAGCCTCCTGTTCCCCACTTCCCACCCTGGCCAAAATAACTACTAGACTCAACTCATCAGAAATCTAGGGGATGACTTTAAAACAAAGCCAGGGGTATGGGGTGGGCAGAGAATTGTTAAGCAAGAACAGATTCTTGATCCCCCTAATCTGATGCTCTTGGGATGTAAGAAAGCATTCTTGCACCTTTCCGGCCTAGAAGAGGGGATACTGGGGTGGAAGAGCTCAGTGAAAGAACACACCTTAACACTATTTTGGGGGCTGACCTTTACAATGAGCTGGCATGATTTCAGGATGGAAGAAAACTAGTATCACCCAATCCCATCCTCCCTGATAACACATTTCTTAACCAGAAGACAACATCTTTCACTGTGCTGTTAGAAACAAGATACAAAAAGAAACTAGTCAATATGGAGATAAACACTGACTGATACTTATCACACTAAAGTACCCATAACAGATGTCAGAATGCAAAAAAACAAAGAGCAGAGTCTTTGAAAACTAAAAAGCAACACATTTTCTTTATATTTTTCCTGTAGTGAGTCCATTTTCCTACCCATTTGTATTGATCTGGATAATTTAAAGGGATTTATCTACATGGCTAAAATGAAATAGGCTCTTGTGGATAAACTTTGACTAGCTGGTGGCCTCAAACCATCCAAATATCTGACTGAAAAATGTGTGTCATCCCCTTGAATTGCATTCAACAAAAGCTGCCTGCCAAGACTGTAATCCAGTCTCCAGTCTCAGAGCTCAAAGCCCTGGTACAATATGCACAGCTCTCTGAGCTGTAACCCCAGACCCAGGGATAAATAATTGAGCAAGGTCTATTTAATGACAATAATACCTGGCCTCATAATTTATTTATCAACCCCTTGTGCTGGTAATTAGAATAATAAGGTTTCATGGGCTTTCAAGAATGCTTTCACAGTTAGTTGAAGGAGCACGCTTTGGCCTAACTTACAAAAAAGATAATTTACCTATAACACATGATACAACACTGATGACACAAGGGATTTAGGACATGCTATGCTGCCTCTGACACATTCTCATCCCAGGAAACATGTTCTCATTTGGGTTAGGTTAAGTTGACTTTTCTTTCCTCTTGTTCTCAGTTTGATAGTATCATTGAGCAACCAACTTATTGCTCAAGTAAACAAAAGACTTTTCAAAACTGGTCTTTAAGGCAACTGTAATCAAAACTTGTGCTCATGAACATTACTTCCCAGTAAAGGGATCAGAAGAATGAAAGGTCTTTTCCTAATAAACAATGCAATTAAAAAAAAAATAGTTGACCAATTTAAATTGACTAAAAGTCAGAACTCTGACTTTTCCTAAAATATTACTGAGTAATTGAAAGAAAGTTGAGGAGGTAAGAAGACAGTCTAATATACAGAGATTGAAAATAAGGATTATAGGCCTTTCTAGATAATATAACTCCATAATTAGACTGGCAGAATTATTTTAAGTCATCCTAATACTGGAACTGAGAATTCAAAGCATGTGCTTTTATAACGGGGATGCTGGTGGCAGCAGTTATAATGGTTAAGATGCTCAGTTGTTTCATCTATAAAACAGAGACAGTAATAGCTATTCCACAGGGTTGTTGTATGCATTATAGGAAATAATGTATGTGATGTGTTTAGTAACAATGTATGTAATGCATCCATGGCAAACAGGAAAAGCACTATAAAGAGTAACTATTATTAATAGCAATAGTACTAACAGAGCTGACTTTAATTTTTATGCTGACTCTCCAAATTAAAAAGTTGAGCAAGGACTAGATACTTCCAGGCAAAACCCTGCAGAAAGCCAGTCCATTTCCCCTTAGATTGTGACCCTAGTGAGATGTGAGAATAGTGGGAATTGGTCTTGTTATCAAAAGAGCAGGAGAGAATTCAGCCTTACATCTGAGACCTGATGAGAGTGCCCAGGTGTCCGGCTGCAGAACCCCCGGCTATGATGCTGCCGGGGAGGAGGTATTGGTGGGTGCCAGCCCGAGTCCTGCTCCAGCCATGCTGTGCTGTTGCAGAGAGCTCAGGATGCTTGGACAGCTGGGGAGTCTGTGGTAAGAGACAAAAAGAGAGCTCTCTCCCTTGACTAGGACCACATTCTATTCAGTTCTGCGACCTGTATCTTACAACTGAGACACAGATTTGAGTCCTGGCTCTGTCACATACTAGCTGTGTGCTCTTGGGGAGATGTTGTTGATCCCAAGCTTTCTCGCCTATAAAATGTGACCAGCAACAGTAACAGCAATGACAGCTAGCATACTGAATGTTTGCCATAAGCCAGGCACTATTTTTGTCCATCATCTCCTTTAATCCCCACCAAATCCTGCAAGGTGGGAACTATTATTATACCCATTTCAGAGATGAGGAAACTGAGGATTAGAGCAGTAAAAGAAGTGTCCAAATTTACCCAAAGAGTAAGTGGCATAGCTCAGCTAGGAATTGAGCTCATATGTCCAGTTCTTCCCAGAATAACATCATTATTTACCTCATGGGATTGGTATAAGGACATGTAAAAGTTGAGACAACATAAACAAAGCAGTTCTTGGTATATCAGGGGTAAATGGTACTTTTGATTATCATTCAAAGACATTTATTATTTTTCTGGGCAATGTATATGATACACTGAGTAAAACTTCAGAATAAAGAATGATTTGTACACTACCTTTACAACTATGTAAAAATCGTGTGTGTCAATGGCCAAAGACTGGGCAATTATGCAAATAATTAGTTCCTCTATTTTCTAAAGTTATAGTACTATCATACAGTTTTGTTTACAGTAATAAAATATAGATTTTTATTTGTTTCAAGGCACTGTGCTGTATGAAGAAAAAAAAGAATGTGGCTCTATGCTTTTCTGTAAGGCATTTCTAATTCTATTAGAAAGCTAAGACATAGATAAATATTTAGGGCATCATCTAATTACTACCAAATGAATAAACAGTAAAATTAAGTGCTGAAAGATTCAGATGAGAGAGTGGGGTGGTTAGAAAGAACCTTGAACAAAAGGAGGATTCAGCTACATGGTCAACGTTGCAGGAAGGACGTTACAGCGCAGGGAAATGGTGTGAGCAGTGGTGAAGAGATGGAAATGCACCTGGGGTCTTCTGGTGGGTGATGAAGAAAACATTCTAAGTACTTTAGAGGAGGAGTTGGCATGCCCTGATGCCCAGTTAAGCAGTACAGAATTCACTCTGATCTCTATAAGGATCCATGGGCATTTTGTTAGCAGGAAATTGATAAGTGCAGTACAGTGTACTATATGAAAACTGTTGCAACAATGATGTGCAAGATGAATTAGAGGAAAACAGAATGAGAGGCTGGATGTAACTTGATTTCTAATGCCTTTATACAAGCTGTTTCCTCTTTCTGGAATGCCCTTCCCGTCTTCTCCACCTGTTCTCTTCCTTTCCATTTTCAGTTCAACAGCCAGGCCAACACTACAGCTCCTCCATAAGGTCTTTCCTGATTTTCCTTTCTAACACTCGCCTCCAGCCCCAGGTCAGGGTGATTTAACCTCTGACCTTCATGTAGTAATTACCTCATGTATTGTAGTTAACCCATGGTCCATTTCCACCACTGCACTGGGATTTCCTGAAAGCAAGGTCCATGTCTTTTGTTGTAATTTCCCAATATTTAATATAGCACCTGGCACAGAAGTGAGTTTCAACAAATGTTATTGCAATGAATGAACACCTAAAAGAAGACTAGATGATAATCTGGCTGTGGTTCCTAAACTACCTACACCTCAGAATCACCTGTGGGATCTTTTAACAGAATCACATGTGGGATCTTTTAAAAATTTCAAAGGCCAGGTGTCCCCATTCCCAGACCACTTAAGTCACAATCTCTAGGGGTGGGACATAGGCATCAGTACTTTTTAACATCCCTAAATGGTTCCAATTTGCAACTAGTTGAGGACCAAATTCGGAACTAAACCAAATATTATTTGTTGAGAGTAGTAAATTTAAGAGATTTTTACGTGGCCAAGCAAGTTGTTGGAGGTTTGGGCTAAAAAGCTACTATATCAAATATGATTAAATATGATTATTTTGGTGTCCCCCTGCATTGGTAATACTCTACATATTTTGAAGCTTGATAAATTTATTTTGGTGAATAACTTTATTTTTCAAGTCCCTAGCTCACTCTTTATCTTATATCCCTAAAGAGTAACTGACTGAAAACGTCTGAAACAATCTGAAAACAAGGAACAAAGAACAAGCAAAAATGTTGTCTGTATAGTCACATAACCTCTTACCCTATATATGTGGCTTATTTTGGTGTGCTTCCTTTTAATAGCACCACTTCATAGATTTCAGTTTAAAATATATATATATGGAGAGAGAGACAGAGAGAGAGCACCAAGACTTCTAAACATTTCATCAGCAATAAACATAACAATGATCTATCTGTGCACAAAGAGTTCTTAAGACAATTTTTTCATCAGCTCTGATGATATTCATGGAGATGTGTCAAAGCCAGCTGCTGGTGTTGGTAAATAACCAAAGCAAAGCTTGGGTAGGTCAAATCTGTATTAAGTTCAAAGTTACTACCCATAGAAATTCTCCAGACTTAGGATAACTTCTTTGTTCCCTGGACTATGAAACAATGCTAATTTTCATGGCTGGCTTAAATGTCAAATAAAAACTCAAACATATTTTAGTTGTACCCTAGAGGTCAGTCAAGCATCTCAGAGTAATTTTAGATGAATCAAGGGAGAAACAACATAGCTGGGCTTTAGTAGTTTAATAAAGAAAGAAAGCACACTAGATCCTCTTTCTACTTGCTTATTAAATCTTTTCCGAATTCGGCTCTACCTGGTTAATTTAAAAATCAATTTATGGTTAATAATTTTCCTTTGTATTATAATAGCAGGGAGAGGGGAAAGAAGACCATATAGATTTCCCCAGGAGCTAAAAGTTTCTGCTGAGTTTTAGATATTGGTCACAGCATAAACTGGTTTTCTGCCATACAAGGACACCAAAAAATTCTAAGATTTGTAATGTTGTCAGCAGAGACAATGTGCAACTAAGTTGCTATAAAGAATTCTTTCTCCATCTAAAACAATCTGTAATAGTAACTTCATTAATATCTCTCCAGATCTTATTAAGCTCTGTATCAAGGATTTTTTATTTTATTTTGATTTTTGTCTTTTGTTTTAATGAATCAATGAGCATGCAATTAACAACACTAATACCTAAAACAATACCCCTGAAAGTAGGGGTGGCATTACGTGGGCTGCAGAGTTCTAGGCCATATCCCTAAGACATCGAGGTATATCCCAGTCTATTGTTATTGCTTTGTTTTGAGCAGAAATGAGATTTAGGGAGAATGTGTCCTTAAAGCCACAAATGAATCGTAAGATCAAGAGCGGAAGAGTAACAAGAAAAGTTAAATCTAAAATCTTACCTCAACTATTCTCAACACCAAAAATTTGCAAAACGTCAATGTATCCTCTCCCTCCTTCACTGTGGGAAAATTATACTCAGAAGAAGGTGGAAATAGCACTGAAAATACAGATTGCTATACACAGATGTAAGAAGGACCTATCAAATTCTGATCAACAAGTAAATTAATTTTATTTCTATAATCTTTTCATTCTCCTTTTTACTTAGCCATTTTTTCTAAGTATTTATTGAGTGTGTTTTATGTTTTTAGCAGTGAGTTAAGTGTTTTGAAAAAACTAAAAGAAACATGTAGATTCCTTTCTGAAGCTTAAACTCCATTAAGAAAAAAGAGATATAGGCCCATAAAATTGTTACACAACAGTGCTAGGCAGCCTTGAAGTAAAAAGGGAGAGGGCCCTGGAGGCTTGAGAGCTTGTTGAAGACATTGTAGACGAGATAAGAATTAAACTGGACATTAAAAGGCTGATAAAATTGAGTAGGCAGAGAAAGGCATTCCAGGCATCGGTTTGCAGAAATTTCCTTAAGAAAGGAGATATTTCCACCATGAACCTCAAGTACAATCTCATATTCTTAGATATACTAACATTCATGGATTGGTAGACATACTGTGCTAATTTTGCTTGGTTCACGTGCATTCTAATCAAACATGTTTAATGAATCCTGAATACTGTGAAACAGAAGGATTCATGGGGCACTGCCTCAGAGTGAGAGGAGCCATTCTGCTTTGAAAGGTTTGGTAAAATATTTCTGCAAAACACCTGTGTCTTCATATTTAGCCCCTGGTCAACATTTCTAAGTATTGTGAAATATTTTTTTTCAAAATTTTGTGTGGTGATATTTAGGAATACCAAAAAGCCTTAGTTTTCTGTTAGAACAGTGTGTTCTGCCTTTTGAGCCAAGAGTGGGCAAGAAATTTAAAATGATGGCAGTTCAGTGAGCTCTGCGAATAATCAAGACTACCTGGTAAATTTAATCTCTTGCCACAAGATCAACTTAGATCTGGAGTCTCTCCTGAGCATTTGGCAACACAACTTAGGTGAGGTCACCCACAGAGCATATTATACTCCTATGTGAACTAGTCTTTCTGCTGAGTAGACTTGGAGTCTTACTATTTCACAGTTTCCTTCCATAGCCTCCCTTTTAAGCTTTCCCGATCACTGTGACCAACCACTGGTCAAGAAACACTATAATAGTGAGTTCATAAAATATAAAACTTAATTCAGCCAAAGAATCATGTATCTTTTTTTTTTTTTTTTTTTTGCGGTAGACGGGCCTCTCACTGCTGTGGCCTCTCCCGTTGTGGAGCACAGGCTCCGGACTCACAGGCCCAGCGGCCATGGCTCACGGGCCCAGCCGCTCCACAGCATGTGGGATCCTCCTGGACCGGGGCACGAACCTGTGTCTCCTGCATCGGCAGGCAGACTCTCAACCACTGCACCACCAGGGAAGCCCAAGAATCACGTATCTTTTATAGATATTTGAGGGTAAATATGTATGTATATGTATAGTAGTATATACATATATATGTGTGTATATATATTACAAAATCATAATTAATATGACTCTTTGAAAGAAGTGATTTATATTTAACTTAAAAGTTTCTAATTTTCAGGACAGAGGGAATCTTAGACACATTATATTGAATATGGAAAACTATTCCCCTTTCTTCAGCTCATCTAATTTTTTATGATATTCTAATATAATATTCTCGAAGCTTTACTTTCAGTATATGCATTTTAATAAGGTGTAACCATTTTTATTCTATAGCAACAAGCTTGAGTCCCCCGAAGTAGTGTTCTACTTGCCATTTCTTGGTTATATACATAAAAATGTCTTCAAAAATACCTTGCTTATTCTCTTATTATAAACATGATAAATTTAAGGGTTATCTTCATAATTAGTACCTTATCTGAGATCTGTATGATACTTTCCCAAAACAACAAGGATAAACTTCTCAAACTAAGCTTATTTTGTGCTTATCATCTGCACATTTGCTTTCTTTTTACTGTTAATGTAGTATGTCAAATATATTTAAAAGTATTCCTAAATAACTTGAAGTCATAATTAATGAATTTCTCCTTTTAATCAGTTTTCAAAGATCATATATTTATGGATAGTCTAATAACAAGTTGTGAAAAATAGCTATCACTGACAGCTAAAATTCTAAAGAGTGCAAGTTAGGTAAGCTGCTGTTTATCAAAAATTTTTGGAGGCTAGGATACTTTGGCAAGCTGGGGAAATTAATTCAGTGTGGCTTACCATATGTGATACATTGACTGATAATACTTGAGAAAGTAGTGTATAATGAAATGCAATTAAGAAGAAGATGATATATAAGAAGGTGTAGAAAATGATTACTATGTGACAGGCATCATTCTAAGTGCTGTAGGTCTATTAAATGATTTAATCCTCTCAGGAACTTTATGAAGTTCTACTACTTTTATCCCCATTTATAGAGGATAAACTCAAGGATGCAGAGGTTAAGAAAATTGTCTAAGGTCACAGCATAATGCTTGATACCTAGGGGACTCTTATTAAACAGTAGAAAAATTGGATGTCAATGTTACATTTTGATCAACAAAATTCAGCTGTACTAATTGCCTACAGACTCTCCATTCTTTGGATGAGAAAATGAATGTACCCAAGATACCTGTAATGTACAAGAACTAAAGGTCTCTGCTTTGGTTGAGTTTTTGGTGAATACACACTTCAAATGATTGAAGTGTGTATTAGTGGATGAGTATACACGCTTAAAAGTCCTCTTGTGTGGAATCCCTCATTCCTTCACAGTGGCAGATGAAGTAAGGCCTTTTTGAACTAAAGTTGAAATCACAATTCTTGCCTGTGAATTATATTAGCTTCCCCTACCAAAAAAGAAGAGAAAAGAAAACCAAAAAGCAGTGTCGAAGGACGAAGAAAGTTTGAGTAAGGAAGGATGTTACCTTAAGGACTAGGTGACACTTTCAAGCACCTGTTTAAAAGTAAATGAAATTCTAAGAGTAACTTTCTTGGCTTTACTGGGTGTTTCATTAATAAATCACCAGGCCTAGTCTGCCAATGGACAATTCCTGGGAACTTGGGTCAGGGTGCTACAAAGCTCAGAAATTAAAGCAGGCAGTATAATAGCTAAATAAACATCTTCTTCATCAAAATAAATCATTTTAAAATGGCTTTTACCCAAGAGCCATTTCCATGCAAAAGTATATTGGAGTATGTACTTCCACACCCTAATCTGTAAACTCATGGAATGATAGAACTGCTCCATCCCTAAAATAAGTTTCCTTAAATATCCAATTAAGTGGGTTTCTTAAAGCTATTTCTTATGTTAATAGGCACAGAAGCATTTTTTTCTTCAAATGAATGCTTTATATGGAAGTACACTGTACAGAAAAGAAAAACCACAGGTCTCCTCTGCTTGATGCTGACATGTGGCCAAGCAGTCCTCCCTCTGACCTCTGCCTCCTTTGCCCTTTATAAAGGGACTTCACCAAACTTAAACTCTGAGGACAGCACTTTGAAAATTACGGGCCTACAATCCAGTCCTTTTATTTTATAAATAAATAAACTGAGGCTCAGAGAGGTAAAGTTAGAAATTAGAGCTTAGAGCAGAGTCCAATCTCTTAATTTTCAATCCAAAACCTATTCCACTATAACAAAATAAAGTAGTTGTTTATTTAGGTTAAGTGATGAGGGCTTTTAATCTACCACATAGAATGTTCTGATATAGTCAAAGGTTTTAGTTTTCAGGATGACTAATAAGTAAATCTCTCATTTTCCATCCAGGTGTTTTATTTCACCTATGGTGGCTGGTACATTAGTGCAGCCACTTTTATAGGTAGGAAAGATCTATTCATCCAACTTCTGAGTTAAATCCATTAAAAACTTAAACACAGATTAAGCTAAAAATCCTTGCTGTTGGATATTTTTCAGTTAGATAACTAATAAAAAATAGGAACGACCTTCAAATAATTGGAAAATCCACTACTCTTTCCCTTTTCCTAGGCCTGACCCACACATATTCTCACCCATTCAATAAACAGTCCACAGAATAGAATATTCTGCTTAATGAAGTTTTCTGATTCATTGAAGAAAGGGATGAAGAAAGGGATGCTCAATCCTGACCGTACATTAATGACTTTTAGAGTAAAATCCTGACCGTACATTAATGACTTTTAGAGTAAAACTAAAAATACACATTCCTGATCTGGGTCAGACACCCCTGCCCCTCCACCCAGAGATTTTTATTCAGTAGGTTTAAAGATACATGAATGTTTGAACCTGTATCAATACACAGGAAAACATACATTGAAAAACACCATTCCACAGTGAAGGTGGAAATGAGGTGGCTTCTCTTCAGCCCTAAGGAGCCAATTCTGCTGCCTCAAAAATGCTGAGCTCGGGCTTCCCTGGTGGCGCAGTGTTTGAGAGTCCGCCTGCCGATGCAGGGGACACGGGTTCGTGCCCCGGTCCGGGAAGATCCCACATGCCGCGGAGCGGCTGGGCCCGTGAGCCATGGCCGCTGAGCCTGCGGGTCCGGAGCCTGTGCTCCGCAACGGGAGAGGCCACAACAGTGAGAGGCCCGCGTACGGCAAAAAAAAAAAAAAAAAAAAAAAAAAAAAAAAAAAAAAAATGCTGAGCTCCAGTTCCTAAACCATGTTTGAGAGTCCATATGGATTTACAACCCATTCTTTGAGGTTCGTGCCTATGTATTTACTGCTTATATTAACCAATGTTTGACCCTCAGCCCTGAGAATGCTCAAGTTCCTAGTGGTAGATAATCTTTCAAAATATGAGAACTACCCCTGAGTCTCCCACAGCATCCTCAGATCCATAAGCTACCATTCCTGAGGCTTTACTCTAAAACATATCTTAAAACCTTGACCCTCTGTAAATTCTGTTTTAGAAGTTTCACAAGTTTTTCAGAGTCCAGAGCCAGATGGGAAGCCTCAGAACCTAGATACAGATCCAAACCTGTGATGAAAATATCTGCTCCAGTTATATTGAGCCTAGTGCCTTGGATTCCATAGACTTAGCCAGAAGTGATGATTGGAGGCTACTTCTGGGAATAACATAATCCTTAGACACACTCTCTCAGAGTATGATGTCTCTGAATGGAATAAAAGGGTGGGAGGAAAGCTGCCTGACTCCCATGTTTTAGTAACACTGGGGTAGAGAACCTTTACTGCATGTTCTAAGAAGTACTGACCACTATCTAATATGTGATAGGAACCTGTGGGGGAGAAGCTCAGTACAGCATTCAGAAACCTACGAAGGGAGACAGGTCGGGCACTGTAGTACCAACGACTTTATCACAGAGGCTGAAACCAAGAGAATCAGGTTGACCATGGCCAATGGTACCAGCTGTGCAGAATACTGCAAAGCCACAAAGCAGGAGCCATTTCTGGCTGTGGAGAATCATCCCAAGACAGTGAGCATTGCTGACAGGTGAGAAGCCATAGTTGTTTCTTCTCTGGGCCTAAATCTGTGCTTCCATTCTGCGAACTGGCTTTCACTCCAACTTTCTGAATCACTGTCTTGATAGCATGCCTAACTTGCTCCCCAGCTACAGGGGTAAGAGGCAGCAAACTTGAATGCTTATAAGGTCCAGACAAGGAGCGTGAATAAGAGATGTGGCTTGTTTGGGAGCTGTGCACACTGAAGACGGAGTGCCCTGTTAGTAGGGGACAGCAATTGCTTAGCCCCAGCTATTATTTTCATGTAGGAATGGGGACCAGATTTTCTTCTTATCCAGGAGAAGCTGAACATCTGGATTTTTAAAATCTGAAATCTCCCACTTTTTAAAATTTAACAACAAAGAAAAAACATTTTTATAAAAATATACACCCCCAGATGATTAAAATGGTAAATTTTATGTTATGTATATTTAATCACAAGTTTTAAAAAAACAATAAAAGAAAAAGAAACAAAAAGCATGTGGGCCAAATAAAAACCACCTATAGTCTAGATTCAGCGGCAGACTCCCCATCTTCAACCTCTGCCCTAGTAATAGGTCATGGTATTGCCCTTCCTTCCATCCCAACCCTTATCTCTCCCCGCCTCTAAAAATGGCTTTATCCCTGGACTCCAGCCTAAGGCCCCAGGACCTGGAATCTGCCACAAGATTACCCTGTGGGTACGTTTTGGAAGATCTGAAAGCGGCTGACCGTGGATTCTGCCAAACTGTCAAGATACCCTCTTTTCTTTGTTGGAGCATCAAAATCAGTTGTCCATCCAGACTGCTATACCAATGTGCCACCATCCCCCAAGGCTCCTGGGGTTGCCTATGGCTAAGTCTGCTCCCACCTAGTCCTGCCAGGTCCTGTACCCTTCCCATCTCTCCTGTCATACTGCAGGGAATCAGACAACACTGAGTCTGTCCTGAGATGAAATAATAATTACAACTTGTGTTTCCCAGCTTTGTGCTATGTTCTGGCACCCTGCTAAGTGTTTCATATGAAATAACTCACTTTATGATTCCAATAGCCCTGTAAATTAGTAAAATTTCATAAGAAACCCAAGGTCAGAGGGCTACACAATTCATTCAAATTTGCACAGGTGGAAGATCTGAGATTCAAACTTAAGACTGAAACCCATCCCTTCTTCACTGCCCTATATGGAAGATGCAGGCAAAGAAGAGTGAGGGGGTATTTCTACACCTCCACGCAGGTGGAAAGGGAGGATATATTGCTTGGCATTTTAATGCAGTTTCACACCACACTTTGACAGTTCACAATATTATCACTTTCCAATTTTACAACTTTCTATATACAGTTACCTGTGGTTCCCAGGTTTGGGAATTTCATGGTCAGCAATATTTCAAAACATATTGGGTAGGCCAAAAAGTTCATTCGGTTTTTTCTGTAAGATGGCTCTAGCAGCACTTAGTTGTCTTTAATTTCATTTGAAACAATTTTGTTAGATTGTATGTAACAGCTGTCATATCAGCATGCATTAAAAAAAAGTATCAAAATTAGTGAGTTTTTGTGTAGCCATTTTAATACTGAAGATGGAAGAAAAAAGCAACATTTTCAGTATATCAGGCTTTATTATTTCAAGAAAGGTAAAAATGCAAGCGAAACACACAAAAATATTTGTGCTGTGTATGGAGAAGGTGCTGTGACTGATCGAATGTGTCAAAACTGGTTTGCAAAGTTTCGTGCTGGAGATTTCTCGCTGGCCAAGGCTCCATGGTCAGATAAACCAGTTGAAGTTGATAGCGATCAAATAGAAACAATAATTGAGAACAATCAACTTTATACCATGCAGGAGATAGCCGACATACTCAAAATATCCAAATCAAGCGCTGAAAGTCATTTGCACCAGCTTGGTTATGTGAATCGCTTTGACGTTTGGGTTCCAAGTAAGTTAAGCGAAAAAAACCTTCTTGACCATATTTCCACATGCGATTCTCTACTGAAACATAATGAAAACATTCCATTTTTAAAACAAATTGTGACAGGAGATGAAGAGGTACAACGATGTGGAATGGAAGAGATAGTGGGGCAAGCGAAATGAACCACGACCAACCACACCAAAGGCCGGTCTTTATCCAAAGAAGCTGATGTTGTGTATATGGTGGGATTGGAAGGGAGTCCTCTATTATGAGCTCCTTCCGGAAAACCGAACAATTAATTCCAACAAGTACTGCTCCCAATTAGACCAACTGAAAGCAGCACTCCATGAAAAGTATCCAGAATTAGTCAACAGAAAATGCATGATCTTTCATCAGGGTAACGCAAGGCCACATGTTTCTTTGATGACCAGGCAAAAACTGTTACAGCTTGGCTGGGAAGTTCTGATTCATCTGCCACATTCACCAGACATTGCACCTTCGGATTTCCATTTATTTTGGTCTTTACAAAATTCTCTTAATGGAAAAAAGTTCAGTTCCCTGGAAGACTGTAAAAGGTACCTGGAACAGTTCTTTGCTCAAAAAGGTAAGTTTTGGGAAGATGGAATTATGAAGTTGTCTGAAAAATGGCAGAAGGTAGTGGAACAAAAGGGTGAATACGTTGTCCAATAAAGTTCTTGGTGAAAATAAAAAATGTGTCTTTTATTTTTACTTAAAATACCGAGGACAATTTTTGGCCCACCCAATATTTTGGGAAACAATATAAGGTTACCAAACTTCTATTTTGCCAAGTAAGGGTGTTTCCTAAACCTATCATTTAGCATCATTATTACTTCATTAAATGAAAACTACTTTGACACACACACACACACGTGCATATGCACATACATTAATAGCTTCATGGAATCAGAAACACTACTTGTCTTTGCCTTCATTTATGGCTGGTGTACAAGCACATGCATAAGTAGTTCCCAGCCTACAGTTGTGTGGTGTTCCAAAAGCTTTCTGGGAAGACCACTGTTTGGAACTTGGAAACCTTATTCCATGAAATAAAGCAATAACATTAGAAATGATGCCTAGGTTCCCACCTCATAGGGTAAACCTGGAATATCTTGTTTTATTTTGGATATGAGGTAACTGAGGCCCCAGAAGTTTAAGCCAGTTTCTTAAATAACACACAAGCTCTTGCAGAGCCAGGATTAGTAGTGGATTATCCTGATAGCTGCTTCAGTTTTTTTCATTACCAGAGACAAAAAGACTTTAACATTATTATAGATACACTATAATGTTTAACGTTATTAGTTAAATAGGCTTGTGGAGGAATAGCTTTGGAAATTTATCACTGTTTATAAAAATTGTTCTGTGTACAAAATGCAATCTGTATCACATCTGTGAGATGCAAACATGGCTGTTATCACAGACATGGTCCCTTTTATTCATGCCCCACTTCCCCAAACCACCATGCAAAGAAATATAGTGTGATCCTCAGAGGCGAATCTGCTTCCAATCCCAAAAGGGAAAGGGATAAACATTTGACTTTTCTTATCAGGAGTTTATAAATCTATGTGTCTCTGAGTGTGTCAAGACTCAACAAAAGAGTGAAATTGGGTCGCTTACATGTTACCAGGGAATAGCTATTAGCGTAATCCTTAACTGGAATCCCGTTTACTCTTCTGTTTGCTTAGCATCCTCCCTGTGCTTTAATAAAAGCTGTCACATGAATATATCATTTGAGGCTGGAACCCTGCAGAGAAACTAGAGTGTGCAATCCAACAAACTTGTAAAATTCAAATATATTATCTCCTTCAGAGAGATAGTAATGTATGTATTAAACTAAGAAAATTCTCAGTTCAAGGAACAAATGATTAAAAGTGATCTGAGATTGTAAGACTCCAAATAATGAATTTAATCATGATTTTCTTTTATAATCATTAGCCCAGCCTCTCTAGTGATATGATATATGTTAACTATATGATAGGTAACATATATGTTATATATGACCATGAAAATTATATATAATGAGTATTATATATATGATGTATCACATATAGTATTATCTATAATATATAGGTAATACTCAGAGAATTTGGGAGATCAATAGCAGGGAAAATGTTTCTAATTTTGAAAAGTGGCACCATACTTGAGAACTTCAATTTTCTTTTCCATTTTCCAAGGCTTGCATTTGACAGTAGCAATCGTTTGTCTATTCTCATCTAACTCTGCCTTCAATCTTTCCAATTCCTCTTCATCAATTTCTTCTTCTTCTTCCCTTAAAACAAAAAACAAACAAAAAAAACCCTCCTTTAGTAAAGTTAAGTTTTGCTTGACTTCCAAACTTAAAGAATGCTATGAGATACTCAGATGATCAATGTATAGCAACTTGACTATATATGGTGTGTGCTGAGATCCACAAGCCTTAGTGCTTGTATCTGAACAGTGATGCAGGATTTCTGGAAATATAACTTTAAACAATAGTGTTTACATTCTGAAGTACTGAAACCATTTTATGTCCACAGTCTCAAATTCTCAGAACTAGAAAATGTGTGGAAACAGTTACAGATCTATCAATATATTTTCTTCTCTTCTTTGTTCCCCTGTACACCTTCCCCCACCAATTCTACATTTCATTTAAAAACTTTATTTTTCAACAAGGATAGTAAATTAGAGGTGAGCATGTCTTTGAAGTGCCCTTAAAAAATTTGTTAGCCCTGTCTCGAGAGAAAGAGAAAAACTGAAATAGGAAAAAATTTAAAAATCTATTCCTCAAAGGTAACTTTAATCTGTTAATTAAACTCAAAACTTCAATTGATAAAATTCAACTTGAAGTATATTTGACAGAAGTGAATCCTTTGAAGAGGCCTTCAAAGGAATTTAGTTTCTTACTGAGCAAATGAGATGTATCTTTTCTTTTCTGTGTTCCTAGTATTGCAAAAATATCAAAGGGTCCAAAACTCAAAGAAAACAAAATCTAAACATGAACAACGTGATTTTTAAATTGAGGAATGTAATGGCCTATTGCAGAGATCCTTTTTTTTTTTTTGGTAATAGATTGTTTCAGTTATGAGCTGTTGTTGCTTAACTTCAAATTTACCCTTCTATACTTAATATTGTGATGCTGTGGCTGTGACTCTGTAGGGTACATTTCTGGTTTGTCAGTTGGCTCATTTTTCGGCTGCCCATAGAAGACACTAAGAAGGGACTAGGTCTTTCCTTTCTTTGGTTTCCTGTTTGCTTCCTGTGGTGATGTTTACTCTTTAGTGATGCTTCTTCACCCCAAGAGCTGCAGGGCCTTCCCATAGCTGCAGGTGAAACTAGTTTCCGACTTTTCCAACACTAGCAGAACCAGCTTCATCATTCTCCCAGTAGACACCAGCACCACTTGAGCATCGCCCCCCTCTGCAATAGTTTCAGCTCCGTGGGTCTCTCCTCTATGCTTTTAAGTTTTAATTCCAACCTCTTTCCGTTGTTCCTCCAGCCCCTAGTATGCTATTTGCTTCCTATAGTTGCTGTCACCACGATACTTCGTGTTCTCTTTCACCTTTCCAGTAACCTAGTTAGCAATTATTTATATCTACTAAACAGTCCTCTTATTAAATACTCTCTCTTCAATTAACTGTTGGAGTTTCTTTCTCCTAACTAGACCCTGACTGACAAAAAAAATGTAATCTGACTCAGTGTTAGTCAGAAACATATTTTGTTGTTCACTAAACTCATGACCACACATAGTAGGGCTATGGCAAAAGATGTTTTGGAAAGTTTCAGCTGAATAATAGGAGGACATACCCATAATTTTACAGCCCATCTTATAAAATGACTTCGCAATCTCCTTTCTTTCCTACCAATCCAGAGTTTTTAATCAGGTCATGATTACCGAAACAAAAATTTAAATTAACCCTCTAAAATACACTTGTCGTAGATACTTTGTGTTTTTTTGACCGATGCAGACATTTTGCTTAGAATAGTAATCCTGGTTCGAGATAACTATGGAAATACCTTCCACTAAGATACAACTCTGATTGCCATTAGGTTGTTTCTATTTTAATTATTTGATATTTATTATATAAAATCCTATGGTGCTGTACAACCATAATAAAATACTCACAAAGAATGAAAGAACGATCTATTTGATGTTTGGATTTACCATGTAACTAAAGCTTATTTCTCTACATTTCTCTACATTCCTAACATTAATTACGTAGTTTCCTGCTATCTTAAACCCAGTACTTTGTATGTTTAACATATTCAAATTCTATGATTCCTTCAAAAATGATATGAAATGTCTTCAATACCCTTTTCTGATTATCCCTATGAGAATACTTTTCTCTAAGACTCTAAATCACTTTGTACTTCTCTGGCACATTTATACTGTCTTATTTCATAATAATTTGTGTCTAAGTGGCCTCTCCCTTACTATATTATGAATTTCTAGAGAATGCAGGCAATTGCATAATCATATCCATATCTTCCAAAGAAATTAGCAAATTATCTTCCACAGAAGTGGAGCTGGATAAATATTTATTGAATAAATGTTTATGTACAGAGTTTTTCTGTATATTGGATTACCATCAAATATACTAAAATATAACAATGTCTTCCAAGATTAGAATGTTATGGAAAGACATTTATTCCTACACTAAATGATCTTAGACTGGTATATTTTTAAAGTCTTTGTTGTTAATTGTTGACTGCTCCAGGAAGATCATGCTGTGCTACAAGGTATAGCTGTTGCCGGCTAAGTTACCTTCAAATATGCAGGTAATTAAAATATTACATTTTTGCATAATTAAAATATGATAATGCATAACTAAAACACTGTATTACAGGGAAACTGCTTTTCTAGGAACCACTCAAAGAAAGCACTAATCATATTAAAAGGGCATAGCACTGACATGCTTTATCTTCTAAAATTTAGGGCTAATCTGTGTAAGAATGGCTTTCTATCTTAGGTTTGATTTATTTAAACAACAGTTGTTAGGAAAAAGGAGGTATAACGTGCTGAATTTCTCAGTGCTATGAACATATTACTTACTCACTTAAAACTGGGTCAAGAAAAGCCTGTAATATTATTAGAAATACTCCAAAATGCCAAACGAGGCAGTGTTTTTTAACCAACTCCAAAGACGGTTAACATTACAACCTTGGATTTAGTTGGCTCTGTGGAGAAGTGGGGAGGGAGGGAACCAGGGGTGATTCTGGCTTCTCAGAATCAGGATGAGAGTAGGATCAGCTAAGGACAGACACTTTCACTGGGACAAGACTGCCCCAAGTAACAGGGGCCAAGACCCAGTTGATTCATATGGTCCTATTTCTAGAGGTTGAACACTGACGTGAGGGCCTTGAACAGACCAGGAGACAAGAGGAATTCCCACCCAAGTCATCTTTTAAAAAGGACATCTCTGAGGCACAAGTGGAGAGGAAAAGCAAATTGTGGAACACAACCTATATCATGCATATGTCTATTGGTGATGTTTTCTCAATGAAATACCACTGTCAGAAGGCATAAGCTTTGCTAGTAGGAAATATTACTACATAATAATAGCAATAACAATCACAATAAGACATGGAACTTAAAAGGATGTTCTGTTTTTGAAAAGAACAAAGCAGAAAAATACTTGAAAGGACGATAGACATAAAAAATGCCAGAGTCAAAACGTAAAGCAGGTGATGTCTTAGTATTCAAAGAAAAGAAAGAGGAGGAACTTGGGGAGGAGAAGGAGAAAAAGGAAGAAGAGAAAGAAGAGGAAGAGAGAGATTTAAAAACTTAAATCAACAAAAATATAATGAAGAAATGGGTAGGGCTACTCTTATTTTAAAAAGAACCATCGTCTATTAATGCTAAGCTTCTCTACCTGACAAAATGTTCACATAGTTGTATTTAATTACAATTTCTTATGAAGAGGAAAATAATAGCTTGTTATTGAGTACTGCAATGTGTCATCTTGGGAGGCTATCTTGGAAAGTTCCTCACCATTTAAAGTCTTAGGACTGTTTCAGAGGAGATCCCATCACCTCATGGTGATTCCCATGCCCCACCTGGGGTGGCAGAGGAGCTATTCTCTTAAATCCTTTCCAAGGGGTCTAGGTTTTCTATTAGTAAATGTGTTTTACATGCACACTTTTCCTACCTGCCTGCCATCTGCAATTTTCCAGAAAGCAAAGACTAGAAAATTATTTTCTTGGATTTTTTCCTAAACAGCATTTAATATATTATTCTACACAAAGACAGCACTCAGAAAAACGTTGGCCTGGTAGAACTGAAAGACAAAGGGTTATATTAAAAAGGAAATGACAATCCCAATCCTTTGTAAAGGGACAGATAGTTAATATTTTAGACTTTGGGAGCTATATACAGCTCTGTCCCATATTCCTCTTTGTTTTTTTTTTAAATTACAGTTTTATTAAAACTGTAAGAACCATTCTTAGCCCTTGGGTTGGAATTAACCATGGTTGGCCAACCCCTGCTCTGTAAGATAAGTGATTTGGGTTCATTGTTAAGGAGTTTTTCACTTAACTTCAGTAACGATGCACTTAACTAATGGGATAACTTTAAAATATTTAAATTAACTAAATATGTCAATGACCTATGACAATTCAGATCTCTCATAAGGGAATTTCTCATAAGTCCATTCTTAATATATATTCATTTTACAATTCTATTTTAATGTCAAAATACATTTAACTAAGTGGAGTAAAATGGCAGATGAAGCCTGTTTTTCTGAAAGTAGGTTTAATTACCAATTTTAAGGCCAGGGAGTGCCTAAAGGGAGTGGTCGTCTTTCAGCATCAGGCACTTCTGAATGAGAAGCAATTTCAGATAAGAACTAACTTACTCTCCTCTCCTCATCCTCCTCCTTCTCTCTTTTTCTCTGGCCTTCCTCGTTTCTTCATCCTCTGGTTCAGGTTCTGGGTCATCTTCATTGATGACATCTCTGGTCCGTTTCCTCTTTGGTCTCATGCTCTCTCTTCGAGGTAGTTTGTCTTCCTCCTCCTCTTCCTCTTCACCTAAACACAGCAGTTAATGCTTCAGTGAGCAGTATCAGAAAAGTGCTCTCCCACTACCAAATGTATTCTTACTTTTTAATTATCATTGTCACACATCTGAGACCATAATCCAGCAATTTGTCATATCAAGATAAGACGCACCATGCCATATATATTTCATAGCCTGCCACTTAATTACATTTATCTAGGGACTCCCCTGGTGGCGCAGTGGTTGAGAGTCTGCCTGTCAATGCAGGGGACACAGGTTCGAGCCCTGATCCGGGAAGATCCCACATACTGCAGAGCAACTAAGCCCTTGCACCACAACTACTGAGCCTGTGCTCTAGAGCCCGCGAGCCACAACTTCTGAGCCCGCATGCCATAACTACTGAAGCCCACGTGCCTAGAGCCCATGCTCTGCAACAAAGAGAAGCCACCGCAACGAGAAGCGTGTGCACCTCAACGAAGAGTAGCCCCTGCTCGCCACAACTAGAGAAAGCCCGCAACATAGACCCAACACAGCCAATAAATAAATAAATAAATTTAAAATAAATAAATACATTTATCTAAATTCTCATTTCTTGTGGTTTATCTACTCATATGTCAGTGTCGATCCCCAAATTCTAATAATGCTTAGAATTCCACCCTTCATTTACTTGGGTAACTAGATGAGTTGGAGTTTAATATCACACCATGATCTCTCAGACCAAGTTTATAGGTTACCAATTCAACACATAAGGGTTGAATGTTTAACCACTATGTGCTAATACTACTTCTATCTCAGAACAAAGAATAAGAATGACAAGGAAATGCTACAAACCAGAATAATTTTGAAGAAATTAATGTATGCCTTGACATTCCTCCTAATTCAAATTATTCTCATTCTTTTTCTTTTTTTTACTTTTTGAAAAAAATTGAAGTATAGTTGATTTACAGTACTGTGTAAGTTTCAGGTATACAGCAAGTGATTCAATTATACAAACATATATATATTTTTCAGATTATTTCCCTTTATAGGTTTTTACAAGATATTGAATACAGTTCCCTGTGTTACACAGTAAATCCTTGTTGCTTACCTATTTTATGTAAAATTATTCTCATTCTTGACTTCAAATATTTCTTCTTTTGCCTAGATATTTCTTCCTGTTTCTTAAATGAAACTGATAGTAAATACCTTTGCTTGATCATTTTATCTTTTTGATTAGAAATAGATATAAATAACTTGTAAATTTAATACAAAACTGAGAGAAATGACATTATTTTATTTTATTCATCAACTAACAATTAATGCCTTATATGTCCATAACTTCTTCGGAAGCTTTCAGGTAAAGAGTAGAGGGAGAATTCAGTTCCTTCCTTCACCGTTATGACATACATCCTACTTCACTTTCACTTTTGTTTTTTAACTTCTGATATTTAGAGTCAACTTCTGATGTTTATTACAAAAAACAAATATTACTCATAATTATCACTATCTTCTTAAATAGAAGCTACTTAGGGAAAAATTTGTGCTTTAATGGAAAACTATGAATTGTCTGCACCATACCCTTCTGTGTTACCTGATTCTGATTCTATGGAAGCTATTTTGTAACTTTGTAAGTTACGGATAACTAGATAGCAATGCAAAATAGTTCTTGTCTGTAGACAAGCAAGTGAACTCTGCTTAATGCAGAGACAACCTTCCACCACCGAAAAAGAAAATGAAAGAAAAAATCCCCAAAACAGTCATGCCTTATTTGCACAATCATTTCAATATTCCTGATCTATAAATATATCTGTTCTTTGAATTTTCCTTTAACTGGTAACTGCTATAAATGCCTCACCAGATTCCTCATTTATTAGTCAAATGTCTTAATTTTTACATATGTGTGTGTCATTATTTTATCTTTTAAAATCTTTTTGTTATTTTTTGTTATCTTTTTAACATTACTTATCAAAATTTTTTTATTGATATTTCAAATCTAAGATCTAAATATTACCATTATTACTAAAGTTTGACTAACAGAGAGTAACTTTTCTAACCGGGTTCGGAAAACTATATTTTGTCATCAAAACCAAGAATGAGTTTCCATTTGTTAAATACTGTGGCAAATGTTATATGTTATTTGAACCCCACTCTGGCATTCTGAAAATTTACCCAGCCTTTATTATTCATTTTAGTCACTAATTATAGAAAGAACACAGCCTCATAGGAACTGAGAAACAATTTCACCCACAAATAGCTCGAAAACTCTAGCAGCCACTTATTACTCTGCATTTTAGTATATTTCATATTAAGGCTAAACTATTAAGCTTGCAGAGTTTGACCATGGAAGAAAAGTGTATTATTATATTTATATTTTAGCACTTAGAACAAAAAGGTCTTTATTTAGTGCTTTAACTAGTTTCCAAATATTCAAATTCTTAAAAAAGGAATGTTTTACAGTTGCCTACTAAATGTGGATTTGCATACATTACCTTTTGGAATGGGCTTGATTCAGTTTTGAAGGGTAGCAAAATATACCACGTCAAAAAGGCATTCTGAATATACCACCCCAAAATATGCCACTTTGGTGTATTGACTATTTTGAGCTGTAGCACTTGAAAAACAGCAAATGCAGGAAGAGACTTTCTCTGAACTTCTCTTAGCTGCTTAAAGACAGAGTCTCCAAAAGGAGCTCAACTGTCATAAATCCCCTCCCCAGGAGTTTCATCCCCAAGGAAGATAGACTATTATCACAGGAGAGGAGACTATAGGTCAACACCACATGCAGACACACTTTATCATAAACTATCATAATTCCCATCTATTCTCCTAAAACTTATTTATTCTCTCTCAAGAGACCTACATGCCCTCCCTCTCCCCTCTTCAGATGGTGTTCAAATCTAAATTTTAAGCCACCTCACAGTTATTCATTTTCCTGGATATCTCCCATGTATACATGAGGTGTATGTGTTAATAAACTTCTGGTTTGTTTTGGTTTTTTTCTTGTTAAACTGTCTTATATTATAGCTAAGAACTCAGGAGGGTAGAGCAAAAATTACTTTTCCTCCCCAACAGCAGTCAAGTCATAGCATCTAGGATCTATGTGAGACTCTGGGCTGTTTTCATGTAAAATGTACCAAATTAATGAAACCAACTGTCATCATGAACATTCACTGGCTGTCATGTTGGGCTCAGGTTTTTAATTGACAGTGTTGATGTATTCTCTGATTGAACTCTTCTTGAGATGCTGCTCTTTCAGTTTTGGTAAACTCAAAACTTTTGCTCATATAACGATCTTTCTCTGTTCCAGTCCATGAGGGGTCTGCATGCCTGGAAAGGGGTCACAGCTCTTGAGCTGAACCTACTCAAAGTAAAAACAACGGAGCAATTCCGACAAAATACCCATGAATTCAGTACAAAAGAACAGGTTTTTTCATTTTTATTGAACCACCTGATCAGTTCAGTCAAAAAGGTCAATCTGTTATATTGTAATAGATTCAGCCTTAGAGAAAAGCTTTTAGGACAAAGATTTTCATGGGGGAAAATAGTAAAGAAATAAAAGAGCAAATTTTTTCTGAACTACCATCTACTTACTCATGAGTAAATTATAAATTGGGTGGAATGTGTGTGTGCCAACTGAATGGAATCTCGAGTAGAGATTCTGTTTGATGGTCTTGATCTCTTTTGTGAGACCATCGAAAGTCATCCACACATGCTTCTCTGCTTGCATATGGTAGCATATTCCCACAAGATAAGAGGATGAATCCCCTGAATTCACCACTATTCCACAGGAAACATATCCCAAGTGGGGATATGTCCATCCCCACTTACTTGAACTTTCCTCAGTATCATCTTCTTTTTCCTCCACTTGGATTTGCACTGTTGAAGAAAGAAAAAATATTCTTTAAATATTTTTTAAATGGTATTTTTTAAATACCATTTTAAATACCATTTTTAAATGGTATTTTTTAAATACCATCAATTCTTTAAATGATGGTACAATTGTTAATAACTGGTTTTTACTGTTATTATTTTCATTGTAAAGTTTTTTGTGCAGTTAATAAATTTTTTCAATAAACTTGTCAAAATAAGCATTGTTTATTAAAGATATACAGCTACAATATCTTATACAGTGCTGTGCAAGGACATCTCTGCTTCATCGTCTTCAACGATTTGCAAAACATACCAATCATAAACCTGTCAACTCAATTCAAAATAACTTCAACCAAAATAAATTCTGTACTGCAATAAGCAGACTTAGGGTGTGTTGGGTCATTTCATTCTATGGTAAAAGGAATTGTTGGCAAAGCTATATACACATGCACAAATCACTTGGTTATTATAAATAAAGTTATTAAAATAGACAATATTTCATTATGACCAGGTACCCAGTGTCAAAGAATCTTTCAAAAATGCTTAAAACCTGATACTTCCTATTTGAATTATTTCTATAGGTATTATATGCAGACAGCTTAAATCTTCCCATATATGATTTACCTTGACTATGTGGAGACAGGTGATTCTACAGTTCTTTCCAAGACAAAGAACACCTCTTCTGTCTACTCCTCACCTCAACCTCAACATCTTGTGTTTAGATTTGCTCCATTTTTATAAAGGCATATAAAAGTTTTATAAAATTTTACTGGTACAGTAATATAGGAAAATATATTAATTGGCAGATTTTTTCCCCTTGTCAACTACTGTCCATTCATCACAGGTTGAGTCAGCCAGAGACAAAGATCTGCAAATTGCCATGGTAAAACTTACAGTAGACTATTTCTTTAAACCATGAGTCTAGTAACTCTTTTAAAATATTAATTTACATATTTTTATTTAAGGTGGATGGGCATAAGTCCAAAAAGCAAAGATAACAAACGATGTTGCTGTGAACAGAGGAAACAACCTCTGGTTTTTTTCTGCTCAGCACTTTCAAAGGTTATTATTCAGAACTTGACAGGCATATTGAAAAGGCAGCACATTCAGAGTTTAAATTCCATTCACAAAGAAGATTATTGTAAAAGCACTTTTTGCCTTTAAACAGCATCTGCGTAAAAATTTTTAGGATATGCAAAAATGTTATCACTCAACATCAGCCATAGAATATGAAAATAAGTGTTGTTTTGTTCAGAGTGGACATATGCCTTCTGTCGCCGGTTGTAACTGGATCTGCACAGGACAAAGGTCTTTATGTCACTACTGAGAGTTCGCAATAGTGAAGGCAGACACTTCTCAGAGATATTTTATATTCAACAATAGTCCATGGTCTTTATTTGCAATTAATGCTGCCACCAAGTTTCTTCAGCCAAAGAAGAATTCACTCAGGAAGGCATCTTAATGATATAAGATTAGCCCTAGAGCAAGGTCTGATCAGCGTGCATAATATAGAAACAGCTGAGGACAAACAGCAAAGTCTGACACATAGCCTCTTTTGCACCATGCATAGCCAAAGCAAAAATTCACATAAAATGCTATAATGATTTGTAATAATCAACTCACTAGACATGATTAAATAAAGTTAAATAATGAAATGGAAGAAAATACTAAACAACTAGAAATACAAGCAAATCTTTAGGAAGGATCATATATTAAACAAAAGTAGTAGAATGAAATGTCCCAAGCTAAGGAGATGAGCAAGAAATCAATTTCCTCTGACAAGCAGGGGAGAGAAAAAGCAGAGCTGGAGTCATAGGTCATCTTTTCAGGTACAGGAAGGATAGTTATAAATGGCCATTAAATAAAACCTAAAAATCCATAAGGGGAGATAGCCCTGTGGTTGCAAGTAAAGAAGAAAAAAGAGCTACGGTTTCTGAGTGATGTAATGGAGAGTATTGCAGAAATAGCTCCTTTACTCCTCTTCAGGTGACTTTCCAACAGTGATACTCATCTGTGCATGATCATCTGCACATTTTCAGTAGGTGCCTTCTTTATTCAACAGCATTCCTTTTGTCTGGAAGCTGAGTCAGGGGCCATGAATCAGTTGTTTTTATAGTTACTGTGATCATAATTGGTTTATTATTGACTCAAACCCTCAGCAAAGGCATCATCGGCATCAAGAACTAAACAGCAGCACCCTGACCAGGAGATTGAAGACTCCATCAAGAGCCTCAGACCAAGCTTAATTTTAATGGAACACTATTTGGTCTGAAAAGCAACTGTCAATGCTGATCTGCATCTCCTGCAACTCAAAGCGTTGCTGAAGAACCAATCTAAGAAGCCCCTCCCAGACAAAAGCCTGTGCAAAAGAATAACTCAGAACACTTAAATGGGAGTTACAGACTGTCTTTCCCTTCTCAGACAATTTTCGGCACGGCCTATTGCCATCCCTTCTCTCAGCAGTCCTTAGTAGCTTGCTCCCAATCATATGACCACCCTCATGTTCTGGATGCTTCCCAAAGCCTATTGATTATGTACTTTAAAAATAACCTCTCTCCTGGGGAGTGATGGGAGGACAGTGAAGGGGGGGAGTGGTTTCCTGTCTAAATGTTGAAGGCAGCAAGCAAAACTGCATTGAAGTACGCTTATTTAAGAGAGGAATATGCAATAGGAGCAGATGAACTCCTAGGCAACCCAGATCCTCATTTCATGCAAATAGACACAGTAATTAAAAACAGTAAAAGGAAACAACAGCAAAATGTCACATTTCAGAGGCATTGGAATCGTTCAGAAAAGTGGATGTTGTTCCAGGCTTTCTTTTTCAATCTATAGTACTGCAAGTATTTTATGCTTCTTCAGTATCAGTGGCCCAGTGGCAGGAAGAGTTTAATGATATTGCCTGTTCCTCTAGTTTTTGAAGGGATTATTGTAGCACCAGGTCATTACTTTGGAAACTGAAAATTCATTTATTCAATCAGCATTTATTGTGCATTTACAAGGGTCTACAGAGCAAAGTGCTCTGGAGTAGGAGTTTGTAAACTGTAGAAGGAAATAACCGTCCTTAAGGAGTCTTGCTATTTGATGCAAAAGAATAACTTTATAACTCATACCTAAACTCAAGTTTACTTGGGTTATACCAGCAATGTACTAATTATGTTTATTAGCAATGTACTAGTGTGTTTCTTTTTAGGGTTCCTTTGTGTGTGAGGAAATGTCAACATCAGCTCCTCGCATATAAAATGGGATACATTTCCAGGGAATATAGCCAATATTTTATAATAACTATAAATGGAGTATAACCTTTTAAAAAATGGAAAAATGATGTGAAAATTTATATACAATAAGGGGAAGTAAATTAACTTTGATATTTTAAAAAAGGCACTGCCATTATCAAAACTGTGCATATACACACATTTTCATGTTCTCTTGCGAAATGGTAGAAACCGCTCATTAATTAAATTTGAATTGTATTACCTAAGAAAAAATAAATAAAAAATAAATGAGGTAACTTTCATCTCAGAATAAACTGCCCTGAGACAGATATTAATCTATGCCATAACAAGCACATTTCCAAATCTTAGCTGAAGAACCCATGTCATCAGTATGTGATATAATGTGGAATATGAGAGGAAGAGAAGAATCAAGGACAATTCCAACGTTTTCGGCCTGGGCAGCAGCGGGTGGAGTTTCAAGGAAAGGAGATAGGAGGCTCTAGGGAGAATAGCTTAGGTACGAACAGTTGAAGTTCAGTAGTTTAATTTGAAGAGATGGAGTCACCAAACCATACTGAAGTATCATTTCCCCTGTAGAGAATGGCACAGCACTCGGCTTCCATTCATTTATGAAAAAACTATTATTGGTGGGTGTTAAGTAAGGAACAGAAGCCACTCTCTGTGAAAGTGAACAAAAATGATGGAATGTGATTCTTCTTCCTCTCAAATATCTACCCAGGACATAAAATCTGACTCAGTTTAAATCAGCAGCTCCTTTTATTTTTGCTACTTTTAGGTCAGATAAGAAGATATTCATGACATTTGTTTATAACAATCCCAAGTCCTTCAAATGATGGAATCGAGCATGATATTTTGGAAGCCAATGAGTAAAAAGAATAATTATTTAGCTCTTATGTCAATCAAATACCTTAATGAACCTGTAAACTATAAGACATTTAAAAAATCCTCAGGAGTGGAAATAACAGAATGAGATCATTACACTTAAATATACACAAGGTATCTGGGGGAAAGGTTTAATGTGACAGACCTAGGCTGATACTCTTTCTGCAGGTGCCAGTACCTTTCCTTAATACCATTAAAAACCTTAAAACCATAAGGTCTTCCTTAAGACCATTGAAAAAAACCATGGGGCACATATGTTCAAGAACACTCTGATGGAAACTTGTATAATAAACGCCAAAAGGCTGGTCATATTTTCAAACATTATGATATCTTGGAGATACGAAATAGTTATTTTAAATCACTGTGGTTATAAAATTACAAAAAACAATAATAATTTTGGTTTTTGGTAAGACTCACCAAAGAAGGAGACGGGGCAGGCAAAAAAAAAAAAAAAAAAAAAAACAGTAGCTGTCATTCTCTAATGTTTTTCCTTTTAGATAATATTTATTTTTGAGGCTCTTTAGTCCTTAAGAAGCAGAGAATAAATAGCTGCTGATGCCTGCTTTATTAAAAACACAATATAACATATTGTAGTTGCATTGAGGAAGAGAATGAAGTCTGTGGAGAAACACGTTTTACTACGAGGTTCCAGAGAGACTAACAAAAAGAAAAATAGAAAATTCACTCAAAATAAAGATTCCCCTTCTATCCTTTCACAATGAAAATAATTTTTTTTTTATACACATAAGAAGAGGGGAAGGGGATGCACCCCGAATAGTTTGGCAATTTTTCCTTCTGTTTTTATGTTACATGAAATTAAAATTAAACAGGCTGAATGAAATGGGTAGCTGGTATGTTTCCAAATTCTACCACCCCTGAGCCACAAGAGCAAATATGAAATGATGAAGCATAGTTCTTCAAATGGTAAATTATATACAGGAGTATTTGTGAGTAACTGCAATTAGATATTTCTTGACACCACTGGTCTACAGAAAGAACAAAAACAACTCTTATTCTATGTGGTTTGGAGGGTTGACTTTTTTTAAACTACACATATTCAGTAAATAAACAGCTATTTACAAAGGCATTTAGAGCTCTCTGTGGTTACAGAAAAGTAAGTGGTGAGTCTTTCTTTGCATTCAGATTATTTTGGGGCAAAGGACATTTCTTATTTAACCCTGTTGTCATAATATATATTCAGAGTGTGTGCTCTCACATTGCAATTACCGCCATAAAGGGCAACCACTGTAAATAAGTGTGCTGAAATGAAAATACGTTCTCTTGTGTGAGTTTCTGTGGCTACTAACCAGATGAAAATAGTGTGCTATAAACTCTTGGTGGCTATACTTATATATCCTTGGATTGCTTAGAGCCAAAAGGAATCTTTCTGTCCCCACAGCATTTCTGTAATATTCCCAATCATGAAGAAGAAGGGTTGTCAGGATTCACGGGTAAACAAACAAAACAAAACAAACAAAAAACACAAGAACTGTGAAACAACTGAAAGCAGACGATTGTCCTCAGAGCATAAAGAAGCTTGAAGCAAGGCTGGCCGAACTCTGTACGGTCTTTACACATCCTTCTTAGCACCAGCTTTTGTTCACAGAGAAGATGCTAATTACTTCTCATTAGCATACATTAGCAAATGTTAATGAGTGTCTTCTAAAGAACAAAAGGCAGTGGGGGCAGAGTCAGGATGAAGGCTGATTGGTGAGAGAAGTGCTGCAACAGAAGACAGAGGCAGAAAAAAGAAAATGAGAGCAGCTTAGAACTTGGATTTATTTTCTGAAATTTAGAACTCGTCTCTCTGACAAAATATTAATAGGAGTAAGGATGAAATAATTTAGTTTATTTTTTCTTAAAAAAAAAGAAATAGCAAATTATTGACTAGAATGAATCATTCTTTTTTCTGTTCTTTAGCTGCTTAGGAACAACTACACTTTATAGGATTTGCTACGGACTAGATATATTAGCTAACATTGTCTTCAGTTAATGAAAAGGAATTCTGAATACTAGATGCCCTCAGGAGTTTATAAGCATTGTGACCACCTATCCACCCATGCCAATTTTTTCCTCACAGGCTCAATTTATAATATTCAATAAGACTAAACCCTTAAGTAGTTTGTATGTAGTCTGTCATTTTATTGAAATAGCCCACATAAAATGTGGTATATGTGTTAATTTATATCCTATGGGCAGCTGGTTAACATCTGAGTACTCTAGTTAGTAATCCACAGTGGTAGGATGGAGATTTAACAACTGAAAGACGAGCACTTCAGCCATCTCTATCTCAAATTAACACTAGATGGTTTGTTAATTGGAGTAATGCTTTTTACAAGTGAATCTCGTGAAATTAAATGTGTGTGAGAGAGAGTGAACCTATTGGTTTGTTTCTCGGAAGAACCCTAATACAAAGAGTATCTGCCTTCAGGATCAACTTGATGGAAGTAGACAAATACTAGAAACAATAACACAAGATATAATGGCAAGTTCCACCAGAGAAATACAAGCAAAAGATCTATTAGAGTTCATAAGAGAATGAGATTATGCTCATTAGGGAATTTCGGGATATTTGCTTTTTGTCACATTTCTTCAAATATTTCTGGAAATAGGCAGGAGACTAATCAATATAAATAAACGTGTTTCACTACTTGATTCCATTTGGATTAATTCCAATTCCTTCAAGATCATGGTCATAAAGAACAAAGTTTAGGGAATTCCCTGGTGGTCCAGTGGTTAAGACTTGGACTTTCACCACTGTGGACCCGGGTTCAATCCCTGGTTGGAGAACTAAGATCTCACAAGCTGTGCAGTGTGGCCCCCAAAAAAGAACAAAGTTTATTTCCATGACTGGCCTAGTCCTGAAAAAATATGGCCTAGTCCTAAAAAAGGACTTTTGTTCATTTGGGTTCCTAAGACTATTGCATTCATATCCTAGAACTAGAAAAGACAACTCAGAATTTTCAAGTTGGCAGCTGGCTCTAGCAGAAAACCTGAGTTTTTAACTCAGACAAAATCATATTTGAGTTTTGGCTCTGCCACAATTTTATGCCATAACTTTGGATAATTTATTTAAATCCTCTATGCCTTAGAGAAAGGAAGGAATAATAACCATTATACAAGGAGAACTAAATGTAGTAACAAATGCATGCATTGTACATAATATAGTGCCTGGCACATAGCAAAGGTTATAATAATCGACAAGGATTGTTCAAATGCTTTATAACACATACTTAAACACAAAATTTTGACATCTTTCACCTAAAATTCTAGTAAGACAGAAAGACACATCTACTTTGACTGTTACCTTAATATTTTGCCCTCTGCAAGTAGGAAAATTGCCACAGTATTCAGTCTGAGATTATGTTAAAGACTAATCATCAAAAGATAAAGACAAGAAATAAAATATTACCCTAAACTCTCCGTTTCTTGATACTCTTAGCTACCTCTCACCATGCCTGTTTATGATGCCAACCAGCGTTGAAAGTCGTGCTTCCTAAGCCAATGGGCAACTTCACTAGGAAACTTTTGATTGCAGCGATTGAAGAAGCACTTGTAGCACAGGTTTAAGTTGAACAAAAAGCAACTGGCATCCACAGGACAAATTATTATGACTCTCTGTCAATAGAAAAATAGAGGTGTAGGGTGGGGAGTACTTAAGACAGTACCTGACAGTCTGCCAAGTCCACTAAAAGTTGGGATCTTGTCCCTGCTAATATATCAGTATTCTGATTATAAGTGATTTTTTGTTTTCAGTTAAAGGTAATCAACTTTATCTTGATTAACTGCCAGAAGGTCGGGAGTACAATTGTAACCATTATGTCCCACAGGGAAGGGCAATAGTTAAACGTTAAGATCTATACCTAGTTCTATGACAGCCAGGTGGGAGGTAGGAAAGAAAGCTGGTGCTGATTAAGAGGAAACCCCTCTAGGGCTTCCCTGGTGGCGCAGTGGTTGGGAGTCCGCCTGCCGGTGCAGGGGATGCGGGTTCGTGCCCCGGTCCGGGAAGGTCCCACATGCCGCGGAGCGGCTGAGCCCGTGGGCCATGGCCGCTAGGCCTGCGTGTCCGGAGCCTGTGCTCCGCGACAGGGGAGCCCGCAGCGGTGAGAGGCCCGCATACTGCAAAAAAAAAAAAAAAAAAAAAAAGAGGAGACCCCTTTAAAAGAGCAACAAATAAATTCAGGTGCTCATTACAATTTTAACTCCCCATTATCCCTTCCTTTTCTTTCCGTGAGATGGACTTACTTTGGTATTGAGACAAGCCACATCCTAAATCCAGAAAGCAGGACCAGACTACATGAGGCTCAGTTTCCTAATCCAATATAGTACATTCTTCAGGCAGTTGAAGGTAGGACTAAAGCTCTAATGCTAACGTCAGAAACTATTTGGCCTACGTAACGTAATCAAGTATTCCCCAAGATACTAGTTCCTAGGTCTTACTGAGCCAGAATAGACTTTCAGCTCTTGTCTCTTGAAGGTGATCTTATCACTCAGACATTCGTCAGAACTGTTCAGTTCCACATCCTGTCTCATGTGTCATGAGATGTCACTGTGAATGCATGTGTGTGTATGTGTTTTAGTGTGTGTGGAAGAGAGGGAGAGAGAGAGACAGAGAGAAAGAGAATTTTAAAAGACTTAAGGAAAATTTCAGAATCGTGGATTTCTCTTCATGGCCTCTGCATTATTCTCAACCATCTACTTATAGTAAGTTAGTTCCAAGCAACAAATTGTGCCAACTGCCTGTGCTTGGTAAAGTTGACTGCTCACCTTGTAGCCCAATTATCTTCAATAGCCTAATGGCCAGAAATGAGATTAGCTTATTTTTTATTCATCAGCTCAGCCTGGCAGCATTGAGAGTATGTTTTAATGGATTCCGTGGTCAAAGGCCGTTAGTTTTCTTCTTCACTCTGTGACACTGAGTTATGCCACTGTCTCCAAACCTCTTCTCCTGTCTCCCAAATCCTGGAGGATTTGTAGCAGGGAGAGGCCTAGGCAGTACTTTCTAAAACTTTACTGTGCCTCAGAATCACCTGGAGAGCTTATGAAAACACAGATTCCTGGGCCTCTCGCACAAATATTGATTCAGTAGGTGGCCCCAATAATTGCCTTTTCTAAAAAGCTTCCAGGTGATGTTAATAATATTGCTAGTTTTCAAACCATGCTTTGGGAACCACTACTTTGAGGCATCCTGAGGGAATGGGGAAAGTTAATATGAGCCTGCCATCTTCTTTTAGGAACTATAACTCTCGCGACCTAGAAACTGTCTTCTTTTGATTGTCCACCATTATGCCAATACACTGTCTTACTTACTATAGCTTCATAATGAACCATGAGGGCAAATATGTCTTCTAAGTTTCTTCTTCTTTTACAAAGATGTTTAGCCTCTTCTAGGTTCTTTGCGTTTCTATACACGTTTTAGAATCAGCTTGTCAATTTACGCAAAAAAATTGTAAAAGCCAACTAAGATATTGATTGGAATTGTGTTGAATCTACAAATCAGTTTGGGGAGAATTGATAACAATATTGAATCTTCAATCCACAAATGAGTATATCCATTTATTTAGATCCTCTTTAATTCCTTTCAGCAATGTTTTGTAGTTTTCAGTGTTCGGGTCTTACACCACTTTGATCAGATTTGTTTCTAAGTGCTTTGTAATTTTTTTCTGATTGTAAATGTATTTGTAAAATTTCAGTTTCTGATTGTTGTTTTTATACATTGGTCTGTGGTTTTCTTAGAATGTCTGTCTGATTCCTTGAGTAGAAAGAATTCTCCAGGGAAGCAATTAGAACCTTGATATATTCTTGTGGGGCAGCTTTAAACAATAAATTCAATTTCTATTCAGGTTATCTATTTCTTCTTGAGTGAGCTTTAGTAGGCTATCATACAAGTAATTTGTACAATTTACCTAAGTTGTCAAATTTATTGTCATGAGTTGTTCATAATATTGCCTTATTATTCCTTCATTATCTATAGAATTTGTAGTGATGTCTCCTCCCTCATTTCTGTCTTCTGTTACTAGGTGAATAACTATTTAATTAAAATTATTATTTCCTCTTGATAAATTCCTGATTAGTCTGGCCAGTGGTTTATCAATTTTATTGATCTTCTCAAAGAACAAGTTTTTGGTGTCATCTTCTCTATTGATTTTGTTTTCTACTGATTTCAGCTTTAGCCCTTATTACCTACTTTCTTCTGCTAATTTTGAGTTTTATTTACTCCTTTTCTTTTTGGTTTCTTAAAGTAGAAACTAGGATTACTGATTTGAGACCTTTCCTTTTTTCTAATCTAGGTGTATAATACTACAAATTTTCTTTTAAATACTGTTTTAGCTGCTTCTCAAAAATTTTGAAATGCTATGTGTTTATTTTAATTCAGTTCAAAACACTTTCTAATTTTTCTGATTTATTATTTGACCCAAGGGTTATTTAGAAGTGTGATATTTACTTTCCAAATTTGGGGGGATTTTCCAGATATCTTTTGCTATTGAGTTCTAATTTAATTTCACCATAGTCAGAGAATATACTCTGTATAATCTGAATCTTTTCAAACATATTGAGATTTATTTTATGACCTAGAATATGGCCTATCTTGCTAGATGTTCTATATGCTTTTGAAAAGAGTGTGTATTCTGTTTTTCTTAGGTGGAGTTATATAAATTTCAATTAGTTCAACATGGTTGATAGTGTTGTGGAGGTCTTCTATATGCTTATTAATTTTTTTGCTTGTTCTATCAATTATTACAAAAAAGGGTGCTGAAATCTGACTATAATAATCAATTTGCCTATTTTTCCTTGCAGTTCTATCAGTATTTGCTTTATGTATTTTGAAGTTCTGTTATTAGGTATATAAATGTTTAAATTTGTTATTTCCTCTTGATAAATTTACCCCTATCTGTATGAAATGGCATTCTTTATTCCTGGTAATGTTCTTTGATCTGAAATAGAACTTAACCAGTATTAACATGGTCACTCCAGCTTTCTTTTGATTAGTTTCATATGACTTTTTGTTTCCATCCTTTTTACTGTTAACCTGTTTGTATCTTTATACTGAAAGTGGGTTTCTCATAGACAACATATAGTTGAATCTTGATTTTTGAATCTAATCTGACAGTTTCTAACTATTAATTTGGGTATTTAGACCATTTACATTTAATGTGCACATCTACATAATTGGGCTTAAATCTATCCTCTCGCTATTTAATTTTTGTTTGTCCGATCTCTTTGTTTTTGCTTTCCTCTTTTCAGCCTTCTTTTGGATGAACTGACTTTCCCAGTGATTCTAGTTTACTGTCTCTTATGGCTTACTATCTATATTCTTTCTGATGCTATATTGAGTGGCTGATTTAGGGTAAAGTGGTACTTAATAATAGTCTATCTTCAAGTGATATACCGTTTCATGTATAGTGTAAAACCTTACACCGGTATGTTTCTATTTCTTCCCTTCCAGACTTTGTGCTACTATTGTCATACATATTTTCAAGTTCACTAATCTTTTCTTTTGCAATATCTAATCTGATGTTAATCCCATGTACCATATGCTTCATCTCAGACACTGCAGTTTTTATCTGCAGAAGTTTAATTTTATCTTTTTAATTTCATCTATGCCGCTACTTAATTTTCCCATTAGCCTCTTGAATGTGTGTAACATAGTTATAATAACTGTTTGTCTACTAATTATATCATCTGTGTCATTTATGGGGCAATTATGTTTATTTTTCTTATAATTATGTGTATTTTTATGCTTCTTTGTATTCATGATAATATTTGATTACATAATAGATATTATAAATTTTTCCTTATTGGGGTGTTAAATATTTTTATATTCCTATAAATACTCTTCAGTTTTGTTCTGGTATGCATTTAAGTTACTTCAAAACAGTTTTATCCTTTAGAGTCTCACTTTTAAGCTGTTAGGTGGGACTAGAACAACATTTGGTCTAGGGCTAATATTTCCCTATTGCTGAGGAAAAATGCTTCTGAGTACTCTACTGGTATCGCATGAATTCTGAGGTTTTATATTCTTGCTGGTGGAAGGAGGAACTATTCCCAGACCTGTGTAGGCTCTAGTGATTGCTCCCTCTAATCCTTTTGGGGGTTCTTTCCCCAACCACTTGCATGCATGGATCATTATTCAGTTGAAAAGTCAGTAGGAACAGTGCAGATCTCCAGAACTCTCTCTCTTTCTGTCCAGCTTTCTCTTCTCTGGGAGTCTTCCCTGTGAATTTTAGCTGCCTCAGTCTCCCTGGGCTCTAAGCTGTATCTCCTCAACTCAGAGAGCTCATTAGTCTCTGTTTATATCCCCACCTACCTGCACCGTGGCCAGGAGACTTTCTCTAGACAGTCAGTTGGGGCAATCATGAGTTCACCTCATTTGTTTTCCATCTCTTAGAGGTCTCTATCCTTTGTTGTCTGAGGTGAAATGTCTTGAAAACTGTTGTTTCATATATTTTGTCCATTTTTTGTTTCAGAAAGGAGAGTAAATTCAGTATCTGTACTCCATCTTGACCAAATGAGAAATCTATTCATGCTAAATGTTCTAGAATTCTGTAAGTTGATTTCTTTTCTTCCAGTCACATGGGGGGGAAAAAACCAAAAATACATAAAAGCAAAAACAAAAAAACATGAGTCAAGAGCCTTGGCTGCCTCCCATGTCTTTCTTCTTTGTTTCATATTCAATCACCTCAAGTTGATTCCACATGGAATTACCAGTTTTGAATGATCACATAAATTAACTATGCATCTGTTAAATAGAAATAATATTTATATGTATTTTAATGATATTCAGAAATGTTTGACATATCATGTAAAAAGATTATAAAAATTCAGTATATTACAGAATATAAGTGATCTGAAATAAATGCCTTATGCAAAAAGGGGGTGGAGGCTGAGATGAAATATGCCAAAATGTTAGCAGCCACAACTGGATGATGAGATTGTGAGAAGTCAGTTTCTTCTTCTTTAGACATTTTCTGTATTTCCAAATTATTAAGGTAAATGAATACTTACCATATTTACTTTTAAAGATACTTTAAAAAGCAAAGTTGTGTTTTTTATTTTTTTTAATTTTAAGACTGAGATTTAGGGAGACAAAAAAAAATGGGGGAAATTTTTGGAAAAAAAAAAAAGCTACAGAAAGTAAGAGGTTACTGCTTCACTATGTCTCCTAGAATCTCATTCAAACTCTTACTTGCTTGACCCTTGCAGTTATAAAACATACCCCTGTGTCCCTGTAAAGAAGGCCTAGATTATAAAACATCATGAAAAAACAGGAATAAAGCAGGCAGAACTTAGCCAACAACGTTAGGAAGAAAGAGCCAACTCTTAAAATGTTTAGTGCTTTCTTCAGTAGTGGCTAAAATGTTCCACCTTGCAATGGAGCTCAGAAAAATGTCTCTGAGACATTCTGGAAGTTTAAGGAGAAGTGATGGGAGAGAGTTTCAGTTAACTAACTCTACTTTCTCTTGGTTACCAAAGTAAGAGACCTCAGCTGACTATTTCATTCTTAGGTCAGGTACCTGCAATCATCCTCACTTTACAGAGAAGAGAACAGTAGTGAAATGTCCAGATAATTCATCCATTAATTCACTCAATGAACAAGAATACAACAACTGTCTATGGAGACAAAGTACTAGGAAGGGCTTTGTAGCTTAGCTGAAGGAACTGTCTCATTCTTAGAATCAGGTAGACCTGAGTTCAAAACCTAGCTCTGCCACTTCAAAAAGCATGACCACAGGCCACATCAGCTTTCATCTCAACAAACTGTAAAAACAAATAATTTCATAGTAGTGTTGTGATAATTAAATAAGTAAAATGTATGTGGCAGTGTCTGGTATACAGAAGACACTCAACTCTATATTAATCTAATGAAATCTGGGGAACCATAAAGTAAATAAGATATTTTTCTTTCATTTCAGGAAGTGCAGTCTAGCTAGAAGACAGGCTATGCACAAATAAAATAGTTGGTGTAAGGTGGAATGTAAGTAAGTACCCTGATACTTAATGTCAAAAATAAGAGCTAAGAAAGAGGAAGCATCCCAGGGAACTGAAATGGTCAGAGCAAGGTGCATAAAAAAGGTAGACTCACACTGAGTCTCCAGATGTAAAGAGATTGGAAATCACTCCCATCCTAACAAGAAAAAGCTGAACAAACTGAAAATCAATAACTCTTCTAAGATCTGTCAGAGAATCGAGGTCACAGGGCAAACTGTTGTCCCCCCCAAATTAGAGACAGAGACAGGCAAATACAGAGAACTGCAACTTATCAGCGCAAAACCCTACAAGCAGAAACCCCTGTAGGAACTGTTACTGGGTAGAAAATTCTACACGTAATTGACAAATTGGTGAAGGCTCCCTGTGAACAATTCCTTTTTTTTTTTTTTTTTGTGATGAGCTGAGCAGCCTCACTTTGACATTAATGTATCATATCTCATCCTCTGCCAAAATTTTCTTTTCTTTTTCTTTTTTTTTTAACATCTTTATTGGAGTATAATTGCTTTACAATGGTATGTTAGTTTCAGCTTCACAACAAAATGAATCAGTTATATATATACATATATTCCCATATCTCTTCCCGCTTGCGTCTCCCTCCCTCCCACCCTCCCTATCCCACCCCTCCAGGCGGTCACAAAGCACCGAGCTGATCTCCCTGTGCTATGCGGCTGCTTCCCACTAGCTAACTACCTTACGTTTGGTAGTGTATATATGTCCATGCCTCTTTATCGCTTTGTCACCGTTTACCCTTCCCCCTCCCCATAGCCTCAAGTCCATTCTCTAGTAAGTCTGTGTCTTTATTCCTGTTTCACCCCTAGGTTTTTCATGACATTTTTTTTTTTTTAAATTCCATATATATGTGTTAGCATACGGTATTTGTCTCTCTCTTTCTGACTTACTTCACTCTGTATGACAGGCTCTAGGTCCATCCACCTCATTACAAATAGCTCAATTTCGTCTCTTTTTATGGCTGAGTAATATTCCATTGTATATATGTGCCACATCTTCTTTATCCATTCATCCGATGATGGACACTTAGGTTGTTTCCATCTCTGGGCTATTGTAAATAGAGCTGCAATGAACATTTTGGTACATGACTCTTTTTGAATTATGGTTTTCTCAGGGTATATGCCCAGTAGTGGGATTGCTGGGTCATATGGTAGTTCTATTTGTAGCTTTTTAAGGAACCTCCAAACTGTTCTCCACAGTGGCTGTATCAATTTACATTCCCACCAACAGTGTAAGAGGGTTCCCTTTTCTCCACACCCTCTCCAGCATTTATTGTTTCTACATTTTTTGATGATGGCCATTCTGACTGGTGTGAGATGATATCTCATTGTAGTTTTGATTTGCATTTCTCTAATGATTAGTGATGTTGAGCATTCTTTCATGTGTTTGTTGGCACTCTGTATATCTTCTTTGGAGAAATGTCTATTTAGGTCTTCTGCCCATTTTTGGATTGGGTTGTTTGTTTTTTTGTTATTAAGCTGCATGAGCTGCTTATAAATTTTGGAGATTAATCCTTTGTCAGTTGCTTCATTTGAAATATTTTCTCCCATTCTGAGGGTTGTCTTTTGGTCTTCTTTATGGTTTCCTTTGCTGCGCAAAAGCTTTTAAGTTTCATTAGCTCCCATCTGTTTACTTTTGTTTTTATTTCCATTTCTCTAGGAGGTGGGTCAAAAAGGACCTTGCTGTGATTTATGTCATAGAGTGTTCTGCCTATGTTTTCCTCTAAGAGTTTGATAGTTTCTGGCCTTACATTTAGGTCTTTAATCCATTTTGAGCTTATTTTTGTGTATGGTGTTAGGGAGTGATCTAATCTCATACTTTTACACGTACCTGTCCAGTTTTCCCAGCACCACTTATTGAAGAGGCTGTCCTTTCTCCACTGTACATTTCTGCCTCGTTTGTCATAGATAAGGTGACCGTATGTGCGTGGGTTTATCTCTGGGCTTTCTATCCTGTTCCATTGATCTATCTTTCTGTTTTTGTGCCAGTACCATACCGTCTTGATAACTGTAGCTTTGTAGTATAGTCTGAAGTCTGGGAGCCTGACTCCTCCAGTTCCTTCTTTCGTTCTCAAGATTGCTTTGGCTATTCGGGGTCTTTTGTGTTTCCATACAAATTGCAAAATTTTTTGTTCTAGCTCTGTGAAAAATGCCAGTGGTAGTTTGATAGGGATTGCATTGAATCTATAGATTGCTTTGGGTAGTAGAGTCATTTTCACAATGTTGATTCTTCCAATCCAAGAACATGGTATATCTCTCCATCTATTTGTATCATCTTTAATTTCTTTCATCAGTGTCTTATAATTTTCTGCATACAGATCTTTTGTCTCCTTAGGTAGGTTTATTCCTAGATATTTTATTCTTTTTGTTGCAATGGTAAATGGGAGTGTTTTCTTGATTTCACTTTCAGATTTTTCATCCTTAGTATATAGGAATGCCAGAGATTTCTGTGCATTAATTTTGTATCCTGCCACTTTACCAAATTCATTGATTAGCTCTAGTAGTTTTCTGGTAGCATCTTTAGGGTTCTCTATGTATAGGATCATGTCATCTGCAAACAGTGACAGCTTTACTTCTTCTTTTCCGATTTGGATTCCTTTTATTTCCTTTTCTTCTCTGATTGCTGTGGCTAAAACTTCCAAAACTATGTTGAATAAGAGTGGTGAGAGTGGGCAACCTTGTCTTGTTCCTGATCTTAGTGGAAATGCTTTCAGTTTTTCACCATTGAGGATGATGTTTGCTGTGGGCTTGTCATATATGGCCTTTATTATGTTGAGGTAAGTTCCCTCTATGCCTACTTTCTGCAGGGTTTTTATCAGAAATGGGTGTTGAATTTTGTTGAAAGCTTTCTCGGCATCTATTGAGATGATCATATGGTTTTTCTCCTTCAGTTTGTTAATATGGTGTATCACGTTGATTGATTTTTGTATATTGAAGAATCCTTGCATTCCTGGAATAAACCCCACTTGATCATGGTGTATGATCCGTTTAATGTGCTGTTGGATTCTGTTTGCTAGTATTTTGTTGAGGATTTTTGCATCTATGTTCATCAGTGATATTGGCCTGTAGTTTTCTTTCTTTGTGAAATCCTTGTCTGGTTTTGGTATCAAGGTGATGGTGGCCTCGTAGAAGGAGTTTGGGAGTGTTCCTCCCTCTGCTATATTTTGGAAGAGTTTGAGAAGGATAGGTGTTAGCTCTTCTCTAAATGTTTGATAGAATTCGCCTGTGAAGCCATCTGGTCCTGGGCTTTTCTTTGTTGGAAGATTTTTAATCACAGTTTCAATTTCAGTGCTTGTGATTGGTCTGTTCATATTTTCTATTTCTTCCTGATTCAGTCTTGGCAGGTTGTGCATTTCTAAGAATTTGTCCATTTCTTCCACGTTGTCCATTTTATTGGCATAGAGTTGCTTGTAGTAATCTCTCATGATCTCTTTTATTTCTGCAGTGTCAGTTGTTATCTCTCCTTTTTCATTTCTAATTCTATTGATTTGAGTCTTCTCCCTTTTTTTCTTGATCAGTCTGGCTAATGGCTTATCAATTTGGTTTATCTTCTCAAAGAACCAGCTTTTAGTTTTATTGATCTTTGCTATCATTTCCTTCATTTCTTTTTCATTTATTTCTGATCTGATTTTTATGATTTCTTTCCTTCTGCTAGCTTTGGGGTTTTTTTGTTCTTCTTTCTCTAATTGCTTGAGGTGCAAGGTTAGGTTGTTTATTCGAGATGTTTCCTGCTTCTTAAGGTGGGCTTGTATTGGTATAAACTTCCCCCTTAGAACTGCTTTTGCTGCATCCCACAGGTTTTGGGTCGTTGTGTCTCCATTGTCATTTGTTTCTAGGTATTTTTTGATTTCCTCTTTGATTTCTTCAGTGATCACTTCATTATTAAGTAGTGTATTGTTTAGCCTCCATGTGTTTGTATTTTTTACAGATCTTTTCCTGTAATTGATACCTAGTCTCATAGCGTTGTGGTCGGAAACGATACTTGATACAATTTCAATTTTCTTAAATTTACCAAGGCTTCATTTGTGACCCAAGATATGATCTATCCTGGAGAATGTTCCATGAGCACTTGAGAAAAATGTGTATTCTGTTGTTTTTGGATGGAATGTCCTATAAATATCAATTAACTCCATCTCGTTTAATGTATCATTTAAAGCTTGTGTTTCCTTATTTATTTTCATTTTGGATGATCTGTCCATTGGTGAAAGTGGGGTGTTAAAGTCCCCTACTATGAATGTGTTACTGTCGATTTCCCCTTTTATGGTTGTCAGTTTTTGCCTTATGTATTGAGGTGCACCTATGTTGGGTGCATAAATATTTACAATTGTTATATCTTCCTCTTGGATCGATCCCTTGATCATTATGTAGTGTCCTTCTTTGTCTCTTCTAATAGTCTTTGTTTTAAAGTCTATTTTGTCTGATATGAGAATTGCTACTCCAGCTTTCTTTTGGTTTCCATTTGCATGAAATACCTTTTTCCATCCCCTTACTTTCAGTCTGTATGTGTCTCTAGGTCTGAAGTGGGTCTCTTGTAGACAGCAAATATATGGGTCTTGTTTTTGTATCCATTCAGCCAATCTGTGTCTTTTGGTGGGAGCATTTAGTCCATTTACATTTAAGGTAATTATCGATATGTGTGTTCCTATTCCCATTTTCTTAATTGTTTTGGGTTTGTTATTGTAGGTCCTTTCCTTCTTTTGTGTTTCTTGCCTAGAGAAGTTCCTTTAGCAGTTGTTGTAGAGCTGGTTTGGTGGTGCCGAACTCTCTCAGTTTTTGCTTGTCTGTAAAGGTTTTAATTTCTCCATCAAATCTGAATGAGATCCTTGCTGGGTAGAGTAATCTTGGTTGCAGGTTTTTCTCCTTCAACACTTTCAATATGTCCTGCCACTCCCTTCTGGCTTGCAGAGTTTCTGCTGAAAGATCAGCTGTTAACCTTATGGGGATTCCCTTGTGTGTTATTTGTTGTTTTTCCCTTGCTGCTTTTAATATGTTTTCTTTGTATTTAATTTTTGACAGTTTGATTAATATGTGTCTTGGCGTATTTCTCCTTGGATTTATCCTGTATGGGACTCTCTGTGCTTCCTGGACTTGATTAACTATTTCCTTTCCCATATTAGGGAAGTGTTCAACTATAATCTCTTCAAATATTTTCTCAGTCCCTTTCTTTTTCTCTTCTTCTTCTGGAACCCCTATAATTCGAATGTTGGTGCGTTTAATGTTGTCCCAGAGGTCTCTGAGACTGTCCTCAGTTCTTTTCATTCTTTTTTCTTTATTCTGCTCTGCAGTAGTTATTTCCACTATTTTATCTTCCAGGTCACTTGTCCGTTCTTCTGCCTCAGTTATTCTGCTATTGATCCCATCTAGAGTACTTTTAATTTCATTTATTGTGTTGTTCATCGTTGCTTGTTTCATCTTTAGTTCTTCTAGGTCCTTGTTAACTGATTCTTGCAATTTGTCCATTCTGTTGTCCATTCTATCTCCAAGATTTCGGATCAACCTTACTATCATTATTCTGAATTCTTTTTCAGGTAGACTGCCTATTTCCTCTTCATTTGTTAGGTCTGGTGGGTTTTTATCTTGCTCCTTCATTTGCTGTGTGTTTTTCTGTCTTTTCATTTTGCTTATCTTAGTGTGTTTGGGGTCTCCTTTTTGCAGGCTAAAGGCTCGTAGTTCCTGTTGTTTTTTGTGTCTGTCCCCAGTGGCTAAGGTTGGTTCAGTGGGTTGTGTAGGCTTCCTGGTGGAGGGTACTAGTGCCTGTGTTCTGGTGGATGAGGCTGGATCTTGTCTTTCTGGTGGGCAGGTCCACGTCTGGTGGTGTGTTTTGGGGTGTCTGTAGACTTATTATGATTTTGGGCAGCCTCTCTGCTAATGGGTGGGGTTGTGTTCCTGTCTTGCTAGTTGTTTGGCATAGGATGTCCAGCACTGTAGCTTGCTGGTCGTTGAGTGAAGCTGGGTGCTGGCGTTGAGATGGAGATCTCTCGGAGATTTTTGCTGTTTGATATTATGTGCAGCTGGGAGGCCTCTTGTGGACCAGTGTCCTGAAGTTGGCTCTCCCACCTCAGAGGCACAGCACTGACTCCTGGCTGCAGCACCAAGAGCCTTTCATCCACAGGGCTCCTTAATTTGGGATGATTCCTTGTCTATTCAGGTATTCCACAGATGCAGGGTATATCAAGTTGATTGTGGAGCTTTAATCCGCTGCTTCTGAGGCTGCTGGGAGAGATTTCCCTTTCTCTTCTTTGTTCTCACAGTTCCCAGGGGCTCAGCTTTGGATTTGGCCCCGCCTGTGCGTGTAGGTCGCTGGAGGGCGTCTGTTCTTTGATCAGACAGGACGGGGTTAAAGGAGCCGCTGATTCGGAGGCTGTGGCTCACCGAGGCCCGTGGGTAGGGAGGGTCACGGAGTGCGGGGCGGGCCTGCAGCGGCAGAGGCCGGCTTGACGCTGCAGCCTGAGGCGCGCCGTGCGCTCTCCCGGGGGAGCCGTCCCTAGATCCCGGGACCCTGGCAGTGGCGGGCTGCACAGGCTCCCCGGAAGGGCGTGTGGCTAGTGACCTGTGTTCGCACACAGGCCTCCTGGCGGCGGCAGCAGCGGCCTTAGCGTCCCATGTCCGTCTCTGGGCTCCGCACTTTTAGCCGCGGCTCGCGCCCGTCCCTGGAGCTCTCTCAAGCAGCGTTCTTAATCCCCTCTCCTCGTGCACCAGTAAACAAAGAGGGACGTAAAAGTCTCTTGCCTCTTTGGCAGGTCCAGACCCCTCCCCGGACTCTCTCCCGGCCAGCCGCTGCGCACCAACGCCCTGCAGGCTGTGTTCACGCCGCCAACCTCCCCTGTGAACAATTCTGAGAGTTAAACTGAATCTCTAAAAAAGAATTAGAATTGGTAAAGAGGAACTTACAGCCCCGGTGAGGTAAACAGAGGATGGGGGATGGAATTTATAACAATAGGTGCTGTTACCTGTAAAAAATGAATAAATAGAAACCTCAATTAAATAGAGTTGGGAGGCCAGAAGGGGGAGCTCTCACACCCTGTGACCAAAACAGAGCACAACAGGAAGAAGACAGATTCCTTTCCTAGCACAGACTCAGCCAGTGAAAAGCCATGGACTCTTGGCTTACTAAAGCCCTTTCAATTTCCTTTCCTATTTTGTTTTTAATAATTTTTATTGGAGTATAGTTGATTTACAATGCTGTGTTAGTTTCAGGTGCACACCAAAGTGAATCAGTTATACATATACATATATCCACTCCTTTTTAGATTCTTTTCCCATATAGGTCATTACAGAGTATTGCATAGAGTTCCCTGTGCTATACAGTAGATCCTTATTAGTTATCTATTATATATACATTAGTGTACATATCTCAATCCCAATCTCCCAGTTTATCCCTCCCCCTGCTCCTTTCTAAAAAAGCATTCTCCTTCCCTTCCATGCAGGTACTTGTACATGGCTCACCATGGTTGCAGACCCCTAATTGCAATTCTCTGCTGATCCCCAATAAACCCATCTTTCCTGGAGAAATATCTGGCAGTCTGTTTCAACTCAACATACCTGACTATATTACCGCTAAGCAATTGAAAAATTACAGGGATTAAAAATGTCCAGAGTCCACAGAGAAACCCAGTGGTCGTTGTGTTATTGTCCCAATGTTTAAACAGATTAAGTGGGTAAGTCCATTTACATATAGTGGGTTGTATATATGTTTGCCTTTACTCCCAAGATCTAACTACACATGGTAGTGAAGAAATTTTATAAGGTACTAACCCACAACACAAAGGGAAAGAAGGAATATCAGCAGATGAGCGATCTCTACAACATTTAGAAAACGAGAAAACAGAGAAGTCTGGTGTATCCACACAAAGGAGTGTAGTGCATGTGCATTTTTATAGTGAATGTGTGGCAACTAAGAGGAAGGAAGCTGACTTACACTGCAGAATCCAAGGGATTAGACCTTAGAGGCTGGAGGAAGAACATAGGGTAGAAAAGTGCCCTAACTTGAAAGTCAACACGGGAAATTTTCTTTGCCATGCCACCTCACTGAGGTTGCAAGAGCAACTAGACAGATGGAGAAATCGAAAACTGCCAGGTGTTTCTCCTTGGTGCCTGGCAAACCGTAGCACTCAGTAAATATTTGTAGCATGATCGAGTGAAGTGAATAAATGAATGAATGAACCAATCCACCAATGAACGATAGGGATATAACACAGTAACTTCCTTCCAGTCTCAGACTTACCACATTTCCCCCTGAGTCTTGCTTGGGGCCTTTCCTATACCCTTCCAAGAGGAAGAAAGATCATGAGCCCAGTCTCAGGAAGGAGGAGACACTGGCCATGGAGGGAACAGAGAAGAGCTCTGCCCAAAGAGATCAGGGCTGCTTCCTTAGGGCTCTTCCCTTACTTCCTTAGAAAAGATCCTGTGTTTTCCTTAACTTTATCTCTTGTGCCTCTACATATCAAAGCACTTTTTAAAGTAGCTACTGTAAATTTTTCCTCTTGAAATTTTTTTAACATCTTTATTGGAGTATAATTGCTTTACAATGGTGTGTTAGTTTCTGCTTTATAACAAAGTGAATCAGTTATACATATACATATGTTCCCATGTCTCTTCCCTCTTGCGTCTCCCTCCCTCCCACCCTCCCTATCCCACCCCTCCAGGCGGTCACAAAGCACCGAGCTGACCTCCCTGTGCTATGCGGCTGCTTCCCACTAGCTATCTACCTTACGTTTGGTAGTGTATATATATTTTAATTTCCTGTCTTCCCACTACAGCATTTGTGCGGTCCAGCAGCTCTGCTCCTCATATAACCCCAGCCCCCTCCATGCAAGGGAAATGTCACTGCAAGGGGATGGAGAGGAACCATGGCAGGGAACTGCAGGCTGTGTTCCCACTTCTGCACACCATTATACAGACCATTCCATTCCTCTTCACAGAGAAACCAATGCCTCTTTCTCATGAGTGGGATAATTTTCCCTCCTAGTGGTCCATGCTGATAGCTCACAAACATCTAGCACCCTCACCTACATCTACACACAGACAAGGAGAAGTTTAGAGGGGAGCAAAAAGCTGGACAGATTTTTTTAGATGAACCAAATGATTGAAAGTCTATTAGATTAATCTCAAAGTCTATAAACTAAGGTGGCATCATGGTGTCAAAGGTAACATTCAGGTCTCCTGACCCACAGCCTGAGTCACCAGCTGCCAAACTCGTGGATTCCAAAGAGGAGCTTGCAGTGGTTTATTTCAGTTCACAGGTGCTTCCACCCAACTCCTCCCAGGTCACTGAATGCAGCGTTAACGCACCCTGGATTTGATATTCTGTGTGTGAATATCTTTGCACCACCTTCTATAACAACCTATCTAAATAAGTCACCAAGTCTAAAAATAGACCTACTTCCTTAAGTTCTGCCTTTGATGCCATATAACCTACCAAGGAAAATAGTATCAGAGGCCAACCTCCTTTTCTAACACGCCCTGCAAGCAGGAGCTAAGAACAAGGAGTGGGGTCCTAGACTACACTCATGTCTTCTTACACCTACCTGAAAGTGGGTCTCAGGAGGTGTCTTATAAAGCCTAGGATCACTCTACTCACTCTCCATGTACCTATTCATAGTACAGTCAACCGATCACTCAATAAATATTTACTAAGTCTTACTATTCTTGTGGCAGTAGAAGAAACATGGTATTAAAAGTCAGCCATGCCCCTGCTTTCCCGTATCTTCCAGTGTAATCAGTGATATGATACATTCTGACATTTCTGAAAGAGTCCTGATTACAAATATTTTGCTAGCCATGATATTTTGTTGCAGAATTTTCTATATTTTAAAAAAGTAACACATTTAAAAATATATAGCCTATTAAATGAGCACACTTTCATATTATTAGAACAAAAGAAAACAAAACCTTTGAGTGTTATTAAACATCAAAACATAAAAGACGAGATCTGACACATGCAAAGCTTTCTAAAGAGATAGAATGGCTCCCAGGGCATAATAAGTAGCCAAAATAATGTCATCGATGTACTTGAAAAACAAAAGCAGTCGGAAGAGAGGAATTGGTCAGAAAAAGAGGCACAGAAAGTGGGAAGCCAAAAAGGAAGTGACGTTAGTGCTTATTAAGCATTATCAGGTGGAAAGAGATCCATATTCTGGAGAAGACAAGCCATTCTAACGTCTTTGCTCTTTGTTTTTGTTTTTTTGTCCTGCCGGCAAAACTGGAATGTTCCATCAGACCTGGCTGAAATATCCCTCAAGTCTTTCAACCTATCCTGGCACTGAGCATGGGCTCTCCAAGCAACATTTGCATTAGAATCTGGCTCCCCATGTAGATTTTCTTTAGGGTAATAACGGCTGGCCAGCAAACATTAACTGTCAGTGAGTTTAGCAGCAAGCCAATTGACTCACCTCGTCCTTGAACTTTTTCAACCTAAGAAAATAAACTTAATTTCATAAGTTTGTAAAATATACACACACACACACACATATATATATATATATATGAAGTGCACAAATTGGAAAAAAATGATCTGGCTAGTGTGTCAATATTTGGTCTGGAAAAAGTGGTAACTATCCGTATTAGGAACATAAATACCTTCTTCACTCCAAAGCACTTGAAGAAGAGTGACGTTAATGATGCATACTTAATGCCACAGGAAGTATGAAGAGGAAGAAATTATGTTTTACTGAAGAAATCCAGGAAAGCATCACAGAGGACGTGGGAATCACCTGAGCCTTGAAGATGGGCAGGGTGATGATAGGAAAAGATGGAGAGGGGCTAAGGTGATTACTTCAGTAAAATAACATATAGAAGTTGGAAAATGTGCTGGGCATGCAGGGAATGGAGAGTGGGTCAAATGCATTAAATATGAACTTAAAGTAAGAGGAAGTTCAAATAGCAGGAGACCCTGACATACTGGTTTGGGAAATCTAAACGTCACATGGAAACAATGCGAAACCATCTAAGCTTTCTGATGAAAGATGAGACAGAATGGAATGATACTCTAGGAATTAGGCAAGGTCTGAAAAAATATGAGCCATGGCAGAAAACTAAAAAGCACTCCTTTACCTACCAATAATTTACATTCTTGTGTAAAAATAATGTATTGATATTTTCCATCCAGATACCCGAATGAAAATCAAATGAAAGCAAGCTAAAAAGAAAAGTGGAGGACAGAGTTTACAGTACTGGATCCTAGATCACAATGGTATTATTATAATATGGGGAAGCCACAGGAGGGCACAAATCTTTGGCCACTTCATAATTTTGACTGGAACTTGCAAGTATATCCTGCCATTATTTTCTAAGTATTCTGTGGGAGGTTAGCATTACCAATATGTATCTATACTGAAATCTTTTATGTGGAGTCAGAGAAACTCTGGAACTATGAAAACCTGTTTGTGTATCTGGGGAGTTGGAACAGAAATAGAAAGGCAGGAAAACTTCTTTTTCCTTGAAACAAAAGTATTTTTTTAAAGGCAGATAGTATTGGGGGAGGAGATGCTATTGTATTAGTCACTGCCTCTCAAAAACCAGATATTTAAGAACTGAACTATTAACTTGAATGTAGTTCAGTAAGTTCAATGAAAAGGAAGTATATTTGAAGTTAGAGAATTCCATTTCACAAAATCACCATATTTTAAGGCTTGGGCTAATTGCAAGTTTAACTTTCACACAATATTAGCCGTGGAATGAAAAAAACAAAACAAAACGAACTACTCTTGCTGGGAAGACTGTTTAATTATTCATTACCCAGGAAATGTCACGGTGGTGCATAAATGAGGGACCCAATATTCAGACATTAAGCAGAAAGAAGATAGCATCAACATCAAGAGGGTAGGAAGGCCTCTTCAATTTACACAATGTGTAGATAATCCCCCCCACCCCCCCACCCCCCCACCCCCCGCCTTCAAGCAGAAAGGACAGACGTGAGGAATAGGACAGATAAACCATTAGCCTTCAGGTGTAGAAAAAGACATATAGCATCATGAAGTCATTCTCAGAGTTAAAAAGTAAAGATTGTGAACTCTCTGTCATAGATAATTAAGATTTCACAATTAGAGTTCCCAGGCAAGATCAGACCAGGAGCAGAATGGAGCACAGAAGGGTAGATGAGCCATACCAGCCTGAAAGAAATTCCTTAGCTGTCTTGATTAAAGCTTCTAACTGGTTCCCTTAAGAAAAAGAACTGGATATTTATATCAAAATCTACTGTGTGCCCTACTAACTACAACTATAGCTCACTTCAGTAAGCATAGATTATTTAATTAAAAATTAAATAAATGCTATCTTTAATCAGATTCCATCAGATTTCACTTTCCAGCCCTGGCTTTCAGGTAGATCCTGTAGCTTTCTGGTAATAAGTTAAAAGAATCATCAGTTATAAGAATCACCTCACTTTGATAAGCCATAGTCATTTTCTGGTATCAAGGTATTAAAATACACAGTCCAGTCTAAGACTTGGTTAATGCATTCTCCTGAGGGCCTTTTGCAATACTCCCATAGGTATGACCCCAATATTTCACTCCACAGGCAGCCTCTGTATCTGTACAATCCTCATTCCAACAAGCAACCTTCTTGGATGAAGACTCATCAAAATCACTCAACCACTGTTACTTTCCACTGTATCTATTTGGCCAAGGAAGAATATATGAATTCTTGCCTTGATAAATGATGGAAATGTAAGTTGTTTTCAATAATTCTGTGTTTGTTTGTTTTGGGAGTATAATTGCTTTACAATGTTGTTTCTGCCACACAACAAAGTGAATCAGCCATACAACATGCTCCTGTTTGTGGGTACTACATATTATATACTATTAGCAGAAAATTGTCTAGGATAGAGAGTGAAAACTGGCTAGAAAGGAAGAAAGGAACAAGAAAGTTAATATTTATGGAAGACCTCCTATATATAAGTAAGCTGGACTAAAAGAGATGAAATGATTAGTTATAGTAAACAACCATCATTTTATTATCCCAGTTACTCTGCTTTTATGGGAACTTTCCTACTACCTCCCCAACATTTTCTGTGAATTGTATCCTGACATAAACATACACACATTTATTCACCCACATGGCTGAGAAAATGGAAGATTTAGGTACTCTTAGCCTCAGTCTTACCTGTCACGTCTACTACAAAAGAGAGAAAACCACATGCAACTGGAAAGAATGAAGCAGATTTGCAGAGGTAAAAGACAAAGAGAATTTCCTGGGTTTTCTATAGGGCTTCAGTCTCTGGTTCTAGCTGAGCCTGAGACTCAACTTCATTCTTCCTTTGGGCTCTGGGAATCCCCCCCACCAACCCCCCACTATATTTTAGCTTAGGCTAGCTAAGCTGGAATATGTTGTCTTTAACTAAATTGCCCTTAACTAACACACCCACTCAAGTTCTAAATCCTATAAGAAGTGAAGCAAGGATTCAAACCCAGGTCTGCATGATTCCAACATTTGTTCCACTCCCCACACTGCCAAGAGTTAATGATATGGTGTGGTGATAAGAGCAAGTACAGTTCTGCATAAACAGAACCGCAGCAGTCAGAACTTCAATCATCCAGACATACCCAGAACTGATCAGACTTGTATCTACGGAATGTTTCGGCTCCACAGCTAAGGGGTGATCTGGATAAACTGAAGAATGTTCACTAGAGCGCCATAGAAGAAGATTAAATAATTGAAAATGAGAAAAAGTGCATAGTATATATTGCCTCCACAATTCAATTGGTACTTCATATCCTGCACCCAAACATCTTTCTCGTAATGGTCTTACACTGCTTTTTAATATTTTCTATGTCTTTGTCTCATCTCTTCAAATAGGTTTTGAGCTTCTTCAAGTCAAGGAATATCTATTATACTTTTTGTTGTATTGTGTTAAACGAATTAAAATTAAAGAAGACAGCTTGTTCAAACACAAGAGAATAGAGGATAATTTAATAATAGTACTGGTAAATATGAATCTCTACATTGATGGGAACTGACTTTTTCCAATACCACAACAAGAAGAGGAGAAAGAATCCTCATATACTAATATGAGATATTTAAATTAGTGTTAGGGATAAATTTCCAAAATGAAGCAATTGTTGTAGCATGTGTCCAAGAGGAAAAGCCTTAGAGATTCAGCCTCTACATAGGGGTATTTTTTTTTGTCTAGGACAGTTTTGGTTTGGATCCTTTTTACTGTCTCACTAAATAATGATTTATGGACTTCATGCCCCTTCTTCAAGCCTTTCCAAGACCTATGAAGACATCAGACAAGAGTGGAACTTTATCTTTTTTTCCCCATTAAAATACACTACATGAATATACTTAGTATTTCTGAATATTGGCATATGGAACTCAAATACTAAAAATCTGTATCTTTAGTAAAAAAAAACATACCTGTGAGTACTACCCCAAAGTAGAAAGATATGTTTTGAAGGTATTTACCTTATATCATTTAAAAGTTATGGTAACTGAAGGAAATCCTCTAATACTCAAGCCAAAGCATACTATAAATCCAGTATTGGAATTTTTGCTTCCAGCCACAATGAAGTAATTAGGAATGCATTAACGCTATTACCTTAAGCAGCTAGACATCCAGACAAAATATATGAAACACTCTTTTCAGACACTGCTCAACAGAAAGCTCAAAACAGTGATTCCTCAAAGAAGGAAAGCAAATGAGATGCACCCTGACATTGCCTGATCATTTTGTCTGAGGAGAGTTTCTAGGCTGCAACACAGGGAGGGGGAACCCAAACAGAGGCTTGTGGTCTCACTGAGTTAAGGAGAAACAGTTCTGATTTCACACACACACACACACACAAACACACACAGAGGCGGGGGAGATGGTGAGCTCTAGATCTGTAGACAAATCTTTTCTAACGTTGGCTGAGTACTGATGTGTGCATACATGTGTGGTAACTACCAAGGCCAGGGAAAGGACACTAGAAAGGATGGGCTGAATAGTTTCTGAAGTTCACATGAGTCAGGAAAAGTTCGGATTTTCCAGCAGTCAGCGAGGAGAGACCTTGTAATTCAAGAAGCATTGGTTAGAGTCCTCAGAAAGTTATTGCCCAGACCAAATTAGCCCTGCTCTGAAAACAGCCTAACACAGCTTAAAACCAAGTCTCAAAAGCATCCAGCTAATTTAAAGTTAATTGCATCCCAGAAAATAATCCAACAATATTTAAAGGAATACAGAAAAATCCAGGACCCAAAAATGTAAAATTTAACATTTCCAACAGTGAATTTAAAAATCACCAGGTAAGCAAAGAAGCTGGGGAAATAATGCCTCCCGTCCAGAAGAACAATCAAATCAACTGTTAGAAACAGATCCAGTAAAGACCAGCATGATAGAATTAGCAGACAACAATAGTAAAACAGCTATTATAAATACACTCCACATGTTTAAGAGCATAATGAAAAAAATAAAAAATATTTAAAAAATACAAACCAAACTCTATAGATGAATAATACAGTATCTGAAATGTGAAATACATAGGATGGGATAAACAGTGGATAGATGTTGAAGAAGAAAAGAACACCAAACTTGAAGACATCAATTTTATTCAAAATGAAACATAGAAGGAAAATAAGATTAAAAAATGAAAAGAACATTTGTGACTGTGAGATGATGGTAAACAGTCTAAAATATATGTAATTGGAGGGAAAGTCAGAAAAAAGTGAGGAAATAATGACCAAATTGTTTTAAATTTGATGGCAACTATAAACCAAATATCCAAAAATGTCAGCAAATTCCAAACAGAAAAAGAGATTAATAAAACTATACAAGGGCAGAGCATAAACAAATTGCTAAAATGAACACTAGTAATGGGAACATCTTAAAAGTAGACAAAGAAAAAGACATAAAGATAAGAATGATCACAGACTTCTCATCAGAAACTATGAAAGACAGAAACCTTTAAACACTAAAAGGAAAACAACCTAACAAACTAGAATTCTGTTTCCATTGAAAATACCCTTCAAAAACTAAGGTAAAGACTCTTTCAAACAAAAGTTGAGAGAATTCATTGCCAATAGGCCTGTTTTACAAAAAATATTAAAGGAAGTTATTCATGCAAAAGGAAAATGATACTAGATAGAGATCTGGATCCGAAATATGGAAGAAAAATCACTGGAAATGGTAAATATATTGATAAATATGAAAAACTTTTTCTAATTTTTCAAAATTTCTTTTAAAGATAACTGAGTGTTTAAAGCAAAAATGATGATAGACTGTGGAGTTTATAATATATGTGGAAATAAAATGTACAAAAACAATAACACGAAGTATAGGAGAGGGGAATAAAATTATACTGTAGTAATGCTATTAAAATATATGTAAAGTGGGGGCTTCCCTGGTGGCGCAGTGGTTGAGAGTCCTCTTGCTGATGCAGGGGACACGGGTTCGTGCCCCGGTCTGGGAAGATCCCACATGCTGCAGAGCGGCTGGGCCCGTGAGCCATGGCCGCTGAGCCTGTGCATCCGGAGCCTGTGCTCCGCAACGGGAGAGGCCACAACAGTGAGAGGCCCGCGTACCGCAAAAAAAAAAAAAAAAAAAAAAAAAAAAAAAAAATATATATATATATATATATATATATATAATGTAAAGTGGAATACCATTATTTGAAGGTAGAATACTATAAGTTAAAGCTGTATACTGTTAACCCACTAAAATAGAATAACAACAAAAAAAGAGCTAATATACCAATAAAAAAGGAGATACAATGAAATAAAAAAACACTCCAAAAGAAATTAAAAGAATAAAGAACAAAGATACATGGGTTAAAAGAAATAAAATAGCATAAAACACATTAAACATCATTAGCCATTAGGGAAATGCAAATTAAAACCACAATAAGGTACTACTACACACTTTCCCCAAGGGCTAAAATTAAAAAGATGCACTTGCAATATCAACTTTTGGTGAGGATGTAGATCACTAGCACTGTCATGTATTGCTGGTGAAAGCACAAAATTATACAGCCACTTTGGAAAGTAATTTGGCAGATTCTTATGAAGTTAATCAAACACTTGCCACACAACCCAGCAATTCCAACTCACACATTCACACAAAGACACATACTCAAATGTTCATAGCAATTTTTTTTTATAATAGCCCCAAATTAGAAACAACTCAAATGTTCATCAACAGGTGAGTGGATAAACAAACTGTGGTACGCCATACAATGGAATACTACCCAGCAATAAAAGGAGCACTACTGAAATGTGAATGAATCTAGAAAGTATTATGCTACATATAAGAAGCCAGACACAAAAGAGTACATACTGCATGTTTCCATTTACATGAAATTCTAGCAAACACAAGCTAATCTACAGTGACAAAAAGCAGATTAGGGGTTGCTTAGGTCTAGGGGTAGACTATATGGGAGGTGGGAGTAGAATGTGTGGATTTATGTCAAAGGGGCATACGGAGCATTTGGGGGAAGTAGAAATCTTGATCGTGGTGGTCATTATGGCATGTATACATTTGTCAAAACTTGCCAAAGTGTATATTTTAAATGTGTACAGTTTCTTGTGCACAAATTATACATCAATAACACTGTTTTTAAAAGTGGAATGAACAAAATGGAAATAAAACAGTGCCAACATTCTATCAGTCATAGGAATACTGCCCTTAGTCATCACTAATGGGCACTTCAGACCCAGGAAGTGCTGTCGACTTCAGAGAAATCCTGAAAGCAAAGGCCAAGCTGGAAACAAATACCTCAATGTTCCTAATTTTTAAAGGCCCTAAAGAACTTGTAAAGCAATGTTTCTGGCTCTGGTTTTGTTTTGATAATTATTCAGTACTGCCCCAAACACATTAATCTACAAATTCTTTGATAAGAACTCTGTCACATCACGTTCTTCCCAGAGCACATAAAAAGAATCAAATGAATTGTTTGTTGAATGCACCAATGAGTGACCAAATGAATAAATGAATGAATGAATAAAATAAATTTCTATGGGAATTAATATCCCAACACAGCTGTATATTATTTATCTCTTGTAGAAAATGCTACCTATCCATCTTTAAATATGATAAAATATCATTTATTTGAGCACCACAAATCTAGAATTTTGAAGAATCTGTATGAGCAGGGCTGAGTTTTATTTTTGCATTGTTGAAAAAAAATCATATGGCTAAGCAATAGTATAGAAACAAGGCGATGATTGCCACCTTTATTTTGTATGTTATATCAGAGTTTACAAATGGCTTTCACAAACATTAACTCATCTAAGCCATTTTGGACCACTATTTTACCAATAGGCAGTTTCTGTCTATAAATCACAATCTACTGATGCACTTAAAGAAAATTTCTGAGGGCTTTTCTAGTTAATCTGTTAATCTGTTTCAAACAATGATGAAAGAGAGAGGGTGGGGGAAAGATCTCAACATGTTACATTTTAAATTACAATTCAGGATTAGCATCATTTTTACAAATGGTTAAGATAAGCCTGAGCAGCCTTACTGCAAGTTTTTGTAAAAACTGTTGGAGTTCTAAAGAGAGCCTGACAATACCTTCACTACCAAAATAGCCTGAGGATCCCAGGTTGGAACACCCTAAAGGTGCTGAAGTTGAACATCTTATATAAAATTTGAACCCTACACTTATTAATGGAAAACCAATCCCACCTATTAAAAGCTAATATACAACTATGAGCTATTTCTAATAGCCTCTTTGGAAAAGTATGTTGAGCCTCAAAAGAAGTGGCTGGTTTTGTTTTTGTTTTCTAAAAGCAATGACCTGTTTTGATAATGATGCTCCTAAGACTGTCCAGATGTTTGAAGTCCATAAGATAACTGAGCATATTAAATAGGATACTGCTCAGATTCTCAAGACACAGGCCTGGATGACTTTAATAGATTATCTCTACATGAGATCTCTGTCTCCACTTTCCATTCTAAGATTAAATAAGTCAGCTAAAGGAATGACAGAGACCAAGGCCATTTGGATTAGAAGTTCTAGGCTGAAAAGCAAATATGCATTTCCAGGTTTTCCATATTTAAAATTTTTACCAGTTTGTCTTTTGGGGACTGAAATGAGGATGACAACAGATCCAAAGTAAGCTGCATTAGCATCACAAAATGACAACTGAATATGCCACCCACTATCTCCATAGTACTGAAAACGCACCCCTGTGACAAGTCACAGGTACCAAGAATGTTTCATCACATTGCTTCCCTTCACATAAATACCCCCCCCCCCATAGGGTTTTATGTCTCTCTTCTTAGCTTTCTCTGCCTTAATCCTCTTTCCTCTACTCTTCAGCTTGACTTAATTCAGAACTGTATCTAATTCACAAATTGAAGCAGGACAGGTCTCCCTCACAAACTCGGCCCACACACCAATCTGACGAGAGGTCACTGCTATGGACTAAACCCCAAGTAGGAGTTGCTGCACTGGAATATCAGTGTATTTTGCTTTCCCCCATTACCTTCTTAAATGAAAGAAAGGTAAGTTCAGGCACTTACTAGCTGGTGAAATCATACATCCATTAAAGAAAAGAAGTTGAAGAAATATTGAACCCTTCCCAATTTCTCAAGAAACAAAGGGACTCTCCCCACAGAAAAAATAGAAAGGGGAATGCCCCAAAGAGGAAACAAAAATTGTGAAACAAACTTTTCAAAGTGCCCAATCTCTAAGAAAGGTAGAGTATCCTACAACCAGGTCTTTATTTTGAAATACCTTTCTTGGGTGGCATCCTGGTGGTGTCCTGTCAGAACGTCTCGGCTGCCGGTTAACGTGAAGAAGGATGACAGGTTGAAGGGACAAATGTTTCAGGTCTGGTCCGGCACATGCACACAGTTCTGCCTGTTGCTGAAAGTGCTCCCTGGTGCCATTTCACAGTCTGAAACATAAGAAGGTACTAATTTCCTCACCATTAAATTTTCATGAATGTTTAGTTTGCCATTTAGGGATGGAGTACTCAGGTCAAAAGGGTTGTATGTGGGGCTCATGTCTGAAATAAAACTAAGCTGATCGTGGAAGTGGTATTCAAAGCAAATCTGGCTTCATTCCATTCTGTATGTGCTTGCCTGCCTCGTTTTAAATACCTTCCATTCTAGGGTTTTATCCTAAATACATGCACAGAGGGCAGTGTAAGGGAAAGCACTTTTAGAAAAGTGAGAAATACTGACCACTAAGCAGACTCTGTAAATTAAATGAGTAAATAAAGAAGATACTCCTATGTGTGGAGTTCAGGTTTAAGCAGCAAAGCCACAGCGCATTCAGTTTAGCTGTCAATCTCAATGTGGGGAAACTCGGAGATACTGTGTTCATTTTCTCAAATTCTCTGAAAATAAAACTTGCTATAACAGGAAACTTATTTTCTGGGAAGTTTAAAAAAATTTTTTTTTCTATTAACACTTCTCAAAGGAAGGTAGTAATCCTTGCTTTAAAATGGTAAACAAAAAAGATTTCCATCACTGAAAAGAAAGGGACAAAAAGTGCTGAAATCTAATGTTGCAAAAGAGGCTGCCTTTGGAGAGGGAGAACATGGGCATTCTCTGGTTACTTCAGTGATAGCCGCTGACCTTGGCAAGAGGAAACACTGTTTCGAAATGGATCCTGGTGGCACATTACACCAAGGCAGCTTTTGGCTTCACAGATGGATTTGTGCACAGATCCGACCCTTCTAGAATATAAAGCCTACTACATAGACTTTAGCTAAAGTAGTGTGTAGCACACCTGGAATTATGGTTTAAAACAAAGCTCTGTACAGTGATGCTCACTTAGCTTTTTCCTATTCTGGACATTAGATCTCAACTGTAATAGTAAGATAGGATATAGCTGATACAAGTACTTACATTTAAAGATTTATAATGAAAGTTATGTGGTTCTTTAACTTGGGAATTTATAAGGAAATTGAGAAGTTTTGTTGCAAATTGTTGGACCTATAATCTAGAGTGAGAACAGTATGTAATTTAATTTATATTAACTTTAAAAATACGTAAAATAACTCTAAATTCTATTCTAACAAAAACCATAATAAACTTATAAATAAATTAACATGATGTTCTTCAAGCTTTCTGTCCAAAAAATTATAAAAACAATACTAAACAAAAGATTAAACACAGAAACCAACAAAGAAACATAGATTAATTCACGCATGTTAAAATTTAAAATTTCTATTCATCGAAAGATGTTTCAAAGAAATTAAAGTAGAAAATACTTACAACTCACACAACACTTCATAAAAGTATAAAAAACAAAGAACTTCTACTTATCAACAAGAAGAAAATCAGCACCCCCAAAAGGGAAATAAATAGCAAAATATTTGAACAAATATTACACATAGGAAGATCTAAAACCTAATAAAAATGAACAAAACGAGAATTTGTCAATACAGTTAGAGGGACGAGGGGAAGATGGCGGAAGAGTAAGGTGCGGAGATCACCTTCCTCCCCACAGATACACCAGAAATACATCTACACGTGGAACAACTCCTACAGAACACCTACTGAAGGCTGGCAGAAGACCTCAGACCTCCCAAAAGGCAAGAAACTCCCCACGTACCTAGGTAGGGCAAAAGAAAAAAGAATAAACAGAGACAAAAGAATAGGGACGGGACCTGCACCAGTGGGAGGGAGCCGTGAAGGAGGAAAGGTTTCCACACACTAGGAAGCCCCTTTGCGGGAGGAGACTGTGGGTGGCGGGAGGGAAGCTTCGGGGCCGCAGAGAAGAGCACAGCAACAGGGGTGCGGAGGGCAAAGCGGAGAGATTCCCATACGAAGGATTGAGGATCGGTGCCAACCGGCACTCACCAGCCCGAGAGGCTTGTCTGCTCACCCGCCGGGGCGGGTGAGGGCTGGGAGCTGAGGCTCCGGCTTTGGTCGGAGCGCAGGGAGAGGACTGGGGTTGGGAGCATGAACACAGCCTGCAGGGGGTTAGTGCACCACGGCTGGCCAGGAGGGAGTCCGGGGAAAAGTCTGGACCTGCCCAAGAGGCAAGAGACTTTTTCTTCCCTCTTTGTTTCCTGCTGCACGAGGAGAGGGGATTAAGAGCGCTGCTTAAAGGAGCTCCAGAGACGGGTGCGAGCCACGGCTAAAAGCGCGGACCCCAGAGACGGGCATGATACACTAAGGCTGCTGCTGCTGCCACCAAGAAGCCTGTGTTCGAGCACAGGTCACTATCCACACACCCCTTCCGGGGAGCATGTGGAGCCCGCCACTTCCAGGGTCCTGGGATCTAGGGACAACTTCCCCGGGAGAACGCAGCATGGCGCACCTCAGGCTGGCACAATGTCATGCTAGCCTTTGCCGCCGCAGGCTCGCCCCGCACTCTGTACCCCTCCTTCCCCCCAGCCTGAGTGAGCCAGAGCCCCCGAATCAGCTGCTCCTTTAACCCCGTCCTGTCTGAACGAAGAACAGATGCCCTCCGGTGACCTACATGCAGAGGCGGGGCCAAATCCAAAGCTGAGCCCCGGGAGCTGTACGAACAAGGAAGAGAAAGGGAAATCTCTCCCAGCAGCCTCAGAAGCAGCGGATTAAAGCTCCACAATCAACTTGATGTACCCTGCATCTATGGAATATCTGAACAGACAAGGAATCATCCCAAATTGAGGAGGTGGACTTTGAGAGCAAGATTTATTATTTTTTCCCCTTTTCCTCTTTTTTGTGAGTGTGTATGTGTATATTTCTGTGTGAGATTTTGTCTGTATAGCTTTGCTTCCACCATTTGTCCTAGGGTTCTATCCATCCGTTTTTTTCTTTAAAAAATTTTTTTTCTTAATAATTATTTTTTATTTTAATAACTTCATTTTATTTTATCTTAATCTTATTTTATCTCCTTTCATCCTTCCTCCCTCCCTCCCTCCCTCCCTCTCTCTGTCTCTCTCTCTCTCTTTCTTTCTTTCTACTTTTTCTCCCTCTTATTCTGAGCCGTGTGGATGAAAGGCTCTTGGTGCTCCAGCCAGGAGTCAGTGCTGTGCCTCTGAGGCAGGAGAGCCAACTTCAGGACACTGGTCCACAAGAGACCTCCCAGTTCCACATAATATCAAACGGCGAAAATCTCCCAGACATCTCCATCTCAACACCAGCACCCAGCTTCACTCAATGACCAGCAAGCTACAGTGCTGGACACCCTATGCCAAACAACTAGCAAGACAGGAACACAACCCCACCCATTAGCAGAGAGGCTGCCTAAAATCATAATAAGTCCACAGACACCCCAAAACACACCACCAGACGTGGACCTGCCCACCAGAAAGACAAGATCCAGCCTCATCCACCAGAACACAGGCACTAGTCCCCTCCACCAGGAAGCCCACACAACCCACTGAATCAACCTTAGCCACTGGGGACAGACACCAAAAACAACGGGAACTACGAACCTGCAGCCTGCGTATAGGAGACCCCAAACACACTAAGATAAGCAAAATGAGAAGACAGAAAAACACACAGCAGATGAAGGAGCAAGATAAAAACCCGCAAGGCTTCCCTGGTGGCGCACTGGTTGAGAGTCCGCCTGCCGATGCCAGGGGACATGGGTTCGTGCCCCGGTCCAGGAAGATCCTACATGCCACGGAGCGGCTGGGCCCGTGAGCCATGGCCGCTGAGCCTGCACGTCTGGAGCCTGTGCTCCGCGACAGGACAGGCCACAACAGTGAGAGGCCCACGTACAGCAAAAAAAAAGATAAAAACCCACCAGACCTAACAAATGAAGAGGAAATAGGCAGTCTACCTGAAAAAGAATTCAGAAAAATCATAGTAAAGATAATCCAAAATCTTGGAAATAGAATAGACAAAATGCAAGAAACATTTAACAAGGACCTAGAAGAACTAAAGATGAAATGAGCAATGATGAACAAAACATTAAATGAAATTAAAAATACTTTAGATGGGATCAATAGCAGAATAACTGAGGCAAAAGAACAGATAAGTAACCTGGAAGGTAAAATAGTGGAAATAACTACTGCAGAGCAGAATAAACAAAAAAGACTGAAAAGAACTGAGGACAGTCTCAGAGACCTCTGAGACAACATTAAACTCACCAACATTCGAATTATAGGGGTTCCAGAAGAAGAAGAGAAAAAGAAAGGGACTGAGAAAATATTTGAAGAGATTATAGTTGAAAACTTCCCTAATATGGGAAAGGAAATAGTTAATCAAGTCCAGGAAGCACAGAGAGTCCCATACAGGATAAATCCAAGGAGAAATACGCCAAGACACATATTAATCAAACTGTCAAAAATTAAATACAAAGAAAGAAAACATATTAACAGCAGCAAGGGAAAAACAACAAATAACACACAAGGGAATCCCCATAAGGTTAACAGCTGATCTTTCAGCAGAAACTCTGCAAGCCAGAAGGGAGTGGCAGGACATATTTAAAACGATGAAGGAGAAAAACCTGCAACCAAGATTACTCTACTCAGCAAGGATCTCATTCAGATTTGATGGAGAAATTAAAACCTTTACAGACAAGCAAAAGCTGAGAGAGTTCAGCACAACCAAACCAGCGTTACAACAAATGCTAAAGGAACTTCTCTAGGCAAGAAACACAAGAGAAGGAAAGGACCTACAATAACAAACCCAAAACAATTAAGAAAATGGGAATAGGAACATACATATCGATAATTACCTTACATGTAAATGGACTAAATGCTCCCGACAAAAGACACAGATTGGCTGAATGGATACAAAAACAAGACCCATATATATGCTGTCTACAAGAGACCCACTTCAGACGTAGAGACACATACAGACTGAAAGTAAGAGGATGGAAAAAGATATTCCATGCAAATGGAAACCAAAAGAAAGCTGGAGTAGCAATTCTCATATCAGACAAAATAGACTTTAAAGACTATTAGAAGAGACAAAGAAGGACACTACATAATGATCAAGGGATTGATCCAAGAAGAAGATATAACAATTGTAAATATTTATGCACCCAACATAGGAGCACCTCAACACATAAGGCAAATACTAACAGCCATAAAAGGGGAAATCGACAGTAACACATTCATAGTAGGGGACTTTAACACCCCACTTTCACCAATGGACAGATCAACCACAATGAAAATAAATAAGGAAACACAAGCTTTAAATGATACATTAAACAAGATGGACTTAATTGATATTTATAGGACATTCCATCCAAAAACAACAGAATACACATTTTTCTCAAGTGCTCATGGAACATTCTCCAGGATAGATCATATCTTGGGTCACAAATGAAGCCTTGGTAAATTTAAGAAAATTGAAATTGTATCAAGTATCGTTTCCGACCACAACGCTATGAGACTAGGTATCAATTACAGGAAAAGATCTGTAAAAAATACAAACACATGGAGGCTAAACAATACACTGCTTAATAACGAAGTGATCACTGAGGAAATCAAAGAGGAAATCAAAAAATACCTAGAAACAAATGACAATGGAGACACGACGACCCAAAACCTATGGAATGGATCAAAATCAGTTCTAAGAGGGAAGTTTACAGCAATACAATCCTACCTTAAGAAACACGAAACATCTCAAATAAACAAACTAACCTTGCACCTAAAGCAATTAGAGAAAAATGAACCAAAAAACCCCCAAAGTTAGCAGAAGGAAAGAAATCATAAAAATCAGATCAGAAATAAATGAAAAAGAAATGAAGGAAATGATAGCAAAGATCAATAAAACTAAAAGCTGGTTCTTTGAGAAGATAAACAAAATTGATAAGCCATTAGCCAGACTCATCAAGAAAAAAAGGGAGAAGACTCAAATCAATAGAATTAGAAATGAAAAAGGAGAAGTAACAACCGACACTGCAGAAATACAAAAGATCTTGAGAGATTACTACAAGCAACTCTATGGAAATAAAATGGACAACCTGGAAGAAATGGACAAATTCTTAGAAATGCACAACCTGCCAAGACTGAATCAGGAAGAAATAGAAAATATGAACAGACCAATCACAAGCACTGAAATTGAAACTGTGATTAAAAATCTTCCAACAAACAAAAGCCCAGGACCAGATGGCTTCACAGGCGAATTCTATCAAACATTTAGAGAAGAGCTAACACCTATCCCTCTCAAACTCTTCCAAAATATAGCAGAGGGAGGAACACTCCCAAACTCATTCTACGAGGCCACCATCACCTTGATACCAAAACCAGACAAGGATTTCACAAAGAAAGAAAACTACAGGCCAATATCACTGATGAACATAGATGCAAAAATCCTCAACACAATACTAGCAAACAGAATCCAACAGCACATTAAAAGGATCATACACCATGATCAAGTGGGGTTTATTCCAGGAAGGCAAGGATTCTTCAATATACAAAAATCAATCAACGTGATACACCATATTAACAAACTGAAGGAGAAAAACCATATGATCATCTCAATAGATGCCGAGAAAGCTTTCAACAAAATTCAACACCCATTTATGATAAAAACCCTGCAGAAAGTAGGCATAGAGGGAACTTTCCTCAACATAATAAAGGCCATATATGACAAACCACAGCAAACATCGTCCTCAATGGTGAAAAACTGAAAGCATTTCCACTAAGATCAGGAAAAAGACAAGGTTGTCCACTCTCACCACTCTTATTCAACATAGTTTTGGAAGTTTTAGCCACAGCAATCAGAGAAGAAAAGGAAATAAAAGGAATCCAAATCAGAAAAGAAGAAGTAAAGCTGTCACTGTTTGCAGATGGCATGATCCTATACATAGAGAATCCTAAAGGTGCTATCAGAAAACTACTAGAGCTAATCAATGAATGTGGTAAAGTAGCAGAATACAAAATTAACGCACAGAAATCTCTGGCATTCCTATACACTAATGATGAAAAATCTGAAAGTGAAATCAAGAAAACACTCCCATTTACCATGCAACAAAAAGAATAAAATACCTAGGAATAAACCTACCTAAGGAGACAAAAGACCTGTATGCAGAAAACTATAAGACACTGATGAAAGAAATTAAAGATGATATAAATAGATGGAGAGATATACCATGTTCTTGGATTGGAAGAATCAACATTGTGAAAATGACTCTACTACGCAAAGCAATCTACAGATTCAATGCAATCCCTATCAAACTACCACTGGCATTTTTCACAGAACTAGAGCAAAAAATTTCACAATTTGTATGGAAACAAAAAAGACCACGAATAGCCAAAGCAATCTTGAGAACAAAAAACGGAGCTGGAGGAATCAGTCTCCCTGACTTCAGACTATACTACAAAGCTACAGTAATCAAGACAGTATGGTACTGGCACAAAAACAGAAAGATAGATCAATGGAACAGGATAGAAAGCCCAGAGATAAACCCATGTACATATGGTCACCTTATCTTTGATAAAGGAGGCAGGAATGTACAGTGGAGAAAGGACAGCCTCGTCAATAAGTGGTGCTGGGAAAATTGGACAGGTACATGTAAAAGTATGAGATTAGATCACTCCCTAACACCATACACAAAAATAAGCTCAAAATGGATTAAAGACCTAAATGTAAGGCCAGAAACTATCAAACTCTTAGAGGAAAACATAGGCAGAACACTCTATGACATAAATCACAGCAAGATCCTTTTTGACCCACCTCCTAGAGAAATGGAAATAAAAACAAAAATAAACAAATGGGACCTAATGAAATTTCAAAGCTTTTGCACAGCAAAGGAAACCGTAAACAAGACGAAAAGACAACCCTCAGAATGCGAGAAAATATTTGCAAATGAAGCAACTGACAAAGGATTAATCTCCAAAATTTATAAGCAGCTCATACAGCTGAATAACAAAAAAACAAACAACCCAATCCAAAAATCGACAGAAGACCTAAATAGACATTTCTCCAAAGAAGATATACAGACTGCCAACAAACACATGAAAGAATGCTCAACATCATTAATTATTAGAGAAATGCAAATCAAAACTACAATGAGATATCATCTCACTCAGTCAGAATGGCCATCATCAAAAAATCTAGAAACAATAAATGCTGGAGAGGGTGTGGAGCAAAGTGAACACTCTTGCACTGCTGGTGGGAATGTGAATTGGTACAGCCGCTATGCAGAACAGTATGGAGGTTCTTTAAAAAACTACAAATAGAACTACTATATGACCCAGCAATCCCACTACTGAGCATATACCCTGAGAAAACCATAATTCAAAAAGAGTCTTGTACCAAAATGTTCATTGCAGCTCTATTTACAATAGCCCGGAGATGGAAACAACCTAAGTGTCCATCATCGGATGAATGGATAAAGAAGATGTGGCACATATATACAATGGAATATTACTCAGCCATAAAAAGAAACGAAATTGAGCTATTTGTAATGAGGTGGATGGACCTAGAGCCTGTCATACAGAATGAAGTTAGTCAGAAAGAGAACGACAAATACCATATGCTAACACATATATATGGAATTTAAGAAAAAAAAATGTCATGAAGAACCTAGGGGTAAGACAGGAATAAAGACACAGACCTACTGGACTTGAGGATATGGGGAGGGGGAAGGGTAAGCTGTGACAAAGTGAGAGAGTGGCATGGACATATGTACACTACCAAATGTAAAATAGATAGCTAGTGGGAAGCAGCCGCATAGCACAGGGAGACCAGCTCGGTGCTTTGTGACCACCTAGAGGGGTGGGATAGGGAGGGTGGGAGGGAGGGAGACGCAAGAGGGAAGAGATATGGGAACATATGTATATGTATAACTGATTCACTTTGTTATAAAGCAGAAACTAACAGACCATTGTAAAGCAATTATACTCCAATAAAGATGTAAGAACAAAAAAATGAACGAAACATCAGCAGTAATTTCACAGAAGAGGGAACACACAGGCAATAGACATATGAAGAAAGTTCCAATGTCATCTAGAGGAATGCAAATCAAGACCACAAGCGGTAGGGGCATGCTAGTTTAAACCTCAGAAGTTCCCCGGGTGAAATTTGAAACTGGCTCCATGCATGGAGGGCAAGAGGAGACCAAAGAAAGAGGCAGGCCACTCCAGATTCATAGCTGGTGGCTTTAATAAACAAGGGAACTCACATTTGAGGTTTGTCTCTGGTGGTCGCAAGACGAGTAGATCTCGGCACTGCCCTGCAGAATGTTAAGAGTTTATATAGAGGCTTTAACTGGGTTAGGTTTTGTATTCAGTCCAGATGGTCTCAAAAACACATTGCTCTTGCAGGACTGTGTCTTTGAGACGGCTCTGGTGCAGGGAAGGCAGGCAGAATGCACCTTCCAAGGACAGGGAAGGGGGTAAGGAGCCTCCAATTGCCCAGGTCCAGCTTGAGGGTCAACAACAGTCACATCCTCTCTACGAGCTCCTCCAGCTCTCCACCCCTCCTGCTGGCTCTTACAGTTTTACATGCAACCCTTTTTCTACAATGTGCCCTGAGTGGTCAACAAGAAATTTCATTAGCATGGCTCATTTGCGGCTATCTGGCTACATTAGAGGCAAATACCACAGCAACAATATGGGCACGTGCAAGAGAAAACACAAATTAAGGTAACAATTCACAAAGTAAGAAACAATTTTTTCCATTAAAAGCTCCATGATCCAAACCACTGATTTATTAAGCTCCCTAGGTGGGGGTTACTCAGGGTGTTCACTTGTATCCCCGTGTGCTTTAGTAAAAATGCTGCATGGTGTGAACACACACATTCTACCTGGGTAATGGCACAGGTGCCTCCTTGGGAGGCAGTAATATTGTCCAAGACCACCCTATTTCAGAGGACAGCTTTCCTCGTTAGAGACATTTTAGTGTTCAGCAAGGACAGGTTCTGTCGGCTATCATAAGGCTTGCTGGGTGAATTTAATAAGGGCTTTTATGTGAGCTATACCATCCTCCAGGCCAATGAAAGGAACAAAGATGGCAGCCAGATGATCGTACCAATGGAAAACAGAATGCACCCTTCTGACCTTGAGGAGAAGAAGGTTGGCAACTTTTGCTGCTGTGGGATAGATTTTCTCCTGTGCCCAGGGAAAACCCAGGGTACAGTGGCCGAACCACCTAGATGGAAGCCATGGCCAAAGATTCATGCCACAGAACCACTGGGTTTCATTTGGGTCTCCCCAATAAATACCTGTATGGTGTGACCATTCTGTACCAAACTAGTCACTATCTTTTGATGTAATAGAATGCGCAGTTCTGGTGATATCTATCTTATATCCCTGGTACAGTAAGGCAGGTTCTGTTTAAAATGCTTTTTCTGGTCCCAGTGTAGGGGTGAATGGGTGCTCACAGGTCCAAAAGCCGAGGTGAGTACATCCTAAATCTAAGTGTAGCCACCCATGGCTCTGATGATGGTATTCATAGGACCCTTCTGGTCAGCAATTTGATAGGCTGTGTAGTTTGATTGACATAAAAAGAATACCCACTGATAGTGTGTGCCACAGGCCAGGTTTTTGGATCAATATCGCTAATGTCAGAAGAATTAAGAGTAATAACTCTAGTTTGTTCTTCCTTTATGTACTGCTTTAGTGCTTTCCAATTCCCTCCGTGCAGTGGTGACACCAGCCATGTCAACCCCAAGAAGGTAGAGGAGGGCAGTTGCCCACAGTCCAACTTTCAGTGCAAAGGGAAATGGCCAGGGCTCATGAGTGATCACCAGCCAAAATGTTCTGAGTTCAGCCCATTGGCTGCTGTGGTTTGTTCCTGTTTCCATCCAGATGGTGTCAGTGTTGGGCTGAATAGCAAGTGCAGTCCATGTGGGTGGGTTGCCCCTACTAGACCCCTCTGTTTACTGGGCATCAGCAGCAATTTCCACTATTCCCCCTCTACAGCCTACAGGGGCTGCCACAGGACTAGGGACAGAGGCATTTGGAAAACCTACATGTTCTATAGGGCCTAGTTGTACCTGCATTTCTAGAGACAGTGGGCTGGAGGACAGGTTAGTCCTCTTCTGCAAACAGGCATGCCTCTTAGTCAAAGTGGGAGTTTGAACTATGGCAGAGGTAGGTCGGTGGAATATATTCGCAATCCAACCTTGACAGCAACAGAAGTTCTTACCATGATACACTGTTCTTTCGTGAGAGGCTCTATTGGAAGAGTGCTGTGTATGCTGCTAGGAGCCACTGTTCTATGGGCTATACCAGGTTTCTGCCCCCTTCCAGAGTTGGGACCAAAATCCTAGGGCTACTCTCTCCTTCTGTTGTCTCTGCTACAGTTCCCAACGCATACCTTCTGGAGTCACAGACACATCTAACTCAAATGGTAGCCCTGCTTGGGAGATGCCTAGAGCTTTAATCTCCTTAGTATGTTTGCCCTCTCAAAGGTGGCTCATTGTTCTGATCTCCAGGCTCACACATGTCCTTTCTTTACCAGGCAGTATAAGGAATGGAAACACTGTGCCAGGTAGAGAATATAAGTCCTCCAAACCCCCAAAATTCCTATAAAAGCTTGCACCTTTTTCATGTTCTTACAGATTAGCTAGGCTTGCACCTTGTCCATAATAGCTCTGGGACAATTCACATCTTACCTGATCATATGACTTCCGGAAACTTTACATTGGTGACTGCACCTTCAGTTTTCTGTGTATTCACCTCCCATACACTTGCTCACAGGTGTTCCAGCAAAATCTGCAGAGTGTGAAGTCAGCAGAGGCAAGGCTTCATATGTCGACATTATATCATCAAAGCAATGGGTCCATTTTACAGATGTGGGGAAGAATAACAGGGACAGATCTCCAGGCACCATCCCATGACATTTTGTGGGGCTGTACAGGTAGCCTCAGGGAAGAATTTGAAAAGTCCATTATCGTGCCTTCCATGTGAAAGCAAATTGAACTTGTGACTCAGCAGCCAAGGTATTCTGAAGAAAAGTATTTGCTAAGTCCAGAACAGCATGGTCCACTCCTAGGACTGTGGCCAAATTATCTAAGATGGTGCCAAGTTTGGGCACAGCTGCATGAATGGGGGGCGTAACTTTGATCAATTCTCAGTAATCCGCCATCATCTGCCATGAGCTATCTGCCTTTTTTTACCGACCATAATGGGCTGTTGAAAGTGCTATGGACATGGTGTAGAATACCCACTCAGTGCAGTTCTTGGATAGTTTCTCCTATTTCCTTGACAATTACCACTCTTCGTTAGGGGGAAGTGTAGGCTTACTGATTCCCAGTTGGCATTTCCCCTCAGCAGTACTGGTTTGATTACTCTAACCCGGAGGCAGAATTCACCGATAGAGGTTGCGGAGTTTGGCCTTGCAGGATGTCCGTGCCCAATATGTTCTCTGGTATTGGAGAGATAAAATCCTCATATTCTTGTGGGGGAGAACATCCAATTTGCAGTGTCAGAGGGACCTTCCTGACCATAACCAACTGCCCTTGGAAACCATCGATGGCGCTGAAAGGCCCAGAAAATTCCTGAAGTTTACCAGGTATTAGAGTATATTCAGCTCACGTATCAATCAGAGCTGTCACCTTTTGTTTATTTCTGGGGTACCAGTGAATAGTGAGCTCAACATGTGGCCTCCAATTGCCCCCAACGGCCCTCACTTGGAGGCCATCTTGGCTTATATCCTACACCCGGGGAGTGGGAGGTACCCACCCCGAATAGGACTGTATCCCTGAGGCCTCTGCTGTAGCAGTAGGTACATCAGGGATGGTAAGGCAGGTGGGGCAGGTCTGAACTCTTGTTCAGCTTTTAAGGCTTTCCACAGGCCAGCTAACACAGTGTTAGGTTGCCCGTCTATCTTTTCAGGTGTGATCCCTGCAGCAATGAGGTCAAACCACATTTGCTTCTGGGTTGCTCGTACCAGACCGTTTACAGCCAATTGGGTTAGCCTGTTGTCTTCTTGAGCTCCCTCTCTGTCTTAGGTCTTTCCCACATCCTGTACCTATTCCTGGGATTTGTCAGTATCCCCCAGATCAGCAGTAGCCTGCCCAACATCAAAAACGTCTCCTGTTATGACTGGGCTCAGGACGGGTATCAGTGCCGCATACCAGGTACCGAAGGCATACTGGAGTATCTTGGCTTTCATTCCTGCAGTGAATGTAGCCCAATCAGGACCTTCAAAGACAGGGGCGTAGATGGCCTACCTCATTTCCCACTCCCTAAGAATTTGTTGTACCTCCTCTAAATATATCCAGGGCCTCATATGTCCAGAGAGACCCCCTTACTGGGTCAAGCTTCCCTGTAGGATAGAATAATCCAATCTATAAGGGAGTGAGTGCCTTGACCTCCCCATTGCCCCTCACCCCTGAGCACCCCTGAGCTGGAGAGAAGGCTGTGTGGTGATATTGCTCTTTTTTCTGCCTCCTGCCCAGTCAGAGAAATGCCATTGCCCCCTCTCCCCTGCCCCTCAATCCTGTAACCATACTAACCATTCCTGGATATTTTCCTGGCCTTTTGTTGGAACTTGATAATTATATCAATAAGCTCAGTGAGCATATATTCTCTCATCAGGTATGTTTCCTGAATTGGGGGCTGCCTTACTGGCTGGGATTGTTGTTGCTGTGTTTTTGCTTTCCTTTGAATTACGGGTCCAATGACATGGGGTGTATCATCAGTTTCACTGTCAATCACCATAAAATCCACCTTTGTTTTCCTCACTTTCCCAGGGAGTCCACCACTTAGTGTCCCAATCGGGCTTTGTCACAGGTGCTCAGACCTTAATCCATGGCAGCTTGAGCCCTCCTGGCCTTGCAAAACAGCATGCTGAAGTCTCCAACTTAATCATCCTTCTCTCCCACTTCGTCTGCCAGCCCCGAAGCGAGCAGGGCAGTGGACAGTGCACATCCTTCTCTAACCTCAGTTCTTCTTCCAACTTTCTAACTCAAGCTTCAGCCTCTGGTTGGTCATCAGTGTCAAGCTGTACTGCGCACCCTAGAGGCCAGCCCACTGCGCAGCGGTTCATTTCTCTCCTTTGCAGCACTGTGTTATGCTCAGTTCTTCAAGCAAGTGCATTAAACCAGTGGGCATTTTCAGGGCATCGCCGTACTCGTGTGGTGGTCCACAAGCATCCAACATATGAGCAACCCCTCTTGACATGAAGGATGATGGCCAACCCTGGGATTCCCCCATGGATGCCTCTTTTCCAAGATCCATTTCTTCAGTCTCCTGCCCAGTTCAACAATGGTTGGTTTTGCACCTACTTGGTAGGTGGCAATTTTAATAAGCAAGGGAACTTACAGGAGAACTTGTCTTGGGCATCACAAGACAAGTAGATCTCTGCACCCACCTGCCAGAATCTTAGGAGTTTATATAGAGGCCTTAACTGGGTTCAGTCACATATTCACTCCAGATGGTCTCAACACCTTACTCTCTCAAGGCTATGTCCTCAAAACAGCTCCGGCTATGGGAATTGTAGGCAGAACATACATTCCAAGGACAGGGGAGGGGGTGAGAAGCCTCCAATTGCCCAAGTCCAGCTCATGGGTCCACCAGCGATCATATCCTGTTCATGACCTCCTCCAACAGGTATCAATTTTCACCGTTTGGCAAGATTATTAAGCCTGCAATACCAAATGTTGGACAATTAGGATAAATAGGATCTGTTGTATGTGTCTTATAAGAGTATAAATTAGCTCAACCACTTTGGAAAACAATCCAGTTAAATCCTGTGAAGATAAATTTTTGCTTAACTTATGACCTGGCAAATTTACTACTAAGAATATGCAGAAGGAACTCTTGTACATATTCATGAGGATTCAAATACTATGCATTTTATCAGCACTGTTTTTGATAGGAAACTCTTAGCAAAACTTTGAAAAATATATAAATTATGGAATATAAAAATTATGGAATATTTACAAAACAGAATGTTATATAGCAATAAAAGTGAATAAATCAACAAGCTAAAACCAAAAATTTATATGTAAATGCAAATAACTTAGAACTGGAAAAACAACTTTGAAAAAGAAGAGAATAGCTGGAGGACACACACTATCTAACTTCAAGACTTACTAGCAAGCTACAGTAATCAAGACAATGTGATACTGGTATCCAGAGAAACAAAATGGATCACTGCAACAGAAAAGAGAGACCAGAAATAGACCCACACATACATGGTCAAAGGATTTTTAACAAAGGTACAAAGACAATTTAGTGGAGAAATAATAGTCTTTTCAATAAATTATGTCAAAACAATTGGATGTCCATACATTAAAAAAATGAACTTCAAAAGTCAGAAAGAGAAAGACAAATACCATATGATATCACTTATATGTGGAATCTAAACTATGACACAAATGAACTTATTTACAAAACAGAAATAGACTCACAGACACAGAAATCAATCTTATGGCTATCAAAGGGGAAAGAGGGTGGGGGAGGGATAAAGTAGGGGTTTGGGATTAGCAGATACAAACTACTCTATATAAAATAGATAGACAACAAGGTCCTACTGTATAGCATAGGAAACTATATTCAATATCCTGTCATAAACCATAATGGAAAATAATATGAAAAAGAGTATGTAGATATATGTATAACTGAATTACTTTGCTATACACTAGAAACTAACACAACATTGTAAATCAACTGTACTTCAACTTTAAAAAATAACTTCAATCTGCATCTCACCATGTACAAAAATTAACTCAAAATAGACTGTAAACCAGTGTAAAATCTAAAATTGTAAAAATTTTAGAAGAAAACACAGAAGACTATGGGTTAGGCAGAGACATCTTTTTTTTAGATATAATACCAAATGTTCAATCCATAAAAGAAAAAACTGATAAATTGGACTTTATTAAACTTCAGAATGTCTGCTCTTCAAAAGGTACTTTAAGACAATGAAAACATAATCGCAGACAAGGAGAAAATATTTGCAACTCATGCATCTGCAAAAGGACTCAAAATCAGAATATATAATAGAATATATATAACAACTCTCAAAAGTTAATAAGAGGGGATTCCCTGGTGGCGCAGTGGTTGAGAGTCCGCCTGCCAATGCAGGGGACACGGGTTCGTGCCCCGGCTTGGGAAGATCCCACATGCCGCGGAGCGGCTGGGCCCGTGAGCCATGGCCGCTGAGCCTGCGCGTCCGGAGCCTGTGCTCCGCAACGGCAGAGGCCGCAGCAGTGAGAGGCCCGCATACCGCAAAAAAAAAAAAAAGTTAATAAGAAAACAAACAATTCAATAAAATATGTGCAAAAAATTTAAACAGACATTTCACCAAAGAAGACAACGATGGCAAGTAAGCACAGGAAAAGATACTCAACATCACTAGTAATTAGAGAAATGCAATTAAAACCACAGTAGATACCACTACAGATTTATTTAAATGGCTAATATTAAAAAGACTGGCTATACCAAGTATAGGAGAAAAGATGAAAAAGACTGGCTAATCCCAACTAGAACTCTCATACACTGCTGGTAGGAATGTAAAATGGTACATACTATACTTTGGAAAACAGTTTAACAACTTCTTGAGAAGTTAAACGTACATTTACCATATGACCTAGCTATTTCACTCTAAGATATTTATTTAACCAAAAGAAAGGAAAGCACATGTCCCTATAGAGATTTTTACATGAATATTTATAGTAACCAAAACTGAAAACAATCCAAATCTCTATCAACAAGTTAATAGACACATTGTGATACAGCCATACAATGGAATGCTACTTGATAATACTAAGGAATGAACTATTTATACATACAACAACATACATGAATCTCAAAATAATCATGCTGAGTGAAAGAAGCTAGATAGAAAAAAGTACATGCTGTATTATTTAATTTACAAAATTTTCTAGAAAATACAGTGACAGTGATAGTTTCTATCTATCTAAGTTTTCAGGTTGTATACTTGAGTATGTACAGTTTATTGTATATCAATTTTATCTCAATAAAATTATTAAAATTAAAGCTATGCATGGGCCACTAATAATAGTGTGTTATGAAACAAATACCAAGATTAATTTACTTTTGTACAATTGATACCCAAAAGGAGAGAGGGAAAGTAAGAAGGAAAGAGAAAAGGAAGAATAGAAGACGGGAAGAAGGGAGGGAAGGAAGGTAGGAAACATATCTTTGAAAATTAGGTGGAAACAACCCAAATACAACATGGATAAATCTCAAATGTTTATGCTAAGTGAAAGACGTCTGTCTCCAAAGGGTTCATACTGTAGGGTTCCATTTATATGACATTCTGGAAAAGGCAAAACTACAGAGACAAAAAAACATACCAGTGGTTCTCAGGAGCTGGAGGAATTGACTACAAAAAGGCACAAGGGAATTTTGGGGGATTCTATATCTTGCCTGTGGTGGTTGTTACACAAATGTAGGTGTTCGTCAAAATTCATAGAACTATGCACTTAAAAGAGTGAACTGATTACATATGAATTATATTCCAGTAAATCTGACTGAAAAGAAAAATTGGAAACTGACAACTCTTAAGTTAACTTTGAGCTGAAGTTATTTTTTCTGCCTATATTGAGTCTTTTTAAAAATGAAATTAATTGACAACAGAAAAAGAACATTTCATATTATCTGCCCAACCCCTGGAGACATCTGAGTTTAAACCCCTGCTTTAAACCCATTTCAACTAACACCTTAATAGCATGATCTATTACCTAGCCATGAATAAATCTCTCTGTAGGAATAGAACAGGCAATGTGTGGGATGGTTAGAGATACAGGGAGACGGGGACTGCTGGGATCCTATAGTTAGTACGTAGATCATAAGAATCTGGAGGAGAGGAACTGCAACTTAGGACTGATGAATAGGAAATTACAGCTAAGTGTTTGATCTGAAGGCGACAAAAATATAGCCACAATTTGTGTGCTATTTTATCTATCTGATGAGGGTCTTAATCATCAAAATCTAAAAGCAGGAATATTAGAATCTAAAAATTAGTTTATTTTTATATTAAATAACAAGCATAGTGCCTCATACATAATGAGTGGTCCATAATTGTCAGTTGGAAGGAAAATGGAGACTGAAAGATGAAAGGGCTAACTGCATGGTACAATATCTATGCAGTTGCACGGGATCTCACGAATAGAAGGGCCCCATTCTTGACTTAACGTTCTGCTGTTGCCACCTTGAAATTCCTAATAATTTTTTAACATGAGGCTCTACATTTTCAATTTGCACTAAGTCTCATGAATTGTGCAGCCAGAACTAAATCCAGGAGATTCTGGAGCCATCACTGAACTTTCTCTAATAGAGGACAGTGAAGAAGACTGTCTTTGACATGGTACATCCATTTGACATTGTCATAAAGATGTAAGACACATAGTAAAGCACAATTTCAAGTTATAAGACCTACTGAGGTGTATCGACAAACCACAGAGGCAATACATAGATCAAACTGGAGGGTGGCAATCAGACTACATGTATATGACTACATAGCTATTTTTAAGTTGACAGATTGGATAACCCCTGAAGGAAAAAAAAAAAAAATCAAGAATGGAAGTAGTGCCTACAACCCCAAAATAAATCACAAGTAGCTGGTATGGGAAAGACTGCCACTCAAGTGTCACTGGTTTGTGCCACAACCACAAACATGATTATGACCACCCCAATTCTAGTCCATCTTGTCTGCCAAACGAAAAGATGGGCATGTCTAAGAAATTTATTTAAATTTTCATCCAAAATCAAATCCCAACTAAAAACAACTCTGACAGGAAGGGTGAGGTGAGGTAAAGGCTTGTGGTCTCAGTTTCTTAAATGTTGTCTGATTCTTCATCTACAAAACATAAGAGGAGATAGGCACTGGAATGAGTTTATTAATGTTAAATATACTTTCCCACATTTGGAAAGTGTCTTGTCATTCAGACCAGTCGCCCTCTCACTAGACCTGAATACAGTTAAGCCCAAATCAAGAGATGAGTGATGACTGTACTTGGGGCCTTCTCATCACGGTTACTTTTGTACTATACACCAGTGACCATGCGATTGATCATCCAAATCAGGACACTTTTGAGAGTGCTAAAATATTAAGCTGTAAAGGACACTGGGACAATGGACACAAACCATGGTTTTCCCAGGCCAGCTATGACATATAGTCACCCTAACTGTAATATTATCATGCATAATACAGGCATCCCATTAACCTTTAGTAGTACCAATACACATCATCAATAAAAATGACAATTACAAAGACATTGACATACATGTACCAAGTGCTTTTTCTGTGCTGGGCATTATGCTAAGCACTTAATTTTTTTTAATTATATTAATTTGTATTATATTATTTTTAATGCATTTTATCAGAAATGCATTTTCTGATTGTATATGTAGGTGCATAATGCTTTTGCAAATTGGCCTATGGAATTGGTTCTTTGGTCTATTTTAAATTATTTTGATGCAAAATGCAATTAATTTGGTTGCTAGAGTTGGGGAAGGGGTGGATAGTGCCTAAAGAACTAAGAAAGATGAATAATGAAAAAAAATAGCTAGTTTAAAATGTAGATAATAGAAAATTAAATTACATTTGAGGGCAGCTTGAGTATGACATGTAATTTTAAAATAAATACAATCCTTGTTTAATTAAGAAAAGATAACTTTGGTGTTAAAATTCCTTTAATTTATTCCTCTACATATTAGATAAGACTGCTTATTTTAATAACAAATATTACAGTAAATTTCAAGCATATATTTTACATGAGTAAGTCTGCCAACGTACGTGGAGACCAGAGAAGAAGCTTATAAATTACTTCAAAGCTTTATACATACATCCAAAAACAATTTCTGCAGAGAAAATCCTTGGGAAAATGTCAAATATTTTTTATATATTAATGTGGCTTCTAAAAATATATATAGATACATAGGTAGAGTTATGCTATTGCTATCATTACCTAATAAAAAGTCTACAAAATTTATTTTCCCTTTCTCAAAGGATTTTTCTAAGGAATAATTAGGTTTCTAAGACTGTGAACATTTTGCAGTCAAAGTCAGTTGTTATAAAAATTCAAGGGATTAGAAGTAGTATGCTAAGTTATATTTATTAATTGTGTGGACCACATTTAAAATTATGAATCCTACTTTCTTAAACTTATGGTTAGCATTCTTTAAAATATCTTCCTGTGCATTATGTAAATTCATATCCCAGAAATTACAAACAAACCCACAAAACATTAGAATAAATTACATTAAAATATCACCAGCAGTTATTTCCCATGAATGAAATTCTTAACACATTGATATAACTCTATATTTCCTGACTATAAAAATAAATGCATACTTATGGCAAAAAATAACAATGAAGAAGAAAAGCATGAAGATGAAAGTAAAAATTACATGCTCAGAGGGATTATGAATTGCTTCTTAACTCCTTTATGTTCCTCAGTAATTTAATGATTTTTACAGAAAATGGGCATCAATTTTCCAATCCAGATGAACAATGATTGTGCAGTAAAGTGAAATAAAATGCAACTAATTCGTTAAGAGTAAAAACGAATGAGGAGGGGGCTTCCCTGGTGGCACAGTGGTTGAGAGTCCACCTGCCGATGCAGGGGATGCGGGTTCGTGCCCCGGTCCAGGAAGATCCCACATCCCGCGGAGTGGCTGGGCCCGTGAGCCATGGCCGCTGGGCCTGCGCGTCCGGAGCCTGTGCTCCGCAACGGGAGAGGCCATAGCAGTGAGAGGCCCGCGTACCGCAAAAAAAAAAAAAAAAAAAAAGGAATGAGGAGATATGACTGTGTTTTCTATAAAGAAACCCTTGACCATTCTTAGAAAAATTGGGTTTTAGTCCCAAACCTGACATGTAGTAGCTCTGCCACCTTAAACAAGTGTCACTAGCCCCCTCTGTAAGATGAGACAGAAGGAGATTTTCTGTCAATTCATTCTCTCTGCTCATTTATTTCTGTCTGTGCCTTCATTCAGCCAATACTATTGAGAACCCACATATAACAGGGCCTGGAATAGTATAATGGCATAGTGAACAACACAGTTGGTATTTTTATTTAACTCTTTCCGGCTCCTTTGTGCAGATAGGTTAGAGATGGGGATGCAGTAAAGTGGGACAACAGACAGGAGACTGCTATAGTGCAGTGAGCATCGATGGGGGCCCTGGACTACAATGACAGCAGTGAACGCTGGGAGAGTCAGATGACTTCAAGACATATTTGGACTTAGAATAGTCAAGACTAGCTGGTGAATTTAAAGAATTGTAGGAAAAAGCAAGGAAAAGGAAGATTCAAAAATAACTCCCAGGCTTCCAGGCTTTAATTACTCATGAGATGAAAGCAGACATTATAGTGTACAAGGAATGATAGATTAGTGTACGAGAAAATAAGATCCTTTTAGATAGAAAATCAGATTAATAGGATAGATAAATATTGGTCTTGTATAGGCAGGTGATGGGGTGTGGGGCTTAAGGCATATGTTTTAAATAGGAGACCAGGAAGGGACTGTCTGAGAAGCTGCATTTAAGTTGGGACCACAGTAAGTTCTCTAGAATGGGGGACATGATCATCATCTACACTACTTCAGGAGAAAACTCTGAAAATTATAGCAATTCAAAAAATTTCCCTCAGATTTCCCTTCAAAATTTACTAGATAGTCAAATGTTCTACCCCCGAGCTATACAGAATGAAGTAAGTGAGAAAGAGAAAAACAAATACCGTATGCTAACACATATATATGGAATCTAAAAAAAAAAAAAAAAAAAAAAATAGTGGTTCTGATGAACCTAGGAGCAGGACAGGAATAAAGACACAGACGTAGAGAATGGACTTGAGGACACAGAGAGCGGGAAGGGTGAGCTGGGATAAAGTGAGAGAGTGGCATGGACTTATATACATTACCAAATGTAAAATAGCTAGCTATTGGGAAGCAGCCACATAGCACAGGGAGAATGGGGAGATCAGCTTGGTGCTTTGCGACCACCTAGAGGGATGGGATAAGGAGGGTGGGAGGGAGATGCAAGAGGAGGGGATATGGGGATATATGTATGAATATAGCTGATTCATTTTGTTATACAGCAGAAACTAACTGTAAAGCAATTATACTCCAATAAAGATGTTTTAAAAAATTACTAAGTAGTAATTTCTGTGCTAGACTATATTTTTAAAATATCAGGAATTCCTTATTAATGGAATACTCATTCTCTTATACTTTTCCAGTTGTGAAGATGTTTATGCAGAATCCCCTATATCCAAGAATGTGGCCTGAACAACTTAGAATAGAAGGGATTTTTCCACTGACTTTCTAGGATTCGTTAATAAAACTATATGTCAACATGTTTGTCAGGCAAATTTTCAAGATATATCTGATCCTATCAGATGCTAGGTAAGGCACAGTGGGATATTCATGAGGTTTTCTTGGTGATCTTGATTAGTCTTCTAATACTGTAATAATTTAGACCTCTATTCTGACACTAGAAGAATAATTCAGAATTGAATGTTTATGGCTAACCAGAGAGATTAACTTAAAAAATTAAACAGTTCAGAGGAATAAAGTGTTCTAATTATGAAACCGATAGGAGGTACTATATCCAAAGTACACTGAAGAGCTTGTAGAAGACCTGCCAACTGGGGACAGAGACAGGGCAGAACCATGGGTAGGATTTCTACTTCTTGAATTTTCAGGTCAAAGGATGTATTGACTAGGAAAATCTTGAGTAAGTGAAAATAGATCCAGCACTCAGAACAATAAGATCTCTATGCCAGACATGTCAATACTAGGCCATTAAAATAGGCTTGTGAAAAGAGAAAATAATAGGCAGTTTAATAATATGTCCCTGTGAAATCTCTGAACTTTAGAAAATAAACAAATTGGTCGTCATTGGTAAACAGCAAACATCTGAAATGCTCCAGACCTGAGGAACTCTGAACGCCACGGAGGGCTGCTGATGTTTTTGCTTGTCTCCCCCATATTTCTTCTCATTAGTTGATTGAATAAAAGAACATTCAAAAGAAGTTCTAGACTTCTTTTTTTAGGGCAGAGTTTCTCAATATTGGCCCTATTGACATATTTGACAAAATAATTCTCTTTGTGGGGGGATCATCCTCTAAATTGTAGGATATTTAGCAACATCCCTGGCCTCTGCCCACTAGATGCCAATCGCAAGCCCACAAGTTATGACAACCAAAACTCTCCAGACATTGACAAATGTCTGCAGGAGACAAAAAACATCCCTGGTTGAGAACCACTGCTCTAGGCTGACAGTTACTATATACCATAGATTCAAAGATCCACACGTTGCTGTATTCTTTATTATTGAAAGAATTAAAAGCACTGGAAAGATCTGGGACAGAAATATACAAGGCACCAACCCCCAAACTGTGCCATTTTATTTATTCCATACCACATTGCTAACTATATACTGAAATCTTAGAAAATGAGCCTTTTGAATGACCTCATTTTTCATAATTATTCTTAGAAATTGTACAAGTCCAAACAAGTTAGATATGTTACTAATTGAAATGTACACAAATTTCTTTACCAAATGCACTTAGTAAGGCTCCTTTAAGCTGGCCCATCCTCACATCAGGGCAGGCCTTGCCTGCTATGGGTAGAAGCTTGGTCTTTATTCTGTTGCTTGGCAGAGACAGAAGGCAGACTAGACATCAAAGGAAGAATGGAAGATCACTTCAACCCTATTCTGGATCCCAGGTTCCCTTTTCTTACCTTTAACTCTGGCAGATTTCCCTGTATAATGAGAGTATCTTAGTCTGTTCAGGCCACTATAACAAAGTACCACAGACTGGGTGGCTTAAACAACAGAAATTTATTTCTCACAGTTCTGGAGGCTAAATTTATTTCTCATAGTTCGCTCGGGTGTCAACATGGTTGGGTTCTGATGAGAGCCCTCTCCTAGTTGCATACTGCAGTCTTCCCATTTTATTCTCACCTGGCAGAAAGAGGACTTGAGACCTCTCTGTAGTCTCTTTTATAAGGGCAGTAATCCCATTCATGAGGGTTCTACCCTGATGATCTAATCACCATCCAAAGGCCCTCCCACCCACCTCCTAATATCATCACATTATGAGGATTTCAGCATATGAATTTTCTGGGAATACAAACATTCAGTCCGTAACAGGGAGCTACCCTATTTAGTGAAGCTGAAAGGTCCAGCAGTCATAGAAGAGAGAAACTGTCTCTAAGGGGTGAATGTATATGTGCTAAAAACAACTGTTGTAGGGCACGCATTCAGCGAGGTGATGTGACTCTGCCTGGGTTTATATCAGATTTGCCTAAAGACACAATCCGCTTAATCTAGTTTCCCCTATCTGTGAACTCCAGATTGCCATCACCTCTGGCAACTCTATCTCATAGCTCCTCTCTATGCATGCTTTAAACTCTTATTCCCATTGCTAGCTGCCTGATTCTGATTTTCCCAAATCAAATTCAAAAGAGGAGAGAGAATTTGATTGACTTACCCCATCTTTTCAAATAATAATAATAACAATAACATGCAACAGGATTAGGTATCATGTACCAAACAGCATATGGTTTAACTCTAAATCCTTACTTCAAACAAATCAAATAGGAATAATCATTAAGCTCATTTTATGAAAGAAGAAAATGAAGATCAAAGTCAAGTGGCAAACCTTAGATTAGGACCTAGACAGTCTGACTCAGCTCCCATTCTTTTAATCACCTATAATTTGGTGGTCATGGGTCAGGTGCCCACCATGGTCCAATTTTGGCTGCACCCAAGTAGGACAAAGCATGTGGTCCCCACAGTAGGAACTGAGGGCAGTGCCACATCATTTAAAAGTGGCCTAAGGGCTTCCCTGGTGGCACAGTGGTTGAGAGTCTGCCTGCCGATGCAGGGGACACGGGTTCGTGCCCCGGTCCGGGAAGATCCCACATGCCGCGGAGCGGCTGGGCCCGTGAGCCATGGCCGCTGAGCCTGCGCGTCCGGAGCCTGTGCTCCGCAACGGGAGAGGCCACAACAGTTAGAGGCCCGCGTACTGCAAATAAATAAATAAATAAAAGTGGCCTAGGCATGTGGCAGGAAACTACCTTTGACCTAACACAACAGCCATACAAAAGGGCAACAAAGGCCACTTTAAACATGAAGTGAATAACTGGTTAGCAAAAATATATTTCCTGTACCATGAAAAGAGCAAAAACAGAAAAGGTAAGGCCAAGCTTCCCCTTTAAGCAACAAAATATATCAAGTTATTATGGATCCACAAATTTGTTGAGCAAATTGGATAAGGAAAAATTCTACACATCTTTTAAATGCTAACATTCTTGTTATTAAATTATGTTTTTGAATCATCTGTCAGTGATTAATGTACACTGTCAAGCCCATTTTATTTATATTTTATCTTATATTTTGCAGAAAAGTATATAGGGGTAGAGAACTTCTACTTCTAAAAGTACATCTTTCTACCACCTTTGTCAATGAAAGTGTGCTTACCTAATTTTGAATATCTACTTAAAAAAATTTTTTTTTGGCTGCATTGGGTCTTCGTTGCTGCACGTGCACTTTCTCTAGTTGCGGTGAGTGGGGGGCTACCCTTCATTGCGGTGCGTGGGCTTCTCATTGCTGGGCTTCTCATTGTGGTGGCTTCTCTTTTTGCAGAGCTTGGGCTCTAGGCACGCGGGCCTCAGCAGTTGTGGCTCGGGGGCTCCAAAGCGCAGGCTCAGTAGTTGTGGCGCACGGGCTTAGTTGCTCCGCGGCATATGGGATCCTCCTGGACCAGGGGTCGAACCCGTGTCCCCTGCACTGGCAGGTGGATTCTTACCCACTGTGCCACCAGGGAAGTCCCGAATATCCACATCTTAATCCAGCCTCTTGCAAAGCTTGCAGATATATCTCCAAGTTCTTCTGGAATTTAGAGTTACATAAGAAAGAGTTTAATTTTAGTTCCTTTATTGGCAAATTTTTTCTACTTCCTGAGCACTTATTTTTTAAATCCTAATAATTAATGTAGTTGTAAGAATGGACTTTGCAGTATTTCTTTGGGGGGGGGGTTGTTCTGAATGCTTTTTACTAGAATCTGTGAACCTTTTCAATCTACATACTTTGACTTCTTTCAACAGAGTCATTTTATTCCATTATATTTTTAATATTTATTCGTTTATATTATCTTTGTTGGTTCCTTAGGAGTACTTAAAGTTCTTAGCTTTAGCTTAAACTCCATTCTTTGCCCTCTATATCCATGACCTTTTCCTTTTCCATCTTCTTGTCCTTTTATTCTATGTTCTGCAAAAATTTCTCAAGTTTGTTTTCCATGTGAGTATATGCATCATTGACTCTTTACTCCCTTGGCATGAATGTTTTATTGTTTTTGCATTACTTTAGTTCCTTGTCAGTCTTTACTATCTCTCCCATCTCTTTCAGTCTCACTTGGTATCTTCTCATCCGGCTTGTTCTTTCCTCATAGCTTTGTGCTATTTCATAATGGTCAAGTTTTCTTACACCCTGCTCTTATTTTTATGGGCTTCATTAACATCTTTTGTGATTGTTCATCCTTGACAAGGAGACACTTGTTCAGATTCACTATTCTCAAAGAGGTAGAGTGTGTGGATGGCTGATGTTTTCAGAGCCACCTGCTCTCCCTAACAAATTACTTTCTGCTTTCCCTAACAACTTACTTTCTAAAGAGACAGGAGCTTTGAGAAAACGACTGTTCAGGAAGGTTGCATTTGATGTGAGACTAGCTATGGGGCATTGTAGCCTGGGAGATATAGTTCGCAAAATAAAATGTCATATTCTTTAATAGACCCTGTAGTACATAGCAATTTGTAGACTGTAGACTGTAATTTTTCATGAATTCCATCTTTCCAGAAAAACAGAAGGGCAAGTAGCTTAGGGAGAAAAGATCTCATTTGAGTTCAGCAGAGCTATTCCAAGAGAAAGTTTGCCAATACTGGGAATTTTTTAAAAGAATTATCCCCTTGCGGATAATTGCGGGCCAGGTCTATCTGAGAATAGTTTACCAGACAACAGGAAACAAAAAAATAAAACTGGACTCTACAAGCATCTTTTCCTATTCATTAACAAAATATTTAGTACTATTTCTGACAGTTAAACAATCATTAAAGAATATATGGAAAATGCATAAAAGTAAAAAGAAAAAAAAAAAAAGGAAAAAGAAAAAATTCCCCATAGTCCTATCACTAAAACCCAACTACCACCATTAACATTCTGTGGATTTATTTCCAGTTTCTTTTTTAATGTATACTTTTATTGGGTGTTAGGGGAGTGGAAGACAGGGGATACAAATGTGTGTGTGTGTGTGTGTGTGTGTGTATATACACAAAATGCATAGTTTTATATGGTGTAGGGGAGTGGGAGAAGGGATATATATGTGTGTGTATGTATATATATATATGTATATATACAATTTCAGTATCCTACTTTTTTAGCTAGAATTGTGTTAAATGCATTTTATATGCTATTCATAAACATAATTTTTAATGGTACCTTAAGTTGCATCAAAGTGATGCACTCTGGCGACTTAGGCTGATTCTAATGGTTCACCATTAAAGAAACTTGCAATAAATATTTATAGCTCTCTTATTACAGAGTTCCAAAACTAGTGCCATTGATTCAAAGGGCATAAACATTTAAAATATCTTAATATATATTTAACTTTACAAAAGTGTTGGACCAGTTTATAGAACAATCAGCAAAATACAAATATGCCTAGCTCATCTTATACTTATCAATACTGGATATTTTTATTAGTTTCATCCTTTGGTTGGGTTAATATTTTTCTTTATTTTGATTACCAATAAGACTATTTTTCCCATATACTTGTGTGCTAATTGCATTTCCTCTTTGGGAAAATACTATGATAGTACAGTGTGTCTTCAAAAGATAGGAAGGAAAATATTTATCTTATCAAGACAATTTTGAAAGTTTATGGCCATACAGAAAGTAAAATCCTTGATTTCACCATTCTCAAAGGCTTTTTTTTGGCCATGCAGCATGTGGGATCTTAGTTCCCCTACCAGGGATCAAACCTGTGCCCCCCTGCAGTGGAAACGCAAAGTCTTAGCCACTGGACCACCAGGGAAGTCCCTCTCAAAACCTTTTATTCTCATTTCCCATCACTCTGCCACCCATTACCACTATGTTCCAGGTAAACCAAACAATTTTCAGTTTTTCATATAAGCCATATGTTCTCCATCACTTTACTTTGCACGTGCTGTTCCATTTGAATGTCCTTTATCTTACCTCAGTCAAACACACCACACACACCACACATGCACACAGAGCCTGTGGTCTTTTCCAGGCTCTAGTAGTAGCTTGTTGTTATATTTCTCATAATGTCTAACATCCTGCACCATAATCATTAATATTCTCCCTAGACTTTCCCACTAACCTGTGGGTTCTGTGAAGGCAGGGACACCTCATCTTTGATCTCTAGATTCCACATCATTTATCATCATGTCTAGAAGAAAGCAGAAGTTCAGTAAATGGTTCTTTGAATATGAACAGTGTTGACTAATAAACACAGTTGCCTTCCTAGTGATAGAACTGAGTGTCATTACCAGTAATTGCATGACTTTAAGGGGCAGCATGTTTGAGTGGAAAGAATATAAACTTCAGAGTTGGCCGAACTTAGGTTCAAGCTCCCAGCTTTGCTATTCAGAGTCCTTGGAGTAATTACCTAATATTTTTGAGACAAAACTGGAACAAATGGTGATCCTAAAACATACCTTAATAGGATTCTTTGAATATAAATTAGGTAATGAGTATATGAAAGAATGTAGTATATAGTAGTTGCTCAATAAATAATAGACATTTTTCTAGTTACTGCTGTATGTTTCCAATATAGCTTCATTTCATGTATATTCCCATTCCATGTATACTTCCATTATAATAAATATTAACAAATTCAAAGGATTTGATTCTTATGTATGTATTTTTCTTTAAATCATCAAGAGTAAGAGACAAGGTCAATTGTACTGTCCATATTCTTGTTGCACAGGCAAGAATATTCCTTTTAAATAAATCTTAGAAAAAAAATATATCAGGAAGAAATAGAAAATATAAACAGACCAATCACAAGCACTGAAACTGAGACTGTGATTAAAAATCTTCCAACAAACAAAAGCCTAGGAACAGATGGCTTCACAGACCAATTCTATCACATATTTAGAGGAGAGCTAAGACCTATCCTTCTCAAACGCTTCCAAAATATAGCAGAGGCAGGAACATTCCCAAACTCATTCTACGAGGCCACCATCACCTTGATACCAAAACCAGACCAAGATGTCGTAAAGAAAGAAAACTACAGGCCAACATCACTGATGAACATAGATGCAAAAATCCTCAACAAAATATTAACAAAGAGAATCCAACAGCACATTAAAAGGATCATACACCATGATCAAGTGGGGTTTATCCCAGGAATGCAAGGATTCTTCAATATACGCAAATCAATCAATGTGATACACCATATTAACAAATTGAAGGAGAAAAACCGTATGATCATCTCAATAGATGCAGAAAAAGCTTTCGACAAAATTCAACACCCATTTATGATAAAAACCCTCCAGAAAGTAGGCATAAAGGGAACTTACCTCAACATAATAAAGGCCATATATGACAAAACCACAGCCAACATCATTCTCAATGGTGAAAAACTGAAACCATGTCCACTAAGATCTGGAACAAGACAAAGTTGCCCACTCTCACCACTCTTATTCAACATAGTTTTAGAAGTTTTAGCCACAACAATCAGAGACGAAAAAGAGATAAAAGGAATCCAAATCGGAAAAGAAGAAGTAAAGCTGTCACTGTTTGCAGATGACATGACACTATACATAGAGAATCCAAAAGACTCTACCAGAAAAGTACTAGAGCTAATCAATGAATTTGGTAAAGTAGCAGCAATAGCCAGGACATGGAAGCAACCTAAGTGTCCATCGACAGATGAATGGATAAAGAAGACGTGGCACATATATACAATGGAATATTACTCTGCCATAAAAAGAAACAAAATTGAGTTATTTGTAGTGAGGTGGATGGACCTAGATCCTGTCATACAGAGTGAAGTAAGTCAGAAAGAGAAAAGTAAATACTGTATGCTAACACATATATATGGAATCTTAAAAAAAACTGTTATGAAGAACCTAGGGGCAGGACAGGAATAAAGATGCAGATGTAGAGAATGGACTTGAGGACATGGGGAGGGGGAAGGGTAAGCTGGGACGAAGTGAGAGAGTGGCATGGATTTATATATACTACCAAGTGTAAAATAGATAGCTAGTGGGAAGCAGCCACATAGCAGAGGGAGATCAGCTCAGGGGGGATAGGGAAGGTGGGAGGGAGATGCAAAAGGGAGGAGATATGGGGATATATGTATATGTATAGCTGATTCACTCTGTTCTAAAGCAGAAACTAACACACCATTGTAAAGCAATGATACTCCAATAAAGATGTTTTAAAATAAAAAGAATTAGCTATTACCACAGTTGAGAAAAGAAGGCCTGTATTTTCCAAAGGCAAGAAAATAAAGTACTCCATAAAATAACACATGATCTAATCATCTGCTGCTTAATTTTTTTTGTTGTTTGCTCCATTAATACTGCTGAAGGTATTTGGGGACCTGAAATTACTATAAATAAAAGTACTGCTATCCCTGATGGCAAAAGAAAAGAACTTTTGGAACATGCTCTACTTTTCACTGCCAAAATTATATTCACTTGGGCCACACTAAAGAAGTACGTGAAATCTTCCCAGTTGAAAATCAGATTTAAACCAGTGGTACGTTCAGCCCCAACGCGTGCATACATGCTCGCGTGCACACAAACACGCACACATACCAGAAATTCTCTGAAGCTCAGCTTCTGTTTATCACACAGCCAAGATTCGTACGTGCCTTCTGTGTGCCTTCTTTGAGGCTAAAAGGCATTTACATCCATCTGCCAACCAGATGAACCCAGGGAAAAAGTCACAAAGTCTACACAAATGAGGATGACACAAGTATTTGTGCAGAATAAATTTGCCAAGATTTTTTTCCCTCTACCCTTATCCCATACCCCATGCAAGCTGTTTTTAAGTCCCACATACTGCAGTTTCCCTTCTGCTGACAGCTCAAATCATCTCCTCCAGGACTTTGTGTTCTCAGGCCTCATTCCAGGCAATTCTCCATGATTAAATGTAGAATGTGTAGCCCCTAGTATGGTGCTAAGCACAACAAAACGTGCTCAATGCACGAGTGTTCGTTTCCAACTTTTCAAACCCCTCTGAGCACTCACAGAATTATCCTCCACACCTTTCCACACAGGGTAAAAGTTATTGCCCCAGGAAGGGCTTCTCAAATGCTGAGAACTGCCCACAAAATTTCCATTTTAGAGGCTTCTAATATCCTAAAATATGAAAAAATGCCAAAACCAGATTTTTAAAAATAATAGTACTTTTTAAACTTCTACACCTAACAAAAGAATGTTTTTAAATATAATATACTTAATGGTGATATTTACAAGGTAACTATAGAATCTATTAAAAAATGTTACAGGGGCTTCCCTGGGGGCACAGTGGTTGAGAGTCCGCCCGCCGATGCAGGGGACACGGGTTCGTGTCCTGGTCTGGGAAGATCCCACGTGCCGCGGAGTGGCTGGGCCCGTGAGCCATGGCCGCTGAGCCTGCGCGTCCGGAGCCTGTGCTCCGCAACGGGAGAGGCCACAACAGTAAGAGGCCTGTGTACCGCAAAAAAAAAAAAAAAAAGAAAAAAAATGTTACAGGCAGTATAGCACAGGAATGCAACAGGAGTCAAACATGCAAGCTATTCCTCACCTTCCAAGTCTGTTGATCATGTTTTGTTTACGTGTAAAGGCTCATTGGGAAGTGACATTTGAAATATAAATTTCAAGTCCTTTGAAACGTAAACTCTTCATTCAAAAACCCTTAACTCCCATCCTCATCATAGTGCTTACCTCCACGCATCTTTGGCAAGGAAACCACAAGCAAATAATGAAAGAGTTAGGGATAAGATTTGCCCTTTAAAAAGAAGGGGGAAAGAGAGACTTAGAGGAGCCAGATGAGGCCATTATGTCCAGATCTACTTACAGGTTGAATTGAAAAGAATTTCTTTCCACAACCCCCTTGCAACTCATTCCCTGTTGCCAAGGAGGCCTTGACCTCCCCCTTGGATAAGCAGAGCCCCACACCAGCCTCCCAAGAGAGTGAACTGTCATGGGAGCTCTGACAATCAGGCCAATGAATTAGCAGGCTATGACTAGAATAATTTTCCCTAGACTTTTCTGGTGAAAGTAAGCTATTCCTCCTGCAGAGATGCTTCAGGAGTTTATAACCTGTAAACTGAGATTGTTTTTCTGAAGTAATTACAAGGCACCAATGAACACTGAACACTGAGTACTATTTTAAATGATGAGCTATTTTACTTTCAAGAGAAATAAACAGTGAGAGATTTAAAGTGATTATAATGACAGACAAACACACAGAGTAATGCATTTATAACTGGAAACTGCAGGTTAAAGTATGACACTAAATATATAACAGGACATGATATACCCATGCTTTTGTGGAATTGTAAGGTTCATGACATGATGTGATTGTTTTATTGGGTTACTGAATTGTAGAAAAAATTATATACAGACGAATAGTATGCAGGAAGTCAGCATGATGCAGTAAAACAGCATAGGATTTGGTATCTTTCTGATCTTCTCCTCTCTCCTTATCTCTGCAATCTGGCTTCTGCCCCCATCACTGCCTAGCCCCTAGTTTCCCTGAAACTACTTTTTTTTTTTTCTTTTTGCTGTACGCGGGCCTCTCACAGTTGTGGCCTCTCCCGTTGCGTGTGCTCCGGACGCGCAGGCTCAGCGGCCATGGCTCACGGGCCCAGCCACTCCGTCGCATGTGGGATCTTCCTGGACCAGGGCACGAACCTGTGTCCCCTGCATCAGCAGGCGAACTCTCAACCACTGCGCCACCAGGGAAACCCCCTGAAACTACTTTTTCCAACAAGGTAAACTCACTGTTGCTCAATCCAAAGAACACTTTTCGGTCTTTGTCTTACTTGATCTCCCGCCACAGCATTTGACTCTGTGGAAAATGTCCTCTTTCTTCATACTCTCATTCTTGACTTCCTTAACATTCATCTCTCATGGATGTCATCTGATAACTCCTTCTCAGTCTCCTTGCAAATTCTTCTTTCGTCTTGATCACTTCAGTGTTATTGTAAAGGTGCCACTGTGGGTTCTTTTTTTTCTTCTCAATGTACATTATCTCCCTGATGACTTCATCTATGACTTCAAGTGCTTTCTCCTTGCTAAAGGACTTCCTGATCTGTACCACCATGTCTGATCTCTCTCCTGAGCTCCAGAACTATAGAGCTAACTGCCTATCCGACATTGTATCAGTTATCTGTTACTGTAAAACAAACCACCCCCAAATAGTAACTCAAATCAATGGTAATTATTTATTTTACTCACAAGTCTGGAGGTCAGCTTGGCTCAGCTGGTAGTTCTGACTGCATGCAGGTCTCTCACGTAGTTGTGGTCAGACAATGGTTGGGGCTGACAGCATCTCAAAGTCGTCTTCATTCAATTGTCTGTTAGCCAGGATGGAAGCCTTCAATAGCTGGAGACTTGAACTCTGGGCCATCTCTCCCTATATGTAAGTATGTGGTCACTCCATGTGGTGGCCCCAGGGTAGGCAGACTTCTTACATGATAGCTGAAAGCTCTGAAAAAGAACTCAGGTTCAGAACCAATCTAACATTCAGAGCAAGGCCATGTTAGTCTCCTATTGGACATAAACAATCTCACAGAATACCAGCCTTAGACAAGGTTACTCTGAGATCATGACAGGATGAAATAAAGAAAGGTCTCTTCATAACTTTGTGTAAGTACAGACACAAACACATCACTATGGCAACTGCAAAATGTCCAACCATAGAATTACCCCCACATTCTGACAACACACAATCTAGACCAAATTTCTTTCTTAAACCTTCCCCCAAATCATCCAACCAAATCGCAAATCCTATAATGGGTTCTTTCTAACACATTCCTACTGAAACATCCTGTGGTTTTCCCCTGATGTGCATTCTCCCTTTCTACAAAGTAACAAATCCAACTTGTTTAGCTACAAGTGTGTTCCTGGTGGGCTTTGACTGAAGGGCACTGACAGTTCCCAATATTATTCCATTATATGGATGTATCCTCATTTATTTAACTAATCCTTTATTGTTGAGCTTTTAACTTCTATATCAGTCAAGGTCCAGTTGGGAGACAGAAACCACTAGTTATTTGAACAGGGAAAAATTAATACCAAAAAAATAACTACTAAAAGAGGTACGAGTGGGCTCTAAGGGGGCTCTAACTTTAAATTACCTGCTCTTTTAATTTGTGATACTTGGATCTCTTAAAGCCCACTTTTACCTCTTTTAGTAGTTATTTTGTGGGGGTATTAATTTTTCCCTGCTCAAATAACTGTCGTGGTTTCTGTCTCCCAACTGGACCTTGACTGATATAGAAGTTAAAAGCTCAACAATAAAGGATTAGTTAAATAAACGAGGATACATCCATAAAATGGAATAATATTGGGAGCTGTCAGTGCCCTTCAGTCAAAGCCCACCAGGAACAAAATAAAGAAAAATAATAAAATAAACAAAATAAAAACAAACATAAAGAAATGGGACCTAATTAAACTCAAAAGCTTTTGCAGAGCAAAGGAAACCATAAATGAAACAAAAAGACAACCCACAGAATGGGAGAAAATATTTGCAAACGTCGTGACCTACAAGGGATTAGTCTTCAAAATTTACAAACAGCTCATGCAGCTCAATATCAAAAAAAAAAAAAAAAACCCAATAAAAAAATGGGCAGGGGCTTCCCTGGTGGCGCAGTGGTTGAGAGCCCGCCTGCAGGGGACATGGGTTCGTGCCCCGGTCCAGGAAGATCCCACATGCCGCAGAGCAGCTGGGCCCGTGAGCCATGGCCGCTGAGCCTGTGCGTCTGGAGACTGTGCTCTGCAACAGGAGAGGCCACAACAGTGAGAGGCCCGCATATCGCAAAAAAAATGGGCAGAAGACCTAAATAGACATTTCTCCAGAGAAGACATACAGATGGCCAAGAGGCACATGAAAAGATGTTCAACATTGCTAATTATTAGAGAAACGCAAATCAAAACTATAATGAGATATCACCTCGTACCAGTCAGAATGGCCATCATTAAAAAAATCTACAGGGCTTCCCTGGTGGTGCAGTGGTTGAGAGTCCGCCTGCCGATGCAGGAGACACAGGTTCGTGCCCCAGTCCGGGAAGATCCCACATGCCGCGGAGCGGCTGGGCCCGTGAGCCATGGCCGCTGAGCCTGCGCGTCCGGAGCCTGTGCTCCGCAACGGGAGAGGCCACAACAGTGAGAGGCCCACGTACCGAAAAAAAAAAAAAAAAACTACAAACAATAAATGCTGGAGAGGGGGTGAAGAAAAGGGAACCCTCCTACACCGTTGGTGGTAATGTGAATTGATGCAGTCACGATGGAGAACAGTATGAAGGCTCCTTAAGCAACTAAAAATAGAGCGACCATATGATCTAGCAATCCCGCTCCTGGGCATATATCCAGAAAAAAACATGGTTTTTTGAAACATGGTTCAAAAGGATACATGCACCCCAATGTTCATCGCAGCACTGTTTACAATAGCCAAGACATGGAAGCAATCTAAGTGTCCATCGACAGATGAATGGATAAAGAAGATGTGGTACATATATACAAAGGAATATCACTCAGCCATTAAAAAGAATGAAATAGTGCCATTTGCAGCAACATGGATAGACCTGGAGATTATCATACTAAGTGAAGTTAAGTCAGACAGAGAAAAATAAATATCATATGATATCACTTATATGCAGAATCTAAAAAAAAGATACAAATGAACTTATTTATAAAACAGAAACAGACTCACAGACTTAGAGAACAACTTATGGTTACCAGGGGGGAAGGGTTGAAGGGAGGGATAGATTGGGAGTTTGGAATTGACAAGTACACACTGCTATACTTAAAACAGATTACCAACAGGACCTACTGTATAGCACAGGGAATGCTCTTAATATCCTGTAATAACCTAAATGGGAAAAGAATTTGAAAAATAGATAAATGTATACGTATAACTGAATCGCTCTGCTGTACACCTGAAACTAACACGACATTGTTAATCAACTATGCTCCAATTAAAAAAAAAAAAGCAGGTACTACCTCTAGCCTGAGGAATAGGAACAATAAAGGACTAGGATTAGCCCTCTGGGCCCCAAGGCTCAGATTCAAACCTCTTCAAAGAGGGAGTCGCTACCACAGGCAGCCTGCAGTGGCAAAAAAAAAAAAAAAAACTTGGCTGAGGGCACAGGCTGGCACTGATCTGTAAAAACAGCTCATCACGGCTGCTGGGTGTGGATAGGCGGGAGCTGGTAGGCGGGAGCTGGTCTGCAGGAGTGACCTGCCTTTGCTGGTTGGTGTGGGCGGGCCAGAGTGTGTCTGTTGAAGTGGCCAGCATTGCTTGTGGGCGCAGACAGCTGAAGCTGCTCTCAAGTGGCTGCAGATAGGGAGAGATGGCCTGAGGGTGCAGCTCAAGCTCCTGCTTATGGCTGTGGGGCTCAGAATGTATATGGAGGACTGGAACCTGGAAGAGAAGTGTTTTCTTGCAACTACTGCGTCCAGTGCCCTCTACTGATGAAATGAATATCCCGCCAGCTGGCAAAAGAAACGTTTATAGGACTTAGCTAGAGTAACACAAAGGAAGACAAAGAAGGGTGAATTTGGAGCTCAGAGACAATAAACTGATAACTGTCACCTTGTACGTTTTCACTGTTATAACTAACAATTATCAACATTCACATACATCTTTATGGATATCTTATTATTTTCCTTAGGAGAAATTACTGAGTCCAAAGACTCAAACATTTAAACAACTTTGGATATATAATAATAATAATAAAACTTTTCCATAAAGCTGTGCAAATTTATGTTCATTCCAGCAGAATTTGAATATATGAAGAACAAGCACACGCTGGGCAGTTCTAGGAGGCTGATGTGTTGGAACAAATCCTCACACAGTGAGTGAGTGATCTTAGCTGACTGCCCAGCTTAGCCAGTTCCTGTTCTCCACTCATTTTTTTGTGGAGTCTTTCTCTAAGGTGATTTTGTGGGTTTTTTGTTTGTTTGTTTGTTAAAATAGCTAGCAAAGCAGAGATAAAGCTAAGATTCTAATAGTTGGAAAAAAATTTTTTAATGAAACATGAGACTATCCACAAATGACATCTGATTCTTGAAAAAAGTGTGATTCAGGAAAGCCAAGGTCCATGTCCACATTTTGAAATTGAGGGCTTCAGACATATTTAGAACGTCTCCTCACTAATGTCAAGATTCTCATACACTAACTTGCAGGGTTGTTATGAGGATCGGTAATGACATATATAAAACACCCAGGAGGAGTCAATACATAGCAGCTTTAGTTCCCGAGAGCATTGCTGTTAAACTGCTAAGAATCCAAGTGTATATATTTTCCATATATATATATATATATATATATATATATATATATGCCAAAGTTGTTTTCATTAACGATGTAAATACAACTCCTCATTCCCGAGCTATAAGTGTGCTACAATAAAGTTATGCCCTGATGACTATTAATTACAGATTTGATGGTATTTCTTTCCAGCTTCTTAACAAATACCATTTGTCTTTAACTGCATTCACTGCAATAAAATCTCAATGCAAGGAGCGAAAGTGGAAGGGAATCAGATATTACATGTTCTTTACATTTGTCTTTGTTCCCAATGCACTTAATTTTTATTACCATTTGGGCACTTATCCTGCCTATGCTGTGGCAGGCGGGGATACTCACCGCTATACTAATGAGGAAAATGACTATCTTGCCTATGGTAAATGGTAAATAAACCATTTACATGTGTCTTCATTTTAAGAAGACTTGGTGAAGCAAAAGCCCATTTCGAGTAATTATCAATATTTCTAGCATTGTGCTTTATATGTGTAAGTTCCTTAAATACCAGGGGTGCAAACACAAATGCTTTCATGGACCAGGCATGTTATCATAAATAAATGAAACTGGAATAATCTAAAATAGTAGGGATCCACGGGGGACATACAAAACTGGAGAAAGCTTACCCCATCTAAAGACATTTATACAAAATAAAATAAATTAAATTAAATGACAAAATAAAACAAAAGATACTAGGGGAAAAAATCTACAACCTACATTAGACTGTTAGCCCACTTATGACTTCTGTATGAATCTTGGGTAAACTGAATTAGATGCTGAAGTAGTGCTAAGAAAGAACTAAAACTGGGTTCACCAAAGAAAACCAGGACTCATTTCTGAGCCAGAAGTCCCACTGATTCTAGCTCAGTCCCTGGAGCTCCGCACTCTCTATATCCCTTTGGCTTCCACGATGCCAGCATCTCCCCATTCTTCCCCATATCATTCCCCACGATGCACTGCATTTGAGCCCTTAATTTTTTTTTTTTTTACTGTAAAACTCACTAACATAAAATACACTGTTTTAACCATTAAAAAGTATAAAATTTATGGCACTTAGTACATTCAAATGCTTTGCAACCATCACCACTACCTAGTTTCAAAACATTTTCATCACCCCAAGAAGAGACCCTACTATTAAACAGTCGCTCCCCATGTCACTCTCCCCCAGTGCCTGGCAACCACTGGTTTTCTTTCTGTGAGACCTCTGTTTTTGTTTTTTATTGCATCCTCAGTTCAGCCAACAACCAAAGTAAATTAGAGCAGAACTAAAGTCTGATAAGATGAGAAAACAGAGCACTGAGTTGGGGCAGAAAAAAAGCTCTCCAGTTGTGCTTTCTGGATTCAAAGTTAGGATAGGAGGGAACACCAGTGATAAGCCCCTTTGCTCTCCTCAGTCTGGCTAAAGAGTCCATCAACTCACTCCAGAATGAAAAGATATGACAGGTCTCCTATTCTCTCAGTTTTTAACTGCATTTTCACTTTCTTCTATCTAGTTCTTTTATTCTTTTTAACACAAATAACTTGCAACTTATTGAAATACAATTAATTTGAAGATTGAAGTTTGAGGTAATTTCCCTACTGAAGTTTTTTTCCTGTTCTCCCTTGGTCATTTCTCTTCTTTTACCCTAAATTGTGACTGATTATATATTCTGTTGCCCCTCCAAATGCTTTTGCTTTATGCTTTGAGTCAGCTGAAAATGAGTTTACTATGCCTGGTATAAACACTCGCACAATTTCTCTTGTGTCAAAGTGCTTTCCTTGGCTGAATCGGGATTGTCGATTGATGGTGTCAGTCTCCTTGGAAGCATGTGAGGCACTCTGAATTGGGAGGAGTCTCCTCCAAGGCTGAATCTCTCTAAATGGTGAATTGCCAGCTAGTTATACCAATACGTCGAAATACCTCTTGAGGTGAAACGTAATCACTATAAATCTACACTGACCAGATCTTGGGATTCCTGGAGGTCAATCTTTTAGTCACTTATTCATCAGTCCATGATAAATTCACTTGTACCAAATTTGGCCAGTTTTCTTTTTTTTTTCCAACACCTTTATTGGAGTATAATTGCTTTACAATGGTGTGTTAGTTTCTGCTTTATAACAAAGTGAATCAGCTATACATATACATATACCCCATATCTCTTCCCTCTTACGTCTCCCTCCCACCCTCCCTATCCCACCCCTCTAAGTGGTCACAAAGCACTGTGCTGATCTCCCTGTGCTATGTGGCTGCTTCCCACTAGCTATGTATTTTACATTTGTTAGTATATATATGTCCATGCAACTCTCTCACTTCATCACAGCTTACCCTTCCCCCTCCCCGGGTCCTCAAGTCCATTCTCTATGTCTGCATCTTTATTCCTGTCCTGCCCCTAGGTTCTTCATAACCTTTTTTTTTTTTTTTTTAGATTCCATATATATGTGTTAGCATACGGTATTTGTTTTTCGTTTTCTGACTTACTTCACTCTGTATGACAGACTCTAGGTCCATCCACCTCACTACAAATAACAGTTTCGTTTCTTTTTATGGCTGAGTAATATTCCATTGTATATATGTGCCACATCGTCTTTATCCATTCGTCTGTCGATGGACACTTAGGTTGCTTCCATGTCCTGGCTATTGTAAACAGAGCTGCAATGAACTTTGTGGTACATGACTCTTTTTGAATTATGGTTTTCTACGGGCATATGCCCAGTAGTGGGATTGCTGGGTCATATGGTAGTTCTATTTTTAGCTTTTTAAGGAACCTCCATACTGTTCAACATAGTGGCAGTATCAATTTACATTCCCACCAACAGTGCAAGAGGGTTCCCTTTTCTCCACACTCTCTCCAGCATTTATTGTCTGTAGATTTTTGGATGATGGTCATTCTGACTGGTGTGAGGTGTTACCTCATTGTAGTTTTGATTTGCATTTCTCTAATGATTAATGATGTTGAGAATTCTTTCATGTGTCTGTTGGCAATCTGTATATCTTCTTTGGAGAAATATCTACTTAGGTCTTCTGCCCATTTTTGGATTGGGTTGTTTGTATTTTTGATATGGAGCTGCAGGAGCTGCTTGTAAATTTTGGAGATTAATCCTTTGTCAGTTGCTTCATTTGCAAATATTTTCTCCCATTCTGAGGGTTGTCTTTTCGTCTTGTTTATGGTTTCCTTTGCTGTGCAAAAGCTTTTAAGTTTCATTAGGTCCCATTTGTTTATTTTTGTTTTTATTTCCATTGCTCTAGAAGGTGGGTCAAAAAGGATCTTGCTGTGATTTATGTCACAGAATCTTCTGCCTATGTTTTCCTTTAAGAGTTTTATAGTGTCTGGCCTTACCTTTAGGTCTTTAATCCATTTTGAGTTTATTTTTGTGTATGGTGTTAGGGAGCGTTCTACTTTCAATCTTTTACATGCAGCTGTCCAGTTTTCCCAGCACCACTTATTGAAGACGCCGTCTTTTCTCCATTGTATACTCTTGCCTCCTTTATCAAAAATAAGGTGACCATATATGTGTGGGTTTATCACTGGGCTTTCTATCCTATTCCATTGATCTATATATTTTTTTGTGTGTGCCAGTACCATGCTGTCTTGATTACTGTAGCTTTGTAGTACAGTATGAAGTCAGGGAGGCTGATTCCTCCAACTCTGTTTTTCTTTCTCAAGATTGCTTTGGCTATTCGGGGTCTCTTGTGTTTGCATACAAATTGTGAAATTTTTTGTTCTAGCTCTGTGAAAAATGCCAGTGGTAGTTTGATAGGGATTAAATTGAATCTGTAGATTGCTTTGGGTAGTAGAGTCATTTTCACAATGTTGATTCTTCCAATCCAAGAACATGGTATATCTCTCCATCTGTTTGTATCATCTTTAATTTCTTTCATCAGTGTCTTATAGTTTTCTGCATACAGGTCTTTTGTCTCCTTAGGTAGGTTTATTCCTAGGTATTTTATTCTTTTTGTTGCAATGGTAAATGGGAGTGTTTCCTTAATTTCCTTTCAGATGTTTCATCATTAGTGTAAAGGAATGCAAGAGATTTCTGTGCATTAATTTTGTATCCTGCTACTTTACCAAATTCATTGATTAGCCATAATAGTTTTCTGGTAGCATCTTTAGAATCCTCTGTGTAGTATCATGTCACCTGCAAACAGTGACAGCTTTACTTCTTTTCCAATCTGGATTCCTTTTATTTCTTTGCCTTCTCTGGTTGCTGTGGCTAAAACTTCCCAAACTATGTTGAATAATTGTGGTGAGAGTGGGTAACCTTGTCTTTTTCCTGATCTTAGAGGAAATGGTTTCAGTTTTTCACCATTGAGAATTATGTTGGCTGTGGGTTTGTCATATACAGCCTTTATTATGTTGAGGTAAGTTCCCTCTGTGCCTACTTTCTGGAGGGTTTTTATCATAAATGGGTGTTGAATTTTGTCGAAAGCTTTCTCTGCAGCTACTGAGATGATCATGTGGTTTTTCTCCTTCAATTTGTTAATTTGGTGTATCACGTTGATTGATTTGAAGAATCCTTGAAATCCTGGGATAAACCCTACTTGATCATGGCGTATGATCCTTTTAATGTACTGTTGGATTCTGTTTCCTAGTATTTTGTTGAGAATTTTTGCATCCATGTTCATCAGTGATATTGGCCTGTAGTTTTCTTTCTTTGTGACACCTTTGTCTGGTTTTGATATCAGGATGATGGTGGCTTCATAGAATGGGTTTGGGAGTGTTCCTCCCTCTGCTATATTTTGGAAGAGTTTGAGAAGGATAGGTGTTAGCTCTCCTCTAACTGTTTGATAGAATTTGCCTCTGAAGCCATCTGGTCCTGGGCTTTTGTTTGTTGGAAGATTTTTAAACCCAGTTTCAATTTCAGTGCTTGTGATTGGTCTGTTTATATTTTCTATTTCTTCCTGGTTCAGTCTTGGAAGGTTGTGCTTTTCTAAGAATTTGTCCATTTCTTCCAGGTTGTCCATTTTATTGGAATATAGTTGCTTGTAGTAATCTCTCATGATCCTTTGTATTTCTGCAGTGTCAGTTGTTACTTCTGCTTTTTCATTTCTAATTCTGTTGATTTGAGTCTTCCCCCTTTTTTTCTTGATGAGTCTGGTTAATGGTTTATCAATTTGGTTTATCTTCTCAAAGAACCAGCTTTTAGTTTTATTGATCTTTGCCATTGTTTTCTTCATTTCTTTTTCATTTATTTCTGATCTGATCTTTATGATTTCTTTCCTTCTGCTAACTTTGGGGTTTTTTCGTCCTTCTTACTCTGATTTCTTTAGGTGTAAGGTGAGGTTGTTTATTTGAGATGTTTCTTGTTTCTTGAGGTAGGATTGTATTGCTATAAACTTCCCTCTTAGAACCGCTTTTGCTGCATCCCATAGGTTTTGGGTCATCGTGTTTTCATTGTCATTTGTTTCTAGGTATTTTTTGATTTCCTCTTTGATTTCTTCAATGATCTTCTGGTTATTTAGTAGTGTATTAATAGTCTCCATGTGTTTGTATTTTTTGCAGATTTTTTCCTGTAATTGATATCTAGTCTCATAGGATTGCGGTCAGAAAAGATACTTGATACGATTTCAATTTTCTTAAATTTACCAAGGCTTGATTTGTGACCCAAGATATGATCTATCCTGAAGAATGTTCCATAAGCACTTGACAAGAAAGTGTAATCTGTTGTTTTTGGATTGAATGTCCTATAAATATCAATTAAGTCCATCTTGTGTAATGTATCATTTAAAGCTTGTGTTTCCTGATTTATTTTCATTTTGGATGATCTGTCCATTGGTGAAAGTGGGGTGTTAAAGTCCCCTACTATGATTGTGTTACTGTTGATTTCCCCTCTCATGGCTGTTAGCATTTGCCTTATGTATTGAGGTGCTCCTATGTTGGGTGCATAAATATTTACAATTGTTATATCTTCTTCTTGGGTTGAATCGTTGATCATTATGTAGTGTCCTTCTTTGCCTCTTGTAATAGTCTTTATTTTAAAGTCTATTTTGTCTGATATGAGAATTGCTATTCCAGCTTTCTTTTGATTTCCATTTGCATGGAATATGTTTTTCCATCCCCTCACTTTCAGTCTGTGTATGTCCCTAGGTCTGATGTGGGTCTCTTGTTGACAGCATATATATGGGTCTTGTTTTTGTATCCATTCAGCCAGTCTATGTCTTTTGGTTGGAGCATTTAATCCATTTACATTTAAGGTAATTATCGATATGCATGCTCCTACTACCATTTTCTTAATTGTTTTGGGTTTGTTATTATAGGTCTTTTCCTTCCCTTGTGTTTCCTGCCTAGAGAAGTTCCTTTAGCATTTGTTGTAAAGGTGGTTTGGTGGTGCTGAATTCTCTTAACTTTTGCTTGTCTGTATAGGTTTTAATGCCTCTGTCAAATCTGAATAGGATCCTTGCTGGGTAGAGTAATCTTGGTTGGAGGTTTTTCCCTTTCATCACTTTAAATATGTCCTGCCACTACCTTCTGGCTTACAGAGTTTCTGCTGATAGATCAGCAGTTAAATTTATGGGGATTCCCTTGCATGTTATTTGTTGTTTTTCCCTTGCTGCTTTTAATATTTTTTTCCTTGCATTTAATTTTTGACTTTTTGTTTAGTATGTGTCTTGGCGTGTTTCTCCTTGGATTTATCCTGTATAGGACTCTCTGAGCTTCCTGGACTTGATTGACTATTTCCTTTCCCATATTAGGGAAGTTTTCACCTATAATCTCTTCAAATATTTTCTCAGTCCCTTTCTTTTTCTCTTCTTCTTCTGGAACCCCTATAATTCGAATGTTGGTGTGTTTAATGTTGTCCCAGAGGTCTCTGAGACTGTCTTCAATTCTTTTCATTCTTTTTTCTTTATTCTGCTCTGCAGTAGTTATTTCCAATATTTTATCTTCCAGGTCACTTATCCCTTCTTCTGCCTCAGTTATTCTGCTATTGATTCCTTCTAGAGAATTTTTAATTTCATTTATTGTGTTGTTCATCATTGTTTGCTTTTTAGTTCTTCTAGGTCCTTGTCAAACGTTTCTTGTATTTTCTCCATTCTATTTCCAAGATTTTGGGTCATCTTTACTGTCATTACTCTGAATTCTTTTTCAGGTAGACTGCCTATTTTCTCTTCGCTTGTTTGGTCTGGTGGTTTTTTACCTTGCTCCTTCATCTGCTGTGTGTTTCTCTGCCTTCTCATTTTGCTTAACTTACTGTGTTTGGGGCCTCCTTTTTACAGGCTGCAGGTTTGTAGTTTCTGTTGGTTTTGGTGTCTGCCCCCCATTGCTAAGGTTGGTTCAGTGGGTTGTGTAGGCTTCCTGGTAGAGGGGACTGGTGACTGCGTCTGGTGGTATGTTTTGGGGTGTCTGTGACCTTATTATGATTTTAGGCAGCCTGTCTGCTAATGGGTGGGGTTGTGTTCCTGTCTTGCTAGTTGTTTGGCATAGGGTGTCCAGTACTGTAGCTTGCTGGTCATTGAGTGGAGCTTGGTCTTAGTGTTGAGATGGAGATCTCTGGGAGACCTTTTGCCGTTTGATATTATGTGAACAGGGAGGTGTCTGGTGGACCAATGTCCTGAACTCGGCTCTCCCACATCAGAGGCACAGGCCTGACACCCAGCCGGAGCACCAAGACCCTGTCAGCCACACAGCTTTCTTTAGGGATTAGTCTAATTTTGTTTGCCTGTAGTGGGCTGTGTGCAGAAGCCTTGCACCTAGCACATGGGATTAGTGTCCCCAGCGAAGAACTGCTGTGAGCAACACGACAATTTGGTGCGCAGCCCTGAGCAGAAGTGCTGCCCTGGACACCTCAATTCCTACCTTTGTTTTTAATCTCACTAGAGGTGATTTAACTATGATTTAAAATCAATTGAAATCATTTAACTTGTGTAGTTTTGCTACCAACTCGATTCATAGTTAATGTTTATTTTTACTTTCTTTTAAGAAATTGTTCCGTTTTACTTTGCCTTTTTTTAATTATAGAAAATATTAACTTGGTTCCAAAGTCATATCTACTAGCAAGCTATACCCAGAAGAGTCTCACTTGTTCTATCCCCATCCTTTTCATCATTTTCATCTCCATTCAGATATATATATATAACGTGAGAGAGAGAGAGAGAGATTTTAAGGAATTGGCTCACAAAATTGTGGAGAGTGACAAGTCTAAACTTTGCAGGGAAAGTCACAAAGCTGGAAATTCAGGTTAAGAGTTGATTTTGCAGTCTTGAGGTCAAATTCTTTCTTCTTTGGGAACCCTCAGTCTTTTCTTTTAAGGCCTTCAACTGATGGAATGAGGTCCACCCACATTAGAAGGGTAATCTACTTTACTCAAAGTCTATTGACTTAAATGTTACTCACACATAAAAAATACCTCCACAGCAACATTTAGACCAGTTTGACCAAACAACTGGGCACCATAGCCTAGCCAAGATGACACAAAATTAACCATCACCTTACATATATATATTTATATTCATATGTTCATATGTATATGTACAAACACATACCCATACTCACATATTCTTCTTAGATAAATGGTAGTTTACGAGTCATGTTTCCTCTATCTTGCTTTTTCACTTAACAGTTTATCCTCAAGATTACCTCTGGCTGTGTATAGAAATAGTCCTCATGCCCTCTCTCAGCTGCATAGTATTTCATTATATGGATATAACATCACGAGTTCATAGTCTCTATTGTTGGTCATTTGAGTTGTTTCCACTCTTGCTCTTACAAGTCATGCTGCAGTGGAGAGCATTTTCATGTGCTGTCATTTTGTAAAACGCATGTAAATGCCTGTGTGATGAATGAAATTATTTTGGAAGCTTTGAAATTCACAGTGGTCTTTTAACATTTGGTATTGTCTCAGATAACATATTTGAATCATGCAGCCGCCATCATGTGAGGGTCTAAGAAAATCTCTAACACTTAAAAAGAGTCCTCATACTGGACCATTAAGCATTTTCATGCCTAGAAGAAAATGTATGAATAGTTCTTGAAAAAATTCTCTATCTCTCTAATTTTTTTACTTAATTTTGCTTAATTTAAATGTGTAATACAAAATGAGACATAAACTACTTATAATGATAATTCTTATATAATAACAAGACTTCACAAACTCAAAACAAACAGACTTACAACATTAATACACTATATTCAACAGCTATCCTTTGGGGATGCAGGGTGGTATCCAGGAACCAATCCTCCAAAGATGACACGGGATGACTTTATATAAACCCCAGACATTATATATGCATATATATATATATATACATACATACACATACGTATTTACATTTTAACTTTCCCCAACGTTTCACATCTAGTATGCAATAAAGCTGAGATTCAAACGCAGATCTTTCTGTTCCACTAAACAACCCAGACTAAAACAGGCCAGTGGTTTTTTATGACTTGGGGAAATTAAGATAGAAGTGGTTGTGATTCACTGAAAGAGACCTGGGTTCTGAATCCAGATAATTGTAGCCCAGCTCTACTATGAAGTAACTTTGTGAATTTGGACATGTCCCTGAACCTCTCTGGATTTCAGCTTCCTCATTTGCAATGTAAGAGGGCCAGATTAGGTCATGGCTTTACAGATGTAAAATTCTGTGAATTTTCTATATTGGCAAAACATCTCTTTTATGACAGAGTAAAGACTTAAACAATATTCTTCCTTTTTTGGCTGTGGAGTTTCTTATTACATCTAAGCATCAACCAATGGGGTCAAAGAGAGACTGGGAAATTTTTCTGCAAATTTGGAAAGCGTCTATTCCAAATTTTTTTTTTTTTTTTTTTTTTTGCGGTATGCGGGCCTCTCACTGTTGTGGCCTCTCCCGTTGCGGAGCACACGCTCCGGACACACAGGCTCAGCGGCCATGGCTCACGGGCCTAGCCGCTCCGCAGCATGTGGGATCTTCCCGGACCGGGGCATGAACCCATGTCCCCTGCATCGGCAGGCGGACTCTCAATCACTGCGCCACCAGGGAAGCCCTCCAAATATTTTAATGCTAAAGGATGACCGTTTGATTGAAGGATATGGTTAAAAAATATTAAACACTATCTTGGAAATACCATGTTGGATTAGAAAAGCCATTTTAGAAATCACTCAGTATTACCCCCTCACTTTACTGATGCAAGTTATGTGATTTCCCGAAGACCACACAGCTTACTTGTATTATAGACAGCTTTATTACTGGGGATATTAAGATCAAACATACCATAATGCCTTCAAAATGATCTTATCATATTCACCACAAAAATACAGAAAATGAAAGCAGTGTAAGAGAGTGGTTAAGTGTAGGCTGTGAAATTAAATTGCCTGGGTGCAAATTCCAACAGTGCTACTTTGTGATTTTGAACCAATTATGTAATCTCTTCATGCCCCAGTTCTCTTCCTCTGGTAAATGAGGGTGACAATAATTGCACATACCTCTAGTTTACCAGGAGAATTAAAATAGTAAATCCAGGAAAACTGTTTAGTATATTGTCTGACACATAGGAAATAATCAATACTAGCTAGGATTAAGATTATATTGTGTATTTGATACATTGGCTAAATTTGGTTTCATGTTTCAATTGTATTTCTTTCCCTGGTATTCAGGGTCAGAATTATTCTAAAATGACCTTTTAAGGATTGTCAATCTATAAGTTAGACTATGATAAAAGCATCCAATAGAAAAAAAGAACTCTAAAATTAATTTTAAAAAGAATGGACCCAGGTATAGAGCTGTTTTCCACTGTAGTACACTAGAGTCAAGTTATTTCCTTGAAAACCCTGTAAAAATGACTCAGAAGTAATACATAAGTAACATCTCATCCACTGTTCTCCAAATTTTTGTCCTCCATTAAGCAGTCAATGATCTGATTTTTGCCAGTGTATGGACATTGCTAAAACATCACCATATTTAAATGACAGTGATTAAATCCATTTAACACACTGTGTATGAATTTCAAAAGGTCTTTATGACTGTTTATCTCATCTTTATGGACCTTTAAACTTAATAGCTTTGGTTGCAATACAGAAGTGATTTCCAAAAGTTAAGCATCTCTTCAAAGCTACTGCCAGACTGTTTAGTTGATCAAAATTATGATGTCATCCAGACACAGATCTCTGTGTGTCCTTGCTCTTCAACTTGTCCATTAATTAATAATATAGTGGTGGGGTGTGTGGGGAGTGAGATATGGTCCCCTGTCAGTTAACGAAGACATTAGTCAAAAGAAATATCAGTTCAGTTCAGGGAATACAAATGTCACCGTTTTGCTCTGGTTCAATAGTTTTAGGATGATATATAGGTTCATTTAAAACTCATAGTACAATAACCCCTGTTGAAGTTATCAATTCCTCTCCTTCCCCATCTGAAATGTTAAGGTAGCCAGTCTTAAACACAGAGCCCCAGAAGATTATAATCAAAAGAACTAGCTCGGGCTTCCCTGGTGGCGCAGTGGTTGAGAGTCCGCCTGCCGATGCAGGGGACACAGGTTTGTGCCCCGGTCTGGGAGGATCCCACATGCCGCGGAGCAGCTGGGCCCGTAAGCCATGGCCGCTGAGCCTGCACGTCCTGAGCCTGTGCTCGGCAACGGGAGAGGCCACAACAGTGACAGGCCCGTGTACCAAAAAAAACAAAAGAACTAGCTCATGGCACATTCCCCAAGCATACCCCTGCTATAGTTGTGCTAATCAAAAATGTCTATAGACATTGCCAAACATCCCCTAAGGGGTAAAATCTTCCCAGATTGAGAATCAGTCTCATGCATCCAACAGAAGACTGATTGTCCTAGATCAGGGATTAGTAAATTACAGCCCATAGGCCAAAAATAAAACCCACTGCCTATCTTTGTAAATAAAGTTTTATTGAAACACACGCATATTCATTCACTTACTTATTGTCTATGCTGCTTTCTCACTAAAAGAGCAGAATCGAGGAATGGTGACAGGTATTGTATAACCCATAAAACCAAAAATATTTACTATCTGGCTCTTTAGGAAAAAAATTTGCCAACTCCTGTACTAGTCTACTGATTTCAAACATTTTTTTAGTGATGACAACTTTTTATAATGAAATCTTACATAAAAATTGTGTCAGACAGGGTCCAGATGGAACTTTCAACTTGGGTAATTTGAGAAAGTAAAGCATATGCAGAATAATTTATATAGGCAATTTCAAACGTGTGTCAGAGTATAGAGAAATCACGAAGGGCTAAGAAAGCTGGGCATTATTACCGTCTCTAGGCCTGAAGGGGAGAGGACCAAAACGACCTCATAGGAAGGGAGCCAGAGAATGAATACCTCCCTCACATTCTCCCTTTCTCCAGTCTCAGACCAGTGTTCCCCAATGGCTAAATCCAAACAGAAGCAGGAGAGCAAGATAACCCACGGATACGATCCTTATTCATCAGCCTACCAGGTCACAGAGCAGAATGTACAGGGTGGAAACTAGACCTGGGGGACAAACAGAAAAGAAACCCAGCATAGAGCCCTAATAACCGAAACTGATCAAAGCAAAGTTTCTGTGATGTTTAGTGGAGGAAGGTATTGAGATCAGCACAGGTTGGCCTTATCTTGAACCCACTGGTCCAAGGTGAAATAGAGAACACAGTTTGAAAAGTCTCCTAAATCCCCTTCTGGCCTTCTCACTTCATTTGTCTCCTTTCTGAAGCAAAATCCCATAGTCAGATATTTCAATGCTGTCTTTTCTAACAAACTTCAATCCTTAAACCCATTTCCCCCATTCAAACCTTAAATCCCAAGTACCAGACATGCCCCCATCCGTCTCCTGCCTGCTACCTTCTCTGTTCATGTCCTCAAGCTACTAAACATTGGTAGAAAGAATTTAATTACCCTGATTACTGAATCCCTACAATGTCATAATATCAGATAACAGGGGCCTAACTGCTTGCTCAGCTTCCCATGACTTTCAGCCCTTAACTAAAACTGCCAGAATATCCTAATCACCAAATCTGATAGCCTTTTCCTAAAACTTCATCAACCTTAACTTCTGTGCATCAAAAGATCTTGCCATTATTCCTTCCATCTTGATTTACTTCTTCTGGCTTCCAAAGCACCATATATTTTTTTTTTTTTTAATTTAAGTATACTGATTTACAATGTTGTGTTAGTTTCAGGTGTACAGCAAAGTGATTCTGTTATACATATATGTATATCTATTCTTTTTCATATTATTTTCCCATATAGGTTATTACAAAATATTGAGTATAGTTCCCTGTGCTATACAGTAGGTCCTTGTTGGTTATCTATTTTATATATGGTAGTGTATATATGTTAATCCCAAACTCCTAATTTATCCCTCCCCCACACCCTTTCCCCTTTGGTAACCATAAGTTTGTTTTCTATGTCTGTGAGTCTATTTCTATTTTGTAAATAAGTTCATTTGTATAATTCTTTTAGATTCCACATATAAGCAATAACATATGATATTTGTCTTTCTCTGTCTGGCTTACTTCACTTAGTATGATAACCTCTAGGTCCATCCATGTTGCTGTAAGTGGCATTATTTCATTCTTTTTTATGGCTGAGTAATATTCCATTGTATATATATACACATCTTTATCCATTCATAAGTCGATGGACATTTAGGTTGCATCCACGTCTTGGCTATTGTAAATTGTGCTGCAATGAACACTGGGGTGCACGTATATTTTCGAATTAAAGTTTTCTCTGGATATATGCCCAGGATTGGGATCCCTGGATCATATGGTAACTCTATTTTTATGTTTTTAAGGAGCCTCCATACTGTTCTCCATAGTGTCTGTACCAGTTTACATTTCCACCAATAGTGTAGGGGGGTTCTTTTCTCTCCACACCCTCTCCAGCATTTATTTTGGATGATGGCCATTTTGACCAGTGTGAGGTGATACCTCATTGTAGTTTTGATTTGCATTCCTCTAATAATTAGCGATGTTGGCCATCTGTATGTCTTCTTTGGAGAAATGTCTACTTAGATCTTCTGCCCATTTTTTGTCTGGGTTGCTTGTTTTTTTTGATATTGAGCTGTATGAGCTGTTTGTATATTTTGGAAATTAATTCCTTGTCAGTCACATCACTGCAAACATTTTCTCCCATTCTGTAGGTTGTCTTTTTCTTTTGTTTATGGTTTCCTTTGCTATGCAAAAGTTTTTAAGCTTAAACGATCATATACCATGATCAAGTGGGATGTATCCCAGGGGTGCAAAGTTTTTCAGTATCTGTAAATCAGTGTGATACACCACATTAACAAATTGAAGAATAAAAACCATATGATCACCTCAACAGATGCAGAAAGCTTTTGACAAAATTCAATATCCATTTATGATAAAAACTCTCCAGAAAGTTGGCATAGAGGGAACATACCTCAACATAATAAGCACCATATATGACAAACCCACAGCTAACATCATACTCAACAGTGAAAAGCTGAAAGCATTTCCTCTAAGATCAGGAACAAGACAAGAATGCCCACTCTCACCACTTTTATTCAACATAGTTTTGGAAGTCCTAGCCACAGTGACCAGAGAAGAAAAAGAAATAAAAGGAATCCAAATTGGAAAAGAAAAAGTAAAACTGTCACTGTTTGCAGACAATAGGATACTATACATAGATAACCCTAAAGATGTCAACAGAAAACTACTAGAGCTCATCAATGGATCTGGTAAATTTGCAAGATACAAAATTAATGCACAGAAATCTCTTGCATTTCTATACATTAACAACAAAAGATCAGAAAGAGAAATTAAGGTAGCAATCCCATCTACCATTGCATCAAAAAGAATAAAATCCCTAGGAATAAACCTACCTAAGGAGGCAAAAGACCTGTACTCTGAAAACTATAAGATGCTGGTGAAAGAAACTGAAGGTGACTCAAATGGAAAAATACATCATGTTCTTGGATTGGAAGAATCAATATTGCTAACATGACTGTACTGCCCAAGGCAATCTACAGATTCAATGCAATCTCTATCAAATTACCAATGGCATTCTTCATAGAACTAAAACAAAAAATTTTTAAAGTTGTATGGAAACACAAAAGATCCTGAATAGCCAAAGCAACCTGGAGAAAGAAAAATGGAGTTGGAGGAATCAGGCTCCCTGACTTCAGACTATACTACAAAGCTACAGTAATTAAAACAGCATGGTACTGGCACACAGAAAATATATAGATCAATGGAACAGGATAGAAATCCCAGAAATAAACCCATGCACCTATGGTCAATTAATCTACAACAAAGGAGGCAAAAATATACAATGGAGAAAAGACAGTCTCTTCAATAAGTGGTGATGGGAAAACTGGACAGCTACATGTAAAAGAATGAAGTTAGAACATTCTCTAACACCGTATACAAAAATAAACTCAAAATGGATTAAAAACCTAAATGTAAGACCAGACACTGTAAAACTCCTAGAGGAAAACATAGGCAGAACACTCTTTGACATAAATCACAGCAATATCTTTTTGCATCCATTTCCTAGAGTAATGGAAACAACAAAAATAAACAAATGAGAGATGTATCTTGGTGATATTATTTGAACCTTGGATCAAGCCAAGCCTGAAGCCTTCTTCTCATTTTACTTTTCACAATTGCACCAGATTACTCTTCCTAAATCATCATTTTGATTGCTTAAAACCTCCTTAAGTGACCACACAATGAAATTCCAAATCAGTGGTCTGATGTTAAAGTTATTTCATTACCTGACACCAACCCAACCCATCCATGCTTGCTCTCTGACTCCCCTTCCCGTACCTCATGCTGTAGCTCCATTGTGTGTTTGTGTGTTTATAGTCACAATGCTGTGCATTAGCTCCCCAGAATTTATTCATCTTCCAACTGCAAGTTTGTACCCTCTGACCAACACCCTCAGCCCCTGGTAACCATCATTCTACTCTTTGTTTCTGTGAGTTCAGCTTTTTTAGATTCTACATACAGTGATATCATACAGTATTTATCTTTCTCTGTCTGACTTATTAGGTATTTGACAGAGCACATGTAAACACATATCCTATTTTCCTCTCAAAAGGAAGGTCTCTGAGATGGAAGAAATCTCTATCCCATAACATAATTAAATAGAGGTTCTTTAAACTTTTTCAGTTCTGATGATGAATAGTAAACCAACACAGTTAATCTATTCACTGATTTGTTTATTATCCATTCACTCAACAAGTGCTTATTTAACTCACCAAGTTCTTATGTAATGCCTAGTGTGTGTCAGGCACCATTACAGGCTTTGAGGATATAGTAGTAAACAAAACAGATGAAAATTCCTGCTCATAGAGCTGTGGAAAGAGACAGCAAAAAAGAAGAAAAATAAGTAAAATTTGTAATACTTTGCTGAATATGTGATAACTGCAGGAATAAATAAATAAGTAATAAATAAATGCAGGATAAACGTGGGGGTAAATTGCAACCCCGCACTTAGAAACGTTTCTAGCCATGATCAACTCCCCTTAGATGGTGGGTAGAAATGTGACGATATTGAGCTAGTGAATAGAGGAGGCTCTTGTAAACCATTCCATATTAAAAATATTTAGTAAATCTTGTAAACTTTCAGGAGCATGGGGGTATATTCTTGTTTCAGCTTGGCTCATTTCTAAGGTAATTTTCATGGTGAATTTCAGTATATAGCTCCTTTTTTGCAGTTATGTTCAGGATTACAATGAGAGCTTATCAGCAGAAGAATTGTAAATACTTGAAATGTATTCAATTTTGACATACTGGCATTAAAATTAAAAGCATATTGGGCATCAATGTTTTCTCCTTCATAATTACAGGAAACTTTATCACCAAGTGATGATGGCCCTTTCTCCCATTATATTCCAACAAAATAACAGCCTTAAAACTGAACTTGGCATTGCTGTGGCCAGAGGAAATGTTTTATACTTAGCTTCAGAACATAGAAATTTTTCTGACCCAACAAATCCATGAAAAATGATGTGTTAATGTATGTGTGTGTTTGTGAGAGAGAAAAAGAGAGACAGAGAGTGTTTGTTAGACATTATACATACGTGGTTATGGATAGAGAAAGGAAAACAGGCAAAGAGCCAGTAAAATAAGCAATAAAAAATCCTTGGTTTGTGGTCAGGCATGAAGCTGTAGCTTGGGCCTTCAGTGGCTCCAGCAATGAGTTAATAAGCCAATAAAATATGTGTCCATTTTAAATGTTCATAGGTCAAAGCACTTGAAACAAAGTGAGTTACATGACCAAGTTCCCCTGAGTCAGGATCATATTCTTGTTCGCCAAGATGCCTTAAATATTTAGCAGAGTCATCTGTACTACTGAAAAAATAATCTCCATAAAGCTCTCAAGACCACCTCTATATACAGTACTCTAAACGACATTGAATAAAATAAAAATGAAATGATCTATAGTGGTGGCAATCTAGTCTTCCTCCTACCACCTCCCAAAACTAAAAGCCATAAGCTAAATAGCAGATGCTCTTTATTTTTGTTGTGAGTCAACAAGTTTGGCAATTTCTCTCTAGTCAGAAATGTCCACTGGGGAGGAAGTAAGTCTCTACCTAAAAATTTGAGTATTTTTACAAAGAACAACATTCATCTTAGAACAAGGAAATATTAGTCACAAAACACAACAACAAAATGTTTTCAGGGTCCCAAAGTTTCTGGATGTGTGGCATACTTGGGATATAGGAATTCACCAACAGGAAAATCAGTACAATTCACTGGCATGTATAATTCTGGATTTAGTCTTCACCCATTGCTTATTGGTTGAGTGAACTTGAGTTACTCTACTTTCTCAAGTCTCAGTTTCATTTGTTATGATATTGTAGAGGAGAAAAAATCATTTTCCCTCTACTCTTCTGAGTTCTAGCTAAGACTCCTGTAATACAAAAACAGATTCATAAGAGAAAAACAAACAAGTTTATTAACACGTATACCTCAAGTACACGTGGTAGATACACAGGGGAAAATGAGTAACTCTCCAGGGTGGCTTAGAATTCTGACTCAAATACCATCTTCACCTAAAGGCCAAAGAAGGGAAGGTGAGAAAAGGTCAGTCACAGGAGGTTATTAGCACAGTAAACAAGGATAAGTTTGCTACTCAGATTTAAGTTGGTGCCTTCTCCATGGGTAAGATTCTCTTGTGATTTAGAATCAAACTTCTCTTTCTGATACAGAAAGGGAGACGTCCTCGACCAATGGAGAGTCTTAAGGTTGTCATGAGGATTCAATGAACTAAGGTAAATAAGGTATTCAGAACACAGTTGGAACATAGAAAGTGCCAAATAAAAGTTAACCATTATTATTTCAGATCGATGTTTCTTCACGTGTGGTCCCTGGACTAGCAACGGCAACATTACCTGGGAACTTAGAAATACAAATGCTCAGGCCTCATCCAACACCTGCTGAATCAGAAACTCTGGAGGCAGGACCCAGCACTCTGTTTTAACAAACCCTGAAGGCGATTCTGGTAACCACTGAAATGAGAACCATGCTTATAGAATATAGGGTTACACAAAAAAGAAGTTCTAATACAATTCATCACTAAGAACTTCTGTTTTATTGTGACTATTTAAATGCAGAAGAATGCTTGGTTTTATTTCTTTCCAAACAACTAAAAAAGAAACCCAGCAGTAGCTTGAGAACAGTAGGATTTCCATAGAATAACTCTTCCCATCTTATTTTTGACTTTGCTTAGACAGACTCCTGTAGGCCACACAACCATATTCCAAGAGATCTATTATTAAATTGTGTTAATGTATTTTGTAAAGCCAAAGATACAATGGAAAAACTCAAAAGAGAGAGCCTACAGTATTGGTGAGAATTACGAAATTATACATTTGAACACAGCCTATTACTCATTAGTCTTAACCAATTCCATAAACAAAATCATAGGACTATAAGATTGGAGCATAGGCATATGCTGAGTCAGTGACAAACCTAGGTGCAGGAGTGTAATGCAGGGTTTCTAAGTCTGTGCATTTTGTGGCTTGAGTATAGTCAATAAGGTGTATGCACAGTTAAAGGTAAAATTGCCGTTTAGAACAAAGTAAGCCCCAGTGTGTATTTTTGTCACTTCATCCTCCACACTGCTGCCATAGAGATTTTTCTAAGGAACACATTTAATCATGTCACAATACAACTTAAAAGACTTAAATGGCTCCCTTAAGCCTGGCATGAGAGTCTTTGTAATATGGCACCTGCTGACATATTTCACGGACCCCAGTCCTACAATTAGAGCTCCTCTATGGAGCCTTGCTCGACAGCCCACTCGTCATCACTAGGGAGCTGGTCCTTCCTAACTCAGAGCTCCTGGAGCACCGTGTGCAGACCTCTAGAAGTCATTTTCACATTACATTATAATTGTTTGAACGTCTGTCTCTAAACAAGACATTTACTTAACTTTTACTGACGGCAAGAAGCACATTTTCATTTTTGTGTCCCCAGCAGTTGGCATAAAGCCCAGTACAAAAGAGACACTTAGTAAATAAAGACATTCTGTGGGTCTAAAATGTAAGATCTATACGTGCACCAGAGATCAGCTCAGAAAAAATACAGCCATCACCTGGAGCATCTTTCTACCCATATTACAACCAAAATCTTTGAATTCTGAGAAAAAGTTCTGCCACTTTCAAGGTTCCTGTGTCACCCTCATTCTAGCAGACACAGTCTCCAGGATAGAATGTCCTGTTCCCACTATCTTCTGAGAGCCACTAAAACTCATTTCATTTAAGACATTCTGACCCCCAAAGTTACTATGTCAGTTGATATTGATTGAAACCGCCGATTTTTACCCCAGGCTGCATGTCATGAGCTTTACAGTTTCAATACTTAAGTCACAATTGCAAAATAAGCTGGGTGTAGCAGTTTTAAGGCAGCCGACCACACGTTTGTTAGCTTCCTGAGTAATCCTCCTGGCTCCAGAATCACTGTAATTATTTGCTGATCCACAACTCATCACTCTCCATTTTACTTCCCTCACAGCCCTGCTACCATTTCACAACCTCTCAGATTGGCATTTTAGAATGCTTTCCCTTCTCCACTTGGCTCTGCTCTATGCCCTGGTATTTTATTCTTGATAATCATTCAGCCCCGAAGCATTTGGCCCAGGGTTGCTGGAACACCTAGCAAATATTTAAGCCAATTCCTTCACTGGAGCACTCGATGCTTGAGTCACAACACCTTGAATTAATCACAAGTTGTTTGAGAATATCCTATTTGTTTGTTTGCTCATTATCATCTCCCTGTCTACTGTCATATCCCTTAAGCCAAAGGACACATTTTCAGTTTTTAAGTGAATTGGAGCGATGGATGGGTCTGGGTAGAATGACAATAACTCTCCCTGTAAGTACCCAGCTCCTCACTGTCTGCCTGGAGAAATCTAGTGACAGTTCCCTGTTGCTGATTCTGAGATATCTGAGGCTCCTCCTTGCCTGGAAACTTCTGATGCTCTTTTGCAATGACCAACAGAAGCTTCAGTTTTCTCATCCTTACAGGGCTTCTGTAAGGATTAATTCAGATAATATAAAGAAAGCTAGGTGTTGGTACACACCATACACATTGTAAATAATCAACAAATGGTAGCCAATCTAGCCATTGCAACTGTATTTTGAAGGCTGTATTAGTTTCCTAGGGCTGCCATAACAAGTACCAAAAACTGGCTTAGAACAACAGAAATTTATTGTCTCACAGTTCTGGAGGCTAAAAGACCAAAATTAAAGAGTTGACAGGACCCGCTTTCTCTGATGGCTCTAGCGGGGAAGCCTTCTTTGGTTCTTCTAGCTTCTGGTAGTTGCCAGCAATCCTCAATTCCTTGGCTTGTAGATGCCTCATTCTCAGTCATATGGCCATCTTCTCCCTGTGTGTCTTCATATCATCTTCCCTCTGTGCTAATCTGTCTCTGTGTCCAAATGTCTCCTTTTTATAATGACACCAGTCATATTGGATTAGGGCCTAATGACCTCATTTTACCTTTATTACCTCCATAAAGATCACATTTCCAAATAAGGTCACATTCTGAGGTATTGGGGGTTAGGACTTCAACATATCTTTTGGGGAGAACGCAATTCAATCCATAACAGAGGTGAAAGGTAGCAGAATATGTCACCTTAAAACATGACTGTAGGAGTTCAGGACATGCCACTCCAAAATATGCCACTTTGGTATATTGACTATTTTGAGCTGAAGGCACTTGAAAAACAGCAAACGCAGGTAGAGACTTTCTCTGAACTTCCCTTATGTGCCTAAACACAGATCCTCCTAAAGGAACTCACTTGCCATAAATCCCTTCCCTGGGAGTTTCATTAGGCAGAGAAGATTGACTTACTACCGGAGAGAAGGCTAGAGGTCAACACCATGCCTAAATGAACTTTGCCACAAACTATCATGTCTCCCATATACATTCTTCTAAGGACCCATTCAACTTTCCTAAAAATCATTCACTCTGCCCTGAGAGGCCTACATCCTTTTTCCCCTTTCCCTACTAAGATAGTATTTAAGTCTGAATTCTAAGCCACCTCGGGCTTACTCATTTTCTTCTGAGTATCTCCCATGAGGTATACATATTAATAAACTTGTTTGTTTTTCTCTTGTTAATCTATTATTACAGAAGTCTCACCGAGAACTCAGAAAAGTAGAGGGAAGTTATTTTCCCTCCCCTGCAGAAGCAGAGTAGCCAATTGTGGTAAGAATACAGTATAGAATGGTATTTTGTTTTTCTAATAACTGACCCAATTTTGTTTTGTTGACCTCCCTTTTCTTGCTGAGGAACAGGATTCCCTGGTTATATTTCAATTTAATTTCTCTTTTGTTCTTAAAATAATCAGACAAGTTACACCCCCTCAGGCTCTCACTGTCTGTGGACAGCACCTGTCTGGGGTGGGGAGAAGGCAGTGGCACACTGGTAGACCAACTCTTTAAGGGAGAAAAAATCCAAAGTGCCCAATTTGTAGCAGTGACTGATTTCCACTGTGTATTAATGCTATATAGAGTAGTCCAACCAGGGCTGATTCAAACTACCAATGAACAACTGGCAAAATTCCTGAAAATTTAAACTTAGTCTCTTGAGCAGGTATGAACTATTTCCAGCACCCCACTGAAGGCATGGTCTACTTTCTCATGACTGCCTTCTCCCTTTCTCCTCTCTGATTCTCCAACCTGCATTTACCCACAAAACTTCAGGCAACTGATGTGGGAGCGGGTAACACTGACTTTCTTGAGATGCAGCAACTCTGATATCCCTTTCTGGAGGTTGTTGCTGTCTCTTATCCACAAACATGACAGGGCCTCCTCTGCATGGCAGGTGTCCAGGGACTGGACGTGCATTTGTTGGTTCATTGCAGGGTCCTGAGGGGTCTTCCTCTGCATACTGTTTGATATGGAAAATCCAGCTTCAACTTGGCCTCTACTCCCCAGCCCCTTCCTTGTGAAATTTAACCTACAGACTTTTTTTTTTTTTTAATCCACTCTTCCACAGTCCTTTTGGGAGATATTTGCAATAAGGCTTTTGCCCCATCCATCTTCTTTGGCATCCACGTAATGGAGGGAAATCTAAATATCTTTGCAAAAAAAAATGGTGGGAAAGGCAGGTGTCCTCTGGCGAAGCCATGTCTCTCCTACCACTTTCTCCTTGTCTCATTAGCATCAAACACTCTTCTGGTCCAATAAGAAGCAACTTTAAGACAAGAGAACATTGTCAGCACCTAACCAAGTAGAGAGGAGGAAACAGATGTACATCCCCAAATGTACAGGAAAAGGAGAGGAACAAGTCCAAAGTCCTTCTTTGAGTAGGAAAGAATAGCTTCCACAATACAAATTCTGCATTCTCCCAAAAGTCATCACCTTCCTGTCTTCCAGCCCTCTTTTTTTTTTCTTTTATAAATTTATTTATTTATTTTTGGCTGCATTGGGTCTTTGTTGCTGCACATGGGCTTTCTCTAGTTGCGGCAAGCGGGGGCTACCCTTCGTTGCAGTGTGTGGGCTTCTATTGTGGTGGCTTCTGTAGTTGTGGCTCACAGGCTCTAGAGCACAGGCTCAGTAGTTGTGGCGCACAGGCTTAGTTGCTCCACGGCATGTGGGATCTTCCCGGACCAGGGCTCGAGCCCATGTCCCCTGCATTGGCAGGCGGATTCTTAACCACTGCACCACCAGGGAAGTCCCTGGTCCCTCCTAAATGTGACTCACTGATAAAGACAGGGAAACCAGTTCAGCCTTCCTAGCAGTAGGAGCAAGGATTAGGAAACTCATGACTGAAAACCAGGTCCTCGGCCTTGGAGAATTCAGTAGTTTTATTATCAGAGCTCTGACTCCACTTTTTTATTATCTTTAATAATGTAGTGTTTGCTACATTATTCAGCCACATTCGGGAGAAGAAAAAGATATTAATAATAATAGATAACATTATGAAAATAGAATAATCATACCTCGCAATGCTCCCTTACATTATTATTCCAGTAGTGGAGAAAAAATAAAAAGCTTGTTTTTAATCAAAACTAACCATAATGAAATCTGCCTTCCAAGTTGGAAGAATAGGGGGAGGAATTAATTTATGTCACTGGGAAAATAAATCTCTCTGCTGCCCCCTTTCAATTGCAGAGACTGGTGGGTGAAAAGGATTGAGACCCAGAGTAGATGATTTAGCAGACCAAGAGCACATTCATTCTTCTTTGGATATACAAGAAGATCCCCAGAGCAGAGACTGAGGATGGTAGGGTCTACTTCCACTTCTGAGGGGGAGGCAACAGAAGTAAAGGAGGGAGCAAAAAGATAATAGGAATGCAACACTGTGGTAGCTGAGGATTTGTTTTGTTTCATTTTTTTCTATTTTCCATTTACGATATTTGCTCTGCTAGGATATAAACCCCCGTCTGTGTTCTCAAATGTGCAGTAAAGACTATTACACATAAGTGCCCCATGAGAGGTTTTTTTTTTTTTCATGTAATTCAAAGAGAAGGGGATGAGTACAGTGTTCGTGCAGCATGGGGTGGAGAGAAGGGAACTTATATGGGAGATGAGAGGCTAGGAATGTGGAATAAGTTCTCCCAGAAGCAGGAAGTAGGAGCCAGCCCTGAACCAACATTAATCCCTGGAAACGTGTAAAAATCTTGAAGGAGACCGGAGAACAGAGGGTCTGCGCTGACATCTGGGTTTCATTATTAATACTGTTGCTATTGTTATTATTCTCCACTAGGGAGCTAAACAGAACACACACAACACAGCTCGCAATAACATCCAAGGCACGATGGCCCCTATATCTGGGTCAGGGACTTGTGAGAGGTATATTACCAACTCTTTATACACTCCTAATAAGCACTGACTTTTATTCATTCTCAGGGCCACGTGGTGAGAAAGTTGGAAAATGTAGCCGTTTCCTGGAGCTGACATGTGGGTATCCAGGATGCCCTCATGCCAGCTGCTACACACGGCTACTATCGTTCTTCAATCTTAATCTAATAGAGGGTGAAGAGCAGGTGCCCTCAAGGTAGCCCTTCCTTTTCCAGACACTGAAATCTGTCACAGAGCACTGCGAGGCCACAGAGTTGAGTAAATATGAGCCAGTCTGCACTATTGTGAGGCATGCAGTCCCTGTGTCCCGCTGACCCGCTTGGCAAGAGCACTTTCCCTGCCCAACGTGAACAGCACTGTGTCATCCTTTCTTCTCTGTGCAGGAAGAAAAGTAAACAGCTAGAACTCTGGTCCATTACAAACATAAAACGTGCTTCTCTAAAGAGGCAGCATTAGAGAGTCTTTTCTAATAAACTTTTCTCATTAGGAATTCCACATCTTGTCATCTGAGAAGTCTCTCATGTGGCAGTTTTGTGATAGATGCCACAGCTCTGTAACAGTAGCAGCAAAGCCCTCAGCTGATGGTATTTCACTTTATGAAATTCAAATCCACAAATATATGCCAGGGATGTTAGTGGCCCATGTGCCTTCCACCCTGTCACAACATTGAAGGAGGGATATAAGATTTTATGGCGCCTATAAGCCACTGACAGTCAAGTGTCTCACACACTTCTATTTTAGAGACCCTAGTGGATTTTTCTTTGCTCTTTTTTCTTCCTTTTTAAACTTGAATTTCTTTAGTTAGTTGTGCATTTTCTTCAAGGTGGAGTGAAAGCCTTTCATATTTGAATTCCATGAAGAACACCTACTGATACACAACTCAACTACTTTAAGCTGCCGAAAGCAACTATGTTAAATAGACAGTATACTGAGTTTCCAGAGGGGACAGTGTATACAATTCCTTATCAGGTGTGCTTTGGTGTAGATTTACACTATGTGCCTTTGACTATCTTTCTTCTTGGAAGAGTCCCTGCTGCTTGTCAGAAGGTGTGCTACTGGGTACTTCCAGTAAAGACAGCCTTTATTAGTAGGGTCAGTTATTGTGTAAACTTAGAAAAGTAACAAGGTCTTGTATTTTAGTTTTATCTTTGACAAAATTAGGTTGTTGTATGATCTGCTATCTAACCAACTCCCTCATGAATCACTGTGGCATACAAACAAGAATAATTTAGTGCACCTTACTTCTAATACCGATCTTCAGTATACCCAGCATATTATGAAAGCAAAATAATTGAAAAATGGAAGAGAGAAGAGAAAGGAATGAAATGAGGAAGAAGTAAAGGAAGAAAAGGTAATAGGATTAATTAGACATTAAGGAAGCTCTGGGGTCCAATTGTATTTTCCATTCACATCTTTCCCCGGCTAGAAAAATCTGCTCTAAAAATAGAAACTCCATATTTGGGGGGTATACTCTTAGGCTGAGGATACATGAATAGTCTTTGTACTTGTCAGCAACTAGTTCCTTTTGTCTACCTTGGTAACCCCAGTATCTTGCACATTAACAGTACTCAGTAGAGGCTCTGACAAATATTTGCAGAATAAATGTTTAAAGCTAATGTGGAAATCATTAGATGAAATGTTGATAAGGAAAGGGAGAGATCAGGCTGTGAACACTTGAATTCGAGAATCAATATTAAAATCACTAAAATGAAACTGACAGATCCAATGTGCCTCCCGAAGTGATGTGATGTGATGTGAAATATATAACATCGTACTCTTGCAAAAACCTGAACCTGCGTTGGATGAAGGCTTTAGAGTTGAATTCCAGTCAAAAAAGAAAATGGCAGCTGGAGGAACAAGTTAAACACCACCTAAAGGAAACAGATGTTCTACAGGTCAACTCATAGTATCTTTAACAAGTCAATGACAAGGAGAAAAAGAGAGAGAGGACTACCATGGGCCTTGACGGAATCTCAATTTGACCAAATAAATTATACACAGACAATTAAGGAGATTGTAATGTGTACTGTGTGTTAAATGATTCCACATCATTTAACACACAGTACAATAAAGCTATGGCTATGTAAGAAAATATCCATGTTTTTGGAAATGTATATCAAAATAGAATGATGTGATAATTGAGGTGTGCTTAAAATAGTTAACACACATGCATAAAGAGAAGGGGAATAGATAAATACTGTACGGCAAAATCTTTAAAAACACTGGATCTGGGTAATAAGTAAAAGGGTGATATATGTATAGGGGTACCTTTTGTTGTTCTCAACGCTTTTATGTTTGAAACATTTATAACATAATTTTTTTCAAAAGTAAATACCTTGGGGGATGTTCTGACCAGGAAGGGGCATAGGGAACTTTTTGAGATGCTAGAAATGCTCTCTGTATGATCAGGATGGTAGTTAAATAAATGTGTACATATGCAAAACTCATCAAACTGTACGCTTAAAATTACGCTCCTTATTGCATTTAAGTTATATCACATTAAAATAAACAAACTAGTCTCCATCTTTAGTAGGCAATTAAATAAACACCTGCATGAGTGACTAAATGTAGCACATATCTGCTCCCCTGGTGCCTCCACTTAAGAGATTTCTGAGAATTCCCACATCCACTCTTTACCTAGTCTTCGACGTGCCACAAAGCAATGACACTCAGTCACTGAGAATGCTATCTCCATGTTTTAGAGGCTGGAAAAACTATCACCTAGTTTCTGAGATGATGCGGCTTGATAAAGAGGTAAGTACGAGCATTGGCCTTGAGTCATCAGCATCACAGAGCCCTGTAAAGAAGAAGTGGAGGGAAAACTGATGTGTCCTAAGGCAAAGAGATTCAAGGAGAGAGAGCTGGGGGAGGGTCAGAAGTGACAGCATCAGCAGAGGGACAGTGGCTCCATGGAATTGAACCCCTCGGTCTGTGGCTCAAAAAAGTATGTGGCGCCAGACAGTCCCACCCTCACCAGAAGATCCTGGGGACAGCCTTGAGGAAAAGCCGTTGATGCTGCTCCTAGCTGGAGGAAAAGAAAGGAAGAGAAGAATAGTGGAGTGAGCAGCTCTCAAAGGTCCTTTTCCATGGAGACCATAGAATGAAGTATGGTAGATGTGAAGCATCAACACCATAGCGTAACTAGTTTATTGTAATGACTGAATCTTATCCTTTTCATTTTCACAGGAGAGAATATTACAGAGAGGGAACATAATGCATGACAGGAAACGAATAGAATCAAGGAGGCAGGCAGCTCTGATGACCTCTAAATCACCTTCGGGGTTGTTCTTCCCTAGTCTTGAAGAATAGCACACCTTCACAGCTGAGTAGCACCATGGTCCCGTCCTGTGGGATCTAAGAAGTCCTACAGCCATCTCCTTCAGTTCAAACTGGCAGAGTTTCTGCTGAGGTGGCTGATTAGGTCCATGGTTCATACTAATGTCTTATCAAACGGTTGTTCCACCACACTCTGTGCTCTGCATACACTGAGAATTTTCGAAATCTTTAAATTCTGGTTCCTTTTTGCATAATAATTCCTTCTACAATTCATTCATCTCTTCTTGTGTTTTACTATAAGCAGTCAGGGAGAACCAAGCTACTCTTTCAACACCTTTCTTAGAAAGCTCCTCAGTGAAATACCCAGTTTATCACTCACAGGTTCTACCTTCTACAAAACACTGGAATGTGAACAAAATTCAGTCATGTTCTTTGCCACTTTATAACAGGGACCGCCTTTTCTCTATTGTCCAATTACATGTTTCTCGTTTCTGTTTGAGCCGTCATCAGAACGGCCTTTACCATCCATATTTCTATCATTCTGTTCATGATTAATTATTATGCTTTATGAAGATAGAAGCTTTCTTTATGGAGTTCCTCTTTTCTTTCTGAGTTCTCACCAGAATTACCTTTAACAGTCATTTCATGGTAATCTTGGCTTTTCTAGCATGCATTTCAAAACTCTTCCATTTTCTACCCAGTACCCAGTACCAAAGCCATTTCCACAGCACCCCACTTCATGGTACCAATTTCTGTATTAGCCAGCTCTGGCTTCCAGAGCAAAATATCACAGACTGGGTAATTTAAACAAAAATATTTATTTTCTCACAGTTCTGGGGCTTGGAAACCCAAGACTAAGGTACTGACAGATTCAGTGTCTGGTGAGAACCCTCTTCCAGGCTTGCAGATGGCTGCCTTCTCACTGTGTCTTCTCATGACAGAGAAAGGAAACTCTGATATCTCTTCCTCTTCTTATAAGGGCACATCCCATCATGGGGCTCTGCTCACTAGCTACCTTCCAAAGGCCCTACCTCCTAATACTATCCCATTGGGGATTAGGGATTCAACATATGGATTGAGAGTACACAAACATTCAGTCCATAACGTTACTATAGCATAATGCAGTTGATCCTGACTGATACAAAACCTATGACAATAAAGGAAGACAACCTTAAGATGAAGCCAACATTGTAGATAGCAAAGTGGAAAAATAGACAGGGTTTTTGACATCACTGAACCACTGGATCATCCCTCACAGAAAGACCATTTTATTGCTAGACTTACCAGTTATATAAGAAATAAATTCCCTTATAATTTAAGCTATTTGAATCGAAACCACTTAACTGGTACAGTGATTATATTCTGTATTATATGACCCCCAACAATGCCGTATCTGAATGGAATAAGGGAGGGCACCAGACCTCTGAGCAAACGATGTGCAGGCTGGACAATGGTCTGTGAAGTAGATGGATACCAAAGCTCTGTCCAATAGGGACATCATACCCACGGAAGTGACTGACCAACATCAATCCACCTGGCTCCAAGTCCTTCACTAAGTCTACTGATAGCAACAAGAATAGTCGAATTAGAAGCAGAGGAGAGCTGCACATTGTGAAATCAATTTCATAAATTGTGGGCTCTAGTCACAGTTTTCATTTCCTATCACAGAATTAAAAAGCCATATATCTTCCCCATTCTGAGAAAAATTTAGAAACAAAGAAAAATTATGAGTCCACTTTCATACCTTCAAGCCCCCATATTGTGAAGCCCCTGACATCACCATTTTAGTAACACCATGTCTCTGCAGGAGGCAGGCCCACAAGAGCAAGAGAGGAGAAAGTAACGGAGACCTGCATCTGCCACTGAGGAGACTACAAGGCAACCAGATAGCAATATCCGCATTGACCAGTCAATTCCCAAATGCAAATCAGTCTGAGAAGCACAGCTATATGCCTGTTCCCGTTTTTCTGTAATGCTGACTTTGGGTGGAGATCTCTAACTTCCTTATTTCCTTCCATATGTGTCCTTTGAATAAACCCCTCTGAATTACAGTGTCGTTCTTTTTGGAAAACTAAACGCTGTTTTCAATATCCAATTATTCCAACTGTCTCTCTCAAAAAGAGAGTCCATCTTCCCTCTAATAAATTTTACTCATATTTTTTAAGTATAAAAAAGTCTTTTCTCCCAGAGCAGCATTTGTTTAAAAAACCCTGGACCTGGACTGCCAGGTCGTAGTTGTTGCATCACTTATTTCCACCAGATGGCGCTGTTGCTGATTCACACATTCGGAGTCCTACAAAATTTAATCTCATCACTGAAAAAACACCAGCGACTGCTTCTTCCCATTCCTGAGAAATTACCAGTTTTAACAACTACCACCTCTAACTAACCTGCTGGACACTTAACAATTGTCTCAGAGGGTTTCCTTAAGTGCAATTAGATATTGAGCTAAGCCCTCAGGACGCAGTGGTGTTCTCTTAGAATCTAGTAAGAGAGATGACCATTTAGCAAATTATCACACAAATAAACACATAATCACCAACTTTGATTTATGCTACAAATCAGAGAAACAAAGGTTCCTGGTTGCTAATGACCAAGCCTGAGGGGTAGAATCCAAAAGGAGCTAAATTTGAAGAGGGAGAGTAAACATTCTTCCAAACAGAAGGAATAGTCTTTAAGAAGGCATAAGAAGGCACTGAGGCTGGAAGGGTTACGACACTTTGGACAGTCTAAGAAAAAGAGAAGCCAGAGCTTTGAAACTAAGGATAAGAGCAAAAGAAAGTTGGAAAATTGAGCGGTCCCACTGATAGATAAGTCCTTGGTTTCAGTGACCATCTATACGATGATTCTCAAATTTACATCTCTAATCACCTTCTCTTCCAAGTTCTATATATGTCCCTACTTAATATATCCACTTAGTTGTTTCAAAGACATCCTCAAATACATGCACAGAACTGAATTCATGATCCTTTCTGGTCTGATTGGCTGTTCCCCGAATGTCAATAAATGGCACACCCCATACAGTCAGAAAACTAAACAGAGTCCTTGCAATCTCCCTCACCCTTAGGTGCACAGGCCATCTACCACCAAATTCTGTTCATTTTATCTACCAAATCTGACAGCTCTTCTCTAGATCAGTGATTCTCCAAGTGTGGTCTCCAAACCAGCAACATTAATATCTCCAGGGAACTGGTCAGAAATGCACATTCTCAGGCCCCAACCCAGGCCTAATCAAGGGGGCCCAGATACCTGCATTTTAACAAGTCCTCCAGGAATTGGAAGTCCAGTACAGTTTGAGAATCACTGCTCTATAGCTACAGGGTCCCTGCTACTGCCATAAACCTATCTCATCATTACTTATCTGGGCTACAGGAGTAGCTTTGCAGTTGTTCTTCCCCACATCCATTAAAGCCGCTTTCTACAGTAAATCTCAGCCCTGGCATCCATTATAACCTACAGGAAGCTACCCTAAACCAACTAAATCCAAATCACTGGGGGTGGGGCCCAGGCCTTGGTATTGTGTAAAAGCTTCACTTTGAAAGCCAAGACTGAGAACCACTACTGAACTCAATTGTACTCTGAAGCCAGACTGATCTTTTTAAACTACAAATCTAGTCTTGCAATTCCCCTGCGTAAAACCAGCCAGGATCAAGCCCACATTCCTAACATCTATGAGACAGGCAAGTGCTCTGGCCCCTACGTTTGCCACACACTCCTCTAGTCTTCTACCATACGGGTCTTCAGTCCATTGTAGGCTCCATGCTTCCCCTTGCTTTAGAGTTTTGCATATGCTGCTTGCTCTCTTGGCCTAAATGTTCCTGTCTTACCCCTTTTGCCTAGTAATCCTCACTCTTCCTGTAGATCTCAGTTCCATCTTCCCATCCCCAGGGAAGTCCTTCCCAACCTTCTTTGTCATGGGAAAGGTAGGATGGGGAGGATCCATATATCCCAGTTTGCCCAGATAGTCCTGATTTATGGACTCATGGCTTATGGATTTACCTACTTATAATTTTATATTTATTTGTGATCATTTGATTCATGTCCATCTTCCTCACTGGATCATAAACCATAAGAGTTTGACACACAGGATGCACTAACAAATATTAGTGTTCCCAATTATATAAGGGGAAACTGAGTCTGCAGAGTTTAAGCATCTTGCCCAGATCACACAGCAGGTAAGCGGTGTGGCTGGAATTTGAACCGAGGTCAGGGATTTTCCAGCATCATAACAATGAAGCTGTGTTTTCAGAGAGATGGCCACAGCCTGATTCAGTGCCTGAGTATCCACAGTGGCCCAGGATTGAGCTTTACTTGACTCTTATTAGAACTGAGCTCAGCCTGAAAGCTACACATTTCCTTTCCACTGAAATTGTAATCTGCTCCAAGGAAATGAAGCTTATGGATCTCAGGGTATAAAGGGCAAATATGTGGAGAAGCCAGAGATCAAACAGTCAAGTACACTTGTTATAGAATTTTTCATGAGCTGAATTCAAATGCTGTCAGTGGAGCAACTCCCCCTTGGCTTTAAAAGAACAAGAACAAAGGATGAGGGGAAAGGCAGCTGTCAGCGCATAAACAGAAGGCAGATGGAATGGTCCAGGGCTAGGAATGTGGAGTTGATGGAGCCAAGGGCTGGGACAGGGGTCACAAGAGAAGCCAATGCAGTAGAAGCTAAGAAGCTGCTTCTTCCTCAGTGAAAAATACAGGGGGGGAACATTCGATTCCCTGTAATTCATCAGTGGGTCCCCTCCAACTGTCCTTCATGTACCAACTTGGGGCCCCTCCACCATGTACCAACTGCCCTTCCTCTTTCTGCGTAATAGTGAGTTGTAACTCTAAGAGGTCACCTTGCCTCATTGATTCTCACTTTTCTCATATGCAAAATGAGGAAACTCAACTTAGATGACCTTGAAAGATGCTCTCTGCTCTACAATTCTGCGGTTCTATGACCCACAGACAACGCTGCTAGAAATTACTCTGAAAAGACGGGAAAACACATGGATATTGGTAATAATCCCCTTCTCAAAATCAGAAAAAGGATGGCCCATTTATGCTATTCCTCAACCCCTATTGCATCTGATTCCTGAAGAAAGTGTTTCAGGTCAAGTCCAGCCTGTTTTAAAGTCAAAATTGAACCATGAAGTTCATAGCAAAATGAATCCAAAGCAGAATGAGTGCCACTAATCTACTAAATCCCAAAATTGAGGTAAACTAAACTATTATTATGAACTAAATTATTATTATTATTATTAAAGAAAAACAAACATTTAACAGAAGAATTTGGTGATGCTTTTTTAAAAATTTCATTTGTTTGCATTAGAATGAATCATGTATAATTTTAGACAATTAAATCAGAATAAACCCAGATTGTACTTCACATTAGTGAAACAGTGCACTTGATATATATTTTATAATTGGATCAAAACATTTCTATAAGGCTTATGTCAGCACTAGGAGTGAGTAGCTAGGAGGCAGGACCACCTAGAAAACTGAGAATAATTCAGGTATGATGTGCTTTTGTTCAGAATGCTCATTCCCCAAACTCCATCTAAAGAAATCTTGCCATTTCTTCAACCCTGTCACTGATCTGAGAAACAGTTTTAAAACATAGCCCCCAGATTCTTTGACCTTCCTCCTACTGAAACATGAGGTCTATGTTCCCTCCCCTTAAACTTGGGCTCTGTAACTCCTCAATAAAGAGAATACGGTAGAAGTGATGCTGTGCCAGTTTCCAGGCGCAGGATTTAAGAAACTGGCAGCATTTACTTTCTGCCTTGGAACCCAGCCACCATGTTGTGAGGAAGCCAAACAGCCACATGTAGAGGCCATGTGTAGGTGGTCCAGCTGACAGTCACAGCTGAGGTCTCAGTCTAGCCGGTATCAACTGCCAGACATATGAGCGATCAAGCTTTCAGATGATTCAGGCTCCCAGTTTTTGAGCTGCCTCAGCTGATGCCACATGGTGTAGAGATGAGCTGTTCCCTTCCAGACCTATCCAAATTTCAGCTTCATGAGCTAATTAAATGACTGTTGCTGTCCTCGGCCCCTAAGTTTGGGGTGGTTTGTTATGCAGCAGAAGACTTGACTAAATCCCCGCACCACTGCCACAACCACTGCTACCATCAGTACAATAGTCATGAGGGCAGTTCAAAACTATTCCCATTCTTTCCTCTTTCTGGGTACAAGACAAAAATGAACTTCCCACCTGCTGTGAATTTAGGCTTGGTCATATGACAGATAACGGCCAATGGAACGTGATTGGAAAGGACACATGCCAATTCTGAGCAGAAGTTTAAAACTCTCCTGTGCCATCCACTAAGTTCCTTTCTCCCGTCACAGTGATGGTGGAAGCCCACACAGACTCCATCAGCCAGACTCCCTGGTGGAACTACAATGAAGAGAACTGCATTGCCAACCCAGACTGGACGTACAGCATGAGGGAGATACCATTATTTGTTGAGTTAAGCCACTGAGATTTTTTTTAAGTTATTTATTACCACAGCATATGACCAGGTTTCTCAATAGCGGCACTACTAATATCTTGGGCTAGATAATTCTTTGTCCTGTGCATTGTAGGATGTTCAGCAGCAACCCTGGCCTTCATCCACTAGACACCAGTAGCACCATAACCCCCAGCTGAGACAACCAAAATGTCTCCAAACTTTACCAGAGATCCCTTAGAGGGCCCCAGTTGAGAAACACTGACTTAGACGGCTCCACCTGATGGAACTGCCCCCATGCAGAATGGCTTCCTCTTCACTCTTTGAAAGCCTTTCATAGATTCTCTTCCATAGCACTCATATCATTTGCCACATCAACTTATAATTACTTCCTTGGACTCTGCTACCCTGAAGACTGTGAGAGCAGGTGGAAAAGTAGGGCAGGTGTAATGATCTACCTAGAGCTTGAGTTTTCTGTTAGCGATATACCAAGTGAGGTGCCTGGAACTCATAGTCTCTCCCAGCAAGGTGACCCAGTTCAGGGCCACCACAAATGGTTGTGCAGTGTGCAGAGTGCACAACAGTACCTAACCTCAGAGATAAGCCATGGATGAGATCCATCCTACTCTGCTTGCTATGCTATCTCCATACAGAAGGAGGAAATCTTTCTCATTCATCTGTCTGAAGAAGAACCTTTTACAAAACTTCATACTAAGGCCACAGATGCTCTGACCCAGGTTGTGGAGGAATCTGGGATACATCCACATAGAACAGGACTAGAAAATCAAAGCTTTCCTGCCTCATGTTGATACAGTGATTCCCTTTGTCCTGAATCTTGCAAAGAGATGGAAAGCTAGTTGAGGCCACTGGACAAGAGTAAGCAAAAAAAAAAAAAAAACTCAAGACTGACTAGTTTGAAAAGAAACAATGAAAATTTAAGTCTCCTTCCTACTCTTGACCCTTAATATTTCCTTCTAGGCCAGCCACTGTCAATTAGTTTCTGTCATTAGTGGCATTCCAGAGGAACACTAGGCATACACATGTGATACATATATACAGGACTCCATCTCTTTTTAAAACACATATGTTAGAATACTCTACACATTGTTCTGCATCTTCCTTTTTAACTTATATATGTATCTTAGACAGTGTGCTATCATTACATGCCTCATTATTTTAAATGCACATATTTAATTTTATGGATAGACATACTTTATATAATCAGTTCATGCTGATGGGCATTTAAGTTGTCTCCAAGCTTTTACTATTACAATCATTGCCTAAATAAATAACTTGGTACAAAAAAATAAATTAAAATAAAATAAGATAGTCTAGTTTGTATCAGGCAAACTTTAGCAGGATTCCCTAAAATTGGTTATTTATCTGAATCAAATTGGCATCTCCATTAAATGACCCAAAATCCCCAAGCATTAATGTGTGGGCCTGTGGAACTCTCTAATCTATGTAAATTAAGCACCAATTAGAACGGTTTATCACAGTTTCCATATAAAACACTAGCTAAACTGTATACATTAGTGCATGTCAAAATCAGCCCTTGTGTAAATTGTTTCTGAAAGCACCCGGCCAGTAGGAATCACTGCAATTGCTGTTTATGAAATTGCCCTCTGATTCTGCTTAGGCAACTCTTCTTGATGTTATAAATTAGCTACCAAAGTCAAACAGTTCAGGTGGTGACACGGTCAGTGGAATCTAACATCAATATATGGGCAAGACCCAGGATACATGATTTCTCCTACCCACCCACCTGGGCCCCAACCCACCTCCCCATCCCTACACAACACACATCATAAGCTTGATGGCTTAATTGTACCAAACTGTGTTCCTTGTCAAATTGCCACCATGTTCTACCTTGACAGAAGAACAATCTGACCCAATAACTTTTCCACTGACATTTTTCCCAAGGAGAAGTTTCCATATGTCATAGTCTCTTCACCCTTCTCTATTTTGGTCAATTCCAATCCAGAGAAACTCTTTATCTTGAGGAATTCCATACGCTTTTTATCCTCATGTGTTCTCTCCACCTTAGGAAAATACAGTTAATCCCTGTCATCATTTTTTCCTTCCCTTTTCTTCTTGTATCGTCTCCTTTCCTCTTTTGCTTCCTCTCTTCATTATGACTGTCAACTCAGAAATAGCCCCAGTTATGACTGATAGTCCTAATGATAGTCCTCTATCAAGAAAAAGGAGAAATACAATTTTTAAACTGAACTGCATATGATAAGGACTAGTGTAGTGAAATTCCCAGAAGCTCTCTTTAAAAAACTCTACCCACCTCTACATAAACCCATCTTCCTCAAGAAGCAGTATTAATGATAATCTGTTGCTCATTAATAATGTTCTGTAACAACATTGTTTTGTCATTTCTCACTACAATTTAGCAACATTATGCATTCTTCATATAGCCTCTTTGGCTTGAAACGACCTCAGTTTTTTGCCTTTGAGAAAACCTCTATCTTTTAAGCCCTTGGAGAATAAATTGTTCCTTTCCCTGTACCCTTATATCAAAAAAGTTTATTGCTATTCAACACCTATTTTATTTAGTCTTGCATAATTTGTATTTGTCCCTCCTTCTAGAGCCTCCAAAGGCCCTTGAGAGACTGAACTCTGTTAATACTTAGAAACCTCCCTGCCAGGAGCACATCTGTCCAGCACATGGTAAATGCACATGAAATGTATACTGAAAATGATATGGTCTTCTGAGGGTTGAAGTGTGAATCTAAAGATTGTTCATAAAGTCATCTCCCTGCAAAAACTGAATTATTTTTAAACAATTGACTGGTTTATTTATAGCCTACTTTATAATAATTTCAGATAGCCTATAGATACTTTTATAATTTTTTTATAATGGCATGTTTTGTCAACCAGAGTCAAGACTGAAAATCAATATCAAGATCCCAGCTATGTGGGCCACAGGACCTTACATAGCCATAACATTTGGGCTGCAAGTTTGGCTCTGCGCTTCCCGGCAGCCAAATCACAAAGGAAAATATGATCAATTACATGGGTCTCATTGTCTAGAAGGAGAAAACATGCCATTACTTGAGGACAGCAAAATTTTCCTGGCACTTAGTTCTGAAACAAAAGCTCTTGTATAAGATTTCTCCTAGGGGATATTGAGTAGGCAAACAATGGACTCTTAATTGGAATTTTGATGCATAATTTGTTCTTAGGACTGCTAATGAAGAGTCATGTGGCAATAGGCAGAGCCAAAGAGGTTAAAGTAGCGAAGTTAATTCATCTGCTCTTAAATAACAAAGATTATTGGAACATATCTAATAAATAAAACTCATGCAATACCGAATATAGAATCCTAGAAGTGTAAAAATTATTTTGTTGTTGTTATTGGTTTTGTTTGTCTGTCGTTAACAATGAAGACATTCATGTTTCTGCTTTGTGGAAATTTTGAACAGGGAATTAGAGATTATTGACTCAATATTTCAGAGGTTTAGTATGAGGTTTAACAAGTAAAACTTTGAAAAGGCATATTGAACAATTTACATTTAATCATTACTCCATGGAGACTGTTAAAACAGAAATAAATTTAAATAATTTCTCCTCAAAAAATCAAATATGAAAAATTCAAGATTTTCAAAATCAAGGATTTTATTAAATTTTCTTTTCCCCCATACATCAAGGTAGCAATTCTAGAAAAGCAAGATTCTATGTAGCAAATTAGCACACAACTAAAGAAGGCAGAGGCCAAAAAGAAGGGGAGAAAAAAGGATTTTTTTTTTTTTTCCGATACGCAGGCCTCTCACGTTGCGGGGCACAGGCTCTGGACGCGCAGGCTCAGCGGCCATGGCTCACGGGCCTAGCTGCTCCGCGGCATGTGGGAGCTTCCCGGACCGGGGCATGAACCCGGGTCCCCTGCATCGGCAGGCGGACTCTCAACCACTGCGCCACCAGGGAAACCCCAGAAAGAGGGATTTTAAAAGGTTAATCAACCTCTATGGAAACTTCCAAGGGGGCTATTTGGGTCTTACTGTCAGAAGTAGATCAGCTCTTGGATATTAACTAAATCCCCAGTTAATATACAGTCTGCCTATCCAAGCCAAACTCAATTGTGCTTTAAATTTCATTTTAAACATTTAAAAAGGAAATAAGCTATATAGCCAGGACATTTAATCATAGCACAATTTTCTAAATGTATTATTCTTGCAGTTTGCCAACTTTTACAAATTCTTGCATGTTTATTCTTAAGTATAAGATGCCATCATTCCCTCTAAAGTTATTCAACATGAAAATTGATAGCATTGTTAATTCTATTTTCTGCCAATTATCTCCAAAATATTCTCTTGAATCCAAGGGAAAAAAAATCAGACTTATTTACAGTGCTGTGGAGCATAAGAATGTGAAATGTGAAGTGCTTACCCGCGAAATAGTTTACTAGTAAAAATAACCAAACTTTTGAGTCACTCCCCATTATTGAGTTTTATAGAGTTCTATGATCAGGAAAAACAGTGGCAATGAGAAAGCAAATAAACTGCTAAGCAAAATATATCAAAAATATATTGAAATGTGAGCAGAATTTGAAATTGAGCTGCACTGGTACTTCTTACAAGGTCACTGTACAGTAAAACTATAATTCTTCTTTTAGTAATTAAGCTGATCCGAGAGTACTCATGGCTAGGAGCTCTAACCCAGTTTGGAAACATTTAGAAAGAAAAAAGAAAGATATAAATGCATACAATGCATCTTGATATACCAACTGCAATTCCAGTTAGGATACAATCCCACAAGCAAGCCATTGAACAGAATAACATGACCATTACAGATGGCCAGGGATATAGCCTAATATTTATTCATGGAATATTCTTGTGAAAGGTGACATTGAAGAAACAATCTGGAAGCTAAATGCAACTAAAGAAAAATAACTAAATAATTTAGTTTAGGGTTAAACTAAACTAAGTTTCCCCTGTCAACTTTCTATTTCCTCTTATTCTACCTAATGATGAGGCATCACAGATATAGAGAACAAACTAGTGGTTACCAGTGGGAAGATAGAAGTGGGGAGGGGCAAGATAGGGGTATGGGATTAAGAGGTACAAACTACTATGTATAAAACAGTTAAAGAGCGGGCTTCCCTGGTGGCGCAGCGGTTGAGAGTCTGCCTGCCGATGCAGGGGCTACGGGTCCGTGCCCCGGTCCGGGAAGATCCCTACATGCCGCGGAGCAGCTGAGCCCGTGAGCCATGGCAGCTGAGCCTGCGCGTCCGGAGCCTGTGCTCCGCAACGGGAGAGGCCACAACAGTGAGAGGCCCACGTACCACAAAAAACAAACAAACAAAAAAGATAAACAGCAAGGACATATTGTAGAGCACAGGGAAATACAGCCACTGTTTTGTAATAACTTTAAATGGAGTCTAATCTATAAAAATACTGAATCACTATACTGTACACATGAAACTAATATAATATTAGTTCACTTACAATCAACTATACGTCAATATAAATAAATAAATAAATAACAATGATGTATCAACCGTCCAAAGAAACTATGTATTTTGAACTCCAAAATGCTAATCTTTCATTAATCATTATGTATTATTTATGAGGCTAAAGATATTAGAATAAATTCATTTTTTAAATATATTCCAAATAGCATAAAAATTCTTTTGAAGTTAGGATCAAACTCTTTTTCTAGAGCAATCAGACTTTTGCCAAGCAACTTGGATTTTCTGCACGTGTAGACAGAGGCAGAGTCACCAAGAGGTGTTTGCCACCCTGAAACCTCTGACTAAGGGCAGAGTAGCATGGGAGCATTTCTGGTTTTTTGTTTTTGTTTTTTTTACATCTTTATTGGAGTATAATTGCTTTACAATGGTGTGTTGGTTTCTGCTTTATAACAAAGTGAATCAGTTATACATACACATATGTTCCCATATCTCTTCCCTCTTGCGTCTCCCTCCCTCCCACCCTCCCTATCCCACCCCTTCAGGCGGTCACAAAGCACCGAGCTGATCTCCCTGTGCTATGCGGCTGCTTCCCACTAGCTATCTACCTTATGTTTGGTAGTGTATATATGTCCATGCCACTCTCTCGCTTTGTCACAGCTTACCCTTCCCCCTCCCCATATCCTCAAGTCCATTCTCTAGTAGGTCTGTGTCTTTATTCCTGTCGTACCCCAAGGTTCTTCATGACATTTTTTTTTCTTAAATTCCATATATATATGTGTTAGCATACGGTATTTGCCTTTCTCTTTCTGACTTACTTCATTCTGTATGACAGACTCTAGGTCCATCCACTTCACTACAAATAACTCAATTTCGTTTCTTTTTATGGCTGAGTAATATTCCATTGTATATATGGGCCACATCTTCTTTATCCATTCATCCGATGATGGACACTTAGGTTGCTTCCATCTCCTGGTTATTGTAAATAGAGCTGCAATGAACATTGTGGTACATGACTCTTTTTGAATTATGGTTTTCTCAGGGTATATGCCCAGTAGTGGGATTGCTGGGTCATATGGTAGTTCTATTTGTAGTTTTTTAAGGAACCTCCATATTGTTCTCCATAGTGGCTGTACCAATTCACATTCCCACCAGCAGTGCAAGAGTGTTCCCTTTTCTCCACACCCTCTCCAGCATTTATTGTTTCTAGATTTTCTGATGATGGCCATTCTGACTGGTGTGAGATGATATCTCATTGTAGTTTTGATTTGCAATTCTCTAATGATTAATGAAGTTGAGCATTCTTTCATGTGTTTGTTGGCAGTCTGTATATCTTCTTTGGAGAAATGTCTATTTAGGTCTTCTGCCCATTTTTGGATTGGGTTGTTTGTTTTTTTGTTATTGAGCTGTATGAGCTGCTTATAAATTTTGGAGATTAATCCTTTGTCAGTTGCTTCATTTGCAAATATTTTCTCCCATTCTGAGGGCTGTCTTTTGGTCTTGCATTTCTGGTTTGATTTGGACATCATCCAACCCTTAATGAGATTATAGTTTTGAGGAGGTGCCATGTTATCAGCAGATCCATGTTTAAAAATCTCCCCACCACTGCTTCACTTGGAAGAGACACAGTTCAATGCTAAATGAAACTTTCCAAAGCCACTGGATATTTGCAGTTCTTTGTCTGGGAACCCGAACTTGAAGTAGACCACAAGTAGGGATTTCCCAGCTGTAGTGTATAGATGTTAATGAGGCACCTAGTTGGATGATCAAACTTAATTCTTTGTGCATGGCATGTGCCCATGTGTACATGTGCACCCCCAAGTTTAGAAAGAGAGTTGCAAGTCAGTGTCTTCAATGCCTTAAAATGTTCAAGGGAAGATACTGAGAGTCTGAGGCAAGATAGGGCAAAACCTGAAGCCAAGTTGGAGCCCCGTGTTTGCTCAGTCAGATACCACAAATGTTGTAAAGGAAATGAGAAGGGTGTGCATAATAAAACTGCTGGTTGAGAAAGATATGAGTGAGGCTGCGCAGTAAGCTGATAGTGGTGTTACTGGGAAAGAAATAAGGCAATTCTTCCGAGGCAAGAAATGAGGAAAAAAAGACAAAAGAGTGGGGAAATACATGGTACTCTAGATTGGTCCTTCTTTTTTTTGTGGTACGCGGGCCTCTCACTGTTGTGGCCTCTCCCGCTGCGGAGCACAGGCTCCGGATGCGCAGGCTCAGCGGCCATGGCTCACGGGCCCAGCCACTCCGCGGCATGTGGGATCTTTCCGGACCGGGGCACGAACCCGTGGCCCCTGCATCGGCAGGCAGACTCTCAACCACTGCGCCACCAGGGAAGCCCGGTCCCTCTTAAATTTGGGGTACATCAAAATCACTTGAGGGGCTTGATAAAATACAGATTTCTGGTCCCCACATCCAAACAAACTGATTCAGTAGGTCTGAGACGCCACCCAGGTTATTTGCATTTCTAGCAAGATCCCAAGGCACGCTGATTCTGCTGGTCCAGGGACCACTCTTTTTAAGTGGTAAGGCTGTAGATGCTGACAGGTCAGGGTCTGAACCCCTGCCCTGCCATTTCCTAATTGTGCACCTTTGGGAAAATTACCCAGACTCTCTGAATCTTGTTTTCCTCATCCTTAAAATAAAGATGATGATATATACTCCATAAGAGTATTGTGAAATATGAAACAACATATTTAAAGTACCTGGGACATAGGAGAAACTTTACAAATACTTCCATCATTATCCCTTCTGAGGGCAGAGGAAGGGGAAATGGAATCATGACCCAGGAGGGGCTCCAGGAAAAAAAGACAGGGGGCAATGTGCCCAGAACCTAGAGCAGTGTTCCTCAATCCTGGGTGGGCATCAGAATCCACTGGGGTGTCGTTTAGAAGTGGAGATTTTGGGGCTTCAGCCTTGAGACAAAAGACTGAGCATTGTCGGCAGAACTGGCGTGGAGACTGGGGGATTCTGAGGCCAGCCAGAATTGAGCGCAGGGACATACAGAAATGTGAGTCTGAGATTTCCAAGGCAGAGTCCTGGACAGCTGAGACCAAGCAGGTGACACAAGGAACTGGGAAGACAAAGTTGTAAATTTGAGGGCAATAATGAGTTCGTAGAAACCAGAGAAAGCAACTTGCAGAGAAGAAAGGGGAGTGGTAAAAGGATCAGTATAAGTATGTGCTTAGGTTACCAGAATTTGACTTGAACTTTAAAAAAGACAAAAGAACAGATGATAAATGATGTCTAAATATATGCGTGGTTAAAATCCCGCACTCTGGAGAAAGGTTCAGCTCTGTAATCAAATGGATTATGTTGATTTTTCAAGGTGAACATGCTAGAGCAAAGTATAAAGGAACAGGGAAAATTCCAGAAGCCCTGGATCCTCAAACAGGAGTCCCCAGTTCGGTCTACTCTCCTCAGATCAATTTCATTGGTGGAAAGTGGAAAACCGTCCACCAACCAACAGGAACTATGAGGTTAGTTTTCTATTCTGGGATGCCTCACTCATTCCATTCCTTCCCTAGGCCCTCAGGCACCACTAAAGCGTTTCTCAGAATGCTAGGCTTAGAGAAAGACTGCGGGTGATGTGGTTTCAATGATAAATATGAAAAATGACATGTATTATAACTCATCCTTGACTATGCCCAAGGCACGGTAGTATATTTAATACTTCAAGGAAGTTCCCTCATTGGACATCCTTATTTCAATAAATTGATTAGTAGCATCCTTCCTGTCAGTAACTCCAGGGAACACACGGTAGGAAACACTGCCCTGTGGCAAAGTCTGTACTTGCCACACCCTCTGCTTGCCCCACTGCCAAGATCTGGAACTGAAAGCTGCACTGTCTAAATGCAAAGTTGTTCAGACTCCAAAACAGTTCCTGTTTGAAAGAAAACTTCTCTTGGCTTTCAGATTCACCACTGCGAAGGAGGGATAAGAGCATCGCTTGTTTGTCCGTTGCCTTTTGTCATTGGAGAGATTAATAAGCAGATATATATTTAATAACATGAACACATCTGCATGGGATTCTCCACCCCCCTGTAGAAAGATACACACACACATAACACACACGCACATTCACAATGGGAGCAGGGTAGAGAGAAATTATTAGTGTTAAAGAAAAAATGACATAGTCAAAGTCCTTGAGAAAGAAAACAAAATTGCAAGAAGTGAAGATGAAAACACAGCATGCTGGCTGGGTGTAGGCCCATAATGCAGTTGGCTTGTTTTCCAGCAAGGTAATACTCCTCTCCCTTGAAATTCCAACTTGTAAATATATTTATAGCTACTCAGACATAATATGCCAGATACTGAAAAAATCCACTTAGTCATTGTTCCTGGTGAACCAGTTTTGCAAGAGTTAACCTAATCTCTTGCATAAAGCTGAAAAGAGTTTGTCAAAAGCTTTAGCAAGAGTCATGCTCCTTGCCTAAAGGTTAGCTGATCTCAATCAGGCTGCAACAGAAACTAAGCTATTATTTACTTACAGAGTGAACTGTTTTTATCTGACTGGACATGGAGGCATTACGGGGTGTTCTGGCCAGAATCTGTGTTAATTGATGCTTCTCCCTGTTATACAATCAGAGTGAGTACCCTGAGAACTGGCTTCTTGTTCCTCTGTTTCACCCATCCTTGGAGCCCAAGCACAACAGTCTGCTAAATTGGGCATTTCTAAATCAGTTGTGCCAGCTAGTCTTGTCAACATCAGAGTGATTAAAGAATTTTAAAGCAATTAATCTAAATGTTGCTCCCCTAGGTGGTGAGCCGCTTGAGGGCAGGAGCAATAGCACCTCCAGAATTTCTAAGAGGAAGAGAAAGGGGCAGAGATGATACTAGAAAAGGAGCAGTTGGAGGCTGTACCCAGGGGACTTGACCTGAAACAATGGTTGCACAATAAGCACATTATTTAACCTTAGATTATACTTTTGATAAGTTGCCCACATAACAGTGGGGAGTGTTCCAGGAAATAGAAGTTGGGGATGCAGGAAGGGGCTAGGCAAAGCCCATCAAATCATCCCTGGGTGCTGGGGAGGAAATAGGACTGATTCACTCCAACACCCCAGCTCTTAGCGTGGTAATTGGCAAAAGCACAAGTTTGGTACACATTTGTTGATGCAAAGGGGCACTGATCATTTGAAGGACAGGAGGAAGGAATGATCAGAGAAGATAGAAGAGGGAAGGGAAAGAACAGAAGGAAGAGGGTCTAGAGAAAGAGGCCATAAAGGAAAGAGAAAGAGAAGGGGGAGGAGAAGAGGGGAAAAGGGAACGAGAAGAGAGAAAGGAAAGAAAAGACCATGACACATTTGGCACACAAGCTGAGATTATCCAAGATATCTACGGGCCTCCTCAGAATTCAAGTGTATTTTTCCACTCTCGGCCAACTATATTATAGTTGCCAGAGCTTACCATGATCACAGTTCTTGCTCTGTGAAGCTGGATTTTTTCATCTGAGCTGCTTTCTAGAAGTAGTTTCATACAGTTTACTTTGACGTCTTAATGGAGATTCTGCCACAGGGCTCCTGCCCAAGTGGTGCCATCTCTTTAGGCACAAAGGAAGCCTGCTTTCCACTGACTTTACCACCGAAAGCATTCTCCTGGGTATCTTCCCTAACAAGTTCTTCCTATACTTCGGAACACTTGTTTGGCTGTTGGGAAGATACATGTGAGCCCAGTTTTAATCACCCCGGCCCTCTTACCTGACTCAGAGATACCAATCAGAAACTAATGTTTGACAGCTCTGTCATTTCCAGTCCAGAGAAGAAAAATGTCATAAGTCCTGGATTGTGAAGTAACAAGATGAGCAATATAGAACAGAGCAGAGAGAGAGAGAGAGACCAGAGCAAGGATCCACAGCCACCCTGAAGACTGTGACCCCATACCCTTCTGGTATAAGGCTCCTTTGTTTCAGTTAGTGTTGCCTTCCGGGCAAAATGGGCCAATAAAAGGCAAACCATCTGTGCATGTACTTCTCTCAGATGTCCACAAAATCCCCATAGTTGCTACCTTCTGGGAAGCTCAGAATATTGTCATTGTTCCCAATTCTTGTTCCAGACATTTGCAAATTTAAGAACATGGTATTCAGTTTTTAAACCTCATCTACTACTGTGGAATAATAATACAAATGAGACAATACATGTAAACCCACTGTACAAATGTAGTATTATTTATCTCCTTTTAAGCAGAGTGATGGAGGTAAAAGGGAGGTCACGGTGGGGCCTGGGAGGGAAAGCCTGGCCTAAAGAAGTATAAGAGCCTCATGACAGTTGGCAGCTGAGTCCCCAAACCCAAATCTAGCCACTAAAATCATCCCACAAGTACATGGGGGCATGGTGCTAGGTCTGGGAAATCAAACAGACAGCACTGGCCCTGCCTTTCTAGGAGTCTAAGCTTGATGATGGAGACAGGTAAGTGAACAGTTACAATGAGTAAGTAACTCCCACAGTGGGAGTGAATACAGTGTGATGGTTAATTTTATATGTCAACCTGACTGGACTAAGAGATGTCAAGACAGTTGGTAAGGCATTATTTCTGGGTGTTCTGTAAGGGTGTTTCCAGACCAGATTAGCATTTCAATCAGTAGACTGAGTAAAGGCCTGCCTTTACTAATACAGGTGGGCATCATCCAACCTGCTGACAGCCTCAGTAGAACAAAACAATGGAAGAAGGGTGAAATTGCTCTCTTTGCTTGAGCTGCGACATCCATCTTCTGCCCTCACGCGCTGGCTCCCCTGGTTCTCAGGCCTTCAGACTCTGATTGAATTACACCACTGGCTTTCCTGATTCTTCACCTTGCAAAGAGCAGATTAGGACTTCTTGGCCTCCTTAATTGTGTGAGGAGATTCTTATAATAACTCTCTTCTTATATATATTTCTACATGCCCTATTGTTTCTGTTTCTCTGGAAAACCCTGACTAACACACAGGGAGATGTGAGAGCACTTGGGGACTCCAGAAAGAGTGCGCAGAGAATACTTCTTGGAGGAGTTGACTTATAAAGTTTCACCTTTGGCATGCATCATACTTCTTATAACCCCTATTGCAGAGCAAGGACAGGTGTAGAAAGTGACAAGGAAATAACCACTATCCACCTTAAATTAATTTGGCACCCTATATCAGTCTGGGCTTCCTGTGGTTAGCAGGTGGCCTTTTACAACCTCCCTGTGGATGGATAAGTTTTCCAGTTGAGTTTCAAAACTGATTCCATATTATTGGAGAAAAGAGTGATATGAAATGCGTTTTGTAAAAGGAAACATTCTTTGAAATTGGATCATCAACTCAATCTGGCTTGACTGGGACTGTGGCAAAGGAAAATTTTCAGCTGGAGAAGTGTACAGCCTCTGTAAAAGGAGCAGTCTCTGCAGCATACTCACATCTTTGTTTTGCATCCCTGGTATCATTATAGCAGTTCTTGAATCATGGGGTCAGTCAGGATGGCCACCCACGCTAGAGCACCCAGTGGTTCGGACACCCCATTAAACAAAGGTCACTCAACACACTCCCCTATCTATGTTCCTTAACCATCTGTACTGGAGGAGATTCTGCTCACAGATCTTCCTGTTTTCTTTTACTAGTCCCAATCCTGCCATCTCAAAAATGCTTTGTTTCCAAGGAACACCCATGTGGAGCACAGAGCATGGTTACAGCCTGATCAAAACAGAAAAAAAAAAAGACAGAAAAAGGGAGACATTCTGAAAAGTAAACATTTGACATAAATACCACCAAAATGTTGCAGAAACAGAAATCTTAATTAAAGAGTATAGAGTGAGTGAGATTTTTTTTCTGAGGGTGATTTAGGATCATTATAAACCATACAAAGGAGAACAAGACCTGCCACTTTGAGAAACTATTACCTGCTTCCTTAATGGCTTAAAGTGAGTATATTCTCTTCCAAGGCCCACACGTAGGACTGAATCACTGTGGTGGGTAGGAAATGCTAGCACAGCATGCCAGTGTCATCATGTTCTCTGAAACCATTCATGAGTGGTGGATTTTGAGGCTGCACATTCATTTTACCTTCTCTTATTCTAAAGCTCCTATTTACAGAAGGATACACTGCTCATCTGCCTACATCACCATTCTTTATTCTGAATTAGCCTTCATTTTCTTCAATTTATAGTCAAACAGATATGAAATTTAAAATTCTGGGTGTAGGGGGTGAAGATGGAAAGGATGTCCCTAAAGTGAAATATCTGAGGGAGAGAACAGTTGGATGGGCTGTGACTAGACACATATAAAGTGGGCGAAGTATATGAATAGAAAATTCATCAGAGAGAAATTTCAAATGGCTAATAAACACGTGGGGAGAAAATGTTCAACCTTAACAGTTATTATGGGAAATGTCTATTTAAACGATGATGAGATACTATATTAGTCTGGGTTCTCTAGAGAAACAGAACCGATAGGAGATGATAGAGATAGATAGATAAGACAGACAGATAGAGATATATTATAAAGAATTGGCTCATGCAATTATGGAGGCCAAAGAGTCCCAAGCTCTACAGTCAGCAACCTGGAGGCCCAGGAGAACTGATGGTATGGTTTCAGTCTACGTCAGAGGCCCAAGAACCAGGAGAGTCAATGGTATAAGTTCTAATCCAGGTCCTACTGTGAAGGCAAGAGAAGATCCTGGTCCCCACTCAAATAAAGGCAGGAAGAGAGAAGTCTCCCTTACTCTTCTTCGTTGTTCTATTCAGGCTTTCAATGAGTTGGATGAGACCCATCCTCACTGGGGGAGGCAATTTACTCACTTTACCAACTCAAATGTTAATCTCATCCAGAAACACCTTCACAGACACAGGTTATATTTAAACAAATACCTGGGCACCCTAGAACCCAGTCAAGTTGACACATAAAATTAACCACCACAGACTACCTTTTTGTAATCAACGTGATTGACAAAAATTTTAAGTCTAAAAACAACAAGCATTGGCAAGGAATGAAAGGAATCAAGAAAGTGCACAAAGGGCTGGTGGGAATGTAAACTGGTATCGCCCCTTTGGAAAGCCATCTGTCAATCTTTAGTAAAGCTGAGTATGGGCATCTCCCATAGTCAGACTTCTATGAAAGTCTTTCATATTTATACAAGGAGAGATGTCCAAGGATATACTTTACAGCACTGATAATAATATGGTGTTATTCTCACTATATTATCAGAAAAGTGGAATTCTGTATCATAGACTAGATTTTAAAAAGTAAAATTAATCTACATGAAGCTACATGCTAAATCTCAAAAATATAATGTTGCATTTAAAGAAAGCAAATTGAGAAAGGATACATACATATACTTATGATACCATAAGTATAAACATTTAATGTAAATTATAATAAGAGAGAAAGAAAGAGGGGGGGTGGAGGGAGGGAGGAAGGGAGAAGTGATAGCAATTGGGTGGTTTGGCTATATCTGAAATTCTATTTACAGAAAAGGTTTGGAAATGTGTTGATTTCTCTTAAATCTAAGTGTGGGGTATATAGGTGTTATTTTGTTTCATTTACTTTTCTGTATATTTGAAAAATTTCAAATTAAAAATGGAAGAAATGAATTAAAAGGCAGTATGATAGTAAGAGTGCACAAAATATAATGCATGATCAAATAAAAGAATATATACTAAAAAAAAATCCAAAAGACTGTAGACCAAACTGTCAGTGTTACTTTTCTGTGGGAGGTTACTTCAGGGGTTTTATTCTGTACTTCCTACATTTTTCGTTTTGTTTGAACTTCTGCCATGATCATGGATTACCTCTGTAATGAAAACAACCAGCCAAAATGTTGAGAAGTGGTAGAGCAGGTAAAGACAAATGTAAAGAAACTTACATTTAGGTCTCAAAAAAAAAAACCTTTGAGGGAAAAACCTACAACCAACATTACTCTACCCAGCAAGGATCTGATTAAGATTTGACAGAGAAATTAAAACCTATACAGACAAGCAAAAGTTAAGAGAATTCAGCATCACAAAACCAGCTTTACAACAAATGCTAAAGGAACTTCTCTTGGCAGGAAACACAAGAAGAGGAAAAGACCTACAATAACAAACCCAAAACAATTAAGGAAATGGTGATAGGAACATACATATCAATAACTACCTTAAATGTAAATGGATTAAATGCTCCAAACAAAAGACACAGACAGGCTGAATGTATACAAAAACAAGACCTGTATATATGCTGTCTACAAGAGACCTACTTCAGACCTAGGGACACATAGGTCTGTAAAAAATACAAACACATGGAGGCTAATACACTACTAAATAACCAAGAGATCATTGAAGAAATCAAACAGGAAATCAAAAAATACCTAGAAACAAATGACAATGAAAACACGACGACCAAAAACCTATGGCATGCAACAAAAGCGGTTCTAAGAGGGAAGTTTATAGCAATACAATCCAACCTCAAGAAACAAGAAACATCTCAAATAAACAACCTAACCTTATACCTAAAGCAATTAGAGAAACAAGAACAACAACAAAAAAAAACCCCAAAGTTAGCAGAAGGAAAGAAATCATAAAGATCAGATCAGAAAGAAATGAAAAAGAAATGAAGGAAACAATGGCAAAGATCAATAAACTAAAAGCTGGTTCTTGGAGAAGATAAATAAAATTGATAAACCATTAGCCAGACTCATCAAAAAAAAAAGGGAGAAGACTCAAATCCACAGAATTAGAAATGAAAAAGGAGAAGTAACAACTGACACTGCAGAAACACGAAGGATCATGAGAGACTACTACAAGCAACTATATGCCAATAAAGTGGACAACCTGAAAAAAATGGACAAATTCTTGGAAAAGCACAACCTTCCAAGACTGAGCCAGGAAGAAATAGAAAATATGAACAGACCAATCACAAGCACTGAAATTGAAACTGTGATTAAAAATCTTCCAACAAACAAAAGCCCAGGACCAGATGGCTTCACAGGCGAATTCTATCAAACATTTGGAGAAGAGCTAACACCTATCCTTCTCAAACTGTTCCAAAATATAGCAGAGGGAGGAACACTCTCAAACTCATTCGACGAGGCCACCATCACCCTGATACCAAAACCAGACAAAGATGTCACAAAAAAAGAAAACTACAGGCCAATATCACTGATGAACATGGATGCAAAAATTCTCAACAAAATACTAGCAAACAGAATCCAACAGCACATTAAAAGGATAATACACCATGATCAAGTGGGGTTTATCCCAGAAATGCAAGGATTCTTCAATATACACAAATCAATCAAGGTGATACACCATATTAACAAATTGAAAGAGAAAAACCATATGATCATCTCCATAGATACAGAAAAAGCTTCTGACAAAACTCAACACCCATTTATGATAAAAACTCTCCAGAAAGTGGGCATAGAGGGAACCTACCTCAACATAATAAAGGCCATATATGACAAATCCACAGCCAACATCATTCTCAATGGTGAAAAACTGAAACCATTTCCTCTAAGATCAGGAACAAGACAAAGTTGCCCACTCTCACCACTATCATACAACACAGTTTTGGAAGTTTTAGCCATAACAATCAGAGAAGAAAAAGAAATAAAAGGAATCCAAATCAGAAAAGAAGAAGTAAAACTGTCACTGTTTGCAGTTGACATGATAACTATACATACAGAATCCAAAAGATGCTACCAGAAAACTACTAGAGCTAATCAATGAATTTGGTAAAGTAACAGGATACAAAATTAATGCACAGAAATCTCTGGCATTCCTATACACTAAAGATGAAACATCTGAAAGAGAAATTAAGGAAACACTCCCATTTACCATTGCAATAAAAGAATAAAATACCTAGGAATAAACCTACCTAAGGAGACAAAAGACCTGTATGCAGAAAACTATAAGACACTGATGAAAGAAATCAAAGACAATACAAACAGTTGGAGAGGTATACCACGTTCTTGGATTGGAAGAATCAACATTGTGAAAATGACTCTACTACCCAAAGCAATCTACAGATTCAATGCAATCTCTATCAAACTACCACTGGCATTTTTCACAGAGCTAGAACAAAAAATTTCACAAATTGTATGGAAACACAAAAAACCCTGAATAACCAAAGCAATCTTGAAGAAAAAGAGAGCTGGAGGATTAAGGCTCCCTGACTTCAGACTATACTACAAAGCTACAGTAATCAAGACAGCATGGTACTGGCACAAAAGCAGAAATATAGATCAATGGAACAGGACAGAAAGCCCAGAGATAAATACATGCACATATGGTTACCTTATCTTTGACAAAGGAGGCAAGAATATACAATGGAGAAAAGGCAGCCTCTTCAATAAGTGGTGCTGGGAAAACTGGACAGCTACATGTAAAAGAATGAAATTAGAACACTTCCTAACACTATACACAAAAATAAACTCAAAATGGATTAAAGACCTAAATGTAATTCCAGACACTATAAAACTCTTAGAGGAAAATATAGGCAGAACACTCTATGACATAAATCACAGCAAGATCCTTTTTGACCCACCTCCTAGAGAAATGGAAATAAAAACAAAAATAAACAAATGGGACCTAATGAAACTTAAATGTTTTTGCACAGCAAAGGAAACCATAAATAAGATGAAAACACAACCCTCAGAATGGGAGAAAATATTTGCCAACGAAGCAACCGACAACAGATTAATCTCCAAAATATAAAAGGAGCTCATGTAGCTCAATATCAAAAAAACAAACAACCCAATCCAAAAATGGGCAGAAGACCTAAATAGACATTTCTCCAAAGAAGATATACAGATTGCCAACAAACACATGAAAGGATGCTCAACATCACTAGTCATTAGAGAAATGCAAATCAAAACCACAATGAGGGGCTTCCCTGGTGGCGCAGTGGTTAAGAATGCCAATGCAGGGGACACGGATTCGAACCCTGGTCCAGGAAGATCCCACATGCCGCGGAGCAACAAAGCCCATGCCCCACAACTCCTGAGCCTGTGCTCTGGAGCCCGTGTGCCACAACTACTGAAGCCCGCGCATCTAGAGCCCATGCTCTGCAACAAGAGAAGCCACCACAAGGAGAAGCCCATGTTCTGGAACAAAGAGTAGCCACCGCTCCCCGCAAGTAGAGAAAGCGCACGCACAGCAACAAAGACCCAACACAGACCAAAAATAAAATTTTTAAATTAATTTAAAAAAAAACCCACAATCACCTCACACCGGTCAGAATGGCCATCATTAAAAAATCTACAAACAATAAATGCTGGAGAGGGTGTGGAGAAAAGGGAACCCTCTTGGACTGTTGGTAGGAATGTAAATTGATACAGCCACTATGGAGAACAGTATGGAGTTTGCTTAAAAAACTAAAAATAGGGCTTCCCTGGTGGCGCAGTGGTTGAGAGTCTCCTGCCGATGCAGCGGACACGGGTTCGTGCCCCGCTGCGGGAGGATCCCACATGCCGTGGAGCAGCTGGGCCCGTGAGCCATGGCCGCTGAGCCTGCGCGTCCGGATCCTGTGCTCCGCAACGGGAGAGGCCACAACAGTGAGAGGCCCGCGTACCGCAAAACAACAACAACAAAAAAAACCTAAAAATAGAACTACCATACAACCCAGTAATCCCACTACTGGGCATATATCCTGAGAAAACCATAATTCAAAAAGAGACATGTACCACAATGTTCATTGCAGCACTATTTACAGGAGCCAGGACATGGAAGCAACCTCAGTGCCTATCGACAGATGAATGAATAAAGATGGTGTGGCACATATATACAATGAAATATTACTCAGCCATAAAAAGAAACAAAATTGAGTTATTTGTAGTGAGTTGGATGGACCTAGAGTTTGTCATACAGTGTGAAGTAAGTCAGAAAGAGAAAAATAAATACCCTATTTTAACACATATATATGGAATCTAAAAACAAACAAAAAAAGGCTCTGATGAACCTAGGGGTAGGACAGGAATAAAGATGCAGACGTAGAGAATGTACTTGAGGACATGGGGAGGGGGAAGGTTAAGCTGGGATGAAGTGAGAGAGTGGCAGGGACATATATAAACACTACCAAATGTAAAATAGATAGCTAGTGGGAAGCAGCCGCATGGCACAGAGAGATCAGCTTGGTGATTTGTGACCACCTAGAGGGGTGGGATAAGGAAGGTGGGAGGGAGGCACAAGAGGGAGGGGATATGGGGATATATGCATACATATAGCTGATTCACTTTGTTATACAGCAGAGACTAACACAGCATTGTAAAGCAATTATACTCCAATAAAGATGTAAAAAAAAAAAAGAAAAAGAAAAAGAAATTCTTAGCTTGAAAAAACAAAAAATACCCCTTTCAGCCCCACCCCTTGGTGTCATTTTTCAAAGAGTAGGCCAGAGGAAAAAAGGAATGCATTTATGTTCTTAGAAGCCAATAACTAGCTAAGCCCCAATTTTGCAATTATGCAACACCAGCTGCCATTTCTGAACATTCACAAAGAGCTAAAAAAAGGACTCATTATGTTCCTCTGAAATCTGCTCCTCATCCTGTATTCTCTGTCTAGATGAACGTTGCCACTAGTCTCACTAAGTCCTGTCCCAATGCCACCACTTTAGTTCAAGCTCTCTCATTGATTGGTTCTTTTTCCTGCTTCAGGCCTTAACCTTTGCAATCCATCTAACAAAGCACTCAGGGCAATCAACCTGAAGCATATTTGATCATATAAATCCCTTCCTCAATTAAACATCTCCACAAAGGTGTTTGTTTCTCATTACTGAGAAGATAAAATGCCAACTATTTAGCATGGCTTCAAAAGTCTGGAGCCCTTTATGAGCTAGCCCCTGTTTATCTCAGCAGACTGACCTCTTTCTATGTACATATCAGCCCTATAATCTCTCTGCAGTTACCTGTAGTTTCCTAGACTTTACTCTGTTTTACGTTGCTTCCTCTGCCCCAAATGCCCTGCCCCTATCCACCTGAAGAACAGTACATCTACTTTTTCAATAAGCTCAGCCCAGCACTTCCTTTATGAAGATTTTCCTGGTTCTTACCCATATATATTCAAACACACATACACACACACACACACACACACACACGCACACATACACACATCCATTGACACTTTTTTCACTGCACTGTGCTCTTACTTTATGAATTTAATGATTTCCCAATTCTCTCTGAATATATTAAACAGAAGCTATTGGTTTCAATCATTTATTTTTTAGTTCACGTCTGTATTCTCAAATTCCATTTTCTACAAGGGTTAATTTGGTTTGGGGGGGCGGATTGCCTTGTTCATGCTGTTGGTTTTCCACACATGTCTGATACTTCTATATTCTACTATTCAAATGACCTCTCATTTTCTAAAATTTTTAAAAATCTCCTATCTGCTGATAAGGTCTCTTTCCTTTGCTTCATAAGTTTATCTCATTTTGTACATCTATACTTTTATTTCAGGGAGGTGTGGGGAAGCACAGTTAGTAAATACAAATGTTTAGTCTGCCATCTTGGATCAGAAGGCTAGCCAACCATTTCAGAATCCACTGAGCTAACAGATACCGTGTAATAATGACAAATGAACAAACAAATTTCTATAGACCCAAAATATTTAAGAATGCAGGTTAAGAATATTGTACTTAAGCAATAATTATTTATAATAATTGAATTTTACAGTGTAAGCTTCTATGCCTGAAGCGATCCTCTTGCTTTATTTTGTTCTGATCATATCCATACTAGAATATGGCTCTAATCTACTTTCCATTTTAATTGGAAAGGGGAGAATTTAGACAGAGACAGAAGTACAAGAAACATCGTACTGTTTCTTGAAGTAGGAGTTCCTACCTCTGTTGTGTCAAGGAATATATTTTCTCCACAGATAAAGCTATGTGACTGAGTGTGGGTCAGAGGGGAACATGTTGAAGAGGGAAGTTCAGCTTGGGGGTTTGAGAAGAAGTGGAGGAGTACGCAGTAAATTTGAGAAAAGGAGCTGACCACAAAATCGAAACCATTTTTATCTGGGAGATCCTGAGCATTTCTCAGGATCCACAAAAAAATTCCCAAAGAAATAATAATCAGTATGAGCCCCATACCCTCTTATTCCCCACCCCCACACACACCACTGCCAACTACTTACAGGTTTTCAATCCCAAATTCAATTTTCACAGGCCACAGATATGGAAATTTGGCCCAAGGGTAAATTTAATCTATGGAATAAAGCAGAATTTAGGACTGGGATGTCCCAGGAGAAAACAGTCCGTTTTTAGAGCTCCAAGATAAAGTCTTGATGAATGAAAGATTCAAGAGGCAGAATTATTTGTTTGAGGCAAAATAAGACTACATGAGTTCCTTAGCTGTCTTTAGCTGGAGAGCTATTTTATGGATAATGCTAAATAGCCGTTTATTTCCTCCACAGAAAGGAAAGAAGGACAAACTGCTTTTGAGTGTCATATATCTGAAGCTGTTCTCGGGAAAAGGAGTTACAATGATGAACAAAGAAGACTCTATACTTGAGAAGTTTAAAGCCTAGTGGAGAATACACACAAGAAAACAGGCTACCACAAGAAAGTGTGATAAATCCTATGATGTGATCACCAGGTGCTATGGGAACTTAAAGAGGAACATGTTTGCAATGAGGAGTCAGGGAAATGTTCCCAGGGCAAGTGACATCTTCTCTGAAACCTAAAGGATTATCACATATTATTCAGGGAAATGTTTACAGGGACTCTTCATGGGAAAGGGGAAGAGAATCTCATAGCAGAGAGAACAGCCTTGAGGATAGAGAAGAAAGTGCAACAAAGTCCTACTAGGAACTCACTGTGGCTGTGACATCTTCTGTGAGGTAGAGGGTGGTAAGGCCTGAGGCAGGAGAAATAAGCAGAAAAATCAGAAAGGGACTTATTCCCCCACACTCGATAGCTTGAACTGGACCATGAGGGAAAAGTGGAGGGCAATGAAAGGGTTTGAGACTGGGACGCCACAAGATCTGATTTGCATTTTAGATCTCTCTGGCTGTATTATGTGGAACGTATCAAGAGATGAAAATGGCTGAGGACCTGATGCTGGGAGCTCAGGTAGGATTCTGTGGCAGTAACCTCAGGAAAGAGGAGAGTGGTCCTAGACTAATAAAATAGTGGCATTAGATCAGAGGGAAGTAGATGGAATCAATTTGAAAGATATGCATGTGGCAGAATCATCATGGGTAGGGAGAAGAACCTAAACCTAAATAAGCTTTTGCACCCACGTCTAAGGACTCCAGAAGAGTCAGCTATTCACAGTGGGGCCTCCTTCTGGGCTCTTCTTGTTTCTTGACTGTTTCTCCTTCCTTCCCATTCTATCATTGTCAAGTGTTCCCCTTCCATAAAGGGACTGTTCTTTTAATATCAGTGGGCCACTCTCTATCCCCTCTCCAACCCAGAGCACTGGTCTCTCCTCTGCCCTTCCCACCCACCCCCATCCTATACCCATCACAAAGCCTAAGCCATTCCTTATTGGATGGCCTCCTGAGGACTTCCAAAGAAAAGACAGTGAGAGCGCTTGACTCCTCAGGGCCTTCAGAAGAGTTGAGGGCAGATGAGGGAGTAGAGAAAGGATTTCTAAGCAACTGGTCTCTTTTCAGATCTCACCTCCAGTATGAGTCAGTCCCTTCTCTTGATTTATTCTACAGATGGTCCATCAGTCACTATCAAAATAAGTACATGTGTGTATATGCACACACACACAATGCTTGAACACATATCCACCCCTCCAAAGGAAAAACATTAATTCTCAAAGATATAAAGTCCATAAAATGACAAGGTAGAAGCTAAACATTTTTTCTAACTCATAATTTGCAAGGCACCTCTCTTAGACAATGGATTCAGTGTTTTATATCCTCCTTAGCTTTAAAATTGTGCATCTTCAGTCTTGGCAGGAATAAGAAAGATCCTGTTGCCGAGTTATAATACCTCTTCATGGTCACTTTCTAGAAACCCAAGCAGCCAGTCAAAGCTTTGAGATCACTTGTCCTGAAGACTTCATTAAATTCTTAGTCAAAGTTGCTCATCATCCTCTGTTTCTGCCTGAGATAAGGAAAAGTAGGTAGTTTTATTGTTTCAGATGCATCTAATTGTTGTGTTCTTTTAGCCAAATAATAGAAATTGCTTAGCAGCAGTGCAGTGTTATGGAAAGGACACTGGTTAAAGGAAGACCTTGCCTCAAAAGTGCTCACGAACTGCCTGATACTGAGTAAATCTCTTAAATTCTCTGAGCCTTCGTTTTCTCATTAGTAAACAATGGGTAACGTGACTTTGGGGTTTTTTCATTGTCAATTTATATTGAGTGCCAAAATATATGTGAAAGTAGCTGGTGTTCAAAAAAATATTGTATTTATTTTGGGTTAAAGTCAGAAATAATACCATTAACCTTTGCAAAGGAAGATGCCGAAGCACGGAGCGTGGTAAGATCTGCGCATCCCGCAAGGTGGCAGAGTCAGAGACGGATGCCAAGTCTCCTGATTTTTCAATGCTCTTTCCCTTACACTTCTTGGAGTGAGCCTAGAGTGTATGTTTAAAGAGATGGAAGCCTTTCACTATAGAATCTATGCCCCAAGGATATGTTTCCCCTCCCCCAAATGTCTAGGCTAATGCCAGTTCTTTTCAATGTCCATGAGGTTTTGCCTTGGATGGAAAAGTTTTTTTCCAGCACCACCTATCCTATTATCCTGTTTTGAAAGGGTAATCTGTCAGGCACATCAAACATTAAAAGCAGGAGGGACATGCTGAGGTTTGTAGTATGTATATTTTTCTCACCGATTAAATCTTCACTTCTCAGCTATCGGACAAAAGGGAGGAAAAACTGTTCCTCTCCTCCCCTAAAAGGAGAAAAGCTTTTAAAACAGTTGGCAGAATCCGCTATTCAAAATGGAAAAATAAAATTTTCAAGCAACATCAGATGAGAAAGGCAAAAGAACACGTGTTCGGGATAAAGTTTGTTTTCTCTCGGGCTAAAATATAGCTGCTTCATGATTCTAAACTATTATCATTAGAGGCAGATTGTAGCTAACAATTCTATCAACACAATTTAATGCTTTCCCTAGGTTACTGCAATTAGGAAAATATAGGGGAAGTTTTAAGCCAATCTCGTCAAATAACAAAAAACTAGCATTTGTAAAAATACAAAATGGCAGAGTTAAGGATTGGTATGCAAGACTCAAAGTTTCTTCTTTATCTACAGCTGATAAGTGTGATTGGAGTTATTACCAGGAGTTTGATCACCTAGGAAGTGACAATCAAAGAGGGCCTAGGCTCTTGGATGTTCCACTAGCATCTCAAGCTCAATACATTAAAATTAGAATTCTGTGCATATCTTTCTCTCTTCCCCCAATTTATTCTCCCTCCAGTATCATCACTTGTAGCAAAAGCACTATCAATAACTAAAGACATTAACTCCTTCTTTTCCCTCATTTTTCTCTCTTCCTCCCATCCCCACTGGTATCTTGAGTCCATTTTTTGAGACTCTGAAATGCCTTTGGAATCCACGGCCACTGTGTTAATTGTGACTTTTATTGTCTCTTGAACTACTGGCACTCAAGTTTGATGAATTAGTCCCTTGGAATCTGCTCCCATCAACTTCTAATCCAAGTTTCTTATGGAAAACCCAATTACTATTATAAAATATAAAGCTAATGATGATTTAAAACTTTCTATGGTTCCCTGTTGCTTAAATAAGGCCAAATTTTTCATCTGGTCTGGAAGACTTTTCTCAATCCAGTCTCCATCCACTTTCCAACCTCCCCTCATTGCAACCCACTACTCTGACCATGCAGTGGAAGCTTCAACCATACCCACCTCCAAATCCTGTTGTGCCTCTATGCCTCTGTTTATGCTGTACTCTCTGCTTGTAAGTCCTACATTTGAACCCTCACTGTCTACTTGGTAACTTTCTCCTTAATCTGAAAGACAGCTCAAGTGCCATGTCTCAGTTTCATTTTCTTTAATAATTCCTCAAAACTTAGTTGGGTCTTTTATTTCTATTCTACAGTTAACAAACTGTTATTATACCAATTATCCCACTATGATTATATTTTTACTAGAGAAGTCTTTGATAGATTAGGTTGTATATTCCTTGTATCCCAATTCCTAACACAATGTAGACACAATAAGTATTCAAGTGTTTGTGAATCAAACTAATTATCTATCTCTCCCCTAGTAATAATAAATGTGAGTGATTTTCATGTATAATCTCAAGCTTACAGCTACCAGAAATATCGATTGATTCTCAAACAATATAGTATGATACAAATGTGTACTGCAATATATATGAAATGTAAATTACATTAAAATATGTCAATTATATAAGAGCACTCTTTCTATGATATATCAGAGAGCAAAAGTTGAGTGACTCACATAACACAGCATAGAATGGAGTAAATTTGGTGCACACAAGAGCTTAAAAAGAATTATGTAATGTGAAACCAGTGACCAAAAATAAAGTGCTTTTTTATTAGAAACTGCAAGACCTTTGCCTTGGAGTATATAAGAGGATTTAGTCAGGGCAGGAGGCAGTTCAACTTAAACAACGAATCAATGTTCAAGGGCAACCAAGTGGATCGAACAGTAACTATGGGTGTTTTAACAGCACTGTGAGATATTGTTAGACAGTAATAATGATCATGTTGTAATTATCACTGACTTGTTTGTGATCTTTTATCGTCTCTAACTCTGTGACCAAACCTTCCGGTATTTAAAAGTATGCCTGAAAGGTAGAGAAGTAGAGGGAGAATTATGGAATATCAGTTTGAAATTGACAACCTGGGTTTAAACCCCAACTCTGAACTCACTACCTCTGTTGACCTTTGGTAAGTCACTGTAACCTTGCTGATCCAGGGATGGCTCTGCTCTAAAATGGGACAGGACCTACTTCACAAGATTGTGAAAATTAAACAAGCTAAAAATAATGCAGGCTTGGAGTAAGCCCTAATTAAATGTTACCTGCTGTTATTTGTTGACATAGTTGTTCTATTTATTACTACCGCCCATAGTGAGACTAATACACTACTTTCATTTTATCAGCCTTTCTTTCCACTGCTGTGATCTCTTAAAATTAATAGTTTAATTTGCTCAGTTCTGGTTCCCCCACTTCCACAAAAACCCACTATATGGTCCAGAGAAAAAGAGCAGAAACCTAAACACAGCTGTTAACTTCTCCTCTCTCTAGAAGTCCAAAAACAGTCCTGCTGTTGTCATTGTTGTGTATCTGATTGGAAATACTCATTTACCGGGAATATCAAATCCAAGCATCTCTGGCTAATCGGTGTGCTCACAGGGTCCAATGCAATCAGAAAAGTAAAACAATAATCATCAAGTTTCCATGGTTGGTAAAGTGAAGTTTAATTGAAGAGATCTGGTGAAAGTTGCAAAATACCACCTGTGGAAGCAGACAGGAGATAAACACCCAGAGGAAGAAAGTGACAACAGCTTTGTCAAAAATACAAATTGAGAGCACATTAGGGCAAAGTTGAGGCGCATGAGGCTGACTCAGGATATATAAGGACATAGGAGAGCATTAACTTTTATCTCACCAAAGTTAAATAAAGATCACTGGCCGGAAATGTTTATACACACATGTGCAATGCTGTGGTACATTCATGCATTGCTTCCGTGATCAGATAGATCCCTGTGCAATTTGACTCTGGGGAAGTAAGTAGTGGTAACTTATGACTCATGACAGAATTGCTTTCATCAAATCATCAGAGTTTGAAAGGTGTATATAGCAGCTATTAATACCTGCCTCCTGGGGATATTGCAATAATTAGTGTTTTCAACAATGTTTTGAGCTGTAGAAAGCTACAAACAAGTGTGGGGTGATGGGTCATGGTTATCAGACATAACTATTATTTATTTTTCTTTCAATCAAGGACACATCAGGCCCAGAGGCTCCTTCTCACATACCTATTTAAGAATGAATTATTAATGAGGAATATTATTCCTCAGTCAAATAAAATCTTTCAAACGATGGGATTCTTCCCTAAATTCAACCTGAAATTAGTATGTTTCAAAATAGCTAATGCCTCCTAAATACATTGAGGTCTGGGTTTTGCACCCAGCATCCGTGACCTCCTTGTTGCTAAATCTATCTGGACACTTCTTAATCTTCACAGCATTCAACATGGTTGACTGACAAGTACCCTCTTTTTTTTTAGCCATTCTTTTCTTTTCTTTTTTTATGTGTGTTTTCTTTTTTAGATAGCAGAATTATAGATGGATGATTTTTCTTCATCTCAATTTTCAAAATTTAACCATTCTCTTTTTGTGGTCGCTATGATACCATATTTTTCTGGGTTTGGTGTCTGCTTTGCAGGTTCTTCTCTGTCTGCCCATTTCAGTTTTTCTTTTCTAGGTCCTGTTCTTTGCCTTTTGGATTCTCTGCTTCTGAGTATTATCCACTACTGTGGTTCCTTATGAGAAACACTGAGTGGTGTAGGAGCTCAGAATGGAACCTGGTCATTACAGAGGGTATCACGAAATAGGTGGTATGTGAGTTGATTCCTTAAGACTGTGGGAAAAAGGGGCCAGATAAAGTTTCTAGTATAAAACTTGAAGTTGTTTGTGTAAAATTATCTCTCTCATTCTATTGACTATTCCAGTCTACTCTTTATAAAATAAATGTTTTCCTCTAAAGGAAACGTTTTCACTCTAGTGTCTCAAATCTAAATGAAGTCCACTTTAAAGAGTTATAGAAGAAAAAGATGCTCACCTCATTCCTTATATCAAAATATGTTCATTTGAATTCAGTAAGGTATCCAACTGAAAAGTTATGTGACTTCCTTAGTCACAGTTTTTCAGTTTTTCAAACAAGAAAAATTCAGTTTTTTCTGAAACTGAAATTTTGAAAATAATTTCAAACAACTGAAAAAATTCAGTTTTTCAAACAAGAATTCTTATGATTGCCGAGTAGACTCTTCCATTTAGAGAGAAAAATACACTTTCGCTTACATTTTTTATGCAAATAAGAAATGCAAGAGAATTCTTAAAAAGGGAAATTACACAACTTTTCAGGATAAAAGGTTTAACTTATAAACACAGTTTTCAAGATATTAATATTTTAACAGAATTCTTTTGCATGACAAACATATACACATGCAATAAACATTTTAAAAGGAGATCTAAATACCTTTCAACAAAAGAGAGAATAGGAGATTAGGACTAGAAAAATCAGCCTGGGAGAGGTGTGGATTTTGATGGATTCCCCAAAGGAGACAGGTGGTACAGCATCTAGATGACGCTGCAATTTCGTTCAACATTTTTATATTTGCAAAGTGCTTTAAAATAACTCCTCCTGACAAGAATGTAAGCCAGATAACCATTATCATCCCAATTTTTCAAAAGATGAAATAGAAATAGAGATCAATGAAGCAAACTGCCCTCTTCCAATAGAAAATGGCAAGTAGTAACAGATTACAAATCACTGAGCCTGAAATTCTATTTTGCTGTGTGAGCCAGACTCCAGGTTTACCTGTTGGATGAGTGCTGGTCAGCATTTGCCAAATTTGAACAGACAAAGCAGTGCACAATTGTGACAGTTCATCCAGATTATTCAGGTCAGAATTTCTCTGTGACCCTGAAATCTCAAAAACAATGTAACCTGAATTATTTAACAAGCTCATAACTTTATGTTTAGCTTTACTGAGTGGGACATGGAGACATTACTGTTCCACAGGAGAGGTAAGAGATTTAACTCTCATTTGGTTGGGCTGAGGTAAAGTAATGAAAGTGACTGGGAATTTTGCAGAGAGAGGGTGAGAGTGAGACATTCACTAAACATGAGGCAAGTGAGAAATGTTTCCTTATGTCTTCAGTTTGGACAATTCTCCTCACTGAAAAGTATTTTTTATTTTATTCCTGGCTACCCTTATGGTGCTAGGGGAGCATATCTACTCTCTCTGAATATAACCTGCAATCCTATTTAATGTTTAATATTTAAATACTTTAATATTAAAATTTAATATTAAATTTAATATTAAAATAATGAACTCCTAGAGACTCTTCTGGGTTCTGACACACTCCACACTGGTCCAGCTGCAGAGAAGAAGGGGCAGCAGCCAGGGTTCTAGATATTGCTCAATGACAGTGTAAATTAAAGAGAAACAGAACAGCTTGTTTTTCCTCTTCAGCCTCTCTAGAACCAAAACCCAAGAGGACCTGAGCGAGCAGAGCAAAGCCACAGGCAAACGATTCACTGGAAATCTTGAACGTTTGCTAGGTGAGACATTCTGCAGCCTGTCAGATCAAAGAGCCCTGGACCCTCTCCCGCTGCCAGCCCTGACTCACTTTGGAGAGGACTTAAGGCACATTGCCTCTGATGTCTGCTATCAGGAAGACTCAGGACCCAGGTCTGGGAGACATTGTTTGGTGGTGGTGTTGTTTGCTTTTCAGTTGTCAAGTTTTTGTGTGTGCTTGTCCATTTGTTTAATGCTTGTAAAGTAAGTGTTCAATATTAAATGTTTGGAAAAGACAGAACTTTTTTTTTCAACAAGAAAAAAATCACATCCCATCCAGAATAATAATCCCATCCAGAAGCGACCTGTTAACATTTCTGTCATTTCCTTTAGACCAGGGTTTCTCAACCTCAACACTGTTAGCATTTTGGACAGTTTAATTAATTGTTGTTTGTATGTGTGGGGGCCGTCCTGTGCATTGTGGGAGGTTTAGCAGCATCCCTGGCCTCTACCTACTAGATGCCAGTAGCAATCCACACTCAACCTCCAATTGTGACAACCAAATGTGTCTCCAGACATTATCAAATGTCACCTGGGGGGCAATATTGCCCCAATGGAGAACAACTGCTTTAGAGAGCATATTTTTGGAAAGCAAGAGTGTTGATTTGAGATTTCTATATGAGATAGTTTAAAAAAATTCCTTAGGGAGAACTCAGTCCAAGCTGTCATCTCACAATGAGAAGGCTCACGGAGACATGACTTGTGCAAAGTCACCCAGTGGATTAGTGGTCAGATCCACTGAGCTTCTGATCTACAGATCTTTCCACTCTTTTCCTTGTGTTATTCTTGTATTCTTACTTGATAGTCACATATGTGGGACACAGTCAAAACTGTCATTGTCTGTGGCTCTTGAATTTCAAGCCATTTATCATTCCTAGTATGAGGTGTGATTCTTCTCTGCTCTTCACACTTCTCCCTGGCCAATAGCGACCAGCTGCATGGGTGCAGATAGATTCTACTGTACTAAAAGGAAATCTGGCTTTCTTAATTTATAGTCCTTCTACTAAGGGGCACTCAAGAAACTGCCAGATGTTCTTGTGTTTCAGAACCTAGTGCCCCTCTTTTTTTCTGCTCCTTGTTAGTTTTCTATCTTCATAGGGCAATAATTCAGTGAATCAGGGTCCATTTTCTTCCCTCTTTGTTCTGATCCGTTAATCTAAATATCAGCCCTAAATTTCTCTCCTGGAAAGCCCCTGCTTCTATTCAAATTCAAACCCCCATCATCTTCCATCTGGACTAAGGGAGCAGTCTCCTTGCCTCTACTCTCACTCCTCTATAAGCCATAGTCCATTCTTCACGGAGCTCTTTTTAAAACGTAAATCAGACCATGCCACTCCTTGTTTAAAATCCTCCCATGGCTTTCCATTACACTTAAAATACAAATTCCTGGCCCTGGCCTACAAGGCCTTATGTCTTGTCAACCGCCCACCCCACCCCCTCTGCTCTAGTCATTCTGGTTTTGTGGTTTGTTCTCAGACATTCCAAACTCTGCCCACCTCAGGGTCTTTGCACTTGCCCTTTCCTCTGTCTGGAATGCTCTTCTTCTACATTCCTGTGACTGGTTCCTTCTTAGCACTTAGGATTCATCTCCAAAGTCCGTTCTTCAGGGGAGGGTTCTACCTCGTTAACAGAACCAGCCCTGCCTACACCTCAGTCACTCTGGATCATAATACTCACAGTATTTATTGTTAGATCTTAATCTAAATAATCATATTTATTAGTTTACTTTTTATTTGTATAGTTTCTTTCCCCTATCCCCTATCAGAATGTATCTGGTTTCTTTACTGCTGTATCCCTATTTCCCACAATACCCAGCAGATAGTACATAGGTGCTCAACAAATATTTTTGAATGAATGAATTAATGAATGAATGACAAACCTACCGAATACTTATGTAAATAGAATTAATATCCTTGATAGTCTTCTTTAATAACTGCCACCCCTCCTATTCAAATCCACTCTCCACTTCCTGCCCCATCTTCATTGTTTACAGAGTCACACCCAAAGCATTGAAGGGTTCATTTGGTGACACTGATTTCATAATCCATGCCCTATCTGACTCTGAATGAATCACTTAGATTTCATAAAATGTCTCAATTATATAAGATGTCACTAATAGTCTTGCCTTTTTTCTTTTAACCTTATTCATGAATTCATTTACCTGAGTAAAATCATCTAATAGGCCCAAAGCCAAAAGGATCCAAAGAAACAGAGTTACTAAGAGGACTCCACTTATTTGCATGGGATTACTACTACCGACTACTTCATCCGGATGTTGTAAGAACAAATGAGATAATATCTGTGGAACATTTTAATCTTAATAAGAAACATTCATACACATGAAAAATGAAGCTATTGATTTTCTGACATTCCAATGTGTCATTTATATGCTTTTACTAATAATTACATTAAGGAAGGTCAACTTCTGTGCGTTTCTCATAAGTCAAGGGAAATCTAGTTGCTAATGGCATTTACTCAAGAGATTCCAACTCAGAATTTGGGAATGTTTAGGAATATATAAGCTAGGTAAATTTCAAAAAATGTTTTCAACTCCTTTATTCTCTGGAGACTTTGTTGTCATGGGTTATGAAGACAGCTTATGTCAGAGAGCAAGAAAGACCCTTAGAAATCACCTGATCCAACACTCTTATTTTATAGATGACACAGCAATACTCACAAAGTCACATACCAAAGTCCTTCAAGCTTCTTAGTGGTCGATGCCAGCCTAACTCCATCTTTCACTACCTTCGCTCTAGGGATCGTTTTTGTCATGTCCCTTCCCATGTGCCATTATTCTATCTCTCTCCTCTAACTTCTAAAAAGGTCCGGCTGCAAACCAGGAAGGGAAAGTAAAATGCTAAGATCAAGATCTCACCAAGAAAAAAACATAATCTTGCCCCGATATTTCCAGATTTGGGGTTTTTGATGAGAAATAACTACTTTTGTTGAAAGTATGCAAATAAGCATCTGGAAAGAATTCAGGTCAATATGGTCAACATTTTAAAACCTTGGCTAACTTGGACGCCATCCCTCTGGAATGCTCAGCAAGCTGGAACAACACTGAAACCAGAAGTGAGTCGCCTGAAGCAAAAATTTAGGGGAAATATGTATTTTTGATAGGAAAAAGCAGTTCTTAAGTACTCAATAACAAATGAGCACAGCTGAGAAAAGCCAAAGACCAAAAGGCAAGAACCAATACAATGGTATCAGTCAGTTTTTTGCATGGAAAAAAAAAAAAAAAAAAGAATAGGAACTAATGCTTATAAAATATCAAGACTTTGAAGAATCAAAAGTCAAGAGTGTGTGTGCTATGGAGCACAAAGGAATATTAAGTGTTTTCTGCTCTTTTTGAAAATGAATTTTTTTAAAGGACTTCTATTTGTTAGTTAAAAGGAATACTCAGGCATAAAATTCAGTTAAGTTAATAGCTATAGGGATACCCAGTACTTAGACACACACCAAAAAATGCATTGAAGGGATAAATTGTAATGGCTCCATATAGAACTGCTAGCATGAATTCTAATCATTATATGTCTAGGGTCCCAGAAATCCTATTACCTTTAAGAGAAAATACCAGATGAAATTGGCCATAGTAGTTTCTATACATTGAATTGGCCACTTCTCACCTGTTAATACAGGAGAGATAAATTTAAAATAAGCCTTTAAAATGTCGAGCTGTGGGAAAAATGTATCAGCAGAAGTATAGGCAAGCTCTGATAAAATATGAGTCCACGATTGTGGTGTAAATTCTACTCTCTCTTCTACTTCATGCTTCATTTTATTTCTTTTTTGTCCTCCTAAAACCTAGCAACAGAGAAGATTAGAGAATTCATAACTAAGTTATTTCATAAATAAATGGATTTCTTTTTGAATAGAGTAGAAATTAAGTGAGATGTTTAAATCTACATACAGTTTTCTTCATTCTAGGGTGATTAAAATGGGGGAAAAAATAGCACAGCAACTGATACGTGAATATGCTTTGTACATTGGAACATTATACTTATATTTTAAAATATAAAGAATTGAACCCTAAAAGGACATTATATGCAATATTGAGAGTTACTGTATACAGTATACCCCTGAACAACACAGGGAGTTAGGGGCACCAACCTTCCCTACAGTCGAAAATCCGAGTATAATTTATCTGTAGAGCCAGTCCCTCTGAATTCACAGTTCCGCACCTGCAGATTCAACCAACCCCAGACTGTATAGTACTGTAGTATTTAGTATTGAAAAAAAACCACGTATAAGTGGACCAGTACAGTTCAAACCCATGTTGTTCAAGGGTCAACTGTATGTGTGTGTGTGTGTGTGTGCACATTTACAAACACATATGTAATATTTAAATTTTTTGTCACATCTTTATTGGAGTATAATTGCTTCACAATGTTGTATTAGTTTCTGCTGTACAACATAGTGAATCAGCTATATGTACACATATCCCCATATTCCCTCCCTCTTGAGCTTCCCTCCTACCCTCCCTATCCCACCCCTCTAGGTGGTCACAAAGCACTGAGCTGATCTCCCTGTGCTATGCAGCAGCTTCCCATTAGCTATTTATTTTACATTTGGTAGTGTATATATGTCAGTGCTACTCTCTCACTATATTTTAAAACAAATCTTCATCAAATGGAAAAAGATAAAGAGTATTGAGATTTTCTGATCCTGATCCCTTTTTTTATATGATAAATAGAAGCAACCAGATAAATCTGAACAGAAAATGCTAAAATCTAGCTATTATCATACCTTGGGACACACATCATGAGTGGTTAGTTGTTTGGTTTTACAAATAGCAAGTAATTCAGTGTAGCTATCATTTTTTGCTTGTGAAGTATTCTCTGATTCTTTCATTTGAAAGTTAGCTAATTCTACCTAATCTGATTAATGCAGACTAGTTGCCAGATTTCCTGTGTTCCATGTTGACAAAGTTGTACCATAACCAGAGTACCCTGACACAACTCAAGATGCAAATGAAGGCCCATGGTACATCCCCCAAATACAGTACTTGCACCCTACCCCCAACATTCAAGCAATAACCAGAAGTTCAGAGATCCAGTTAGTCTCCTCCAGCTCTAACCTTCTCCCTGTTAGTTTTCCAGGGGCCCCTTGTGCTTACAAATCTCCTTGAGGGAATTCCTTCTCAGCTTGGACCGTTCTCAGTGCACAGACTGCTGTGGGGAGAGGCAAGTGCAAATCTGTCCAAAGCACAGAATCTCTGCAGCAGTTAATCTTCAGGAGTTTATTTGTTCTGTGGAAGGGCTCCTAAGTAAACAGGCCAAAATCTTTGGGACCTTTCAATCCCTTCTTCCCTTTCAGATTTGGGATAAGATGGGCCAAGACTACTGCTTACCAGGGTGATCAAGTTCCCCTGGCAGAAGACACATTGTATTAGTTTGCTGCTAGAGCTGCTGTAACAAATTATCACAAACTGGGTGGCTTAAAACAAGAGAAATTTATTCTTTCATAGTTCTATAGGCTGGAAGTCTGGAATCAAAGTGTTGGAAGGGCCATCCTCTCTCTCTGAAGGCTCTAGGAGAGAATCTATGCCATCCCTTTCTCTTAGCTTCTGGTGTTGCTGGCAATCCTTGGCATTCTTTGATTGATAGATGCATCATTCCAATCTCTGCCTCTACCATAACATGGCCTTATCCCTATGTGCTTGTGTCTCTCCTCCTCTTATAAGGACAGCAGTCAAATTGGACTGGGGCTTACCATAATCCAATATGACCTCATTCTAATTTGATTATATCTGCAAAGATCCTATTTCTAAGTAAGATTACATTCACTGGCACTGGGGCTAGGCCTTCAATCTACCTTTCGGGGGACACAATTCAACCCCTAATAGCCATTTATGGTTGAAATGCCTCAAAACCACAGCTAGAAGGGCCACAGACCTTGGTTCACCCCAGTCAAGCTCTCCTAAAGTTTGGTCAAGACAGCAGGGCAGAGGCTGCTTCTCATTATCACCATGCCCTGGCAATTCTAAACAATGTCAATGATAGACACACAAGAAAAGTGTAATCAAATTTGTGTTTTTACAAGATAGTCCTGGCTGCAGTGCTGAGAATAGATTGGAGGGGAGCAACAATGAAAACGTGGAGAACAATAAGGAGACTATTTCAATAATCTAAATGAAAAGTTGTGACTTGGCTTAAGTTGATGATAGAAGAGACAGGAGAAGGTGGATAGGCCAGAGATCTAGAAGATATATTTGGGATTTACATTCGGAACAAAACTGATAGGATTCACTCATGGAGTAGATGGGAGGAGTAAACAAGAGGAGGAATCAAGACGTCCCAGGTTTCTTGCTTAACCAAAGAGTGATTGGTGGTGTCATTGGTTGTGATGGGGGAGAAACTGGTTTAGTGAGGAAAATCCTTGTTTCAAGGCTCAAAGGCAATCTCACAAGAAAAAGTATAAAAATAAATGTAAAGCAACACCGTAGTTTGAAAAAAAAAAAAAAAAAAGAACATCATATAGAGAAAACCAAGACAAGATCTAGTCCAGATTTTCGTTTTACACATTAGGAAGCTCAGGCGCAAGGGGAGAGATGACCTGCTCAATGAGTTAGAGCCTGGAAAAGAAGTCACCTCCTAGGTCAGACTCTTTGGGTCTAGCACTCCAAATACTTCACCTGGTTTGTTTTTATCATAATCCTTTTTCTTTATACCCTTTTTCATTTTGGTGGCTATGTCTGCTACAGAGCCTATGAACTCACTTGTTCCTAAAGGCACAGACAGTGATAACAGGAAGGTTCTTCCTATCTTCAGAAATTTCAGACCAACCATACGTCATTCTTGAGAAGCATATGGGACACTGGCAATCAGCCCATTTTCATCTATTAAGCACTGTTTTCTAAAGCCAATACCTCCAAAACCATTCTGGAAGTTTTCTAGGCTCTTTAAGAAAGGTCTAGAAGTTATTCAAACAATTTAGTCAGACAAACATTTATTCAGTATTACTGTTCTGTAGCCTGTGAATGATTCAAAAAGATGACCTTGGATCCTTCACATCCACAAGTTTTAATTTTGGTTGGAGAGATTAAGATGTAGAGGTAACAACTGGTTAAGTGACTGGTTTTACCAGTACCAGATTTGGCATCAAAATAGGTAGCTAGCACAATGAGGGCCATGACATTTCAGAAAAGTTGGCCATCCATGTGGGTGAGAGAAATCAAAGATTATAGGGCTAGAGATAAAAATCAAAGAACAGTTTGACTTTGAAAGGGAGAAAAGGAAAACAGATATAAGCTTTAACTGAGAAAAACTAATCCAGCTCAGGGTCTGGCCAAGCCCAAAAATGGGTCAGGAGTTTTAATGAAGAGCAATAGTGTTGGTGATTAGATTCAATGGAGGCAGACCAGCTAATCTGAGAAGAATAACTAATTACTATACTTGTAAGTATAATAACAACCTTATGAGGAGGTACTATTCTACCTCCATTTTGCAGATAAGAAAACTGAGGCATGGAGTGGTTATGTAACTTACCTCAGTCACACAGCCAGCACATTGCAGTTCTGGGTTTCAAGCCCATAAAGTCTGGTTATAGCGCCTGTGCTCTTAACCACTATAGCATGTGGCCTCTCATATGAGTGCTAGTGGTTTGTAACAGTCTAAGGGAGGGGCGTCAAAATGGATATGATGAAGTCTGGAAATAATGACTAGGGACAAAAATAAATGACTACCAACAAGTCACTGCAGAGACAGGGTCAGACTGCAAAGACAGAAAGGGGCTTAAGGGCCAGCTTCTAAACAGTAAGGATAAGAATAAACACTAAGAACAAGTTCTGGGAAAATGTAGCTACTTACTGGCTACGAAAGGGGGTGGGATTAAAATAAAAAAAAAAATCGTAGGGCAAGCACAGCCAAAGATAAGTCTCCCTGAGGCAGATGCCCGGCTGAAAGCTGGTCTGGTTGCTCCTGATTTCACTACTCATCATGAGGCTACCTTTGTCCTTACATTGTAAGGAACAGTCATGTCAGCCTCTGAAAGGAAAAGAAATGGAATACAATTTGATAGTGGAGACTGAGCATGAAATGCTTACAGCACACCCTGAACCACATCCTCCTATTTCCTTCATGAGGTAAAGGACAAGTATAAAAAGTATGAAGAAACAAGGCCAACTAGATATGTCAGATGGTAAAACACTGAAATTCGGGGGAGTGGCTGAAATTTAACCTTAGAGGTAATATGGAGCCCCTAAAGGATCTCTAGGTGGGAAGTAAGAGGACACAATTGGCATATCAAGCACCCTCACTAGAGTATGGTTCAGAGGTTGGATTAGAGGGGAAAAAGAAAGGCAATAAGTGGAAAAGTTTAAATGCAGCCAAGGCAAGAAGACATGTAACTTCCTATCAAGAGGATTCAAAAAGGCAGTTAAAACTATGATGGAAATATGAGCTTCCAGGAGAAAGCCAAACTTTCAGAGATGACTTCTAGCAACTCTTGGAGAGTTTCTTCCTGCAATGCTAACTGTTCAGAAGAGTTTTTTTGTAGCACATTCAACAACATACTGAAAAGATAAGTTCCTCTGAACAGAGGTGAACCATATAATTTTAGGTAGACTCATAGTTTCCCTTGAAAGTATACTTTTACCCATGATAAATATAGTTTTAAACAGTATTCCATATGATTCATGTGGTCGTAACACACCCAACTAGCTTTTCTTTCTAAGAGACCCATGAATCAACTGCTTTTGTCTAAGAATTGGGGCAATTTGTATGGATCAGCTTAACAGATAATAGATATACACCTTAAGCAAGAACAGTGATACTGAAAATAAACCATTTCTACACTGGTATAAAAAATAATCTTTTTCTTTCATCATATCTTTGAATACTCTAAATCTTTATAACAGGCTGTCAGCTATATTATTGGTCTTCAGTCTTTTAAATTTCTTAACCACTATTTTCAGGGATTCTTTTTAAGCATTTAGAATGAAAACCTAAAAGTACCTTTTAAAAAAATTTTATAATCTTATGACTCAAGTTGTCAGTTTCTTCATCAGTAGAGTGAGGAAGTTGAACTACACATTCTCACAGGACATAAGTATATACGATTCCATTAGTGTTTTCATAAATATTTTTCTGGTGATGGTCTTCAAAATATCTGGATTTTTTTCTATATTTGCCAAAATAATATATAGACTCTACATTAAACATAAATTTAAGAAATTATATAATCCATGTCTATATTAGTCATTAAACAACTGAACATAGTTTCTTAATGGATGCAATCTTTTAATTAATTGTTTATCAGTTCTTGGTTGTGTGAGTGAAGAATTTTTTCAGACTGTTAATAAACATAACAAATTGGATATATCAAAGAGCTTCATTTGGTGGAGCTCTTTTATAATGTCTACTCAGCACCTTCCTCCACATTCCCTCTACCTTTCCGGTGAACTGCTGTTGGTCCATATGATCAAAGGATGGATCCTAATGTCATATTTCTGTTTCATGGCCCTACCGCAGGGAAGGCATCTGACTCTGGGACTGGGAATTGGAAAAGAGAGAAAAAGAGAGACAGCAGTCACTTTCCAGGTAGCTGGAGGTGGAACATAAAATGTTTGTAAGTTTCAGCAATTGGATTTTTCCATTTGTGCATGGAAAAGTAAATAAAGCTAGTCCACAGAGAGAGAGAGAGAGAGAGAGAGAGAGAGAAACCTGCAATCAGACACACAGGAGAGCAGAAGTGTCTGAGTCTCTGGTCCGGTTTCTTTCTGAGGTCTAGATGTTTCTTTCAGATTTTGTAAGTGTCCTGTATCCTTATCATAAATTCCTATTGTTTGCGTAATCTCCCTCAAATGAGTCTCTGCTCTGAGTTTGTCTCTCCAGAACAAGAACTCTCCCATGACAAGAAGTGTAAGGCTGTGTGGCTGCTATCTCCTCAAACTCATCTGATCGCTTACATGTACTCAGCCACAACTCTGGTGGTCCCTGGAAGACACCTCTGGTAGAGTATGCTCAAGAGAAAATAAGGAGGGGAAGCAGCAGTCTTTGCTTAACGCAGAAGTTCACAGCAATGGATTGCCAGGCCATGTGCTCTTCCTCTTTCAATTTATCCCTCAGTCTCTGGATCAAGGTTATCTCTGGGGAAAAGTAAATCATTCTGGATGCCTAAAGGTCCTTCTAGAGCCAGGGATCTCTCTAGGGTTCCTCAAGATCTTTTCAGCCTGTTCCAAGTTATACATTATGAGCTGTGTGAGTTCTCTTCATGCATATCCTTCACAACAAGGTACGCAGTTTCTGACAGGCAAAGCAAGAAGAGGGGCATTTGATCTGGTCCTAGCAGCTATCTCATAAGCATCTCCCCTCCAAGGCAAGGGAAGAATCAGGTCTTACAATAGAATATAGCTTCCTCCTAAAAAACACAACACCCCTTTCCCACCCCACCCCCACCCCCACTCCAGCATGTATGTAGATTAAAGGATGAGCCAGTTTGTCACAATAATAGGATCCTCTATGCCAAGTAGCCCAAGCCCAGACTGGTAGACTGACTCTCACTTAGCAATTCAGATCCATAAGGTCCTTAAAAATAGCTTTCTTTACCTTTTTCGTCTTAGGTATTCCTCAGACACTGAGAAAATTTAGTCTCATCAGCAAGCTCTAACAAGATTACATTTGCATTTTGTCGTTCTGAAGATTAATCTGAATCTGTCCAAGGAAATTAAAATACACTACAGTACTCTTTTTCAACTCTCATCCTAGTCTATGTTCCAAAGTCAGCAAGGCTCTTGAGTGTCTGCCTCATCCCACCTCACCAATTCCTTTCACAGAGTCATGGCCATAACCTCAGGATGACATGATTTTAACTCCGGTAAAGCAGAAGCAAAATTTCTGCTTCTGCTAGAAGACAAGGTAATGTAAGCCAGTCCTCTCACAAAAGATGACTAAGAAAGCTGGATGAAATTTTAAGAGACAAAAATCTTGGTAGCATCAAAGGGTCAACAGGAGACTGATGAATTACCAATCCCAGATACAGAGGGATGGGAATCCAGATAAGTAAGCTTGGTACTATGACCACTTTTGAACTGGAGGTATTTGCCAATTGGAGAGATGTGGTCAAGAGGCTGAACTATACTTTTGGTATCTTCACGGAACTGGGAAGATAAAAATTGGTGTCCAGAGGCAGGGAAAGAAGGAATTCCATAAACTATTCCTTACTTTAGGCTGGTAGCCCACAGAGCTGTACCCTAGAAGTAAGCATAAGCTGGAAGTAAACTATTTCTTTTATGAACTAAAGATATGCAGGGTGGCCTCAAAAATATCAAATCTGGAACTTGGATTAAGTTAATTCTGAATTATTAGTGTCCCCAGGCACTTGGCTAGATCAATTAAATACCTTCTTTGGTGGACAAAACATCATTTCAGGCTTCAAATTATTTGTGCACTTTGTGTTCAGAAAATTATTTGCCAAAAAAACCCACCAATGTCTAGCATACAATCAAAGTATCTAGCATACAATCAAAGTATCCAGCACATGTAGAGACTAGATACTATGAATGTAAATCACAGGCAACAAAAATAGACTCTAGAGGCTCTAGATGTTATAATTTTTAAATAAAGATATAAACAACTGTGTTTACTACGTTCAAGGAGATAAAAGTCAAGCTTAAAAACTCTGGCAGAAAACAGGAAACAAGTGGCAAATTAGATATCCTAGACCTGAAAATTTCAATAATTAAAATCAAGAATTCAATAAACAGACTTAACAGTATACTAGACACAGCTGAAAAAAGAATTAGTGAACTGGAAGATAGGTCACAAGAAATTATCCAGAATGAAACACAAAGACATAAAGATGAGAAATACAAGAAAGGAAGTAAAAGACATAGAAAATACATTAAGAAGCTCTTACATACACTTCATTAGAATCTCAGAAGAGAGACAGATAATGGGACAGAGGCATTATCTGAAGAAACAATAGCTGAAATTATTCTAGAACTGATGAAATACAGCATTTACCATCAGACTGTGCTGCAGAAACACACACTTCAAGATGATCTGTAAAAATCAAGGAAGAGGGCTTCCCTGGTGGCACAGTGGTTGCGAGTCCGCCTGCCAATGCAGGGGACACGGGTTCGTGCCCCAGTCCGGGAGGATCCCACATGCCGTGGAGTGGCTGGGCCCATGAGCCGTGGCCGCTGAGCCTGCGTGTTCGGAGCCTGTGCTCCGCAACGGGAGAGGCCACAACAGTGAGAGGCCCGTGTACCGCCAAAAAAAAAAAAAAAAAATCAAGGAAGACACATCAGATGTGGGCAATCATATATGTTGGCTGCATACACTTATGCATTCTCATTTTCAGTTGGTCTTCAGTTGTTCCTCCACACAGAGTCAACTGCCCTGCTGTATGCTTTATTTTCTACTGCAAGATCATTTAGCTCTGAAGCTCTCTTTCATGACTATGTAGCTCCCAGACACATAAAATATGCTACTGCTCTCCTACTCCTCTGGGCCTTAAAGAAACTCCATGAGGCTGCCTCACACCCACCAGTCCAGATATATACTTCAGTTATATTTTCTTTATTCCCAATTCATGGTAGTCATGTAGAAATTCTGAGTTCTGCCTTGCTCCCTACACTCTATATTATGGACCTCTCTGAACTTCACTCCCAAAACCTACTGTGGTGGGGATAGGGGATGGGAGAATGTCTCTTATCCTCTACCCTCAGAACCTGGGCACAGCCCTTATCAGGGATCCAAGTCTTCACTCTCTCATTATTCTCTCCTTTCTTGTGGAAATTTTTATCTAGTTGCAGGTGGAGAAAACTGGTTTAATCTGATAGCTTATTTTAAATTTTCTCTCTTATGCCCAGACCAGTGGATCTATTACCCAAAGGGCAAACTTTTGATTCTCTGTTAGGTGTTTTGCTGGGTCACTTCTTCCCAGAAGCAATGAATGCCATTGAATAAAGCAGAGTAAAGGCAAACAGAGAAGAAAATCAACCTGGGAACAAATTTAAATGAATATCTCAAAATATTATTTTATAACATATGAAGCCATAAGTTTTGACAAATACAGTTATATTATATTAATATATATACACAATACATAGACATTATTATATGTGCACAGGTTTACCACAGCAGCATTTATTATTCACCAAGTCATTTTTGTTTAATACCTAAATGTCTTCTAATTAACTTTTTCATGTTCTGGGCCCATATTTTAGCATACTTTAAAATAAATATGTAACTTTTGGCCTTGCCCAGTCTTCATGCTCCTCAACAGTCTTTTACAAGTTCACAAAAATAGAAGGGAGTCATTTTGCAATAATTTATCTAATCCTGTAAGAAATCTATCACATAAATGTGGCAAAGGTCATACTGAAGCTCAGTTTGTAGGCCTACCTACCTCATGAATCCAGGAAATTTAGGAAATAACATGGACTCCCTGAAAGAAGAGAGGAGAAGGGTGTTAGGACTGAAAGTCAAGTCTTGGGTACTCAGATTCAGAACCTTTGGGAGGACAGAAGTACTTCTCTAAGTTCTAGGGAGAAGTACCCCAAGAAAAGAGGAAATAGGGACCCATGCTAAAGGACATGGGTCCCTTTTCAGGTGTAAGAGAACAGATACAAGAATTACATGGAGGGCTAGGAACCATGAGGCCATATTTGGAAGTGCCAAGGTACAATTGTCACTTAGTGACTGAGCTTCTAAGTCTAGCTGATAGAAGAACACATAGCAGAGAAGCCCCTTCTTTGTGCAACAGAAACATCATAGTGATTGCAGCTTGATAGCAGTGGCAACAGGCACAGTAACATCTTCTCCTACAATAATCAAGGGACAGAACAAACAACAGCCGTGGTGGCAGCAGGAAAACAGAACCTGTGCTAACATATAGGGAGCAGGCTATGTCTGCACAAGGCACAGCAATGATGCTGGCAACCACAACAAAGAAAGGCCAGCAACATGAGGAGTGTGAGTCACTCCAGGTCTGGGGGAGGGCAGTGTGAGGAGGAGGGCAGAGGAAAGAGGCCTCTCTCCTGATGGTAAACATCCCCTCAGATGAGCAAAGCCAAACCAGGAAACACCAGAGTATCCACCTCTGGTTGCACAGGCAGATTCCTAGGCCCTACTTCAGAGCTGCTACATCAAAAAATATCTGGGAGTAGAACACAGGAAACTGAATGTTAAACAAGTTCTTAGTGTGATTTTTTTTTTAACAGTACTGCCCATAGGTCTGAGCAACTGGGAATACTGCCCTGGACCCTGCCTTTTAAAGAACCGTCTTCCAGCCATGCTCTTCACAGGGCAAGGTGTCCTAGGGGTCAAGATAACAAGTTCAACAGCACCCCATGCTTACCTAGTACACAACTATGCCCCATCAGACCATGATCCTGGTTCCCAAGACCCTGGATTCTCTAAATGACTGAGACCAATTCAAAGGCCTGAATGGACCTCTTCCCCCGGTCTGTTCTCCCATGGTTGGACCACACTACATGGTGTGCACAATTCCAGAACCAAGTATTTGCCAAGGGGCAGCTGCTTGGTGGGCCTGGAGCTTGGACTTTCGTGCTGGGCTGATCACCTGTGCTCTCCAAGCCTCTCACACAGGGGTAAGAGAAAGGCTTTCCCTTTCTCTCCCTCCATCTGCAATTGTGCCCTGGGCCCACATATTGTGAGGGACAGCTACTGGTCTAGACTAGAGACTTACTCATTATTTTGGGCTCTTTTGTTGAAGTCAGAGGGGTTTTGCTTTATTTAGTTTTGGTTTTGTCTTGTCTTGCTTTTCTTTGTTTTTAAGCATCAGAGAGGAAAAGAAAGCTCTTAGGGTCAAAATGCCAATTATAAAATGAATAAATGCTAGAGTTTAATCCCACTGTGACTTTACAAGGTCTTGACTTTTCCCTTGGCAGGTAAAGTCTTAAAGGACAAAGCTTGCATGATTAAGTGGCATCTTAAAACTTTGAATTCATAGAGTTAATTTAGTTTAAGTAGTATCTGTTAAGCATTTATTCTGTCTGTCCCAGACAGTGAAAGGATCAATAAGATATGATGAAATCCTTAAAGCAAGGCCATTGGATAAGTCAAGCTGTATACATGGAATGCAAAAATAACAGCTGTGCAAGGGAGTATGTTATTTTAAGTGATAAAGTGAGTGCCCCAGACAAACTAACTGCAATAGGAATTTAATGTATCTTCAACAAGATCCTTTCCTTCTATTCTCAGGGTTGCCACCTTCTAGAGGAGGACACACACACTCACACACCTACCTAAACAAGACCCTACTGCTTTCAAGTTTTAGCAACAGGCCAGACTAGTGAAGCATTCTTGGTGTATCAACACTTATTTGGTCTTTGGTTTTAAAGATTGCTTTGTTTTGTGCTGTCTGTGTGTGTGTGTGTGTGTGTGTGTGTGTGTGTGTGTGTGTGAGAGAGAGAGAGAGAGAGAGAGAGAGAGAGAGGGAGAGAAAGAGAGAGTGAGAGAGAGAGAGGACACAGCCACAACAGCTCAAAGTGTTTTTCTCTCTTGCAGCTATGATCCATCCATGATAATCATCTGCATCACCTGTGACAAGTTCTGCATGTGTTAATCACAGATGAGCTTTGATAGGCTGAGTGTGGTCTGGGTTCCTTTCTGGGTGGAATATTGAGCAATAAAGCTTGGGAAGAAATTCAATTATTCACACTGTTGTTAAAGTCAGACTTTCATTTTACCATAACACAAGCCCAAGGCATATGAGTCAGTAGAGGCAACTACCCCGGGTGGTATCTGTTTTACTTTTTTGCCAGTGAAGTTGTGCCATGTGCCATGAAGGATAAAGAGCAGCAGAGACAGGAAGCAGTGAGCAAAGAATCAGCTGGGAAATTCCAGCTGCCCTCCTGCCCTACTTATAAGGAGATGACTCATTGTTAAGAAGCAAACAGATGTTGACTTGGCTAACAGAACCCTATGTAAAATTTAACCTCTCCAGGCCCTTGCATCCTGTTCTAGGGAAGATGAAACAGAGAGGTTATTATATTTGGGCACCTGGATAGCATTGTTTAATACTGGTAGAAAGAATAGGCATATGTGTGTGTTTTTGAACATGCTGTTTCTCATGTCCTTGAAGCCCACTTTCTTCTGGAACATATCCTTTTATAGAGGCCACACTGTACAGAGAAACCTCCACAATCCGGGCTTCTGCTGTGCAGATGTGTGGTGGTCTGCTACTTATAGAGACGTGGAATTTTCAGGTAAACACACCTATTAGTAAGTTCTTATGTGCCCACTCAAGCATAGGGCTCCAGAGACCCAGGTTATAATCCTGGCTCTACACTAAGTAGCTATGTAGCCTCAGTTTCCTCACCTGTGAAATCAAAAGGTTTGACTGTTAAGGCTCCTCCCTCCTTTATTGTTTTATGATTCTAGGACTTTAAAAAGTTGAAAATATGTACCTATAATGCCTACCCTCTCTGTTTTCCGTCGATAAGAACAAGCACTTATACAATGCAGAAAATGTTTCTGTTAACAGTTTTCTTTCAGTGTAGAGTAGGAAAGTACGGCTTGGACAATATTGGGTCCAGGATAAGACACAACTTGTAATGGAGTTAAAAACAATTCCTTATTTACCTCACTGGGTTGTTGTAGTTATCAAACGAGATCACATCGTTGGAAAGTTTATCCTGTATTGTGCTCTACAGAAATGTGTTATAGACTGAATGTTTGTGTCCCCTCAAAATTCATACATTGAAACCTAATCCCTAATATTATAGTATTAGGAAATGGGGTCTTCGAGAGGTGCTTAAGTCATGAGAGCAGAACCCTCAGGAGTGGGAGTAGTGCCTTATAAAAGAGACCCCTGAGACCCTCTGCCCCTTCTGCCATGTGAAGTTATGGCAAAAAGATGGACATCCATGAACCAGAAATTGGGATATCGCCAGACATCCAAGCTGCTGGCACCTTGATCTTGGACTTCTTGGCCTCCAGAACTGTGAAAAATAAATTTCTGTTCTTTGTAAGCCACTCAGTCTATGGCATTTTGATATAGTATATAGTATATACAGGCAGAAAAGCCTAAATTTTATTATTATTTAAAATAAATGTAAATATATTTATTCAATAAACATTCATTTATTGAGCACCTTCTGTATATCAGACATCGTGATAAACATTAAAAAGACACTGATCGGTGGGATAGGGAGGGTGGGAGGGAGGGAGACGCAAGAGGGAAGACATATGGGAACATATGTTTATGTATGACTGATTCACTTTGTTATAAAGCAGAAACTAACACACCATTGTAAAGCAATTATACCCCAATAAAGATGTTTTAAGAAAATAAATAAATAAATAAAAGTCAAAAAAAAAAAAAAAGACACTGATTTGTTTTCCAAAGGCTCCCAAAATCAAAAGAGCTCAAATAAAATGATAACGATATTTATCCTTAAAATTATTTTTTACCTTTATAAAAAGTTTCAGGCTGAATAAAGGAACAAATTGTCAAAGCTATTTTCTTCTCTACTTTCAAGTATTATGAATCTTTTTAAATGCTTCTGTCCCAAATCTGAAGAAAAACACACCTGAGACTCTGCAAAATCTCAACTGATTTTAGCACTAGGTGAAGAAATAAAGGATGCTACAGTCTATGAACTGTTGGGACCAAGTATAGGGCAAGTATTTAATGGGCTCCCCAGCAGTGATAAGAGAAAAATGGATGATGATAACCTCACTGAAAAGGGGAATAGAAGAGTGACCTTGGGCTATGAAAAATGTGTTCTGTAGCCTCGTGGCTGCAAAGTCCCCTTTCCTCCCTTCGCACTTCATGCTTCAATAACACTGCACTTACTGGTTTCTAGGTTCTTTAATATAATATGCTGGTTCAGGCCTTTGTGCATTTTCTCTTTCCCCGTCCTCAGCCTGGACCAGTAATTCCCCATCACTCTTCACTCTTCTTCCTTCCTCCTTTCCCTCCTCCTAATGCTCCTTCACATCTCCCACAGGCTGCTGCTCAGTTTTCAAGATTCCAGGCCACTTCACCTGCCCTAAGTCTTTCCTAATTTCCCTCCGTACACACAGTCTTTGTGAGGTGTCCCTTCACTGCACTCCTATCAACCCTACAGCATCATGGCACTTATCACAGTGTGTGAGAAACTTGTATATTTTGTCTGTTTCTTCCACTAGGCCAGTGGTTCTTAACTGGAGGAGATCTTGTCCCTCAGTGGGGGGGTGGGATTCGGCAATTTCTGGAGACATTTTTGATTGTCAGGATTGGGGAGGGGGTGTTACTGGCATCTAGTGGCTAAAGCCCAGGGATGCTGCCAAACATCCTACAATGCACAGGACAGCACCCACGGTAAAGGATTTATCCGGACTCAAATACCAATACTGCTAAGGTTGAGAACCTGCACTGGACTGAGTTCCTTTTCTGTTCTACCAGCTCCAAGCACAGTGCCCAGCACTCAGTAGGAATCCAAAAAAATTTTTAAGTAATTTTTCGTTGAAAATTTAGTTGAAAAAAATTTTATTACAGCTCTATGAAATAGCTAATAACTAATTTGAGCAGGTACTGCAAGTCAAAGGAAAATCAATACTTGGGGATAAAGTTAGGGTAAAGCCCTCAGTCTTTTCCTGACACTTCCTCCTGTCTAGCTCTCTCCATACCTCTTCTCTTCCCTTTTCTCCTTTTTACCTTATTAGTATATGCTCTGTTCCCCCCTTTACTGTCATGTTTGAATTCCTTTCACTCTAAAATAAGAATTGGAACATAGTGAAATAAGTTGCCCCACATTTGTTTATCTTAGGCATTCATTCAATTTAATTTTAATTTTTAAACGTATCAATTACAGGGCGACATGCTGGGCACTGCAAGGAAAACAAAGATGAATAAGAAACCGGGCCTATCCTCACTGGGGAGATTTCTGTAGCAGTAGAATAGAGGAAATACAGTTTCATTTCCATTAATGTGATCAGAGAACATTTCCTAAAGGAGAGGCCTTTGATTTAGGTCTTCATAGGTGTTTCATAAAGTGTTTTAAATATGCCACACATATGTCATCATGTTCTTTCCTTATCTGACACCTAGTCAGTAAGTGTGACCCTGTAAGACACTGATTCTTAAGATTTGTCTGGGTCCCACCCTCAGAGTTTCTGATTCAGTAGGACCTGGTTGGAACCAGAGAATTTGCATTTCTTACTAGTTCTCAGGTGATGCTGCTGCTGCTACTGGTCTTCTCACCATACATTGAGAACCGCTGCTTCAGGATAACCAGCCAGGTAACTCCTTGACCGAAAATGGACACCCTTCACTTGGCTAAAACAATAAATTTTCAGTGTTCACAAAGAGAACAACTCATGGGTTTCTGCAAGCAGGGGAGAAGAAACATTCCAATCTATTCCTATAACTAAGGAAGGGCTCAATTTTCAAAAGTAAATTAATTGTCAGACCCAGTACCCTTGGGGAACATTATTTATTGGAAATATAACTAACATAACATTCTTGAAGATCTTGATAATTAAAAACAAAATATCTTATTTGTTGATGCATTATACTCAGGGCCCTAATATCTATTACACTTCTTACAGGCATAATACATATTTGAACTGCAAACTTCTACCTTGATTATAGCTTTTGGTTACTTGATGCTTTGGTTTAATAATTCCCATATTGTTTGCTTCCCCCCCCCCAATGCCTTTTCTAATCAATTTTCTCTTGTTCCTATGTTCTTTGTTCTGGTTTTGTATCCTAGGCTATTTGCTCTCTCCTCCAGCTTCTCATTGGCATGTCTTCAATCATTTTCCAGAGTTCTTACAGAACGTTAACCATTTTTTGTGCATCCTAAAACTTTTAACCTCTCATCTAAAACTAACTAAATGCTAAAAAATTATAATGCTTATGAATATATTATGCATAATATTAAGTTCAAAATAGTTGACATACTTCATGCTATATGTTATAGATATAATAAGCTTAATTTCAAGCAGATGAAATAAACATTGAAGTGCATGTATTTTTTTGTACACAGCCTCTTTCTACCTGCTGTTTGTAAACATCAGGCATTAGAAGCTTATAGGTGTGGCTTTTAAGTGATTACTAGACATATGTATATGTTCATTTGTGTGGCCACTCATGCCTACTGAATATTTGGGAAATGTACCGAAATACACATAATAATACCTCCTACGAAAAGCAGAACAGTGTCCTCTTCCACGTCCAAGGACAAGAATTAATTTCTTCAAGCTTCCTTCATAAAAGAATGTAGGAATAGAGGTGGAAATTGAGACCTTATTGAAGAAATCTATCTGTTGGGAACATGAGCTAGTGGATAACTCTGAGAAAGCTCTCACAGACTTTTTTTAACCATTACTAAAATAAAGACAGTACATGAAATAAATGCCATTTGGCATCTTAAGTTAATAAGATTGGATACTATACAATTAATTTCATTTTTTCATCCCTCACTTACTATGAACTTTTCAGAAGAGCACTTTCTCTAAGTTTCAATATGAAAATTATAAACTGTAGTTTAAAATTTGAATTTATAAACTATAAATTATAATATTATTAGCTTTATTGCAAAGAGCATGCATGTTAATAAGTGGCATTGTTTAAAAGTGTCTGGTCCTTTCTGATTTTTACAATTTAGAGCTCTAACGCCTATCATCTCAGTTTACACTATAATTTCAGGGACACAGAGATTTAAAAGTGAATGTTCAAAAGGCTCTCCATACACTAGCCTATTTTGCACAACTGAGGAGCAATTTTTTCAAGCCTTTTTTCTAATATACATGTTAATATATTATGGGCTATTTCCAGAAGTTATTCTGGCTAAAGGATCTTCTGAAACACATCTACGTTCTCACCATTTTAATAAAGAAAAGAATGTGGTATGAAGGCAGAGGTTGCTGCCTCAGCTTATGAGATAGATGTTAGTATTAGCCTCATTTTATGGATAAGGAAAGAAAGATTTCTAGATGTCTAGTACCTCATCCAAGGTCACACACTAGTGCGTGATAAGGGGAGAATCTGAACCCAAGTCTGACACCCGAGCCAGACCTCTTAGCCACTAAGCTGAACCACCATTTAACTTTTCTCATTTCTCTTTTCCTAACCCTCAGTTACTTCTGATTTCTAAGTGTTCTCAGTAAAAGTGACTTGCAATTTGTTGATAAGAAATTGGAATTAAGTATACAAGAATTTGTTAAAAGATGGTGCAGGGGAAAAGAAAAGGAAGAGGATGAGAAAAAAATGAGCTCTGCTCCCAGATAATCGAAGACTCTGGGCTCACATATTAAGCAACTGGAACCTACTCATACAGAATGATAAAACCAGTGCTGACTATGTTTTCTTTGCATATGTCTCAGTGCCTTGTACGAAGTAGTGGCTGGATAAATGTTTGTTAAACTAAAGGTGGAACCAAATGTGTTCTAGAAGCATTAAGGGAATCCGATTAGAGACATGAACAGCGTTGGATGGGAAAAGAGTCTATTGAGAAAATATGGATTATCTTCTTTACAATAGTGAAGAGTAACTGCCTATACTACTTTCCCATTATCAGAAAGTTCCAAAGGTCGCATAAAAATTGTGAATATTAAATAAAAATAACCAGCTTAAGAAAGCGATTTATTACAATGAGAACTGCTATGATGCAACTAAATATTTATCGAATGCCCATTAAATGCAGGCACTGCACAACAGATATTTTGAAGCCTTAAATTGTTCACAATACTGGCAAAAATTGCTACATCACTATTCAAACTGTGGTCAGTATAAAAATGGTAATCAATGTAACCACAATTTATAAGCTTATTTATCTCTAAATCAGAGCCATTCTGAATTAGAATAGGAATTTATGATTCTAGGCCAATTTACTTCAAGTACCCATTTATTTTTGCTGTATGGTGTTTTAAATATAAAGCAAGCTACATCTTCAAAAACATAGTCTTTAACATTGTTTCCTGAGTTTAGCATGTTTAAAAATATACTAAAACTAAAATGGGCTCTGGATTCCCACATGTCGCAGTAAACTCACCAAGATCTAGAATCTTCCTCCTATAATGGAAAGCTCTAAACCCCTTCTCCTTTCAAATAGTCTTCACCATATTTGAAAAACCAAGAGACCACATTTATTGCCACAAATACTGAAACACTAGATTCTACCAAGAAGTCACGTTTCTACTGTTTCAAAAATGATCTTAGAAATGAAAATCTATGCATAACTTCTCAACTTCAAAATATCTTTACTTTGGCAAAAATCATTATAACAATATAATAAAAGAATGGACTCATGAAATAAAATCTGTTTTTCAACAATTAATATCTGTAATATCAAAGGGCTAAGATGATCACAAATTTGAGAAAAGATGATCATGCACCATGCAAATGAGCATATGAAAAAGGGTTTCAAAGTGGGGCCCAGGCAGGAAAGGGTGTCTGGTAGTGCTATTTTTTATTTTTTAATTCATGAATCTGAATATGTCACTCTTTACTTAAACATTTCAGTGGTTTCCCATTGCTTGCAATATAAAATCCATTACCATACCTTACCATAGCTCTCATTGACTTAATTAAAGCTCACTTCTCTATCTTTATCCCCAGCACTCTCCAAAATGCTCCCTAAATTCTCATCATACTAGCTTTCCTGTGGCTCTTTGAATTATATAGCCCATGGGAAAAACTGCAAGACTTTCTTCCAATGATTAAAAATCTGTTTTATGCAACCTTGCTTTTACACACAGTTTCCTCTAACTGAAATGGCCTTACCTGACTCATCTTCCAAACCCAGGATAAGAGAGCCTTTCTTTGAGAAGCTGTCCCAAATCACTTATTCAAACGCAGTTACTCACTTTTTCTTCTGTGTCACACAGTATTGTTATTATTTATTGCAGTTATTTTTCCCTTTTATGTTGGGAAATCCTTAATGTCAGAGTCTCTGTCTTAATTGTCTTTGTGTATCTCATGCCTGGCAGTTTCAGACACATAGTAGATGATAGATAAATGCTAAGTGTTGTACTGATGTTACTGAATCCTAAGAAGACACATGGTATGTATTTGAAAAATTATCCCTATATTTTAAAATCTATAATTTTTATTAAAATGATCTTCCTAGAACATCTATGTGTATTTTCCCTCCGTTGTGTCTTGTTTCACATCAAAACTCTTTGCTTTTCTACTGGGTATAGTCTATCTCTTATTTTATAAGTATTCAACTGTCATCGTACAACACCATGATGACTAGGAAAAGGACACAATCCATGAAAGCATGTCATCTCACTTCTTAAGAAGAAAGCTGTCCAAAGTTATAAATCAGGAAATGTGTGTGTGTGTGTTTGCATGTGTGCACACAATTGCTATTACATAATTTGGAATGGAGGAGGCATGAGTTGAAGTTATATTTGAGTCATGTCTTGGTTATCAAGACCTGTCCAACAAAGATTATCATAAAACTACTAATAAAATGATAATAAATAATATTCACCCAAATGTCTCTTGACTTTTTTAGTTTGTGGGTACAAATAATGTCACATTGTCACTTATACTCAGATATGCTCTTGAAAGAATTCCAGAGCCTTTCAGAGTGTTCCTTTATCCCCACATTGCCCAATATGTCAAAATAGCTCAAGAAGGTCTTAGAAATCATTCCTGGGCTTCGCACACTGATCCCAACACTGGTGGCACCGTTGGCCATGCCAGAACTCTGCAGACTATGCTCCTACCACTGTTTTTTGTCACCCCAAGATTGTTCCCAGCCAGTAATGTTCATAGAGAGTGGCAAGTGGAATAATACACCCTGTTTGTGATGCCCTTTTTGGGCACTCTCAGAAATATTGGGCAGCAGGACTTCCCTGGTGGTGCAGTGGTTAAGAATCCGCCTGCCAATTCAGGGGACACAGATTCGAGCCCTGGTCTGGGAAAATCCCACATGCCGCAGAACAACTAAGCCCATGCACCCGTGCCCGTGCACTGAGCCTGCGCTCTGGAGCCCGCGAGCCACAACTACTGAGGCTGCAAGCCACAACTACTGAGGGCCGTGCGCCTAGAGCCCATGCTTCGCAACGAGAAGCCACCGCAATGAGAAGCCTGCACACCGCAATGAGGAGTAGCCCCCGCTCGCCACAACTAGAGAAAGCCCATGCACAACAACGAAGACCTAACGCAGCCAAAAATAAACAAATTTTTTAAAAAAGAGAAGATTCTATTTCCCTTATTAAAAAAAAAAAAATGAAAGAAAGAAATAGTGGGTGGAGGTGAAAAGCAGCAGGGTCCTGGGGCTCAGGGTTGCAAAGATAGTGAGATGACGTTTTTGGTTTTTTGTTTTCTTTCTCCTTGGACTGACACACAGAATGGTTTCATTAGGACTGATTTCTAGTATCAGCTGCCACATTCTAACACCTCTTTCACTCTCATGGACCTTCTGACATTTGGCCGGTACTTGAGCCTGACTTGTTCGGCTGAACATTTTCCTTATGGTGAATTCTTTACCAGGACTCCACCTGGCTTCATAAAATTATCGACTTGTGCCCCCGCCTCTAACACAGGCACACTCCAACCTCAAATCCACCAGACATACCTGTGAACATCTGAACTGTGAACCACACTTAAGTTGTTTCTTTTTTTTTTCATAAAGTTTCTCAACACTTTTGGAATCAGTAATTACAAAGATATACTTTCTAGGGGAAAAGAGTGTCATCCAACTCCATGTCACCTAGGTATCCAAAATCAGCCTTGAATCAGGGATAACTCCCTCCAAGACAACAATTATCATTATTAGAAATATTTTAATTATTGGCATTTACAGCTTCTGGGAAATCCAGGATCACTCAGTTCAAACAGCTAGAGTGAGTACTGCTGAAAATGATGCCCATAAATATAGCAAAAATTTGAATTAGACATTCATTGAAAAATTAAATGATAAGAAAGTCATAAAACCAAATGCATTTTATTTCCCTATCTGGTGAAACACAATTCTCTTCTTCTACTTGGTAAATCTTATTAACATAATATAGTTATTACAGGAATCTCCCTTTTCCTGATGGATGGCTTTGGTTTGAGCAATTTCCTTCTGCAACTGTGCCACATGTAAATATTGACTGTGATGCAACATACTCCATAAACTAAGATTTTAAATTCAAGAGCTGATTTCATTGTTGGTATATAATGAGATTTCATTGAAGATAAAAATAGTTTTCTGAATTTTTATAACTCAGTAGATCAGAAACAGTACAGCGGGTGCAATTCCCAAACTAGAGAGAGGCTATGTGCCACTCTGCTTCTAATTCTCTGGTCATGTAATGTAACAGTGGCTCCTCTTTGAACAAAGTATGGAACAAAGGTCAGATATTTCAGATGACTGAATGTGGAAAAAGCACTAAAATAATTTCCTAGCAAATGTATCTAAAATATTATTCATTATATAGTATGGGTATCTACAGTAATTGAACTTACTAAATCATTTATTTTGTATGGTTACATTTTGACATTATAGGCCAGATCAAAATGACACACAGAGCAGTAGAAGGCCAGTTGCTCTAAGTGCCTATGTATTTATCTTTCTACTGTAAATGCTTCCAGATATTACAATTGTGTGGGGTAGAGCTGAAGTTTGTTTGTTTGTTTGATCTTCTTTGAGTTGTAAAGAGTCAATTAAGTGACCCTCCCAGGTAAAAAACAATATAGAACAAGTATCTACCCATTGTTCTGGTAGAAGAATATAAGGCCTTTGGTTTTGTTCCAGTAGCTAAACAAATCTGCCCACATCCTGTTAAGCAGAAGTTTTCCTTGGGATGAAGGTGGCCCAAACTGCGTAAGGATTCCCGTCCCTGAACCCTAACCAATATGTAAAGTGAAAAATTTTAATCATGGAAAATAAAGTAAAAAATTGGGGGTGTCTGTGGGGACTGGTGATGCAGCACTAACACTAGTGCCTAAACGTTTATGAGGGAGGGCTGGTTTGAGCAGTATGACAAATGCTAGAAGTTCCTCCAACCTAGGCAGCTAAGCACAGCAGTTGTACTTTGGAAAATAGTCACTGAGCATCAAAGTGTGAACTAAAACGTGTTATTCACTTGGGATCCAACATGAGGCCTGGTCAAAAACCTGGATTCACTAGACCATTCCAGCAGCAGTATAGCATCTATCAGACTGTGCAGGACCAATATTCATCCTTGATATTAATTCGCAGCAAGAAGAAACAGCAGTAGAGTCAGAAGTCACACCACTATAGCCATCTTTGAACCAGGATTCTTAGACTATTTGGGAGAGGGGACTCACAAGAAGAAATATTAGAATTTTTACTAATCAGTTTTATGGGGGTTATGCATAGGAAAGTTTAAGTGTTTCATACATAAGGTCAAGTACTCCAGATGACCATGGTTAGTAAAAGAGTCACATTTACATTATAATTCAGAATATATTTGCTCTGATAGCTTTTAATTAAACTTTTGTAATGTTTGCCTTTTCCTTGCCATGTAAATAAAATCCAGCCGCTAACCAATCAAGCAGAAAACTTGGGATTTGGGACAGGACAAAAAACAAAAATAACTTGTTTTTTAGCTTCACCTCTTTTAAGGCCAGAAAATAGTAGAGTGGGTGACTTTGGTTAAGGTTGAAATGTTTTAAGAGTGGAAATCACCAAAAACGCAGCCTCAGCCCATATCAGAATACACACACACACTCATACACACATACACATTCCTTAAAAACATCAGTCATTAAAGCCTAGAGTTTTTTTTTTTATACACCATGTTTAAGAATTGACTCCACAGAAAATGACAAGTCTTAAATTCTAACTAGTGGCTAGGGCCTCTATTTTATGACTCAGACTTTCTGTTCTTGTTAGGAGATGGAAGGAGAGCAGTACATCTTGGTTTATTTAGTTTTTCTCCAAACCTACTTATCAGCTAAGGTTACTATGAAGGCTGAAGTTATGGGATGGGTCAATTCTATTTTAAGCAATGGAAGATACACTGTGATTGCCTGTTTTATATTAATTTTCTTTCCATGGGCCAGCAACTAAAGCATTTTTTATTTTTTCAGAGGTAATTGTTTAAAGCCACCTGTATCACTCAGTGTTTTCACTTGCCTCGGGAATAATTAGAGGAAATCTATTGCAAACATGTCATGGGATGGGATTAAAAAAAATGTAGTGAATACCTTCAAAGTCTTAGTGCATTTTATTGTGTGTTGTAAATTTCACATATTCAACTTGACTCTCTCCTCTAGCTCCTCTGTCCCACCTCACTCCCACACCCATCTGAAAGATAAAAATATGTGAATGCTATCTACTCAGACTTTTAGAGAGTAGTAGCAGCAGCTTTGAAAATCTTTCAGCACAGTTCCTCTAATCTGTGACATCATTTAACCATAGTGACTCACATTTGTGTAGGTATTCAGGACTTACAGTATTTTTGCATTTGAGCCTTACACAACTCAGTGAGATAGATAAAAGAAGAATTGTTACTATTCCTGTGACACAAGAGAGAAAATTGAGCCTCACAAAGGCCAAGTGATAACTTAAGCCAGCTAGCTAAGGAAACTGGCTTGCCTGACTCCTAGGTCAGCATTGTTTTTACTACACTATTTTGTCTCTTTCCAACTCTTATGTGACTTCCCGTGTGACTTACCATGTTTGCAGCATATTCAGCATGTATATTTTTCTCATGGAAAGTAAATCAGATAGCAGTAAGCAAAACAGAGGAGGGAATTTAGAGAATTCTCTGGGTAGGTTGCTCTGGATAGAAGTACCCATTTAAATCTCTAGGGGTAAAACAGGAATAAAGACACAGACCTACTAGAGAATGGATCTGAGGATATGGGGAGGGGAAGTAAGCTGTGACAAAGCGAGAGAGTGGCATGGACATATATACACTACCAAACGTAAAATAGATAGCTAGTGGGAAGCAGCCGCATAGCACAGGGAGACCAGCTCGGTGCTTTGTGACCACCTAGAGGGGTGGGATAGGGAGGGTGGGAGGGAGGGAGACGCAAGAGGGAAGAGATATGGGAACATATGTATATGTATAACTGATTCACTTTGTTATAAAGCAAAAACTAACACACCATTGTAAAGCAATTATACTCCAATAAAGATGTAAAAAAAATAAATGAAGATTGTACATAGCCCTTACAGCATATACCATATATATCTTGCAACCAAAACTAATTTAATGTTTAGAACAGGAAAAATTAGTAGCCCAAGAAATTTTCCTTAGACTCTATCGTGAAGGTCTGTCAATTTCAAAAGTTCTTACCTTTGTTTGATGGTATTAGTGCCCAGGAGTAATTGAAAATATGCTTGTAATTCCACAAATATGATTAGATTTCACATTTTTGCATTTCAGGCTCCTTCAAGCCTCAGCCCTGGTCTTATTTGCCCTTATATTATTGCAGATAAGCACAGTGACTTGAGAGTAAGAAGCATTTGGTAAATATTTGGTTTTGTTTTTAAGCATTTGACAGATACCTATATGCCACCATAAGTTCTGATTTAGTATGACTAGTCATTATGTCTCTCAACAAAATTCTAAATACTTCATTGTTGTTCTTGATACACACATAGACACAGGTTGTTCTTTAGCAGATTCACTGAGAAAAGTTATGTTTGCAACCCTCTTTCCAACCTAGCACTTGTTGATTAAACTAAGTCTTTAACTTATCAATCATTATAACTTGGCAACAAACATCTGTGTGTGTGCGTGTGTGTGTGTGTGTGTGTGTATAAAGGGGTGAAAAAGACCAATAGGCTTGGATTTCACAAGCACTTGAGCCTTTCTGCACTATTCCCTAGCATGGTTTCCCATTCCTTCATCTTACTATAAACAGCACTTCTCAGCCAAATATGTTTAATTTAAGATTAAAAAAAAGAAATACATGTTATATATTTTTAAATATATTTATAATATATACAATATATAATACAAAGTATGTACTTAATATATAGTTTATATATTGTTATAACATATTTTTGTTTGTTTGTTTGTTTTGTTTTGTTTTTTTGCGGTATGCGGACCTCTCACTGCTGTGGCCTCTCCCGTTGCGGAGCACAGGCTCCAGACGCGCAGACTCAGTGGCCATGGCTCACGGGCCCAGCCGCTCCGTGGCATGTGGGATCTTCCCAGACTGGGGCACGAACTCGTGTTCCCTGCATTGGCAGGCGGACTCTCAACCACTGCGCCACCAGGGAAGCCCTGTTATAACATATTTTTATAATTATATATACATGTATATATTCATATGTATATGTGTGTGTATTTTTTTTCTCTTGTCCAAAAGAAATTTTTAAAAGGGCCTGTTTAATGAATCTACTTATTATTGCTTCCTCTTATCTTAGGATATGTACAGATATTAGTGCAAGTTATATAAATCCTGAAAGAACAAGTATTATCACTAAGAAAACATTTTATCAATTAGGATATTTCAATGTATGATGACAGACATTAACTAGATTTATTGTGGTAATAATTTCACAATATATACAAATATTGAATCATTATGTTGTACACCTGAAACTAATGTAATGCTGTATGTCAATTATACCTCAATAAAAGAAATAGAAATTTTCAATCAAAAGCATCAGAAATCAACCCAAGTTCAGCAAAAGGAAGTTGTTACATCAGAAAGAATACAAAATCTACAGGAAGGCTGAAGAAAAACTCAGAACCAGGTCAGGATGGGAACCAAGACCACTGGAATTGCTAGACCTTCTTTTCAGGCTACTGCTACTGCTGAAATTAATAAATGCATGCCAATCATTACTGTTATTTTGTACTCAAGTTACTTCATTCAGTGTTCAGAGTCCTGAGAAAGAGAACTCACTTGGCTTAGCTGTAGCCATATGTTCACACTTAACTTTAGGACTGGGGAAATTATGCAGCACCAAACATATGACTTGAGGTGGTAGGGTGGGTGGAGTCCTAAATGAAAGTGAGGACAAGTCCTGGAACTGGGCTGAATGCTCCTGAGTGACCACAACAACCTCATGTAACTTCCATGGTCCATCTCCTTTTGCTGTCCCCACACTGTTCTCTCCATCCATGGACCTTCTTCTAAAATGTCCCCAAATAACATAATGTAGCTCCTTTGCTGAATACACACTCACAACTTCTCCAAATGAAGATAATTTAAATTCTCACTACCTCCTGCACTTGTTTCCAAGTCTAGGATCTCTTGTTAGGCATCCATTTCTCCTCTAGTTTCAACATGATTCTATTTCAATGTGCAGTAAGTTATGGATTAAACAAGTATATTTAATCACCACCTGTTATGGGTTGAATTATGTCTTCCCAAAATCTACACATTGAAGTCCCAATCCCCAGTATTTCAGAATGTGGTCTTATCTGGAGACAGGGTCTTTACAGAGATAATCAAATTAAAATGAGGTCATTAGCAGGGTGGGGGAGGGAGGGCTAATTCAATATGATTTGCATCCTTATAAAAAGAGGAAATTTGGACTCAGAGACAAGGAGTCCAAATTTATTTTAAGGAATTGGGTCATGTGATTAGGGAAGCTTGGCAAGTTTAAAATCTGATGGGGGAAGGCCTGAAGGCTGGAGACTCAGGAAAAGAGTTACAATTTGAGTCTAAAGGCAGTCTACTGACAAACTAGGAAGAGCTGATGTTATAGATAAAATCTGGAGGAAGTCTGCTGCCAAAATTCTCTCTAGCTTGGGGGAACATCAGCCTTTTATTCTACTCGGGCCTTCAACTGATTAGATGAGGCCCATCCCCATTATGGAGAGCAATATACTTTACTCGAAGACTGAAATGTAATTCTCATCCAAAAACACCCTGAAAGAAAGATTCCGAATAATTTTGACCAAATATCTGGGCATCTTGTGGTCTAGCCAGGTCAGTACATAAAATTAACCATCACACATGGTCTTTCTGCTATGTGTACATCCTAGTACTTCTCTGTGTATTCAAACCTCTTCTTTTTATCAGACCAGGCAGATTGGATTGGGACTCACTCTGCCAACCTCATTTTAACTTAATCACTTCTTTACAGGTCTTATCTCCAAATACAGTCACATTCTGAGGTACTGGGGGTTAGGGACTCAACATATGATTTCAGGGGTGGAAGGAGGGACACCATTCAGCCCATAACACTATGATTACTGCTATACTTTACTAGCACTACAATCCGACTATGACTACCACTGCACTAGTCCTTCTCTTGTCCTATTACTAACACTTCCAGAAAGTCCCTTCCAGTTTCAATTTTCCATTTTTCTATAAAATAGATTGTACACAGAAGATACCATGAAGCTCAAGGTTTCCACCAAGATTGCATACAAGTTCAGCCAGAGTTCACGGAACACAGCTTACATAGCTATTGAAGAATATTTCAAGACACAGGAATTTTGATCAAGGAGGAAATGCCAAACTATAAAGAAGTTATAAAGGCCAGGAAGACTGGCAAAACCGAGACCACCCTCCCAGGGGGAGTTTGAATCTGTTAGTGGTTACCAACAGCAAAGTTATCCAGCTCAGGGAGCTGAAACATTCTGGGACTAAAGACTCACCAGTAGTTGTTAGATGTCACAGGGTTCATCACTTGAATGGCTGGTCTGGTTTCCTCAGTAGTAAGAGTCTAAGGAATGTTTACCCTTCATTCCTCTTTCAAACATTAAGTATATAATTGTGTTTACCAATTTTATGGTAACCCCTAGAAAATAATTGAGAAATAATGCCAGTTAAGGAAAATGGTGAATCCACACGGAAGATACTCCAAATACACATATGCATTCATACCTTACAGATATTTTAACAGGCCAGGAAATAATGAGCTTTCTCTGTTTCATCTTATATTCCATATAAATGAAACTGTATGCACAAAGACAGTAAGATACCCAGAGATGAACACTGAGACATTCTTAAGTTTGTGTTTCCCATGGTACCTCATTCAGTGTCTTTTACATAATCTTCGTTCAGGAAATATTTGCTGAGTTTAGTAGAGAGAAAACTCTCCAAATTCTGATGATGCTAGCTTTACTGCTGCTCTATCTCTCATTCAAAAATACGTGCCATGTGCAGCTACCCTGCTAGTCACTGAACAAACAAGGTCACATCATGGATTTATCCTGAAGTTTGAGAGTCTATAAATAGTTCCAGTCAGCCCAACAGTCATTTATTCAGCCTGTGTTATGTGTAAGACGCTATAGAGCTTATCATCCATTAAGGCAGACTGTGTGTACATGAATATCCATAATTCAAGGCAATTTGCTCTATTAATAGAGATATAAATAATGTATTCGGCATGGGGAACAGGGCTAGGACAAGGCAGGAAACCAGAACCAGTGCCAGACTGTGGAGCGGTTTGAAGGCTGAGCAGTACTCTAATTACCACTGATAAATTCTTCTGTTGCCATTGATAAAGGTTGAAAAATTTGGAGACACAAAGCCTAGATAGCCTTATTGCCCTAATAGGCACAGAATGGAGTAGTATGATAGTACTGACACCACTTCAGAGAATAACACCATTTTAGTGATAAAAAGCCCAATCTCATCCTCTCCAAAGCATTCAGTTATGAACCAAATATACCAATGTCTTTGTATTTTAATCCATATTATTGAAGCAAGCCAGATTTAAAACTCTTTAATGCCATATGCCGTTAAGATAAAAATCATTAAAGGGAAAATAGTTACATAATCTCCCCAAGGCCCTTCCCTATTCCCTTCCATCTCTCAGACTGACATAAAAGGAGGAGGGAACAAATCAGAGAAAGAGGTGAAGGTGACTCACAAATAAAGAGCTGTGAGAGAGGGAGGAGGGAAGATAGAGAGTAAAAATCATATAGACTGCTTCCCTGGTGGCGCAGTGGTTGAGAGTCCGCCTGCCGATGCAGGGGACACGGGTTCGTGCCCCGGTCCGGGAAGATCCTACATGCCGCGAAGCGGCTGGGCCCGTGAGCCATGGCCGCTGAGCCTGTGCGTCCGGAGCCCGTGCTCCGCAACGGGAGAGGCCACAGCAGTGAGAGGCCCGCGTACCGCAAAAAAATAAAATAAAAAATCATATAGACTGGGGAGAGAGTTTAGGTAGGGAGTGCATGGCAATGGGGAAGGGGTAGTTAGTTGTGAATAAGAAAATGTAAAGAATGGGGAGAAGGTAAAAAAGGATATGATGATTCTGATTTGGATCCCTTTAATATCCTTTGAGAGATACAAGAACAGATTTCCTTTTTAATGTGGAGGAAGAGACAAGACTGCCTACGAACAGTTTTTCTGAAATGCCACACTCTTCAGAGACTGAAACCTTGGGGTCCCCAATTTATTAGGATTGCAATAGAACCTAAAATATTTTGGTTGAAGTGAAATGCAATACATGTACACCAGACACTTGCAAACTAGCAATTAAATTCTGATTTACCCTAGAAAACTATTTTCTTAACCTAGTGACACAATTTCAAAACAATGGATATGAAAATAAACATTTTAGGGATTCTGAAAACCCAATTAGGACATGGGTTTCTGTTGTTGTTGTTGTCTAACTACCTATTATTTTTCCCAGAAGCAAGCCACTTGAAGTATCTAGGTCAGAAATGAAAATCTCTCCACACCAACTGAATCGTAAATGCAAGCATTTAATGAAAGCTTCATTTCTTTACAATCTATGGAATACATTAGCCAGTTAATGTTGATCTTTTAAAGTGCCATGTCTTTTATTTATGATAAAAATATGTATATGCATGTGTGTATTCATGCCACATAAGTGGTATACACTGATACATTTATCAAATTAATTTAAGCATGTAATAACCACAATGCCACAAAAAAGCCAGGCTTACAATTTGTTTATTGTTAATATCTGACATCAAAAGTTCCTGGAGTCTCAAAGCTGTAACCTAAATAATTAAAAAACAAAGAAACAATTTATCGCTCAGTGCTCCAGAGTACCTAAACCTTCCACAAAGCAGGCTAAATGATTAAGCATAGGTTATAATACTTAAAGGTACTGAATATTTGCATTCAGAACCAAGACAGCTCTAAAACAAGCAACTGGGTGAGTGGGAGAATCACGCAACCTGAAGCAGATAAATACACATCCAGAGCCCCTGATGTCCACAAGATGAGTGTGGAAATAGGAATCTAAAGCAGAGGGAGAATGACTCTTAAAGAAATACCTGTGTTATAAACTGCTTATCATCATGGCTTGTAACAAGCCATCATTTAATGGCCATTAACAGGACAACCAGCTAGCAATTACTCAGAAAATGAATACTTTTCAAATTTGTGTGAACAATAATAATGAATGGATATGTATATAAGACAGATGTTAAGGGACTTCCCTGGTGGTCCAGTGGCTAACACTCTGCACTCCCAGTGCAGAGGGCCCAGGTTTGATCCCTGGTCGGGGAACATGCAACTAAGAGTTCACATGCCGCAACTAAAGATCCCGCATGCTGCAACTAAAAGCTGGCTCAGCTTAAATAAATAAATATTAAAAAAAAAAAAAGATAGATGTTAAGACTGTCGTGGGAAGTCCCTTGCAGTCCTGCTTAAAGGAAGGACTTCATCCTTGAACAAAAGCTGAAAGTAATTCTAAACATAAGTTCCCCTATTCTCTGAGAGTAATGAAATGGGGCACAGCTCTCCTTTTGATAAAGACCCATGGAAGGGAATAAGGCTGAGCAGCAGTCCTTACCTCAGCTCCTAATCTCCAGTCCATTTCAGTCCCAAGCCATGTCCCAAGAAAAGAGAAGGTAGGGGTGGAATGAGGAGAAAGAAATGGCTCCAGAATCCATCTAGGGCAGAGGCTAATCCTGCTAACGCGCTGATATGTTGTCTGGCCAGCACTGTGTTTTCAAATGGAGAAAATTTACATTTAAAATAAATACAGATTTCTAGCGTTTCGGAAAAATTAGAAATCTCTGAGTTGCTATGCTCACTTCAGCCAGAGTTGGGTAGTTCTTGCTACCTTTAGATAGGGCAGGTGTTCTCTGGTTTACCACACTCCTCACCTCTCCCTATTGTGTTCCACCTGATCCACTTTATTCATGTGTGCTACTTGCCCAACCCTATAGGCATGAGGGTTTACCACTCTGGGATTAATGTACCTTCTAAAAGCTCCAGGCAAAACTGTCATGCGTTTACAAAAGATTCTATAATTTCCAGAGTTTTCCTGAGTTTCCAGTCTGCTCCAAGGTGAGCTGCAAGACATGGAATCTTGCCTATTTATAGTTGGTTCTCTCATAATCCATACAGTACCTCAGTAAATGTTGCTTGTTACAAGCTAAGTGTAGAATGGACCAGAATAACTCTCAAAGAGCTCTGAACATCCTTAGTTTACTCAAATCCAAACCTTTGGATCCTTGGTTGGCCTTAAACTGAAATAGTCCTGGATTGTTAGGGGATAACCAGTTGTGCTGACATGGAGGTCACAACAGACACCCTGCATGGGGGCAAGTTGATGTACAGTGGAAAAAGAACTTGACTAGTGCAAAGGAGGAAAAACTTCCCTCTACTATCCTAGGTTCTGTAACTGGCCTAAGAATTAAACTGACATAAGACAGATTAACAAGAGAAAAACATGCAAATTTAGTTTAGTATTTTTATGTGCACATGGGAGTCATCAAAAGGAAAATGAAGACTCAAAGAAGCCATAAGCCTGAAAGCTTATGTATCTTTTTAAACAAAGAACAATAAATTGTGGGGATGTGACAAGACAAATGGTCTTAGGCCACAAACAGTAAATTGTGGAACGGTGACTAGGAAATATATGGGGAACCTAATGGGAGATAAGGGTTATTTTAGTAGATTTGTTTGTACAGAACCATTTCACTGTTGAATCCCAGTCTCTGGTGATAAGAATGTTCTTCTCAGTACAAGGAGGGCACCTTTTTCATAGGACATTTTATGACCTGCTTTTAGGTACAAAAAGGTCAGAGAGCCCTTCCTGCATGTGCTGTTTCTCAAGTGCCTTCAGCTCAAAATAAATGCCAAAGTGGCGTATTTTGGGGTGGCATGTTCTGAACCCCTTCACTAGGCATTAGAAGTCCTAGATGTATTGATTCCATAAATAATACTTATTGGGACTTCCCTGGCGGTCCAGTGGTTAAGACTCTGCATTTCCACTGCAGGGGGTGGGGGTTTGATCCCCGGTTGGGCAACTAAAATCCCACACACCTCGTGGAGCAGCCAAAAAAAACACAAATAAATACTTATTTATTGCTTACTATGCACTAAGTACTGAGGATACAAACATGAATACAAGATCCTTTAAAGAGTTCAGCCCAGGGAGGATTCAAATAAATAGATAGTTTCAGTGAAAGCTATATGAACTTGAGCCTGTCATTTAACCTTTCCAAACTCTGTTTTTCATCAGGAAAAAGGGGTTGACATGTCTGTTTCTTGGGGGCTTATTTCTTGCTACAGTGAGAAACAGCTGAAATAATAAATAATAAATAATAGTTGCAAGCCATGAAACACAGGCAGCAAGATGATTGAATTGGAGTCTTCCTGCCTTTGTTTCTTAGGACTGCAGTATAATAGATTGCAGTCAAAAAGGTAAGCATGAGACACACCGCACTCCAAACAGAATTTTACAAAGAAATGGCCCCAAAGAACTAGCTGCATGCCAATCAGACTATGCAAGTAGATGGATGACACAAAGAAGAATCTGAGCATGGTTCAAAGTACATTTCCTATAGTTAGGAGTAACAGAAGACTCTTGCCTGACTCCTGCTAGAGGCATCTAAGGCAGAGTGTGGATGGTCCTGGGGAAATATAGATAGTAAGAGAGGGCTTAACTAACTTAATTGTTTTGGTGGGGGATCGAAGAGGGAGCTGCCACGTTGGTACTGCATTACCCACTCTGAGCTTCCCTAAGCAAGAGATATGGGATGTTTCCTGTTGACCAAAGTGAGTTATTCAAGACAGAGTGACCTCTGTTATTCTTGGGTCCTACAGAGTTGGGCCACATAGATGTATGAGGTGACCTTAGTAGAAGCTGGATGCACACCCAATGATATCTGAGGACTGAGCAAGGAGTTGCTTGTTAACACCTGGGTTACAGATGCATCCATGAAGGTAAAATGATCTACAGGCGAGAGAAACCCAGCAAGGGAAGAGTCCATGAGACTGCAACACAGGAGCAAGAGTCCATTTTTGTTCCAAGTCCCTGCCTTCCAGAATTTCCAAGAGAGGCTGGCATTAACCATCTGCCAAGTCAAAGAGCCAAAGCCAGCTAGCCAAGAGTCAACAGTCTTATCCTTTTATCTCTCCCCTCTCCCATGCTACATTTGACTTTAGGAAGGAGGCAAGCAGGGAACATGATAGAGGAAGAGGAGACAAACTTGCTTCCTCTCCTACTGTAGGCTTCAGGTCGCAACAGAAGAGATTTCAGATTTCAGGAAAGAGAGATTTGATGTTATATTTGCAGTTTTAACTTTACATGGCCCTGGACATTCTCGAGACTGAATTAAAGTTGTGTTTATGACTTAAAATGACCATAGGACAGTTGTTTACCTTACAAACGGAAAAGACGTGGGAGTAGCCTAGATCTGTACCTAGGGTCAGATGATTATCCCCCCACTAAGAAAGAATAAAGGGAAAGTAGGGAACATAAACAACGATGCATTTGATCAAAATGCACATGTCATTCACCATATGTATGTACCATATAAACAGGAATAATTCTGAGAAACAGCAGTGTTTTTTCCTCTTCTTGAAAAGCAGCTTTTAACAATGAACTATTGCCAAAATTGCCAAAATTGGCTATTTTATGTCCTTATTCTTAAGACAAAATGTGGTTAAAGCCTATTGACAGAATAATAATGGCTATAGGTCATGGCACAGATCTGAATTTGGAGCTCAACTGAAGAGCCTTGACAAAAATTGTATTAGGGGATTGTGAACCTCTCCAAGTAATGTTGATTGAGTTGCCCCCATCCCTTGAAATTTAGGCTTTCTTCAAATTTTGGAAACATGAGCAGTCGTATCATGCCTCATGCCTCAGTGCTCAAGTTTCTGTGATCTGTCAGTCAAGTGGAATCCTTAGAAGCACCAACTGGCCCCACTTGGCAATGAAATTGAGTGTAGATAGAATAATTATGCTATGCACCTGTGCCTCTATGCCACCCTAATAAAACTTCCAAAATAGTGTCCCCATCTTCCCCACCATCCTACTCAGGAAATTTAAATTTCTTATAAAGGAAATTAAAAAGAAAAGCTCTGTGATTCAAATAAGGATTATACTCAAGATTCTGCCATTTAGAATATTCCTTTAAAAATTCAACTCCGCCCATTAAGTCATCCTGTGATTAACACATGGTTTAAATTGAAATCTGTCAAAGAAATTAAGTTTACTCCTTTACTTTAGCCTTGAAAAAAATATACCTCCAAGGAGTCTTAGGTATAAGTTGTGTATACAAAGCAGGCACTTTCTTTTTTTTTAATTGAGAATTATAAGGGTGGAAAAGGGAAAGAAAATGTCCTCCTTCTCTCCAAAGATACTCTTCTAGACTTACAACCCCGATTCCTTCCCTCAGGTCCCTCCTTCCCACTCCTACATCTCCAAATTTTTTCTAGAACAGTTTCAAGATTGATGAAACACCTTTCATAGTTTCTGCTATGTCGTCCTAAAGCTGTAATGCTTATCTTTTAGAGAGTTACTGCTGCCTCCTTCGCCCCAACCAATTGTCATGGACAGCTATGTTTTAAAATCTTTAGTGTCATAAAGATCACTGCTAATTAAACTCAACCACAGTATTCGCTCAGTGTTTGGTGTCTGTCCTTCACTGTGCATTTTCCAAAGATCTTCTTATCCGAAAGTTAATTATGCCAAAAGACAGCAGATTGTCTGAACCTCAGGGGGGATTTTTCCCGATTGCCTTTTTGCTATTATTCTTAGAGGATTATTCTTTTTTTTTTTTTTTTTTTTGCGGTCCGCGGGCCTCTCACTGTTGTGGCCTCTCCTGTTGCGGAGCACAAGCTGTGGACGCGACGCACAGGCTCAGCGGCCATGGCTCACAGGCCCAGCCGCTCCGCAGCATGTGGGATCTTCCTGGACCGGGGCATGAACCTGTGTCCCCTGCATCGGCAGGCGGACTCTCAACCACTGCGCCACCAGGGAAGCCCTTAGAGGATTATTCTTTATTATTAGTTGAAAAAACTATCTTGAAAAGAAAATGGAATTTACAATAGAAGTTTTAAATTTTGAAAAGGTTCATATTTAATTAACATTATTAAATGGTATTAAAGCAAATATCTACACAGAAATATATCTTATCGCATTTCACCATAGAGGCATACCAACAGGCTTAGAAGAAATTGGTACTATAAAGAGAAACACGTACTTCATCAATCCATTTGAGCAGCTCCTCATATAATATTATATACTTAAAAGAAATATAAGGCATGGGCCATGCTCTCAGAGATCATACAATCTAGTTGAGTGGGTCTGAATCTTTTGAATTTCATAGACCAATAACTTGGAGAATAAAAAATGGAAGGGACAGACACGATAGAGACATCAACTTTTTCTTCTGCCCAGCTAAACAATAAAAATGACTAACATTTACAGAGTGCACACTATGTGCCAGACATGGATATGAGGGCTTTATTTATTTCATTTAGAATTTATAGCAACTGTTCTGACATTTTATAAATATATAAAACATTAATTTTATATATTTTATTATTGCTATATATAACTATATGTAGCATTATGTGTGTGTGTGTGTATATACTGTTATCATCCCCGTTTTTCAGGAAACTGAAGTCTGCAAAAGTCAATGATCTCAGCCTCATTGGGATTCGAATACAACCAGTCTAGCTCCCAGAACCCTTAACCACCATACTTTCTCATATCAGTTAATTTCATTGTTCCATGAAAGAGCTTTACCTTAATACTAAGAGAGTAAATAAGTCAACTAACTACAAAATAAAGATCTGTTAGATACAATGTATTTAGCTTTAGGACAAAAGCTACATTGCCCTTATTTTTGTCATTTTGTATGGATCTATAAAGACTGGCATTTGGGAGCCATGGAACAACGTTAAAGAGACAAAACCTATACATAGAAAGTGTAATTAAAATATGAGCCGATTTGTGATTCAGGTGAGCAATAAAATCACTAAAGAAGTGGAGCCCACAGTGGGTTGAAAGACTGAATGGTAAAAAGGTGTGGGGAGATAATTCCAGACAGGTAGAGGATATAGGCAGAAGCCCAAGGAAGGAAATAATGCAGGAGTATGAACAGTGAATATACCAGTTTGGCTCAATCAGAAATTTGACCCAGGATAAATGGCACAAACTGTAGGCCCATGAACTCTACCAGACTTACAATTATGTTTGTTTGGCTTGCATAATATTTTTTTAAGTAATCTATTTTTTAATATAACATACTTTCCAAAAAATGCACAAATTATATATGTGCAGCTCAATGAATTTTCACAAATTTTGAACACATTCATGTAACTCCTCACATATCAAGAAACAGAACACCTCCTAGCACCCTATAAACCTCTCTCATGCCCCTTTTCCAGACACTACCCCCCAAAAGTAATTACTATCTTGACTTCTATCACCACGGATTGGTTTTGTCTGTTTTTGAACCTTACATAAATAGCATCATACAGTGTGTATAATTTTGTCTCTAAATTTTTGTGTGTTAGTGAGATTCACCCATGTTGTTTCATGCATCAATCATACACTCCTGCTCACTGATGTACAGTATTTCATTTATAAATACACTACATTAATTTATATACTCTATTGTAGATGGACAGTTGTGTTGGGGGTATTATAAATGAATACCTCTCTGACCAGGGATCAAACCTTCACCCCCTGGATTGAAAGTTAAAGTCTTAACCACTGGACCTCGAGGGAAGCCCCAGAAGTTTTTACTTCTAACTTATGGCTAGTGTTGTTGCATCCTTTTAAAGAAATCTTTGCTTCCCCAAGATCATGAAGATATTCTTCTATGTTCTCTTCCTTATTATTGTTTTACTTTTCATATTACATACACAATCCATTTGGAAGTGATTTTTATATATTGTGTAAGGTAGAGATCAAGATTTATTTTTTGGGGGGAGACCTTCAAGATGGCGGAGGAGTGAGACATGGAGATCACCTTCCTCCCCACAAATACATCAGAAATACATCTACATGTGGAACAACTCCTACAGAATACCAACTGAACGCTGGCGGAAGACCTCAGACCTCCCAAAAGGCAAGAAACTCCCCACGTACCTGGGTAGGGCAAAAGAAAAAAGGAAAAACAGAGATAAAGGAATAGGGACTGGACATGCACCACTGGGAGGGAGTTGTGAAGGAGAAAAGGTTTCCACACACTAGGAAGCCCCTTCACGGGCGGAGGCTGTGGGTGGCGGAGGGGGGAGCTTCGAAGCCGCGGAGGAGAGCACAGCAACAGGGGTGCGGAGGGCAAAGCGGAGAGATTCCCTCACAGAGGATCGGTGCCGACCAGCACTCACCAGCCCGAGAGGCTTGTCTGCTCACCCGCCGGGGCGGGCGGGGCTGGGAGCTGAGGCTCGGGCTTCGGTCGGAGCGCCGGGAGACGACTGGGGTTGGCGGTGTGAACACAGCCTACAGGGGGTGAGTTCACCACGGCTACCCGGGAGGGAGTCTGGGGAAAAGTCTGGACCTGCCTAAGAGGCAAGAGACCATTGTTTCGGGGGTGCACGAGGAGAGGGGATTCAGAGCACTGCCTAAAGGAGCTCCAGAGACGGGTGCGAGCCACGGCTATCAGCATCAGCACGGACACCAGAGATAGGGATCAGACGCTAAGGCTGCTGCTGCAGCCAAGAAGCCTGTGTGCAAGCAGAGGTCACTCTCCACACCTCCCCTCCCTGGAGCCTGTGCAGCCCCCCACGGCCAGCATCCAGGGACAACTTCCCCGGAGAACATACAGTGCTCCTCAGGCTGGTGCAACGTCACGCCAGCCTCTGCCGCCTCAGGCTCGCCCTGCACCCCATACCCCTCCCTCCCCACTGGCCTGAGTGAGCCAAAGCCCCCTAATCAGCTGCTCCTTTAACCCCGTCCTGTCTGAGTGAAAAAAAGACGCCCTCAAGCGACCTACAGGCAGAGGCAGGGCCAAATCCAAAGTTGAACCCCAGGAGCTGTGCAAACAAAGAAGAGAAAGGGAAATCTCTCCCAGCAGCCTCAAGGAGCAGCAGATTAAATCTCCACAATCAACTTGATGTACCCTGCATCTCTGGAATACCTGAATAGACAACGAATCATCCCAAAATAGAAGCAGTGGACTTTGGGAACAACAATATATATATTTTTTTCCTTTCTCTCCTTTTTGAGTGTGTATGTATATGTCTCTTTGTGTGATTTTGTCTGTATATCTTTGCTTTTACAATTTATCCTAGGGTTCTCTCTTGTCCATTTTTGTTTGTTTGTTTGTTTTTTTCTCAGTATAGTTTTCAGCGCTTGTTATTATTGGTGGATTTGTTTTCTGGTTTGGTTGCTCTCTTCTTTCTTTCTTTTTTATATTTTTAATTATTTTATTTTAATTGTTTTATTTTATTTTTTCTTTCTTTCTTTCTTTCTTTTTTTCCTCCCTTTTCTTCTGAGCCATGTAGCTGACACGGTCTTGGTGCTCTGGCCAGATGTCAGCCCTGTGCCTCTGAGTTGGGAGAGCCGAGTACAGGACATCCCAGCAACCTCCCAGCTCCACGTAATATTAAACCGTGAAAACTCTCCTAGAGAGCTCCATCTCAACACTAAGAACCAGCTCCACTCAACGAACAGCAAGCTACAGTCCTGGATACCCCATGCCGAACAACTAGCAAGACAGGAACACAACCCCACCCATTAGCAGACACGCTGCCTAAAATCATAATAAGGTCACAGACACCCCAAAACACACCACCGGACACACGCCTGCCCAACAGAAAGACAAGATCCAGCCTCATCCACCAGAAAACCGGGACCAGTCCCCTCCATGAGGAAGCCTACAAAACCCACTGAACCAACCTTAGCCACTGGGGGCAGACACCAAAAACAATAGGAACCACGAACCTGCAGCCTGTGAAAAGGAGACCCCAAACACAGTAAGTTAAGCAAAATGAGAAGACAGAGAAACACACAGCAGATGAATGAGCAAGGTAAAAAACCACCAGACCAAACAACTGAAGAGGAAATAGGCAGTCTACCTGAAAAATAATTCAAAGTAATGATAGTAAAGATATCCAAAATATTGGAAATAGAATGGAGAAAATACAAGAAACGTTTAACAAGGACCTAGAAGAACTAAAGATATCCAAAATCTTGGAAATAGAATGGAGAAAATACAAGAAACGTTTAACAAGGACCTAGAAGAACTAAAGAGCAAACAAACAATGATGAACAACACAATAAATGAAATTAAAAATTCTCTAGAAGGAATAAATAGCAGAATAACTGAGGCAGAAGAACGGATAGGTGACCTGAAAAATAAAACAGTGGAAATAACTACTGCAGAGCAGAATAACGAAAAAAGAATGAAAAGAATTGAGGATAGTCTCAGAGGCCTCTAGAACAACACCAAACACACCAATATTCAAATTACAGGGGTCCCCGAAGAAGAAGAGAAAAAGAAAGGGACTGAGAAAATATTTGAAGAGATTATAGTTGAAAACTTCCCTAATATGGGAAAGGAAATAGCTAATCAAGTCCAGGAAATGCAGAGAGTCCCACACAGGATAAATCCAAGGAAAAACACGCCAAGACACATATTAAACTATCAAAAATTAAATACAAAGAAAAAATATTAAAAGCAGCAAGGGAAAAGCAACAAATAACACACAAGGGAATCCCCATAAGGTTAACAGCTGATCCTTCAGCAGAAACTCTATTAGCCAAAAGGGAGTGGCAGCACATATTTAAAGTGATGAAACGGAAAAACCAACAACCAAGATTACTCTACCCAGCAAGGATCTCATTCAGATTCGACGGAGAAAATAAAACCTTTACAGACAAGCAGAAGCTAAGAGAATTCAGTACCACCAAACCAGCTTTACAACAAATGCTAAAGGAACTTCTCTAGGCAGGAAACACAAGAGAAGGAAAAGACCTACAATAACAAACCCAAAACAATTAAGAAAATGGTAATAGGAACATACATATCGATAATTACCTTAAATGTAAATTGATTAAATGCTCCAACCAAAAGACATAGACTAGATGAATGGATACAAAAACAAGACATGTATACATGCTGTCAACAAGAGACCCACTTCAGACCTAGGGACAGATACAGACTGAAAGTGAGGGGATGGAAAAAGATATTCCATGCAAATGGAAATCAAAACAAAGCTGGAGTAGCAATTCTCATATCAGACAAAATAGACTTTAAAATAAAGACTATCACAAGAGGCAAAGAAGGACACTACATAATGACCAAGGGATCAATCCAAGAAAAAGATATAAGAATTGTAAAAATTTATGCACCCAACATAGGAGCACCTCAATACATAAGGAAAATGCTAACAGCCATAAAAGGGGAAATCGACAGTAACACAATCATAGTAGGAGACTGTAACACCCCACTTTCACCAATGTCCAGATCATCCAAAATGAAAATAAACAAGGAAACATAAGGTTTAAATGACACATTAAACAAGATGGATTTAATTAATATATATAGGACATTCCATACTAAAACAACAGAATACACTTTCCTCTCAAGTGCTCATGGAACATTCTCTAGGATAGATCATATGTTGGGTCATGAAGCAAGCCTCGGTAAATTTAAGAAAATTGAAGTCGTATCAAGTATCTTTTCCTACCACAATGCTATAAGACTAGATATCAATTACAGGAAAAAAACTGTAAAAACCACAAACACATGGAGGCTAAACAGTATACTACTAAGTAACCAAGAGATCACTGAAGAAATCAAAGAGCAAATCAAAAAATATCTAGAAAAAAATGACAATGAAAACATGACAACCCAAAACCTATGGGATGCAGCAAAAGCAGTTCTAAGAGGGAAGTTTATAGCAATACAATCCTATCTCAAGAAACAAGAAACATCTCAAATAAACAACCTAACCTTACACCTAAAGCAATTAAAGAAACAAGAACAAAAGAAAACCCAAAATTAGCAGAAGGAAAGAAATCATGAAGATCAGATCAGAAATAAATGAAAAAGAAATGAAGGAAATGATAGAAAAGATTAATAAAACTAAAAGCTGGTTCTTTAAGAAGATAAACAAAATTGATAAACCATTAGCCAGACTCATCAAGAAAAAAAGGGAGAAGACTCAAATCAACAGGATCAGAAATGAAAAAGGAGAAGTAACAACTGACACTGCAGAAATACAGAGAATCCTGAGAATTACTGCAACCAACTATATGCCTTACAATGGACAACCTGGAAGAAATGAGCAAATTCTTAGAAAAGCAGAACCTTCTGAGACTGAACCAGGAAGAAAAATAGAAAATATAAAGAGACCAATCACAAGCACTGAAATTGAGACTGTGATTAAAGATCTTCCAACAAACAAAAGCCTAGGACCAGATGGCTTCACAGGCGAATTCTATCAAACATTTAGAGAAGAGCTAACACCTATCCTTCTCAAACACTTCCAAAATATATCAGAGGGAGGAACACTCCCAAACTCATTCTACGAGTCCACCATCACACTGATACCAAAACCTGACAAAGATGTCACAAAAAATGAAAACTACAGGCCAATATCACTGATGAACATAGATGCAAAAATCCTCAACAAAATACTAGCAAACAGAATCCAACAACACATTAAAAGGATCATACACCATGATCAAGTGGGGTTTCTCCCAGGAATGCAAGGATTCTTCAATATATGCAAATCAATCAATGTGATACACCATATTAACAAATTGAAGGAGAAAAACCATATGATCATCTCAATAGATGCAGAAAAAGCTTTCAACAAAATTCAACACCCATTTTTTGATAAAAATTCTCCAGAAAGTAGGCAGAAGGGAACTTACCTCAACATAATAAAGGTCATATATGACAAACCCACAGCCAATATGGTTCTCAATGGTGAAAAACTGAAACCAATTCCACCAAGATCAAGAACAAGACAAGGTTGCCCACTCTCACCACTATTAATCAACATAGTTTTGGAAGTTTTAGTCACAGCAATCAGAGAAGAAGAAGAAATCCAAATTGGAAAAGAAGAAGTAAAGCTGTCACTGTTTGAAGATGACATGATACTATACATAGAGAATCCTAAAGACACTACCAGAAAACTACTAGAGTTAATCAATGAATTTGGTAAAGTAGCAGGATACAAAATTAATGCACAGAAATCTCTTGCATTCCTATATACTAATGATGAAACACCTGAAAGAGAAATTAAGGAAACACTCCCATTTACCATTGCAACAAAAAGAATAAAATAACTAGGAATAAACCTACCTAAGGAGACAAAAGACCTGTATGCAGAAAACTATAAGACACTGATGAAAGAAATCAAAGACAATACAAACAGTTGGAGAGGTATACCACGTTCTTGGATTGGAAGAATCAACATTGTGAAAATGACTCTACTACCCAAAGCAATCTACAGATTCAATGCAATCCCTATCAAACTACCACTGGCATTTTTCACAGAGCTAGAACAAAAAATTTCACAATTTGTATGGAAACACAAGAGACCCCGAATAGCCAAAGCAATCTTGAGAAAGAAAAACAGAGCTGGAGGAATCAGCCTCCCTGACTTCAGACTATACTACAAAGCTACAGTAATCAAGACAGTATGGTACTGGTACAAAAACAGAAATACCGATAAATGGAACAGGATAGAAAGCCCAGAGATAAATACATGCACATATGGTTACCTTATCTTTGACAAAGGAGGCAAGAATATACAATGGAGAAAAGACAGCCTCTTCAATAAGTGGTGCTGGGAAAACTGGACAGCTACATGTAAAAGAATGAAATTAGAACACTTCCTAACACTATACACAAAAATAAACTCAAAATGGATTAAAGACCTAAATGTAATTCCAGACACTATAAAACTCTTAGAGGAAAATATAGGCAGAACACTCTATGACATAAATCACAGCAAGATCCTTTTTGACCCACCTCCTAGAGAAATGGAAATAAAAACAAAAATAAACAAATGGGACTTAATGAAACTTAAATGCTTTTGCACAGCAAAGGAAACCATAAACAAGACAAAAGACAACCCTCAGAATGCGAGAAAATATTTGCAAATGAAGCAACTGACAAAGGATTAATCTCCAAAATTTATAAGCAGCTCATGCAGCTCAATATCAAAAAAACAAACAACCCAATCCAGAAATGGGCAGAAGACCTAAACAGTCATTTCTCCAAAGAAGATATACAGGTTGCCAACAAACACATGAAAGGATGAACAACATCACTAATCATTAGAGAATGCAAATCAAAAGTACAATGAGATATCACCTGACACCAGTCAGAATGACCATCATCCAAAAATCTACAAACAATAAATCCTGGAGAGGGTGTGGTGGAATGGGAACCCTCTTGCACTGTTGGTGGGAATGTAAATTGATACAGCCACTATGGAGAACAGTATGGAGGTTCCTTAAGAAACTAAAAATAGAACTACCATATGACCCAGCAATCCCACTACTGGGCATATACCCTGAGAAAACCTAATTCAAAAAGTGTCATGTACCACAATGTTCATTGCAGATCTATATGCAATAGCCAGCACATGAAAGCAACCTAAGTGTCCATCGACAGATGAATGGATAAAGAAGATGTGGCACACATATACAATGGAATATTACTCAGCCATAGAAAGAAACGAAATTGAGTTATTTGTAGTGAGGTGGATGGGCCTAGAGTCTGTCATACAGAGTGAAGTAAGTCAGAAAGAGAAAAATAAATACCGTATGTTAACACATATATATGGAATCTAAAAAAGAAAAAAAAAGTTATGAGGAACCTAGGGGCAAGACAGGAATAAAGACACAGATGTAGAGAATGGACTTGAGGACACAGCGACAGGGAAGGGTAAGCTGGGACAAACTGAGAGAGTGGCATGGGCATATATACACTACGAAATGTAAAATAGATAGCTAGTTGGAAGCAGCAGCATAGCACAGGGAGATCAGGTCGATGCTTTGTGACCACCTAGAAGGGTGGGATAGGGAGGGTGGGAGGGAGACGCAAGAGGGAGAAGATATGGGGATCTATGTATATGTATAGCTGATTCACTTTGTTATAAATCAGAAACTAACACACCATTGTAAAGCAATTATACTCCAATAAAGATGTTTTTTAAAAAAAGTAGATTTATTTTTTTCCATATGGCTATCTAATTCCCCCAGAAACATCTTTTTCTTTTAAATTATTCTTTACCCACTGAACTACAATGTCACCCTCATCATGAATCAAGTGAACAGACTATGTCGTTTTTGTTTTGGGACTCTGTTCTATTTGTCTATTACAACGCTTTATATCTGGTAGTGCATAAGTTCTCCAACTTTGTTCCTTTTCAAGATTGCCTTGGCTATTCTTGATCCTTTGTTATTTTTAGGTAAATTTTATAATTGACTCATTAATTCTCATATATAGTAAGAAAATGGACTTTTATTGAATCTACAGGTCAGTTTGTGGAAAATTTGCACCTTTACAATATTGAGTCTTCTAACCTATGAACATGGTATATGTCCCTGTTTATTTAGGGTTAGTATAGTTTCTTAAATATTGCACAGCATACTTTTAAAAACTGAAGATTTCATGTACAAATAAGGATTTTCAGCTTCTCTTGAAAATAAAAATGTCTGGCAAAACCAGTTTAATACTCCTGTGTGGCAACAATAGGCAGGAGCTGCCCACTGTAACTGGGACATGTGTTCTCCAACTCATCACAGTTCCTACCACAAACCCAATGCATGAATCTGGACTCATGACTGACTTCACTCATTTACTGTACCTGCTGGGCCACTAGCTATGGCTAAAAAATAAGGAAGGAAAATAGTGAAAAATAAGGTTCATCTACTCATTCTTTCAGTATTTATTGAATGCTAATTATGTGTCAAGTACTACGCTACATGTCGGTATATACCAATGAACAAAAACGACAACAAAACTGTTATTTTTGTGTTTTAACCCAAAGGCCTTTAATACCATCATTTTAATCAGAATTATAACAATGTTGAAAATTTTTAACAAGAAAATATTTTACGTGGCAACCTTCATTCAGCCAATTAAAGGGAGTGTGGCTTATAGAAGAGTGAGCACACAGAATGAAGACACAGGAAAAACCCCAAAAGAACATGGAAAAAGAGCCTGTAGCTGTTCTGTCATATTAACCAATAAGTTCTCAAATACACCAGGACATCAGACCACTCTGGGTTCACGACATTCTCAAAATAACAGACACAAAGTGCCCTGCTAAAATGAACAATGTGGACAAAGTCTTCGCTCCTAGGAAGCTTCCTTTCTACTGGCAGCATACTTAGGTTGGAAACAGACCAAGAAGTTCATTGAATTTCAATTTCAGGAATTTTGACATTATTCTCCTGCTAATGGGCAATCAGTGGAGTTTTGCTACCTGTTATTCTAGGTTTCTTAGAATACTCACAGATGCCTGTTTCTTCACTGGATCCTAGGTTTGAAATAAATCAACCATGACCCTTAGCTCAGTGAGTAATTGGGTTTCTGTGAATAGGGAGAGAAAAGAAGGGAAAAAAAATCCCATCATCCAATGAACTTTTAGAATACAAAGGGACAGTCCAGGGTGAGGTGTATTTATTTCTTTCACCAAGAACTCAAAGCACCTTTCCACTCAGCTCAGTTTGACTTTCCATTCTAGTCAATAGTATAATATCAAGACGTGTGTGGGCACGTGTGTGTGTGTGTGTGTGTGTGTGAGAGAGAGAGAGAGAGAGAGAGAGAGAGAGAGAGAGAGATTGGGCAGGGAAAGAGACAGTGAAAGGGAAGTACAATCCAGTTGTTACTAACAGATTGCTAAATTTTCCCTCATGTAAATACATTTTAGCCTTCTCTTTCTCCTGTGTCTTATGTCATGTCTTGGCATCCAATCAGCTCTACCAGAGGCAAGCCCATTAACTCTTTCAGCTCTCTAGCATACCATTCAGACTTTTCAGTGCATTTCTGGTGCTCTACTCTCTAAGCGGACCATACAAGGATTCTATTTAGTTCAATACACTAGTGATTCATAAAACAATTCCCTGAAGGTTTGAAAGAGTTAACCTGTAACCCTCTCTAAACATTTGGCTTAGTGCAAGGTATTGACTGAGAAAATGAGGAGAATAGAGACCAATATGTCATTAACTAGCACAAAATTCTAGTGACATAAGCAAAAAACAGACAATATCATTTAGTATACAAAAGGAAAAACTAAGAACTCCAAGAAGTTTTTGTCCACAGTCACACAATAAGCTGACCTCAGAGCCAGAACTGTTTCCAGGTCTCCAAATGTTCCATCTGGAGCTCTGCCTATGGTTTCCTCCAAATCCAAACTCATGTAGGGAAGTGGTGGATGGAAGTGAGTGATGGGCAGAGGTTAACACAAGAATCCTTGCGAGCCCTTCCAGGTCCAAAATTCTGTCTTTTTTTTTTTTTTATTTCTCTGAAATGCAAATGCTGGTCTGTTCCACTGTAAAGCCCCCTTGAGATGAGACAGAATTTTAAGTAGAATCTGTAAAACAATCCCTTCCAAATTTCCTTCCTGGCCAGTAGTTACAGTCACCTCTGACCACACCAAACCCAGCATCCTTTCCACGTTTTACCTCAGTTCCCATCAGCATGTTTGCAACTTCCCATAGTTTATTTTCATCTCTCTCCAGCAAACAAGGCCTCTTGTGAAATGAGAGAAGACAGGGTCAGCACACACACATTCGCCTGTTGGCTCGGCGAAAACACCGCACAGAGCCAGGGAAGCCTGCGTGGAGGCTGCCAGGAGGCCACACAGCTAATTTACACGCTAGTACTGCAGTTGGATTTCTTATGAGACAGAAGTCTCAAGTTTAAATCACTCTGTGGCTGGAAAGGAAGCTGAGAATAAAGAGGGTGGGGGAACTACCATGACTTTGTAATCCAACTGTGACCACCCTCTTCGTGCTGAGTCCAGAATAATAAATTCTGGAGCTGGAAATGGTCCACCTCACATCTTATCAATGAGAAAACTGAGGCAAACAGGGAAGTGACCTATCCCAGGCCACATGACTCATAAGCTGCACAGTCAGTGGGTGAGGGCATTTCAAGAATAAAGAACAGAAAGAGAGAGGCTCACGTTACCTCAGAAAATGAGGATTTGTTTTAAGGATGCACGGGGCAGGGAACTTCCTTTGTAGCACAGACACACTTCGTTGAGCACTAAACACTACAGGTACATAAGAAAAGGTACATATAGTAAATATATTCCAGGTCTGCTAATTTCACAATGGCACACATGCCTTAGACGTTGGCATCTGTCTGCCTGCTCCAGTCTTTTCCTATTGTGGGCACTAACTACTCTCTTCTCTGCCTTTGCTTTTACTGCTTTTGTTCATATGAACACATAACTCTTTATTCTCCTGCCTGCTTCTTAATTCCTTCTTCCCAGGGCTTCTGCTTCCTGTGCAGCCTTTCTGACTTATTTTCTATGTGTCTCCTGATTTCTGCCTACTGACACACAGCTGACTACCCTTGGATAGACTTACATTCAAGTTCTGGGAGGGAGGATCTGATGGGTTTACTTAGTAACTCTCCAGTAGTTCTACAGAGTTCTGTCACCAGACTTCAGGGTTATTACAGATGATGGCCACAGGAAGATGTCCTTCCCTGGTCAATCAGGATAGACTAGAGACAAAGCTGAGTAGTCATCTTTCCTCAGAATGGGGTTTTGGGCATGGAAAACACTTGGAGCATAATACAGTCCTCCTCAAATTAGTGCTTTGGACTAGATCCCATGTCTCTCTCAGTTATGTAGCATACCAGTAGTAAATAAGAGAATATTTCTGGAGCCAGGCTGCCTGGTTTTAATCTGATCACCATTACTTGCTGGCAAGCTATGCTTTAGGAAAGTTATACAAGCTCAGATTCTTTACAATAGAGATTATAATATTGTCTGTTTTATAGGGTTGTGGGAAGACTGGGGTAATTTACATAGAATGTTTAGAAGAGTATCTAGCGTGTAAGTGCTCAATAATGTTAGATATTATTATTATTATTATTATATGGTTTCTTTTTCCATAGCACCTGTAATGGGTTTTTGTTTGTTTCATTTTGGCTGCACCACGCAGCTTGTGGGATTTCAGTTTCCCAACTAGGGATTGAACCCAAGCCCCTTGCAGTGGAAGCGCAGAGTCTTAACCACTGGACCATCAGGGAAATCCCAACTGCAATGGTTTTAAAATAGATCTGTAAATTCTTTGACACTTTTTCCACACACAAAAAATGGAGCCTAATTCTTCTTCTTTGAATATGGTCCATTTTAGTGACTTTCTAATGTGCAGAATGCAATAAAAGTGATGCTGCATGATTTCCAAGGCTAGATCAGGGAAGGCAATATAGTTTCTGCCTTGTTGGAATTCTTGTTATTGGAATTCAGCCATCTTGTTGTGAGGAATGCCATGACCCACAGAGAGGCCACATCGAGGTGTTCCAGCTCTCAGCCTGGGCTAAGGTCTCAGTCAACAACCAGCATCAGCCACCAGGTATGTCAGTGAATGAACCTCAGCTAACCTCAGCCCTCAGCTCTCAAGTCTTCTACCAAAGGTCTCAGACTTCATGGTGCAGAGTAAGTGATCCACTACAAGCCTTGTCTGAATTCCTAACCAAAGTATCTGTGAGCATCATGAACGGTTGATATACAGCACTTAGTGTGGAGGTAATTTAGGCAGTCACAATAAGTGGAACAGCCCCTTTATTTCTTTACCTCTATGACAGCACTGTTCATGGTGACCTTTACAGGAATCAGGTGACATTAAACTATCTCTAAAGCTAGGCCTCTATACTGCAGTTCTTCTTAACCAGAGGGGAGATTATAATGGTCTAGGAGTTTTATTAAAAATACATAACCCAGGTCCCATACCGAGACATGCTGAACAGCAGATATGGGATAAAGACAGGTATAATTTGAAAATGTTCCTCATTTAACTCCAACAAATCTCCACAAGGGGAGACCATGGACATACCTAGTCCCCACAGTGAATCTGAAGGGAAAGAGCTGAAGACCTCACCCATACTCAATAGGAGTTTACTGAAAATCTCTACGTGTCTGGATCTGCTCCCTGGGGCCCTAACAGGAAGACCACACTCCATTCTGGGAATGAATTAGAAGTAAATTTGGTATTTTTGGTGTGTAAGCTTCTCTTCATGCAATCCAGGTCAGGAATGGAAGATACCAAACTACAGATTTTAATTGTGAATTTCTAATATATGAGCATCAATCCATCAATTCTTTCCTTCAAAATCTGGAGAGCTAGGAACAAGACAAAGATGTCCACTCTCACCACTTCTATTTTATATTGTACTAGAGATTCTCTCCAGGGCAGTCAGGCAAGAAAAAGAAATAAAAGGCATCCAGATTGGAAAGGAAGAAGTAAAACCATCTGTATTTGAAGGTGACCTGATTTTACATACAAAATCTGAAGAGTTTAATAGCGTGCCTTTCTGGGCTTTGAAGACCAAAAGGAGCTTCTCTCTAGGTCCCTCTCCCACTCCTCAGACTAGTGATTCTCAAATTTTAGTGTGCAAAAGTGAGTTGTTAAATAGGAATTCTTAAGCCCAACTCCCAGAGATTCTGATATACTAGCCTAGGAAACTTTAAAAAATCACCCCAGGAAGTCTAATGCAGGTGAATTTTAGACCAGACTTTGTAAAACACAGACTTTGCAAATATTTGAGAGGTCATTTAGTACAGCAATTAAGAGTGCAGTGTCTAGAACTCAGTTGCCTGGGTTCAATTCCTGGCTCTTCTACTTTTTGTGTGAACTTGCACATGACACTTAACCTCGTTGTGCCTCAGTTTCTTCGACTGTAGAATAGGATTAATGATAGTGCCTACCTTACAGGCTTGACGCAAGCATTAAATGCATTAACATACATGGAGCATCAGAATAACAAGTGCACTTATTGCCAATTATTTGCAGTAGAGGACTTACCTAGCTGTCCCTGGAAGCTAGACCTTGCCTATAGACAACTACAAGATTCTTACAGTGACACCAGTAAGTATGGGAAGAAGTACATTAGGTACTGGTTCTCTGTCCATCTTCTTTTCTCTTCTCACTTTCCCCTGCCCCTCAGAAAAGCTGTGGCCGATAGACACATTTTATTAGAAACAAATTAAAGGGACTTCCCTGGTGGCGCAGTGGTTAAGAATCTGCCTGCCAATGCAGGGGACACGGGTTCGAGCCCTGGTCCTGGAAGATCCCACATGCCACGGAGCAGCTAAGTCCATGCGCCACAACTACTGAGCCTGCGCTCTAGAGCCCGCGAGCCACAACTACTGAAGCCCACGTGCCTAAAGCCCATGCTCCGCAACAAAGAGAAGCCACCGCAGTGAGAAGCCCGCGCACCACAACGAAGAGTAGCCCCCACTTGCCACAACTAGAGAAAGCCCGTGAGCAGCAACGAAGACCCAACGCAGCCAAATTAATTTAAAAAAAAAAAAAAAGGAAAGAAATCAAATTAAGGCATGAGCCAGTCAATCCTGCTAGAGTTTAAGTCCTTCTATACCTTCAGGACCATTTCTAATCTCCCATTTGATCATCATAATTGTCAGGTTACCAGAGTTTGAGTCTTTTCCACCATTATTTTGATGTATGCTGTTGATGAATTTGGGTTTCCATTTTTTTTTACAGTGCATCTCACCAAGAGTTCATTTCCAAATGCAAACATGAGAACTAATGTTCCTAAAACTTTATGACTCATAAAATGTACTTCTCCCCCTTCCCCCTCATTCATTAGCATGATAGCAAATCTTTAACAGATTGCCTTGCACCTAGGGAGGCGGCTCTCAGTGCTCACATAAATAATTTATACTGATCAACACTTGATCAAATTAATGGAAATGATAATGCTGTAAAGAAAGCATTTTACTGTGTTTCAAGTCTATTCACCAGAGGAACATTATCAGTATTCCTAGATATGCAGGGAACCTGATAGTTGAAAGTTCAAAATAGTCACAGTTTATTTTTTTTTTAACTTCTTGATAGTCAGCAAAGAACAGCATTTTCTTATAGTGCAAGGTCTATTATATACTAGGTACTCTTAATATCTCACTGGCAGAAATAGCTCTCTCGTATTATGGCGCTGCTGCAATTTTTCTATCAGCCAACAACTGTGGTTTCCTGAAGTAGCAGAACCTGAAAAAAATGCAGCAGCTCAGACAGAAGGAATCAGAGTGGGCTGGTGATTCATGCATCCTCAGGAAGAGGGTTGGACATGACCTTTGAGACACCTGTCAACCCTGTTTTTTGTTTTTCTACCATTCTACTCAGACACTAATTTATAGTCAAATATCAGTCGTACCTCAAAAACAAACAAGATGTTTTTACTCCCTCTCCCCATTTCTCCTTGTTTTGGCTTTAAACTTTCCCCCACAAAGTTGATCAGACATGTATACAAGTTAAATTTAAGTTACTTTATTCATGAAATTCTTTGAGGCCATAACAGTTATAGAATGTGTTTGGGTAGCATTAAAGCAAAACTCCAAACTAAATATAGCTCTGGAGTTGAAGACTGTATTTCACCTAGAGTGTAAGACAACACTATTTGCTCCTTGGGAGGGAGAAGAAAGGATGTATTATTGACCTTAAGTGACCTATTTTTGATCCTTTGTAAGCATGAAAAGTTGGCAGAGGGGTATTTGTGTGCTAAACTCCGCCCCCTTGTCCACATACCATATTTGGAGGAACTAGGAGGCACTTCCTATTTGGCATTATGACCCAAGGCCAGAAACTGCAATTTAGGCAGAATTAGAGCAACAATATCTGCAAGTAGGATTGGCACCTCCTAAAAGCCATCATCCCCTGCTGCCAAGAAACTTAGAACCCAAAATTAGGCAGAGGGCAGTAGGGAAGCTGAGGCGTTTCATTAAAGAGACACAGCCCTTCTGTGTACCACGTATTGCTGTTTGAGCTCACCTTCACAATTGCTCATGTATCCATGCCTGGCTTCCCTTCTCTCTCACACACACACTCTCCTGGGGGTGAGAGGAATGGCTCAGACGCAGAATTAGAGTTCTTCGAAGTGGTGACATCATTACAAATCTAAGGAATTCTGTGAGCTGAACTTTCTAAAATTAATCCATCTAAAAGCTTAAACAGGGAGTACCTATTTCATCTTGAAGGAGACTTTTCCCACTTTGCAAAATTACCTGGTTAATTAATTCAGGCCTGGTAGTGATAGAACTAATTTAAAACCAAAATATCCATCATGGAACAGAACTAGATCTGCTGTTTTTATCAAGGTAATTACCAGGATAATTGCCAAACTTTCCCTTCTTTTGTTTTATTCCATATGAGCCAAGTCTGCTGGTTTATATGCACTATATATACATATATCCTTGTATTAATAAACAAATGTGTTGAAAACAAATTTATAGTCAGAAATTTCCGTCCCAGAAGTAAGGATAAGAAAGAAAACAAGAGCTGCGCTCCCAATCCAGGCTGTTGGCTTTATGTAAATTAATGAAAACTTTATTTAAAAACCTATGTCCTGGGACTTCCATGGTGGCACAGTGGTTAAGAATCCGCCTGCCAATGCAGGGGACAAGGTTCAATCCCTGGTCCGGGAAGATTCCACATGCCGTGAGGCAACAAAGCTCATGTGCCACAACTACTGAGCCTGTGCTCTAGAGCCCGTGAGCCACAACTACTGAACCTGTGAGCCACAACTACTGAGCCCACGTGCCACAACTACTGAAGCCTGTGTGCCTAGAGCCTGTGCTCTACAACAAGAGAAGCCACTGCAATGAGAAGCCCACGCACCGCAACGAAGAGTAGCCCCCACTCACTGCAACTAGAGAAAGCCCGTGCGCAGCAATGAAGACCTATTGCAGCCAAAAATAAAATAATTTAAAAAAAAAAACCTATGTCCTTATTGTACCTATACTCAGAGGGTTTCTATATATTGTATTAAAACCTTTTTATGGCAAATATCGACAAAATAATAAATTGATAAATGAGGGAAAGTTAGGATGATTATACAATTTCAAGCCACTTCCAAGGGTGATTGAAGTTTGACAAATTCCCTCCTTCCCATTTATGAAAGGATTTGGGTAGGTGTTCTTCCCCTTCCAGTATGGCTCTTCATCCTGTGAGTCCCAAGGAGCTGGGCTATTGGAGTTCCTAAACAGGTATCCTTCAGTTACACCTGGCTGTTGAGCTGGCCTGAGACTCCTGCAATACTTCTTAACTCTGAGTCACCAACCACAAAGTCAATGACTAATACACCACGCGAAAAGGAAGTCTTAGAGAATTTTCTTCAAAGCGAGGGCCTCAATCTCAAATACCCACAGGAACCAGGGAGGTAATGTACAGCAATGAGGGAGGAGGGGACAGTTGGAAAGTATGAGCCCCAGTTATTTCTGTAGTCTCTCCCTAACTCCATCCAATTTTTGCCATGAGAGACTATAGGCTCAATATTGCTGTGTTTCCTCATTTTTAAGAGACTTCAGAAATCTGCTTTTATTGATATTTGCTGATTCATAAATATTTACAACAAATTTGGGATTTTGTAAAACATTGTGCTGGGAGATCAAAACACATCTGTGATAATAATCACCAGTTTATGATCTGTGGTTTATAGTGTCATCCTCTGTACACGTACACACACGTGAGCACACACATGTGTGCATACCCACCCACCTATAAACAGTGATAGATCCTGGGAGTTGAACTGGTCAAATTTAAATTATCCTTGGAAACAGCTTGAAATTATATAACAGTCCTAAACTTTCATTCATTTATCAATTTATAGTTTTGTAGATATTTGCCAGGAAAAGATTTTATTATAATTTATAGAAAAACACTGAACATAGATACAATGAAGACATAGATTTTTTTTAATTTTAATTGAAGTATAGTTGATTTACAGTATTGTGTTAGTTTCAGGTGTACAGCAAAGTGATTTGGTTATACATATATACATATATTCTTTATTTTTTAAATTCTTTTCCACTATAGGTTATTACAAGGTATTGAACATAGTTCCCTGTACTATACAGTAAATCCTTGTTGCCCATCTATTTTATATAAGGTAGTATGTATCTGTCAATCCCATACTCCTAATTTTTCCCTCCCCCCCTTCTCCTTTGGTAACCATAAGTTTGTTTTCTATAAGACACAGATTTTTCTTTTTTTTTTTTTTTTTGCGGTATGCGGGCCTCTCACTGTTGTGGCCCCTCCCATTGAGGAGCACAGGCTCCAGATGCGCAGGCTCAGCGGCCATGGCTCACGGGCCCAGCCGCCCCGCAGCATGTGGGATCTTCCCAGACTGGGGCACGAACCCGTGTCCCCTGCATCGGCAGGCGGACTCTCAACCACTGCGCCACCAGGGAAGCCCCGATACATAGATTTTTAAATGAGGCTTCCATTCATTTACTAAACTATGAACTCCAATAAGAAAATCCTATTTAAAGACGGAATAATTTTATTTATACAGTTTATTTATGTGTATAAAATTATACATGTACAACCATCTATTCACCAAAAAGTAAAGAATGTTCTCTCATTCAAAATTTTGTTTATATTCTCCATAATTACTAGAATCAGAATTTAAGCCAGAGAGTCTGAAATAACACGGAGAGCAGTCAGTGTCGTCACCTGTGTGAGGTAAGCAGTTAGTCACAGCAGACAACTGCCAGGGTGTGTCCACGATGACAAGCTTATGGATGTGTATTATTCCACAATGATTTTTTTTCAGGTATGAGCTGACTTCTGATTATATATCATATTAAAACTTCCATATTATATATCTTATTAAAACTGTCAAGCTAAAAGAAGTCTTCAATAATCAATAAAGCCCTTACTGAACTGGAAGATAAAGAAGGGATTCTTAAGCAAAACAACTTCCAAGGACAGACAAGTAAGTTCTGTCCTGATTTTTAGTTCGACACAAATACCTGTTCTTTGGGGGAAAAAAAGATGAATTTAATGTTCAAATACATATTCATTGTGGATTGAGAGTGTAATATAGACGCAAGAGACATTCCATAGAGTGTTTATTATAACCTTGAATAGTCAGTATGCAATGCTGGTATCTTTTTCCTCCCCTCACAAACAGCAGACTTCATTCTCCTATAGAGATTGTTTCAGTGTTCTGAGAATTGGGAGTCATTATGGGATGCCTGTTGAAAATAGTTGCTTACTCAGAATAAGTTGAAAGCAAACAGTTATTATTTCCAGTCTAAATCATTCTAATAGGATTGGGTCAATCAGTCTCTTTCCTTGATCTTTATATTGAAACTGTTTTCCTTTTTCTCTCACTGAAAACTTCTGTTGCTTAAAAGCATTTGCAAACTCCTGGCAAACCTGTGTGAGCACCACGATTACAAACTCAAGGCTAGACGTCAATGCTATATATCATGAAATAGCTGCTTAAAATCAGAGATGCTGCTTGGACTGAATTAGAAGAAGGAAGTTTTGTTTCCAAATTCACCGTTGCTGTTCTTCTTCCTTCATGGATATTCATAAACCAGTTTGTCTCTTCAACTGTGAGGCAATCCCTACTAGCTCTTTCTAAAGGATTTGGAAAATATCTCTACTACATTGAGGTGGGCTCTGTAATCTGAAAGATTTGGAATCATGCCCTGCTTCTGCCTCTTAGCAAGCTGAATGCTCTTGGGCAAAACGCTAACCCCTCTGAGGCTTTGTTTCCCTATCTGGTAGATATGATATCAATATCTACTTTTCAGGCTTGTTGTGAGATTGAAAAAAGAAAATGCTTGTAAAGAGTTAAACACAACAGAAAACATTTTAAATAAATATTTTAGGACAAAAGCAGTTTCAGTTTGTTAGAATGTGGGCGACAGAAACAACTTCCCAAGAGCGGTCAATAAAGTCAACCTTCAGAGGAAATTCTTGAGTTCTTAAAGTTGGTTATTTCCATTCACTGTAAATAATTCTTACTCGTGCTTACTCCGTTCAAGGAGACTCTGAGCAGGGAGTGAGAAAAGAGGGAAAGGAGAGATGTCTAGAGAGCTGAATCAGTTCCATAAAGAATTTAAACTCTAGTAGTAAACTAGGAGATAAGACTTGCCAGCAAATGACTATAAATCAGAACAGAAAGTCATCCAGGCCGTCATAGAGGCAGAGCTAAAGAGCCATGACAGTTGGGTGGAGGAGGAGATTATTTTGCCTCTGAATTGTTTCCTTTTACAGTCGTGATTCTGAAACCTATAGCAAAGCCCACCCTCTAAAATCATTTTTTCTATCAGATGATTCCAGAGAATTTTAGAATTCAACTATATTTTTAACAGTTTGTGGTTAGAACACCTTCATTTTACAGATGAAAAAACATGGGCCCCTGAAGATGAATTAAGTAACCAAGTTAGGGTAGGGTCAAAACAAGAAGTATTGTGTTTCTCCTGCTTCAGACAACCCATAAGTTCTCTTTGTCTGAGTCAGCTGGAAATACCCTTTGAACAATTCATGTCTCTTCTATCAGAGGAAGAGAAAGTTCAAGTTACAAATAAGAAATTCTACAATACTTTGAACTTTAGGCTTTTCCGTATCTTTAGTCCATCTACCCTTCTCCACTCTCCTTTTATCTCCAGAGATTTTCATTTCTGCCTAGAACACAGAACTTTCTTTCGATAATTTATTGTCCAACAAGCAAACCCAGATATCCCTAGGCTGATGGCTTCCTCCTTCCTTCCTCTGTCCTTCCTTCCTTTTCCTTTCTTCTTTCCGTGAGTCTTTCTATGACACTGGACTTTGATCCAGTGTTCTTAGATTGACCAAAGTTCTTTGGAGTCCAAGTGTGGCAAAAGATCTGAGGGAGTCTTGGGCAAGGTGGATTCTCAGCAGTATTCAGGATAGACAGAGACCAGTGAGTAGCAAGACTTTCCTAAAGCCTTCATGAAAGACTCTGAACTCTTGGCCCAAAACTGAAGGAGGTGGGGAACCCAAGAATCATTGATATTGAATTTCCTACCCAGTCCACACCAGAGTCAAAATTAAATAGAAAGAAAGGAAAAAGGAAAGAAAGAACCAAGAGTGGTAGGAAAGAAAGAGGAAGAAAGGCAGTATTTCTTGCATACTTAAGATATAGGTTGACATTCATTGATAATTATACTTTATTCACACAGTGATGTAGTGATGATATTATCTTTATAACTCATAAAGAAGGTAGTTTTCATTCAATACCTACAGAGCAATTGACCTTAGCCAGAATAAAGGTTTAATAGCTACCATTATTGAGCATCTACCAGGATCTTTATCTACATTATTGAATTCTATCTACTTATCAGAACAGCTCTATAATATTGGTATTATTATCACTGTTTTAGAGATGAATACAACAAGGCTCAAGAAGTTTGAGTAATTTACCCAAGATCACACAGATAGGAAGTGGGGGCCCTGGGATTAGGATCCATGTCTGTCAGGAGCTTTAGTTTATACCCTTTCCCGTGAACTGTTCTGCTGCCTGAGATTGTGTACTAGTCAAGGTACAGTGACTAGAGCTCTTAATGGAAGTTGGGATACTTAAGATTTACTCCAATTTATATTCCTTATTGTTCTTCAGTCTTTTCCAAAGACTTTGACTCTCATGTCTCCTTTTGTTCATATGTGTTTCTTCTATTGTGCTAATTCACTATCTGATCTTGACCACAATCCCACCTCAACTCATGGCCTCCCATCAACACTCTCCTATCATCTGACCCCAGGTCCATCCTGGGTTTGTTTTTGTTATTCTTGTCTGGTGCTGACAGCTCACACTCCACTGGTAGCCCAGAAGAGATAGTGAGTGTCAAAGCAGGCTTTCAGAGAAGACTGAGATGACCAGAGGCTGCAGTGATCAGGGAATGCTCCTGTTTGAGGGATGCTTGATGGGAAGAGATCGTTAAGTGGAAAAGAGGGAGAAGACCATTGTATTTAGGAAGGAAGAGAGTAAAACACATGAAAATTAGAATGTGAACATTAAGTAGAGCACACTTAATGTAGAAGTAGAGAATTAATCTTGATAACAGTCAGGGATTTTGGGTAGGTGGGTTAGGATTAACTGTGAATTGTCTGAATGTTTTAAGATTTAAATTTACCTGTCACTGTTGTACAGTATGTTTAGAAATAGAAAAGAATGAAGGCAGAAAAAACAATGATTGTTACTGAGAAATAGGTAGGATCCAAAATAACTCCACAGATATAAGCCATGATAACTAGGAGGATGACTGGGACCAAAGGAAGAACCAGGGAATTCAAGAGACAGACATTATTTGCAAAGAATATGAATTTTTATTTACCCATGATGAGTCTGGGATAATTTGGTGATGTTCTAGTGAAAACACCATCAAGAAGTTAGAACTGCAGGATCAGAATTTGTGAAGTTGGTCTAGGTAAGATTATCCACACAAAAGTCAGATTTAACTCCATGACAACAGATGAACTAACCAAAAGAATAGCAGAGGCACAATCAGAATTGATTAGCACAATCTGGAATGCATTTATACCCACAACAATTCATTCATGACTACAGTATTCCAGGACCAGAATAGATAAAACCAATTTGGGGGGTGTTAGAATAGACAAAACCAATTTGGGGGGTGTTAGAATAGACAAACATATCTGGTTAAAAAATATTTAACCTTTTTAAGTTTTTAACTGTGGTAAAATATACATAATGTAAAATTTTACCACGTTAACCATGTCCTTGAGGTTCACATGTGTTGTAGCCTATTTCAGAATTTCCTTCCTTTTTAAGGCTGAATAATATTCCACTGCATGTATAGACCACATTTTGTTTATCCATTCATCTGTTGATGGACACTTGGTCACTTCCACCTTTTGGCTATTGTGAAGAGTACGGCTATGAACATGATTGTACAAATATCTCTTCAAGACCCTGCTTTTGATTCTTTTGGGTATATACTCAGAAGTGGAATTACTGGATCATATGATAATTCTATTTTTAATTTTCTGAGGAAACTCCATACTGATTTCCAAAGCAGCTGCACACTTTACATTCCCATCAACAATGCACAAGTGTTCCAATCTCTTCACATCCTTGCCAACACTTGTTATTTCCTATTTTTTTTGATAGTGGTCATTCTAATGTGTATAAGGAGGTATCTTGTTATGGTTTTGATTTGTATTTCCCTGATGATTAGTAATGTTGAGCATCTTTTCATGTGTTTATTGGCCATATGTATATCTTCTTTGGAGAAATGCATATTCAAGACCTTTGCTCATTTTTTAATCAGGTTGTTAGTTTTGTTGTTGAGCTTTAAGAGTTCTTTATAATATTCTGGATATTAACCCCTTATCAGATATATGATTTTAAAATATTTTCTCCCATTATCTGGGCTGCCTTTTCATTCTGTTGACTGTGTCCTTTGATACACAGACACTTTTAATTTTAATGTAGTCCAGTTTATCTATTTTTTCTTTTGTTGCTTATGCTTTTGGTGTCATATCCAAGAAATAATTGCCAAATCCAATATCACGAAGCTGCACCTTGTTAATTTTCTTAAAAACTTTATGAGGTATAATTTTTTTTTTTTTTTGCGGCACACGGGCCTCTCACTGTTGTGGCCTCTCCCGTTGTGGAGCACAGGCTCCGGACGCACAGGATCAGCGGCCATGGCTCACAGGCCTAGCCGCTCCGCGGCATGTGGGATCTTCCCAGACCGAGGCATGAGCCTGTGTCCCCTGGATCGGCAAGTGGACTCTCAACCACTGCGCCACCAGCAAAGCCCGAGGTATAATTTATATATCATAAAATCTGCCCATCACAAGTACACAGTTCAATGATCTTGATTAAATTTATACAGTTGTGCAACTATCACCCCAATCCAGTTTTAGAACATTTTCATCACCCCCAAAAGATCCATTATGCCAGATTATAGTCAATCCCAGATCCCATCTCCATCCCTAGGCAACCACTGATCTATTTTCTGTCTCTATAAGTTTGCCTGCACCTGACTAAATTTTAAAAGTTATTTTCAAGTAAAATTGAAGGAAAGAAAGAAAGAAAGGAAGGAAGGAAGGAAGGAAGGAAGGAAGGAAAGAAGGAAGGAAGGAAGGAAGAAAACCTAGCATTTCACACAATTTGGTGGCGGGGGGAGTAGCTCACATAATCCTCCATCATCCTTTTACACATTTCTTTTCACTATTCACCATTTTGCTATCAGGTTTTATTTTTATTTTAATCTTTGTTAAAACAAATTTGAAAATCAATCTTGTAGGTAAGTGGCACACTTAAAATATGTTATTAGAATGCTATTTAGTCCCTAGAGTATATCTTCTATCACTGAATCTAATTTCCTTCTAAAATAAGGCATGACATTTCCACTAAGGCACCCAGGTGAGTTATATGCCTGTCCTAATCAACAGCCACCTGTCATGATCTAAACAGGTTTCTGGGTTGTTTATATTACTTCTTCCTCCCTCCCATCTCAAGCCTGAGCCTTTTACTCTTCAGTACCAATCACATGTACTCTTCACACACTACAGCCTGTACTGGGTGGAATTCAGAAGCCTCAGTTGAAAATTAAACATGCTGAAAGTGAATTCTTTGAGGCCTTGATATGTGGAGGCCCACACCCATGTTATCTTTCACGTTGAATTTTTTCCAAAACAAGATTTTTTCTAAGTGTTAAGGAAGAAAGAAAAGGAATTTTTTTTTAAATAGGAAGGTATTTTGGTTCATTTTGGTGAGCAAATAATGTCTCTGATACCCAAGTCAAATTCAGAAAAACCTGATTTTTTTTTTTTTAAAAAGCACATGTAACACTGTAGAGACAGATTTTAAATTTAATTTCCTGAGGTGATAAGGTCAAATTCTGAACTATGGGTTTTCTAAAACGGTCAACTTCAGATTAAGAGCTTTGTGAAGCTAGTCCATGTGACATGTTGATGTTTTAGTGAGTTTCAATTGAGGATGATGTCTTTAATAGAGAGAAACCACTTCATTTTAGTGTCAGGGAAACAGGATTAGAACTTGAATTATATCATGTCAAAGCAAGATAATAGTGCAGGAGGGTATTATTACAGAGCAGGTTATGTTTGTGGCTTGACAAGTTACCCCACATCCATATCATCTTTGTATGTTCAACTCAAAGAAAACTAAGTAGGGAATAAATGCCTTTGGCTACAGGCCAGAGAGTCTCCAGGAAAAGAAAATACTTAAAACCCAAACTCTGATGAGTTTCATCATTATTTAAGGATCCTAATTGAGATCAATGAGTAGGTAAACACTCCAGGGATCTTCTCCTAAAGGAGGAACTTACCTTAAGAGAGGGCGACAATGGGCCAGTGGTCTGGTCTCAACAGCATTACCTGAATAATTCTCAGGGGCGTTCTTGACACAGTGTCCTCCAGTACTACGGATATGCTTTTATGAGCAGTTATGCTTCTCAATATAATGGTAAGCAGTCTCACTGAGTTACCAGGCATAAAATAAGATAGCGTGATCATAGCCAAGTACAGCACTGCAGGGATACTTCTCTACCTCCCTCCCCTGCACACTGGTCCTGAGAAGTTACTGCCAAACCATCGCCGTGAGGATATCAGGGGACTGTAAAAGGCTGCTTGTTTTCAACAGAGCCCTGTGAGATTGGCTTCTTCAGTTCTCTCTCTGGCAGCAAGCTTGGCAATGTTTCCTCTCTGGACTGTATACCAAAACACTTGTTTTTGCAATAAATAAAAAATAAATTATACAAGTTAAAACATTATGACATAGATTTTTATGTTTAGGTCATAACTAAAGAGGAACTCCTTTCACCATGCAAGAGATGAATTAACAAAAGCATGCACTCTTGTTCTAAGCATCTTTGATATAGCAGAGTGACCTCCAGGTGATAATTTAACTTGTATTAGAATTTTTACTCTATATTAAAAAGCCTCCTATCCATGGAGTGGACAATTTATCAAGAAGGAGTAAAAGACATTCTATCTCCATTCCCAAGAAAGGGAAATGGACAGATTCTTATGTTTCTGAAGCCCAAGTCCTTCTTAATGGTCTTTTAAACTTCACTGTGGAAGAAGGTACCATTTATTTTAGAAAGATGAAGAAGGAAAGATGCCCTCACCCTAAGAAGATTCTAGAATTCAAAAAAGGGAGAGTGGTTGTCATCTCAGAAACAAGGAGATGCTTAGACATACTTTGGTTGGGGGAAAGACCTTGTGGGAGCATGGATGTGTAGGTTCCTGAAAAGGTGAGTCTTAGTTAGTAGCCTTGGGACCTGAGCAAAGAGTTCTGATAGATTACAAAGCAAACTGTGTAAACCTTTGGTGCCACCTTTTTTTCAAAGTCCCATGCTGCTCAGCACGAAACTGTATAAGCTGATGCATTGCTAATACCTGAAACAGCTGGGCCAGAAGTACAGTGGAAAATTGATGACTCCAGCAAAGCCTAGACAGGGAAGGCACAGTGAACAGAGATTCACCAGGGCCCCTGGTCACTGGACAGCAGACTATGATTTGTTGCTTAAGCCCCTAGGGATTGTGGATGATCCAAGAGAAGGAGGGAGGAAGTGTCTTTGTCTGTTCGGGCTGCTGTAACAAAAATACCATAAACTGAGTGGCTGATAAACAACAGAACTTTATTTCTCACAGTTCTGGAGGCTGGGAAGTTCAAGGTAAAGGCATCAGCATATTCAGTGTCTAGTGAGGACACACTTCCTGATTCACAGAAGGCCATGTTTTCACTGTGTTCTCACATGTTGGAAGGGGTAAAGGAGCTATCTGGAGTCCTTTTACAAAGGCACTAATCCCATTCATGAGGGCTCCACCCTCAAGACCTAAGCACTGCCTAAAGGCCCCACCTGCTAATACCATCACACTGGAGATTTGGTTTCAACATATGAATTGGGTTGGGTACACAAACATTCAATCTAGCAGGAAGGCAGAAGTATGATACTGGATCTCCCTTAATTCTGGCAGGTGGGGCCTACAGCCAGTTCCATTTTAATCTGAAAACTAAGGAAATGTGGCATGATACTCATCATAGGTCATGAAGCATTTCATACCTGTTATATAAACCATAATGTTCAGACTTGGAGTTTCACAAACATGTTGCAATTTATTTCATCAATTATTTCTTCAATCAGCATCTAATAAGGGGAAACAAAGATAAATGCAAAGACTCTCCGTGCTCTCAGGAGCTACTGGAGTTGACTGCCCTACAAAAGGTACTTACTATAATAAAAATGAGGTAAATTCTGCCATGAGACATTAAAAGGGAGCTGCGGGAACACAGCATAGCAAGGTTCTCACTTGGCCAGGGGGAGTTTGGAGTCTTTCCAAAAAAGGTGGCATTTGATTTGAATCTTGTTGCATGGGAAGGTGTTTGCTCTTTCTCCCACTGCCAGTCCTTTAATGGAGACACAAGCCAACACAAGTTCCCACCAGGAGCATGTCTGTGAAATTCTATTTCACTTAAGCGGACAAGCATCTCGCTCTCATCTTTTCTAGTTCTCCAGCCTCCATTTGACCCATTTACTTCAAGTGGCCCTTTAAGGTAAGAGATTTAGCTGGGACTAGAATGTCCCACTTAGGCAGCTGCCCAATAGTCACCTTTAGTCTTATCCCTTCCCACCTCCACATCCCCCACCCCCTATGGAACTGACCAGCCAGGTTCACTCTGCTGGGCCTCTTATTCAGAACAGAGGGATCAGACATTGTTAGGTAGAGGAAGTGAACTGGTAGGAAATATTAGTGCGTCTATCACATTCCTGGAATCCATTCGTTCAACACTTTCTTAGTATGACCTCTGAATCAGTCATAATTCAGTTCAACTCATAGTCACTGAATATTCTTAGTAGATACTTCGGGTAGTATCTTAAGACAACTTCAGCTGCTATTTTAAAAAATATCATAGACTGAGTGGTTCAAACAAACATTTCCTTCTCACAGTTCTGGAGGCTAGAAGTCTGAGATCAAGGCCCTAGTAGCCAGTCCACTTCCTGGTTGCAGGCTGCTGACTTCCTGATGTGTCTTCACATGGTGGGAGCTCTCTGGGGTCCTTTTTATAAGAATATTAATCCCATTCTTGAGGATTTCACCCTTGTGACCTAATCACCTCCCAAAGGCCCCCACCTCCTAATAGTATCACCTTGGGGAGAGAGGGGGCGGTAAGATTTCAACAAATGAATTTTGGAAGGACAGAAACATTCAGGCCATAACAAGCAGTGAAAGAACAAAAAGATGGGCGCTATTTGACTATAGTGGCTTAGAACACAAGCTCAAAGCCAGGTTTAGGTTCAAATTCTATTTTCTCCAACAAATTGTCATGTTTCCCCCAACTTGCTTCCTCCAAACCAAGGAGAATGGGTCATTACACCACTGTTTAAGAGCTATTTCTAATGAGAATGTGGCATATCCCACAAACGTGTAAGGGTAAAATATATATTAAGAACCACTAAAATGATTATGGAAGGGCCGAGTACATGCCTGACACCTTGTAAGAATAAATAAATGGCTGGTTTAAGGACATGAAATATAAAATTTCAATGTGTGATTTTGGTAGCTGATCTTTCCTGCCTGGGATTTACTGGCTAGCATAATGAGAGCTATACATGTGTTAGATTCGATTCAGATCTTCTCTATCCCTATACAAAAACACTTTGCTAAAATACCAATTAATGATTTTTCATTTCTCAAACTGTTCCAAACCTAATACATTTCAAAAAAAATTACTTTTCCTCTATTTTTTATTCTAAACTCCTCCAAGCTATCAGTTTTCAATATGGACCTGCCATGATTAGCCATTTGCCTAGAGAAGAAATCAATTTCTTTTGTCATGAGACTAGAGCTCAGTTCACATCAGAGGTAGTTATCATGAATTCCTCCCTAAAATATTCAAACTGAGCATATATGGAATTAAAATTGCTTTCGCTCAAAAGTGAAATCCTTATATGAGAGTAGACTATAAACATGAGAAATACACCCCTGCTATTTTATGCCTCCCCCACAAATTGTTTCCATCCATGACTCAAGTGCCAGTTTGCTTTCATGAATTTCAATTACAACTGGCAACACAGAGCTGCTGGGAATAAGAGTTAGGCTGGGATGGAAGGGGGGCATTTTGACATCTGCAGAACCCCACAAAAGGTGTGAGATTTGCATTTCAGACTGGCTTCCAGAACACAGGAAGAAGCTAATGAGAAACCAGACTTTCTGGCCAGTCTAGTAGCAGATATCAAGTTCTGAGGTTTCCTCTTTGGATAAATATAAAAGGCAGAACTTCTGTAGTCAGGCTAAAATTGACAGAGGAAAAAGAGAACTACTGGAGTCAAATACTAACTCGATTAATAGAATACTGTGTTCTAATGAAGAAGAAATAAAAAGGGCTTTATTGCAAACGTAGCGATTGACAAGGGATTAATCTCCAAAACATACAAAGAGCTCATGCAGCTCTGTATCAAAAGCAAAGAACCCTATCAAAAAATTGGCAGATCTAAACAGACATTTCTCCAAAGAAGACACGGAAGGCCAAAAAACACATGAAAAGATGCTCAACATCGCCAATTTTTAGAGAAATGCAGATCAAAACTGCAATGAGGTATCAGCTCACACCAGTCAGAGTGGCCATCATCGAAAAGTCTACAAACAATAAATGCTGGAGAGGGTGTGGAGAAAAGGGAACCCTCCTACAGAGCTGGTGGGAATGTAAGTTGGTACAACCACTACAGAGAACAGTATGGAGGGTCCTTAGAAGACTAAAAATAGAACTACCATATAATCCAGCAATCCCACTCCTGAGCATATTCCTGGAGAAAACTGTAATTCGAAAAGATACACGCTCCCCAATGTTCATTGCAGCACTATTTAAATACAATAGCCAAGACATGAAAGCAACCTAAATGTCCATCGACAGATGAATGAATAAAGAGGATGTGGTGCATATATACAATTGAATATTAGCCATAAAAGAAGAATGAAATAATGCCATTTGCAGCAACATGGATAGACCTAGAGATTATCATACTAACTGAAGTAAGTCAAAGACAAATACCATATGATATCACTTATATGTGGAATCTTTTAAAAAATGATACAAATGAACTTATTTACAAAACAGAAACAGACTCACAGTCTTTGAAAACAAGTTTATGGTTACAAAAGGGGAAACGTGCAGGGGAGGGATAAATTAGGAGTTTGGGATTAACATATACACACTACTATACATAAAATAATCAATATAGCACAGGGAACTACTCAATATTCTGTAATAACCTATATGAGAAAAGAATCTGAAAAAGAATGGATATATGTATAACTGAATTACTTTGCTGCACATCTAAAACTAACACAACATTGCAAATCAACCACACGCCAATATAAAATTAAAAATTAAATTTAGAAAAGAAAGGGTTTGGGGGTTAATGTCAGTGGTACTGTTTTGGAGACCACAGTTGTCCCCAGATGGGAAAATCTTTAAATGGACATAACCATTGAGACATGAAATTATAGATTTGTTTTGGCCAGAAAAGACACAGAGGAGATATCTCATTTAGAACAATTTTTGGTATAAAAGTGGGTTCTTTATATCTCAACAAATACCAAATAAATTTAAATGACTGAGGCAAAATTTTTCCTAAGGATTTATTGTTTTGACATAAAGTGAGCAAGGTCAATATCATCGAAACCTGCTTAACCCCAGAAAAACTGTGCCATCTCCAAACATACCCAATGTCTACAAAGTGCACCCATTATTTATATAAAAATCAATAAGAGTCAATGAAATCTGTAATCATACAATAATTTCTCCAGGAACAAAAGCAAACAGCATCAGCGGTGCCAATTAGCTTACTGTCTGTGGAAGGTACTACAAAAAGAAAATTTAGTCATTAATATCCTTAGTATTTTAAGTAGCCAAAACTAATGGAAGACAACACTAATGTGGACAAATGTAAAATATGCAAGCAAGTATGTAACAATATGGAATAAATATTTATAAAAGGTACATACAGAGGAGTTATTGCAATTTGTTTCACTTTACCAAGGCTTCAGCAGGTTGAGAGAAGTTTGGTCAGAGGAGAGGTCAGGCAGAGATAAAACCCAAGACACTCAGTAAGAAGGCTGAACTCATCATACATCATTGTCTAAATCAGTGGCTTCTAAACTTTTTAATCCCATGCACCTATGAATAAAACATTTAAGTATATACCTTTGATGTGTTTGTGTGTGTGTGTGTATATATATATATATATATATATATATACCAAAGGTATATGCTTAAATATACAAATATATAAAAATTACATGCATATACTATTATACTAACATATTATATACATAGTAAAACATATACAAAATAGAAATTATAAAAGGATGAGATAAAGATAACAAATAATTATTTTATTTTTATTTTATTAATCTATAAGAAAATATGTTCCCACTTTAAAAAATCATTACTATTATTAAAAATTGCTCAAATAATGTGATTTAATATACTTAATTATTTTTGAAAATCTTGGCTTAATATTTGTGATTCAGTCCAACGTTATGTTCATTATTTCTGTACTTGATTTTAATGACTGTCATGGCTGAAAAGTTATTTCCTAATGATAGAAGTATGTGAAAAGAAAAAGGACCTCATTATCTTGCTTACTAAATCATGGTACTTATTTTTTAATCCAATCCACCAACTATGCAAAAGTTTTGTCTAAATTTGACACAGTATTCAACTAGGGTGAGGTCTATAATGATAGAGGAAGTAAATCCATATTTCATTTATTCTCTTGATCATTTTCAAAATTCATCAGAATCTATGAATTTACCTTTTACTTATTTGACTGCCAAACAACTGGTCGTACAGGATTAAGAGAAATGTCAACTTTGCCATTTTTTCCCTCACTTTAAGCAGTACATGAGTTATTATTTTCAATCTTAGATATCTCAGAAATATTTTTATCCATTTGTCCATTTTGTGCAGTAGATAATGAAATCCCTAAATCCACTTAACCAGGTACATATAAACTTCACTGTGTGTCAATACACTGAAATCAAGCAACAGAGAACCCTACCAGTCCTTTGGGATTAGGTAAGTGCTACTCTTCCCCTAAGAGACCCAAATGCCTTTCTGACAGTACATATGTGCAAGGACTAGTGCCAATCTGTATTAAATATCAGTAAAGTTTAATTTCTTTTCTCTATATATTAATGTGAAGCCATAAATTATAATATCTTTTTCTATGCACCAATAAATGGTCTTGTTCACACCCTGATAAGCATGTCCTCCACTTTGAAATGAATGTCTCTCCATAAAAACTTGTCTCCTCTCTCCCTTTAGAGTAGGTAAATGAGTGCTTTATGGCAAATGGCATAATTCTAGGGGTGGGGTTACAGGTTAACAATTATGAACACTTCTAGTGACTTCAGGTTCCTGAGTTAATTTCTTTTTTTGTGGAGAGTCCAACTGAAAAATATCATCATTCATTTCATAGATATTTATTGAGATTCTATTATCTTACCACTGTCAAATTCCATATAAAAATATTGAATAATTTAGAACCAAAGTGAATAATCTCTAAATAATCTATACGAGAGAGCAGAAACTTCTTCTGTAAAGGACTAGATAGTAAATATTTTCGGCTTTGTTGCCCATACCAGTAGTTGTTGCTCCAATTTATTCAATTCTGCCAATGTAGAATGAAAGCAGCCATAGACAATATGTAAAAGAAGGTGCATGGCTGTGATCCAACAAAATTTCATTTATGAAAATAGATAGCAGAAACAATCTGGCTTGTGGACCAAAGTTTGCCAACCTTCCATCTAGACAACTGCTTCACTTTCCCTATCTGACTTGACTACAGTGATATGAGTCTACACAATTTTACGTATCTGACTCTTGAGTCATGCTATTTTCTTTTACCTGAATAAGTAAGAAAATTAGAGAAAGCTAGTCGTTTTCTTGATGCATATTCAGATACTTGTCTTTACTTTTTCAGATATCCTCTTTAGTCTTTGTTGCCAGGTGCACTGACCAAATGAGTTGGTCCCTTATTCTTTACAAAATAGAAATAATTTAACATAGAGTCAAAAGGCACAATCTGGCCTATGAAAGAACAACGGTTGAACAATATCTGTTGGCTAGAAACTTCAAGATGGCTCTTGTTGGTTTTCGTTTGTGTGACAATATATATGTCAAATGCCACAGAAGAAGGAAAAGCAAAGTATGACTTGCCAGGAAGAGGGTTAACCTCCATTACAGTAATTAAAAAACTGCATAGTGATGACTGTAGTGTACTACTGCCAACTTAGAGTCCACTTCTCAGTGCACTCCAAGGTCTGTTCTTCCTCAAAACACACCCAATGGTGCTCAAACTTGAGTGTTCAAAAGTTTCACCTTGGAAGTTGGTGAAAATCCTAATTGTAGGTCTTCTGGAGTGGGATCCAGATATCTGTGACCTTGGGTTTCTGGTGATTCTAATGGGGCCAGTCAAAAGAAAACATAAAGGCTAAGAAGCACAGAGTAAATCTGCTGAGTTCAAAAATCCCCCCTGCAAGGCTGGTGTGAAGATTAGTGAAAATATATCTGAAGCTCCTAAATCAGAACTTGGCAGACAGTACATGCTCCATAGAGCTAAATAATTTTATAATTATTATTACAGGATAATTATTATTATGATAAACTTATTATTTTATACACAAAGAGAGCTATGGAAACTGGAAGCATTTAAACTGTGATCAGGTAAAAAGGGAAGAAAGGGAATTTATAAATCCCCAATACCAAAAAAGGATGCAGTATGAGAGGGTCAGAAACTGCAATAGTTAACGAGAAAGGTCATAAATGCTGAATCATTAGGTAATCATTAAGCCAAACTAGAGACAAGTAATGAAGGAAAAAGGGGGAAAAGGCCTTAATGTCTATTTGCCCATCTGCCACAAAATTGAAGCAAAGACATGTTTATTATCTGGATCATCTGGGTCTTAGCTACAGTTCTCTGATTCCCTTTACCTGAGTAAACCTGAATTTAAGGCCATAAAATCGAGAAAGCAGTGGGAGTTAGGAAAAAGGGCGATTTGCAAACTGTAGCTGATGTCAGAGAGCCATTCCAGTCTTAAAATATTTTTGCTTTCCTTGATAAATGCCCAGAGACTGATAGTTTTGCCATTTGCTCTGCCCTTGGCAAAGAATACCTTAGACTGTACTCAGGGCAGCCCTGGTCCTTCCACTCAGTTGTTCATTCATTCATTGAACCAATATTTAAGAGCTCAGACCATGAGCCAAGGACCATTCTAGGCACTTGGGATACATAAGTAAACAAAACTATAGATAAAGATCCTTCCCCTCATAGAACTTACATTCTAGCAGAGAAACGGAATCAAACGTAAACGTAATGACTAAGCAAGTTATATATTGATAATATAAAAAGCAAAATAAGCAGGGAAAAGGAGAGCGTGGGGAGGTGAGAGGTGGTCAGGGTCGGTCTCACTGGGAAAGTAAGACTTGAGCAGAGACCTAAAGGAAGTGAGGGACTGTGGCCAGCAGCTAGGGGTGACAAAGCATTCCCAGTGGAGAGAACAACAAAAGTCATAGGACAGGAGAGTGCCAGACTTTTTTTAAAGAATAACAGGAAGACTAGTGTAGCTGGAGAAGAGTGAATGAGAGGAATAATCAGAAATGAGAGCAGTGAAATAATTGAGGGTTCAGATCATTGTAGAGCCTTGTAGGCCATTTGCTGTAAGAACTTTGGCTTTTACTCCTAGTGAGATGAGCAGCCTTTGTGTGGTTTTGAGCACAGGAGTGACATGATCTCATCTAGGCTTTAAAAGGTTCAGTCTCGCTGCTGTGTTCAGACTAAGAGGAGAGCAAGCATAGCTCATACCTGCAGTAATCATGGCACATAGCTCATCACCTCCAGCAAAAGTGCTTTACACAGAGGGAACACTTCGCTTGGAAGCATCTGCCACAAATACTGATGTCTGCTTATGCCTGGTCACTGACCCCTAACTGAAGGTTCTGACTTGCTAATCAGTTTTGACCTCTGGCCACCAGGCAATCAAATTACGTGGTCCCAGCCACCCTATTGTTCTCTGAACTTTGCCTTAGCTCCCACAAAAAGGTGCCTAAAGTTCAATCTTTTTTATTCAATAACTTTCAGAGTCCCTTATTACATTAAAAATCAATTGGTAATTAGAAGCACTTGAACCTACTCTAAGGGATAATAAATATCATATTTTTAGTTTCTACTGTATGCCAGGCGCTGTGTTTTATGTATATGAACAGAGTTAATCTTCTTAACCCAGTGAGTTAGTATATTATTGTAATGTCTCAGTGGTAGAAACCATGCCTTGAAGACATTAAGTAATTAGTAAGAACACGAGGCAGGACCGGAACCCAGAAAATACTACTCCTACCCTATAACATGTAATTAGCTTTGAAATAAATATTTATACTTCAAAAGCCTAAAAAAAAAGTACTCTTCAGGATCTTATTCACACTATTTATCCGTATAGTATATCCTGTTAATGTTGAAAGAACAAAAGAAAGTTAAAAAGTTTAGCCTGGCTCTGACCTCAGTATGACAAATTAGCGTAAATACCCTCTAAAGGACATGGTCAGGATTGGTAATTGTTGGGTTAATTAAAAAAGGAGTTAAAGCAAGGAAAGATAGGAAATTATACATGCATACTTAAATAATTTACTTTTCTTTCAACCATTTCTTTCTGTATTCATTCATCAATCATTTGTTGTAGAACATTTTCTTACAGTCATTGGTATTCTGTTTCTTTTTTGCATAAAGCATCATCTTTGATCTCCAATTTCAGTTTCTTTACAGTGGAATTAAAAAATAAGTTCAGCTGTGAAGAAACATAAAAATCAACTTTTCTAGATATTTATGAGTATGTTTAATATTTTAAAATGTTTTCTTATATTACACAGCTCCCCACACCCCCTCCCCCACAGATGCTCTCCAAAGCCTTTAGTTTAGTTCTCATGGAAACAACTCTCTTCCTTTTCACATTCATATTTCTTTGGCCTTCATACTACTTAATAAATTGTGTAATATCAATAACGAACACAACTGGCATAAACAGATTTGGGAAGAAACGTTAGCTGACTCTTGGTAAACATAAAACTCAACTGATGGGGGCAGAAATGCATAAATGTTCTAAAATAGTCTTCTGGCTGCCAGTACTCCTCTGCAATGGGCATCGTCCAGCATGTTTTATTGAGGGAATAGAGTGTGATTACTCTAGGGAGTCAGTTAAATGGACATTGATTAACTGAGCATCTATGGTATAGGCTATTGATATCAATAATGAAATCTTATTGGGAATTGCAGAACATAGGAACTCGAAGGAAAAATAACAAAAAAATAACTAGCATAATCCAATCATTTAACAGATGAGAAAATCCAGAACTTGAGAATTAGGTATCTTCCCAAAATCACTTCATCATTAGGAAGAGGTACAGATTTGACGTTTCTGTTCAGAGTCCCTTTCCACACACTAGAGTGCTCCATTTTGTCACTACTTGGTAAAGTTACTGAAAATGACTGAATTTCCTCTTTTCTCTAGTCCTTCTGTTTTTCAAATAAAGTGCAAAGAAGTAATTCTCTCACCTGAGACTAACATATTACCTAAAAAATTAGAGATGTTTAATCTTGAGGTTTTCAATTAAAAATACACTAGTCTGGGCTTCCCTGGTGGCGCGGTGGTTGGGAGTCCGCCTGCCGATGCAGGGGACGCGGGTTCTGTGCCCCAGTCTGGGAGGATCCCACATGATGCGGAGTGGCTGGGCCCGTGAGCCATGGCCGCTGAGCCTGAGCGTCCGGAGCCTGTGCTCCGCAACAGGAGAGGCCACAACGGTGAGAGGCCCGCGTAACACACACACAAAAACACACTAGTTTTTTTTTAATATGAGATTTCAATGTCAATTACATAAAATTAGTTTGTCTCTTCCAAAACATGGAAACTCAGAACCAGATTTTTCCTATAACCCATTGAATTCACAAGGACTCACATTTGGGCATTGATCAGGGACTAGAAAATAGCTTAGGGGGGAAAAAAGCAACTGAAATACTAGAAAGACTGAATAAATAAACAAGAAACCAACCTTGCTGCTGACTTTTCCAGATACTTTGCCAAGATGACTAAGGTCACTGGTAAATACTCAGTTCTCCTGTAATACTATCAAAAATAGCTACCATAGAAAAAGATAAGAAATAATATTTACTTTGCAAAAAGTATAAGGCTTGTGTGCTCATGTATATTTATAAAAATGGGTTAAAATATAATGTAATAAAAGTCTAAAAAAGGAACTGGGAAATTAGAACCAGATTCCATATTCTATTTATTTTTTCTTATTTTTTTTTCTGTTAGAAAAATACCTACAAAAAAATTGATTTGGCACAAATAAATGTGTACACTTACTAACTCCACCTGCAACTCAAGTCCCAGCCTTCTGGCAATAATGAACTACTTTTAAGCTCTAAGTCTCATGATTACTTTCCCCAAAGATAAATGGGGGGATGCTTAAAGTCACCTGTTTGGGAGCATTGCTGCTCCCCTCTTGCTGGAAATCCTCACCCCCACCTCTCCCTCCCAAGGATCAGATTGGCACTGTCTTGGCAGTCACCTGAGTAATTGCTCTAGGTGAACTCTTAAATATTTACTCCAAAGCTTCCATGATACTGCACTCCACTCCCATGATACTGATCTCTGATCTTCTGTTTCCTCATAGATATTTTTCCTTCATTTTATCATTAAATATGGAATTCCCCAGGGTTCTAGACATAATCCATTGTTCTTCCTAGTCATCTTCTCTCCTAATTTATTTCATTCCCTCTCAGAGTCTTAACTATCACATGTCAGGGACCTTCAAATCTATGGATTCAGCACAGTCCCCTCACTAGCAAATAAGAGCCATGTCAAACTCCCACTGAATAGCTCTATCTGATGATCCTTGAACACTTCAAATTCATCTTATCAAAAACTGAACATCTGATCGCCTTGCCTCCCCAAATGGCTCATGTGTCTCATGTGTTCCAAAGAACCAATTACCCAATCTAGAAACTTCTGACAAAATCCTCAGCAATAATTCTTCAATTGGATTTTTGCCATTAAATTTGGATTTTTACTATGTGTGTAATTACAGAGTCTTAAGATAATGCTAGTCTTATTTAAATTAATAAATTTTTGTACTTCACAATGGTACAACCCAAAGTACGCTAATGAATTAGTCCACTAATAGCTTTTCCTAGGCACTACACAACCACCATCACTACCATCACCCCTGACTCTATCATGCCTGTTTTTCCTCCCGATTAAGGCCCTTTGAAGACTTATGGTTAAACGATGCACTGGAAATTCCTAATTTGCGTAATCTCATCAATATACAGCTATATAAATCAGCCAGCACCACAGACTGCATGTGTTTTATTTAAGAATACAAAAAACAACATAGATCCAATAGATCTTTTGAGTATCTAGTTACATATTCTTACTTCCTTTCATGTGTGTATATTTACATTTTTATTCTCCAGACTAAGAAATAAGGAAAGAGGGGAAAAAAGCAAAAACATTTCCCTGAGAAAAAGTTCAAAAAAAAAAAAGGTAGGGAGGGGAAAGAGATGAAAAAATACTGATACATTTTCCACTAATGCTAATTAAATCTAATCAAAGCTCACACTAACTATTGTGTTGTGGGTTTATAATGTCAGCCTAAAGGCTTTGATCCTGATTAAATCAAGACAAGCAGTACTGAAGGCACTAATGATAAAGCAAGCCCCATTAGACTGTTAAAATATAACAGAGGTGGGCTTCCCTGGTGGCGCAGTGGTTGAGAGTCCGCCTGCCGATGCAGAGGACACGGGTTCATGTCCCGGTCTGGGAAGATCCCACATGCCGCGGGGTGGCACTGAGGCTGCGTGTCCAGAGCCTGTGCTCCGCAGCGGGAGAGGACACAACGATGACAGGCCCGCGTACCACAAAAAAATAAAATAAAAAAAAATAACAGGGGTCCTCTTTCACAAATCAATGTATTTCTATTTAGCCAAAGCCTGCCACTCTGAAAATACGTCAGTAATCGTTCTTCTCTCTTTCTTGATCTTTTGCTACTTTCTCCAGGGCCTGCAGTCAACTGTGGAGGTGGAACAATGAAGTCTTTCATGTAGAAGAAAAAAAAGAAAACCCTCTGAGTGCAATGCTCTCTCTCCTTCTCTGTATCACTGTGAAGATACCAAAAGAAACAAAAGGAAAAGATCAACCCTTTTTCCAGTGGTTAAAAAGTATTTTAGAAATAAAGGAAGAGGGTTTCCCTGGTAGCACAGTGGTTAAGAATCTGCCTGCCAATACAGGGGACATGGGTTCGAGTCCTGGTCCGGGAAGATCCCACATGCCACGGAGCAACTAAGCCTGTGCGCCACAACTACTGAGCCTGCGCTCTAGAGGCTGCGAGCCTCAACTACTGAGCCCGTGTGCCACAACTACTGAAGCCTGCGCACCTAAAGCCCGTGCACCGCAACAAAGAGAAGCCACCACAATGAGAAGCCCGGGCACCACAGCAAAGAGCAGCCCCCACTTGCTACAACTAGAGAAAGCCCGTGTGCAGCAACGAAGACCCAACGCAGCCAAAAATAAATAAATAAAATAAATAGATTTAAAACAAAACAATGTAAAAAAAAAAGAAATAAAGGAAGAAATCCTTGGGTATGGCTTTGCGTCTGTCTGTCTTCCAATTGACTATCACTGATAGTATGTGTTAAACCTTTTCAATGTCAGGAATCCAAGTCCAGAGAAGGCACCTAAAGGACAAACTCCTGAAAAGCAATGAATGACATTTGGCTAAGACAACCAAGAGCCCTTGATGTTACAGAGAATTCTATAAGAAAAAACGTTGGCACCACTGAGCATTTTGAGTGCTTAGACAGACAAATGTAGACAAACCTCCTAAACATGATCTTACTTATTGTTGACAAAACAATTTCAAAAGATAAGCAGTGAGATCTTGGAATTTACATTTAACTTCAGGGTCAGGAGAGAAGCCAAGTAAAATACAGGGAGCTTTGAAAGATTAGAGCCTACATTAGGTCAAGATCACAGCGATTCTCTGTTCTTCAGTTGAGAGTAAAAGCAAAGCCAGACTATTAAGAAAGAGAACTGGTGTGTGCAAAAGATCTAATCAGTGTGTTGCTTCTAATCTACAAATTACTCAAGAAGCAAGGGACTCAGGAGTCCTGGTTTCTGCTATTTTTTTAAAAGTACATTGTTCTCACTAAAACTTTTAGTCCAATAGATCTTTCTTTAACATAGTGTTTAAAGTTTTTAAATAACATTCCTTTATATTTGTGTAATACTTTATAAATGAAAGGGGTCTAGCAGAATTTATTCATCATTAACCCACTTCAACACGGGTAGGTATTATCCCAATTATTAATCAGCCAGGATGAGTGATATCAACTCAGCTTTGTAAATGGGGAGTCAGAGCATTGTGGGAACTGAGAAGATTAGGCGGGCCTCTCACTGTTGTGGCCTCTCCCTTTGTGGACACGCAGGCTCAGCGTCATGTGGGATCTTCCCAGACCGGGTCACAAACCGGTGTCCCCTGCATCGGCAGGCAGACTCTCAACCACTGCGCCACCAGGGAAGCCTAGGTAAGAGTCTTATACTTTACAAGTAGTAGAGCCAGGACTAAGACCCAGTTCTTTGATGATTCAGCATTATGTTACCACATAAACAAGTTACATTTAAATAACAAAGGAAGCTACATTTTATAAGAGGCAAGTAGGAAGTTTTAATTCAATTTAACTCATCATATATCAAAGCAAAAGCATTTGTCTAAGAATTTCAGCCACATAACCAATATTCAGCTAAATATGTTTGGAAGGGAGGACCAATGCTACATGAATGACTACCCATTGATAAAGTTAATTGTTAACATCTTCATGTATTTTTAACTGAGGATCATACTGGGAAAGCAGGGACCCCCACCGAACCCCACTCTCCCAACACTTCAAGTGACAACAGCTAATGTGGTTGTTTTTTTTTTTTTTTAACATCTTTATTGGAGTATAATTGCTTTACAATGGTGTGTTAGTTTCTGCTTTATAACAAAGTGAATCAGCTATACATATACATATATCCCCATATCTCCTCCCTCTTGCATCTCCCTCCCACCCTCCCTATCCCACCCCTCTAATAAATTTGTTTGGCTGCTCTACCCTGGAGGCTTATTTAGATGTGAAAACAAAGGAAGTAGTCATTAAGATTTACTTTGTTCTGGGCTTCCCTAGTGGCGCAGTGGTTGAGAGTCCGCCTGCCGATGCAGAGGACACGGGTTCGTGCCCCGGTCCGGGAAGATCCCACATGCCGTGGAGCGGCTGGGCCCGTGAGCCATGGCTGTTGAGCCTGCATGTCCAGAGCCTGTGCTCCGCAATGCGAGAGGCCACGGCAGTGAAAGGCCCGCGTACCGCAAAAAAAAAAAAAAAAAGATTTACTTTGTTCTGAATTTAGTTGAGAAAGCAGAAAGACATTAAAAAGACAATTACATTTGGGGCATGAAGTGAATCTTTGGTATACTCTTAGTGTACCAATCAACTTTAAAGCACAATGCCATGAAGATTTTCTAGGTTCTATATGTTATAATGTAACTAATATTCACTGAGCAGTTAGTATCCATAATGCATTATATCAAGTGAATAAAAAGTTATAAACTGGATTTGGGAAAAGATGGACAATGAATTGAACACACGAATCTAACTTTCCTCCCTCTAGAAACCCCTATAAAAACCACAATAAAGGGATGGATGGGTGACTAGATAAAGTTTTTAAAGGTATATATACAAGAGTAAATGGAGATAATACAACAGCACAAACTTTAGGAAGGCAGGAAAGCAAACAGATGAATGTTAACCAAGGGGCCTTGTAGACCTAAGAAGGCCAAATCTAACCAGCACTGAGGAAACCTGAAAACTGACCTAATCTTCACTTCAAATTCCTCAAGTCTTGGAAATTGACAGCATCAGACATGTCCAGAAATGGGAATTAAGGGAGATGGGGGGCAAAAATAAGGAAGATTGGTTGGAAGCTTTAGTAAAAAGCAATTGGATCCATTTCCCCACATTCTTCTGGCTATTCCACTGAGTTACTTCCCTTACCCCTCAACAGTAGATCAGAAAGGTTAAAACAGAGTCTATTCTCTGGAAGAAGCCGTGCACAGTTGAGGGTATGAGTACTAGTCTGAAAATGTGTGGATCAAATGAATAATTACTTGACTACCAGACTGCTAGCAGATAGGCCTTACACTTCAGGCCACAGATTAGAAGTTACTTCTTTAAGGAATCAGCCCAAGTGGAAAGATATGAATATCAGGGGTACCTCCAACACTAGCCCAGCCAAATTACCCTACAGGGAAACTCAGCATTAACAAACCCACCCATGCTGTCAAGAGATTACAGACATTCTACTCAGGAAATCACATTCTCCCAGTCTGAATCATGAGCAGTCAAGCAAAGGTTACCAGAAACCAGAGGAAAATGCCTCATATGGAACACAGCGATGAGAATAAGCTGAGTGAAACACTTGGAGAAAACAGGCTAAACAGAGAAAAGAAAACTTTAAAAAAATTCTCATTAATATCCCCAGAGAGAGGATTTTCATAGATGCAGATTGCTAACAGCTAACTAGCAACTATAAAAAAAAGAATAAGATGGTATTTTAAAACTTCAGAGAGTAAAAAGAACTCTTGGAAAATAAAATTTGACAGCGGGGAGGTGGGGGAATGTCAACAGAAGTTTTGCAAAGAACCATTAAGGAAATCTTCAAGAAAATTAAAAGGTTGAGAGATTCCAGAATGAATGCAGGATATGACAAAACAATCTAACTGTATTATAAGTGTATAAAAAATCTCACTGAAGGGAACTGAAGGGAAAAGATGCTCACCTTAGCAACACTGGAAATGAATAAAGTTTGTAAAACTAAAGGCAAAAAACCCCCATATATATAAACATTGAACTCTAGGTGATAAAGTTGTTTCCTATGAGAGTACCAGTTAATAATCTTGATACTGTGATACATATACTGGAATTGAACAATCAAGTAAGTGGATGGGGGATTGCAGGAGCCAGGTTTCTCTCTGCTAGACTGGGATTTTATAGACAAGTAAGGAGAGACAGCTAGAATGATCCGTATGGTAATGGCTTAGAGCTGGAGACATGAGTATGAACTTATATTTAGCTTAATATAGATATAGATGTTAAATATAGAAATATTTATAGATATATGTACATACCTAAGTTGGTATACACACATATGCTTTTGCTCTGTCAGCTGGGAGGGCCTAGATGCAACAATACTCCAGTAGCAACTAGCACACAGATTTTGGCTTTTAATACCATTCTCCAGTAGAAGGAATCAGATCTCCTTGGAGAAATGTCAGTCTAGGATTTAGGTAGGAAATATTCAAGATAAGCCTGGAGCATCTTACAGTGACAGAAAATAAGGAAATGTTAAAAAATAAATAAGTAAACTCACAACTTTGGAGGTATGTCAAAGGGACAAAGGAGCCAACCAAAACCTCCCAATGGCCAAAGCTGGAAGAGTTTGAGCAACAAAATAAATGAAGTAGTATTTGATTGTAACCCAGAGTATAAAATAAATATTCATTAGTCCATACTGCCATAAATAAGTAACTGAATAAATAAATAAATGAGGGAGAAGAGAAAACTCTCCCATGCAAGAGAATTCCAAATAATTTATGTAGATACTCTGTCCTCTGGGAAGTGGAGCATAACTCCCCATCTAAGTATGAGCTACACACAGTGACATTTACCCAAAGAGTACAGTATGGAAAGGGAATAAAATAGTAATGTTACACTGCAAAAACCTGAGAAACACTACCTCAGCTAGGTGATGAGAAAGACATCAGAAAAATCCCAATTGAGGGACATTATACAAAATACCTGACCTGTACTATTCAAAATGGTCAAGGTCATGAAAAACAAGAAAAGTCTGAAAAACTCTCACAGCTAAGAGGATCCTAAAGAGACAATTACTAAATGCAATGTGATATCTAGATGTGATCCTAAAACAGAAAAAAAAACCCCAAAACATTTAGGTAAAAACTAAAAAAATATGGACTTTCATTAACAAGAATGTATCAGTATTGGTTTATTAATTGTGACAAATATACCACACTAATGTTAGATGTTAATAAGAGAAACTAGGTGTGGAACACATGGGTAGTCTTTATACTATCTTTGCAATTTTTCTATAAATCTAAAATTATTTTTGAATTAAAAGTCTATTAAAATATATTTTAAATTGGAAGGGCAAGGTAATAAAATATTTGAAAAATTAGAAAAAATTACAAAGATAGAAAATATGAGAGAAAAATAGTAGAAAAAATCATAGAAGGTCTAGACAAAATGTACAGTGTTCAACAAAAGGTACTCAGAAGGAGAGAAGAGAAAATAGAGAGGAAAAATTATCAAACTAAAAATAGAATTTTCTAGTACCAATGAGACTTCAAACTAAAAAGGCCTATAGGGTATGTAACACAATGTATGGAGGGAAATAAAACTTACGTTCACTCACATAATTTTAAGATATCAGAACTTAAAAGGTAAGATTCTAAAAGGTTCCACAAAGAGATAGATAAATAAAATAGGTCACTTCTAATGGAAAGACAGTTGGATTGCTTCAGCTTCACTGAATACTAGAAGACAAATCCTCAAGTAAAAATTTTTAGTTCTAGGATTTTTTTTTTTTTTTGGCTGCGTTGGGTCTTCGTTGCTGCACGCGGGCTTTCTCTAGTTGAGGCGAGTGGGGGCTACTCTTCGTTGCTGTGCGTGGGCTTCTCATTGCGGTGGCTTCTCTTGTTGTGGAGCATGGGCTCTAGGTACACGGGCTTCAGTAGTTGTGGTGTGCAGGCTCAGTAGTTGTGGCTCACGGGCTCTGGAGCGCAGGCTCAGTAGTTGTGGCTCATGGGTTAGTTGCTCCGCAGCATGTGGGATCTTCCCGGACCAGGGCTTGAACCTGTGTCCCCTGCATTGGCAGGTGGATTCTTACCACCGCACCACCAGGGAAGTCCCAATTCTAGAATTTTTAACCAAACCAAACTACTAATCGATATAAGGGCAAATACTTTTAGACATGCAAGGACTTAGAAAGTTTACCTCACATGTACTCTTTCTCAGATATTAACTTTTGGACTTTTTTCTGTAAAATGAATTAACCAAAAAGGAGGACAACAGTGGGTTTTGGACAGTGTAGATTCAACTCAAAAGAGTAATGAATGAAAATCCCAGGACAACAGGTTTGTAGCCATTCTGGAGAGCAACTAGCCCATGTTGAAACAGGAGGATTCCAGGAAGGAGGTATTCAAGAAAAGAGAGAAATCCATTTTTGTGATCCCTGAAACATTGGAAGAGTTAAAGATATGATAAAAGCAGACAATGAAAGAAAAAAGGGCAATTACAAACCCTAGGAAAAGCAAAAATCTAAACAAGAAAGTAAATATGTTTGACTAGGCTGTGAACAATATTAACCATAATAATGGAAGCACTATTTACTATCCTTAGAACCTATCTATCAACACACAGAAGACTTAATTACAGTTCCATAAGAGAAAGTAAATGTTATCAACTTTAACCATATAAAAGTATAAAGAAGTTAGAAAGTAAAAGGGGTGAGGAAAACTGAAGAGAACAGTAGGTGTGATAATGTCCCAGTCTTACAGTGTAGAGAATCAAGAGATGCTACATATAATGGAAAGGAAAAAAGTAAAATATTTGCTTATTATTTAAAATTATAAAGTACACCAATAGAGAAATTAAAAAGAGACAATTATTTGGGAAGCAGAGGTGGGATGGTAGTGTAAACAAGCTAAATCTTTTTCTGTTAAATAAGAACACAAATCATCCTTAAAACTTATTCAACAAAACTAATTCAGGAAATAACGGTAAAAATAGACTTTTAGACAAACTGAGATGACACCAGAATAGTTAAAATCCCAACCTGTTAAGAACTAGATATGATTTCCTCTGGCGAGTAAGATTTGGGGTGGGGAAGGATGAGGCAGTTTCTCCTTTGTATTATTTGAAAATTTTAGCTAGCAAGTACATGTATTACTTTAATAAAGATAAAAATAAGAGTTACTTTTTAATGACAAAGATGTCATTCCTGCCCTGAGGAGTCTTACAATCTAGTACAGAAAACTGGTAACTAAAATGTGAGGAACAGAGGAGGAAAGGAGGCGAAGAGGGAGGAAGGGAGAAAGGAAAGGAGGGAGGGAGGTAACACAATATTTATTGAGTGTCTACCTTGTGCTGTGCATTTTGCTGGATGATTTACAGACACCATCTCATTTCAACTTTCTGCCTTTCCAGTGATTCCCTCCATTTTACTCTGAACAATGGAGGCTTGAAAAGGCAGACTATTTATTCAAGATCACACAGCTCCTATGTACCAGAGCTAGGAGTCAAACCCAGGTCTAACAAAGTTTAAATTCATGTACTTTCTCTTATAGAAGGCAATCACCTAAGCACAAAAATTATTTGGATATCAGTAAGATTTCTAAGATAGAAGCTGCCTTCCTGCTAGAGGAAGTTACACTCAAGGGCAGACCAGTTATCATACAGATCTAGGACACAGCAGGACAAGGCAGGCTGTAGCCCCTTGGTGAGGTCTTCTCCAGAGAGAGCAGACTGCTGAGGGCCCGTTTTTGATGTTCATGTCCTATCTAATGCATTCAAAACTTCTGACAGCTGGAGAGATGAATGATTCATCTGAACTCATCCCAGGAGTCCTGAAGCCTTTCTCTTTATTGCAATGAGACATAAGAACAACCAGGAAGAGAGATGGCTTCCTGAAAATCCCCGCCACAACTAACCCTCCCATCTCGTTGTTCTACTTCCCTGTCACTGACCTATGAGATTTGGGGCTAGACTAATTTGGTCATACTGTTCCTCAGCTGGCCCTCCCTCAGAAATCGTTTTAGGTATTTTTGGCCACCAACTTATTCCTTTCCTTGGAATAATTTTGTTAAATTTCCACCACCTCCTTAAACTCTCAAGTCCCCTTCCTTTTTGTCCCTCCTCTCCCTCCTCCTCTCCTCCCTCCTCCTCTACTTCATCTCTCTCCCTGTCTCTCTCTCTGTCTCTGTCTCTCTCTGTGTCTCTCTCAGATCATAACTATGCCTACTATTTCTCTAGGAAACAGAGACCATCAGTCTTATAACTTACAAATCCAATCAACCCCTATCCTCACCCATTCTTCTTTTCTCCTGTGTCAGAAGAAGTAAAGCCCTTCTCCCAGGCAAAGCTAGCTCCTCTACTTTCATTTTTTTCTCCAGTTTGCACTTCTCCTGGAATTGGCACCATCACTTATCACTTCTTCTCTGTGCTTTCCACTCCTTCTTCTCCGTGGCACCTTTCCCTTACCCTAAAACATAGCTAAGCTTCTCCCACTGAGCAACATCCTTTCTTTCTTCTCAATTACACTCTTTCTTCCACAGATGTTTGTGAGCACCTGTTAAGTGCCCAACACTGCACTGAATGATAAGAATGCTTTGGGAAATGAAGCAGGTCTGCCCCCATGGAGCTTACAGTCTAATGGAGGAACAGATGATAAGTAAATAATAAATATAAAATTTAAATTTTCCACAAACCTAGGAAGGAAACAAACGGCACAGTGATAAAAAATAAAAATGGGGCCGGGGGGGTGGGGGTGGTGATCCACTAAGTTAGGGTAGGCAGGAAAGGGCCCTTATTTTTCCATCATTTCCATTACTGGAGTTTAGGCTATCATTTTTCACCTGGGTTCCAATGAACTCTTAAACAAGTTCCCTGCTTATCAATTCCACCTTTTGGTCCTTCTCACATATTGTTACCATAGTTGAGTTTCTAAAGCAGATCAAACTTTCTCATTCCCCCGCTTAAGCCTCCAGTCATTTCTCAAGCTCTGATCCTTGAGCCCAGCGTTTTTAAATGGCTAGGTGATTAAGAAGTGACTTTGAGATCACCATATAAACAGCGACCAGTGCTGTGAGGAATGCTTCGTGCTGACTCGAATCTCCAGAACTCTCTTGGGCTTGTTATTTTTGCCAGTCAATCTCTGTTATAATTTGTTTTGTTTAAGCAGCCATCCAATGCAAAAGCTAGTGCAGCAGCATTCTCCTCTATGACCACTAAGAATTCTTAAGAGGAAGGTTGGGCTTTGGAGGCTGCAAAGTGGAGAAGCAAGTGACTGAGACTCTGAAGAAAGAAAGGGCCATCGAGATCAGAGAAAGCTGCTCTATAAGATGAGAAGCAGGAAGGAGATGTTGATGTGGGCTCCTAGACAAACATTTAATACAACTTCCTCTCTTCTGGCCCCTTTCCTCCAGCTGTTGCAAGAGACCAAATTTAGCATTTATCCGTAAAATGCTATTGGGAAAACTAGTCAATCAAAACAAAATAGAAATAAATTTGGTGAACTTCTCACTTGGTGAAATGAATTTCTATGAACTGGTCATTGAGTGAATTTGCTTCAGAAGTCTAGGGGAATTTAATATTCTGCTTATTTGACCAATTTTACCAGGGGGAAGTGAGTTATGTGGGTCAAGGTTAGTGCCATGGGTACTGCCCTGCTTCCTGTTTAGTATATGGGAGGGTATTGTGTCATTGGTTGCTTTTGCATCAACTTGTGGACAGCAGAGGGTTGGCCTAAATTTAGCTCTCTCAAGTTGCCCCTGAAAGGGAACACTGAACTTACCTGAGGGTCTGAATAGGAGCTTATCAGAAGCTGGACCAGAGCTGGCTAACCAGCTCAGATAACTCACCGCTAAATTGTCAGAAATTTTGCAAGCCAGTTGTTTAACATGGCAATTCCTTTTTTATTTTTTTTTTATTTTTTCTTATTTATTTATTTATTTTTGCGTTATGCGGGCCTCTCACTGTTGTGGCCTCTCCTGTTGCGGAGCACAGGCTCCGGATGCGCAGGCTCAGCGGCCATGGCTCACGGGCCCAGCCACTCCGCGCCATGTGGGATCCTCCCGGACTGGGGCACGAACCCGTGTCCCCTGCATCGGCAGGCGGACTCTCAACCACTGCGCCACCAGGGAAACCCTAACTTGGCAATTCTTAAAAGTTAAATTACTTAAATTTGAAATTCAATAAATTCTATTAAAAATAAAGATAATTAAATATGCAAAATTACCACTCCATAGTTATTTTATTACATTTTACTATTATCTATGTTCTTGGGATTATTTATTTCTTTTGGATCTGTACAGTGCATCTCTTCCGAACTCTGCATTTGGTGACAACATATTGGTAGTCTGAAATGCCTAGGTGGGACTATTTACACCACAGAAGTCTGCAAATACTGCAAATCAGGGCTTCTCCTGCCCAGAGCTAACTGCTAAGTATTTTGCAGCACCCCACTGCCTATCTTCCATGCAGCAGGCTGAAACCTAGGGGACTTAACCCTGGACCTCTGCAGTGCCCACAAGGCAGAGCTGAGTCAGCAAAGTTGGGAATGGTCTGTGAATTATACCAGCTTCAGACACCAGCAAAGCACCCCAGGATGACACCAGTTCCCATCAGTGGTCACCAGTCCAGGGAGAAGCCCAGACCAGCCATGACACAGCAGAGACCAGCAAGGATCCAAAGAACACCAAGAACCCCCTACCTTCCTCTACCACCATTAGATCACTTAAATCTCACATTCAGATCCCATCTTGGAAAGAAACAGAGGGAGGTAGCAGAAATCTGAAAAACTGAGCTCTTTATCCAACAGAGATAAGAATTTACCTAAGGAAATGATTTTCTTCATAGAATTGAACAAAATTCGTCTGGTGGGACCGAAACTGACCCTATCCCTCAAGCTTAGCCACCTGGGTCAAAGGAAGTTGAGTGAGGGAGCTCTTTCATGAAGACAGACCAATTATAGAGGAAAGGAGCCAACCTTTGTTGTTGCACATTTAAGAGCAGTGTATATAAGTTTATACCCCTGCTGCGATGGTGATACTGAGCTTTTATCAAGAGGTAAATACTCTCAGTATCTTCTATATGCAGATGAAGAAATGAAGACTCAGAAAGTTTATGTAACTTGCACAAGGTCACACAGCTAGGATGTAGAAGGAGGCAGCTTGGTATGTCTGCAGGGATTGAGCCCTTTTGTTCCACTGCCTGTCGTCAACCCTCCTCAGGCCCCCCTTGGGTCCTTTTGGCTGTTAGGCACTGCAGAATGATTGGGACAAACCAGGAGGGAACAACCTCATAGGAAAGTGTCTAGAACGGACAACCTGAAAGTCAAGCCATGTCGGGAAAGCTATTACTTGAGAGGATGACCATATATATTTCAGGACCTAGGAAAAAACTAAAATGTCACTGGAAAGGAAACTGAGATCAGAAGCTAAACACACAAATAACGAAGAAGGTAAATAAGCAATAGAGTTGGCAGCTAATGGAGCTGAGAGACTGAAGCAGTGACAGAGGTTGGCCTGTGTAGAACCAAACCCAGGAATAGTGAGCAATCATTCCTTTTATGCACTGCCCAGCTCATCCTGCCAGAGTAGCAGTAGCATCATAAAACAGCCAAACCAGGCATGAAACCAGCCTTTCTCCAAAGTGTGATTATTACTCATGCATTCCCTCCCACTGCCCTGCATGCCCCAAGACTATCTCCATCCTACTCTTATTTGTTTTGAAAAATAGGTATTTTTATTAGTTTATCAAAGTAACTCATGCAGATAATTTTAGAAATTCATATAACACAGAAGGGCTTATAAGAAAAAGCAGCAATCACCTGCACCGCCCCACCTCCCTTCCAAATCCAATTATCCACGCTTTGCATGCAACTTCTGTAAATTTCCAAATGCCCCATGTACTCCCACAGCTCTCACAGAACAAAACAAGCTGGAACCTATCCCATTATTTCTCCCCTGGTTTTATTATCCCAGAAAGAGTGGGAGGAGCTGACCAAAAAGGTCCCAACATATAGAGCCTTGGTGCATACAAATAGCCTGAGATCCAGAGTAGGCACAGGAGGGAGGGGAGGGTGTCTACAGCCCCCCTGTATTTCACTGATTTCCACGGACAGATGGATGGTTTGCCCCCCAGAGTCTGCTGTGTATTGTATACTTTGCCAGCTCAAGGGAATGAGTCAGCATCTCCCTCCTCCTTTGCTTTCCATCCACTTCTATTGTAGCTCTACAACCTTGCTGACTCCCTTTAAGGCTGAGAAGACCTTCAAACACAATTTGAATTCAAAGGCACATTTTTCCATCTCGGTAGCAGAAGTTTGTCCTGGGGTCCGGTGCTGCCTTATAGTGGCCTTTTCATCTGACTTTCTCTCTAGGCCATTCTCAAGATGAGGGCACAGACTGCACATTAAACTGTGTGTCCACTGTACTGAGAGCATGCCTGGCACAAAGTGGATACACAGCAAATATTTGTTGAATGAATGAATATAGGAATGATGTCCTTAGTAGACAAAGGAATTCATAAAATGAAAAGGCCACCATCTCTATACCTAGATATCCATAGACTGAATAAGAACCCTGCTCCAGCAGCCAGCCCTCTCCTGGTTCTCTGAGTCTACTTGGTTCAGTTTTGCTGCTTCCAGAGGCCCAGTTCCAATATTTGTCATTCAAATGCTTCCTTCCAGAGCACTCCAAGGCCCTGAAAGGAGAGGCAAAGTGCTTCTCAAAGCTACATTCCTACTGTTTCGAGAAATCATATGAAGGACAAAAGAAGTAGCACTGGAAGACACATGGAAATCCTCCTGAACTCCAGCCCGTCTCCCCCTGAAATTCCACTTTGGTACTTCATCCCTTTATCTAAGCACTTTGATAACTATTAAGCTGATATTCATCTCAGAAAAATAATATTTGGGGTAAAGAAGTTCCAAATTTTTTATTTTGATGTAAAAAACATAACACTGAAGGACAGAAAGGCGGAAACAATTGAGCAGAGAAAAACATCAGAGGGGAAAAGAGGCAGGGGAAAGAGGAGATAATAAAGGCAACAGGAGAAGGAAGGAGTGATTGAGCTAAAGAGAAGAGAAGGGATCTGGACAAGTGAGCACAGAAATGAAATGCCAAAACTAGGATCATTTAAATGGACAATTTTATGGGAAATGTATGTTAAAATATGTACTGAAAAGGGGCAAAGAAGACAAGATAGTAAAGGATAGATGACGCCACACTTGGTCCATAGAGAATCATTTTGGCTTTGGTTGATAAGACCAGCCAAAGACCAGGCAAATGTGCCATTCCTCCCCGCTGTCTTCGTTGTACAATTTCTTCCAGCTAACGCACAGCATCAGCACAGCTGCTCCAGCAGAGAGCACACTTGTAACTATGCCAGGAATCACCTTTCCTAACTTGTTACATAGAGGGCAGTTGAGTTCTGCTTGTTTTCACAACTAAAATTAGGTTTCTTCTAGCCTGCTTTTGTGAATTCCTTCTGAAGTTACTCCTCCACCTTCCCCGCCTCATATTCTTAGGGGAAACAATCAATTGTACAAAGAGTCCAATTATTCTCCATGTGTAGGAGAAAGGGACCACAGTAACTCTGAGAAATCATTTTCAGAATTAATTCATGGCATGAAAAATTCTACACATACACACACTCATACATACTACCTCTGGGATCCTTGATCTTGAAAGCAGTATTTGAAAGCAATCCACTTAAAAGAGAAATTCAATATTAGCCTAGATGAGGACACTTTTCAACTGTCTCTTGGGTACACATTTAGGGTCTTTCTCTGTGTATTTCATCAATATAGAGCCCAACACGGAATTGTAGCTTAGTATTTTAGAGATCAACCCACTGGTGAGGAAAAGGTCTATTCAAATTGTTCACCCAGCATTGAGAAGTTTATCTTTCCAATTCAGAAAAAAAAATCAGAGGGGGAATTTTCTACTCATGTGTATCTCTTAACAAAAACAGAGAAGAAAATATTACTGTGCCTAGGAGTTTAGAATAAAGCTGATGACAACACACTCCGGAATTTTTTGAAGCACCACTGGGGACTACTTACAGACTTTCATTGTAAGTAGTAAATTTGGAAAAGCATGTTACCCTGAAACCATTATTTATTTTTCTTCATTAGCTTTGGAAAGTATTGATTTGGAAATATGGCTTTATTTGTCCACTGAGTCTTTTCAAAAACATATTCTGGTTCTCTTTATGATCTCAGCCTGTCTTCCTAGCTTCATATGGAAGTTAATTTCTTTGAGCATTACACCCATTTCTTCATCTAATGCATATGTAAGGTTCAACTACATCTCTCTAGAGTTTTGCAAATACTCATATTGAGGCTTTCTGGAGAAGGATGAACTTTAACCCCATGTGGGAAAGGCTGGTTAATTAAAAGGATTGTTGGTCCCTTTAGCAAGAAATAAGGGGTTTTCCTTGAAGCAAGAAGGAACTAGCTAAGCAAAAGCATGTTCAGGTATGCATTGAAGAGGAATTTTTTTGGCAGATACAACGCCTAACAAATTCTGAAACTGACTATCAAGGAATACTTATTATAGATGTTTAAAAGAATTATCCATGGATTTCTTTTGAATTATTTAAGTAGTAAGAGGCTTACAAATGATGAAAGTCCTAAACTACACTAGGAAGAAAAGCCACACTCACAAACCATCTCTATTACAGAGCTTTACTGCAAATATGTAAGCACGCAGGCTCCAACAAGAAATCACTCATTAGCCACGTGACCACCCTAGGTACCAGCTCTTCTGATTGCAGGGATATGGCAGGAAAAGTACCTCAACATGTGAGACTGCACCCCAAGCTTGAAAGACCCATCTTCTTCTGTTCAATTAACATTTTTACTTCCCAAAAAGAAATTTGGGTGAATTTTCTGTCACTTGATATGAAATAGAGAATAGGCAAAGATGTCTCAGTATAGCAAACCACCTTCCTCCATATACAGACTTCCTAGTTAAATTGACTATGGCTAGGACAGTAAGGTTTGTTTGATTAAGAAACAATAATACATCAATTATTGTATCAGATTCTGCTGGAAAGAACTAGTTGGGGTCATTTTTCTTAAAAGGTTACTTTTCCACAATGATTGAAAAAGAAAAAATAATATAAAAGATACATGCAACACATGTGGCGAAATATTAAAACCCCTAATGTAAAAACTGCTCTAATAAAGAAGAAAAAATTGCAATTGAATAAATGAAGAAACGGCATTTGTCTTTTGGGAGGAGCTACCCAGCAACTAAATGTCCATCTAATGCAGATATGTATTGGTGGAGAATAAGCCCCTACTTTTTACTACAGAAGCCAAAGGGGCCAAAGAATACCATTCTTACACCACTGATTACTATAGTTCAGGCATGTGACCTAGGCTCAGTCAATCAGGTGCTCCCACCTGGGTCTCTGAATCTTGGGAATGATGCAAAGACAAAGGGGAAATTGAGAATTTACTCACAGTAATGTTGAGAGTCTCAAGATAATGACAGTGGGCTGTGTAGAAGATGCCAGTAACAGAATATTAACTGTCCTGTTTTATGACAGTTAAATTTTTAGATTTATTGCACTCCCCACTGCCTAGCCTTCCTTTACCAAGCCTATTTCTCCAATCACCTCACTGCTTCTGTACGCTAACCCATACCCTTCTAGCAAGATCCGTTTCTATCCAGATTAACCAGAGCTGGCTACTGTTGCTTGTAACTAAGAGCCCTGATTGATAAAAGAAATGAATAGACAGTTTACAAATGAAGCAACATATGTGGAAAATAAACATAGAGAAAGATGTTCAACTTCAGTAAGATTCAGGGAAGAGTAAATAAAGAGAATGAAATATGTCTTTTCACTAGATTAGCAACTATAAAAGAATTGTTAGGATCCAGTTTTGGCAAATGTGTAGAGAAACAAGCAATTTAATAAACCATTAATGTTAGTGGGAATATAAATTGATGCAACTTTTCCAGCAGGCAGACTGGAAATGTATATCAATATTTTAAATACTCTTTGATCAGTAATTTCACAACTAACAATTTATCTTAAAGAGATAATCAGTTAGTCAAGACCTAGCATTAATATTTGTATGACAGCAATGTTTATAATAAGGAAATAATCTAAACATCCACCACTAGAGAAATTGTTAAATTATGATAAATCCTTTAAAAAGAATATTATTTAGCTATTTAAAAGGCCAGGTTATATCTAAATTTACTGAGAAATATCTTTATAGCTTTCATGGAAAAGAAGAAAAGTTTGCAGAGAAATAAATATTGTGTAATTTCATATAAAAACAGAGTGTTTTTCTACCTAAGATGGTAGGCAGAATTCTAAGATGTCCCCTAGGGTTTCTGTTCCTACTGTTATGCCCACGATTATGTTACATTACATAGAAAAAGGGATTTTGCTGACATAATTAAGATTACTAACCAGCTGACTTTGAGTTAATCAAAAGGGAGTTTATCCAGTTGGGCCTGACCTAATCACATGAACCCTTTAATAGCAGTGCTGGTGGCAGGAGGGGAACTCAGAAATTCAAAGCCCAAGGAGGACTCAGAATACCCTTACTAGCTTGAAGATAGAGGGGGCCACATGGAAAGGATCTGATGTAGCCTCCAAGAGCTGCGAATGACCCCACAGGCAACAGCCAACAAGAAAACAAAGACCTTAGTCTTATAATTATAAAATCTATAAAATCTATAACTGCAAGGAAATAAATTACAACAATAACATAAAAGAGCTTTTAAGTGGATTTTTCCCTGGAACCTCCAGATAAGAGGCCAGCCTGGCTTACACCTTGACTTCAGCCTTGTGAGGCCCTGAGCAAAGAACCTAGTTGAGACCACCAGACTTTTGATAATTGATTATATAGTAATAGAAAACTGACACTAATAAATACTAAAACTAATACATAAACTATATATATGTATATATAAACACATTTATATAAGACACATATATATGTTTAACTAGTTAACTAGATATGTATCACACCCATGTATCACAGTAGGATGAGAACTTGAACACTAGGCTCTCGTAACATAATATATACGTTATTGTTGCCTCTGGGCAATGAGATTTTTGAGGGTAATGCTTAGTTTATTTTTTATACTAAAGCAATACTTTTTATAAAAGTATTGCTTACTTTTTCTTCACAAATATAATCAGAAAGAAATATTTTAATATAGAGACAAAATGGAAACCATGTAATATACCTGGAAGTCATTTAAATCTCTGTGGATCTCTTTTGAAGCTTACACAGAAGAGAAGCCTTCCCATTCCAATATCAAAGACCAGGAAAGTGAGGTTTTAGGTCCATTGCTTTTTTTTTTTTTCCTAACCTAAAATTACAAAAAATTTCAAGCATAGAAAAGAGACTACTTAGAATCAAGAAAGCTGGGTTCAAATACAATGTTGACAATCATCAGTTTTTCTAGACTTGTCTCCTTATTTGGGAAATGGAGACATAATAGTACCTAATGTAAAGTTGTTGCAAAGAGTAACCACAATAACATTTGTGAAAACATATAGTGCAGTGCCAAATGTTCTTTCCTTCTTACTAAAATGTTCTTTCCTTCTTACTAAAAGGTCCTGCCCAGGGGGAGACACTTATGTTGATAGGAACCCCCATGCTCGGTGAAGTATATTTGGTACATTCAATCTAAAAGTAAGATCAAAGGTATATAAGAAATATTTGATTTAAACAGCAAGTTCAAGGTAGTGGTTTTTAAATCTTTGATTGCCAATAATAACTAACACTTGTATATCACCTTACATATTGGTTTTGGTACATATTATGTACCATAATCCTAACAATAACCCTGGAAGTAGGTATATTATTCCAGTCATATAGATAGGAAAATGAGGCTTGGCTAGTAAGTGATAGAACTTGGGCTTGAACCTATGCTTGGAACACATCAACATCTATCATGTATATTACTATAAAACAGTGTATATTACTATAAAACAGCATTCCCCAATGATTATCTGTTAAAGTCTAATCCCAATAATTACAACCAACTGAGAGAAGACCAGTCTGAAATGCTGAATTCTGAATTTTAATTATATTTAAAGAAACATGGATTTTTTTAAAGTAATATGAGAATAATCTGCCCCCTGGTAGAGATGTAAATATTGTCCCTCCATTTCTTTTTATATTATTAATATGCATAGCTAATTCTTTCTTCATACATTTTGCAGAAAAAAATGTCATTTGTGAAAGCAGGTGACACATGGGAGAAGTTGAGTAAACTTTATTTAAAATGGAAAACAAAAACTTCAGTCCAGCACTTGTCCAACCCATCACAAATTCTATTTCTGAAACTAAATACAATGAAATCCTTCTTGACATTACTTCAGAGGAAAAAACTACCGTGTATTAAGTGGACTAAGAATATTCAGATACACTGTAACTACCCATAACTATATCTCTTTTGTGTCAGTATATGATACACAGTATAGGTGCAAATCAATGACATTAATAATGGTGATCTACTATATTCTTCATTCCTTTTGTTAATGCCAATATCTTATCAAATCTATACAGGAAAAAAAAAGAATTCTTTGCCTCCAAATGGTAACTTCTATTATTTTGAAAGGCACACCATAATTCTGCAAGATTGCCAGGGCAGTACCCCTCTTTTGTCAATTGGGCATAAATGAAAATAGCCATTTCTGAAAGACTTCTCCAGGATAATGGATCTCTGAATAATTATCTGGATAGGATCATGGCCTATATGGACAGTGGGATGAGCGTACCCTTCTTTTTCTAGTTAAGGGAGAGTAGGTGGCAAAAGAGAAAATCCATCTGATCTTGTGAAGAGTATTGCCAATGACAGTTACTCTTCTCTGTTCGCTAATTCCAAAGGTTACTAATGCTCACTTAGGGAGAGGTCCTATTTATTGATCCCAATAAGTTAAGCAAAGAACAAATGGGGAGAAAGAACACTGACAAGTCCAGAGAAGAATCATAAGAACAAACACCTACCGAGGATTTACTATGGGCCAGGCTATATAAATGCCAATAATAATAATAATAACCACTAGCATCTACTAAGTACTTATTGTGTGCTAGTCACTATTATGTATGCCTTACATGTATTAACTTATTTAACTCTCACAACAATTTTACAAAGTAGGAACCGTGATTATCCTCATTTAATTATTCAGGAACCAGAAGCACAGAGAGGTTAAGAAACTTCCCCACGACTACACTGCCAATAGGTAGCTGGGGTAGGACTTGAATCCAGGCAGGTGACTACAGAACCTGTGCTCATAACCTCTCTACCACTGTCTCACATAATCCTCACAACATGCCCCATGATTTTTATAATCCCATTATTATTACCATTTAAAAAAAAAACAGACTATGCCTTAGAGAGGTAAAGTAAAGAGAGGTAAAGTTGGGACTTAATCTCAGTCCCAACTGGCACCAAGCGTCAGTACATTAACCACTTGACAATTCTATCACTACATTGAGAAATTAAAATCTTATAATATATTGCTACATTAAGTGATCTGTGCATAGTGGTTAAAGGCAGAATAAGGGAGAAAAAAAATCTGAAATTCATTGCTGGTAATTAGAAAAGACTAGTGACTACAGCCTGTGATCTAAGCAAAAGCTTTAGCATTGGGCTTCTTCAGAGATCTAATAAAGTAAATGTGTAATCAAAGGAAATGCTTCTCACTTAGAACCAATGTCTGGCATCCCTAAAGACTAGTATTTACTCCAGAATCTAATATTCTCAGCCTTCATCAGAAATCTCTGTGGGAGTGGGCAGATGCCACAGTGGGGAGATGGGGCATAGAAACAACAACACACCTGAAACAAAACCAGGTATTATAAACATATATTACATCTGGGTTTTTGTAGAAAGGCCAAGAGAGTTAGTAGTAACCTCCAAAAAGCTTGCTTGAGATAAAGGAGAACTAGAAGAGGTTAAAAAAAAAAAATGAGAAGAAAATTCACCATGAATAGTTAAATTATAGGTGATTTTCTCCCTCTACTTTCTAATATTTTTCTGAATTTTCTGGTCTTTTTTATAATAAGCATAATTATTTTTAAAATAAAAAATAAATTTGTAAACTTTAAAAAATTATCTGGTTGTAACTTTAAGATGAAAAAAAAAAGCACAGTTATGTAATGGAATTCTTTTACTTATCAACATGGTTCCCTAAAGAGAGTTGCTCATAGGTGCTTAAATTGCTCTTAAAGTAAATAAATGCCCAATTGGTTATAAGTTTCTAAGTAGGCCATGCTTAGGGCCACAGTGGAAGTTTTGCCAAGAAAAAATGAGATGAAGATGCTACTGGAAAGTAAGATCAGAAAACAGAGAGGGTGGATATTTCACTATCTTTCAAATGAAAACAGTAAGGTGAGTCTCTATATTAGGCCACCTTATATGGACTTTTCCCAAAGAGCCTCTCCTAGATGGCACTTAAGTAAATATCATCAAGTGATTTTGGTTTAATCCTATCCTTAGAGATAGAATGTATGACTAGTTATGGTGCTCTACATTATGCTTCATTCCAAATAGTTCTCTTCACTTAATTATCTGGTATTTTAAAAAATTCACCTCTTCAAACTTTGTACCTATATTCCATTTCAGATGAAAATCCATGGCACACTATTTGCTTTAGATGTTTCCAAATACCAAGTTAAATTTTAAAATCTGCTTGAATAAATATTTTGCTTTTTGAGAAAAATATGTAAATTAAAAATTTAACTTTCCAAGTTTTCTTATTTGTTATGTCCTACATTTCTCTGGGGAGTGAATCCCACTTAAGGTGAATAATAATACACTGGAAATTATGGGACTGGAAAGTAGGCCAAATCTTAACCTGATGAAATCTTTCTTATCAGTAAGAAATAGGTACTCACCCACCCCCAAAAGACACACACACACACACACACACACACATACGCACCATCAAAAATGAGTATCTAATGCATTAGTTTGCTAGGACTGCCATAACAAAATAGCACAGACTGGGTAGCTTAAACAACAGAAATTTACTTTCTCACAGTTCTAGAGGCTAGAATTCTAAGATTAAGGTGTTGGCAGGTTTGGTTTCTTCCTAGGCCTCCCTCCTTAGCTTGTAGGTGGCTGTCTTCTTGTGTGTCCTCTCATGGTCTTTATTCTCTATGTGCACATCACTAATGTCTCTCTGTGTGTTTTAATCTCCTCTTTTTTTAAGGACACCAGTCAGATTGGATTAGGGCCAACCCTAAAGACCTATTTTAATTTAATTACTTCTTTAAAGGCCCTATCTCCAAATAGTCATTCTGAGGAACTGGAGGTTAGAGCTTCAACATATGAATTTGAGGGGCGGGGGATAGGACACTATTCAGCCCATAACATGTGAGAAGCAGCAAAGCAAACTTAATCTATCCCATTGTTGAGTCAGTGAGAAATATAACCTATGCAAATAGTGTTTCCATAATAAACAAATAGTGTTTCCATAATAAACTAATAGTGTGATTACTTAAAAGTATGGTTTCTTGAATTTGGCACTATTGATATTTTAGGCTGGATAATTCTTTGTTGTGGGCGGCTGTCCTGTGTGTCCTAGGATGCTTAGCATCATCCTGGCCTCTGTTCAGTTGAAGTTAGTATCACCATTCCACACACCCCCGAGTTGTGGCAACCAAAATTTTCTTCAGACATTGACAAGTGTCCCCTGGGGAGAAAAACCACCTCCGCTGAAAACCACTGCTCTAAAATGACTCAGTTATTCAGTCAGTGGTAATAAGAGAAAAGAAGAAGAAAACAAATGTTGATCACCCTCCTTCTATTGGCCAAGAACTGTGCCAAGGTGATTTCTCATGAACAATTTCAATAAATCTCTGTAACAACCATGAGAAATCGATGCTAGCATCCCCATTTTCTAGAGTAGGAAATGAACCTGAAAGGATGAATGACTGGTCGAACTGATGATGTAGCTGGTAAGGGGTGGAGTAAAGATGTAAATCTAAATGGTTATCCCACCTACTAATAGGATCAAAAGAACACTGTCATGCACATACACAAAAATCACACAAAACACTCACAAAGAGAACAAGAACCCTGTCCCTGGGTTAAACAAAGTTCAACAGGCTACTTTACAGCAAAGCTTCTCAGAGCCTCTAACTGCACTGGGAATTCTCCAAGGACTAGAGTTTGAGGACCATGCTCTGGGAATAACCCAATGGTGGTGTTGTCATTTTGGAGTCATGGGAGGCTAGATAGTTTAGAGGTTAATAGTTGAAAAAATTGGTGAAATCCCAACTCAGTTGCCAACCAGCTATAAATTGGACAAATAGCTTGAAATCTTTCTGCTTCCTCATATATAATAATGTGTACATCACGGGGCTGTTGTAAGGATTGAATGTGATAATATATATTAACTGCTTAGCAGAATGCCTGGCACATAGTAGGGGCTCAATATAATGGTTAGTTATTATCATTTATGTGTCAAGGCAAACAATTCCACTAAATGCAACTGCTATGACACCTCTATATAACCAAGTAACTAGTGTATTAGTTTCCTAGGCTGCCGTAACTGTACGATAAATTGGGTGGCTTAAAACAACACAAATTTATTCTCTCACAGTTCTAGAGGTCAGAAGTCCAAAATCAACACGTCAGCAGGGCCATATTCCCTCTGAGAGTCTGGAGAGAATCCTTTCTTGCCTCTTCTTAGCTTCTGGTGTCGGCTATCAATCCTTTATGTTCCTTAGCTTACAACTCCACCATTCCAATCTCTGCCTATGTCTTCACATGGTGTTCTCTTCTGTGTGTCTGTGTCCAAATTTCCCTCATCTAATAAGGACACAATCCATATTGCATTGGGACCCATCCTAATTCAGTATGGCAACATCTTAACTAATTACACCAGCAATAACTCTATTTACAAATAAAGTCACATTCTGAGGTACTGCAACTTAGAACTTCAACATATCCTTTTGGGAGACACAATTCAACTCATGTAACACCAGAGATATATAACATATAACAAACTTTCACTGAATATATTGAATATTTATTAATGCCCACCCTGTGCCAGTCATGGTTCTAAGTACCTAATTTATATCCATAAACAAACAGGCAAAGACCATTGACCTTTTGGAGACCAAATATTTCCATTATGGTCCAATTATCTATAAATATATAAAATAGCTAGCATTTATTGGGCAATTATTCTATGTCAGGCACTGTTCTAAATGTTCTGCATGTATTACTTTTTTAAATCATCAGAATAATCTATAAAATAGATATTAATGAGGTCTCTATTTCACCAAGGCAAGGGGAGTTAAGTAAGTTGACCACAGTCACACAGCTAGTAAGAGGAGCAAAACTAGGAAACAAACCAAGCAGGCTGACTCAGAGCACAGGCTCATAACTACTGTACCATACTACATCCTTTATGGATAAAGACATTGACAAAGTGGGAAGCACATACTTAAAGTTCTCCATTCTTATTCTTGTAACATTAAATATTCTTTAAATGTTGTCATTTTCCATAGTATCTTTCAACTTCAAAAGTCTAAACCTTTATCAGCAAGTATGTATATATGATATTCTTGAGATGTTAGGTGTAAATCAAATGTCAATAAATTGAATCATATATCATGCTAGACATGTATATTTTCAGAGATTATTTCACTTTGTTTTCACATAATCTTTTGTTGACGATGGCTCCTAATTCTTAAATTTACTTGCTGACAGATAATTGACAAATAAATAAGCAATAAATAATTATGAATAATTCCTCCATAGCACCTCTCTCTCTCTCTCTCTCTCTCTCCCTGAGCAAAGGCAATTAAGAGAGACTGCTATTTAAAAGAACCACAAAGAGAATGTTTTTGAAATAAGGGTGAATGGACTTTAAATTAGATATTATCTGGTATCAGGTTCTCATATGCAACACTGGCATAGTGTGAGAGCTATCAGCATTTATAGTGACATAATTTAAAAAGAAATTCAGGGCTTCCCTGGTGGCTCAGTGGTTGAGAGTCCGCCTGCCGATGCAGGGGACACGGGTTCGTGCCCCGGTCCGGGAAGATCCCACATGCCGTGGAGCGGCTAGGCCCGTGAGCCATGGCCGCTGAGCCTGCGCGTCCGGAGCCTGTGCTCCGCAACGGGAGAGGCCACAACAGTGAGAGGCCCGCGTACCGCCAAAAAAAAAAAAAAAAAGGAAATTCAGATCCAGTAAAGTTAATTTCCTTGGGTTCTACACCAAGGTCATGCTTGAGAGTAAAAACAAAAACATAGGTATTTTCTAAACACTTTCATGGAAAAATTGACTGTCTGGAGGGCAATTCCCACCCCACCCCCCTCCAATCCCTGGGAATCCACAAACCTGGCAACTCTCTTCCAACTGTAATTAATTTTATACATTACTTAGAATGATTCAGTTCCCCACTTAGGAGAGGAATGAGAGTCAAAAGATTAGAAAATCTTTCCCATTGTTTTTCTTTGCAAAATTTAGGGAAAGAACTTCATTGGCAAAACTGTTCACATGTGACGGATTTCTTCACTCAACCTCTCACAACACAATGGCTGGGAGCTTGCAAAACCCTGGTTTTGGAGAAGCTGGAAAGAGAAGACAAGGGAATCTTGTTTTGGTCATAGTTGCATAATAATATTGAGACTCCTCGTAAGAATATGGTCAGGGCTTCCCTGGTGGCGCAGTGGTTAGGAATCCGCCTGCCAATGCAGGGGACAAGGGTTCAAGCCCTGGTCCGGGAGGTTCCCACATGCCGCGGAGCAGCGAAGCCCGTGCCCACAACTACTGAGCCTGTGCTCTAGAGCCTGCGAGCCACAACTACTGAAGCCCGCGTGCCTAGAGCCCATGCTCCGCAATGGGAGAGGCCACTGTAATGAGAAGCCCACGCACCGCGACGAGGAGCAGCCCCCGCTCGCCGCAACTAGAGAAAGAACACACGCAGCAGGGAACACCCAACGCAGCCCAAACTAAATAAATAAAATAAATACATAAATTTTTTTAAAAAAGCATAAGGTCAAAAGATCACCCACATAGGAATTAACAGGAAATCTTCTCTACTTCTTGTCTGTATGTCCAATTTCCCAATCTTGATAGGAAGATCCTAAGGGTTCAAAACCTTGCTTTGTTTCTTTTACATCCTCAATTAGTGTCTACTCAGGGAGTAAATGGAACACTACTAATATCTTCAGGTCAAATTACTAAAATAGCTACATACATGAATAATATAAATGATGTAGCATAACATAACATATAAAAATTATATAAAATACTACACAGATGCATTAAGTTTATAAGAGTTTATAAGTATTACAGAGAAGCAGTTATCATAGAGTGGAAAGACTATTAGCCTAGGCAAGTGCTTGAATCTCAATCTGCAGTTCACCAGTTGTAGGATCCTTAGCAAATCCATTAACCTTTGAGCTAGAATGTCTTCATCATCATGTTATGGGATACATAATGGGGATATATAAAAATTTGAAACTGAAAACTTTGTCCTCTAAGTAGCTTCTAATCTAAGCACAGAAGAGACTTATAGATGTGAAGGGAAGGTTAACTGCAAGATACATCTAAACAAGAGCATGATGTCTGATATATGGATATAATAGTAACTATACTCACAGGATTATTTTGAGAAATAAATGCAATAATGTATGTGAGAGTACTTAGTAGATAGTAAAACAAGTTTTGAAGATTCCATGCTATAAACTCATTTCCACTAGGCCAGGTTTTATTTTTATTGTTGTTGCATCATTTGACTAAAACATTTGCTATGTCATTCCAATAACAGGTAGTGTTGGAATAGTCACACTCAAAATGTATGAATCCCAAAATGATTCAGGTAAGTATTCCTGTGCCCCCTGAGGAAAATTAAGTGACTCTCTCCACTCCTGCCTTCTACTTGTAATATCCAAGAATGTAGCATCATACTTGGGAGACTTTTACCACCAATACCTTCAGAGTAGAAATCTCTTCCTTATTACCAAAGAAAACACAAACTCAAATTGGGAGATTGGGATTGACATATACACACTACTATATATAAAATAGATATAAGTAATAAGAACCTGCTGTACAGCACAGGGAATTCTACTCAATACTCTGTAATGGCCTATATGGGAAAAGAATCTTAAAAAAAAAGGAGTGAATATATATAATATTATATATATATATATATATATGTACAACTGATTCACTTTGCTGAACTAACACAACACTGTAAATTAACTATACTCCAATAAAAGTTTTTTAAAAAACCACAAACTCAAAATCTATGCTTGACTGAAATACCTTTTCCTTGATTAATTTCATCATAAAGTCCCTTTCATCCCCAATTATTGTCACCTCTACCATAAAGAACTTGTAGAATAAATGCTCTGAGCTTGGAAATCTTGTGGAATATTAACACGGGAAAGTTATCAGATAACATAATACATGCAGTGAAACTGAGTTCTTCTAAAAGAACTATGCATGACCACAGCATGGGTTTTCTTTCTTCTAAAAGAACTATGCATGACCACAGCATGGGTTTTCTTTCTTCCAGTTATATGGGATTGTTTTAAATTTTATTCACCTTCCCTAAACAAGCATAAGGATGTACTGGATACACAGTGTGAATCTATCAAATTCCAAAGGACCTAGTTGCAGTTGGGCAGAAAAGTGAGTATGATGGATCTAATGGGCATCTCAGCTCACAGCTTTCAAGGCTATAAACAGGGGATCACTTTGATTTTAAAATGGAAGAGCAGGGGAAAGCCTAATTGTGGAGGGTAAGTGCTGTGCCTTAAATAACCATAAAACAACAATCTGTGTCAGTTCATGGCAGGCAGAAAACAGATTAATTTTGGAACAAACCATGGTAGAAAAAATCCATTAATTCTCAAGACTTTTAAGCCCCCAAAGACTGCTGACACCACTTTTCCGGTGCTGCAATCCTTCCCCCACTGTTGGGCAGCCATTTAAATGTTGCAGATGAAGTTTGCGGCTGAGAACTAGGAAGTCAGTATTGGGAGCAAAGGGATCCACAGTTCTTCAATGGCTCTGACTCCTAGTGTGCATTTAAATGCAAATTCTGATGCAGGTAGCTAACCAGAATAATAAGAGTCATTTCAGCTTTGAGGTTTGGGGTTCTACTCATAAGTATCATAAGTAGGTTGAATGACAAACTGTCTTTAATTACTGGCATCTCTGTGAAACAAAAATCCAAACTAAACTAAAAAATTGTCCATTAAAGGGCATAAAGGCCTTGATTAAAACATACACAAATAGGGCTTCCCTGGTGGCCCAGTGGTTGAGAGTCCGCCTGCCGATGCAGGGAACACGGGTTCGTGTCCCGGTCCGGGAAGATCCCACATGCCGCGGAGCGGCTGGGCCCGTGAGCCATGGCCACTGAGCCTGCGCGTCTGGAGCCTGTGCTCCGCAAAGGGAGAGGCCACGGCAGTGAGAGGCCCGTGTACCGCAAAAAAAAAAAAAAAAAAAAATACAAATAAAACATCAAATATAAGTAAAAGAATATAAACATTTAATGAGATTTAAAATTAATGAGTGCATGAATTCCACCACAAACAAATGTTTAGGTCAGGTCGCACATTGAGTATGCCTTACTTTCATGATTAACTAACCCTGCAAAATAAACAACTACAAAATATCAGCAGCAAAAAATATAAAGCATCTATTTTTCACTCATGCACCTGCTGGGATTCAACTGATGTAGACTGGGCTCTAAGACCAACTGATGTAGGTCTTGTCTGTGTCCAGGTTCAGTTTCTCTCATCGTTCTTGGACCAGTACTCAAAACAGGCACAAGTATGTTTCAAGCCTTTGTTTATAACACATCTGCTAATACCCTGTTGGTCAAAGCAAGTCACATGACCAAACCTAAAGCCAAGGGGCAAAGAAACACACTTTGTCCACCCTAAGGCCCTGGTAAGGGTATGAATGTATAATACCACCATATCAGGAGAATAAATAACTGCAACCAATAATTCAATCTACAACACCATGGATGTCACAAGGAGAAATGAACTATTTATGTCCATACTAGGCCTTTATAGACCAGGAAAACTGTACACCAAAAGAAGAACTTAATAATCCTTAGAGCTGTAAAGAATCTTAGCCTCACAGTCTCACTTCACAGTTGAGGAAATTGAGATCTCAAGAGGAAGAGTCTTCCCCACAGTCATGTGACTGTTTAGTGGCCTACTCAGTTTGGGCCAATTCACCTTCCAATACACAAAAGCAGGACACACCAGAGGAAGGGGAGGAGCCTTCTTCCCATGTAAAAGGGAATCAGTTCCAGTAACAAAGCTTTCCTAAAGATGAAATTTTTAATAAAATAGAAGTGCTTCACTAAAACACAGAATTCTCAGGCCTCCTGGAAATTTCTATCAAGAATGCAATATTATATAAACAACTCTCAAGCTCACAACTATAATCTTTATCCTTCCTCAGATGGGACCAGAAATACCATAAATCATTACTAAAATGATTCTGGTTTGTTATCCTCCTTGATGGTTCTACCCAATTTGTCCTTACAAGTCTCTAATGTTTCACTCTTCACTCAGTGGATCCACAGCAAGAGGCTCATCACCTCTTCCAAGGTCCTCTCTCTCATGACACCCAAAACTACCTCATGTTCTTTTTTTTCTCTACATCGTACCCTCAATCTTCACAAAAGTATTTTTTCACTATCACGTGTTCCTCTTGTTATTTTTAAGTTTTGGAGAGATAAATGATTTGTGCATACAAATGAACACCAGGGCCTAGCCCGGGTCAAGCACAAAGCCAGTGTACTGAATGAATGAAACTGAATCATAAAATATTAAGACTGCGCAGAGGTGTGCTGACTGTCCCAAACAAATAAACCCTAAAACAAAGCATAATCATATCTTTCTGGGTTAACAGGGACAAATGAGCTCTCACATAAACGAACACAAAGCCTGTTACATTTAGAAAATAAAATCTTGCATTTCTGCTGCAAGTAGAAAAAGGAGGCTGGGGTATAGTAACAGACTGTTCCAAAATCCTTCAGTTCTTCAGATATTTAAAGGTATGTCAATCAGAAGAAAGAAAAGTTGTGTTTGGTAGAGCTCCAGAAAACAGAACTAGGACAAGTAGGTGAAGTTAGGGAGAGAAATTATTTATGTTCAAAATATGGAATAACTGGGTAACAATTAGAGCTATCTAAAAATGGACTAGGCTGCCTCATGTGGCAGCAAGTTTCAGGTCACCAGGAGCGTCTGAGGAGAAGCAAAGTGACAACTTATCAGGGATGACATTCAGGGGATTCTTTCTGGAGAGGCGGGGATAAGAGACGATGATGCTATGAGATGATCTTGACTCTGTGATTCTGATTCCCACCCTTTCATCCCCTCCTAGCTTCAATAAGCCCTCTGGAAGTCAATAATAGTGAGGTGGTTAAGAAGGAGAGCCAGGGCAAGAAAACTTGGGTTCAAATACCACCCCTACCACTTATTAGCTGAGTGACCTTGAGTGAATCACTTAATATTTTTGAGTCTCTGCTTCCTCAGCTGTAAAATAGAGTTTTCTACTACTACTTGTTATGAGGAATAAATGAGGTATTACAGGGGAAGTGCTTCAAACAGTGCCTGGCAAAGACTAAGTGCTCAACAAATATTAGTTGTTACAGTGATTATTATGACTCAAAGTAGGAGAAAATTAGAGGAGACAGAGTCATATTGGAAAGGACGCCATGATGATATAACTACCAACTCTGGCTATGCAGGGTAAACACACAGTGGTGGGATTGGTATAGACAGACAAAAGGCAAAGGGCCCACTCTGGTAGCCCCACTAGCATGCAAGGTTGCATGGTCAACGTCATGAACAATCATGGAATTTGGATACTTCTGCTTTCTTCATAGCACTCACTGACTCATTGCCAACCCCAGCATATACTGTGACTCTCCCCCCTTCAATATGGTCTCTTCTATCAGATTGACCAAATCTCCCTGGAAATATATATCCAGCTGCCCAGTCTCACCCTTAGTCTTTAAAACAGACATGGAGAAAAGTGTGTTCACTGGAGCAGGTTGGAAAGAGAAACGTTTAAGGACTATTTGCAAATAACAAGGAATAAAGGAAATTATATCCAGTAGATTCTTTTTGAGCTGCTTCTTGGAATGTGGGCATACTTGACTCATCTCTCTGTGAGCCCTTTTGCCCCACATTTTCTATTTCATCCCACTGAGATATCTGGAGCACACTCTTCCTTCTGTCTTCCCAGCCCCAACTCACCCCAGCTTTGAACGGTTCATTTCCTACATCATCAGCCCACAGCCCTAGCCTGACCTCTCCCATCATATCAGTCAATTATGCACTCCACTGCTATACTGTGTCGACTTGTTCAACAATGTTTAGGTCTGAGCTCCTTGGGGAAAGGACCTTGTCATTTCTACTTTCACTTTGCAAGGTACCATGGGTATTCCCGGCACCATCTAAATAATAAGATCAGGTTAAAGATGAATTTTCTATGTGTTCAAGTTGCTAAATGAATAATGGCACCTTCTGTTCCTGATTTTAATGCCCTCACCTACTAACACTCATTTTATTTTCATATTTGGTGAAGAAAAGAAATATCTTATTTTAATTTAAATCTACTCTAGTGATCTTTTGAAATGAGTGAGGGCTGCCCTTGAGTTTAAATTTAAACACAAGGTCATCATGCAAAAATTTCAAAAGCCTATTTCTCCCAACAGTAATAATGTATTTTAATTATACAGTGTTATCTTTACCAACATTTGATAAATGTTTGTTGAATGAATAAACGAATGAGACTCAATGAACCTCATGACAAGACTAGGAGATAAGCTGGGTTGGTGATGGTTTTCCCATCTTACTACCAAGGAATTAGAAGTTTTAAAACTGGTAAGTATCACAGTCAGGATTTGAATCCAGGTTTCCTGACTCCAAGTTCTAGCCAGATTTATTTGATGATCATTTCTCTACACTAGCATTTCTCAACCTATAGTAATTTGCATATCACCTTCAAGATTTTGGCAAATCTACATACCATTTACATTATTGTTTGCTTTATATTTGTCTTTAAATTATTTCATTTTGATGTGTATTCCACTAGACAACTATATTTTTTGATGTTCATCCAAGCATACCTTATATCAGCATACAAATGTTGACACAAGCCCCTGCCTAGCTCAGAACTTCCACCACCTCCCCCTACCCCACAAACACCACCTCCTTGAACACACTCAAAACCTTCAGATTTAAAAGCAACTAATATAAGAAACAATTCTCTTTCATGCTTCTATCACTTTCCAGACCTTCTATTCTACATTCTCCCCTTTCGGCGGGGGTCGTTGGAAAGGCTAAACAAGCACTGACTTCAGGCTCTCCTCATTCACTGAGATAAGGAAAACTACAGCATCTGAGGTTCTGGCTGCTGGGACTACCTGGGAGCCAGCAATGGGAAGCTCTTTCCTCTGCCAGGATAGCTGGCAGTGGGCATTTGAATAAGCCTCTTAAAGAGAGTCCACAACCTCCTTTTCTCCTACCCATTTCTTTCTTTCCATTTTTACTGCACCCTACTTAATTAAGACCTTTATCCACTCATGCCTGGGTCCTTGTAAGAGAATCCTAACTGGTGTCCCAGTTTCCTGCCTTTCTGACCCTGTCCACATACCCCAATCTTCTGAGAGCTATTTTGAGATCACTCTTCTGCTTACAACTTCTCAATCACCATTTCTCCCAGCCCTCCCCACCTACCACCCCACTGTCCTTAAGAAAACAATTAAGACCTTAGTAAATCGAGGAAAGAGAGTCACCACACTCTTCCTGCTCCTACGCTGAGTGTAACACACAGCTGGGAATCCCTTACCCATCCTAACTGACTGAGTTCAACCTTGGCAATAATTCCAAGAAAGAAGACCAGGCTTAATGCACTCAGAATGGGTGGTTTAATTCCGCACTCAGAATGGGTGGTTTAATTCCGCACTCAGAATGGGTGGTTTAATTCCGCACTCAGAATGGATGGTTTAATTCCTCATACATGTCCAAGATAGAAATTCAGCTGCTGTGTCCCAGAATGGCCATATTTGTTATCAAAACGTTGAAATACTTTTCTACCACCTGGCAAATTGCCACTACTACTAGTCCTCCAGGTGTCCTTCCACTGCTCCAGTGGACCTGGTCTCCCTATCTCTAAACTAAAGCACAGCAGAGGGCTGCTGCACTACTTTGCCCAACAGGTTCTTAAGTATTTTGAACATCACTATTATGAGCTAAATTGTGTAGCCCGCAAATTTATATGTTGAAGTCCTAATCCCCAGTACCTCAGACTGTTACTATTTGGGGAGATATTAAATTACTTAATTATAGTGCAAAAAGTAATTAAGGTAAAACGAGATCATATAAGTGGGCTCTAATCCAAAATGATTCGTATCTTTGTAAGAAGATGAGATTAGGACACACACACGCATACATACACATATACACACACACAAAGAGGGAAGACCATGTGAAGATACAGGGAGAAGACGGTCAACTACGAGCCAAGGAAAGAGGTCTCAGAAGAAAGCAATCCTGCTGACAGCTGGATCTCAAACTTCTAGTCTCTAGGACTGTGAAAAAAATAATTTCTTTTGTGTAAGCCACCCAGTCTGTGGTACTTTGCTGTTGTTGTTATTGTTTTTGAATTTTATTTCTTTTTTATACAGCAGGTCCTTATTAGTTATCTATTTTATACATATTAGTGCATATATGTCAATCCCAATCTCCCAATTCATCCCACCACCACCACCCCACCCCCCATCCCAGTCTGTGGTACTTTGTTATGGCAGTCCTAGCAAACTAAAATACTCACCCTTGATCACAATCACAATTGATGAGGTAAGAACTGAAACTTAGACAGTGGATCAGAAGTTGATAGAGGCACTACTGACTTCCCAGGATGATTACTATGCATACTCCAATACAAGTTAGTGATTGTACAGTATATTTAGAAACAGCAAGTCTTTGAAGCCATGGATGACTACAATTGATCTAATAACCTAGGAATTCTTTGAAGTTCCTATTCATATACCTCTCACAATAGGAAGAACAGTTATGGAGCCCCTCAATTCTAATTTTATGAGACGTCTTTTTCTCCTGTATTCCTTTGTCCATATTCTTCTGATAATGGTTCAAGAACCATCATCATATTGCTACCCTTCCAATTTTTTTTTTAATATTCTCTTTGTTGGAGTAGTTTCAGATGAGGTAGAAAAGATTCACTTTTTGATAATACTTAAAAATGGTACTTGTCTCAATTATGATTTTATTAAACTTTTCAAATATATCAATTATCCTCACAAACAAAAAGGAAGATATTTAAGCAGGAGCCTTGGCATCAGGTAGACTTAGGTTCAGTGACTGGCTTTGCCACTGGTCATCTGTTTTGAGCTCAGATGTAATACCTAACCTCTCCAGGTCTTCTGTAAAAAATCTTTATTTATTCAATACATATGTACTGAGCAAATCATATGTTCAAGCTTTTACCTGGGACTAGGGATGCAGTGGTGAACAAGACTTATAACCTTTCAAGGGATAAACATCAAATAAATAATTACACACATGAGAATTTAATTGAAATTGAAACAAATGCCATGAAAGACAAAGTAATGAACAGAAGTTGAGTATAGATGACATGGCAACTGATCTAGTTGAATGGAGGATGGTAGGGAAGACAGAATTCTTCCTAGAAGAAGTGATTTTTAAGGTGAGATTTAAAGGCTGAGAAGTTGTCAAACAGGAGAGGAAGGAAAAGAAAGAGAGGTTGTTAGCATAAGTAAAGATTTGGCATGGAAAGGACCTTAGTAGTATATATGAAATACTGAAAGAAGACCAACATGATAGAGAAAGAGAGGTTTCAGAGGAGACTGAAGACATAGGCAAGACTTATGTGAAGGCTTTGTTAAGAACTTTAGACTTCATCTAAGGGCAATGAGAAGCCATTGGTGGGTTTTGATCAGGGTCAAGTCAAGAAGAAATTTAAATTTAGGAATCTCATATGCCTCTGTGAGTATTTATATAAAGTGTTTTGCTATTAATTACATAACAAATTCCAAGTTCTTTATTAGCATTGTCATTTATAACTGAAGAGTGATTTAGTCACCAACTCTATAGATGGAGTTTCTTCTGATCTGGAAGGAAGGAAAAGGGAGAAAGAAAGGAAAGAGAGAAAGAAAGAGAGAGAGAAAGAAAGAGAGAGAGAGAGAGAGAGAGAGGGAGGGAGGGAAGAAAGAAAGAAAGAAAGAAAGAAAGAAAGAAAGAAAGAAAGAAAGAAAGAAAGAAAGAAAGAGAAAGAAAGAAAGAAAGAAAGAAAGAAAGAGAAAGAAAGAAAGAAAGAAAGAAAGAAAGAAAGAAAGAAAGAAAGAAAGAGAAAGAAAGAAAAAGAGAGAGGGAGGGAGAGAAAGAAAGGAAGAAAGAAAGAAAGAAAGGAAGAAAGAAAGGAGGGAGGGAGGGAGAGGGAGGGAGGGAGGGAGGAAGGAAGGAAGGGAGAAAGAAAGGAAAAGAGAAAGGAAGGAAGGAAGGAAGGAAGGAAGGAGGGAAGGGAAAGAAAGAGAGAGAGAAAGGAGAACAAAAAAGGAAAGGGGAAAAAAACTGCTCTAGACAGCCAAAACCAGTATTTTTGTTCCTCATTTTAAAGATAAAAGAAATTAAGAGGTCACAGAGATTAAGAAATTTGCCCTAGGACACAAAATTAGGAAGTGGTAGCATTGGGTCTAGAATGAAAGAGAATAGTTAAAAGATTGTGAAGGAGGGAGAGAAAAAGGAAAAGGAACAATTTTCCTAACAATACTGAGTATGTACTCTGTGCCAAATGCTTTAAATATAGTATGTTATTTAATCCTCAAAAAAAAAAATCCATAAAAGTAGGTGTAAGTATACCCATTTTCTAGGGGAGAAAACTGAGAGTGAAGAGATTAAATCTTATGCCCCAAATCTTCTGGCTCCTGTTTTAGTGAACTTGCCATTACACTGGCACTGCTCCTTTCAGGGTAATACAAAGGTCCATTGGTCAGTAACCAAACGCCAAAAACTGCTTTCTTCATCCTGGATGGCAGGAAGAGGGGAGATAGGTGATAAAAGCATACGTTAAACCAGTGAATAAATCCCTTTTTCTTAAGGTTCCTCTGAGAAAAGGCAAGAGAGATTATAGAAGGGTTGTTCACTTCCTTTATGCTTTCTAATCCCAGCCTGTTTGACTGAGGAATCTTCTTCTCCAACTCAGACCAAAAAAGATTGATCAACAGATAGACATGTAGATAGATAATTTTAGAATCTTGCTGAGGACCGCCTACTACCTCTTTTAAATTCTGTTTATCTTTTTACTTTACTGGATGTTAAGTCTACAATTAAGAACATAATTTCATTATAGTATATGTAGCAGTGTGTAAAATGGCTTAAAACACAGTGTCAGGATTCAGACTGCCTAGGTTCAGATAGCCATCTTCACCATTTGGATACTGTGCCTCACTTCCTTTACCTGTAAAATGGACAGAACCCCTATTTCACAAAGTAATTAGAAAAATTAAATAAAATAATATGTCTTAAAAAATATGTCATTAGCGTAAAGTAAGCATGGCTATTACAATTTATCAAATACTGAATTTATACAATTATTTTCTTTCTGTTTTTGGGAGCTATGGCTAAGATAGGACTTTTAAAAGGTTAATTATATCAAGATCACAGCAGTCAATTTACTGTTCTGATTGAGTGTAGAAATTAGCTGCAAATAAAATCTTGATTTCATCCTTACAAATTATTCAATAATACTAAAATACAAGCACCAATGAGATTCTCTTAATAATATTTGAAATACATGCCCTGAATCGATACAAACAACAGAACACAATCACTAGAGTCTTTGATGCTTTGTACATGTGCTAGCAAAATTTTTAAAGCATCTTTATCTCTAGTTTTAATAACTGTAGCCTAAACTTTGACATATTTAAATTTGTTGAAATATTAAGTGCTCAGCCCTGCCCATCTGGTTCTTAGTATCTATATTCGTTTTCTATTGATGCTGTATCAAATTACTACAAAGTTTATGGCCATACCACTCTGAATGTGCCCAATCTCCTGAATAACTACAGACTTCATGGCTTAAAACAACACAAATGTAGTAGTTTACAAATCTCTAGATTAGAAGTCTGAAATGGGCCTCACAGGGCTAAAGTCAAGGTGTCGTCAGGGCTAAGTTCCTTTCTGAAGGATATGGAGAGAATTTGTTTCCTTGCCTTTTCCATTTTCTAGAGGCCACCTGATTTCCTTGGCTCATAGTCCCCTTCCTTTGTCTTCAAAGCCAGCAACGTTGGGCCAAGTCCTTCTCACATCCCATCTAGCTAGCTCGGGTTGCCACAACAAAATACGATAGGCCGGGTGGCTTAAACAACACATGTTTATTTTCCCACGGTTCTGGAGAATAGAAATTCCAAAATCAGGGTGCCAGCATGGATGGATGAAAGCTCTTTTCTTGACTTGCAGATGGCCACCTTCTCACTGTGTTCTCACATGGTAGAGAGAGCAAGCTCTCTGGTGTCTCTAATAAGAGATAAGGGCACCAATTCCATCAGGAGGGGCCTACCCTAATGACCTCATCTAAACCTAATTACTTCCCAAAGGCCCTATCACCAAATGCCATCACGTTGGGGGTTAGGACTTCAACATATGAATTTGTGAAGTATGCGAGTCCATCCACAGTACATCTTATCACTCTGACCTCCTCTTCTGTCTCTCTCTTCCACATTTAAGGACCCTATGATTATAGGAGACACACCTGGATAATCCCAGATAATCTCCTTATTTTAAGGTCAGTTGATAGGCAACCTTAATTCCATCTGCAACCTTAATTCCCCCTTTTCATGTAAGGTAACATATTCATAGGTTTCAGGATTAGGATGTGGACATCTTTGGGGGCCACTATTGTACCTACCACACTATCATATCAATCATAAATTCAAAGAATCTGGACAAGCCAGATAAACTCAAATTGGAAGCAAGCGTAAGGAGTCAAATTCAGTATCCCAATAGTTCCTTAAATTCCTGTGATTTCCAAGTCATACTGCCTTTAAATTTAAAAATGAAATTGGCAGAATTAAGCAAAGAGAAAGGCATTACATATCATACATACTTTTATTTATATACATATCTATATCAATACCTGTCTATAAATATTTGCATTTATACATCTATAGAGGTGTGATGGCCAATTTTATCTGTTAACTTGGCTAAGCTATGGTTGTTTGATCTAATACCAGTCTAGATGTTGCTTGTAAAGGTATTTTTTAGATGTGATTAATATCTAAATCGGTAGACTTTGAGTAAAGTGGATTTCTCTCCATAACGTGGGGGAGCGTCATCCAATTAGTTGAAGGCCTTAAGAGCAAAGACTGAGGTGCCCCATGGAAGAGTGAATTCTACCACCACACTGCCTTCAGATTCAAAACTACAACACTGACTCCTGCTAGAGTTTCTAGTCTACTGACAAACCCTACAAATTTCACTCTTGCTAGCCCCCACAATCGCATAAGCCAGCTAGACAGATAAGAGTAGTTTGCTGTTCCTGTTTCTCTGGAGAAGTATCCATGTTAAAGTTGAAGGAAGCCTGAAATTATCATTATTAACAATGAGTGAGATAAAATCAGGGATAGAGGATATGTGCCTATAAGAACATCTCTCTCTCTCATAATCAGAATTTAATCTTGTTCAAGAGTAACAGTAAATGGACTTCCCTGGTGGCGCGGTGGTTAAGAATCTGCCTGCCAATGCAGGAGACATGGGTTCGAGCCCTGGTCCAGGAAGATCCCACATGCCGCAGAGCAACTAAGCTCATGTGCCACAACTACTGAAGCGCACGCACCTAGAGCCCATGCTCCGCAACAAAGAGAAGCCAACGCAATGAGAAACCCGTGCACCACAACGAAGAGCAGCCCCCGCTCACTGCAACTAGAGAAAGCCCACGCGCAGCCCGCGTGCAGCAACAAAGACCCAATGCAGCCAAAAATAAATAAATAAATAAATAATAAATTTACAAAGAGCTTCTAACATGAATGACAATGAAACTTCATATTCAAATGAGATGAGAAGCCAGTACATGTGCATCAGGGATGGTTTAATTAGAAATAAATATAATAGTTTCAGCTGAGGAAAGGATACTTTACCTTCTCATCTCTAATAGTATGAAATTAATTTTTAGATATAGTGATGAAGTACAAGTTTCCACTCTTCAGGAAAATAATGGTCACAACACACGAAATCTTTTGTAAATCAGGAACTGGGCATTGCCGTGACAATCTGATTATCAAAGTGTATTCACTGACTGCCTCTTAATTATCTAAGAAAACACTCTGAGTGGTTTTGAATATGTTTGTAAGCTTAGACGTGACTTGACATTTATCATCTATAATAGTAATAAATTAGAAATAGCTTAAATGTCCATTGGGAAAGGAATATATATTATGGTACAGCCATACAGTGGAATGTGGCCATTACAAAAGATTATTCTAAATCAATAGTCCTTGTTGAAAAAATAGAGATTTTTAAAAAGCAGTTTATAAAACAGCATTTATAGTTTGATCTCATTTACATAATGTCACATACATTAGGATACTAACTAAAAGTTTTTAAATGACTATTTCTGGACGACCACAGTTTGGGTCATTTGATTTTTACTGTCTTCTTTTCATTTTCTCTATTGTTTGAATTTTTTTACAGCGGGAATGTATTGGGTATTTGTTTAATTCTTAATAAATAAATATAGATTTTGGTAATCTATAAAGTTAAAAATGAGCAAAATTTTTATGATTAACAAATCATATGATTTATGATATATAAGTGATCATCTCAGTAGCAAAATTAGCAACAAGTACACAGAACTTGTCAGGGATAGCAAGCTTTTACTCACACAGTGTGGATTTATCACAGCTATTGAAATTTACCCATAACATGCACTTTCTGAGAATGCCAATCCATTCCCACTATCCTTTCAGCAATACTCTTTCATTTGAAAACTTAGAAGAATACTGTGAGCCTCGCCTTCCTCTCCATGCCTATTGCTTTCTAGAAGCTCAGTATCCCAGCACTGGGAAGTTTAGAGATGCAGTCCAGCTCACTCATCCTACAAATAAATGAAGGAACTGAGACAGGGAGGTGACATGACCTGCGCAATGCCCCACAGCTAAAGCTTGTCAACACAATCTCTCTATCTTGGCAATCACGGAAAGTTGTATACATTAAATATGTACAGCTTTTTAAAATGTGTAATTATACCTCAATAAAGTGGTTAAAAAATAAATAGTCATCTTGACACCATCATCAAACTTCCGTGGTCTCCTGGAACTCCCACATGAACCCAAACTCAGCTTGAGGTGGGTTTTGTGTCTTGCACCTATTCACAGAGCTCTGGGGTGTGCAAGGCTGGAAGGACAGGCAGTCGGAAGACCCAAGCATGCGTCTATGATGCTGATCTGGCAAAAGTGGAGAGGTGTGTAGACATGAGGGCTCTTAGAAGCAGGGAGTTTTAGGGGAAAGAAGCATTTACCTGTTATCCAGATACCCAGGCCTAGAAAACCTTGACGATGCTTACACTGTGCAGTCAAAGAAGGATTCAGATATGGCATTTGCAGCCTCCTATCACCACAGAGGTGATGTTTGAAAATAAAGGAGTAAATAGAATTCCACAATGTATGAAGAGGAGAGAACATAAACTTATGGATTAGTTGAAAGAAAATATTCAGTAAAAAATAATTTAAGAAACACTAATACCTATAATCTATTGAGAACCTACTGTGTACTTTACATAAACTATCACCCCAAATTTTCATTACAACCCACAAACCTTGGCTCTTCAATTGATGCTACACTGCATCCGTGACAAGACGGGTTAGAGCAGTAAGATGAGGACTTTGGGCATCACATCACAGAAGGTGATGGAGAAGACAATAATAAAGGGAAGGTTATTCCTGTCAAGTGGTCCTCTGGAGTTTAGAAGGATGAAGACTGTGAAAAGCCATTGGGTATGGTGTTTAAGACATTTTCAAAATCCTTTCAGAGTTTTATCTCCCTCCTATTACTTTGAAATCTGACCCTACTTGGCTGACTGAATTTAATTACTAGGACTAAACTGAGTCTACAGTAAGTGTACTACTTTCTGGAAGTAAATTGATTCATCTGTATGAGGTAAAGGAAATTTTCCAGGAAGATGAACTGCTATTTAGCAAATGCCTTCAGCTTATCAGAGCAGTGGTAGTCATTTACTGACATGTATTAACTCATTCCTGCAGTGAGCCCAATCTATAAAGTCTATAAATATGCTTCATAAGCCATTCCTCGTTCCTTCCTCCTCTCCCATCCCTACCTTCTTGCCTAAAGCTATTACAGGTAGTCTGCAGAAAGCTGCAGTTAAAATAATCAACCACTGCAAATGGGATGTGATTCCAGCATGTTTCCCTGAAGTGAGACTAGCTCTGAACTGCTTTTTGTCATGAGGAAGTTTGTATTCATGTACTTGTAAACCTGTTATCATTATTTACCTTCAAGTGTTTTAGTCATTCTCATTTTCCTGCTTTTCTCTTGTCTACAAAATATCTGAGTTTCTGATGATACTCATTCTATTAGATGATTCTGAAAATTGTAACATCTGGGCTTCCCTGGTGGCGCAGTGGTTGAGAGTCCGCCTGCCGATGCAGGGGACACAGGTTCGTGCCCCAGTCCTGGAAGATCCCACATGCGGCGGAGCGGCTGGGCCCGTGAGCCATGGCCGCTGAGCCTGCGCGTCCGGAGCCTGTGCTCCGCGGTGGGAGAGGCCACAACAGTGAGAGGCCCACGTACCGAAAAAAAAAAAAAATTGTAACATCTTCCACATCTGTATATAAGTTAATGACTGCACTTTTTCTAAAAGTGTGATTCACTGACATTGTGTCCTAGATCAGCACCGTCCAATAGAAACAGAATGCAGAACATATATGTAATTTAAATTTTTCTAGTTACCACATTAAAAAAATTAAAAAGGAAAAGGTAAAATAAACTTTCATAATATATTTATATTTAACTCAATATATCTAAAATACTATCACTTCAACATTGAATCAATAGTTTAAAATTGTTAAGGGGATGTTTTACATTTCTTTGTACTAAGTTTTCAAAATCCAGTGTGTATTTTACACTTACAGCACATTTCAATTCAGACTAGTCACATTTTGTGTGCTCAGTAGCCACACGTGGCTAGAAGCCGCCACGTTGGTCAGCACGGGTCTAGATCCTGAATGAAGATATTAAGTGAGATCAGACTTTTAGCTGAGTCCTCTGTTAAGGTCCTCTCCCTCCTTATCTCCTCACCACCACCACCACCTAATTTAGAAATATAGTTCTTTCTCAGGCCAATCTTCCCAACTAATTAGGAGCTATGTCTTAGACATTTCTGCCATCTCTCTCCCACCTTCCACTCTCCCTTATCGACAAACCCTTCATGGGAAATGGTGCCCAGGGAGGCTGGCAATTGACCGGAGGTCAAATAGTGGGTAGGATCTAAATTCAGTCTTATTGATGACAGACCAGAGCTCTTCTGACTTCCTTAAGCATCCAACCTTCTCCTTTCCCCTTATTTCCACTTTAGAGCTCAGTCACTCTTCTTTTTAGACTCACCAAGAAAATAATTGATCTTACTTACCCTTCTTCTCAGACATTAAATTTAGAGGCCAAAACTAAACTGATCCTCCAAGCACAACAGATGGATTCAGAGATTGTCCACTGGTAGCTGAGACCTGGCAACTTCTCTTTTTCATTCTTTAAACATAAAGCTAATAAACCCTCCACCTAGGAAGGGAGGAGTGGTTATTCACTAGCTGATGTTCTAGGCATTCTGCTACATGCATTCATTTATACTCAGAAGACTGGAAGATTAGATTCCAAAATGTTATTATGGTAATCTCTCCGGATGCCACTAGCAATTTGTTATTGTTGTTTATTTGTGGTTTGGGATTTTTCTGCAATGAATACAGGTATTATTTTTGTGCAAACAAATAATATACGATAATAACAAATAAATGTCCCTACTGCCTTTTATAAAGAAAAGGTCTGATCATCCAGTCCTGATTTAATTTCCCCAGATCTACAAACAGAAGCTTTTTTTTTCAGATAATCATCTAAATATTTTCCAGGCATAGAAATGGAGACAGAATGCATTCTGAGGCTCCACTGTATAAAAATCACTCATCAGCATAAAATGACTTAACAGTAATTCAGGTTGAGCACCCAGAGTATTCCACTTAGATGTCTATCAGCGCAGAACATGACAACACTTGATCCCTTCAGCATTGCTCTGGGTAAACTTTGCTGACCTCTCATTTTCTCAACAACCGAAAAAAAAAAGAAAACAAGATAGGCTACAGTCAGCTCCTAATATTATACAGCCAAAAACACTGAGAAAGAGTACATTTTATGCATTTAAAAAATATATATTCTTTTGTCTTAGGTAAATTTAAATAAAGCCTTTTATTGATCATTTTCAACAGACAAAAAAGTAAGATTCCCACACATATCAATCTATCTTGAATGGTTCGTACTTTAGCTTTCAACATACAATGTGAAGATAGGGAAAGGAGAAAACCTTGTATTTTCCTAAGATTTTCATGTTCACATTTCATGCTGTAAGAAAATGAACCCTGCATGTCTACAGGCAGATAGTACTTATAATTTGTAATTTTTTTGGTAAAGATGCATTATTTGGTCCAAATCTGGTACAAAATGCACAGCTACATTAAAACAGCCATGTTGGAGACCTTCAAGATGGCGGAGGAGTAAGCCGTGGAGATCACCTTCCTCCCCACAAATACATTAAAAATACATCTACATGTGGAACAACTCCTACAGAACACCTACTGAACACTGGCAGAAGACCGCAGACCTCCCAAAAGGCAAGAAACTCCCCACGTACCTGCGTAGGGCAAAAGAAAAAAGAAAAAACAGAGACAAAACAAGAGGGATGGGACTTGCACCTCTGAGAAGGAGCTGTGAAGGAGGAAAGGTTTCCACACACTAGGAAGCCCCTTCTCGGGTGGAGACTGCAGGTGGCGGGAGGGAAGCTTCAGAGCCATGGAGAAGAGCACAGCAACAGGGGTGCAGAGGGCAAAGTGGAGAGATTCCCGCACAGAGGATCCGTGCCGACCAGCACTCACCAGCCCGAGAGTCTTGTCTGCTCACCCGCCGGGGCGGGTGGGGGCTGGGAGTTGAGGCTTGGGCTTCAGGGGTCAGATCCCAGGGAGAGGACTGGGGTTGGCTGCGTGAACACAGCCTGAAGGGGGCTAGTGCGCCACTGCTAGCCAGGAGGGAGTCCGGGAAAAATTCTGGACCTGCTGATAAGGCAAGAGACCACTGTTTTGGGGTGCGCGAGGAGAGGGGATTCAGAGCACCACCTAAACGAGTTCCAGACAGGCTCGAGCCGCAATATCAGCGTAGACACCAGAGACGGGCATGGGACGCTAAGGCTGCTGCTGCAGCCACCAAGAAGCCTGTGTGCGAGCACAGGTCACTCTCCACACCTCCCCTCCCGGAAGCCTGTGCAGCCCACCACTGCCAGGGTCCCATGATCCAGGGACGACTTGCCCCAGAGAACACACGGCGCGCCTCAGGCTGGTGCAATGTCACAGCAGCCTCTGCCGCTGCAGGTTCACCTCGCATTCCGTACCCTTCCCTCCCGCTGCCTCAGTGAGCCAGAGCCCCCGAATCAGCTGCTCCTTTAACCCTGTCGTGTCTGAGCCAAGAACAGACACCCTAAGGTGACCTACACGCAGAGGCGGGGCCAAATCCAAAGCTAAATGCCAGGAGCTGTGCGAACAAAGAAGAGAAAGGGAAATCTCTCCCAGCAGCCTCAGGAGAAGCAGATTATATCTCACAATCAACCTGATGTACCCTGCAACTCTGGAATACCTGAATAGAAAATGAATCATCCCAAAATTGAGACAGTGGACTTTGTGTGATTTTGTCTGCATAGCTTTGCTTTTTACCATTTGTCCCAGGGTTCTGTCTGTCCATTTATTTTATTTTTATTTTTTTAGTATAGTTATTTAGCATTTGTTATCATTGGTGGATTTGTTTTTTGGTTTGGTTGATCTCTTCTTTCTTTCTTTTTTTTAAATTACTTTTCAATTTTTTTATTTTTAATAACTTAATTTTTAATTTTAATAACTTAATTTTATTTTATTTTTCTCCTTCTTTCCTTCATTTTCTCTCCCTTTTCTTCTGAGTCATGTGGCTGACACGGTCTTGGTGCTCCGACCGGGTGGCAGGCCTGTGCCTCTGAGGTGGGAGAGCCAAGTTCAGGACATTGGTCCACCAGAGACCTCCCAGCTCCACATAATATCAAACAGCGAAAGCTCTCTCAGAGATCTCCATCTCAATGCTAAGACCCAGCTCCACTCAACGACCAGCGAACTACAGTGTTGGACACCCTACGCCAAACAACTAGCAAGACAGGAACACAACACAACCCATTAGCAGAGAGGCTGCCTAAAATCATAATAAGGTCACAGACACCCCAAAACACACCACCAGACGCACGCCTGCCCAACAGAAAGACAAGATCCAGTCTCATCCACCAGAACACAGGCACCAGTCTGCTGCACCAGGAAGCCTACACAACCCACTGAACCAACCTTAGCCACTGGGGGCAGACACCAAAAACAACGGGAACTATGAACCTGCAGCCTGCATATAGGAGGCCCAAAACACAGTAAGTTAAGCAAAATGAGACGACAGAGAGACACACAGCAGATGAAGGAACAAGGTAAACACCCACCAGACCAAACAAATGAAGAGGAAATAGGCAATCTACCAGAAAAAGAATTCAGAGTAATGATAGTAAAGATGATCCAAAATCATAGAAATAGAATGCAGAAAATAAAAGAAATGTTTAACAAGGACCTAGAGGAACTAAAGAGCAAACAAACAATGATCAACAACACAATAAATGAAATTAAACTTCTATAGAAGGAATCAATGGCAGAATAACTGAGGCAGAAGAACGGATAAATGACCTGGAAGATAAAATAGTGGAAATAACTACCACAGAGCAGAATAAAGAAAAAAAAATGAAAAGAATTGAGGACAGTCTCAGAGACCTCTGGGACAACATTAAATGCAGAAACATTTGAATTATAGGGGTCCCAGAAGAAGAAGAGACAAAGAAAGGGACTGAGAAAATATTTGAAAAGATTATAGTTGAAAACTTCTCTAATATGGGAAAGGAAATAATCAAGTCCAAGAAGTGCAAAGAGTCCCATACTGGATAAATCCAAGGCAAAACACACCAAGACACATATTAATCAAACTATCAAAATTAAATACAAAGAAAAAATATTAAAAGCAGCAAGGGACAAACAACAACTTACATACATGGGAATCCCCATAAGATTAACAGCTGATCTTTCAGCAGAAGCTCTGCAAGCCAGAAGGGAGTGACAGCACATACTTAAAGTGATGAAAGGGAAAAACCAACAACCAAGATTACTCTACCCAGCAAGGATCTCATTCAGATTCGACGGAGAAATTAAAACATTTACAGACAAGCAAAAGGTAAGAGAATTCAGCACCACCAAACCAGCTTTACAACAAATGCTAAAGAAACTTCTCTAGGCAAGAAACACAAGAGAAGGAAAAGACCTACAAAAACAAACTCAAAACGATTAAGAAAGTGGTAATAGGAACATACAAATCGATAATTACCTTAAATGTAAATGGATTAAGTGTTCCAACCAAAAGACACAGACTGGCTGATTGGATACAAAAACAAGAACCGTACATATGCTGTCAACAAGAGACCCACTTCAGACTTAGGGACACATACAGACTGAAAGTGAGGGGATGGAAAAACATATTCCATGCAAATGGAAATCAAAAGAAAGCTGGAGTAGCAATTCTGATATCACAAAAAAGAGACTTTAAAATAAAGACTATTACAAGAGACAAATAAGCACACTACATAATGGTCAAGGGATCAATCCAAGAAGACAATATAACAATTGTAAATATTTATGCACCCAACATAGGAGCACATCAATACATAAGGCAAATGCTAACAGCCATAATAGTGGATATTGACAGTAACACAACCATATTAGGGGACTTCAACACACCACTTTCAACAATGAACAGATCATCCAAAATGAAAATAAATAGGGAAACACAAGCTTTAAATGATACAATAAACAAGATGGACTTAATTGATATTTATAGGACATTCCATCCAAAAACAACAGAATACACATTCTTCTCAAGTGCTCATGGAACATTCTACAGGACAGATCATATCTTAGGTCGCAAATCAACCTTCGTAAATTTAAGAAAATTGAAACTGTATCAGGTATCTTTTCCGACCACAACGCTATAAGACTAGATATCAATTACAGGAAAAAATCTGTAAAAGATACAAACACATGGAGGCTAAACAATACACTACTAAATGTCCAAGAGATCACTGAAGAAATCAAAGAGGAAATCAAAAAATACCTAGAAACAAACGACAATGAAAACACAACAACCCAAAACCTATGGGATGCAGCAAAAGCAGTTCTAAAAGGGAAGTTTATAGCAATACAGTCCTACCTCAAGAAACAACAAACATCTCAAATAAAGAACCTAATCTTATACCTAAAGCAATTAGAGAAAGAAGAAAAACAAAACCCCAAAGTTAGCAGAAGAAATCATAAAGATCAGATCGGAAATAAATGAAAACAAAATGAAGGAAACAATAGCAAAGATCAATATAACTAACACTGGTTCTTTGAGAACATATACAAAATTGATAAACCATTAGCCAGACTCATCAAGAAAAAAAGGGAGAAGATTCAAATCAACAGGATCAGAAATGAAAAAGCAGAAGTAACAACTGACACTGCAGAAATACAAAAGATCATGAGAGATTACTACAAACAACTATATGCCAATAAAATCGACGAAATAGACACATTCTTAGAAAAGTAAAACCTTCCAAGACTGAACCAGGAAGAAATAGAAAATATAAACAGACCAATCACAAGCACTGAAATTGGAACTGTGATTAAAAATCTTCCAGCAAACAAAAGCCCAGGACCAGATGGTTTCACGGGCAAATTTTATCAAAGATTTAGAGAAGAGCTAACACCAATCCTTCTCAAACTCTTCCAAAATATAGCAGAGGGAGGAAAACTCCCAAACTCATTCTACAAGGCCACCATCACCCTGATACCAAAACCAGATAAAGATGTCACAAAGAAAGGAAACTACAGGCCAATATCACTGATGAACATTGATGCAAAAATCCTCAACAAAATACTAGCAAACAGAATCCAATGGCACGTTAAAAGGATCATACACCATGATCAAGTGGGGTTTATCCCAGGAACGCAAGGATTCTTCAATATACGCAAATCAATCAACGTGATACACCGTATTAACAAATTGAAGGAGAAAAACCATATGATCACCGCAATGGATGCAGAAAAAGCTTTCAACAAAATTCAACATCCATATATGATAAAAACTCTCTAGAAAGTGGGCATAGAGGGAACTTACCTCAACATAATAAAGGCCATATATGACAAACCCACAGCCAACATAGTTCTCAATGGTGAAAAACTGAAACCATTTCCTCTAAGATCAGGAACAACACAAGGTTGTCCACCCTCACCACTATTATTCAACATAGTTTTGGAAGTTTTAGACACAGCAATCAGAGAAGAAAAAGAATAAAAGGAATCCAAATCGGAAAAGAAGAAGTAAAATTGTCTCTGCTTGCAGATGACAAAATACTATACATAGGGAATCCTAAAGAGGCTACCAGAATACTACTAGAGCTAATCAAGAATTTGGTAAAGTAGCAGGATACAAAATTAATGCACAGAAATCACTTGCATTCCTATACACTAATGATGAAAAATCTGAAAGAGAAATTAAGGAAACACTCCCATTTACCATTGCAACCAAAAGAATAAAATACCTAGGAATAAACCTACCTAAGGAGACAAAAGACATGTGTGCAGAAAACTATAAGACACTGATGAAAGAAATTAAAGATGATACAGAGGGAGAGATATATTATGTTCTTGGATTGAAAAAATCAACACTGTGAAAATGACTATACTACGCAAAACAATCTACAGATTCAGTGCAATCCCTATCAAACTATCAATGGCATTTTTCACAAAACTAGAACAAAAAAATTCACAATTTGTATGGAAACACAAAAAGACCCCAAATAGCCAAAGCAATCTTGAGAAAGAAAGATGGAGCTGGAGGAATCAGGCTCCCAGACTTCAGACTATACTACAAAGCTATAGTAATTAAGAGAGTATGGTACTGGCACAAAAACAGAAATATATATCAAGGGAACAGGATAAAAACCCCAGAGATAAACCCACACACATATGGTCACCTTATTTTTGATGAAGGAGGCAAGAATATACAATGGAGATAAGACAGCCTCTTCAGTAAGTGGTGCTGGGAAAAGTCGACAGCTACATGAACGAAATAAAAATAAATAGAAAATATTTTTTTTAAAATTAAAAAAAATAAAAATAAAAGAATGAAATTAGAACACTCCTTAACACCATATACAAAAATAAACTCAAAATGGATTAAAGACCTAAATGTAAGGCCAGACACTATAAAACCCTTAGAGGAAAACATAGGCAGAACACTCTATGACATAAATCACAGCAAGTTTCTTTTTGACCCACCTCCTAGAGAAATGGAAATAAAAACAAAAATAAACAAATGGGACCTAATGAAAATTCAAAGCTTTTGCACAGCAAAGGAAACCATAAAAAAGACCAAAAGACAACCCTCAGAATGAGAGAAAATATTTTCAAATGAAGCAACTGACAAAGGATTAATCTCTAAAATTTACAAGCAGCTCATGCAGCTCAATATCAAAGAAACAAACAACCCAATCCAAAAGTGGGCAGAAGACTAAATAGACATTTCTCCAACGAAGATATACAGATAGCCAACAAACACATGGAAGGATGCTCAACATCACTGATCATTAGAGAAATGCAAGTCAAAACTACAATGAGGTATCACTTCGCACCGGTCAGAATGGCCATCATCAAAAAAACCTAGAAACAATAAATGCTGGAGAGGGTGTGGAGAAAAGGGAACCCTCTTGCACTGTTGGTGTGAATGTAAACTGATACAGCCACTATGGAGAACAGTATGGAGGTTCCTTAAGAAACTAAAAATAGAACTACAATATGACCCAGCAATCCCACTACTGGGCATGTATCCTGAGAAAACCATAATTCAAAAAGAGTCATGTACCAAAATGTTCATTGCAGCACTATTTACAATAGCCAGGACATGGTAGCAACCTAAGTGTCCATCCAGAGATGAATACATAAAGAAGATGTGGCACATATATACAATGGAATGTTACTTAGCCATAGAAAGAAACGAAATTGAGTTATTTGTAGTGAGGTGGATGGACCTAGAGACTGTCATACAGAGTGAAGTAAGTCAGAAAGAAAAAAACAAATACCGCATGCTAACATACATATGGAACCTAAAAAAAAAAAAAAATGGTTCTGAAGAACCTAAGGGCAGGACAGGAATAAAGACACAGACGTAGAGAATGGACTTGAGGACACAGGGAGGGGAAAGGGTAAGCTGGGACGAAGTCAGAGAGTGGCATGGACATATATATACTACCAAACGTAAAATACATAGCTAGTGGGAAGCAGCCACATAGCACAGGGAGATCAGCTCGGTGCTCTGTGACCACCTAGAGGGGTGGGATAGGGAGGGTGGGAGGGCGACGCAAGAGGGAGGTGATATGGGGATATATGTATATGTATAGCTGTTTCACTTTGTTATAACGCAGAAACTAACATACATTTATAAAGCAATTATACTCCAATAAAAATGTTTTTAAAAATGGGAAAAAAATAGCTATGTTACTGTTTTAGTTAAATTAAATCCATAATATTTTAGGTTCACTAGTAGACTTTACAATATAAAGGATTAAAGGAGTAAATGTTTTTGCAATTCAAGTTTAAAAAAACAGGTTTTTATAGTTTTGTGTATTTAGATGTACATTTTTTTAAAATTATTTCATTATTTATTTTTGGCTGCATTGGATCTTCATTGCTGCACGCAGGCTTTCTCTAGTTCCGGTGAGTAGGGGCTACTCTTCATTGCAGTGTGCGGGCATCTCATTGTGGTGGCTTCTCTTGTTGCGGAGCACAGGCTCTAGGCCCACAGGCTTCAGTAGTTGCAGCACACTGGCTCAGTAGTTGTGGCATGCGGGCTCAGTAGTTGTGGCTCACGGGCTCAAGAGCGCAGGCTCAGTAGTTATGGCACACGGGCTTAGTTGCTCTGTGGCATGTGGGGTCTTCCCGGACCAGGGCTTGAACCCATGTCTCCTGCACTGGCAGGCAGATTCTTAACCACTGTGCCACCAGGGAAGCCCTAGATGTGCATTTTATTTCTCCTAAAATAGGGACAGACCTGTTGTTTAGAAGATGCCAAAAAGATACTGAAAAAAATCCTTACTAGCAATGGAATCAATCCCATTTCTTAGTAAACTGGTGTTTACAGATACAGATTTTGCTCTTTCTGTTGGGGAGTGGGCTGTGTGGCAGGGGAGCTGTGGAACTGAAGGATTTGCAAATAAACGTAAGAACTAAGTGTTTTGGAAAAGAAACCTGGAGGATTACCTAGTCCAATGAAGTCTTTCTTCATTCAAGAGGTGACAGTAAGCCTTTCAATTTCAGAGCAGAGTTCTTGCTATACCATACAGTATTCTCTAGTTTGCTAAGAGGTGGAACCCCCTAGAAGTCAATGTTTTTTTGGAAACCTATTAAAATGTTGACATATTTATGTCTGCCCTGGGAACCAAACTTTTACTTGTAAAAAATATGATTCTATTATATTCATATGTTATATTTAACCTCAACATATCCAGGGGGGGAAATGTTGTTAAACTAAACACAATGAGTTATTTCAGAGGTTTTGTATTAACATTTGTATGCTACCTACTCATTTGGTTTCCTGAGCTCATCAGCAAATAAGCAGTATAAGATGGCAAAGATTTAAGAAAAATTTAGGGTGTGAACTTAAATGTAGAAATTCGAAGTTTACTATCTTCTTTTCTAAAACTAAGATGAGACCATACAAATATCTAGTCACTACATTGTATACCTGAAACTAATATAACGTGTCAATTATAACTGAAGTTTAAAAAAAAAAAAAAGATGAGGGGCTTCCCTGGTGGCGCAGTGGTTGAGAGTCCGCCTGCCGATGCAGGGGACACGGGTTCGTGCCCCGGTGCGGGAGGATCCCACATGCCGCGGAGCAGCTGGGCCCGTGAGCCATGGCTGCTGAGCCTGCGCGTCCGGAGCCTGTGCTCCGCAACGCACGGGGAGGCCACAGCGGTGAGAGGCCCGCGTACAGCGAAAAAAAAAAAAAAAAAAAAAAAAGATGAGACCAATGTTACTTCATGCCAGCCTTGGTGAATCTGCACCCCCTTGAAACCTAGTTCAGTTTTTTGAAATTCTAAGTTGGTTCTCATTTGGTAAAGTAGAGATAAAACATTTGAATGACTATTTTTGTTTTGTTTTCAATCCACTGTGCTAAAATCATGTGGTTACTGCGTGTACCTTATGTTCTTTAAAAGATGGTTTTAAATGAAAATGTTTTGAGACTATAAGAAGTCTTAATGCTTTGGGGCAATTACCACAATAAAACTAATTTTGAAAAGTACTCCATTAAAAGACAATTGAGGGACTTCCCTGGTGGTGCAGTGGTTAAGAATCCACCTGCTAATGCAGGGGACATGGGTTAGAGCCCTAGTCCAGGAAGATCCCACACGCCACGGAGCAACTATGCCCGTGTGCCACAACTACGGAGCCTGCACACTAGAGCCAGCAAGCCACAACTACTGAAGCCTGCGCCCCTAGAGCCTGTGCTCCACAACAGGAGAGGCCACCTCAATGAGAAGCCCGCACACCGCAACAGAGACCCAACACAGCCATAAATAAATAATTAATTAATTTTTTAAATAAATAAATAAATTTATTTTTTTAAAAAAATAAAAGACAATTGAATGTGGGAAGTGACTGTTAAAAGGATATTTGAGTGGACATTTTGACTCTTCTTGATTTCAAAAGTATTCTGTACGTATGAGAATTGTCTATGATATAATTCCGAGTAGAAAAATAACACTGCAGATTTCATTTCACATGTGAACTTTTTTAAAAAACAAAGAGAGCACTGGAACAGAATAAAAGTTTTTAAAACAACTTACTCCAGGTGGTAAGGGAAGAACTTTCAGTTTTTATTTTATAGACTTCCATACTACTTAACCATTTTGTGTGTCATATAAAGTGCCACATAAAATGTTGTTTACAAATAAAAAATTATATCAACTCAGTAGAGTGAATGTTTAAAAAGCTGTTGTTTGGTATTCTACTCTTGGATTACTTTCCCTTCATAATCAAACCTTTGCTTCTCACATGGTGGGTCCTCAATAAATACTTTTGAGATTGAACACTGGTTTGTTGTTGTTGTTGTTGTTTTTGCCTATAAAAATAGCAATTTTAGATATTCAACCTAATTGTAGCTGCTCAGTGAATAAACGACAATGTTGAAAAGAACAACTGAAAATGTAGGCCCCAGATTTGTGATGGCTGAATCCTAAAGGCAGTGCCTAAAATATCAAATGTCTCAACTAAAAGTAAGGACAAATTTGGGAACAAGCTAGAGAGCCTCTTAAAATTCCAGAGTGTTAATTCCCAACTTATCTCCCTAGTTTTCAAATTTATAGATGAATATATTTTCAAAGTCTCTACAAGCTGAAGGATTCTAAATCTAGGCCAAATAACTGATTACAACAAAGAGAGTGTTGGTTAAATATATTTTCTTTCCTTTTCTACTGAGGAACAAATAAGAGGACCTAAGCTAAATTTGTAACATTACAATTTTTTCAAAATTTGAGCCAAATACTAAGTTCTTAAAGAGCAGATAGATTTTCAAGGCAAGTTGTGAATTCTCATTCTTGCATCCCTTCAGAAGTAAGACAGAAGTGACTGTGTGTGGCTACATGACTTGGGTCCAGTTCTGCTTAGAAGCTGGTGGGAGAGGTAACTGGTACTCTGAGGCTATAGCTGCTTAATGTGATAAGAAAGTTCTAGTGCATCTAATGCATCCATGCTGATTTTTCCCTCTACAAACCAGCATTTTAAGTCAGAGAGTGTCATTTTCACAAGCTTGAGACAGCCTACATTTCCATTATTATGAATGCTCATAATTGAAACTGGAAAGAACATTTCAGTAAAAATTTTTTAAAATAAATTTTAAAAAATAAATTGGGCTCAGAATTAAAAAAAACTGGAAAGAACAGTGGAAATGTAACATCTCAGAAGCATTATGCAATTGGGTAGAGTAAAAGGTAAGGAGGGTTCCTCAGGAAACTAAAAAGTGCTGGATTTTCTACCATTTCTGATATATAAATATAGTACTAGGAAGAAGAAGTATGTACACATAAGATACTCTAGGCCTGGTTTATTGATATAACATTAGGTTGACCTCTACAAAAATACTTATTAGGAATGTCATAATAATAATCATGGATATAATAACTTTACAATTATAATTACAGGTTGGACCAATGCAACCTCCAGGCAAACAAAGATTGTGGAGCAGCATGATCCTCTCCACAAGCTGATATCATATGCATTTGTACGTGTTCAGTGTTCAAATGGTTTGGGAACTTCATTTTCAAAAGGCAATTTCAAGACCTAAAATTGTTTTCCTCCATATAAAAAAAAAATGTTTGAGAGAACCAGCTAGAGAGTTACCACCTAATTCATGTAGCAGGTATTTCTTTAAGTATTTACTTAAATACAAGTGCCTGGTACCATGATGAGCACTGGGACACAGAAATGGAAAAACAAACATGGTGTGATGGTTATGCCAGCTCATATATCAAACATGTTCATTAATATGACACACTACCTATGGGGGGAAATAACATACTTTCAAAAGTGATTTTCTGCCTCTGGTTTAGCAGACGGTGCTAAACCACAAAAATTCACAATTCTGTGCATACAAAAATTCACAATTTCTTCAGTATGAGTGTGGAAATGTACATATATTTGGGCCATTGAAAGAAAAGTGTTATTAAAATTTGAATGATAATAACTACTGTTTATTGAGTACCATTATTGGGCCTGTATTTAATATTAACTCTTTTAAACAACCCTGAAAGTAGGTATTATTTCCATTTTATGGATGATTTATGTTGAGAAGCCCCTCCCAGAATAAGCCCATGATATTCTGAACAATTTGCAGTTCCAGAGCAGCAGCTGAAGCTCATTTTAAAAGATGAAACAATGGTGACCATTTACTGAACATTTACTCTGTCCTTGTACTGTTCTAGGTCCTTTACATTTATTGTTTCATTGCATTCTCACAACAACCCTACGCGATACATAATAATGTATAGATGTAGCAACCGAGGCTCAGAGAGGCTAAGCAATGTGCCCTAAATCACACAGCCAGTGAATGACCACCTAGCAGAGTTACCAACCTGGGGCTCTCTGACCCTCAAACACTTACTCTCTCCTCTCTAAAATATCCCCACACTCCACCGACATCCACTTCTCCAAACTCTTTTCATGCTCTGTCCTCTGCCTGAAATGGTCTCCTCTGCCTAACTCCCTCTCATTCTTCAAGGTCCAATGCAGATATTCCCTTTTCAGTCCCAACCACCCCAGGCAAAATTTGTAATCATAGCACGTGTTTTTGCTACTAGTCTAGCACTTATCACATATTATTGTAATTATTTGTAAGTATTTCTCTCCCAGGGAGGTTAAGAAGACCTTGAGTTCAAACAATTGTTCATTATTCATTTTTGAGTTCCCAACACATAGTAAACAGCTTGGCACATAGACTGACACCCTAAGTTATTAGGTGGCAGACCTAATAACTCACACAAGCCTGCTGTAAATTAAAAGAACCTCTAAAAAAGTGACAAAAACAATCCTCCTGCCTTTATCTGTGAACCATATTTTTTTGCATGTTTTTATTTGTCTGTTTAAAAGACCCTCAGAAAAGTAAATGTCACCACCTCTCCACCCTCTCTATTTGTCATTCTCCTAACAGGTCATTCTAGCCTGTTCCTGCATATTTCTGCCCTCTGAGAAAATTGTGCCTTCTCCTAGTTCAGAAAACACAAAATAGAATTTCCACAAAATCTGTCTTAATTTTGCCTGTTTCCTGGTTAACTAAGCTATACATGGCACAGAACTTCTCTCTGAATTCTCATCACAGCGATAGGCCTTTTTCTTGCCAGTGAGAAATGTGATGACCACAAGGGAGTCTACTACTGCCAGAAGCAAGGAGCACACTGAAAAATGGTACATGGCTTAGCCCTTCAAACAGAGCAAATGCATTTTTGTTTACCAATGTTTTATTTTCCTGTAAGGAGATAAGTAAATGTTTTGATTCCTGATTAACAGATTGGAAGGCAAAGATATAGAAAGAGTAAATTATTTGGCCTAAATCCTATTGTCATAGAGTTTGGAATTTAATCCAAAAGTTTTTACCTTCCAGCCCACACTCAAACTCAAGACCAAATTTTCAGAAAATGGATTGTAGCTCTATTATTTTCTTTATCAAGACAATCAGGTCATCCCTTTAAATAACTCCTTTCTGCTTTAGAAGTGATATTAATAGACAATTATCCTAAAAATTTATATGCAAAACAGGCTAATAAAAAGATCTGGCCTTTTTTTTAAGTTTATACTGAATAGAAATATCATAGATAATTGGCAGTGCTGTCTGGACAAAGAGTTATAGCTTTGTGGTATAAACACATAGACTGCATTTCCAAATTAGCTCAAGAAATTTCCCATTTCTTAGAGGGCGGGCTGGCTGCCAGCTCTCCAAGAGAGAAAAACACACCCTCTTAGAACATGAATCATTACAGAGCACATAAAGCAAGTGTGTGAACACACACACAAACACATACACACACAGAGGCATTTTAAATAATTGCGTAAGACTTTACAAAATATCCCTTCACCACATATAAGGTACACATTTTATCAACCAAGATCAGGTTGTCCTTTTCTCATCCATGCTGTCATAAAGGGTAGGCTATTTACCAATAGCATTGCTACATAAGAAGGCTCAAGATGTGCTGTAAACAGGGGTGCCAAACACACAGAGCAGATGACTCAGAACTGATTTTAGAGTACACACTTGTAGGCTGAACTTAGTGCCTGCAGCTGGTTATTTGTCAATCCTGTTTTAAAAACAGATTGGTTGACCTTTATGCCTAGAACTAGTTATCTTCTAAATCCCTTACATGAAGTGCAACCTTCTAAGAGAAAGAAGACCTAATCAATGCTTTTAGCATAGGTGCATTAAAATGACCATTCTTTGGAAATGTGGATTAAAATTTTGAATAAGGACAGAGGTGAGCTCCCCAAGCTGAAACACAACAGAAAACCAGAGGCAAGGTGACCAGAAACGAGAGTGGGCATTTGGATGGCTCCCATCCATGTCATAAATGAGTGCAGTGAGTGTCCTTATTCTTTTTATTGTAAATATTCAAAAGTACTGACACATTACGATCAGATGGATAGCTTACAATTGAAACGAGGCCAAAATAGTTCCAAAATCCAAAGGCAAAGGAAGCCAGATATCTCAACATGCGTGCCTAAAAAGCAAGTGTAAAGCACACAATAAAATATAAAAAGAAAACTTACAAGAATAATAAATATGCTCTTTAACTGCCGTGAGACAACAGATTCCTCACAACAATCAGTTCTACATTAGCTAGCAAAAAGAGCTACTGCGTTGGACCAAAGGTTTTTTTCCCCTTTATTAAAATTTCTGATTTCATCATAAATGTTATGGTATTACTGTCCAAGGGTCTTGGAATTTAATGCATATTTTTAGACGTTAATTTAATAGAGTAAAACCACAACTTGCAAATTTCTTTTAATATTGGAAGAATACTTATCTATTTTATACTACTTTTTGAAAAGCTTTTATTAATAAGGCATTTTTGGAAAGAATATTTTACATACTTTTTTCAGACTAACTCTACTTCTTTTTAATAAAAACTAATCCAAAAAAAGTAAATACAAACAAAGAATTAAAAAATAAATACATTCCCTATATTAAAAGCAACTTTTTTCTTGCATGGTTTATCAGTAAACTCAAAATACACTTAAGCTGATGATTAAAATGATCTATAATTGTCTTGTCTTCACTGTTAAAAAGTTCTAGGATAAAATGAGAATGTTTGATATTAAAAGCTGTGCTTCCACCCAAATACACTGCAACACCCCTGAAATGATAGGTAATGAGGACATTGTTTCCTTAGGTTGCTTCTTAGAAGGATCCATAATGCTGGGTTTTTGTAGAGGTGTAGACATTCTTTGTTTGTGTTTTTGGTTGGTGATGGTGGTGATAGCTGTTTATGAAAGCCATCAGATATGGTTATTTATTAATACAGATGCCTTTAAAATGCAATGAAGTCAGGAAAGATAAAAAGTCATCTTACAAATACAAACTTAACTCTTCTATCACAGTCCTAAATAACTGTACAAAAAGTGAGATTTGGCTATGAAAACAAAAAATCCTTGTCTCATTATTTCTATCCTCAACATTCTCACAAGTTATATGAAAAGTAACACAGAGAAAAGAAAGGATTTTTGACAATATTTTATTGAATACATAAAATAATTTTAATCAATATATAGGGTAATATAAAATAACTCACTCAAAAATTAAAATTCCTCAAATTAAGTTAACTCAGTCAATAAATGTATTTGTTTATAATCTCGGTGTCCAGTCATATAGATGTTTTTAAAATATAAGAATGTAAATATAATGTGATGGATTTTGGTTAAAAAATTAATAAACATAAGCATAAAATAATCCATTATTTTTAAATGGAAAATACAAAATGGAAAACAATACTTTTACAGTTTGTTTTTGTTCTTATTTCTAAATAGTATGTTTATCAATTTGGAGATTTTCTTATTAACTTCCTATAACTGCAGAGGAGAACTGAGCTCATTACAAGACTCCACACCTCTCAATTTTCAGGATTATATCACTATTTTTAGTTTCACTATTCATTATCTTAAAATTTAAATAATTTCCTTATACCATGAATTTGTTTTTATTTAAATTGTTTTGGCTTTTTTTTTGGTTTGGTGTGTAAAATATGTCACACATTCAGAAAGTCATAAAGCATAGATGTATTCTGAAGCAAACATCCATTGGCTACTCAGATCAAGAAGAGCAATACCAGCCCCAAGAAGCTCCCTCCATACTTTCTATGTCACAGCCTGCGCCCTTTTCCTTAAATGTAACTCTCTCCTGATTGTTTTGGTGTTCACTTCCTTGTTTTGGTGCTTTACATTTTTGCTAAGAATACATCGCTCAACATTACAGTCTGGCCTGTTTTTGAGTTTTAAATAAATGGAATTATGCATTATATATTCTTTTACATTAGCCTTTTCTAGCTCAATATAATGTTTATAAGATTCATTTATATTGTAGCATTCAGTTGTAGTTCATTTTCATTGCCTTATAGTATTCCATTGTATAATTATACCACAATTTATTAATACATTCTCCTGTTGATGGACATTTAGCTTGTTCCTATGTTGAAGCATATGAATAAAGTTGCTATAAACTTTCTTATACATGTCTTCTGGTACACATGGGCATAGATTTCAGTTGGATGTACACCTAAGAGAGGAATTGCTAGGTCACAAGTACAGTATGTTTAAATAAAGTCAAACTACTTTCTAAATTGGTTAAACTAGTTTCCATTCCCACCAGCAGTTGTATGAGAATTCCAGGTGCTCTACTTCCTTGGCAATCCTCACTATTTTGTCTTTTTAATTTCAGCCATTCTGATGCATATGTAGGAGCATCTCTTTTCATTTTTAATTTGCATTTCTCTGATGACTAATGAGATTGGGCACCTTATCATATGTTTCTTGACCTATTAGATATTTCCTGTTTTAAAGTGGCTGTTGAGTCTATTTGCCCATTTTTCTACTGAATTGTATTTTCTTACTGCGTTGTATGAGTTCTTCATATACTCTGGATATAGGCACTTTGTTAATTATATGTGTTCCAGATATCTCCTAACCTGCAGCTTGCCTTTTTACTATTTTAATTATTTTTAATATTCTTAATTTTACTGTAATCAAATTAATCAATCCTTACCTTTAAGGTTGGTGCTTCTTAATATCCAATATGGTTAAAAATCATTCTCTCACGTTGAGATCATGAATCTATTCTTCTGTATTATCTTCTAAAGCTTTATTGTTTTGCCTTTCATAGCTAAAGGATCTACAATTTACCTAGAATTGATATTTTTGTATACAGTGTGAGTGGCTTAAGTTGGTTTTTTTCCCCAGATAGAGCATCCTCTTTTCCAATGCTCAGCAACGTCATCAATGTTTAATTTTTTCGTTAATTTTCAACAGATTCTCTCGACTCCTTACTGTGTAAAATGAGGATGTGCGTACCTTTACAGTTGCTTCCCCTTCCTGTGCCTACCTTTCATCTGCCAACATCTGTCAGCTAGAGCTTTACTTTAACATCATCAAAGCCAAGTGTTTATATTCTGTTGTTAATCAAGATTAACTCCTCCATGCTTTGTGCATAAGTTTATTTTAAAAGCTGATAACCAATAAAAAAATTTTTTTTACTACAAAGAACATTTTATTTTATATTTACTAGTCACGAATTTGTCATTAATTATTACATAAATGCTGCCTAGTGCCATTAACCAAATGGCATGACCATTTTATGTCTACAATTCACTTCTGTATTTACAAACATAATTTTCATGACTCAATAAACAAATTTTATATTATTATAACTATTCATTACATTATTCATCATAGAGCTAGAAAGTGCTAAAAATTACATTCTCTTGTCTATACTGCTGATGTCACAATACTTGTGCCACTCAAAGGAAAATACACTAGTGCCAAGATTAGAGTCTCCTCTCTTACAGTTTACCAATTGCTGAAAAAATAATCATGTGTTAAATTGTTTTATATTTGGAACATGATGTTCTGGTAAAGTGTTTTGATCTAGTTAGAGTTTCTGGTTATTCTTTTTTACCTTCTTAAGATTCATAGGCTTTTCCCACCATATCCTAATATCTTGCAACTTATCATTAGCAGCTGCTATTATTTGAAAGCGATTCTTTTCTTTTCCTTGAAAACATTTTTCTGGAGGCCTGCCAATCTCTGTCCTAAAGTAGACCAGTTTTCTTCCTTGGCCTACTATATAACTGTCATCCTTGAATATTGTTTCATTATTCTCCTAAACAAGTTTTTTTTGTATAATATATGCTTGAGAAGAGGTAGACCAACTGCAAGGTTAGAGGGAGCACAACCCACACAGGACCACCCTCACATGTGACATCGGTTGCAAGTTTGAGAGGTTCTCCAAATCATGCTCAGTTTTGATAATTCACTAGGAGGACTCACAGAACTCACTGAAAGCTATCATATTCATGGTTGAGAGTTATTGCAGAGAAAGAATACAGATTAAAGTCAGCCAAGGGAGGAAATACATAGAGTAGAGTCTGGGGACATACCCAGTGCAGAGCTTCCATTGTCCTTTCCCCATAGAGTCAAGACACATTACTTCTCCAGTCCTGATTTTTGACAATAAGCACAGATGCTTGCCAACCAGGGAAGTTCATTAGAGCCTCAGTATTTAGTTTTTACTCAGGCGCCATTACATAGGCATGATTGACTGCCCTCAAGGTCAATTTTAATCTCCAGTCTCAATTTTAATCTCCAGTCTCCAGGCCCTCAAGGTGTGACTCAAAGTCCCAACCTTGAATCACATCCATTACAGTTTGGCTGCCCCAAAGCCCCCAGGAAGACAATAACACCCCATCAGGCATGACATTCCAGAAGTTTAGAGATTACTTCCCGAAAGCTGGTGGCAAAGGCCAGACCTCTTGTGGGGTAAGGTTAAATGATTTATTAAACAATCCCACATCTTCCCCTCTCTTGGTTTTCACCCTTTTTTTTTACTGGAGTACACCCTCAAGTAAAGGTTCATAGATGTAAATTCCCACTTTAAATCTTTAGTGTTCTGAGATTTCACAATATCTCTAAATACGGGCCTTTTAAAAATTTATCTGACTTGGCTTTTATGGACTGTTTGAATTTAAAAATCTCCCTTTAGTGCTCGCTTCGGCAGCACATATACTAAAAATCTCCCTTTAGCTCTGGAGATGTTATTTTTTTTAACAATTCCTTCCCTCTACCATGAGTGCTTTGTCTTTCTAGAATACCTACTAGTTGGCTATTAGACATCTCGAACTGATTTCCAGTTCTGAGTCCAAAGCTTCTCCAGGGTTCTTCAGAGCAGCTTAGTGACTTCTATCCTTGCAGTCCACTTCTCTCATATCCTAGGGTGTTGTTTTCTCCTCTTCTTCCTCTCTGCTCCACTATAAACTTAATAAAGCATGTTTACCTTCTTCTCATCTACTCATGACCACTTATAATTCTCCCCATCTCTGTGGACTACAAATCTTTTTTATTCTTCTAATACTATTTTAAATTATTTCTGTGAGAGAGGAATAAATAAATGTGCTCGCCTTGACGTCGTGAACTAGAAACTGCCCTTATGAATTAAAAAAATATTTTAAAGACAGGTGGCTTTTATCTTCACAGTATGTTTCCTATGACTATATCAGTGGCATGACACCCAGCAATGAATGCATTCTCTGAGCCTCGATTACACAATTCCAGGACAAGAGCATCTTAGGAGAGGTACACACATAGAGCCTTATATGACACTTCTTCCTTTATCATATTACATACACAAGATATCACATTATAAATATTAAAAGGAAAAATGACCTCAGTGACTTTATTTTTAAAATTCAAAGCTGTTCCTATCTAAAGAAAAACAACAGAAGAAAATTATAAAACTCTTACCAAGTTCCAGATGGCAGCTGTGGTGTACAAGAAAGAATGCTGGCTTTGGCATCAGAAGACCTGGGTTTGAGGCCTGGCTCTGCTTCTGTTGTCTCAGTAACTTTGATCGAGTTACTGAACTTTTCTGAGTCACAAATTTCTCTTCCATAAACAGACATGTGTCTGTCTCACCACTGTTGTGAGGCTGAAAACAAACAATAGACATGAAGGAACTTTATAAATTGCAATGTAAATAGAAAATAAAATACACTTTCCAAATGACCATATTCTCCAAGGGAGGTTTTGTGCAGAACTCAACAGAATCTTTCAGGGGAAAAAAAAGGTCTACATCTCTGTGAACATCTTTTCTCAGACAAGGAAAAAAAAAAATCACTCAAAAATCACCTGAATTTTCCATGGGTTCCACCACATAGATAAACGCCCACTGGAGATGATTGTAAACATAATTACAGACTCTAAAAATGGTATATAAAAACAAGTTCCTAATTCTGAGTTTATTCACTTACCCTGTCCTTCAGCAAACATACAATGAATGCCAACAATATTCCAAGCCCTTGAAACATTTTTTTTTTAAAACATCAATTAGACCCACTACTTTCACTCATTCAGAAAGCTTCCTGTTTGTAGGGGAGATCATGTATGTACCCTTATACCCATAGTACAGTATTGGGTATAACAAGTTACATATGCCTGCTGCAAACTAATAAGAAATGGTACTTCAGCCTTAAAAAATTAGTGGGTGATATTTCATTTCCCACCTATGAGAGTCACAAAATTCCAAAAGTGTGACAATATACACTACTAGAAACAATGTTGAGAAACAGGGTCTCACAAACATTGGTGTTGAGAATGTAAGATGGTACAAACCTTATGGCAAAGAACTTGGCAATATTTAACAAAATTAGGCATAACTTTATCTTGTATTGCTTAGACTCAGCAATCCCACCTCCTGGAAAGATTCACTATCAAAAAATGAAAAGACATATGCACAAGTCTATTCACTGCAGCCCTATGCATAATATCAAAAACTGGAAAAAACCCAAATGTCCATCAATAGGAAACTTGTTGAATAAAACATGGTCCACCCAAAAAAATGGAATATCATACCACCAATTAAAAGAAAGGGGGTGAGAGTGAAGGTCTCTAGTACATGATCTCCAGAATATGTTGTTAAATGACAAAAGCTAGGTGAAGATATGCATTAGTATGCTACCATTTAGGAAAGGGGAATGTATAAATAAATACATATACTTGCTTATTTTAAAATGGAGCAGGAGAAAGAATAGTCTTTTCAATAAATGCTGCTGGGAAAACTGTATACGTACATCCCAAAGAAGAGAGTTGACCCTTATTATACCATATACAAAAATTGAAATGGTTCAAAGACATAAATATAAGACCTAAAACTACATATCTCTTAGAAGAAAACATAGGATAAAAGCTTCATGAAAAGAGAGAAAAAAAAATTTTTTAAGAAAAAAAAAAAAAGTAGGCTTTCAATTGGCTAAAATAAGTAGAGGAACATTCCAAGAAAAGGGAACTAAGTTCACAAAGGTAACAGATATAGGAAAGTAATGCTTTGTTCTGGGAACTGTGAAAAGCTTGGATTGCCTGAAGAATGGGTTCTGTATAGAAGATATGAAGAATAGAGCATAAAGGAGAGGGCCTCTTATAACAGGTTAATGCATGTGGACTTTATTCCATAGGCAATAAGTAACCTTGGAAGGTTTTCATTATCAAGGGGATACGTAATAAAATAGAGCTTAATACTAATAATATTTTACTTTTGTATTGATCTTTATTTTATTTTATTTTTTTTTAAGACCATGCCACACAGCATGCGGGATCTTATTTCCCAGACCAAGGGTCAAACCCGAACCCCCTGCAGGGGAAGCACAGAGTCTTAACCACTGGACCACCAGGGAAGTCCCTTGATCTTTATTCTTTACAAGTTGCTTTTACATACATGATCTCATTTGATCCCCGCCACAATTCTATAGTGGAGGTGTTACTACTACTTGTCAGTAGAATAATCTTTAAACAAGACATAGGCCCAGGTCTTATATGATTTCAAATTCAATCTGCTTCAAATCTACTTCCCTTGTAGGAAGACTGATGTTTTGAAGTTGTGTGCAAAATACACTAAAGCGAGAGGATACTGAAGGCAGTAGGGCAGCTCCTGAAGAACAAAGGAACTGCTGAGACAGAGTTGGCTTTAGAAGCCAGCGTTTAGCCAAGTAATCGAAAATCAATGAGCAGGCTTCTTCTCTTCTAGAAAGTTTGACTCTGCCACGAAGGCAGCGGGAACAGGATTACGGAGATGATCTCAAATTTCTTTAAAATTCCCCCATGGTACTGAGCACTGTCCTAGGCACAGAGCGCTGCCAAATAGGTGCCTGGGGCATTCATTCCTCTCCGTGGGCACTAACACTACATGCCAAGGACAGGGAGAACCTTAGTCCCTACAGTGTTCTGAACTGTACTACCTGCTTCCAATTGCCTACTGCAGACCCAGATCACATCTCTCCAGCAGAATGAAATCAGATGCCTGTTCCAACATGACAAAGATATGTTTGTTTAAATGACAACTGTAGGATTCCGCCAAGGACATGTGGGCCATGTGAAAACTGGAAGCACAAAGCTCACAGCTGTTCATTTCAACAGTCAAGAGTGGACAACTGGTAAGAATCCATACAATTTTTTATTGTTTAAGTCTTAGGTGCTCTTGTTTTTCTAATAGCTTCCCTGCTAACGATGCAAATTTGATCTCTCAAAATAAGGATTTTTCAGGAAAACATCTTGCATATGTTAACAAAGACGCGTTTGATTCGACTTCTCTAACACTGAAATATAAAGTGATCCAGATGAAAATTTCCTAACATCATATTACCTTTAAAGGTTATTCTAAAATAGTTAAAACATTAAACTCCAGCTTTGTTTCAAGGCCCCCTCCAGGTTCTGTCTTGTCGTAAGCTGAGCTTTCACAAGACTCCAGCACCGACTCACTCACCTAGTTCAGATTTTTCTTCAGGGTCCCTGAGTAATGCTGATAGAAGTGTTAAAGCAAAGGATTAACATCCCTCATCCCAATTCCCTCAAATAGTAGTTTTCTTTTTCTGCTTTTTGTTTGCTTATTGTATTTTAGCTCGAGAAATCCTATCTTTACAAGAAATCTTTTGTTGAAGTCCACTATATACAACTGCTAAAAGCAGAGTTGTAGTTGAAGGAGACAGGAAAAGAGGTGAGACCTGATTATTTATCCTCCCTCGGGCCCAAAGCCTTAGACTAGACACAGAATAAAACAGTTGACCTTAAAGATTTCTGAGGTAACTTAGAATTTGAGGCATGATCTTCAAGATTTAGGAGCATAAAAACACTGAGTTAGACCCACCTACTGAGTGTGAATAATAGAGCAGTCTACTTGATCGCTTCACTCATTCGTTCTTCCCACAATTATTCACTGAATATTTACGAGGTGCCAGGCACTGTTCTTAGCGCAAGGGATATAGCAGGAAACAAAAGAGACTAATTCTGTGCTCTCATGGAGCTTAAAAGATAGTGGGGGGAAGACACTTAATAAAGACATAAATAAAAGTAATATATGTTTGATGTGATAGAAAATGGATATGAAGAAAAGTAAAATAGGATAAGGGATAGTAAAAGGGTATACACGTGTGCGTGTGCGTGTGTGTGTGTGTGCTCTTTTATGTGGTGAGTTGGGAAAGGCCTCCCTTGTGAGGGTGATCTTTAATCGGGGAGTCAATAAAGTGAAATATCTGGAACAAGAGCTATTCAGGTGGAAGAAACAGTAAGTAGAGAAGCGCTGAAGCAACCGAGTGCTTGGCATGTTTGAGGAAGAGCGAGGAAGCCAGAGTGACAGAAGCAAAGCAATGAAGAGTGACAGCAGTAGACGATGAGGTCAGGAGGATATCAGCTCCTCGGGGGAAGAGGCCAGATCACCCTCAATGTTGCTCTGCAGGTGCCAGCTGCAAGTTATGGAGTGGGTGGTCAATAAACATGTGTTGGAGAGACTCAGAAAGTCCATTGTTTTAATAATAAGAACAAATCAAAGAGTATATATAATTTCTTAGTTCTTCCATGAGAAAGTCTGAGGTGGAAATTTTGTAATGTATTTGTCTGATTAGAGTCCAGAACATCTTCTCCCTCCCTAGTGACCCCTGCCTTGGGGACAAAGTGCCTTCAGTGTTTTCAGGGCCACATCTCCCACCAGTCAGTTTCTGATGTTCTTATTGCTCAGATTACATAGGATGGCATGTTCCAAGGAAAATGATGACTAGTGCAGAATGAACAACATTAATAGATAAGATCCCCTGGCATAGAAATAGAAATCACTTTTAGATCAGAAAAGAAACAAACTGTTGCAAAATCAATGGCCTTGCACTGTAGCTCTGAGCTTCACAGAATTCTGTCAAGTGTAGTTTTGGTCAATGATGTCACTCCCTCAGCCACTTAGAGCTGCATTAAGCACAATTCCAGAGCTAAACTGATATTATGAGGTAAAAATTGGTTGACTCTTTTACTTGTATTTCTAGGAGCAGGCCACTTTTAGCATAATTTCTTAAGAGGAGCAATTTTCAAATGAGGTTTTATGGCAGGCTTTGTCTTGTGTTTCTTTTTGTAAGGATAGCCATAGTCTCATCATTCCCTCTCTTGGGACCCACCATCCGCCAAGAAACATGACTGATTTCCTGGTTTTCTAATCCCCTTTGCAATTTGTGACTGAATTAATAACAGCAAAAAAGTCATTCTATTTGCAACTCTAAATATATCAAGATTGCCAGACTGTTCAAGAAAAAAATGCAATCTTTGCTTTTAGATTTTTTCTTAAAGGGACATTTCATCTTTGTTGTAAGGAAGCTAATTCCAGACCACACACCAAAAAAAGCCATAAATCTGTGCAACATAGATAATGAAGTAACTTAGACTGTTGACTGCAGGTGAAACAAGGAAGAGTAGAATATTTTGTAGGCCTATTATGAGTAGAAGCAGGACATTACATTTAAACTGCATGACATTAAAAGTCAAAAAGGATAGGAACTTTTGCTGTCAGAGAGTTTGTTTGGTTTGGTTCCTCATCAGCATCCTTTGTGCCCTGATATATTAGAATGCAAGCCAAGTGGTAGGCCTCTTATCCTTTTTACCTTTTCCTGTCTCACAGGGAAAGGTACTGACCCTGTGGATAGGGTAAGTCAGCAGCTCTGACCTTACCATTTATACAGCTGGATTTATGAAAAGATATTTATTCACTGCCAGTAGTTCACAATGAAGGTCCTGCCAAAGTCCTTGGTGACCATGAGGCAGGTCATCCACTCACCTGCTCCAGGTATGATCTCCCTCACCTTTCCTCAAAATAAATAGTACTTGGACTAGGGTGACCAACCATCTAGGATTGCCCACAACTGAGGGATTGACAGGGACCTGGGACTTCTAGTGCTAAAACTGGGAAAGTCCCAGGTGAAGCAGAGGAGATGCTCCCCCTAAGATGGATGCCCACAAAGTATGAAGCAGCTCTTGACTAGGAGCTGTGGACAGTGGGCCTTGGTGGAGTTGCACTGCTCCCTTTTACCACACCCAGGGTAAGGCCTCACTGTCCAGGCCTTTGAGGAACACCATGTAGAAGTCCTCTCATTTGTCCAGTACCAGGGTAACCTCTGACAATTTCCACATTAGCAAAATGGGGATAATAATTGTGCCTACTTCCTAATTCTTCTATGAGAAATAATTAAGTTAACATTAATATGTATAAAGTGCTTACAGCAAAGCTTGGCATTTAATCAGTGCCTAACAAATGTTACCTACTGTCATCATGGTCATTAGTTTCTGGATGGGAGAGAAATGATGCAGGACTTCACACTGTAGTTGATTCTCTCCTAGTGAATCTTAACCATCTTATGCGTATTATCTTTTCAAAAGTGAAAAAGTGAAAAAAGAAAGAGAGAGGAAGGAAGGAAGAAAGGAAAGAAGGAAGGAAGAAAGAAAGAAGGAAGGGAAGGCGGTAGGGAAGAAAGGAGGGAGGGAGGGAGGGAGGGAGGAAGGAGGGAAGGAAGGAAAGAAGGAGAGGTTACGGTTAGTAAAGTCAGTTAAGATTTATCTGCTTTCTTAAAAAGTAATTCTACCCACAAGGACTGACATTTGAGCAAGGTCAAAGGCCATATGAAAAATATTTTTTTAAATGCAAACAATTGGTATTAATACATGGCATTTTCAGAATAAGTTACTGCTCTTATCAACATTGTTTATCATAGTTTAGAAATGCAAATCTGACCATCCACCAGTAGGATAATGATTAACATAAATTATGTTACATCCATACTCAAATTTTGTTAATTGAATTTGTTAAAATAAATAAGGTCAATATTTATGCACTGATATGGAAAAGATCCCCAAAGCATACTGTTGCAGAACAATATATACAGCACAATTCCATGTATGTAAACAAATCACAAAGACGTCTGTCTCTCTCTCTCTATAGATATAAGTACATGAATGCATAAAATAAGGTTTGAAAGTATAGACACATAAGTACCTAAGGATTATCTTTGGGAAGAGGAGAATGGGTTGGGGGTTGCTTGAACAGGAGACTCATTCTTATGTTAAAATCGTGTGCTGCTTGAAATTTATCCTCCAAAGAGAATATATTCATATACTATTAATACTTTGTAATTTTTTTAAATAGCATAATAAAACAGATGTAGAATAGATTTCCACCCCAAAATTCTTTTGTTATTTTCTCCTTCTTCTTTTTCCTTCATCCTCAACATACCTCCAACATAGGAAAACAAATTTGCTGTAAATGGCAAAGCATCCAAGTTACTGCAGATGAGGTGTATGGCATATAATCCACTAACCGATAATGAGAGTTGACAATAGTAAAGAGACCACAGAATTATACCCAAGTACAAATTGAAAGAAATAGCCACCCTGTTGAATATGTTTAGCAGTAAGTTCTAAAAAAAATGATGGCTGTTTTTAACCAATGGCATCCTAATAGTCATAGAATACATTTAAATGGAAGACTAAAGTTATGTTTTTCTGAGGTCTTTGCAAACTAGATAATGGTAATTATCTGGATTAAATCTTGTATCACGATTTTAGGGAGGTTGGGATGGGTTACTGTGTGAGCACATCCTTTCATAGCATTAGCATTATCAGCGCATAACCTGAATGCTGAAGATGCTGTCTAGAAGACTTCTGTGCTGGGTGGACAGCTGAAGAGGACCCTCTAAAAGTTTGTAACTATGACTAGTTTAGGAAAGGTATTACTGCATTGGAAAGGACTTGAGCCTCAAAGACTGACCTGGGTTTGACATCACTCTTCAATAACAACTATATGATTTGATATATATTACTTATCTCCTTGTACCTCTGCCCTACCTCTGTCAAAAAGCATAATCATCACTACTTCAAAGGATTATTGTAAAAATTAGAAATAAGGTATATAAAAGCACAAAGTAAGCACAAAATAAATACTAAATATATTTGCCTGAAACTTATATAGTTCCTTTAATCCTTATGCAGTTACACTGTTGTACTGGTTTTCATTTTTTTAAATAATTTATTATGAATTTCTGGCTTTTTATCCTTTTTTAAAATTCTATCTTAACTATAAGGTCAAGTGATTACAAAAGAATAAAGTTTTTAAAAACAGTTAATGAACAGAAATTTACTCATTTAAATATGCACTCAAAGAAATCATGGGGTCTTATAATTGCCAGGGGCTGAAGAAGTCATCTGGTTGAATCTAACTCCTATTGCATGAATCCTTTATTTCATACTCTACTCCTGAAGGCTTCTCAAAAAGAAGCATGCTTCTTAACCTCTAAGCCAGAAAAAAATGGGGGGAGAGAAGTCTTTTTGAAAGGAAGAGCTGGACTAGAAGAGAAGCCACAAGTGGACCTGGAGTATCAGCACCTACTTCTTTCTAGCAGAACCATTGCACCAGGTGATAGCATTTACATCTATGGAAGTGAGTGAAATCACTCTGAGAGTATGTGCAGTAGAGAAACAAAGAGTGCTTGGGTGCTAGACTTAAGGAATGCCACATTTAGAAGTTGGATAGAGAGGTTAGAACCGGCAAATGAGACTTAGGAATTGCCTGTTAGGTTGGAAGAAACTATCTAATCAGAGTTTCTATTAAGGTCACAGTTTTGGGTGAGATGAGTGATATACAAGATATACAAGTGTGGTTCACACTATAACAGGAAATATAATTATGACGTAAATTAAAAGAGGAAATGCTCCTGGAGAGCAGCAGAACATTGAACCACGGGACAGAAGGCTAGAGTTAAATTCCCAGCTCTGACTCTTACTAGATGTATGACATTGGACAGGACACATGAGTTTGCCCTGAGCCTCAGTCAACTCCTCTGCAAAAGGAGAGATGATAATACCTATCTCAATGGGCTGTTGTAAGAGTTCATTGAATTAATGTATTCGAATATACACTGTAAATGAAAAAATGTTACACAAACTCTCCTTCTACAACTTACATTCTTCCAGGACAAGGGCCCACCCTACCCATTTCTCTCTTACCAGTTTTCTGACTGAATCCTGACCACCCTGATGGTATCTACCTGCTTTCTGTGATCTTTTTCTGTTGCCTGACAGCTAGGGCCTTAGTGCCAACTGCCACTGCCCCAGCTCTGTACCATTCTAGTTGCTGTGGGGCACTTGCCAAATCACTGACCCCATTCCTGACTGTCTTTCTGGCCCACCCACCACCTATGAACCCAAGTTATGACATGCTCCAAAGTGTTGTTTCAGAGCCAACCCCACATACAACTACTGAGATTCAAATCACATACTTAACATCTATACCTAGATTGTTTGTTCAGTCACAAAGATTTCCTAAAGTTCTTGAGACCAAAGTACCTTGTGTCTTACAAAGGTGATATCCACAGCAATACATATATATATATATATATATACACACACACACACACACATAGATATTCATCGATTTCCTTCACCTTAAGTTCTTAATGTACATAAGTAATAAAGGCTTTTGTTCATTTAAACAGTCGTAAAAATTGTTTATGGTTATGATGAAAATATCTGGATTGTGTCTAAAAGTCTTCTCTAATTAGGTAAGCCATCCATGCCATTTATTTGAAGATTCTTTGATCAAGTTGTTTTCACTGAAATTAAGTATGGCTTTAACACTATCAAAAGGTCTACACAGTAATTAAATTGCTACTGTTTTATCATTTCCCCGGGGAAAAATACTCAGCCAGTCACTTGTTGAGCTAGGTCTAAAACCAATCCATTATTGGACTCACTGATATTTTAATTATTATTTAATTACTAATTATTAGAGGAAAAATTTTAAATTAAGTAATGGTATGTTCTACTCTTAATTTTTTAATTAGTTGATTTGCTCTAAATACAATATTATATCCTTTCAGCCAATCATTTTGAAAATAATAAAAATACAATTGAATCTTGTTACCTTGACCTTTGAGATCTGGGAAGGGGATAAAGAAGGAGAGAGAAGAAGGGTACTATGTGAACATCAAATGACACCTAACAGTTTTTAAAACCCCAGCAGACTTTGTGCTTCACCAAGCTCTACTCAAGCACAGAGAAAAAATGTAATACCCATGACAGGGTGTTACAATCATGCCATACATAGAAGCAATTCTTATTCCATAATGGAAAGCTCCATGTCAAACTAAAATAACTCCAGGTCTTTTATATTTTACAGTGGACTAATAACCTCTATTGCTATTTTTAAAAGATGTCAGTTTTCTACTTTCTAAGAAATTGAATTAATTTGCTCTTCTCCAATTATCAATCCCCTTTTTGGCTCATCCCTAGATTACAAAGAAAAATGTAAGTGAACTTGTAATGACTTTACCTGAATTCTTAAGCAGAATACAAACTGTTCCAACTTTCTCATATGACATGCCAGTTTGCTATAGTTAACTACTTTAAGGAAATAAGCCTAGTTCCACTGGTGATGGAGATGATTGGCAATGGAACTCAGATTTGGGTGAGTTTTCAGCATCCATTGTCATTGGTTATATGCTCCCATAGCATTCTGCACCTTTCTTTCAAAATATTTACCAGCTCATTACATATTTGCATGATAATATTGTTAACGTCCTTCTCCCTAATATGACAGTAAGATCCATGAGAACAAGGGTAAGATCAATTTTTTCCCACCAATGTATATTCCAGCACCCAGTTTAGTGGGTATCTAGAATGTAGCAAGTGTGCAAAACATTTTTATGGAAAAAATGAATAAAAAAATAATTGAGTTAGTATTATTTTCAAGGAGTATTTAGGAATGGATCAGTACCAGTCACTTGGTATGTTCCATGTAATGAAATTCTACAAAAGGTATTTTTTGAACAATCAATAACACCACATTTTGAGCACACACCACTTTCTCCGGTATTTTTTGCAGAGGCTGATTTTAACCTTCTCTGATGACCATGGTGACAGCCCTTTTGCATACTATATTAAGAGCATTCTGCTATATATTTTGTGTTCTATAGTTTGTCTTTACAGACCAACTGATAATTTAGAACACCAAAACAAAAACAAAAATACTCCCTAGAAGCATATCCCCTAATCTGTTACACCAGAAATATGAGAAAAAAAAATTTTTTTAACTTTTTCCCTTCACATGGTGTGAACATCTGATTGAGAGATCTCTTACAGCATGGTGGGGTAAGTCAGTGGTTCTCAAACTTGAGCGTGCATCAGAATCACACGGAGAACCTGTTAAAACACACATCACTGGACAAACCCTCAGAGTTTGTGATTCCATAGGTCTGGTGTGGGGGCCTGAGAATCTGTATTTCTAACAAGTGCCCAGGTGATGCTGATGCTGCTGGTCTGGGGACCACATTTTGAGAACGACTAGTGTAGGTGCTGGAAGGGTAACCTGCTAAAACTAGGTTCAATACCAGGTATATTCCTGGTTGAAATAGTCTCATAGAGAAAATTATAAATGGTTGGTAGAGAAGACAAGTTATCAGAAGGGGCTACATTTTATGCAATACATTATTAAATAACCAGCTTGCCTTATTACTTAGCTGGTTTTTTTTTTTTCTTTCAATTTCACTCCTTCAGGAATTATCGTTTCACCTTTTAATAACTAAAATGGGAGGAGGGGGAAATCTCTAAGTTATTTTTGTCCTCAGTAAGAACCACCTCCATTGATTCCCTGTCCTTTAGCGCCGCAAGGGAGTCACTTTATCACTTAACTGTAAAAAATGGATATATAGTACCTATCTCAGTGAATTGCTGTGAGGATTAAATGAAACCCTAAATGAAAAATACTTAGCCCCCCAAATGGTCTGTAAATGGTAGCTGCTATGTTTTTACTAATTTGTCTACTCACTCAAGAAAGTAAATTTCAATGGTCCTGGGACCAGTGTCTGAAACTATCAGTGTATGAAACTATCAACACTTATATTTCTAACACTTTAATTGCCTACAGCAATAACTCTAAATCGCAAAGAAAAATGTTCAGTTATGTTCTAGGGATTCCACTTACTGTGGCAGAGAACTGTTTGATTTGGAAATTTTGGCACAGGGCACCAGGACAGCATTCTCCCAAATACACAAAATTATAAAGAAGAATCACCTGGAGTACTACTTAAATATTCAAGTTCCTGAGCTCCACCCCAGACTACCAAAACTATCTCCAGGGGAAAGTCCTAGGTGATTATTTAAAAGTAAACAATTATTCCAGGTGATTTTTCTTATCACCAAGTTTGGGAAGCAACGAAGGGACCTCTCACTCCAGTCTAATGGTGGCTATTAGAAGCCCTAAACATCGTTTCTATTTATTCATTAGGCCATTGTTTACTAGAAAATTTCCTAAGTCCTTTCTGTCTTACTACTTGTGTTTTTTGAGTTGAACTAAAGTCACCTGGCGAGGCCAGCTGCAAGTGGGTTTTTTTGTTGGTGCTTTGAAAAGCTTCTCAGTGTTTTTAGTTAACTCACCCTTTCAAACTAGTCGGGGCCTGTGCCTCATTTTTGAATTGCCCCCTTCTGAACTTCCTCCTGCAACGTCTCCTTTTTGATCTCTCCCTCGGGTCTAGCTTGTTTGTTCCTTAACTTCATCTCGGGTAGAACATTTGGTGCTTTCCCAGTTCACGAGGCTCTGCTGGAATAGTCCATTTCCAGGGATTTTACAGGCTGGCCAAAACAGTTTGCTCAGAACGGTGTCGCCGGGGCCGAAGACGGGCAGCAAGTCGGCGGAGCACTTCCTGACTCTGCACAACCATCCGTGACCTTGGGCGAGCGAGCGAGGAAGCGAGCGCCACCCGCCCCGCTCCTTCCTGGGAGCATCAGGGGCAATGCTCAGGCTGGACTTTAGACCCGAAGGCGAGTGTGAGGGAACCGGACGGGGGAAACTTCATAAACAGGCGAGAAGACCCAGAAGCTAAACAGCAGTTCATTTTCTCTTCTTGAGCCGAATCCTTCTAACACGTTCTTGTTGGGTGGGGAAGGGGTGGGGAGTAAGGAGGAAAGGGAAATGTCTGCCAAAGGCTTTAGACAAAGCGCGAGAACTCAGATGGCGAAAAGTCGGCTTTACTGAGAAAATCGGAAGGAGAGAGGCTGAGGGCGGACAATCGGGTTAAAAATAGAAACGCATCCTCCACAGGACTACTTCTTTCCAACTCCACCCTGGGGCCAGCAGCCGAGTCAGTGATTCGGCTCCGCGCATAGGTAGCACGCTCAGGCTCGGCCCCGCCTCCCCGGCCGGGTGACTGGAGGCGGAGGCGCGGCGTCGAGCACGTGACGTCAACGCGCTCCCCGCCGCGGCCGCCGTCGGGGTTTTCGCTGACGCACAGACCCCGCACCCCCTCCCCTTTCCCTCACTGCCTGAGCGCCGGGTGGAGAGGACGCGTCAGTTGACTGGAGCGCAGGCCTACGTGCATCTCCTTTTGGGGTTCGTCGTTCCCTGGAGCCGCACACCTTCCCCGGCAGTAGCAAAGCGACAGAGAGCGCCATCCGCGGGCCCTTGCGGCGCCCAGGCCTAGCTGCGCGCGCCCCGCTCGCCCTCGGAGTTGGCCAAACCCGCCGCTGGTGGAGGCGTGAGGCAACGACGGGCCGGCGGCGCGAGCAGCGTTAGCCGCCGCGGCCTTCGGCCCTCCCTCCGCCTCCTTCTCCGCCCCCCCTCGCTTCCCTCCTCCCACTTCCCGAGCTCCGGCGTGTCCCGGCCACGCTCGGTGCTGCTGCGGGAACAAAGGAAGACCCCGCGGCGGCGGCGCCACCTCCGCCTGCGGCTCTGACCCGCTCCCGGCCCGCGGCGGCGGCGGCGAATTCAGGGCTTCCGGCTCGCCCCTCCGTGAGGGCTCGGCCCGGTCCCACCGCGCCGGCGTCGCGCGCCAGCCCGGTTCCTGCCGCCGAAGGGTGAGTAGCACGGGGCTTGGGGAGGGCACCCGGCTACTCGTGGTCGGCCGGGGTTGGGAGTGAGGGATTCGGGCGCCGCGGGCCTCCGACGAAGGCCGAGTGGCCAGCGTATGGCGGCGTCCGGGGGAGGAGAGCCCGCCAGCCAGCTCAGGAAGCACAAAGACGGAGGCGGCATTCTGCCGTCGAGGCCGGAGGCCTAGTTCCCTGTGCCCCGGGCTCACTCGCACACTCATGGTCGGGGAAACAATGCCCGGCGTGCGGCCTCCGGGGTTTCGAGCTCTGGGCCTCCCTCGAGTCCGTCGCGGCCGCCTTCCGCGGTGGCGCCCGGCGTGGGCGGCCAAACCCGGAAAGACAAAGAGGCGGTCGCGGCGGCCGCGCCCCCAGCCCCTTGCCCGCCGCACCCCCTATCTCCGCCTCCTCGGAGGGGCCGTTCAGGGTCGGGGGTAGGCGCGGGACCGGCAGGGTTAGGGGCCGGCTTGGCCTGCGGAGCTGCTGTTCTGCATGACTCAGTGGTTTTTGGAAAAGGCCCTGCAGTGCTTTCCTGAACGAGGCCTTTGCTTGAAAGGGCATGGCGGTAGGGATGGGGGACCAGTGGGACCCGAACTTGTTTTATAATCCGCTGGAACGTTGGGTGAGAGGGGTCTTCTCTGTCGTGTTTTAGTTTTACCGATGTTGCTGCGTTTCTCGCCCGAGATGCCTTTCATGAAGGAAATGGAGCACCTTCTCCTTTGTTTCGTGCATTTAGGCTGAGGAACATGAAATTCTTTACTCGCTTTCCACGCACTCCGTGGAGCTGTGTTTTGGGAAAAGGTCCGGGTTATCTTTATTGAATGACTGCCTTCTAATAATCTAGTCTAAGGGCACATTAGGGTAAAGTAGTATATAGGTCATAGAGCCACTGTTCTTCAGCTTGGCCATTCAGGTAATTTACAGACCTTTTAAAAAATCTAAATGAATTTTATTTTACTCCTTATTTTTAAAAGTAGGGTTTTAGAACTGAATTGGTGAAAATACTGCAATTTCATTTTTCAAGTTTTTCTTTTAAAAATGTCCCCCTCAAAAAGATGTTTAATTCTTCCCTATTTTCTGTCTCTCAGGGCCGGTATTAAGCCTGAAAAGGAGCCTTTAAAATCACACTAATGTCCATTTAGGAAAAGGGAACTGAGATCTGGAGAGTAAGGGCTTGCCCAAGGTCACTGGCTTAGAGGTAGATTAGAAACTAGAACTCTGGTCTCAACTCCAGGTGGGCAGGCATTCTTAAACGTCTTTTAACATTTTGTGCACCTGAGAGAAGTAAATTCCATAGGCATGAAAACCTTTTTTATTCATATTTGAGGCTGGAGAATTTTTCAGTTACATGCTCCTGTCTTTTTGGTTTTGATTTTCCTACGAATTATAGGAAGCCACAAACTGTAAAAAAAAAAAAAAAATACACATTTCAGCTATAAAAACTATAAAAATAAACATTCTAGCTATACTGATAGAGCTGACATGATGAATGCTCAAGTTTCTAGCAACTTTAAAGGTAGTAAATAATAATGGTATTGTATTTTTCTAAAATACAAGTGGGGAAACACAGTACCTAATGGCACTCATCCCCGACACCCACCTCAAAAAAAATTGCCACTGATCATGAGGATTCTTTCTGCCTTGATGCTCTTCGCTGTGCTTGGTTTTTATAAACAACCCTGACCATTTGGCTTCATGAGTGATTAATGATGCTTGCATTTTCTAGATTTAATGTGAGATCATTCCCTGTGTTAGAAAAAATCTAGCAATCTTAATGGCATCTTTTTGTTTTGTTTTCTTATATGAGCGCTGCATCCTTAATTCTTGGGGTTGTGTAGGAGTTGGCAGGCTCTGAGATAAAAATAGAAGCTGATTTCAGAGGCCTCTGTTGACTAGGCTTTATGTGAGAGCCTCCATCCCGCTCACCCTGTCACATTGCAGCCTTGTGACAGGCTGAAGCGCCCGCCCATGTGATCTAAGCTTCTGAGAAATATTAAGGCAAGCTTTGCTCTTGCGGTGGCATTTAAAAGCTGGCTTTCGGGGGGGGGGGGAGTCTACAAGATGAGATGCCATGTAGAAGACTGATGTCCCAGTGTCTCTTGTGTTTCAGTTTGGAGGCTGTTTATCGTGACTTGAAGGTAGATGTGTTTTCTGAAGAAAGGTGGAATACTTTGCATGTGAAATCATTGGGTGAAATTCCCACCCCCATTTATATAAACAAAAGATTTTAAGAATCAGATTAATATTAATGTGGGTTGACTTTTAGGCCAATTTACTTTTAAAGCCACTGTTAGATGACACTAGAAGTTAGTATAGCAAGTGAGCTAGTGTAATTCTTAAGCTGGCTTCAAGGAATGGCCCTGCTTTTTGTGCAGGGCAAAGATTCACATACTTTGCATGGTAGGCATGCAAATACACTGTTATTTGAAGCATTTTTTGTACATGTTATACTCAAAATTTTAAAAACCCAGCTGAAAGTGTTTATTAATAAACTTCCTAAGTGATGTTGAAATGTTTACACTACCCTGATCCAAAATGAGTCAGCTAAATTCCACTTACTATTTAAAGAGATAGTGTCAACTAAATTAGTACTATTATCTGAAGTAAGTTGCAAGTATTGGTCACTTTCTGTACAAGTTTGATTGGCTTGAGGTATTTTCAAGCTTGAAATATAATGGCTTTTTGCTAACAAAAGGAAAGATTACTATCATTTAGATTGTTGGAATAATTGACAGGATTCGGGCCAGGTCAAGTTTGGTTAGTCCTCTTCCCCCCTTTTTATAATTTTGGTAAAAAGTGTTAATACTTGTTAAAACATTGCTTTTAATAACTCACTAAAGAGTGTATCCTAGTATGTGGTGGTTGAAAAAAGCAGTATGAAATTCTAGGAAGTAACAAGCTGTAGCTGAAAGTACTTTCCTGCACTTATTTGAAAAGTTCATAACTTATAAGTCACCTTCATAGTCAACATTAAGGTACAGTTAAAGGAGAATGACCAGAATTATTGCACATAATCTCCCCTTGATAAAATGCTCTGAAATACGCTTTTGGTACATTCATACATAATTTAAAGGTGACATGGAAACCTTCCAGGTTTTTAATTTTTTTTCTTAAATATTTATGTCTGTTAACTCAGGAAATTTTACTAAATTTAGCAAAACATTACTGTTTGTGCTAATTTTAAGAAGGCTTCTGGAAAAGCAAGGGTATGCTTGCTATATAAAGCTCTTTCTGGTAACCTAGCATTAAATATTAACCATTACTAAAGGTTGTGTGTATTGCTTTATTTTGCCATATTGAAATTGAGCTTGGAAAGGTTTCATTATTTTCTGTCATGAGGCAGACAAGTGCTTGTTAAAAGTTTTAATAGAGCCGTTGGCTGAGAAATCTATGGCTAATAATTTGTACATTATAGGTTTCTAGGCACTGACTTTAAAGTATACTCAGACCCAGATTTCTCATGTCAAATGTAGAACAAAAGGAATTTCTTAAGCAGCTTTTTCCTAAATTCTTAAAGAACTTCACTTTTTGGTGCCAGGGTAACAGGAAAAGCTAGATGATCTACCAGCTCTCTTTTCAGTCTTCTGTAAAGGTGTTGCAGCATTTAAAAAGTACAGATGCTCTGCCCCGTAGCAGAACTGAATTACTACAGGGCTCACGTATGTTCAGATGTTAGTTTTAAGAAAGCTCTAGAGCTACATCCAATATACAGCTAGTTTAAAGAACAACTAGTAGATATGAAGAGTCAGTAGTTAATTGTGATTATTTGAAATAATCTGCCTGTAGTGTAGGAGAGTAGAAAGTGATTTAAAGATACCAATTGCCAAAATTGATTTAAACATAATTCTGGTATCGGGAAGGGTGACCTTTTCACCAATTACAGAAACAGTGACAGGTAAAATAATACATTTTAATGTTTAATGATAGAATTTTTTGTCCTAAAAATGTGAAGTCATGATAGTTCATTGTTTATCAAGCTAAAACAGTTCCATTCATGTCCCTTGTTTTATAAAGGCAACAAAATATTCATAATTTAGCCTACTCTCTTAAAGATTAACACAATTGGGGGCTTTATTAGAAACAGACTCAGTGTTTAGAAATGACAAAGGTACAATAATGACTATCATACTAATTTTAGTGATTTTTTTTTTTTTTTTTTTTTTACTACATGCTAGTTTCTAAAATTTTTGTTTTGTTTTGTTTACAGGAGAAAAATGGCTCAGGAGACTAACCAGACCCCAGGGCCCATGCTGTGTAGTACAGGATGTGGCTTTTATGGGAATCCTAGGACAAATGGAATGTGTTCTGTTTGCTACAAAGAACATCTTCAGAGGCAGCAGAATAGTGGCAGAATGAGCCCAATGGGTAAGTTGGTTCCAAGAAATAACCCATTTGAAGACCTGGTGGACAGAAAATATAGAACCAAGAGTTGGGCCCTAAGACTGAGAATGAATCCTGAAAGTCCAAGGAGAGAAGACTCGAGAAAAGCTTGAAATTTAAAGCAATAGTAGCCCAAGTACTTGGAATGACTACATGAGGAATGAGTGACTGTCTACAAGCATCTTCTAGCTTTTTCATTTTTGTTTTTGAGTACATGTACTCACTGGATATGACTTTTTAATATATTTTTTTTGTTGTTTGGATATCACTTAAGTGTAAGATTCTGCAGCACAGTGAAAGTACTTAAGTCACTAATCTAATTAAATGCAAGTATTTGTTACTTATTAATAGTTTTGGTAATGAGTGTTTGTAGTGTTGCTTTGTTTCTTACCAATCCTTTTTTCTAAATAGGGACAGCTAGTGGTTCCAACAGTCCTACCTCAGACTCTGCATCTGTACAAAGAGCAGATGCTAGTTTAAACAACTGTGAAGGTGCTGCTGGCAGCACATCTGAAAAATCAAGGTAAGATTAAACATTTCTGGGTTTTTATAATAATACAGGGAGGAAATAAAGATAAATGACATTATAATTATGAATGTTAATAAATAATGATGTATTACATCATACGTATTGCCTTATAATAAGGATGTTAATACATTAGATGCCCTTGGCTTTACATGTGTTGCACAATTGGTGATTATTCCAGTGTCCTTTAATATATGATCGTGTAGGTCATTGAGTAAAGCTATGTATTAACAACGCACTCCTGAACAACCTCAAGGATACTGTGTTGAGATGCTGTGCTTTTATTTCCTTGTAATTGAGGCGTAATAATTGTAGAGAATGAGGCTCTGCAGACTATATTGTAATGCCACGTAAGGCATTCTGGCAAAGCTACCCCTTTTGCCCTTAAACAAATCACAGGCACAGCTAAAAATTTCTAGTTGGCTATAATAGAACATCGTAACCTATATAAATATGCAGGCTTGAATTGATGAGCCATTCATCAAATTGCTTTCCTTATTCTCATCCATCTGTGCTGGGCATCTTGTTTAGATTATTTAGCTCCATTTGATCACATTGGAAATAATATATGTTGAACTGACAACTTCTTATCTTTCCAAGAAGTACCCTTAACATCTTTAAAAATGTTTGCTTGAACTTAAATAGAAATGTGCCTGTGGCTGCCTTGCCTGTAACTCAGCAAATGACAGAAATGAGCATTTCAAGAGAGGACAAAATAACTACCGCGAAAACAGAGGTGTCAGAGCCAGGTATGCTTTTTGTTTAATACTAGTTCAGTTCTGGATTTGGTAGTACGACAAAGGGTTGGTGGAGGGATTCTTTCCTTCCCATTGAAGGACCAAAGAGGAGAGAGAGCTATAAAATAGAGGCCAAGCAAACCACTATCTTTAAAGTACCTTGAAGTGTAAAATAGTCACTCTTTAATCTCTTCTTCTCTGCCCATCCCCCCTTGCCCCTGCATCCACAAATCAGCAAAGTTTATAATATGAAGACTGAAAATGTCAAGAATTTAATGAACTGTTCACCAATATATTTTAAAAGTATCTAAATCATTAAAGAAGGTATTGTTCACAAACGGAAGAAATTATACGGACTAAATTCCAAAGCTGTGGAGAAAAATTCAATAATCAAAAGCATTAACTATTCAGTCTTGATATTGTCAATACTGTAGAAAATACTCAATCAAAAGAACATATCAAACACTAAAAGAAACTTTTGAATTGAAGAAGTGTGGGATCCCTATGGGAGTTTAAAAACTCAGTGTGGAAAGGCATTTTGGTTTTCATTAGTTAGTGACTGAGTCTATGCTGAACTTACATAGCACAACCAGAAGTGCTTTAATGTTGCCAGAAGATTGACTTGTTTGATTTATCTGCGCTAGACCCTGGAACAATGATCTATATACTCTATGGTGCACATAGTGCATTTGATCAATTCATGATTTCCTGGTATAGTGTTGACTGAACACAATATAAAACTTTATTGTGAGCTAATAGTGTCAGTGGATGTGTAATCTGCTTTGGAGGCTTGCTTTTGTACGTAGCCGAGCTTATGTGAACCATATCACTCTTAATTGATACATTTAAGATGAAAATTCTTAAGTTGGGCAGGTGAATCCATATTTGGTATTTTTAAGTTAAGTTCCATCCTTATGAAAAACTGACCAAATTAGTATTTGTGAGGCTTTTGTTCTGTTTCATTTGTTTTTGTTTTTTTAAAACACAAAATGACACTGACCTTGGAACAATACTCTTTCGGATTAGTTCTGTAGCTATTCTGTGCATTTATTATTTCTTAGTAGGCGTTCTGTAGTTCACTGCTCTGTCTTTTCTGTATCATTTTTCTCTTCTTGACTGACCCCCGCCCCTCTTCCCTGTATGTTTTAGGAACCACTGTCCAATTTTCAGGTGTGGCCAAGGAAATATAGCTGTCACCTCCCCAGCACTATTCCACAGATTGTTCTTTACTGTTATACCATCAGGAAAAATTACATTAACATTGCCATAGTAGAGTATTAGGAATAAGTAGTAGCTAGAATATTACTGTTGGTCTAATATTAGACTGTTAATCTCACTGGATATATTACTAATGCAAATGAGTTATAAATTTGGAGGTAATTTTACAGTACCTATTAAACCAATTGGTTTGGATTTATGCTGATAGCATTAGTGTTGACCTATTGTTAGGCAATAATTTTAGTATTGTATACGTTAATTTGCTATTGGGGTTTGGATTAATATTAAAACTCAGCTTATAGTGCTTCTGGTTTCGCTGAGTTTTATAAAAGTAGAATTAAATTTTGCTGTTTTGTTTTCAATAACCTGGTGGTAATGTGAACTTTAAAAGAGTAATCTGCAATTTTATCTTTATATTGACAAATTCCATTGATGTCATGAGTAAACTTAAAACTTAGATCTTTTAGGTGGAGAAACAGGGACTTTTAAAAGTAGGTCATATCTCTTACTGTCCAAATTTCATACCCATTTTATTTTTATTTTTTATTTTTTATTTTTTATTTTTTTGCGGTACGCGGGCCTCTCACTGTTGTGGCCTCTCCCGTTGCGGAGCACAGGCTCTGGACACGCAGGCTCAGCAGCCATGGCTCACGGGCCTAGCCGCTCCACGTCATGTGGGATCTTCCCGGACTGGGGCACGAACCCGTGTCCCCTGCATTCGTAGGCGGACTCTCAACCACTGCGCCACCAGGGAATCCCCATACCCATTTTAGATAAGTATCACAAAGTAAATTACAGCTGTGCTATAAAAATTCTTGTTTTGCCTCTGGAATCCTTAATAGTCTAAAATCAAAGCTTCACAAGTACTTACACTGTCCTAAAGACAACGTTGCTGATATTTCAAGTTTTTTTTTTTTTTTAATCCTGCAGGTTTTCTATGTAAGACAATATAAAGCACTTATTAAAATGGCACAATAATAATTGTGAAATTTTGGAACCTAAAGTTAATTAGGGGATTAATGACTTGGGTTTTACTTGTCAAAATTTATTGGGTTTATCTACACAATTTTTCTTTTTTCTATCAGTATAAAAGCAAAATGACTTTATAGCTAATTACCTCAGAAGTTGGTAACCTTATTTCCTGAATTTGAACTGCCCTAATTTAGAAGTTTGCATTTAGGCAATTGGAATATGGAAAAACTGAGCAGATGACCACATCTCTCAGGTCTTTAAAATTTAGAATTAGGATTTTGTTTGCCAGGACTAGAGTGAGTTTAAAGGAATTTGAGTGGAGTGATAATTTAATAAAATTTACAGGAGCAAGTGGTATTATGTTAATTGGCAAGAAATTCTCAGATTTGAAAGAAGTTCTGATATTAAAGTAGAAGATTGTTTTTAAAGTACATGTTTTCAAGAAAGACTTCTTAAACATTTTCAGGAAGAATCTTACTGTTTCTCTTGTTTTGTTTTGGTCTGGTCTTAGATAATTATCAGCCAAACAATTGACAGACTTCTAATTTTTACCCTTGTTTTTCAGTTGTCACTCAGCCCAGTCCATCAGTTTCTCAGCCCAGTACTTCTCAAAGTGAAGAAAAAGCCCCTGAGTTGCCCAAACCAAAGAAGAACAGATGTTTCATGTGCAGAAAGAAAGTTGGCCTTACAGGTATTCAGGGAGCTCCTAGTTACTCCCTAAGGGACTGGTCAGTCTTACACATAAAACAAAATGCCCGACTTTGAAGAATAGAAAGTTTCCAGAGTAGACTGGAAAGAGGACAGTGAAGAGAAGTCGAGTTTGATTTCCATTGGTTTGTCTAATCATATGAAACCCTTTCCTAACTTCAGGCCTTCTGAATTACTTTCCTTTATCGGATTGATAAAAATTAATCCCTTTTGATTCTTTCCTTTGTTCTGTTCTCCTGGGAAAAAGATAGCTGAATTAAATAGTAAGCACCTACTTTGAACCAGGCACAAAATGTTCTAGATACTTTTTAATTGTTCTCCTTTAAATCTCAGAACTGTATGTGGTTGTCTTTTCCTAGCCTTCACTTGAGGAAACATTACCCAGTTAACATACGGTAGGACTAGAATTTAAATTCAAATCAGCCTGACTCCAGAGCCTGTGTAATTTCTACCCTGTTTGGTACCTACAGGAGTTTATGGAAGGATAGTTACTTAAATTTCTCACCATGTCAGAGGAGGTTAAGAGCACTTTCAGTTTAAAGTGACAGACTCTTTAATGTTGCAAAGAGTCATGAAAATCTGCTTCCTTTTCTGTATTGACTAATGCTTTTGTTTCTTTTAATTGCTACAAGTTCCCAAGTGACTCTACTTCCTCTTGTATGTACAGGGTTTGACTGCCGGTGTGGAAATTTGTTTTGTGGACTTCACCGTTACTCTGACAAGCACAACTGTCCATATGATTACAAAGCAGAAGCTGCAGCAAAAATCAGAAAAGAGAATCCAGTTGTTGTGGCTGAAAAAATCCAGAGAATATAAATTACTACTTGTGAAGAGACTGATAACTTTGTTTTTATTTTAATATATCGTAGGAAAACATTAAAGAGCAGATGCATGGCCATTTTCCTTTGATGTTCTCCAGAGTTTTACTTTACACTTGTCTGTCTTATAATTGATATTTTAGGATGTGTGGGTGTTTGTTACAGGCAGAATTGGATAGATACAGCCCTACAAAATGTATATGCCCTCCCCTGAATTAAATTGGATGAAAATCTGCACAGCAAGTTGAAAACACAGATAATAGGGACAAAATTTAGTTCCCTTGTGCCAAACAAAGTACGTGAAATATCTGCATGTTTGCAGCATATCTGCCTTTGAGAATGTAATCAAGGTATAATCTCTGGCTAGTGTTACGTGCCTGTATTTTTTTTTTTTTTTTAATGGTACACCAGAAAAGGACTGGCAGTCTACTTCTACCATAAACTTTACCCTGTTAATTTCCACATTTTCCTTGGAAGCGGGAAGAAAGCTATAAAGAAAGCTATCAGACCTTTCCGTGAAACCAGTGTTTTGGTGCCATATGTAAGCCTGGCTAATTGGTCTTCTAAAAGCTGTCAAATAAGACATTCTTTGGAAGGTACACATCATAACTGGTTATAAAGAGTAAAACAGATCAAGCCAACAGGGTCTTGAGCTATCTTTGAAGCTTATCATGCTGGCCTGCACCAGAAGATGTCTGCATTACTCTCATTGCTAACAATATTGTGTAGCACAGAACTGCACTAAGATTAATTTGTCTACAAGAAGAAGTTAAAACTCTACGTTTGGTTTTCACATATAGCAGCTCTATTGAGTAACATGCATCTGAATTTTAATTTGCAAGGGTATCTGAATAGTTAATTTTTCATGTGCATATTTTGTTGAATTGTTTTGGTTCAAGAAAGAATGTTTAAAGCTTTTTTAAAGACTTCAGTTCTTAATGTAACTGTACCCTTCTGCATGGAAAATCATAACCAACATGGCTGCGGTAGACTTCTTAGTGGTATCCAGCACCACTTGCAGAGGGCTGCTTTATCATATTAATTGTACTTGGGTGTAGGACTCTAGTGTTCTTGGGTGTATTGCATGGGCTGCATTATCTACAGCATTGTACAATAACAACTAGAAGAGGCAGTATACTTCACTGATGCTTGTCTGGTAATATCACTTCTGTGTTATAATGGAAGGTTTTTTGTGATGTATGAAACTTGTGTTTTTTATATATAAATGCGTATAGTTAGATTGGTGTCGTGGTAATGCCTGTTTTCATCTGTAAATAGTTAAGTATGTACACGAGGCACTACTTCTGATTTATTGCAGTGTTCAGTCTTAGTTTTTACTTTTACTCTTAAAGCATTCAGTTTTGCTTTCAATTTTATGTACCTTAGTTCTGAGTTAGATCTGCAGATGTGTACAGATAGTTCATATTTATGTATTGCACATAATCATGCTATTCAGCATTGATGCTGTATTGTATTATGTAAATAATAAAAGCCATGTACAGAGGGAAACTTCCACTTGTTCATTGGGTTTTTAAGCCATAGTTAGAAATCCTAAAGGGGGATAATTAGAAAATGTTTCATATTGAACGTTTTAGTTGCATTTGTAGACTTTGCATGGCTATATTGTAAATTTTTTTCCATTGCCATCCCTGAACATGATATATTCAAGTGAGAGCCATGAGATGAGTGTTGTAAAACATCGTAAGTGTGGTACATAATAGGCAATTTAATTTTGAAGAAATGAATAGGCACTTTTAGGGTTAAAACAGTCTTAGAACTTAGGTCATAATTTTTCAATCCTCCTATCTCCCTTTTCCTTTTTTTTTTGCTTTATAAATGACACTTTAGGCATGACAGTGTGTTTACAACAACAGACATAGTCTTGTTTGGGGATTGGTTCTAATGTTGAGATGGACCCGTGGGCTTGGTCTTTGCAGGTGTCACGTGAGATAATAAAGAATAAGGGATAACGACATGCTGACTTCCAAAAAGCAGAACCATGACTTCACAGTGATGGGAGTTTGAAATGGAAATACCCAGATGATTCACTATCACCTGTCACAGTATTTTGAGTGCTGCTACTTTTGCTTCAGGTGAGCGGAAATGTATACTATATGAAGTATGATGAGGGTAGTGTCTCCTGAAATATGAAGGATATTGAATAACCAAAATTGAGTTGAAAATTATGGTATTTAGAAGGCAAACTTAATTTTTATTCAAAGTTTAAATAAGACTTATTTTCCCTCAGTGCTACCACTGTCAGACATTTGCTTAATAAATTTTTAAACCTTAAGGTTTTGAAGTCCAAGAGTGGTACGTTGGGGATAAAGAAGACTTACATGGGAAGATGATGGACCTTTCGACTTCATTCTGTAGTGGTCTTTGAAATAAGTAGCATGAGATTGTGGTAATAAATGTTTCCATAATCATTTCTTATGAGAAACACTAATTTAGAACATATTTGGACTTAAGGATTGGATTTGTCTGGAACATTGACCGGGGAGAAGGGATCAAAGTGTTAAGGCAGCTAGGAAGATTCAGTTCTACCTAGACTCCTGTATTCAAACCTGAATGTTTCTCAGGCAAGACTATAAGTGAGTATTATCTTTGGAATGTACACTGAGATATAAAGCATGTCAAGAATGTATCACGTTTCATTTTGCACATGCCCACTCCAGAAATGTTTTGAGAGGACAGACACTGATGACATGAATTAGCTACATGGCCTAGGACTAGTCCTTTTATTAAGTCTATTCTTCAGTGGGCTTTCTCTGCAAAACTAGGGCCTCTGGTTTGAGGGGAAGTGTGTTTCCCACAGCACGAATTTGAAAAGGAAAAAATTTGAGTGGAATGGCATATTGGTTAAGAAGATAGTGGACCCTAGGACCAAGTTTGATCTGTAAATAAGGATGGTAAAAATGCATGGCACATAGTGTTCCCTATTAAATTTTTTAAGGACTTAATTTTAGGTTCACAGCAAAACAGAGGTAAATACAGAGATTTCCCATGCACTCTCTTCCCCCACACATACATAGCTCCTCTATTACCAACATTTACCACTAGAATGGTACATTTGTTAAAACTGATGAACCTATATTGACGCCATAATCACCCAAAGTCCATAGTTTATAGTTCACCGTTGGTGTTTTCTGTGCGTTTGGACAAATCTATATTGACAAATCCATCATAGTATCATACAGAATATTTTCACTGCCCTAAAAGTCTGCTCTGCCTATTCCAACACCCCAGCCCCTGACAACTACTGATCTTTTTACTGCTTCCACAATTTTGCCTTTTCCAAAATGTCATACAGTATGTATGTAATCTTTTCAGATTGGCTTCTTAAACTTAATAATATTCACTTAAGTTTTTTCCATGCTTTTTCATGGCTTGACACCTCATTTCTTTTTAGTATTGAATAATCCATTTTCTGGATGTGTCACAGTTTATTTCCATATACGTACTGAAGGATATCTTGGTTGCTTCCAAGTTAGGGCAATTATGAATGAAGTTGTTAAAAACATCGGTGAGCAAGATTTGTGTGGAATAAAGTTTTCAACTCCTTTGGGTAGATAGTATGGTAAGAATATATTTGGTTTTGTAAGAAACCACCAAACTGCCTTCCAAAATGTGTACCATTTTGCATTCCTACCAGCAATGAATGAGTTTCTGTTGCTCCACATCTTCACCAGCATTTGGTGTTGTCAGTGTTGTGGATTTTGTCTAATCTAATAGGTGTGCAGTTAAATCTCGTCACAGTAACATGATGTGGAGCATCTTTAGTATTCTTAATTTGCCATCTATCTGTATATCTTCTTTGGTGAGGTGTCTGGTAAGGTCTTTGGCCCATTTTTAATCAGGTTTGTTTTCCTACTGAGCTTTAAGAGTTCTTTGTGTATTTTGGATAACAGTTCTTTATCAGATGTGTCTTGCAAATATTTTCTTGCAGTCTAATTTGTTCTCTTGGGCTATTATTAATTTTAATGTCCTAGAGTAATGATTTCTAGAACTTGAAAGAATTGTTTGATAACAAGATTGGTTACATTAAGTTGTATAATGAAAAGGTAAAGATCTGTAACTTTAAAACTTTCAGTTTAAAGTGATTAGAATCATTCTTTTCAGTTGCCTTAAATGAAGTTCTTTGCAAGTAACTAAAAATGGGCAAACGTCTACTAAGTAATAGCAACGTATTAAGCATACTACTGTTATGATTGTATTTGAATTGGTAATACATTCACAGGGTTCAAAAGTGAATTTATTGATATACATTGAGAAGCAAAGCCTCTCTCATCCTGTTGCATATGCCCCATTCCAAAGGTACATTTTAGGTAACTGTCATAACTTGGAAAGTTTATCTCCTCCACATCGTGTAAACATTTGTGTGCAGAGCCTTAATTTGACTCTCATTTGCTTAATTATTTGAATTCAAAGTTCTCATAGTGATTTTTGTTCATAAATTTAGCTTATAGTTTTGGAGAGAATGATGGGTGTGGTTTCTGATTGATTAGCAGTAAGATGATATAGCCTTTAACTACATAGATGGGTTTCCATGGGTGAAATAGCATGTTGTTAATGAAAAGTAATTTGAAATTTGATAAAGCAGTTTCTTATGTTTGTACAGTCTGCTTTAAAGCAAACGTACATGTACGACAGAATACAAAAGTGTCATTTAATGGTTATTACTATTTTCACACACAAACTCTGGCTTTTAATTCATATAAAAGCAAAGAGCATTGTTTTGTGTTTTCCCCTAGAGTACATTTCTGTTCTAGTCCTAGAAGTAAAAGTTAAACCATTTTGTGGCATAAATGTAAGACTCAATTTTGTCTACAACTAAGTGCTACTTTCCTTTTTAGTATATGTACTGACTTGCTATTGTATTTCACATGTGACACTTAAGTGAACAGCAAGATGACAGAAGTTATATGTTATTTTCTAGTTGGTTAAAAACCTGTTTTGAATATATTCTTTCCTGATGGTTTTGACTGAAATGATCACCACAGAACCTCAGATTGTATGTATGTGAAATCATCGATAACACGAAGGCTATTCAGGAATTAGGGTAATCTATTAGTCTGCTCAAAAATTAATAAGAAATCTTTCTAACACATTTCTTAAATTTTAGTTGAATGCAGGAACTGTTCACAAAACAGCAATTACTTAAGCCCTTATTCTTTTAGAGCTTACAAATCAGCCAGAAAAAAATATAACCAAACTAGCCTAGATGAGCTCAAACACTAGTGTCTGAGTAATTTCTCAGATTGATTTTGTGTGTATAATCCATGGCAAATTAAAAAATGGTAGCAAATTCTTCCTATATGTTTCTGTTCTCTCTTGCCTCCCCATTACTAAAAATGCATTCAAACATGAAAATTAGAATACCATGCAAATAAATATGGTTTAGATTTTTTTAAAGCATTTCTTTTTAAACTTGTATGCACCCTGGTGTTCTCGTTCCATGTCCACCCCTATGAGAAAAGTACTTCTTACTAGGGTGATGTTTCTTAAGGAAACCCTCCCTAGACATAACCCCATGTACTTAGAAATATCACCCACATACTAAAAATATTTGGCTTCTAATGTTGTCTTGCACTAATTACTACTGTAAAAGTAATTCTGTAAAAATTATAATACTTAAATATGAATAGGTAATATGCCACCCCACCCATTACCCATTAGCATCTGTGTTATATTTAAATGCCTGCTAAAATTATCCATGTTTGCACATTTTTCATTTTTAGTTATTCTGTGGATTATTTGGTTGGCATGAAAATTAGTGAATATCTATGACAGCATAACCAGTTTTTTCAGTGGCAAGATTGTATATCAGGTGACAAAAATATGAGACTTCAGAGATTTAACAAAGTAATAATACCTGTTAGGAAAAAAGTGCAGCCTACAGACATCAAAATATCATGCATTCGTATCCAGACATGGCCCTTTAGCATTCAAGTGTTAGCTATGTTAATTTGGGTCTTTGATTTAAAAAGTGGGGCTTTTAAAGTAGATTAAGGGTAGCACTTTTTACTTGGTTAATGGGGGACCAAGAATTCTCTAGACTGTTAAGAAAGGTGTCTTTAAGGACCCTAGACAAATTGTCACAGCTAACCAATGATCAAAATCTGCCCAGTGATGTATGGCCCGTACACAGAAGGTCCCAGATTGTATTGAACATAATACTTAGTACTGAATCACAGCATTTCAAACTTTGTAGTAAAGTTAGTTGTTCAGTGTCATGTATTTGTAAGGCTTAAGGACAAATGGCTGCTTTTTACAATGAGCTGGATGTATGACATGTAGTAGAAACCAAATGAAACGGGCCCGTTAAAGTCACTGCAAGAGGGTTGCATGGAAGACTGTCATCATCTACTGAGAACTGGGAGGAGCCAATAGCTTCTTATATTTGACACTGAACTTCCGCCTATGCCTGAGGCATGCTGTGTGAGCAGGAAAAGTGAGGCATACATGGTTTCAGTTTTCAAGGAGCTTATGATCTAGTACAATAGATAATGATCTGAATTACTGTATTGGTCATGTTGATTCTACAGCTGAGAAAGTAAGTTTGTTTGAGTTTTAGGAGGATGGGTGATCAGAATTAATGTTGGATATCATCAGGTATACATCATTACTCGAAGCCTCTTCTCCCAGAAACAATACCCCTTTCAAAATTCGTCACTGTTGGAAGTGGAGAGTAAATTTTTCATTCCAAGGTGGGAAAACAGTTGAGTAGATGGTGGTTAGACAATAGCTTTAAAGTCAGTTCAGGTTTGTGACTCAAAAACTGTGACTCTGGAAAAGTTACTTAATCTTGAGTAACTGAGTGTCTTTACCTGTGCAAACTTTAAAGATTAAAATGATGTTGACTGTAACAAACTTAGTAATGTCAAGCACATTGTAAGTGCTTGATACAGACTCGGTGTTTCAACATTACTTACACAGCTAATAACCCCTGAAAAAGTCTATTCACAGATGTTTAAGAGGCCAGATTATGATCTGTGCAGTGTAACAGTCATTTTGCAATCAACTAAAATTCATTTGGTGGAAAGGAAACAAAATCCAACTGCTAGTTTTCTCTCTGCAAGGCTGACAGTTCTTAAGCTGTGATACACGTGTCCCTGAAATTGCGTGCAGTCTGTTGTCTGTGGTTTTTTTTTTTTCTTCTTTCTTTTTTGGCGGTACGCGGGCCTCTCACTGCTGTGGCCTCTCCCGTTGCAGAGCACAGGCTCCGGACGCGCAGGCTCAGCGGCCATGGCTCACGGGCCCAGCCGCTCCGCGGCATGTGGAATCTTGCCGGACCGGTGCACGAACCCGTGTCCCCTGCATCGGCAGGCGGACTCTCAATCACTGCGCCACCAGGGAAGCCCTGTGTTTCTTGGTAGGATTTTCAAATTGATCCATGACTCAAAGACGACTCAGAATCTAAATGGCCTTCCTGGGAAGATCCTTGAGTATTTTAAGAGGGAGCTAGCTATTATACAAGCTGGAAATACCAAATCTACCTTGTTCTGCTGCCTCTCAGACAATATTAAAAAAAAAGTACCTTTTCTCTTGTTAGAAGCAATAGCAAAGGCGGCTCCATGGGCTGAAGGAGGAAATGAATTTGTCGGTTACAAACATAGTCCTCCAGTCTTTTAAAAAATAATCTTGCCTTGCCATTTTAGTTTGATTTTCCTGATACCCCTCTCCTACTCTTCTCAAAACCAGACCAGGGTCTGTGACATCATGCTTTGCATGATACACACTCTTGCAAGCCAAGAAATGTGAGTTTCAAACATGTTATCTTACACAGTGATGGTCTTAACCTTATAAGTCCAAATGTCCTCTCACAGCATTGGCTGAATCGTCAGGGTATTGTTATGTGTGTTGGAGAGAAACTAAAGCATCTGTATACTATTATTTTCCAGGCTAAAATAGTAGAGAAGTTGAAAGTTACTCTGAGTTCAGGACAACAGCACTTTATTACTGAGTGATCCCTCTTCTGGTGCATATTATCTCCCTGAACCCATATCCCAGCCTGTTATTGCTGGAAGAATATCTTAGAATCAATCTTTGAAACTCTTCCAATGCATATTTCCCAATCCATTGATCCAGACACAGAAAATGGGTGAGAGTTGCCTAAATCATGCCTAAGAGTAGCAAAGTAGCCTAAATCTTTTAACAGAGTCTTTCCCAAACCTGTGGATCACCAAAATCAACTGGTGAGCTAAAAACAACAGCAGCAGCAATAACACATACTTGGGTCTCAGTTCATTTTCACTAAATCAGCATATCTGGGAGAACCTGTATTTTTGACAGCTCTCCCCTACATTATTTTGTTAATCAGATTTGGAAAACACTGTTTAGAATGTATGTCTCCTTCCACAAAGTAGGCCCATGCAGTATAAAGAGGGGTGAGCTTGGACAGTTTAGTGTCTCACTCACTTGAACTATTGCAAATGGAGCTTTCGGTTTCTATGTATTATCCTCACTTTAAAGCACTGGTATGTGTTGTCTCTTGTTAGAACTCTTGTATTTTCTATCCATGATTTCTAATACCACATTATTTTGCAAAATGCTAAGGTAGAAGTAGATCCATTTTGGTTGTAATCACATGGTTCCTTAACATATAGCTGAGACATTTCACCTGGAAAATCCTTCCCCAAAGTAACCACTTAATCGCATTGTTCTTTGGAGTTCAGTGAAACTCAACAATTAAACTCAATAAATGCTGTTGCTTTAAAGACTTTGGAGCCCATCTACCAATCTCACTTTAAAATTCATTGGTGGCACTTGCTCGTTTTTCTACAACTTCTCTGCCTGGGTACTCCACCCATATTACCTACTTGTTCATTGATAACCTTTTATTTACCAACCAGCCTTGAAGGAAGGCTATTTAAAGCTGTAGTAGAAAAAAAAAAAAGTTGCATTTCTCTAGCTCTGGAGAAGAGTAAAGGAACAGCAGTGAAGATAAATATTTCATTAGTATCACTTTTCCTCTTCATTGTGTGAATTGTCGAGAAAAGGTTAGCAAGAATCCAAGACAAGGAAATCAGACAGCTCCCAGCATACCTAGCCAGTGCTCCCTGGCACAACTTCAGAATCTTGTTCAAAAGCATTTTCAGAACAGTAGGCACCCATTTATGTTAATGTAAGTACAGTAATCATAAGATAGGTATGAGTATGAAGTTATTACCAAGGTCTTGGCTTCATCTTTCTAAATGCAATCCAGGGTCACATGAGCCTATGCTAAGGGAATACAGAAGGATTACTAGAATGAGTTTTTGGTCCCGAGAGATGGGACAGAGTCATTTAGAGAAGTGTGCCTTGTGATCTTCCCAGGAACAGAGGAAGGGCCCCAGGGCTGGAGTGAGGTAGAGGTGACCTTAACTGAAAAGGCTGGGCATGCTTAAATCGTGTCTCAAAAAGGAACGTAGTAGGAAAAAAATCAAGGACTTTGAAAGTAGACTCAAGTCTTTGCTTCGGTTCTTAATAGCAATGTAGTTTGGGGCAGGTTATTTAACCCCTATTTCTTCAATGGGAAAGTGGGCCTAACAAGACAATTTTACAGGATTCTTGTCCCAATTAAATGAAACAAAATCAAAAGAGATGAGCACAGCATTTAGCACAGAACTGATGCTGATGCCTAAAAATATTTGCACAGTTTCTTTGCCATCTCACCTTCACTCTGCCCCCCACCATCAACCCAAACTATCTCAGCCAAGTTAACAAAGACCAGAGCTGGAAAGTAGTGGAGGAGATATCAATGCCAAGCTCTCAATGATTATTACAAAAGCAGAATGGTTTATCTCCCTCCTGTGGAAGAGAGAGAACTATAACCATTGAGATGAACTGTGATAGTGGAGCCCCTCAGATTAATACTTGTCTAAGCCAGATTACCTATGTTGCAAGAACAGGTCATCAGCTGTAGCCCAAGATGGGCGGAGTTATGGGAGTCTAGGGAAGATACAGACCTCTGCAAGGTATTTAGAAGCATCTGTGAGGTCCCTCTTGCAAAGAGCAGCAGACTTCAAGAAGTGGTTCACATAGTGGCGAGTGTAGACAGAGTAGGCTGAATGACCATATACGAGGCAATAAAGTTCTCTTTGAGATGTAATGACTTTGGGGACCTTCTGAGAGAAGGTAGGGATGAGCTACTGGGCAGTTTTCTTGGTATCCTTTGACCTGAGTATCTGCTATGTGCTGGGCCATCTTGTAATTTAGGTTTATAGCACCTCCTTGGTGACCTGTGACTACAAATGAACTTCAGTGTTACCTGTTGTTGTAAATTGTCTGTAGCTGACTCTCTATTCTCCCATGAATGGAGTTGAACTAGATTTGACTTCATGTGCCAAACCAGAACCAACTTGTTAAAAAATTCCTCTTTATTTTTTCTCGCTTAGGGAACTGTATGACAGCACATAACTATTTGAACATGACAAATTTAATGTGGCATTTTCTACCTGTACTACCAAAACTGAGCCAATGAGATTCATTGAGGTCATTTTATTTAGTCCGTTAGAGAATCCTAGGTCTTGAAAACAGCAGTTAATCATTTCTATAGCAAAGTTAGGTCAATAATGAAAACTTAAAAAGCCATGAGTTACACAGTCATGGAGTCTGGACCCCATTATAGTATCACAGTGGTTCTTCAGTAATGAACTGACAATGATTTGGTCTCACATTTAGCAGATTTAACACAAAGGATAATTCCAAATGCAGTCAGACGATTATCGGCATCATTTATATGAGTGTACTTCCCAGCATGTACTCAGGGGTTTACTGACACTTGCTGTTCCTCAAAAAATGATTTCTAGTTGGTGGTATTCCAAGTTGGATGTTCCATGTCAAACACAAAACAACTGTTTTGTTTGGCATCAAAAATCAACCTGCTTGGGCTTCCCTGGTGGCGCAGTGGTTGAGAGTCCACCTGCCGATGCAGGGGACACAGGTTCGTGCCCTGGTCCGGGAAGATCCCACATGCCACGGAGCGGCTGGGCCCGTGAGCCATGGCCGCTGAGCCTGCACGTCCAGAGCCTGTGCTCTGCAATGGGAGAGGCCACAACAGTGAGAGGCCCGCGTACCGCAAAAAAAAAAAAAAAAAAAAAAAAATCAACCTGCTTCATGAAGAACTGGTTTTCACTTGCCCTTGTTTTTCTGATATGAAATGATTTCCAAGAATTATGGACTGCTGTATACTTTTTAGCTTGTAGCAAAACTCTAAAGCATAAGTCTTAACAAATACCAAAACATCAAATAATCGTTTCCTTACAACTTCACAAATGGGATACCATAGCATTGTACAATATCAGTAATACACTTGATGTCTTCGAAGAGCACCATTAAGCCCAGACATCTGTTGAAATGAACTGGATGTTTTGACTATTGGAGGAGGAATAAGGACAATGTAAAACATAATTTTTGATATTGTTAGCTTTTTTTAGTTGAAGATTCTAAAAGACAAAAGTGTTCTCCCACAGTCTAATTCAAATATGTTTATTTGCATGTTTTTCACCTCCACTAATTTGCAAGCTCCTCATACCCACCTTTGTATCACCAATGTCTAACAGTACCTTGTACACAGTAGGAGCCTAAAGATGGTACCTCTCTCCTAAAGACCAGGCTCTTTGTAAATCAAGTGTACAAGTTTCCTAGGGCTACCATAACAAATTACCACAAACTTGGTGCCTTCAAACAATAGAAATTTATTCTCTCACAGTTCTTGAGGCTAGAAGTCTGAAATTGAGGTGTCAGCAAGACTGGTTCCATCTGGAGGCTCTGATGGAGAATCCATTCCGTGCCTCTCTCCTGGCTTCTGGTAGTTGTTGGCAGTCCTTGACATTCCCTGGCTTGTAGCTGCATCACTCCAATCTCTGCCTCTGACTTCACATGGCCTGCCTTCTTCCTTTGTGTCTGTGTCTCTGTGTGCAAATTTCTCTCTCCTTTCTCTTATAAAAACAACAGTCATTGGATGGAGAGCCCATCCTAATCCAGAATATCCTCGCCTTAACTTGATTATGCCACAAAGACCCTATTTCCGAATAATTCACAGGTACCAGGGATTAGGACTTAAACGTGTCTTTTTGGGAGACACAATTCAACTCACTCCATAAAAAGTTTAGATTAGAATATGTTTCCAAGGAGCCTTGCTTTAACTATTATAATATGCAGAAAAGGCAATTATGTTGACTGTGATCCACATATGTTTTTACATGAATATTATTGACTTCAACAATCTTACCACAGATAAAAATTATATTAATGTATACTGTTTCCTTGACATGACAGATTCATAAAGAAATCGATAGCTCTCTTTGAGAAGTATCATGATGATCCTAAAAAGCTTCATTTCCTTCTTCTTGTGAGAAATATTGGCATTTATTTTCAATGTTGATACCTATTTTGAAGGATTCCAAAGAAAATGATCTCTGGCTACATGGCAGAAACAGTGCTCTAAGTGCTCACCACCCCAGTTCCTCTTCCCCAGCACATGGGAAGACAGTTATTCCCAAGGTTCCTTGCAGTTAGCCATGTGTCACAATCTGACCAACAAACTGGGCAGAACCGAAGTAAGCCACTTCTCAATTTAGCCCTTGAAAGCATTCAGCTTAAGCCTCCTTCCTCCCCTTTCCCCGTTAGGGTGACTTTGGGATCACATTTTCCAGTGGCATAGTTACCAGATGAAGGAGGGCTACCTGGATGTATCACAGTGGGACAAGAGTAATGAATGAAGTTGTGCTACTGCCTCATGGCCCAGCTTGCTAATGCAACCTCTGGCTCAAGTTGGTGTCGTTTTGTTTGATTTTGTTTTGTTTTGTTTTGTTTCATGCAGGTATATAACATCATCTAACTAAAAGAAAACAGAGTTTGGTGCCTTTAAAGCCCTTGGCATACAAAGACTGACTGTGATGAATTCATCTTTGATTTCCAGCATTTTTCACAGAGCCTGGTTCATCGTGATGTTTGTTTTTCTTTGCATCAGGAATCGATCTCCTTCAAGAGCCAGTATGTGTTTTTTTCACCCTTCATAATGCTTCTAATGAAAACTCATTATTTGGCATCCTCTAATTTTTAACTACTTAAAAGGAAGAGAAAGATAAGCAGCAACAACAAATGCAAAAAAACAGTGAGTAGCTCCCGTGTCACCTCTCTCTCATTAAATAGGTAGAACATATTTACTTTAGAGGACAATATAGCGACAGTGCACACTAGGTTTTGGAAACTAGCTAATAAAGTTCCCAAAACATCCTGCAATATTCACCAGGGAGTTATTAGTTATTTTATTAATGAGAAGGTTATCAATATATAGAAAATAAATTATCTAGAGGAAACCTTACCAATTCATAAAATATTCTTAAAAGGATGAAAATTCGCCCCACTTCAGGCTGATCCAGCGCAGAAGCTGTTTTATGACTAACCAGATCCAGAATGAAGTAGAATTTACAACTGGAAATCTTAGCAAATACTAAATCCAGTTGTGACAATTGGGACAACTGGCGGGGGAGAGGTTTGGTGGGCTGTGCAGGCAAGAATTTTAACCAAAATGAGTAGAGAAGTAAGAAGGACAATTATAACTGACAGATCTGAGCAGCATGCTCAGATAAGCTAAAAATGAGTCAGACCTTCAGTCTGATGACAACTTTGACAAGAATTTTGGAAGTGACAACAAATGGAAAGCTTTATGCATTTAGATCAACACAGCTGTTAATTAGAGCCCCCAAGGGGTTGATGCATTTAGCAAATGATTGTTTTATGTACATTTTAACTTTCAAATGCTTCAATAAGTTGCTGATAAAAATAAAACCTCATTTTCATATTCTTGAAATGGAAGACACTTCTTTAGAGCTGGGTAAATCATTCCAAGTGTGAGTCTGGAGTTGGTGGAGGTGAGAATGGTTTGTGTCTGCTAAGTGGTTCAATAGTGCAGCAAAGGTTTCAAAGACTGTGCTCCATCTGCAAACAAATTTTGCAAATTCCTTTGGAAAAATAAAAAATAACTCCTGGGCTTCCCTGGTGGTGCAGTGGTTGAGAGTCCGCCTGCCGAGGCAGGGGACGCGGGTTCGTGACCTGGTCCGGGAAGATCCCACAAGCCGTGGAGCCTGTGCGTCCGGAGCCTGTGCTCCGCAACAGGAGAGGCCACAACAGTGAGAGGCCTGCTAACCGCAAAAAAAAAAAAAAAAAAAAAAACCTCCTATGCTGATTACAGTTCATTCTTATCTAGCCCCCCATATAATTTTTTTTAATCTATAAACTCGTTTGTTGCTAGTATGTTAACTTAATTTTTTTCAAAATAATTGATAATTCAGTCACCTTTTTTCTCTTTAAACAGATTGGTGAGGTTTTTAAATTATAGTTTTAGTAATATTTTGCTAATGTGTACAGGAATTTAAAAAATTAATTTGCATGTCCTTAGCATTCAAAAGTAATATTACTAGAATTGGGAAATTTCATAGGGTAACTGAGGGTGGGGATAAGAATAATGTGAATCATGGGGATGGGATCAGGAGCAGACCGTCTGAGAGTTTATGTGTCATCTACCCATCCTCTAGAAATAAGACAGGGTTTCATTAAAAAGAAAGAAACCGGGCTTCCCTGGTGGTGCAGTGGTTGAGAGTCCGCCTACTGATGCAGGGGGCACGGGTTCGTGCCCCGGTCTGGGAAGATCCCACATGCCGCGGAGCGGCTGTGCCCATGAGCCATGGCCGCTGAGCCTGCGCGTCCGGAGCCTGTGCTCCGCAACGGAAGAGGCCACAACAGTGAGAAGCCCGCATACTGCAAAAAAAAAAAAAAAAAAAGAAACCTTTTAGTCAACAATGAAGATATATTTTTGATAGAAATCTTAAATTCTTCATTTTCAGTTAAGGATTTTAGTCCTCTTCCCCCACCCCTTGTAATTGTAAGAACAGAGAATGGAGAATCCATATTTCCGCCCCCCCCATATGATGATTAGAAAATAAATGGTTCCCCAGACCAGTGTTAGAGAAAAAAAAAATTTCATGACACTTTGTTAAAGAATGGCAAGGCAGACTTTATTCAGGACCATCATGATAGATGTAGGGACCACTGCAATGGACTCAACTCAAAGTACAGCAAGGAAAAGTGGGAATTTGTAGTCCAGCAGCAGAATTGGGGGCGGGGGAGTGGTCAGTGAATAGAAATCACTAAGGGCAAGGGAGATTCTGGCTAAACCAACCTAACAGGATTCTTGGTGAAAGGTAGGCCAGGGAGATCAGACAGAGTGTGAGATTTGGTTAAAATGATTTAGGATTTCTTACTAAAACTGGACAATGCAGAGACAATCACAGAAGCCCAAAAGTCAAGGCTTATTTCAGAAGTGAGTTCGGAGAAGCCTGAATAGAGTTTGGTCAAGGAGAGAATCTCTATCACTGGACTGTAGTGAACTGGGTCTCGGGAAAATCACAGGGTGCTTCTGGGTCTGTTGTGAAGCAGCTCCATGACCATAGACAGGTCATTTTATCTCTGGGCACCTGTAAAATGAAAGGTGTGTATTCACCTTTCCAGCTTTAACATTTGGGGATTCCAGAAGGGGAGAAGGACTCTCATTCAGGCCTCATTTCCTCTTAAATAGAAGGATGGATTTAGAGGTTGCAGGAAGTTAGAGGTTCAGCCACTAACTCTCTTCCGTGACACTCTCCCCACTTTGAACATCTGCTGGTCTTAAGGGTCACCATGAGGCATTCTTCTGGCCACAGACATCTCTGTTTGCACTTTCCTGCACTATCCACCAGCAAAAAGAGTCTTTCATTTTTGCTTCAAGCTTAACTGTGGGTCAGTTCAAATTCAAGTATATAATCTGACAATGCCTCCACCTTTGTTTCTGGAATGAATCAGTAAACTTCGAGGGAGGAGGGTGAGAAGGGGAGCAAGTGATAAATGCATGTGAGTGGAATCAATAGCTTCATTGACCTCATAAGTAGTCTATGAACTGAAAAGACAAAAATCTCTGCAGTCCCATTTCTCGATTGAAATACTGTGGAAGGGCCTGGATTCATAGAGGCTAGAAAAATAGACAAGTGAAATGAACTTCTGGTAAATGATTCTGACAGAACCAAAGGAATCATGTCTTGAATGCCCTGTTTCTTCACAAAAGCCATGACTACCTCACATGGGTTGTTTCACTGACATTCACTCTCAGACACAGCTGAACCTGTCACGTGTGAGAAGCCTCCTGCAATTGACTTTCTCAAGAGCACCACTTGGCTACTACACGTTTCTCTGAAGGGCAGGTAGCCTGCCTTTCCCTGGATGGACACAGCATGCTGCCTCTAAGAGGAGGTGAAATCCATTGTTCTCCTTCCCCCAGAGAGGTTTCTTGGGCTTTTAGCTTAATCAGTCTCCACTTCAAGAACTCAAGTCCTCTCTCCTCCTCATTTTCCCATCAATCCCCACAGCAAAACACATTCCTTTTCCAAATATCTCCAGCCTTTGATCACTGATCTTCCCATCAGCTGTCAGTGAGAGAGCTATTAAATGTTGCAGTCTTGAAATCCTTCTGATGAAGACAAATGAGAAATAAACTTGTGAAATAGCTCCTAGAACATTGATGTCTCTCAATTTTTTTTACTTTCTCCCTGCTCTGAGGCTTAGATATAGAATGGAGACTAGGTTTCAGTGACAGATGGCAGAGGATAATCTTCCATTTTGTCATAAAGTTAACCCTCAGAGGGGCTCGAAAAAGACCTTTCTCTTGGAAAATCAGTGGCTTCATATTTCCTTTTAATGGGGTAGAAAAAGTATCTCCTTTCTGATTTTCAAGCTAGAGAACATGCCTTTCCTTTTAAGCTAACCCACCTCGAAAAATACAAAGTTGAGGCTGCCTTCTCCACTCTGTTTTATTTATGCTTTCTGTGAGTACCTTGAGCATTTTTTTTTTTTTTTTTTTTTTTTGCGGTACGCGGGCCTCTCACTGTTGTGGCCTCTCCCGTTGCGGAGCACAGGCTCTGGATGCGCCGGCTCAGCGGCCATGGCTCACGGGCCCAGCCGCTCCGCGGCATGTGGGATCTTCCCGGACCAGGGCACGAACCCGTGTCCCCTGCATCGGCAGGTGGACTCTCAACCACTGTGCCATCAGGGAAGCCCGAGCATTTTAATTAATGATGATTTGACTGTGCTTGAGCCCTAACAATAAATAAGAAAATGGGACTATTAAAGATAATGCAAAACAAACTGAAGAAAAGCTGTCTTCCAGTGTTATTTGTTGATATTTTTACAGAGGCAGAAGACTAAATGAAATACAATTCTGAAATTTTTAAGGTTGATAAAGACGATACATGTGATTTTTAAAATGTCTTTTAAATCTTATACTGGCCAAGAAATAACAGGTTTATATGCAGATGAAGCATTTGTTTTATTCTTTGAACAAGTTCAGCCGAAGGGGGTTATGATTTAATGAGTGAACAATACTTGTACTAGGTGTTAGAACAAAGCAGAGAGAATATCACCGAGACCAGTAGCTTCTGATCTTAATCAGTAGAAGACAAAGAAGCCAAGGCAAATTATCAACTGGGCAAGATCCTGGGTATTTCATGATTACCCAACAAAAAGGAGAGCTAAGATGGTTCCAAACATGAAAGGAAGCAGATGGTTAGTTTAGATTGAAGGGAATGTTGAAGGAAGACAATCTTAACCTGGGCAGACGGCTGGACCAAGTCACAACATGCTCAGGTAAAAGTCCGCACATTCGGGCTTTGGGGAAAAGTTGTAAAAGGGCACAAGAACACATAAAGGAGAATGGGCCTCTATATGGCTTTGAATAATAGTGATGCCTGTTCTCCTTCATGTGGCTTTGCATAATGGTAATAATTGGAAAACACGTATATGGTATATGTAGGAAAACCTGGATTCCATTAGAATCCAGACCAGGGGCAAACCATTTTTGCACAGTCTCTCCCAAACTGCCCTCCTACATCGAAAGTCTGACTCCAGAGAGGCTGAAGAGCAAGAACCCTGTCAACTAAAACAAACTGCATAACCTAAAAGTTGAGAATTATGTTTTATTCGGGAACCTTACAAGGACTGTAGCCTGGAGAATCAGCTTCTCAGCTCTGACAGTCTGTTCCAAAGAGGTAAGGGAGGAGCCAGGATATATAGGTGTTTTTGCTGAAAAAAAATGTAGTCAAACATCAAAAGATTACTGCTAGTCACAAAAAAACAGACATCTCAGGTTAGTGATTTCAGTACTTTCCTATGTATGGAAAGATGCAAGAGTCTGGACTTACTGAAATCATTCCGTTGATATGCATCTTAACTATCGAGGGCCGTTATCCTGTTTTTCTCCATCCTGAATTCCCCTCAGGGTGCACCGTCAGGCGTGGCTACAAGGGCTGATGGCTGTATGGCCATTGCATCCCTTGTTTACTGAAATGGCAGGCAGCATTTTTTTGTCCACATCCCTTTTTTAAGGAATGAGGGGGTGGAGAAGCTGGAAGGAGAGAAGACCAGTGTTAAAACCTGGTCCTCTAAATCCCAAGCCAGTCCCATGACGAAATAATTGCTTCTTCTACTCTAAAGGAACAGATACTTATCCCAGGCCCAGGGAATATTGGAATCATTATTAAAAAGGACAGGCAGTCGAGGTAGCAAAGAATAAGAAGGAAGAACTGGGGGGAAAGAAAGGCGCTTTAAAACCTGCAGCATGGGGTTTTCTATAACAGACTGAGCACCACATCCCTGAAAGCTTGCTTTCTCTGAGCAGTGACCGAAGACTGGGGACACTCAACCTCCCATCTAAGTTTCATTACATAGTTGCCCGTTAAGAAAGGAGCTCACTCTTGGAACACAAGGACTTTTTTTTTTTTTTTTTGCTTCTAGACAGAAATGCAGTGAAGGACAACATCTTACCGTGTAAAAATAAACTCTACATACTCATCCACACATCCTTCAAATCTTTGAAAATGATGAGTTTTCACAGAGAAACTGTTAGGAATAATGGTTGGGATCTATAATATCATGGATCAATTTTGTTACGGGTGAAATTGTCTTTTGAGTGCTATCATAAGGACCTGGCTACCATTTCCCACATTCCCCCCCCACACACACAAAATTAAAAAAAAAAAACTCCAAATAACTAGTTTACAAATTTTGGAACCCACCAACGTGGGAACTATCTGTAGTCATATTTAATAACATTATAGGTACGAGTGACAAAAGTGAAGCAGACAGCAGCTCAGACTAAGGAACAGAACATGACACAAACCCATTTCCTCAAAAATAAATTAGAGGAAGATGATTCTTGAAAGACAAAAAGGCTGACCCTTGAGTTACTCATGTAAAGTATTTAACATGATGTCTGTCCCATAGTAAGTGCTCAAGCAATCTTCATTAACAAAAAGGAGTCTTAGGACGGCACCATCCCAGGGTGTGTCAGGAGAGTCGAGGATGGCCCCAAAAAAGGAGTAAAGAATTTTGAGGAGGTGACCATGCCCAGTCATCTCAGGTGATACAGAATCAATTAAGATGAGGATTGAGGGCTTCCCTGGTGGCACAGTGGTTGAGAGTCTGCCTGCCGATGCAGGGGACGCGGGTTTGTGCCCCGGTCCGGGAAGATCCCATATGCCACGGAGCGGCTGGGCCCGTGAGCCATGGCCGCTGAGCCTGCGCGTCCGGAGCCTGTGCTCCGCAACGGGAGAGGCCACAACAGTGAGAGGCCCGCGTACCGCAAAAAAAAAAAAAAAAAAAAAAAAGATGAGGATTGAGAAAGGGTCTCTATATCTGGCAAGCAGTTCATTAGTAACCTTGAAGATAACAATGAATTATTGAGGTTGGAATCAGATTCCAGTGGGCTAAAAGAAAGAATGAAGGCGTGAAGGGAAATTTTCCAGGAAGGGGAAATCAGGACAGATCAAGGTAAAGTTCTTTAGGATGGGGCAGAATTAAGTTGACTAAGGAAACAAAGTTAGTATGGTAACCATATAAAGAAACAACGGGGAACTTCCCTGGTGGTGTAGTGGTTAAGAATCCGCCTGCCAATGCAGGGGACACAGGTTTGATCCCTGGTCCGGAAAGATCCCACATGCCACGGAACAACTAAGCCCGTGTGCCACAACTACTGAGCCCTTGTGCCACAACTACTGAAGCCCGTGCGCTTAGAGCCTGTGCTTCACAACAAGAGAAGCCACCGCAATGAGAAACCCATGCACCACAACGAAGAGTAGCCCCCGCTCACTGCAACTAGAGAAAGCCCGTGCACAGCAACGAAGACCCAACGCAGCCAAAAAAAAAAAAAAAAAAAAAAAGACACAATGCTATTAAAAGTTGGTTGGAAGGGCTAAGGCATATAGTTCTACCGTCATCTCAAGAATACATAAACTTGGGACTTCCAAGGAATCAAAATCTGCAGTCTGGGTTTATGGTTCTGTAATGAATTTGCTATGCCAGCCTAGGCAACTAATTCACTTTCCCTGGGTCTCAGTCCATCAACAAGTAATACCAAACATAAAGAGTGTATAATACTGTAGTCCATAACCATTACCATAAAAATATGTGTATAGTAATGCATACATATATAATCTATATCAAGAAGATAGAAAATGCTTTGAAAGTAAGAGTAGTAGAAGATGGTGGTAAGGAAGTGCTAAGTGTTATTAGCAAAATGAGTGTTACAATGACTGCTACTATGTGCTACTCTCTACTGATGATATCATACATTCTGGTTTTTCAAATTTCAAATGCTGGGGCTATGGGACCTCGTTTATACAGGTCTAGGGAAAAATTGGTATTCTTACCAGTGTGTCATCTTTGAAGCAAAGGAGTGATTTTAGGAATAAAAAGTTCACAGTAGACGCAGCAGAATAATAATGCCTCAATAATCAGTGAAATTATCCTGAGATAATGAATGCTTCTAGGAGGCAGCAGGAGTAGGGGATGAGAGGAATTAAGTGATGAAAATGGCCTTAACTAGATTTTCCTATAATGGAGTTATGAAATAATCTGTATTGTTTGGGTTAGTATACAGGGTAAAGATTTTAATTTTGGTCATGTAAAAATCTCTCTTCTCTGAAAGCATCTTTTATTTTGTAATTATCTTTTAAAAGAGAGTTTGTGTCAGCTCTGGACATTCTTATTTTTATTCTTTTCAACTTATTTTTAACCTTCAGATAGTTATGCAAAAGCTAATGAAGTAGCAGAGTCACACCTAGTAAATGAGAAATTGAGAACCAGTGGTGGAGGATGGTGAAAGGAAAGGCAGTGAGTTAAAATACCCTTCACTCCTTCCAAGGCTTCAATATAAACAATTTAATCACCAACACTCTGATAGTACTGGGTGCTTTCATGTGCCAGCTTCTTACATGACCATTACCTATGAAATAAGTACTATCATCGTCCCACTTCTCAGATGAAAAAACTAAGACTGAGCTCAGTTGGCCCAGGTCACACAGCTGGTGTGTGATGATACCAAGACACTCAAATCTAGACTCAACTGCACTCATACTTTTAAACATTGTGCTGTCTGGCTTCCCTAGTGGATCCTAACTGTGGGTCACTGTGTATTGCTGGCATTGATGCACAGAGCCTTTTCCTACAGCCAGTCTCAGTGGCAGCTGGGCACTTTGCTCCCCCTGACTCACCCAGCAACAGCCTAATGTTTCCATTGCTGGCATCTTCCCAGTGCTGCCTGGAGTTGTGTTTCCTCGTGTTTATTTTCCTTAATGGAAACTAGAAGCTAAGATTGTTAAATGCATTCAAATAGAGCTGCTTAGGGAAACAGACTTTGTGAAGGCCATACCTTTTAAAAAGCGATCAGAAACCATTTTTTTCCCCCTGAAAATCAGAGAGAGAAGGGGGGAAGGAAGGAAACATACACAGACACAGAAAGAGAGAGAGAGAGAGAGAGAGATTTATTGTCCTGACCTGAGCAGCATACTATCCTATCCTTGCTCATCAAGAATGAGCTGCTGGGCTTATTGCAAATACTAAAAATTTTTCTTGAAATTTGGGGGATAAATGTACATTTATTTTTATATAATCTTTAGCAAGATAAAAATTCTATGTAAAAATTTAAAAATATATATCTTATTTTAGTGGAATTATCTGGTGTTTCTTATCACAGGTGAGATAATAGAAAATTATTTAATGCAAAACAGGAAAATACATGTAAAAACTTTTAAATATCTGTTTTATTTTATTGAAATTATCTGGTGAGATAATTACAGGTGAGATAATACAGAATTATTTAATGCAAAAAAAAGAAAAAAAAGAAAAAAGAATGGGTTCCTAGTATAGTAGAAATCAAGTTTGAGGAATTTCATCCCCCAAAGAAGGAAACCATTAACCAATATTTCCCCCATCTTTTTTACCATATGTGAAATATCAGAAGAATAATTAGGAAGACTCTCACAGATGATACAGTAATTAAGAGGAGGGAACTCTGAAGTCAGATCAGCTGGGTTCAATTCTGGTTCCATCACTTACTAGCTGAGTGGCTCTTTACGTAGGTTACTTGACTTCTCTGAATGTCAGTTTTCTCATCTGTACAAGGGATAAGGATAATGCCAAATTCAACAGATAGCTGTGAATATTTAATATAATAATCTGTGTAAAGCTGCACATAATAAGTGCTAAATAAATAATAGCTATTTCTATATTAACTCAACTTGGAGAAGGAGGTTGTTATAGCTTCTGAGCTTTGTCATAGCAATTAGAACAAACTGGGTGGATTAAAACAATAGAAATGTATTTTCTCATAGTTCTGGAGCCAAAAGACCAAAACTGAGGTGTCAGCAGGGCTGTACTCCCTCTGGGGGCTCAAAGGGAGACTCCTTCCTTGCCTCTTCAAGCTTCTGGTGGCAATGGCAATCTTTGTGTCTGCATCACTCCAGTCTCTGCCTCGTCCTCAATGGCCCTCTCTTCTGTATGTCTTCTTCTCTCTCTTATAAGGACATTTGTCATTGGACTTAAGACCCATTTGGGTAATCCAGGATAATCTTATCTCAAGATCCTTAATTTAATTGCATCTGCAAAGATCCTTTTCCAAATAAGGTCACATTCACAGGATCCAGGTATTAGAAGGTGGACATATTGTTTTAGGGGCCACCATTCAACCCTCTACAAGTGTTAAGCATACCTTTCACTTGTCTTTCAACTTTATTTTTACTCCACTCTTATATTGTTTCCTAAATGCTAATGGTGTTGCCTTTTTTTTTAGGCTATGCCATGTGGCTTTCCAGATCTTAGTTCCCTGACCAGGGATCGAATCCGTGCCTCCTGCAGTAGAAGCGCAGAATCGTAACAACTGTACTGCCAGGGAATTCCCTAATGGTGCTGCCTTGACTCGAGAAACATTTATGAGTGTTAACTCTATGTTAAGTTCAGCGCCATGGAGGCTAAAAAATAAAGCATCTTGTACCACAAAGTAATGCAGATCAGAAGTGATTGAGGCTATCAGAGAGGTACAGACGAAGGCACTTAAGAGTATGAGCAGTTACTTTGGAAGGGAGAGAGTAATTGAACCAGGTTATGAGTACAATATGGAAGTGTAGGGACAGGAAAATAACATTCTAAGTAGAAGAAACAGCAGGAGCAGTGGAATAGCATAGGAAACGTGTTTACAATAGCAAATGGTTTTTGCTTAGAATAAGAGTCTGCAAACTATGACCCAACCATCCTGCCATCTGTTTTTGTATGGCCCCCGATCTAAGGGTGGTTTTTATATTTTTAAATGGCTGCGGGAAAAAAACCCAAAGATTGAAGAAGAATTTTCAGCATGTAAAAATTATATAAAATTCATATTTCTGGGTCCATAACTAAAGTTTTATTGAAATACAGCTACATATTCATTTACATATTGTCTATGGCTTCTTTTGTACTATAATGGCAGATATGAGTAGTTGTGACAGAGACCATAATGGCTAAAGAGTTTAAATATTTACTATCTGACTCTTTACAGAAAAAGCTTGTAGACACCTGCTTTAGCAGAAGCATAAGGAGCCTAAAGGCGAATAAGCTGTGGTTGAAATAAATAACAGTTTAATGTATAACTTATTATACCTTGTAGGTAATGTATTTGGAATTTAGGAGAACCCAAGCCACAGAATTGCCCCCTGGCATACTGGTGGGACACAGATACTGGCAGATATGAGCCTTTCTTCAACCTTCATGATGCACCATATAGGCAGCCAATTCTTCTACCAACCAAAACCAGATTTATTTGGTTGTTAGTTTTATTTTCTTTTCAATTGGTTAAATTAATAGTGGGACTGGGCTTCCCTGGTGGCGCAGTGGTTGAGAGTCCGCCTGCCGATGCAGGGGACGCGGGTTCGTGCCCCGGTCCGGGAAGATCCCACATGCCGCGGAGGGGCTGGGCCCGAGAGCCATGGCCGCTGAGCCTGCGGGTCCGGAGCCTATGCTCCGCAACGGGAGAGGCCACAGCAGTGAGAGGCCCGCGTACCGAAGGAAAAAAAAAAAAAAAAAATGGACATTTTCTGCTAAACTGCCCCTTGGGGGAGGGAAAAATGGCAAGAATTACCTTACAATAATCACCAACAATTGAGAGTTGAGTCTCTGTGCCCACTTTAGTTAATAAGGCAGCCCTGGGTAGCAATCATTAAAATGGAGATTTTTCCATGAAGGAGAAAACAGCTCCCTGTTGAATTGGAATCTGTGGGTCTTCAATGGAACTCAGGACTATGCAGTTAAGATTTAAAGAGGTGGGAAAATGAAGGATCCAAACTGCACTCTGCAAAGAAATTTTTATATTTTGTTCTTTACTTTCCCCACGAATCCCTAAGTTGTTATGCTTACATGTATGTTCTTACATATAGCAAGCATAAAATAGGAAGGGGCATCATTTTGAAAAATTTTCCTATTCTCTCATTCTGCTTAACTAATTTATTTATTTAAATATAAATTGGTTCCTAATCTAATTTAAAAATAACTTGACCCAGAGAAGGGATGGGTCTTTGAAGGCCCATTACATATTCCATACATATAGTGGAATATTATTCAGCCTTAAAAAGGGAAATGCTGCCATCTGTGACAGCAGAGATGAACCTTAAGAACATTATGCTAAATGAAATAAGCCCGTCACAGAATGAGGCAATGAACTCTCCTTGATAAAATAGTTGCATGCTCTCCCAGCCATGGTATTCTACTTTAGATTCAAATTGCACAGGAAGAGCTGTTTATTGTAACTTGGTTACGTGCTCTCCCTAGGCTAACAACTGATGGCCAGGGTGTTCTATTGTCACTTTATTAAACAGACTTTGAAGATAGGGTTCATGTCTATTTCATCCTGGAATTCTCTGAAGTACTTGCTCTAGTGCCTTGCACATAGCACATATGCAAATATTGGTTGAATGAATAACAGAATGAAACACCAGCTCTTTGGGACTTATCTTGACCTTTATCTCTGTGCCTTATTTTGTAATTATAGCCTGCAGTTGTGTTGTTTCTGTGGCAGATTTAACCTAAGCATTATGTGGCAAAACCTTTTTTTAAAAAGTTAAAGTTCAGGTTCAGAAATATGTATTATTAAACTAATTTTCAGAGCTTCCCTCTTTATAATAAAAAATGAACGGAGAGTGTTCAGAAGGAACCAGACTATAATTTAAACCCAGATATACATAGTGTATTAAGTAAATCAACAAAAGAAATTGATACAATTCATAGTTTATCAGTCTGGGCTCGCTGCATACTTTCATTCAACCTAGTAAATATTCTCAGTTTTCTTGAATTATAGCAAACCACAGCCCATAGATTAAAGGTGGTCCACTGCTTTTTTCATTGGAACATGACAGTGCTCTTTTCCTTACTGTTTTGTCTGTGGCTGCTTTGGTACTACAATGGCAGAGTTGAGTACTCACAATAGTAATCCTGTGGCCGGCAACATTAAAATGTTTACTATCTGGCTTTTTACAGAAATGTTTGCTGATTCCTGATTTAGACTCTACAACTCTCTTTACTGGCAATGTACTGTCATCTTAACAAAAAGCTCAAGAAACTATCCTCACCCTCTCTTCTCACTCCAATAGGAGAGGATTGTGATCTGAATCAAAGACAGGTGAAGGGCACACAGAGATTACAGTGGAGCTTTTGTTGGGAGGAGAAAGGAACCAGACTCTTTTCCTATTCATGATTTATGCTGTACTGTATCCTGCTGTCTTTGGAGATAGATTGCAGAAACAAAGTGGGACCATGATGGGTACTGGGAAAGAGTCATGCAGTTGCTGAGGGCAGATTTAGGTTTAAGTTTCCAAAGAGAAAGGTCCAAGCAGGGTGTATGCAGTTTTCATGTGGCCCAGCCCAACTGACCTAGGCTGGCACTGGGGCAGGGCTGGGAATAAAGAGTGAGCCTAAAATCAGCATAACCACCATGTCATTTTCTAGCTCTGTTCCATTACGGGAGATGTTAAAATATTACAAAGTTTCCTTCTCACAGTGAACAGAAATTCTCTTCAATGGTATTGATTTGTTCTTCTACAGCCTTCTTTGTGTTGTGGGCTGAATTGTGTGTCCTCCACCCCCACCGCCCAGCAAATTCATATGTTGAAGTACTAATCTTTAGTACCTCAGAACATGGTATCTTCCTTGAAAATAGGGTCTTTAAAGAGGTAATTAAATTAAAATGAGGTTTTTAGAGTGACCCTAATCCAATACACAGAGGAAAGGCCATGTGAAGATACAAGAAGAAGACCATCCATAAGTCAAGGAGAGAACCCTCAGTGAGCCCTGCTAACTCCTTGATCTTGGATTTCTAGCCTCTAAAATTGTGAGAAAATAAATTTCTATTGTTTAAGCCACCTAGTCTGTGGTACTAGCAGACTAATATATTGAATACCACGTATCAACCTTCACATATGAGTAGACAACTATCATCTCTTCTGTTCACCTGTTAAATATCTCCTCTCCTCTCACACAGTTTGGTTTACTAACTAGGTACCATCTCTGGTATATTTTATTTTTAAAATATATGTAGGTTTTCCGAATGTTTCTATTTATTGGTTCAGCAATTCTACCTCCAGGAATTTTCTGTGTTAAGGAAATCATTCTACAGAAGCACAGTGCTTTATGCACAAAGATTTGCATCCCAGCGATGCATTTTATTTTCTTCAACTTAGAAAAATGGCCTATATATATACTACTTTACTTATTTTACAAAAAAAATTTTAACCCAAAGTACACGTCTGGCGAAATTTTCAAAATATACGAAAATTTGTAAGTAAAAAGTAAAAATCTCCCCTTACGTTTCCCACAAACGCACTGTCTAGAGGTAACTGTGGGAGTTATCTTCCCTTTACTTATGATTATAAACATATACTCACACATATATTTAAACAGAAATGGGAAAACTATTGTGCATAATATTAGAATTTTTTCACTTATGAAAGCATGGAGAGCTTCGTATGGTAATTGAATTCCTCATCCTTCCTTCGCTCACTGCCTTCAGAACTCCTGTCCAGCTTTAAAGAGCCTGGTTTTTGTCTTCCTCTTCTTCCCTAGTGCTCTGTTAAGTGTCCTTTCTTTAGGCGCTTATAGTGCCCTGAGCACAGTTAATTGCCTTGCCCAACATATATGACCATAGTTAAGAATAATGGCTCTAGAAGTCAAACTGCCAGGGTTTGAATCCTAGTGTTTTCATTTCCTATGGCTGCTATAACAAGTTATCACAAACTTGTTCTGGGGATTAGGAGGTGGACATCTTCAAAGAGCTATTATCCTACCTAGAAATACCATCTCGTTAGCGAGATGTGCCTCAGTCTTTGACAACTATTAAAAGAGTAGAGAGATTGTCCCTACTCATAAGGTTGCTAAGAGAATTCAGTGAGTTCATTCATGTGAATAGTGCCTGGAACACAGTCTGTGTTCAGTAGTGTTAGTTATTATAACCATATAGTTATCTATGTGCCTTATTTTCCCTATACTAGACTGCTAGTTCCTTGAAGAAAAGAACAGTATTATATACTATGTGCTCAATAAATGTTTGTTAAACTGAATTGCTCCACCTAAGACTATTATTTAGCCAGTAAAAATGGCAGAGAATTTGAAATGTTATGAAAAAATCATATTTTGTTGTCATATTAAGTGACAAATGCAAAATAAAATATGCATAGACAATCACAGCTGTTTTAAATGTGCAGAACTAAAAATTATACATAAAAATACACTGGGAGGAAATATGCCCAAATATTAACAGTTGGTGGTCTTGGAATGGTGGAATGATGGGTAATTTTTTTATTCCTATTTTTACTTTCAGACTTTCTCTATTGAGATGTATTTTTAAGATGTAAAAATAATTTACATCTGATTTACACACACACGTACACGCACGCTCACACGCACACACACGCTTACACACACCTCTTGCTTGTTAAACATTAGAGGTGACATTATACAGAACTCAGGTTTTGAGTTACTACCTGGGTTACAGTTCTGGTCCATCATTTAAGAGCCCTGAGTGCATGGAGGCAAGCTGCTGTTGTGAATGTTGTCATTGCTGTAGTTGTGTTTCTGCTTCACTGCCCTCACCTGAGAGCCAAGGAGAGCGATCCTCCACCCAGAGCACTGCAATGGTTCCAGTAAGATAATGCAGGAAAACTCCCAGCACATCACATGACACACAACAGACCCTGAATAAATGTTAGCTACTCTTCCCAGGGTTATGATTGCTGAGAGGATGATGCTGATCCGATCACACATTTAAAGAGTAATAAGGAGACATTTGTTCAGAGGAAGGAAGCAGAGAAAACAACAAAACCAGCTTGCTGGATCTCAGGATCTATAAGACTTATTTCATTTAAACCCCTCTTGTGTAAGGATGTACCAAATCTGATACTACAAGAATGTTTTTCAAACATTCTGTTTTTAGCAACAGAACTCCCCCCACCCCCCAAATCTCATGCAGGTCCCCCAGATTTAAAACAGATCAAAACCACTGCTCTGGTAAAATGGGAGTCAGGTCATGCGTTCTGAGCTCTACGTTGCTCTTACAGAGCTGAGGCTTCTCAGAAAATGATGTGGAAAATGCTCTTCCAACATAAACCTAACTGGTTCACAAACTGTACCTTGCCAGCTTCTTCTGGGAGAGGGGACATGGTGTCCTGGGTACTCTCTTGTGGTTTGAGGGGTAGCAGGGGGCAAAGGGTGCATTAGGAACAGCTGCACCCCGGTTCCTGAACTAGTTGGCACGGCATTTATGCATGTCTCAAGCCTGTTCCTTAGGAGCTGTGCCCTTATGAGAGCCAGAACTACACAAAGGCATTGTCTTCAAACACTGGGGCTCCTCTTTCTTGACGGGCCCTTGTTTACCCATTCATCAGCAGGTGGTGGCTGGAACATTCCCCTTTGATTTTGTGGCTCAGGAGCAGCAGGCTAAAACCTAAGCTGAATAACATCATATCATTTGGCACTGGCAGCATTCCTGGTAGCCCGGGTCAGGCGAGGTTTAAGGAGGATTAGGTTTAGATTAGAAAAGGGGTTGTGTTATTTTTTTCCCCTGTGGTCTCTCTTAAGTGCCTTAGGGTTTTGTAAGAGGTAACTGGGCTGAGAGCCTGGGCTCATTTGCTCCAGAAATAAAAGTGGTGAGCTCGGTGTTCTTTTCTGGAAGACAGGGGTATGTTCTTCTCCTGAATATGGTTTTTCCCATGAGGGTCAAGAGCTCGACCTTTTCTCTAGAAAACCTGGGGCATTTGTGCGCGCGCGCCCACGTGGACGCACACACGGGCACGCTCACACCGGTGCGCGCACGCGCGCGCGCACACACAATTTGACTTCTCGGCGGTTCCTGAAACACTCAGGCTAGAGGAATTTTAAGAGCCTACACAACTCACTAATGGGAGAGACCTCACTCAAGGTGAGCCTTGAGGGGCGGGGTGGTTGTCCTCCCCAGAGTGGCTCCTCGGTGACCACTGGCCGTGCGGCATTGCCCTTGCTGTCACAACGCCAGGTTTCCTTGGCAGTCCGGCCTTGGAGAGGCTGGCCGGGGGCTCTGGCACTCGCTCCTGTTTATAGCACAGAGTCTTGCTCCACTCCCTGGCGACGGCTGGCAAACCCAAACTAGCGACACACAGGTTAGTGGGTAGTGGGGGAGGGGAGCAGTACCGCGGCGACTACCTTTTGAAGGCACACCTTCTCCTTAGATTCCCGGGAAGATTGTCCTTTCACCCTGGCGTCTGCCAACTCCGGCTTTGCTTCTGGGGCAATTGTGGTTGGCTCTGCCCTTCAGGGAAAGAAACTGCTGACTGAATTTTTCCTCCTTGTTCTTCTCTTTCTCAGTGGTGTCCTCCGCACCACCAGCAATTTTTTTTTTTAAAGGGTGAGACTAACGTGGTTTTTTCTCGAATAAATGGATGTCCCCACTTACAATTAAACAGCAGAGTGCCCAGGCTGCCGTTTACTTGTTGTGTAACAGGGAGCAAAACCTCCCTGAGCCTCAGTTTTCTCCAGGGATTAAAACAATACCTGTTGTATGGGGCAGTCATGAAAAATCAACGTGGGGCAAGTTATTAGCAATTCTCTCACTCTACGTGAATATTTGGGAATGGTTTACCATTAATGTTATAAGCAGATTCTTATCCTCCAATGGAACATGATTTTCTCTCTAGAAACAACCTTCTAGAGCCTTAAACGCAAGCATAGGCTTTCTCTAATTTCGCACAGGGAATTTCCATTTGCCATTACTCAGGTGGCATCGTTTTAGGGGCTGCTGAAGATTCGAATACCAAATAGCACTGTTAGCGTGAAGGTAAGGGAACTTAGTGGTCCAACCTAGTCTACTGTGTAATGAATATATTTTAAAACGTTCAAACTCTGCTTTTCATTTTTACACCATTGTTATGTAAGTGGAGAAGACCGTTCTGGTTTCTATAAGAGTTAACATTTGAGCACTTTCCATGTTCTAGTAGATATCCTAAGCACTTTAACTAGTTTAATCCTTGCCATAACACTCCAAATAGGTCCTATTATTGTCATTTTATAAATGGAGACAGAGGCTCAGAGAGGTTAAGTAAATGGTCCAGGGTCACAGAGCTTGTAAGTATCAGAGCTGGTGGTAAACCTTCAGCCTCCTGCTGCTTCAGTCTCTCCAGATTTTTATGAGAATGTGTTGCCTCGCCTTACACACCCTAAAATAATAATTTTCTGTTGAGAAGTTCATCCTTGCTCTCTTTGATAGGCCTGTCAGCCTCCCCCTAGCAAACATCGCAGATGGCTTAACGCTGTCCAGAGCTTCAGATTTATTAACACAGCCTTCACATTGTTTGTAAAGCCGCTGGATAATTTATTTTTTAACCTCCATGCTGAAGAAAATTATGTAAGTGCACACAGCCTTCAGTGCTCATCAGTAAGGGGCGAAGAAGTAATAGTGTTTGTTTATATCATCCAAAATGTTTGCTACTAAACATGAGAAATAGTTGTTAAGGCTATACACAGACTCAGGTGGTGGAGCTTATAGAACTTACAACACGATATCCAGCTTATCCTCTCATTTTTTTTGACCCTGAGCAAGTTTTGGATATGAACTAAATTTCTTTATGTGATTTTTTTCTGATTATAAAAGTGTTATATGTCCCTTGTAGGAAATTCAGAAAATATGGAAGAAGCCAGTAAAGAGGGAGGAGATATGAGGACATATGTATATGTATAACTGATTCACTTTGTTATAAAGCAGAAACTAACACACCATTGTAAAGCAATTATACTCCAATAAAGATGTTATAAAAAAATAAAGAAGCCAGTAAAATAGGGCTAAATTTCCTAGTGTGTGATCTGGGCCCAGAACCAAAGCTCTTTTGGGTTAGTTAATACCTGTGCAGTTATTTTTGTGAAGAACTACAAAGAAAAGCCCTTTGATTCTAGGGCAATTTTAAGGTATTTTGCCATAAGTTATTTTAAAGCAATCAAGTGAGAAAAAAGACAATTTTCTCTGCTCCTCATTGTTACAGTTGAGTCTGTAGAGAATTCTTGAATGGGGGGAAAAGTAAGCTTATCACATCCCCAAATGCCGTGTATAACATGGCAGACTGGATTCTTGGTTTCTTTAAACTTCCAAACTGATCTGGAATCTTGAGTTTCCAAAACTGTGAGTTAAAAATATTTAACTACGGGGCTTCCCTGGTGGCGCAGTGGTTGGGAGTCCGCTTGCCAATGCAGGGGACATGGGTTCGTGCCCCGGTCCGGGAGGATCCCACATGCCGCAGAGCGGCTGGGCCCATGAGCCATGGCCGCTGAGCCTGCACATCCGGAGCCTGTGCTCCGCTATGGGAGAGGCCACAGCAGTGAGGGGCCCATGTATCGCAAAAAAATAAAAAATAAAAAAAAATAACTAGAAATGTGATTTCCTGCTCCCCATTTCTCCCCATTTTCCTTCCTATTTATAAAAGATTAAAATACTATACTTAGAAAATTGATGAAAATCAAGTTTTCCATAATCACATTTGGATATTTGCAGTACTTTATATTTACATCTCACCTGAATATGAGTCAAAGAATGAGTTACCCCCACATATATTTCCCTCTCACTATACTGGCCATCAAATATTTTTAAATATTTAAAAGTTATTTTTAGGCACTGCCTGCACATGAACACATAATAGAAAAAGATCAGGCCATTTACTTATACATGTTCTCAAATCAACTATCCTGAACTGATACTGTGTGTTCAGAATCTCTCCAGTGGTATATAAAAAATTAGGTAGATTGGAACCTTATTTTCTTCTTTGGTAGAGAGGAGTTGATTTCATTCTAAACAGCATCGCTTCCCATGTTGTCTATGGGCCTGGGTCCTGTAAAGCAATTAGTGTTTTCAGATTTACAGTACACAATTTCAGAGGCATAACTTGCTTGTGTAATCGCTTATTTATGTAATATTTATGTACTTATCACTTCACTTCATCTGTGAGCCTCAATGTGATTTGTAAATATTAACATATTGTAATTACGTTTCATCACAAGGAAAATATGATGTACAGTCATTAGTAGTTTTATACCATTATTAGCTTTGTAGTTGACCTAGAAAGCTGACATTTAGATTTGTGGTTGTGGCTTCTCTCTAACTTATAGTGAACCGTTCTTCTCTTTGTGTCAGTGATTTGCTACCACGTATTGAAAGAAGTCGGGATGATGCCACATTCCCAAGGGATACCAGAAGAACTCAATGTAAGTTTACTCTTTCTACTATAAGATTTTCAGTGTTTTGCCCTTAAGATGTTAGGAACATCTTTAACTGAGCACATGAAATTTAGGGTCCTCTAAATAACTGATATCACACTTCCTAGAGTGACCTTTGAAAACCAGCCAAACAAACAAACAAAAAGTTTAGTATTATCAGCACCGCGTTCACCAGGATGAAAAACAATAAACGAGCAAACCAACGTTACTATGACACCTAGTTAGTCTGTCTGGGCTTGTGACCTTTCCCCTTTGCCTTTCCCTCTGAACCCTCTGAACGTTTTGTCCTTTTCCTTCCGAACTTCTTAGGATGGTGGAGCCCTGTGTTGTGAATTATGATTTATAATCTCTTGTCTTGTGTTTATGACATTCTGCTTCTTTCCAACATGATTTATTGCTGACCTTGTTTTTAACATTTGGACATAATGCTTTTATATTTCAAAGCTGAACATTGATCTTTGTGTGTTATGTTTGGTTAATCTTGAGCAATGGATCTGGAGAACCACAGATGAGAAGCAGTAACAACAACAACAAAAAGGTCCCAGAAATGCAGTAGTGGCTGCTATAGTTCAACAGCAGGGATGTGAAAGCTGTGATGCACATAGCCACTCAGAGTAGGAACTTGTTTGGACTGTAAATCTGAGTAACTCCCTGACCCAGTAATACTTTCCAGGCCTCTGAGTCTAGGATAAGGATCATCTTTGACTTTATAGTGACTAACAATGTCTGCTTTTCCAAAAGAATGACGAAGGATGGAAGGGGAAGGCACTAGTATCTACTTTTAATTATACATTTTTCCTAGCAATATGATAATTTAATAAACATACCTGAATATAGCTCAACATGTCAATAATATTAGTCTTGTGCATGTTAGCATGTTTAAATGTTGATAACTGTATCATTCTAGCCATTTGGGTTTGCAAACTTATAATACAGATGTGCCCCCATGAGGACATACTGAGATGGTCTTCTCAAATTTTTCAATTTCACACTTTAATATTAAAAGAAGTAATTACATTATAAAATTACAGTTTCCCAGAAGGCTTTTGAGTCCAGGTTTTACTGTCCTGGAAGGTGGCAATTACTGGTCGTGGATCTTAGACACTGTAATTTTCATTAAGGCTAATTCTATTAATTGCTTGGTGATCCATCCTTACACTGAATAACCCACTTTCTAGGATACCTTCTTTATAAGTAATAGAAGTTCCTGTTGAAGCAATCTAAGACTGGCATTTTATAAATTATTATTATTATTGAGCAGTCCTCAGTAGAAGTAAAGTGACCGTTTTTCTTCCTTTGTTCCTTCCTTCCTGACTTACACCCTAGTTAAAAGGAAATATATGAATCCTGTACAGAAACCATGTGGCTAGCAAGTCAGTATTCTATTACCAAAGCTTATGTCTTATCTTTACCTGGTTGGAGATCCACTGAACTCTACCAGATAAGGGCCTCTGAAGAATATCTTTTGGAAAAAGCACAAGCATTAGATTTGGATGCATCTCTATCCAAATATGTCTCTTCCATGTAACTTACCATGTGACCTTGGACAAGTTAACACACGTGTAAAAGGAAGAAAACAATAGCAAACTTGTAGAAGGATTAAATTAGATAAAAGTATAAGTTAAGTACCTAAAATTATGCTTTCTACTTGCTAGACACTCTGTACATTGACCTGAAGTAGTGAACTAATCTGTAAAATGTTCTTACAACTCTCATTAAATCTCCTTTCTCATAATTCTCTGCAGAAGCTTATGAAAAACAGTAAGCTTTTCCTTATGTAAGAATAATCCCACCTTTCAAAAAGAAAATTGCCACTTTCTCTGTACCAACAATTATTCCTTATTCATCGTACTTGTACAGTCAGAGAAGTATACAATGATTGAAACAGATGAAGAGAAATCAAGAACTGTCCTTACTCAGGTTGGCCACAGTTGACAATGAAATTTCAAAGAGGAATAATATTGTAAGCAGACTGAATTAGAAGATTGAACTGCAAAAGATCTAGAAAGATAAGCAACCATATAGATACAGCATCTGAAAAATGTAAGATGAGATTCAAGAAAGGTGCTCTAATGTATTGGAAAATGGAAGGGGTTGCTGGACCAACCCCTTGAATCACTTAAACTTAGAAGTAATTATGAAGGAAAAATCCATTCGAAGAAGATAAGTTCAAAAGAGGCACTGAAAAAAATGTGATTAATCCTATCAAAAACAGTTGGTAGGGGGGGATCAGAATAGTAATAAGACTTAACCATTTCACAAAGACCTTTTGTGCATGCCATCTCTGTTTCTCAGAGCAGCCGTGGAAGAGGGGAACCTCACTTATTATTTTACAGATGTGGAACTGAAGCTCAGGCACAAGCAAGTGACTTGCCCAAAGTCATATAGGTAGTACAGGATTCAAAGTCCATTATAATCTGCTCTGAGGGAAAATCTGATGTGGTTGTTTCACTAAGGACTAATGACTTTGATTAGCTATTTCTGATAGAAGGCAAACTATTTTTCTGCCTTGAATATGTTAACCTGAATAATTTAGGAAAATATTTAGAAGCCTTAATTATAGACATTATCTTTCAGGTTATCTTCAGCCTCTAAATGTTTATGTAAATATATTAAGTTTCCCAAAAGTGTCCCAAAAGAGACTTCAGACAAACACAACTGTATTAATACCAGCTAAGACTTAAGCCCAAACCCATATTGGATTTCCTATCCTGGTGACCTCAGCTAAGCTATGTCTTCACCTTGGGTGAATAAGGCTTAGGATAAAAGCAGACCGAAGATAAGAGGCTTGATTACACTGCAAATCACACTGGACATTTGTTGGTCATCTTGCAGAAAATTAGAAAATAAAATTAACTGAAGTGTAATAACACGTATATGGTAAAATGCAAAGTGTACTTCTTGATGAAGTTTTACATTTGTATACACCCATGGACATTACTACCATCAAGACATGGAACATTTCTGGCGCCTGCAGGCCTTTTTAGAGTATCTGTAAAAATGAACTCTCCTTCTCTAAACTATCAGTGAGTAGAAAGATGGCCTTTGTCTACAGACTTAACTGAGCAGGTAATTATTTTAAAACTGCAGGGAGTCCTTAGGTATTCAGAGGGATGCCTAAGCTGACTGTGTGGGTGCATTAGGTGTTTACTGGATCTTGATGTTTCCGGCTGTTGCTCTGTGATGTTTCACCCTTCCGTGTCTCTCGTAACTGGTTTCCTTCTGAGGAGCCAGTCACTCCTTCCATGTGGTTTGGACATATTTCTTTTGTTTTTTTTTGGCCGAGCTGTGGGGCTTGTGGGATCTTAGTTCCCCCAATCAGGGATCGAAGCCGGACCCTCAGCAGTGACAGTAGTCCTAACCATTGGACTGCCAGGGAATTCCCTTTCCACGTGGTTTGAATCAGACTAATCCTACCCCTGGAGCACTGCATGCCCCTACCCACAATGATAGGCTGAGGGATCGGCACGTGATTCACTCGCGCCAGTGCAATGCATTGAGACTGCTGAGACTTCTGGGATTGAGGCAGGCCCATGTTTTAAGTTGGTGTTGAATGCTGAAAGATGTGAAAAGTTAGTACAGTAATCTTGCAACAATGAGCAAAAGATATCTGAGAGAGAGTCAGTACTAGGGAGAATGGAGCCGACGGACTGAAAGAAGGAACGCTGATCTGCAAGCAGGGCAGAGTTTCCATATCCAACCATACTTGAAACAAGATCTAGTCCTGAACTTTTATTATAAGACTCAACAGATTCTCTTGCATAAACCAGTTTGAATTGGGTTTTCTGTCACTTGCAGTCAAAATGACCTAATATGTGTCTGTTAGGGCTGAATTATTCTCTATAACAGAATGAGGGGATTTTTTTCCTTCTTTTAAAAGAGAGTGCGCACACAGGGAGGGAGGAATGAAGAGAGGGAGGCTGGAGTGCCAATTGTTGTAGAAAAGGATGGAAGACGTTTTTAAAAAGCAAGGATGACGAATATCATATGCATGTTTTTGTAATCTTCGTAAAGTAACTTTCATCTTTTCAAAACTCTAGTAAAGTTGGCTACATACAAGAATGCCTTGTGTGGACTGTATGTGTGTGAGAGAGAGGGAGGGAGGAAGAAAGACTGGGTTCTACATTGTATTGACATGGTACGAAATAAGGAAAACAAGAGATGAAAAGATCAATTCCAAACTCAGCAAGTTCAACAGAATAGGAACTTGGAGTCAGAGCTGACACTGAAAACATAAGCCCTCCAGAAATTTGTAGAATTGTTGAGGAATGCCTTGGACTTTCCATATGGGATAAAGGGTTGAGCCTATGCCCCCTGGATCTTAAGGGGTAAGATGACACCAACTAATTATGGCTTACATTATTCCTAAGTCTATTTGTTTGACAATAACATTACTTACTAGTAATAATTTTCTTAACTAATTCTAACTTTGGATCATCTAAACAAATCCAAAAGGCTAACATATAAAATTCTGTGTGCAGAGTGAAAAACAGATAATGGGAAGACATTTTCCAAAAATTTCTTGAAATAAGGAATTTTAAAATCAACAAACTATTCACTTTACTGCTTTGCAAAAAGTCAGTTTCCCCAACCCCAAACATACCCAAAGGGAAACAATATGCAGGCACTTCCCAGTGTTTAATGTAGCTGCCTGTGCATAATGCTAGCCCCAAATGAATTTAACTCACTCGCAGTCCCCTGAAGTTACTAGTTAGCCCCAAATAGGATATTTGCCACTTATTGTGAGTAGTAATACTTACCACCCCACCCTACCCTGGAGCTTCTTCTGTTCAGTGAACATTCATTAAATTGTAACTGTATTTGATTTTCAGCGAGTATAGAGTAGTGTAAGTGGTGTAAAGTAGGCAGGATCTAATCCCTCAGAAATTCCATGTGGAAATCATACATATATATGATTAACACATCCTCCACTGGCTAATTACAACTGCAAGAAAGTGATAGTATGTCGTATAAGGTAAGGAAATGGGAAAGCCAGATATTGCATGTTGGTTCTCCAGGAAATGGACTCTGAGGTGGAAATTAGTATGCAAATTGTTTATTAGGGAGTGCTTTAAGGATCAAAACTTGTGGAAGGAAGGGAACGGGAAGGAAGCGGGATTAGGAAGGGAAATCATTAGGGTTGTCATGTCGTCTAAATCAAGGTCTAGGGGACCCCACAGGGAGCATTGAATCCAGGATGGCTTTTCAGAGTTGTTCTTATTTGAGAGGAGGAAGCATGGACCAATCATTGGATGCTGGCTGCCCCAGGAAGGGATGTGACGTTGGGTGGAACAGCCCTGAGGACAGTCAGTTGACATCCTTCCCAGAAACAGCTAGAGGAATAAATCCTTCAGTCCTAGAAGGGGGATCTGTGGCATGGCACACAGCATCCATACCACCAGAAATTAGTTAAGGCTTTGAAATTCAATTAATCTAGTTATGCTCTAGACATATTACCCACCCCAGGCCTTTTGGGGGGTCAGAGTGACTCTCCTGGACAGATTCTCCTTGAGCAGTAAGCTTCTTCATTCTTAGCCACCTTATTCATCCATCTAATAACATTTTCCCAGAGGGGGGAACATGTTAGCCACAAGATAACCTTGCTTGGGATAAGAAAGAAATTACTGACGTTAGAGCAAAGTGGTTTGGAGTTGATTCTGGAGTCAGACAGAGTGATAGTCCTGTCACTGGAGTGGTCTAAAAGCTTTGCATACTGTTAACTTACTTAGATATTTGCATGTATGGGGGCACCAAATGGTTGAAAATGTCTGTCATGGGAAGGCAGCTGAGATGCTGCTCAGTTGCTACTATTTGCAACTTAAACATGTGCTGTCAATGAAGAGAGAAAGTAACCAAGCTTGTGAAGATGCCCTGAGTTCAGAGCTGTTAGCTACCAGCTGTGACTTCGTATTTTCAAGTGCATTATTAATGTTTGGTTGACTATCTGCAGACACGCAAGAAACATGGAAATAACTGCTGCATCTACTGATTTCACGGACGTGGCTGGAATGTGTCCTATTTCAGGATAATGGGAATGGGCTGTCTGCATTATTGCTCAATTAATTAATTAACATAATGGTCCCATTATGTATTATAATGGTCACATTATAAAGGCCAGCACCTCACAAATGATTGGCTTTGTGTAGCAGAAGCGAGTGAAAATAATACAGGAGAGACAGTTGTGGCTAGGCCCTGTGCTAATTCAATTCATAATCACTTAACAAATAAGAAACATCAGATGCTCTTAATCAGAGATTTTCTCTTCATTAGAGAAAAATGCCTTGCCATATTTTTGTCTGAGAACCACTACGGACTTACAGGGAGTTGAGGGACAGCTCTGAGCAAAGTTGATCATAGGCTGCTCAGTTGATTATAGTATGCTTTCTGTTTGCTTGTCATGTGAGTAGAGAGAGCTTCAACTGCCTGACACAAAAGGACTGGACATGCCAGAGAATTATGTATTGTGTTATTTGTTAAACTTTAGAAATGAGGCCAAGGCTTAATGCTGAAAACCTCTAATCAGCATTGGATTGTTCAGACTCAAAGCTGTGTTTATAATAATAGCAGATAGTAGGATGGAGGTATCATCCATTTGCAAGTTAAATAGAAACATTGTAATTGAAAGCTCATTAAAATTTTCCCAGATAGAGTTAAAAATTAATAATAACTTGATGATTTTACTGAAAAAAGAGGAAAAACTATTTGTTAAACTTTTTGAGTTGCTGGAAGCATCTCTGTCCCCAATGAACGTTGGGCGGGTAGCAACACAAAGTAACTCACCCTAATGTATTACATTCTGCATACTAATAGATAAATAACATCTAAGATAAAAACAAGATTATTTTAGCTACTGCACTAATAATTGTAATATGCCAAGGTAGGGTGAAAAAACACTTCTTTTGACAAATGTTGATAACATTCAGATGTTATCAAAATCTGAATAGAGTACACAGGAAGTTTTGCATTTTATTATAGTAAAGGGTACTAAAGTAAAGTGTTGGTTTTAGAATAGTACCTAAAAACTTTAAGGACATCTCGCTTTGTTTTCCCGTTCATAAGCTTTCTAGCCAATTTTTTTGATTAGCGTGTGGAAGAGGGGGTATCTTTTATATTATTTATTATTTTAGCAGATAATTTTTAAAATAGACTTAGTGTTTTTGAGCAGTTTTAGGTTCACAGAAAAACTGAGAGGAAGGTACAGAGATTTTTCCATATACCCTCTGCCCCCATACATGCACAGACCCCCCTCATTATCAGCGTCACCCGCCAGAGTGGTACATTTGTAATATCTGATGAATCCACATTGACATGTCATTATCCTAGAGTTCAGAGTTTATATTAGGGTTCACTCTTGGTGTTGTACATTCTATGGGTTTGGACAAATGTATAATGACGTGTACCCACCACTATAGTATCATACAGAATAGTTTCACTGCCCTAAAAATCCTCTGTGCTCTGCCTATTAGATAATTATTTTTAATAACATAATTATAATAACAGCAAGCTCTGAAGACAGCTCTTAAAAATCATCAGCCTGAAGAAATTCTATGCGGCTCACAAGATTTGGATGACTGTGGCCTATATTTGCCATTGTATTCCATTTTCTGAGCTATCAGCATCTCTGATTACAGTTCACCATACACAGGCCAAAAACATCCACCTGAAACAAATATATCCGAGCTTACCCACTGAGGCAGTGGGGTGAAGCTGATTCCTAAGATGACTGTAAAGGGTGACAAGGAGACACATTTTCATTTATACTATTCAAATACGCAGGCAGGAGCCCCTTTTTTGCCCTGCTTTGGTCTATGGCTTAATTCTTCTGTCTAATCTTTACTTCCCTTTTAAGTGACATCTTATTTGATTAAGTTAAACAGAAAGTAAATTAGGAAAAGCCCAAAATACTTTGACAAATTTAGGTCATTGAAAAGGCCTAAGGATTTTCCTCTTCTTATTAAGGGGTCGAGTTCATTCATTTGTTTGCTCATTTGTTCAGTCAATCAACAAGCATACATTGAAAGTCGTGTATTCCCAGCCCCGTAAGGCCCTAGTGGTACAACGATGAGAACATAGTCTTTGAGAAATGCAGGGAAATCTCTATCTTCTCTCCTCCATCCCATTTCCCTTATTTCCCCTGGTTGCCCAATACACACGTACTTGGGAATAGGCCTGTGGATCTAGTTACCCCCTCAGGCTCCACTCGACATCATTTTAGTAGAATCATTTTATGGCAGGGAGCAGCAATTACTTAGGATTTTTTTTCTTTTTAGTGTTTTTGAAAAATCAAATATTCCTTTGCTAGCAGATCTTTCTGGATTTTATGTTACCACACAGTCAATTGCAGTGAATTCATAAATGAAGAACCAGTTTTCTTTGCATCATCAGGGCAATAGGAGATGTGCCTCTCCTGCTCATCACTTAGTGATTAGTATGTGCGTAAAACACATCACGGTTGAGAGCAGTGTCACATAGAGTACGAATTGGGGAGTCACAAAGACCTGGATTTGAATCCAGCCTCCATCACTTAGGAGCTCTGTGACCCTGGGCAGGCTATTTACCTTTTCTGAACCTTGGTTTCCTACTTTGTAAAAATGAGTGATACTGCCTGCCTCACATATGGTGAGAGTTAAATGTGGGTCTACTTCAAGTTGCCCCAGGTCTTGCCAGCCTGAGGGCATGAAACTGATCATCTTATGGATTGTGTATGAGTTTGCTTGGGCTGCCATAACAAAATACCACAGACTGGGTAGCTTAAACAGTGGAAATTTATTTTCTCAAAGTTCTGGAAGCTGGAAATCCAAGATCAAGGTGCTGGCAGGGTTGATTTCCTTAGGGCCTCTCTCCTTGGCTTGTGGATGGCCATCTTCTTGCTGCCTCTTCATGTGGTTGCCTCTTTATGCAAGTGCACCCCTGGCGTCTCTTCCTCTTCATGTAAGGTCACCAGTCATGTTGGATTAAGTTCCACCCTTACAGATTCATTTTAACTTAATCACCTCTTTTAAAGGTCTTATCTCCAAATTTTGAGGTCCTGGGAGTTGGACTTCAACATACAAATCTACGGGGGTACAATTCAGCCCATAAGAGATAGTAACTTGGATTTTACTGTGTTGCATTCATCTACGTAATGCTGGAGTGTAGCTCAATATAAATCCCAGAAGGTACCTTATAGGTGTTCATGGCTTTCCAGTTCTTCCACTCTTACTCTGCCCAGGAAGCCACTCTGAGGAACCTCTCCACCACCGCTCCTGCCTGAACCCTCAGTGAGGACAAGATGTCTGCCCCCAAGGTGCCCTGCCTGGTGCTGAGGATGCCCAGGCAGCACAGCCCCCTTTGCAGCCTGCACTGCAGCACAGCCCGGCCCTAACTGTGGGGAGAACACCACTCACCCTGCTCTGCATCACGGCCTGTCACCAGGCCTGCAGCCAGGTTGCTTATACCTCTGTGTCTCAGCTTCCCTTGTGAAAACATCTGTTTCATCATCTGTCTGCAGCCTCTTGCCCAGGAGGCTTCAGACAGGATGGAATCAAATGCCATGCTCTGTTCCCTTCCCTAGTCTCTCAACATCAGGCACCAAGTCACGCCACCCCTCCCGCTCCGGGTTCAGCCAAAAACCTCATTGACGTTGACTTCTGGCGACCCTCCCTACCAGGTTGTTCACAGGCTCGGACAAATCTGAATCCCAATTCCAGTTTAGGGCACAGGACTGCTTTACGTGTACTCTTGCACTTTCCCAACATGTTCATTCAGCAAGTGGCTTAAAGGGGGCAATGCCATCAGTTTCTGATTCTGCTGTCTTTGCCATTGGCATCCTATAGTGATTAAGAAGGTGGGCTCTGCAGTCAGATTGCCTGGACTTCAGATCCTCTTCTGTGACCTTGGGCTGGAAACTTATGTTCCTTAAGCCTCGGTTTTCCTATCTGTAAAACAGGTATAGTAACAGTTCTTACTTCATAGGATTATAGTAAGAATTAAATTGGTAAGACATGTAAAGAATTCATCCCCATGCCTCAAACACTATGATTCTTATCATTGCCATCTAATGTTCTCTGAATACTAATTCTTCTAGGTACTGCTTTCAGGTATTATGACATTTCATTCTCAAACAATCCCATGAGGGAAGTCCCCTTCTGATCTTGATTTTACAGATGAGGAAACAGTTGTCAGTAGCCCGAGGTGGCACAGTTAATAAGGATTCAGTCCAGTTCATTCGGACTCTTCACAGACTCTGCTCTAAGCACTGTGCTCAGTAAGTGATATTTATTATTACTGTAGTCATGATCTGTTAGTCAACAGATTTTATATAGATGCTAAATGCACTTCAGTAGGTGGAGTGAGAAATACAAAACTTTAGTATTTTCTTTCAGGGATCTATAATCTCATTGGGAAGACTGGATCTATGTATGTAAAAGCAGAACTGAAATAACAAGGTGCTGTGTGTAAATAAATAGTGGAGATAATATACATTATGAGTCTCAAAGAGGGAGAGGGAGAGTTTGTGGCCGACCAGTGTGGTCAAGGAAGGCTTCATGGAGAAACTGGAACTATGAGCTTGGTAACTGTTTGATGATTGAATAACTTAGGAAGACATTGAGGAATAAGTGGGACTGGGAGAAATTAAGAGGAGGAGGAAGGAAAAGCATTTCAGAAGATTAAGGTGAGTGAGTAAACTGCTAAATTGGAGGAAATACCAGTATTGTTTAGATTAGTAACTTAGAGTGACCCTGAATACATGTATCCCCAGATACATTCAAAGTGAAACAACTTTTGTAAAGCTACCAAACCTCTTTAACTTCAGGGCATATTTAGAAAATGGTAAGATATTGATGACACATTGGGGTAAATGAATGAGGCTTCTAGAAAAAGGAATCAGCAGTCACAGGCTAGGCCAGCCTCTAGCCGCCAGGCCTCACCAGCTGCCCAAGGGCTGAAGGGAATCGGTATCTTGGTTCTAGGCCCCGTTCTAAACAGCTTAAAAAATAGTCGGGGAGAATAGAAATGTACCAGTATTTCTTAGTGTGTTTTTACATAATTACCACCTGATACTGTCTAAAACGATAAGCTACACATTACCAAAGCAAACAGAGAAATGTGCAATTAATTTTACATTAACCCAATGGTGAAGCTAGTCCAAAAGTTTCAAAATGAGACAGGAGAAAGGAAGCCAGCCATGATGGATGAAAACAAATTAAGACCTAGTGGTTTCTGAGTTTAAACACTCCACCAGCAAAAGTCGGACAATAAAAATGAGAATTAAAAAGCACATTTTTATTAGGTGATGTCTGACCACACAGAATGCTGGGAACTGGGTTTATTTATTTAGTCCACCCGAAACAGCAGGATAACACACGCATGGTTGCACATTTTGGGTGGTGGCACATCAGTTCCTGCCTCCAAGGCTGGTTCAAAGAGAACATTCTGTGCATTTTGCATGATTAGTAAATTGGAGTGGACACCAGGACACATAATTATCACTCTTAGACCCAGGCAAGAGGGGCGCTGACCTGGGACGCATAATTTAGATGGTTCTGCTCTGGCTTGCCACATGAGGCATCCCTGCTTATGGGTCGAGAGATCCATGGGGCCAAAGGACTGTGCCCATCTGGAATCCAGCAGTCCCCTCCCCACCTTGACCAATGGCTTCCTGCCACTTTTGAGGGCTTCTGCAGACCTCATCCCCAAGTCTATCCTTGAGGGAGTAAATGGCACCACTGGTGGGAAAACCCCTGGCCATAGGGTAACCAAGGACCAGCTGGACAGTCTGGGTTGTCCACACTGTTGGCATAAAGTCCCTCAGAGTTGAGGACAGGGCCAGGGTGGGTGGGAGAATTGGGCAAGTGTCAGGGCCCAGCTCTCCCTATGCCACTGTATTCCAACGAGGAGGTTTGGGGAGTCTGAAAATTCTAAATTCCAGACTGGCCCTCTAGGTCATTATAAAGGTACATTTGCCAAGGTATGCCATTTATCTGATTGTCCACGTGTAACTTTTAAATACTTAGACATAAGGTATGTGGGTCTCCTTTGTGTTCTTACCGTGGGCCCACAAATGCTTGTGGTGGACCCAGGACACAAGAGTCTGACAGAAAGCACAACAAGACAAGGACAGAAATTCTGAGTCCCATCTCCTCTTAATCCAGGGCTAGGAAGTCCGTGGCATAAATTTGGCCTGTGGGTGCTGTGTGTACCACCAACTCCATGTCTTTCTGTTCTCTTTTTTTTTTTTTTTTTACTTTCTTCCTCGTGATCCAATGTGTCCCTTGCACAGACTGGAAGATCAGGCAGTGTCCACCTTGGGCACCACATAGGTGATCACCAACAGGTACATGAAGATGAAACAGTCACTCAGAATTAGAAAAACGTGAATTACTTACCCAGCAACACATCCCCCCATGGGCATAAATGCCTAGCTCTGTGTCACATTCTAAACCAGCCCATGCATTGTTCTAGTTCTCTTTTCCTAAAGCTGGCCATTCCTAGCCTTTTGGAGTAGTTTGCTTAATGTTTTATTTTAATGGATTATCAATGCTTTTCTTTGCTTTCAGATCATATCTGCTACCTCAGTCCATATTAATATCTCCTTTAAATAGAAATTAAGCCAGAATCAGTGTTAATAAGAGTTCTTCACCTTAACATAGCTTTCATTGTAGAGTGGAAGAAATTCCCATTCCTATCCTTATATTAATGCGTTTTTGTAGCTTAAGTTAGAAATGAAGGTAAATCACTCAAAGTAGACTTCGAGTGTAGTTTGTACCAGAGGTGTTAATTATTGATTTCATTAACCTTTAGACTCTAGGATTCAGGAATTTACACAAACAAAGAAGAAAATATTCTAGTTGCCTTCATCTGCCTAATAACTATAAAACTTTTCTTGACAGGCTGACTTTGGGCATGCTTATTAACAAGGAGGTATTGAACACCAAAGTCAGGTGATATTGTCTGATTTTCTCTTTTTCTAAAGAGAAAGGAAAGAGATGGCCTTGAGGAAAGGTCTAGAGATCTGAATACAGAAAATGTGAATCTGAATCCCAGCAGTGCCTCTCATTAGCTGCGCAACTTTGAGTAGGTTACTTACTGTCTCTGAATCTTAGTTTCCTCAGTTGCAAAGCAGAAGTAGCATCTATGGGTGGGATTGCCGGTTGTCTCAAAAGAGACTATGTATGATAAAATTTTTTGTAAACTAAAAATCCTGTAAAAATATTAGTTATTATTAAATGCCCGTTACAAGGCTGTTTGCTTTCAAATCTCTGTAAGAGAGGATAGGGAAGAAGTTTCAGAAAAAATAGAGAAAAATAAATGGGAAAAATGATACAGACTAAACCAGAAACCACTTTATGTATTTAATTTCTACCTGTTAGACTATGTTTGCAGTGGGTGCTGAATAAATAGTATTGACCATAAACAAAACTGAATTTTTAATTTTTTTATTGAAGTATAGTTGATTTACAATGTTATGTTAGTTTCTGGTGTACAGCAAAGTGATTCATATATATATGTATTCTTTTTCATATTTTTTTCCATTATGGTTTATTACAAGATATTGAATATAGTTCCCTGTGGTATACAGTAGGACCTTGTTGTTTATCTATTTTATATATAGTAGTTTGTATCTGCTAATCCCAAACGCCTAATTTATCCCTCCCCCACCCCCTTTCCCCTTTGGTAACCATAAGCTTGTTTTCTATGTCTGTGAGTCTGTTTCTGTTTTGTAAATAAGTTCATTTGTATCATATTTTAGATTCCACATATAAATGATATCATATGGTTTTTGTCCTTGTCTTATTTACTGCACTTGGTATGATAATCCATCCATGTTGCCGCAAATGGCATTATTTCATTCTTTTTTTATGGCTGAGTAATATTCCATTGTATATATGTACCACATCTTCTTTATCCATTCATCTGTCAATGGACATTTAGGTTGCTTCCATGTCTTGGCTATTGTAAATAGTGCTGCAGTGAACACTGGGGTGCCTGTATCTTTTCAATTATGGTTTTCTCCCAATACATGCCCAGGAGTGGGATTGCTGGATAAAACTGAATTCTTCATGAAATTTCCCTCAAGAGTAAGATGAAATTAAATAAAAACATTGATTTTATTTTTAGGACCCAGAAATTTGGTCATCATTTCTAGATAAATGAAAATCCAGCTTCCCTTAAAATATTTCTATATCCTATTAAATGAGCAAACAAAAACCTTAGTAAGTATTGCCCCACACAGAAATGGAAGCTCCAACACAACAGAGATTTTTGTCTGTTTTATACACTGACGAATCCCCTGTGTCTAACCCAGTGCCTGGCACAGAGCAAGTGCTCAATATATATTTGTTAAATAAAATGAATCAATATGTATATCTATATCAGTGCTGCAATGTGGGAGCTAGTTTCCACAGATAATTTACTTTTAGGACAATCACTAATGAGGCCCATGCTTACCATTCCAATGAGAAAAAGTATTTTGTTAGCATCAGACCCTGTGCCTCAATGATTAAGGTTTTTACGTGAAAATTGTGAGTGAAGCTGGCCTCTGTCCTTAAAAGGTAAGGCTCTGGAACTCACACAGACTTTTTGCCTTTGAATGTATGGTCTTCTACAGTCAGGAGGAGAGTTGTAAAACCAAGTGTTTCTTGTTTTAAACATTAACTGGCATGCAGCTTAATTGTTTTAAAAGGCTCTTTTATATGTGTTATCCTTGATTAGCTCAACAACACACTGAGGCAGGCAAATGATAGTCTCTATTTTGTGCAAAATGAGACCTAAAGAAGGGAAGTGATTAGCCTAGCAAGGGGGGTGTGGGAGATAAAAATAGAAGCTGGGTCCCTTGAGTCCTTGTGTAATAACCTACTTAACCCAGCATGATGTATGCATGCAGTCATAATTAATAGACTGCTCATTTGTTGTTTATCAATGCAAAGATGTTTAAAGGCAAAAAAATGTAAACAATTGTTTGGACTAAGTTAAAGCACCTTCAGTTGAACATAAATGTTCCCAAAATGTTTTCAAAAGGCATTCTTTTTGTCTCTGCTTTCTGGGTGGTTGCTTTGTCTTCATTTTATCCTGCATGCTTGAACAGTCTTTGTTGCTAGTTCCATAAAGCTAAGTGCTCATTACTACCTATTTTCATTGTTTTAAAGTGTTCTATGACTTCTTGTTGTTTTGTGATTTAAGGATTAATCTCATTTTAAATAACTTCTATTTCCTGTACCCTAAGCAAATTATGGTAGAGATAAATGCACAAAAATTAAAGTCCGTGAACCAAAAGTAAAAAGGTTATGGAATCTTATTTGTGAAGGCGCTTAATTTTAAAAGCTTGCCCCCTGCTGGAGTAGTGTTGACATAACAACTGGAAATAAAATTGGGAGGAACTGTGCAGTTATGTTGAAGGCCCAATCTGACTGACACCCATAAGACTTCAGTTATCTTTTAAAGACCCTAAAATTACAGGTCTTGCTGCCTGTTCAGATTAACTTCAATCACATACTCAGTCCAGAAAATTCAGAGTTCAGGAATAAGATAAGACCACACTACTGAGTTCTCTCTCTATATAAAATTCTATCTTAGACTAAGGGATTTTCTTTCATAAATTATTTATGAGAACACTTTAGAAGCAAATTTTTTAAATTACCTCTTGAAAATTTTAAAATAAAAACTCAGAGACCAACACAGTGGCAGAAATAGAGAAAACTATCTCTTTTTACCCTGCCTTCTGTAGCTGACAAACTCCTGTTCACAGGACCCAGCTCAAATGGCTTCTTTCCTTTAAGCTTAATCATACTCCCTTAAAGACGATTAGCTATTTTCTTTTCTGTGCTACTGTAAATAAGTTTTGCGTTTATCATACTATATTGAAATCATCGATATATTTTTCTCCCCAAAGCTGCAGAGACATCAAATGAGAACTACAAAAACATGTAAAATGTTCTCCTTTTTTTTTTTTTTTTGGCTGCACCAGGCAGCTTGTGGAATCTTAGTTCCCTGACCAGGGATTAAACCTGGGCCCTGGCAGTGAAAGCGCCGAGTACTAACCATCAGACAGCCAGGGAGTTCCCAAAATGTTCTCCTTAAAAATGAATTTCACATGGTATTTTAGAGAATCATAGATTATTAGAACTAAAAGGTATCTGAGAGATTATTTGTTCAAATGCACCCCTTACCCAAGCTTTCTCCCCCCACCGCCAACTTCCATTATATAGATGAAGAAACAGAGCCTATCTAAATAAGATAACGATACAAGTTCTCTCATCCAGGAATTATCAAAGTAAAGCTATCATCTCTATCTTTTTTTTCAATTTCTTTTTATTGACCTATAGTTGATTTACAGTGTTATGCTAATTTCTGTTATACAGCTAAGTGACTCAGTTATACTCAGAATATATACATTCTTTTTTTATATTCTTTTCCATTATGGTTTATCCCAGGAGACTGGATACAGTTCCCTGTGCTGTACAGTAGGACCTTGTTGTTTATCCATTCTAAATGTAATAGTTTGCATCTGCTAACCCCAAACTCCCAGTCCATCCCTCTCCCTTACCCCTCCCCTTGGCAACCACAAGTCTGTTCTCTATGTTTGTGAGTCTGTTTCTGTCTTGCAGATAGGTTCATTTGTGCCGTATTTTAGATTCCACATATAAGTGATATCATACAGTATTTGTCTTTCTCTCTTTTTTTTAAAATTTATTTATTCATTTATTTTTGGCTGCGTTGGGTCTTTGTTGCTGAGCACAGGCTTTCTCTGGTTGAGCCGAGTGCGGGCTACTCTTTGTTGCAGTGCACGGGCTTTACATTGTGGTGGCTTCTCTTGCGGAGCACAGGCTCTAGGCACGCGGGCTTCAGTAGTTGTGGCACGTAGGCTCAGTAGTTGTGGCTCGCAGGCTCTAGAGCGCCGGCTCAGTAGTTGTGGCACATGGGCTTACTTGCTCCACAGCATGTGGGATCTTCTCGGACCAGGGCTCGAACTCGTGTCCCTTGCACTGGCAGGCGGATTCTTAACCACTGTGCCACCAGGGAAGTCCTGTCTCTCTTTTTGTGACTGACTTCACTTAGCATGATAATCTCTAGTTGCATCCATGTTGCTGCAAATGGCTTTTTTCTTTTTTATGGCTGAGTAGTATTCCATTGTATATATGTACCACATCTTCTTTATCCATTCATCTGTCAGTGGACATTTAGGTTGTTTCCATGTCTTCGCTGTTGTGAGTAGTGCTGCTGTGAACATATCAGTTCATGTATCTTTTTGAATTACAGTTTTGTCTGGGTATATGCCCAGGAGTGGGATTGCTGGATCATATGGTAGTTCTATTTTTAGTTTTCTGAGGAACATCCATACTGTTTTCTATAGTAGCTGCACCAACTTACATTCCCACCAACAGTGTAGGAGGGTTCCCTTTTCTTTACACCCTCTCCAACATTTGTTATTTGTAGACTTTTTAAATGATGGCCATTCTGACCAGTGTGAGGTGATACCTCATTGTAGTTTTGATTTACATTTCTCTAATAATTAATGATGTTGAGCATCTTTTCATGTGCCTACTGGCCATCTGTATATATGTCTTCTTTGGAGAAATGTCAATTAAGGTCTTCTTCCCATTTTTTGATTAGGTTGTTTGGTTTTTTTGTTGTTGTTGAGTTGTATGAGCTGTTTATGTATTTTGGAGATTAAGCCCTTGTCTGTTGCATCATTTGCAAATATTTTCCCCCATTCCATAGGTTGTCTTTCTTTCTTTTTTTTTTAATGGTTTCCTTTGCTGTGCAAAAGCTTATAAGTTTGATTAGGTCCCATTTGTTTATTTTTTTTTTATTTCTATTGCCTTGGGAGACAGACCTATGAAAACATTGGTACGATTTATGTCAGAGAATATTTTGCCTGTGATCTCTGATAGGAATTTTATGGTGCCATGTCTTATGTTTAAGTCTTTAAGCCATTTTGACTTTATTTTTGTGTGTGGTGTGAGGGTGTGTTCTAACTTCATTGATTTATGTGCAGCTGTCCAACTTTACTAGCACCACTTGCTGAAGAGACTTTTTTCCCATTTTATATTCTTGCCTCCGTTATCCCTGTCTTTTGATTCCAGTATTACCATCTCCTTTCCACACGGTGATCCTGCAATAATATATCCTACCAAACTCTTCAGAGGTACTAATTTTGTATCCTTTAATTTCCTAAAATCATGTGCAAAATTTGTGTGCGTGTATTTTAGGGCCTGCCTCTATGAGGGATGCCTTCCCTCTCTAAACATTCATTCACTTATGCATGCATGCATTCATTCAACACATATTTATCAAAGGCACTATGTGCAATCCTCAGAAAAATACAAACTGAAACCAGCAACATATAAAAAGGATTATACACCATGAGTAAGTGTGATTTTTTTTCCCCCAGGAATGCAACATTGATGTAACATCTGAAAATCAATCTTGTAATATACCATATTGATATAATAAAGGACAAAAATCACACAATCATCTCAATAGATGCAGAAAAAGTATTTGACAAAATTCAACACCATTTCATGATAAGAATACTCCACAGACTAGAAATACAAGGGAACTCCTAAACCTGATAAAAGGCATCTGTGAAAAGCTTACAGTTAACATCACACTCAATGGGGAAAGAGTGGATGTTTTCCTCCTAAGATCAGGAACATGACAATGCTGTCCTGTATCACCAAATTTTTAACATTGTACTTGCAGTTCTAGCCAAGAGAAGGAAATAAAGGGCATCTAGTTTGGAAAGGAAAAAATAAAACTATCTCAATTTGCAAAAGAAATGATCTTTTATATTAAAAATCATGAGTAATAGACACACACACAAAACTATTAGACCTAATCAACAAGTTCATCAAGGTTGCAGGATATGAGATCAATATGCAAAATGCAGTTGTATTCCTATACATTAGCAATGAACAATCTGAAAAAAATAATTTTATCTACAATAGCACCAAAAAGAATAAAATATATAGGGATAAATTTAACCAAAAAGTTGCAAGACTTGTACACTGAAAACTACAAAATATTGTTGAGAGGAATTAAAGTGTTAATAGGTCCCAATAAATGGAAATAAATGCAAACATATCCCATGTTCTTAGATTGGAAGACTTACTGTTAAGATGGCAATACTTTCCAAACTGATCTACAGATTCAATGCAATCCCCGTCAAAATCCTAGCTGCATTTTTTTTGCAGAAATTGATGAACTGATCCTAAAATTCGTATGGAAATCAGGGGACCCAGTATAGACAAAACAGTATTGAAAAAGGACAATTTATAGTTTTAGCACTTTCATTTCAGTCTAGGATCCAATTTGAGTTAATTGTTGTATGTGGTGTAAGTTAAGGCGTTCAACTTCATTCTTTTACATGTGGTTTTCCACTTGCATGGGCCTGAGAATTCGCTGAGAGTTGACGAAGATTTTATCAACTCAGGTTACATATAATACCTCAAAGTTAAATCAAGTTCAGTATTCGAATTTATACTTTGAACTAGATATTCTAATTTCTGAATCAAGAGTAGGTTTGGCTTCTGAATGACAGTGGGTCTAATTGTTGCTTAAGAGTGAGCTGTGAAGGCATGGTCCTGGCAGGAACTAGGGACGATCACCCCCATGGAATAATCTTGCAGGAATGCAGGTGAGTTAAATAACGTTGTGTTTTGATTGTGCCATGACCCAGGCTTGTTCAGCATACTGTTTACATATGTAGACATGTGTTGGAGAAGAAGTCTGTCTTAATGACGAAAGTGAAACATCGGAGTCTAAGGGCATGTGGTCGCCAGCCCTCAAGATGGCCCTCAGTGGTCCCACCTCTCTGTATTCATGCCCTTGTGTAGTCTTCTCACACATTGAATAGGGCTGATTTGTGTAACCAATAGGATATTGTAGAAATTGTGGAGTGTGACTTCTGAAACAATGTCATAGGAGACATTGCAGCTTCTGCATTTCTCTCTCTTGGATCCCTGGCTCTGAGGGAAACTCACTGCTGTATCATGAGATACTCAAGCAGCTTATGAAGCTGTCCATGTGGTGAGGAACTGAGGCCTCCTGCCAACAACCATGTGAGTGAAAATCTTGGAAGCAGTTTCTCTAACCAGTCAAGATGATGAAAGCCCAAAGGCTTTTGAAGGGACCTGAACCAAAATCACCCAGCTAAGCTGCTCTTGGATTCCTGATCCATAGAAAGTATGTGAGATAATAAATGTTTGTTATTGTTTTAGGCCATTAAACTTTTAACTAATTTGTTATGCAGCAGTAGCTAACTAATCCAGGATAAGGAAGGGCAGCAGTTCTGGGTATAGGAGAGATACCTGAGAGCAGAGGGACCAGGTCCTGACCCTGCCACAGGGTGGCTATTCATCAGTCCACATCTTGACAAACTGGTAATTTGACCTTACCTGGTGGGGCCTATGGGGCCAGCCGTAAGCAGTAATATTGGATGGAGACCCTGATGAGCTCCAGGCAAAAGAGAGAAGTAGATCAAGTTTATTTCCAAAACTATTTGAGTCTTCTACTGCTTTATAGCTCCTCCAAGATCCCCATCCTGACATCTCGGCTTACTGTCTCCTGCTACAATCACTGCTCCTCCTTTCTTTAACTAGTTCTGTAAACTACTTCAAGTCAACACATACTGAGGGTTTGCTATGTGCAAGGCCCGCAAAGATGAATAAATCCCTATCCTTCTCCTAACAGAAGAAGCCTGAGATTCAGCATTTTCAGGAAGCTCCCAGCTGATGTTGCTGCTGCTGGTCCTGGGACCACACTCTGAGCTCAAGGCTCTAAAGACTCTGCAAGCATAGGGATGGAAGATAGTGTGCAGCATGCCCAGCAAACGCTTGAACTCTCACAATGGAGGATACTCACTGCCTGCAAATCCAACCATGTATACGGTTCTGGCTCAACTTACGTCCGAGGTCTGTCACAGTCACCATGAATGAAACATGAGAAAGAGACTGTGATAGAAGTCAAAATGTTTACTCCTTTTCTTTCACAGCCCACCAAGATCTCCCTGGCCTAATCTTATAAGCTCAATACATGTTCTTCAACTTGACGAGCACACCTGATCGTGTTGGAGTAAACGGCCTTGGGCACCCTCTAGAGGCCAATAGTAATAAAGGCAAAGAGAACAGATTGGTAATTGAAAGTGAAGAGGAAAGAGGGTGAAGTGGTAGAAAGGGCTTGTTAACTAACCCGCGGTGGGGGGAGGGGGTGTCACATACTCTCTAGCCTTCTAGAGCAGCAGTTCTCAAAGTGTGGCTTGGCGACCCTGAGGGGCTCCATGAAGTCAAAACTGTTTTCATAAAAATTTGCCTTTTTTACTCTCGTTCTTGCATGAGCATAGAGAGGAAATTTCCAGGGGCTGCATGACATACTGAAGTCTCAACAGATTGAATACAGAAGCAGATTTGAGAATCTTACTGTCTTCTATTAAGATGGACATTAAAAAGATCTGCAAACATGTGCTACTCTTCTAATTTTTTTTAGTTTTGAAAATACAGCTATTTTTCATAAAAATTTTATTTATGTTAACATATAATGGGCTTATTACTGCTGTTATTGTTAAGTAAATTAATACATAAAATTTTTATATTTTAATTTCTAACACAAGAGATATCTACAGATAAAAATCCACATAAACAAGAACACTTCAGGGGCCCCGATAATGGTGAAGAATGATAAGGTTCTGAAGTTAAAAAGTTTGAGAATCAGTGCTCTCAACCTTGCCTGCATATTGGAGTCAACCTAGGAACCTGGAAAAAATACTGATGCCTGGGTTCCATGCCCAGAGATCCTTATGTAATTGGCCTGGGGTACAGCCAAGGTATTGGGATTTCTAAACGCTTTCAGGCAATTCTAATGAACAGACAGGGTTGAGAACCACTGCTCTAGGCTAAAGACTTTTACTGGATGTCAAAACAAGCACAGCCATGGCCAAGTAATGGGAGAGCAAATACAGTTCTTAATAGTGGGTGGTGGGAGAAAAGCAACAAGCAATCACTCTTATCACATTATCCCCCAAAGTACAACAGGACAAGGGGGATATTTTGCACCTCTAGCAATCAGACAAAAAGCTTTTGCTCTTGCCAAGAATGGGACAAAGGAGAATACATTAACATGTGACCTGGTGAGGATTTGAGCAGCTTCCGGGGACATAAAGTAATAAAATCCATCCACAGAGCTGTCCCCAAAGAATAGGAATCAAACCAAAGAAATCAGCAGGATGCTATTCTGATTCCAAAGAGGCCAGGTTACAGCCATGGGAGTGGGGATGGAGAGAGGGATTCAAGCCCACAAGGAAGCACTCTCTTTGCCACCCCCTGACCCTGTGGGATGAACACAGGTGAGTTGGTACAAGCTCCAGCAGCTCTCAGGTGATCATTACTTAGCATGACCAGGGTGGTACCAGGAGAGGAGAAAAGTATAGCTAAGCCCTCCAAGCAAGGATGGTTTGAACTGGATGCAGAGCTATGAATGCAGTGATAATCATACCACAGCTCTTGAGCTGAGAGAGCTCTCAAGCCTTCAGGTAACCTGCTGCTCTTCAAAAACGTAAATTTTACACTAGGTTATTTAATTCAGATAGAGAGCAATCTCAAGCTCTTTTGGTAATGTGGTCAGTAATGATTGTAAATTAGTGTATGGCTTCTGTGAGGATGGTTTGCCACTGAGTAGAAGGAAGAGGAGAGGCTCATAACAATAATAATAACTAATATTTATTAAGCATTTACTATACCAAGCAATGTTTTAAGGACTTCATATGCATTATCTCATTTAATCTTCTTAACAACCCTATGAGATTGTCCTATAATTATTCCCAGTGATAAGGAAACTGAGGCTAAGAAGAAGCCAACCTCCAAGATGACCCCAGTAATCCTCTTCCTGGAATTCATACCCTCATGTAGTCTCTTCCATATTGAATCAGAGCTGGTCTGTGTGACCAATAGCATATGGAGGAATAGACCATGTGTGACTCTCAAGGCTACATCATGAAACGTACCGCACATTCCATTTTGGTCTCTTGGATCACTTGCTTTGGAGAAGCCAGCACCATCCATGGTGCTGCCATGCTGTGGGGATGCTCAAGCAGCCCTGTGGAGAGCCTCAACTGACATCTAATGGCAACCTTACGAAAGTCTACCAGCCAAAACAGCCCAGCCAAGCTGCTCCCAGCTTCCCTATCCACAGAAACTGTATGCTTTTCAGTGTTCCCAACAGGACTGAGCCCACACTGCTCATGATAGTAACCTTGATAATGCACCCTTACATTTGCTTTTCTCCCTTCCCTGTCTCACACTCACACGCCTAGTTCCTTCACTCCTGCTTCCTGGGTCACCTTTCAATAAACTTCTTATACCCATGTTCTTTTCTCAGGCTCTGTTTTTAGGGAAAACCCAAACATACACAAACATCATGATGAGCTTGACCTCCACAGATTCAAATGATGTTCTATTAAAAACATATTAAGCAAGGAGTTTAAATGTAGGAATGTAGGGAAGAAGTACTCTTCACTCATAGAGCTGGGGTTTTATGGGTTTTGTTTTTATTTTTTCTAGTCAGAAAGAAAATAGATTCAGAAATTCCTGAAAATATGAACCTTCCCCCAAATTGATTTGCATGACTCAGAAGTCTTTGAGTTTGGTTTCATTGGTGTTAGCAGTTTCCAGCCATGAGTCTTTCCCACCTGCAGAGCTGACCTTGAAATTTTGTTGGTGACAAAATTTCCCACAAGACTTTAAGGGCAGCTGCCCTGCCAACCAGGCTCTTGGCCAGCATTGTCTCACCAGCCTGATTGCAATGAATTTTGACCAGGAACCAGAAATAATCAAACTTAAAAAAAAATAAATTTATTTAATTAATTTATTTTTGGCTGCATTGTGTCTTCATTGCTGCATGCAGGCTTTCTCTAGTTGTGGTGAGCGGGGGCTACTCTTCGTTGCGGGGCTTCTCATTGTGGTGGCTTCTCTTGTTGCAGAGCACGGGCTCTAGGTGCACGGGCTTCAGTAGCTGTGGCTCTCAGGCTCTAGAACGCAGGCTCAGTAGTTGTGGCGCACAGGCTTAGTTTCTCCATGGCATGTGGGATCTTCCCAGACCAGGGATCAAACCCATGTCCCCTGCATTGGCAGGTGGATTCTTAACCACTGTGCCACCAGGGAAGTCCCCAGAAATAATCAAACTTTTAATGAAAAATTTCTAAAGACAGACACTAACCATTTGTTGACTCTTAAGCCACTATAAAATATTCCTTTGACTCAGCCAAGTCATGGATATTCTTTTACATCCTTGGTACCCTAGGTTTGGCCTCTATAAAATATTCCTGAACATTAAGACTTCCAGTGAAAGCTGTCAGAAAATCATACTAAGATATCCATGTCTGCCCTATTTACAAGCCAGATCACACTGTATAGATGAACCAAATAGTTTCCAACAGGCTGGTGCCAGAGATTGTATTCACTAAGGTAATTTGAAATTACTTGTTTGGAGTGCAGAATGTATTTTCCCATAGAAACAACTATTCTTAGGGTGATCCACTAATTGAGGTTAGCTGGGGGCTTTTCCAGTTTTAGCACTGATAGTTCCACATCCTAGGAACACCCTCAGTCCTGGGAAACCAAGACAACTGCTTACTCTACTTATTTCTGGTGGTTATGATTCCAGATTAGTACACAGAAGCCTATTTAACCCTTGGTAGAGTTGAAATTTAGTCCTGATCTTAGAGGAGTTCTGAATAATGGATAAGATGGTGTGTCTGAGAATTTCAAGGCTGATCAAGGAAAAGCCAAGACCAGGAGATGGTAGTATTGGAAAATATGCTTGTTGGGCAGTTCTAGGACAGGGCTGCATGAGAAAGGACGTCCCTAACAGTAGAAGATCTTCCAGAGACACTGGTGCAGGGCCACCACCCAGAAGGGGAAAGGGCCAGGGAACTCTCGGGGAGAGGGGAATTGGAGAAGGGGCTCCTGTCACTCAGCAGCAAGGCAGGGCTCTCTGGGTCAGAGAGCTCTGAAGGGCAGCAGAGACCAAGACCGTTTGGAATCTTTTATAGCTGTGGGTTTTATCCTCTATGTGGTTAGCACAGTGTTTGGTGCAGTTTCGTGAGGTATGCAAAGCAGGCAGGTTCTAGATTGCAAAAATAGGCTTAGTTGGGCTATACACACACACACACACACACACACACACACACACATACACACACTTATTAAAATTTTATGTTTTCTTAACTGTGACTTTTAAAATTTTTTTATTTTATATTGGAGTATAGTTGGTTAACAATGTTCTGTTAGTTTCAGGTGTACAGCAAAGTGATTCAGTTATACATATACATGTATCTATTCTTTTTCAAATTCTTTTCCTATTTAGATTATTACAGAATCTTGAGCAGAGTTCCTTGTGCTATAGAGTAGGTCCTTGTTGGTTATCTGTTTTAAATATAGCAGTGTGTACATGTCAATCCCAACCTCCCAATCTATCCCCCACACCTTTCCCCCCGGTAACCATAAACCATAAGTTCATTCCCTAAGTCTGTGAGTCTTTTTCTGTTTTGTAAACAAGTTCATCTGTATCATTTTTTAAAAATTCTGCATGTAAGTGATATCATATGATATTTGTCTTTCTCTGTCTGACTTACTTTACTTAGTATGATAATCTCCAGGTCCATCCATGGTGCTGCAAATGGCATTATTTCATTCTTTTTAATGGCTGAATAATATTCCATAGTATATATGTACCACACCTTCTTTATCTATTCATCTGTTGATGGACATTTAAGTTGCTTCCATGTCTTGGCTATTGTAAACAGCACTGCAGTGAACATTGGGGTGCATGTATCCTTTGGAATCATGGTTTTCTCCAGATATATGCCAGGAGTGGGATTGCTGAATCATATGGTAGTTCTATTTTTAGTTTTTTAAGGAACCTCCATACTGTTCTCCATAGGGGCTATACCAATTTACATTCCCACCAACAGTGTAGGAGGGTTACCTTTTCTCCATACCCTCTCCAGCATTTATTGTTTGTAGACTTTTTGATGATGGCCTTTCTGACTGGTGTGAAGTGATATCTCATTGTAGTTTTGATTTGCATTTCTCTAATAATTAGTGAGGTCGAGCATCTTTTCATGGGCCTCTTGCCCATCTGTATATCTTCTTTGGGGAAAAGTCTATTTAGGTCCTCTGCCCATTTTTTGATTGGGTTGTTGGGTTTTTTTATATTGAGCTACATGAGCTGTAAATTTTGGAGATTAATCCCTTGTCAGTGGCTTCGTTTCCAAATATTTTCCCCCATTCTGTGGGTTGTCTTTTCATTGTTTTATGATTTTCTTTGCTGTGCAAAAGCTTTTGAGTTTAATTAGGTCCCATTTGTTTATTTTTGCTTTATTTTCATTACTGTAGGAGATGGATTGAAAAAGATATTGCTGCGATTAATGTCAAAGTGTGTTCTGCCTATGTTTTCCTCTAAAAGTTTTATAGTATCTGGTCTTACATTTAGGTCTTGAATCCATTTTGAGTTTATTTTTGTGTATGATGTTAAAGAATGTTCTAATTTCATTTTTTTACATGTAGCTGTCCAGTTTTCCCAGCACCATTTATTGAAGAGACTATGTTTTCTCCATTGTATAGTCTTGCCTCCTTTGTCATAGAATAATTCACCATAGGTACGTGGGTTTATTTCTGGGCTTTCTGTCCTGTTCCACTGATCTATATGTCTGTTTTTATGCCAGTACCATACTGTTTTGATGACTGCAGCTTTGTAGTATAGTCTGAAGTCAGGGAACTTGATTCCTCCAGCTCTGTTTTTCTTTCTCGGGATTGTTTTGGCAATTTGGAGTCTTTTGTGTTTCCATACAAATTTAAAAATTTTTTGTTCTAGTTCTGTGAAAAATGTCATTGGTAATTTGATAGGGATTGCACTGAATCTGTGGATTGCCTTGGGTAGCATAGTCATTTTGACACTATTGATTCTTCCAGTCCACGAACATGGTATATCTTTGCATCTCTTTGTGTCGTCTTCAATTTCTATCATCAGCATCGTAACAGTTTTCAGAGTACAGTTCTTTTGCCTCCTTAGGGAGGTTTATTACTAGGTATTTTATTGGTTTTGATATGATGGTAAATGGGATTGTTTCATTAATTTCTCCTTTTGATCTTTTGTTGTTATTGTATAGAAATGCAACAGGTTTCTGTGTATTAATTTTCATCCTGCAACTTTACTGAATTCATTGATGAGCTCTAATAGTTTTCTGGTAGCATCTTTACGATTTTTTATGTATAGTGTTATGTCATCTGCAAATAGTGCCAATTTTACTTCTTCATTTCCAATTTGGATTCCTTTTATTTATTTTTCTTCTCTGATTGCCATAGCTAGGACTTCCAAAACTATGTTGAATAAAAGTGGTGAGAGTGGACATCCTTGACTTGCTCCTGACCTTAGAGGAAATGCTTTCTGCTTTCCCTATTGAGTATGATGCTAGCTGTAGGTTTGTCATCTATGACCTTTATTATGTTGAGTTTTGTTCCCTCTATGCCCACTTTCTAGAGAGATTTTATCATGAATGTGTATTGAATTTGGTCAAAAGTTTTCTATGCATCTATTGAGATGATAATATGGTTTTTATTCTTCAATTTGTTGACATGCTGTATCACACTGATTGATTTGTGGATGTTGAAAAATACTTGCATCCCTGGGATAAATCCCACTTGATCATGGTGTATGATCCTTTTAATGTATTGTTAGATTTGGTTTGTGCAAATTTTTGTTGAGGATTTTTACGTCTATGATCATCAGTGATATTAGCCTGTAATTTTCTTTTTTTGTGTGGTATATTTGTCAAGTTTTGGTATCAAGGTGATAGTGGCTTAATAGAGTGGGTTCAGGAGTGTTCCTTCCTCTACAGTTTTTTGGAATAGTTTCAGAAGGATAGTTTTTAACTCTCTTCTCAAAATATTTGGTAGAATTCACCTGTGAAGCCGTCTGGTCCTGGACTTTTGTTTGTTGGGAGTTTTGAAATCACAGATTCAATTTCAGTGCTTGTGATTGGTCTGTTTATATTTTCTGTTTCTTTCTGGTTCAGACTTGGGAGATTGTACCTTTCTAAGAATTTGTCCATTTCTTCCAGGTTGTCCATTTTATTTGGGATATAGTTGCTTGTAGTAGTCTCTAATGATCCTTTGTATTTCTGTGGTGTCCATTATAACTTCTTCTTTTTCATTTCTAATTTTATTGATTTCAGCCCTCTCTTTTTCTTTTTTTTTTTACATTTTTATTGGAGTATAATTGCTTTACAATGGTGTGTTAGTTTCTGCTTTATAATAAAGTGAATCAGTTATACATATACATATGTTCCCATATCTCTTCCCTCTTGCGTCTCCCTCCCTCCCACCTTCCCTATCCCACCCCTCTAGGTGGTCACAAAGCACCGAGCTGATCTCCCTGTGCTATGTGGCTGCTTCCCACTAGCTATCTATTTTACGTTTGGTAGTGTATATATGTCCATGTCACTCTCTCACTTTGTCACAGCTCACCCTTCCCCCTCACCATATCCTCAAGTCCATTCTCTAGTAGGTCTGTGTCTTTATTCCTGTCTTGCCCCTAGGTTCTTCATCACATTTATTTTTCTTAAATTCCATATATATATATGTTAGCATATGATATTTGTCTTTCTCTTTCTGACTTACTTCACTCTGTATGACAGACTCTAGGCCCATCCACCTCATTACAAATAGCTCAATTTCGTTTCTTTTATGGCTGAGTAATATTCCATTGTATATATGTGCCACATCTTCTTTATCCATTCATCCGATGATGGACACTTAGGTTGCTTCCATCTCCTGGCTATTGTAAATAGAGCTGCAATGAACATTTTGGTACATGACTTTTTGAATTATGGTTTTCTCAGGGTATATGCCCAGTAGTGGGATTGCTGGGTCATATGGTGGTACTATTTTTAGTTTTTTAAGGAACCTCCATAGTGTTCTCCATAGTAGCTGTGTCAATTTACATTCCCACCAACAGTGCAAGAGGGGTCCCTTTTCTCCACACCCTCTCCAGCATTTACTGTTTGTAGATTTTTTTTTTTTTTTTGCGGTACGTGGGCCTCTCACTGCTGTGGCCTCTCCCATTGCGGAGCACAGGCTCCGGACGCGCAGGCTCAGCGGCCATGGCTCACGGGCCCAGCCGCTCCGCGGCACGTGGAATCCTCCCGGACCGGGGCACGAACCCGTGTCCCCTGCATCGGCAGGCGGACTCTCAACCACTGCGCCACCAGGGAAGCCCTGTTTGTAGATTTTTTGATGATGGCCATTCTGACCAGTATGAGGTGATACCTCATTGTAGTTTTGATTTGCATTTCTCTAATGATTAGTGATGTTGAGCATCTTTTTTTTTTGGTATTTATTTATTTATTATTTTTTATTTTTGGCTGCGTTGGATCTTCGTTACTACAGGCAGGCTTTCTGTAGTTGCGGTGAGCAGGGGCTACTCTTTGCAGTGCATGGGCTTCTCATTGTGGTGGCTTCTCGTTGCGGAGCACGAGCTCTAGGTGCATGGACTTCAGTAGTTGTGACTCACAGGCTCTAGAACACAGGCTCAGTAGTTGTAGCACACGGGCTTAGTTGCTCCGCGGCATGTAGGATCTTCCCGGACCAGGGCTTGAACCCACGTCCCCTGCATTGGCAGGCATATTCTTAACCACTGTGCCACCAGGGAAGTCCCATGTTTAGCATCTTTTCATGTGTTTTTTGGCAATCTGTATATCTTTTTTGGAGAAATGTCCATTTAGGTCTTCTGCCCATTTTTGGATTGGAGTGTTCGCTTTTTAATGTTAAGCTGCATGAGCTGCCTGTATATTTTGGAGATTAATCCTTTGTCAGTTGCTTCGTTTGAAAATATTTTCTCCTATTCTGAGGGGTGACTTTTTGTCTTGTTTATGGTTTCCTTTTCTGTGCAAAAGCTTTTAACTTTCATTAGGTCCCTTTTTTTTTTTTTTTTTAAATTCCATTTCTCGAGGAGGTGGGTCAGAAAAGATCTTGCTGTGATTTATGTCATAGTGTTCTGCCAATGTTTTCCTCCAAGAGTTTTATAGTGTCTGGCCTTACATTTAGGTCTTTAATCCATTTTGAGTTTATTTTTGTGTATGGTGTTAGGGAGTGTTCTAATTTCATTCTTTTACATGTAGCTGTCCAGTTTTCCCAGCACCACTTATTGAAGAGGCTGTCTTTACTCCATTATATATTCCCCTTTATCAGAGATAAGGTGACCATATGTGTGTGGATTTATCTCTGGGATTTCTGTCCTGTTCCATTAATCTGTATTTCTGTTTTTGTGCCAGTACCATACTGTCTTGATTACTGTAGCTTTGTAGTATACTCTGAAGTCTGGGAGCCTGATTCCTCCAGCTCTGTTTTTCTTTCTCAAGATTGCGTTGGCTATTTGGGGTCTCTTGTGTTTCCATACAAATTGTGAAATTTTTTGTTCTAGTTCTGTGAAATATGCCACTGGTAGTTTTATAGGGATTGCATTGAATCTGTAGATTGCTTTGGGTAGTATAATCAGTTTCACAATATTGATTCTTCCAATCCAAGAACATGGTATATCTCTCCATCTGTTTGTATTATCTTTAATTTCTTTCATCAGTGTATTATAGTTTTCTACATACAGGTCTTTTGTCTCCCTAGGTAGGTTTATTCCTAGGTATTTTATTCTTTTTGTTGCAATGATAAATGGGAGTCTTTTCTTAATTTCTCTTTCAGATTTTTCATCATTAGTGTATAGGAATGCAAGAAATTTCTGTGCATTAATTTTGTATCCTGCTACTTTAACAAATTCATTGATTAGCTCTAGTATTTTTCTGGTAGCATCTTTAGGATTCTGTGTATAGTATCATGTCATCTGCAAACAGTGACAGCTTTACTTCTTCTTTTCTGATTTGGATTCCTTTTATTTATTTTTGTCTCTGAATGTCATGGCTAGGACTTCCAAAACTGTGTTGAATAATAGTGGTGAGAGTGGGCACCCTTGTATTGTTCCTGATCTTAGAGGAAATGGTTTCAGTTTTTCACCACTGAGAACAGTGTTGGCTGTGGTTTGTCATATATGGCCTTTATTATGTTGAGGTGGGTTCCCTCTATGCCTACTTCTGGAGAGTTTTATCATAAATTGGTGTTGAATTTTGTCAAAAGCTTTTTCTGCATCTATTGAGATTATCATATGGTTTTTGTCCTTCAATTTGTTAATACGGTGTATCACACTGATTGTGTATATTGAAGAATCCTTGCATTCCTGGGATAAACCCCACTTATTCATGGTGTATGATCCTTTTAATATACTGTTGGATTCTGCTTGCTAGTATTTTGTTTAAGAGTTTTGCATCTATGTTCATCAGAGATGTTGGCCTGTAGTTTTCTTTATTTGTGACATCTCTCTCTGGTTTTAGTATCAGGGTGATGGTGGCTTCTCAGAATGAGTTTGAGAGTGTTCATGCCTCTGCTATATTTTGGAAGAGTTCGAGAAGGATAGGTTTTAGCTCTTCTCTAAATGTTTGGTAGAATTCGCCTGTGAAGCCATCTGGTCCTGGGCTTTTGTTTGGTGGGAGATTTTTTATTACAGTCTCAATTTCAAGTTTGTGATTGTCTGTTCATATTTTCTATTTCTTCCTGGTTCAGCCTTGGAAGGTTGTACTTGTGTAAGAATTTGTCCATTTCTTCCAGGTTGTCCATTTTATTGGCATATAGTTGCTTGTAGTAATCTCCCATGATCCTTTGTATTTCTGCAATGTCAGTTGTTACTTCTGCTTTTTCATTTCTAATTCTGTTGATTTGAGTCTTCTCCCTTTTTTTCTTGATGAGTCTGGCTAATGGTTTATCAATTTTGTTTATCTTCTCAAAGAACTGGCTTTTAGTTTTATTTATCTTTGCTATTGTTTGCTTCATTTCTTTTCCTTTTATTCCTGATCTCATCTGTATGATTTCTTCTGCTCTCTGGGGTTTTTTTTGTTCCTCTTTCTCTAATTGCTTTAGGTTTAAGGTTAGGTTGTTTCTTTGAGATGTTTCTTGTTTCTTAAGGTAGGAATGTATTGCTATAAATTTCCCCCTTAGAACTGTTTTTGCTGCATCCCATAGGTTTTGGGTTGTCATGTCGTTGACATGTCGTTGTCACCGTCGTTTGTTTCTAGGTATTTTTTGATTTCCTCTTTGATTTCTACAGTGATCTCTTGATTATATAGTAGTGTATTCTTTAGCTCCATGTGTTTGTATTTTTTACATTTTTTTCCCTGTAATTGATATCTAGTCTCATAGTTTTCTGGTCGGAAAAGATACTTGATCCAATTTCAGTTTTCTTAAATTTACCAAGGCTTGATTTGTGACCCAAGATATGGTCTATCCTGGAGAATGTTCCATGAACACTTGAGAAGAAAGTGTATTCTGTTGTTTTTGGATGGAATTTCCTATAAATATCAATTAGGTCCATGTTTTTTAATGTGTCATTTAAAGCTTGTGTTTCCTTATTTATTTTCATTTTGGTTGATCTGTCCATTGGTGAAAGTGGGGTGTTAAAGTCCCCTACTATGATTGTGTTACTGTTGATTTCCCCTTTTATGGCTGTTAGCATTTGCCTTATGTATTGAGGCGCTTCTCTTTTGGGTACATAAATATTTACAATTGTTATATCTTCTTCTTGGATTGATCCCTTGATCATTATGTAGTGTGCTTCTTTGTCTCTTTTAATATTCTTTATTTTAAAGTCTCTTTTGTCTGATATGAGAATTTCTACTCTAGCTTTCTTTTGATTTCATTTGCATGGAATATCTTTTTCCATCCCCTCACTTTCAGTCTGTATGTGTCCCTCGGTCTGAAGTGGGTCTCTTGTAGACAGCATATATACGGGTCTTGTTTTTGGATCCATTCTGCCAGTCTATGTCTTTTGGTTGGAACATTTAATCCATTTACTTTTAAGATAATTATCGATATGTGTTCCTTTTACCATTTTCTTAATTGTTTTGTGTTTGTTTTTGTCGTTTTTTTCCTTCTCTTGTGTGTCTTGCCTAGAGAAGTTCCTTTAGCATTTGGTTTAAAGCTTGTTTATTGATGCTGAATTATATTAACTTTTGCTTATCTGTAAAGGTTTTAATTTCTTCATCGAGTCCGAATGAGATCCTTGCTGGGTAGAGTAATCTTGGTTGTTTTTTTTTCTTTTTCATCACTTTAAATATGTGCTGCCACTCCCTTCTGGCTTGCAGAGTTTCTGCTGAAAGATCAGCTGTTAACCTTATGGGGATTCTGTTGTATGTTATTTGTTGCTTTTCCCTTGCTGTTTCTAATATTTTGTTCTTTGTATTTAATTTTTGATAGTTTGATTAATATGTGTCTCGGTGTGTTTCTCTTTGCGTTTATCCTGTATGGACTCTCTGTGCTTCCTGGACTTGAATGACTCTTTCCTTTCCCATGTTAGGGAAGTGTTCAACTATAATCTCTTCAGATATTTTCTCAGTCCCTTTCTTTTTCTCTTCTTCTTCTGGGACCCCTATAATTCGAATGTTGGTGCATTTAATGTTGTCCCAGATGTCTCTGAGACTGTCCTCAATTCTTTTCATTTTTTTCTTTATTCTGCTCTCTGACAGTTATTTCCACCATTTTATCTTCCAGCTCACTTATCCATTCTTCTTACTCAGTTAGTCTCTTATTGATTCCTTGTAGAGTATTTTTTTTTTTTTTTTTTTTTTTTTGCGGTACGCAGGCCTCTCACTGTTGTGGCCTCTCCCGTTGTGGAGCACAGGCTCCAGACGTGCAGCTCAATGGCCATGGCTCACGGGCCTAGCCGCTCTGCGGCATGTGGGATCCTCCTGGACCGGGGCACAAACCCGTGTCCCCTGCATCGGCAGGCGGACTCCCAACCACTGCACCACCAAGGAAGCCCTTTGTAGAGTATTTTTAATATCCGTAATTGTGCTGTTCATCACTGTTTGTTTGCTCTTTAATTCTTCTGGATTCTTGTTGAATGTTTCTTGTATTTTCTCCATTCTGTTTCCGAGATTTTTGGATCGTCTTTACTATCATTACTCTGAGTTCTTTTTCAGGTAGGTTGCCTATTTCGTCTTCATTTATTTGGTTTTGTAGGTTTTTACTTTGCTCCTTTGTCTGTAAGGGTGGAGCTGTATTCCTGTCTTACTGGTTGTTTGGCCTGGGACATCCAGCACTAGAGTTTGCAGGCAGTTGGATAGAGCTGTGTCTTGGGGCTGAGGTGAGGAACTCTGGGAGACTTCACTCTGATTGATATTCCCTGACGTCTGAGGTTCTCTGTTAGTCTAGAGGTTTGGACTCAGAGCTCCCACCACAGGAGCTCGGGCCAGACAGACGGCCTGGGAACCAGGATCCCGCAAGCTATGTGGCACGGTAAAAAAAAAAAGATAAAAAAAGGAAGAAAGAAAAAAAAGCAGTACAATATCAAAGAATAAATAACAAAATAAAATTGGAAAGATAAAAAATATGTTAGGAATAATAAAACTATAATTGAAACAACTTCAACAAGGTAAAATAAAACCACAACAGAAAAAAGAAAAAGAAGTGGGTGGGTGGGGCAAGCCTAAAGGAGAGAACAATAACAAAGTATAAAGAATAAAATAAAATTAGAAAAATAAAAAATTTATTAGGAATAATAAAAATATAAAAGAATCAACAGCAATGAATCAACAAGGTAAAACAGAACCCCCCTCTCAAAGAGGAAAAAAGAAAAAAAAAACAAGCCTTGGCTATGGGGATGGAATTTAGGCGGCGGTGGAACTTAGGAAGTGTGGGGCAGGACCTAGGCAGGTTGGGGGTGACGTTTGAGCTTTGGGCGGGGCCAAGGCGGGGTGACGTTCAAGCATGGGGTGGGGCTTCTTCTTAGGACCTGCATGGAAGGGGAGAGGCAGCACATTGAAAGGAGGGCCTCTGGAGTGTGGAGTTCTGGAGTTTGGAGGTAGGGCCCTGAGTCAGGGTGTATGGGTGGGGTTTAGGTCCAGCTCATTGGAGGGGGTCTCCGAGTGTAGAGGTAGGGCCCTGGGTTTGGGGTAGGTGCAGGGCTTGGGCTCTGCACGGCAGGAGGGAGGCTCTGAGGGCAGAGAATTAGGCCTGGGAGCCCAGCAGGCTTCCCGGTGCCTAAGTGGACAGGGAAAGCACTGGCCCTGTTCCCTTCCATTCCTTCATGCCACTCCCCCACCGTCTCTCCCAGGGTCTCCCCTGTCGCCGCTGGACCCCTAACCATGGGTGGGTCCTGCTGGGTGTAGGAATTCCTCCCCTCTCCCAGCTACCCCTCGGCGGTACCAGTCCCAGAAGTCTGGCCTTTACTTTTGCTATCCCTTCCCTCCTTCCCACTCCCTCAGGGCCCACATGGCTGGAGGGGGCCTAGGTAGCCAGAGGATCAGGCCGGGGATCTCAGCAGATTCCTGGGTGCCCAAGTGGGCAGGGGAAACCTGGCCACGCTCCCTTTTGATCCTCTGCCCTCCCAGTGGATCCCCAATTTCCCCCTTCGGACGTGGGATCCCTTCCCCTCCCCTAGCCACCCCTCAGGGTCGCCAGTCCCATCCCGCCTCCACTTCTCTTCTTCATTCACTCTCCCCACACCCCACGTCCTACCCAGTGACTGGGGGTTCCTCCCGTCCCCTTAGGTGTCCGTGGTCCCCCACAGGTGCCTGGTAGGTGCTCTAGTTGTGAGGAGACACGAATTGTGCATCCTCCTAGTATGCCATCTTGACTCTGCCCTCCTCGGTAAGGTTATTTTGAGATTTTTCTTGTTTTCTGAGGTAAGATTGTGTCACTATAAACTTCCCTCTTAGAACTGCTTTTGCTGCATCCCATAGATTTAGGATCATTGTGCTTTCATTTTCATTTGTCTCTAGGTATTTTTTGACTTTCTCTTTGATTTTTTCATTGATCCATTGGTTGCTTAGTAGCATACTGTTTAGCCTCCAAATGTTTTGTTGTTGTTTTTTTTACAGTTTTTTTTTCTTGTAGTTGATTTCTAATCTTATAGCTTTGTGTCAGAAAAGATGCTTGATATAATTTCAGTTTTCTTCAATTTACTGAGCTTTGCTTTGTGGCCCAGGATGTGATCTATCCTGGAGAATGTTCCATGTGCACTTGAAAAGAATGTGTATTCTGCTGCTTTTGGATGGAATGCTCTATAAATATCAAGTAAGTTCATGTGCTCTAATGTGTCATTTAAGGCCTGTGTTTCCTTATTGATTTTCTGTCTGGAAAATCTGTCCATTGATGAAAGTGGGGTGTTAAAAGTCCCCCACTATTATTGTGTTACTGTCAGTTTCTCCTTTTATGGCTGTTGGCATTTGCCTTATATTGGGTGCATATATGTGTACAATTGCTATATCTTTGTATTGGATTGCTCCCTTCATCATTATGTAGTGTCCTTCTTTGTCTCTTGTAACCGTCTTTATTTTGAAGTCTATTTTGTCTGATATGAGTATTGCTACTCCAGCTTTCTTTTGATTTCCATTTGCATGGAATATCTTTTTCCATCCCCTCACTTTCAGTCTGTATATGTCCCTAGGTCTGATGTGGGTCTCTTGTAGACAGCATATATATATGGGTCTCGTTTTTGTGTCCGTTCAGCCAATCTGTGTCTTTGTTGGAGCATTTAATCCATTTATGCTTAAGGTAATTATTGTTGTGTATGTTCTTATTGCCATTTTGTTAATTGTTTAAGATTTGTTTTTGTAGGTCTTTTTTCTTTCCTTCCTCATTTTTTCTTTTCTCTTGTGATTTGATGTCTAACTTTAGTGTTGTGTTTGGATTCGTTTTTCTTGCTTGTGTATCTACTGTAGATTTTTGCTTTGTGGTTACCATGTGGTTTTGATATAGCAGTCTATATATAAACAAGATTGTTTCAAGTTGCTGGCCTTTTAATTTCAAATGCATTTCCAGTATCCTGCATTTGTACTCTCCTCACGATTGCTGGTTTTGTTTTTTTTAAATCATATATCTTACTATTGTAATAAAAATAAATATAAATGGATGAACTTTGCTAATGAAAGAAGAGGTATAGCATATGAACTATAATAATGATGATTATGATGATAATAATAAACCTAGCTAATTGCTGTTTATAGCAGAAGCACCTAAAGCATAGGACAAAGTAAATAGATTTAAAAAGCTATGTCTGATTGCTGGTTTTGATATCATATTTGTGTGTGGATGATTTCCTGCCTTTACTATATGTTTGCCTTTACCATTGAGCTTTTCCATTCATAATTTTCTTGTTTCTAGTTGTGGCCTTTTCTTTTCTGCCTAGAGAACTTCCTTTAGCATTTGTTGCAAAGCTGGTCTGGTGGTGCTGAATTCTCTGAGCTTTTGCTTGTCTGTAAAGCTTTTGATTTCTCTGTTGAATATAAATGAAAGCCTTGCTGGGTAGGGTAGTCTTGGTTGTAGGTTATTCCCTTTCATCACTTTAAATGTATCATACCACTCCCTGCTGGCCTGCAGAGTTTCTGCTGAGACATCAGCTGATAACCTTATGGGAATTCCCTTATATGTTATTTATAGCTTTTCCCTTGTTGCTTTGAATATTTTCTCCTTGTCTTTAATTCTTTTCAGTTTTATTACTATGTGTCTAGGCATGTTCCTCCTTGGGTTTATCCTGCCTGGGACTCTCTGTGCTTCCTGGACTTGGGTGACCATTTCCTTTCCCATGTTAGGGAAGTTGTCGGCTATTATCTCTTCAAATCTTTTCTCAGGTCCTTTCCCTCTCTCTTCTCCTTCTGGGACCCCTATAATGTGAATGTTGGTGCATTTAATGTTGTCCCAGAGGTCTCTTAGGCTGTCCTCATTTCTTTTCATTCTTCTTTTTTATTCTGTTCCATGGCAGTGATTTCCACCATGCTGTCTTCCAGCTCACTTATCCATTCTTCTGCCTCAGTTATTCTGCTATTGATTCCTTCTAGTGTATTTTTCATTTCAGTTATTGTATTGTTCATCTCTGTTTGTTTTTTCTTTAGTTCTTCTAAGTCTTTGTTAAACATTTCTTCTATCTTCTCAATCTGTGCCTCCAGTCTTTTTTCTGAGGTCTTGGATCATCTTTACTATCATTACTCTGAATTCTTTTTCAGGTAGATTGCCTGTCTTCACTTCACTTAGTTGTTCTTCTGGGGTTTCATCTTGTTCCTTCATCTGGGACATATTCCTTTGCTGTCTCATTTTGTCTGACTTTCTGTGGTTTCAGTTTCCATTCCACAGGCTGTAGAGTTGTAGTTCTTCTTGCTTCTTCTCTCTGCCCCCTGGTGGATGAGGCTGTCTAAGAAACTTGTGCAGGCTTCCTGGTGGGAGGGACTGGTGTCTGCCCACTGGTGGGTGGAGCTGGGTCTTGTCGTCTGGTGGGCAGGGCAGTGACAAGGATTGTGTTTACCAGGCCACTGTGTGCTCAGGAAGCCTTTAAGCAGCCTGTCTGCTGACTCATGGGGCTGTGTTCCTGCCTTGTGGTTGTTTGGCCTGAAGCATCCCAGCACTGGAGCCTACAGGCTGTTGGGTGGGGCCAGGTCTTGATGAGAAGATGGTGACCTCCAGGAGGGCTCATGCCAATGAGTACTCCCCAGAACTACCGCTGCCAGTGCCTTTGTCCCTGCAGTAAGCCACAGCTGCCCCCCACCTCCACAGGAGACCCTCCAATACTAGCAGGTAGGTCTGGCCCAGGCTCTTATGAGGTCACTGCTTTTTCCTCTGGGTCCTGGTGTACACAAGACCTTGTGTGCACCCTTTAAGAGTAGACTCTCTGTTTCCCCCAGTCCTGTGGAATTCCTGTAATCAAAACCTGCTGGCTTTCAAAGTCTGATTCTCTGGGGGCTCCTCCTCCTGTTCCAGACTCCCCAGGCTGGGGAGCCTGCCACAGGGCTCAGAACATTCACTCCTGTGGGAGAACTTCTGTGGTATAATTATTTTCCAGTTTATGGGTTGCCCACCTGAGGGGTATGGGATTTGATTTTGTTGCATTGCGCCCCTCCAACTGTCTCATCATGGCTTCTTCTTTGTCTCTGGATGTAGGGTGTCTTTTTTGGTAGGTTCCAGCATTTTTTAAAATCAATGTTTGTTCAGCAGTTAATTGTGATTTTGGTGTTTTTGTAAGAAAAGTTGAGCTCACGTCCTTCTACACTGCCATCTTGTCTCCATTCTTAGTTGGGCTATATTTAAAGCAACTGGATGTGTAAATGTTTGAGTTTGGTGCTGGTGGGCTTTGGGCTAATAGTCCTAAACTGCTGTGAAGAAGTAAACACAGGGCCAATGTGCAGAGCTCACCTTTAGCCCATTTGTATAACACATGCATTCAGATTTCTAACAATGGGTATCAGAACACACATCACTCCTGCTGCAGCTCTGACAGGGAGAACAAGGACTGTCCTGGGCAAATGACCTTCTGCCTCTGCCTCTTCCCATTTTTGTTTATCCTTCTTCAAACACTAGTGAGGAGTGTCTCTCGTAACCTGGGAAGAAAGATCTAACATAAAATGGAAGGAAATGATAGTGATTTTGCGGCGGGGGGTGGGGGGGGCGTAAAACTACTGGTGGATCAGGAGTTCTGAGGCTTAGGCAGGAAGCAGGAACTGAGGCAGGACTTTTGATATGAGGAATAAAAATATTGCTCTGGGAGATAAGAACTTTAATGGGACTTGTAGTCAGAACTTGCCTGTATCATAGAAATAAATATTGTAGGCAGTTTTTACTTTATCCGGACTGTCCCTACATCTAACTCCCTTTTTTATTTGCAAGAATCCTTCATTCGGTGTGGTGTACCCCAACCTCACTGAGGAAACTCAGGATGAAGTCTTCCTACTTATGCCTCTTAGAGAGGTAGGGGCACATGACCCAAGCTGGCCCATCAAATGCCCAGGAACAAAGTAGAAGGGCAGTTAGAATCATTCACCTTGGTGGTGTTCCACAATGGCAAGAGCACCCAGTAGTGTTCAGCATTGGCATTGTCCACTGAAAGTGGTGTCAGCAGGGCCCTGGACAGACCGCTCCTATTTGATTGTGATTCCAGCAAGTCAGACTCACATAGGACTGTGCCTGATTTCTAAGCCTGATTCTTCAGCCTCCCTGATGAGTTTTTAAGCAGCTATTCTTAAATTAGCCCAGGTCAGTTTCTGTTGCTTACAACAGAGAATCCTGATCGATAAAAATGTCATAGTCTCTTTTTGATCCAGAAGTTGTAAATGTCTACATCTCTAGGCAAACCCACATCTGTCCCCAAAGTCTTAAAACACAGATCAGGTACATTTTCTTTTTTCCCTTAAAGACAAATCCTTTCCGAGATTATGAAGCCTCGAAATGTAATGAGCAGTTTCCATTACAATAAGTAAATAGTATACAGTTGTCCCTCATATCTAAAGGTATTGGTTCCATGACCTCCACAGATACCAAAACCCATGGATGCTCAAGTTGCTTATATAAAATGGCTAGTACATTTGGCCCCCTGTATCCCTGGGGTTCCACATCCTGGGATACAAAGGGCTGACTATATGTATCAAAGTCTTCTCTTCATGGATGGAAAAAAAATATGAATTAGCAAATGTGAAAACATTTTTATTGAACTGAAGGTACAGTGATTTTAGGAAAATGAAATAGTTGACATTGTTTTCAGTTATTGTCACAACAAGATGCCTGTGAAATTCTTTTTTTTTAATTATACCTTTTTTATTTTTTTATTTTTATTTTTTAGAAGTTTATTAATTAATTAATTTTTTTATTTTTTTCTGTGTTGGGTCTTTGTTTCTGTGCAAGGGCTTTCTCTAGTTGCGGCAAGCAGGGGCCACTCTTCATCGCGGTGCACGGGCCTCTCACTATCGCGGCCTCTCTTGTTGCGGAGCACAGGCTCCAGACGCGCAGGCTCAGTAATTGTGGCTCATGGGCCCAGTTGCTCCATGGCATGTGGGATCCTCCCAGACCAGGGCTCGAACCCGTGTCCCCTGCATTAGCAGGCAGATTCTCAACCACTGCGCCACCAGGGAAGCCCTGAAATTCTTATAATTAGACTGAGTAGCACTGTTAATGACACTTGAGATGTGTACAAAGCTAGTCATACGCTTTAAAATTCACAGAGACAAATCAACTTAATATGCTTTATTCACTTTCTGGGTTGAGCATTGAGTTATATCACAATTGAATAAAACATCTGATGTGCTGTCATTTGCATTTTTGCCCACAACATACTTGCTAATTCTACCTCGTTCACATCACTATTTAGTTTTGTGTCAATTGTTTCTTAGACAGGAGGACATTAGTTACATTCATTATCAGCTGAATAATTTGACCCAAAGGGTAACAATGAATCATGCTCAACTTAGACAATTGAAATATCAGAATTTTTAACTGTGGCCTACTTAGCTTGGGCAAAAGACCCTTGGTCCTAGTTATTCTAATTGTTCCTTCCTTTCAGGGAACACCGTATAAGACACATTGGGAAGTGTCACTCTGCATTCTCTCTGTTAAATTAGTATGTATGGAGGATTATGTATATTTGATTTAGTAATAGAATATGGATTTGTGTATGATCTCTAATGAACAGCTTATATGTGATCATAAAAACAAAAATCTACAGAAACATGTGTCAGTGACAAGCCAAAGAGAGGCCTTTAAATTTTGGATCAGTTTGAAGCCCAAATCAGGGTGTTCACTGCTGCCTACCAGCAATTCAAACAATATAGAAGCATATAAAGTAAAATTCAGTAACCAACCTGTCTGCCCGCCGATCTTCCTTCCTTGAAGTAAGCAAATATTCACAGCATGTGTGTGTGTCTCTCTCTCTTTATATTTATATATATATATATATATATATATATATATATATATATATATATATAAAGCTGTGGGTCTGAGGAAAGCATGTGGGAAGCAGCCCAGGCTGGGATGTAGATCTGCACTGTCTGGGACTGCTAGCCACATCACCACAGCCTGAGTCAAGAGCTGGAGAAAATAATTGGTCCCAACTGTGGGGAGAGTTGTGCCCCACAGGCATCTAGCTCTGGAAAGAAATCCCTCTACTGAGGAACTAGGGAACCCTTCCTCTTAGAATGTCTCTCCAGTGCCCTCTACCGATGAAGCTTAATATGTCAGCTGCCAAAGGAAGAATGTTTAAAGGACCAGTTGCATTCGTATAGATCAGGCAACAAAAGATGAATTTAAGGTTGACAGGCAACAAATTGATAACTGCCACGACACTGTACGTATTACCCTGCCTATTTGAGTTATCTATTGGACTGTAAAAAAAGTATTCCCAGATGGAGTGGCTTACAGGAACCATCTTTTTATTTTCTCTCATGATTCTGAGGGTTAATGAGGCTCAGCTGGGGAGTTCTATTCTGTGATGGCATCTGGGCTGTGGTCATCTGGAGGCTCATCTGGGCTAGAACAGCCAAGGTGATTTGCTTACATGTTTGGCATCTGGCAGAGATGACTGGAAGGCTCAACTGGGATGCTGGAAAAGCTAAGTCTCTCTCTCTTACTCTCTCCATGTAATCTTAGGACTTCTTTATCTCCATGTGCCCTCTCTGTGTGGTCATTCCAAATGGCTGCTTTAGCAGACTTCTTAAATTGTGGCACAGAGCTCCCAAAAAGCACAAAAGCAGAAGTTTCCATGCTTCTATAAGGCTTATGCCCAGAACGAGCACACCATCACTTCTGCTGAATTTTGTTGATCAAAGTGAGTCAAAGGTCCAGCCCAGACTGTATCTAAGAGTACTATACAAAGGCATGAATACAGGGAGGCATGGTTCATTAAGGTCCACCTTCGGAGACTAGCTTGGCCACCTGATTTTTTTTTTTTAATAAATGAGATTAATATTTCCTGACTCTCAATTATCATCACTTTCGAAGCATCATCACCTGGTAACAAGGTTGTAAAGATGAAATAATGGGAAAATCTCTGGTGACTGCCTGCTCTGGATGAAAGGACGCAGGCTCACCAATTTGAAGGTGGTATAAAACTGGTATGCATAGTAAATTCTGGATCCAAAGACTAAAAGGTTGAAAAGGTGTACTGACTCGAGCACCATGCAGTTCAGTAGGGGTTGAGGAAAAGTCCAGCAGCTTGATCTAAAACTCCAGTGGGAAAAAAAAATTGATGATGAGAAGACATATGATGTAACAGAGCAGTTTGAAAGAGAATGAAAAGTTTACGTAGATAATAAAGCTCAATATGCATCTATAGTGTCATGTGGTCAAATACCAAAAAGTGGTCAACCCCCATGGATTAAAGTCCTGTATCTAAAAAACTTTTTTGCAAAAGTCTCCAAATATTAGTGGGATAATAATAGGTATCTTTTGGTGAAAAATGACTGGAAGGTGGTTCTGTAGCCTAATAATTTCGGAAATAATGTGTAAAACAAAGCTAGACAAAATTATTAGGCTGCAGAATCACCTTCCAACCATGTTGAAGAACTCCTCAAAATCAATAGTGTGCTACTATAAATAGTGAATCTTCAGGGAAAGGGGGATATGGAAAAAGGATGCAATATTTCCCAAATTTATTTGGCCATAGAAACTCTTTTTTTTCATGAGACATACCCCAGAACCTATATTCTAGGGAACATACTTTGAGAAACATTGGTCCAGAATTAAGGATTTGTATCTTTCTTTGCTGGCCACCCAAGTTTAAAAACTTACCTTTAATCCATGGTAACATATTTAAAGGGAGTAATGGACTATCTGGGTATTGTTTGGGGAGAAGAGGTCTTAATGATGAAAAGATGAAGAACAGTGAGATATAAAGTACTGGGGATGCTTTATCTGGAGAAGAAAGTGCTTCAGTGGGACATAGTAGGTATCTTCAAATATGTGAAGACTGTCACATGCAGATGGAGTAGACTTGTTCTTGTAAGGGTTAACAATGGGATGGGGTAGGGTAAGAGATTGTAAGATTTTGTCTCTTCAAGAAAGGATTTTCCAATTTGGTGGTTCAAGAATGGAAAGAGCTTTGAGACATAGCCTTGAGCTCCCCATCACTCTCAGGGCTTAAACGAAGTTGGGTATTCATTGTTGGAAATGTTAAAGAAGGGATTCAGGCATCAGCCATCTGGCCAGACAAGATCTTTATTTTTTAATTTTTTTAAACATCTTTTTGCAGTATAATTGCTTTACAATGGTGTGTTAGTTTCTGCTTTATAACAAAGTGAATCACCTATACATATACATATATCCCCATATCTCCTCCCTTTTTGTCTCTCTCCCACCCTTCCTATCCCACCCCTCTAGGTGGTCACAAAGCAGCGAGCTGATCTCCCTGTGCTATGCGGCTGCTTCCCACTAGCTATCTATTTTACATTTGGTAGTATATATAAGTCCATGCCACTCTCTCACTTTGTCACAGCTTACCCTTCCCCCTCCACGTGTCCTCAAGTCCATTCTCTACATCTGCGTCTTTATTCCTGTACAGCCCCTAGGTTCTTCAGAACCTTTTTTTTCCCTTAAGATTCCATATGTATGTGTTAGCATACGGTATTTGTTTTTCTTTTTCTGATTTACTTCACTCTGTATGACAAACTGTAGGTCCATCCACCTCACTACAAATAAGTCAATTTCGTTTCTTTTTATGGCTGAGTAATATTCCATTGTATATACCATGCCACAACTTTTTTATCCATTCGTCTGTCAATGGACACTTAGGTTGCTTCCATGTCCTGGCTATTGTAAATAGAGCTGCAGTGAACATTGTGATACATGACTCTTTTTGAATTATGGTTTTCTCAGGGTATATGCCCAATAGTGGGATTGCTGGGTTGTATGGTAGTTCTATTTTTAGTTTTTAAAGGAACCGCCATACAGTTCTCCATAGTGGCTGTATCAATTTACATTCCCACCAACAGTGCAAAAGGATTCCCTTTTTTCCACACCCTCTCCAGCATTTATTGTTTGTAGATTTTTTCATGACGACCATTCTGAATGGTATAAGGTGATACCTCATTGTACTTTTAATTTGCATTTCTCTAATGATTAGTGATGTTGAGCATCCTTTCATGTGTTTGTTGGCAATCTGTATATCTTCTTTGGAGAAATGTCTATTTATGTTTTCTGCCCATTTTTGATTGGGTTGTTTATTTTTTTGATACTGAGCTGCATGAGCTGCTTGTAAATTTTGGAGATTAATCATTTGTCAGTTGCTTCATTTGCAAATATTTTCACCCATTGTGAGGGTTGTCTTTTCGTCTTGTTTATGGTTTCCTTTGCTGTGCAAAAGCTTTTAAATTTCATTAGATCCCATTTGTTTATTTTTGTTTTTATTTCCGTTTCGCTAGGAGGTGGGTCAAAAAGGATCTTGCTGTGATTTTTGTCATAGAGTATTCTGCCTACGTTTTCCTCTAAGAGTGTTATAGTGTCTGGCCTTACATTTAGGTCTTTAATCCATTTTGAGTTTATTTTTATGTATGTTTATGTATGTTAGGGAGTGTTCTAATTTCTTTCTTTTACATGTAGCTGTCCAGTTTTCCCAGCACCACTTATTGAAGAGGCTGTCTTTTCTCTGCTGTATATTCTTGCCTCCTTTATCAAAAATAAGGTGACCATATGTTCACGGTTTATCTCTGGGCTTTCTGTCCTCTTCCATTGGTCTATATTTCTGTTTTTGTGCCAGTACCATACTCTCTTGGTTACTGTAGCTTTGTAGTAGAGTCTGAAGTCCAGGAGCCTGATACCTCCAGCTCCATTTTTCTTTCTCAAGATTGCTTTGGCTATTTGGGGTCTTTTGTGTTTCCATACAAATAGTGAAATTTTTTGTTCTAGTTCTGTGAAAAATGCCATTGGTAGTTTGATAGGGATTGCATTGAATCTGTAGATTGCTTTGGGTAGTATAGTCATTTTCACAATGTTGATTCTTCCAATCCAAGAACATGGGATATCTCTCCATCTGTTTGTATCATCTTTAATTTCTTTCATCAGTGTCTTACAGTTTTCTGCAAACAGGTCTTCTGCCTCCTTAGGTAGGTTTATTCCTAGATATTTTATTCTCTTTGTTGCAGTGGTAAATGAGAGTGTTTCCTTAATTTCTCTTTCAGATTTTTCATCATTAGTGTATAGGAATACCAGAGATTTCTGTGCATTAATTTTGTATGCTGCTACTTTACCAAATTCTTGATTAGCTCTAGTAGTTTTCTGGTAGCATCTTTAGGATTCTCTATGTATAGTATCATGTCATCTGCAAACAGTGACAGCTTTACTTCTTCTTTTCCAATTTGAATTCCTTTTATTTCTTTTTCTTTTCTGATTGCTGCGGCTAAAACTTCCAAACTATGTTGAATAAGAGTGGTGAGAGTGGGCACGCTCGTCTTATTCCTGATCTTAGTGGACATGGTTTCAGTTTTTCACCACTGAGAACGTTGTTGGCTGTGGGTTTGTTATATATGGCCTTTATTATGTTGAGGTAAGTTCCCTCTATGCCTACTTTCTGGAGGGCTTATATCATAAATGAGTGTTGAATTTTGTTGAAAGCTTTTTCTGCATCTGTTGAGATGATCATACGGTTTTTCTGCTTCAATTTGTCAATATGGTTTATCACATTGATTGATTTGCATATAGTGAAGAATCCTTGCTTTCCTGAGATAAACTGCACTTGATCATAGTGTATGATCCTTTTAATGTGCTGTTGGATTCTGTTTGCTAGTATTTTGTTGAGGATTTTTGCATCTGTGTTCATCAGTGATATTGGCCTGTAGTTTTATTTTTTTGTGACATCTGTGGTTTAGGTATCAGGGTGATGGTGGCCTCATAGAATGAGTTTGGGAGTGTTCCTCCCTCTGCTATTTTTTCGAAGAGCTTGAGAAGGATAGGTGTTAGCTCTTCTCTAAATGTTTGATGGAATTCGCCTGTGAAGCCATCTGGTCCTGGGCTTTGGTTTGTTGTAAGGTTTTTAATCCCAGTCTCAATTTCAGTGCTTGTGATTGTTCATATTTTCTGTTTCTTCTTGGTTCAGTCTTGGAAGGGTGTGCTTTTCTAAGAATGTGTCCATGTCTTCCAGTTTGTCCATTTTATTGGCATATAGTTGCTTCTGGTAATCTCTCATGATCCTTGTATTTCTGCAGTGTCAGTTGTTACTTCTGCTTTTTCATTTCTAATTCTGTTGATTTGAGTCTTCTCCCTTTTTTTCTTGATGAGTCTGGCTAATGGTTTATCAATTTTGTTTATCTTCTCAAAGAATCAGCTTTTTGTTTTATTGATCTTTGCTATTGTTTCCTTTATTTCGGACCTGATCTCTATGATTTCTTTCCTTCTGCTAAATTTGGGGGGTTTTTTGTCCTTCTTTCTCTAATTGCTTTAGGTGTAAGGTTAGGTTGTTTGAGATTTTTCTTGTTTCCTGACGTAGGATTGTATTTCTATAAACTTCCCTCTTAGAACTGCTTTTGCTGCATCCCATAGGTTTTGGGTCGTTTTGTTTTCATTGTCATTTTTTCAAAGTAATTTTTGATTTCCTTTTGATTTCTTCAGTGATGTTTTGGTTATTAAGTAGTGTACTGTTTAGCCTCCATGTGTTGGTTTTTTTTTTTTTTTACAGATTTTTTCCTGTAATGGATATCTAGTCTCATAGTGTTGTGGTGGGAAAAGATACTTGATACGATTTCAGTTTTCTTAAATTTACCAAGGGTTGATTTATGACCCAAGATTCGATGTCTCCTGGAGAATGTTCCATGAACACTTGAGCAGAAAGTGTATTCTGTTGTTTTGGGATGAAATGTCATATAAATATCAATTAAATCTATCTTGTTTAATGTATCATTTAAAGCTTGTGTTTCCTTATTTATTTTCATTTTGGATGATCTGTCCATTGGTGAAAGTGGGGTGTTAAAGTCCCCTACTATATTTGTGTTACTGTTGATTTCCCCTCTCAGGGCTGTTAGCATTTGCCTTATGTAATTGAGCTGCTCCTATGTTGGATGCATAAATATTTACAATTGTTATATCTTCTTCTTGGATTGATCTCTTGATAATTATATAGTGTCCTTCTTTGTCTCTTGTAATAGTGTTTAAAGTCTCTTTTGGGTGATACGAGAATTGCTACTTAGTTTTCTTTCGATTTCCACTTGCATGGAATATCTTTTTCCATCCCCTCACTTGCAGTCTATAAATGTCCCTAGGTCTGAAGTGGGTCTCTTGTAGACAGCATATGTAAGGGTCTTGTTTTTGTATCCATTCAGCCAGTCTATGTCTTTTGGTTGGAGCATTTAATCCATTTACATTTAAGCTAATTATCGATATGTATGTTCCTATTACCACTTTCTTAATCGTTTTGGGTTTGTTTTTGTAGGTCTTTTCCTTTTCTTGTGTTTCCTGCCTAGGGAAGTTCCTGTAGCATTTGTTGTAAAGCTGGTTTGGTGGTGCTGAATTCTCTTAGCTTTTGCTTGTCTGTAAAGGTTGTAATTTCTTTGTCGAATCTGAATGAGATCCTTGCTGGGTAGAGTAATCTTGGTTGTAGGGTTTTGCCTTTCATCATTTTAAATATGTGCTGCCACTCCCTTCTGGCTTACAGAGTTTCTGCTGAAAGATCAGCTGTTAACCTTATGGGAATTCCCTTGTATGTTATTTTTTGTTTTTCCCTTGCTGCTTTTAATATTTTTTCTTTGTATTTAATTTTTGATAGTTTGATTAGTATATGTCTTGGCGTGTTTCTCCTTGCGTTTATCCTGTATGGAACTCTCTGCGCTTCCTGGACTTGATTGAATATTTCCTTTCCCATATTAGGGAAGTTTTCAACTATAATCTCTTCAAATATTTTCTCAGTCCCTTTCTTTTTCTCTTCTTCTTCTGTGACCCCTATAATTCGAATGTTGCTGCGTTTAATGTTGTCTCAGTGGTCTCTAAGACTGTCCTCAATTCTTTTCATTCTTTTTTCTTTATTCTGCTCTTTGGTAGTTATTTGTACTATTTTATCTTCCAGGTCACTCATCCGTTCTTCTGCCTCAATTATTCTGCTATTGATTCCTTCTAGAGAATTTTAAATTTCATTTATTGTGTTGTTCATCATTGTTTCTTTGCTCTTTTAGTTCTTCTAGGTACTTGTTAAACGTTTCTTGTGTTTTCTCCATTTGATTTCCAAGATTTTGGATCATCTTCACTGTCATTACTCTGAATTCTTTTTCGGGTAGCCTGCCTATTTCCTCTTCATTTGTTTGGCCTGGTGGGTTTTTACCTTGCTTCTTCATCTCTGTGGTTTTCTCTGTCTTCCCATTTTGCCTCACTTACTGTGTTTGGGATCTCCTTTTCACAGGCTGCAGGTTTGTAGTTCCCATTGTTTTTGGTGTCTGCCCCCAGTGGCTAAGGTAGGTTCAGTGGGTTGTGTAGGCTTCCTGGTGAAGGGGACTGGTGCCTGTGTTCAGGTGGATGAGGCTGAATCTTGTCTTTCTGGTTGTCAGGACTGCGTCCGGTGGTGTGTTTTGGGGTGTCTGTGATCTTATTATGATTTTAGGCAGCCTCTCTGCTAATGTGTTGTGTTGTGTTCCTGTCTTGCTAGTTGTTTGGCATAGGGTGTCCAGCACTGTAGCTTGCTGGTCGTTGAGTGGAGCTGGGTCTTAGCATTGAGATGGAGATCTCTGGGAGAGTTTTTGCCATTTGATATTACATGCAGCCAGGAGGTCTCTGGTGGACCAATGTCCTGAGCTCAGACAAGATGATCAAGTTTCCTTCCAAATCTGAGGTTCTAAGTTTCTAAGACTTGATTCTTAACATCCTTCTTGGGACCCTTATAGCACCATTTCCCCATTTCCCTGATGATGATTTCATTTCACTGTGTAATCCTGACCGAAAGGCTGATGTCTTTAACTGGTAGTTGGTTTGCATAAGCTAGGAGAAACGTTATGGTTTGAATCATGTATCTAAAATAATTGAGCAAATTCCAGGCAGTGTTGTTGAATTTTATTATGGTGAACGTGTAAAACGGTTTTTACTACATCCTTACTTCTTAAGCCAACTTCAAGATGACCATGGAAGTTCATCACTTTGCAGTATTTCCACAAGGAAGCTTCCTTTTGATGGACAAATCTTTGCCTTTTATTTTCTAAGTACTAAAGTGATACAGGCAAGTGATTTGGGATATCATGATTTTGTTTCCTTTTTTTTTTCCTTGTGAAATTGTCTTCAGTAAGGACAGTAAGTAAATGATATTTGTTTGCATCAAGAATATAATTTTCTTTATGCATGGTCTATTATAGAGTCTGGATTCAACCTAAGCAATTATTTATTAATTTCCTTGTACAGGAAAAAAGAAAGTCTAACTTCCTACTAGAAAAATAATACTCTAAATTTTCTTTTATTGTTTTAAGCCTTTATTAAAATTATGAATTTCTATTCTTCTGGGTATCACGATAAAATTAATTTAGCCTCTTTTTTCCTGTGCACCTTGGCCCTTTTGGAGGGAGACATTGATTGCTTCACAGAGCAATCTGTTCAAGCTGTGGCCACTAGATGGTACACTGCTTAAACAGTATCTCCATCTTCCTGGATCACTTGCAATCTCAACTTGTACTTGAAAAATACCAATTTACATCTTGTACCAAAGAGCCAGTTTCATCCACTTTGAAAGAATCATATGTATTCTTGCATTTTGGTGAGTTACTCAGTTTTTCTGGCTCTCTCCCATGTATACATGTTGTTGAACTTTTTGTTTCATTTTCTCCTGTTAATCTCTCTCATGTCAATTTAATTCCTAGACCAGCCAGAACGGTAGAGGAAAATTTCTTCCTTCCCGGCAAAGCACACACTGTTTGCTATTGTTATTAACTCAATCTTAGTTTTACTTTTCACTTTTAAAGGAGAAGTAGGAGAGGAAGTCAGAAAAATCTGTTCCTCCTCAGAGTGGGGAGTACATCTGGTTGGGGTGTCCTACCTCTGGGAAACTGGTGCCACCCTATCAAGGACTGCAGAGTCCACTGCATAAGTCACTTTTTCCCTCCCCTTATAAACTGTTAAGAGATGTTCAGCTACTATTGGTGTGTGAGAAGTAGGCAGGAGGTGGCAGCTATCTAAGTGCAGAGGCTTATTTCATAGGTGGAAACGTAAAGAATACTAGTAGGGTAATCAGACTAACCGACTGTGGTAACAGAAGCTTCTTTCACCTTACCAGTGAAGACTGTTAACTCTAACTTGTCAAAATGGCAGAAGAAACCCCTGATTACACCCCACCCCCACCCCTCAACCCCCTCACTGGCCTTAAGAAATGTGTGCCAGCATAACAGTTGCCTCAGAAGGAATTTTAAAATCCCGTTGTAATGGGAGGCAGGTCTTTATTCAAGAGTTGTATATATACACTAATATGTATAAAACAGATGACGAATAAGAACCTGCTGTATAATAAATAAATAAATAAATAAATAAAATTCAAAAAAAAAAAGATTGAAAAGAGATCACCTCCAGGCTACAGTGTTAGATCTTCTTTTATACTAAAGCTGGACTTTTGAGCTACCTTGTAATCATTTACCACAAAAAGTTGATATTTTGAGTCAAACTGATCAACCATATTTTTATTGACTGAATTATTGTGTTCTTCAAAATTCATATGGTGAAATCCTACTCTCCAGTGCGATGGTATTAGGAGGTGGGGCCTTTGGGAGATGATTAGGGGTCATGAGGGTGCCAACCTCATGAATGGAATTAATACTCTTTAAGAAATAAAAAAGGACCCCAAAGAACTCTCTTGCTTTTTTACTGTGTAAAGATACAACAACCCAATCCAAAAATGGGCAGAAGATCTAAATAGACATTTCTCCAAAGATGTACAGTTTGCCAACAAACACATGAAAGGATGCTCAACATCACTAATCATTAGAGAAATGCAAATCAAAACTACAATGAAGTATCCCCTCACACCAGTCAGAATGGCCATGATCAAAAAATCTACAAACAATAAATGCTGCAGAGGGTGTGGAGAAAAGGGAACCCTCTTGCTCTGTTGGTGGGAATGTAAATTGATACAGCCACTATGGAGAACAGTATGGAGGTTCCTTAAAAAACTAAAAGTAGAACTACCATACAACCCAGCAATCCCACTACTGGGCATATACCCTGAGAAAACCATAATTCAAAGAGTCATGTACCACAGTGTTCATTGCAGCTCTGTTTACAATAGCCAGGACATGGAAGCAACCTAAGTGTCCGTCGACAGATGAATGGATAAAGAAGATGTGGCCCATATATACAAGACTCAGCCATAAAAAGAAACGAAATTGACTTATTTGTAGCGAGGTGGATGGACCTAGAGTCTGTCATACAGAATGAAGTAAGTCAGAAAGAGAAAAACAAATACCGTATGCTAACACATATATATGGAATCTAAAAAAAAGAAAAAGAAAAAAGGTTCTGAAGAACCTAGGGGCTGGACAGGAATAAAAATGCAGACGTAGAGAATGGACTTGAGGACACTGGGAGGGGGAAGGGTAAGCTGGGACAAAGTGAGAGAATGACATGGACATATATATACTGCCAAATGTAAAATAGCTAGTGGGAAGCAGCCGCATAGCACAGGGAGATCAGCTTGGTGCTTTGTGACCACCTAGAGGGGTGGGATAGGGAGGGGGGGAGGGAGGAGATATGGCGATATATGTATATGTATAGGTGAGTCACTTTGTTATAAAGCAGAAACTAACACACCATCGTAAAGCAATTATACTCCAGTAAAGATGTTAAAAAAAAAAAAAGATGCAATGAGAAATTAGCTGTCTGTAACTCAGAAGGGTTCTCACCAGTACCCGACTATGATGGTACTCTGATCTTGGACTTCCAGTGTCCAGAACTGTAAGAAATAAATGCTTCTTGTTTATGCCAAAAAAAAAAAAGCCAAAGAGGATTTAATACAATAACAAGGGAGTATACACAGGCATTTGGGGAGCCTTAATTGAGGGTGAAAATAAGATATCAAGGGGCCAACACAGCTGCTGTCTTCTGGGGCCATGTGGTCTCTTGTCTTTGCTTCTCTGCACAGGTCTGCCCTGCTCTACTTCTCTCTACAGGCTGAATCTGCTTACTCATCTGGCTCATTGATGGCTTTAAACATCCATTCCCAAATGGGAATATATACTCAGCCTCTGAATATAATGCCATTATGGCTCCAGCGACAAACCCACTTAGCTTATTTAGGTCTTGAATTCTAATTCTAGGGAGAGATCTTTGGATTGGTATAGTAGCTTGAATCAAATACAAATACTTGGCCAATCATCTGTGATGGTGGGGATGGGGTATCACAGTAGAGCATCCTGTGTGGAGAAAATGACTGTCACGTTTTGTAAGGGACAGTTCAGCAATGACTGCCTGCTGGCAGGAGAGCACATGCAATTTTTTTTCATAAATGAAGACTTTTTTGACTGCATAAAATTTACAAGTATTTAAACAGCAAAGAATATCTTTAGCAAAATAAAGGCTAGGAAAAGTTAGAAAAGTTACAAAAGAAACAAATGGTTGCAAAATGTTAACTCCCCTAAAATAACCAGTAAATTTAGGATTAAAGTAATAAAAATATTGCTAAGTTTAGCTGGGGTGTTGTTATTTAGGTCTTTTGTGGGGTTTTTTTCATTGTTTTTAAAACCAATTAAAACTTATTGAAATAAATATTAAGTAACTTTTATAGATATTTAATAAAAACTCATAGCATATAGAAGTGATCTTTATTGTTTCAAATGTCTTCATCCAGTGATGTCAAACCTCCCTCGATTATGGTTTAGTATAGTGGACTTTTAATTTCAATCAAAATAAAATACACCATCTGATTCTAGAGGAAATAAAATTGAAGTGGGAATACAGTATCCATAAGAATTATATTTAAACTGTCTATATTTGGAAAACACTGTTTTCGGCAGTAAGAACAAATGTAGCATTAATTAAATAACAGCAGTTAAACTATAAAGGTAAATCAAAATTATTCTTCTCAAAGAGAGGAAACAGTCAGATTGTGGTTGTAGATATTTGGGGATCACCTGCTACAAACCTGAATCAAATCTGCAGGTGACCCAGATCCCTGAGTCCTCACAGCTTAATTCTCCTTTTCAGGGACCTGATGGTCCAGGGGATTCTCTGACCCTCTCAGGCCTCTGCCCAGGGCTGCATGTGGAACAGTCGGGGAGCCACTGGGCAAAAGCTGGGATCTAAACTCGGCATCAGCCACTTTTTGTTCCTTGTGACCATATTCTTTGCTTAGCTCGTTGAACTTTCTCTCAGTCGACAGTTACCAACCAACCTCCTTGCGCTTTTTTTCCTCATGATTAATAATCCATCTTCGATGGAAGGAAATGGCTCTTTCTGATTCGTTCTCCAAGTCTGCTGCTATCTGCCTGTAGGAGTCACACTTCTGATGTAGATAGCTGATGTTTTCATTCAATTTGGGAAGTTTCTTCTCTATTAAGTGTTTAACTTCTGCCTCAGTTGATTTTCTGTGAAGTTACATTACGTTCTTGGGGTAGTTCAAGGAGTATTTGAAGTTTCAGCTGAAGCTTTTAGATTTCATTTTGAAGGTGTGAGTTTTTAAGCTGTAAATATGCTTCCTCAAGCTGATGACTTTTTATTTGACCATGTGCTCTTTATTCAGTTGATTATCTTCTCAAAATTCAAAAATGTGTCCTTGACTTTGTCCTTCAAGCCTTTTTAAGTAAACAGCATCAATGAGTTTCTTCAAATCAACTGATTCATAGTCTAGGTGATCTCCATTTTCTGATTTACTCTTTTGGTCTAATATCAAGTTGCCAACATAAAATGCTATCTGTGTGTAGTTTTAGATATTTTGACTGGCTCTCCTTATCGTTTACAACTTGTTTCATTCACGTATTCGAGTCCTCAGATATTTTTTTCCTGTTCCTTCAATTCTTGCACTCTTTCCTTCCACCTGGCAGCCCTTTGGAAAAGCAGTTACAGGCCTTCCTGAAAATTAGTATTTTTATCCAGACCATCCATGATTTCCCTCTGAAATTGCTCTGCATTCTTCTGAGATGCTTTTAAGATGTTTTTCGCATCAGTCACCAGGGAGCGACAGGATTTTAATGCATCTTCAAGTGGTTTTGTCTGTCCTTGGAGTCCAGCCATCATTACTCCATGAAATGAAAGTTTAGGGGGTTCGCTTTTCTGTTCTTTTTGGAGAAGGTCTACGGTGTCCTCAAATAAAGACGTGAACCTGTTTGGATATTTACTAAATGCTGCCAAATTCAGTCTGTGATTCAGAGGACTGGCCTCCTCTCCAGGTGACTTGAGGGCTCCATCAGTTTGTGGAATCAGTCTGATCCTCTCATGGACGTTACAACATTCTTCAACCCGAGCAAAAAGTATTTTGTTAGCTCTTTTTACTAGCTCCTTAAAGTATGTTGACTCTTTTTTTATAACAACAATCAGGATAGCATATACCAGAATCTTCCAGAGACCCACAGAGACCCAGGCCTTGGCTCAAGCATTCATACACCATCACCAGAGCACTGAACAGCAACTCCAGAACAGGCTGGGCAGACATTTTTGTGGCCATCATCAGGCCTTCCATGACTCCAAAGGGACCACCACTCAGTCTCCAGTTGCCAATACCTGTGGGCCACAGCTGACCACAAGGAACCCTGTGGAGTGTCTCCCTGCTAATCCAAACAAGTGCCTGGCCAACAAGACAGACCATCAGTAGGCTGTGGGTTGGGTTCTATAAAACAGTGTCTCTAACTTGGCTCTGCTCATGATTCTGCACAAACAGAAAGTTTGATTATGTATCCAGTGCATTGGGCAAGTGGAAACACTGATTGCAGGCAGAGGAAACCAGCCTGAGCTCTGAGCACTCTGACCCGGTGCCAGGAAGACTAGGAGATCAAAGCAGTGCCATGCCACTACCTATTCTCTGCCCATGAGCAGGTCAGGGAGTAATGATGGGGCACGCTGTGGTGGAGGACTCGACTCATTCTCCTGAGTTCAAGTTTCCTTCAGCAGCAGGGAAGCCTGATCCTGCCTGCAAAGGTCACAGGGCTCTTTCTCGCCAGGAGGCCCCCCTCCTGCTGCCCCTGCTTGGTGTTTGGTCTGTCCAGTAGCACAGGGGGGAGAGCACTGAAAGGACTCAGCCAAGGTATAAACTAACAGATCTGGATTTCACTATGTGAATGGCAGTGTCTTAACACTTCATGGATTTTCTGTGGGACCAGTTTGTCCTCTTTCAATCCATGTACTCCCAGACTGGGGACACTCTCTTTCACCGCTGACTTGTGACCCAGGCTCCTTCTGTCACATGACCCTGCCATATTCAGCTCATGGCTCCCAGGGTTGTCCTGCAGTTGGTCTCCAATCCATGGAATCAAAGTGTGGCTGCCTCTGCAGAGGGAGCAGGTCCTTCTTTGGGAGGAATGTGCCACCATTCACTTCTTTTTTTTAATTTAATTTTTATTTTATATTGGGGTATAGTTGATTTACAATGTTGTTAGTTTCAGGTGTACAGCAAAGTGGCTCAGTTATACATATACATACAATGATTCTTTTCCCATATAGGTTATTACAGAATATTGAGTAGAGTTCCCTGTGCTATACAGTAGGTCCTTATGGATTATCTATTTTATATATAGGGTTGTGTATCTGTTAATCCCAAACTGCTAATTTATCCCCGCCTCCCCCCACACACACCTTTCCCCTTCGGTAACAATAAGTTTGTTATCGAAGTCTGGGAGTCTGTTACTGTTGTGTAAGTAAGTCCATTAATATCATCTCTTTAGATTCCACATATAAGCAATATCATATGATATTTGTCTTTCTTTGTTTTACTTCACTTAGTCTGATAATCTCTAGGTCCATCCATGTTGCTGCAAATGGCATTATTTCATTCTTTTTAATGGCTGAGTAATATTCCATTGTATATATGTACCACATCTTCTTTATCCATTCATCTGTCGATGAGCATTTAAGTTGCTTCCATGTCCTGGCTATTGTAAATAGTGCTGCAATGAACATCAGGGTGCATGCATCCTTTCAAATTATGGTTTTCTCTGGATATACGCCCAGCTGTATTTTTAGTTTTGGGGTTTTTTTTTTTTGTATTTTTAGTTTTTTAAGGAAGCTTCATTCTGTTCTACATAGTGGCTGTACCAATTTACATTCCCACCAAGAGTGTAGGAGGGTTCCCTTTTCTCCACACCCTCTCCAGCATTTACTGTTTGTAGACTTTTTAATGATGGCGATTCTGACCAGTGTGAGGTGATACCTCATTGCAGTTTTGATTTGCATTTCTCTAATAATTAGTGATGTTGAGCATCTTTTCATGAGCTTTTTGTCAATCTTTATATCTTATTTGGAGAAATGTCTATTTAGGTGTTCTGCCTATTTTTTGATTGGGTTTATTTTTTTTGATATTGAGCTGCATGCGCTGTTTGTATATTTTGGAAATTAATCCTTTGTCAGCTGCATCATTTGCAAATATTTTCTCCCATTCTGTGGGTTGTCTTTTCATTTTGTTTATGGCTTCCTTTGCTGTGCAAAAGCTTTTACGTTTTATTAGGTCCTATTTGTTTATTTTTGTTTTTATTTTCATTACTCTAGGAGGTGGATCCAAAAAGATATTGCTGCAATTTATGTCAAAGAGCATTCTGCCTATGTTTTCCTCTGAGAGTTTTATAGTATCTGGTCTTACATTGAGGTCTTTAATCCATTTTGAGTTTATTTTTGTGCATGGCGTTAGAGAGTGTTCTAATTTCTTTTACATGTAGCTGTCCAGTTTTCCCAGCAACATTTATTGAAGAGGCTGTCTTTTCTCCATTCTGTATTCTTGCCACCTTTGTCATAGATTAATTTATGGTGGGGGTGTGGGTTTATTTCTGGGCTTTCTATCCTGTTCCATTGATTGGTATTTGTTTTTGTGCCAGCACCATATTGTTTTGATGGCTGTAGCTTTGTAGTATAGTCCAAAGTCAGGGAGCCTGATTCTTCCAGCTCTGTTTTTCTTTCTCAGGATTGCTTTGGCTATTTAGGGTCTTTTGTATCTCCATACAAATTAAAAAATTTTTTGTTCTAGTGCTGTGAAAAATGCCTTTGGCAGTTTGACAGGGATTGCATTAAATCTGTAGATTATTTTGGGTAGTATAGTCATTTTGACAGTATTGACTCTTCCAATCCAAGAACACGGTATATCTTTCCATCTGTTTGTGTCATCTTCGATTTCTTCCTCAGCATTGTGTAGTTTTCAAAGTGGCTCCTTAGGGAGATTTATTCAGAGGTATTTTATTCTTTTTGATGCAGTGGTAAATGGGATTATTTCCTTAATTTCTCTTTCTGATCTTTCATTGTTAGTGTATAGAAATGCAACAGATTTCTGCATATTAATTTTGTATCCTGCAACTTTACCAAATTCATTGATGAGCTCTAGTAGTTTTCTGGTAGCATCTTTAGGATTTTCTCTGTATAGTGTCATGTCATCTGCAGATAGTGACAGTTTTATGTCTTCTTTTCCAATTTGGATTCCTTTTATTTCTTTTTCTTCTCTGATTGCTGTAGCTAGGACTTCCAAAACTATGTTGAATAAAAGTGGTGAGAGTGGACATCCTTGTCTTGTTCCTGATCTTAGAGGAAATGCTTTCAGCTTTTCACCATTGATTATGTTGTTAGCTGTAGGTTTGTCATATATGACCTTTATTATGTTGAGGTATGTTCCCTCTATTCCCACTCTGGAGAGTTTTTATCATAAATGGATGTGAAATTTTATCAGTGGCTTTTTCTGCATCTATTGAGATGATCATATGGTTTTTATTCTTTAATTTGTTAATGTGGTGTATCACACTGATTGATCTGTGGGTATTGAAAAATTCTCACAACCCTGGGATAAATCCCACTTGATCATGGTGTATGATCCTTTTAATGTATTCTTGGATTCGATTTGCGAGTATTTTGTTGAGGATTTTTGAGTCTATATTCATCACTGATATTGGCCTGTAATTTTCTTTTTTTGTGGTATCTTTGTCAGGTTTTTTTCTTTTTTTTTTGCGGTATGCGAGCCTCTCACTGTTGTGGCCTCTCCCGTTGTGGAGCACAGGCTCCGGACGCGCAGGCTCAGCGGCCATGGCTCACGGGCCCAGCCGCTCCGCGGCATGTGGGATCTTCCCGGACCGGGGCACGAACCTGTGTCCCCTGCATCGGCAGGCGGACTCTCAACCACTGTGCCACCAGGGAAGCCCCTCTTTGTCAGGTTTTGGCATCAAAGTGATGGTGGCCTCATAGAATGAGTTCCGAAGTGTTCCTTCCTCTGCAATTTTTTGGAATAGTTTCAGGATAGGTGTTAACTCTTCCTAAATGTTTGGTAGAATTCACCTGTGAAGCCTTCTGGTTCTGGACTTTTGTTTGTTGGGAGTTTTTAAATCACAAACTCGATTTCAGTACTTGTGATTGGTCTGTTCATATTTTCTGTTTCTTCCTGGTTCAGTCTTGGGATATTGTACCTTTCTAAGAATTTGTCCATTTCTTCTAGGTTGTCCATTTTATTGGCATAGAGTTACTTGTAGTAGTCTCTTATGGTCCTTTGTATTTCTGTGGTGTTGGTTGTAACTTTTTTTCATTTCTAATTTTATTGATTTGGGCCCTCTCCCTTTTTTTTCTTGATGAGTCTGGCTAGAGGTTTATCAATTTTGTTTATCTTTTCAAAGACCCAGATTTTAGTTTCATTGATCTTTTCCATTGTTTTCTTCATCTCTATTTCATTTATTTCTTCTCTGATTTTTTATTATTTCTTTCTACTAACTTTGGGTTTTGTTTGTTCTTTAGATGTAAGGTTAGGTCATTTATTTGAGATTTTTCTTGTTTCCTGAGGCAAGCTTGTATAACTATAAACTTTCCGCTTAGAACTGATTTTGCTGCATCCCATAGGTTTTGGATTATCCTGTTTTCATTTTCATTTGTCTCTAGGTATTTTTTGATTTCCTCTTCGACTTCTTCAGTGATTCACTGGTTGTTTAGTAGCATATTCTTCAGCCTCCACGTTTGTGTGTGTGTGTGTGTGTGTGTGTGTGTGTGTGTGTATGTTGTTGTAGTTTGTTCTTAGGACAGGGCCGAAAGTAAGCTCATCACACGAGATGAATTGTGCCAAAGCACAGCAGTAGAGGGCTGCCGCTCACTCAGGCAAAACAGCGCCGTCTGTCTTGCTGTGGTAACTTTTATTAAAGCATTATCTAGGTTTACACTTTAAGACTTGTTTTCTTAACATTTCAGAAGTGCCAAAGCAGCAACCTATGTTTTTATTAATTATACAAGCAATAATTGGCTTTCTTGAGCACCTGCCGTGCTTCGTCCTTGAGCGCGAAAGCAGCACAAAGTTCCCACCATTATTTTGATTATACTGAAGTAGCACAAGGACATTTCCTTGCGTTCCCACCACTCTGATTATACTGAGGACATGCCATGGATCAGTGCCCAAAGCACTCAATGCTTCTTTGCAGGCCCCGGGTTTGCCGGGGGGCGCTCAAAGCATTCAGAACTGTTCACAACTCTGGCTTATTCGCATGCCCACGGTTTGCCGGGGGGGGCTCAAAGCAATCAGGACTGTTTGCAGTTCTGGCTTATTCGTCAGCCCCCAGTTTGCTGGGGGGGAGGGCTCATGGGTCACGTCTCCTTTCCATGTCCTCAGTTATTCCACTACATTTCCCCCTTTTTCGTTTTACAATTTTTGCAGCATCAAGGAGAACACGGCAGCATTACTCTCGGTACTAAACTACATGGAATTATTTTGCAGCTTGTGCAGCATCAAGGAAAACACAGCAGCTGGTTGCGATGTTGCATGGCGGGTAGCTTTCACTCGTCGTCGGACTACAATTAAACATATGATTATTATTATAATGAGCATTAGCAATCCTGCAGTAGAAGCTGTTATGGCTATAATACCCATGACAGCTGCAATCAACGTTCCTACAAATCTTTTACTTCTTTTTAATGCATCAGCTAAATATTGCAAAACAGCCATAGGAAGAGATTCTTGCCATTCCCTTCCAAGATTGACAGGGAGCCAAAGACCTGTCCGAGCTCGTAAGATATACAAACTTTCAGTAGATATGTTAAAATACTAGAGTTAATGCAGGTATATAGAGAGCAATTTTTACACATTATAATACCTTGAGTCTCATTCCATACAGCTGGTCCCTTTAACAATATATAAGGTAATTTCACACAACTACGAGTATACCGAGTAACATCTTTATGAAAAATCAAACTATGATTTTCAGATTTGTTAACCATATGTCCTACCCAGGCATTAATCTTTCTCAGAGCTGCCATAAGCTTCCATAAGTCCTTTTGGATAGGATATCCATTTAAATGAGGACCAGGAGGAGAAAACCCTCCAGCATGCCATACTATGGTATCATTAATAGTATTGCTATAAATAGTGTTATCCTCTTTATGCCAGTATAACTTCTTCAAACCCTTTATTCCTCGGGCGGAGCCAAAAGGGCTCGAATCAATGACGCTTCCCCAAGAAGTATTAACAAGAACCCGAGCCATTTCTCCTCGGCATCGAGTCCAATGGACCCAATCCGATAATCGATCCATAAGAGGCACTCGGCGTGGAGGCAAATAAGGTGCAGAAACATTTTCATTAAGAGTGGAATTAGAACTTTTAAAACTATAAGCACTCAAAAGATATAACCCATGATATCTGCTTTCATTTTTGACAGCACTTAACCATGCCTGATAATTCATTTTAAGGCAATGATCTCCCTTTCCCATACAAATAGGAGATCCATTAACACCCACCGTGTAATTCTCTATTATCCTTCCTTCTTCTTCCGGCTTCAAAGGGCCTCTGTCATCAAAAGGACCAGGCAACCATCCAGACTCATTTACATATACGAGAATTGGGGCATCCCACCAGGTAACCCCCATATTAAGAGGAGGGTTAGGAATATAAGTCCAATAAGTATGGTTAGTACAATTTATCTCATTGGCTGATATGCTTATTACCTGTGCAGACAACATTGCCAACATAGCTACAAAAAGATTGGTGCTAGTGAGGGGTTTAAATGACAAGATTTTCAGCAGTGCCTGCAAACTTTTTCACTTGCCCCCAAGTCAATGGAGACGCCCTCTTTGTTTGATCCCATGGCACACGGAATGCTCTCTTGCTCAAATCCATCTCCGCAAATCCCTTCGTCATTCCCGTCACATCAAGGCTATGCTTAGTTGCCATCCCGAAGCTTTATCTTCTTAGCCGGCACCCAATAGGATTCAGCTCCCGCAGAAACAAAAGCATATCCTCGACCCCAACGAAGAACCTCGCCAGATTCCCAAGTGTTAGTATTTTCATTTAATATAAAAACAGATTGTCTAAGTTCTTGTGTACTTATTTTTGTCCAATGTCTGTCAGCTGCACTAAGATCATCTTCTCCATGATTCAAAAAATTAAGAGTAAATAAAGCGATATGTATTCTTTTCCTAGGACTTTGTACCTCATCTCCCCCTTTTTGTTTTATAAGCATTTCTTTCAAAGTGCGGTTTTGTCGTTCAATAACCGCTTGTCCCGTACTGTTTCCTGGGATACCTGTAACATGCCGTATATTATGTGTGGCAAAAAAAGTCTGACATTTTTGAGAGTGATATGCAGAAGCATTATCAGTTTTTATGCTGTTGGGAATTTTCGTACAGCAAAAGCTTCTAATAAATGAGTTATTACAGCATCAGCTTTTTCAGAAGATAATGGAGTTGCCCATGAGAAATGAGAGTAGGTATCTACAGAATGATGAATATATTTTAACTTTCCAAAACTAGGATATTGAGTTACATCCATTTGCCAGATAGCATTAGCAGATAAGCCTTTAGGGTTAACTCCAATATTCAAACAAGGTTGATTAATAGCAGCACATTGCGGGCATGTACGGAGAATAGTTTTTGCTTGTTTCCATGTAAGATTAAATTTATTTTTTCAATCTTCTGGCATTAGTATGATATCTGTGATGTTCTGCTGTAGCTAATTGTATGGTACCCACTAAAGTATCAATAAAATCATTTCCATCTACCAATGGACCGGGTAAATGAGTATGAGCACGAATATGAGTAATATAAAGTGGTGCAGTACGTAGTCTAATTATATGTTGTATTTGCAAAAATAAAGAATGCAGTTCTGATCCATTATTTGGGATAAAAGCGGTCTCAATATTTTTAACTGTAAATTCCACATACTGAGAGTCTGTAATTATATTAAGAGCAATTGGATAATCTTGTAACAATAGTATTACAGCAAATAGTTCTGCTTTTTGAACTGAAACATATGGAGATTGTAACACCTTTTGATCATGACTGTTAGCATATCCTGCTCTTCCCGTTTTATTGGCATCAGTAAAAAAAGTTGGTCCTATAACAGGATCTAAATGAACTATTTTTGTCGAAATCCAATTAGTCTTTTTCAAAAATTGTAAACGTTTTTCAGAAGGATGATGATTATGTATTTTACCTATATAATGAGCACAGGCAATTTGCCAGTTATCCTCTAGTTGAAAAAGAGTTTGTATTTCTTTGTTTGAAAAAGGGACTATAAGTTCATGTGGGTCCTGACCACATAGTTGCCTTAATCGTTACCTACCTTTAATAATAATATCAGCTATTTTTTGTATATAAGATTGTAATTTCTTTTGAGCTTTTTGAGCTAAAAATATCCATTCTATGAGATTATCTTCTTGTTGTAGTAAACCAGTAGGAGAATGAGGAGTATGAAATACAATATGTCGTAAATGATCGAGAGATTCAATCCGATCCAATTGTGCATCATGTATATGTTTTTCTATCCATTTAAGTTCTTGTTCAGCCTGGGGAGAAAGTTCACAGTGACTATTTCAAGGTCTTCTATCTAGGTATGCTTCTGAAAACATATCAGTTTTTTAACATGTTTTCAGTAGCATAACCAGACAAGAGTCCCCGAACATAATTAGAATGCATCCCATACGCATTAATGGCTTCTTTTAGCATTTTTAAAATTTTTATATCATGATGGTTATACTCAACATTTACATATCCATTTGGAAATTGATCATTAGCAGGCATAGCTTGTCTAACAGTAGGGAAAGCAAAAAATGATTTAGAATATTGCTTTTCTTGTTTATTCATCTCTTCTTTCAACAACAGTCTATTAGATTCAGGTTTTAGAGGAAAGCGAAACTGACGAGAGGCTCCAACAGGATAAGCTAATTCTAAAGGAGGAGCCGAAGGAATAGTAGGACATGGCTCCTGATATGAAGGAGTAGTAGTATTGCTTTTATTTTCTTCCAGTTTAGTCATCAAACTTTTTAACTTTGAAAGTATATCAGAAATCTCATTCTGTTGAGAAAGTGGCATTTCATTTTGTTTGCTAGCCTGCTCCCGATCTTTATTACCATCAGAAAAAGCCCCTTCATCACTGGAATCCGAAAAATCCTCTCCTGTCTCAGACACAAGGGGAGGAGGAGGCGGAGGAAAGTCCTCTATAGGAGACTCACGAAACAGAGTACGAAAAGCAGCAGAAGGATCGGGAGCAGAATTCGGACGCTGAGAACGCGCCCCATAGTCACTTTCAGTTTCAGATTGTAATGGTTCCAGGGAAAGGGAAATTAATTTACAAAGAGACCAAACACGGACAGATATAGGGTCTCCATGCTGATGAACTCTTCTTAAGGCTCGCATAACCTGTTTCCAAACTTTTAAATTCAACTGGTTATGACCAGTAGGTCGAAACCAGTAACAATGTTTACAAACCAGCGCAAACAATTCATCAAAAGATTCTTGTTTCACTTTCACTCCTGAACTCTGTAATAACTGTTTCAGGAGTTTAATGTATTGAAATTCTACTGAATGGGAATTCCCCATTACAGTTACTCTACTGTTGCCGAAGGTTTCGCTTACTCTGAGCGGACCAATTTCCCCTGCGGTCCCGCGATCACGTGATTACTTACGTTCAGGTCCCTGTTCGGGCGCCAAGTGTTGTAGTTTATTCTTAGGACAGGGCCGAAAGTAAGCTCATCACACGAGATGAATTGTGCCAAAGCACAGCAGTAGAGGGCTGCCGCTCGCTCAGGCAAAGGAGCGCCGTCTGTCTTGCTGTGGTAACTTTTATTAAAGCATTATCTAGGTTTACACTTTAAGACTTGTTTTCTTAACATTTCAGAAGTGCCAAAGCAGCAACCTGTGTTTTTATTAATTATACAAGCAATAATTGGCTTTCGTGAGCACCTGCCGTGCTTCGTCCTTGAGCGCGAAAGCAGCACAAAGTTCCCACCATTATTTTGATTATACTGAAGTAGCACAAGGACATTTCCTTGCATTCCCACCACTCTGATTATACTGAGGACATCTCATGGATCAGTGCCCAAAGCACTCAGTGCTTCTTTGTAGGCCCCCAGTTTGCCAGGGGGGGCGCTCAGAGCATTCAGAACTGTTCACAACTCTGGCTTATTCGCATGCCCCTGGTTTGCCGGGAGGGCTCAAAGCAATCAGGACTGTTTGCAGTTCTGGCTTATTCGCCAGCCCCCAGTTTGCTGGGGGGGTGGGGGGAGGGCTCATGGGTCACGTCTCCTTTCCATGTCCTCAGTTATTCCACTACAGTGTTTACAGTTTTTTTTTCTTGTAGTTGATTTCTAATCTCATAGTGTTGTGTTTGGAAAATATGCTCGATACGATTTCAATTTTCTTAAATTACCAAGACTTGTTTTGTGGCCCAGCCTGTGATCTATCCAGGAGAGTGTTCCATGTGCAATTGAAAAGAATGTGTATTCTTCTGTTTTTGGATGGAATGCTCTGTAAATATCAATTAAGTCCATCTGATCTAATGTGTCATTTGAAACCTGTGTTTCCTTATTGATATTCTGTCTGGATGATCTGTCCATTTTGTAAGTGGGGTGTTAAAGTCCCTCACTATTATTGTGTTACTCTCAATTTCTCCTTTTATGGCTGTTAGCATTTGCCTTATGTATTGAGGTGCTCCTATGTTGGGTGCATGTATAATTACAATTGTTATATCTTCTTCTTAGATTGATTCCTTGATCATTATGTAGTGTCCTTCTTTGTCTTTTGTTAACAGTGTTTAAAGTCTATTTTGTCTGATATGTGTATTGCTATTCCAGCTTTCTTTTGATTTCCATTTGCATGGAATACCTTTTCCATCCCCTCACTTTCAGTCTGTATGTGTCCCTAGATCTGAAGTGGGTCTCTTGTAGACAGCATATATATGGGTCTTGTTCTTGTATCTATTCAGCCAGTCTATGTCTTTTCATTGGAGCATTTAATCCATTTATGTTTAAGGTAATTATTGATATGTATGTTCTTATTGCTGTTTGTTTCTGTAGGTCATTTTTTCCCTTTCCTCTTTTGTTCACTTGTGATTTGATGACTGTCTTTAGTGTTAGGCAGCCTGTCTGCTGATGGGTGGGTCTGTGTTCCTGTCCTGTTGATTGTTTGGCCTGAGCCGTCCCAGCACTGGAGCCTACAGGCCATTGGGTGAGGCCAGGTCTTGTTGCTACTGATCCAAGCAGTATGTCTGCCTGTAGGAAGAGTTCAAGTAGATGTGCACTCCCTGCTATTTCCGCCACCATATTTTATGACCCCAGAGAGATCCACGGCCGTCCCCCAACCCCACCTCCCCAGCAGGCCCTGCAAGACCAGCAGATAAGTCTGGCCCAGGCTTCTATGAAGTCACTGCTTTTGCTCTGGGTCCTGATGTGCACAAGACCTCGTGTGCACCCTCCTTGAGTGGAGTCTCTGTTTCCCCCAGTACTGTGGAGCTCCTACAATCAAGCCCCACTGGCCTTCAAAGCCAAATGCTCTGGGGGCTCCTCCTCCCGATGCCAGACCCCTCAGCTGGGGAGCCTAATGTGGGACTCAGAGCTCTCAGTCCTGTGGGAGATATTCTGCAATATAATTATTCCCCAGTTTGTGGGTCACCCACCCAGGTGGTATGGGATTTGATCATATTGCATCTCTTGTGGTTTCTTCTTTATGTCTTTGGATGTAGAATATCTTTTTTTTTTAGTAGGTTCCAGTCTTTTTTTATTGATGGTTGTTCAGCAGTTGTGATTTTGGTGTGCTCGTGAGAGGAGGTGAGCCAATTCTGATTTCCTTTAGAATCAATTACGCCACGCTAAATGGTCTACAGTACCATAAATGACATTAAATGAAGGTTGTATATGCATTTATGTTGACTTCTTTCTTACCTGGGCATTAATTTTATAGGGAACATGAAGATTTTGTACAGGTTTTTTTTCATAATGGTGTCTTTTTCCCTCTATAAGTTACAGTAAATAAGCGACTCAAAAGAGATTGTGCAGTTGTCCTGGATATCAACAGATCTATCACTGAGCTTAAAAAAGCAACCACAAACAACCCAAACTCCATAGCTTCTCTTTTACATGCACACTACCAAAACTTTGCCATGAGATTTTACTGAGTGCATACTGTGCCACTGCACCAGGCTGGGACATGTTTGTGATACTGAAGGTTTTGTTGTGGTTATATGAATTAATTCAGAATACATAATTTTCAAAGCCCGATTCATCCTTCATAGTTCAGCTAGGAGGAAAGTGTTCATGAATTGAAAGAAGTATGTGTGCTGCTTTTTCTGAGCCTCTTAGGTTATCCTTTGAAATAACAGAAGCCTCTCATGTCTTTATCTGTTCATGTGCTTCAGTCAATGTTTTCAAAGTGCTTTCCAAGCACAAAGACATCTCTGCATTTATTCCCCAGCTCAGGTGTGGATGGAATCAACTCTTGCAGAAAGAGAAAGAAAACATCAAAGCTCTTTCAGGTCTCTCAAGTACTCCAGGAAGCAAATTTAGTCATGAGAAAAATCAAGAGTAAAATTCTTCCTTGGTTTACTCATTTATGGATCGTGGCTTTATTTGACAGCAGTAAAACGAAAGTGTGATGTGGAGACTATCCAGGATTAAAAGGACAGAAATTAACTTCACAGTGAAGCTTCAAGTTTAGGTTTTTAAGCAAGTGTATGAGAACCTCTTATCATCTGAATAAATGGTAATCTTTCTAGGGCCTTTATTTCTCTTATGTTAGATTTTACTGCTATGACTTTGAGCTTTCTTTCTACAAATAGGGAAACAAATGTTTGTTTTATTCCCTATAGGGTGAGCAGAATCTAGGCAACTGAGGAAGGCCCCAGTGATTTGAGAAATTCCATGATATCTGTTCATATTTTAGCACTTTTTACCTTGGGGCAAAAATGTTTTATTTTTTCTTAGTTACCACTGAAAAATTTCTCTACAAAGTTTTTGCCATAGAGAATGCTTTTTTTTTTTTTTTGCGGTACGCGGGCCTCTCTCTGTTGTGGCCTCTCCCGTTGCGGAGCACAGGCTCAGCAGCCATGGCTCACGGGCCCAGCCGCTCCGCGGCATGTGGGATCTTCCAGGACCGGGGCACGAACCCGTGTCCCCTGCATCGGCAAGCAGATGCTCAATCACTGCGCCACCAGGGAAGCCCGAGAATGCTTTTTTGTTTGTTTGTTTTTGCGGTACGCGGGCCTCTCACTGCCGTGGCCCCTCCCGCCACGGAGCACAGGCTCCGGACGCACAGGCCCAGCAGCCATGGCCCACAGGCCTAGCCGCTCCGCGGCATCTGGGATCCTCCCGGACTGGGGCACGAACCCGCACCCCCTGCATCGGCAGGCGGACTCCCAACCACTGCACCACCAGGGAAGCCCTAGAGAATGCTTTTTTAGCCACCTCTCTCTCTCTTTCCAGGCTGAAATATAGATCTTACTAATATAGAAGCATGAAAAAAATTCAAGGAGTATGACAAATTTAATGTAACTTTACAGTGATAGTGTAGGCAGCCTTGATGGTAAAAGGAGATGAGTCTGAATTAGTGAAAAGAAGTTAGTTATACTTTAAAATAATGTTCTGTCATTTCAAAGAACAGAATACTTCACTTATCCCATTTACAAACAGGGTTTGAAAAAATAACCCTACTCCTTGTTAGTGACAACTAACTGCTTGTGGGCCCAGTTCCTTTGAGTGCCTTTTCATGGAGTCTTAAAATACCCTACTACAGGCCCTTTTTGCTACTGGCAGTTATATGTATTTCATGTCTAAATGGCAGTTATATATATTTCATGTCTTATTTTATTTAAATCCTGAATTGAGTACCATGCAGTAATTTGTTTTTGTCTATTAAGTACCCATTACAGAACTCTGGCCTACAGTGTGCAAATTAAATGAGGCAGACTTTATTGCTATACATAATGCACATGAACATTCTCTTCTGGGTATTTTGACTAAGTTGTTCCTTAGGAGAAAAAAAAAGATGCTTAGTAAGTTGCTCAGAACATTGAGGGAGAATTTATAGACCAGATCTACTACTCTTATAGGCTTCTTGTTATAAATAAAAAATAATGAACATAGTGCCAAATAGTGCCAGAAAAAATCAGATTTAATCCTTACAGAATATTTTTATGTACAGAGAGATCCTTAACACCACTTGATTTCAATTCTAAAAAACTGAGAAAAACACATTTTAAATGATTTTTATTTCTGTTCAGTTTGTATTCATTTTAAAGATAATAACTACCATACAGTGAGCACTCGCTTTGTTCCAGCTGCTATCTTAAGTGCTGGCTATGTATTATTTTATTTAATCCTCATGATCCTAAGGCAGGCCCTCATGTCATGGCCAAATCACAGAATGAAGTCATGGAGACTTAAAGTATACAGCTCAAATGACACTGGAAACTGCTTCCTCAGTGCTGGTGATAACCCATTGGAGGTTCAAGAAACCAAGGGGGAAATTCGCTATCAGCATTTAAAAAATTACAGAGAATAGAACAGAATGAGAAATAGCCCAGGGTATCACAGATAGGGAAAGTAGCATTTTGTGAGACGTTGGTTTTAAATGCTCATGCACGTGTGTATGTGTGAACTAATTCTTGATGTTAAAGTGCATGTCTCATTCTGGGTTGTGGCTTAAAAAATAAGAAATATCAACTATGCTTAAATCAAAGGCAACAGTAATCTGATTCTAAAGAGCTGAACATTATAGCTATAGCTTAATTTTTAAAAGCTGTGTATAGTGACTATTATAGGATAGAAGATACATGTTGGCCCACAGCTAAATATTCTATTTTTTTCCAGTCTTATGATATTTCTTTTTTTCTTATTGAGATAGCATTGGTTTATAACATTATATAAGTTTCATATGTACAACATTATATTTCTACTTCTGTATACACTACAGCATGCTCACCACCAAAAATTTTAGTTTCCATCCATCACCAGACAGTTGACCCCCTTCAATCTTAAAATTCACGTTAAAAGGAGAAACCACTTTAAGATTAATCCCCCTTCTATAGATCGATAGAACTCACAACAACAAAAACACATAAACACAAAATCTCGTTTATTTTTGTCTGAAGCAAAAAGGAGCTCACTCAGCATAGGAACAATAAGCAAATCATACAAATATTGAGAAAAAATGTTCCCATGAATACATATGTATATATATTCTTAATAGCAGCGATCAGAAGTTTAACACAATGTAAGGTGGTTTTCAATAAAGAATGCTTTCTGACAGGCTTTTGAGTAGGAAGTGAACACATCAATCACATAATGGCTGTTACTCAAGTCACTTGAATCCGGTGGACTGTGGAAACCATCTTGGAATTTATATTTAGTTTCACCATTGGCCTGTTCAACTTTTGCATTTCACTCAATTTGTATCAGATTTACAAATTAACTCCTCACCTCTTGATCTCTCACACTCAAGACTGTAGGAGGGAAATGAAGGAGGGGCTGGGCATGAAAACATGCATGGGACCAATGCCAGGGTTTCTAATACGTGTCTGTTCATTTCTGCACTTCTTTCCATGCTTTAGAGACATTAAAAAAGTGTCAGGGTCCAAAGTCATACCTAAAGTGGCTAAGTAGATCTGAAATTGCAAAGAAAAAAAACCTTAGAAATTCACAAAAATCCACCAGTTTAAACATTTCTTCAAGACATTGCCCATGACATATTTTGTAGTCTACCTTTCAATAACTCAGAACACTCTTTAAAAGAAAAAAAACATGTGATTGCTTCCAGCATCATCACCTCTGTCCAGCAGGCTACAGGAGCATCCAGCTCGGGATATCTTCCATGTATAGCACACGTGTAGAATTGATACAATGTGCCTTCCAGCTTGTCTTTAAAGCTTTCCATATGTCTGGTTCTGAGGTGAAAAAATTAAAAACAGGAAGAGTCTGGAAGGGAATGAAGATTCAAACTACATTGCTGGATCTCACAGCCATTGTTTCCCTTCTGAGATCTCAACTGTAGCTGCCAACAGGGATATTCAAGGGCACACTTCAAATCAGCTAAGCGTAACAGGGGTGTTTCCCCACTGCCTTCCTTTCTTGACCGTGCAGAATTCTCACAAAAATTAAAAGAGATGCAGTGAGGTTCAATGCTCATAATATTAATTTAGAAAGACCTCCTCCTAGCATGAAGGAAGCTTATTCCAAGATATTCTCTTGGATTCTAAAACCTTTGACAATTAGATCAGAAGAAGCTGGGAGAATAAATAAGGGGACAGAGTTTCCTTGGTCTCAGTTTACAATTACCAGGACAACCTTTCCTGTTCTAATCCTACATTTTACTCTTTTTTGAAAATTAAATTCATGTTGGCTGATTAGCCTGCTTTTCTGTTCTGGTTGCAAAAATGTTTTTAAATGTATGATAGTCACTACTATTGAATACGTTTTTACCTGTTGAAGTGTATTCCATTAAAAATGTCATGAAACCTGAGGCAAATAGTGCAGAGTAGGGTGAGGGGGCTGAGAAGATGTTTTAATTCTTCCTTTCCTGTCAGAGAGCAAAATATTCACACATAAAGTGACAAATAGGATTGGCTTGGAATACTGCCTTTCCGCAATTCAGAAAGTCAACCCACATTAAGTAAAGGCAACATTTCAAAGTGCAGAACATCTGGGCACGTGTATGGCTAATGCCTGCAGTACCGCAAAAAGCATATGCAACATTCAGCAACACTGCACTCTGGGAAATAAAACACATAAGTTATAAGTAATGCAGGGAGATCAAAGTACATGTAAACATTTCAATACATTCTATTCGTACTAGAAAAGATATTCAGGTCTTAACATATTATCAGGGCTAAACTTAATATTTGACAGATTGGTTGTATATGGCCATTATTCCTGCTTCTGATGCCACACTTATTTATATTTGCTGCATGTAAGTCCTAAATCTAAATGAAAGTTGATGTTCAACATCAAAATGTACACCCTTTTGGAAGGTAAAAGTGTAGGATGTTGCAAAGGCTAAGAACAGCTTCTGCCTATTACTGGATCTTGCACATGTCATTCCAAATTCCTAAGCCCACTCATGTGAGTTAGAAACTAGATAACCAAGTTCCTTTGGCAGGGACTGGGGAGATAAAGCAGAAAATACCTACCGGCACTATAGAGAAATGGAAAGAAACTTGGTGGGGCATCTTTGACATGGCTCAGGAACTAGGAATTCTAGACTGAGACTGGAAACTGGGTTTACTGAGTTACTTAATACCTCACAACACAAACCCTGGTTTTTTTGTTTCTGCTTTTTAAATAAGACCAAATATTTGTTCTATCTTTAGGTGTAGGGTATACCCAAGTCTAGAAGTGTTTTCTCCAGGGGTGAGGGGCCAGAGACTGAGCAAATTACTGCTGAATTAGCATGACTATATAAGAATAAAATATATAGTACCAGAGAACAAATTTTCTTCTTCATTCTGCAGATACATTACATAAAGTTCTTTACTATAAGGTGATAATAAGGAGTCAGCCCTAAGCCCTAAGCCCTAGGTATGAGTGTTAGGATATATTAAGAAAACTACTCCTTTTCCTTGTTGGTTTATAGGATTTGGAGTTAACTGAGAAAACTATAATATTTAAATAATATTCATATCAATATTTCTTAAGGATTTATCATGAAGTCATAATTTGTTTTTAATTCCACGTTATGGGAAAGCACACTATTAGGAAGCATAAAAACACTCTTTGCTTTGTTTAATGTTTCTAGATGTCTAGTACAGATTAAGTCCTGTTAATATAAACAGTAGTGGGACATCTAAATATTTTTCATTATCCTAAAATTCTAATGTCCTGAAAATTATTAGGAATGAAAAAGACAAGATAAAATTGAAAAATAGAGTACTTTCAATATGCAAGGTTTAAAGATTTTAAATAATATTTATCTAGTAGGATTTGTCCTTCATTTAAAGTTCTAACAGATTGATATCTGAGTATGAAATTTCCAGCAACTATGGAATAGTTCTTTGGGAGAATGGGTCATTGCAATGAAACCCTTCCTTTTAGTATTGACAGCTCCTGGAATCCCGGCACTTGTCCCAATATATGAAAGACTCCAATCTACACAACAGTGGAGTATGAAATTTGTTTCTCTTCTAATAAAAATGAAGCAATAATAGCATCACACAATTATACATTGTGATTTTAAAGTACACAAAAGTATAGCTATTTATGCCATGTAGTTATATGAATAATATTCCTAAGAAACTTTAAATCTTTAATACCCAACTTCTGTCAAACACTTTGAAGCACAGAACTATATTAAGAAAGCATGTGGCATTCAATTTCTGACATTTCATCCCCAAACAAGGCAAAGCACAACAATAACATATCTCTGAAATGCAAGTTCCATTAAGTGCATATTTCCAGAACACAAGGTCAATCGAGAAATACATTTTAAAATTCAACAAGTTCTCTTTTTAAATTAGTATGCTCAGTATATAATTTTCAAACACAATCTGAAATCATTTTCTAACACGTGTTCATAGTCTAATTTTTTCTCCCTCAAAAATATATTCACTGGTTCATTTTCTGTTTTCTAATTTTCACATTTACTAGCTCAAAATATCTAACCTTATAAGAATATCTTTTCTCTCCACATGTCCAAATGTGAAATAGATTTTATTTAAATCTCATAATAAGAACACCACCAGTAATAACATTCCCTTATGTTTGAGCTTTAAAGTAAATCTAAACAGCTCAAAAAGGCGAAATTTTTAATCCTCCCAACCAGAGAGTTGAGAATTAGAGCAACTTCCTTTGAACGATTTGTCAAGTGAATACTGTAACTAGACACAGAAGGAGATAGTCATCCCAAGAACAAGGTACTGGTTTTTGACTTCCTAACTCCGCCTGGGCACAAGAAAACACAGAACTGTGTTACCCCAGGAGAACTCGTAGATGCAGAGGGTCTTACACTGAGCTCGAAAAGGGAACCACCTGCTTTCCACCCACATACACCTCTTCAATATTTCGGTCATCTCCTGAAAGAAAAATCAAGGAATCATTGTTTATAATCTGAACAGGTAGATATGACCAAAAGAAGACGCTGCACCTAATTTGAGGATTAGAGTCTGAAATACACGCCTAAAGCAGAATTCACATAAAATTGAATCAACCCCCAATCACCGTTCTTTCAGCTGAAGTGAGTGGTTTCCTTTTCCAGCCCCAAGTGTAAAAGAAATACTTATCTTTACACCCCAGAATCATAAGCAGCATGGTGAGATGAAGGGCCTGCAAGAACTGAGCTTTCTTAAGAAATACCACATGTGTCTCTCCCACCCCAAATTCACTCAGAACTCAGAGCTCACTCAACGGAGTGGGAGGAAGAGTAGAATCTTCTGCACTATTTATTTCTCTCTCTCAGTGAATAGAATTGAATGTGAGTACGTTAAAAAGCATGTGTGGCAAGACTCCACCACAATCACAAATACAATGTGCTAGGGCAGACTTGGGGTTACAGAACGAGTGTAGGAAGAAGGTACAGGATGATCTCTTCTCCTTGGCCTGCCATTCCTCAGTTTAGGATTTATGACTATGTTCTAGAGGAGCGTATTCATTTCAAATAGTGCCTTTAAATATTGTGCCATAAATGGGCTCAATGCCAAGGAATGTTAAAAAATATAATGAATCAAAGCAAATGATCACACATAAGGCTTAACATATGGTACAATAAATGCAGAGAGCATACCCAAGAGACAAAGAAAGATTTTATTTAGCATAGAGACATATATACCTACCTAGATAGAGGAACTTCTGGATAATAGCCTAAAATGAAAAATAATAATAAGAAGGAGAAAGAATATTTTGTGCATTTAGAAAAGCAAATTCACAGCCAACAGTGGTTGGCAAAATCCAGAAATATAAATTTATTTCTCAATGGCAAAAATCTGTTTTTATTTTTTTCTAAACACAGACTTTTTTCTTTTGTAAATATATATATTACCAAAATTATGGCTAAACCCACAGAGGAGAAAAATGTGTTAGTTGTACATTTCAGTGCCAAAACGTATTTATATATTTACATAAAAGATGCTATCTTGATTAATCAATGTCTGTTTGCATTTCCACATGTGAATTTCTTTAGTCTTGCATTCTATATCAAAGAGTTATAGTGAAAATATTTTGAATTTAAACCTGAAAAAGGTCTTGAGATAAGACATGTAATCCATCCATTTAAAAGGTATTTTTCTCTGTTGTATACATTAGCCTGGCTGGAACTTGGTCCCAGAAATGGATACACTGATGGCTATTCCAATAACAGAGTTGGGCAGAAAGGGTAAAGGGGAAGACTTATTTGTCATCAACAATCCAGTATCCCAAGTCAAAATGCTAAAGTATGCCCCAAAAGACCTAACTCTACTCATAGGAGTTGGCTTCTGTGGCTAACAATCACTGTCTCACCTAAGCTGGCATCGACTGAACATCCCAAAATCGACTTTTATTAATGAAAAAGAAATGGTCTTTTGCCTAAAAAAAAAGTACTGACTATTAACAAATGTTTCCCATTGCCTGAAAGTTCTTAACATAGAACCTTGAAATCTTCAGAGGAAAGTGTTAACAAAAATTAAAGAATTTAATTTAGGGCTTCCCTGGTGGTGCAGTGGTTGAGAGTCCGCCTGCTGATGCAGGGGACACGGGTTCGTGCTCCGGTCCAGGAAGATCCCACATGCTGTGGAGCGGCTGGGCCCGTGAGCCATGGCCACTGAGCCTGTGCGCCCGGAGCCTGTGCTCCGCAGCGGGAGAGGCCACAACAGTGAGAGGCCCGCGTACCGCAAAAAAAAAAAAAAAAAAGAATTTAATTTAATATAATAATTTAAACATTTCAAGAGGTGTATAATACAAGAAAAATGACTGGATGAATGGGTCTAAGCCCTATTCCCAGAAACTCACTCTAATAAAAAAGTAAAAGAATAAGTAATATGTAAATAACTAATGGTATCAACTTCAAATGATCCAGCCCCTTTCTTCAAAAAACCTCAGTATGTTACATTTAGTATCACATTTACTCTCATAAATGGATCAGTTTATAAATGGCAGTAGTTAAGTTTTAAAGAAAAACTGTCTCAAAAAGAATTGTTATTAAAGTAAGAACTAGTTTATTTTATACACAGAAAAACATGATAAGAGGAACAAAGTAAAAAAACTCATTTTCTTATAATTAAGAGAATCCATGTAGCATTGTGATCAAGAGCCCAGACTCCAGAAGTCAGAAAGTCCTGGGATGGAATCCAAACTCTGTCTACTAATTACTAGCCATGAGTTCTTAGGTAAACCATTTAGCCTCCCTTAAGCCTCACTGCCCCATAAACGACATAGTAATATTAATAGCACCTGGCTCTCATAATAGTTCTGATAATTAAACAAAAATAATGTATTAATCCCATGCCATCTAGCACACAGCAAGTGTGTTCAATAAGTGGTAGCTATATTATGGCTTCTTATAGCCAAATACCTTCAAATATACAAATATATTCAAAATACAAGTGTTTCTTTAATACCATTATTGTCATGAAATTATAATAACTTAAAAGGATCTAGATTCCAAACTAGGAACCCCAATAGGAAGAGCCGGGTGCGAGGCCTCTGCACATGACCCACTGTGAGCAAATGAAACCTAAGCACAAAGTAAAAAAAAAAGCCATCTCAAGCTGTGACTATTTTCAAGGGGACTGTTTTTCTCTGTGGAACACTGCCTTTGGGGCAAAACAAGGAAGAAGCAGGTGATTCTAATGTGCAATGCAGAAGGAGAGCCACTGCAGGCCAGCTTCTCCAACTCTGAAGGCACTCCAGCCGTGTGGCTGACAGGGTCTGGTGCTCCAGCCGGGTGTCAGGCCTGAGTCTCGGAGGTGGGAGAGCCGAGTTCAGGACATTGGACCACCAGAGCCCTCCTGGCCCCATATAATAATCAATCAGCGACAGCTCTCCCAGAGATCACTGTCTCAATGCTAAGACCCAGCTCCATTCAACAACCAGCAAGCTCCAGGGCTGGACACGCCATGCAAACAACTAGCAAGAAAGGAACACAACCCCACCCATCAGCAGAGAGGCTGCGTAAAATCATAATAAGGTCACAAACAACCCAAAACACACCACCGGATGCGGTCCTGCCCACCAGAAAGACAAGATGCAGCCTCATCCACCAGAACACAGGCACCAGTGCCCTCCACCAGGAAGCCTACACAAACCACAGAACAAACCTTACCCACTGGGGGCAGACATCAAAAACAACGAGAACTATGAACCTGTAGCCTGAGAGAAGGAGACCCCAAACACAGTAAGTTAAGCAAAATGAGAAGACAGAGAAATACGCAGATGAAGGAGCAAAGTAAAAACCCATGAGACCAAACAAATGAAGAGGAAATAGGCAGTCTACCTGAAGAAGAATTCAGAGTAATGATAGTGAAGATGATACAAAATCTTGGAAATAGAATGGAGAAAGTACAAGAAACATTTAACAAGGAACTAGAAGAACGAAAGAGCAAACACACAATGATGAACAACACAATAAATGAAATTAAGAATTCTCTAGAAGGAATCAATAGCAGAATAACTGAGGCAGAAGAACGGATAAGTGACCTGGAAGATAAAACAGTGGAAATAACTACTGCAGAGCAGAGTAAAGAAAAAAGAATGAAAAGAATCGAGGACAGTCTCAGAGACCTCTGGGACAACACTAAATGCACCAACATTCGAATTATAGGGGTCCCAGAGAAAGAGCAAGGAACTGAGAAAATATTTGAAGAGATTATAGGTGAAAACTTCCCTGATATGGGAAAGGAAATAATCAAGTCCAGGAAGCACAGACAGTCCCATACAGGATAAATCCAAAGAGAAACATACCAAGACACAAATTAATCAAACTATCAAAAATTAAATATAAAGAAAAAATATTAAAAACAGCAAGGGAAAAGCAACAAATAATATACAAGGGAATCCGATAAGCTTAACAGCTGATTTTTCAGCAGAAATTCTACAAGCCAGAAGTGAGTGGCAGGACATATTTAAATTGATGAAAGGGAAAAACCTACAACCAAGATTACTCTACCCAGCAAGGATCTCATTCAGATTTGACACAGAAATTAAAACCTTTACAGACAAGCAGAAGCTAAAAGAATTCAGCACCACCAAACCAGCTTTACAACAAATGCTAAAGGAACTTCTCTAGGCAGGAAACACAAGAGAAGGAAAAGACCTACAAAAACAAGCCCAAAACAATTAAGAAAATGGTATTAGGAACATACATATTGATAATTACCTTAAATGTAAATGGATTAAATGCTCCAACCAAAAGACACAGACTGGCTGAATGCATACAAAAACAAAATCCATGTATATGCTGTCTACAAGAGACCCAATTCAGACCTACAAACACATACACACTGAAAGTGAGGGGATGGAAAAAGATAATCCATGCAAATGGAAATCAAAAGAAAGCTGGAGTAGCAATTCTCATATCAGATAAAATAGACTTTAAAATAGAGACTATTACAAGAGACAAGGAAGAACACTACATAATAATCAAGGGATCAATGCAAGAAGAAGATATAACAATTGTAAATATTTATATACCCAACAGAGGAGCACCTCAATACATAAGGCAAATACTAACAGCCATAAAAGGGGAAATCGACAGTAACAGAATAATAATAGGGGACTGTAACACCCTGCTTTCACCAATGGACAATTCATCCAAAATGAAAATAAACAAGGAAACACAAGCTATAAATGACACATAAACAAGATGGACTTACCAAAAAAACAGAATACATTTTCTTCTCAAGTGCTCATGGAACATTCTCCAGGATAGATCATATCCTGGCTTGCAAATTAAGCCTTGGTAAATTTAAGAAAATTGAAATAGTATCAAGTATTTTCTCTGACCACAACGCTATAAGACTAGATATCAATTAAGGAAAAAATACAAACACATGGAGGCTAAACAATACACTAGTAAATAACCAAGAGATCACTGAATAAATCAAAGAGGAAATCAAAAAATACCTAGAAACAAATGACAATGAAAACATGACGACCCAAAACCTATGGGATGCAGCAAAAACAGTTCTGAGAGCGAAGTTTTTAACAATACAGTCCTACCTCAGGAAAAAAAAAACATCTCAAATATTTAACAACCTAACCTTACACCTAAAGCAATTAGAGAAAGAAGAACAAAAAACCCCCAAAGTTAGCAGAAGGAAAGAAATCATAAAGATCAGATCAGAAATAAATGGAAAAGAAATGAAGCAAACAATAGCAAAGATAAAACTAAAAGCTGGTTCTTTGAGAAGATAAATGAAACTGATAAACCATTAGCCAAACTCAAGAAAAAAAGGGAGAAGACTCAAATCAACAGGATTAGAAATGAAAAAGCAGGAGTAACAACTGACACTGCAGAAATACAAAGGATCATGAGAGATTACTACAAGCAACTATATGCCAATAAAGTGGACAACCTGGAAGAAATGGACAATTTCTTAGAAAAGCACAACTTTCCGAGGCTGAACCAGGAATAAATAGAAAATATAAACAGACCAACCACAAGCACTGAAATTGCAGCTGTGGTTAAAAATCTGCCAACAAACAAAAGCCCAGGACCAGATGGCTTCACAGGCAAATTCTATCAAACATTTAGAGAAGAGCTAACACTCTTACTTCTCAAACTCTTCCAAAATATAGCAGAGGGAGGAACACTCCCAAACTCATTCTACGAGGCCACCAACACCCTGATGCAAAACCCGACAAATATCCCACAAAAAAAGAAACCTACAGGCCAATGTCACTGATGAATGCAGATGCAAAAATCCTCAACAAAATACTAGCAAACAGAATCCAGTAGCATATTAAAAGGATCACACACCATGATCAAGTGGAGTTTATCCCAGGAATGCAAGGATTCCTCAATATATGCAAATCAATCAGTGTGATACACCATATTAACAAATTGAAAGAGAAAAACCATATGATAATAGATGCAGAATAGGTTTTCAACAAAATTCAACACCCATTTGTGATAAAAACCCTCCAGAAAGTAGACATAGAGGGAACTTACCTCAACATAATAAAGGCCATATATGACAAACCCACAGCCAACATCATTCTCAATGGTGAAAAACTGAAACCATGTCCACTAAGATGAGGAACAAGACAAGGTTGCCCACTCTCACCACTCTTATTCAACATAGTTTTGGAAGTTTTAGCCACAGCAATCAGAGAAGAAAAAGAAATAAAAGGAATCCAAATCAGAACAGAAGAAGTAAAACTGTCACTGTTTGCAGATGACGTGATACTATCATAGAGAATCCTAAAGATGCCACCAGATAACTCCTAGAGCTAATCAATGAATTAGGATACAAAATTAATGCACAGAAATCTCTTGCATTCCTATACACTAATGATGAAAAATCTGAAAGTGAAATTAAGGAAACACTCCCGTTTACCATTGCAACAAAAAGAATAAAATATCTACGAATAAATCTACCTAAGGAGACAAAAGACCTGTATGCAGAAAACTATAACACACTGATGAAAGAAATTAAAGATGATACAAACAGATGGAGAGATATACCATGTTCCTGGATTGGAAGAATCAGCATTGTGAAAATGATTATACTACCCAAAGGAATCTACAGATTCAATGCAATCCCTATCAAACTACCAGTGGCATTTTTCACAGCACTAGAACAAAAAATTTCACAATTTGTATGGAAACACAAGAGACCCCGATAGCCAACGCAATCTTGAGAAAGAAAAACGGAGCTGGAGGAATCAGGCTCCCTGACTTCAGACTATATTACAAAGCTACAGTAATCAAGATAGTATGGTAGTGGCACAAAAACAGAAATACAGATTAATGGAACAGAACAGAAATCCCAGAGATAAATCAACATGCATATGGTCACCTTATCTCTGATAAAGGAGAATATACAATGGAGTAAAGACAGCCTCTTCAATAAGTGGTGCTGGGAAAACTGGACAGCTACATGTAAAAGAATGAAATTAGATCACTCCCTAACACCATACACAAAAATAAACTCAAAATGGATTAAAGACCTAAATATAAGGCCAGGCACTATAAATCTCTTAGAGGAAAACATAGGCAGAATACTCTATGACAAATCACAGCAAGATCCATTTTGACCCACCTCCTAGAGAAATGGAGATTAAAAATAATAAACAAATGGGACCTAATGAAACTTAAAAGCTTTTGCACAGCAAAGGAAACCATAACCAAGACGTAAAGACAGCCCTCACAGTGGGAGATATTTGCAAACAAAGCAACTGACAAAGGATTAATCTCCACAATATACAAGCAGCTCATGCAGTTCAATATCAGAAAAAACAACCCAATCCAAAAATGGGCAGAAGACCTAAATAGACATTTTTCCAAAGAAGATATACAGATTGCCAAGAAACATTTGAAAGGATACTCCACATCATTAATCATTAGAGAAATGCAAATCAAAACTACAATGTGGTATCACCTCACACCCGCTAGAATGGGCATCATCAAAAAATCTAGAAACAATAAATGGTGGAGAGGGTGTGGAGAATGGGAACCCTCTTGCACTGCTGATGGGAATGTAAATTGATACAGCCACTATGGAGAACAGTGTGGAGGTTCATTAAAAAACTAAAAATAGAACTACCATAAAACCCAGCAATCCCACTACTGGGCATATACCCTGAGAAAACCATAATTCAAAAAGAGTCATGTACCACAATGTTCACTGCAGCACTATTTAAAACAGCCAGGACAGGGTAGCAACCTACTTGTCCATCGACAGATGAATGGATAAAGAAGATGTGGCACATATATACAATGGAATATTATCAGCCATAAAAAGAAACGAAATTGAGTTATTAGTAGTGAGGTGGATGGACCTAGACTCTGCCATACAGAGTGAAGTAAGTCAGAAAGAGAAAAACAAATACCATATGCTAACACATATATATGGAATCTAAAAAAAAAAAACGGTTCTGAAGAACCTAGGGGCAGGACAGAAACAGAGACGCAGATGTAGAGAATGGACTTGAGGACACGGGGAGGGGGAGGGGTAAGATGAGACGAAGTGAGAGAGTGGCAGTGACTTGTGTACACTACCAGGCGTGGGATAGATAGGTAGTGGGAAGCAGCCACATAGCACAGGGAGATCAGCTTGTGCTTTGTGACCACCTAGAGGGGTGGGATAGGGAGGGTGGGAGGGAGACGCAAGAGGGAGGGGATATGGGGATATATGTATACGTATAGCTGATCCACTTTGTTATACAGCAGCGGCGAACACATCAGTGTAAAGCAATGATACTCGAATTAATATGTTAAAAAAAAAAGGATCTAGCTTCCCTTATAAGATTCTCCTGCATTCCAATAAATGTTTCAGTGTCTATTTTTTTTCTATAGGGAAGCTGTTGTGACTGACTAGTTCATGAAATCAATGCTTTTTGATCAACTTCCTTTTACGTACCTCAGAAATATCACCAACAAAATCCCCATAAAACAGGTCAATGGGAGAGTCAGATGCTTTGGGGTTGATCAGGAGGGCATCAAATTCCTTGCCCACTTCAAAGTTTCCAATCTGTCTATCCAGCCCCAGGGCTACAGGATGGAATAAATTAATAAACAGTTAGTATTTTTAGCCATTGGACCATGCAAATATCCCAATTTGCAAGGACAGAATCTGCCAGTGTGTCACTAGAAAAAAATTAGTATCTTAATAGTGAAGCATTCCAATAGGTCGCAAGACTTCGACTTACAGAAGGCAGAGTAAGCACAGGGAAAGCAAAATCTGAGAATAAAAAGAGTTCTCTTCAACACCATGATCGTAATTCTGATGTTGTCTCTCTGTTTCAGCTCTATCAGTTCCCTTCACAGTCCAACTGGTCTGTGGTTTCCATTCACCTCTCTAAGAAACATGATGATGGACATAATATCTTTCTCTTTCTCTCCTATTCTCCTTCCAACATTCCAGCTCCTTTCCTTGCCCTTTTTGTTTTTTTTGTTGTTGTTGTTGTTCTGTGAAATAGCTGACAAGGTCTATTTTTGTGGCAGTGAAATGAACTTCAAGTAAGTAAAAAATAATTATCTTTTTGCATATTTTTCAATGCAGGCATATCCATCCTAAGTTCCTTAGTTTAAATCCTTTGAATAGAAAAAATTCACTTCTGAAAATAAATAGATTTTCATAACTCAAGAGTCCCAGTGCTTTTGAAAGCAGACTAATTTCTCTGTAACGTTAAAGATTTTCTCGTTGCCAGAGAAGAATGGTTCTCTAAAATAGGGCATAGGTCAACAATGTCTATTGACTTGATCCATCTCCCAGCTAGAATTCTTACTCCGTGAATAGTGGATGTCGAGGAAGAACATCTCTCATTTTTATGGTTTAGTTTCAGAAGATGAGGGTAGTTGGTTTTCCTGGTCAATGAAGGTATTGAATTTAAAGCTCCTTAAAGCCAGAATCTGGATAGAGTAGCATGCATGAAAGAAAGGTCAGCTGGAGTGCAGCATTACTTACTTGAATTTTTACATGTATTTGCTGTATTCTGGCACTGTCAGAATACAGTCCTATGTGAAAATATTAGACACCATATTCCTGTTAGACAATACCCACTACGTTATATTTCTAGGTATGGATATCCAGAAGTCTTTTGGCAATGCTCTAAGCACAGATTTAGAAATCTTGCTTGTTCTTAAATGGTTATTTAAAGGGCAACTCTTTTATTCTCAGAAAAGAAAAAGATTTTTTTAAAGAGTTCTTAAAGAGGTGCAAACATAATTAGAAATGTTAAAAGTGGTCAGGTGACTTCCACTGATGGTGGGGGGAAGAACTGAATGTAATAGAAAATCACTGGAAATTTTCTCCTCCTCCATCGATTACACTCTACTTCGTTTTTCCCTTGACAAACAGCATGACAAACGTGAGTTTTTGATGACTGTATTCAACATAAAACTGTGTGTTTAATAGGCCAGATAACCAGGTTCATTTGCCAGGAATTGATGGTATTTTATATATATATATATATATATATATATATATATATATATATATATATATATATATATATATTAACTGGACTGTTTGTTAGAACCTGGGGAGTTCAGGTATGAACTAACCAAAAAAAACCACAACTACTGTCAATGAATTGTAAATTGATCTAAATTCACATTATTTCAGAGAGGCCTAGCTGGGCTGGTAAGCAACTCAAATGCATTTTAGGAAATGCAGTTTTACTGTCTTTGGAGCAAATGTTGGCTCTGTGAAGGTGATTTATGCACATCTTGATCTTGAGAGTGAATGTAAAGCGGGGAAGATGGCAACTTTAAACAGGGATGCATTCATCTCATTCACTCAGACTCTTGTAGAGACACAAGCTGAAAAGAAATTTCATAACAGCGGCCCAGAAAATAGATTTGAAAGCTATACGGTAAGGTAGAAATGATTTGGTAAGCACCCCATGCCGGCCTGGTCGCATACAGGATCCTGATGAAACAACTCACAGAGAGCCTAGAATAAAAAAAGCACTATTTAAATACAAGTAATTTACACCATGAAAATCAGATGGTAGGACAACTCAGATGTGAAAACGGGGGTGGGGTAGGGAGTGTCACACTTGTTTAAAGAACAGAACTTTTAAAACTTGGAACTTTAGAAAATGAAATCATAAGACTGGGGGAAATGCAAAGCGCATGACCTTTGCTTTCCTTCTTGAAATGTTCTTTATGGCATTCATCATAGCCCAGAACATTCAGAGAAGAGCCAGGAAGTTTCTCTTCCCAGGATACCCTGGCCTCCATCATACTTCATTTATAAGATCTAGGGTATATATCGTAAATATAAAAATATTAAAATATATTAAAAATATACGCCTGTCTTAAGATCTATGTTTTTCTCACTAACTACCTAAGGTTTCATGATATGTTTACCATCATCCATCCAGATTATACTATAATACTTAAAAGTGACAGAGAGCAATACAGTTACCACTTTCTATTTTTTCAGTAAAAATACAGTTACATGTGAGAACTGGGAAAAGGTGATGAACAATATTTGCATATCAGTCAACTATACTTCTCCATCTTTCTCCTTTGAAAGAGGCTTGGGTAATTAGTGTACTTAAGTATATAAACAAAATACATAGTCTAAGCCAGGATTTATACAGGAAGATATTGCAGTGGAAGGCGGTGGGTAACACCCTGCACTCTCGCATCAGATTTTCTGGATTCAAATCATGGCACACTGTAGCTTGACAGGTGTGTAAGCCTCACTCAGGTACCTTGTTGGTAAAATGGAATTAATAGTGGTTCTGAGGATTAAATAACAGCATCCATAAAGCATGTTGCATAGTGCCTATCACACGGTAAGGGCCCAATAAGTCTTGGCCATTATTGTTATTATTACTACTTAAGCCAATAGAGAGCATGTTACTTGACTCAGTGGAAAAAAACTGATTAAAGAACTCGTATGCATGTGACCAATGCAAGTATCCATTAAAACAATTAATATGATAATTGCATACTGAACATCTCTTCTGCCAAAAACAGGGAACTTGCTTAAAGAATGATGCCTCCACCACATGCTTGAACATGTACTTGCTAAGTTTTGGTTATATTATATGAGATGCAACAGTCATGAATATGGGGGTGCCTGCTGATGCCACTATCACGAGCCTTCACACTGCAGCAAAGGACACATTGGCATGGTGGTATGTACATCGTGTGAGAAATAAAATGCTCATTACCTTGGCTGCCTCCAAGAGTAGCTAGTCTGAAGACCTCTTTGAGGGTGAGGCTTTTCGCATTTATCTTATTAACTGAAAGCACGTTGGAAACCATCACTGCTCTTCTGATTGCATCAAGCATGGAAGATGAATAACCACCAGCCACATCTGTGGTAGATAAAATAAAGCCAAAACAGTAACTTTATGAGATAAATGGAATGTTAGGTATATAGGATTTTTCCTGTTTTTAATGACAGATATTCACTCTTTAATATACTTCAAAGAAAAGATCTTATCTATAAACACAGAATAGACACAGACTAACATTTAAAGGAGTTCAAAACCTGCAGTTAGTATCAAATGTATACTTGTATTAGTTTTCTAGGGCTGCTGCAACAAATTACCACAGATGTGGTAGTTTGAAACAGCAGAAATTCATTCTCACACAGTTTCGGAGGGCAGAAGTCTTAAAGTGTTGGCAGGGCCACCAACCCTACAAAGGCTCTAGGGAAGAATCTTTTCTAGTTTCGTCCATTTTCTGGCAACTCCTGGCGTTCCTCGGCTTGTGGCAGTATAACTCCAATGTCTGCCTCCATCTTCAAATGGCCTTCTTCCCTCTGTGTCTTTATGTACCTCTCATTGTCTCTCTTATAAGGACATTCGTTACTGGATTCACCTTAATTCAGAATGACTTCATCTTGAGATCCTTACCTTAATTACATGTGCAAAGACCTTTATTACAAATAAGGCTACACTTACATGTTCCTGGTAGACATCTCTTTTTTGGGGAGGTGGTAGGGCAAGCACAGTTCAACCCAGTACAATGCCCAAATGTTTAATAAAGCTAAGAGAAAAAACATCTCGGAATATTCCCTAAACTCAAATAAATAAAAATAATCTCACAGCTCTATGCTCTAAAAACTTGACCTATTTTAATTCTGATGAGAACTTTGAGAATTAAAAAGCTACTTTATATTTTTTTCAGGGAGAGCTTTTAGAATGACCTATATATTCTGGAAAATTGGTGTAATAAATGAGCAATGCTGATATAGACAGCTTTATATTTGTCCCTGGCATCATTAGATGAGGAATGAGATCTTTATAGTGATTTAAATAAGTCCCTAATCATAATTAAATTGAAATACTACCTTTGACAAGAATGAATATAGAAGTTATTTAATGAGTTTATATAAATGTCAAGTAAGTTTACATGTTTTATTAGAGGAAAAGTACATCTATAGCTTATAAAATACACTTTATATTTCAAGGGTTCCTTCTGTCATGTCTAGGAAGACATATATAATTGTTAGTGCCTATATATATTGCAAAGATAAAAAATAATAGCCTATTAAATAATAATCCTAGATTGCAGTTTAATTTTATGTTCAACTGCCTTACATGTCTTTAGATAAACTTACATGATTTTTTTTAAATCTTTTGTTTAGCCAGAATAGTATTGCCAGAAGATCATCCAGTTCCTTGACAACTTTTACTCATCGACTTAGTTAGTCCACTTTAATATACAGTAACCATCAATTAGCCTTTCATTTTATCATAGCATCAAACTAAGAAAACAAATACAATTTGGGAATAATGCACATTAAGCTTTGAAATATTTTGTCTACTGATTCTTTATTACCAGAACAAAGAAAGTGTTCAGTCTAAAAGAATAAAATGCTATCACTACATAATATGGAAATATGTAAAGATTGAATATATATTTCAAAATATGTGGGTGAAGAGTGGAAGGAAACAGAAAAACAAAAGCAATGCTCTTAGGATGGTGTGAAGATGGAAGATTTAAATACTTGCAGTTATAAAAACAGGTTTTATAAAATATGACAGAAAGTAGTCTTTTCCTCAGTATCTAACCAGAACTATCCATTTACAAAGAATAAGGATAGATTAGGAAATAATGCTATGTAATTTCCTGAGAAAATTTTGAGAGCCATCTTATGTTGCTGACTTACAAGATGACTTAATCATCCTTTATTCTTCTGGATGTTGTTAATGAAGTAGCTTCCAACATGGAACAATACTGGGCAGATGAAAGAATGAACCCTGGACCACACAAATGATGATATTTAGTCAGAACCATATGTGTAAGACTCAAGCTTTTCTTCGAAGAATTTCCAGCATGATACTAACTTCCCGATCCCTGCCCTGCCCAGTGAGCTAAGCCCGGGAGGCTTCTTCTTCCCTCCACAGCACATGTAATGTAGGTAGAATCCGCGCTTTATCTGTAACAAGAGGCAGAGTGATAGGCTGGAAAAAGAAACGGTGAACTTCCACATTTTACCGACCTGGTTTTAAACTGTGGATTTGGACTGGTTTTTGCTTTGTTGACCTTTGATTGTTACTCAGTACTTATGACCCTCAATTTTCTCAGAAAATAGAAATAACATCATTTATCTTAACAGTTGCTGAGAAAATCTAGTTAAATAATATAAGTGCTGGGGAATGAGGACCAAAGGGTAGAGACTGCATGAGAGAATGGTGGAGGGAAGAAAATGGGTGCTTTTTCTCAGAAAATCTGTTCCCTAACCCCATGCCACCTCTACTATCATGAAAAAGAGTGGCACTATCACTTCTTTGCCAGAGTCAAGATAAGGATATTATTTATTACAAGAAGCTAAGAAAACTGTATAAGAGTAAAAACTTGAGCAAGAGGGCAAGAGAAAAATAAAAGGAAGTAATTTTACATGTGTGTGTTCATCTTATGCGTTCATCCATTTACTGACAAATTTACTAAGCACCTTCTTTGTGCCTGATTTATTTAAGCACTCATAAATGAAAGTTACAGGTTCCACATGAGCTTACTATCTAGTGGAGGAGAAGGAAAAGAGACATAAACAAATATTAACTATAAACTGTGTTCAGTTAGTGATAAAGAAAATGGAGGTAGAACGCCCATTTATTTACTTATTGTCAAATAGGTAAATAAACAAATTTTATTAGCTAGAGTAATTTTTTTTCTTCAGCATCTTTATTGGAGTATAATTGCTATACAATGTTATATTCGTTTCTGCTGTACAACAAAGTAAATCAGCTATATGCACACACATATCCCCATATCCCCTCCCTCTTAAGCCTCCCTCCAACCCTCCTTATCCCACCCCTCTAGGTGGTCACAAAGCACCGAGCTGATCTCCCTGTGCTATGCAGTTGCTTCCCACTAGCTATCTATTTTACACTTGGTAGTGCATATATATCAATGCTACTCCCTCACTTTGTCCCAGCTTACCCTTCCCCCCCCCACAGGTCCTCAAGTCCATTCTCTACATCTGCATCTTTATTCCTGTCCTGCCCCTACCCTAGGTTCTTCAGAACCATTTTTTTTTTTTTAGATTCCATATATATGTGTTAGCATACGGTATTTGTTTTTCACTTTCTGACTTCACACTATATGACAGACTCTAGGTCCATCCACCTCACTACAAATAACTCAATTTCGTTTCTTTTTATGGCTGAGTAATATTCCATTGTATATATGTGCCACATCTTCTTTATCCATTCATCTGTCAACAGACACTTAGGTTGCTTCCATGTCCTGGCTATTGTAAATAGTGCTGCAATGAACATTGTGGTACATGACTCTTTTTGAATTATGGTTTTCTCAGGGTATATGCCCAATAGTGGGATTGCTGGGTCATACGGTAGATCTATTTTTAATTTTTTAAGGACCCCCTCATACTGTTCTCCATAGTGGCTGTATCAATTTACATTCCCACCAAAAGTGCAAGAGGGTTCCCTTTTCTCCACACCCTCTCCAGCATTTACTGTTTGTAGATTTTTTGATGATGACCATTCTGACTGGTGTGAGGTGATACATCATTGTGGTTTTGATTTGCATTTCTTTAATGATTAGTGATGTTGACCATCCTTTCATGTGTTTGTTGGCAATCTGTATATCTTCTTTGGAGAAATGTCTATTTAGGTCTTGTGCCCGTTTTTGGATTGAGTTGTATGGGTTTTTTTTTTTTTTTATATTGAGCTGCATGAGCGGCTTGTATATTTTGGAGATTAATCCCTTGTCAGTTGCTTTGTTTGCAAAAATTTTCTCCCATTCTCAGGGTTGCCTTTTCATCTTGTTTATGGTTTCATTTGCTGTACAAAAGCTTTTAAGTTTCATTAGGTCCCATTTGTTTGTTTTTGTTTTTATTTCCATTACTCTAGGAAGTAGGTCAAAAAGGATCTTGCTTTATGTCATAGCGTGTTCTGCCTGTGCTTTCCTCTAAGAGTTTTATACTTTCTGGCCTTACATTTAGGTCTTTCAGCCATTTTGAGTTTATTTTTCTGTATAGTGTTAGGAAGTATTCTAATTTCCTTCTTTTACATGTAGCTGTCCACTATTCCCAGCACCACTTATTGAAGAGACCGTCTTTTCTCCATTGTATATTCTTGCCTTCCATATCAAAGATAAGGTGACCACATGTGTGTGGATTTATCTTTCTATCGTGTTCCATTGATCTATATTTCTGTTTTTGTGCCAGTACCATACTGTCTTGATTACTGTAGCTTTCTACTATAGTCTGAAGACGGGGAGCCTGATTCCTCCAGCTCTGATTTGTTTCTCAAGATTGCTTTGGCTATTTGGGTATTTTGTGTTTCCATACAAATTGTGAAATTTTTTATTCTAGTTCTGTGAAAAATGCCATTGGTAATTTGATAGGGATTGCACTGAATCTGTAGATTGCTTTGGGTAGTAGAGTCATTTTCACAATATTGATTCTTGCAATCCAAGAACTTGGTATATCTCTCCATCTGTTTGAATCATCTTTAATTTCTTTCATCAGTGTCTTATAGTTTTCTGTACACAGGTCTTTTGTCTGCCTAGGTAGGTTTATTCCAAGGTATTTTATTCTTTTTGTTGCAATAGTAAATGGGAGTGTATTCTTAATTTCCTTTTCAGAGTTTTCATCATTAGTATATAGGAATGCAAGAGATTTCTGTGCATTAATTTTGTATCCTGCTACTTTACCAAATTCATTGATTAGCTCTAGTAGTTTTCTGGTAGCATCTTTAGGATTCTCTATGTATAGTATCATGTCATCTGCAAACAGTGACAGCTTTACACCTTCTTTTCTGATTTGGATTCCTTTTATTTCTTTTTCTTCTCTGATTGCTGTGTCTAAAACTTCCACAACTATGTTGAATAATAGTGGTGAGAGTGAGCAACCTTGTCTTGTTTCTGATCTTAGTGGAAATGGTTTCAGTTTTTCACCATTGAGGACGATGTTTGCTGTGGGTTTGTCATATATGGCCTTTATTATGTTGAGGAAAGTTCCCTATCTGTCTACTTTCTGGAGGGTTTTTATCATAAATGGGTGTTGAATTTTGTTGAAAGCTTTCTCTGCATCTATTGAGATGATCATATGTTTTTTCTCCTTAAATTTGTTAATATGGTGTATCACGTTGATTGATTTGCGTATATTGAAGAAACCTTGCAATTCTGGGATAAACCCCACTTGATCATGGTGTATGATCGTTTTAATGTGCTGCTGGATTCTGTTTGCTAGTATTTTGTTGAGGATTTTTGCATCTATGTTCATCAGTGATATTGGCCTGTAGTTTTCTTTCTTTGTGACATCTTTGTCTGGTATTGGTATCAGGGTGATGGTGGCCTTGTAGAATGAGTTTGGGAGTGTTCCTCCTTCTGGTATATTTTGGAAGAGTTTGAGAAGGATAGGTGTTGGCTCTTCTATAAATGTTTTATAGAATCTGCCTGTGAAGCCATCTGGTCCTGGGCTTTTGTTTGTTGGAAGATTTTTAATCACAGTTTCAATTTTAGTGCTTGCGATTGGTCTGTTTATATTTTCTATTTCTTCCTGGTTCAGTCTCTGAAAGTTGTGCTTTTCTAAGAAATTATCCATTTCCTCCAGGTTGTCCATTTTATTGGCATATAGTTCCTTGTAGTAATCTCTCATGATCCTTTGTATTTCTGCAGTGTCAGGTGTTACTTCTGCTTTTTTATTTCTAGTTTGTTGATTTGAGTCTTCTCCCTTTTTTTCTTGGTGAGTATGACTAATGGCTTATCAATTTTGTTTATCTTCTCAAAGAACCAGCTTTTGGTTTTATTGATCTTCGCTATTGTTTCCTTCTTTTTCATTTGTTTCTGATATGATCTTTATGATTTTTTTCCTTCTGCTAACTTTGGGTTTTCTTTTGTTCTTCTCTAATTGCTTTAGGTGTAAGGTTAGGTTGTCTGAGATATTTCTTGTCTCTTAAGGTAGGGATATATTGCTAAAAACTTCCCTCTTAGAACTGCTTTTGCTGCATCCCACAGGTTTTGGGTCGTCGTGTTTTCACTGTCATTTGTTTCTAGTTTTTTTTTTTTTTCCTCTTTGGTTTATTCAGTGATCACTTGGTTATTTCCTAGTGTAATGTTTAGCCTCCAGTGTTTGTATTTTTTACAGATTTTTTCCTGTAATTGATATCTAGTCTCATAGCATTGTGGTCAGAAAAGATACTTGATACGATTTCAATTTTCTTAAATTTACCAAGGCTAGATTTGCGACCCAGGATATGATCTATCCTGGAGAATGTTCCATGAGTGCTTGAGAAGAAAGTGTATTCTGTTGGATGGAATTTCCTATAAATATCAATTAAGACCATCTTATTTAATGTATCAATAAAAGCTTGTGTTTCCTTATTTATTTTCATTTTGGATGATCTGTCCATTGGTGAACGTGGGGTGTTAAAGTCCCCAACTATGTTTGTGTTACTGTTGATTTCCCCTTTTATGGCTGTTAGCATTTGCCTTAAGTATTGAGGTGCTCCTATGTTGGGTGCATAAATATTTACAATTGTTATATCTTCTTGGATTGATCTTTTGATCATTATATAGTGTTTTTCTTTTTCTCTTTTAATAGTCTTTATTTTGAAGTCTTTTTTGTCTGATAAGAGAATTGCTACTTCAGTTTTCTTTTGATTTCCATTTGCATGGAATATCTTTTTCCATCCCCTCATTTGCAGTGCGTATGTGTCCCTAGGTCTGAAGTGGGTCTCTTTGAGACAGCATATATATGGGTCTTGTTTTGGTATCCATTCAGCCAGTCTGTGTCTTTTGGTTGGAGCATTTAATCCATTTACGTTTATGGTAATTATCAATATGTATGTTCCTATTACCACTTTCTTAATTGTTTTTGTTTTTTGTTTTGTTTTGTTTTTGCGGTATGCGGGCCTCTCACTGTTGTGGCCTCTCCCGTTGCGGATCACAGGCTCCAATGCGCAGGCTCAGTGGCCATGGCTCACAGGCCCAGCTGCTCCACAGCATGTGGGATCTTCCCAGACTGGGGCACAAACCCGTGTCCCCTGCATTGGCAGGCAGACTCTCAGCCACTGCGCCACCAGGGAAGCCCTTGGGTTTGTTTTTGTGGGTCTTTTCCTTCTCTTGTGTTTCCTGCCTAGAAAAGTTCCTTTAGCATTTGTTGTAAAACTGGTTTAGTGGTGCTGAATTCTCTTAGCTTTTGCTTGTCTGTAAAGCTTTTAATTTCTCCATCAAATCTGAATGAGATCCTTTCTGGGAATATTGGTTGTAGGTTTTCCCCTTTCATCACTCTAAATATGTCCTACCACTCCCTTCTGGCTTGCAGAGTTTCTGCGGAAAAATCAGCTGTTAGGCTTATGGGATTCCCTTGTATATTATTTTTTGCTTTTCCCTTGCTGCTTTTAATATTTTTTCTTTGTATTTAATTTTTGATAGTTTGATTAATATGTGTCTTGGCATGTTTCTCCTTGTATTTATATTGTATGGGACTCTCTGCACTTCCTGGAGTTGACTATTTCTTTTCCCATATTAGGGAAGTTTTCAACTATAATCTTTTCATATATTTTCTCAGTCCCTTTCTTTTTCTCCTCTTTTTCTGGGACCCGTAGAATTCAAATGTTGGTGCATTTAGTGTTGTCCCAGATGTCTCTGAGACTGTCCACAATTCTTTTCATTCTTTTTTCTTTATTCTGCCCTGTGGTAGTTATTTCCACTCTTTTTACCTTCCAGGTCACTTATCCGTTTCTCTTCCTCAGTTATTCTGCTATTGATTCCTTCTAGAGAATTTTTAATTTCATTTATTGTGTTGTTCATCACAACACAATGTTTGTTTGTTCTTTAGTTCGTCTAGGTTCTTAAACGTTTCTTGTATTTTCTCCATTCTGTTTGCAAGATTTTGGATCATCTTTACTACCATTACTCTGAATTCTTTTTCAGGTAGACTGCCTGTTTCCTCTTCATTTGTTTGGTCTGGTGGGTTTCTGCTTTGCTTCTTCATCTTCTGCGTATTCCTCTGTCTTCTCATTTTGCTTAACTGTGTTTGGGGTCTCCTTTTTGCTGGCTGCAGGTTAGCAGTTCCTGGTTTTTTGGTGTCTGCCCGCACTTGGTAAGGTTGGTTCTGTTGGTTGTGTATGCTTCCTGGTGGAGGGGACTGGTGCCTGTGTTCCAGTCGATGAGGCTCCCTCTTGTCCTTCTAGTGGGCAGGACTGTGTCCGGTCGTGTGTTTTGGGGTGTCTGTGACCTTATTATGATCTTAGGCAACCTCTATGCTAATGGGTGGCGTTGTGTTCTTACTAGTTGGTTTGCATAGAGTGTCCAGCACTGGAGCTTGCTAGTTGTTGAGTGGAGCTGGGTCTTAACATTGAGACAGAGCTCTGGGAGAGCTCTCATCAATTGATATTACATGGAGCTGTGAGGCCTCTGGTGGTCCAGTGTGCTGAACTCAGCTCTCCCACCTCAGAGGCCCAGGCCTGATACCTGGCTGGAGCACCATGACCCTGTTAGGCACACGGCTCAGAAGAAAAGTGAGGGGAGGGAGGGAGGGAGAGGGAGAGGGAGAGGGAGGAGGGGGAGAGACAGAGAGAGAGGGAGGGAGGGAGGGAGGGGGGAGAGAGAGAGAGAGAGAGAAGAAGAGGAGAAGAAAAGAAAGTTATTAAAATAAAAATATATTAAAATTTAAAAAGTTTTAACGTAATAAAAAAGAGCAACCAAACCAATAAACAAATCCACCAGTGATAACAAGCACTAAAAATTATACTAAGATAAACATAAAAATCAGAAATTAGTCTGACTCATACAGCAAACCCCAAGTCTCCAGTTGCTCCCAAAGTCCACCGCCTCAGTTTTGGGATGATTTGCTGTCTATTCTGGCATTGCTCAGGTGCAGGGTACATCAAGTTGATGGTGGAGATTTAATCTGCTGCTCCTGAGGCTTCTGGGAGAGATCGCCCTTTCTCTTGTTTGTTTGCACAGCTCCTGAGGTTCAGGTTTGGATTTGGCCCCACGTCTGCATGTACGTCACCCTCTGGCATCTGTTCTTCACCCAGACAGGAGGGGGTTAAAGGAGCGGCTCATTGGGGGGCTCTGGCTCACTCAGGCCGGGGGGAGGGAGGGGTATGGAATGTGGGGCGAGCCTGTGGTGGCAGAAGCCAGCATGACGTTGCAACAGCCTGAGGCGCGCTATGCGTTCTCCCGGGGAAGTTGTCCCTGGATCACAGGAACCTGGCAGTGGCAGGCTGCACCGCCTCCCAGGAGGGGAGGTGTGGACAGTGACCTGTGCTTGCACACAGGCTTCCTGGTGTCTGCAGCAGCAGCCTTAGCATTTCATGTCCATCACTGGTGTCCATGCTGATAGCCGCAGCTTGCACCTATCTCTGGAGCTCATTTAGGGGGTGCTCTGCCTTCTGTGGGCAGACAGGGAAGGAATCCCCTCTCCTCACACACCCCAAAACAATCGTCTCTTGCCTCTTAGGCAGGTTCAGACATTTTCCCCGACGCCCTCCCGGCTTGCTGTGTCACACTAGCACTCTCAGGCTGTGTTCACACAGCCAACCCCAGTCCTCTCCCTGGGGTCTGACCTCCAAAGCCCAAGCCCCACCAGCCCCGGCGGGTGAGCAGACACTGGTGAGTGCCGGTCGGCATGGATCCTCTGTGCGGGAATCTCTCCGCTTTGCCCTCTGCACCCCTGTTGCTGCGCTCTCCTCCGTGGCTCCAAAGCTTCCCCCTGCCCACCCCCCCCATCTCCTCCAGTGAAGGGGCTTCCTAGTGTGTGGAAGCTCTTCCTCCTTCACAGCTCCCTCCCAGAGGTGCAGGTCCTGTCCCTATTCTTTTGTCTCTGGTTTTTCTTTTTTTTCTTTTGCCCTACCCAGGTACGTGGGGAGTTTCTTGCCTTTTGGGAAGTCTGGGGTCTTCTGCCAGCATTTAGTAGGTGCTCTGTAGGAGTTGTTCCACATGTAGGTGTATTTTTGATGTATTTGTGGGGAGCAAAGTGATCTCCACGTCTTACTCCTCCACCATCTTGAAGGTCCTCCAGAAAGCCCATTTAGACAGGATGGTCAGAGAAAACCTTGTTAAGTCAACGACATTTAAACCTGGACAAAAACGAGAACTCAGCCATGTTTAGAGAGACGTAAAGGGTATTCCAGGCTGAGGAACAGAAGGCACAAAGGTCTTTTGACAGAAGGGAGTGTGATTCATAGAGGGGATTAAAAGATAGCACTGTAGGGAGGAGAGAGTAGTGCGAGGTGAGGCTGGGAGATGGAGAGGTGTCACAGCATGCAGAACTTTGTGGCCTTGTAAAGAGGTTTGCATATTCAAAATCCCACTGAAGGTGATAATCAGGAAGGAGTCAAATGGTCGTATTTTCATTGCGATACTTTTTTTTTTTTTTTTGCTGTACGCGGGCCTCTCACTGTTGCGGCCTCTCCTGTTGTGGAGCACAGGCTCCGGACGTACAGGCTCAGCGGCCATGGCTCACGGGCCCAGCCGCTCCGCGGCATGTGGGATCCTCCCAGACCGGGGCACGAACCCATGTCCCCTGCATGGGCAGGCAGACTCTCAACCACTGCGCCACCAGGGAAGCCCTCATTGCGATACTTTTGAAGAGAGGAGACTGGATTAGAAGGCCCCAGGATGAATATGAGACTGATTAGGAAGCTAATGCAGGAGTTCAGGAGGTAATGGCAGCTTGCATCAGGTGGTGGTAGCTGATGAGGGAAAAGAGGATGGATTCAGGAGATATTAAGAAGTCATGAGGCTGGATATTGTACTGGCTTAAACATGGGGAAGAGGTGAGGGAGAAGGTCCCCAAAACAATGCCCAAGGTTTTACTTTGAGAAATTGAATTCTCTGAGAAGGAGAGGCATTTAAGAGAACCAGGCTTAAATGTGTTTGAGGGTGTAATGAAGTTTGGGGATTCTATGAGGAGGGGTCAAAGATAAAGGAGAAAGTAAGCAATTGAAAATACAGGTTTGGAATTCAAAGAGGAGTCTGGGCTGGATATAAAAATCTGAGTCATCTGCATATATGTAATCATGTAAAGCCATGATTGCAGATGATAACTCCTAAGAAGAAAGTGAAAAGAGGAGAGAGCCTAGGACTGAGCCTTGAGGAAAGCTTTTGAATAGCCAGGAAGAGAAGGGACCTTTAGCAAAGATGGAGAAGGGACCTTTAGCAAAGATGAAGAAGGGCAGGCAAGAGAGGAAGAAGAGAACCTAAAACAGTGTGGTTTCACTGAATCGAAGGTAAGATTGTTAGGACAAGGAGAAGTCCAGTGTGTTAAGGACAGACTGGTGTCCTTTGGAGTTGGCAGCAAAAGAGATCACAGTGGTAACAGCTCAGGGGAGAAAGGACAAGGTTCGTTACTATGGAGGGTGGTAAGAAGCCAGGCTGAAGTGGGTGGAGGAATGAAAGAGTGCCTAGGAAGTGGTAGCAGTGTGGGTACCCACTCATCGAAGAGGTTTTGCTGTGAAGGGGAACAGAGAGGTGGGGCAGGAGCCAGAAAAGGATGTCTAATTAAGAGAGAGGTTTTCTTCATGTCTTTGTTTAAAAGATCAGGAGATACTAGAGAATGTTTGTATCCTGAAGGAATGATCCAGTAGGGAGGAGATAACAATGATGCAGGAGAGTTAGTGACCAGTGGAATTAATTTATTGAGATCATGGGAGAGGAGAAAGTACAGAACACACCTCAGAGTATTTTAGTTTTTGCCTTAGATTTGAAGAGAATTTTTTTTCAGCTATAGCAAGGAAAAGAAGAGAAAATGGAAGCAGATGGAGGAAGGTATGTAAATTTGGTGGTGGGGAACATGTAGGTAGGGCTTCTGATTGTTTCTGTTTTCTCAAAGACTTATGAGATAAGGCCATTAGCTGGAAGTGAGGAGGGTATGATTTGGGATTAAGAGTTCAGGAAGAAATGAGATAAGTCTGTCTTGGAATATGGGGACATATTAGAGGAACATAATTGTCTATTTGGGTAGGGCCAAGGGCCACTTAGGATTTGAGAGCAACATTTAAAATGAAACCACTAGAAAATTTTTTTCCAGCAACATCCAGCTACTCAGCTGTAAACACTGAGAAGGGGAATAGTTGAGACAACTAAGGGGGTTGGGCTTTTCGAAAGTGAATACAAAGAAAACAAGAGGGACATGAGAAATGAGGAAGTTCCAAGGGAATGATTATAGCGAGTACTCTGGCATCTAAGATACTTAAATCAGGAAGGGAATAATGGATTGTGAAAAAGCATGCAAACATTGGATTGGAATCTGCAAGTTCATCAAAGAATGCTGCTTTGGGATTAAGTGAAGTAAGTTAGAAGGATAGGAATTTGTCCCTAGAAAGTGGAACCCTGGCTCCATATATGTTGTTTTGATGAATTTGTAGGTCTTGTTGATATAAAGTTGTTCCATTTTTTTTTTCAGGTTACTGTTTTTTTGGTAATTTGTTATGTCCTTTTTTTCCTGAGACAAAGAATTTTATACACTTATAATTTTGCTCCCACTTGCCAAATATATCTTCATCCTCTCAACCTTACACATAAACCACAACTTCTCAGTTTCTGTTAAGAAAATCAGAAAGTAGAATAATTTTTAGTACTTGGAAAGTTCTTCTTGCAGCCTGTATATTATTTTAAAATTTTATGATAAAATATTGAAGATGTTCAAATGAGGTAGGGAAAATACCAAAACAGAAGGACCTGACATGCAGTTTCAAAAATAGCATCATACATACACACTACTATATATAAAATAGATAACTAATAAGGACCTACTGTATAGCAAAGGGAACTCTACTCAATGCTCTAATAGCCTATATGGGAAAAGAATCTGAAAAAGTGGCTATATGTATATGTATAACTAATTCACTTTGCTGTGCACCTGAAACAAGCACAACATTGTAAATCAACTATACTCCAATAAAAATTTTTTTAAAAAAGCATCACATATTCCGGTCCCAGGAACCTCTGCCCAAACAGAGGGAAACACCTTCTTGATTTATGTTGCCATTTTGATTTATTTAAATGTTTTGTTGTTGTTGTTAAGACTTTGTTTTTAGAGCAGTTTAAGACTCATAATAGTCTGATAGTTTTTTAAAAACGATATTACTTTTAACATTGTGTGTATTCTCTCTTGAAATACATTGAGTTTTACTATCACTTTTTAAACTCCTTTACAGTTTTTTCTTGTTCCTGTTTTAAATGATTTTAGCCTTCCCTGACATCCTGTTGTACCATTACTCCTCTATACCATGACCCTTCATTTTGCCTCATCACTCATTGAATGATAAAGATTTTCAACTAATTTCTTCAAAGGGTTCATGGGGAGAATATTTTCCAAACCTTTGTACATCTGAGAATTTTGTTGCCTTCAAACATGAGGGAGAATGTGGTCCAGTATAATATTCTTGAATAACAACTACTTTGTCTCCAAACTCCTGTTCTTGATATTTTGTGGGCCAACAAAAACAACTGCAACCAAATTGGTTTTTGTTTTATTGATAACTGACTTTTCCCCCGCCTCAATGTTTTAGAACTTTTTTTCTTTTTCTTTATAATTCAAATATTTTGCCATAATGAGTTCAATTATGGTTTAGCCTAGAACAGGGTAAGTTCCTGCAATATGACTCTTGGTTCTTTCTTAACCTCAGAAAAGATTTATCCTTCAGAGCTCTTATTATTGCTTCTGTTCCATTAGTTCTGGAACCTTGGTCAGGAAAATCCCATGTGCTGGTGCTGTGCTCTCTGCCCTCCATGTGGATCATGCTCAAACACCCCCTTTGATCTTTGGTCAACTTTGTTTTCCACACCACTGATTTAATTTTCTGCAACAATAATTCTACATCTCATAGCTTTCTATATGGCTTGTTTCTTGCTTTTTAACTGAAGGATAATTAAGATATCATAAAATGCACAGAACTTGTGTTCAGTTTGATGCATGTTAACAATTGTATATAGGCATTTAACTACCTTTCAAGAAAACAAGATATTAAACATTTCTATCACTCCAGCAAGGTCCCTTATGGCCCTTTCCAGTCAATTCCCCTCCCCACACCCACCCCCAAGCCTTGGCAACCACTTTCTGATTTCTGTCATTGTAGGTTAGCTCTGTTGATCCCTGGATTTCATACGAAGGGAACAAACCATACAGTTGTGTGCTCTTTTGTGCCTGGCTTTTTTCACTTAACAAAATTAATTTTAAATTAATTAATTTAAAAAAGTATTTTATTGAAGTATAGTTGATTTACAATGTGTTAATTTCTGCTATACAGCAAAGTAATTCAGTTTACATATATATATATTGTTTTTCATATTCTTTTCTATTATGGTTTATCACAGAATATTGAATAGAGTTCCCTGTGCTATACACTACAACCTTGTTGTTTATCCATTCTAAATGTAATAGTTTGCATCTACTAACCCCAAACTCCCAGTCCATCCCTCTCCCTCCCACCCTCCTCAGCAACCACAGGTCTGTTCTCTATGTCTGTGAGTCTATTTCTGTTTTGTAGATAGGTTCATTTGTATCATATTTTAGATTCCACACATAAATGATATCATATAGTATTTGTCTTTCTCCTTCTGACTTACTTCACTTGGTATGATAATCTCTAGATAATACCAAATGGCATTATTTCAGTCTTTTTTATGGCTGAATTGTATTCCATTGTATATATGTACCACATCTTCTTTATCCATTCATCTGTCGATAGACTTTTAGATTGCTTACATGTCTTGGCTATTGTGAATAGTGCTGCTATGAACATAGGGGTGCATGTATCTTTTCGAATTATAGTTTTACCTGGATATATGCCCAGGAGTGGGACTGCTGGATCATATGGCAACTCTATTTTTAGTTTTTTGAGAAACCTCCATACTGTTCTCCATAGTGGCTGCACTTTACATCCCTACCAATAGTGAAGGAAGGTTGCCTTTTCTCCACACCCTCTCCAGCATTTGTTGTTTGTATATTTTCTGATGACGCCCATTCTAACTGGTGTGAGGTGCTACCTCATTGTAGTTTTGATTTGCATTTCTCTAATAATTAGTGATGTTGAGTATCTTTTCATGTGCCTGTTGGTCATCTTTATGTCTTCTTTGGAGAAATGTCTATTAAGGTCTTCTGCCCATATTTTGATTGGGCTGTTTGTTTTTGTGTGTGTGTTGTTGAGTTGTATGAGCTGTTTATATATTTTGGAAATTAAGCCCTTGTTGGTAGCATCATTTGCAAATGTTTTCTCCCAGTCCATATGTTGTCTTTTCATTGTGTTGATGGTTTCGATTGCTGTACAAAAGCTTGTAAGTTTGATTAGGTCCCATTTATTTTTACTTTTATTTTTATTTTATTCCTATTGCCTTGCTTTTATTTTTATTGGCCTTGTTTTTATTTCTATTAATATTTGCTTTCTATTTCTATTGACTGACCTAAGAAAACATTGGTGCAACTTATGTCAGAGAATGTTTTGCCTATGTTCTCTTCTAGAAGTTTTATGGTGTCATGTTTCATATTTAAGTCTTTAAGCCATTTTGAGTTTATTTTTGTGTATGGTGTAAGGGTGTGTTCTAACTTCATTGGGTTACATGTAGCTGTCCAACTTTCCCAATACTACTTGGTGAAGTATATTCTTGCCCCCTCTGTCAAAGATTAATTGACTGCAGGTGTGTGGGTTTATTTCTGTGCTTTCTTTTCTGTTCCATTGATACATATGTCTGTTTTTGTGCCAATACCATGCTGTTTTGATTACTATAACTTTGTAGTATTGTCTGGAGTCTGGGAGGGTTATGCCTCCTCTTTTGTTCTTCTTCCTCAGAATTGTTTGGCAGTTCTGGGTCTTTTATGGTTCCATATAAATTTTAGGATTATTTGTTTTAGTTATGTGAAAAATGTCATGGGTAATTTGATAGGGATCACATTAAATCTGTAGATTGCTTTGGGTAGTGTGGCCATTTTAACAATATTAATTCTTCCAATCCAAGAGCATGGGATATCTTTCCATTTCTTTGAATCATCTTCAATTTCCTTTATTAATGTTTTATCATTCTCAGCATGTAAGTCTTTCACCTTCTTGGTCAGGTTTATTCCTAAGTATTTTATTTTTTTGATGGAATTTTAAAAGGGATTTTTTTTTTACATTCCCTTTCTCTTATTTTGAGTATGAACAAATGCAACTGATTTCTTTAAGTTGATCTTGTATCCTGCTACCTTGCTGAATTTATCAGTTCTATTAGTTTTTGTGTGGAATCTTTAGGGTTTTCTATATATAATATCTTGTCATCTGCATGTAATGACAATTTTACCTCTTCCCTTACAATTTTTATACCTTTTACTTCTTTTTCTTGTCTGATTGCTGTGGCTAGGACTTCGAATACTGTGTTGAATAGAAGTGGTGAGAGTGGGCATCCTGTCTGGTTCCAGATTTTAGTGGGAAAGCTTTCAGCATTTCACCATTGAGTATTATATTGGCTGTGGGTTTGTCATAAATAGCGTTTATTATGTTGAGATATGTTCCCTCTCTACCCACTTTGGTAAGAGTTTTTATCATGAATGGATGTTGAATTTTATCAAATGCTTTTTCTGCATCTTTTGAGATCATCATGTGATTTTTGTCTTTACTTTTGTAGATGTGGTGTATCGCTTTGATTGATTTGCGTATGTTGAACCATCCTTGTGATCCTGGGATAAATACAACTTGATCGTAGTGTATGATCTCTTTTATGTGTTGTTAGATTTGGTTTGCTAATATTTTGCTGAAAATTTTTGCGTCTATATTCATCAAAGATATTGGCCTGTAATTTTCTATTTTGATGGTGTCTTTGTCTGGTTTTGCTCTCAGGTGGCTTCACAGAATGTCTTTGAGAGTGTTCCCTCCTCTTCAATCCTTTGGAAGAGTTTGAGAAGGATTGGTATAAGTTCTTTGTATGTTTGGTAGATTTCGCCTGTGAAGCCATGTGGTCCTGGACTTTTGTATTATAGGGAGTTTTTTAAAATTACAGATTCTATTTCACTTCTAGTGATCAGTCTGTTCAAATTATCTATTTCTTCTTTATTCAGTTTTGGTAGGCTCTATGTCTCTAGAAACAAGTCCATTCTTCCAGGTTGTTGAATTTGTTGGCATATAATTATTCATAGTATTCTCTTATGGTTTTTTGTATTTCTGTGGTATTGGATATTACTTCTCCTTTTTCATTTCTTATTTTGTTTATATGGGTTCCCTTTTCTTCCTGGTGAGCCTGGCCACAGGTTTGTCAATTTTATTCACCTTTTTGAAGAACCAGCTCTTGCTTTTATTGATTTTTTTTTCTAATTTTTAATCTCTGTTTTATTTATTTCCTCTCTGATCTTTATTATTTCCTTCCTTCTGTTGACTTTAGCTTTTGTTCTTTTTCTAGTTCTTTTAGGTGGTAGGTTAGGTTGTTTGAGATTTTTCTTGTTTTCTGAGGAAGGTCTGTATTGATATGAATTACCCTCTAATAAACTGTTTTTGAAGCATCCCATAGATTTTATATGGTTATGTTTTCATTGTCATTTGCCTCAAGGTATTTTTTAATTTCCTCTTTGTATTCATTGTTGACCCACTGGTTTTTTAGTAGCATGTTGTTTAGTCTCCATGTAATCATTTTATTCTCATTTCTTTCCTCTGGTTGATTCCTAGTTTCATGTCATTGTGGTCAGAAAAGATGCTTGAAATAATTTCTACACACTTAAATTTATTGAGGCTTGTTTTGTGTCCTAGTATGTGGTAAATCCTAGAGAATGTTCCATGTGCACTTGAAAAGAATATGTATTGTTGTGGGTTTTTTTGGATGTAATGTCCTGAAGATATCAATTAAGTCTATTCTGTTGTATCATTTAGGATCTCAATGTGCCTTATTGATTTTCTGTCTAGAAGATCTGTCCATTGATGTGAGTAGAGTGTTAAAGTCTCATACTATTATTGGATTCCCATCAGTTTTCCCCTTTATGTCTGTTACTATTTGTTTTATGTAGTTGGGTGCTCCTATGTGGGGTGCGTATATGTTGATAAGTGTAATATCCTCTTCTTGTATTGATCCTTCATTATATAGTGTCCTTCTTTCTCTTTATGGCCTTTGTTTTAAAGTCTATTTTGTATGATATTAGTATTGCAGTCCCCAAAAGATGAAATATCTTTTTCCATCCCCTCACTTTCTATCTATGTGTGTTCTTTGCCCTAAAGTGGGTCTCTTGTAAGCAACATATTGTAGGCACTTGTTTTTTTTAATTAATTTGCCACTCTGTGTCTTTTGATTGGAGCATTTAATCCATTGACATTTAACATAATTATTGATAGATATTCATTGCTATTTTAAGCCTTGTTTTCCAGTTGATTTTGTATATCTTCTTTGTCCCTTTTTTGTTTTTCCTTTTATGGTTTGATGATTTCCTTTTATATTACACTTGTGTTCTGGTTTTTTTGGTTTTTGTGAATCTATTGTATGTTTTTTATTTGTTGTTACAACGTTGTTCAAGTATGTTAACCCCTTCCTATATATACTTGCTTTAGACTGATAGTCATATAGGATCAAACACATTCTAAAAGAAAAAAGAATCTACATGTTCTTACTCTCCTACTCCACATTTTATGATTTTGATGTCCTCTTTTACATCTTCATGTTTATTTTTGGCTGTGTTGGGTCTTCATTTCTGCGCGAGGGCTTTCTCTAGTTGCAGCGAGTGGGGGCCACTCTTCCTCGTGGTGCATGGGCCTCTCACTATCGTGGCCTCTCTTGTTGTGGAGCACAGGCTCCAGACGCACAGGCTCAGTAGTTGTGGCTCACGGGCCCAATTGCTCTGTGGTATGTGGGATCTTCCCAGACCAGGGCTCGAACCCGTGTCCCCTGCATTGGCAGGCAGATTCTCAACCACTGCACCACCAGGGAAGCCCCATGTTTATCTTTTTACTGTTCATTGTGGTTATCATCACTTTCACAAACATTTTTTGATTTTTTTTAAATCTGTATACTGGCTTATTTAAGTGACTTATTTCCAGTTGTGATTTTCTCTTTCCTATAGATTCTTGCTTCTTTTCTATTTAGAGAAGACCTTCCAATATTTCTTTTAGGATAGGTTTAGTATTGCTGTGGGGTTTTTTTTAGCTTTTGCTTGTCTTGAGAAATTCTTTGTCTCTCCTTCTATTCTAAATGATAATCTTGCTGGGTAGAGTAACCCAGTTTGCAGATTTTTCCCTTTTAGGACTTTGAATATATCTTGCCACTACCTTCTGGCCTGCAACATTTCTGTTGAGAAATCAGCTGATAGCCTTATGGGGGTTTCTTTATAATTAACTCTGTTTTTCTTTTGCTGCCTTTAGAATCCCCCTCTTTAACTTTTGCCATTTTAATTATAATATGTCTTGGTGTAGTCTGTTTGAGTTCATCTTGTTGGGGACGCCCTGTGCTTCTTGTACCTGCATATCTGTTTCCTTCTTTAGGTTTGGAAGTTTCCAGCCATAATTTATTCAAATACACTTTCGATCCCCTTTTCTCTTTCTTCTTCTTCTGGAATCCCTATTATGCATAGATTTACACGCTTCATATTATTCCATAGGTCTCTTATATTGCTTTCATTTTTGTTTCATTTGGCTTTCTGTCTGCTGTTCTGTTTGAGTGATTTCCATTATTCTGTCTTCCAGATCACTTACTCCTTCTTCTGCATTATTCAATCTGGTATTCACTGCCTTTGGCTCAGCTTTCATCTCAGCAAATGAGTTTTCTTATTTTTCTTGGCTCCTCTTTATAGTTTCTACTTCCCTTTTACAGTAATCTGCCTTTCTATTGATAGCCTTTTTAAATTCCTTCAGGATTTTGATTTTCTCCTTTTTGAATTCAGTGTCTGTTAGTCTGGAGAGGTCTGGTTAATTGTTCTTTCAGGGGAATTCTCTTGATCTTTTAACTGGGAGTGGTTCCTCTGCTTCTTCATTTTTCTTACGTTTATCTTACTCTATAAGTTTAGGAGAAACAATTATCTACTGTGGTCTTGGAGGGCTATTTTTATGTGGGAGCATCCCTAATTAGCCTGTGTAGGTTTAATATATTTGGTACAAGTGCTATTTTTAATATGGATGCCTGCTGCCTCTTTCCTCAGTGTGTGCTGGCCATTATCCTCTTGATGGGGGGTTGTGACTGGTGTTGTGGTGATCAGAGCCAGTACTGGATGTTGAGTGGGGCCTCCTCTTTGCTCTGTGGTTGTCACAGCCTGTGGGGGCAGGGTCTGCTCCCTAGTTGTTGGAGTAGAAGCCTCTTATCCATTTCTGAGCTGTGGTGTGAGGTAAGCAGGGTTGGAGCACTCCCACTGGGAGAGGAGCCACGGAGTATTCCTTCACCAAAGCTGTCCACCTGGGAGTGCACTTTGATGTGTCACCTGTCACCCGTTGTACAGGCTCACAAAATACACTGAGGTTAGCACTGCCCTTGGCTCTGCCTCCACCGTGGGAATGCCAGCAATTGGCCTTGGTGTCCCTCAGGTGTTGTTATCACAAAGCCACCAGCAGAGATCTGTAGACGCAGATCCACTGAAGTCAGATACCAGGACTGCAGCAGTCTCACACCTGGGCTCACCATGGAAGCTATGGAGACAGTCCAGACCCTGGCCTGGCCCAGCCTCCACATGAACACACCCCCAAAGCCCACAGCTGCTAAGGCCAGACCTGTCCCAGCCACGGGAGAACCCGTCATCCACTCTGATGACCCACAGGCACTGAGTTTACAAAGCCAGTGGCAGTGGTGTAAATCCGTGTATTGTGCAGCCACAGGGAGAGATTTTAGTCCTGCTTCCTAAGTTGTGCAACCCCTGGGGCTCAGCTCTGATTTCAGCCCCACCACTGTGTGTGGGCAACCCACTGGCTTGCGTGCTCCCAGAGCTCACAGAGGCCGTGCTGTGCCACCTGAATGAGCACAGAGAAAATGGCTGCTATGGTGGGCCCTGCCACTCCCTTCACGTGCCCCTTAATGGTGCTCCACTTCTGTGGTGGGCCTAGGCTTCTATGTACATCCCAGGTTGCAGCCGTACCACACTCCAGCCCCTTCAGTCTGTGTCCCCACAGCCAACCCCAGGTCTCTCCCTAGGTCTGTCCTCTAAAGCTCAAGTTTCAGCACCCAGCCCCCACCTGCAACAGAAGACACATGTGTCAGGCTGGGGAGTGCAGGGCAGTGGCACAGACCTTCTGGGAAGCTCTCTTTCTGTTCTGCCAGCCACAAACTGAATGCTGTGCTTTCCTCCAAGCCTCTGAAGCTTGCTTTTTGTCCCCTACCAGAGAGAGGGCTTCCTGGGGTGCAGGAACCTCTCCTTTTTTTCAGCTCCCTCCCAAGGGCACAGGTCCCAGCCTGCTTCCTTTTTTTCCTTCTTCTTTCATCCTACCCAGTTAAGGTGGAGAAGTTTCTCAGATAGGTTTCTGTTATCTGAGTCTTCTGTCAGCGTTCAGTAGGTATTCTGTGAGCATTGTTTGCTGTATTTGTGGGAGGAGGTGAGCTCCACGTCCTTCTGCTCTGCCATCTTGATTGGACCCCTTTTTAAAATTTATTTTATTGAAGTATAGTTGATTTACATTGTTGTGTTAGTTTCTGCTGTAGAGCAAAGTAATTTAGTTTTATATATATATATGTATATATACATAAACTATATTATAGATATATTCTTTTTCATTATGGTTTATCACAGGATATTGAACATAGTCTCCTGTGCTATACAGTAGGACCTTGTTGTTTATTCATCCTATATATAATAGTTTGCATCTGCTAACCCCAAACTCCCAATCCATCCCTCCCCCAAACTTCCTCCCCCTTGGCAACCATAAGTCTGTTCTCTATGTCTGTGAGTCTGTTTCTGTTCCGTAGATACAGGAAGAGATGAGTGGAAAGGACAAGAGGGACCAGGTGGTGCCTGATATCTGTACTTCCCTAAGGAATTTAGACTTGACACTGTTGGTAATGGGAGGGAATGCTTAAGGATTTTTTTTTATTGAAGTATATTTGATTTACATGTTTCAGGTATAAAGCAAAGTGATTCAGTTATATACATAAAACTCTATTAAAAAGTTATATATATATATATATATAAAATTATTTTTCAGATTCTTTTCCATTGGAGGGTATTAGAAGATACTGAATATATTATTACAAGATGTTGAATATAGTTCCCTGTGCTATACAGTAGATTCTTGTTTATTTTATATATAGTAATGTGTATCTGTTAATCCCAAATTCCTAATTTCTTCCTCCCCCTATCCCCTTTGGTAACCATAAGTTTGGTTTCTATGTCTGTGGGTCTATTTCAGTTTTGTAAATAAGTTCTTTTGTATCATTTTTCAGATTCCACATTTAAGTGATATCATATGATATTTGTTTTTCTCTGTCTGACTTACTTCACTTAGTGTGATAATCTCTAGGTCCATCCATGTTGCTGCCAATGGCAGTATTTCACTCGTTTCAATGGCTGAATAATATTCCCTTGTATGTGTGTATATATATATATATATATATATGCCATATTTTCTTTATCCATTCCTCTGTCAGTGGACATTTAGGTTGCTTCCAAGTCTTTGCTATTGTATATAGTGCTACAGTGAACATTGGGGTGCACGTATCTTTTCAAAGTATGTTATTCTGTGGATACATGCCCAGGAGTAGGATCCCTGGATCATAGGGTAGTTCTATTTTTAGTTTTTTAAGGATCCTCCATACTCTTCTCCACAATGGTTTTACTAGTTTATATTCCTACCAACAGTATAAGAGGGTTCCCTTTTCTCCACACCCTCTCCAGCATTTATTGTTTGTAGACTTTTTGATGATGGCCATTCTGACTGATGTAAAGTGATACCTCATTGTAGTTTTGATTTGAATTTCCCTAATAACTAGTGATGTTGAGCATCTTTTCATGTGCTTTTTGGTCTTCTGTATGTCTTTTTTTTTTTTTTTTTTTTTTTTTTTTTGTAGCTGTACCACGCAGTTTGCAGGTTCCCTGACCAGGGATTGAACCTGGGCCATGACAGTGAAAGCGCTCAGTCCTAACCACTGGACTGCCAGGGAATTCCCTCTTTATGTCTTCTTTGGAGAAATGTCTATTTAGATCTTCTGCTCATTTTTTGATTGGGTTGTGGGTTTTTTTGATATTGAGCTGCATGAGCTGTTTATTTTGGAGATTGCTTTGCAAATATTTTTCTCCCATTCTATGGGTTGTCTTTTCATTTTGTTTATGGTTTGCTGTGCAAAACCTTTTAAGTTTCATTAGGTCCCATTTGTTTATTTTTATTTTCATTATTCTAGGAGGTGGATCCAAAAAGATCTTACTGCAATTTATGTCAAAGAGTGTTCTGCCTGTGTTTTTCCTCTACGAATTTTATAGTATCTGGTCTTACATTGAGGTCTTTAATCCATTTTGAGTTTATTTTTGTGAATGGAGTTAGAGAATGTTCTAATTTGATTCTTTTATGTGTAGCTGTCCAGTTTTCCCAGCAACACGTATTGAGGAGACTGTCTTTTCTCCATTCTATATTCTTGCCTCCTTTGTAGTAGACTAATTGACCATAGGTGCATGGGTTTATTTCTGGGCTTTCTATCCTGTTCCATTGATCTATATTTCTGTTTTTGTTTCAGTACCATACTGTTTTGATTACTGTAGCTTTGTAGTATAGTCTGAAGTCAGGGAGCCTGATTCCTCCAACTCGGTTTTTCTTTCTCAGGTTTGCTTTGGCTCTGTTGTCTTTTGTGTTTCCACACAATTTTGAAAATTTTTGTTCTATTTCTCTGAAAAATGTCATTGGTAATTTAATAGGGATTGCATTGAATCTGTAGATTGCCTTGGGTAGTACAGTCATTTTGACATAATTGATTCTTCCAATACAAGAACATGGAATATCTTTCTGTCTGTTTGTGTTATCTTTTATTTCTTTCATCAGCAGCTTATAACTTTCAGAATACAGGTATCTAACCTCCTTAGGTACGTTTATTCCTAGGTATTTTATTCTTTTTTTATGCGATGGTAAATGGGATTGTTTCCATAATTTCTCTTTCTGATCTTTCGTTGTTAGTGTATAGAAATGCAACAGATTTCTGTGTATTAGTTTTGTATCCTGCAGCCTTACTGAATTCATTGATGAGCTCTAGTACTTTTCTGTAGCATCTTTAGGACTTTCTATGTATAGTATCATGTCATATGCAAACAATGACTGTTTTATTTCTTTTCCAATTTGGATTCCTTTTCTTCCTCTTCTTCTCTGATTGCCATGGCTAGGACTTCTAAAACTATGTTGAATAAAAGTGGTGATTGCTCAGGGCTTCCCTGGTGGCGCAGTGGTTGACAGTCCGCCTGCCGATGCAGGGGACACGGGTTCGTGCCCTGGGCCGGGAAGATCCCACATGCTGCGGAGTGGCTACGCCAGTGAGCCATGGCCACTGGGCCTGCGCGTCCGGAGCCTGTGCTCCGCAACGGGAGAGGCCACAACAGTGCAAGGCCTGCGTTCCGCAAAAAAAAAAAGGGGGGGTGACTGCAGACATCCTTGTCTTGTTCCTGATCATAGAGGAAATGGTTTCAGCTTTTCCCCATTGAGTATGATGTTAGCTGTGGGTTTGTCATATATGGCCTTTATTATGTTGAGGTAGGTTCCCTCTATGCCCACTTTCTGGAGAGTTTTTATCATAGATGGGTGTTGAATTTGGTCAAAAGCTTTTTCCGCATCTATTGAGATGATCATATGGTTTTTATTCTTCATTGTTAATGTAGTGTATCACAGTGACTGATTTGCGTATATTGAAGAAACCTTGCAATTCTGGGATAAACCCCACTTGATCATGGTGTGTCATCCTTTTAATGTATTGTTGGATTTGCTTTGCTAGTATTTGGTTGATTTTTGAGTCTATGTTCATCAGTGATATTGGCCTGTAATTCACTTTTCTCGTGGTATCGTTGGCTGGTTTTCGTATCAGGGTGATGGTGGCTTCCTAGAATGAATTTGAGAGTGTTCCTTCCTCTGCAAAAGGATAGTTATTAACTCTTCTCTAAATGTTTGATAGAATTCGCCTGGAAGCCATCTAGTCCTGGACTTTTGTTTGTTGGAAGCTTTTTCATCACAGTTTCAATTTCAGTACTTGTGATTGGTCTCTTCATGTTTTCTATTTCTTTCTGGTTCAGTCTTGGAAGATTGTACCTTTCTAAGAATTAGTTCATTTCTTCCATTTCACTGGCATATAGTTGCTTGTAGTAGTCTCTTATGATCCTTTGTATTTCTGTAGTGTCAATTGTAACTTCACCTTTTTCATTTCTAATTTTATTGATTTGAGCCCTCTCCCTTTTTTTCTTGATGAGTCTCCTAAAGGTTTATCACTTTTGTTTATTTTCCCCAAAGAACCAGCTTTTAGGTTCATTGATCTTTTCTTTTTTTCATTTCTCTTTCATTTATTTCTGCTCTGATCTTTATGACTTCTTTCCTTCTACTAACTTTGGATTTTGTTTGTTCTTCTTTCTCTTCGTTCTTTAGGTATAAGTTTAGATTGAGATTTTTCTTGTTTCCTGAGATAAGATTTTATAGCTATAAACTTTGCTCTTAGAACTGCTTTTGCTGTGTCCCATACGTTTTGGATTGTTGTGTTTTCATTTTCATTTGTCTCTAGGTATTTTTTAATTTCCTCTTTGATTTCTTCAGTGATCCATTGGTTGTTTAGTAACATATAGTTTAGCCTCCACGTGTTTGTGTTTTTTCCATTTTTTTTCTTGTAGTTGATTTCTAATCTCATAGTGTTGTGGTTGGAGAAAATGCTTGATATGATTTCAGTTTTCTTAAGTTTACTGAGGTTTGCACTGTGGCCCAGCATGTGTTCTATCCTGGAGAATGTTGCATGTGCACTTCAGAAGAATGTGTTTTTTCTGCTGCCCTTGGATGGAATGCTTTATAAATATCAGTTAAGTCCATCTGCTCTCATGTGTCATTTAAAGCCTTTATTTCCTTATTGATTTTATTTCTGGATGATTTGTCCATTGATGAGAGTTGGGTGTTAAAGGCCCCCATTATTACCCTGTTACTGTCAATTTCTCCTTTTATGGCTGTTAGCATTTACCTTAATATTGTTGAGGTGCTCCTATGTTGGGTGCATATATATTCACAATTGTTACATCTTCTTGGATTGATCCCTTTATCATTATTTAGTGTCCTTCTTTGTCTCTTGTAACAGTGTTTATTTTAAAGTCTATTTTGTCTGATATGAGTATTGCTATTCCAGCTTTCTTTTGATTTCCATTTGCATGGGATATATTTTTCCATCCCCTCATTTTCAGTCTGTATGTGTCCCTAGATCTGAAGTGGGTTGCTTGTAGATAGCATATATATGGGTCTTATTTTTGTATCTATTCTGCCAGTCTGCGTCTTTTGGTTGGAGCATTTAATCCATTTACATTTAAGGTAATTATCGATATGTATGTTCTTATTGCCATTTTGTTAATTGTTTTGGGTTTGTTTTTGCAGGTCTTTTTTCTTCCCTTCCTCTTTTGTTTTGTGATTTGATGTCTAACTTTAATGTTGTGTTTGAATTCTCTTTTCTTTTGTGTGTGTGTATCTATTGTAGATTTTTGGTTTGCAGTTACCATGAGGTTTTGATAGATTAGTCTATATACACATGCAAGTTTGTTTTAAGCTGTTGGTCTCTTAATTTCAAATCCATTTCCAATATCCTGCATTTGTACTCTCCTCATGTTTGCTGGTTTTGATATATTTGTGTGTGGATGATTTCCTATGTTTACTGTATGTTTGCCTTTACCAGTGAGCTTTCCCATTTCATAATTTTCTTGTTTCTAGTTGTGGCCTTTTCTGCCTAGAAAAGTTCCTTTAGCATTTGCTGTAAAGCTGGTTTGGTGGTCCTGAATTCTGTTAGCTTTTGCTTGTCTGTAAAGCTTTTGATTTCTCTGTCAAATTTGAATGAGAGCCATGCTAGGTAGAGTATTCTTGGTTATAGGTTTTTCCCTTTCATGACTTTAAATATATCATGTCACTCCCTTCTGGCCTGCATAGTTTCTGCTGAAAAATCAGCTGACAACATACAAGGGAACTCCCATAAGGTTACTTATTGCTTTTCCCTTGTTGCTTTTAATGTTTTCTCCTTGTCTTTAATTTTTGTCAGTTTGATTAATATGTGTCTTGGTGTGTTCCTCCTTGGGTTTATCCTCTATGGGACTCTGTGCTTCCTGTACTTGAGTGAGTGTTTCCTTCCCATGTTAGGGACATTTTCAACTACTATCTCTTCACGTATTTCCTCAGGCCCCTTCTCTCTCTCTTCTCCTTCTGGGACCCCTATAATGCAAATGTTGTTGTGTTTAATGTTGTCCCAGAGGTCTCTTAGACTGTCCTCATTTCTTTTCATTCTTCTTTCTTTGTTCTGCAGCAGTGGTTTCCACCAATCTGTCTTCCAGCTCACTTATTCATTTTTCTAATTTATTCTGCTATTGATTCCTTCTAGTATGTTTTTCATTTCAGTGATTTTATTGTTCATCTCTGTTTGTTCTAAAGATTCTAGCTCTTTAGTAAACATTTCTTGTATCCTCTCAGTCTGTGCCTCTATTCTTTTTCCAAGATCTTGAATCGTATTTACTATCATTACTATGAATTCTTTTTCATGTAGATTGCCTATCTCAACTTCACTTAGTTGTTCTTTTGGGTTTTATCTTGTTCCTTCATATTTTTCTGCTGTCTCATTTTGTCTAACTTTCTGTGTTTGCCATCTCCATTCCCCAGGCTGCAGGACTGTAATTCTTCTTGGTTCTGGTATGTGCCCTGTGGTGGGTGAGATTGATCTGGGGGCTTGTGCTGGCTTCCTGGTGGGAGGAACTGGTGCCTGCTCACTGGTGGGTGGAGCTGGGTCTTATCCCTCTGGTGGGCAGGGCTATGTCAAGGGGTGTGTTTATAGGCAGCTTTTGGCTCAGGATGACTTTAGGCAGCCTGTCTGCTGATGGGTGGGGTTGTGTTCCCACCCTGTTTGTTGTTTGGCCTGAGGCATCCCAGCACTGAAGCCTGCAGCCTGTTGGGTGAGGCCAGTTCTCAGTGCCAAAATAGCTATCTCCAGGAGAGTTAATGCCTATGAGTATTCCCTGGGGCATCCGCCACCAATGTCCTTGCCCCTAGAGTGAGCCACAGCCAATCCCTACCTCCTCAGAAGACCCTCCAAGACTTGAAGATAGGTCTGGCCCACCCTCTTATGGAGTCACTGCTTTGCTCTGGTTTCCAGTTCCTGTGAAACCTTGTGTGCTTCCTCAAGAGTGGAGTGTCTGTTTCCCAGTGTCCTGTGGAGCTCCTGCATTCAAGCCCCACTGGCCTTCAAAGCCAAATGTTCTGGGGGCTCCTCCTCCTGATGCCAGACCCCCAGGCTGGGGAGCATGACATGGGGCTCAGAACTCTCACTCCTGTGGGAGAACCTCTGTGAAATAATTATTTTCCAGTTTGTGGGTCACCTACCTGGCAAGTATGAGATTTTATGATACAGTGAAAGCACCCGTCCTGCCATCTCGTTGTGGCTCCTTCTTTGTCTTTAGAATACCTTTTTTGGTAGGTTCAAGTCTTTTTTGTCCATGGTTGTTCAGCAATCAGTTGTGATTGTGGTGTTTTCGTGAGAGGAGGTGAGCTCTAGTCTTTCCATTCTGCCATCTTGTCTCTTCTAGGCATCTAGATCTTCTATACCACATCTTTTTTTTCAATTCCTCTGCTGATGGACATTTAGGTTGCTTCCATGTCTTGGCTATTGTAAATAATGCTGCTGTGAACATAGGGGTGCATGTATCTTTTTGAATTAGAGTTTTGTCCAAATATATGCCTAGGAGTAGGATTGCTGGATTATATGGCAACTCTGTTTTCAGTTGACAAAGCTCCAGTTTTCCATAGTGGCTGCACTAATTTACATTCCCACCAATAGTGTAGGAGCATTCCCTTTTCTTCACACCCTCTCCAGCATTTTTAACAAAATATTTTTGAGATTTATCCATATTCTACATATATCAACGTTTTGTTCTGTTTTTAGAATGCTGAATAATATTTAATTGTATAAATATGCCACATTTGCCTATCTGTCCTCCTCTTGGAAGCTGTTTGGACTACTTCCAGTTTGGGGCTATTATGAATAAAGATATTATAAATATTCTTGTACAACTATTTGTGCAAATATGTGTGTCCATTTCTCTAGGGTAAATACCCAAAGTGGAATTACCGATGTATATTTAACTTTATAAGAAACTGCCGAACAGTTCTCTACGTTGGTTGTACCATTTAATCTCCCTGCAGTAGTGTATGAGGGTCTATCTACATGCTTCTTATTCTTTTTTTCATTTCTTTTTCAGTTTTCTTCTTTCATTTTCAAATTTTCCTTTTCCATCAAAACTCATGGTCTTTCCATACTGCCATGTCTTCTTGTACTCTAAGGATGCTAGCAATTTTCTGAACTCTTATTCTGGATCCTGAAGTAGATGCTTTTCAGAGCTATGTTCATCTTCTTCTTCTTTTTGATACTGCTTTCTCTTGTTTTGCAATATTTTTGTGAAGCTTCATCAGGGTTTCTCCTATTTAATATTTGAGGAAGTCCAGATCTGCCTCTGTTTCTTATAGACATGGTGAATGATCCATTCTTGGACCTGCTCTCTGTCCACAGTATAAGTTAAAGTTAAATAATCTACTGAAGTCCAAAGCAGAAGGACAGGTTTATACATAAAGGTCATGTTTAGGTAATACTGGTGCATAGGATGGCTGTTACAACAGAGACTATGTAAAATGCAACATTCTCCAAGTTAATATGATAATATATCATACTTAATCGGAAACCAACGTTACTTTTTCCCTTTTAAGCCAATCTTCATTAACCATTGCAAAATGCCAGATATGTGCTAACCACCTCACACACATTTTTTTTCATTTAAGCCTCAAAACAAGGTTGTAACATAGACATTATTATAATTATTGTTATAGAAATTAGGAAACAAAGCCTTAGAAAATTAAGGTAATTTGCTCAGGGTCTTACAGCTAATAAGTGACATAGCTTTACCTAATCATTTTAGACAATCACTATACAACCCAAAATCAAGAACTGGAAATCATGTGATGAACTTAAATCATGGAGACCAAAATCCTAGAAAATTTGAAAGCAGTACATATGATTTTTGCATTTCTACCAAATTTTCAATTGATTGACAAAAACTCTTGGCCACTTTTTTTTTATTCATTTAAAGCTTTTCTGTGAAGTTAAAAATAACTGGTTTCCTGCCTTAATACCTGAGACTATATCCAGGTACTACACAATCTCAATGATTCAATGCTTAAATTCAAAATTTTAAGAATTTTAATTGCTCTGATTCATGTAAAATTTAGAAAAACTTCTAATCTAGCACACCTCTTTAAAATTATAGATAAATCATTTTGTATTATTGTATGTCTTACCAATATTGCTTGGTATAAAAATTAACTGAGACTTGAGTCATTGCAGAAAATGATAAAAACCATTATTGTCAATATGCAAACATTCTGGTGCTCTTCAAACGCATCAAGAATGAAAAATAAGACCTTGTGCCCCACAGCCATTTAAAAAAAATTTTTTTTAGTTCATTCACACACAGTGATTAAAAAAAAAGGTTCACAGTGGATGCCTAAACATTTGGGCCTGACTGACACTTCTAAAGTGAGCAGCACAGTACACACTCAAGAAAAACAATTCAAATGTACTGTGAAAAAAAAGGAGACATCACTAATTCATCAGCCACCTAGACTGTCCTTCAGCCTAGCAAACATCAGACTGCCTGTGGGAATTAGAATCTCATTTTGTTAAAAACTGCTTAAAAGCAAAGCATGCTTTTTAACATCTCTTAGAGTTCTCCGTTATGGCATAGACTGAATTTGTGCTCACTACTGGCAAAGTTGAATAATTTTCTTTTGAGATAGTATTTGTGATGGCACAGCTATTGAAAACCAAAAACATACAAATCCAAACCATTGAAATTTAGCAGGAAGGACAAAACAAACAAACAAAAAACAAGGACTTTTCAAAAAGAATCTCTAAAACACTTGAGAAGGACTTATCCTTTATAGCCCCGTGTCTGAATAGTAAACATGGTTAATGGCTTTCAAGAGGTTAATGTCATCAAAACTTTTCCCTTCGCATACACTTTCTTACTGCTTCCAACCTCATTATTTTATTAGCTCTAGATATGACTACCAGAAAATAAAACTAAGTCTTTTAAAACACAGAACTCTTACTTGAAAATTAGTCACATTTGAAAGTTATGCACTTAACCACTTTGCCATGGTTCTTCATGGGAAACTACTAACCTGTACCCAGCCCTATCTTCACTCCATGTTTCAGGACCTCTGGCACATTGAGAAGGCCGCTGCTGAGCCTGTAGAGAGAGGAGACAGTCAGAACAAGGAGACCCACGTGGGTCCAACAAGAGAAAGGCACTAACAAAAATGATGGTGATATCACTGAAAATTATGATTCCCATCTCAGCTGTAATGCTGACATAAACACATTAGTCAAATCAGACCATCCAGGGGCTTCCCTGGTGGCGCAGTGGTTGAGAGTCCGCCTGCGGATGCAGGGGACACGGGTTCATGCCCCGGTCCAGGAAGATCCCATGTGCCGTGGAGTGGCTGGGCCCGTGAGCCATGGCTGCTGAGCCTGCGCATCCAGAGCCTATGCTCTGCAATGGAAGAGGCCACAAAAGTGAGAGGCCCGCGCACCACACAAACACAAAAAAATCAGACCATCCGAGTCCTGGAGTAAAAAAGGATCATGAAGGAGTTTGAACCATTGAGCAGAGGTTAATATCAGAAGGGCACAAAGCAGCAAGAATTAGAAGGGAGAGCAGGGGATCATTTGTAAGGAAAAATAAATGAAGAAATTAAATCTTGCAACTAGTTCAAAAATTTTTGTAATTTTTAATATTTTTTCAGCTTAAGATACAAATGACAAAATTCTAAGATATTTAAAGTGTACAACATGATGATCTGATATATGTATACATTGCGAGAGGATTTCCCCCCGCTGAGTCGACCAACACATCTATCACCTCACATATTTACCTTTTTTTTTTTTTTTTTTTTGCGGTACGCGGGCCTCTCACTGCTGTGGCCTCTCCCGCTGCGGAGCACAGGCTCAGCTGCCATGGCTTACGGGCCCAGCTGCTCTGCGGCATGTGGGATCTTCCCATACCAGGGCATGAACCCGTGTCCCCTGCATCAGCAGGCGGACTCTCAACCACTGCGCCACCAGGGAAGCCCTATTTACCTTTTTTATTTGTGAGAACATACAAGTTCTACTCTCTTAGCAAATTTCAGTTATACAATATGGTGTTATCAACTATAGGTCTTTAATTTTTTTTTTTAACCAACCCATCCTTCTATGCTAGGAAGTAGAAATTATAAAGCGTTGCCTTTCCTCTCTTCCTGGGATCATTTGTTGCCTTGAATGAGTAGTGACTTGCAAGGTCAAAGAAAGAGGGGTATAGCTGGAAGAGGGGGTGCAGGTTGTAAGTCAGGGCCTGGTGGTTCAAATGCTACCTCTGAGAACAGCAGCAACTAGCAGAGATGGTTCCTGGACTGAATTCCGGAGCTCGTGACCCTGACTCAGTAGATGTGCCGCCTTTAAAGAGACAAAGAAAAACTAAAGCATCCTTAAAAGTCTGAGAAGATGCAAAGGTCAAAGTAGTCTGCTTGAAAATCCACATAATTATCATTTTCAAACTGCCAGTGCACATGCAATAAATCTCTCAAAGTGGCTGGAGAAAGAGTAACAGTGACCATTCAAACCAAAATATTAGCCATAAAGAAATTTAACTTCAAACCTCAGTTTGTAAAACTGGGTCATGTTTTAATTTAGATGTTGTGTAACTAAACCCACAGGATGTTAAACCCTTCCCCTAACTGGTCACTAGACCATAATTATGGTCACTAAGCTGTACCTAGGCAAGATTCCCTGTTATGTACGGCCACTTTATGTCTGAAAACTAAAAGCCTCTGGAACCTCTCAAAACACTCCAGAAACACATTGCTGTGGCTCTCGTGCCTTTCCCATACTGCCACTGATGTAGAACTTTTTCATTTGCAAAGTTCCTAGACTTTTGACTGCTGGCACCTCCTACTCTTTGCCTGGAGGCTCTTTCACTCCGCTAGAGCCCGCTCTGCCCTTGATTGGGGAAGGTCCGAAGTTGCAGGGACTTCATGCCCCTTCGAACCCACCCAGCAGCCCTCCACCAATAACTGGTAGGTTTAGGTATAATTACTCCAGCTCCCCCACCCCTTGGGCAGGTTGTCTTTGAGGTCTGCTTTGTACACTGGCTTGCTGAGTTTTCCAGAAGGATTAAATTCCAGGAACCCATGGTGGTAACTAGCTTGGTGACGTGCTCTTTACTGTCTTCCTTCCCTTCTCTGTCTCACCCCATAAAGGTGCTTCCTGAGATCACCTCCCAAATAAATTACTTGTACATAAATCCTCACGTCATGTTCTGCTTCTGCAAGAACTCTAAAACAAGTAAGGATATGAAGTAAAACTACAGGCCAATATCTGATGAACATAGATGCAAAACTCCCTAACAACATACTGGTAAACAGAATCCAACAGCACATTAAAAGGATCATACACCATGATCAAGTGGGGTTTATCCCAGGAATGCAAGGATTCTTCAATATACACAATCAATGTGATACACCATATTAACAAATTGAAGGATAAAAACCATATGATCATCTCAATAGATGCAGAGAAACCTTTTGACAAAATTAAATACCCATTTATGATAAAAACTCTCCAGAAAGTAGGCACAGAGGGAACTTTCATCAACATAATAAAGGCCATATATGACAAACCCACAGCCAACATCATTCTCAACGGTGAAAAACTGAAACCATTTCCTCTAAAATCAGGAACAAGACAAGGTTGTCCACTCTCACCACTGTTATTCAACATAGTTTTGGAACTTTTAGCCACAGCAATCAGAGAAGAAAAAGAAATAAAAGGAATCCAAACTGGAAAAGAAGTAAAGCTGTCACTGTTTGCAGGTGACATGATACTATACATAGAGAATCCTAAAGATGCTACCAGAAAACTACTAGAGTTAGTCAATGAATTTGGTAAAGTAGCAGGATACAAAATTAATGCACAGAAATCTCCTGCATTCCTATACACTAATGATGAAAAATCTGAAAGTGAAATCAAGAAAACACTCCCATTTACCATTGCAACAAAAAGAATAAAATATCTAGGAATAAACCTACCTAAGGAGACAAAAGACCTGTATGCAGAAAATTATAAGACACTGATGAAAGAAATTAAAGATGATACAAATAGATGGAGAGATATGCCATGTTCTTGGATTGGAAGAATCAACATTGTGAAAATGAATCTACTACCCAAAGCAATCTACAGATTCAATCCAATCCCTATCAAACTACCACTGGCATTTTTCACAGAACTAGAATAAAAAAATCTCACAGTTTGTATGGAAACACAAAAGACCCTGAATAGCCAAAGCCATCTTGAGAAAGAAAAATGGAGCTGGAGGTATCAGGCTCCCTGACTTCAGACTATACTACAAAGCTACAGTAATCAAGACTACAGAAATATAGATCAATGGAACAGGATAGAAAGCCCAGAGATAAACCCACGCACATATGGTCACCTTATCTTTGATAAAGGAGACAAGAATATACAGTGGAGAAAAGACAGCCTCTTCGACAAGTGGTGCTGGGAAAACTGGATAGCTACATGTAAAACAATGAAATTAGAACACTCTCTAACACCATACACAAAAATAAACTCAAAATGGATTGAAGACCTAAATGTAAAGCCAGACACTATTAAACTCTTAGAGGAAAACATAGGCAGAACACTCCATGACATAAATCACAGGAAGATCCTTTTTGACCCTAGCGAAATGGAAATAAAAACAAAAATAAACAAATAGGACCTAATGAAACTTAAAAGCTTTTGCACAGCAGAGGAAACCATAAACAATATGAAAAGACAACCCTCAGAATGGGAGGAAATATTTGCAAATGAAGCAACTGACAAAAGATTAATCTCCAAAATTTACAAGCAGCTCATGCAGCTCAATATCAAAAAAACAAACAACCCAATCCAAAAATGGGCAGAAGACCTAAATAGACATTTGTCCAAAGAAGATATACAGATTGCCAAGAAACATTTGAAAGAATGCTCAACATCATTAATCATTAGAGAAATGCAAATCAAAACTACAGTGAGGTATCATCTCACACCAGTCAGAATGACCATCATCAAAAAATCTAGAAACAATAAATGCTGGAGAGGGTGTGGAGAAAAGGAAACCCTCTTGCACTGTTGGTGGGAATGTAAATTGATACAGCCACTATGGAGAACAGTATGGAAGTTCCTTAAGAAATTAAAAATAGAACTACTATATGACCCAGCAATCCCACTACTGGGCATATACCCTGAGAAAACCATAATTCAAAAAGAGTCACGTACCACAGTGTTCATTGCAGCACTCTTTACAATAGCCAGGACATGGAAGTGTCCATCAACAGATGAATTGATAAAGAAGATGTGGCACATATATACAATGGAATACTCAGCCATAAAAAGAAACGAAATTGACTTATTTGTAGTGAGGTGGATGGACCTAGAGTCTGTCATACAGAGTGAAGTAAGTCAAAAAGAGAAAGACAAATACTGTAAGCTAACACATATATATGGAATCTAAGGGGAAAAAAAAAAGGTCATGAAGAACCTAGGGGTAAGACGGGAATAAAGACACAGACCTACTAGAGAATGGACTTGAGGATATGGGGAGGGGGAAGGGTAAGCTGTGACAAAGTGAGAGAGTGGCATGGACATATATACACTACCAAATGTAAAACAGATAGCTAGTGGGAAGCAGCTGCATAGCACAGGGAGATCAGCTCGGTGCTTTGTGACCACCTGGATGGGTGGGATAGGGAGGGTGGGAGGGAGGGAGACTCAAGAGGGAAGAGATATGGGAACATATGTATATATATAACTGATTCACTTTGTTTTAAAGCAGAAACACACCATTGTAAAGCAATTATACTCCAATAAAGACGTTAAAAAAAAATCTAGCAGAAGCTAATAAATTTATTGAATGAATATATGAATGATCCACCCCAACCTGCCTCTAGCTCTGTTCTGACCCGACTAACACAAGAAATGAGAAATCCTTTCTGTATCTAATTGTGGAGCATGAATTCTTAGCCTAGCGTCCAAGGATTGGCATTATGGAATCTATGAATTCCCTGAAATTAGATGCAGCATTTTTATGTCTATGGGCTTTTTTTTTTTTTTTTTTTTGCGTTACGTGGGCCTGTCACTGCTGTGGCCTCTCCCGCTGCGGAGCACAAACTCAGCGGCCATGGCTCACGGGCCCAGCCGCTCCGCGGCATGTGGGATCTTCCCAGACCGGGGCATGAACCCATGTACCCTGCACCGGCAGGCGGACTCTCAACCACTGCGCCACCAGGGAAGCCCCGTATGGGGTTTTTTTTCTGATGATCCAGACCACAAGTTTCATCTGATTCCCTTATGCATCTATAACCTTTCAAAGGTTAAGAACCAGGTTTAAATAAAAATTTTGTTTGTGCGAATTACAGCAGGACAAGTCCCCTCCTAAGTGCATCTCGTCAGATATAGCAGCATGACATTTACTGAAGGGTGCTGGGTTCTAGTAGCATTGCACCATTTCTGGTATGTGCACATTCCTAGTAGTTTGTACAACACAAAGTAGTAAGAGGTCAGTACACTCTCTCTGGAACACCTGGTTGGCACACCCACTCTTTCGGTCCTTAGCTCTAAGTTCTCAGTGATATTGGTTTTGAACTCTATTTCCTATTGTTCTGTTTTGTGCAAACTCAGAAATTTTAAGAGATGTAGTGCTCTTCAAATGCATACTCTGCAAAAAATAGCCTCTTTTAAGTGCTGTCTCCCCAGTACAGTATAGGTAGGTGTCCTTCTATCTAGTTCACATCCCAATTGAACATAACTACGGAAGAGAGATACTGGAGGAATGACTGAGAAAACAAAGGTATTTGGCCGCTACTTTGCAACCCAAACGTTCATAATCTACTAATCAATAATTGCCTACTTACGATAAGTTAGAATTGGGACAATGTGAGATGGATGCTCCTCGTTCCCTGAATACATCCAGTTCTTCTTCAGAAAGGTAGCAGCCATGTGCCATCACTGTCTGGAGAGAAGAGCATCCTATGTGGAGTCTACCACTCAAAAATGCTTAAGTCAGTCCTCACTCACAGCAAGATATTATAGGTGCACATAAAAGCTGTGACTTATCTGTTATCATCTTCACAAGAACATTGATGATTACCTATGTATAAAATCACTGTGCCCAAGTTACACCTCAGAAAAGGCCTGTGAAAACATTGGATTACGAAAGTCCCACACATTTGTGGATCTTTTTCTCTCTTTTTTAATCTATAAAATAAATGAGGGTTGGTCCAGCTGACCTCTATGCAAGTAAAATTAACATGCAAATTGAAGGCTGATTTATTAATTATATAGAAATATATGTAGAGGAGGATGAAAATTATGATGTAGCATAAACAAGATCTGTGCAGAGTATTAACCTTTCAAATCAGTCACATTCAGATCTCTGAGCACAAAGTCCCTAAGAATTTATTTGCTGTAATAGTTAAACTCTCCATGCAGTTCATACATTTCATTAAATGCCAAGGCCAGGGGGTATATTGTTGTAATGAGGTCTCTCCTCACTCATATTAATTTTAATTAACTTAAAATTGTTTAATTATAAATGTAGTAATACTCATTTCTTTTACAAAGCAATCTTAGAATGTTTAAAAATAAAAAGTAAAAAGTCCTCTGCTTTCTCCCTCAGGAAGGATCACTTTTAACGTTCAATGTGTGTCTTCCAGACAGTGTTTGGTAAGTGAGCACGCACCCACACGTATATACACATATCAAACAATACTGTACAAACACTCTTCCTTGTAAGTCTGTATACTTCATTCTTTGTGAATGTTGGATAAAATTCTAATTATGTATGTTCTATAATTTAAACAATTTCCCACTGATAGCCATTTTTTAACTTTCATATGTAATTAACATCCCTAGTCATAGTCCTTACAGAATGGATCTTCAGAAATACATTTTCTAACTCAAAGGAATGCACATTTACATTCTAATGGATACTGACAAAATGTCCTTGGACCACATGACATTCCCACCTCAAAGAAGCTTTTAGATTTATTTACCAATAAATGTAATGATTTATTCATTAGGGATGAAACCAGGCCCATTTTTAATTCTGCGCACACATGAATATGCACACTCTGTACTTGAGTTTGGGAAATGCACGTGTGTTATAGAAGTCTGAAGATTACTACTGAGATTTTAAAATTTAGATAAATATGCCGTACTTCATATAGATTATATCATGATGTACAACTTACCTTATTTGTCAGAAGGTTGTTTTTATCATACACATCTGTGTAGTTTTTATAACCAGGGTATAGGTTTTTCACAGCTTTAACTTCATCACGATTTTCACTTACATGGCTCTAAAAGAAAAGAAATATTTTCAATTTTTTAATGTAAAATACCATTAGAAATTATACTTCCTACCCCCAAATGATATGGATGGTTCCTACTTGCCTAGGTAAAAAAAATGAAGATTCTTGTGTATTTTATTTGAAACAATTCTTATTATATAAGATATATATGACAAAGAAACTATGAAAATGTAATTATATGAACATGTAATATCCTAACCCTAACCCATGTGATGTTTTTCTGACAAAGTCTTTTCAAATTCCAAACTATAGCAAGAATAAGTAAAAATAAAAAGTACTCCTTGTAGAGAGTAAGAGCCTAGCTATTCATGGTCGATCACCTACTACTTCTGGTGTTGGCTGTTTAAGAAGAGTTCATTGGCCATCAAAAGGACAGAGCATGGTTCACTCATAGAAAGCTGAAATTTGAAATAAAAAGCTGAATTTTAGCCCAAGTTCTGACCCTAGTTATGTGTCTTAGGGTTGAGTCCATTGTTTTCTCTTTCGGCCTCCATGTTCTCATCTCTCAAATAAAAGCGTTGGGATAGATGAGTGATTTTCCAAATTCTTTTAGCTTTAGATGTGTTATTCTTATTTAAAAAATCATAGAAATTCAATATGTAAACAGCATAAACAAGTTGCTACGCAGGATGAAGCAGGGTTAGGACTCTGGGACCCTGTCCCCATTCTATCCCCTTTATCAGCTTCCAGGATGAGTTCTGCAGGAAACAGTTGGAAAATAACAGAGCTAGGCAGTCCTGCGGTCATCAAGAAAGAGCCTATAAGAATCCACACGCAAGCAAAACAAGTGAGTCCTGGCCCCCGCACAGTCCTTTCTCCAGGGCACCACAAACATGAGACTGCAGACACAACGTAAGTGTCACCATCCCAACCCCTCACCTAAAACAAAAATCATTTCTGACCAACTGGTGATGACCATGTATTATGGGAAATAACTCATGAGCAAGTTACCACTTCCAAGAACAGCAATGCCATTTGCCTTTCTCCTTGAGGTAGAGTATGCATAACCAAATAAATGAAAGAAAACAACAGCATTGGACTAAAAACAGAATGTTCTACCTGCAGAATGAGTTCTATCCTTGGCCTTGAGGAACTCCAGACCACTGAAGAAATGGGCATGGGCATCAGAAGAGATTTGTGTCATTTTGATAGATTTGAGTATATGCAGTTATACACATATATACAACGCCAGTAAGTATATACTTGATTTTGTTGTGTGTTTCTGGGATTCAGGACACACAAACACAAAATATGCCACCTTGGGATACTGAATACTTTATGCTGAAGGGGTTTGAGAAAATGGCAGAAGCAGGAAGGTCACTCTGATTTTGCCCCCACCCTTTTCCCCTGTGACCGGAGCACAGGCTCTCGTAAATGAGAGGCGCCCGCCCTATACATGGAAAGGAGCATCCTTATCTCTGAAGACAAAGGGAACCAAGAAGAAACAGGCCTTGCTAATACACTTACCTCGTACTCCTTAACTTATGTTCCTCCAGGACTGTACACCTGTCACCACACCTAACATAAAAATACTCAGGTCTGTTTCTTTGTGTCTTTGTTTCCTTATAAAGGCTCCTGTGCCATGTAAACCTTATATGAAATAAATTTGTATGCTTTTCTCTTGTTTAGCTTTGTCAGTTTAGTTTTCAGGCCCAGCCAGGGACCCTAAATAGGTCAAGGATAACTTTTTCTTCCCCTGCAATTGTGTGGGACTGAATATCACAGCCCATCAAAAAAAGGGAAAAAATGAAAATAGTTAATGAGTCCTAACAAATCTTAAAAAAAAACAAAACAAAACTTCCACCCTAAAAAATGATAAAGGATCTATGTGTTGCCTTTCCCTGACATGCCCTTTTTTTTTTTTTTTTTTTATGGTACACGGGCCTCTCACTGTTGTGGCCTCTCCCGTTGCGGAGCACAGGCTCCGGATGCACACGCTCAGCGGCCATGGCTCACAGGCCCAGCTGCTCCGCACCATGTGGGATCTTCCCAGACCAGGGTACGAACCCATGTCCCCTGCATCGGCAGGCGGACTCTCAACCACTGCGCCACCAGGGAAGCCCGACATGCCCTTTAAGATAGCTCTTAAGAGGGAGAATTTTAGTGCAGTATGTAATGAAGTTTGGATGGGGGAAGGGGAGCTCCCAATTTTAACCCAGCTGGAAGATTTAGAAACTGTTTTATTCCTAAATTGCAACCGCTTAATGACAAAGTAAGATACACTGTTTTGTTCCTGATTTTAAATTAAGAAACTTGGAACAAAAGGGCTTTTAAATCCATTTTGGTAAGGTGGAAATTAGGTTCTTTTTGCTTTTCAAATAATAGACGGTTCCTCCAAAAAGGAAGGACTAGAACACTGAGAAAGTATCAAATAGAAGAGAGCAGGAAAGAAATGCATTAAATGTATCCTACAGAGAACAGGTAACCAGTTCGCCATTGATCTTGCTTGGTTACTTAAGATGTTCTCATCTCTAGGAGCCAGATCAGAGAAGATTGAAGGCAAAAGGGACTTCAGGTTTCTTTTCTTAACTAAAAAATTAGAGAACTACATTTAGGTGATATCTGTAAGGGACCTTATGTCCTATGATGCTGTATCTTGAGATCTTATGGGGCTAAAGGCAGGCCGCCCCCGTGCCACTCTGGCATGTAGATTATTATTATTATTATTATTATTTTTGCAGTACGTGGGCCTCCCACCACTGCGGTCTCTCCCGCCGCGGAGCACAGGCTCCGGATGTGCAGGCCCAGTGGCCATGGCTCACGGGCCCAGCCGCTCCGCAGCACGTGGGATCCTCCTGGACCGGGGCACGAACCCGCGCCCCCTGCATCGGCAGGCGGACTCCCAACCACTGCGCCACCAGGGAAGCCCATGTAGATTATTTTGAGTTAAAAACCAATCAATGCCCGAAAGACTCAGGAAGAACCTTTGAACTCCCTCCTTACCACCTAAAAGAATTTAAGATAGGAGGGCTGTCCCAGGAAGGAGCTATTACCATAGATAACTGTAGTAAGGTATTAGGCATGGTAGACAAGAGGAACCTAGCAAGCCCATTTAATCAAACTTGTCTGTATCCCATTGTCTTTGAATGGTTCAGCAAACTTTTGTTTACCAAATATTAACTCTTTTTATCTTCCAGTGAATTACCTTATTTCCCCTTGAAACCTCAGACCCCTGTTTCCTTCTACTTAGTCCAGAATATATATATACCTCACCTTGCCTCGCTGTCTTTGGAATTCTTTCATACTTATGTGGATTTCCTGTATGCACATAATAAATTTGATTTTCTCCTGTTAATCTGCTTTATGTCACATTAATTGCCAACCAAAAGAACTAAAAGAGAAAAGGGGAAACCCACCTCCTCCATCATCTCAGTAAAAGAATTGGAGATTACTGCCAGAATTTAGGGTACAGAGAAGTCTTGCAGGTCTAGACAGAGGCAAATAGGAGAAAAACGCCCACCTGAATGTGCAAATCATGGGTCTTCGCGATGTTCCCAAGTTCACCCAACAAAGTCTCAGAGCAGGAAAGGGAAAAACGTGGTGTCACTATGGGCTGCACTCTAGAATACTGGAAATAATCAAAAACACTTGGTAAGGAAATGCATATCATACCACAAAATGATTTTATGTCTTCATCTCTAGGGACAGTCCTTCATTCCAGGAGTGCGTAGAAGTGCTGGATTTCATGGAAATGGCTCACGGAGAACAAGGAAGGGTATATTCTGTAGCACCAAGTTCAATGGAAGAAGATCCCATCTCAAACGCAAGGCACGTGAAGGCTCAGACCAGGCCTAGACTGGGTGGCTTTTATGAAGAGAATTAGGAGGCAGAGGAGACGTTTTAAGGGAGAGTGCTGGGAAGACTAAGAATGAAGTGGTAGCCTGTTCCCCTTTCTACATCTTGGGGTGGTATGCTGGCCATGGCCTCCCTGAGGACTTTTACTTAGTTGCAGGCATGGCTCTGATGTCACCTTTGTGGCTGAGCAGTAGAGAAGGACTCATAGAAGAGCGGCAAGGATAAGGATCCACAAAGCTGCACCTAGGTCTCCCAAGATTAGACTGAAAGCAATACTGAGGTTTCCTATGGCTTCCAGTCAGACCTTAAAAAATGGTGAGGGAAGAGTCTGGTTTGCAAATCTAAGAGATGGCACAGCAGAGCCATAGACAAGCCTGCTGGGGGTGGGACAGAAAACAGCACTGTCTTCACAGGATCACCAACACCAGGGCACTGTGGAACGGGGGTGCCTGGCTGAGTGCCTGCAGGCCACACGACATGCACGCATCTGTGGACCAAGGCAGTCTGGCTGGGGCATCAGGGCTGGACACCACCTGTGTTTCAGACCAGATCAGGGGGTACAAGAGGCCAGAGCCAATGGTGATGTAGCCAACAAACCATGCCACAGCATCCAGTTGCCACCAATCTGTCTACATGCATGAAGCCCTCCCCCGCCTCCCCACCGGCCTGTCCTATGAAATTAGAAGGTCCCAGAGGAGAGGGAGGGAAAACCACTGAGAAAGTAAAAAATGCCTGACCTTCCTAAGCTGAGTTGATGCATCCACCATGAAAACAATTTAAGGCTTTAGGAAAATACTTCTGCATGCATGGAATAGGCCAAATGTATACAGGCTAACCTCTACCAAACAGCTTAAGAACAAATCCTACAACTAACAGGAAGGCAATTAAAAAGCGAGCTGGGAACAAGTTTACTTACATTCCTTTGGAGCATTTCTGACACAAATCTGAAATAAAGCAACAAACGGGAAGTTAGAACATTCAGGCATTTTTGAAATTAATTTTTTAAAAGCACGAAAACATGAGCCTTACATGTCCTAACTTCCATGTAAACATTTCTAATGCTGCACATGTTTCACCACCACTAATTAAGGATTAGCAAGCAGTAATTACCCTGCTTTCTCATTTGCAGCCAGAGCGATGGAGTGCAAAATCACAGGGAAATGCAATTTTATCATCTAACATCAGCCGGGCTGTTCACAAGTATTCCCACAGCGCTCAAGCCATTCTACTAGCTTAAGCTCTGTTTGGGGGAATACTGCAGTATGTTATGTTCCATGGATATCAGAGTCATGGAGTCCTGTGTATCTGGAGGCGTTTAGAAGCCATGGGGCTCTCTACTCCCAGTTTCCCTAAAGTGGAAGCTGCTTGCTCACAGAATCACAATAGCATCATTTATTTTCAAAGGCTGAGTCCTACTGGGCATGGATGTTGGAGTAAAGCAGAAGGACTAGGCCAGACATGGTTGTGAAATGGGTAGTGACGGGGATGGTGATCTTACCAATTATATCTGCAGGGATGGTGGTATCCATAGGGCCTATGAAATGACTGTTTCTGCCCTGGCTGGAAATATTTATGAGCTATAGCTTCCTGCTTTCTGGTAATCCTTTGTTTAAGAATAAAATGTGAATCAGGGTTCACTATTCCCACAAACACAGATTCATAGAAAAGTTGAGCATATGGCCAAATGCTAAAGGGAAAGTGTGTGCTTCCTTCTCTTTCTGGGAACATAGCAGCACCTAAGCCACCCTTTACAGAGGACACACTTAAGGTGAAGGAGGCCTGGGAATGGAGAAAAGCTGGACTTCTCAAACTTGCATCAGGATATGTTTGGTCTTAGGCAAGATTTAAAGCTAAAGAATTTTCTTCTATATCTCTTGGATGTTGAGTGTCATACAACACAATTCCTTGTCAAATCCTCAAGGCACAATGGAAAAGCCGTTAAAGAAATACAGAAAAAGTACCTATGGTATCACTAGCATATCCCCATGTAAAATAAAAAGAACATAACAAAAGCACATGATCTCAAGCAACAGGATGACCCACAACCAAAAGTAATTTAATGAGCAGGCCACAGACACTTAAGTGCAAGTTTAATCTACAGGAGAAGCCCCAATCTACAACGAATGACAGGGAGTGGGTAAATCATTTACTTTTTAAAAAATCCTTCATTTTATAAAGGGATTTGCCCTAGGACTCCTATAACAAGTTCCCAGAGGCTTTAAAATATGATTTGATATACAAAAATAGTACTGACATGCAACATTTTCCTTAGGATCAGATCAATTTCATGAAGTTAGGCAAACCCAGGCAGTGATATATGTGCACATTCTGCCTGGGTTAAAGAGGTTTCTTTTTCCCATCTCCAACTCCATCCGTAAGACAAATCAAGACAAACATACCTCTCTGTTTCCTTGATTGATTCCTCAGTGGTTTCCTTGTATTCTGGAACAGTGTCATTCAAATCCATGCAGACTTTGCCCACAAATGCCCGCTGCCCGAATTTATCTGTGAGACACACACAAAAAGAATCTAAAGTCATGTTTCTTTCCCAAACTGTACCTTTCCTAAGCCTCTTTAAAACATCTTAAATTAAAATCGTTATAAAAACATAAGTGAGAACGTAAAAGATCATCACACCATTTAAGAACAGTAACAACAAGACCTCGATCAATTCTGTAAGTAGTAAAGCTTCTCCCATTAGCACCTTACTCCTCTGATTACTCCCAGAATGAAGGATATTATTTGCTTAAGGTCTAAACCCAGATGTGCCCAGTGTCCTCCTCTATGTGCAGGGTTATGAGGACTATACCCAATAATGTATGTAAAGTGGCTGGCACATGGGCTTAGAAAAGATACTGTCGCTATTCTTAAGTGTAGCAGTGCCAATATCGTTATCTGTGGGGGATTTTACTTACTCCTACCAGCAGTTCTCAGCACTGAAGAACCTCATGCTTATCAAAGGTGCTAGAGGAATTCTATTTCAGCTAGAAAGTTGATGCTACATGAGGCAATGTTCATTTTTTCAACAATGTCTCCACCGCTGTCTTGAGTCTTTCAGAAGTCTTTCTATCTCTCTCTTTCCCCTGTAATTCACTGTAATGCCTGGCCATTAGATTACTCTTCCTTAAAACACCACCTTCATCACATACCTCATCTCGCTGAAAACTTTTTTTGAGTCTTATGCATATTTGAATCTCTCCAGAGACTGAACCATCCCCTCTGCCCAACCTCTCCCATCCCACCATGCCATGAATCCTTCCCTTTAGTTCAGCTACTCTGTTCCCTGCCTCCTGTATATCCACTATGAACGTTCCTGTCCCCATACCCATACCCCCATGTCATCTTTCCTGTCTGAAAGGCATTTTCCTCTCTCCTCATTTTATCTTCCCTTCAAAGGCCAATTTAAAGATCCCTTCAATGAAATCTTCCCAGGTGATCCAACCCTGGGTTTATTCTGTCTCCTCCAAAATTTGCAATATTTACTTTCAGTGTCACCCTTGAGGTCTTTGGTATAAACTACCTTGGCCAGCAAGCAGTAGTGTCAGCACATCAGTCAACAGTATTTACTGAGCACCTGCTATGTGCTAGGCACTGTACTGGGTACAAGTTTTGGAATCATCAGTGTAAATCCAGTCTCATCTCTGCTTACTAGCTGTGTGACTTGGGCATGTTACATAACCTCTCTGAGCATCAGTTTATCCATCTGTAACACAAGGACCTGAATAACTGCTCCAGAAGGCTGTTTGCAACTGAGCTGAACTAGTCCACGTAGAGTTCTTTGCACAATACCAGGCATCTAGTAAAAGCACTACAGCCATTACTAAAGTCATTAATCAATGTATGTACCTATTAATCAGTTAATCCTGTCTGGTTCCTCAAGGGCAGAGACTATTTTCCGTTTTACTGTGTTCCCTGCATCTAGCATAGTGCCCTGAGTCTAGCCAACAGCTAAGATCTATCTGCTGATAGATAAACTGTTGCTATTGCTAGAATTAGTAAACCTGCTCCAAAAAGCCCTAAATTAATACACAAAATTCAGACCCATTTACATCATTCTGCAGCCAAAAACTAAAGGTAAATAAATTACTTAAACAACAGAAAAAGTTCAAGGGCCACAGTGATACACAAATACCTAATTATCTGCAAGAAATGCAGTGCTTAAATTCTAGCAATTAAAAGGCAGGACTGCTCACAAGTATAAGTCACTGCTGGCATGGTCTGGACATGCTTCATGTGCCCGTAAATCATCCTTTCATCTCCTCACCTGTAATTTCCGCAAGGAGCAGCGATGAGTCAGTGTGAATTGTTGCAAAGTAACAAGCTGTGGTGGTTCCATTCTTTAGTGTTCTCCTCTAAAAATAAATCACAAAAACCATGAATCGCCTGTGCCCAGAAGAGTCACATGGTATATACAGATGAAAATGGAATTTTAGTTTTCAATTTTAAGATGCTTTTATTTAAAGGCATGCCATCTCAATATGAAATGTAGTTAAGGCAAATGGTAAAAGTATTTATATTTTAAAAGTGTTAGCTAGAGGAGAAGTTGATGCTTTCGATTTCCTAGATTCACACAGTTCTGTGTTACAGAATTTATAAAATGTGATACTAATTAATTCCTTATTTTTTTAGGACTGTTTAAGAATATGCAAACTTTATTGCATCTGGGAGTGAATAAATGAGATTTTTCTAGTGATTACAGGATACAGTTATTCAGCCAGATTTTTAGTTCATCCTAGCAGATTGATAAATGTATCCATCTCTCTTCCTCAGCAAATCTCTACTAAAATACCAGTAAAGGAGTATAACATTTATTAAACCATAAGCAGAGAGGAGACATGAGCAGCGGAAATATTTCAGCATCTTCTCGGAAGAAAAAACAAGTATAAGAACCTGGAGGCAACTTGGAAAGAGAAAGGAGCATGTGGCTGTTAACAGGGAATTGGCTGAAAGTCTGTATACAGATAATTAAACCTTGGCAGGACTCTTTTCCCTGCTGAAATCAGCCAACCACCCCTAACCTGCTCCTTGCAGAAGAGATTTACCCTTTGTAGAAATTGGATAGTATTTAGAGGGTACAAGCGCAAAAGGACAAGGTGAGGCATAGGCTGAAAAGAAGAGGTTTAAGTGGACATCTGGCGGACCTCTGGGACCCTTGGTCATCTTCCCCAAAATGCCACATGTACTGTTTCCACCAGTCCTGGCAGGACTGAAGGACTTCTTCCTAGAGAAGATGAATGGCTCTAGAAGTAAAATGTCCTCACGACTTTTGGGACCCACAATTTAAAGGGCTGTTTACTACCTTCACTGTTCATCATATAATGAAGTTTACCAGTCAACAAATGCTACCCCACCCAGATCTTCCAGTCAGCATCTTGGAGCATCACACTTAAATATGAATGTGCATTTAAGGTTCAACGGACACTGCAGGAGGGCTTCCCTGGTGGCGCAGTGGTTGAGAGTCTGCCTGCCGATGCAGGGGACACGGGTTCATGCCCCGGTCCAGAAAAATCCCACATGCCGCGGAGTGGCTAGGCCTGTGAGCCATGGCCACTGAGCCTGCGCGTCCAGAGCCTGTGCTCTGCAACGGGAGGGGCCACAACAGTGAGAGGCCCACGTATCGCAAAAGAAAAATAAAAGAGCTCTCCAAAAGTAAAAATGTTAACAATGAAATATGGGAGTCAACAGAAGGTTAAATTAGAAGAGAATTTCTCAGAGAAGAAATATGAAAGTCAAGGATGAAAAGATAAAAAAATTATGCTCAATCTAAGAGATCTAACATTTAGAATAAAAGTTCTAAAAAAAAAACTTTTTTTTTTAAAGGAAATGAAGGGGGTGAAATTGTCTGAGAAATAATATTAGTCTCTCCAAACTGAAAATCCTCATAGAATGCTCAGTTCAGTGCATGAAAAACAGAAGCCAAGTAAGGCATATAATTGTGAGATATTAAGTCTACAAGTAAAGTGAAGATTCTGAAAGGTTCCAGAGAAAGAAAACCAGTCATAGACAAATGGCAGGAAACACCAGTGATGCTGAAAACAGAACAATGGCTTTAAAATTCTGGAGGAAGGTTTTTTTTAATTTTTAAAAAATTTATTTTATTGAAGTATAGTTGATTTAAGGAGGGAAGTTATTTTAAAGTAGAATTTTATACCCTTGTAAATTATCAGTCAAGTGTGAAAATAGAATAGAGATATATGATTAGATACACAAAATCTTGAATGTTTTTCTCCTTTAAGAGCTTAGAAAGCTCGTAGAAGATGTGTTTTTAAAAAATGTGAGAGTAATGCAAAGTAAAAGAACTTCTTAGGTCCAGAAAATGGGAATTAAACACAGAGGAGAACCAAGGGGAATGCCCAGATTATAGCAGTGCCAGAGACAATCCCGACCAGAGTGAAACAAAGGAACAGAAGGCAGTGGGAAGAGTTTGAGAAAGAAATCAGAACTGATATTGCCTGACTTGTCTCAGCACTTGGAAAAGTACTGATTGACCTGAGCAGGGTCTGTCTTAAGCAGAAGCTTTTCCTTCTTCTTCTTTTTTAAAATTTTAAGACATTTTTTAAGAGCAGTTTTAGGTTCACAGCAAAATTGAGAGGAAGGTACAGAGATTTCCCATATGCCCCCAGCCCCCACACATAGCAGAAGCTTTTTAAAGTGCAGAGGAAAAATGGCACTGGAGTTCTTGCTTCTTGCATATTATGACCTGCGTGACCTTGAGAAAGTTGCTTTACATTCTCAACATCAGTTTCCTCATTTGTGAAATAAGAGGACTCTTGACTAGAATGGGGTTGGATTAGAAACGTAAACGTCTGCAGGAGGAAAATAATTTGGACTTAAAGTAATAGGGAAGAACATGCCGTATCCTAGCAGCCTCTACTCAGCTTCAGCCAACTGTTAAAAGAACAACAACAAAAAAGAGAGACCAGTGATGTCAGTTAGTAATGAAGGGCAAGAGAATTAGGAAAACTGGATTTTAATGTCAATCTTTTCAAAGTTTAAGGCACATGAAAAAAAATATTTCTGGCTGCAAGTAAAGGATGTTTATATAGCCTGTCACCTATAGAAAAGGATGCGCTAGCTTGCTACCATAATCACACACCCAAGAGAAAAGTTAACACCATGACAGAGGCATCGAATTCAATCTCCAGCAACCAGAAAAGTGCCTGGATCTTCGTGTGTGCCTAGTAAATATTGTTGAATGAACACATGAGGAATCAGACTTACTAAAGCAACAAGAGGCAAAAAAATTATCTAAAATAAGCATTGTTACGTGCATAGACTAGGACATTGTATCCTTGACAGAGGAACAGGCTACTGTAACAGTGAGAGTGAATTTAATAACTTGCCAGTTTGGGCCACTAGCATTCTCTGAGAATGTAGCGCAAAAGTATACACAGAAGTTTCACTATTTTTCTAAGAAGAGTTGCGAAAGAAAGAACAGATTGGAGGGAAGAATATACTAAGAGCAAGGGAAATGGGCTGGGGGGGTGGCAGAGAAAATAAACGAGCATGCATGCACAAGAAAGAGAGAGAAGGAAATTCATTTCCCAGAACAGAAGTAATACTATATTAAAGAAAATGGACTGAAAAAAACAAAAACAAAAACATATCTATAAGTGAAATTTCAGAACCTCAAGAATGAAGAAAATCCTGAAGGCCAGCAAATTAGCTAGAAGGGAATGACAATCAGATTGACATCAGCACACTGGATGCTGGTGGGAAAATCATTTTAAAGAAAATTCTCTCTATAGCTGAAGTGCATCATTCAAGAGTCAGAAGAAAGTAACACCATTTTTGGTAGTTCAAGGATTTGGATTGTTTTTCACCCACCTTATTGGAAAAGATTATCATCGTCTAAGAAAATACATCCAAAACAAAGACAGAGGATCCAAATTTAAAACATTTTAGACATCCACCAGAGGGCAGACAGCAGAAGCAAGAAGAACTACAATCCTGCAGCCTGGGGAAAAAAAACCACATCCACAGAAAGACAGACAGGATGAAAAGGCAGAGGGCTATGTACCAGGTGAAGAAACAAGATACAACCCCAGACAAACAACTAAATGAAGTGGAGATAGGCAACCTTCCAGAAAAGAATTCAGAATAATGATAGTGAAGATGATCCAGGACGTCGGAAAAAGAATGGAGGCAAAGATCGAGAAGATGCAAGAAATGTTTAACAAAGACCTAGAAGAATTAAAGAACAAACAAACAGAGATGAACAATACAGTAACTGAAATGAAAACTACAGTAGAAGGAATCAATAGCAGAATAACTGAGGCAGAAGAATGGATACGTGACCTGGAAGACAGAATGGTGGAATTCACTGCTGCAGAACAGAATAAAGAAAAAAGAATGAAAAGAAATGAAGACAGCCTAAGACACCACTGGGAAAACATTAAACACAACACCATTCGTATTATAGCGGTCCCAGAAGGAGAAGACAGAGAGAAAGGACCCGAGAAAATATCTGAAGAGATTATAGTCGAAAACTTCCCTAACATGGGAAAGAAAATAGCCACCCAAGTCCAGGACGTGCAGAGAGTCCCACACAGGATACACCCAAGGAGAAACACGCCGAGACACATATAATCAAATTGGCAAAAATTAAAGACAAAGAAAAATTATTGAAAGCAGCAAGGGAAAAACGACAAATAACATATAAGGGAACTCCCATAACATTAACAGCTGACTTCTCACCACAAACTCTACAAGCCAGAAGGGAGTGGCATGATAAAGTGATGAAAGGGAAGAACCTACAACCAAGATTACTCTACGCAGCAAGGATCTCATTCAGATTCGAAGGAGAAATCAAAAGCTTTACAGACAAGCAAAAGCTAAGAGAATTCAGCACCACCAAACCAGCTCTACAACAAATGCTAAAGGAACTTCTCTAAGTGGGAAACACAAGAGAAAAAAATGACCTACAAAAACAAACCCAAAACAATTAAGAAAATGGTCATAGGAACATACATATCAATAATTACCTTAAACGTGAATGGATTAAATGCTCCAACTAAAAGACACAGGCTTGCTGAATGGATACAAAAACAAGATCCATATATATGCTTTCTACAAGAGACCCACTTTAGACCTAGACACACATACAGACTGAAAGTGAGGGGATGGAAAAAGATATTCCATGCAAATGGAAATCAAAGCTGGAGTAGCAATACTCATATCAGATAAAATAGACTTTAAAATAAAAGTGTTACAAGAGACAAGGAAGGACACTACATAATGATCAAGGGATCAATCCAAGAAGATATAACAATTATAAATATTTATGTACCCAACATAGGAGCACCTCAATATATAAGGCAACTGCTAACAGCCATAAAAGGGGAGATTGACAGTAAAACAATAATAGTGGGGGACTTTAACACCTCACTTACCCCAATGCACAGATCATCCAAAATGAAAATAAATAAGGAAACAGAAGCTTTAAACGACACAATAGACCAAATAGATTAAATTGATATTTATAGGACATTCCATCCAAAAACAGCAGATTACACTTTCTTCTCAAATGAGCATGGAACATTCTCCAGGATAGATCACATCTTGGGTCACAAATCAAGCCTCAGTAAATTTAAGAAAATTGAAATCACATCAAGCATCTTTTCTGACCACAACGCTATGAGATTAGAAATGAATTACGAGGAAAAACCCATAAAAAACACAAACACATGGAGGCTAAACAATACATTACTAAACAATGAAGAGATCACTGAAGATATCAAAGAGGAAATCAAAAAATACCTAGAGACAAATGACAATGAAAACACGACGATCCAAAACCTATGTGATGCAGCAAAAGCAGTTCTAAGAGGGAAGATTATAGCTATACAAGCCTACCTCAAGAAACAAGAAAAATTTCAAATAAACAATGTAAACTTACACCTGAAGGAACTAGAGAAAGGAGAACCAGCAAAACCCAAAGTTAGCAGAAGGAAAGAAATCATAAAGATCAGAGCAGAAATAAATGAAATAGAAACAAAGAAAACAATAGCAAAGATCAATAAAACGAAAAGCTGGTTCTTTGAGAAGATAAACAAAATTGATAAACCGTTAGCCAGACTCATCAAGCAAAAGAGGGAGAGGATTCAAATCAATAAAATTAGAAATGAAAAAGGAGAAGTTACAAAAGACACTGCAGAAATGCAAAGCATCCTAAGAGACTACTACAAGCAACTCTATGCCAATAAAATGGACAACCTGGAAGAAATGGACAAATTCTTAGAAAGGTATAACCTTCCAAGACTGAACCAGGAAGAAATATAAAATATGAACAGACTGATCACAAGCACTGAAATTGAAACTGTGATTAAAAATCTTCCAACAAACAAAAGCCGAGGACCAGATGACTTCACAGGCGAATTCTATCAAACATTTAGAGAAGAGCTAAGACCTATCCTTCTCAAACTCTTCCAAAATAGAGCAGAGGGAGGAACACTCCCAAACTCATTCTACGAGGCCACCATCACCCTGATACCGAAACCATACAAGGATGCCACAAAGAAAGAAAACTACAGGCCAATATCACTGATGAACATAGGTGCAAAAATCCTCAACAAAATACTAGCAAACAGAATCCAAGAGCACATTAAAAGGATCATACACCATGATCAAGTGAGGTTTATTCCAGGAATGCAAGGATTCTTCAATATATACAAATCAATCAATGTGATACACAATATTAACAAATTGAAGGAGAAAAACCATATGGTCATCTCAATAGATGCAGAGAAAGCTTTCGAAAAAATTCAGTACCCATTTATGACAAAAATCCTCAAGAAAGTAGGCATAGAGGGAACTTTCTTTAACATAATAAAGACCATATATGACAAACCCACAGCCAACATCGTCCTCAATGGTGAAAAACTGAAAGCATTTCCACTAAGGTCAGGAACAAGACAAGGTTTCCCACTCTCACCACTTTTATTCAACAAAGTTTTGGAAGTTTTAGGCACAGCAATCAGAGAAGAAAAGGAAATAAAAGGAATCCAAATCGGAAAAGAAGAAGTAAAGCTGTCACTGTTTGCAGATGACATGATACTATACATAGAGAATCCTAAAGATGCTACCAGAAAACTACTAGAGCTAATCAATGAATCCCGTAAAGTAGCAGGAAACAATGCACAGAAATCTCTCGCATTCCTATACACTAATGATGAAAAATCTCAAAGTGAAATTAAGAAAACACTCCCATTTACCACTGCAACAAAAAGAATAAAATATCTAGGAATAAACGTACCTAAGGAGACAAAAGACCTGTATGCAGAAAATTATAAGACACTGATGAAAGAAATAAAAGATGATACAAATAGATGGAGAGATATACTATGTTCTTGGATTGGAAGAATCAACATTGTGAAAATGACTCTACTACCTGAAGCAATCTACAGGTTGAATGCAATCCCTATCAAACTACCACTGGCATTTTTCACAGAACAAAAAATTTCACAATTTGTATGGAGACACAAAACCCCGACTAGCCAAAGCAATTTTGAGAATGAAAAACGGAGCTGGAGGAATCAGGCTCCCTGACTTCAGACTATACTACAAAGCTACAGTAATCAAGACAGTATGGTACTGGCACAAAAACAGAAATATAGATCAATGGAACAGGATAGAAAGCCCAGAGATAAACGCATGCACATATGGTCACCTTATCTTTGATAAAGGAGGCAGGAATGTACAGTGGAGAAAGGACAGCCTCTTCAATAAGTAGTGCTGGGAAAACTGGACAGGTACATGTAAAAGTATGAGATTAGCACACTCCCTAACATCATACACAGAAATAAGCTCAAAATGGATTAAAGACCTAAATGTAAGGCCAGAAACTATCAAACTCTTAGAGGAAAACATAGGCAGAACACTCTATGACATAAACCACAGCAAGATCCTTTTTGACCCACCTCCTAGAGAAATGGAAATAAAAGCAAAAATAAACAAATGGGACCTAATGAAACTTAAAAGCTTTTGCACAGCAAAGGAAACCATAAACAAGACCAAAAGACAACCCTCAGAATGGAAGAAAATATTTGCAAACAAAGCAACTGACAAAAGATTAATCTCTAAAATTTATTAGCAGCTCATGCAGCTCAATAACAAAAACAAAGAACCCAATCCAAAAATGGGCAGAAGACATAAATAGACATTTCTCCAAAGAAGATATACAGACTTCCAACAAACACATGAAAGAATGCTCAACATCATTAATCATTAGAGAAATGCAAATCAAAACTACAATGAGATATCATCTTACACTAGTCAGAATGACCATCATCAAAAAATCTGCAAACAATAAATGCTGGAGAGGGTGTGGAGAAAAGGGAAACTTCTTTTACTGCTGGTGGGAATGTTAATTGGTACAGCCACTATGGAGAACAGTATGGAGGTTCCTTAAAAAACTACAAATAGAACTACCATATGACCCAGCAATCCCACTACTGGGCATATACCCTGAGAAAACCATAATTCACATAGAGTCATGTACCAAAATGTTTACTGCAGCCCTATTTACAATAGCCAGGATATGGAAACAACCTAAGTGTCCATCATCGGATGAATGGATAAAGAAGATGTGGCACATATATACAATGGAATATTACTCAGCCATAAAAAGAAACGAAATTGAGTTATTTGTAGTGAGGTGGATGGACCTAGAGTCTGTCATACAGAGTGAAGTAAGTCAGAAAGAGAAAAACAAATACTGTATGCTAACACATATATATGGAATCTAAGACAAAAAAAAATGTCATGAAGAACCTAGGAGTAAGACAGGAATAAAGACACAGACCTACTAGAGAATGGACTTGAGGATATGGGGAGGGGGAAGGGTAAGCTGTGACAAAGTGAGAGAGTGGCATGGACATATATACACTACCAAACGTAAAGCAGATAGCTAGTGGGAAGCAGCCGCATAGCACAGGGAGATCAGCTCGGTGCTTTGTGACCACCTAGAGGGGTGGGATAGGGAGGGTTGGAGGGAGGGAGATGCAAGAGGGAAGAGATATGGGAACATATGTATATGTCTAACTGATTCACTTTGTTATAAAGCAGAAACTAACACACCATTTTAAAGCAATTATACTCCAATAAAGCTGTGAAAAAAAAAAAGAACCTGCTGTATAAAAAAATTAACTTAAAAAAAAACATTTTAAATTAAATGTATGTAGATGGCAAAGAAAAAAAACCAGGAACTAAAATCTCACATGATGTAACACAGGACATGGTGAGGGGGCTGCATCTTTAAGGGAAGACTATTTAAGTTTTTTGTCTTATTATGTGGGAGACTATAAAGGAAAACGATACAAGACTTGTGTAACACTTTTAACAACCTAATCTAACAGATATTTTAAAAAGTCATATTGACAGAGAAAACACAGTCTTTTTTAAAATGTGTAGAATCATAAAAATTGACCTTTTATTGGGTCATAAAATAACAGTGAACTAATTCCCAAGAAAAATAACCACACACGTTACATTTACTAAGCAAAATAAAATGAAACTCAAAATTAAAACAGAAGTATAATCTGACATTTTCTAAATTCTCAACACTTTAAACACCTTTCTAAAATGGGCTTGAAGAATAGATGAAAATGGAAAATTTCAGCTAATTAGCAACAATGACAATGGAAGTACTACCCATTCACCAACAGCAAGTTCTTCCTCTGAGTCAGGGGGGAAAACGCTTCTCATACAGAAAAGCTTCTAGATGAGAAACTGCAGTTTCAAATTGGACTGGAACAAACTAGAAAGACTAGAAAGTTCAAGAATCGGCCCAAATTACATTTAAGGGACAGGACAGGGAGAGCCCATAGAGGAGGGGAAAAAAAGGAAGGAAGAGAGGGAAGGAGGGAGAGAAGAAAGAACCCCCAAAGCTACTCCTGTTGGTTCCCACTGCATTCAGCCACATGTGTGTGACTTATGTAGTTAAAAAAGGAAGGAAGGAATTTGGTTGAAAAACCTTACTAGGTAAGCCGTCTAAAATGCAGCTACTTTTCTTCTTCGCATGTTACATGTTTGGGTTTCTGGGCATCTGTTCCACCCTAGTTTCTCATAAGCTTTTGAGAGGGCTTTTCCATTAATGATGACTTTCCAATTTATACAGAAATCTGTCAGGAATAACATCAAAATACTGGCTGTGCTTCCCAACCTTTCCCCTGCTTTCAATTCTTGATAAGAATTGTCAATTCTTGAGACCAAGACTTTTGAGCTCAGAATAGATTGCCAACTACTACGGAGCTTCAATGCCAGTATCAACAGGCCCCTTAACAGGTTATACAATTTCCATGAGCTAAAACAGGGGAAAAGAGTGGCCTGACTCCTTGTCTTTTCACCTGTACTTTAATGACTTGACACCTCTTTGGAATTAGTTGAATTTATCTGCTGAATTTGACAACCCCATAGAGTAAGCATATTCATTCTATTATCCAGGAGAATATTTGCAACCAGTTTGTCTTGGCATATTTACCAAGAATCTCACTCTCCAGTCCCTTGACTATAATCTATATAATATACAGATTCCTGAACTTTCGAGTCTTTTTGGTTCATTCCAGTCCAAAGTCCAATTTGAAACTTCAATCTCTCACTTGCAATGTTTAAAGGGAGATATTCCAGGACTAACTGACTGACTGGGATTTTTTTCTTAACAATCTTAGGAGATGTTTGCTAATATATACTTGAAATTACTTTCAGATTAAATTATCATTGTCAAAATCTGTGGTGCAAAACTCTGGGGTCTGGATTGCCCATTTCTTGAAGAATAGATCCAGGACTGTTTTCTGAGGCAGAAAATAAAAAACAAAACAAAAAATGTCTTGGTTCATGGGTACTGCCTTAGCACCCCCTTTGCATTGCCACAGGCAGTCTTCAGCCTTAGGGACAGGTTCTAGTTAACAAATCTCAACTTTCTTAAACAAATGTCAATTATACTCTCAGCTCATCCAACTCTTAAAGTCTATGGGCCTGCTCATAATCAGAAACAGAGGATGTGTACACCGAAAATACTTGTAGAGAATAACACCTATGTCACCTATTTTGTACTCACTGACATGAAATACTTTGAATTCCCTCTCTGGGTCAGTTGAAGCCAAATGTGTGACAAATCCTAACAAGTGCATGGACCCCCATGGTACACATTTACCTCTTGGCTTTATTTTATTTTTTCCTCCTCCTTTTTTTCCCTTTGCTGTGATTTCATGACTCATTTTCTTCTCTTGTATACAACGCAATTTTAAGATATCTCTAACGCTTTTCAGAACAATGCAAGGTATAAATAAATTTTGAGAATAAAAAGATTTGATGTGGTTAACACAATTCATTAACACAATGCACCAGCAACTTCCAACACAGCCTTAGTCCTCAGTTTTTCTGGTGCCACGTGGATCCGTGCTAAATATGTAAAGTCCACAATTACACTGAATTTATAACTAAGCAAGGCAAGTATATAAATGATAGCACTTGCTTTTACTCTTTAAGGCTTGGATGATGCAAGATCTGGGAAACTGGCAGGGTGGCTAGGTCACTGTATAAGGCTTATAATATTATCACCCTCACACCATTACTTTAAGAGAAAAACCATCAATGGGTCCAATAAAAATGCAGGAATGTTCAGACTAAGTATGCTAGATGACAAGAGTTAGTGGTCAGATAGGATATTGGCAGCTTTAATTCTCAGCTGCAGAAGTTATTTCTGGCTGCTGAGTGGACTGGGCATAGGGTTGGAGTAGAATAAAGGGAACTGATTTTCCTGATAGAGTGGAAGGAAGGACATTTCAGGGCCTTTAGTTGGCACACACCACAGCCACTGTTCTCTGACTGAACTAGCTCCATAGTTCTCTCTACTGGGTTAATGCTCATCACATTCCCACACGCCCTGCAACAGGGGACCATCCTATTTTCCTTCCTTTCGAAGCTACCAAAATAATGTGATACCCTTCTCACTGTAACTTGAAAGTTTAATTTTAGATTTCCTTGGGTATTCTGTAAAGCAAATACATATGTCAGGCACCATTTTAAGAGCTTAACAAATATTAACTTGCTTAATTATCATAACAATCCTAAGAAGTAGGTACTATCATTATCTCTGTTTTTTTTACAAATGGGGAAAATGAGTCACAGAACTTTCCAAAGGTTACACAGCTATTCCATATGGTACCTAGAACGGCACTGTGGATTGGCAAGAGTAAAGGAACACACATATGCATTAAACCCAAATTTAGTAAAGTAAAACGAGAAGTAAGTGAGAGTAATGAGAACCCAGGGGATGTGAGGATTTAGATTCAAGCTGTCTCTTTGCTAGTGGCTAGCTATGTAGGTGAAGTGGTCACAAACTCACTGAGCTGTGAAAGAACTGAATAGGTCTGTACAGTCTAGTATAGCCTTAACGGCCTATTTTTAATAACGTAAATCTGCCCCCAAGAAATGGATGTTTCTATAGATGACTGAGCACAATGCACCAATACTCATAAGCAGGATACTTACAACAACTCTGGTATATACTTCTTCAGCAAAGTCGATGCTCTGGAATTTGTGTTCTGTAGGAAATGTGTACTTGGTCAGCCACTCCAAAAGTGGGAAGTCTACGTTACTCCCGGCAAAAGAGTACTGAGGGGCATGGATGTGTGTATCAACCAGCCCAGGCATGAAGAACTCACTGGAAATTAAGATAGGGAGAAAAGAATTTAATAACATCTTTAGTCATTTTCCATATCTTTAAATCACATTTTCTCTATACAGTGATTTAATTGTTTACTCCACCCAGGTTTAGAGCCCATGCAATCAGATGAATGTAAATTATTCTATTATTTAGAGATCAGAAAATAAAAATGAAACTCTACTAGGAGAGATAACAGTCCTAAATTGGAATGTCTTGGTGTAAAGTTTACCAGAGATCATGAAAGGAGGGAAAAGCACAGCACTGAGCAGAAGCAAAGCAGTCGTTGCACAAGAAATGTGTGAAGCTACAGTTTAATCGTATGACTTTGTTTCACAATTGGGGGTTGTAGGACAGAGGGCAAAGATGAGAGAGGACGTCAAACTTCTAGAGCCACGATGAGGAATTACACACAAGCCACTACGGATGACTGATGATGAGAAACAGAATGGCCACAATTTTAGTCCCAATGGACATCTTGACCTTGGCTGACTGCAAGAAATCTAGTCCTGTCCCATGTGATGGAGCGTCTGAGTTCTGAAACAGAAGCAACAAGAGCAAACTGAGGCTGGTTAGGGAAGGGCAATCTGAGAAGATGAGAGTGTCAGTGGGTGAGTGGTATAAACAGTTAAGTGAAGAGAGAGATGCAATGCTATGACAACCATTCTCCAGATGTTTCTGATCACTCCACTGTTCCACCCATCAATTTTCCTATTTCTATTAACTCTTATAACAGCAAGTCCTAGAACGATGTTTTCTAGAGTTTTCAGCGGCACTGCCCACAGAACTGAGGCAGCCCAATGCTAATAGATACTTAAAGCTTTTCTAAAGAAATCATCTGGCTCACTGGTGTCTATTAAGTGTCTAATTGCATCCAAGCAGATATTTGTTAAAATACAGTATGCACCACCACCACCACCATCACCGCAAGGAAATATTAGTTACATTTTTATATACATAAGGAACTGGAACTCAGAATTGGACATAATAAAGAATCCCATATAGTACCAATTCAAATGTATACCACTTAAATGGAAGACAAATAAAGCCACGGGTATCTATAAATGCTTTTTTTAAAAAGAGAACTAGAGGGATTCCCTGGTGGCACAGCGGTTGAGAGTTCGCCTGCCGATGCAGGGGATACGGGTTCGTGCCCCAGTCTGGGAAGATCCCACATGCTGCGGAGCGGCTGGGCCCGTGAGCCATGGCCGCTGAGCCTGCGCGTCCGGAGCCTGTGCTCCGCAACGGAGAGGCCACAACAGTGAGAGGCCCGCGTACAGCAAAAATTAAATAAATAAAAATAAAATTAAAATGAGAATTAGGAATGGTGGTGATGATGCTAATGATGATGGTGACAGCAGGCAATGTTTACTGAAGTCGGACACGTACTGGGCACTGGGCACGGCATTCTACGTACATCATCTTATTTGTGGAAGGCAGTTTATTATAAGGTTTGAGTATACACATTCTTGACCGATACTGCCTGATTTTGAATTTATGCCCCACCATAAACCAGCAGTGGGATATTCTTTAACTGCTCTGTGACTCAGTTTCCCCTTACATAAAATGGAGATAGTAGTTTCACCGTAGGGCTGTTGTGAGGATTGAGTTAATATTTGCAAAAACAGTGCCTAGATAATGGAAAGCACCAAAAAAATTAGTTGTGATGATGATGTAATGCTCACAACAAACTTAAGAAGTAGTATTGTAATCCCCATCTTCACAAGAGTAAATTCAAGCTCAGGAAATTTAAATAGCTTGAAAAAAGTAATCATTCAGCTTCAGCTCTAGAGCCTAGACTCAAACCCAGGCAGTAGCCTCAGTATTCTTGGTCACTACCCTCTGAATTTTTCATTCACTCTGGAAATGAAAAGCAGTGACAACCTACAAGTACTTCAAGAAGGCTGCAGTAAGTGGGCCTACAACGTGGGGGCATGCGAGAGGGAGAAGGAAATACAGATTCCTCTTCGGTGTCAGTCACTGACCTCTCCAGAACACTTCAGTCCTTGGGGCTTTTACTGTCCCCACCATCATAACATGGAATGGCAGTGTGACTTCTTCATGTAGTTGAATTGTTCAATCAAATAATATTTCCCAAGTATCTACTATGTTTAAGAAACTCTGCTACACCTTGAGTCCGAAGAAAAATAAGACACCTTCTTGTCCTCAAAGAGATTATAATCTAGTTGAGGACATCAGGGGCGAGAGAGGACGTCTGTGTGTGTGTGTGTGTGTGTGTGTGTGTAAGAGAGAGAGACAAACACAGAGAGACAGAAGGAGCAATTTCACTCCTAGTCATTTACCCAAGTGAAATAAAACATATGTTTACAAAAAGGATCATATAAGACTTTATGGGGGATTTATTCATACTAGCCTCAAATTTACAATAGCCAGGACATGGAAACAACCTAAATGTCCAATGACAGATGAATGGATAAGGAAGATGTGGGACCTGTATACAATGGAATATTACTCAGCCATGCAAAGGAATGAAATTGGGTCATTTGTAGAGATGTGGATGGACCTAGAGTCTGTCATACAGAGTGAAGTAAGTCAGAAAGAGAAAAAAAAATATTGTATACTAATGCATATATGTGGAATCCAGAAAAATGGTACAGATGAACCCACTTCCAGGGCAGGAATAGAGACGTAAATGTAGAGAATGGACATGTGGACATGGGGGGAAGGGGAGGGTGGGACGAATTGGGAAATTAGGATTGAGATTGGGAGATTAGGGAGATTAGGTACACTACCGTGTGTAAAATAGATAGCTGGTGGGAACCTGCTGTAAAGCACAGGAAGCTCAGCTCGGTGCTCTGTGATGACCTAGACGGGTGGGATGGTGGGTGGGGTGGGAGGGAGGCCCAAGAGGGAGAGGACAGATGTACACATACAGCCGATTCACTTCATTGTACAGCAGAAGCTAACACAACATTGTAAAGCAATTATACTCCAATAACAAAAGGGTGGGGAGGAACAATCCAAATACCACAGGAACATAGATAAACAAACTGTGGTCTGTTGATACAATGAAACACTGTTTGCAATGAAAAAGACTGAACTACTAGTGTACATAACAATAAGAGTGAATCTCAAAAACATTATTTTGAATGGAAGAATCCAGACACAGAAGAGTACATATTTTGGTTTTGGTTTTGGTTTTGGTTTTTGCAGTACACGGGCCTCTCACTGTTGTGGCCTCTCCCGTTGCGGAGAACAGGCTCCGGATGCGCAGGCTTAGCGGCCATGGCTCACGGGCCCAACTGCTCCGCGGCATGTGGGATCTTCCCGGACCGGGGCACGAACCCGTGTCCCCTGCATCGGCAGGCGGACTCTCAACCACTGCGTCACCAGGGAAGCCCAGAAGAGTACATATTGAGTTATTACATTTATGTGATGTTCAAAAACAGGCAAAATTAATCTAAGTGATAGAAATCAAACAGTAGCTGCTGATAAGGGGCTGGACAGTGACTGGAAGCAACACGGGGAACTTTCTAGGATGAAGGAATGTTTTATATCTTGATTGGTATGTTTGAAAAATATATATTTGCCAAAATTTATCAAATTATATAAGATCTATGCACTTTACTATATAAAAAATGTTTCCTAAAAAACAACTACAAAAAAGTTTTTTTAAGAAAGGGTCTTGAATACTCAATTTAGTGAATTAACATGTATTTATTATTCTGTAGCCAAGAGGGAGGGGATCATGAGAATATTTGATCCTTTGTTTTTTATCTTCTTTGGCAGAACTGTGACATATTGAACCCCAGGTTTAGGAAGTTGAATCTGGTGGTGGCAGGCACGTGTGGGGACACTCTTTCAATCTCTCAAGCATGAGAGCATTTCTGAATAAAGGAAAAGGATAAATATGAGAGAAAGAACTTGATTTTTATTAGCTCTAGTTAGCAGAGGAAAGAGTCAGAGTAAGTTTCTGAGCGTGTGATGCTGAATACATGACATCAGGTACAGAGAATTTAAAAGGAAAGTCCATTTTGAGGGAGGGACAATGTCATACTAAGCCTACAGTCAAAGTATGACCTGCAAGTCTCCAAAAAGCAATTGAACACATGCGATGAGAGGTCACAGAGTTAAAGATGGCTTTCAGATTCGACAGTCTCCCCTGATTAGGTAACCCTAGAAGTTGGTGGTGCCGGAGATTTCTGTGGAAGAAAGAATGAAACTAAACCTTGAGCAGTAGCCTCCACTTAAAGAGTAGGATTGAGGAAGAGAAGATCGTGCTCAATCTAGACAGAATCATTGTCAGGGAGACAGACACCTATGATAGAGAGGTGTTGAGGACAGCAATTTAGGGAAGGAGTGCAGGACAGTGACCAGTGTTAAAAACTGCAAGAGTCCAGACCCTGCGAGCTCTCATTTCCATACAATGACACCTGATTTCACATGGATGCAGTCCTTTATTATCTAAGTACTTACCCAGTCCTAGTATGTTTTAGTTACTGTCCTAGGTGCTGAGGAGAGAGCCATGAACAGGAAAGACAGGTGTAGAGAAAGTACTGGGCAAAAACTATTCGGTAGTGAAAGTTAGAATGGTAATGTAGGGGAAGAGTGAAAGTCACCTTTTGTTTTCCTGAGCATATTCTGAAGGTACCAGAGATGAAAGAACTAAAGGAGATAACACAGGATACAAAGTCTTCAGAGGCGACAGGGAGCAAGGATTTACTGTATCAGAAGTTTAACTTTCATCCAGAAAGCCTAGTAATCCTTTCTAGGAAACAGGAAGTATTATGAAATGCTTATTAATAGAAACATTCACATAATCAAAGTTATATTCCAGGATTATTACAGATAGCAGTACATGCAGGAGCGTGTGGACTGTCAGAGCTGCACGTGAGATTAGCGCTCACTGAGCCCAGCTACTCATTCTACGGAAAGAACAAAGGAAGCTTAAGGATGATTAGTGGCCCAGCCAGGCTTAGAACTCCACTCAAGATATCACTTGCAGCTAAATGGTTGCCATCAAAAGTCAAACTGCAGGCAAAGCAGGGGGTCTTGAAGGCTGAAGCAGGAGAAGGTGAGAAAGCTCTCCTTTCTCCTGCTTTTCCACTTTGCTCTTTTCACTTTACTTAATCACTATCCTAACTTCCTCAGAAAATCTCAACTTTCCCCAGATAAAAACCATCAACTTCACATCCCAAACTTGCAGTGCTGCCTAGGCTGTACCAGAACCTGAGGAGAAAGAACAATATGTGCCCCTTGTCAGAACATCCACCTGTCTTTTAACCAAGTGGAAAATGCTAGAAAAAGCCCTACAATCAAAACACATGAACTTCTATATAATAGCTTAAGTTACTCAGTCTGCTTGCACACTATTGGCAACACTCATCAACATGCACTGCTGGGGGTGCGATGGTCCCAAGGGCCTGGGAATCCTGGGCTGTTTGAAAACCACTCTTTCATTGCACAAAAATGCAGGGGTGTGAAACAAACAACAACATCTTGTCCTTATTAATAATTTTGGTATTTTGTTTGGTATTTTGTGGGTTTTTTGCATTAATTTTGATTTTTAAAAATACTGCATTAAAGTATTATTTATCTTGATTAGTAAGTTTTTTGCCCTCCCCAAAATCCTTAAATTCTGTGCTCAAGGTGAATGCCTCACTTGCCTCACTCTAATCCTGGCCCTGTCAACCTCTCTCAGGTCCATGGTCATAGTCTGATCCACTCCTATCAAAGCACGGCTCAGAGTGCTCCAGCAGTAATTTTCATTTAAAAAAAAATCCACACGGTGCTGAGATACCTGTAGGTACACTGACTCTATTAAACAGACTGTCAGAGACATCATGTATTTTAATCCTGACTTGAAGAAATTCAACGGTACCTGTCTTACAGGTTTGATATAAAAATCACTTTGCATTTTAAATATAATTTGTCTTCAAAGATTTTAGTCTTCCACCAAAGTTCACAATTTTTCTTACCTTCTCACTTTTCTGTGTGTAGTGCTTACAGGTCTCCTGGCATATACATTTGTCAGATGGATTTAACTCCAAAAGCAACCTCATAAAGCGGGACAAAAGGATATGAAGACCCACAGATGTGTTCACCTCACTGCCCATCCTCCAGCCACTCCACCATCCTCCCACCCTCTCCCAACCTCCATCTCATCCACTCCCAAGCCACCTTCTAATCTTTCACGACAAAGCAATGCAAGAAGGTGACTTATAAATGTCAGTTATTCCTCAACATATATTCTCAAGAAAATCTAGCAGAGGAAACAGATGGCAACAGCAGAGGTGCCTAAAATGACCTCCATGTCCATTGGACTCATCTGCATGCCCACTGGCCACATGCTTCTAAGCCAACAGGGAGGCAGCACAGAGAGGGAAGGAGGAGGAGACGTGAGTATAAGTGCAACAAAACTTTAGGGTCAGTCACCCCATCTCTCTGGACTGTGGCCAGCTCCTCTGCCTCAAAGCCTAAGGGGGAACCCAATTCACAGTCCTCCTGCAGTGGACAAGGTGTCTACCACAATCTAGGACAATCCTTTGCCAACAGCCCAGGAGACGAGCTCAAAGAGGGGAAGTGGCTTGCTTTCCATCTAACAGCTGCAGAGCTGTAGGGTGAGGATTCGTGGCAGGTGTTCTAATTCCTAATTCAGTGTTCTCACTACATTACTCTAAAGCCACTTCTCAAGTTATAAAAGTGTTTGTAGAATGTAAGCGATTTTGGTTGACTTTGGAACTTTCATTGACTTTGGAAACATACTTGGCCTGAAACCAGACAAAATCTTTGAGTTTAAAAAAAAGTATTCCCATTTCTATAAGACAAATCACCCAGGCTATGAAGAGAGTAGACCAATCAACAGGAAACACATTTGGCACAAATATTAACCACTAAAGTAGCTGGAACATAAAATCGTAGCTCAAATGCACTTTTGGAGCTAGGTCTTCCCTAAGCACACTGTCAGAGTTATTCCTCCCCAAACTCCCCTCCACAGCCCTAGTTTATCTCTATCATGCTCCCTCGTTACTTCCTTTATAGAAGGAAGTAACTTACGTATCTGTGCACTTGTTTATTCTCCCTGTCCCCCATGGGCCGTAAACCCAGTGAGGACCAAGGCTCTGTAGATCATTTTCACCTCCAGATCCTATTCTTACACATGATAAGCTCAACAAATATTTGCTGAAGAAGTAAATGAATGATGGCAGCCTCTAGTTTTCAAAGTTTCTGTCTTTCAGCTCCATGTTCTCTATTTACCTTCTCTTTCCCACCTCATCCTTTAAAAAAAAAAGCCTCTCTGTCTCTCAAGACAGGTTCTTATCATCTGAGACTAGTTAACAGCATCAAGTAAAAGGGAAAAATGTTGGCTCTGACTTACTGGTGGCTCAGTTCTCTTATTTCACATGGCTTGAAGCACCATTCTTTGGCCAGCTTTTCTTGTTGGGACGCTTCTTCCAAAAACACTATCTTTAAAAAAAAAAGAAAGAAAAGAATCACAAATTAATGAACCATAGTCATTTGTTGTTATTAAATATCTAAATCTTAAAAGAGACTATACCATAGCTAAATTAATTTTAAAAGGTATTTGACAGCAAATGGGATAGAGTTCAGAGGTAAAAAGACAGGGATTTGCCTTTGCTTGCCCAAAGAAGTAAACTGTATGAAGTTTCTCCTTTTCTGCCATTCTATAGGTATAAGTAAGACTTCAAAAATTCTAATTTGAAGATACACAGTATTAAAAATGGCTAATTGGTATCTATTTCTCCTCACACCCCAAATGGTTAAAGGAAACAATTGTTTATAGAAAGTGTACCTCACTGCAGATGAATGAAAGATTTTTGTTAGGCTGTTATAGGAAACCCAAGTCCAGAACACAGTAGTAGTATACCATGGGACAATTTATGAACACTGAACATAACTGGATGTAATAATTGCCTGACAATGGAATCTTAGCATGAACTATGTTGATGTTCTGATGCTAGACATCTGCTATAAAGAGGTCTGCTATATTTTTCTAGTATTGTGCATGAGAAAGTAACAGAATGATCTCTCCCATGGAGCGTGTGAGTCCATGGGCAATAGATGAGAAACCCTGGATGGGTTCCAATCCCTCTTGGTCTGGTTTCCCCATCTGCAAACTGAGGGTACCATCAGTACATACTTCACAGAACTACTGTGAAGGCTAAATATGGTAATTTCAATTAAGAAATTAGCACATCCCTGGAACATTTAAATGGTAGATACATTGCATCTATTGTTGATTCTTTTTAAGTACAGCGTGATTGCTTTCTCTGTAAAAGTGGATTGCAAAGCAAGAAAGGACAAAGAAAAATGAAATATATGTGCAGGACATATCCTGTTTCATTTTTAAATGCAATATTGTAAAAATAAATGTTTCATGGAACATGAAATATTGAAAGAAAACTTTTATATAAAATTTATCTAAACAATTAGAAGCAAGGCAGTATACTGCAGGAATAATAGTTTGTGGAACAGAAAATAAAGTAAAATAAATATTGACTTCTCTATTCATTGATGATATCCTTTTTTAAAAAAACAGTGATTTTTATCAGAAAACAAAAATGTAATTCCTACAAATAAGGAAAAGTAATTGGATGATTCTAAAAATATATTTGAATCAATAAATGTCAAAGCAGATATAAAATTAATTGAAAATCACAAAAAGAGAATCTTATCAATGTATCAATGTATTTTATCAATGTATCAATGTATCTTTATCAATGTATTTTATCAATGTATCAATTTTATCAATGTATCTTTTATCAATGTATCAATGTATTTTATCAATTTTATCAATGTATCAATGTATCAATGACCATTTACCATTACTGAAAGGAAGGGAGGGAGGGAGGGAGGGAGGAAGAAAGGAAATATTGTAAAGTACTATATTCATACATTTGAAATAAATACTTTTGAGGAAGATATAAATGATCAAAATTTATTCTGGAGAGATAGGAAAACTGAATGAACCAGTAACTCTATAAGAAAATGAGGAGAGGGATAAATTGGGAGATTGGGATTGACAAATACACACTATGATATATAAAATAGATAACTAATAAGGAACTGCTGCATAGCACAGGGAACTCTACTCAATACTCTGTAATGACCTAAATGGAAAAAGAATCTAGAAAAGAGTGGATATATGTATATGTATAACTGATTCAATTTGCTGTACAGTAGAAACTAACACAACATTGTAAATCAACTATACTTCAATAAAAATTAATTAAAAATAAATAAAAGCAGATATGAAAATTTAAAAAAAAAAGAAACTGAGGAAGTTTTACTACCTTTTAGTAAAGCTCATGGTTCAGAACCATGCTAATAGAAATATAATGCCTGTCACAAATGCAAGCCACATTTATAATTTTAAATTTTCTTAATAGCCACACTAAAAGGATAAAAAGGAATAGTAAAATTAATTTTAATAACATATTTTATTTAACATAGGTGGCCATGACAAAAAATTATGTCAACATAAAATCAATGTAAAAGTTATTAGTTTTACTTTTTCTTAGTCTTTAAAATCCAGGATATATTTTGCATTTAAAGTACATTTCAATCTGGCTGGTAAATTTTCATTAGAAATACGTCATCTATATATTTAGACTTCACATAATCTACAAAACATAGACTCACATAACCAGTTTGTCCCCAAAACACTGAAACACTGAGATGAGTATCAATTTTTAAATGAGAAATTAAATTTAAAATAAAAAAATAAATTTGAAAATTCAGTTCCTCAGTCATATTAGCCGCATTTCAGGTGCTTATTATGCCATATTAGATAGCACACATTCAGAGAATTTTATAGCAAAGTTCTTTCTAGCTTACAAAGAACAGATAATGTCTGTGCTAAGAGTTCCAGAGCACAGAAAACAATGGACACCTCTCTGTTTCTAAAAACTACTAAATCCTCATACCAAAACCTGACAAAATACACAATATACATAAACACAGATATACAGAGAATAAAAATTATAAGCCAATGCCTTTTGTAATGTAGTTATTAAATAAATAATTAATAATAAATACAGGCGCAAAAATAATCCCAATGGCAATAAAAAGCAAAAATACATTAAAATAATAATTCAGCATGTCTGCAGCATGTAAGCCTCAATTATTTCAACCAAGCAAGACACATCTTCAGTGAAATTAAAGCTGATATTGAGTAGCTGGGCAAAGGCCCTACTCCTCAGAGGCCACTGGACTAAATCCACCTGCCCTCTTTTCTGTTTTTTCAGTCAACATGAAAACTAGAATTCACCTGCTCCTCAAATACACAGCAGGGATCTTGATCTGTAACATTCTCTTCAAAAAGCTCTGTGCTACTTTCTTGTTCCTGACCTGCTCCTACCACTCTCCACTTCACTGTGACTTCTTGTTACCGCCCATCCATCGACAGCAAATTTCCCTGTGTCTTCAATATCTGCTCTGAGTTTCTCCCTCCTCATAACTGGGGCTCTTCCCTGAGGACATGGCCTCCCCAACACTTCTCAAATGACAGGTATTCCTACATCAGGGTCAGGCAATGAGTTTCCATACCCACCATGGCCATTTCTAAACCATTTTTCCTGCAGCTTCTTGTAAACATGCAAAGCTCCCTTAAGACCCAATCCTTTCAGCTTTCAAGGCATACTTCCTCCTTCTTTGTTGTTCTGCTTTACCAACCTTCTCTCATTGTTCAAATCTGTTGACGCCTGCCCTACACTCTATCTCTCCACTGCAAGCCCTGCCTTCAGTCCCTATCCTATCAACATGGACAACCCTTTTGAGATCATAGCACCTATTTCCACGAACTCATCTTCATGTGATCTGTTTATGAACAAATGAAGTTTATGAACTTTACGTCATGGCCACACCTTGGGCATGTTCACGACCCATAACTGCTCTACCTCTAAGACTACAGAATCACACAACTGACCACCATTTCCTCTTTTTCCTGTTTGCCACTTCAGCTATTCCAAACAATCATCCACCTTAAAGAGCCCTCCCTTTACTTTCTCCTCTCTACTTTCCCCCAGTCCATCTTTCACCACTTTCCTTGGCCAGCCTGGATTCCACTAGCTATTTTTTCATATTTCTTATATCTTTTAGTTAACACACATGTGCTGAATTTTCAACCCTGATGAAACCCAGCCCTGCTTCTCTGGGCTGCACCTGAGGAACCAGGCAGCACTGGGGCAAGCACACCACACAGTAGACAGAATATCCATAGTCATCAAGTTCAAAGGTGCTCCAGCCAATGTCTGTGCCTGGCCCCCTAAGACATTTCTCCAGCCCTGTCTTTACTGTCAATAAAACTGACAGGAGGCCTAATTGCTTATCCACTGACAGATCATTAGAAGTATTTTTTGGTAATAAATTTATACACCTTTTTTTTTTTTTTTTTTTTTGCGGTACGCGGGCCTCTCACTGTTGTGGCCTCTCCCGTTGCGGAGCACAGGCTCCAGACGCGCAGGCTCAGCGGCCATGGCTCACGGTCCCAGCCGCTCCGCGGCATGTGGGATCTTCCCGGACCGGGGCACGAACCCGTGGCCCCTGCATCGGCAGGCGGACTCTCAACCACTGCGCCACCAGGGAAACCCTATACACAATTTTTTTAATCAAATAACTCAAAAGGAGTTCAAAGGATTGAGGAAAATTGCTATAACAAAACTCTGCCCATTCCTATCTTCTTGATTAATGTGAAAATGTTTCTCAGCACTTACATCTATAAAAATGAAAAATAAGAAAAAAATTGATACTGCTCCTATTTAATTCTACCAACAAGTAACACTCATCCATAGATACATTACCTAGTTGGAAAAAAAAAACAGCTTTTTTATTTTATTAATACATTTAACAAATTACTTTTCAAAATGTGTAATACACATTTAAAAATTTCCTTGTGGTCCCAGGAAATTTTAAATATTTAAATTTATGCACACAAATTTCATTGCAATGGTTGACCAGTAAAAGTCTTTGAAGTGTAAAACTATACTGTATTAGCACAAACTCTGTAAGAAAAGGAGAATAGAACTGGTAATTCTAGAAGAAAAAGGGACTGTATACCATTTCAGATCATTAATGAGGAGCTAGTTCATGATTTTTTGAAAAATAGATTAAGGTAGATATCAAACCACTATATTTTGATTCCATCAGACATCTTTTAAAAAGTAATAGCATAGCTTAATTTTAACATGTATATATTTACAATTTGCCAGAAATTATAAGCTTTAAACATTTTAAAATTTAATAAAAACTATACATATCAACTTTTAAAAATGTAAAAGCGAATAGAATTTTTCAAAATTCTTTTAGGGGGCACATTAGTAAAAAAAATGTGAAGAGTATTTCTCTAGTCAATTCATGTTCCATCCCTCCACCATGATGATATCAAGTCTACCCTCTCTTCAAATCTCTCATCCCGCTTACCCCAAAAATATACATCAAACATTTGCAATAGCTAAAAATTGCAAATAATTTCAAAGTCAGTCAAATAAGGGACTGGTTAAATATGATGAAACTGCAGCAATTAAAAGTATCAGTGAAGACATATTTACTGAATTATCCTCGATATAATCTTAAATTTTTTTAAAACAATGCAAAAATATTTAAGGTACTAGATAACATATGGTATCCAATTTTTTATAAGAATATGGTGTGTGTGTGTGTGTGTGTGTGTGTTGGGTTGGTGTGTCTAAATGTTCACAGTGGTTATTTTCTCTTTACAGTAGAATTTGGGGGTAATTTTTGCTTTCATCTTTATATCTTTGCAGATTCAAAATTGTTAATAGTAAATGTTTTATTCTATCTAAAACAAAAAAGTCAATTCCATTTAAAATATACATGAAAATGTAAAGTAAAACAAAATAGAAATACATAAAAATAATCTCTACTCATAGAGCCTATGGTTGGGGAGTTAAGACATGGAGAGATAGATAATGAATCAGATGGGAGAGGGCATGATGACAGAGTGCCATTGGCCCCACCAGTTCAGATGGAGAGATAGTGGGCCTGGTCAGTGAAGGTTTCAAAGAAAAGACAGAACTCAGACAATGATGGGTAGGATTTGGGACTTATAAGTATCCAGAATTAGAGGGAAAGGGATAGAAGGGGTAAATAATGATAGGTGCAGAGGCATAGAGGCAAAAAAACTACAAGTTGTGTTATAGACAGGTGTGTACTTTAACAGTGGAGTTGGAGAGAACCTTAAGTCACAAATCAGGTACTTAATAGATATTTTTTTCTTGTTCTCATTCATGTATTCACTCAACAATTACTGCTTGAGTGACTCCTGTGTGCAAAGCACTATTCCACGGGCTAGGAACAATAAATTGATAGATGCATATAAGACACATTGAATATATTAGTGAGTGCTATGATGAAAAATAAAGCAAAGTAAATGGATAAAATAAGATGTGGGATGTGATAGTCTCTCTGAGAGATGATGTTTGAGCACAGATTTGCATGAAGGGAATAAGCCACTTGCATATTCTTGGAAGAGCATTCCAGGCAGAGGGAACAGCCAGTACAAGGACCCTGATATGTATATTTAAATTAAACTTAAATTAGATGCTTGGCATGTTTTGAAAAACCAGGATGACCAGTGGGGATATAGTATAAAGACCAGAAGAAAGAGTAGTAAAAATCAGATGGAGGAGGTAGCAAGGGGTAGCAAGGGGTAGGTAGCAAGGGGTAGGTCACGGCCTTGAGATTTATTTTTAGGAAACCTCTAAAAATACTATGGAAAATGAATGTGGAAAATTACAAAATACCGTTGGTATTGCCTTTATGGGACAATGGCTCTCTCATCCTGATATTACCTGGGCTTATGTGGCCATTCATTCACTTACTCAGTTATTCATCACCAAGAGAGCCTATTATGGCATGGCCTTCCTCTTCACAGACCACAGTCTAGGTGGGCTATCAATCACATACATAAGTCATTAAAACCCAAGTTTCATAAAATCATATATGGTGTCAACTGGCAGGAACCTTCTCATCCAACACCCTTGTTTTCCAGATGAGGAAACTGAATCCCTTCAATTAAGCAAACAACTCCAAGTGCTCTCTTACTTAAAACAGAGACTATTTAGGATGAGCAATAATGAGAATGTCAGATATACTAAAGCCAAAAGCAGATGAGTAATGACTGTCAGCTAATGAAAAAAATCTCCACAAGATACAGGCTTCAAACACCAGATGGCAAATGTGGGCAAAAGGCTTGTTGCTATGGAACAGAATAAACTGCTCTTTGGGCCATTGTGAAATACCTTGGCCATCTAACAAAATAAGGTAATATATATTGCAACACAAAATCCATTCAGGCACAGTAATGGGAGATAAAATCAGATAAAAATGTGAGGTCTTAATGATTTCTGAAGCTTTTAGACAGAGATGGAAATTGCCATATTAGCTCAATTCATATCAAACAGATTAATGGAAAAGATGAAGTGAGACTGCTTTTTAAATAAACTGTCAGCCTATAAAAGTAGAATCGAGTGAATTCATGTTACGAAGGCACCAAAGGGTAGCATGAAAAACTTAGATCTTCAGGTCCAATATTCTCATTTCACAGATGAGGAAACAGACCAGGATATGTGACTTGTCCAGGGTCACCAGGCGAGGCAGGAGTATCTGCTGGACTTGACTCATCTTCCCTGAGATTCTTCCAGACCTCTGTGACTGCTTCTCTAACAGTATAAACCAAGAGTCAGCACACTTTTTTTTTTTTTAACATCTTTAGTGGAGTATAATTGCTTTACAATGATGTGTTAGTTTCTGCCCTCTTGCGTCTCCCTCCCACACTCCCTATCCCACCCCTACAGGTGGTCACAAAGCACTGAGCTGATCTCCCTGTGCTGTGTGGCTGCTTCCCCCAGCTAGCTATTTTACATTTGGTAGTGTATATATGTCCATGCCACTCTCTCACTTTGTCCCAGCTTACCCTTCCCCCTCCGCATATCCTCAAGTCCATTCTCTAGTAGGTCTGCGTCTTTATTCCCGTCTTGCCCCTAGGTTTTTCATGAGCTTCTTTTTTTCTTAGATTCCATATATATGTGTTAGCATACGGTATTTGTTTTTCTCTTTCTGACTTACTTCACTCTGTATGGCAGAGTCCAGGTCCATCCACCTCATTACAAATAACTCAATTTCGTTTCTTTTCATGGCTGAGTAATATTCCATTGTATATATGTGCCACATCTTCTTTATCCATCCATCTGTTGATGGACACTTAGGTTGCTTCCGTGTCCTGGCTACTGTAAATACAGCTGCAATGAACATTGTGGTACATGACTCTTATTGAATTATGGTTTTCTCAGGGTATATGCCCAGTACTGGGATTACTGGGTCGTATGGTAGTTCTATTTTTAGTTTTTTAAGGAACCTCCATACTGTTCTCCATAGTGGCTGTATCAATTTACATTCCCACCAACAGTGCAAGAGGGTTCCCTTTTCTCCACACCCTTTCCAGCATTTATTGTTTGTAGATTTTTTGATGATGGCCATTCTGACTGGTGTGAGATGATATCTCATTGTAGTTTTGATTTGCATTTCTCTAATGATTAATGATGTTGAGCATTCTTTAATGTGTTTGTTGGCAATCTGTATATCTTCTTTTGAGGAATGTCTATTTAGGTCTTCTGCCCATTTTTGGATTGGATGGTTTGTTTTTTTGATATTGAGCTGCATGAGCTGCTTGTAAATTTTGGAGATTAATCCTTTGTCAGTTGCTTCATTTGCAAATATTTTCTCCCATTCTGAGGGTTGTCTTTTCGTCTTGTTTATGGTTTCCTTTGCTGTTTAAAAGCTTTTAAGTTTCATTAGGTCCCATTTGTTTCTTTTTGTTTTTATTTCCATTTCTCTAGGAGGTGGGTCAAAAGAATCTTGCTGTGATTTATGTCATGGAGTGTTCTGCCTATGTTTTCCTCTAAGAGTTTAATAGTATCTGGCCTTACATTTAGGTCTTTCATCCATTTTGAGCTTATTTTTGTGTAAGATGTTAGGGAGTGTTCTAATTTCCTTCTTTCACATGTAGCTGTCCAGTTTTCCCAGTACCACTTATTGAAGAGACTGTCTTTTCTCCATTGTATATCCTTGCCTCCTTTGTCATAGATTAGTTGACCAAAGGTGCGTGGGTTTATCTCTGGGCTTTCTATCCTGTTCCATTGATCTATGTTTCTGTTTTTGTGCCAGTACCATATTGTCTTGATTACTGTAGCTTTGTAGTATAGTCTGAAGTCAAGGAGTCTGATTCCTCCAGCTCTGTTTTTTTCCCTCAAGACTGCTTTGGCTATTCGGGGTCTTTGTGTCTCCATACAAATTTTAAGATTTTTTGCTCTAGTTCCATAAAAAATGCCATTGGTAATTTGATAGGGATTGCACTGAATCTGTAGATTGCTTTGGGTAGTATAGTCATTTTCACAATGTTAATTCTTCCAATCCAAGAACATGGTATATCTCTCCATCTATTTGTATCATCTTTAATTTCTTTCATCAGTGTCTTATAATTTTCTGCATACAGGTCTTTTGTCTCCTCAGGTAGTTTTTTTCCTAGATATTTTATTCTTTTTGTTGCAGTGGTAAATGGGAGTGTTTCCTTAATTTCTCTTTCAGATTTTTCATCATTAGTATATAGGAATGCAAGAGATTTCTGTGCATTAATTTTGTATCCTGCTACTTTACCAAATTCATTGATCAGCTCTAGTAGTTTTCTGGTAGCATCTTTAGGATTCTCTATGTATAGTATCATGTCATCTGCAAACAGTGACAGCTTTACTTCTTTTCTGATTTGGATTCCTTTTATTTCTTGTTATTCTCTGAATGCTGTGGCTAAAACTTCCAAAACTATGTTGAATAATAGTGGTGAGAGTGGGCCATACATTAAGTATTTTAGACTTTGTGGACCGTATTGTCTCTGTTGTAACTATTCAACCCTGTCACTGTAGAGCAAGATCAGCCATAGATAAGATATACACAAATAGGTGTGGCTATGCTCCAATGAAACTTTACTTATAGAAAATGAAATTTGCATTTTACATAATTTTCACTTGTCATAAAATATTCTTACTTTTTAAAACCATTTAAAAATGTAAAAATGGGCAGAAGACCTAAATAGACATTTCTCCAAAGAAGACACACAGATGACTAATAGGCACATGAAAAGATGCTCAACATTGCTAATTATTAGAGAAATACAAATCAAAACTACAGTGAAGGGGTTTCCCTGGTGGCGCAGTGGTTGAGAGTCCGCCTGCCGATGCAGGGGACACGGGTTCGTGCCCTGGTCCGGGAAGATCCCACATGCCGCGGAGTGGCTGGGCCCGTGAGCCATGGCTGCTGAGCCTGCACGTCCAGTGACTGTGCTCCACAACAGGAGAGGCCACAACAGTGAGAGGCCCGTGTACCGCAAAAAAAAAAAAACAAAAAAAACAAAAAACTGCAGTGAAGTACCACCTTACACCAGTCAGAATGGCCATCATTAAAAAGGCTACAAATAACAAATGCTGGAGAGGGTGTGGAGAAAAGGGAACCCTCCTACATTGTTGGGAATGTAAATTGGTGCAGCCACTGTAGAAAACAGTGTGGAGCCTCCTTACAAAACTAAAAACAGAGTTGCCATATGATCCAGCACTTTCACTCCTAGGCATATAGCCAGACAAAACTATAATTAGAAAAGATACATGCATCCCAATGTTCACTGCAGCACTATTTACAACAGCCAAGACATGTAAGCAACTTAAATGTCCACTGACAGATGAATGGATAAAGAAGATGTAGTATATATGCACAATGGAATACTACTCAGCCGTAAAAAAGAATGAAATAATGCCATTTGCAGCAACATGGATGGACCTAGAGGTTATCATACTAAGTGAAGTAAGTCAGAAAGAGAAAGACAAATATCATATGATATCACTTATATGTAGAATCTAAAATATGACACAAATGAACTTATTGTGAAACAGATTCACAGACACAGAACACAAACTTATGGTTACTAAAGGGGAAAGGGGGTGGTGGAGGGAAAAATTAGGTGTTTGGGATTATCAGATACAAACTACTACATATAAAACAGATTAAAAAAACAAGGTCCTACTATATAGCATAGGAAATATTCAATATCATATAATAAACCATAGTGGAAAAGAATATATATATATATGAAACTGAATCACTTTGCTGTACACCAGAAACTGATACATCACTGTAAATCAACAGTACTTCAATAAAAATAAATAAGTTTTTTAAAAATGTAAAAACCACACTTAGCTCACTGGGCATATAAAAACCAGGCAGTGGGCTAGATTTGACCTATGGGCCACAGACTGCCAACTTCTGATGCAGACTCCTAAAAAGATGCATGCAAATTAAAACTGTATACTTCGAAAACCATCCCAGTGGCTTAAACTAATATCTCTAATTGGCAATAACTTTTAATGATTTTTCCTTTAACTTCACAGCCTGGTTAAAAAAAAACTCTTGGAAAAGTACCAATTCTGGCTGCCTTATTTTCCTGTAGAGAACATATACTTTTTGATAGATGAAAAAGTAACCATAGTAATTTTTCTTATCTCTACTGAAGACATCACTAATGATTCATTGGTATTTAGTAATTTTTTATTAGAAAAAAACAACATATTTCACAATGATAGGTTGTCTGATAATAATAAAAATACTGTGTGCAAGACACTGTCCTGTACACTTTATACATATTAACTCACTTAAACCTCACCAGAATCCTATGAGACAGGTATTATTACTAGCCCCATTTTACATGTGAGAAAACTGAGGCACAGAGATGTTAAGTACCTTGCCCAAGATTACACACCTGGTAGGTGGTAAATTTAGAATTTGAACCACAGTCAGCCTCGAAGTAAGGGCTACTAAACACTATTATATATTTTTAAAACAGCATTTCACACAGAAATAAATAAAACAGCTCTCCCCTTTTGTTTATTTTTCTTTATAATATATTTCTTAGTGTCTTTCCTCTTCCTTCCCTTCCCTTAATACAGCTCAGGTTGGTGGGCCTGCTAGGGCCAGGAATATGGAGACAGTTGAGGGAAGGGGATGGTCAAGACTGAGAAGGCTAATAGTGCCAAGGGAACTGGGACTGGAGAAGTACAGAGTCAAAGAGGCAAGTTAAATGTGCAGAGATGTGGCTAAGGAGACAGCCACCATGGTGATTACACATGAGGGTAACAGGCAAGTATGTAAATATATTGTGAATAATGAGAGCCAGGCTTCTCAGAAAGGAGTTTCAAAAATGGAAAGGGGAAAGGCTAAAACAAACTCTGTCATACTGGATTTGAATTGGAGGTATTTGTATCAACTCATGGTTTTTAACTTAGGTAGGTCAGTAAGTGCATGCATGCACACACATATGCAGATAGAGCTAAGAAGGATATACACATACATATATGTGCACAGGTGTATGCATGTGCACACACACATGGGCTCTGCTTGCGGTAAATGTTATTTTTTAAAAACATCAAAATCCATATTATATGAAATGCTCACACTGGTAATCTGTGGAACACCCAAATGACCAAGAAGAAAACTGTGTGTGTGTGTGTGTGTGTGTGTGTGTGTGTGTGTGTGTCTATGTCTATCCTTCCTAGCTCTATTTGTTAAAAGGGCCTAGAAACAATGACACCCTGTATTAATCAGCACCCCTAATGCTCAGATCTTGGTTTCTACATATCATTCTCCACTAGAAAGAACCAGAATGACACTACAGGTGGAGCACAGAAAGTACAATGTAAGTCTGGAATAGAAGTGTCAAAAGTGAGGAAATGCTAAAGATGCGATTGGAAAGTGGTAAAAAAAAAATACCTAGGAACCCTCTTGAAGAAGCTCCTGCTAGCCAAATATAGGCCAATTTGAGCATCAAAATAAATAATAATAATAATGAATTAAACCCCAGTAAATAAAATAGGAATTCTTGAGTCTAAATAAATGAATGAACAAATAACAGAGTGTTCTTCCCTACAGTAGAATACCACTTAATACATGTGGAAGGAATGACAAAATTAGAAAATGAGCATTTGGCAACCATCATTGTAATAAATGATTCATGCAAAAAATCATCAATGAATGTTAAACCTAGTGGGTGAAAATTTGTTAAGGAACAGGGTATTTACATAATTTCAAAATATCTCCCACAAAATTTAGCTTACAGAGAAAAACAGTAACTTTATGTTGGAGAAACCTAGTAAATACCACCTTAACCAAGTGAACAAAGTTAACATCAAGAATAATGGGACAGGGGACCTTCAAGATGGCAGAGGAGTAAGATGTGCAGATCACCTTCCTCCCCACAAGTACATCAAAAATACATCTACATGTGGAACAGCTCCTACAGAACACCTACTGAACGCTGGCAGAAGACCTCAATCTTCCCGAAAGGCAAGAAACTCCCCACGTCCTTGGGCAAAAGAAAAGAGAACAAACAGAGACAAAAGAATAGGGACAGGACCTGCACCTCTGGGAGGGAGCTGTGAAGGAGAAAAGGTTTCCACACACTAGGAAGCCCCTTAACTGGTGGAGACTGGGGGTGGCAGGGTGGGAGCTTCGGAGCCACAGAGGAGAGCGCAGCAAGAGGGGTACAGAGGGCAAAGCGGAGAGATTCCCGCACAGAGGAGCGATGCTGACCAGCACTCACCAGCCTGAGAGGCTTATCTGCTCACCCGCCGGGGCAGGCAGGGGCTGGGAGCTGAGGCTCGGGCTTTGGAGGTCAGATCCCAGGGAGAGGACTGGGGTTGGCTGCGTGAACACAGCCTGAAGGGGGCTAGTGAGCGACAGCTAGATGGGAGGGAGTCCGGAAAATGTATGGACCTGCCTAAGAGGCAAGAGACCATTGTTCCCTGGTACACAAGGAGAGGGGATTCATAGCACCGCCTAAAGAAGCTCCAGAGATGGGCGCGAGCTGTGGCTATCAGCGCAGACATGAGAGACGGGCATGAAATGCTAAGGCTGTTGCTGCAGCCACCAAGAAGCCTGTGTGCGAGCACAAGTCACTCTCCACACCTCCCCTCCCAGGAGCCTGTGCAGCCCGCCACTGCCAGGGTCTCGTGATCAAGGGACAACTTCCCCGGGAGAACACACGGTGCGCCTCAGGCTGGTGCAACGTCACACCGGCATCTGCTGCCACAGGCTTGCCCCACATTCCATACCCCACCCTCCCCCCGGCATGAGTGAGCATGAGCCCCCTAATCAGCTGCTACTTTAACCTCGTCCTGTCTGAGTGAAGAACAGATGCCCTCAGACAACTCACATGCAGAGGCAGGGCCAAATATAAAGCTGAACCCCAGGAGCTGTGCGAACAAACAACAGAAAGGGAAATTCCTCCCAGCAGCCTCAGGAGCAGTGGATTAAATCTCCACAATCAACTTGATGTACCCTGCATCTGTGGAATACCTGAATAGACAACGAATCATATCAAAATTGAGGCAGGGGACTTTGGGAGCAACTGTAGACTTGGGGTTTGCTTTCTGCATCTAATTTGTTTCTGGTTTTATGTTTATCTTAGTTTAGTATTTACAACTTATTATCATTGGCAGATTTGTTTATTGAGTTGGTTGCACTCTTCGTTTTGTGTGTATGTATATATTTTTCCTTTTTCTCTTTTTGTAAGTGTGTATGTGTATGCTTCTTTGTGTGATTTTGTCTATATAGCTTTGCTTTTACCATTTGTCCTAGGGCTCTGTCTGTGCATTTTGGGTTTTTTTGGTATAGGTTTTAGCACTTGTTATCATTGGTAGATTTGTTTATTGGTTTGGTTGCTCTCTTCTTTCTTTTTTTAAATTACTTTTATTTATTTATTTTTTATTATTTTTCTTTTTTTCCAGTACGCGGGCCTCTCACTGTTGTGGCCTCTGCCGTTGCAGAGCACAGGCTCCAGACACGGAGACTCAGTGGCCATGGCTCGTGAGCCTAGCCGCTCCGCGGCATGTGGGATCTTCCCAGTCCGGGCCACGAACCCATGTCCCCTGAATCGACAGGAGGACTCTCAACCATTGAGCCACCAGGGAAGCCCTTTAATAATATTAATTATTTCAATAATTTTATGTATTGATTTTTCTTTCTTTTTTTTTCTCCCTTTTCTTCTGAGCCATGTGGCTGACAGGGTCTTGGTGCTGTGACTGGGTGTCAGGCCTGAGCCTCTGAGGTGGGAGAGCCAAGTTCAGGACATTGGACCACCAGAGAGTTCCCAGCCCCATGTAATATCAAATGGCAAAAGCTCTCACAGAGATCTCCATCTCAATGCTAGGACCCAGCTCCACCCAACGACCAGCAAGCTACAGTGCTTGACACCCCATAACAAACAACTAGCAAGACAGGAACACAACCCCACCCATTAGCAGAGAGGCTGCCTAAAATCATAATAAGTTCACAGACACCCCAAAATATACCACCAGACGTGGTCCTGCCCAACAGAAAGACAAGATCCAGCCTCATCCTCCAGAACACAGGTACCAGTCCCCTCCACCGGGAAGGGGACCAGCCACAACCCACTGAAACAACCTTGCTCACTGAGGGCAGACACCAAAAACAACAGGAACTACGAACCTGCAGCCTGTGAAATGGAGACCCCAAACGCAGTTAGTTAAGCAAAATGAGGAGGCAGAGAAATACACAGCAGATGAAGGAGCAAGGTAAAAACCCACCAGACCAAACAAATGAAGAGGAAACAGGCAGTCTACCTGAAAAAGAGTAATGATAGTAAAGATGATCCAAAATCTTGGAAATAGAATGTAGAAAATACAAGAAACATTTAACAAAGAGCTAGAAGAACTAGAGAGCAAACAAACAATGATGAACAACACAGTAAATGAAATTTTAAAATTCTTTAAAGGAATCAACAGCAGAATAACTGAGGAAGAAGAACGGATAAGTGACCTGGAAGATAAAATAGTGGAAATAACTACTGCAGAGAAGAATAAAGAAAAAAGAATGAAAAGAATTGAGGACAGTCTCAGAGAAGTCTGGAACAACATTAAACGCACCAACGTTCGAATTACAGGGGTCCCAGAAGAAGAAGAGAAAAAGAAAGGGACTGAGAAAATATTTGAAGAGATTATAGTTGGAAACTTACCTAATATGGGAAAGGAAAGAGTCAATCAAGTCCAGGAAGTGCAGAGAGTCCCATAAAGGATAAATCCAAGGAGAAACATGACAAGACACATATTAATCAAACTATCAAAAACTAAATACAAAGAAAAAATATTAAAAGCAGCAAGGGGAAAGCAATAAATAACATACAAGGGAATCCCCATAAGGTTAACACCTGATTTCTCAGCAGAAACTCTGCAAGCCAGTACGGTGTTGCAGGACATATTTAAAGTGATGAAAGGGAAAAACCTACAACCAAGATTACTCTACCCAGCAAGGATCTCATTCAGATTCAATGGAGAAATTAAAACCTTTACAGATAAGCAAAAGCTAAGAGAATTCAGCACCACCAAACCAGCTTTACAAGAAATGCTAAAGGAATTTCTCTAGGCAGAAAACACAAGAGAAGGAAAAGACCTACAATAACAAACCCAAAACAATTAAGAAAATGGTAATAGGAACATACATGTCAATAATTACCTTAAAAGTAAATGGATTAAATGTGCCAACCAAAAGACATAGACTGGCTAAATGGATTCAAAAACAAGACCCGTATATATGCTGTCTACAAGAGACCCACTTCAGACCTAGGACACATAAAGACTGAAAGTGAGGGGATGGAAAAAGATATTCCATGCAAATAGAAATCAAAGGAAAGTTGGAGTAGCAATTCTCATATCAGACAAAAGAGAGTTAAAAATAAAGCCTACTATAAGAGACAAAGAAGGACACTACTGAATAAGGGATTGATCCAAGAAGAAGATATAAAAATTGTAAATATTTATGCACCCAACATAGAAGCACCTCAATACATAAGGCAAATGCTAACAGCCATAAAAGGGGAAATCGACAGTAACACAATCACAGTAGGGGACTTTAACACCTCACTTTCACCAATGGACAGATAATCCAAAGTGAAAATAAATAAGGAAACACAAGCTTTTAATGATACATTAAACAAGATGGACTTAACTGATATTTATAGGACATTCCATCCAAAAACAACAGAATACACTTTCTTCTCAACTGCCCACGTAACATTCTCCAGGATAGATCATGTCTTAGGTCACAAATCAAGCCTTGGTAAATTTAAGAAAATTGAAATTGTATCAGGTATCTTTTCCGACCAAAACGCTATGAGACTAGCTATCACTTACAGGAAAATCTGTAAAAATTACAAACGCATGGAGGCTAAACAATACACTCCTAAATAACCAAGAGATCACTGAAGAAATCCAAGAGGAAATCAAAAAATACCTAGAAACATGACAATCCAAAACCTATGGGATGCAGAAAAAGCAGTTCTAAGAGGGAAGTTTGTAGAAATACAATCCTACCTCAAGAAACAAGAAAAATCTCAAATAAAAAAACCAAACTTACACCTAAAGCAATTAGAGAAAGAAGAACAAAAAACCCCAAAGTCAGCAGAAGGAGGGAAATCATAAGATCAGATCAGAAAAAAATGAAAAAGAAATGAAGGAAATGATAGCAAAGATCAATAAAACTAAAAGCTGGTTACTTGAGAAGATAAACAAAATTGATAAACCATTAGCCAGACTCATCAAGAAAAAGATGGAGAGGACTCAAATCAATCGAATTACAAATGAAAAAGCAGAAATAACCATTGAAACTGCAGATACAAAGGATCATGTGAGATTACTACAAGCAACTATATGCCAATAAAATGGACAAACTGGAAGAAATGGACAAATTCTTAGAAAAGCACAACCTTCCAAGACTGAACCAGGAAGAAATAGAAAATACGAACAGACCAATCACAAGCAATGAAATTGAAACTGTGATTAAAAATCTTCCAACAAACAAAAGCCCAGGACAAGATGGCTTCACAGGTGAATTCTATTAAACGTTTAGAGAATATCTAACACCCATCCTTCTCAAACTCTGCCAAAATACAGCAGAGGGAGGAACACCCCCAAACTCCTTCTACGAGGCCACATCACCCTGATACCGAAACCAGACAAAGATGTCACAAAGAAAGAAAACTACAGGCCAATATCACTGATGAACATAGATGCAAAAATCCTCAACAAAATACTAGCAAACAGAATCCAACAGCACATTTAAAGGGTCATACACCATGATCAAGTGGGGTTTATCCCAGGAATGCAAGGATTCTTCAATATATGCAAATCTATCGATGTGATAAACCATATTAACAAATTGAAGGATAAAAACAATATGATAATGTCAACAGATGCAGAAAAAGCTTTCAAAAAAATTTAAGACCTATTTATGATAAAAACCCTCCAGAAAGTAGGCATAGAAGGAACTTACCTCAACATAAAAAAGGCCATATATGACAAACCCACAGCCAACATCGTTCTCAATGGTGAAAAACTGAAACCACTAAGATCAGGAACAAGAAAAGGTTGGCCACTCTCACCATTATTATTCAACATGGTTTTGGAAGTTTTAGCCAGAGCTATCAGAGAAGAAGAAATAAAAGGAAACCAAATTGGAAAAGAAGAAGTAAAACTGTCACTGTTTGCAGATGATATATACATAGAGAATATGTATATTCTCTATATGTAGAGACTCTTAAAGATGCTACCAGAAACCTACTAGAGCTAATCAATGAATTTGGTAAAGTAACAGGATACAAAATTAATGCACAGAAATCTCTTGCATTACTATACATTAATGATGAAAAATCTGAAAGAGAAATTAATGAAACACTCCCATTTACCACTGCAACAAAAAGAATAAAATACCTAGGAATAAACCTACCTAAAGAGACAGAAGACCTGTATGCAGAAAACTATAATACACTGATGAAAGAAAATAAAGATGATACAAACAGATGGAGAGATATGCCATGTTCTTAGATTGAAAGAATCAATATTGTGAAAATGACTCTACTACCCAAAGCAATCTACAGATTCAGCACAATCCCTATCAAACTACCAATGGCATTTTTCACAGAACTAGAACAAAAAATTTCACAATTTGTATGGGAACACAAAAGACCTTGAATAGCCAAAGCAATCTTGAGAAAGGAAAATGGAGCTGGAGGAATCAGGCTCCCTGACTTCAGACTATACTACAAAGCTACAGTAATCAAGACAACATGGTACTAGCACAAAAACAGAAATATAGATCAATGGAACAGGATAGAAAGCCCAGCAATAAGCCCACACACATATGGTCACCTTATCTTTGATAAAGTAGGCAAGAATATACAATGGAGAAAAGACAGCCTCTTCAATAAATGGTGCTCGGAAAACTGGACAGCTACATGTAAAAGAATGAAATTAGAACACTAGATAACACCATACACAAAAGTAAACTCAAAATGGATTAAAGACCTAAATGTAAGGCCAGACACTATAAATCTCTTAGAGGAAAACATAGGCAGAACATTCTATGACAGAAATCACAGCAAGATCTGTGTTGACCCACCTCCTAGAGAAATGAAAATAAAAGCAACAATAAACAAAAGGGACCTAATGAAACTTAAAAGCTTTTGCACAGCAAAGGAAACCCCAAACAAGACCAAAAGGCAACCCGCAGAATGGGAGAAAATATTTGCAAACGAAGCAACTGACAAGGGATTAATCTCCAAAATATACAAGCAGCTCATGCAGCTCAATAACAAAAAAACAAACAACCCAATCCAAAAATGGGCAGAACCTAAATAGACATTTCTCCAAAGAAGATATACAGATTGCCAACAAACACATGAAAGGATGCTCAACATCACTAATCGTTAGAGAAATGCAATTAAAAACTACAATGTGGTATCACCTCACACCTCACAGTCAGAATGGCCATCATCAAAAAATCTACAAACAATAAATGCTGGAGAGTGTGTGGAGAAAAGGGAACCTTCTTGCACTGTTGGTGGGAATGTAAATTGATACAGCCACTATGGAGAACAGTATGGAGGTTCCTTAAAAAACTAAAAATAGAACTACCATATGACCCAGTAATTCCACTACTGGGAATATACCCTGAGAAAACCATAATTCAAAAAACAGTCATGGGGCTTCCCTGGTGGCACAGAGGTTGGGAGTCCACCTGCCGATGCAGGGGACACGGGTTCGTGCCCCGGTCCGGGCGGATCCCACATGCCACGGAGCGGCTGGGCCCATCAGCCGTGGCCGCTGGGCCTGCGCGTATGGAGGCTGTGCTCCACAGCGGGAGAGGCCACAACAGTGAGAGGCCCGCGTACCGCAAAAAAAAAAAAAAAAAAGAGTCATTTACCACAATGTTCATTGCAGCTTTATTTACAGTAGCCAGGACACGGAAGCAACCTAAGTGTCCATCAACAGATGGATGGATAAAGAAGATGTGGCACATATATACAATGGAATATTACTCAGCCATAAAAAGAAACAAAATTGAGTTATTTGTAGTGAGGTGGATGGACCTAGAGACTGTCATACAGAGTGAAGTAAGTCAGAAAGAGAAAAACAAATACTGTATGCTAACACATATATATGGAATCTAAGACAAAAAAAATGTCATGAAGAACCTAGGGGTAAGACGGGAATAAAGACACAGACCTACTAGAGAATGGACCTGAGGATATGCTGAGGGGGAAGGGTAAGCTGGGACAAAGTGAGAGAGTGGCATGGACATATATACACTACCAAATGTAAAATAGCTAGCTAGGGGGAAGCAGCCGTACAGCACAGGGAGATCAGCTCAGTGCTTTGTGACCACCTAGAGGGGTGGGAATAGGGAGGGTAGGAGGGAGACGCAAGAGGGAAGAGATATGGGGATATATGTATATGTATAACTGGTTCACTTTGTTATAAAGCGGAAACTAACACACCATTGTGAAGCAATTATACTCCAATAAAGACGTTAAAAAAAAAAAGAAAGTGTGCTGACTCTTGGTTTATACTGTTAGAGAAGCAGTCACAGAGGTCTGGAAGAATCTCAGGGAAGATGGGTCAAGTCCAGCAGATACTCCTGCCTCGCCTGGTGACCCTGGACAAGTCACATATCCTGGTCTGTTTCCTCATCTGTGAAATGAGAATATTGGACCTGAAGATCTAAGTTTTTCATGCTACCCTTTGGTGCCTTCGTAACATGAATTCACTCGATTCTACTTTTATAGGCTGACAGTTTATTTAAAAAGCAGTCTCACTTCATCGTTTCCATTAATCTGTTTGATATGAATTGAGCTAATATGGCAATTTCCATCTCTGTCTAAAAGCTTCAGAAATCATTGAGACCTCACATTTTTATCTGATTTTATCTCCCATTACTGTGCCTGAGTGGATTTTGTGTTGCAATATATATTACCTTATTTTGTTAGATGGCCAAGGTATTTCACAATGGCCCAAAGAGCAGTTTACTCTGTTCCATAGCAACAAGCCTTTTATACTCCAATAAGTTGGAGTATATACGCCAATTATACTCCAATAAAGATGTTTAAAAAAAGAATAATAGGATATATCAAGGTCATGTGCCTCTTGATATAATGCACTGAGAAGAATATAGCATCATTTCTGCCAAAAAATGCATAATATGAGGAAACATCAGTTGAACCCAAATTGAGAGATACTCCTAAAAAAAAACTATTCTGTATTCTTGAAAATTATCCAGGACATGAAAGAGAAAGAAGACTGAAGCCCTGTTCCAGATGGAAGGCAACTAAAGAAACATGACAATTAAATGCAGTTGTGACTCTGGAGAGGATCCTGAACCAGAAGGGGGAAAAAAGGTACCAAGGATATTATAGGACCAATGGGCGAGGTTTGAATGGATCTGTGGATTACGTGGTAGAATTATATCTACGTTAATTTCCTGATCTAGATTTTTGCATATGACTACGTAAGACAGCATCCTTATGTTTAGGAAATACACACTGAAGTATTTAAACTGGAACAGGGTATCTGTAACTTACTCAGAAAAAATACGTGTGTATGTACTGGCATATGTATACCTACATATATCTGGAGAGAGTAGGGAAGAACTGTGAATCAAACATGGTAAAATGTTAACACTGGGGAACATGGGTGAAGGCTATATGAGAGTTATTTATATTACTCTTGTAACTATTTAAATAATTTCTCAATGACTTAAAAAGTTTAAAATTTTTAACTACAAAACTTAAACAGTGTATTTGTTTAGAAACGCAAATACTTAAAGTATAAGGAAAAGTTAAGGACATGATAAACATAAAATTTAGGATAATGAGTTTTCCAGAGTAGAAGGGAAGAAAATGGGATGGGGAGTTAAAATTTTTAACTACAAAACTTAAACAGTATATTTGTTTAGAAATGCAAATACTTAAAGTATAAGGAACAGTTAAGGACATGATAAACATAAAATTTAGGATAATGAGTTTGCCAGAGTAGAAGGGAAGAAAATGGGATATAGGAGGCTTCAAAGATAACAGAAGGGTTCACCATGTCTTCATTCATTACACCTTATAGAAACATTATAACCATTTTTTTTATATGAGGAAATATATGAGCAAAAAAATTCTCCGCTCACACTAAATGTAATTTTTTTTAAACAGCAAAATCTGTGTCATATGAAATGCTCACATTGGTATGAGCATTAATGCTCTGTGGAACGCCCAAATGACCAAGAAGTAAAACTACAGGAGGGTAGAGGCAATGAGAAAACAGAGTGACATGGGTGAAACATTTATAGTATTCTGATGCTGATGCTAGTAATCTAAAAGGATATGATATTTGTCCCTTCTTCTTTTAAAAGGTCAGTGACGTGCTAAACAATCTTTACAGGCACCTGATAGTTGTGAATGTTTTGGGGGTACAAATTGTTACTCTCTAATTTATTTGTCCCCTAAATTAAGAATCCCTTGACGCCTTAACCAATTTGTGGAATAAGGAATCTACTTAAATGGGAGTATAATCATAACTAAGCACTGAGCCGAATTCACCACAAATCTCAGAGCCAAGGTTAAATGACACATCTGAATCCTGAAGTCATTAAACAAGCTAATAATTTCAGCAGCTGCCTTACAAAAGATCTTCAGAGACTAAATTCAGCAAGTGGACAACTGAGAATGACTTTAGGAAAAACACCCACTCTCTCTTTTGAAAACTGAAAGGGGATATCAACTGATGGTAAAGTTTATCTCATCAGACTGCATAGAAATGGATAAGAAAATACAGGCATGTACCACCTACACTGGCTACACAAGCCTGCTCCTTTGATCATTATTTTCAAATACAAAATCTGCCTTAGAGACCTGCTGTAAGTTGAATTGTCTCCCCAAAAGTCATACGTTGAAGTCCTAAATGCTCAGTACCTCAGAATATTTAGAGATGAGGTTTTTACAGAAGTAATCAAGTTAAAGTGAAGTCATTAGGGTGCGCCCTAATTTAGTATAACCGGTGTCCATACAAAAAGGGGAAATGTCAACACAGAGACGTGAATAGAGAGAAGATGATGTGAAGAGACACCTGGAGAAAAATGGCCATCAACAAGCCAAGGAAAAGAGACCTGGAAAAGATCCTTCCCTCGCGGCTTCCAAAAAGAACCAGCCCTGCCAACACTATGATCTTGGACTTCTATCCTCCATAACTGGAAGACAATAAATTTCTGTTGTTTAAGCCACCCAGCTTGTGGTGCTTTGTTATGGCGACCCTAGCAAACCAATACAAGACTCTATGGGAGAGGGGATTATAAGACTAGTCTAATAAATCAACAAAGGAAAAACATTACAGAAACTCCCTTTTTGTGTTTACTGTAGGCGCTTCATCTGAGAAGTCTGAGGTGGCAAAAAATACACTAGACTTAACTAAAGAATCAAGATTCTACCTAGTAAATCTAGGTAGAATCAAGATTTACTAGCTCTGTGAACAAAGCAAATCCCTTAACCTTTCTGAGTTATCATGTTTGAAAATATGGTAAGAATATCTGCCACATCTCCTTTCAGTGCTATCAAGACAAAATATTTTTTAATGGAGATATGTAAAACACTCCATGAACTGTAAAAGTTCTCCATAAACGTAAGGTATTATGAATAATGTTGATTTTTGACGTGGTAACCGGAGGGGTTATTTCGGGAGGCAACTGCTGACACAGTGTGCTCTGATTTCAGAAAGGCACCTGATGGCATCAGAAAGTTAACTTTGTTGAACAAGCTCAAAATAGGCAGATTTGGAGAAATTCATATCTGGTTGTCTACTCCTATTCAAAGGGTTAATAGGATGAGGGAAGCGTGGCTGGAGAGCTCTAGAGACATATCATCGAGCTCTGCCCCAGCCCTGTTCTTATCAATGGCTTAAATGTGAAAAGGATAACAATTTGGAAGGGACAGTTTGTTCCCTAGGTATCACAATCAAGTTTTTAAAAGATAGCCACGGGCTAAGACGAATAAGACGAAGCTGAACAGGAATACAAGTAAAAATCCAACATTTATGTTTAAGGAAAATCAAATGCACGAGGTAAAGATTATGAGACCTGATAAGAGCAAGAATGATGAGTTCAAAATTAGCAGTATGGAACAGTTGCCTATAGAAACGGATTCTAAGGTCAAATTTGTATAAATATAGGCAGTACTCGCTTTGCATGATTCTCATATACATAAATCTCAGGTACTGAGACAGTTAAATAAAACCAGCCCCCAACAACATGGTTCAAATATCAGTTACCACGGTATGTTAACTGTGAGTGACTGAATGAAGTGCAAACGTGGCTCCTCACTCTCCATTCCACAAATCATTATATACATAACAGATGTGTATCATGATCAGTAGCCAACCACATCACTTCTTCCAAAGTCTGTGGTGACTGGTCACTGTGCATCACTGTGCATCAGTTCAATACACAGACAACAAAGCATGTAGTTGTGTTGCCTCCTTGTCTTCCAGCAATAAACTCACACAGCATTCTACAAAATGAATAATTGAAAGAGCAAACTGCTCAACAAAGATGAAAGTGCAGCAAAGAAATGAAAAATGATAGCACAAACAGTGAAACTTGAATCTAACATAAATGGAGTTATGGAAAAAACAGCTTATCGTTAGGAATGTTGGCACTGCCCCCATTCAAGATACTCTAGATCTATGTCCCCAGGAACTTAGTGGAGGTGAACTTATTGACACAAAGGAGGATAGTGATTGAAGATGTCTCAAAAGAAACAACAGCAGCAAAAAGCTTCATTCATTGAGATGTGTCTCAGAGATATTCACATGACATTCAGAGCTCAAAAGATAAAATATTGGAAGCTGATCCAAATTTATAAAGCAGGATGACAATTTGCAAGGCAAACAAAAGATGCTTACTCTGTATTATCAGTTTTATGATAAGAAGAAAAAGGCAAGCACTGTTCAAACTACTCTTGCTAAGTTTTTTTAAAACAAAGAAATGAAACACTTTATCTATGTTTCTAATGTTTTAAATTACAGTATACTAAATGAACACTAGTTTCACTGTTTATTTCATTTCCCCATGCATTTAGATCTGAACATTTTTAATGTTTTAACAGTTTTAAAAGGTCTCAGAGTAATCGTAATTTTTCCCATTGATTCTTAAAATTACTTGCATGATTTCAGCTTTCAGTGTCCTTTTTCTCGTCCTTCATTATTATGCAAAGTGAAGACTACCTTGTGGTGTTCTTTTACACTTAGCTTGGGGTACAGGACTAATTGATCTTCAGTTGTGGAGGGATGAACTGAATTGAAATGTTTTTATAGGAAAGTGACCAGAATGTGGAAAGACCCTGAAATCAAAACATGAGAGTAAACTCTGAATGAAACAGACAGTATTTTGTCTGAAGAAGAGAGAAGTCAAGAAGATTACCATCATTGCAAATAATGGAAAAGTCATGACATAAAAGTGCCATTCTAGAGCAGCAAAACTAGCTTCAATAATGAAATAGTCAGCAATAGTGTTTTCAAGTTCATGAACAGAAGAAGCTTCTAACAATTAAAACTGGATATAAATGGAACTCACTGACTCACAACGTAGTGAACTCCTCGTGGTTGGAAGTGTTAAGCAGAGGCTGAGTGACCATCTGTCGGGGATGTTGTAGCAGAATTTAGTTCCTACACAGGATGAGAGTGGAGGCTCCATCCCCAGCTCAGATTCTAAACATCCATGTGGTACCTTTAAAATATGTCCACAAATTCTTCGACACTCCTCTCTTCAAAAGGTGCCTTGAGGTGTACCAAACTTCATAATGTGCTTGGAATAAAGCACTCATGATGCTATGTGACTTCTCGGGCTAGCTGATAAAAAGGACAGCTTCCACCTGGCTCTTTCACTCTTGGATTATTATTATGGGGGGAAGCCTCCAGTTTTGCCATGAGGATACTTAAAAAGCCCTAGGAGAAGCTCTCATGGGGGGAAATCAAGGATTGATGTCCACAACTGTAAGCACCAGCTTACTGTCATGTGAATGAACTTGAACCTTGGAAGTGGATCCCTCAGCCTCAGTCAAGCCTTCAGATGACTTCAGCCCTGGCCAACATCTTGACTGAGACCTCATGAGACATCCTGAGCTAAACTGATCCTGAATCCCTGACCCAAAGAATCTGTAAGGATAATAAATTGTTGTTTTAAGCCCCTAAGTTTTGGGGTAATTTGTTATGCAGCAATAGCTAACAAATACAATCCATTTTGATGTGAACACTGAGGGTACATTGTAATCTTAAGAAGCCTGCTCACAGAGCTTTTTAATTCTTTCTTTCTTTTTTCCTGCCAGTCTCCTTTTAATACACTGAAACCACAATTTCCAAAAACTAGTTCCGATCATTGAAGATAAATGATTACCAATAGTATTCTGTTGTAAAAAGCAGAAAGTAGAGAAGGAATCTAAAATTAATTCCTCCCACTCTGGCTGATTATCAACCCACATTCAAATCTGCTGCAAAAGATTAACACAGACCTCACAAATAGGTCTTAATGTGCTCTTCAGCAGGAGAGAATTCCTTCAGTAAGTTCATCTCTCTGTCACAAATGGTCAATGAAACAAGGCTTAGCCCTTCCATGCTTCATATAATGAAGGAACCATTTCCTTCAGTGTGGCACCATCTGCTCACCCAAACTTAAAGGTCCAGCCCAGACTTCTATATGGACTCCAGATTCCTGTATCTGACATTGTCCTTGATGTCTCATTAGTATTTCTCACAAAGCACTTCAAAGTCAACATATCCAAACAAAGTCCATGATCTTATTCCTGAACTGAGTCCCTTTCCAGAGTTTCTGTTCTAGAAAATGAGACCACATCATTTCAGGGCACAATCCAGAAACCTTTGTCACATCTCTCTTACCCCCTGCTTAAAACCTCAATGGCTTCCCACTGTGTTTAGGGTCAAGAAAAACATTCATAGCATGGTCTGTAGGGTGCTGGGTGGTTTGGCACCTACCTGCCTCCCAGCCTAATCCCACCTCAGCCAAATCCCACTCTTTGTTCCTCCCTCCCCCTCTCTCTCTGCTCCACCACACTGGTCCCATTTCAGACTCTGTAAGCAGCCTGCTCTCCCCACCATCGGGCCTTTTTTCCCCTCCCTCTGCATGGAACACCTTTCTTTCCTCTTGCCCAATGAATCCCAACTGATTTTTCCTATTTCAGTTTAGCTGTCCTTCCTCAGGAAGCCTTTCCTGATGAGCTCAAATTCCTCATAACACCCCTCATTCATATCCCACCCCCAATTAACAATTCTCTAAGCACCAGGCACCTGTTCTTTATGAAAATACAACATCGTGGTTATTCAATACACAAATCTAGAAGCAGGATACCTGACTTCAGTCCTTTCCGGTTGTATAAATTTGGGCAAGTTACTTAAACTCTCTGTGCCTGTGTTCTCATCTGTAATGTGGGAATAATAGTTATGAACATGTTGTGAAGATTAAATGAAACATAGGTAAAATGCTTAGATTGGTGACAGACACATCACAGACATTACATAAGTCTGAACTACTGTTTTACGACAGCTGCAATTTCACACATATTCATAATTATTGTTTTATTCATATCTGTCTTTACCATTAGATGACAAATTCCACAAAGGTGGAGATGTCTATTTTTACTTATTATCATACCTCCACTTCCTGGCATGAGGGGAACACATGAGAGATGCCTACTAAACATTTGATGAATGCCTACTAAACATCTGATGAATGAATAAATGAATGTGATGTAGGGCTGGCTTCTGAAGAACCTTGAAGTGTCACACAAAGGAGTTTAGAGTTTTTTCTCTAGAAGTTTTTAAACAAGGGTCGCAGATGAAAATTAACGGAGCAATGATCATAAGGTAAGTTAGGAGGAGAGTTTAGAGACAGGAAGAACCCTTAGCCAACCACTTGAATGGTTCATCTGGGTAGAGGCAATGGCCAGTGTAGAGAGGAGCAGAGAGAGAAGAAGTAACATGGGAGCAGAATGTTAAGGAAGGACCCACACAACTTGGTAGTGCACTGGATCCAGAAGAAACAGTGAGGATATATATAAATACTAAGTCTCTGAATGAGAGAATGAGGATGAAACGACAGAACTATGACAACCAAAGGAGATGTGAGTTGGAGGTGTAGCGGGGAGATGACGCAGGGGAGCAGGACTTGCAGACAGAGCTGTCCAACAGCAGGTGTGGGCAGAGGACTGAAACTCACAGGTCTGGAGATGGATATTGGAGTCATCTGTGCAGAGGTGAATGTGAACCCCATGCAAGAGGCTGACATTTCTGGGGAAGAGAAGATGGAGTGAGAAGCGCTGACAGGGGAAGCCTGGGGTTTTGTGGCTGATTTTTAAAGTCTAGAAGGGTGAGAGGAGCCAGGAAAGGAATTGGAAAAGGTAAAGTCAGGGAGACAGGCCTGGGGAGTAATGAGTGGAATGAATGGAAGCTCACTCCTATCTAGTTAAGAATTCCGCTGAAGGGTCAACCACTTCCTCAGGTGCCCTTTTTGACCTGACCCCTCAAGCTAAAGAAGTTGCTCTTTGGCAATGTCTGCGTGCACCTGCCATCAGCAATGTGGTAGGCTGAATTATGGCCACCAAAAATATCCCGTTCCTAATCCCTGGAACCTGCGAATGTTACCTTATGTGGCATTTTGCAGATGTGGCTAAATTAAGTATCTTGATATGGAGAGATTATTCTGGACTAGCGGGGTGGACCCTAAATGCAGTCATAAGTGTCCTTAGTGGAGAGAGGGAGAGGGAGATTTGACACAGAAGCAGGAGGCAATGTGCCCGATGGAGCGAGGTGCTGTTTTTGAAGATGGAGGGAAGGCCCAGGAATCAAGGATGCAAGAAATGTAGCTCTAGAAACTGGAAAATGCAAGGAAACAGATTCTCCCTTAGAACTTGCAGAGGGAGCAGGGCCCTACTGACACCTTGATTTTGGCCCAAGGGAATGGATTTCAGACTTTGGACCTCCAGAAATGTAAGAGAATCAATGTGTGTTGTTATAAGCCACCAAGTCTGTGGTAACACCATAGGAAGCTAATGTTGATACAAGCACTAAACTCACTGCAGTATAATCTAGAGTTCATCTATTTGTCTCCCCACTAAAGGATAACCTCCTCAAAAGACAGTGATGCTCGTGGTCCTTGGTATTTCTTGCACCAAAGTGCTAGACACACAAAGGAACTCAAATATAGAAAGGTTGAAAGAAAAGAATCAGAACAAGAAGAAAAAAGGAGGGAGGGAGTTTCAAAATAGAGAGAGTGGCCGATAAAGGCTTATCCTTAAACATGAAACTGACAATATGAATGTACAGAAACTGGGCAGGGCTGAGCTTCGTGCCAGCCCCCATGTCCCCCAGGAGCCAGCAATCCCAAAACAGCCTGGGGCAGGCCACATCCAGGCTGGGCATCAGAGATAGAGGGGCAATCCTAAGGTGAACCCTAGCTCCAGCCTTAACTCTAACCCTCAGCCTAACCCAGTACAGGGGGGCTAAGGGCATCCATCCCTCTGAAAAAACCATAGGTAGCATCATCTGAGGGCTGAGAGTGCAAGTTCAGGAACCATGAATACCTGGGTTTGCATCTAAGCTCTGCTTCTTACTATCTGAAAATCCTTGGACAAGCTACTTAAATTTCCTAAGGCTCAATTTCTCACCTTTAAAATAAAACTAATAATTCTTCAGATTAAAAGAGGTCATGAATGAGAAATGCCAGGGATGGAGTAACAATTCAAGAAATGTTACTTTCTAGTTTTGTTATTTCTATTTTTCTATCAAATCCAGACAGAGGAGAACAGGGTAAGGCCCACTCCCATGAAAGCTGAGGGCTGGGAACGAGGCAAGGGACAGGTCGTGGTCAGAGCTGCGAAGATTCCACATGAGGCCATGCCGGTGGCCGGAGTGGAAGGAGGATGGAGGTCCCTGGAGATGGAAGAATATGAGATCACACTGTCCACATGGTGAAGAGGAAAGTGATGTTAATTACTGAAAAAAGAATACCCTTGCTTCCAAACTCCTCTCTATCTAGACTCTCCTCCCTGCAGCCACCAGAGTTCTCTTTCAACAACAGAGCACTGGTGACATGTCACTCCCCTATTTTACAATGTTTCTCATCATCATTTTCAGAGTACAGAGGAAACTCCTTAGCAGAAAGCAAATGAAAAGGTTGGCAAAGAAGTAGGGATCAGGAGTCAGATTATCTGAGTTCACATCCCAGCACCACGCTGTTTGTAATAACAAAACAGATGAAATAATTTACATACTCATCAATAGGGAATGGTGAAATAAATTCTGGCCCATCACTGCAATGGAAAATGGTGGAAAAGTGAGAAAATGAGGCAAATCTTTATCTACTGTTATGCAAGGATGTCAAAGAGTCATCCCTCAGTATCCACGGGGTATTGGTTCCAGGACTTGTGAGGGTACCAAACTCCAGGGATGCTTAAGTCCCAGAGTTGACCCTTTGTACCCCCAGATGCAGAACCTGAACCTATGGAGGGCTGACAGTATATAGCAAAGCATTAAACATTTAGTGGACCACCATTTGTGGGAAAAAAATGAATATATAAAAATATATAAGTATTTGAATACGTAAAATATATATATTAGCTTCTATATGTTGTACATTATCTCTAGAAAAATATATAAGAAACTGGTAATAGTGGTTGTCTTTTGGGAGGGGCACGGTCATGTCTAGGAGACAGGAACAGAAACAGGACCTGCTAGCCACTACATATATCCTTTTGTAAACTTGGAATTTCCTATCATGTGCATGGATTTTCTTTTTTTTTTTTTTTGGTGTATTTTTTAAAATCCCAGTTCCAGCATTTATCAGCTGTGTAACATTGGCAAATCATTACTTAATCTCACTAGACCTCTGTCTCCTCACTCATAAAATGAGAATAAAAATACTACCTTCCTCATAAAGTTGTTGTTGGCATTAAATGAGATGGCACAAGTAAAATGCTCAAAAGAATGCCTGGCATAGAGTAAGTATTCAATAACACCAGCAATTTCTGCTTCCATAAATAAGGGGGTGAGATACTCTAAAGGTACAAATAACTCTATGCTGCATAAGACTTTTTAGGTAATGCTTGCAGGACACAGGGGAAGTATCAAGGTTAAAAAAAAAAAAAGAGAGAGAGAGACTAAAAAGAGGCTCTAGGGTGAAAGAGGAACAATGAACAGTAAGCTCAGACAAAATGACCAGTGACCCCAACGGTCCCAAGCTCCCAACAGAAGAAAATAAAAATCCTTTCTGGAGGACCGTATCCCCAAACCCACTTCACAGATGAGGAAGGAAGACACACAAAGGATCCAGACTAGCCCATGATCACACAATCCTGAGTAGTAGAATCCCTTCTCTAGTTCAGGTATCCCAACTTATGGCCTAATACATTTTTTCACGATATTTAATCTATAAAATTTCTTTTAAATACAGTTCCACAAAAAGCCAGTTATTAAGTTCTAAGAAATCTGTACTCAATGAAAACAGCAATGAGCTTTATTTTTCTTTCAGTCTTTATGTATATTCCCTGCTTCTTGCTGTATCCTTTAATATAGTACTAGGAGAGTCATTTTTGCCAACCAGTATTCTATCTTTAAAATTAATATGTACAAATGCCCCCTCACCCAAGCTACTGCAATTGGTTCACATCAAGAGCTCAGGGATAATTATGTGTTTTCATGAGCACAGGATTCATTAGTCAAAACTGTGGTTCTAATCCAATTTTCCTGTTGTATTTTTATGGCAACCAGAGAATGCTATTTGATGTCATATTCTCTAATATATGCTTCATTCTGTTTGTTTAATTTACAGTTCATCTCTCTTCATCCCATTTGGTCATTGGGACACAGCTGTATGAATTAGCAAGAGCACCTCCTACTGGAGGTTCAGGGGACCTTTACTTGCTCTCAGAGCTGGAAGATACATTTTTTAAATTACTGTTTTTTTCTATCATATGTGGTGAAATTGAAAACCTCTTTGTTTCTATCACATTAATTACAAAGACCTTCCCAGTGCCCCTGGAAAACCAAATGTTTCACAATTTCCAATTCCAGTGTGAGCTGAGTAGCCAGCTTTGTTTTTGGGGTGTTTAGTTTGTTTTAATCAGATTGACTATATAGGGAGTAGGATGAAAGTAGAAAAGCAAAATTTTGGTTCCGTTTGTTTCTGCCGAACAGAACTCCCAAGACTTTGTACCTAGGACTGGGAGTAGCTCTTTAAATAAGTTACATCAGGACAATTAGTCCAAGGTTTGATTTACAAAGCCTACTTAAAAGTCGGTATGAACATGTATGGAAATCATGGTGGCCATCTAGAGAATATGCATGCAGAGCAGCCAAGGTTTGTCAAATTGTGGCTCTATGTCCAAATGAGTAGATTTAAAAAATGAAATCTTGTGACTTCCCTGGTGGCGCAGTGGTTAAGAATCCGCCTGCCAAAGCAGGGGACATGGGTTCGAGCCTTGGTCCAGGAAGATCCCACATGCCGTGGAGCAACTGGGCCCTTGCTCCACAACTACTGAGCCTGTGCTCTAGAGCCCGTGCGCCACAACTACTGAGGCTGTGTGCCACAACTACTGAGCCCACGTGCCTAGAGCCCGTGCTCCACAACAAAGAGTAGCCCCCTCTCGCCACAACTAGAGAAATGCCATGTGCAGCAACGAAGACCCAACGCAGCCAAAAACAAATAAATTAAATAAATGTATTAAAAATAAATAAATTAAATAAAATAAAATCTTTCCTTGTCGATTGCATTATTCTGAACTTTCATCAAATCTTTAACCATGGTCATTTTTAAGTCTTTTGTCATTTACAGACAGTTCTGGGTGTACTCTGATGCTTTTGCAAATATGTTCCTATAAAAGGGTTTCATCTTCAAGGAATTCATGGAAAAGACTCTGACAAGTACATGTTTCTGGTAACTGACTATACTGCTGAACTGAATGAATAAGCATTTTCAGAACTCTAATGGAAAACTGATGAATTCATAAAAGTGCTAACAAAAGATCAAGATAAAAAAAATTAATTACATGGAACTGAGTGAACTGATGAGGATGATTATAATTTTTGTGACTTTCTGTTTGAATTTTAAAAAAAAATCCCACAAGGGCTCAGAGGCAAAAAATACACAAATCAATTTTCACTGCAAAGTAAAGGAGCTGTTACAGCGGAGGATTCCTGGACTGAATGTCAATATTATGACATAGTATGAGTGTGTTTCGTGTTTGGTGATTTCAATCATTGTTGCTTTTGCTGTGGTCATCCATTTACAATGCTTGGTGTCAGTTTATTTATCTGTTGTAAAAATAAAATACAGTGTGTGTGTGTGTGTGTGTGTGAAAAAAAATAAAAATAAAAAATAAATAAAATCTGAGTCCAATCAGAAATATTCCACGTGATTGATACTCCCTCTTGTTTGTCTCTCTTTTCTTTGTGGTGGCTCTAGATAGACGTGACATTAGGTTTCACACAGCCAACATATTGTGAGTTTCACTGAACTGCCTGCTTATTAGCTCAACAAACTCAACTCTTGAAGCTAATAAAAGAAATTCAGAACAAGCCCCGCTACTGGCCTTGCAAATCCCTCTCCTGTATGAGGATGCCAGAGCCAAGCACTGACACTAGTTTACTTTTCCCCACTCCCAAGGCCAGTGTCTACGCCCCCAGTTCCAAAGCTCTGACCTGTAACAACATAACAGCGTCCCTGAAAACCTGAGTGAGAATTAGCAAATTAGTGATCTTGGAAAGGACACATAATTGCTTTAGAAAGTTTACTGACAAACTGCCAAAATGCCTTATGAGTTTTCTCTGGTAAGACAAAAAGCCAAAGGCAAACAAAAATTTTATAACAGAGACTGGTAACTATATCCTAAGGTTTTCATATATCCCCAAATATCTGATTACCAGTACAGCATTTAATTTTTCCCAAATCAGAGCTGCTCAAAGTACAGATTTTAGAACCAGACCATGTATATTTAAACCCTAACTCCATCAGTTTCCAGCTATGTGAGCTTGAACAAGGCACTCAAACTGTTGGTGATTCAGTTTCCTCATCTGCAAAATGGAGATATAATGGTACTTAATTCACAGAGTTGTTGTAATGATTAAATGAGTTAATATATGTAAAAGACTCAGACTAGTGCCTGGCACACAATAAATGTTATACAATCTTTTACCTTTTTTAGAAATTAATCATTTGCTTACTTATTCATTCGTCAAATATTTGCTGAGCACATTCTATCTACCAGATGATGTGCCCAGCCTGGAGAATGTGATAGGAGTAAGACATAAACCCTTGCCCTCAAGGAATTAATAATCTACAGCAGCAGCAATGCTAGTAAAAGGAAACTGCTTTGATAGCAGTACATCTTCACTTGCTCATTTTTTTAATAATTGAAGTATAGATGACTTGCAATATTATATTAGTTTGCAGTGTACAAGTAGTGATTCGATATTTTTATAGATTATGCACCATACAAAGTTACTGTAACATATTGACTATAACATATTGATCATATCCCTGTGACTTATTTATATGATAACTGGTAGTTTATACCTCTTAATCCCCTTCACCTATTTCACCCCCCTCTCTCCACTCCCCTTTTTCTAGTAACTACTAGCTTGTTCTCATGTCTGTGAGTCTGTTTCTGTTTTGTTATATTTCTTTGTTTTGCTTTTTTAGATTTCACATATAAATGAAAACATACAGTATTTGTCTTTCTCTGTTGACTTATTTCACTAGGTGTAATACCTTCCAGGTCCATCCAAGTTGTCACAAATGGCAAGATTTTACTCTTTTTATAGCTAAGTAATAGTCCACTGTATATATTTTTACCACATCTTCTTTATCCATTCATCTTCTGATGGGCACTTAGGTTGCTTCCATATCTTGGCTATGGTATATAATACTGTTACAAACACTGGGGTCCTCAATTTTTCAAGAACATAGAAACATTTTATAAATATGCTAAGTGTGGGTTGCTTTTCACCTTCTTCGTGAGAGTTACGCATATACAAAAAGGACAAGAAATGATACTGAGGTGCTGACGCTGGAGGACAAGATGGGCTCAATGGCTGGTTAAGTGATACTGACCAGTACACCACCATGCAGCTTTAGGGATTCAGACATACACCTCCACTAAATTACAAACACCTTGCAAATTCATCTGAGAAAGTCACACCTGTGCTCACCAAGGGCCTGTTACAGGGTGCATCGCAAACAAATCATTAGGTACAGAGGCTAGGAGGAAAAATGCCAAGATTTGGCTGGAAGTTGTATAAAATATACTCCTTGGCCTACCTTTTGTCATGTTCAGTAACGCATTTTACCTGGTAATGATTCAAGGCAACACATATTGTTTAAATATACATCATACGCCCATCAAACTGTTAAGGATTCAGATAAATGTATAAGAAATAATTCTTGCCTTTTGAAAGTTTATTTTCTGGCAGAGGAAATAAAATTTATGTGCAGATAGGAAACTGAGAACAGTGCACAGTGGCATGTTTCTAAGAGCCAAATTGGCATTATGAACTGAGCTGTGAAAACTCATAGAAAGGAGAAATCTTCTTTTCTTTTTTTCTGTGTTTTGGAGGAGGTGATGGATAAGTTATAAGTAGGGAAGAGTGAGGGGTTAGGGCATTCAGGATAAGACACAAAGATGGGGAAGCCCAAAGACATGAAAAAAATGTAAACTGATGTGTATTTATATTGTCATAATTGTCACATCATTCCTTTTCCACATATTTTCCTCTTAACTGTCTTCTCACTCTACATACCCAATGATTTGGCATTTTTGAAGAATCCAATCCTGTCTAGATTACACGGATAGTTTTCCTTATTCTAATTTCAATTGTCACAAATCTAGCATAAGTCTTGTTTTTCTCCTTCCTACTTGATTGTCTGGACAGAGAAAGAAAAGAAGAATGATTGTTCAGGCCTCCATTCATACAGATAAGGGTTGCAGTTTTCCTTCCTAATGTGAGTCATTTATATGTGGTTTTTTTCCAACTGGATTAAATCTTTCTTGCACAGTCATCCACCTGGGAGAGAGGGAGGAGGTGAGGTTTTCTTAATTCCCTTAGAGAAGGCAGGAGTCCAAAAATGCTTCCCCAGGATCAAAGCGCATTTAAAATACAGGAAACATCTGTTTCGATTGTCTTACCTGATTTTGTTTGTTTTAATTTCAAAACAACCTTAAATGTATAGAAAAATTATGCCTTCCCTGTTTGGTCTTAATAAAATGAAAATAGCTTCACTAGTAGCATCCCACACTTTGAAACAAAAATACTGACTGAATATCAAGATTTCCAGTGACTCTGAGGTGCTAAATTACATTTCTGAGATAAGATAGTAAAATGAGTATTAAGAAGGCTGTAACTAATTCTAAACTCTGGCACATATACATTTGCCAAGGCTTTAGCGTCCACTCAAATATTTGTAAATGGGCAATATTAGTGCTTACGTAACTTTTACAAGCACAAACACTTGTAGAAAAGCCCTCAAATAACTTAACTGGGGGAATAAAACATACGTAACTTATTTGTATTTTATCACTATTGGAGGCACTTTATGATAAATAAAAACATTACACAGTTATCTCAGAAGAGTTGTCTATGATCACTATCTGTATTTCCTTATCTTTCACCCATTTCAAACCCAAACCAAGATGACTGGCACCCTCTCTCTCCACCAAAATAAGTCTTCGTAAGTTCAACAATAATCTCATGTTGCTAAATCCATTGGACATTTTTCCAGTATTATTCCTCCTCTGCTTCTCAGTAACATGGGACATTTGCTCTACTCCCTCCATCTTGAAGTATCCCCATCTTTTGCCTTCTATGACATTACCTTCTGGTGCTCAATCCTTACTCCACTATCTCCTACTCAGATATCTCAAGGGCACCTCAACTAAGCATGACCAAAACAGACCTCAGGGTCTGACCTCTTACTCTGTTCCCTAACTCAATGATGTCCACCACATCCATCCAGTTGTATAAGCCTGAAATCTAGGGGAAGCTTGTCCCCACCCCATATCCAACCTGTCACCCAACCCCATTGAGTTTTTTGCAACCTTACTGTCTCACAGATGGACCTACTTCTCTCCAAGTCTACCACCACCTACCTCTCTTTCGTGGTTCACTGCAATTCCTTCCAACACATCTCCTACAGCAACCACTCTTGCTCTGCTCTAGTCTGTCCTCCACCCTGCAATTCATATATATATATATGTAGGTTTGTTTGTTTTCATTTATATATATATCTTCTTTATCCATTTATCTGTTGATGGACACTTAGGTTGCTTCCATATCTTGCCTATTATAAATAATGATGCCATGAACATTGGGGTGCATGCCTTTTTTCGAACTACTGTTTTCGTTTTCTTCAGATATACACCTAAGGGTGGAATTGCTGGTAGTTCTATTTCTAGTTTTTTGAGGAACCTCCATACTGTTTTCCATAGTGGCTGCACCAATTTACATTCCCACCAACAGTGTACTAGGTTTCCCTTTTCTCCACATCCTTGCCAACATCTGTTATTTGTGGGTTTTTTATGATAGCCATTCTGACAGGTGTGACTGTTTATATATTTTTAAAATGCAAATCTGATCTATCTTCTTCATTCTAACAGTCTTCATTGCCTTCCCATTGGCCTTGGAATAAAGGGAAAGGCCTACAAAGACACTGCCATGGCTACTGCTTATCTCTCTGGCTTCATCTATTTCCACCCCCATCCTCCATCACAGGTTCCCAATTCCTCCACCCCACTGGGTCTTTGCATGGCCTTTCCCCTCCTTTCCTTTGCCTAGTTAACTTGCATTTAGACTTCAGACTCAACCAAATGTCACTTCTTTAGGGATGCATCTTGAAACACCTCCTCAAAATAAGCCAGGTCCTCTGGCTTCATACCTCCATAGCACTCTGCATTTTTCCTTTGTAGAGATCATATACTTATTCATGCTCATTTGATTATTGACTCTGAGTACAAATAAGGCAGTATCTGCATTCCGTTTGCTCACAATTTTATCCTGAACCCCTTTAAGTCTTTGCTCTTCATCAGCCATTATCAGTTGTTATGAGCTCCAAGGGCACTAACTCCACAGGCTAGTGAGTCCACATGCTTGGAGCTGAAGGTTCATGTCCCAGGGAGCTGGAATGGCTTCTCCCTGTGTTTTGCACTTCAGAAAATAGTTAGGGCTTACATAAGACCACCCTCCACATGGCAGGAGGGAAACAACTTCCACGTTAAAGGGCACAAAGAAAAAAATCTGTCCCACTCTTGGAAGGCATTAACAATATTACTTCTTCTGTTGCACCTTCACAGATATTGGCTACAACCAGATGAGCACGTTGATTAACTACTGCCTGCCTACACAGCCAGGACTATCTGAGGGTCAAAAGGAATAGTGTACTCTCAGAGTATAGCAGCCCATTCTGTTCATTCTTTTACTCAGAAGCATTTATTGAATGCTGATTTTGTGCTAAAGCACCAAGTACTGTGAGGGGCAGGAGATGGATAATAAGAGCTATTGTTTTTGGAGGGTCTACCATGTTCCAGGACTGTAAATTGTAAGTGGCAGTTTACAAGCAACATTTCAAGTAAATTACAATTTTATGAAGAAGTGAACACTTAAACCATAGTATAAGACCAAAGGGAATAAGCAGGCCTATATAATCTACATTATTCCAGATCCTTAACACAGTCCAAGTTAAAGGCATTTGAAAACTTTATGTGGTCTCAGAGTTCCAATTAGAATCTACTCTTCCAGGGTTCTTAATTACTCACTAGGACATGAAACTAATTATAGCTCCCAGTGGCCAAGTACATTGTATCAAACACCCAGATTAGAAAAACCCAGAGTTCTTATTCAAACAATTATTTGGAAGATATTTTTAGTTGGCTGTACATTTTGGTGATCCTAAAGTGAACTTTTCCAACCTGGTTATCCTGCAGTAAAAAAAAATCTAAGCACCGTTTATCTAACAAATATTCATCTGAGTGCCTACCTACCACGTGCTAGGAGTCGTGAATACAAAAGTGATCAAGTCATGGCCCCTGCCTTCAAGGTTGGGTTATAGGAGAGACTCACAAAATAAAGAGCCACAAAGAGGTGCCAAGCAGAAACTGAGGCACAAAGGAGCCAGGTTCAGCTCTGCCTGCAAACAGAAGGCAGGGAGCAATGTCAGCAATGACCTCATTGAGGAAGTAACGTTTAAACTAGTTTCTAAACTAGTTTCTAAACTAGTTTCTAAGGTACATGGAACCAGCAGAAGGAAGGTGAAGGAGGAGCATAAACAAAGACACAAGGGCATAAACAATATGAAAGGTGGGGCAATCAGTTAGCAAGGCTAGGCCAGGAATTATCCCACAGTTAAGCAATGTGGAACCATAAAACAACTTTAAACAATAAACTGGTTTTAAAAACTTGCACATGATGTTCAGAGTAGCACTGTTGACAATAGGCAAAAGGTGGAAACAATTCAAATGTCCATCAACTGATGGACACATAAACACAATGTTGTATATCTATACAATGGATTATTAATCAGCCATAAAAAGGAAAGGAGTTCTGACACATGCCACAACATGAGTGAACCTTGAAAACATTAAGTGAAAAAAGCCAGACACAAAGGTTACACATTATATTTATCCATCTATATAAAATATCCAGAATAGGGCAAATTTATAGAAACAGAAAGCAAATTAGTGGTTGCTCAGGGGAAGGAGGGGAGGGATAGGGAGTGACTGCTTCATGGTTAATGGGTTTCCCTTTGGGGGTGATGAACATATTCTGGAACTAGTTAGTGGTGATGGTTGTACAACATTGTGACTGTGATAAATGACACTGAATTGTACACTTTAAAATGGTGAATTTTATGGAAAATTATAAAACAAAAACTAATAATGCAGAAAGGTATAAAGTGGAACGTGAAAATTCTTCTCCACATCCCCACTTCTCCACTCCTACTCTACAAAACTGTTATTTGGGTGTTTTTTGTTTTTGTTTTTGCGGTACGCGGGCCTCTCACTGTTGCGGCCTCTCCCGTTGCGGAGCACAGGCTCCGGACGCGCAGGCTCAGCAGCCATGGCTCACGGGCCCAGCTGCTCCGCGGCATGTGGGATCTTCCCGGACCGGGGCATGAACCCGTGTCCCCTGCATCGGCAGGCGGACTCTCAACCACTGCGCCACCAGGGGAGCCCTTATTTAGGTTTTTAATTTTAATACTGCCTTCCAGAAATATGTTTTATAATGTGTGTATATAAGTGTGTGGGTGAATGGAGAGTGTTGTATGGTCATACACTTTTTTGTCCATTTAAACTACTGGGAAATCTTTGGGTTCTTAAAATTCCTATATCAGTATATGTAAGTCTAGAAGAACTCACTTTAAATTAGAATTATCTTATAATTGTTTAGCCTTCAAAGCTTTTTTAACTCACGAATCAATAGCTGGTTGATAAATTGAGGTCAACACAGCTGGGTTTTCAGGTGGAGGTTACTGAGGAAAGTTCATTCTGTCAAAATAATTTTTTAAAACCCAGTAACAGGCTGAGAAGAGAAAAAGCATTGTGACTATAGAAGCAGGTCTCATGGTGATGCCAACCTGAGCAGAACCATGATGAGAAGAGAAGGCATGAAGGGTATTTATTACGAAACGGTTTCAGGTAACAGTGCATGAATAACTAATTCATGAAAAACAAATCACCATTTCACAAGCAAAGGCACCAACTTCAACAGTCAAAAGATTTTGAAAAACAGATCTCAATTAGAAGTTAATGTTAATCAACTCTACTCCAATATAAGAGGAAAAAATCTACCTCATATGATTGTAGAGTATTAATGTGATAATAGATAAAATATCTAACACAGCATGTAGTATATTGTTTGATGCTTAAAATATATGAGATACTTTAAAAAAGAAAAAATAAAGTTAATGTAATTTATCCTTTAGAGTCAATAAGTCAGTGTAATAACGTCAATGAAGAAATGCTTTCATAAAGGAAAAGGGTGAGGCTTTTTCGAAGGTGGGAAATAACGTCAAAGTAAGATTTGGGGGGAGATGATCAACATTTATTGCTCAATCTTTTTTTCTTTTTTTGTCCACGCCTTGTGGCTGTGAGATCTTAGATCCCCAACCAGGGATTGAACCTGGGCCCTCGGCAGTGAGAGTGCAGAGTGCTAACCACCGGACTGCCAGTAAATTCCCTATTGCTGAGTCTTAAAAAATGTATCATGGGCTTCCCTGGTGGCGCACTGGTTGAGAGTCCGCCTGCCAATGCAGGGGACACGGGTTTGTGCCCCGGTCCGGGAAGATCCCACATGCCGCGGAGCGGCTAGAACTGTGAGCCATGGCCACTGTGCCTGCGCGTCCGGAGCCTGTGCTCTGCAACAGGAGAGGCCACAACAGTGAGAGGCCTACGCACCGCAAAAAAAAAAAAAAAAAAAATGTATCTGAAGAGATGAATCTGTCTTCACCTTTAATCTTAGGAATTAAATTGGTATTTACAATTTAAGTACAGAACGCTATTATAACTTTGCCATTTGACTATCTGAAAACAAAGAGCTACACAGTGTCTTTAGGAGAGAGAAGTCATCCAATGTATAGTAATCAGATGTTTATTTCAGAGTTAGGATTAACACTCTGAGTCTCAGTTTCCTTGTCAATAAAATAAGGAAAAGTTTTGTCACCCAGGGGATCAAGTCAAGGGTCCTTCATCTGTACCTAAACTGTCTCTGTAAAGCACAAGTGCACCTGTCTTAGGCAAGGAGGCAAAGAAGTGCCCCACTTCTGGTAAACTCTCTACTCCAGGCAAACTTGCAGAAAACCAAAAACTGACTGTATCTTCTAGCTGTTTTTACATAATTAGAACAAGAGGGCTTAACCACAAGAAACTGGCATAAGCTAGCCGAATTAAAAATTGGGACAAAGGTCTCTCTACAGCTCATTACCATCTCATTGTAATAAGATCTCTTCCCACCTGCGCCATACTGGTTAAACCCACTTCTGACCCAGACACTGAAGGACCATACAAGGGCTGAAAATAGGCATGAGCTGCATTCTGGAAAGTCACCACCCCTTTCCACAAGTCAGGATAATAAAAGATACCCGTGCCCCCTAGCCTCCTTCACCTTTTTCTATAGGAATTTCGCCTTGCCTGTAACGAGGAAAAGGTGATTTTAGAGCATGAGCTCCTCCTTTTCCATTCTTTGGCCAATGAATAAAGTTTCTGTTTGCTGCTAAACAAGTAATTTCACCTTGTTGATGTGAACAATAACCAGGTAGGGAAAGAACCTAATCAGGAATCGGTAAGAGTTTCACCTCATAAAGTAGTCAGGAGAATTATGCTTTGCAAAGCACAGAGTACAGAACTTAGCACATAACAAGTGCCTGATAAATGTTCAATATTATCGTAGTTGTTAACGTGAGCAATAGCGCCATCCATATACCTCCTGTCTACGAGCTTATAACCCAGTGTCATGGGCTAGAAACGCAATGCAATGTAAGAAGATGATTTACACACAAAATTTATTTCCTTTTTATTCATGTTATAGTATTTTAATGCACATCTGCTTAATATAACAAATGTGCTTATATTTTTATTGATCAAACTTTTAAAATCATAACTTAAATATACCATGGAACTCATTTTTAAAATTTACCATTGAGTAGCTGAGTGACCCACTGAGAATTTCTCTTGTATTTTGTTTTCTTAGTGCCTTGGATGCACCAGGAAAGAATAACACCTTGTTCTCCTCCCTAGAGGGGGAAGCTAAATATTAAGACCAGTGTGACCACAGCAGTCTGTATGAGTTGTTCTAGAACAAACAGAGCACAGGGGTGTGGAGTTGCCACTGAGCTGACCGACAGGAAAGCCCTTTCCAGCCTGGACAGAACAACATAGTAATGGCAGACAGATGGCTGGGATTAGCACCCAAGTGTAGCATCGTGTGGTCACAAAGGGCAGCCACGGCCACCATGGAAATGGATTTCTAACCGGTGTAAATGGGTTTGAAATTGTTGAATAGCCTCTTGTGAGGTTCCTCAACGTCCACAAAGCTGGATTAGCAGTAAAGGTAGGTGGTTCTGCATTTTACTGGCAACACGAAACAAACTGCACTCCAGGCTTATGCCAAATAACTACGAGGCTCCTCCCTCTTGCTGTTCATCATAACCCCATCAGAAGGACCACTCTTAGGAGTACCTGGAAGACATGGGGTCCTGCCACCCCTCTGACATCCTGAAGTCTATCTCTAGGACATTTCAGATCAGCCAAGACCTGGGTACCTGGACCACCTCCCACTGTCCCCTCCCCAGAGCTTCAGCCCTACAGAATAGTTTTATGGACCCCCTTCTTCCTGTCACATCTTCGGCTCAAGAGAGGCAATCCTATGAAATGCTACCTTGCACTGGAAAGTTGTTAAGCATAATTATAAGAGACAGTGTCCATCTAGGAGAAATTCCCATCCGAACTCAGCATCAAGAACAGGGGCATTTCTCTTGAGCAATTGCTTTTAGTACAGATATTGCCAACTAGGTAACATGTGTCCTTTTAATGGCTGGCACCTAGGAAAGTTAGAGGCCAATAACAGTGTAGGTCATTTCACGATGCATTTTAAATCTAATTCCTAGCTTTGTTTTATATCAACAACTGACTCTTCTCCCTTAAATGTATAAAAGCATCACCACTTGCCTGTGCCCTCTAGAGCTGCCTTAAATCTTTTCTACAAAAAGGGGGTTGTAAACACATGACCGATTGGATTCTCTTCTTGCAGGTAAGGGAAGTCCACCTGGCCTTTATCCCTAAATAGTTAGATCAATGCCCATTAAGTGAATGGGCATGCCATAGGCCTGCAGGAGATCCTGCCCACCACCTCTGCACCTGTCAGAAGCTCCCAGACAGTCAGCCATGTGTCAGATACACCAACACCTATGCTGCCTCACAGCCACAGCACTGAATCAACCAGACTGCCAAGAAATTCCAGGAATTCACAAACAACTTTACACAACCAGAAGGGTGGCAAACTCCAGTCATGCCCAGCAGTGTTGCTTCAAGGCCTCGAAGAATAAGTCAAATAGTGCTTTAAAAAAAAAAAAAAACTCTCTGGAATTAGAAATGTCTTTTTTTTTAATCATCACACACAAATGTCTTTGTACTACACATCACTTTCAAAACACTTTTCTGATCACCTACTTTGTGTTAAAACAGTAAGACAATGTTGAGGAGCCTTAAAGACAACAGAGTGTCAGCACTCCTCATGACAGGAGGTAGCCGGAACTCCTGGAAAGAGCACAAACCTTGGAAATTAGGCAAACTTGGGTGTGATTCTTGGCTTTGCCACTTACTCACCATGACTGCAGTCAAGTCAACTAACTAGCTGACCCTCCATTTCCTCATTTGTAGAGTAGGGATAACGAAGAAGAAGATGATTATGATGATGTGGTCTCATCTCAGAACTGTTGACGTATAAAGAATCTGGCAGAGTGTCTGACACAAATTATGACTTAATAAATGTTACCTTCTCTCCAGTTCACCTCCCACTTGTCAAAGAACTTTAAATCAGTTCAGTGAGTGAGAACATTCTATAAACCTAAGTATAATCAAAGGCAAAAGTGAAATAATCACTTTAGTGAGAGAAAAATAATAACAATGGCCAGTATTTATTGAGCAATTACTATGTGCCAAGTGCTTTACACACACTACCTCATCTGCCTTACCTCTTCTTCAGGGTGCTGTTGTCCACATTTTATAAGTGAGGGTACCAAGGCTCAAATATGTTAGGAAATGTTTCCAAGTAAGTGGCAGAGCTGGGATTTGAATCCACATAATCTGACTCCAGAAGCCATGCTCTTAACCACCAGGAAAACACCGGTTTGAATATATATGCAAATTTTATGGAAAAACAAAAGGTAATTTATTTCAACTGGGGGATGGTCGCCAGAGAAGCTTTTGGGAAGAAGGGGACATCAGAACTGGGCCTTGGAGGAAAAGCAAGATTTCATTTTGACAGAGGTGGAATGGAAAAGGGATTATATAAAGGAGGACTATTCCAGGCTGAGGGATTGTCACCAACAAAGTGGAGGTGCAAAAAGATATGATGTGCTGGGAAACAGTGAGAAGTTGACATGGATAGATATCCCTCAGCTTGTGGATACCTCATGGTAATCCTACTCCTACTTGCAAGAGAGAAGGATGGAACAGGAGGAAGTATTAGGAAAGCAGGTTAGGGCCAAATGTCATGTCTAAAATATCTTCCTGGGGCATTTGGATCTTAGAGGCAATAGAGAGCCATAGGTAGTTACAAAAGAGAAGATATATGACACTACCCATGCTCCAGGAAAGTAACTGTCAGTAATGTGGAAGAGATATTAGAATGGGGGAAGAGAAAACGGTTAGGAGGTTCCTGTAATACTTCAGGCAAGAGACAATGGAAGGCTGGACAGGGCCAATGACAATGGAAAGGGGTGTGCACAAAGATACCCCAGGGGATAACTGGGGGGACCTGAATACTGATATGGGTGCCTGGAAAGACACTGACATTTTTGGCAAACAAGGAGAAGATAGAAACAGAAAAAGGAGAAGGCAGCTAGCAGTCCTTTGAAAAATAATACGATTCTTTGAAAAAGTGGTATAATTGTTAGAGGTGCTTTGAGCTGCAATTGACAGAAGGGTAGATAATAAAGATATTTCATTATCTCGCAAAAGAATTCAACGGTAGTAGGCAGCTCCAGGGACCATTAACTACTCAATGATGTAATTCACGTATGCATTCAATGATGTTCAAAGAGGGACTAGGCTGGTGCCTCTGAAAACCTCTTAACTTTTTCCTCAGAGTCTCAAACAGTGGTGGCAGCAGCTCCACTCCTCGCATGAAAGTATCCAAAAAAGGAAGGACTTCTCTTCCCACATCTGTGTCTATTTATTAGGGAAAAAATATTTCCCAGAAGCCTCTGAGATGACTTCCTGAATGCTGGAATGTCATCACTGGCCACCCTTAGCTACCAGGAAACTGGAAAAATAAGTATCCAGCAAACAGGATTATGATTACTATGACTGGCTTACACCATGATCTATCCATGAGCCAAGTATACTGCAGGCTATCAAGCTCAGAAAGTGTTAATAAGAAAGAAGTGGTTATGGCTAGTGAGTGGGTAACCAACAGGGTCTGCCATGAGCATTTTGAACAAAGCAATCTGCCTTCCAGAAAATGGGAATTTACAGGATGATAATGTGATCCTTGGGCATGAAAACGTTTCTGATGAAAGTGAAGCCCTGATGCAGCAGCCTCAGAAGGGGTAGCTTATCCCAAATTCCCTCTTCAAAATGATAAGATATTCTGAGGTCTTGAGCTTATAGGAAGATGGGTCTTCACCTGGCCAAGCAGAAGGAAAAGATGACACACAACCACTAAGTTTTGTGATTCAGACTATGAGAACTCCTGGTAAAGCAAGATGATGATGCAGTCACAGGTGAAACACAACTCTTGCTCCTCCTAGAAGTTTTAGAAATTACAGAACATTGATTCATTTCCCTTAACCAGGGCTATTTAACCCTCTTCTGCATGTTCAAGTCCTATGTGTTCTTTAATGTCCAGTTCAATTTTGGCTTCCTTCATCAAGTTTTTCCTACCACCAACCAATTTGTATCCCACCATACTATTTAATACATTCACAAACATCTTTCTAATCCTATCATCAAATCCAATTAATTTGACCTAAATAGTTACCAATTCTGTCCACCTCTTTCTATCTTCATTGCTGATAATAACTGCTGATGTTTACTGGGCATGTGCTACGCTGCAAGGCATTATTCTATGCACTTTACAATTATTAATTCATTTAGTCTTCTCAATAGCCCAGTGAGGTAGATTATAGTAATCATTTTATACTTGAGGAAACTTGGAAATAGAATTGTTAAGTAACTTATTCAAATTCACATAGGTAATAAGTGATAGAAGTACTCTTGAGAGTTCATTTCTTAATTGATACATTACACCGCCTCTCTCTTCTAAGCCACATCCCATTTCACCTAAACTACTGCAACAGGATCCTATCTGATCTCCTTGCCTGCACTTAACTCCTCTCCAATGCATTCTTTACATCCTGAAGCTAAAATGATCTTTAAAAAAAAAATGCAAAATTTGGTCATGGCACAATCCCTCCCCCAACTCCCTATGCCCTGCCTACCTCTCTAGACTTACATTGTGTTATCCTCTTCTAGAACTTTGGATTCTAACCACCTTGATGTTTTCATTCCTTCCTACCCCAGGGCCTTTGCACAGGCTATTCCCTCTACCTAGAAGGCTCTTCCCTACCTCCCAGATTAGTTCAAGTTCTTATAGGTCATAGCAGATTCTGTTAATCACGAGATGATCAACCTCACTAGAGCAGGGCAGAGTTTGCATATTTCACTCATCAGCGTATCTCCAGCAATGAGCCCAGTCTTTGGTTCAGGAATCAATCCACTTTTATTACAGGTACAATTCTAAGCTCCCTTGCTAAAAGTGCAAGTTCACTGAGGTCAGGGACTGTGCCTCAGGGAGGTGGGCTACTCTAGTAAAGAGAATATGGGCGTCCATGTCCCACCTATTGTAAATAGAGCTGCAGTGAACATTGGGGTGCATGTGTCTTTTTGAATTATGGTTTTCTCAGGGTATATGCTCAGTAGTGGGATTGCTGGGTCATATGGTAACTCTATTTTTAGTTTTTTAAGGAACCGCCGCACTCTTCTCCATAGTGGCTGTATCAATTTACATTCCCACCAACAGTGTGAGAGGGTTCCCTTTTCTCCACACCCTCTCCAGCATTTATTGTTTGTAGATTTTTTGATGACGGCCATTCTGAAAAAGGAACAAAATTGGGTCATCTGTAGAGATGTGGATGGACCTACAGTCTGTCACACAGAGTAAAGTAAGTCAGAAAGAGGAAAACAAATATCTTATATTAACGCATATATGTGGACTCCAGAAAAATGGTACAGATGAACCAATTTGTGGGGCAGGAACAGAGATGCAGACGTAGAAAACGGACGTGTGGACACCGGTGGGGAAGGGGGTGGGATGAATTGGGAGATTAGGATTGACATATATACACTACCATGTGTAAAGTAGATAGCTAGTGGGAACTTGCTGTATAGCACAGGGAGCTCAGCTCTATCCTCTGCGGTGACCACAGCAGAATATGACATAGCACTGCAAAGCAACTATACCCAATTAAAGAGAGAGAGAGAGAGAGAGAGGGAGAATATGGGCTTTGGCCATGTTAATTCAAAATCCATCTCTGGATGCATGATTTTTCAAGTCTCAACTTTCCTAACTTTAAGACGAAATAATCACACTGAAGACTAAAAGAGACACTGAAAATGATGTGCTAGTGAACCGGCAGCAAATGCTGTTTAGATCTTTCTTCCTAGATGCATCTTTGTGTCCCAGAGGGTCGATGGCATGAGCAGTGAGGCTGCACACCAGAGGCCCAGTGACCTCCCCCACCTCCCACATATTTCATCCCAGGCCACGGCTTCCTTCTCTACCTGTTGGCCTGCATGGGTGCCACCATGCGGAAATATGCAAAAATGCTACAGTGAGCAAGAGGTTAAGGATTTGCTAGGCACAGAGGGAAGGAAGGGGACAAAATGAACATGGTATGTGTTGCATATCCACTAAGTGACAGGCATTTTCATACATTATCTCATTTAATACTTAGCAAAAGTATCTGATTCTACAAGTGAGGAAACTGAGGCTCAGAGAGGTTAAGGTCTCACCCATGGACTTTGAACATGTAGGTGGTGGAGACCTGACTTGAACTTAGGTCTCCATAGGACTTGCTCCTGCTACCCCAGGGCACTACTTCCAAAACGATTCTCTTCCTTGCTGTTGCTTTCAGCTAAGTGTGCTTAAAAGACCCAAGACATCTTTACCTATCTTTAAAGTCAACTTGACCCTGCTGGAAGAATCAGATAATTTAGTAATATTTGAGCACACAGTGTCTCACAATTAATTACCTATCTGCAAATGAATTACACATGCTGGAGTTTTTCTTTCAAAAAGCTACATGCCACTTGAGTAGAAAAACTAACTCTGAATTCAAAATGCCCAATATTGACTAGAGAATTTTTTTTTAAATTAACCTAATTTTGAATGAGTTTTAATTAATGAACTAAAAGCAGTTAATCATTACCATTCTCTGGGCCTACCTGAAATGAAAGATTAGGTCTAGAAGGGAGAGGGAGGACAGAGGAAATCATGTCCTGTCTCTCTGAGATGCTACCCCAGCCCAGGGCTTGAAACGGAGAACTGAGCACCCAAGACCCCACATAACTGGTTGCATCACACAGCCTATATACTGAGGTTACCCAAAATGTAATCCATCCACTACCTGTGTCTGAATCTCCTGGGACCTTTGTTAGAATGCCACTTCCTAGGACCTACTCCAGGCCTACAGATTCAGATTCTCTGAAGATGACACCCAGGAACTGGCATTTTAACAAACACCCCAGATGTTTCTGATTCATCCCAAGGTTTGAGAACAGCTTTGGGAGCTCAGTAAAAAGATAAAGATCAACTGCATATTTATTTACTTCATGGGAATATAATTTTCTGTAAGAACCTTGAAAATTTTTAAATGAATAATATATTTATCCCAGTAACTCTAAAGGTGAGGCAGTCCCATTTTCAAAATGAAAGAAATCAAGTCTTAAAATATATATGACATGTCCACCCTTTACACACAGTCAGGGATCAACTGCCTTGCACTTAGGAGGAGAGCAATAAAACAGTTACCATTTCACTGATTAGGACACTGTATACTGTAAATCTAATCCAGTTGATTAACTCACCTTTGTATCCGATTCCTAGTTCATTTTGTCTTGTGGGGGAATGGCATTTTTCTAAATTTATAACTTCAATATGCTCCTTAGTTATGAACAGACTCCCTGACTCAACTACTGATTTCATGTTCAGGACACTCTTTTATTCTTCTTCTGTACAACCCCCAGAAAAGGTAAATTTTTAGATAAATTACTTCCTTTTCTTCCTCCTCTCCACTGGTTAAAGACAGTCCCCTAGTCAATTCTCTCACCTGCCATCCTACCAATTCAAATTTTAGAAATGAAAATTTAAATTGTAAAAAGAAACCTAATTGTTGAACAATTCCTTGTGATTAAGCAAATACCTCTAATCTTGCCCTGGTCTAGCAGTCTCTCTTCCTTTGCTTCTTGGGACTTGTCCCAAGCCTAAGGCATCCCTGAAACTTGAGGGTCAAGTACCCAAGGCAACAATTCATCAGTCTCAGGGTTTACTGGAGTCTCCCCATTTGGGAGAGCTCTGAGAGTTTCATCACCTTGGAAACACAACAGCAGGCTCCCCGAATATACACAGGGAGTATAGATTTTTAAGCACCAAAAGAAAACAGGGTTTAGTTATCCCCAAATGTAAGAGTCACGATTCAAAACTGTCACTGACTCGGAAGCATCTTTAGTCAGGAATAGTATCTTCAAGCTGACAAGTTCCAAATATGTGTACTTATGTTAACCAAACCAGTAGTTGGGGAAAAGCTCAAAAATAACCCATCTCTATCTTTAATTTTTCTCCTAAAAATGGAATGGCTTTCACTGAAACTGGCCAGGCCATTGCCAATACAGCTACCACTGGTGTGTATGGAACAGTCAAGTTACCTATGTCGTTTGCAGAAATCCTGATTTTGGAAATGTAAGTGTGAAAGATACTATCATAGAAGACATTTTGAACCTTAAAATGGAACTGCTTGCTTTGATGCAAATGGCTGGGGGATGGGGTTGGGTGGATAATTTATCTCAGACTATTCTTTCTAGTATTACAGGTTGTCTAGTCTGAATCATTCATGTATTGTTTGCTGAATGATCAGGTGAATGAAATCAGTTCTTTACTTATTCCAATGCACTGAAAGGGCTCAACCACACTGATCAAATGACCCTTCTGTTATTTCTTTCACAATAAATTCAATCAAATTTACGGAGCGCCTAGGTGGTGCCAGGCACTGTGTCAGGCTCCTGAGATACAAAAATGAATGAAGCGCGGTGCTAGTTTAATGATCTCTTAAGATTTGGCAGGGCACAGCCTCGCTCCCTGCCACCACAGCCTGCACGGCTGTCGAACCAATCGTGGGTGTGCGTACTCCATGGCTCCCAGCACCTGGGAACACTTTACTCCCAGTCCAGCCCACGAACCCAGTGCCAGGGCTCTCCCGGCGTTCTCCCAAAGCCAAAACGCTCAAGTTCCAACTCCAGCGCCGCGGCGCCCGCTCCACACGGAGCTAACTCCGGGCTCCGCGGCTCACGCGGCGAGCTTCCTTCCACCTGTCCGCCCGCCCGTCAGGGTGCGCCAGACCCCGCACCCGCTTACTTTGCCGCTGTCGCTCACACCAAGGAGGTGATCCCGCAGCACCTCCATGGGGCAGGTCCAGGTGGAGTGGACGAACGTCCCTCGGAAGATGTGCGCCAGGGGCGGCATCCGGGCGGCACACATGTCAGTGGTGGAGCGCAGTGCGGAGTCCGCGGCCCAAGGAGGGCGCACCGGGCGGAGGCGCGGCGAGGACTCCCTGCGGCTGCGGGCAGCTGCCGAGCCGGCACCAGCGCCGGCCTCGTCCTGCCCCCGCTTCCCCGCGCGATCGCCTGCCCCCTGCAGACCGCGCCCAGGGGCTGGCTCCCTGCCTCCTCGATGCCAATAGGATTTTTTCTCCCGTGAGTTGGCTCCAGTCTCTCCTCCCCTGCTTTAGTTTTTGATATGTTAACTCTTTGAGTTTCCAAAATCACCGTTCACGCTGCGGTTCTTTTAACCGTTGGTTGTTGTCACCCACCCAGGGGGCGGGAGATGAAGGAAGGAGCTGGAGGATTCAGGATTCCATCCCTGTACCTTTAAGTGGTCATTAAATTCGCTTTCGCCGCGGGCCCCAACTTCCTCCACCTTCCTTTAGTTGTCACGCCCAGAGTTGCATCTATCTGCTTTCCCTGCCCTTTAAACTCTTAGGGCTATTTGTGGCCAAACCCTGGAACTTTTCAACCTGTAGTAACCACAAGGTCTGAACGGGCACGAGTTCAGTGCCAGGGTGACAGGTCTGTTAGGGCTGCCTACTTTACCAACCAGTTTCATTTTCATTTTCTGCGGGCTGAAGAATTTGTCCTAACCTCATGTTCTGAAAGCATGTCTTACAGAATTATGGGGGCCCCACCAGTGAAGGCTAATCTCGACCCCAAAGTTCCTCTCTTCACCTGAGGCCAATGTTTTGGGCCTTGTGTCCACCCACAAACAACTCCAATTCCAGTTTTTCTCATACCTAAAATAAATGAATCTCTTTGATTTACTTCCAGTTGTACAGGGGGAGAAAATTAAGTACTCAAGCCAAGTAGCTAAAAATGGCAGTGTGGCATGGCTTGGTGGAAAGAGTCCTGGATTAGGAATCAAGAGACTATGGTCAATGCAGGTGGGACTCAGCATCCTTATCCTTGTTTGTGAAAATGGAACTGGGACTGGGTGGTTGCTAAGATTGATTCTAGGTCAGCATTCCTTCCCTACAGTATGTGCACAAAGTACTTTACTAAGTTCCTCCAGGAAGAATAACTGGTTTCCACTCAGGGCCTTTGTGCGTGCTGCTCCTTCTGCCCCTAATGCCTCCTGTGGATACTCACATGACTGGCTCTTCCGATCACTGGTTTGCCTCAAGTGTCAGCTCTTCGGAGTAACCTCCCTCCAACACCAAGCTAATAGCACGTCCCCATCCCTGACAGTTTCTATCGCATTAGACTATTTTGTTTCTGCTATTGCATTTATCATATCCATTCTCATTTATTTTATGCTTTTTCATTTATTTCTGCTTCCCTTCCCCCAGTATACACACACACAGAGTAACAGAAGCACCACAAGGACAGGAGTCTTATACCTAGAACAGTGCCTGGTGTTTCATACATATTGAATGAATGAATGAATGAATGGTTCTTCTGGGAGCAGAGCAGTAACCTGAGATAAATATCGATTTTGGCTCCTACATAAAGGATAAGGGTTTCACACTGCCGTACATGAGCAAGCTTTCTCTGAATTGCTGCTTTTATGACACAGGGGTAGCTTATATAAATGATTCATTCCCTTCTCAGTACCTTCACCTCCCCCTTACCAAGGTGTAGGGTGACCAACTCATGGGGACTTTCCTTGCTGTAACACTGAAAGTCTCACAATGCAGGAAACTCCTCAGTCCCAGGCACACCAAGCTCGTTGATCACCTGCCAAGAACTCAGATTAGGAAGCCCTGAGATTAGGAAGCCCTGAGATTAGGAAGCTGAGAGCTTTGCACTTGCCTCTGGGAGACATCAGCCCTTTCTCCCTGTTGCTTACTTCTGATTATGCAGACCACACTCCCTGCTTGCAGTCGCAAGAGACAGAACACTGAAAACATCCTCTTGATCTAGGCTTGTATATACACAAACCTCAGAAAGAAAAGTGAAGAAAATGTCTGGCTGTCACTGTAAAAGAGGAATCAATTAAGTATTTCTAAAACATATATTGGTTTCCTAACATAAATACAGCTAATATATTTTTTAATGAAAGCCACCTAAATGTCCAACAATTGAGTCTAGTTTAGTGAATTAGCATCTATTTACTTAGTAGAATATTATGCAGTTATTGAAAACAATACGGGATATATGTAACCTTGTAGGAATTACGTATAATAAAATGTCAAGTTTTTTTTGTTTTTCTTTAATGGCATTTATGCTATGGTTAAAATCAGGAAAAGCCTAGGGCATAATGGCTAGAATTTAAAAAGTATACCAGGGCTTCCCTGGTGGCGCAGTGGTTGAGAGTCTGCCTGCCGATGCAGGGGACACGGGTTCGTGCCCCAGTCCGGGAGGATCCCACATGCCGCGGAGCAGCTAGGCCCGTGGGCCATGGCTGCTGAGCCTGCGTGTCCGGAGCCTGTGTTCCGCAGCGGGAGAGACCACAACAGTGAGAGGCCCGTGTAACGCAAAAAAAAAAAAAAGAAGTGTACCAAACAATGGCAGTCATTCTGTTGAGGTAGTGGAATTGCTGGGGAATTGTGTTTTGATGTTTATTGACATTGTTTCATGCGGCCTTATGGAATGACTAGTCATTGTGTAGCTTTGAATAAAGCTGATCTTCTTAAACAGGAGATATGGCCATGGGCCTCCAGGTGACATGGCATTAGCACTTCTCAGGTAAGTGTTAGCTCTTCCAAGCAGGGCACAATTTCACTTCCACTCCCAGCCAAGGTGTAGGCGCCTTGCTCAGGACCCTCAGCTCAGCCACACGTCAAGAAATCTTGGCTTCCCAACTATTCTCACCTGTCCTCCACCCTCAGGGGTGGAGACTCCTTTAAATTCCCAGTCCTCCTGCAATTTGGACTCCCACCCTGTTATCTCTAGGGAAACGTTCTGGAGGCTACTGAGGTCTGGAGGAAGAAAGGAGTGCAGAGCTTTTATATTTACCTTTGAAACACAGCTCAAGCACACCGCAAGCCAGCCTCTGGTTTAGTGTAATGATTCTGACCAGGGCAAAGTATGTGACAAGTGGTGCTTATTGTGCCTCCAAAGTCTCAAGGAAATACCTGTTCGTATTCATCAGCTCTTTCTGTAGCCCATCTTAAATTCATGCAATATTAGAACTGAAAGAGCCGTAGAGATTATTATTCAATGTGCATTTCACTGCTATTTTCTAGAATCACTGTTCCCTGCCAATAATGGCTCCTTTCAACCCTCACCAACTCAGTTTCTCTAAAGGAAATCCAACGGTGGTATGCAGTTTTCAGTGCCCTACCCCTACGTATCACTTCCTACCGAAGAAAAGAGACTCTCCTTGTCATGGACGCTTCCTGAAGCCCTGGCTGCTTCTTCAGGCTCTTCTTCCAGTATCCCACATACCATGCATCTGCTTTTGCTCACGATCTCTCTGCCTGCAGCGCCCTTATACCACTTTATACTGCGCCTGCCTCATTTTACTGCCCACTCTCCCCTGGCTAAATCCCTCATCTTAATTGTGCACTCCCGCCCACCTCCAGGAAATCTTTACACCTCCTCTCTCTCTCAGGTGTTAAGTGCTCCTCCTGAGTTTGTGGGGTTGCTATAAGTATTCCTTATCAGTCTGTCTCCCTGAGAAGACTGCTGTTTCCTTAAGGACCATGTTTTCTTCCTTCCCTTCTTTCTCTGTACCCCCTTAACACAGCATGTGACCAGTAGGAGCTGCTCAATAAACACATAAATGCTGGATTTCAAGAGATGACTCTATTGTCTATATTTTAGTGATGAAAAAGAAGAGAATAGCGGGTGTGTGCTAATGGTGAGCAATTCACTGGGACTAGAATTTAAGGAAGAGTTTTATTTCATTTATTTAGTTTTCTAACATTTTATTGTGAAAATTTTCAAACATGCAGAAAAGTTGAAAAGCTTCATTTCTTAAGATCACATTTTCCCTTCTTCAGATGGAGCCACGTGATCTCAAACTCAACAACAACTGGATGGGACCAGTAGAAACTGAACCTCTAATTGTGTGAAGCAAGGAACAGGACCATAGCATGACCAGTTTTGACATTTTGATCACCTTATCAGTGTAACTATACCTGCAGCTGGTCAATCTCTCCTGCTAGACAGAACCTGACTGTTTAAAAAACTTTCTCTTTTACTATCTCATTTTGAACCTCACAACAACCCTATAAAGTAGGAAGAGGATGTATTTTAACCATTTCAGAGATGGGGAAACTGAGGTTCAGGGCACTTGGCTTGCCTATCCAATTAGTATAGGATAGACCTGGGTTTTAATTCCAGTTATTCTCACTCATTGTCTCATCACAGTAGACTGTGAAGAATTTCCACTCAATTTTGCCATGACTCATTTGGTCACCGCATTGTGGGTTGTCATCTACAACTTTCACATTGTACATGGTTTTTCAACAGTTGCCAGTGACATACAGATCTACCCTGAAGAAAAACCAAAGTAAGACCAATGGACCTCAAGGAGAAGAACAATCCAATCAACATAAGTCAGTAAAACGATCCAGTGAGAATAACTCACACTTTCAAGAGACATGGAGAGTGAAGGTCAGGCGGGTTAAATGAGAAGCCACTTTCCTCTCCTATCTGGCAGAGAAGTTGTCATGGCATAGTGAAATAAATGCCTGCCTATTTTATTTATTCTTTTCGTGTAGCTAAATCTATCAGTTTCCATGGTGCCCCACGTTCACCATGGAAACTCTGACAAGCTCGTTATGCTTTAGGGAAAAAAACACACACACCAAAAATCTGAGATGGGATAAATGGATTTCTTTTAAAACTGTTTGCTCCTGAGTAGGAAGCCTTGATAGATGGCAAATCATAATGATCTTGATTTTTCCACTTCTTAAGTGGGAACACAGGATTGCATACCCACCAAAGGAGCACCCTTGGCTCCCGAAAATTATCTGTGTAGCAGTAGTTATGTCTGTGAATATCACTTCTGCATTTACTGGCAAAGAGAAATGGCTCAAACCTCACTGAGCCGATTTTTATGAGAATATGGTACTAGTCCCTATACATTTTCTTCTGTTTGTTCATTCAGCCAATATTTATTGGAAATCTATATTATGACGGGCACTCTGCCAGGCTCTGTGGATGTAACAGTGTATGAAACAGATATTATCTTGTCCATATGCAATTTATACTAATCTTCTTTCTCTCCATCACCTCTAGGAGTAGGATTAGTTTTCATAGTGTTATTATAACATTTCCCTAGCATGGCTGGCAAATAGCATATTATCATATATACTACATATCAAATTGTAAATTAAATATAATATATATAATAAAATGCACTTAAGACTAAGGCTGAAGTGACACATGTTGATAACAATGCAGAGGTTATGTGATTTCTTTAACATTATTTGTCTTAAAGAAGTCTGTATTTTTAAGTAGCTACTTTATTACTTTTGTAAAACTGATATATGTTCATTTTTCAAGATTTGACTATTTAAAAAAAATACTCATATCTCACTACCCAGATATATCATCGCCATTAGCACCCTTGATATTTTCTTAGAAAAGTTCAAGTATAGAAAAGACAAAAAATAGACAGCCTAGAAGTTTGTAGAAAGGAAAACTAAGCTAGGGAGAAGCTACCTCTACTTTGTAGAACAGCAATTAAATTTGGATAAATTTGGGAAAAGGCATATATTTCACTTGAATTTTAATGAAGAAAGGAAAACTTCAAAACGAGAGGATTGTGCTTCAACTTGAATTAGGTTTTATGCCAGGCTGGTGCAGGAAGATATTTTTCCTGGCTGGAAAGCTTTCAGTACCATGTAAGTAGCTGTCTCCACCCGCTCATACTGCTGACCCTTAGAATCACATAGCGCCTGAGCAGAGATAACCTTATGCCACTTTCCATGTCATGACAGCAAGCTCAAAGCAAATACTATCGACCTGATATTACTCTGTCTACATTTCTGCCCTAACATAGATATTTTCCTATGTTTAATATCAAAGGATAAGCACCAGATAGAATCAATATCTATAGACTCCTGTTCCAGCTTAGCCACTAGCCAGTGGTGCCTTGGGAAAGGCATTCCACCTCTTTGGCTTGGTTTCTCCATCTATAAGATGGAAGGTCACCTACTATCACTGGCTCCATACTACTTTACTCTCAAGGACTGCTAAGATCTTAAGTTTTAAAACATTTTATCCATCAAGAAGATAAGATAGATGCTTGACATAAATTTTTGTTGAATAAATTATTTCCCTATTTTTCATTACAGACCAAATTAACTACCAATCAAATTTTGCTGATGAACATGAACTGCCTAGTATCAGTATGTTGAGTGAACATAATTCAAAACAAAAGCAGATCTAACATTTCATGCAGCCCATGCAATCTATCTCAAGTTGGACAAATTCTGTTAGCCTTTGTGAAATGTCAGAAATAGCTTAAGGAATATGTTTTTTAATTTGTTGAATAATCCTCCTTAGTATCCTGGGACTCTAGGTTGATAAAAACCAAACTAGGGTAGGGAATCATTGACCTGATTGCACACATTTTGGGGAATTAGCTGTTAATTTTCTGCCTTGAACTAAAAGAGTGTATTTTACACATATCCATAATGCCACATCAATGCCTGAGACCTAGAGGATTAAGTGAATACTACTTAGGTGTTAATTCTTGAGATCACAGAGAAAGGTTGGTTTTCCTCAAGGATATCAATGCACAACTCAAGTGGCTTGAGCAATCATGGTTCCAAAGTTGGGAAAATGCTGGCGCCAGCTAATGACATGATAGTCAATATACTATAACAGCTACTGCATGCCTATAGAGTCCATGCTTCTAGAAGCCACGTCAAGGTTGGACTCTACCCCAGCAGAAAGCCAAATATTACCATCCTTAGAAAAGCTACACAATTAGAGCCCCTTCGGATATGGAAATTAAAGGCTAACTGAAACTCAAATTAAATGATAAAATAATGATGTTTTTAAAGGAAAAAAGAAGAGTTCTGAGGAATTCTTATAGTATTATTTGAATGTATAAAATTATTTGGGAAACTATAAATGTCAAAAATTCCTCTCTGCATATTTCTAAAGGGATCATTTTTAATATTACGTATAAATGAAGGAACCTACCGTTTACAGAAGACTCTTCCTTATGAAATGCAAAACCATTGATTGTATTTATAACAAAAATCTAGCCCTGATCGGAGAATAAAAACATCTGAGAAAAGCAGTTTTTCTAATTGCTTTTGTAAGTTTGGTTTGCTTTTCAGAATTCTTTGTGCAATGGAATATAATAGAGACACAGTAAATATTAGATGAATTAATGTTACATTATATACCCTAAACCCCCGACTCAGACTCCCTCATCTCCCCCCACTGCAGCATTAAAATTGCCATAGTGTGTATAATACTATAATATGCTGTGAAATGAAGAAAATGTAATTTGAGTTTAGGGCATGTGTAAGTAAAGACTATGAGTTGAAAGTGGCAGAAAATCAGTTCAAACTTTTTAAGCCAAAGGAGAGAATATACTGTCTCACAAAACCAAAAACATAATCTCACTGGCTTCTGGCACAGCTTGGTTGCAGGTTCCGTCAATGTCTACAGCACCTGGTTGTTCCTCTCCTCTCTCCCTCTCTCTCTCTCTCCCTCCCTCCCCCATCCTCCATCCTCCTTCACACAGACTTAATTCTCTAGCATATCTCTCCTTATGGCTACAACATGGCAGCAACAGCTCTAGACTTCATACTCTCTCAAATTCAACTGAGGGAAGCACCAAACAACCTTCCTCCAAATTTCCAGGAAAACAACAACAGACAGCTCTTTGCCTTATCTACCCCAATTGGACCAATGTCCGGTCCCACAACAATCACCATAGAGGGCAATGGGAGATGTGATGCCTTGAACAACTTGGGGGTTAGGGGTGCAGACCCCCAAGCAGTTAAAAATCTGTGTTTGACTTCTGACTCCCTCAAAAGTTAACTACTAATAGCCTACTGTTGACCAGAAGCCTTACTGATAACATAAACAGTTAACACATAGTTGGTATGTTATATGTATTATATACTGTATTCTTACAATAAAGTAAGCTAGAGAGAAGAAAATGTTATTAAGCAAACCATAAGTAAGCAAAAATACATTTACAGTACGGTATTGTATTTATCATTACAGTAAGTTTGAATCGTCTGTTTACAAGATGAATCATCTGTCAGTACCTATATCAAAATTGTCTTATAAGATATAAAATACTATAGAGGTTATTATTAACACTAGACATCAAAAATGAAAAGATATCGTGAAAAGGAAATTCGTATTTACTTACAGGTGTAACGATTCATGCATTGATAATAAAGCAGCAGCAATATGGTAGCCTAGTGTAATCAATACAATTGCTTCACATATCGATTGTATAGCCTACCCTATACACTAATGAATGAATCATTATAAAATTTTTATGGCATACAGTATTACAATCATATTCATAATACAGTATTGGAAACTTCATTTTTAAAAAAATCACTTACCTGTGATGACAGACTGATGTGCAGTTTCACCAATTATGAAAGAGGGAGGCATAGTGAACAGTAATGTAATTCTCTGAAAGCAAAGTTATGAAACAGTAAGAAAACTAATACATTATTAGTTTTATATTAAATATCACTCACCTTATGCCTATGTAAGGATCAACTAATATCTACATATATTTTATGCATTCTTCACATACTTAACTTTTTCTTAATTTCTTTGATATTCCTAGGCTACATGATTCATCTGAGAGTTTATCAAATTGTCTCAAATCTCCATTAAAATTTTCCAATATATTTATTGAAAAAAAATATATATACAGTAAGTGGACCTGAGCAGTTCAAACCCATATTGTTCAAGGGTCAACTATATAACAGCTATAAATATTGGTGAAGTATGACAGAATCCATGATGTACATGAAATAATTATATTGCAACATGCTTTCTTTTTTCCTTCAATAAACTTTGTTTTGTGCCTCCTATGAGTAAGACAATGTGCTGTGTGTTGTGTGGGATATAAAAATAAGTGTGAAATAGTTCCTGTCCTCACACTAAGAATCACAAGTGTAAGGGACCTTTTGTTTTTGTGGGGGTTTTTTTTGTTGTTTTTTTTTTTTTTTTTGCGGTACGTGGGCCTCTCACTGCTGTGGCCTCTCCCGTTGCAGAGCACAGGCTCCAGACGCGCAGGCTCAGCGGCCATGGCTCACGGGCCCAGCCACTCCGTGGCACGTGGGATCCTCCCGGACCGGGGCACGAACCCGTGTCCCCTGCATCGGCAGGCGGACTCTCAACCACTGCGCCACCAGGGAAGCCCCATGTAAGGGACCTTTTAAAAAATAAAGTGCAGAGTGAACTACTCTTTTAATTTTTATTTACAGACTCTTCCCTTAGAAGGACATAAATACATAGATCTGGGTCAGAGATTCAGCCATTATGACTTAGAAGAAAGATATTTAACATTTTTGGTGCCATAAGGAATTTCTCTATTTGCCATGTACTTACTTTATGTAAATTATGTCATTTCCAGATATGGGACATATTGATGTGGTTATTTCAATGGAGAGATAGTTTAATGACTTAAAACATATAGCATTGCAATGTCAATTTGATCATTAATCTTCCCAATCCTTACTTATCCCTCATGCCATCTTGAAATTGGTAATGAAATTCAGTAAATTTGCACCAAATACACCAAAATGCCTAATTCAAAAGAACCACAACAAAAAGCACTGCTTTGATCATTTCTCTGGGTCAAATTTTTACTTATCAACCTTAAGGTAAAGTGCTAGAAAGAGGGGGTGGCTGGTCATGCCTGGTTCATCTTTTTTTTATATTCCTAGATGTGTTAGGATAAGGGACAATGCTCATAAAAACAACATACAATGAAAGTATGGAAATCCTCTGAGCCAAAGTTCCCCTCCCTCCCCACTACGCATACCCCTATAAGTACACTTCCCTCATTCTGAGATTTCTCTATTCCTGGCTTTTGGTAAAACTCTATGATTTAAAAAAAATGAAACTATGGAAAGATGCAATGATATTAATCTTCCACAAGACCTAACAAACACTATATAAATTTTCCTCCTTCCCCAATCAACTAAACATGGTTGATTTTGTTGTGGTGGTGGTGTGCTGGGTAGGTTACCATTTCCTGCCCTTACCCAATCTTCTACCCTCTTATTCATTTAGTCAGCAAATGTTTTGTCGAGCACCTACTATATTCCAGGCATTCAGCTAGGCCCTGGGAACCCAAAGATTTCAAAGACGTGGTTCTCACCCTTAGGAAGCTCCCAAGATAATGGTGGAAACAGACAGGAACACAGGTTAACTATGATAAACCATATACAGGTCTGTCTCTTTGCCCCTCAACCCCTGCAATCCCGTCCACCCACCACAGAGCTCTGTGTGGACTGGCTCTGTCTCCTTTACCACTGTGGCTACACAGCATCTGGCATGTTGTAGATGTTTGTTAAATGCATTAAGTGCAATGGTAAAGGTATATATAAGATATAAATATTTAAGAAACTTCTTACTGATTACTATCTCAGAAGAGCAAATATGCACAGAGAGAAGTGGGTCTCGAACAGTGATCCTCAACCAAGAGTGGTCTGCCCCCTAGGGGAAATTTGGTAATGCCTGGAGACATTTTTGGTTGTCACAACTGGGGGCGTGTTACTAGTATCTAGTGGGTAGAGGCCAGAAATGCTGATAAACATCCTACAAGTCAGAGGACAAAGAATTTTCTAGTCAAAAAATGTCAGTAGTGCTGAGGTTGAAAAATCTTTGTCTAGGTAAGATCAGCTATAGGATCTTAAATGTCCAGTGATCTTTGAGCTACTAGCAGCATCATGGAATCATAGAGAATGATGGAGTGGAAAATGATCTTAAAGTTCTAAATGATCTTTAATTTGACTTCAATCCCCCAAACAATAGAATCATTTCTTTTATATCAATCTTGGAAGATGGTCCACTATCAATTTTCATGAGCAAAGAACTCAGTTCTTTGAGCAATAGCCATTTATTTTGTTAGTTTTACTGTTCATATTGTATATTACATTGAACCGAAAGTTGTATTTCAAAGTGTCACACAATTTGTCCTTGTTTGACTTTCTTGAGGATAAAATAAGAAATAAGTACTATCTCAGTACTATCTCCCACATGTCAGCCCTCCAGAATTTGAAATGGTGGTGACTGTCCTAAGCCTTTTTTTCCCCCTACCAGATGCATCATCCTACTATTCTTCAAGGCAATTAAGAAGAACGGTAAAGAGTATATTCAAAAATATTGGATGTGAGCAACTGGTGAAAGCTGAGATGTCTTCAGATGGTTCAGGAGATGATTTCAGCTATCTCACAGACACTGCATTAAACAGCATTGAATTACATATAATAATTGTGAGAAAATTACTTCTGTTTGAATTCTTCAGTTCTTTACAGGTCAGGGATCTAAACGGCTTAGTAACCAGGCTAATTTCGTTTTCCAACAAAGAGAAAGGGGACCTCAGAGTTAGAACCTTCTGCAGGCAACAGTATCTAGCTAGTATCCAACATCCTTTTGTTTATAACATTCTTATGTTTATGGTCTCTTCTTGTTTATAGCAAAGGGGTGTTAGTTTCTCTTTTATAGATTTGGCATACAGTTTCTCTTTTATAGATTTGGCATACATAGATTTGGCTTCTCATTTATGGTTCTGTATACAATTTTCCAGTTAAATAGTTGAGTTTAGGGACTTCCCTGGTGGCACAGTGGTTAAGAATCTGCCTGCCAATGCAGGGGATACGGGTTCGAGCCCTGGTCTGGGAAGATCCCACATGCTGTGGAGCAACTAAGCCCGTGTGCCACAACTACTGAAGCCCACGCACCTAGAGCCCGTGCTCCGCAACGAGAAGCCACTCGCAATGAGAAGCCCGCGCACCGCAATGAAGAGTAGCCCCCACTCGCCGCAACTAGAGAAAGCCCGCATGCAACAACGAAGACCCAACGCAGCCAAAAATAAATAAATATTTTTAAAAATAGTTAAGTTTTGCGCTTCCCTGGTGGCGCAGTGGTTGGGAGTCTGCCTGCCGATGCGGGGGACACGGGTTCGTGCCCTGGTTCGGGAAGATCCCACATGCCGCGGAGTGGCTGGGCCCGTGGGCCATGGCCGCTGAGCCTGCGCATCCGGAGCCTGTGCTGAGCCTGCGCGTCCGGAGCCTGTGCTCCGCGACGGGAGAGGGCCGCAGCAGTGAGAGGCCCACGTACCGCAAAAAAAAAAAAAAAAAAAAAAAAAAGTTAAGTTTTAAAAATTGAGTTTTTTTTCTAAAAAGTTAATTACAACACAGATTTACAGACTGGGCAAAATCAATATGGGTGCCATGTGTTATATCTGAAAGTGGGGATGGCAAACCATGGTCATAGAACAGATGAGTAGCCTGATCTTGACTCTACCACTTATTTTTAGGTGACCTTAGGTAAGTTATTTTTTTCTTCCAGTTTTATTTTGATATAACTGACATATAACACTGTATAAGTTTAAGGTGTACAACATAATTTGACTTACATACATCATGAAATGATTACCACAATAAGTTTAGTGAACATCCATTATTTCATATAGATACAAAATTAAAGAAACAGAAAAAAGTATTTTGTCATTGCTGTGAGAATTCTTAGGATTTATGCTCAATTTTCATGGATGACATTCAGCAGTGTTAATTTATCATGTACATTATATCCCTAGTACTTATTTTAAACTGGAAATTTGTACATTTTGACTGCCTTCATCCAATTCCCACCCTTACCCCCTGCCTGTTAATAACAAATCTAATCTCTTTTTCTATGTGTTTGCATGTTTGCTTGTTTCTGAAATATTGATATAACTGACCTACAACACTATGTTGGTTCCTGTTATACAACATAGTGGTTCAATATTTCTATACATTCAAAATGCCTAGGTCATATTTAGCCATTTGAACCTCAGTTTTCTCATATTAAAATGGGTATGTGATAATACCTATTTTGTTGAGTTACTATATTAATTGAGACTATGCATGTAAAATGTTTAGCAAATAGTAGATGCCTAATAAATGTTAATTCACTTCTCCTCTACTCTTAGCTACCTCCGTTCATTCCCACCCCCAGGTTGCTCCCTTCAGAGCTTAGAGCCCTCTGGGAGCCTGATGTGGTGGTGTGGCTATGAGTTTTGGAGTTACATCAATCTGACATCAAATCTCAGCTTCACTGCAAACAACTTATTAACCTCTCTGAGGTTCAGTTGTTACGTCTTCTTTAAAAGTGTTTCACAGAGATGTTGTGAGATTTGGATGACACCTAGCACATAATCTGGTCCTCACATAGTAGGTCCTAAATAAATGTCTCTGTTGCCTTTATCTGGTCAATATCTCATTTCAAGGAAGACACCTGGAACTATCAGAATATTTTTTTAAAGTACAGAAATAAATACACTGAAACTTATCTTCGTTGATCTGGACATAAGACTTTATTATTTCAGTCTAAGGTAACACCTGCTCCATTAGCATACATATTTTGTTATTTAGACATACTACACGTTTAAATCTTTCTAGCCCATTATTAGTATCATTCTATACAAATGTAGTTGACTTTCTGAACCTAAATCAAAGGCTTTACATTATCCTTAATGATAATGACCTTGTTTAATTCAATGTGTCAATTATTTCTCAAAGTCTTATGCCATCCACAGATTTGTTATGTGCTAAACAAATCAATGACCTAAGGCACTGTTAAAAGAGATGAGTAGGTCATGAGTAAAGACAGAGCCCAATGGCTCACCTCCAGAACCGCACTCCAGCTTGATCTTGACTGTATTAGTCAATACATTTTGATGTATGGGTTTAATCAGCTCTGAATTCTCCATATTACACTGTCATTTACATGATAGTTCTACAATTCTCCCTCAAAAATGTTATGAAATACTGTCTGGTGCCTTGCTGAAGTCAAGATATAACATACATTCTGCTATCACTTTTACTGCTTAAAAATGGAATATTTTCCCCTCAAATTGTAAAAATTTATTATTTCTATGAAACACTATTATGGTAATCATTTCAGTCTTGTGGGCCTCTCAATAATAGCTTTTATAATGCTCATTCAAACATCAAATGGAACTTGATGAGGACAGAATTACTACTTTATTCATCCTTCCATCCCCAGTACACAGCACACCTTCCTCAGAGCAGATGCCCTTTGGTGAAGATAGGAGAACAAAGTGATTAAGGATCTGGGATTCAAAATAAGTGAAAGATGGATCTGAATCCTGGCTCTACCCCTTATGACTATGCAATCTCGTGTGTGTGGCTTCATCTTAAATCTTGCTTTCTCCAAACAGAAACACAAATACCTACTCTATTTCACTATTAGAATTGGTGAAATAGTATACATATAATTCTTAGCACAGCAGTTAGAATATAGAAGGTACTCAATATTATTTATTTTTATTATTTGATGATGTGATCTCTTTTGTTGACTGAAATTTGAAAACTCAAAGGAAAAAAAAGGCCATGATGTCCAGGACCATACCTTAATTCTTTCCTGAGTAAAAATTTATTTATTCAAAAGTGGATGTAAAAATGGGTCAGTCTTGCCAGTGAATAGCTAACTGTGGATACTGATACAGAAAAACAAAACAAAGCAAATGGAGCAGGAATTCTTTTTTAGCTGACACTGTCTTCCCTAAACTGTAGAAGCTTGTGCTTCCAGAGAAATATCATTCGACTGAGAGGTAACCAACAATAAACCCAAGTTACTGGATATCATAGTTGGATGTGATCTGGACCAGCCACCTTCTTCGCCAAAACCACAGTTCCCCCAGTGGAGGCTGGTCAACTGGGACATCCTCAGCTCTATAATAGCAGCACCAGGATTGCAACCAGGCAAAATTGTCAAGTAGATGCTCCTCTATTCTTGATATGTCACATAAATATTAATTCAGTTCTATGTACTCTTTTATACCCAACTACTTTCCCAGTAGATTTTGAGGCATGATTTATACACACTCAGAAACCCATAACAAAAACCAAGTGCCTTCCTAGAGCACAGTATGTTTCACAGAGAGTCATCAGAAATATAAACTTGGGTTTCACAATCAGCCAGGGAGATGGGCAAGGCAAGCATAGTACTTTGCATTTTACAGACGAAGTAACTGAGATAAACAAACATTAACTGCTATGTCCAAGACTGCAACACTGGTTCTCTAAGAGCCTCAGAACTCTGGCAATTAACTCCAAATTCTTTCCATCACCCTATTTGGTCTTTTACTTGAGCAAACTGTTTCAGCCCCAAACTGGTGTTTATACCTATTTGCTGAATCCCTTCCCTTTGTTCTCCTATTGTTCTCTTTTTCATGGTCTTCCTGCTCCCCATTATATCAATGATTTCCACTCTTTAGACAAAGAGTAAAGAGAGAATCCGATTGGTTCTTCTGCAGTAAATGAGAAACACAGGGAGAGTTCAACGAGTAACCAGAGACCAGTTTGCTAAACATGGAATGAATCGATGATAACACAGTCCTGTGATAGCTCAGATTCCAATGTAATGGGATTTGGCATTGGCTTCAGTCCTTCCAGCAGGCTCCCTGGGCTTATGTCTTGAACCTTGCATTAAAGCAGCATTGCATTATGCAGAGTGACTACTTTGGACCCATTCATAGCATTATTGTACAACAGTGTTGATTATAGTAGAATTTAAAACACTTTGGGGGAGAATATTTCTAGGAAGTCAGTCTAAGAGAAGATAAGGGAGCTTTCGTAACTCTCCTTAAACTGCAACCAGCGTGAATATGTATTCTACCCATGGAAAATCAGGCCGATGTAAGGCCATGGAGTTTAAAAACAAATGATGGTTCTTCAGAACCATTTTTTTTTTTTTTTTTAGATTCCATATATATGTGTTAGCATACGGTATTTGCTTTTCTCCTTCTGACTTGCTTCACTCTTTTTGACAGACTCTAGGTCCATCCACCTCACTACAAATAACCTAATTTTGTTTCTTTTTATGGATGAGTGGGAAGCAGCCGCATAGCATGGGGAGATCAGCTTGGTGCTTTGTGACCACCGAGAGGGGTGGGATAGGGAGGGTGGGAGGGAGTCACAAGAGGGAGGGGATATGAGGATATAGGTATAGGTATAGCTGATTCACTTTATTATACAGCAGAAACTAACACAACATTGTAAAGCAATTATACTCCAATAAAGATGTTTAAAAAAAAATGATGGGTAATAATTTCTTTGTGTGCTAAGGTCACTTGGCTAATCTAAAAGCAAGCATTCTCAGCTCAACGTTCCCAAAGAACAATACACAAGGGATGTCTGAATAGTATCTATATACATTACTGATTTTTAAAATAGAAAAGAATTCGTGTAAAATAGCTGACATGCTGGAACCTGCAAATCAATAAATAATATAGATGGAGACCAGAAAAGAGAAAGCTCAGAGATTGCTTCCTAAGCAAAAATTACTTCTTGTTATTAGAGAAGAACAGCTCTCCCGAAATTGATAATCACACAAAGGGCACCCAGCTGCCTCCTTTTCTTCCTCTGTTACACTTTGTCCTTGGAAATGATGGGCCCCATCTCATAGCCAGACACAACTATACAAGGTGTCCCTGCATAATGGGGTCCCATAAGCCAGAGCCACAAAACTGCACACCTAGCACAGATACAGGGATATCTGGTTGAGGATGTGGTGTTGGGAGGTAAGAGGATTGCAGAAACTATAACTGTTTGGATCCAGCAGAACCCTCAATGGTCTGTGTATCTCCCAGTGTGTCTGGACTACTGTGTCCCTATGGGACATTCTTGGAGTACTCTTCTTGGCACAAATCTGCATCCTCTTGACTGATTTGGACATCTTCAGAATGATACAGCAATAATAAAACTAGGCTGAGACTGCTGCACATGTCATTTACTGTCAAATTGGGCAAGGGAGAAGAGCCGTTGAACACGTTCTTTCCTTTCTCCATTGTGTAAAGAACATGTAAACATGTTCTTTCTTTTCTCCATCTGTCTGGCACATCAACTCCATCATTTCTACCTCACTGAGTATGGGGCATTGCTTTTTCCATGCTCTGGGAGCCAGCCTGCAACACATTCACATCCTTTCTCTTGGATCCTTGCCAGGATATTATTACATCCTGTACTGTGGGCAAATGCTCTCATATTGGCAAACTCTCATATCTAAATTTATCGTCCACCCACCTTGGCCGGGCACACTCAGAACCCAGTCCCATGCATACTTCCCCAGTTGGCTAGTCTTGAAGTTAGACTATAGGGGGATGGTCCTTTTCCTCCCTTAGCAGTTCCAGTAGGTCCTTGGCAGAGGTATATTGTGATTTAATTCTAGTTATTGACCTGGTGATTGGGAGGGGGGATGGCGGAGATCCTGAATGAGTACAGAGAATTAACTTCAAGCATGGAGAGAGAGAGAGAGAGAGAGAGAGAGAGAGAGAGAGAGAGAGAGAGAGAGAGTGAGAGAGTGTGTGTGTGTGTGTGTGTGTGTGTGTGTGTGTGTGTGTGTGTGTGTGTGTGTGTGTGTATCTAGCCCTTAACAGAGAGGAAGAGTGGGCCATTTACGCAGGCTCAGAGGGTTCAGGGTAATCTGGAAATTAAAGATTCTTGGAGGGTTGGGGGGGGATCCACACAGATAACCCATCCCTTGTGTCCGGGGCCCATTTTTCCCAACCTTGGCGTAACAAACCTGCCTCAGCTACTCTTACCATTAAATCCTGGCCTTGGTCCTCGTATTTGAACCCCTTATCCTCAATTTCTGATATAAGAGCCTTTTCTTTTTATGTTTCGAGGGAGGCCGTCTGGTCTTCACAATTAGGATTTAATTGCTGATTAATCCATCTCAGCTCTTTTGCTACCCTTTTCCAGGGCATCAGTGGAACTTGACCACAGCCAGCCAATTCACTGCCCTTAAGATTACTATTTCCAGGCTTCCCTGGTGGCGCAGTGGTTGAGAGTCCACCTGCCAATGCAGGGGACACGGGTTCGTGCCCCGGTCCGGGAGGATCCCACATGCCACAGAGCAGCTGGGCCCGTGAGCCATGGCCGCTGAGCCTGTGCGTCCGGAGCCTGTGCTCCGCAACGGGAGAGGCCACAACAGTGAAAAAAAAAGATTACTATTTCCTTCTTACTTCTCAAATGCCTGACACACAGCATCAGCCAGCACATCCCCTTCCACTCGTAGGTCATGACTGGTGAAACAACTGCACAGCTGCCTGGGCTATGCGTGTTCTACCTACCAGTAACAGCACTCACATTGCAGCCAGGAGATGGTGATCAGCTCCAAAATGCCATCTTAGTGTCTATGCTTGGAGACCAATCCTGGTACCTACTATCACAGGCGGGGATCATTGGGTGTAGACCCTGAGAAGGAGTTTAGGGAATGCTCTTGAGATCAACACCTATGGAACAGTGAGGAAGGTAGCAGGATCCAGCACAGGAAAAGCCTGAATTTCTATGATCCATGGGGACCTCTGGTGCTAGTACAGATCTGAGTTGCGGGGGCAGGGGGTTAAGTCCATACTTGCCAGAGTAATTAGTCATTAGATGGGCACTGCCCCAGAAAAGAGTCATGACCTGAAGTGAAGTTTTCTTCCAACACAGCAGAAGGCTGACAGCTAAGTGCTATGTTTTGACAACTGAGGAAATAGATCCTCATTCAGAAGAGGGATGAGGGTGCCACATCACAGCATCCATCAAATACACAACAGCTCATTTAATCATTATAAAAACATGCTGCATCTTTAATAATTACTGCCATGTGACTCATAAGGAAATTGAAACATGAAAGTTAAATAACTATTATCTCAAGGATACATAGTTTTGGAGGCCATGCCATCTCTGAAACAACTGCTTAATTCTGCTATTGTAACACCAAACACATAAGGTGATACTTCAATGAATATGGCCGTGTTCCAATAAAACTTTATTTACAAAACAAATAGTGGACCAAATTTGACTCACAAGCCATAGTTTTCTGATCTCTGGTTTAGAGGGTGCTAGAGATAGGCCTTGAAAGACAAGTAAGCTTTTTTATTTTTTAAGTAATAGAGAAAAGGCATTGCAATGAAGGAAAACTCCATGGTGCAGTTAAGAGTGGCAAAGTAGGTAGCACAGGGTTCATGAAGCAGGGGTGTGGTGGGATGAGGTAACAGCTTAAGGCCATGGTTAAGGCTATTCATTACTCAAAACTCAGTTCATAGGTCACCTTTTCTGGAAAGCCTTCTTTGACCACTCCCAATAGAATTATGTTCTCCTACCTCTATATTATCACCATGTCTTATACAGCTTTGGATCATTGGGTATATTATGCAGTAACTGTAATTGATTAAGTGAAAGACTTCACTGGACTGTGGCTTCTTGAGGGCAGGGACCATGTGCTATTAATCTTTGTGTCCTCTGGGTTATGCCCAGGGCATATCTGGGCAGAGGTACTCAATAAATATAGAATAAAAAAAAAAATGAGTTTGCTACATTCTCATAAGTTATCCATTAACCAGGATCTCCAGGTCTTAGTGTCATCATCTTCCCACAGCTCTGTTTTCCCCTCATGTACTTGATGATGAGTGTTTTGTATATTACAAAGCTAATGTAGTTGAAGTAATAGAACATAAAGCTATCCAAAATCTGGCATGAGAGCTGCTGACCAGTTCTAAAAAAACTGCAGAATTGAAGATGTCCATTATGGTCCTCTCTGTACCCTATGACCTTCCACTGGGGCTCTACTTGGGTTCCCTGGCCCCTAACATTGTGTCATTCTCAAAAAAATTACCCCTTACCCCTCTCCCTCTCTCTCAAACCCAAATTCCATTCCTTATTTGGTGCATATCAACTGGGTGATAGAAGAAAAATAAGCTGTACTTAATTATGCAAACAACTATGGACTGAAAGTTAAGCAAGTGTATATTTTGCTTCTACCTCTAACCATTTGTATGTCTTCAACTCTGTGGGTCTCAGCTTCTTCTTGTGTAAAGTTCTTGATTGTCATTTTTTAAAACTGCAGTATAGTTGATTTACAATATTATATTAATTTCAGGTGTACAACATAATGATTCAATATTTTTATAGATTATACTCCATTTAAAGTTATTATAAAATATCGGCTATATTCCCTGTGCTGTACAATATATTCTTATAGCTTATGTATTTTATACAGAGTAGTTTGTACCTCTTAACCCTCTGTCCTATCTTGCCCCTCCTCACTTCTCTCTCCCCACTGGTAATCACTAGTTTGTTCTCTGTATCTTGTCATTTTCTGTAAATCAAGTATTATATGTCACCAAAAATTATTCATTTAAGTGTACTAAGTTATGAATATTAGGTAGATTTAAACCTCCTGGAAGTGTCTGTTTTTTAAAATGCTCTTATCTACATAAATAAGCCACTAAATGAAATTGAAACATCTATATGGGATTTGCACCCCACCCCATTTTTTCTTGGCTTATTTTAATCTACCACATTTATTCTCTAGCTAGATGAATTTTTTTTTAACTACTTGGCATCTTAATTCAGAAATATGATCACTTCCCAAAGTGAATGTAGGATTAGAATAAAGGCATTTACGTCTATGTGCTATAGGGGCTTGTTGTTTAACTCTCTTTCTCTTAGTGCCTACTCAGTGCAGTGCACTGGGGAGGTGCCAGTGGCCAGGGGAAATATTTCCAGCATCATCCAACAGCCTCCAGCAGGCACTAGTTATCTCCAGGGCAGGGAACTTCCAGGGGCAGAAATGCTCTGGCTTAAGAATTTACCGTTTCCCATCTTGGTGGCCACGAGATTCCTGGTCCCAGACTAACACGACCCTGGGGTCTTTAAATATTCAACTCATTATGCTAACTCCCCTGCCCTGCTTTAATGCTAACCAAGCAACCCTCTGATTAAGATTTAGCTTCTCATATAGAGTTCACTAAGAGAAATTCTTTTTGGCAGTTACATTTCTCATTGTCAGTTAAATACCCTAACATTGTGTTTTTACATGGAGTCTGTTGTGAGCTAGATAAAGCAGTAATCTGTCTCCCTGTATCCGAGGAATTCCAGGCTCCTAGCAATATCACATCAGTGGAGCTGTAAGACTGAAGGCCAGAATATGGGAACGTGAAGAATATACTGCAGCAGATGCCATGAGCCCTGTGTGGGGTCCCAAAAAGTAATTTTTCTTCAGTGACACCCTGACTACATCCCATGTGCCAACAAGTCCTAACTTGGTCTGGAAGCAGAGGGGTGGTGATTAATGTTACCCGAGGATTGTGGACACAGCCGGAGGATGCCCACAGGTGTGGAGGGCACACACAAGCTCACTGTGGCAAGGCAAATGTGCCAGGAGGAGTGAAGCAGTCAGTAGAGACTCCAGCTCTGCCTAGCTTACTCACAGGGAGAGGCTGCTGGCCTATTCTGTTGAAAGCTTGAATAATTTTTATCTAAAATTGGTGTAATTTTATTCCATCTCTATTGCCAGACAAGGAATACCTCAGACACCCTAAAAGAAATTCCAGTGAGAGCACATCTAATCTGAGAAGTAAATCTGTATTACTTTGATTATATTGTTGTTCACTATTTTATTTTTATTACTATGTATTGCATTCTAAAAATAAGTTAGGTGCTAGGCAAAAAACTGAATCAGGCTCAAGCCCTGCCTATATAAAGATGTTGGCTGCCAGCCTGTCTCACAAGACTTTTATGAGGGTTTAGAGCTGGCTTGAAATCTGGTAAAGAACTCCTACAAGTTGTCAAAATCCTAATGCAAATAACTAATCCACTCTAATTATATCAACATTATATGCTTACTACTTTATATATCTATATATAAAAATAGATATACACACATATATAGGCATTGGCAAGCAAATAATAGCATCTATTTTCCCTTTTTGTTGTGAAGATAATGTATATAAAATGCCTAGCACATAGTAAGTGCTCCAAAATGATAGTAGTTTTTAATTATCATTATTACTATTACGATTAGCAAAGAGACTGCCAATGTAACGCAAATTTTTCAAAAGAATGTCAAGAAAGCCATCCAACACACTCCCACTCTACCACATTTTACTACTCCAATATTTGAACCCCTTATTTAAGAGAACACAGAATGGTAAATAAACCATTTGCCATTTTCCATTTACTTAGTTATAGAGATAGCTTTTAAATACATCAAGGAAAATATGGTGGTAATAGGCAGGTCCAGAAGCAGCCATACGACTCTCATTTATCTTACCTATTCATTTCTATGCCAGTTACATTTATATCCTTCCGATATGAAATTATTTTCCATTTATCAGAAGTCCCTTCTCTGTGGGAATGTGGGTAACAAGTAACAAAAATCCAGTAAACCACTAAACAGAAAATCTAGAAGTCTTTGGCTCAAGTGAATCCACCAAGAAAAATACTTGATAGAATTGAGAGACAGGATTCAAAGTGCTCTCTAATAAATGGTTTACAGTTACACATAGATACAAAAAATAATAAACAAGACAAAAGTAAAAGATAAACAGATACATAACAGGGAAAACCACCTAACTTCTTTTGGAGGAAATGCCTTCTTAGGCCATTAGTTGACAGTGGCAATGCCTTCTTTTTGCATGGAACAGTGGTGCTTACAAGGCCAGTCTCACACATCATTTCATTTGATCTAATATAGGCAGGTAACCTGAGAAAATGTCCAAGGATGAGCCTGAAAGGAAAGAATAACTAAACCTACAGACATATTGTAGATTCTCCCAGGAAAGATTTATTTTCATACATTTTTTTGTGCTCATTTCAGATTTATTTTCCCATCAACCAATTTAAATTAAAAAACTGATTTTGATTCAACCTGGTTCAAATGTTTACATTTTTTTTAAAAAAAAGGATGTAATTTCTACTTTACTCCAAGATGAGCATTAAATATAGCAATGCTCAATAGAGCAAGTGACATGTAGTTTTTAAAAGATCAGGCTAAGTCAGACACAAATAAATGGAAATTTAGGATGCAACATATTTCCCAGTGATTTTGAGCAAGGCAGATGGCCAGTTTGAATCATTAGGGTCACAGAGAATTTTTTATTATGGAAATTTCCTAGGAATGACCGTATGCTCTCCTTGAACTGACCTATTACAAGCCAGAAGTTTGCTCAAAGAGAGACCCAGATACTCTCAGAAAAGATCAGGCAATTATACGACAAACTTAAAACAGGGAGCCAAAAACTAACTAGTTCCTCACTATCCCTTTAGAGTGCTTTGTAAACCTAATTCCTATCTTGATCTAACTGGACCGGCAGATGTGATCAGACTTAAGGTTGAGGTGCCACTGGCCTGTCACTACAGGTCACACCCACTACACAACATCTGGCAAGTTTATGAGTCGCCAACATTTTTTAGATAACCCAGTATAGTGTCTGGACTATGGCAGATTCATTTTTCTCAAAAAATATTTGTTGGATGAATGGACGGATGGATAGATGGATGGATGGATGGATGGATGGATGGATGGATGGATGGATAAATGAATTAAGTACTGAGGAGCCCAATAAAGGAAATACCACTTCTTTTAGCTGGGTTTACAAAATCAAGTAAACCAGAATGAGAATACTTTAAAAGGTCCCCGTCTTACTTAAAAACATTCCTGAACCTGCTCTTTACCTTCCTAATTCACAGAAAAGCCATGTCCATTATGCATCTATAATTTTCCTTTAAGTGATGCTTGAGAATTAGGACTTTGGGTAGGATTGGGACAAAATTAGAAGTTTCTAGAGTCTAGAAAACATGAGAATAGAGTCCATTTACTCTTAGAACCCAGAGAAACCTAAGTGCTTTGAATCAAAGCATTACCCTACCCTGAAATATCTGTCTCTCCCACCTTCACCCCAAGCAACCCTAATGTTCATAATTCTGCCATAAACCTGCTGCTAAATCTTGTTCAATGTGTTGATAAACATCTATATCACTGTATCACAAATTTATTCTTTTAATATTTTGATATGAGTATGTCATATAATTGGTCTCCTCATAATCCTAAGTATTTACTTGATGCATATACAAATATTATTTTTCAAAGGAGCCTTTAGTCTATTCCAGGCTGTCAAAAGGGCCTATGGAACAAAACCCAATAAAATCCACTGCTGGAAAGGCCAAACCCCAAATTGCATGCCACATTTCCACTCTCATGCAATTGGCAGAACTTAGTCACATGGTAACCCCTTGCTGCAATGGAGACTAATAAATGCAATCTTTTTTTTTTTAACATCTTTATTGGAATATAATTGCTTTACAATGGTGTGTTTCTGCATTATAACAAAGTGAATCAGTTTTACATATACATATGTCCCCATATCTCTTCTCTCTTTCATCTCCCTCCCTCCCACCCCTCTAGGTGGTCACAAAGCACCGAGCTGATCACCCTGTGCTATGCGGCTGTTTCCACTAGCTATCTATTTTACATTTCATAGTGTATATATGTCCATGCCACTCTCTCACTTCGTCCCAGCTTACCCTTCCCCCTCCCCATATACTCAAGTTCATTCTCTAGTAGGTCTGCATCTTTATTCCCATCTTGCGCCTAGGTCCTTCATGACCATTTTTTGTTTTTTTGGTTTCCATATCTATGTGTTAGTATATGGTATTTGTTTTTCTCTTTCTGACTTACTTCACTCTGTAGGACAGTCTCTAGGTCCATCCACCTCACAACAAATAACTCAGTTTCATTCCTTTTTATGGCTGAGTAATATTCCACTGTATATATGTGCCACATCTCCTTTATCCATTCATCTGTTGATGGACACTTTGGTTGCTTCCACGTCCTGGCTATTGCAAATAGAGCTGCAATGAACATTGTGGTACACGACTCTTTTTGAATTATGGTTTTCTCAGGGTATATGCCCAGTAGTGGGATTGCTGGGTCGTATGGTAGTTCTATTTCTAGCTTTTTAAGGAACCTCCATACTGTTCTCCATAGTGGTTGTATCAATTTACATTCCCACCAACAGTGCAAGAGGGTTCCCTTTTCGCCACACCCTCTCCAGCATTTATTGTTTGCAGATTTTTTGATGATGGCCATTCTGACTGGTGTGAGGTGATACCTCATTGTAGTTTTGATTTGCAGTTCTCTAATGATTAGTGATGTTGAGCATCCTTTCATGTGTTTGTTGGCAACATGACTTTTTCATTTTATTGCTATATTTTATTGCTCATTTTTTTTTTTTTTTTTTTTGTGGTACGCGGGCCTCTCACTGTTGTGGCCTCTCCCGTTGCGGAGCACAGGCTCCGGATGCGCAGGCTCAGCGGCCATGGTTCACGGGCCCAGCTGCTCTGCAGCATGTGGGATCTTCCCGGACCGGGGCACGAACCCGTGTCCCCTGCATCGGCAGGCAGACTCTCAACCACTGCGCCACCAGGGAAGCCCTATTGCTCATTTTATCACTATAAACTTCCCTCTTAGAACTGCTCTTCCTGCATCCCATAGGTTTTGGGTTGTTGTGTTTATGTTGTCATTTGTCTCTAGGTATTTTTTGATTTCCTCTCTGATTTCTTCAGTGATCTCTTGGTTATTTATTAGTGTATTTTTTAGCCTCCATGTGTTTGTGTTTTTTACAGTTTTTTTCCTGTAATTGGTTTCTAATCTCATAGTGTTGTGGTCAGAAAAGATGCTTGATATGATTTCAATTTTCTTAAATTTACCAAAGCTTGATTTGTGACCCAAAATATGATCTATCCTGGAGAATGTTCTATGAGCAATTGAGAAGAAAGTGTATTCTGTTGTTTTTGGATGGAATGTCCTATAAATATCAGTTAAGTCCATCTTGTTTAATGTATCATTTAAAGCTTGTGTTTATTTATGTATTTTCATTTTGGATGATCTGTCCATTGGTGAAAGTGGGGTGTTAAAGTCCCCTACTATTATTGTGTTACTGTCAATTTCCCCTTTTATGGCTGTTAGTATTTGCCTTATGTATTGAGGTGCTCCTATGTTGGGTGCATAAATATTTACAATTGTTATATCTTCTTCTTGGATCCATCCCTTGATCATTATGTAGTGTCCTTCTTTGTCTCTTCTAATAGTCTTTATTTTAAAGTCTATTTTGTCTGATATGAGAATTGCTACTCCAGCTTTCTTTTGGTTTCCATTTGCATGAAATACCTTTTTCCATCCCCTTACTTTCAGTCTGTATGTGTCTCTAGGTCTGAAGTGGGTCTCTTGTAGACAGCATATATACGGGTCTTGTTTTTATATCCATTCAGCCAGTCTATGTCTTTTGGTTGGAGCATTTAATCCATTTACATTTAAGGTAGTTATTGATATGTATGTTCCTATTACCATTTTCTTAATTGTTTTGGGTTTATTATTGTAGGTCTTTTCCTTCTCTTGTGTTTCCTGCCGAGAGAAGTTCCTTTAGCATTTGTTGTAACGCTGGTTTGGTGGTGCTGAATTCTCTTAGCTTTTGCTTGTCTGTAAAGGTTTTAATTTCTCCGTCAAATCTGAATGAGATCTTTATTGGGTAGAGTAATCTTGGTTGTAGGTTTTTGTCCTTCATCACTTTAAATATGCCCTGCCACTCCCTTCTGGCTTGCAGAGTTTCTGCTGAAAGATCAGCTATGAACCTTATGGGGATTCCCTTATGTGTTATTTATTGTTTTTCCCTTGCTGCTTTTAATATCTGTTCTTTGTATTTAATTTTCATAGCTTGATTAATATGTGTGTTGGCATGTTTCTCCTCGGATTTATCCTGTATGGCACTCTTGGGCTTCCTGGACTTGACTATTTCCTTTCCCATATTAGGGAAGTTTTCAACTATAATCTCTTCAAATATTTTCTCAGTCCCTTTCTTTTTCTCTTCTTCTTCTGGGATCCCTATAATTCAAATATTGGTGTGTTTCATGTTGTCCCAGAGGTCTCTGAGACTGTCCTCAATTCTTTTCATTCTTTTTTCTTATTCAGCTCTGCAGTAGTTGTTTCCACTCTTTTATCTTCCAGGTCACTTTTCTGTTCTTCTGCCTCAGTTATTCGGCTATTGATCCTTCTAGACAATTTTTAATTTCATTTATTGTGTTGTTCATCACTGTTTGTTTGCTTTTTAGTTCTTCTAGGTCCTTGTTAAACGTTTCTTGTATTTTCTCCATTCTATTTCCAAGATTTTGGATCATCTTTACTATCATTATTCTGAATTCTTTTTCAGGTAGACTGCCTATTTCCTCTTCATTTGTTAGGTCTGGTGGGGTTTTATCTTGCTCCTTCATCTGCTGTGTGTTTTTCTGTCTTTTCATTTTGCTTATCTTACTGTGTTTGGGGTCTCCTTTTCACAGGCTGCAGGTTCATATTTCCTGTTGTTTTTGGTGTCTGTCCCCAGTGGCTAAGGTTGGTTCAGTGGGTTGTGTAAGCTTCCTGGTGGAGGGGACTAGTGCCTGTGTTCTGGTGGATGAGGCTGGATCTTGTGTTTCTGTTGGGTAGGCCCACGTCTGGTGGTGTGTTTTGGGGTGTCTGTGGCCTTATTATGATTTGGGGCAGCCTCTGTGCTAATGGATGGGGTTGTGTTCCTGTCTTGCTAGTTGTTTGGCATAGGGTGTCCAGCACTGTAGCTTGCTGGTCGTTGAGTGGAGCTGGGTCTTGGCATTGAGATGGAGATCTCTGGGAGATTTTCGCCGTTTGATATTACGTGGAGCTGGGAGGTCTCTTGTGGACCAGTGTCCTGAACTTGGCTCTCCCACCTCTGTGGCACAGCCCTGACGCCTGGCTGGAGCACCAAGAGCCTGTCCTCCACACAGCTCAGAATAAAAGGGAGGAAAAACAGAAAGAAAGAGGAAGATAAAATATAATAAAATAAAATAAAGTTATTAAAATAAAAAATAATTATTAAGAAAAAAATTTTTAAAAACTGACAGAACACTAGGACAAATGGTAAAAACAAAGCTATACAGACAAAATCACACAAAGAAGCATACGTATACACACTCACAAAAAGAGAAAAAGGGAAAAAATATATATATATATCGTTGCTCCCAAAGTCCACCTCCTCAATTTGGGATGATTTGTTGTCTATTCAGGTATTCCACAGATGCAGGTACATCAAGTTGATTGTGGAGATTTAATCCGCTGCTCCTGAGGCTGCTGGGAGAGATTTCCCTTTCTCTTCTTTGTTCGCACAGCTCCTGGGGTTCAGCTTTGGATTTGTACCTGCCTCTGCGTGTCGTCGCCTGAGGGCGTCTGTTCTTCGCTCAGACAGGACAGGGTTAAAGGAGCCGCTGATTCAGGGGCTCTGGCTCACTCAGGCCGGGGGGAGGGAGGGGCACGGAGTGCGGGGCGGGCCTGCGGCGGCAGAGGCCATCGTGACTGCACCAGCCTGAGGCGCACCATGCGTTCTCCCGGGGAAGTTGTCCCTGGATCTCGGGACGCTGGCAGTGGCGGGCTGCACAGGCTCCCAGGAGGGGAGGTGTGGATAGTGACCTGTGCTCACACACAGGCTTCTTGGTGGAGGCAGCAGCAGCCTTAGCGTCTCATGCCCGTCTCTGGGGTCCGCGCTGATAGCCGTGGACCGCGCCCGTCTCTGGAACTCCTTTAAGCAGCGCTCTGAATCCCCTCTCCTCGCGCACCAGGAAACAGAGGCAAGAAAAAGTCTCTTGCCTCTTCGGCATCTCCAGGCTTTTTCCCGGACTCCCTCCTGGCTAGCCGTGGCGCACTAGCACCCTTCGGTCTGTGTTCACGCCACCAGCCCTCACCTTGCGCTCCGACCAACGAAGCCCGAGCCTCGGCTCCCAGCCCCACTCGCCCCGGCAGGTCAGCAGACAAGCCTCTCAGGCTGGTGAGTGCCGGTCGGCACCGATCCTCTGTGTGGGAATCTCCCCGCTTTGCCCTCCACACCCCTGTTGCTGCGCTCTCCTCCGCGGCTCCAAAGCTCCCCCCCTCCGCCACCCACAGTCTCCGCCCGCGAAGGGGCTTCCTAGTGTATGGAAACCTTTCCTCCATCATAGCTCCCTCCCACTGGTGCAGGTCCCGTCCCTATTCTTTTGTCTGTTTTTTCTTTTTTCTTTTGCCCTACCCAGGTACGTGCGGAGTTTCCTGCCTTTTGGGAGGTCTGAGGTCTTCTGCCAGCGTTCAGTAGGTGTTCTGTAGGAGCTGTTCCACATGTAGATGTATTTCTGATGTATTTGTGGGGAGGAAGGTGATCTCGGCATCTTACTCTTCTGCCATCTTGAAGCTCCTAAATGTAGTCTTTACCTAGGTCAATGCCATTAGTGATGAGTCCTTTGAGTCGTCTCTCAAAGTATCCAGGATTCAAACATAAAATATCATAGAGCACTAAAAATAGTTTTCATTTGTTCTAAAGAAGGTATGACTATTTTATTATATTGGAGGTTAAAACCCTGCTCAACAGTGATTTCCAAATAAGACAGATCATTAGAATCTGCTGAGAGCTTTAAAATATACATATTCCTGGCTCCCATCCCCAGAGATTCTGATTCAGTAAATCTGGGGAGGAATTCACATAGGTATATTTTAAATTTTCTGCAGTGATTATGATGATCACCATATTTGAGAAACACTATTCTTGATTATTGTTTACTGAGTACCAATCTGCTTGAATGCCACAAGTCCCTCTTAGTGAATAACTGACACCAATTACCTTGAATGATACCATTAATTAATAGTAATTTGTGTAAATTTTTATGAAAATTCAGGTTTTCTTTTTTTTAAAAAAAAACTTTCAACCATTCTTCCTCCCTCTCCTGCTCCCTCCTTTATCTCTCTCTCTCTCTCCTTTGCAGTTTTTGACCCATAAAAAATAGGATACTGGACTATTAAAATAAAGAACATACCATTATTTTCTCACTTGATGGAGTGGCAGGTGGCCTGCACAATAATTTGAAAAATAACCTTCAATGGTATAGTAGTATCTTTATTTGCGTAAGACCTGTTTTTCTTAAAAAAGAGAAAAATGTTATGTGTGTGTACTCAGTAAGTGCAGATAAGGTGAGGAAATGTAGGCCCAGAGGGTTGAATGCCCAGAGGCACATGGTCCTAGGTGGTGGTACCAGGATTCAAGCCCCGGCATGAGTCTAGATAGGATGCTCCCAATACTTCACTACTCCACCTCTGTGCCTGAGGGACAGGTAAAGTCAGATGTGAAACAGGCAGCAGATTTTCAGGTCTGAAGGTCAGAACAAAGACCTGGGCTCAGCAAATAGACATAAAGCCATGGGAGTGCATGAGATCCCTAGGACAGTATTTGTAATGAAAACATTTGTATTTGTAACAAAGAAAAGACAGATCTGAGGAATTTTAACACAAAGATAGAGAAAAAAAAGAAGTAATTTGCAACCCCAAAGATTAAGTAGGGAAAAAAACTAGCAAAGTGGGTATTTTATGAAAGTCCACAGAAGAAAATGTTTCAAGGAGAGAGCTGTCAACAGAGTCAAGGTCTCCGACAAATCAAGTTGTGAAGAGGATTCAGAAGACCTTCTGGCTTTAGAAATGAGAAGGTAACTGACGATGTTGCACAGGCCAAGTTGCAGTGGGTTGAGGTGTAAGGAGTGAAGTAGAGAGAGCAGGTGAATACAGGTCTTCCAAGAACTTTGTCTATGATGAGATAGAGATTGAGTCCAAGAGAGGGTTTTTCAGAGACAAACAAGAGCAAAATAACACAACAGTTAAGATATAATCTTTTAATCAGACAGAGTTTGGTTTGCATCCCAACTCTGCCACATGTGTGTTGCATAATCTTAGCTGGTGCTTAACCTTTCTGAGCTTCAATTCCCTCATCTGCATAATATGGAAAACAACACCCACCATACAAAGAGGTTGAAAGAAATAAGCTAATAGATTCAAAGCTCTGTGCCCAGTACAGACGAAATGCTTAGTAAATGTGGAATTGCCATTTTATTAATGCTATCCATGTGCTACTTGTGAGGATATTGAGATGCCTATGGTTGAAGTCAGAGTTGGAGATAAGAAAAGGGGGCTAATTTGTGGAGTATAGTCCTGAGAAGGCAGGGGAAGATGAGATCCAAAGCACAGATAGAGGAATTCACTGTAGGAAGGAAAGTGGATTGGTGGGTGCTAAGGTAGGTAAATGTGTAGTTTCAGTGAAGCAAAGTACAGTCATTTTCCTTCTGGTGCCTTCTATTTTCTGAATGATGCAAGTGTTGAAGTCATGTATTAAGGGACAGGTTGGTGAAAGCATAGGCTTGATAAGAGCAGGGAAAAATTCAAATATCTACCATGGAGAAACCAGGGAGCTACCTGGAGGCTGCTGATAAACAAAGTTAGACCATATAAAACATGTTAGGGAACGTGAATCATGTCTTAGGGACAATGAGTTTATTTACGCCCAATAATATGTGCATCAACTACGTCATGGTAAAAAATGTTTTATGTTAATGGATGACTTGATTTGTTTCTCATCTACAATGATACAGATTGGCTGGAAACAACAAAAGACTCCATTGCTTCTAAACAGCCCCTAACACCATTCAACTGCATAAAGATGCCATTTTGCTTAATGTTTTAAAAAAACGCTGCACATCTTTGAGAAAACTATTGCTGTTGCTCATAATTATTGATATGACTCATACATCCTATTGATAAGTGTGCTTAACCGCACTTTAAATAGCACTGTCAAAGAGAGAGAAGTAGGCAAGCAGCTTTTTAAAACATTAAGTTGCTGCTCTCGAGTATAAGATATACAAGGTTGAAGCTTAACTTCAAATACAATAGATTTTTTTCCACAGTTTACACAGAAATTTGTGACTCTTTTCGGTAATCTTTAAAATATCATTTTAAAACCTGCTGCAGGAGTCACAGTGGGAAAACATCCCACAATCTGCCACAAAAGTACCACAGATTGATTCTTTATACTTAGTTTGGTTGATATAGTATATATCTTTATCAAGCCATCATTACCAAAATAAAATGACATTTGATTAGGAGTAATCAAATGGAGAGGGGTTTTTTTTCCAAATCACTCACTTGAACATTTATTCTTCTTTTCCTTATTATAAAACAATACATGTTAAGTATTTAAAAAAATGAAAAAGAATCAGCTATATTCCCATCATAGTTAAATAATCATTGTGCACATTTTGTTGTATATATTTACAGCACTTTTTCTAAGCATTTTCACATATCCATGTATTTAACAAGAGGTCATGCTATTGTTAAAACTTTCTTGATTTGATAATACACATTTATGAACATCTTCAATGTTAATAAATAACCTTCCGCAATGTTTTTTTATTAGCTCTTATCATCTGGATGTGCTAATATTTAGAATACTAATCCCTTATGCTAAACATTATTCTCCTACTGACATTTTTATCTTGTTGAAACTGTAAATTACAATGGGATAAATATCTTTATAAATGATTCTTGGTTTATAATCCTTATTTTTCTCATATATATTCCTAGAAACTTTAATGCCAGGTTAAAGGCTATGCTTACTTTTTAAAATATCTGTTTATTAATTCAGCAAATATTTAGTGACCACTCAATAACTATTAGATATGTATTTATTTAATTATTAGGCAATGGTCTAGAGACCAGGAATATTCAACAGAACAAATATAGTCCCTGCAATCAGTGACCCTAAGGTCTAGTGAAGATGGAAAATAAACAATCCTTTGTCACACATTGTTAAAATGACAACCAGAAATGATGCAGCAAGTTACAATCCCACCATCAGTATATAAGAATGCCTATTTTCTTACACACTCACCAACCTTTAACACCAAGCTTAGGAAAAAAATTGCCAGTTTGATGAGTGAAAATGTTTCTCATGCTAATTGGCATTCCTTTGATTACTAGTGAAGCTGAACATTTTTTCATATATTTATATTGCACTGACATATTTTTGGAAAATGCTGCTTTAAAAATCTGTGCAATTGTTTGGCTTTTACATGCATCTCCTAGAGTTTCGTTTTTCTTTTCATGAAATTTCTACAGCTCTTTAGAAATAGAGTTGTAATAATCAGTATTGTGATAAAAACTTACATTTATGGTGTATGACTTCATAGAGCTCATTTACCTTTATAGCAACATAAGAAAGCCTGAAGGAGGAATTTCTATATGGTTCATACAAATGTGCATTATCATAAATTATAAAAGTATTTGATGGTTCTAAAGAAAGGAATGAGAAATCAGTTTTCCTTCTCTCAATGTCTTAATTGATATTCTAAATATCTTTCTCCTACATGTATATTTTGACTTCACTCTATTCATTCAACCAGTATTTTGTGCGGTAGGAAGACCCCTAGAATCAGTCTGGCATAGTGAGCCTTAATGATTGTTTATTGACAGCCATTTCTCCCCCTTCTTTTGTGTTCACAAAACCCAATTTTGTTTTTTTTCTACTCCTCAGGGAAGGTGACCCTAAACCAACTCAGTGGTACATCCTGACCAATCATGTTCACCCCATTCCTTTTTCCAGTCATTGGTTTGGGTCTCAGCATGTGACACATTTCAGCCAGTGAGTTGAGGGAGAAGTCTGGTAACCTTTGTCAAAGGTTTCCTCACTTTTACAAAAGAAAAACACAGAAAGAAAAACCACCTCTTTTCACGTTGCCAAACACTGGCAGCATGTCTGCTTATGACATCTAGAACCGTGAGTACCACCTTGAAACCAAAGCCACCCAGTTCCAGATGGCTGAGAAGGAAATACAGAAAGGGAGAGATTGGTTCAAGATGGCGGAGTAGAAGGACGTGTGCTCACCCTCTCTTGTGAGAGCACCAGAATCACAACTAACTGCTGAACAATCATTGACAGGAAAACACTGGAACTCACCAAAAAAGATACCCCACCTCCAAAGACAAAGGAGAAGCCGCAATGAGACAGTAGGAGAGGCACAATCACAATAAAATCAAATCGCATAGCCACTGGTTGGGTGACTCACAAACTGGAAAACAATTATACCACAAAAGTCCACCCACTGGAGTGAAGGTTCTAAGCCCCATATCAGGCTTCCCAACCTGGGGGTCCGGCAACAGGAGGAGAAATTCCCAGAGAATAAGACTTTGAAGGCTAGAGGGATTTGATTGCAGGACTTCAACAGGTCTGGGAGAAACAGAGACTCCACTCTTGGGGGGCACACACAAAGTAGTGCACACATCAGGACCCAAGGGGAAGAAGGAGTGACCCCATAGGAGACTGAACCAGACTTACCTGCTGGTGTTGGAGGGTCTCCTGCAGAGGCAGAGGGTGGCTGTGGCTCACCGTGAGGACAAGGACACTGACAGCAGAAGTTCTGGGAAGTACTTCTTGGCATGAGCCCTCCCAGAGTCTGCCATTAGCCCCACCAAAGAGCCAGGTAGGCTCCAGTGCTGGGTCGCCTCAGGCCAAACAACCAAAAGGGAGGGAACCCAGCCCCACTCATCAGCAGACAAGCAGATTAAAGTTTTACTGAGCTCTGCCCACCAGAGCAACACCCACCTCTACCCACCACCAGTCCCTCACATCAGGAAGCTTGCACAAGCCTCTTAAATAGCCTCATCCACCAGAGGACAGGCAGCAGAAGCAAGAAGAACTACAATTCTAGAGCCTGTGGAAGGAAAACCACATTCACAGAAAAATAGACAAAATGAAAAGGCAGAGGACTATGTACCAGATGAAGGAAAAAGATAAATCCCCAGAAAAACAACTAAATGAAGTGAAGATATGCAACCTTCCAGAAAAAGAATTCAGAATGATAGTGAAGATGATCCAGGACCTCAGTAAAAGAATGGAGGCAAAGATAGAGAAGAGGCAAGAAATGTTGGACAAAGAACTAGAAGAATAAAAGAACAAACATCTAGAAGAATTAAAGAACAAATGAACAGAGATGAACAATACAATAACTGAGGTGACAAATACACTGAAGGAATCAATAGCAGAATAACTGAGGCAGAAAACAGATAAGTGACCTGGAAGACAGAATGGTGGAATTCACTGCCACGTAACAGAATAAAGGAAAAAGAATGAAAAGAAATGAAGACAGCCTAAGAGACCTCTGAGACAACATTAAATGCAACAACATTTGCATTACAGGGGTACCAGAAGGAGAAGAGAGAGAGAAAGGACCCGAGAAAATGTTAGAAGAGATTATAGTCAAAAACTTCCCTAACGTGGGAAAGGAAATATCCACCCAAGTCCAGGAAGCACAGAGATTCCCAGGCAGGATAAACCCAAGGAGAAACACACCAAGACACATAGTAATCAAACTGACAAGAATTAAAGACAAAGAAAAATTATTAAAAGCAACAAGGGAACTTCCATAAGGTTAAGAGCTGATTTCTCACCAGAAACTCTACAAGTCAGAAGGGAGTGGCACGATATATTTAAAGTGATGAAACTGAAGGAACTACAACCAATTACACTACCTGGCAAGGATCTCATTCAAATTCAATGGAGAAATCAATAGCTTTACAGACAAGCAAAAGCTAAGAGAATTCAGCACCACCAAACCAGCTCTACAACAAATGCTAAAGGAAATTCTCTAAGTGGGAAACACAAGAGAAGGAAATGACCTAAAAAAAAACCCTAAAACAATTAGGAAAATGGTAATAGGAACATACATATCGATAATTACCTTAAATGTGAATGGATTAAATGCTCCAACCAAAAGAGATAGGCTCGCTGATGGATACAAAAACAAGACCCATATATATGCTATCTCAAGAGATCCACTTCAGACCTAGGGACACATACAGACTGAAAGTGAGGGGATGGAAAAAGATATTCCATGCAATGGAAATCAAAAGAAAGCTGGAGTAGCAATACTCATATCAGATAAAATAGATTTTAAAATAAAGAATGCTACAAGAGACAAGGAAGGACACTACATAATGATCAAGGGATCAATCCAAGAAGAATATATAACAATTATAAATATATATGCACCCAACATAGGAGCACCTCAATACATAAGGCAACTGCTAACAGCTCTAAAAGAGGAAATCAACAGTAACACAATAATAGTGGGGGAATTTAACACCTCACACCAATGGACGGATCATCCAAAATGAAAATAAATAAGGAAACAGAAGCTTTAAATGACACAATAGACCAGATAGATTTAATTGATATTTATAGGACATTCCATCCAAAACCAGCAGATTACACTTTCTTCTCAAGTGCGCATGGAACATTCTCCAGGATAGATCACATCTTGGGTCACAAATCAAGCCTCCGTAAATTTAAGAAAATTGAAATCATATCAAGCATCTTTTCTGACCACAACGCTATGAGATTAGAAATCAATTACAGGGAAAAAAAAACATAAAAAACAGAAACACATGGAGGCTAAACAATACATTACTAAATAACAAAGAGATCACTGAAGAAATCAAAGAAGGCATCAAAAAATACCTAGAGATAAATGACAATGAAAACACGACGATCCAAAACATATGGGATGCAGCAAAAAGTTTTAAGAGGGAAGATTATAGCTATACAAGCCAACCTCAAGAAAACAAGAAAAATCTCAAATAAACAACCTAAACTTACACCTAAAGGAACTAGAGAAAGAAGAACAAACAAAACCCAAAGTTAGGAGAAGGAGAGAAATCAAAGATCAGAGCAGAAAAAAATGAAATAGAAACAAAGAAAACAATAGCAAAGATCAAAAAAACTAAAAGCTGGTTCTTTGAGAAGATAAACAAAACTGATAAACCTTTAGCCAGATTCATCAAGAGGGAGAAGACTCAAATCAATAAAATTAGAAATGAAAAAGGAGAAGTTACAATGGACACCGCAGACATAGAAAACATCATAAGAGACTACTACAAGCAACTCTATGCCAATAAAATGGACAACCTGGAAGAAACGGACAAATTCGTAGAAAGGTATAACCTTCCAAGACTGAACCAGGAAGAAATAGAAAATATAAACAGACCAATCAAAAGTAATGAAATTGAAACTGTGATTTAAAGTCTTCCAACAAACAAAAGTCCAGGATCAGACGACTTCACAGGCGAATTCTATCAAACATTTAGAGAAGAGCTAGCACCCATCCTTCTCAAACTCTTCCAAAAAATTGCAGAGGAAACAACACTCCCAAACTCATTCTACAAGGCCACCATCACCCTGATACCAAAACCAGTCAAAGATGTCACAAAGAAAGAAAACTACAGGCCAGTATCACTGATGAACAGAGATGCAAAAATCCTCAACAAAATACTAGCAAACAGAATCCAGCAGCACATTAAAAGGATCATACACCATGATCAAGTGGGGTTTATCCCAGGATTGCAGGGATTCTTCAATATATGCAAATCAATCAATATGAAAAACCATATTAACAAATTGAAGGAGAAAAACCATATGACCATCTCAATAGATGCAGAAAAACCTTTCAACAAAATTCAACACCCACTTATGACAAAAACTCTCCAGAAAGTGGGCATAGAGGGAATGTACCTCAACATAATAAAGGCCACATACGACAAACCCACAACAAACATCATTCTCAAAGGTGAAAAACTGAAAGCATTTCCTCTAAGATCAGGAACAAGACAAGGATATCCACTCTCGCCACTGTTATTCAACATAGTTTTGGAAGTCCTAGACATGGCAATGAGACAAGAAAAAGAAATAAAAGGAATCCAAATGGGAAAAAATGAAGTAAAACTGTCACTATTTGCAGATGACATGATACTATACATAGAGAATTCTAAAGATGCCACCAGAAAACTATTACAGCTAATCAATGAATTTGGTAAAGTAGCAGGATACAAAATTAATGCACAGAAATCTCTTGCATTCCTATACACTAACAACAAAAGACCAGAAAGAGAAAATAAAGAAATACTCCCATTTACCACTGCAACAAAAAGAATAAAATAACTAGGAATAAACCTACCCAAGGAGACCAAAGACCTGTGTGCAGAAAGCTATAAGACACTGATGATAGAAATCAAAAATGACACAGAGAGATATACCATGTTCTTGGATTGGAAGAATCAATATTGTGAAAATGACTATACTACCCAAAGCAATCTACAGATTCAATGCAATCCCTATCAAATTACCAATGGCATTTTTTACAGAACTAGAACACAAATCTTAAAATTTGTATGGAGACACAAAAGACCCTGAATAGCCAAAGCAATCTTGAGGGGAAAAACAGAGCTGGAGGAATCAGATTCCCTGACTTCAGACTATACTACAAAGCTACAGTAATCAAGACAATACGGTACGGCACAGAAACCAAAATACAGATCAATGGAGCAGGATACAAAGCCCAGAGATAAACCCATGCACCTATGGTCACCTTATCTTTGATAAAGGAGGCAAGGGTATACAATGGAGAAAAGACAGTCTCTTCAATAAGTGGTGTTGGAAAAATTGGACAGCTACATGTAAAAGAATTAAATTAGAACACTCCCTAACACCATACAGAAAAATAAACTCAAAATGAATTAAAGACCTAAATGTAAGACCGGACACTATAAAACTCTTAGAGAAAAACATAGGCAGAACACTCTATGACATAAATCACAGGAATATCTTTTTTGACCCACCTCCTAGAGTAATGGAAATAAAAACAAAAATGGGACTTAGTGAAATTTAAAATCTTTTGCACAGCAAAGGAAAACATAAACAAGATGAAAAGACAACCCTCAGAATGGGAGAAAATATTTGCAAACAAATCAACAGACAAAGGATTAATCTTTAAAATATATAAACAGCTCATGCCACTCAATACTAAAAAACAAACAACCCAGTCAAAAAATGGGTAGAAGACCTAAATAGACATTTCTCCAAAGAAGACATACAGATGGCCAAGAGGCACATGAAAAGCTGCTCAACATCACTAATTATTAGAGACATACAAATCAAAACTACAATAAGGTATCACCTCACACCAGTTAGAATGGGCATCATCAGAAAATCTACAAACAATAAATGCTGGAGAGGGTGTGGAGAAAAGGGAACCGTCTTGCACTGTTGGTGACAATGTAAATTGATACAGCCACTATGGAAAACAGTATGGAGGTTCCTTAAAAAACTAAAAATAGAATTACCATATGACCCAGCAATCCCACTACTGGGCATATACCCTGAGAAAACCATAATTCAAAAAAACACATGCACCCCAATGTACATTGCAGCACTATTTACAATATCCAGGTCATGGAAGCACCCTAAATGCCCATTAACAGACGAATGGATAAAGAAGAAGTGGTACCTATGTACAATGGAATATTATTCAGCCATAAAAAGGAAGGAAACTGGGTCGTCTCTAGAGACGTGGATGGACCTAGAGACTGTCATACAGAGTGAAGTAAGTCAGAAAGAGAAAAACAAATATTGTATATTAACGCATATATGTGGAATCTAGAAAAATATTACAGATGAACTGGTTTGCAGGGCAGAAACAGAGACACAGATGTAGAGAACAAAAGGATGGACACCAAGGGGGGAAAGTCGGGGGTGGGCGGGTGGGGGTGGGATGAACTAGGAGATTGGGATTGACATCTATACACTAATATGTATAAAATAGATAACTAATAAGAACCTGCTGTATACAAATAAATTAATTAAATTTAAAAAAAAAAAAACAGAAAGAATCTGGACCTTTGATGACATCATCGAGCCACTGAATAAATCAACCCTGCATAGAAGCCTTTCCTCAGGACTTCTTCATGTTTCTTTACTGCTTAAGACACTGGGGTTTCGTTGATTTTCCTGTCATTCATTGTCCACAATATCCTGACTGAAACACTTCGGTTTGACCTTGCAATGTAACCTTAGGAATGTCACTTCACCTCTCTGAGTTCAGTCTCTTCACTGGGAAAGAGAGAGACAGAGAAACAGAGAGAAAGACAGAGATTGCTCTCTGTATTTCAAATCATCATTTTATAAAAGCAAAGTCATTTTAACATTTAAAAAATAGAAAATATGTACTCTCAAGAAAAAAATTTTGGAGGTTGAATTAATTAAACCTTTTCAAAAACCCAGCATTCTATCCTTACTTTCTTCATTTCTTTGTGGAGTGAAAAACTCCTCCAGGCTCTGGTTGGGAAGTCACTTAATGAAACAAGTCATGAAACAAGACATATATGCATAAACTAAATAATGATATGAATAACTTTTTAGTTCTGTGTAAGGTAAGAGTTCTGCAAAATCAGAGATCCTGGATGACAGGAAGGCTGGGTAACCTTCCTAGAGGTGTGGGACCATTAGCCAAGCGGTCAGTAGGAATTCGATAAATTTCTGAAAAGAAATGGGTAGAGCATTCTAGGCAGGTAAACTGCATAAACAAAAGCCTAAGGCTAGGAATAATTATGGTGAATGAACAGGCATCAGGGAACCCTCTAGCCAGACTAGAATGGAGATTTCATTTAGGGTGATCGTCCCTAAAATTAGGATGTATGGACCTTGAGGATTCTATGTATGTTCTTAGAGGCCTTTGAGTTTTCAGAGACAATTTTTACACTTAATGTTTTCACTTCAGGGATAATCTAAAATATTAGTGTAAGCATATGTAGGTCAGGATAGCCACTTAATCTAGTCACTACTACATCATTACGGGACCCATTTTCATACTTGTGTTTATAATCTGGCTCATCTAAGAAATTCTGGTTCACTAAAAAAAACTGTTTTTTTTTATAATGAGAAAATATTCTGCTATATATTTACTGTTTCCTTTTTCAGCACACAGCTGGACTACATTTACTAGCCTCTCTTGTATTTGGGTGTGGCTGGGTGACTGGCAGAAGTTATGTGTGCCATTTCCACGTTGGGCCCAAATAAGCACCCACTCTCCTCCCCACAGCACATAGATCCTTTGCTCTCTTTCCCCATCTGTCAGCTGAACAGAAAGGCCACTGAGGACCAAAGGCAAGTGGAACCACAAAATGGAAGGAAACCAGTCCCTGAGAGGGTAACATGGAAGGCTGCCTGACCAGACTGTGGAGTGAGAAGCAAAATTTTACTGGGTTCAATTACTGAAAATTCAGTTACCTATTGTAACTGCTAACACTATCCTAAATTAGTACACAAAACTTTGAAAAGAGACAAGTAGACAGAGCATTGAACCATCATGCAGCATAGCAGTAGTTTAGAGTTGCTGAACCTAAGAGAATCCACTTTCTGGTACCCTCCGTACCAGTTTGCAATAGTTCAAGAACAGTTTTGTAAGGCAGTTAACACATAGTGAGTAAATTTTAGTTTCACAGTCCAGTGATAATTCAATCAGATATTCTTTAATGTAGATTTCCCAAAAGGCAGAATGCTAACCTTACCTTCAAGTAAATAAGATAATTTACAGAGTTATAAAAGACTCCATTAAAATTGGCATCTGAACATCTCTCACTGCCTTGAAATTATTAATAACATTCTGAACATTACATTTATATGAACACCCCATTGCTACAGACTCCGATTTTCTACCCTAGTGATTAGTAGATATCTTTTGATATTTTTAAAGCTAATCTAGGCAATTTAGTTTCAGCAGAAAAGCATTTTCTGTCATGTTAATGCTATTAAATTTTACTGGTTTTATAATTTTCTTGATATTTAATTTGTAATGTGGTTTGACTTTAGGCTTATATAAGAAACATGGGCATAAAAGGAACATAGTTTATACATATTTAAGCTTCTTATAATAAAAATAATTTATGTCAACACTGTGAATCCACATGAGTTTTTTTTGTTTGTTTGTTTGTTTTTTGCGGTACGCGGGCCTCTCACTGTTGTGGCCTCTCCCGCTGCGGAGCACAGGCTCCGGATGTGCAGGCTGAGCGGCCATGGCTCACGGACCCAGCCGCTCTGCAGCATGTGGGATCTTCCCAGACCGGGGCACGAACCCGTGTCCCCTGCACCGGTAGGCAGACTCTCAACCACTGCACCACCAGGGAAGCCCCTTTTTTTTATGTATATATAAGGGATACGTTCATCACTCAGTTTGAGAAACACTGGACTAGATCAACTCTAAAATCTCCTTTAGCACTAAAATGAAAACAGTGTAAAGTGGGCATTAGCAACAAAGGTCTGTGACAAGCTCACTCAGCTTGAGCCGGGGTTCTGTTATTTACTAGCTGTGTGGCTTTGGGCCGGTTGTTTAGCCTCCTCAAAAGCTGTAACTTAACTGAAAAGTTAGGATACTAATTATCACCTCTTAGGATTATCCTTTTGGTACAGTACTGGAACACAATAAATAGTAGCTATTACTGTCATCTGAAGATCTGCTTGTGTACCTTCTCCCTCATTTTCAAGCAGTTCAGTTGTGATTTACATTTGTATATGTTTCTGATTTTTTAATAATTCATATCATGTTGAAGGTCAATGACTTACTTAAGAGAATTGCCTGTATTTTACAACTTTGTAGTATTAATTTAAGTATATATTAGTGATCCTAACAACCAAAAATGCAAAGCTTCTACATGTAAAAGCAGGCTTAGGTAACCTTGATTTGGAAATACTTTAGACTGAATTAATTCTATTTCTTAGAGGAAAATAATAAGAATAACAAATGTTCTTTCTAGTATATTAAACTATAATTCAGAGTTTTTCTTAATTCTGGCTGACCTCCCTCATAACTAGCCCAAGTTTAAAAATCATGCAAATTCAGAAGGCTTCGTTCAAAAAATCCTTTGTTTTGTGGGATGCTTGAGTAGGTTCTGTTAAATTGACATTCTACTAATATACCAGTAATGGATCAACTCATTCCCTCTTAATCTGGGTTCACATTGTAAACTGTGCACCACAGAAAAGAAATCCAAGCGACACTGGAGTGAAACTAACCAGACTTTTAGACACAGAGCTGTCTTGGCTACAACAGGCAATAATTTAAAGGAGTTTCTGTAGACACAGAGACATCAAGGAGGCATAGAAAAGAAAGAAGGTGTAAAAGAAAAGAATAAGCTGTCCCCTACAGTGGTGAGGACCCCAGAAGATCTTGTCTGTCTGGAACATTCTGGGGACAGAAGGTACTCTTTCTCAACTAGAGGAATAATCCTGTATAATTTCGTAGGGACAGTGTGAGAGCCCCAATGCTTAGTCCTCTTAAGAGCTCACAGTGTAGAGCACAGAGTAGAGCAGGGGATCACTTTCCTTTAGAAAACTGAGTTCAGAGAGCGGTCCGACCCCCTGCGCCCAGAACGGAGCCCACGTTTGCGCAGAGCTGGAACTCCCGGCTCGGAGTCTCTTCCCTCCGCCGTCACGGAACTGCCCCGGAGCCCGAGGGGAGGGCGGCCTCACTGAGGCTGCCGGGTCTGGAGGGGCCCCAGCGGCCGAAGCCACAATAGTTGTGGAGACGGCGGGGCGGCCGTGTGGATGAAAGGCTCTTGGTGCTACAGCCAGGAGTCAATGCTGTGCCTCTGACGTGGAAGAGCCAACTTCAGGACACTGGTCCACAAGAGACCTCCCAGCTCCATGAAATATCAAACGGCAAAAATCTCCCAGAGATCTCCATCTCAACACCAACACCCAGCTTCACTCAACGACCAGCAAGCTGGTCATTTTTTTTTTATGATAAAAACCCTCCAGAAAGTAGGCATAGAGGAAACTTTCCTCAACATAATAAAGGCCATATATGACAAACCCACAGCCAACATCGTCCTCAATGGTGAAAAACTGAAACCATTTCCACTAAGATCAAAAACAAGACAAGGCTGCCCACTCTTACTCAATATAGTTTTGGAAGTTTTAGCCATAGCAATCAGAGAAGAAAAGGAAATAAAAGGAATCCAAAATGGAAAAGAAGAAGTAAAGCTGTCACTGTTTGCAGATGACATGATACTATACATAGAGAATCCTAAAGATGCTACCAGAAAACTACTACAGCTAATCAAAGAATTTAGTAAAGTAGCAGGATACAAAATTAATGCACAGAAATCTCTTGCATTCCTATACACTAATGATGACAAATCTGAAAGTGAAATTAAGAAAACACTCCCATTTACCATTGCAACAAAAAGAATAAAATATCTAGGAATAAACCTACCTAAGGAGACAAAAGACCTATATGCAGAAAATTATAGGACACTGATGAAAGAAATTAAAGATGATACAAATAGACGGAGAGATATACTATGTTCTTGAATTGGAAGAATCAACATTGTGAAAATGAATCTACTACCCAAAGCAATCTACAGATTCAATGCAATCCCTATCAAACTACCAATGGCATTTTTCACAGAACTAGAACAAAAAAATTTCACAAGTTGTATGGAAACACAAAAGACCCTGAATAGTCAAAGCAATCTTGAGCACAAAATACAGAGCTGGAGGAATCAGGCTCCCTGACTTCAGACTATACTACAAAGCTACAGTAATCAAGACAGTATGGTACTGGCACAAAAATAGAAATATAGATCAATGGAACAGGATAGAAAGCCCAGAGATAAACCCACGCACCTTTGGTCAACTGATCTATGACAAAGGAGGCAAGGATATACAATGGAGAAAAGACAGTCTCTTCAATAAGTGGTGCTGGGAAAACTGGACAGCTACATGTAAAAGTATGAGATTAGAACACTCCCTAACACCATACACAAAAATAAGCTCAAAATGGATTAAAGACCTAAATGTAAGGCCAGAAACTATCAAACTCTTAGAGGAAAACGTAGGCAGACCACTCTATGACATAAATCACAGCAAGATCCTTTTTGACCCACCTCTTAGAGAAATGGAAATAAAAAAAAATAAACAAATGGGACCTAATAAAACTTCAAAGCTTTTGCACAGCAAAGGAAACCATAAACAAGACCAAAAGACAACAGAATGGGAGAAAATATTTGCAAATGAAGCCACTGACAAGGATTAACCTCCAAAATTTACAAGCAGCTCATGAAGCTCAATAACAAAAAAACAAACAACCCAATCCAAAAATGGGCAGAAGACCTAAATAGACATTTCTCCAAAGAAGATATACACATTGCCAACAAACACATGAAAGGATGCTCAACATCATTAATCATTAGAGAAATGTAAATCAAAACTACAATGAGATATCATTTACACCGGTCAGAAAGGCCATCATCAAAAAATCTCCAAACAATAAATGCTGGAGAGGGTGTGAAGAAAAGGGAACCCTTTTGCACTGCTGGTGGGAATGTGAATTGATACAGCCACCATGAAGAACAGTATGGAGGTTCCTTAAAAAACTACAAATAGGGCTTCCCTGGTGGCGCAGTTGTTGAGAGTCCGCCTGCCAATGCAGGGGACACGGGTTCGTGCCCCGGTCCAGGAAGATCCCACATGCCGCGGAGCGGCTGGGCCCGTGAGCCATGGCCTCTGAGCCTGCGCGTCTGGAGCCTCTGCTCTGCAACGGGAGAGGCCACAACAGTAAGAGGCCCGCGTACCGCAAAAAAAAAAAAAAAATACTACAAATAGAACTACCATATGACCCAGCAATCCCACTACTGGGCATATACCCTGAGAAAACCATAATTCAAAAAGAGTCATGTACCAAAATGTTCACTGCAGCTCTATTTACAATACCCAGGAGATGGAAGCAACCTACGTGTCCATCAACAGATGAATGGATAAAGAAGATGTGGCACATATATACAATGGAATATTACTCAGCCATAAAAAGAAACGAAACTGAGGTATTTGTAGTGAGGTGGATGGACCTAGAGTCTGTCATACATAGTGAAGTAAGTCAGAAAGAGAAAGACAAATACTGTATGCTAACACATATATATGGAATCTAAGAAAAAAAAATGTCATGAAGAACCCAGGGGTAAGACAGGAATAAAGACACAGACCTACTAGAGAATGGACTTGAGAATATGGGGAGGGGGAAGTGTAAGCCTGGACAAAGTGAGAGAGTGGCATGGACATATATACACTACCAAACGTAAAATAGATAGCTAGTGGGAAGCAGCCGCATAGCACAGGGAGATCAGCTCGGTGGTTTGTGACCACCTAGAGGGGTGGGATAGGGAGGGTTGGAGGGAGGGAAATGCAAGAGGGAAGAGATATGGGAACATATGTATATGTATAACTGATTCACTTTGTTGTAAAGCAGAACACACCATTGTAAAGCAATTATACTCCAATAAAGATGTTAAAAAAGTATAAAAATAAAGTCAAAAAAAGATAGAAAACTGAGGTCAGAGCCATTAGAATGCACAGAACTGGTTAACTGAGGGCATTTGGACTTCTCCTTGCAGAGGCACGGTAGAAGCCATGCTATGCTACAGTCGCATTTGGCCTCTACGGAAACCATCTCTCAGGTTCCAGCTTTTTCCTTTTTTTTTAATTAAATTAGTTTTTTATACAGCAGGTGCTTATTAGTTATCTATTTTATACATATTAGTGTATACATGTCAATCCCAATATCCCAATTCATCCATTCAGCTTCTTGCATTTCACTCCATGGTGACCCCAGGCCAAATAATAGGCGAGTTTTCTATTATCTTCAATTCAACAAATGCAGGCAGCTTCCACCAGATTCTCAAGTATCTCCAGATTAGTTGGGATTATTTGGACAGGCAGGTGTAATAATTAGCAGGACTTTGGAGTGAAAGGCATATCAGTCTAAATCCCAGCTCAGCTAAGAAGCTCAGTGATCTTGGTACATTACTTAACCTTTCACTCAGCCTTCGTATCCTCTCCCGTAAAATATGAATGAAAATGCCTATATGATTATTTCTCTTGGGATTAAATGCAATAACTATAAAGAACCAAAATATGATCAGTACTCAATAATTGTTCATTCCTCTCCCTCCTGCTGTCCTCTTCCTCCAGCCCCCTCTTCACTCTCTTTCTCTTTCCCTCTCATTTTCCAACCCTTTCTTTCTCAGTATAAACCTGGTATACTGAGGTCAATTCATTCATCAATTGTTGGGAACCTACTAAGTACCAGGTGCCTTGCTAAGTGTGTGAGCTACACAATGTAAGGGAGGTTTTTGTGTGAACAAATGTAGCATCATGATTTATTGATATTCTAGTGTTATAAGTTAATAGGCACATTTAACCTGTGCAATGTTTTCTTTAAAGGCTCAAAAGTTGGACCCGAGTTTCTAATTTTAAGGGCTAAGCCTTCTCTTCCTTCTTAAGAGGTCTCTGCTTTTCAAAATCCAAGCCCAGGGATGCAAAAATCTAGATTGTCTGAAAAGGAAAATGCTCCAAGTTTGAAGGAGAGGAACAGCCCAACTCTGGGAAGAACTGGATTCCCCCAGACTATAAGGAGAGAGGTGTGGTTCCACAAGTGGTGAGGACCTGCTTTCTGCTCTCACACAGCACCCCAAAGATGGATGCCTCCTTACTGAGTACCGTGTCCTTGGAAGCCACAGCCGAGTCCCAGGGGCTGAGTGGGACAGACAGAGTATGCGCCTAGAGCAAAGGAACTGCCTGCCTCTGAATGGAACTAGAAGCATGACAGGAAACCCCACCATGGCCTTGTCCCACACTGTAGTTTGTTCAAGTTAGGGGTGTTCTCCACAGGGAAGAGATGAGGATGAAGGCCCTAAACAATAAATAATTGCATGTCATACCAATGCCAGTTGGGGCAGACTCTGGGAAGGAATTAAGAAGTCTGACATCCTGTACCCAAGGTTTATGGAACAGCTCAAGCCATTCTCAAATAACCATTCTCCACTGTATTATATGCTACACTGATAGCAGGATCAAAGTATCAAATTGAAACTTACATAACTGCCACTCAGCAATTTCCTATACTATGGGTGCTCAGAGGAGGGTGTAACCAAGGCTGTGATGAAAAACAGATGGCCCACTCTATCTGGCTTGGTTTTGGTCTACAATATTTTGAAAAATTAAAATTCTACGTGTATAAAATTAGGAGATTTCACATAAAATATTCATTTCTGGCTTCTCTGGAGTAGTCAGAATATTTGGAAGTGAAGGCCCACGTTCCATCATGGCAGCAACCTGCTGAAGCTGAGTAATGAACGCCCCCTTTAGCATATGTTCTCCAGTTGGCCACAGTCTCCACAACTCCCTATTGTCTCTAAGACACTAAGTTCAATGATCAGAAGCATGTTTTTTCCTTATACCTACCTCACCTCACTCATCCACCTGATAACTACAGATATTTGCATCTGTGACTCTCAGAGCTATCAAGGAAAGCTCATAAAATGAAGATGACCAGGCAGACAAAATGAGAAAGACGTTCCAGAAAGAGGGAATGCCACTGTAGTAGGCACAGATATGTGAGAATGCCTTTCATGGCAAAATGAAGCTGAAGAGGGTAAGAAAGGGAGTTGAAGATGACACTGAAGAGAGAGAATGAGTCAAGATTGTGAAGGGCACTGTTTGTGATACTAATGAATGAGAGGTGATGAGAGCTATCAGAAATTTTTAAGCAGAAAAATTAACCTATCATGTCTGGAATTTGAAAAATTACTCTGTTGGCTGTGAGGCAGATGGATTAGAGCAGAAAGAGGCTGGAGGCAGGTAGGCCAACTTGGAGGCCCTTGCTCTAGTCTAGTTTCCAAGGATAATGAAGATCTGGACTGCTGGGCTTTTTTTCTTCATTTAGAAAATACACAGACCAGATACTCTGCCCATTTCTATCCAATGGAAGACTTTTAAAAATGAGGACATGGTCGATTATTTTATTCCAATCACCAACATATGTTTGCAAGTGAGGAAATGGAACAAATACAAAAACTGGGTTTAGAAATACTGGAAAGGGTATGGCAGACACTGTTGATTAGCAACCCAACAGACATTCTCTCCGTTCAAGCTACCAATTTTGTTTAGGTTACAAAGTGCTCAGCCTCATCAGATGAATCAAGACTGACTTAAGTCAATTATGACAATCCCATATTGCTCTTACTGTGATTGGTCTGCAGTCGGCTTGTAATCTATTTCTAGACATTGAAGAATAGGAAGTCAGCTGAGGTCTTCTTGGAAAGACCTGCTAGAATAGGTACATATGAATAGAGTCTTTTATCCTCCAGCATGTTTTATTTTTGTTTTGGTTACAACATGATATTTAACTTATGAAAGAAAGCCAGAAGAACTGTGTGGACATTCATTTGTTCATTCAAAAAATATTTATTGGGCACTTACTCTTGCCAGGTGTCCTAGGCTTTAGGGATACCCTGGTAAATAAAATAGACAATCCTACATTAGACATTTATCCAGAGCACACTGTAGAAGGTATTAGTGTCATTATTGTTTAAGACACTGTAAATTTAATATTTTGTTACTTGCAGCCCAAAGCATTCTAATTGATATAAAAGGTTTATTATTACTTTTATTAAAAAGTTAAATAGGTATCTAAGCTGAGCATAAGCAGATGTTGGTAACATCCTCAAATCCTTAACTCCAGAGATTTATTTGCCTGTGTCACTCAGTATGTAAGACTTGTCCCCTCCCCCACCCCCAAACACACACACACACAAAAGAAGGCAGGGACCTTTTTCATGGTCATCTGGGACAGAGAAAAGAGTGATGTGGAAAAGAAAGATTAAAGAGTGTCTGCTATCCACCCCACCTGTCAGGGACTCCCTGTAGGCAAGAATGGAGAAGTTGTAACTGAAAGCTAAAGCATTTTGATGAGAAACCTATAAGACATACTGCATACACAATAGCACTATGTGCCAAATTGCTACTTAGAGAGAAGAGCATGTCTGCAATCTCTGCACAGCACAGGGTGACATTTGGCAGGAATCTCAAGGCAGCCGTGGAGCAGGAATGCCAGGAAGCAGCATTCCCACTGAGGATTCTAGCCACAGAACTACAATACAATGGCTAATAGCAATGGACATCAGTAGTGACACAAAATTAGAACATGTGCAGACTTATTCCTGAGCTCAAGTGAGATACCCATGAAATTGCCAAAAAATTGGAGATGAACAGAGGTCCTGACATATGGTCTGTGAGGAAGCTAAATGCAGGCCTTATTAATGTTCCAGTGATCTCATTTATACCCACTGGTTGGTGAGCTGGGGACATTCAGTTTACATTGCAATATTAAAATTAAAGAAAATGACTGCAGCTTCTTTTTCCTTCATTATTTTCTAATTTACAGATAGTTCTTTTCTGTTACTTAATTAAAAACTCCCTCCAAAAAATGTATTATCAAAGTTTAGATCTTGAGAATCAAAATAGAATTTAATCTTTTCCTAGGGAAGAAAAACACGAGTTTTTCATTCAGAAGTATGGAGTGTAGGAAATTTAGTTAAGGGGGATGCTCTGGAAAACACTGTAAGTTTCTTTATGGTCAGAGACTCTTAAAGTTTGTTGAACTGGAGACCCGTTTGAGAATCTGAGGACACTCTGGGCTTCTCTGCAGATAAAACCCATTTGCATGGGTACATCTGAAGCTTGTCCATTCCCTCCAATCCTGGTGGGATCCTAAGTTAAAAGCACTTGCATCAGGTCTCTGGCTTCTTGCACTTCTGTAGTTCCCTGTGGGGGTTAGAGCGTGATGAATTTGGCCTACCTGCCTGTCAGTTAGCATTCTGTGAATCCTCAGTGCATCCTAAAACCTTGTCAGAATGCAGCAAGTGTAGATGGTCACCTCTCCAAGTAGGTGTCCTTGTTGGCACAGTTAATAGTTTCAGGTTCCATTGTGTCTGAGAGCCTCCTCTTTCAACACAACTGATCACCACCATATTGAATGGTTCTGAAGAGTAATTGACACTTTGTAGTCATAGAAGAGTCCTAATAATAGCTACATAAACAAAAGGTACTTCATCAAGAACTTCCGAAACGTCATCCCATTTCATCCTCACAGGAGCTGTATGAGATTATGAAATGTGACTATCACTTCACAGATGAGAAAACTAAGGTTAGGTGACATAACCAAAGTCATACAGGTAATAGGCGCCAGAACACACATCCCAGTATTATGGACTGAATGTTTGTGTTCCCCCACCCCCAAATTCATATATTGAAGTTCTAACTCCCAGTGTGTTAGTATTAGGAGATAGGACCTGTGAGAGGTGGTTAAGCTTAGATAAAGTCATGAAGGTAGAGCCCCCATGATGGGATTAGTGCCCTTATAAGAAAGGGAAGAGACACCAGAGCTTCCTCTCTCTGCTGTGTGAGAATACAACAAGGTTGATGACTGCAAGCCAGGAAGATGGCCTGTACCAAACCCAGAACATGCTGATCTCAGACTTTCCAGCCTCCAGAACTGTGAGAAATAAAAGTCTGTTGTGTAAGCCACACAGTCTATGGTATTTTGTTACAGCAGCCCAAGCAGATTAAAACACCCAGGATGGCTGAGCCTGTGCTTTTCACCCCTATGCTCTTTGCATTCCAACTAATATAAATGTCATACTTTGTACTCTTAGTCCCAAGCGCCAAACCCAAATTCTGAAAGTTAATGGAAGCTCAAAATTAATACTCCTAAGTCTCCTGAAATGATTTCAATTAAATAAGACTGGCTCTTGAAATACAATAAAATGTACTGACACTGAAAGGAGAAAATGTCTTTTCACTTAATTGTTAAAATCCCCCCATCTGTATTTTGCCCACATAATTCTCAACTAATAATAGCCTATTTCACTCAGTGTCAGCAAAGAATATGGAATGCTGTAATCCACATGTGTGTTATTTTGTTGCACATGCCCGAAAACTATAATTAGCAGATATCTTCTTCAAACATCAAGTCAAACATTTTTGAGAATTTTTTCTTGCTTACAGAAAATTCAGGAGCAAACAGCTTGGAAAAACATACTTTCTTTTAAAAAAAAGGGCAAGAAAAACAAACCCTATTCTATCTTTTATCACGATTTGACTTTGAATGTATCATCACATTTGCTACTTCTTTTAAAATCATGTCTGAAATAGGTGCGACTTGAAGCAAAGAATATACCCGCCATAATACAAACATCAAAGAAAAACACAACAAAGATGATGACAGCAAGGGAGGGCCACATAAGAGAAGAACTAAAAATGGACTCATTGGATTTAAAGATATGAAGGTAATTAGTGACCTTGGCAAGAGTCATTTTGTTATTGATAAATGTAGGAGCACAAATGCAGTGGGTTAAAAAAGTATAGCACCTCCGTACAATGGACTGCTCTGCAGTGGTTTAAAAGATTGAGGTGCATCTATAGCTCTAAGTTTCTATGTCTATAAGAAGAGCAAGTTGGCAAATAACACGAATAGCATGATTTCATATTTGCAATGGAAAAAAAATCAGTGTGTAGAAATGTGTGTAGGTACAGATATAGATAGACAGCCTTATTTGTGTATTTTTAAATGCATGAGAGAATTGTCTGAAAGAACATATACTTGTGCCAGAGACTCTTTGAGGCCCCATGTCACATTTCCTTTGTCCATCTCTGATATCAGCCACAGTTGTGGCAGATGATTCCACACAAGCTCAGACTCAAGCTGATGATGTCCCACCAAAAGAGAATGCCTGTGGCCTTTCCAAACTCTGCCTTGGGGATTCTCAAGGGAGCCCACTGAGACTTGCAAAAAGAGCCACCCAGAAGGACAAGTGAGTGAACACCTCCATGAGAAACACTCAACTAATGGGGAATAAAAGCTAATGGATAAATGCCCCAGACCATCAACTGCAACTTTGAATGGACAGGTCTGGGAGTCATTCTGCATACTTCTATTTTTTTTACTGTGGTAAAATATATATAACATAAATTGGCCATTTTGACAATTTTCAAGTACACAATTCAGTGGCATGAAGTACATTCAAATTGTTGTGCAACCATCACCACTATTTATTTCCATTTCATCATCCCCAACATAAACTCTGTACTCAAAATCCAATAACTCCCCATTCTCCCCTCCTCACAGACCGTGGGAACCTCTATTTTTTCTGTCTGTGAATTGGTCTATTGTAGGTACCTTGTATCAGTAGAATCATTTAATATTTATCCTTTTGTGTCTGGCTTATTTCACTTAGCATAATGTTTTCAAGGCTCATCCATATCGTAGCATCTAACAGAATTGCATTTTTTTTAATTTAAATCTGAATAATTTTTATTTTTTAAAAAAGTTGAGATATAATTGACATATAACATTGTGTAAGTTTAAGGCATATGGTGTGTTGATTTCATACATTTATATGTTGCAATATGATTACCACCAAAGTGTTAGCTAACATCTCCATCACTTCACATAATTGTCATTTCTTTTTTGTAGTGAGAACATTTAAGATCTTGTCTCTTACCAACTTTGAAGTATAATATTCTATTACATGTATAAACTGCATTTCATTTATCCATTCATCTGTTGAGAGACATTTCTGCTGTTTCCACCTTTTGGCTATTGTGAATAATGCTGCTATGAACATGGGTATACAAGTGTCTGAGTCCTTGTTTCAATTCTTCTGGATATATATACCCATGAGTGAAAATGCTAAGATAAGATAACTATAAGTTTAAATTTTTGAGGACCTGTCAAACTGTATATTCCTAGATTCTGGTGGAATTTACACTCAGGATCTTGATAATGTGCCATATATTGGCCGCCCCTTCTTTCTTGCCTCTTTCTCCTGCTCCCCGTGACCTTCCACATGGAGTACCTGCACCATAGTCCTGCAAGCCCTTGTCTCAGGCTCTGTTTCTGCGGGATCCCAAACTAGGACAACACTCATCTCTAAGGGTGATTACCTCTGGAAACTGGATTGGAGAAGGGGAGAGATTTACCTTTTAAACTTTTGTGCCTGCATCACTTTTGTCTTTTTGAGTGTTTAAGGTTATAAATAAGAAGTCACAGAGTCACAGAATTATTCTATTCTTGTGGAACATATATAAATGACTCCTCCAAAACTAAATGAACCACAGATTGATCATTCTTACAGCTTTGTACCTCTACAGCAAGTAGTAGAGTTTTAAAGATTAATTTCTTAAATCTTGATCTGAGATCTTGATCTGAGATGACTTTGTCCTCAAGACTGGATCCCTGAGGACTCTACCCAAACTCACATTAAATCTGAGGTATCCGTGTCCTCACTTCCATACTTCCACCAAGTCTACACTCTTTCCTCTTGTCCATCTTGACGCCACTTTATCTCCAAACATATGAGAAGCCCCCTGGCTTCACTTCTTTCCCCATTTAGTCTAGACTCCCTGGGACTTTGCTTCAACAATTACTGCAGCATCATTTTTTATCCCCTTATCTCAACATGGCAGTCATCCTCTAATTTCTAACCTAAATCTAACCTAATCTAAAATTTGGATTAGTCCAAATATTTGCCTCCATGCTGATGAGAACTGCTGGAGAAAATGAGTTAGTTTTCTTAATGATATGACAATGGAACTGCTAATCTCAGCAGCTAATTGTGGGGTCTAATCTCAACAGACCCTCACTGCTATTTAACAATGCTATACTGCATTTATCTAAGCTTATTTCTCACTCCCAATCACTCTCCCAAACACTCACACCCACACTTTTATAGATTTCTTTGATCTATATTTCACAAAGAAGGTGGAGATTATTAGGTGTTAAATCATTTTCTTTTTCCTTATTTAAAATAATCTATATCTGACCATATCTTTGGAGAGCTAAAATTCACAACATGCTTACTAGATGCCAGGTACTGTGCTATATAATATGATTGCTAACATATGAGCATTTATTACGATTATGTATCATAGTAACTCTAATCTACTAAGCACTCAATAAATGTTGGCTATAGAATGATGAACCCAAGTACAGATGTTTGTAGTTATGGTGACAGAAAGTAAAGGGATTAGTCCAAGTGTAAGAGCCCATACACTCAATCTCTACTTCCTCCCTTAAATCCTTTCTACATACGTTTTGTCCTATAATCCTTATAATATCAACAACCCTATGAACTAGTATTATATTATTATTGCTTTCTCCTTATGGATATATATATATATATACACACACACACATACATATCTATATCTACATCTATACACACATACCTTAGAGAGGTCCACCATCAAGGTCATGGTTACAGAGCTAGTAACTAGGAGAGTCAGAACTTAAACACAGATCTCTGACTCTGAGCCCACATTTAAAACTACACAATGCCATTTTTAGTGCTTATGCATAGCTTTGCTTACTGCATCTATGATATTGGGATTTATAATAATACGTATTTGGTCTTCCTCCATTTTTCCTAGCATAGAGCTCCTAAAGCTCTTGGAATTTCCTAAGTGATGAGAGCAATAAAGATGCCTTTTGTTATGTTAATGGGTGACTTTTGGATTCACCTAAGGATGATGGCTGGTTGCCAGAAGAACCAACCATGTGATTAAAGGGTTGGAATTTTTAGTCCTACCCCCTGACCTTTGGGGAGGAGAGAAGGGCTGGAGGTTGAATCAAACAGCAACAGCCAATAATTTTAATCATACTTATATGATGAATCATTCATGCCTCTGCAAAAAATTAATAAACAGAAACCTCAACTAAATAGAATCAGGAGACCAGAAAGGGGAGTGCTCTCTCCCTGTGATGATAGCAGAGCCCAACAGGAAGAAGAAAGCCTCCTCTCCTTTCCTGGCAAGGACTTAACTAATAAATAACCATGGACTCTGTTTACTAATGCCCTCCCAATTTCCTTTTCCCCTCTAAAAAAGAGTTCTCCTTCCCTTGCTGTGGGGGACTTGCACATGGCTCACCGTGGTTGCAGACCCCAAATTGCAATTCTCTGCTGATCCTGAATAAACCCATTTTTGCTGGAGAAATAGCTGGCAGTCTATTTGTTTTAGGTCAACACCTCCATACAAACCCAAAAGGACAGGGTTCAGAGACCTTCTGGGTTGGTGAACATATGGGGATTTGGGGAGAGTAATGTTCTCTGAGATGGCATGGAAGCTCCTCATCCTTTCCCCATACTCTGCCCTATGCATCTCTTCCATCTGACTGTTCCTGAGTTACATCCTTTTATAATGAACCAGTAATCTAGTAAGTAAAATGTTTCTCTGAGTTCTGTGAGGCACTCTAACAAATCAACTGAACCCAGGGAGGGAATCTTTGGAACCTCTCCTTTATAGTCAGTTGGTCAGAGGCACAGGTGATAACCTGGACTTGCGACTGGCATTTGAAGTGTGATTGGGAGTTGGTAGTCTTGTAGGGCTGAGCCGTTAATCTGTGGGATCTGACACTATCTCTTGGATATAGTGTCAGAATTGAGTGGAACTGCAAGACACCCAGCTCGTGTCCAAGAATTGCTTGGTGTTTTGGGGGGAAAGAAAGAAACCACATGTTGAAACTTGGGTGCAGAATCTTAGCATATCTGACAATGGGGTTTTTCGCCTCATCTTAAGCAAAACTAGTGAACCCATTTGAGGATCCCATTCCTTCTTAACTCCTTCAGGAATCTATTCTATCAGTTTCCTTCTGTCTTTCCCGTATCTTGAATCTCTCCTCTTTTGTTGACTTATTTCCTGCATATACTCGAGTCTTTCAGACTTCAATAAGTCTCCCTTTGGAAGACAAAGCTATTGAATCACACCAAAATGTAGAATTTAAAAAGTCAGAGAGGTGACAATAGGATATGAAGTATATGAAAATTAGATGATCGTTTTAGGAGCTTCAACATCTGATTAATAGGAGTTTCATAAAGAGAGAACAGAGAAAATAGAGCAAAGCGTAAAAGAAAGGGTACTAGAACATTTCCTGCAACTAAAAGTCTTAGGTATCCAGGTTGGAAGACCCAGCAAGTGGGTGGTCCAATAGTGAAAATGAGAACTACAGCACATCATTGTGAAATTTCACAATGCCAGGGATGAACATGTCTTTGACACTTTCAGAAAGAAACATACTATGTATCAAATAAAACGGTCTAGGAATCAGAATGACACTGAACTAGGGCAATGGAACGAAGCATTCAAAGTTCTGAAAGAAAATTATTTTCCACCTAGAAATCCATATCCAGGCAAAATATAAATGTACATCAAGTGTACAGGTAGAATATTGTGAGATCTCAGAATATTTTCTCTCTTAGGAACGCTTTCCCAAAAAACTACTGGAGCAAACTCTTTGGAGGCAATTTGATAATGGCTATCAAAATTTAGACCCAGTGTTTCCTCTCCTACATATATATATCCTGTAGATTTGTTTATACATGTGAGCAAACTTAGAATTATAGCCATTGTTGACTATTTATACTAGTAGAAAAAGACCAAAACACAGTTAAATGCCATTAGTGGTATTTTAGTTATGGTGCATCACCTTAATGGGGAATTCCACACCCATTTAAAAAGGATAAATCTATATATTGACAGATAGGAATTGACCTCCTGAATATACTTTACACAGAAAACAAACAAACAAGAAACAGTGAAGTGTAATTTGTAGGCTTCTAGTTGTTTTAAGAAAGGAAGCAGGGGTGTGGATATGTACACATGTATGCTTAACTATTTATATAGACTATCTTTTGAGGCTACACAAAAAATTGATAACAAAGGGTGCCTATAAAGAGATGGGATCAAATCACTGATTTGTCCCCCACTATCTATTCTCCAGTTATTCCTTAGTAATAGAACACCAGCTTTTAGCTAACCTCATGGCTGATTTGAATAAAGATGACATATCCCAGCTCTCTTTGCAAACAGGTGTGGCTCTGGCTGGCCAACGCTGTGTCCTTTAAAAAGGAGTTGTGCTCTCTTCTCTCCCACTTCTTCCTGCCGGCAAGATCGTGGACCTGCTTCCTGGAACTCAGGCTTCCTATACTTGGAGCATGAGAGAAAAGCCCCCTTTTGACAATAGCAAAGCAACAGAAAAGAGTCAGTGTCCCTGTTAATGGTGCTCTCATCACACCAGCCTTGGAATGCTTACCTCAGAACTCTGTTTTCATGGGAAAGAAATAAATTTCTATCTTAGATCATTAATACATGGGGGTTTGTATCATTCATACCTAAAGCTAACCCTAGCTGATTCAGGAGGGGATGCTAGGTGACTCAGGGAGCAGGGGTGGGGGGTAGACCTCTATTAATGAGTCCATTTCAGTTTAAGAACATGCCAGAGTATTGACAGTACCATGAACATCTTTATAAAGGACTCTATTTTCTTTTATCTTGAGCTCCTCTAACCTTCCAAAGGCTGTTAGGGCAAGTTCATCCCTTAGGATTATCACAGTTTCAGGATATTCTATTCATCCAAAAAGCCTAAAAGCCCACATGATAGAACAAATGATTTTTCACAGTATTCTGGCTATGAGAATCTATGAAAATAAGAAGTGTGCGTGTGTGTGTGTGTGTGTGTGTGTGTACACAGTGTGCAAAGGAAGGAGACGAGAATATTCATTTTAGCACAGCTCAATCTCAGTTGGACTCTTCCTAATTACAGATATTCTGAGGCTGGGCTTTTTATACCATCATAAATTAAGTTGTTTGTTACTGGATCGATTCTTAGCTGGAGTCATTCCAATGCCCTGCTGGGAGAAGCAGCTATCTGATTTAATTTAGGATGTGCTGGCAAGACTGCCAAACATCAACGAGAACTCAGAAACATTCTCAAACGGAAGGCATGACACATAGCAACGATGTCAATAATCTCTTTGCTTTCAATATTTATTTATGGATATTGTTTTAGGAGAGTCAAAGGAAAGAAAGTAAATGCGAGGAACAGGATGCCTTTGACGTCTCTGTGGGTTAAAATAAATTCTTTTCATATTTCTTGTTATATACTTCTGGTCCCCAATCCTAGCTGAACATTAACATCATCCTGAGGGACTTTTATTTAATACAAATTCTCAGACTCCATACCCCAACAATTCTGATTCAGTAGATCTGTTTAAACATAAAGCTATATATTTTTTGAAAATTGCTCTGGTGATTATGAGAGCTCAATCCTCGTTCTGCATTTAGAAAGACCTAGCATAAATCAATTCAATATTTTTAAATGCCCGATATGTGCTGTTAAGATGATTTAAAAAGACAATTTAGGCAATAGAAACAAATTTTCAACACTTCATGGAGTGGGACATCTCCACTCTCAAAGAGTTTGGAGAACTGCAAGGTGGGGCAGAAGGAAGGAAGCTTTTATTGGATGAAAAATAGGGGACAAGGAAAATAAGGAATAAAAATATCTGATTGGCTGGGGTTACATAGGAACAGGAGATCACCTGTGCTACTTGGCGATCATGAACTGGTTAGCCAGATGGTCTGAGTTCTGGGCTGATAGAACATAAACAAGAATATGAAACCTAAAAGTTAAGTTTCATTTTGCTGATGTGGTTTCCCAAGATAAGTGGCACTTGATCTACCATGGAAGGTTAATGTGAGATCCGTTTGACAATTCTACCTTTTGATCAACCTCTGGCCAAGCAAGAGATGTGATCAAAGACAATGTTGCAAGTTATTCTAAGTTATAATTGCCTCTGTGGTATATATTTTGCAGGAAATGATGTCACGTTCATAATCCTGACATTGTCTTTGTTCCTTAGGTCTTTTTTGTCATTCCAGTCTGAAGGAGATCATTTGTTGGCTGGCCCCTGGCTGTGTACAAGCATTTAAAACCCTTGAGAGAATGCAACTGTACCAGGGAGATAATTATCATTATTAAAAGTATTCCTAAGAGTTTTCTGAGGCATGGTCCCCATGAACCAAACCAGTTAGAGTTAAATAAATCAAGAAATGATCCTGAAGAGGGAGATACTTCTGTAAGCCAGTTGGCCTGTGAAGGGGAGCAGAATAGGCCACTCCAAAATATGTCTCTTTGTCATAGGATTATCTTGAGATGGTCATTTTTAAGAAACAGCAGACATAGGAAAAGCTCCAAAAATGAGTAGGTTACCATTTTGTAAGGGAAATTTACATTTGTAAGGGAAATCTCCATTTTTAAGAGTGTCTCCCTCTTTGTACCAGGAAGGGAAGGATAACTAAATTGTAAGAAACTCATCAATGGGAAAGGCATTTAAATCTATATAACAACCAGACCCTTGTTTTCCAAGCTTTGCTTGATAACTTCCCATAACTGCCCACCCCACTCTCCTAAAATCTTATTTTGTCTTTAGCTGGAAATGTTACTTAAGGTGGTGGCTTGTGCCATTTCTGGGATTTATACAGTTTCCTGGGTATCTCCCATGTGTACAGGAGGTTAAAAAGTTATTAAACTTCTGTTTGTTTTTCTCCTGTTAATCTGTCTTTTATTACAGGGGTTTCTCAGCCAAGAACCTAGAGGGGTAGGGGGAAAATTATTTTTCTTCCCCTACACCTATTTATGTATTTTGTGTAACCATGTCTCCACTTTCCCAGAAGCGTTTAACCAGCGAGCTTGTTCCAAAGAAACCAAAGCACTGGAAATCAGAGAGAAGTTTATGATGGGTAGAACTACAGAATCACCAGCATCAAAGCAAATCCAACAGTGCTAAATGCCTGTCAGGCACATGGAGGTGCACTACTGGTCTCGTGGCTATAGGCTAGTACACTCTAGAAATCACTAGTACTGCCTTTTCCACAAACTCAGGAACACTGCCCTCACATCATTTCCTTATTTTGTTTCTTTTTTTTTTCAATTAATCACTGCATTATTGTCAGTCCAGTATGCCCATTGGGCCTTCCTCTACCCATATTGTCTAAGAATGCTTATTCAAACTAAAGAGAGGTGGTGGAATGCAGACAACAGAAAAAGAGGAATCTCCAGCCATTCAAATAGTGTCATGGCTTCCTAGTCACATGGGGTTGAAACCAAGTCCCCCTAAAACAGAGTTCCCCTGCCAAGTCTATGATTAACCTCTCTATCCAAAAATTTACTCCCTTTCTTGTCTTGCTCCTGTTCCTATAAAGATTGAGGAATATGAAAGAAAAAGGGGGACTGAAACTGAGCAGGACACTGCAGGGCTTCCCAAGTACAAGAGCGCCTCTGTGTCCTCCATTCCTTGTTTATAGAAAAAGGCTTTAGTCTTCCAGGTCTTCCCCAAGTTCCAAAGAGCAGACTCAAAACAGTTACTAATTAGAGAAGTGAGGGAATGCAGAAAGAAAGGAAAAGCAGTCAAGCAAGAAAAGTAATGATAGCTTAAACAATAGTTCAGCAATAAAACAGAGTCACAGGACTCCTAGCTCTTCCTAAAGGGATATACAAAACAGTCTGAATGAATGAATGGTGAGAACACTAATGTGTTATGGCACCTTGAAGGAAGTCTAATCTCGCTCCTCAGGCCATATATACAAATTCACCCATAAACCAAAGACTCTTGCAGCATCTCTATTAGTCCATCAAACAAATCCAGTAAGGGGTAGTAGAAGGTACCACCCCAAAACATATCTCTTTGGCATAATGATTGTTTTGAGCTGATTATTTTGAGAAACAGCAGATCCAAGAGAAGCTCTGAAAACAGAGTAGAATTTACCCTTCTGTAAGGAAAATTTACAATTTATAAAGGGAACCTCCATTTGTGTGTCTCCCTCTCTGTACCAAGAATGGAAGGATCCCTAAATCATAAGATTTAAGTCTGCATAACAAACCTTACTCTTATTTACCCTGCTTTTTCTGGTATCCTCCGATTACTGGTTCCCCTTCACTCCAAAACTCTTTCTTTTGTCACTAGCTGAAGATGGTGTTTAAGGTGGAGGCTTGGGCCATTTCGAGGAGTTAATCAGTTTTCCTGGGTTTCTCCCGTGTATACAGGAAGTACACGTGTTATTAAACTTCTGCTTGTTTTTCTCTTTTTAATCTGTCTTTTATTACAGGGGGTCTCAGCCAAAGACTCAGAACGGTAGAGGGAAATTTATTTTCCTCCCTACCACCACGAAATGGTGTATTTTCATGCCATTTCTCCATTGAGAGTATCTTTGTAATCAAGTTGATTGTCGGGCAAATCCCTCCAATGTCAGCCTAATGATGGTATTAATATTAATTAACGTGGTTTTTTTTTTTTTTTTTTTTTTGCGGTACGCGGGCCTCTCACTGTTGTGGCCTCTCCCGTTGCGGAGCACGGGCTCCGGACGCGCAGGCTCAGCGGCCATGGCTCACGGGCCCAGGCACTCCGCGGCATGTGGGATCTTCCCGGACCGGGGCAGGAACCCGCGTCCCCTACATCGGCAGGTGGACTCTCAACCACTGCGCCACCAGGGGAGCCCTAATTAACGATGATTTTTCAGCCTACCTGTTACTCCTGTCAAACAATAATCAGTATTTAGGCTGCAAAAAACAAAAAGTTTTATTTGGGGTTTTAAGAATTGCCACTTGGGTAAAATTGAAAGAAATATTTGTCCTGCAGGGATAGGCTGTCACTAGTTATTTTACGATATAGGTCCAATAAGTATCTTCAGTTTTGGGAATATTGTGCAGATGTTCTGGATGTCTGCATTAAGACAATAAGTGGTCAAAGTTTAGATCCCAACTGGGCTGAGATGTGCATAAATCACAATGGCCTCCTGCCTCCATTTTAAAGAGCTCTCTTAGCAGTACTAACTCCGTTTTGATTTTCCTTTCACACTCTCAAAGGAAAAAAAAACCTATTTTCTGATACACATTAAAAGATAAATATTAATATTCTATACACTATTATAGCATGAACTATAGGATATACTGTAGTATCATCTATTTATTGCCATATAACAAACCATCCAAAACATATTTACTTAAAACAATAATTTATCATTTCTCATAATTCTTTGGGACAGAGATTTGGGTAGGGCCCCACAGGCAGTTCTTTTGCTTCATGTGGGTTTTTGAGTCAACGGTATTCATTTGTAGCTGGGCTGGGTTCAAAGGTCCAAATGAATAATTATTATAGATGTATTTATTATATATTTTAAAATAATGAAAAGATAAACCATTTTTTTAAATGGCTTTTTATAGGAGGAGGAAGGGAACATGGTAGAGGGGACAAGAATAGAAGACTTCTCTAAATATGCCTTGTTTTGTAGGTTTGGCTTTAGAACCATGTAGATATTTTACTTAAAATGCAAACAAAATTAAATAATAAAAACAAGCTCTGAATTTGAAAGGAATATGAAAAAATGAATCTGGCTATATATAGTTTAAAAACAACTGAGTAAATTTGAACATCTAATTGGCTTTATTCAAGGATTCATGAATTGGGTAGCATCCCACCTAATAAATAAAAAGGCACCCCAAGGGGTTGTACAAAATAGAAGATTTTGTAGGCAGGAGGAGGATGGGGCAAGGAAGCTGTTAGCAAAAGAAAAGAAAATATTGTTTCAGGCCAAGTTACATTTTGCGGGGGAAGGAGGAAGTGTACCATGCAAATTACTTCTTCTTTTAAGGGATGGAGAGGGCCCATATGACAGATTACCTCACTGGTGCTGACCAGAAAATTCCAGACTGGCTGATTAAGATTACATTTCTGGTGAAGGTCCAAACAGCAATATGTGAGGTAAATCTAGGTCTGGTATAACAGGCTTTTTAGTACAAGTGATGTCATCTTGAGCCTGTGGTTTCCTCTTTAACAATTCGTAGTTGGGAGAATAATCTCAGAGAAATTATAACAAAGGATTTTAAAACACAAGAAATATATATTCCTAAGGGATACATTAGTGATGTATTTTAAGGACAAAAACAGCTGTAAAAAATTTTTTTCAACCATTTTCAGTAATCATATTGGAGGTGGTAGTGTTAGAATTGCTCTCTGAGATTGCTGTGTGTACTGTATGGGAAAAATAAAACATCTAATTAGGCTAGTATCATAGAGAACTGCCAGGAGATACAGATGTATAATTGATAAGGTTAGGTAAAAACCAAGTCATAACTTGGCCTTGAAAGGATAAGTATGAATTCATGATGTCTTTTACCTAAACAAAAAAAACAAACAAACATATTCCCTAACTCTAATCACTGTAAAGGCAAAGAACCAATGACCAACTCAGTAGCAATGAGCACCCCTAGTGTCCAGATTATAATCTCTAAATATCATTTCCCTCTTAAACAACCAGGGCTCTTTGGGTCTAGGACAGGAAGTGTAAAATATATGCTAGGAAATCTTGTTCTTCTAAAAAGCAAGGAAGCTATTGAAGACCACCAGGGTGGTGTCAAAAGGACTCAGGACTCAATCTAAACAAGTTCTGCTGGGCTAAAATAGGTTATTTGAGCATCAATAAGCATAATAACTTCAATGGATTGAAATACTTTATATATGTTTAAAACTGTGAGTTTATAATTATACTAAACCCAAACTACTTGGTATCCTTTGGAAGATGCCAGGGGAATGTCTCATTGTTTTGAAATCTGATAAATAAAGGGACAGAATCAAGCCTTTCCTGCCCTTCCTATCGAGTCTGTGTTACAGGATAACCAAATAGTTGATGAGGGGAAGTTTCTCTTTATAGAAGTATTTCAAAAAGTAAATGAAAAAGGAATGATAGAATTGTTGTATCACCATTCTGTAACCTCTAATGAAAGTCACAAAAAGAAAGACACTAGGACATTGTTTTCCTCATGAAGGAAAACACACCATGAATGAAGTAGTGTCAAAAAAAAAAAAAAAGAACTCTAGGGCTTCCCTGGTGGCGCAGTGGTTGAGAATCTGCCTGCCAATGCAGGGGACATGGGTTCGAGTCCTGGTCTGGGAGGATCCCACATGCCGTGGAGCAACTAGGCCTGTGAGCCACAACTACTGAGACTGCCTGTCTGGAGCCTGTGCTCCACAACAAGAGAGGCCGCAATAGTGAGAGGCCCACGCACTGCGATGAAGAGTGGCCCCCGCTCGCCGCAACTAGAGAAAGCCCTCGCACAGAAATGAAGACCCAACACAGCAAAAATAAATTAATTAATTAATAAACTCCTACCCCCAACATCTTCTTAAAAAAAAAAAAGTTTAAAAAAAAAAGAAGAACTCTAACCTGAAATATATCAAGCCTCTTCTTAATCTAACTGCCAATTTATATAAAATGCAGCATATAAAGAAATACTTTAAAATACCATGGGGATGCAATTAATAAAATACAGACTGTGGGAAACTATAAGATAAAAAAAAAATTCAAGAAAAAAAGAGATGTAGGAAGACACCATAGATTAAAAGAAACTTCAATACAATCAATCATTGGTGAACTATGGACCTTATCTGGATTGTGATTCAAAAAAAAAAAAGTTTTTTACCATATGATCATCTCAATAGATGCAGAAAAAGCTTTTGGCAAAATTCAACACTCACTTATGATAAAAACTCTCCAGAAAGTGGGCATAGAGGGAATGTACCTCAACATAATAAAGGCCACATATGACAAACCCACAGCAAACATCATTCTCAAAGGTGAAAAACTGAGAGCATTTCCTCTAAGATCAGGAACAAGACAAGGATGTCCACTCTCATCACTGTTATTCAACACAGTTTTAGAAGTCCTCGACATGGCAATCAGAGAAGAAAAAGAAATAAAAGGAATCCAAACTGGAAAAAATGAAGTAAAACTGTCACTATTTGCAGATGACATGATACTATACATAGAGAATCCTAAAGATGCCACCAGAAAACTATTACAGCTAATCAATGAATTTGGTAAAGTAGCAGGATACAAAATTAATGCACAGAAATCTCTTGCATTCCTATACACTAACAACGAAAGATCAGAAAGAGAAATTAAGGAAGCATTCCCATTTATCACTGCAACAAAAAGAATAAAATACCTAGGAATAAACCTACCTAAGAAGACAAAAGACCTGTATGCAGAAAACTATGACACTGATGAAAGAAATAAAAAATGATACAGATGGAGAAATATATCATTTTCTTAGACTAGAAGAATCAATATTGTGAAAATGACTATACTACCTAAAGCAACCTACAGATTCAATGCAATCCCTATCCAATTACCAATGGCATTTTTCACAGAATTAGAACAAAAAAATTTACAGTTTATATGGAAACATAAAAGACCCCATATAGCCAAAGCAATCTTGAGAAAGAAAAACAGCTGGAGGAATCAGGCTCCCTGACTTCAGACTATACTACAAAGCTACAGTAATCAAGAGAGTATGGTCCTGGCACAAAAACAGAAATACAGATCAATGGAGCAGGATACAAAGCCCAGAGATAGATCCATGCACCTATGGTCACCTAATCTATGACAAAGGAGGCAAGAACATACAATGGAGAAAAGACAGTCTCTTCAATAAGTGGTGCTGGAAAAACTGGACAGATACATGTAAAAGAATGAAATTAGAACACTCCCTACCTCCATACACAAAAATAAACTCAAAATGGATTAGGGACCTAAATGTAAGACTGGACACTCCAAAACTCTTAGAGGAAAGCATAGGAAGAAACACTCTTTGACATAAATCACAGCAAGATCTTTTTTGACCCACCTCCTAGAGTAATGGAAATAAAAACAAACAAATGGGACCTAATGAAACTCAAAAGCTTTTGCACAACAAAGAAAACGATAAGCAAGACGAAAAGACAACCCTCAGAATGGGAGACAATATTTGCAAACAAAACAACTGACAAGGGATTAATCTCAAAAATATACAAACAGCACATGCAGCTCAATATCAAAAAAATAAACAACCCAATCAAAAAATGGGTGGAAGACCTAAATAGACATTTCTCCAAAGAAGACATACAGATGGCCAAGAAGCACATGAAAAGCTGCTCAACATCACTAATTATTAGAGAAATGCAAATCAAAACTACAATGAGGTATCACCTCACACCGGTTAGAATGGGCATCATCAGAAAATCTACAAACAATAAATGCTGGAGAGGGTGTGGAGAAAAGGGAACCCTCTTGCACTGTTGGTGGGAAGGTAAACTGATACAGCAACTATGGAGAACAGTATAGAGGTTCCTTAAAAAACTAAAAATAGAACTACCATATGACCCAGCAATCCCACTACTGGTCATATACCCTGAGAAAACCATAATTCAAAAAGATACATGCACCCCAATGTTCATTGCAGCACTCTTTACAATAGCCAGGACATGGAAGCAACCTAAATATCCATTGACAGATGAATGGATTAAGAAGATGTGGTACATATATATATATATAAATGGATTAAGAAGATGTGGTACATATATATATATATGTACCACATATATATATATGTGGTACATATATATATATTAAGAAGATGTGGTACATATATATATATATATATATATATATATAAAATGGAATATTACTCAGCCATAAAAAAGAACAAAGTCGTGTCATTTGTAGAGACGTGGATGGACCTAGAGTCTGTCATATAGAGTGAAATAAGTCAGAAAGAGAAAAACAAATGTCGTATATTAACGTATATACGTGGAACCTAGAAAAATGATAGAGATGAACCTATTTGCAGGGCCGGAATAGAGATGCAGATGTAGAGAACAGACAGGTGGAAATGGGGGGAGGGGGGAGGGGTGGAATGAATTGAGAGATTGGGATTGACATATATACACTACCATGTGTAAAAGAGATAGCTAGTGGGAACCTGCTGTGTAGCACAAGGAGCTCAGCTCGCTGCTATGTGGTGACCTAGATGGGTGGGATGGAGGGGGGGAGGGAGGGAGGTCCAAGAGGGAGGGGATATATGTATACATACAGCTGATTCACTTCATTGTACAGCAGAAACTAATGCAACACTGTAAAGCAACTATACCCCAATTAAAAAGAAAGTTGTTATTAAAAAAAAAAAAAAGTTTTTTAAAATAGGGTAAGCAATCAGTTCAATGGGAACTTTTTATGTGATGATATTAATAAATTATTATAAATTTGTTTACATGTGATGATAATGGTATTGTGGGTATGTTAAAAGAGTCCTTATTTTCTAGAGATACAGACTGAAATATTTACAGAGTAAATTATATGATGTTCAGGATATATTTCAAAATAATCTCAATGAGGAAAGAGTTGAGGGAATCTAGATAAAAAAAGCTTGACTGTGTATTAATAATTTTTGAAGCTGAGCAATGAATACACCAGGTTCATTACACTGTTTTCTCTCCTTTTGTATATGTTTCAAATTTTCTAAAATCAAACATTTGAAAACATCAGTAAGGAGTTAGATGAAACACAACTGGTTGAATCACAGAATTCTATAGGCTCCTCTTTTGAATATAATCTTATCCCCAAATGATCAGGTTTTTGGTGGGCAGGTCTTAAGCATCTTGGTAGACTTTGCTTTTGGCACAGTGACTGGAATACAGTAGTCACTCAATAAATGTTTATTGAATGGTAATAACAACTTGTACTGTAGCCAGTAGCACTCTATTACTCTTGTCAAATTTGTTTAGTCACCTACAGATTTAGAAGGCTTCCGATTTTGTTCATAATTGTTAGCAGTAAAATAGCCCCTGGCGGGAAGGGTAAGCTGTGACAAAGCGAGAGAGTGGCATGGACATATATACACTACCAAACATAAAATAGATAGCTAGTGGGAAGCAGCCACAGAGCACAGGGAGATCAGCTCGGTGCTTTGTGACCACCTAGATGGGTGGGATAGGGAGGGTGGGAGGGAGGGAGATGCAAGAGGGAAGAGATATGGGAACATATGTATATATATAACTGATTCACCTTGTTATAAAGCAGAAACTAACACACCATTGTAAAGCAATTATACTCCAATAAACATGTTAAAAAAAAAATAGCCCCTGGCAATCTTCTTATGAATAAGACTGGATTCACTCACATTAAGTGTCACTCCATCTAGGCTTTCCTGCTAAGTCCCCAAAGTAGCGCTTGTATCAAACCTCAGCCCTTAACAGGCTTCTCTGCTCAAGTGTCCTATCTCGCATGTACTTCCCAGAAATAACTGAAGTCTTGGCATTCTTCTTGCTGAAGTTTCAAGGCTTTGGCCAAATGCTAAGCTTCCAAAAGTTTTGCTCCTAACTCACTGAATTTGAGCACTGCCTACTACACAGTAATTAGTTGAAAATAAGAGGAAATCTGGCCGGTACCTGAGGAACAAAATTATATGGGAAATAAAACCTAAATATAAAATGATAAGCCAAGTATGTGTGTCTAGAATTTTAAAAGGAAACTTGATGTCACTATTAAAACCTGGGCATGTTTGTCAAAATTCCTGTCTAGTTGGTGGGCGTGTGCAATGGGATGCTGACAATCTAAATTTAAAAGAAGAAAATTTACATGTGGAAGGAATTATTTAAATTTCCATCCACCTTAAGGTAAATCTTATTAACAAGAAACGGTTTGTAGGGGGTAAAACAGAGATGTTAGAAAGATATCCACCTGTGATCCTGAAGGACCCTGACAGCAGCAACAGATGGGATTGCAGAATGCAGAAAGCAGATGGCCATTACTGAACATTTAATTGATCTGGTGACTTTGAGATATCAAAAACACTGGAAGATGAAGCATTATGGAAAATATCTTGGCTTCCTCTTTCCAAGATACTCTTGGCCACCGAATTGATGTTCTTGTAGAAGACATCTGCTTGTAGGTGATGACTGAGAAATGTAATAAATATAGGGCATAAATCTTCTGCCCCCAATTCCCTACTCTGCCAGCCATTACTAGTACGTGGGGGTGTTGATTTGGTAGCTGTCCCAGATTTCAGAAAGGCAGAGATGGCTTTCAGCTAAAAATGGTGACTTGAGGATACATTTAACTGCCTTATATTCCATCCAAGTTTTCTACTGAAATAACCTATAGCTATCATAAATAGGAAACACAGCAATGCTGGTAATTAAGAAATGAAGGAATCTTTGCTAAATACCACAAAGACAAGACCTATCACCCCAGGTTTCTTTGAAGTCTGGAAATTAAATGAAAATTAATTCTGACAAAATCTGACTATGTCCTTCATTGTAGTAGCAAGGGCTGTAGTCAACAATAGTCATCAGTGACCTTGTAAGGGGCAAATGTGAATCAGCCTGTAGCTCTGGGGAGTGTACTACATGCCATAGCCACAAGGAGCAGAGATCTTGGGGTCCTTTCAAATATCTTACACTGCAAATGGACTGCCATGCTCGGAAAAAAATTAAAAGGCTGCTATAATCTCTCCAAATAAAGGCAATTCTGCCAGAGAAAGAATGGGGTTGCTGCCCCAGCTAATCTTAGGCTTAGTTGGTCTGGAACTTCAAACCCACATAAGCTCTAAAAGCACTTAGACCAACAATACTGGACAAACTCTGACCTCCCTCTTTAATTCAGTAAATAACTGAAAAGAGGAAAAGGTAGCACAAGTCAAAAAATGTATTAATCTGGGTGAAATCTGAATAATGAGATTAAATATTTCTGTATGAAAATTTGGAAATTCTCTGATTGGTTGAAGGGGATTTTGCATATTGAACATCAGAATAAGCAGTAATTAAAAAGGAAAAAATATGAAATCAGAAAAGACTGAGAAAATAGAAAACCTGGTTTGTCAAGTTTCAAGCAAATCAGTGAATTGGAATCTAAGCCCCAAGCAATCCTCCCAGAACTTGGGGAAAAAATGAAAAAGCAATAAAAGAGATAAACAAAAGATAAGAGCTGTGGAGTATAAATCCAAGAGATCCAATATATATATAATCAAACCAAAAGAATGAATTTAAAAGAGATAAATATGAAACATTCATATACTGGAGAATTTGAAAATATTTGATAAATTAACCTAGAGGCTAGATTGTAAAAAGACCAATCATATATATAGACAAACTACTAGAAAGACTGAGCAAGAAAATATTTTTAAAAGGCAAAATACACAAAATTACCAGATTTGCAAAATTCACATACAAAATTTACCATAAATTTGATATTTATTTATTTTAAAATATTAAAAAAAGTATTTTATTAAGGTATAGGTGATGTGCAACATAAGTTTCAGGTGTATGACATAGTGATTCACAATTTTTAAAGGTTATACTCCATTTATAGTTATTACGAGATATTGGCTACTCAGCCTGGCAACCAAGGTGCCAGAGACATACACTTCAATGGTCATTCCAGGCCCACCCCAGCAGAAGACCAACCAGAAGTAACATGGTCCACAGTCATGCCCGTGAGGAACCAACCTCCAGATGCTGAATACCTTCTCCCCTTCTGCTTCCGTGTCTTCATTGTGTAGATCTTGTAATCAGTATTTTCTCACCCATTGTCTTAAATCATCCAAGATCCTATGTCTATTTTCCTTTCTTCTAGTTTGGCCCTTTCTACTGTCCAAAGCAGGCCTCAAAAACTTCTTTCCTCACACAGTGCTGAGGCCAATTACGACAGGTGAAAAACAGAAGAAAATACTGACCACAGTTTTTTAAATAAAACATTAATATATTCCTCTAAGTCATTCTTTTTTCTTCATTTAATATTAAGTCTCATACAGTCCTTCGTGCTTAGATGAGCAGCTGTAGTTCACCCTTCCTCATGGTTCTCTGGTGTTTTACCCTATGACTACATCTTTATTCATCCATTTTCCTACTGATGGATGTGTGGGTTGATTCCAGTTACTTGTCATTACAAACCTTGCTTCTGTGAACATTCTTATACATGCCTGCTGTCTACAGGCTGAGAGGTTCTCTAAGCCCCAGAGTCTACTCCTGGGAAGAGAATCTCTGAGTCATATGGTGTGCACAAGTTGGAATTTACTAGGTAATGCCATATTGCGATCCAAAATGCTTGTACCAATATCCACTACCACCACCAACAGTTTCTGTTGCTTCTCAGGCCTAGCAGAATACAATGTTTTAAAACTTATAAATTTTTGCTAATCTAGTGGGTGTAATGTGGTACTTCATTAATGTTTTCATTTGTATTTCCATAATTAATAATGAGATTGAGCAAGTTTTTTTGTTCACATTTCCTCTTTAGAATGCCTGCTTATGCATTTTGCCCAATTTTATATTAGAATATAATTTAATAGATATAGTAATACATGTAGATAGAATATATACGAATATTTTGTTGGTCTTTTAGTTTTTTCAGAAATTCTTTACATATTCTGGATATCTATCTTTTGTTGTATGTATCCAATGTCTTCTCTAAGTTTTCAGCATATCTTTTTTACTTTTTTTCTTCACAGCATTTTTACAAATAGCAAAAGGTATGGAAACAATCTAAGAACTCCAAAAGGAAGTGATTAAGAATGACCAGCAGGACATTTTTTGAGGAGATGGAACTCTCCTTGGACAGGAGATATTGACAAGAAGCCCCCTGAAAGTGGAAGGTAAAGGAGGTGAGGATGGGGGTATATAGTAGTGTAATATACAGCAAGTTATGGGGGCATATAAAGGACAATCAGCATATCTTTTTACTCTCTTTATGATATCTTTTCAGTTACAAAAAAATCTTAATTTTAATGTAGTAAAATTTATCATTTTTATCTTTTATTGTTAGTACTTTTGTTTCTTGCTTAATAAGTCATTTCCTGCTCGACTGTCATAATTTTCTGTATTTTCTTCAAATACTGTTAAAGTTTTGGCTTTTACATGTAGGGCTTTAATACATCTGGAATTCATGTTTGGATATCGTGTGAGGTAGGGATCTGATTTCAGTTTTTTCAGTGTGGATAACCTATTGCTCCAGGAACATCTCCTAAAAAATCATTCCTTCCCCACAGATCGCACTGCCACATCTATCAGGTTTCAATATATTTGTAGGTTATATATATATAGGTTAATTTGTTTCATTGGTCAGTTTGTTTATCTTTGTGTCAATGCTATGTGATCTTTTTTAGTACAGTTTTCAAATAAATCTTTATCTCTAGTTGATCACATCTCTTAGCCCAGTTTTTTTAAAAAGTATCCTGGCTATTTGTCCTTTTTAGAATCAATTAGTTAAGTTCCATTGAAAAAACCTTTGGAGATACAGTAACATTGAATCAACTTGGCAAGATCAATTTGGCAAAAACTGACATCATTATAATAGTCGTCCTCATTATTTTGAACATGGTACGTCCCTCCATTTATTTGGTTCTTTATTTTTGAATGATGGCCCCCCAAAGATATGTCCATGTATTAACCCCTTGAACCTGTGAATGTGACCTTATTTGAAAAAAAAAAAAAGGGTCTTTGCAGATATAAAGATCTCAAGATGCTACCATCCAAGTGGACCTTAACTCTAATAGCAAGTGTCATAAGATACAGAAGAGAAAACAAGACACAGAAGACAGGGCTTGTGAAGGTAGAGGCAGAAATAAGATTTATGCAGCCACAAGCCAAGGAACACCTGGAGCTACCAAAAGCTGGAAAAGGCAAGGAAGGATTCTCCCCTAAAGCTTTCAAAAGGACTGCAGCCCTGCCAACATCTTGATTTTGGATTTTTGTCATAAAGAACTGTGAGAGAATAAATTTCTGTTGCTTTAATCTACCAATTTGTGGTAATTTGACACGGCTGTCCTAGTACAGCCACATACTTTCAATAAAGTTTTATAATTTCTTCAGAATGACCTTGCATATCTTTAATTGAATTATAGTTTATAATATATTAGTTTCAGATATATAACATAGTGATTCAATATTTTTATAGATTATACTTCATTTAAAATTATTATAAAATAATGGCTATATTTCCCTGTGCTATATAATATATTCTTGTAGCTTATTTATTTTATGTATAGTAGTTTGTTCTCTTTTTTCTTTTTTAATTTTTATTGGAGTATGGTTGATTTACAATGCTGTGTTAGCTTCAGGTGTACAGCAAAGTGAATCAGTTATACCTATACATATATCCACTCTGGTTTTTTTTAGATTCTTTTCCCATATAGGCCATTACAGAGTATTGAGTAGAGTTCCCTATACTTTACAGCAGGTCCTTATTAGTTATCTATTTTATATATAGTAATGAGTATATGTCAGTTCTAATCTCCCAGCTTATCCCTTCCCCCACATTATCCCCTGGTAACCCTAAGTTTGTTTCCTACATCCGTGACTCTACTTCTGTTTTGTAAATAAGTTTATTTGTACCCTTTTATTTAGATTCCACATATAAACGATATCAGACATTTGTCTTTCTGTCTGACTTACTTCACTCAATATGACAACCTCTAGGTCCATCCATGTTGCTACAAATGGCATTATTTTGTTCTTTTTTATGGCTGAGTAATATTCCATTGTATACATGTACTTTTGTTGTATTTATTCCCCAATTCCTCCAATTGCTATTGGAAATGGCATCTTTTATTTAGAATTTATGTTTGTTAGTGGTTTATTGATGATATTCAGTAAAGAAGTTAATATTGGAACATTGATCTTATACCCAGAAACTCTGCTAAAATCTTTTTTTAAAATAAACATGTGTCAACATTTTATTATAATCTTGCATGCATGCAAGAAAAAAATGCTCTTTTTAGGTCAATTAAAATATCTATTTCTAGCAGGGAAATTTTCTAGGAAAAGAGAATGGATTAGATACAGAAAGGAAGAATAAGTCTGGTTGTAAGTCAGTAGATCCCTGACTGAGAGTCAGCTGTTAGTCAACTGTATGGGTCAATAGTTAACTAGAACAACTCTTCATTTCATCAAAATTCATTAGAAACTGTGATAACTATTTATTAGACGTGCTAATTTTTCCCAGAAGGAGGGTGTGAATTACATACAGTCTATGAAAGGATTATGTCCCAGACCATTTTTTCTTCTATGCTAGAACTGTCACTTCACCAAGCAGATCTTCCAACTGCTACTTTCTCTCCTCTCCAATTTGTTCTCCAACATGCAGCCCTATTTTTAAAGCACAATTCTTAATCTAATCAAGCTATTCCTAATTGCTAGCAAAATCCCATTGTTTTCAGATAGAAGCCAAAATCCTTAAATGGCCCATAAGGCCTTCTCTCTTAAATCCCACCTCTCATCACTCTTGCCCTAGTGCTCTGGGCTACAACCACACTGGCTTTCTCTCAGCTTTTAAGAACCAGAGTCCTCTCTTGCCTTGCCAAGCATTTCTATAAGCTATTTCCTCTGCCTGTAACCTTCTCTTCCCTTACCTCTCTCCTAGCCAACTCCTCTCCACATCCTTCACAGCTCAGCTTAAACCACTTCCTCAGAGTCTTCCCTGATTCCCCAGTATAAATAATAAATTAGAATACCCCCCCTTTATTGTTTCTTGTAACTCCCAGTATCTCTCCCTGCCAACACTCAGGGATTTTTTTCCCATTAATTTTAAAATTTATATCCACTAAAATTCAAAAATGCATAGTCTTGTAACTACAACCACAAACAAGTACAGAACAGTTTGATCACCCCCCAAAATTTCTTCTTGCTATCTTTCTGTAGTCAGTCCCTCCCCTCCAACTCAATCCCTGCAACCACTATAGTCTTGCCTTTTCCAGATGCCACTTAAATGGTATCAAAGAATATGCAGCCTTATAGGTATGATTTCTTTCATTGAGAATAATGCAACCGAGATCTATTTATGTTGTTTGTATATCAGCAGTTCATTACTTTTTATTGTTGAGTAGTATTCCATTGCATGGAGGTACTGCAGTTTGTTTACCCATTCACCAATTGAAGGACACCTGGATTGCTTCCATTGTGAGGGAACTATGAGTAAAACTGTCATAAACATTCATGTACAGGTTTTTGTGTGAACATACATTTTCATTCTCTTGGGTAAATATGTAGGAGTGAGATTGCTAGGTCATATGCTAAGTGTATGTTTATTATTATAAAAAACTGCCAAACTGTTTTTCCAAGACACTGCCAATTTGTATTCCCACAAAGAATGAGAATTCCAGGTGATCTGTATCCCAGCCATTACTTGGTATTGTTGGGTTTCTTTTTATTTTATTTTAGCCATTCTATAGTATATACTGGTATCTAATTATGATTTTTTTTCTTTCATAATTGAGATTTTATTGGTTGTTTTGAGGATCAGTAAACAGACATTTCAATTTGTACACAATTCTCAACATACGTACCAAAAACCTAAAAAATCATGTAGTTGTGATTCTTTTCTGAACAGTTATTCCAGTGACTTTCCAGCTTAAAATGTGGGGGCAAATTTTCCTTCACAGGATATCAAGTACCAGTATCTTCAAATATTGATATGCTGTTACATCGTAAGTCCCACTAATTCACAATTTAATATCACATACACTACATACTCAAATTGTCAGTCGTTCACAGCACATTAACAGTTACTAGGAGAACTGGACTACCACAACCAAAGATGTTACAGAGTGCACAAAATTCTGCCCAGGAGAGCTAAGATCAAGGGGTGCGTGGTTTGCTATAGGAAACTATTCTACCAAAAACAACATGGGAAGAGAAGTAATTTAAAGTGTTTAAGACATTAAATGCACAACTGACTCCAAACTGCCATTTAGTATGCTTTGTATTATAGGATATAAAAGCTACCCTCCATCTGTGGAATGTTAAGCTGACACCCAAGACAATCAAAGCCTCCCATATTCAATATCCCACTATTTTCTGGTTGTACCAAAAAATAAACAACCGGCAAATGATTTCACCTCTTAAAAAAAAGCAATGTTCCACGTGCACTTGAAAGAAATCCAGGTCTATATCCTTGCTGATTTTCTATTTGTTCTAGGATTACCAGGAGGCTATACCTCTTGGTGTTATTGTTTTAGTAGTTGCTGTCATGATTATAACATACAAACCTTTCTTGATCTACTTAGAGCTAATATTTCACCACGTTAAATAAAACGTAAAAGCCTTCCAACCTTATGGAACCCTTCACTCTTCCTCCTTTGTATTATAGTCACCATTTGTACTATGTTGAAAACTCTACCGGACAACGTTAAATACTTTTTGCTCAACTGTCGCATGTATTTAAAGAACTTAAGCGGGGGGTGCTTCCCTGGTGGCACAGTGGTTGAGAGTTCGCCTGCCGATGCAGGGGACATGGGTTCGTGCCCCGGTCTGGGAGGATCCCACATGCCGCGGAGCAGCTGCGCCCGTGAGCCATGGCCGCTGAGCCTGCGCATCTGGAGCCTGTGCTCCACGACGGGAGAGGCCACAACAGTGAGAGGCCCGCGTACCGCAAAAAAAAAAAAAAAAAAAGAACTTAAGGGGGGAAAGCGGGGAAAGGGGTGGTAGTGGGATGAACTGGGAGATTGGGATTGACATATATACAACAATATGTATAAAATAGATAACTAGTAAGAACCTGCTGTATAAAAAAATAAATTTTTTTTAAAAAGAACTTAAGAAAAGAAAAATAGTCTATACTGTTTACCCAGATATTCGCTATTTCTGTTGTTCTTCCTTTAACCTTGATGTTCGAAGTTTCTCCCAGGTATCATTTCCCTCCAGTCTGAAGAACTCAGAATTTCAGAATTTCTTTTAGAATAAGTATCCTGGTGACAATTCTCTTGCTTTTTCTTCACCTGAGAACGTCTTCATTTTGCCTACATTCCTAAAAGACATTTCCTTTTGCTGGATGTAGAATTCAGGGTTGACAATTCTTTTCTCTTAGTACTTTAATTATATCGTTCCACTATCTTCTGGCCTTTTGTGTTTTTCTGATAAGAAATCCACAGTCAGTCGAATAATTGTTTAATTTTTGCATTCTAGTTTTTCTTGAATAATTTTATTAGGAGTTTGTCAATTTTATTAGTACTTTTAGTTGTTCTTTTTAAGAGCTTTTTAAATTGAAGTATAGTTGATTTACAATGTTTCAGGTGTATTCTTTCAGATTCTTTTCCATTACAGGTTATTACAAAATATTGAATATAGTTCCCTGTGCCATAGAGATCCTTGTTGTTTATTTATTTTACATATAGGTCCTATTTGATATATTGTACCTATTTGATATATAGTAGTGTGTATCTATTAATCCCAACTTCCTAATTTATCGCTCCTCCCTTTCTCCTTTGGCAACCATAGTTTCTTTTCTATGTGTGTCTGTTTCTGTTTGTAGATAGGTTCATTTGTGTCATATTTTAGATTCCACACATAAGTGATATCATATGATATTTGTCTTTGTCTGACTTACTTCACTTAGTATGATAACCTCTAGGTCCATCCATGTTGCTGGAAATGGCATTATTTCATTATATTTTATGGCTGAATAATATTCCATTGTATATATACAGTATACCACATCTTCTTTACCCATTCATCTGTTGATGGACATTTAGATTGCTTCCATGTCTTGGCTATTGTAAATAATGCTGCTATGAACATTAGGAGGCGTGTATCTTTTTGAATTAGAGTTTTCTCCAGATATATGCCCAGGAGTGGGATTGCAGGATCATACAACTAAACTAAAAAACTCCATTTTTAGTTTTTTAAGGAACCTCCATACTGTACTGTTCTCCATACTGGCTGCACCAATTTACATTCCCACCAACAGTGTAGGAGGGTTTCCTTTTCTCCACACCCTCTCCAGCATTTGTTATTTGTAGACTTTTTGATGATGGCCATTCTGACTGGTGTGGCTGGACTACTTCACTCTGTATGACAGACTCTAGGTCCATCCACCTCACTACAAACAACTCAATTTCATTTCTTTTTATGGCTGAGTAATATTCCACTGTATATATGTGCCACATCTTTATCCATTCATCTGTCAATGGACACTTAGGTTGCTTCTATGTCCTGGCTATTGTAAATAGAGCTGCAATGAACATTGTGGTACATGACTTTTTTTGAATTATGGCTTTCTCAGGGTATATGACCAGTAGTGGGATTGCTGGGTCATATGGTAGTTCTATTTTTAGTTTTTTAAGGAATCTCCATACTGTTCTCCATAGTGGCTGTATCAACTTACATTCCCACCAACAATGCAAGAGGGTTCCCTTTTCTCCACACCCTCTCCAGCATTTATTGTTTGTAGATTTTTTGATGATGGCCATTCTGACTGGTGTGAGGTGATACCTCATTGTAGTTTTGATTTGCATTTCTCTAATGATTAGTGATGTGGAGCATCCTTTCATGTGTTTGTTGGCAATCTCTATATCTTCTTTGAGAAATGTCTATTTAGGTCTTCTGCCCAATTTTGAATTAGGTTGTTTGTTCTTTTGATACTGAGCTGCTTGTAAATTTTGGAGATTAATCCTTTGTCAGTTGCTTCATTTGCAAATATTTTCTCCCATTCTGAGGGTTGTCTATTTGTCTTGTTTATGTTTTCCTTTGCTGTGCAAAAGCTTTAAGTTTTATTAGGTCCCATTTGTTTATTTTTGTTTTTATTTACATTTCTCTAGGAGGTGGGTCAAAAAGGATCTTGCTGTGATTTATGTCATAGAGTGTTCTGCCTATGTTTTCCTCTAAGAGTTTTATAGTGTCTGGCCTTACATTTAAGTCTTTAATCCATTTTGAGTTTATTTTTGTGTATGGTGTTAGGGAGTGTTCTAATTTCATTCTGTTACATGTAGCTGTCCAGTTTTCCCAGCACCACTTATTGAAGAGGCTGTCTTTTCTCCACTGTATATTCTTGTCTCAGGCCACTTTTAACATCTTACTTTTGTAATATGAACCTGAAAAATCATGACCTTTAACAAATTATCAACCATTAACTTTTGAAAATTGGTTTTCACATATTCTATTATCTCCTTTTGTAACTTTACTGTCTTTTATGCCTTCTTACTTATCCTCTCTATCACTTAATCTCTGTGTCACATTTTTCATACCTTTGTATTTCTAGGTAGAATTCTATGTTACTTCTTTAGATTTATTTTCCATTTCACTAATTCTTTCTTAAGCGTGAATTGTCTGCTCTTGAACCCTTCCACTATGTTTTAAATTTTATATATATCCTCACCTAGAGGGTAAGCTGTATGAGGTCAAATATTTTTGTTTATTTTGTTCACGTCAGTAAACTCTACCACTAGTGTCTCTTACATGGCACTAAATATTTAATTAAAGAGTGTATGTTTTATTCCTGGAAATTCAATTTGCTTTCTTTTCCAATCTATTTGCTCAATTTGGTAGTCTTATTTCTTTGTCAGATTTTATTTCCTCCTTTTATTTTGTTAAGCAATAACATACTTTTCTGTATTCTGCATCCAGTAATTCCAGATTTGAATATCTTACAATTCTAATTCTGCTTATTGTTTCTGCTACCTTTGTTCAAAGTAGCTTGTTTTCTCATGTGTTTTATATTTGCTTGAACTTTGTGGGAATTCTCTGAGGCCTAAAACAAAGAAAAACTCCTCTAAGGAGAATTTGTGCTTATTTTGCTCTGTGCCTGAGGACACCAGTATCTACTTTAAACTACAATCTTTAGCCTGTAGTTCTTAGGACCACGAAAATAATATAAATTCAGCCAAATATGAAAGAAATTGTTAGGAGGAGACAGTTCTTTTCTTTAATCTCCATTCAGTACCATGCCCAATATTGCTGTCTGCTTCTGAGACAGGAGCTTTCCTTTTCTAGTTCACCCTTTACCTAAGGGCATAGCTCTTTCTATGTCCTGGATTTATGTAAGGTGGTTTCCAATAAAATCTATGTCCTGCACTGACCCAAGGCTTTGTCTCCAATATCCCTTGTGTTCCAAGGCTCTAGGCCACCCATATCCAGTGGCTTCAATATATACAAAGGATTCAAGGTTCATTTATTGTCTTAGTCTGCACAGGCTGCCATTACAGATTGAGTGGCTTAAACAACAATTTATTTTCTCACAGTTCTAGAGGCTAAAAGTCCAAGATCAATGTTCTAGCAGATTTGATTTCTGCTGAGGACCCTTTTCCTGGATTGCAGACGGCCACCTTCTCCCTGTGTCTTCACACTGAGGAAGGGGGTGGAAGCTGGAGGTCTCCAATGTCTTTTTACAAAGACACTAATCCTCTCAGATCAGGGTAGCATGCTTATGACCTCATTTAACCTTAATTACTTCCTCAAAGGCCTCACCTCCAAATATACCCACATTGGGAGCTAAGCCTCCAAATTCAATATGAATTTTGGGAGGACACAAATATTCAGTCCACAACATTTACCTCCAGGTTCTCCTGTTCTTCTTTATTCCTAACCTTGGAGAATTTTCATTAGTTTCTTAAAGGGCTCATTTGATTATTTCAAAAGAGTTTTTTTTTATTGTTGTTGAGTATTTTTAGATGTCACGCAGCAGGCATGAGTTTCAGAATCTCTAGCTTTCCACATTGCCAGAAAAAGACCTCTCTTCTCTATGTATAATCTTGCAGTAGGCAGTTCTAGCCAATTTCATATATATGCTTCAAATAACACATCTAATTTATATTTCCAGCCCTAACTTCTCTCCTGAGCTTGAGATTCATTGCCAGCTGCTACTTTAAATCTTTACTTGGAAGTTTATAGGATATTTAAAACTTAATGTATCCCAATCAGAACTCATAGTTTTCCTCTCAAATCTGCTCTTCCCCTTATTTCCTTATCTCGGTAAATATGAAACACTGAATTGCTCAAGCCAAAATACCGAGACATCAACTTTAATTCCTCATTTTTCCTTTCTTCCCACATAAATTGAAGTACAAGCCCTGCCTTCCCTATTTTCAACATAGACCCTCAATCTGTCTCCTTTGCTCCACCTTCTTTTCTACCACCTCTGTCCAAGCCACCATGATGTCTCATTTGGGTACTACTATCACCTCCTAAGCAAGCACCCTGCTTCTACACTCACCCTCCTAAAACCAGGTTCCACAAAACAGTTAAAGTGATCCTTTCAAAATGCAAATCACATCACATCGCAATAATTCAAAATTCTCTGTTTATTTCCCATTACAATTACAATACAAGTCTAACCTTCTTCTTGGCACCTTATGAGGTCCTAAAAGTTCCAACAATTGCCCAGCTCTCAGCTCACCAAGTACATGCTCCCCTGCATTCACCACACTAAGAGCACTCTGGATCTCCTTTTTGTTTCTCAAATTACTTAGTTCATTCCCACCTCAGGGTCTTTACACCTACTGTTCACTCTGCAGGAACATACTTCCCTATGATCACTGCTTCATTGAGTTTTCAGCTCAAATGCCATATCCTCAAAAAAGACCTTCTCTAACCCCTCCTAAATAGTCCTCATTTGTTTCTCCAGATATCCTGTCTACTCTTCTCCATTCTCACCTGTCCCTCAGAAAGCTGACCTTCATAGAATACATCAACCAGGCCTCTTTGCTCTCTCTTTCTATTGGGTTTTGCCAATGGGAAGCAATGGCGGGAAACAGAAGGGCAGAAGGAAAGAAAGATCTGGGTATTTCCCTGATTCTCCCAATGCTGAGTTGTTGGTTGGTGGTGGTGGCCATTTTTTTTAACCGAAGTTCTATAGCTATCACTTCCCATGAGTTTCCACTAATGGCTCCTTCCCTTCATCCCTTCAGGCTCAGGAGTTATAGTCATTTCCTATTTTGGGGTCTGGGGTGTTTCATTATCCATTGCTGGTTTTCCTTCATTAAAATCCCTTTTACCTTGAGTGTGCCATCCATTTCCTGATGTAATAGTCGGATAGGGTTGCCATAACAAAGTACCACAAACTGGGTGGCTTACACAACAGAAAGTTATTATTCATAAACTGTTATATCACAGTTCTGGAAGCTAGATGTCCAAGACCAAGGTGTGGACAGGGTTGGCTCCTTCTGAGAGCTGTGAGGGAGAATCTGTCCTATGCCTCTCCCCTAGCTAATGATGGTTTGCTGGCAATCGTTGGCATTCCTTGGCTTATAAAATCATCATCCCAATCTTGCCTTCATCTTCACATGATGTTCTCCCTGTGTGTCTCTGTGTCCAAATTTCTCCTTCATGTCATATTGAATTAGGAATTACTCTAATGATGTGATTTAACTAATTACATCTACAATGACCCTATTTCCAAATAAGGTCACATTCTGAGGTACAGGGGTAGGATTTCATAGAAATTTTGGAAGAAAACAATTCAACCCATAACACTTGATGGGACTCTGATAGATATTTCTTATCTGTCATCATTCTCTATCACATTTCCCTATTTTATTTTCTTATAGTATTTATCATTATTTGATATTATTTAATTTGTTTATATGTATGTACATTTACTTTCTGATTTTCTCTCTCTCAACAGAATACAAGCTGCATGAGGGCAAGCTACTGTTTATCTTTTTTTTTCTTTTGCTTTAACTATTCAGTATCTGATGCATAGTAGGAGATCAATAAGTAATTACTGAATAAAGAAATAAATGGCAATATCTAAAGTTTGGTTTAGAATCTTAAACTGCTATAAATTCTAGTTATTATTGCATATAAATTATAACATTCATTTACTACTGTAACATCTCTGTCACCCGTACAGGAAGTTCAGACTCTTTGTATTTTAGGAAGCAACCTCATGAAGCATGAGGACGCTTGGTTGTTTTTTGTCCCAGATCTTCATTTACTCAATGTGTCATGTTAAGGAAATCTTGTAATCTCTCTGAATTTCCCCAAATGGGAATAAAAATGTTTCTGTCCCTAAGCAGGTTGTTGGTAATGTTTTCTAGCTTCAAAGTAATGTAATTCAGCATTAGTCCTTAGCAGAGATTAGGATGACAATGGCTCCACAGGTAAATCATCTTCACAAGTATTACAGCACTTTTTAACCCTGATTTTACCCTCCTGGGCATAATGTAAAATTATTCACCTTCACATTTCTCTTCATCACAAAATCTACCAGAAAACAGAGGAGAGCACCTTAAATGTGACTCACTAGTGGTACTCTACAGTGTCCGTATCTATGTCTCCATGGTGACAGGTACCAGCCCCCTTATATGCATATACACTCCTCTTACTATGGTGAGAAATCAAGGTTCATAGAATACAAAGTGTCCTTTCCTGCTACTAAGGAGGTTTTATCTAAGCTGTAGTTTTAGAGTTCCTCCTTCTGCTCTCTACATGGAGGACTAAAATGGAGCTACCAAGTTTTTGAACCAGTAGAACCACTGAACACTATAATCTATCCCCTAGTTATAGAGATGAGGAGATTAAGGCTCAGGACGATGAAGTGAATTATTTAAGGTCATTAAGTGTCTTTGTATTACCACAGAGGTGACCATCCAGGGAGGCAGACAATCCTGTCCTGATTTGCCTGGATAGAGCTCTCCCAAGGTGCTCCAGCCTATCCAACCTTAAAAACTCTGGACTTGGAGCTAGCTTGGATTCTAGGATTTCATTCAGAATGTTGCATCCTAGAGACCAGCTACTTCTTCCTTCTTACTGCCAGGGGAGAACTACCTTAGGAGACAGAAAAACAACCCCTAGAAAAAATCAGTTTGCTCATCTCCTCAAGCCTTAACCAGCACCTTGGACCTCAGTCTACAGCAGCCCAAGAAGAGTCCATCCAACCACATTGCTCATCCTTGTCACTCAATGTCCCTTATCCTTCTCACAACCTCTTACCCCCATACTACTCTGAGATTCTTTCCTCTGATCTTCCTTCCACCAAAGATATCTCATTCATTTGTCAAACATTTATCAAACACCTATTATGTGCCAGGCATCCTACTAGAAGCTGGAGATAACAAGTTGGCATTTCTTCACTCAAGGAGATAACAATCTAGTGAGAGAGAATATAAAGAGATAATTCTTTTAAAGGGAGTTAAGTGGAGTGCTATAGTAGAGAGAGTTAGGACTAAGGTATTCCTTGACTCAAGACCATTAGCATTAAGATAGTGAACACTTAATTCTTAGCATTTCTCTCATTCATTTCCCCTTTTTCATCCCTCCTGCTTCTGCCCTGGTTCCAGGTTTTATCATCTCTTGACAGAGCTAATACAACACTTTCCTAACTTTCTCTCTGCTTCCAGTTTCACCTTTGCCAACTTAACTTTCGCTTTTCTACCAGAATGATTTAGAAAAAAAATTGAAATCAGTATGTCTGGAGTACAGTAGAAACTGAATAATGTCACTCCCTTTACACAATTCAGTAAAAACCTAATTCATACAGAAGTGCTTGCAAAACATTCCCTAATGAAGAGGGTAATGAAAACATATAACCCCTGAAGGTATTATTCAGTAAAATGTACAAATCTAAGATGTACAGCTCAGTACCATTTTACATTTGCATAAACACATGTCTACCACCCAGATCAAATACAGAACATTTTCATTTCACCCTAGAAAGTTTTCTCAAGCCCCTTCTCAAGTCCATCCTCCTTTCCAGAGTTAACCACTATTCCATCTTCAATCACTATAGACTCATGTTGCCTGTTCTTGAATTTCATATGTTTAATGGAATTATACAGTATGTACTGCTATTGATTTGAGTATCATTATTTTGTATCCAGTCACCTTTCTTAGGGCATCTAGATGGAAACTTTTAACCCGAAACTCCAAGACCCCCAGTGGCTACTTTCAGGGCCCCACTTTCCATATTGATTGCTTTCACCAAAATCTATTTCCTACAGATATCAATTAGAGACTCAAAAAAAAAAATCTCATTAAAGGAAAGGAGATATAGATAATATATATCAAGGAAAATATCCTCACCTAAGAGTTTATATTTGTGTAAACATATGTTTACAGATTGACTAATCAGATAATGTCACCTTGATTCAAGGAAATACTTTTCTAATAGTGGCTCATCAGGGCCAAATACGAACTTACAAGGAAGGTATGTGAGCAAAAGGAAAACGTCCAGAGGGGACTGAAGAAAATTGGCATTAACTGAGAGCTTATTATGGCCTAGGCACAGTGCAAGCTAAGCACTGGGAATTGAAAAATGAATATGCCAAGGTGGGAATGTAAGTTGCTGTAGCCATTATGGAAAACAGTATGGCGAGTCCCCAGTTGCCATATGATCCTGCAATCCCACTCATGGGCACATATCCAGACAAAACTATAATTCAAAAAGATACATGCACCCCTATGTTCATAGCAGCACTGTAGCCAAGACATGGAAACAACCTAAATGTCTATCGACATATGAATGGATAAAGAAGATGTGGTACATATATACAATGGAATACTACTCAGCCATAAAAAAGAATGAAATAATGCCACTTGCGGCAACATGGATGGACTTAGAGATTACCATACTAAATGAAGTAAGTCAGAAAGAGAAAGACAAATACCATATGATATCACTTATATGTGGAATCTAAAATATGACACAAATGAACCTATCTACAAACAGAAACAGACTCTCAGACATAGAGAACAGACTTGTGGTTGCCAAGGGGGAGAAAGGGTAGAGGAGAGATGGATTGGGAGTTTGGGGTTAGCAGGTGCAAATTATTACATATAGAATGGAACCATATTGGAAAAGAATTTTTAAAAGACTGTATATATATATGTATAACTGAATCACTTTGCTGTACAGCAGAAATTAACGCAACATTTTAAATCAACTATACTTCAATTAAAAAAAAATTTTTAATGAATATGCCACACTATAGCTCTACACTGGTGTTACTTTTCTAGAAAACAATTTACTAATGTGTATCAAAACCCTTATAAAAGGTTTATATCTTTGTTCCTGTAATTCCATTTCTACAAATTTATCCTAAAACTATATTCAGATACAACTAAAATATGAGAGATACACAAACATGTGGGAATTATTAAATAAGCTACAGTAAGTCCATTGACTTACTATGCTGGATATTACAGAATCTTTAAAATATATTCTTAAGGAATATTTAAAAATGTAATAAATACTCAAAACATCAGGTTTTTTTTTAAAACAAGCTACAAATCTGTAATATATATGGTGTAATACAAAGTATTTATATATATGGTGTAATACAAAGTATTTCTTGTGTGTGTATGTATGTATGTATGAGTAAATGTAATAATAGTGCATATGTACTAATACACACACGTACTAATACACTAATGATATATGAGTAAATGTACTAATGGTATGTATGTACTAAAACACATACGTACCTGTACATACACACGTTAATTTACATTTCCTGACACTGTGACTAAAAGTACATATTTCAGAATACCTTTTGTCAAGAATAACTTTTTCATCTTTGTCAACTTGATATGCTAAAATATAATGTTTTTTTTAATTTAGATTTTTAGATAATAATAAACATTATATTGCAAATCTTTGATTCAGTATTAATGAGGGTATGAGGGAAAAAAGTACTCATACTCTGCTGGTGGTAGGAAGATTGATAGCTACTTTCAAGGGCAATTATATAGGATCTATTAAAATATAACAGAAATATACCCTGTGACAAGCAATTCCACTTTTCAGAATCTATCTTCTAAAAACTACTTGCATATGTGCCCAAGGACATATATACACATTGTAACATTGTTTGTCATTAAAACAAAACAAAACAAGAAGAGCCTATGTGCTCATCAACCAGGGAAAGGCTAAATGAACATGGTATATCCATACCAAAAATATTATATTGCAATGAAAAACAATGAAGTAGTTTTAAAGACTGATATAGAAAAATTTTAAACATATTTTTGAGTGAAATACAAAGGGAAAAATAATATGTAGCATATGATACTATGTTTACAAAAATGAAACAAAAAGCAATATTACACATATTCCCAAATTACAAGTGTACTATGAAAATGCACAGAATAAAAAGGACACCCAACATATTTAATATGGTTACATTTCGGACAGACACTCAGTTTGGTGGGAACACGGTCAAAAGAGATTTCGACAGTCTTCATATTTTAATCTGTTTCAGAAAGAATATATTAATTTGTAATTACATATTAATTTAGAAATAAACATTTTTAAAAATCAAATTGCACCGCTCCAGCCACCCCATAGGGAGCAATAGGCGCTACCTTCAGTGGGCCCAGCTTCTCGCGCCTACGGAGCTGCACATTGTGCATACGCCTCCATTCTTCACTGGCTATTGGTCAGAGACCTGCATTCCTTGACACGCAGACTCCTCCACAGCCTGCTTGAACAGCCTTGTTTCATGGCATTTGGTTTCCCACAGAAGAAGTGATTCAGGAGGGAGAGAAATGTAAGCAGGTTTCTGGATCTCTCTGTCAGAGCTACTGCTCAAAGCCCTCCTGGAAGATATGAGGTCCACAGCAGGTAGAGTGCAAACAAAGAAACTTCTCACTGTTCCCAGAATCACCGCGTCTGAACGCACAGCACATGATCCACAACAGCCTGAGAACTTCCAGCGCGGCAAGCACGGCAGTGGCATCAGCGGCCAATGGAAGAAAACAGAGCAGGGTCTTGGTGCTCCGGCTGGATGTGAGGCCTGTGCCTCTGAGGTGGGAGAGCCGAGTTCAGGACACTGGTCCACCAGAGACCTCATGGCTCCATGTAATATCAAATGGTGAAAGCTCTCCCAGAGATCTCAATCTCAACGCTAAGACCCAGCTCCACTCAACGACTAGCAAGCAACAGTGCTGGACACCCTATCCCAAACAACTAGCAAGACAGAAACAGAACCCCATCTATTAGCAGAGAGGATGTCTAAAAAAAAAAATATATATATATATATATATATATATATATATATATATGGTCACAGACACCCCAAAACACACCACCGGACGTGGTCCTGTGCACCAGAAAGACAAGATCCAGCCTCATCCACCAGAACACAGGCACCAGTCCCCTCCACCAGGAAGCCTACACAACCCACTGAACCAACCTTAGCCACTGCAGGCAGACACCAAAAACAATGGGACTAAAAACCTGCAGCCTACAAAAAGGAGACCCCAAACACAGTAAGTTAAGCAAAATGAGAAGTAAGAGAAACACACAGCAGATGAAGGAGCAAGGTAAAAACCCACCAGACCAAACAAATGAAGAGGAAATAGACAGTCCACCTAAAAAAGAATTCAAAGTAATGATAGTAAAGATGATCCAAAATCTTGGAAATAAAATGGAGAAAATACAAGAAACATTTTAAAAAGACCTAGAAGAACTAAAGAGCAACAAACAATGATGAACAATACAATAAACGAAATTAAAAATTCTCTAGAAGGAATCAATGGCAGAATAACAAGCAGGAGAACAGACAGGTAACCTGGAAGATAAAATAGTGGGAATAACTACCACAGAGCAGAACAAAGAGAAAAGAATGAAAAGAATTGAGGACAGTATCAGAGACCTCTGGGACAACATTAAATGCAACAAAATTCGAATTATACGGGTCCCAGAAGAAGAAGAGAAAAAGAAAGGGACTGAGAAAATATTTGAAGAGATTATAGTTGAAAACTTCCCTAATATGGGAAGGGAAATAGTCAATCAAGTCCAGGAAGCACAGAGAGTCCCATACAGGATAAATCCAAGGAGAAACACGCCAAGACACATATTAATCAAACTATCAAAAATTAAATACAAAGAACAAATATTAAAAGCAGCAAGGGAAAAACAACAAATAACACACAAGGGAATCCCCATAAAGTTAACAGCTGACCTTTCAACAAAACTCTGCAAGCCAGAAGGGAGTGGCAGGACATATTTAAAGCGATGAAAGGGAAAAACCTACAACCAAGATTACTCTACCCAGCAAGGATCTCATTCAGATTCGACAGAGAAATTAAAACCTTTACAGACAAGCAAAAGCTAAGAGAATTCAACACCACCAAACCAGCTTTACAACAAATGCTAAAGGAACTTCTCTAGGCAGAAAACACAAGAAAAGGAAAAGACCTACAATAACAAACCCAAAACAATTAAGAAAATGGTAATAGGAACATACATATCAATAATTACTTTAAATGTAAATGGATTAAATGCTCCCACCAGAAGACACAGACTGGCTGAATGGATACAAAAACAAGACCCGTAAATATGCTGTCTACAGAGACCCACTTCAGACCTACAACACATACACACTGAAAGTGAGAGGATAGAAAAAGATATTCCATGTAGATGGAAATCAAAAGAAAGCTGAAGTAGCAATTCTCATATCAGAGAAAATAGACTTTAAAATAAAGACTATTACAAGAGACAAAGAAAGACACTACATAATGATCAAGGGACCATTCCAAGAAGAAGATATAACAATTGTAAATATTTATGCACCCAATACAGGGGCACCTAAATACATAAGGCAAATGCTAACAGCCATAAAAGGGGAAATGGACAGTAACACAATCATAGTAGGGGACTTTAACACCCCACTTTCACCAATGGACAGATCATCCAAAATGAAAATAAATAAGGAAACACAAGCTTTAAATGATACATTAAACAAGATGGACTTAATTGATATTTATAGGACATTCCATCCAAAAACAACAGAATACACTTTCTTCTCAAGTGCTTATGGAACATTCTCCAGGAGAGATCATATCTTGGGTCACAAATCAAGCCTTGGTAAATTTAAGAAAATTGAAATAGTAACAGGTATCTTTTCCAACCTCATAACGTTATGAGATTAGATACCAATTACAGGAAAAAAATCTGTAAAAAATACAAACACATGGGGGCTAAACAATACACTACTAAATAACCAAGAGATCACTGAGGAAATCAAAGAGGAAATCAAAAAACACCTAGAAACAAATGACAATGAAAACACGACGACCCAAAACCTATGGGATGCAGCAAAAGCAGTTCTAAGCGGGAAGTTTACAGCAATACAATCCTACCTCAAGAAACAAGAAGCATCTCAAATAAACAACCTAACCTTACACCTAAAGCAATTAGAGAAAGAACAAAAAAAACCCCAAAGTTAGCAGAAGGAAAGAGATCATAAAGATCAGATCAGATATAAATGAAAAAGAAAAGAAGCAAACAATAGCAAAGCTCAATAAAACTAAAAGCTTGTTCTTTGAGAAGATAAACAAAATCGATAAACCACTAGCCAGACTCATCAAGTAAAAAAGAGAGAAGACTCAAATCAATCCAATTACAAATGAAAAAGGAGAGGTAACAACTGACACTGCAGAAATACAAATGATCATGAGAGATCACTACAAGCAACTATATGCCAATAAAATGGACAATGTGGAAGAAATGGACAAATTCTTAGAATACCACAACCTTCTAAGACTGAACCAGGAAGAAATACAAAATATAAACAGACCAATCACAAGCACTCAAATTGAGACTATGATTTTAAATCTTCCAACAAACAAAAGCCCAGGACCAGATGGCTTCCTTCACAGGCAAATTCTATCAAACATTTAGAGAAGAGCTAACACCTATCCTTCTCAAACTCTTCCAAAATACAGCAGAGGGAGGAACACTCCCAAACTCATTCTACGAGGCTACCATCACCCTGATACCAAAACCAGACAAAGATGTCACAAAGAAAGAAAACTACAGACCAATATCACTAATGAACATAGATGGAAAAATTCTCAACGAAAAACTAGCAAACAGAAACCAACAACACATTAAAAGGATCATACACCATCATCAAGTGGGGTTTACCCCAGGAATGCAAGGATTCTTCAATATATGCAAATCAATCAATGTGATAAACCATATTAACAAATTGAAGGAGAAAAACCATATGATCATCTCAATAGATGCAGAGAAAGCTTTCAAAAAAATTCAACACCAATTTATGATAAAAACCCTCCAGAAAGGAGGCATTGAGGGAACTTACCTCAACATAATAAAGACCATATATGACAAACCCACAGCCAACATCATTCTCAATGGTGAAAAACTGCAACTACTTCCTCTAAGATCAGGAACAAGACAAGGCTGTCCAATCTCACCACTATTATTCAACATAGTTTTAGAAGTTTTAGCCACAGCAACCAGAGAAGAAAAAGAAATAAAAGGAATCCAAATCAGAAAAGAAGAAGTAAAGCTGTCACTGTTTGCAGATGACATACTATACACAGAGAATCCTAAATATGCTACCAGAAAACTACTAGAGCTAATCAATGAATTTGGTAAAGTAGCAGGATACAAAATTAATGCACAGAAATCTCTTGCATTCCTATACACTAATGATGAAAAATTGGAAAGAGAAATTAAGGAAACACTCCCATTTACCACTGCAACAAAAATAATAAAATAACTAGGAATAAGCCTACCTAAGGAGACAAAAGACCTGTATGCAGAAAACTATAAGACACTGATGAAAGAAATTAAAGATGATACAAATAGATGGAGAGATATACCATGTTCTTGGATTGGAAGAATCATTATTGTGAAAATGACTATACTACCCAAAGCAATCTACAGATTCAATGCAATCCCTATCAAACTATGAATGGCATTTTTCACAGAACTAGAACAAAAAATGTCACTATTTGTATGGAAACATAAAAGACTCCAAATAGCCCAAGCAATCTTGAGAAAGAAAAATGGAGCTGGAGGAATCAGGCTTCCAGACTTCAGACTACACTACAAAGCTACAGTAATCAAGACAATATGGTACTGGCACAAAAACAGAAAGATAGGTCAATGGAACAGGATAGAAAGCTCAGAGATAAACCCACACACATATGGTCACCTTATTTTTGATAAAGGAGGCAAGAATATACAATGGAGAAAAGACAGCCTCTTTAATAAGTGGTGCTGGGAAAACTGGACAGCTACATGTAAAAGAATGAAATTAGAACACTCCCTAACACCATACACAAAAATAAACTCAAAACGGATATAAGACCTAAATGTAAGGCCAGACACTATAATACTCTTAGAGGAAAATGTAGGCAGAACACTCTATGACATAAATCACAGCAAGATCCTTTTTGACCCAACTCCTAGAGAAATGTAAATAAAAACAAAAATAAACAAATGGGACCTAATGAAACTTAAAAGCTTTTAAACAGCAAAGGAAAACATAAACAAGACGAAAAGACAACCCTCAGAATGGGAGATAATATTTACAAACGAAGCAACGGACAAGGGATTAATCTTTAAAATATACAAGCAGCTCATGCAGCTCAATATCAAAAAACAAACAACCCAATCCAAAAATGGGCAGAAGACCTAAACAGACATTTCTCCAAAGAAGATATACAGATTTCCAACAAACACATGAAAGGATGCTCCACATCACTCATCATTAGAGAAATGCAAATCAAAACTACAATGAGGTATCACCTCATACCAGTCAGAATGGCCATCATCAAAAAATCTACAAACAGTAAATGCTGGAGAGGGTGTGGAGAAAAGGGAACCCTCTTGCACTATTGGTGGGAATGTAAATTGATACAGCCACTATGGAGAACAGTATGGAGGTTCCTTAAAAAACTAAAAATAGAACTACCATATGACCCAGCAATCCCACTACTGGGCATATACCCTGAGAAAACCATAATTCAAAGAGTCATGTACCACAATGTTCACTGCAGCTATATTTACAATAGCCAGGACATGGAAGCGACCTAAGTGTCCATCAACAGATGGATGGATAAAGAAGAGGTGGCACATATATACAATGGAATATTACTCAGCCATAGAAAGAAACGAAATTGAGTTATCTGTAGTGAGGTGGATGGACCTAGAGTCTGTCCTACAGAGTGAAGTAAGTCAGAAAGAGAAAAACAAATACCATATGCTAAAACATATATATGGAATTAAAAAAAATGGTTCTGAAGAACCTAGGGGCAGGACAGGAATAAAGACGCAGATGTAGAGAATGGACTTGAGGACACGGGGAGTGGGAAGGGTAAGCTGGGACGAAGTGAGAGAGTGGCATGGACATATATACACTACCAAATGTAAAATAGATAGCTAGTGAGGAGTAGCCACGTAGCACAGGGAGATCAGCTCCGTGCTTTGTTACCACCTGGAGGGGTAGGATAGGGAGGGTGGGAGGGAGACGCAAGAGGGAGGAGAGATGGGGATATATGTATAGCTGATTCACTTTGTTATAAAGCAGAAACTAACACATGATTGTAAAGAAATTATACTCCAGTAAAGATGTTAAAAAAAAATCAAATTGCTTTCTGAATGCACCAAGTTCTATTATAAAGATTACATGGCATTTTTAAAAATATTAAGATCAAGTACTTTATATAATGAACCGATAGAATGCCCACATGGCTATGAGTATGTGAACTAATTAATCTGTAGCATAGTGAACACAGAAATCTTTAGCCATATTTACAGTTAATTAGTTTAACAACTGCCTTAGTCTTATTATGTTAATTTCATAAATAAAGCAATTAAGTTCCATATAGATCAGAGTGTTCTGGTGACAATTTTTCCTGTTTACTTGGGCAAATTTTACTGTTTAAACTGTTTGGAATCTAGAGGATCAGAGACTTGGTTTCAGTTATAACGAACTTTATTACATCAGAAATTTTACTTGTTATCTTTTAAAGAAGTTCAGACCTAGAAAATTCCCACAATACATTTATGAAGAAGGCAGGTAAGTTATGAATAACTGAAATGTCATAGTTTAGCCAATCTGACAATTTCTTTCTCTTCATTTTAATAAGTGTTAACTATTGTTAACTATGATATAAATACTTTCCTTACAAATATGATCATTTGCAATGAAAGCAGTAGTTTATGAGGAAGCATAAATAAAAATTTTTTGGCTAATAGTTAAAAGTATTTTTAACACGATATTATTCTAGAAACGTTATCTATATTATTTCCTATTTTTCAATTCAGGGAAATTATTAAGGGAGGGAATGGTATTTGATAATAAGAAGACAGCTAAACTTAAAATGTTCTGGAACTAAGAAAAGTTTTATCGTGAATTTTTGACATAGACAGGTACATTGTTTTTCCTCCTTCACAAAATGAATTTCTTTATAGTTTCTTAATGAAAGAAATAAACTTATTTAGTGATTTCCCTTTTTATAACAGCTAACAAATGTACAACTTCATTACTTCCCTAGGAAAGATTTAATGGTGGTACATGTCTTTCCATCCATCTTTTTTGGCTAGAAATCTTAGAATGAGAAGGATTGTCTTCGGTGGTGCTTTTATCTTATTCTGCCTCTTAGGTGGTAAGTCATTAAGAAAACATAAATCAAAAAAGAGGAAAAATTACTCAAGAAATTGCAGAATTACAATATAAGTGGAGGGTGGCCTTAAATAAAGTACCAAAGGTCCTTAAAACAAAGCCTGAGTAAACCCTTAAATAACAATGAGCTAACGTTTATTCAGCATTTACTATATGCCAGGTACTGGTCTAAATATTTTATTTGTATTAATGCACTGAATCCACATGACAATCCTATGAGTTAAATGCTTTTATTTCCCATTTTATACATGAGTAAACTGAGCTGGTAGATGGTGGCCCACATGTTGCTATTATTATCATTAAGCTGGAACTAATCAATCTAGGCAGGAAGCCCTTATAAATATGACCCAAAAAATAAATTAGACCAAATAAGCATAGACAAGGCTCTCCCAGCACTTTTTCTATGTGCTCATCACCACCAACTATAATATTCCTTCATTTATAAAAGAACCACATAACAGAGAGCTTTCAATCCCTTTAACAGAATTCCTAAGGCCCTTCAAATTAGGTAGATGTTCATGAAGGTAGTATCTCCAAACAGGCATGTTTAAGCACATGGGAATTCTCCTTCCCAATGAAATGGTAATATGGTTAATGAAGATGGCTGCTCTATGCTGAACCCAGGGGTTAACAGGGCAGGGTTTCTTAGAGTCAGAAGATTTAATGTACATATGAGTCACCTGGGGATCTTGTTAAAATGTACAATCTGATTCAGCAGGTCAGGTGTAGGGCCTGAGAGTCTGCATTTCCAACAAGCTTCAAGTGATGCCAATGCTGTTGGTCTGGAGACCACATGTCAGTAGGAAAAATCCAAAAGATATCCCAGAGGTACATAAAATTCTAATACTGAGACTTAGAGACTTTTGGTACCTAATACTGGGATCACCATCTCAACTGCCTCAAGTGTTTGGTCAGATAATATAAATGGGGGGGGGGGGGTGGATCACCCAGTAACAAAACCAGAGGAGGGCAGCCAGTACCCAGCTGACATGGAGAAAGGAGAGCTGAACAATGCCAAATCTGATTCTTCAGGAGAAGCCAGATATTCAGGTTTGCAGGAAAACTCTCCCAACTTTTAAATGTTAACATTGTGAAAGCAGTATGCAAGTTAAACCGACCAGGTCTAGCCCCTGGACCACTTGTTTGTAGTCTCTGCTTCCCACACTACCCTCAATACTACATACAATGCGCAATAGAGTTTTCATTACCCCTTGCAGAAAGGGCAGGAGCAAACTCAAACTGCTTGGGTCTCTGCTGCATTTTAAGTCTTTACACTTCTCTTCTGTAAAGAATGTGGAAGGGAACATAGGAATAGATGAAAAATTTCAAGAGAACATCTTCCCTGTCTTGGATATCATGAAAAAAATGACTCAGGCAGGAGATTGCATTAATTTTGTTGAATACACAGGGAAGATGTGAGGGTAAAAGAAGAAAATTCAGCATAAAGAGAAATTTTGAAGTAAGGAGTGTCCATGAAGTAAGGGATGGTCATTTTAAAAAGATCACCATCATCATGATTTATAATGTTTAAATAATTACATATATATTTATAATATGCATTTGAGTAATTAAATACAGTCTGTTAGATTTTCCCCACAATAAGATCATGAAGTAGAATAGGATACTTCAGAATTAATCATGTGAGGAGACTATTAATTTAACATAAAACCTGAAACTTTAAATTTCGTTGTCAAATTGGAATGTACCATATGTTAGTTATATTAATAAAACCAACAATAAATTTTCAGACAAAAAGATTGGAAGAAAGGAAATGGATCTGTCAACGTATTTATAAGTGTTCATGCAATGGGACATATACAGTCAGCAGAAAGACCTAAAAGTTAAGGCATCGCTTTCAGCTGTAGTAAAGAATGTCAGGGCCAAGATTTTAGGGAGAAGGCTGTGGATATTGGGTGTGGAATCAGAAGGAAGAAGGACCATCTGAGAGGGAAAGAAAGAAACTAGAGCAGATCTCATCCAGGAACACAGTCCAGGGGCCTTAGGCATGGCAGAGAAAGATCTGGCATCATATAAGCTCTCCACTTGGGGGAGGGGGGCACTGGCACCAAGGTCTGAGCTATGTAGTAGATCACTAAGGACAAGTTATGAATTGAGAAATCACGAGTCCAGGAGGAAAACTCCCTTAGGCATGACTTGAAGAAGCAAGCAGCCCTAGTATTCTGGGCAGGAGACTGACCCTGAATCTTGGAAGAGTCAAAATCTCCAGCAACAAGAAGGTGACATCAGAGGGTTTGGGATACACAGAGGTAGGCAACTTCAGTGACATGGTGTGCTTGCTAAAAGCAAGGGGTTTGGATTTCAACAGACCTCTTTCAACTCCTGTCTCCACCACTGGAGTGAGCTACTTAAAATCTTAAGGCCTCAGTTTTCTTTTACGTGAAATGTGGGCAACTATGATACCTGCCTGAAAGATTTATTGTGGGAAATGTAGATTGTTTAGCAGAATCCTTGGCATAAGCTTAGTTCTTTAAAATATATTTGCTGGTTGATCACTGATTATGGATTGAAATTCTGTCATGCTCAATGAGAAAACCAATGTGATATTTCCAAAATATCTTTAGATGAGTTTGAAGCTGGGGAGAATAGTCAACAGAGGTTAATTAGCCTCATCATCCAGACTATTTTCTATTAAAAGTGATCTCTTCTAATCCCCAATATGTCGGAGATATAAAATACATTGCACAAAATGTTTAGTAAACTCTTCTTTAGAGTTAACTAGTGAATAGGAGTGGAACAGCAATGGTTTTCATATATTAGAAGATTGTAACTATGAACTTTAAGACAAATTTCAGCTCAATTTCAGAAGAATTCTTTAACAGTCTGCACTGGTTTAATCATGATGAGCTCTCCATCACTAGCCAAGGCCGCCTACAGGGGTTATTATAAAGGAGATTCCTGAATTCAACAGAACCAGTGGTTCTCAAAAACTGGTCCAGACATCTACATTCAGATCACATGCCCTCCACTGTTTCTGGATATCTAAAGTACGGATTCCTGGGCCCCACCTCTTATTGATTCTAACTCAGGTTCTGTGGAGGCTGTGGAAATCTGTGTTCATTTTAACTGCTTAAGTGAATCTGATGCATAGTCATATTTGGAAAGTGATCTTCCAGTTAATGTCTTCCAATCTTATCTACGTTGACCAAGGTCAAAAATCTCTGGGCTATTTCTACATAACCAAAATAAATAACACTTTTAAGCCACTGAGTTTGCGTATTGAAGATTACCAATACGTAAATATTAATCAAAAAACCATAAATACAGAGAACCTACTATATATAATGTTCTTCCTTAGACATGGAAATGAAGACCTAACAGTGGATATATGGCTGAAATTAAATATTCTGGCTAAATAACTTTGGTTTGATTTAATTAGGCTCTGAGAAACTGAATACATTTTAACCAACTAACTTGTTTAGCCCACCTGGCTTCATTTTTTTATTAGTATCAGTTCAGAGTGCTTCCAGTTCTTTAATGTAGCATATGTTATGAAATTTCCCCTATTAAATTCTCCAAATAAAAATATTTTAAATTTATGTGACTTTTTAGAATCAATTTATAAAATACTGCATACTTTTTAAAGTTGAAAATCATTGCTTTATTTTTGGATTTCTCTTTTCTCTCTGTCTTTTTTTCTGGCTCTGGTGTCCATCTCTAGTTTTCCCTTATTTTTTCTGTCCTGTATTTGGAGGTGTTGGAGGTGTGATTTGTAGATCATGCAACCTCTCAATCCCCTTCCATGGATGTCTTTTGGACTTTGGAACCTGCAGAACAAAACCTGGACAGTATTGTATAAAAGAGGTCCATATTAAAGGTAAGTCATAACACTTTAAAAACATTTAACTAAAATAAGCACAGGAAAACTCCTTATGTAAGAGCAAACATTCACTGAGCATTTACTACATGCTATACTAAGGGCTTTACCTAGATTACATCACACCAATAAATCAATGATATGAGCTGGATCTTGTCGCTATTCCCAAAGATAAGAAATCTGAGGCATAGAAAGATTAAGAAATTTGCATGATGTTACACAGTTAAGGAGTGTTGTAGTCTAATTCAAATGTGAGTACTTCAGAGCACACATTTCTAAAGAAATCTATATACTGCCTCATTCACACCATTCACATCCTCACAAAAAATTAATACATAATTTCCCTCGAAGTGCAGGGCTCTGTGTAATCACACAGGTTTAATGCCCAGGAAGCTGGCCTTGTCCACATGGATTAAAGAGAGAAACATAAAAATCCAAATGAAGAAAACATTAGAAGAAAATATTGAAGAACATATTTTAAGCTTGAAAGAGAGGAGGCCTCCTTAACATCCAAAAGACAAAAATCATAAAGGAAATGATAAATTTGAATATATCAGTATTTTAAAATTTATGAAATGAATGATAACCCCAAAACTATAAAAGATAAGGAAAAAACTGGGCAAAAATAATTGGGAAATAACAAGAAAATATTAATATCTACCCAGAATAAAGAACTTCTAAAAAACTCATTTTTTAAAAGGCCAACAACCAAAAACAAACAAACACACTTGTTAAAGACATAGAAAGGCAATTTTCAGAAGAGGAGATATAAATGACTTAACCTAAAAACATAAAAAGCAGCTCAACCCATCAGTAAATATCAAAGAAATGCAAACTACAGAAATAATATTTTTAACCCATCAGATTGCTAAAAATTATGAGTTTTATAATATCAAGGGTTGTGACAATATGGGAAAATGGGAACTCTCATACATTTTCTAATGACAGTTTAGATTGGTTTGACTTTTTTAAAGACAATTTGTGAATTTCAGTTAAAATTTTAAATGAGCACAGTTGTCTACAAAGCAATTTATTTCCTGGCATCTACTTCAGAGAAATACTTACATGTAACACAAAAAGGCATGTATCAAGGTTATCACTGCAGCATTATGTTTAATAGTAAAGTAATGGAAATGATCTAAATGTTTGTCTATAGGTGTTAAACTATGATATATTCAGACCATGGATTGCTATGTAATACTTAGAATGAACCAGATCCTTTTGTTAACATGAAAAAAATCTTTAAAACGTTGTTGAGCAGAAAAAAAGTCAGTTGCAAAACAGTACGTATAGTATGCCACTTATGTATAAAAATCCACAAAGCAAAACTCTAAATTTCTCTATGGAAATGGAAGCAGAGAAAAAAAATTAGAGGAAATCAAAGTCAGTTGGGAGAGAGGAAGAAAATTTGGGGTCATGTCTGCTGGGGTTTTGGTTTTAAGAGGGTTACTTGAGCTTTGTTCAACCTATGTCCGCTCTCTGAGCCCCAAGTTCCCTCTGACTCTCACCCATACCAGTCAAGAACCCTTTCCTTATTGAAGAGGCAAGGGGCCAAGCCCCCCTGGAGCCATGAAATGTTAGCTCTCAGTGATTTCTCTTCCTGAAGGTGGACAGATAGCCATCTAGTCAACTTACCATAAAAACTCTGCACATAAGAAAGAGCTTGGAAGCTTATACAGCAAAATCTTGACAATAGCTCTTGGTTGGCTCAAGGACCTGGAATAACTACAATGTTGTGGGAAGAGCAGTTTCCTAACATGACAAGTCTGCCACTGCATGCTGATGCAAAATAAATACCACTGGAACTTAGGCTTGATGGTTTTACCAATAGTTTGTCAACACTATTGACATTTTGGCAGGATAATTCTTTGTTATACAGGGATATTTTGTGTATTGTAGGATATTTAGCACACTGCTGGCCTATACCCACTACATCCCAGTAATATCTTCCAAGTTGCAGCAACAAAAATGTTTATGGGCATTATCTAATGTCCTGGGGTTGGGGAGCAAAATCGCCCACAGTTGAAAGGCTACTGTTTTCTCAAGTTTCCAACTATGTTTTGCTGCCTTTAGAGAATTGCTCATTTGTGTTCTCCCCCATACAATTGAAACTGGGAATGCTAAGATTACAGGACATTGTTGTCACTTATTTTGCACTTTTGCGTATTGTCCACATTTTCCACAGTGAACATGCATTACTACTTGTAATTGGGGGAAAATTAAATGAGATCTACAACACACCTCCATTCCTAAAAAGCACTTACACATCTAAATGACCCTTCTGTGGATTCAGCCCTTTGAATACCTCATGACCTGGTAAAACTGGGGGATGATTATTAGGGAGTTTCTAAAAAGCTAACATTTCAAAAATTTCTACACAGAAACTGGCAATTGCATAGCTTTATGAACTGAGTTTGAAAGCTATTTTGCTTTACAATTTCAAAGCTTTTGTATTGCAATGCACACAACTAGAATAACTTTAGGTGGGAGTTCTTAAAAGGCAAGATGATTGTATCCTGGTAGACCTAGAGTTTTTGCTTTGTTTTCCTTTGTCTTTGTTTTTTTAACCTGTTAGTTATCTGAAGCAACTGAGGCCGGGTAGGTTGTACCTGCCAAGGGATTCATCTACCATGACCTCTTGTTTCCCCCAGATGGAATTCAATGGTATTCAGTTCAAGGCTGCACAGAGAGCCAAGATGAGTGCTTCAAGAGAATCGTGACAACTTATGAAATTCACTCTACTCACTGCTGCCATCGTCCTTTGTGCAATTTCTGATCCAGGGGCCCATATCCAAATTGCTTGACTGATCAGTCAATCTCAGAGCCTGAACTCGTCATCCCAAGACAGCAGCTACCATCAGTCAGCTTTCTGCAAAAGTCTCAGACCTGCAGGTTGTAGGAGTTATTGTCTGAAACCAGTTTGGGCTTTCAAGATGCCCAGTTTCTCAGCCACCAGTCCTAACTCATCTCAGAAACATCCTTTCCAGCACAATCTTTCTCTTCTCTTTTTTATTTCCCCTTTCAATGATTTCAAAGCTACAAAGAAGTAAAAACGTGAGTGACTCTCTGAGTCAAATTATACATATCATCTCTAGTTCACTAATTTTCCTAAATATTTCCATATTGCAAAATACAGTTTCAAATTAATTGTATCACAAGATACCAAGTGACCTGAAAGGGTTCATTTGGTTTCCAAAGCAAACTGCCTTGCTCTTTCAGGGCAATTTATTGTACTGGAGAAACTGATTTAACAAACACTGCAGGAAAAATAAGCCAGGAATTAGCAAACCAGGCCTGTAAGAACTACGAACCCAAACGGCAAAGGGCTCGAGAAGGTGTGAGGGTTGGTACTTATTTTTCCCATCTGTGTTAGGATTTGGCAAAATACTGGATTTCCATACTTTAACCACGCCTTCGTGCTTTGGCTAATCTAGTTTTGGCAGATCAAGCATTTCAACGGAAGCAGGGAAATGGATTTCCATCCACAAGGAATTTTAAAGAGTTATGAATATACTCTGAACTACATTTCACATTTTTTAATGTGCCACATATTCAATTATTCTCATTCAATGCCTTACTTTTGCAACTTCAAGATTGTTGTGTTTTAAAATTTAAAGTTGTTTTTCTCTGTATTTCTAGGAGTTTGAGAAATTCAAATGGTAAGTAATAAATCTCAATAAAAACTTTTTTATTATTTTTTCACAGAACCTAGGACAACATCCTACACACAGTGGACTTTCAGCAAATGCTTTTCTATAAACTTTGAAGTAAAACAAGCATTTTAAAAAAGCCCAAGGAGACTAGACATTTTCCTCCACACTCATTTTACCCATGTTCCTTAGACCACATTTCTGAAACTACAAAAAAAAAAAGTTTCTTCATCCTGAGATTTAAATACATTTGCTACTATTCTATCACTCTATGCATCAGCTACATTGGTAAACAGTGGTTATCCTAAATCAGTGAACTTCATTGAGATTCTACTTCTATTTTTCTTGTTTTTTAAATGTAACTAATGTTATTACCCAATATATTGGAGGAAACAAATGACAAGATCAGATCATCAGTGACTAACTCCAGGAAGCTTTGCAAGCTTAACTCACAATCCAAGTGATGTAGTGAGAAGAGAACTACGTTGTTTGCTTTTTTGATATTGAGCTGCATGAGCTGTTTGTATATTTTGGAGATTAATCTCTGTCAGTCGCATCGTTTACAAATATGTTCTCCCATTCTGTGGTTTGTCTTTTCATTTTGTTTATGGTTTCCTTTGCTGTGCAAAAGCTTTTAAGTTTAATTAGGTCCCATTTGTTTATTTTTGTTTTTATTTTCATTACTCTAGGAGGTAGATCCAAAAAGATATTGCTGCAATTTATGTCAAAGAGTATTCTGCCTAAAAAAAGAACTAGGAAGCGGGGTGCTGGTATTTTGTGTCACTAATTAGCTGGTAACCTTGGCAAGTCAATTTGGTCTTCCTGCACCTCATTCTCCTCATGGGTAAGATGAAGAAGATTGGATCACATGATCTCTCAGATCCCTTCAAGTTCTAACATTAAAGGCATATCTCAGAGATATTGTGGATTCGGTTCCAGACTGCCACTAATGCAAATATTGCAATTTAGAGAGTCACATAAATTTTTTGGTTTCCCAGTGCGTATAAAAGTTATGTTTACACTATACTGTGGTCTATTAAGTGTACAATAACATTATGTCTAAAAAAAATGTACACACCTTAATTAAAAAATACTTTATTGCCAAAAAATGCTAACCATCATCTGAGCCTTCAGCAAGTCATAATCTTTTTGCTGGTAGAGGAACTTGCCTCCATGCTGACGGCTGCTGACTGATCGCGGTGGTGGCTGCTGAAGGTTGGGGTGGGCTGAGGCAATTTCTAAAATAAGACAACAATGAAGTTTCTGCATGAATTGACTCTTCCTTTCACAAAAGATTTCTCTGCAGCATGCAATGCTGTTTGATAGCATTTTACCCACAGTGGAACTTCTTTCAAAATTGGAGTCAATCGTCTCAAACTCTTCCACTGCTTTATCAATTAAGTTTATGTAATATTCTAAATACTTTGTTGTCATTTCAACAATCTTCACCAGGAGTAGTTTCCAACCCAAGAAACCACTTTCTTTGCTCATCCAAGAAGCAACTCCTCATTCATTAAAGTTTTATCATGAGATTGCAGCAATTCAGTCATCTTCAGGCTCTACTTCTAAATCTAATTCTCTTGCTACTTTCACTACATCTGCCGTTACTTCCTCTACTTAAGTCTTGAGCCCCTCCAAGTCATCCATGAGGTTGGGATGAACTTCTTCCAAACTTCTACTGATGTCAATATTTTGACCTCTTTCCATGAATCATAAATGTTCTTAATGGCATCTAGAATGGTGAATCCTTTCCAGAAGATTTTCAATTGACTTTTCCCAGATCGATTAAAGGAATCACTATCTATGGCAGCTATAGCCTTATGAAACATTATCTATTTCTTAAATAATAATACTTGAAAGTTGAAATTACTCCTTGACCCATGGGCTACAGAATTGATGTTGTGTTAACAGGCATGAAAACAACATTAATCTCACTGTACCTCTCTATCAGAATTCTTGGGTGACAAGGTACATTGTCAATGAACAGTGAACAGTAATATACTATTTTGAAAGGAATCTTTTATTGAGCAGTAGGTCCACAGTGGGCTTAAAATATTAAGTTACCCATGTTGTAAACAGATGTGCTGTCAGGCTTTGTTGTTCCAGTCACAGGGCACAGGCATACTAGATTGAGCATAATTCTTAAGGGCCCTAGGATTTTCAAAATGGTAAATAAGCATTGGCTTCAACCTCAAATCACCAGCTGCATTATCCCCTAACAAGAGAGTCAGCCTGTCCTTTGAAGCTTTGAAGCCAGGCATTGACTTCTCCTCTCTAGCTATGGAAGTCCTAGATGGCATCTTCTTCCAATAGAAGGCTGTATCATCTACATTGACAATCTGTTGTTTTGTGTAGCCACCTTCATTAATTATCTTAGTTAGATCTTCTGGATAACTTGCTGCAGCTTCTACATGCTCTTGCTGCTTCATCTTGCACTTTTATGTTATGGAGGTAGCTTCTTTCCTTAAACCTCATGAACAAGCCTCTGCCAGCTCCAAACTGTTCTGAAGCCTCCTCACCTCTCTCAGCCTTCATAGAACTGAAGAGAGTTAGGGGCTTGCTCTGGATTAGACTTTGGCTTAAGGGAATGTTATGGCTGGTTTCCTCTTCTATTCAGGACACTAAAACTTTCTCCGTATCAGCAGTAAGGCTGTTTTACTTTCTTATCATTCGTGTGTTCACTGGAGGAGCACTTTTAATTTGCTTCAAGAACTTTTCCTTTGCCTTCACAACTTGTCTGTTTGATGCAAGAGACCTAGCTTTCAGCCTCTCGGCTTTTGACATGCCTTCCTCACTAAGCTAATCATTTCTAGTTTTTGATTTAAAGTGAGAGACATGCAACTTCTCCTTTCACTTGAACACTTAGAGGCCAGTGTAGGGTTACTAATTGGCCTAATTTCAAGATTTTTGTGTCTCAGGGAACAGGGAGGCCCAAGGAGTGGGAGAGAGATGAGGGAATAGCTGGTCAGTGGAGCAGTCGGAATACACACAACATCTGTCAGTTAAGTTCACCCGTCTTAAATGGATGTGGTTTGTGGCATCCAGAACAATTATAATAGTAACATCAAAGATTACTGATCACAGATCACCATAACAAATATAATAATAATGCAAAAGTTTGAAATATTGCAAGAATTACCAAAATATGGCACAGAGACATGAAGTGAGCAAATGCTGTTGGATAAATGGCACTGACAGACGCTCAACACAGGGCTGTCACAAACCTTCAACTTGTACAAAACACAATGCTGTGAAGCAAAATAAAGCAAAGCACAATAAAACAAGGTATGCTTATACATGACTCAACATTAACACCTCTCTGCTATTGCTTTCTTACATTAAAAATAACACATGCTGGACTTCCCTGGTGGCACAGTGGTTAAGAATCTGCCTGCCAATGCAGGAGACACGGGTTCGAACCCTGGTCCAGGAAGATACCACATGCCACGGAGCAACTAAGCCCATGTGCCACAACTACTGAGCCTGTGCTCTAGAGCCTGCGAACCACAACTACTGAGCCCGTCACAACAACTGACGCCTGTGTGCCTAGAGCCCGTGCTCCGCAACAAGAGAAGCCACCACAATGAGAAGCCCGCGCACTGCAAGGAAGAGTAGCCCCTGCTCACCACAACTAGAGAAAGTCTGTGCGCAACGAAGACCCAACGCAGCCAAAAAAGAAAAGATAAATAAATAAATTTTAAAAATAAAATAAAATAACACATGCTAAATACAGCTCATGAGATAGGCTCTGGTTATATGATCAATGCTCACTTAGATCTGTATTATCCCTGAAATTGTAGGAGAAATGCAAACCATGACAGCAGTGGCCACTGCTGAAGCAGTTTAGCTGAATGTCAATTTGACCCCAAACTCACCATGGAAACAAAAATAACTTTCACATCCTTTAATTGGTACACTGAGTAATGACCTCCCAAAGAAGTCCATGTTCTAATCCCTGGAAACTATAAATATGTTACTTTACGGGACAAAAGTGATTTTGCAGATGTGCTTAAATTAAAGATTTTGAGATTAGGAGGTTATCTTGGATTACCCAGGTGAGCCCAATGTAGTAATCACAAGGGTCTTTATTTAAGAAGGAAGCAGGAAGGTCAGAGTCAGAGAAGATCTGACAGTGGAAGCAGAGTTCAGAGAGAGATTTGAAGATGCCCTGCTGCTGGCTTTGAAGATGGAGGAGAGGGGTTACAAGCCAAGGGATGTGGGCAACCTCTAGAAGCTGGAAAAGTCAAGGACACACTATCTTCTCTAGAGCCTCCAGAAGAAATGCAGCCCTGTGGACACATTTTAGACTGTGACCTCCAAAATGGTAAGATAATTAATTTGCATTCTTGTTACAGCAGCTATGGGAAACAACCACACTTGATCATGCAACGGGTGGTGTGGCATTTCCCTTCCCCCAAGGTTGACACACCCATTACTTGGTTTACATGGGATCTTATTTCAAGAGTGGCATCTGTCATATTGTCTTCCTTTCATCCTAATGATTTCTCAGTCATAATTTCCCTCAAAACACACAGATGGTCTAGAGACATGCAATTGCATCTTTTCATTTTACACCTCCACTCAAGCCCCATTCAAGATCTCTTCAGCTAACAAATTTACTTTTTTCCTAGCCCTCACACATAAAGACAAAATGATACCAGATTAGCCTGATTTTAATCTATTTATAAGACATCAGACTGAAGTGCTAATAAATCTAAGGACCTCCCTTGATCCTCTGAATACCAGGTTGGCTTCCTTGTTGATTACATTTTCTTTCTGCAACTAAAATAGAAACCTCAGTGGTTAATGCCTCTGAATTCATTTAAAGGAAAACTCTTTGCAGTAGATAAATTGGGGGCATCTGGAAGATGTGGCAGAGAAGAGAGTGAAAATGATTATACTAGCAAAGGAGGGATGTTAACATTTTACCTGCTGGCACTCAGTTACAAGGTTTTCTGAAGTTCCAGAGAGCACACATTTTATTATTTTATTTTATTCTAGTTTATTTACTTACTTATTATTGAAAGCATTACTTATTATTGAAAGCACAACTTTTATCATCAATATGGCCATTGCCATACTGGTGAGGAGTCTCAGACTCCCAGAGCTGACAGGTGGCAGAGAGGGATCTTCCAGTGATGTCCATATGACCTTCACTCCTCCACAAATGCCAGCCCCTGGGAGAAGCACATGGGTGAGCAAGAAATTGAGCCGCTGGGATGGTACGACCCTGACTCCTTAGCATATGTGTAAAGTCTCTGAGAAATGCAACTTAGGGTCTTTGAAGGAAGCACAGGAGCAAAGAAATAGAAGTCAATGGAATGGTTGACGATTGAACTCTGAGCTTCATAAGCAACTCTGAGTCTGACTAGGACTTTGGACAGACAAAAAATACTCAGTTATATAATGATGGAGAAAAGTCTGAAGCGCTGAATATTACAAGCTACATAAACAGGGACCCCTCTTTTAAATTTTGATTTTCTGCAGTGAAGAACTTCATGTGCTAATACCTTTATGGCTAAAACTCCAGGCTGATGTTCAATGTCGGAGACGTGGTAAAACACCCACATCTTTGGGTAGACCTGGGGTCATTACAGCACCGACTGTCCAGAGTAGTTCACACTCTCTCTCCCAGTGGCCGACCCATGTGGCTGCAAATTCTACAAGTGAAGGCACTAGAGGTGGCTCTACCTGCTGGTGGATACGTATCTCCTATCTGCATATTTCCTTGATCTTCACAGATTACCACCAGTAAGTAATCCTGTAGTCTTTTTTGGCCTAACCTCAAATCCTAATGCTCCAAATAACAGGACGAATACAGAAAGGCAGGTCCATAATCTATCCTTCCCATCACTTCCTGGTGTGAGTATATTTTATGCCTTCTCATCCCCACACATACTGAATAAAGTTAATAGAGCTGCCATCGGAAATTATTGTGTGGAATGGAACTTCCACCATCACTGTAACTATCAATTTTGGTGCCAGGGCAAGCATAAAACATTCCCTCAAATTAACTTTGCAATTCATGTCTTGGCTCACATAGGGGTGTTATTGATAATACTTACCATCTGGTAGTTTCCTGTCTTAACTAATGATTCTTTCTAACTAGGTGTTAAACTTAGTGATACTACATGCATGTGTTGTTGAATTAATTTCACAATTATTTAAAATATGGCACCCTAGGTAAAATTCAGAACCCTGGGGCAAAAATGTAGTGGCAGGTCAAGCTACAGCGCTGGTTATGGAGAAGGAAGAGAAAGAAAGAAGATGTAGTCCATAAGTGTAGAAATCTGAAGCACGTAGAATTCATTACTTCAATAAATATTTATTGAGCAATTCCTACATGTCAGCTACAATGAAAGTCATAAAGATCCAATAGTGAATAATTTTGATGTTCACGCAGTTACTTCTTGTGCAAGGGAAGAAACCACAAAAATTGGCATTTGTAATATAATGTAATAAGTCTGTCATATTAATAAATACAGGCTGATATATGGGTTTCAAAAGAGAGGTACCTACTCCAATGCTGGTCACAAAAGGCTCTCAAAGGAGATATGACTAAGCTAAAATCTGAAAGATAGGAATAAGCCAGAAGACCTGGGAGGTTGGAGGGAAAACATTCTCTGATGCTTAATTTTATGTGTCATCTTGTCTAGTCCACAGTATCCAGATCTGGTCAAATATTATTCTAGGTGTTTCTGTGAAGGTATTTTTCAGGTGGAACTAATATTTAAATCAGTAGGCTTTGCATAAAACAGATTAGATTCCATAATGCGGGAGGGCCTCATCTAAATAGCTGAAGGCCTTAATAGAAAAAAAGATGGACCTCCCCCAAGGAAGAAGGAATTCTGCCAGAAGACGGCCTTGAACTTGAATTGTAACTCTCCCTTGGGTCTCCAAACTGCTAGAGTTTGTACTTGCCCATCCCCATAATTGCATGAACCAACTCCTTAAAATAAATCTCTCTATATACACATATACATCCTATTGGTTCTCTTTTCCTGGAGAATCTCACTGATACAGATTCCAAATAGAGGGGTCAACATTCTGCTTTGAGGCACAAGTAGAGCTCAGGATGCCTGGTGCCCAGACTAAGAGATCAAGACCCGTGCTGATTCCCAGCTACGAGATAAATAAGATCAGGGGATCAAATGCAGAGGATGATGACTGTAATTATCAATACTGTATCATAGGGACTTCCCTGGTGGTCCAGTGGTTAAGAATCCGTCTTCCAGTGCAGGGGACGCAGGTTCAATCCCTGGTCGGGGAACTAAGATCCCACATGCCACGGGGCAACTAAGCCCACGCTGCAACTACTGAGCCCATGCACCACAGCTAGCGAGAAGCCCGTGTGTGGCAACGAAGAGCCCACGTGCCACAACTAAGACCCAAAGCAGCCATAAATTAATTAATTAATTATTTTTTTTTAAATACTGTATTACATACTTGAATGTTTTTAAGAGAGTAGATCTTAAACGCTTATCACCACATACACACACAAAAACTTGTAATTACGTGAAGGGAGGGAGATGTTAACAAACCTTATTGTGGTAAACATTTGCATTATATACATGTATCTAATCATCACACTGTCCACTTTAAACTTACATATATTCTAAGTCAATAGTATCTCGGTAAAGCTGGGGAGGGGAAAGACCCATGCTGAGCTGGAAAAGTAGGTGGAGTTAGATGTGGCAGGGTCTTGGAGCATGCCAGGAGATTGCCTTTCCTCTAGCAATGAGGGACTGTGACAGCCTACTGTGTGTTGTCCATCTAGCACCTCTCCACCCTTTTCTGGGAACTGGACCTCATCCCCGCACTCCAGCCAAAGGGCTTCCACAGAAAATGCCTGTGTCTTACTCTACCCCCTGAACACTGTTACTGTTTCTTGACTAGGCATATGACCCAAAACAGGCCAAGTGGAGTTCTGACTTGGAATTTTTCAGCTAAACTTGAACTAAAGAAAGGGAGAGTCACTGTCTGTACAATGGGATGGAAAACCTGTAACTTGTGAGCAACTGTGTTTTCTGTTTGTGAAAAATGCCAGTGTGCAAGGAGAGAGGATAAAGTTGATAACAGAAACATCACTGAGAGATGGGGAAGAGGGAGCATTTGAATCCCCCATCCCCTTTGTTCTTGAAATCCCACTGCATCCCAGCTCATCCCACACTTTCATGACTCAACAGTTTCTTAGATTCTTGTACCCTAGAATTTCTTTTTGCCTGAGCAAGCTGGGTTTCTGATGCTCGAGATCCAGGGTCCAGACTAACACAGATCCCCCCAAAAAGTCTAAGAAGGGCAGCGGATGAACAGCTTTGCATTTTAGGAAGGTCACAGTGGCTTCAGTTTGGAAAATAATTGGAATTGGAGACAAACAGAACATTTAGACTTTTGCAGCAAGCCAGGTGAGAGGTAATGGTGTCCTATATTGGGAAAGTGGCAGTGGGCATCTAAGAATAAGAAATATTTCTTGCACTTCTATGTGCAGGAACCCTTCTAGGTACCGTAGATATAGCAGTGAACAAGTTCTTGCTCTTAGAAATCTTACATTATAGTGGAGGAATGAGACAACAATAACCTAATTCCTGTTAAGCAAATACAATGGGAATAAAATCAGGTGGGCTAAAGTGACAGTGCATGCTCTATTTCAGATAGGATGAGTAGAGCAAGGCATCTCCAAGCAGAGATCTGAAGGAGAGTAAGTCATCTACAGTGTGGAAGGTGAGCATTGCAGGCAGCAGAGATCTCAGTGTTCTCCTCTGGACATACTGAGATGCTGATTAGAGGCCCACATGGAGACTGCCCTTATGAGGTCAAATATACAAGTCTGAACCTCAAGGGAGAGGTCTAGTAGAGAAATTCAGGATTCATCAGCAAAAATATGCTATTGAATGCCTTTGAACTGAAAGAACACCTAAGGTATAAGTGTAGGACTGAGCTCTGGGCTCTGGAAAATTTAGAGGTAGAGCTGAAGAGAAGGCACGTTCTGGCTTCTGCACTGGGGATATCCACTAGATAGAGGCTGGAAGAGACGTTAAAAGAGCACTTCCTCAGAATCTGCCACAGTGACTGAGACAGTTTGTAGATGGGAATAGGGTAAAGAAATAGAGTCCAGCTTGTTGAACTTTAGTACCTATGGCATCCGGCATCTGGGTTTGAAGCTCAAGAAAGAAGTCTGGGCTGGAGACAGATTTGAGCATCCAGCATATAGGTCAAAAACTGAGGTCAGTATGAAGAGTGAGAAAAGAGAAGAGACCAGAGAAGAACTTTTAGAAAGACATATGTTGAATGGGGAGGGCAGGGCATAAAATGAGAAAAATCTGTAAAGGCTCAAGGGAAAGCTCAGGTTATTAAGTTCAGGTTATTGGGAAAAAGGAACGTACACTGGGACTTAGCATATGGAAAGTGGCTAGGCTTCAACCCTGATGCTCAGTTGAATAAGGTCTGTGTCAGAAGAACAGAGGCTTTGGAGCTTTAAAAAAAAAAAAAAAAAAGGATCAAGGCTGTAAGTTTATTTCCACCATTTAGTAACTGTGTGACCCAGAACCAGTCACTCAACTTTTTGAACTTTAATTTTCCTCTTTGTAAAACAAGGTCAATAACATTTACTTCACTGGATCTCATAGAATGTCTGGCACGTGACAAGTGCTCACCACCTGATCCTCTCCTTTCTTCCTCACTGCTCTAAAGTTTCCATCAAGAAGGCAGGGCAGGATAAGATAAACAGCAATTCTGAAAATGGGAATGTCAGAGGCGGGTGAGGCCCTGGTGGGCAGAAGAGGTGGAAATTGTATGGACATTTGTCGACCAGGGTGGGGGGTTCTCAAACTATCAGGGCCATTAAACCACCCCGGGCAGCTTGTTAAAAAGCAGGTTCTTAAGACCTGCCCCCTGGCGGTCTTTAGGTTAGAGGGGGAGTCAAGTGATTCTGCTACAAGCAGAGCGCAGACCACATACTGAGGAGACACTAATTTAGGTAAGTGGAGGAGTGGACAGAGCATTCTGGGGGTGGGGCACAGGGATGTACCTGGTTTCATGATCTGTTTCTTCTAAGTAGAGGGTTCACGTGACAAATCACAGCATGTAAAGAAGAAAACTGAGTATCCGGTAAATGAATTCTTGAATCGTGGGCAAGATTGAGAAAGAAGTGAGTATACACACAGCTCTGATTTTAAAGCTCTGCATTTAATTTCATGACTAGGAGGAGTCACAGAAGAAGAAACGGCCATGGAAAAAGAGATGCAGACAGATCCATGAAAGGGAGAGTACAAGACAGATAACTCTAGAGAAGGGGAACAGAGGAGTGGCTTGGGAAAATACACTGCTACCGAAGAGCCACTCACGCTGAGCAAAGACTTGTTAACCAAAATTTGAGAAATGGAGACCTGACTGAAATAAAAAGGTGTTTATTTGGGGTTTGTTAGGACTGCAACCCAGGAGACACAGATTCAAGAAGCCCAGGGGACTGCAGATTCAAGAAGCACTTGAACTGTGTTCCACCAAACTACAAAATGGGGGAGGTCTGTAAAGGCAAAAACTGCAAGGTTCCGGTTAGTTACATGAGTGGTTTATCAAGAATCATAATTGGAGCCAGCAAGAAGTAAGGGTGCTTATGAAGTAAGGATTGGTTGGGGTCCGAAATGGTTGCATAATTAGTTACAAGGGGGAACAACCCTGAGACTCAAGGTTGCAATTACCAGATGTTGTTTTAAAAATGGCTGGAGTCCTTGGTGTAGGCATAGTTAACAGGAAGCTCTGGTTCTCAGTGGTGCAGGGACATGTCTGAGACCAGATACTCAATGGCCACCTGACTCCATTTTTGTATGCCTGAGCTATGATGACTCCATTATAATCTCAATTTATCGTCAGACTTAATGTCACACCCTTCGCTTCCCACATATGGAAAAGACAGGATTGGTTTATAATTCCTGAGATTCTTGCGAGCACCAACTTCCTGTGGTTCTCAGTTGGGTGTGGGGTGTGGAGGAAAGCAGTCCATGAACTTGGATGGGAAAAAAATTACACATTTATTCCTTTCTTTTCACTCACTGGTAACTGAAATTTAGTTTTTCCTTCCATAATGAATAAAAGCAGCATGTGGCCGTAGTATTAGAACTACCTGTGACTTTATCAAAAAGTAGCAAATATCTTTATATCATGTTATTTATATCACAGACAAAAAATGTCTGCTGTGCATACAACTCGAAACAATCAACACTTTGAAATTATAGTCATTATACGCAACACTAGATCTTATTTAATACATTGATGAAAAGCACATGTATTGTCATATACTGGGTTTTTAATCTCTCAGTGTGCCTCTGTAATCCTATATATGCTCTTTTAGCACTTGGAAACATTATTCTAAAATGGGGTCTGTTTGTGTTATCTATTGCTGTATAACAATTCATCACAAAACTTTGTGGCTTAAAACAACAATCATTTTATTTTTCTCTCTCATGGTTCTGGGGCTGACCGACCTCCACGAGGCCAGTCTCCCTTAGGGTTTCTCATGGAATTACACTCGGGCAGTGTCTGGGGCTGGAACCATCCATTTATGAGTCTAGGCTGGGAAGACCTGAACCACTGGGGACAAGAACGGGTGGGCTCGCTCAGCATCTCTCTACCTATGCTGTGTATTGGTTTGATACGATTTCAAACGCACTTATTTGTGACAAAGACCAAAAAAAATGTTGTTTTTAGAAGTAAAGCTGTGTCATCGTCACATCAGTTGTCCTTGACATGCACGGCTGCTGAGGGGCCCTGCTGGGGGCCTATCGATAAGAGCACGTGGAGAAGCAAGGGGACTAAAGGCAAGGGGACATTTAGACTGTGAGCACCTAGAGTCTGTGAGGAATATCCGAGAGTTTCGGCCTGGGCAAAAGCTACAGACTTTGAGTTGATGATCTAGCTCTCCACTTGCTCCTGCCGTGGCCAGGCTGCTCCTGGTCGGCAGTGGTGTTCAACTGTACAGCAGTCTAAAGAAGAGAAGGGACATCTTTCTCCTGTCTTGAGCACTCCTCGTTCGCAGTGGTGTAAGGTGGGCAACGGTCCCTGGAGGGATAACCCTGGTAGGAGCCTACCCTGCCCCACAGGTGCTGTGGTTCCCTAGCAACGAGCTCCAGCAGCAAGGGACTTTCCTTTTGTACTGGCAGCTGAACGTCAGCTCCCGTTTGCTTAAGCCTTCTTTCCCTAGAAACCAAACTTGCATAAAGGTACACCTCAACTTAATTTGGAGTTTACTTCTGTCATCTCCCCTTGCCCAGAACAAGAGTGTGATTAACCTATCATTGGTTTAGAGTATATTATTTCTTTATTGTCTTATTAAGAGACATGACCCTGTATACCAGTGGCTTGTGAAATTCCTGCAGTGAACATGTGTTAAATAAACTACTGGCAAAGAGAATATCAGTCTCAGCATAATTTGCCATTCCCAAGACAAAACACTGTGTCTTTCCATGTGGTCTCTGTAACGCGGCAGCTTCAAGGTAGCCTGATTCCTCACATGGCAACTCAGTAACCCAAGACAGAGACAGTCAGAGGGAAGCTGTACCACCTTTTATTACTTAACTTTAAAAGTCACACGTCACTCCTACGGTACCCTATTAGTAAGGCAGTCATGAAGGCCCATCCAGGTTTATGGGGAGCATACAGACTCTGCCTCTTGATGGAGAAGAACTAAGCTGCTGGAAAAAGATGAGATCTGAAATATGGTTGAGGCCATTTTTTAAAAATATTATCTACCACAGGATTTATAAATTTCACCAGCCTGTCAAATGAGCCCATGGCATTAAAAAAAAAATTAAGAACCCCCCCTCTTCTAGAACCTCACTGCAACAGAAGTCCACATTACATAACTCACCCTAAAATGCTAATCACCTGGACTGAATCCTGCCTGGTGATCATATCCAGCCTGTTCTCTAGTTCAACTGTTCATCTTGTGTTTTGATGTGGTTTCTTTGAAACTATGCCTTTCAATGAACCACATCTCCAAAACACACACACACACACACACACACACACACACACACACACACACAGAGGCATGCACTCTTCTGCATTTCATTTTTCTGGCATAAATCCTGTCAGAACCAAAGTGAGCCTGTTTGAAACTCACCAGTGAACTCTATTTTCAACCTTTCTGAATTATATTTGCCTAAACAACTGGCCCTCCCTGCTTAGAACGCTGTCAACAAACCCTTCTGCTTTTGGCTCTCAGGCCTGTGGGGAGCCTCACCTCAGCCAGGCCCTCAGCGCACCTGTAGCCTCCATGCCACGTTTCCCTGACTGCCTCTGCCATCTGGTGGCCGACAGTGGTAACTGCACCCTGCGGTCCATCATAGTGACTCCCTGCACTGCTCTTTCCTTTATCCATCAAGCCAGGATGCTCTACTTATTGTCTGTTTTAGGTCCCAGTATACTGCACCAAGTTATGCAAGGCAAAATCCTTGAGTTACCAAAACATATGCTAAGTGGTATTTGTGGCAAGTTAACTAATCACAACCTGTAACAGTGCCTGTGGATGTGGTTTGAAGTCTGACAGAGGGGGAAAAGGTAAAAAATATAGGAAAAAGAAAGGAGGGAAGGTAATTCTTGGGGTGTAGTGAGTTCAACTGACCCACTGGATTATATAGCTCTGAAGTTCAAAAATCAAGTGGGAGGGACTTCCCTGATGGCACAGTGGTTAATAATCCACCTGCCAATGCAGGGGACATGGGTTTGATCCCTGGTCCAGGAAGATCCCACATGCCGTGGAGCAACTAAGCCCACGGGCCACAACTACTGTACCCATGCACCGCAACTACTGAAGCCTGCACGCCTAGAGCCCGTGCTCCACGACAAGAGAAGCCACTGCAATTAGAAGCCCAGGCACCACAATGAGAAGCCCATGCACTGCATCGAAGAGTAGCCCCTGCTTGCCACAACTAGAGAAAGCCCATGCACAGCAATGAAGACCCAATGCAGCCAAAAACAAAATAAATGTTTTAAAAAATTAAAATCAAGTGGGAATCCTATATTGCATCACTGAGGACGACAACTGGATTCTGTCCTAGCTGTATAACTGACCAGCTGTGGGCAAGTTACTTGATTTCTCTGATCTGTGGTGTCATCATCAACGTCATGATTATATTTGCTCTGTATAATTGTTCTCAAAGACAATAGAATACTTTATTTTTTTTAACATCTTTATTGGGGTACAATTGCTTTACAATGGTATGTTAGTTTCTGCTTTATAACAAAGTGAATCAGTTATACATATACATATGTTCCCATATCTCTTCCCTCTTGCGTCTCCCTCCCTCCCATCCTCCCTATCCCACCCCTCCAGGCGGTCACAAAGCACCAAGCTGATATCCCTGTGCCATGCCGCTGCTTCCCACTAGCTATTTACCTTACGTTTGTTAGTGTATATATGTCCATGACTCTCTCTCGCTTTGTCACAGCTCACCCTTCCCCCTCCCCATATCCTCAAGTCCGTTCTCCAGTAGGTGAAAGACAATAGAATACTTTAAGAAAAACACCTAGTCAAGTGGCTAGCAAGCAGGAAGTGCCCAGTCATTGGCTGCTTTAACTAATGCTACTACAGAGATGGTTCAAAATGTTAAAATCCTTTCTGTTAAGACTAGACAAACTCTTATTACACCCATGTAATAAGTGCTAGAAATTTAGAAGGGGGGTAGATGCTAAACATTTAGAGGGGGTTTAGATATGCAGGAGAACCTGAGGGAGAATCTGGGACCGGGATTTCTTATTTACGAAGAAGCCATTTAAAATCTTTTTCTAAAAAGGCTTTCCCATGGAAAATGGTAACAGCTCACTGTCTCACCTCATGTCCACTAAAGCGGGGGTCCCCAACCCCCGCCCGCAGCCTGTTAGGAGCTGGGCCGCACAGCAGGAGGTAAGCGGCCAGCGAGCAAAACTTCACCTGCCACTCTGCATTGCTCCCCATGGCTCGCCATCACTCACATTACCGCCTGAACATTCCCATGCCCCGTCCGTGGAAAAACTGTCTTCCGCGAAACCGGTCCCTGGTGCCCAAAAGGTTGGGGACTGCTGCACTTAAGGAAGAACCAGAGGAAATGAGGCCAAATGGTTTGTTAGCAATTATGCTTAAACCAGAAATAACTCAAAGACATTTATGGATCCTCTTTATGCTTTTAATCTCAAAAAAAATTGTATCTCCCCTTAAACAGAATGAAGTCCCAGATATGGATTGGCATAATATGGTCTGAATTGCCACCGCCAAGGTGGAAGAGGTCTAGTGTTATCAACCTGCCACTGGGCAGCTGGCTGATCTCCTCCAGGTATTGTACCCCCCTGAGGGTTCAGTGTCATTCCTTGGTATAACATGCTGGAAATTCAGCCTTGGCGGTAGCCAGTAACCAGTAAGTCAGCCTTGGTGAGAGGCAGCTCCATTCTGTTAGAAAAATACAGAGCCTCAATTCATATTAGTACAGTCACTCTATTTACGGGCCCATTGCTCAAGCATTTGGTGGCCAGGGAGAGATATTGGCTGAGTCATCCTGTCCACCTGGTTACTGAGCATCTCCACTAGAGTGGATGCCCTTGTATCCACTCTTATCGGTCCACCTACATATCTCCAATCTTCCAATCTTGCTAGTTTCATGCCCCTGACCAACTAACCAAACTATTTGCTCCCTACCCAGAAGCCTATATATATATATCCATATCACTGGCCATCTCTCCTCCCATACAAGTCAAACAACCAAGTATCCTAGCCACAGCTCTGTCCACTGGGAGGATTCCCCTCACTCTGTCCTTGAAGATCAATATTGAGTGACTATTATGTGACAACTGTTCATTTCCTTCTCCCAATATACTGATCCAACCCACCTATGAACCAGACACAAGAAGTTTCCTCTTCGACCATTGGATCATCTGGAAGCTGCTGTGAAATCAAGTGCATAAGTTGAGGAAGAGGTGCTATGCCACCAAGGTGACACACCCTCTAAACCTGCTTGGGCGTGATCTGCATGAACCATTTTTCATCATGCAGTGGATTGTGGCAGCTCGTTATAATTCAGTGGTTACGATGTCGCCTAGCCCACGGTGATATCATAGTCACTTGATATCCATCTCTACGATGTCGCAGTAGCCCTCATGGAGCTTTTTTTTTTTTACTATGGTGAGTTGTTCTCTGCTACAGAAGGCATGGTGATGTCCAGAACCCTTCAGGTCTGTGCTGTGGTTCTCCTATCAGAGCTTGTCAGACACTAAACAGTATCCTTTCCACCATGGGTACATCTAGCACCATTTGGTCTGTTGAATCGTTTAAGCACAACCATCCGGGCAGACTGTAATGCAACCCTAACCTGTGATAAAGTCCTTTCTTGCTCTGGTCTCCACTCAAAACTGGCTGTGTCCAAAATATAAAGAGGCCCAACAAGCACTGAGCCTCTTAGTGATTGAAGGTATAAGGTGCTATAAGTTGGTTTTCTCCCTTAAAGGGATGTCCCAGCATACTCCAGACAACTGAACCCCTAATAACTTCACCAACACGGCAGGACCCGGAATTTTTTCAATTTGTCTTTCATCCTTTGGGCCACATATGTCTAACTAAATCATCCATAATATTTGCTACTTTCTGTTCACCGGCTCCAATTAACATTGTATCAGTGATATAATGGACCAGTGTGTTATGCTGCAGAGTATCAAGATGATCAAGGTTTATGAAGATTATTTTGTGCCAGAGATCAGGACAGTTGATATAACTTTGGTCAAAATCAGTGAATGCGCCTCACTGTCTTTTCCACATTGTGAACTCTTTTGATCATCTTCACTGAAAGAACTGAAAGAAAATGCATTCCCCAGACCAACAGCCATATGTCAAATGTCCAATTTGCAACAATAAAGATGCCACATACAGTACAGCAGCTATAATTGGGGGTACCTTTGTTTAAGTCTATATAGTCCATCTTTACTACAACAATCCACCTGGTTTTTACAGGGGTCATGCAGCTGAATTGAACAGGAATACAATGGAGAGCCTTTAAGATTTTGAGCTCAGTCCCTATATCTGTGTGGACAGTGCTCAGATAGAAACTGTCTCAGTATATACGTCTATTTGGGGAAGAATTGAAGGAATATATATTGTATATACTTGCTGGAGAGTTGCAGAAGCCTACCTCCAGGGACCCTTCCTCCCCTTCAAGTGATGGGCTTTGGGTCTTAGAACCACTCAAATATGAAAACTGGGAGAAAGATTATTTATAGTGGAAAAGTGACATCAGTCTTTTGCTCACCAATTCTTAATTTTTTTCTGGTGATACAAGTCAAGCATCTCCCCAGTTGGCAACCCATTTTCCTCATCCCCAAAAACACCATAGTCTATTAGCCATCACTATTCATCCCTGCAGGTCAAGGTGCTCTGCCTGATATTCCACCCTCGCTGTTAATTATGATAATTATGCATACTTTGCATCTGATGTTTACGTGCTGTCACTGGGCTCTGTTACTCTTCCCATTGACACTAGGAAGATTAATTTTGCAAAAGCACCTATGATTGATAATCCCCGCCTACAAGGACAGCCACCACAGAGCTTTCAGTGATTTTGGTGCCCCTCATGGGTACATTCGTTGTCACTTTTATACAAGCAGTATGTGCTGGGTCTTCTTTAAGAATCCAGCCAGCAGGTGGCTTCTCTGGTCTTATTAATAAATCCATTCTTCATGCCCACCTCTTTGATCATACCTACTCCTTCCTCCATATGCCTCCACATCAGTTCTGGCATCTCCACGTCATTTGCCGAAGGTCATCATCATGTTCAAGTTTCCCATCCCAGTGGCATATGGGGACCCGCTGCATGTTTAATCCCAGGTTACGGGAGATGCTCCAGTGTCATTTCACTCTCCCCCATCCGGCTTTATAATCTGCTCCTCCACCACCCTGCCCATCCCGAAAGTCTCAAAATCCATTCCTGCACATGCTCTCCTGGTTCTACACAATACATACTAGCCATGCCCTGCAATTATTTGGGTGAATACCTATTTCTCCCACAGTAAGTTTTTTTTTTTTTTTTTTTTTTTTTGCGGTACGCGGGCCTCTCACTGTTGTGGCCTCTCCCGTTGTGGAGCACAGGCTCCGGACGCGCAGGCTCAGCGGCCATGGCTCACGGGCCCAGCCGCTCTGTGGCACATGGGATCTTTCCAGACCGGGGCACGAACCCACGTCCCCTGCATCGGCAGGAAGACTCTCAACCACTGAGCCACCAGGGAAGCCCTACCACAGTAAGTTTTAAACCTCCCCTCCTGGGTTATCCTGAGACCTAACCCTGGTTATTGCCTCCAGGCAATGAGCTGGAGGCTGGGGATGGGAGTGTCAGATCTTGAGAACAAACATCATCTTGTAACACAGCCACCTCATGGGTGGTCTTTGAATGTTCTCCAAGCAAGAGGAGACTGTTGCTTCTGCCAGGCCCGTGGGTTCACAGGAATACAGGGAGGGGTTCAAGGTTCTTAGACACATCCTTGAAAATGTCTTCATCCTGAGGCCCTGACTTTAGCACGGGAGACTGGTGGAGGCTGTGCACTTGAATAGTGTTCTTTGCAGCCCAGCCACCTTATTTACATCTTGGGCCTGATTTTTAGCACAGACTGCCCTATAGCTACAAGAGATAAGACTCTTTTTATATGCTGCCAAGCAAGCCTTCTGGCTCTTACAGCTTCCCTTGAGTTAATAGTTGGCTGACCAGGATGTGCTCTTTTCCTTCAAAGATGCCGAGGCAGACATCCAGCCAACTCCATCATCTTTATAATAGCCACTGCCCATACCACTCAAGTGCTGAGCTTCTGAACAACTCAGGGCTTCCCCTTTCACTTAAACCTCACACAACCCACCACACTGAGAGCCTTAGCAACTGTGATGCTACCGCAGGCAAAGGATAACATCACCCACTTACCACTAGCCAACCACCAGTAAGACATTTCCAGAGAACATTTTAATAGCTTGTTTCCTAGGGCTAGTTCTGGTCCAAATATCTTAGTTCAGATTCACCCTAAAGCAGAACTTGAGACTAGGACTTGAGTGCAGGTTGTTTATTCGTAAGATGAGCCCAGGAAACAAGAGTGAAGAAGAGGGGAAAGTGAATCAAGAAAGAAAAGTCAGTATTAGTGTGCATTGTCAAGGTTGGTCCTATCTTGATTCTTCTGGTACCTTCTGAAAAGTAGAATTTTCCATCTGAAGGATGGAAAGCTGTAGCATTTATTCACTGGCTCCCATCCCCCACTGGCTGAGGACTGCTCCTGGGGCCATTAACTCCCCTCACTTCCAGGTTGCTCTTGGGGGGGCGGGGCCTCATCTTTGAATATTAATTAAAGTAATAATTTACAGAAAAGTATAACCTCATGAATTCTGAGTCTTATGGACATAAATTCTTTCTTTAACCCAAAAGACCCTCATAATCATAGGCTTACAGATAATATTCATCAAGTTTGGGGGTTTTGATACAATTTACTCATGGCAACATTACCTGTTGACTATGTAGATTCAATGAAACCGACCATTTTAAAGCTCCATGTCCGTTCTTTACATAAGACTAGAAAGCCATAGAAAAGTAGGCAGTGGTAACTTGAGGTGAATTTTTAGCAAGATCAAATATAGATACCAATTTAACTAAGATTTCCATAGGTCTATTATATCTTAACCTTATTGTCTAAAATGTTAATTATCTTGGCACTAAACTTCAGATTTCATAAAGTTGTTCCTGTACAAATTTCATGGTTATTAAATGTGGTAAAAAATCCAACATGAGCACACAACAGTCACTATAAATAGTCCCTTCAACATCAAACACATACATACACAATTACATTTCATATTTATAAAGACTTGACTGTTAGAAAACAATCATAAGAAATATTTAAGACTAATGAGGAATATGAAAAAATAGAGAAATAAGAGCTGAAGAATTTATATACATACATGACTATGGAATTCTCTTAGCCAAAAAACAAAGTCGCCATATGTCTGCCTCTTGGGAGATATGAAAGGTAATAAGTATTGAACGGGTCAGACAGTCATTGAGAAAACATGAAAAAAATGACTGGTCAGTGGGTCTGTTGCAATGGGGTATATATAGGCTGGGGTTCTTCCACACACCGTCCTAGTTTCCTAGTGGCTGTCACTTTATCCAGCTCTTCCTTGTGGGAGAAGTTGTGGCTTTAGGCTTTAAGCCACATTCTTGGTCATGACTTCTGGGAGGGTCCTGCCTCTTTAAATCCTATACCTTCCTCTCAGCAAGACTCCAGAGCTACTTTTTTTCAATCCAAGCATCTCAGTGGACTAATGTCAAGAACACCTGAAATACTGTTGACCCCAGGTTTGAGTATCGTGCTTCTGATTGGTGGAGGCCTGCTATTCGGTCCAGTTTAAGAGAGTGGTCCTCCTTGGGGAGCCTAAGAGGCAGCGGAATGTAAAGTGAAGGGTATGAATTTAGGCATTGGGCACACCTGGATTTGAATCTGAGCTCACTGGATGACTTGGAGAAATTATTTATACTCTCTGAATTTCTATTATCTACTACATGAGGAAACTAATGATGGCCATATTTCAGGGCTGGGTCAAGAATAATTTGTATAGAGCTCCTGTCTTATTTTCCACTCAGTAAATAGCAGTGTGATATGGGGTTGAAAAGTGTGGGCTCTAGGGCTCTTGCCACGTAGTCACTGTTTGATCTTGGGCAAATTATTAACCTCTCCATGCCTCAGTTCCCATGTCTGCAACATTGGAATAATGACAATACCTTCCTCACTGGCTTGATGTGAAGAGAAAAAGTATTTCTGCTCTTTGTACACTGACCTCTTTCTATTCATCCAACATAAGCTTATTAGTATCTCAAAAACTTTGTGCCTTTTTCCCTGACTGTAATGTTCATTCAAAGACTGGTTTGTTTGTTTGTGTGTGTGTGTGTGTGTGTGTGTGTGTGTGTGTGTGTGTGTGTGTGTGTGTGTTTATAAAACATTTAGAACAGTGCCTGGCACACAGTTAGTGTTCCATATGAATGAACTATTGATAATAAGGAGGAAAAAAAAAAAAGACTGAGCTATTACAGTATCACTATTATCCTGTAACCCTATAGAACTGAAAATCCTGAGGTCAGGCTCTTCCAGAACCAGTTCCTCTGTCTTCTAGAAATCTTCAAAAGCTAGCTGAACTGCTGCATGTAAGTTCACTAAGAAATATATCTCTCCAGGACACCTCCATTCCCCAATCCCTTTATCATATACTTAGTATGTGTGCAAATAAAATACCACAGCCATACTCTTGTCCTTGCCATTCATCTTACTTGGCACTCAGCTGGTGCCCAGAGGACAACACTGGACTTGGAGTTTGAAGAGCCAGGTTTCAGACTCTGCTCAGCCTTTGCTGGGTGACCTCTGGATCTATCACATAACTTTTCAGTATCTTTCTTTCTTTGTCTTAAGACCTAATTTCCTCATTATCTGTTGAAAGGATTAAATAAGTAATATAATTTGTATATATGTAAATAATATTGGGTCACTCACCTGCTCAATGGCTCTCCTTTTTCCTCAGAACATTTAAACTCCTCACCATGGCCTTTGCCTGTCAGATGCACCCCACTACTTCGCTTCCCCTCTCTCCACTATAAATACATCAAACACACCAAGTTTACTCATAGCTCAGCAGCTTTGCCCTCGTGTTTTCCCCCGTCTGTAATGTCCTTCTCCAGATCTGTTCACAAGGGTTTGGGGGGTCTGTTTGTTTGAGGCCTTCTTCAGATTTCTCGCCAAGTGTCCTCCCGTGGGAGGCTTTCCCCACCTGCCGAGTCTAAGTGGTGCTGTCCCAGCTGCTCCCTATCACATCATCCTCTTTCATTTCCCTCATTGCACTTATCAACATCTGAAATTATTTTGTTCACTTATTTAATATTGCTTCTGTTTTATGTTTTGGTTTTTTGGCTGCAAGGCATTTGGGATCTTAGTTCCCCAACCAGGGATCGAACTCGCACGCTCTGCATTGGAAGGCAAAGTCTTAACCACTGGACCGCCAGGGAAGCCCCTGTTCACTTATTTAACAATTTTCTCTGAAGGCAAGGGCCATGTCTGTTTGGTTGACAGCTCTCCCCACAGTGTCTAGACAGCACCTGGCCTATGGGAGATGCTCCTTAAATATTTGTGTATAAATGGATGTGGACATGCTCCACAAAGGGGTACGAATGCTGGTGTCCTAGAGGATGTATTGCACTGGCTGTGGCCACTCACTGCTAGAGCCACAGCCAAGAGAGCAGCTGTTCTCAGGGAGCCAGCCTCAGAATCCCCTGGAAGGCTTAAGACACACATCGCATCAGGAACCCCCAGCGTTCCTGATCCAATTGGTCCGCGTGGGACCCATGAATGTGCATTACTAATAAGTTCCCAGATAGATGCTGATACTACTGGTCCACAGACCACACTTTGAAAACCACTGCTTCCAAGGATCTAAGATCCTCCTTTGTGTCTTCAGAAGCAGAGGGGAAACAAGGCTAGACATTTGAAAAGAGACCATACTAAAAGGCTCCGGAGGAAAACAACCCAACACCAAACCAAAAGACCCACAAACACCCAGAGCTAGACCCAACCAGATAATATGGTTTATATTTTATGGCTTTAAGTTCCGAGAGCCCTCTGAGTCCCAGCTTCCTGACAGATCCAGCCTCTCTTCCCCAGCCCCTTTCTTCAGAGCATATGCACATGCCACATAGAGATAGTAAGGTGTTTCACCCCACAGCCTTAGCAGGAACAAAACCAATGAGAACATAATACAACACAAGAATTGCATAATCTGAGCAAATGGGATACATATAATATAGCAGGAAGTCTTTATTTCCTTAACAGTGTCTTATGTATTTTGCAGCTCCCTCCAGTTCCTAGGGCAGGGCTTTGTCCCTGGAGTGTGCCTAATAAATATCAGAAGTGAACTGAGTTATGGCTTACAACATCCCTTCACCCACAGAAGCACAATATACTTTACTGATGTTACCCATTTGTTCTTATCCAACTGTGTTTATCCATAGTACCTGGGATCATCTATTATTTTTAAAGTTGCTGTAGCTTTCTAGATAGCACACAGGCTCAATAAACGACACCTTTATCCTTCCTTCTCTCTGTACTGTCTTTCTGGATCATTATCTTGGAAACCTGTGCTTAATTACTAGCCTTGTATTTATTTCAGTTGTCATGGCTTGCCATGACTGTGGGCTGTTTTTGAACAAAAATATGCATAAAAATGTCTCCCTTAAAGCTCAACAATAACTAATTACCCTTTAATGCCATCTATGATCCTCTTGAGAATGAAAGTTAAACTTCCCACTATGTTTCCCTTCTTATCCTTTTTTTTTGTGTGTGGTTGTGTGCCCCTTACATATAGAGGACCCTGTTTTCTTGCACACAAGTATTTCCAAAAGCCTATTGGTCTTCAAAACATAGACTAAAGCAGGAGTAGGAGGACATGAGGACTGACAAGAGATGACCATAGCATCTAGATGCACAGTAACGTTTCTCTGTGGATATCACTGAGTTCCAAATAAAGAACAAGATAAAGTAATGGACAGAAGAGTACTAGAAGGGGTGCAGATCAAGCTCCACCTGTGGTAGTCATGGGTGTACCAGTCCTCTTCACTCCCCAGCCCTAAGTCTCAGGCAAAACCTTTGCTCTAGACCTTAAAAGGACATGCCAGGAAGAAACTGGAGTCAAAGCAGGTCTAAGACAAGGAGCAAAAGAGAATCTTAGAGTGTGAAAGTAGAGAAAATGAGTGAGAAGATGGAGAGAGCACAAAAGAGGAGGAGATAGAGATGCAGAGACTCTTCTAGAAGGATGAATCACTCTTCCGACCTAGCTACACACACACACTCCCCCCGAACACCCTGCAAGTCCCTCAACCTGGAAGTCCAAGCTTCCACAGACTGATTCACCACCCAAGCCCTAAATAAACTGCTTGACTTAGTTCTGAACAGGATTAATCTCAGCCTTAGTCACTCTTAGATTAGTATTTCCTTTATACCTGCAGTGGCTGCCTGTTTTGTCCACCCAAGGTGATTAATGGACTGAAGTCATTTTTCTGACATCAACTTCATGCAGCCAGGTTTTTTTTTTTTTTCTTTTAAGACCATTCAAAGCCTCAATAAAATAGAATGTGGCCTCAGGATTCTCATCCAGATTCAAACAATTGAAACAATTCCTTCATTCCTAGACCAGGTTAGAGAAACGTAAACAAAGAAATCACAAGAAGTTAAAATGTGGCAGCTGTTTGCCAACCCTCAGCCAAAAGGTAATCTTTTATGAAAGGATGTCTTGAAGAGCAAGTGTCATGCTTGCAGATCTCTGGGGAATGGAGGGAGTTAAGAAATTTCTGACTGATGATTTATGGGTGAAGACAATTGGTATATCACATTTGATCCCCATAATGGCCCAGTGAGAAAAAAGAATTTCATTTTATACATAAGGCAACTGAAGTTCAGAGAAGGTAAGTGATACACCTATGATCACACAGCAGGGACCAAGAACTAAAACCCAGGCCTCCTAACTCATAGTCTAATGCTTGTGAAAGTATGTACAGGCAAAATGTTGGCCCTCCCCAAACTTAAGACAAAGAAATGTATCTCCTTACAGTCAGTACTATTAAAAATCTCCCACAAAAGTATGCTTATACTTACATTCGCCCATAGAAAGCATAATCGTCTTATTAAAAAGTCAAGATTGGGGCTTCCCTGGTGGCGCAGTGGTTGAGAGTCCGCCTGCCGATGCAGGGGACACGGGTTCGTGCCCCGGTCCGGGAAGATCCCACATGCCGCGGAGCGGCTGGGCCCGTGAGCCATGGCCGCTGAGCCTGCACGTCCGGAGCCTGTGCTCCGCAATGGGAGAGGCCACAACAGTGAGAGGCCCGCGTACCAAAAAAAAAAGTCAAGATTGCTTGCATTTTTTTCTCCCAAGACAATAATGTATGAAGTTGAAAGGACAATAATCAAGAACTAGATGTCTAGTTCAAAAACAATGGCAGCCAAAGCAAATCCTCTTTATCCTTTAATTTCCTCTCAGTCTCTCAAAGAATATATTGTTTGCTATGAATCAAGGATAGTCAGACATTGTTGAAAGCTTCAATAGGAAAAATAGAGGCCCAAACCAAACACAAAAAAGGGAACCCAGAGGAAACAGGTATAATGTAGGAAGTAGCATAAAATATTTTTTAAAAACCATCATTATTTTCATTGAGACAAGAGGAGATATTGCATCCATAGAAACTAAACAGTGTGCTATGGAAAAAGAATCAAGAATAAAAAAAGTTCTTTGAAAACTCAGAGTATGACCAAACAACTTACAAATTCAATAGAGGAGTTAGATGATAAAAATTAAGTAAATCTCCCAAAATGTCTTACATAAAAGACAAAGAAATGGAAATAAGAGAAAAAAGACAAGAAACTTAAAGAGGAAATCAAAGATATCTACCAAGTGACAAATAGCAGTACCAGAAAAAGGAAATAGATAAAATGGAAGGAATATTATCAAAGAACTAATACCCAAAACAAAACCATCCGGAATAGAGGAACATAAGTCTCCAGTTGGAAAGAGCTCACCAACTGCCTGATTTAAACAAACAAAAAAAGACTCACACCTTAGCATATCAGAAAAAAATTTTTGGAGGAACAAACTAAAGATTCATACCACTTTCAGACAGGAAAAACAAGTCACAAAGGATGGGGAATCAAAAGGATATTTGATTAAATATTAAAGGACTAAAAATATATATATACATATTGCCAAGAGAAAAAAGAAAAAATAACTTCATTAAGTGAAGTGCACCCTTAATTCACAACAAATATGTTTTTGAAAACTAGATATGGCTTGGCTGTCTTAGAAACCTTTCTTGTTATTCATTTGCATCAGACTCAGTCATTATTAAAGGAAATTTTGCAAAAAAAAAAAAAAGCATATTTGATTCTGAAGAGCAACACCAACACCAAAAGGTGTAAAGACAATTACTTCAAAATGTTTAAGCAACAGTGCCTGCCAAATTCTGTATCAAATTACAAATCAAGTGTGAAGATAAAGACACTTACATACATGCAAGGGCTCCAAAAATTTAGCTCATGTGTCCTTTCTTACGAAGCCACTGTAGAATGTGCTTCAGCAAGGTAAAGGAGTTTTAACAACAACAAAGGAGACAGCATGGAATACAGAAAACAGGCACCCTACAAAAGGAAGTCACAGAATTGAGAGGCAGAGCAGTGACCAGCAATTCAGAATGGACCAAGGGGACCAAGGACAACAATGGTCAACCTAGAACCACATTCTCAGTAAAACTCTTTTCCTTTTTAGAAAAACAAAAACTAAAATTGCTTACCACCAAAAGACTCTCACTAGAGAAATGTTAAAAAAAAAAACATACCTGAAGATGGAAAATGATCACAGGTGACTGAAGGAAATAGGAAGGAGGGGATAAAGAAATAGGCTAAGATCCTGGTAAATATAAACACATAGAGATTGACTATATAAGTCAGTAATAATGAAGTCTAATTAGGGGGGGGAAACAAAAGAAGATAGAATTAAAACCCTGACAAAAATAATGTGTAAGACAAATGCCAAGGTTCTTGAATTTGGGGGGAAACGGATTAACTTAGATTTTGTTAAGAACACACATTAAGATTGTAAGGGTTTACAGGAAATAATTAAACCTTTATACCATCTTTGAAGTAAGAACTGCAATTAAGGGTAACCCAACAGCCCTAGCCAGAAAGAAAGCTCTTCCTTACCATAGAATTTCATCTAATACATGTAAAAGAAATTAAAAATTAGGAAGTCACCATTTTGTAGCCCCTAACAAAAAAAAAAAAAAATGGGTCCAGCAAGGATTACAAATGAACAGTAAAACCAACAGGTAAAAATTTGATGGAGAATGAAATATTTGCAAAGCAAATATTTCACAGGTTACTTGTGAGTCACAAAAGGAAAAACCAAACATCATGTTGAAGGCATTAGGCTTACCCCATCTGAACCCAGTGATGGATATTCTCATCACTATTAAATGGAATGAGACATTATGTGCAACTTGATGTGATGCAATGGGAAGTAAACAACATTGCCTATGATGTATTCGCTTAGCCTGAATCTAATCAAGCCTTTAGCTCTCATTTGTAGTTTACAGGAAATACAGGGACTAGAAGAACAAGTTAAACAGGACTACAAGGAAGCAGTCAAACAAAACCAGAACTGAGGTCATTCTACAGTTAACTCGACAATGTCATGAAAAGGCGTGTGTGGGAGGGAGGAGAGGAGTATTCTAGATTCAAGGAAGCTTAAGAGACATAAAACATTGACCAAAAGATACATACAGACCAAGATTGGATCCTAGTACACACTAAGTAACTGCAAAAGCTATTTTGGAAATAGTTGGAGAAATCTGAATACTGAGTACTCAGTGTTATTAGGGAATTATAGTTGATGTTGTTAAGTTTGATGACGATATTGCAAATATGTAGAAATATTCTTAAGAGACCTGTATTAAACTATTTAAAATACAAGTTTTTTCCTTTCTGCAATTTACTTTTAAATACGTAAAGAAAAAATAAATATATGAAGTAATTATGGCAAAATGCTAATATTTGTTAAATATAGGAGATTTTTTTTCATTAAACTAGTGCTTCTCACACTTTAAAGTGCACATGAATCAACTGGGACCTTGTTCAAATGCAGATTCAGACTTAGCAGTTCTGGGGGGCCTCGGATTCTGCATTTCTGAGAGGCGCTCAAGTGGTACCGATGTTATTGCTTCATGAACCACATTTTCAGTAGCAAGATATTATAATATTTTCTATGCATTTCGGATTGTTAATTAAGGCTATTCACTAAAGAAAAAGAAATGAGTGCATAAAATCCAAAACAGAAGAAACCAAAGTCAAACTGAAAATAAATTCAGAAGAAAGTGTCACCAGCAAAGCCCATTCTGGGTAATAAAATAAAGTCTAACCTTTTTTTTCCTTTCCCTTTGTGCTTAGTCTTTCACTTGCTTGTAGGACGCCGCACTCGGAAACACTGCACGCAGCACTTCAGACGGAGCTCCTAGTGAGAAATGGCTGTGCTGACACTTGCACTCGGAGGACGCGTGCGCAGAAGCGCTGCGCAGAAGCGCTGCGCAGGACGCCTCCGTTCAAGATGGCAGCGGCGGGCTGTGTGTAGAGGCGCTGGGCCTGGCGCTGGGATCTGGAGCCTAAGCAGCGCAGCTGAGTCCAACATGCAAGAGCTCTGCTCCCTCCCCTCCCCACTGACAAGATCCCTATGAAACACACCTGCCCACAGCCAGTGGGGAGAACAAGTACTCCAGAGTGCTAGCTCGCACCTCTCCATTCTTGGATCGAAGAATAGAACTTTCCTTTGCTTCTGAACCAAACTTGGTCTCATTCTCTTGGCTACAACGACACTGGGCAGGAAGACCCTTTCAGGGTACCAACCCAAAAGGGTCAGTAACAAAAGCGGTGGTAGAAAAAAAGAGGGAATATAGGAAACAGCAGGATGAGAAAGCAAAAGATAACTTAGAAATAAATTTGGGCACATCAGGAATCACAAAAAAAAAATGAACTCAATTTACCTGTTAAATGACTGAGATTGTCAGACTGGAAAATAAAAACTCTAGTCATATCCTATATACAAGAGAAAGACCTAAAACATAAGAACATAGAAAAACTGATAATAAAACAACTGAAATATAGATAGTACTAACCAAAATAAAAGCTTTTGTAGCTATAGTACTAATACAAAATAGAATTTAAGGCAAAAAATATTATTAGGTTAAAGAAGTTCCCTAGGTTGGTAAAAGTTTCAGGTACTAAATTGTAGTATTCTTGTAAAATGGAATACTCTTAAGAGCAGTGAAAGGAATGAACCAGAGTAAAAACAGTAAGTTATAGAAAGATGTGTGCAATATTATACCATTTCTATAAAGTATAAAACCAGGCAGAAAATATATGCACACACGTGTGCGTGTGTGTGTGTGTGTATAATATGCAAATACATGTGTGTGCACGTGTGTATAGTTTAGGGATACATAGACATGGGAAAATTATAAAGAAGTACATGGGAATGACAGAACATGAATTCAGAATAGTGGATCCTTCTCAGGGGAGAGAAACACGGGAATAACAAGTGTCCTGGAAACATTTTATGTATTAAATGGCTCTGGTGTTTATTACATTAGTCTTCTATATTTCATAATATTTTTTCAAAGATGATGTAATGAGAACATGTACTTACTCACCATTTGTTCAAATCCCATTGTAATGGCAGAAAAAAATATTTTTAAAAGAATGAATTCCTAATAGCTTCAGAAGCAACAGCAAAAAGGGGACACAAACCATCAGACTAAAACAGTGCAGGTTCTTACATAGAGTAGTAAGAGCAGGGAAATCATATCCCCAAACCCACAGCAGGACAAAGAAAAGAGCAGTCCTCTGGGAGAGACTGGAAGCTCACAGTCATGACTTGAAAGCACATCTCAGTTGCTAACACCTGGAAAACTCTCCAAAAGCAATTGTTGACAGGCTGACTTAATTAAGTCCACCTGCAGCAATCATCACGGAATAACTGGGCCAGACTGACCCTTCTCTTTCTCCCCCTCCTCTTTAAAGCTGAGGCAAGTGGAGCTCCATGAGATTAAATGATCTGCCGAAGGTCATACAGGCTCTTAAGTGTCAGTCTACACACCAAGCATCTCTTTCCACTTTACCGTTTAGTCTTCCAGGAAAATAGCTTTAAACCAAATGATCTCTAAGAATGCATCCAGTTCAAAAACTCTTTATTAATTTTAAAAAATATTTTTAGTTCTTTTCAAACTCTTTAAGATTCTTGAAAATGTTTCACTAGTACCTCTGCCTAGTGCCTGCAAGCTCCAGAACCTTCCACTTCTAACCATAAATAAGTGAATAAATTGGATTATCTCTTTTTGCTTTTTTAAGGCAGGAAGGTATTAGCAATTCAGTTAAATCTATTTCCAGGTAATGAAAAGTAAAGCAACAGTAGCACATATAAAAACGGAGCCCTGGTGAGACAAGACACTGATAGGTAAAAGTTCATGATGAGTTATTCTTGTCCACAGTTTAATAAGACTCAGTGGTTTAGGTATCCATTTCCCCTAATGGCCTGAGGGAAATTGTTTCCTGCCACAGACCCTGGGATTACCACAGTAATCTCTCTAAAGATGTTGTATGTTAAAACATGAATTGTATGCCGTATCTTCCTCATAATTCTTGCCATTTAATTTCCAAAAGGATTGTGGTATGTTTTTGAGTTCATCCATTCTTTTCAGTTTATATTTATTGAGGGCCCACCATATACAGACTTGGGGCCCACCATATACAGACTTAGGCTCCCACATGAAGCCTAGTGTCTAGTGGGAGAGGTTGGTCAATGAGAATGTCAGTAACTAAAAAAATTACAGATTTTGAAAAATGCTAGGAAAAGAAAAAAACCAGGATGTTGAAATGTAGAGTTTCTGGGGAAGGATACTTTGGATAAGGAGGTCAGGGAAAACCTCTCTGAAGAAGGGATATTTGACCTGAAACCTGAAGAATAAGAGGGGGCTGGGTAGAAGAGAGCTGGGGAACAGCAGTCTGACATGGGAGCAGTTAATACAAAGTTCCTAAAGTGGGAATGAGCTTAGTGTTCTTGGGAGACAGCAAAAGCCGGTGTGACTGAAACACAAGAAAAGAGAAGAACCCTATCAGATGAGGTTCAGGGTGGGCAGGCCACAGATCACACAGGTCTGAATGCCTTCGAAATGAATCTGGATCCTACTCTAAGAATAATGAAAACCCAAGTAAGTGTGCTAAGCAGACGGGTCTTCCCGTGTCCCTTGTCAAACATCAATCCCCATTTTTTCAAGTACACACCTACCAGGAGGGCCAGGCTAGGACCTATAAAAGCGAGGCATCGGGGCCTTTAACGAGCATCATAGGTGATCCTGATCACACACTCAGGGAGACATTGCAGTATTTGGTTCACCTGGGGTCAGTGTTAACTCAAAATATAAACAATCCAATAAATTGTTACATTACTTACAATATGGAAAAGCAGTGAGTGTTATTAGCACACCAAAATCTAGAAAAGTCAAACAAAAGAATGGATACAACTTTCAGGGTTTGGGTAGGAAAGCTGTTTTTCAGTCCTTCCTGGTTAAGAGGGCAGCTATAGAACACTTGGCTGAATCATCCCCCTGGCTTAATGGGATTTACGGAAAAAAAAAAAGAGACACTGTACAAAAGAATAGAAAGTCCCAACAGGACTTCAAAATGAAAATATCCATCATCAGGAACGCAGATCCTAATGTTCAGTAAATATAACGTGATTGAGAAACCATCACCGACTGGTTCAAATCATGACCCCTGAAACTAAACTTTGTAAACTTCGTAGCCAAAAGAAAGAAAGGAGAACAAAGCCTCCACTGGGGATGGAGGGTGGAGGGTGGAGGGTGGATAGTGAAAATACTTAACAACAGGTAGCACATGGTCATGGATCAGTCAGCACAGAGGCCAGCTGTGAACCCCTGAAGCTACGTGTACAGTGTTTGAGCAGGAAGGAGGTGAACGTCAGACCCACTTCCTCTATTCCCACTCTCCTATCCACCACGGACAAACCAAGAGGTCACTCCAAAACTGTAGGACCTCTTCTGAGGCAGTTAGAGCCACTGCCACACCCCTAAAGTGATTATTACTTTCTATCCATTCTGAGTCTTCAAACCCTAGAAATGCAGCATGAGCAGTGATGCTGATGCTGGCCGTGAGCTCAGGAGGGCTCTGAAAGCAAGTGTTGCTCTCTAGGCATTGTGGTTTTCCAGGTACCACTTCTGATCAAAACAAAGCAAGAAAGCAAATTTCAGGGCTGGGAAGATCTCTTTTTTTTTTTTTTAATTTTTTTTTTGCGGTAAGCGGGCCTCTCACTGTTGTGGCGTCTCCCGTTGCGGAGCACGGGCTCTGGAGGCACAGGCTCAGCGGCCATGGATCACGGGCCCAGCCACTCCACGGCATGTGGGATCTTCCCGGACCGGGGCACGAACCCGTGTCCCCTGCATCGGCAGGCGGACGCTCAACCACTGCGCCACCGGGGAAGCCCTAATTTTTTTTTTTTTTTTGACTGCATTGGGTCTTCGTTGCTGAGCGCGGACTTTATCTAGTTGCGGTGAATGCGGGGCTACTCTTCATGGCGGTGTGCAGGCTTTTTATTGTGGTGGCTTCTCTTGTTATGGAGCATGGGCTCTAGAGCGCCGGGGCTTCAGTAGATGCGGCACGTGGACTCAGTAGTTGTGGCTCATGGGCTTTGTTGCTCCGTGGCATGTGGGATCTTCCCAGCCTAGGGCTCGAACCCGTATCCCCTGCATTGGCAGGTGGATTCTTAACCACTGCTCCACCAGGGAAGTCCGGAAAGACCTCATTTTTCAAGGAACAGTACACAGACGACAGCACTGCAATACTTACGGAATATTCTGCAACAAAAGAGAAAGGACATTGTGTCAAGCTGCAAGAGAATGCCTTACTTGTTGAGAAAAATATACTTCATAATACTAAAAACATAAAAAAAAAATAAAAAGCATTTGCATTATGTTCAAAGGCAATAACATAAGAAAACGGTGCCTTTGAAGTTAGATTCATAGCGGAAAATCTTTACAAATAATATCACAGAAAAAGAGCCACTCTCCCTAATACTTAAAGAGCTCCTAGAAATCAAAAAGAGAAAAACCAAAAAACCAGTAGAAAAATGGGCAAAGACCATTCACAGAAAAAGAAGTACAAATGACTGTGGATATATGAAGAGTTGCTTAACCTCACTCATAATGAAAGAATGCAAATTAAGACTATCATGAGATATCATTTTCCTCCTCTACTAGATTGGCTAAAATTCGAAAAAGTAAAAGTACATTCTTTTAGCAAGGAAGACCGACACTTCACTCTGATTGCTAGTAGGAATTTAAATGGACAACCCCAGTCACTTGTTAAAGTTATTAAAGACACTATTGCAGATTCTTTTAATCCAGCAATTCCATTTCTGGGAATTTTTCCTGTATCCATAAGTTCATACCTTTAAAGTGACATATATATATAAAGTTATTCATTGTACAATATTATTATGACAGCAAAAGATTGGACCATCAATGATAGGGGACTGGTTAGATAAATTATGATTGGGGGAGGAGCTGGGGGAGGAGAGAATCATGTTGCAGAACAGTGTATATAATAACCTTGTGCATATAAAAGAGAAAAGTTTGTTTCATCATTCCTCTATAAAGGGGTATTTTGATTGTTTTCAGTTTGAGGCTATTACAAGTAAAATTTCTATGAACATTCATGTACAGATTTTGTGAACATGAATTTTCATTTGAATTTTCATTTTCATTTCATTTCATTTTCATTTGAATTTTCATTCATGTACAGATTGTGTGAACATGAATTTTCATTTCTATGGGATAAATGCCCAGGAGTGTGATTATAAGTCATATGCTAAGTGTGTGTTTAGTACTATAAGAAACTGCCAAAGTATTTTCCAGAGTGGCTGTATCATTTGACCTTCCCACCAGCAATGTATGAGAGATCCTTATCCTTGCCAGCATTTGGTATTGCCACTATTTTTAATTTTAGCTGTTATAATAGGTGTGTAGTGATAGCTCAGTGTGGTTTTCATTTGCATCCCCCTAATAGCTAATGACATTGAATGTCTTTTCATGTCTTTATCTGCCATGCATATATCCTCTTCAGTGAAATGTCTCTTCATGCCCTTTGCTCATTTTCTAATTATATTGTTTGAACACACACTTGTAAAAAGTTTATGGATTTACTTTATAAATGCAAGTTTATTTTGTAAGCACGAAGGAAATATAACAAGGCTATATGATGATATGGATAATTAAATTAGTTTCAGGAGACAGAATGATGATGTCACTAAGACAAATATTGGGGAGATAGTACCAAGATATGAACATAAAAAGGAAAAATAAAAAGAAAAAAGGAGGGGGAGTGAGGGAAAGTGGATAGAGGAAGAGAGGGAGAGAGAAGAGAGGGAATAGAGAGTACAGGGGCAAAGACAGGGAGGGTTAGAACAGAAAGAATAAAGAAGGGAGAATAGCAAGAGAATAATGGCTCCAAGGAGAAAGATGAAATAAATCAAGGCGAAGTACACCCTAGGACTAAGGGCTTTTATTGGGGACTAGAAGGCACCTCCAAGACGAGTGGACAAGGAGACTGAGGTTTTCCATAAAGAAGTTTTTGGTATTTTAAAATCGAATTGAAACCTGCAAAGTGGTGAGACTTTGACTTTTTCAACTAAATCTAGGCTGATTGTTAATGGTGAAGTTGAAAGAGAATTAGAGTCAAAGGATATGATTTTTAATCCCAGCTCTGTCGAAGACTGAGACCCCGGACAAGCTTTTATTTGTAGACTAGGAAATCTGCCCTTTCTCTCTCTTGGGGGTGTCGTATGCTATAAAGCACTTCCTAGAAAACACTTTTGCACCTGTAAGGTATTCTACAAATAAAAATTGTGATTGCTGATATTACAATGACGTTGTGCTCTTCACATTATAGGTAATTTCAAATGTAAATGATACAATAATCTACATAAGTATATAGGACCACAGAGAACAAGGTGGGGTGCAGGAGACATGAAAGAGGTTAGAGTTAATGGCATGGGAGGCTGTGACCCAGTACAGCCTTTGGTGAGAGGAACCTCTCAACCTCTGTCTTCCTGTTATGGCAGTAAGAGGAAAGCCTGGGGTCATCTAGCAGATAGAGAGGTGGGAAATTCCAGGGGTGGTTTCCCATACTGAACCCTCTCTTCCCAATCCAATTAGACACCAATTCAAAGACACTGTCCTCTTCTCAAAGCCACCACCAGATCAAAATCCTTATCACTTCATACCAGAATTTGAGCATCAGCCTCCAACTCAGCAGAGCATCAGTATTTCCCAAAAACCAGCTTTTCCTGATTTTGCCATCTCAGGCCATGACACTTTTAGCCTTTCTGTTTAACCTTTTCAGTTTCTAAACTTTAAAGTCATTCCTTGTAAATTGGTGCAGCCACTATGGAAAACAGTACGGAGGTTCCTCAAAAAACTAAAAATAGAGTTGTCATATGATCCAGCAATCTCACTCCTGGGCATATACCCAGAAAAAAATATAATTCAAAAAGATACATGCATCCCTATGTCCATTGCAGCACTATTTACAATAGCCAAGACACGGAAACAACCTAAATGTCCATCAACAGATGAATGGATAAAGAAGATGTGGTATATATATATGTACACATACAGTGGAATATTAGAGCCATTAAAAAGAATGAAACAATGCCATTTGCAGCAACATGGTTGGACCTAGAGATTATCATACTAAGTGAAGTAAGTCAGAAACAAAAGGACAAATACCATATGAAATCACTTATATGTGGAATCTAAAATACTACACAAATGAACATATCTATGAGCCAGAAACAGACTCACAGACATAGAGAACAGACTTGTGGTTGCCAAGGGAGTGGGGAGGGGAGTATTGGGAGTTTGGGGTTAGCAGATACAAACTATCATATATAGGATGGATAAACAACAAGGTCCTACTGCATAGCACAGGGAAATATATTCAATATCCTGTCATAAACCATAATGGAAAAGAATATGAAAAAGAATATATATACAATGTATAGCTGAATCACTTTGCTGTACAGCAGAAATTAACACAACATTGTAAATCAACTATACTTCAATAAATTTTTTTTAAAAAGACGTTCCTGAATCATCCTCTTACATATATATGTATATATATAATAAAATTTTATAACTGTATGGTTATAAAGATGGATACAATCCAGACTGGATTCATTTTATATATCTTTTTTTTCTCATTTTGAGATAAATTAAAATTCAAACACTGTTGTGGGTTCCTGAAAATATCATGAGTCCTAGGCACTGTGCCTACTGCTTAAGGGGTAAGTGAATCCTGTTGTTCACTAAGTTCCACAGGCTGTGGGACAAAGTCCCAACTTTCTATACAGAAATTCAGAGCCTTCAAAAATCTGACTATTGCTCACCATTATAAGTGTTTCTGCCTTTGCTTTCCCCAAAGGATACCTTTCCTCTCTCAAACTAGCCTGCCCACTGTTTTTCAAACACAGTTGTTCCTGCTGCCATTGGTAGAGTTGCTTCTAACCTTTTGGAATCTATTTCCCCAAATCTTTACTTTCACTTATATCTGTTATAGGAGGCCCATTTCAATTTCTGGTGTGAGAAAGAAAGACAGCACGGTATAGGCAGAAGAATATGAAGTAGATTTAGATGGATTTAGGTTTCTTTTCCTCTCTGAGTTAGAGTTTCCTTATTTCTACAATCAATATATTACCCTCTCTTAGGATTGTCATGAAGATTACATGAGATGAAGTACAAACTAAAACCCCAAAACCCTAGTAAGGTACTGACCACACAAGCATCCTTTCTTCCTTTCCCTTTTCCTCTCATCTTCCTAACTGTGCGGGATTTCTATGATCTATTTCTCTGTTGAAACTCCTATACTACATATTTAATTAAACCCAGGCAATTTCTTCCGGGATTGGGTTATAAATATAAAGAAATATAAAGAAACAGCTTTACTAGGTATAATAGACATACTATAACTTGCATTTTTTAAAATGTACAATTTCTTGGGTTTAAATATACATCTCTAAACCCATGAAGCCATCACCTCAATTGAGATAATAGACATACTTGTCATCACCAAAAGTTTGTGGTCCCTCCTGTCAACCCTCCCAATTCCCCTCCTGCCCCAGGCAATCACTGATCTACTTTCTGTCACTATAGATTAGTTGGCCTCTTCTAAAACTGTATATAAATGAAATCATACAGCAACTATGCTTTTTTATATCACTTCTTTCATTTAGCATAATTATTTGAGATTCATCTTTATCGTTGCACATATCAATAATTTGTTCCTTTTTTGGCTAAGTAGTATTCTATTGAAATATCACAATTTATTTATCCATTCACCAGTTGATGAACATTTAGATTTTTTCTCCCAGGTTTTGGCTCTAAAGTTGCCATGAACAATCTCCTACTGGGGATTGCCAGAGGTTTCATAAGACATTCTGTCGGTCACAGATATTTGGGGTATGATTGGGTCTACTGGGTCATAAGGCTCAAGTGGCAGGGCAGCTTGCACCTCAGCCTGCACCTGTTTCAGAATGCTTTCTTGCGCTGGAGCTCACTCAAAACTGTCAGCTTGGGCTTCCCTGGTGGCACAGTGGTTGAGAGTCCGCCTGCCGTTGCAGGGGACACGGGTTCGTGCCCTGGTCTGGGAAGATCCCACATGCCGCGGAGCGGCTAGGCCCGTAAGCCATGGCCGCTGAGCCTGCGCGTCCAGAGCCTGTGCTCCACAACGGGAGAGGCCACAACAGTGAGAGGCCCGCGTACCGCAAAAAAAAAAACCAAAAAAAAACTGTCAGCTTCACAGCTTACTAGGTAAGTGGGTTGGAACATTATGCTCAAATGTGGCATATGCTGCCTCCAAAATCCAAAGAAACCCAACATACTTTGTGCTTCTTTGTGGTAGTCAATGCAAGGTGCAGCAACTTGCCTCCCACTTTAGAGAGACATGCCTCAGCCTGTTGCACACATCAAAACATCACACATGTGGAAGGCCCTTGAACTTTCATAGACTTTTGTCCCCTTCTAGGATGAATGCGCCTTACTAAGGCATCTAGGATACATGCTACTTCCTGTTCCCCAGTTCCTATTAGCATTGTGTCATTATTGTAGTGGATTACCCTGATGCTATGTAGACTATCAAGATGATCAAATTCCCTTTGGACTGTTTTATAACAGAGCAAGAGGGTTCACACGGCCTAGAGACAAATCAGGAAAGGTATACATTGCCCTGCCTTGAAAAGGCAAACGACTTCAAGATGCTTCTGATTTTTATTAATGATGAGAATGGAAAAAAGCATTTGTCAGGTCAACAGCTATGTAGGTAAATTGTCAGGTAAACAGATATGTAGGACTATACTGATTTGTTCTAGTAATGGTACTCCAGTCAGGCCATGGTTATGACTGTCATCACCATCTGTTTAAGTTTTCAGTAACATCTCCATAAACCATCTGACTTTTATACTAGCCAAACAAGCAACTCGAAAGGGGATATGATAGAACCACACCACTGCATCTCTCAAGTGTTTGATGGTGGCACCAACCTCTGCCATTTCTCTGGAAACAGAGCATCGCTTTTGGCTTACTATCTTGATGGGGAGAGCTGTGTAGCTCCAGTGTTTTCACTTTACCCTTTCTATAATAGTAACCACAATGACATCTGCTCCATAACTACAGGAGATGCTCTCATCTTTCAAAATCTGACAACTTCAGAAGCTTCAAAAGGCTTTCGGATTATCCACTTACAGTTGGAAACTCACTGTTTCATTTCTCCTTTATCTTTCATACACCCTCTAAGGCTGTCAAAAGAAGCCAGGTGGCTCCATGATCTATAGAATCATTTATTATCAGCATAATGACTGAATGCTACAGCTACTTGATTCCCCAATGCCTTATCCTCTTCCTGTACTTCATCTCATGCCCACACAGTGATAATCTGAATAATCACAATGCTGCCTTGTACCAGGGATTATATTTCCTCTGCCAATAGTTAGTTTCTCCCACATCTCTCGCATAGCACAAGATTTAATCTGTCCTGCTATATTTCCCTATGGCTCCTAAATCTCACCCACATTTGCCCCTTACAATAGAATTTTTCCAAATATGGCCAGCTTGTCCCCATCAGTTATGACCCACACCTAAGGCACAGCCCTGTGCCTGAGGGTCTGTAGTACCAGGCTGTCCAGCAGGGTGAGTCCATCCTTCTAGCTGTGCTAAATATACTGCAATGACACAATGCAGCGACAGCTTGGACCTTGGCCTGCTGAGCCATTTCAGCCTTCCCTACTGGCTCCCCATACTAGCTGGTATCAACTTTGCAGAAGAGCTTTGCCTAAGGGGCCGGAGGATCAGTAGTTTAAATGCACATCACAGGTGATTTTGATGTACACCCAGGTCTGGGGACCACTGCCCAATATGATATCTCAGTTGCTGGGGGTTTTTTGAGGGGGTTAATGGCACTGTACAGTGATCTTAGTGTCCACACTTTTGGGCAGTGGAGAAAATATTTTCAGTTTCAAACAGGAACAAATTCGTTCCACCAAATGGGAAGAGAGAAGAGAAAAGAAACTGCCTCAGACAGAGACTGCAAGTGATGGGCTTTTTTTTTTTTTAATTTGGCCATGCTGCGCGGCATGCAGGATCTTAGTTCCCTGACCAGGGATCAAACCCAAGCCACATGCAGTGGATGCTCGGAGTCTTAACCACCGGACTGCCAGGGAAGTCCCACAGGGCATTTTTATATGAGATATTTTAAAATGTTTTCTTATAGAAAACTGATGCAGACTCATTTTATTTTTTAATTTATTTATTTTTGGCCGCATTGGGTCTTTGTTGCTGCGCACGGGCTTCCTCTGGTTGCGGCGAGCGGGGGCTACTCTTCCTTGCAGTGCACAGGCTTCTCATGGCGGTGGCTTCTCTTGTTGCAGAGCAAGGGATCTAGGTACACGGGCTTCAGTAGTTGTGGCACACGGGCTCTAGAGCGCAGGCTCAGTAGCTGTGGCCCATGGACTTAGTTGCTCCGCAGCATGTGGGATATTCCCGGACCAGGGCTCAAACCTGTGTCCCCTGCATTGGCAGGTGGATTCTTAACCACTGCGGCACCAGGGAAGCCCCAGACTCATTTTTGAATGAGAACATAAGCAAAGACTTAATGACTCTCTGATGTGGAGCAAAAGGCTGCCGGTCCAGTGGTGGACAAGAGCAACCTTGAAAATAAAACTACAAAATAAAAAAGAGGCTCTAGATGGACCAAAATGATTCCTGCTACTACAATGGCTATACACCATTTTCTTAGGAAGAACCAGAGGCTAATATGAGAATCTACATTTGGCTTTTATGGTTTGTTGTATACACAGTTTTCATTATTGAAGGTAGATCCAGTTATTCTTTTGTGCCCTTCCTGCAGTACGTGGTTGAACCACCTCCTCCAGCCATGTTTGTTTATTTACACACACAGACATACACACACACATACCTTTATACACATACTGAAATACAGAAATACTACTTTGACTTAAAGATAATGAAAGCCATTTCTTCACATTCTCAAGAGATGCTGCTCCCCTCCGCCCCCACTCCCTAGTCATACTGGACATGCCCACAGTATACCCACCACAGAAGAGAACAAAAATTCCTAACAGGAAATTTCATACTAACTTACTGGGGCAATGTGCTGGACTACATGCTCTCTGTCTTCCAATTCTAGAAATCTACCCAAACAAACAAGACTGCATGCGCAATGGTTACTCTAAAATTTTCATAAATGATGTAGCATGTAGCTGGGAGGGGCAGTGGACAGTTAGCCAGGCTTCAGGACTGCAAACATCCATAGCTACCAGAGGGGTTATTATGTCTCTACACTGGTAATTTCTTAATGTGAAGGATACTATTTTTAAATTGAGTTACATTTATATATCTGCCACAGACTGGCAGAAAAATATTTCCAAGTTATATCAGATAAAGGATTTGTAAGAAAACAACCCCATTTTAAAAATAGGCAGGGGCTTCCCTTGTGGCACAGTGGTTGAGAGTCCGCCTGCCGATGCAGGGGACACGGGTTCATGCCCCGGTCCGGAAAGATCCCACATGCTGCGGAGCGGCTGGGCCCATGAGCCATGGCCACTGAGCCTGCGCGTCCGGAGCCTGTGCTCCGCAACAGGAGAGGCCACAGCAGTGAGAGGCCCACGTACCGCAAAAATAAATAAATAAATAAACAAAAGTAGGCAAAATATCTGAATAGACATATTACCTAAGAAGATATACCATTGGCTGATAAGCACATGAAGAGATGCTAAGTCAACATCATTATTCATTAGGAATATACAAATTAAAACCATAATAAACTTCACACCCACTAGAATGGTGATCATCAAAATGGATCAACAATTACAAATATTGGTGAGGATGTGGAACCTCCTCAATGAGAACCCCTCAACACCGATGGCAGGATTATAAATGGTGCAGCCACCCTGAAAAACAGAAAAAACTTGGTAGCTTCTTAAAAATTAAATGTAAATTTACCATAGGATCCATCAATCTCACTCCTAGGTATACATACACTCAAGAAAAATGAAAACATATGTCCACACAAACACAATGCAGATGTTCACAACAGCATTACTCATAATAGCCATAAAGTGGAACCAATAAAGATTGGAATGGGTAAACAAAATTAGTATGGCCATACAATGGGAAATTATTTAGCAAAAAGGAAAAAGAGAATGATGAACTACTGATACATGTTACAACATGAATCTATCTCGAAAATGTTATGTTCGATGAAAAAACCCAGACTTACCGACTACATATTTTGTGATTTCACTTATCTGAAAGGTTCATAAAAAGCAATTTTATAGACACAGAAAGGAGATTAGTTGCCTGGGGCTGGGAATAGGAATGGGGAGTGACTAAACACTGGGCATGATGGATCCTTCTGAGGTGATGGGAATGGACTAAAACTAGATTGTGGTGATAATTGTACAACACTGTAAACTTACCAAATCATAAAATTAAACACTTAAGTAAATTTTATGGCATATAAATTATACCTCAATAAAGTATTTAAAAAGTATAGAGATGGAATTATCACTATGTTGTATGAAAAGCTTTTATAGAATTTTACAGAATTTATAGCACAGTGAAGACTGATACTTTTAGCAGTGATTCTCAACCATTTCCAGGACTAGAATCCTTTTTTAACAGCAAAAATAGTGACAGCCCTGCATATTTATATATATATGAATTGAACATCTGGTATAAATTGAGGAAACATAATTTCAAGAATACTGTGAACTCAGTAATAATTTTAATTGAATTTGCATTTAACTAATCACATCTACACATAAAAATAGTAGATACATATGTAAGATGTATTATTTATTCAGTCTACTGTCAATGCTGAGTGCACATGTGGGTTCATAGGCTTCTTGAATACTGGTGGGGTCAGTAGCCCCTGACTTGAAACTTCTTCGAAATATTTTCATCTCCTAATGCAGCACTGAACCAAAAAAAAGCAAATTTACTACTTTAAGTTCAGTTCCATGGTGTTTTAGTCATCTCTGTAGTCCCACATGGGGGCAAAATGTACTTAAGTGGATCATGGAAAAAGAGAAGTCGTATGACTGGAAAAATACAGAAAGTTTGGCTGGTTGGATGCTTGTTCAAACTTACAATGGAACTGTTTTGTGGATTCCTGTTTTGTCTCCAGTCCATCCCCAGGGCCCATTTCAGTTGTAACCAGTCGTGTCACTACAGTTCTCCAGCACAAACCTTGTATTAGGTGATCATGACCATGCAGAGACAGCATACTCCCACATGTCTTCCTTCCTCTGGGATTTTCATTTTCTGTAGGATATCCTCTCAACTTTACAGACAGTGGCATAACGTCATTAAATATTTCCAGAACTACCAGTTGAGGGCTTCCCACATATAAATCAATCACTTAATAGGATCTGAAATGTACTATTTTCATTGCCAAGAAATGGATTCCAAAACTGTTTCCAAATTATTTATAAGAAACACTTGTTTGTTTCAGCAAGTCTTGTTTTTGTCACTGTCCACTAGCAGCCGCTCTTGCTGCACCTGCCTTGTTCAGCTGGTAGTCACAAATGTTGCAAAGGCGAGAAACATCGGAGAAACTTATTTTTTAAAACAGTGTGTAACTATTCAGTTGTACTTCCAAATAGTATGTTCAGTATGCTCTTGGATGAAGTATAATAAATTCACTATTCTCCCTGTGTTTCCAGATGTTCTGGACACTCTGTAGTGTATCGATTATATATTTTTCTAGAATAACAATTGGACCTATTGCTTTAAATTCAGAGCACTTCATCAGGAAATGTACTGAGTATACTATTTGAAAGTGTAAATAACATAATTTAAGTCAGTTTATGTTTCCAAATTTCGTGGACATGCTGTAATATCCTCTTCTAAGGGACGTCAGTTTTGTCCCGTAGAAGATCATCTTTCCTAACCTCAGCTGGTCCTGGCAATTTCCCCAGGGCCAATTCATTTCCTGTATCAGCCATTTAGGTCATTGTTCTCCACGTTACTGTGATTTTTCTTCATAACACTAAGAGAAAAAAATAACTTTTACAGATTAAAGAAAATATACCCCACAAATAAATTGTGACTAGATTAAATAAGTGAAAATAAAAAGTAGAATAAACAATAACAATTACAAACAACTACACAAATAATGTTGTTTGTAATTTAAATATGCAAGCTTATAATTTAAATAAAAGTTCAGTGTAACGGAATATGTTTTTCTAATTTATTTTGTATTTTTAATTCATTAGCTAATTTTAAAAATATAAATTTTTTGATCATTTGATTTACTAAAGTTTCTCAGTTCCTGTGTCTGTGTGATATTAATTACGGTTGGCAATATGGTATTACTTAGTTTTAACAAAGAAATGAAGGTCAGTTTATAAAGTTGTTACTGTCAGAAATATTTTTTCTAAAGCTCACTATTGTACTCACAAATTTATGGATGTTATTTTTTTTTAAATAAATTTATTTATTTATTTACGGCTGCATTGGGTCTTTGTAGCTGCATGCGGGCTTTGTCTAGTTGCAGCGAGCAGGGGTTACGTTTCGTTGCAGTGCACGGGCTTCTCATTGCGGTGGCTTCTCTTGTTGCGGAGCTCGGGCTCCAGGCACGCGGGCTCAGTAGTTGTGGCTCGCGGGCTTAGTTGCTCCGAGGCATGTGGGATCTTCCCAGACCAGGGCTTGAACCCGTGTCTCCTGCATTGGCAGGTGGCCTCTTAACCACTGTGCCACCAGTGAAGTCCCTGGATGTTGTTATTGAAGGGTCTATCCCTCACAAATACTAAAAATAGCCGATAGCAAGCCTGACATGTCTTATTACAAATGGAAGGGTTTGCCTCTTACTTTCAGCATGCAGGAATTCTGTATCAAGGTTTCTTTTCTCTCCCCCACCAAAGAATTTTCAGTTTACCTATGTCTCACCCACACAAAGCATCTTGGGATAATTTGAAAGAAAATGTCTAAGCCAAAATTTAAAAAATAATATTTATAAGCTCTATGAATAGAGCACCTATGGGCCAGGAGCTTTCTAGATACTGTATTTAAACTAATAGCAATCTTATACTGTAGAAATCAGTCTTCATTTTACAACTAGGTAAAGTGCACAGAAGGTAACTTCACAAGGAAATTGGCCAAGGGTCACAAAGCTAGTGAAGGAGCAGGGTTAGGGTTCAAACAGATCTTTCTGCCTCCAAGTCTCTCTGCCTGCTACTCTTCCTGACACCAAAATCCACATTGCTTTATTTCAAGGAATGGATTTGCTAATGGTATCTATTAATTTTTTTAAATTAAGTACTATAATTACTTTTGAATTCAGATAAAATTTAGATACAATAAAGTGAACAAATCCTAACTGTTAAAACTTTATATTTTTAGATACTTCTGTAACTATCCTTAGATCAGGATAAGGGCAATTCCAGCACCCCAGAAGTTTCCATTGTGTCCCTTCTTAGTCAATACCATACTCTCAAAGGTAGCCACTATTCTGATGTCTATCATCATTAGTTTTGACTATTTTTGTTCTGTTTGGTTTTGTTTGTTATTTGGGGGTTTTTTATTTTTGGCCACGCCGGACGGCCTGTGTCATCTTAATTCGCCAACCAGGGATTGAACCTGCACCCTGGCAGTGAAAGCTCTGAGTCCTAACTGCCGGACCACCAGGGAATTCCCAGTTTTGATTATTTCTGAACTTCATACAAATGGAATCATAAAATATATAATCTCGTGTTTGGATTATTTTGTTCATCATTATCTGTGAGGTCCATCCACGGATAATGTATAATTTTAAAATGTTAATTACAAATTAATGTTTATGTTCAATTCAAAGACATTTGATTTGCCTTAGAAAATAGAAAAAAGTTATTTTAAAATATTATTTAAATAATATAATTTAAATATTGAATATTTGTATTTAATTTATATACTACAAATTAATATTTCTGGAGGTTACAAAAACTTCTAAACCAAATTTTGATGGAATATTGTATCACTTAGTCAACTTTTGAACACTAAGGTACTGTTTGTAATTTTATATCCAATATATTTTTTAAAACCCTCCATATTAGCATCAAGTACCAACTATACATTTTATAATGCAAACTATTTGATTTGAAAGGAAACATTTTTAAGATTATAAATTTTTCTTTACTTTTAAGATTATATAGAAGTAACTGATGTAACCTTATGTGTAGTTTTATGTAATGATATCTTTTGAAAGCCTGGTATTTTAATTCCTTAAAAATTAGTCTTATTTAAGAGATTTGGGGATGCATAATTTTTTCCACAGTTGTTGATGAAATTGTGCAGCTCATTAGCATAGAGCTAAGTAATCCCAACGTACTCCCCTGACTCCATAAGTTTGCCAGTAAAAATTGTGCAAAACGATCTTGCAACATTTAACATTACTGACAAATTTGAAAATAATGAGTGACAAAAATTCTATGCCACAAGTTATATGGAGGATATCTATAATCTTTTTATCTTTTAAAAAATGTAGCTTTTAAACAGGGCAATCATTCAGTACAGGACTAATGTTACGAGAGAGGGAAAAGACCTAGAAGGAAAGGACAGAGGTGTGTTCAGGTTAATGTTGTTACACATTTCACTTAAGAAGAAAAGCGTTTAGGAACATGGAATATTTGTAATTTTGCACAAATGTGGTTGAAATAATATAGGCTTTGGAGCCACATAGACTTGGTTTGAACCTCAGGTTTATTACTTATTATCTTTTTGACTTTGGCAAGTTACTTAACCTCGAGCCTTAGGTAAGTCACCTGAAGAATGGAGAACACTAAGAATATTGCTGTTTATCTTTTACAATGAAAAAATATATATAAGCACCAAGTACATATAACAACTTTTTACTCTCCTAATAATTATTACCATATTAGGAGATAATCACAACTTACCTTCCCAATACAGCTACTAGATATATCCAGAATTGTTTGCAAACACCTATATTCCTTCCATTATGCAAGTAGGTCTCACAATAACAGGACATCACTAATTAGGAAGATCACAGGTATTATGATTCATATATGGAAATCAATAATCATGGAGGAGAGTACAAAAAAAGTGACTTGAATTCAGGTATATCAGCAGTGGCTAAAAACTTAAGCTCTCTACAGTGATGCCTGGGACAGTTCTTCAGAAAAAAGAGAGAAAAGCTCTAAATTTTCTCAAATAAAGGAATATGAAAGTGTAGCAGTGGAAATGACTGTCAACAGAGCCCTGGAATAGTAGTATGAAAAATAGTGGAGTTATCCAGTCAGCAACTCACAAATTTTTCTTAAGCATACTAACCCTAATAGGCAGAATGGGGTTTGGGATCAGATGATCATGTAGGTTCAAAACCTGGACCTAAACACTTTGTGGATGTATGTCAATTTATTTAATCTCAGTTTCTCATCTGTAAATGTGGATAACAATAGTTATCACTATGCAGGGCCATGATATACATTCAAGGAGTTTATCATGTAAAGGGCTTAGTTTAGAGCACTGTCAGAATACAGTAAGCACTCAATATGTGTGCCTGTTGCCTTTCAGGACACCCTTTCTTGGTTCTCCTACTTCTCTGGTCACTCCTTAGTCTCCTAAACTGCACACATGCAGGGCACAACTCCAGGAGTCCTAGCAGAGAACAGCTGCTGTGAGGCTGAGAGGTAGGCAGAGACTTCAGAGGTCACCCAGTGTTGCAGTCTGGGCTTACCCAGAGGGGAGATTCCTTGGTGAACACCAGTGGCATTAAGACCTCAGAAAATACATGCTTAGGAATAAAAACAATACTCAAGGAGTAAGAGCCAGGAATAAGTATGAAACTGAAATAGACCACCCCAAGCCTAAACCCAAGTTTTGACAGGATCAAGGTGATCTGCAGTAATTTATTTTTCAGAGGAAGTCTCTATAATGTATCATCCACAATTTCTAGCATACAATAAAAGTTATTAGATATGCAAAGCCAGGGGTAGTGACCAACAATCAAGAGATAAAATAATTAGTAAAAGCAAACAAAAGTGAACAAGAACTTCAAAATAACTGTAATTAATACATTAAAAACATAGAGAAAAAATGTACAAGATAGGTAGCACAGAATATTTCAACAGAGATAAATCTATTTAAAAAAAAGAATCAAATGAACATTTTAGAACTGCAAAATTCAGTATCTGAAATTAAGAATGTATTAGACGGGTTTAAAAGCATACTAGTAGGAATTGCCTGGCTGGTGGTCCAGTGGTTGAGACTCCGTGCTTCCACAGCAGGGGGCACAGGTTTGATCACTGGTTGGGGAACTAGGATCCCGTGAGCCTCATGGCCAAAATAAACAAATAAATATAAATACATAAATAAATACACGCCCTTTTCACAGGGAATTATACTCAATATCCTGTAGTAAACTATAATGGAGAAGAATATGAAAAATAATATATATATGTATAACTGAGTCACTTTGCTGTACAGCATAAATTAACAGTGTAAATCAACTACACTTCAATAAAATTTAAAAAATAAAAGCATACTGAACACATTACTCCTTCTATATAGAAGACAGAATTATGAATGCAAAGAAAGGCCAAAAGAAAACATATAAACAAACAAACACAAAAACAAATAGAAAAAAGAAAGCAGAGCATGAGAAAGACGTGGGACACACTCCTATGCATATAGAATGGGAGTGCTAGGAGAGGAAAGAATAGGAAAAAGCATATTTGAAGAAATAATGGCTAACGACTTTCCAAGTCTGTTCAAGGACATTGACCAACAGATATGAGAAACTCAGAAAACCTTAAGTAGCATAAATAAGAAATTCAGACCTTAGAAATCAGTCAAATGGCTGAAAACCAAAGAGAAACAAAAAACATCTTAAAAGCAGGTTTCACATCATCTGACCTTCCATTACCTTCCTGATCTTATCTCTTTCAACTCTCCAACTTAATCACTCCCTTCCTTGCTGTCCCTTGAACACACCTGGCACAATCTTGCTTTAGAGGCCTTGTAGTGGCTGTTTCCTCTGCCTGGAACATTCTTCCCCAACATGTCTCTCTAGGCACCTTATTTAAAAAGACCACTTCCCATCCCCTTGTGCACACTCATTCCCACCCCATCCATACCCTTAGACTCCCAATCACCCTACCATGCCTTATTTTTTTCCCACAGAACTTTTCACCTTCTAACATTCTGCATTCCATATATAAACACATATATATGTTCTTCTGAAGAACATAGGCAAACAACCAAATTGACATCTTCATTACTAATAATTACTAATTATTTCATTTCCAGTTAATAATTACTAACTCATTACTAATATATATATACACACAAAATCACAGTAGCAATAATAATATCAGTTATTTAGTGCACTCATAGTTGGCACAGAAATATTAATTTGTACCAAGTCACACAGCTAGTAACTGGCAGAGCCAGGACTTAGATCCATGCTGAGTTCCAATAAAAATAATTTTTAGATGAGAAAGGATAAGACCTAAAGATATGTAAATGAGCTAAATGTAACAATTAAATTTCAGTCTGTTGAAAAAACAAAACAAAATCTCTCTTAGCACTAAAGAATGAAATGCAGATATTAGTACATGTCACTAGGTGATGCTCTTCATTAAACTTCTCTCCTAGTAAGGTAATCTGAGGAATTATAACTCACTCAGATGGGGAAGAATTTATGCTAGGTCTAATAATAATTAAGCTGGCTCATTAACCACAAAAGTTACATAGCTCAGAAAACAAATTTACAAACAAAAAGGTAAGCCACACGAATTTATGGTAGAAAAGCTTTCTGTAGACTGTAAACTTAGAGGTTTCTATATCATAAACATGATATTTCTCTCTATTTATTTATTTATATTTATTTATTTATTTATTGCGGTATGTGGGCCTCTCACTGTTGTGGCCTCTCCCGTTGCGGAGCACAGGCTCCGGACGCACAGGCTCAGGGGCCATGGCTCACGGGCCTAGCCGCTCCGCGGCATGTGGGATCTTCCCGGACCGGGGCACGAACCCACGTCCCCTGCATCGGCAGGTGGACTCTCAACCACTGCGCCACCAGGGAAGCCCTGTATCTCTACTTTTTTATGCTTAAAATATTTTAAAGTAAATTGACTATACACCCTTTAATATTTCAATATGTATCTCTCAAATAACATTATTACACCTAAGCAAAATTATTCCTTAATATCATCTATTACCCAAAAACCAATGGTCAATAAACATTAAAGGGGGCTCAGGCTCATTAGTAATTAGAGAAATACAAATTAATAAGACAAAGACATATGTTGCACACATATCTGACAGAAATTTAAAAGTATGATACCAAGTGTTGGAAAGGATGCAGAGCACAGGAGCTCTAATACATTGCTATGGGGAAGGGAGATAACAATCCTTCCGGAAAGACAGCATTACATAGTGCATAGTAATAGTGAAGATGCATATATACCTGATGCCCTCTACCACTGCTAGACACACCTAACAGAAACTGTAGCAAGAAACAAGACAAGTACACCAGGAAACATTTCAATCTTCTTCTATTACATACCTAACAGAAAATGTACCAAGAAATAAGACACTTATACCAAGAAACACTTAGTATTGTTTGTTATAGGAAAATTCTGAAATAACTCAAATGTCCCTCAGTATTAGAGAGGAAAAATAAATTTTGGTATGTAAATACAATAGAACAAAACAGAATAAAAAATGTAGAATAAAAATGTAATCTTAACAAATTAGAGCTCTTGCAACAACACGGATCAATTTCACAAGTTTCATAATAATGAAATAAGAAGAGATACAAATTAACATGCACAGTATAAGTCTGTTCATATAAAGTTTGAAACCAATGCCTGCCACTTATTTTCAAATGGTTCAGCAAATAAAAAATATATCCATATATCTATTCAAATATAAAGAAAATGTGGCAAAATGTTAACAATTGTGAATCTAAGTGAAGAGCATACAAAGGTTCATTGTACTACACTGCTACTTTTCTTTAGGTTTGAGATTTTTCAAAACAAAAAGATAGAAAAAATGTTCAAAAATCAGACAAAGCTAACTTATATTGTTTAGGAGTATTTTATTCACGTGGGTGATAAATGTATGATTATTCTTTATGTGTTAAACTATACATATAGATTTTATGCATTTTTTTCTATATGTAAATTTCATAAGCGAAAAAAGTTAAAAATAATGTGATAAGATACATAAAAATATTTTCAAAGAAAAACTGCTATATACTTGTTAAACATTATTATTAAAAAACAAACTTTTTGCTTTACAACAAGCAAGCGTAAGCAAGAGGGATTTTGTTATGTGGGACATTAACCTGAGATCAATCTGTCAAAAGGTACCTCCTGAGGACCAATTTTTGAGGCTAGCAACAAAATAATGTCATCTGATTTTTCCATGAGATAGTTTCTATACAAGCATCAATTCTGAATCTTGCTTAATTTGATACTAGATAGTATATTCTTCTAAATAATTCCCATGAACTGCAATACGATACTCCAATACTCATTTTGGCAGATATGCTAGCATATGCTACTTAAAAATGTATTATAAGAAAACTCTGGATGAAAGCTTTATCACTATTCAAATATCATACACAATTCATATTGTCCATGTATTTTCTATATGTTTTTCCAATGTCCTTACTAGTATTCCACAGTATTTTTTTTTAAACCCTCAAAATTAAAGTTGTTCAGAATTTCATGCTTCCAAACTATCTTTTAATATAGTTATATCAATCCATCTGATTGTCTTCTTCTGTGTCATCTAAATCAATATCAAAATCTAAATCTAAATCATCACTTTCTTCATTTCTTCTGCAGCTTCTTCTGTGGCTGGAACGTTGATTATTTTCAACATTTTCTGTCTTTTCTGGTTCTATATTAAACCTAAAGATGGAAGAAAAAAACTTTATTTCTCAGGATTTCATTGTAGACTGAAAAGACTTTTACACTACATTTCTTGATTAATAGGAGCCTAATGAAATAAAGAGGAAAAGATCCTTGAAGATTGACTTAACTCAAGAGCCAACCAATTATAATACAGTTGTCAATAAAGTATGATCAAAGAAATTAACACATGATGTCCATTAAAGAAAAGAAGTTATATAATGAGTAATTCTTTTGTAATGTGTAATAAATGTGAACCTCATAAATATTTTAACTTTCTAAAAATGATGTTTCACTTTTATTATAACGAAATATTTAACAATTAATTAAGATGTTCTTCCTGTTGGGTAGAACAACGTCTACATTAGTGTGACATTCTGCATCTTAAGACTCTCAGAGCAACTGAATGTTTCCTTAAAAGAAAATTCACATATTAATTAAAAGAGTAAATCGCAAACATAAAAAGAAATACTCACGGAATAACATCTTCTCTCTTTCCACATTTGGCACAAACTTCAAGATCACAGGCACATGGTCTACACATTATGTGATAAGAATCCTTCACTGTCTTTTGTAAACATTTAACACTAAAAGTAGAAAAGAAAATAAAATCTTAATTTTTTACTCATTATCTAAGGTTTATTTAATGAAATAAGGGGGTGTGTGGCTAAGTGTATAGCTGATAAGCCTCAATCTCAGATATTACTCTCATATGTTATTTAGATTAATTACATAGCATTTCTAGAGAACAGTGTACAGCTCAGAATAATAGTAGATTCTTAAAGCTTTTAAAAAATGTCATCTGCAAATATTAACAATTTTACTCCTTCCTTTTCAATTTGGATTCCTTTTATTTCTTTTCCTTATCTGATTGCTCTGGCTAGGACTTCCAACACTATGTTGAATAAAAGTGGCAACAGTGGGCATCCTTGTATTGATCCTGATCTTAGAGGGAAAGCTTTCAGTTTTCACCACTGAGTATAACATTAGCTGTGGATTTATCATATATGGCCTTTATTATGTTGAGAAACTTTCCCTCTATACCCACTTTGTTGAGAGTTTTTATCATATCATTGTGTGAAATGCTTTTTTTGCATCTATTGAGATGGTCATATGATTTTTATCCTTCATTTTATTAATGTGCTGTATCATATTGATTGATTTGAGGAAATCGAACCATTCTTGCATGCCTGGAATAAACCCCACTTGATCATGGTGAATGGTCCTTTTGATGTATTGTTGAATTCAGTTTACTAATATTTTGTTGAGAACTTTTGCATCTATGTTCATCAGGGATAATGGCCTGTAATTTTCTTTTCTTGTGGTATCCCTGTCTGGTTTGGTAGCAGAGTAATGCTGGCCTCATAAAATGAGTTTGGAAGCATTCCCTCCTCTTGAAGAGTCTGAGAAGGATTGGTATTCGTTTTTTGTTTTTTTGTTTTTTTGGAAGAGTTTGAGAAGGATTGGTATTAGTTCTTCTTTGAATGTTTGGTAGAATTTACCAGTGAAGCTGTCTGGTCCTGGACTTTTGTTTGTTGGGAGATTTTTGATTGCTAATTCAATCTCCTTACTAGTAAGTGAACTTTTAGATTTTTACTTCTTCATGATTCAGTCTTTGTAGGGTGTATGTTTCTAGGAATTTACCCATTTCTTATAGGTTGTCAAACGTGTTGGCATACAATTGTCCATCGAAGTCTCTTAAAATTCTTTGTATTTCTGTGGTATCTGTTGCAATGTCTCCTTTTTCATTTCTGATTTGATTTATTTGAGTTCTCTTTTTTCTTGGTGATTCTAGCTAAAGGTCTGACAATTTTGTTTATCTTTACAAATAACCAGTTCTGAGATTCATTGATCTTTCCTGTTGTCTTTTCAGTTCCTATTTCGATTATTTCCAATCTGAACTTTGTTATTTCCTTCCTTCTTCTAACTTTGGACTTCATCTATTTTTCTAGTTCCTTTAGGAACAAAGTTAGGTTGTTTAACGTATATATGGAATTTAAGAAAAAAAAAACATGTCATGAAGAACCCAGGGGTAAGACAGGAATAAAGACACAGACCTACTAGAGAATGGACTTGAGCATATGGGGAGGGGGAAGGGTAAGCTGGGACAAAGCGAGAGAGAGGCATGGACATATATACACTACCAAATGTAAGGTAGATAGCTAGTGGGAAGCAGCCACATAGCACAGGGAGATCAGCTCGGTGCTTTGTGACCGCCTGGAGGGGTGGGATAGGGAGGGTGGGAGGGAAGGAGACGACGCAAGAGGGAAGAGATATGGGAACATATGTATAACTGATTCACTTTGTTACAAAGCAGAAACTAACACACCATTGTAAAGCAATTATACTCCAATAAAGATGTAAAAATAAATAAATAAAGTTAGGTTGTTTAAGATTTTTTTTGTTTCTTGACGTAAGCATTTACTGCTAGGAACTTCCTTCTCAGAACTGCTTTGTGGGTTAACATAAAATATATCCTGGAGAATGCTCCGTGGACACTTGAGAAGTGTACGTATTTTGTTGCTTTTGGTTGGAATATTCCATATGTACCCATATAATATTGTTTAAAAGGCCATACTAACAAAAGCAATCTACAGATTCAATTCAGTCCTTATCAAAATTTCAGTGGCATTTTTCACAGAAATAAAACAAACAATCCTAAATTTGTATGGAACCACAAAAGACCCCAAATAGCAAAGCAGTCTTGAGAAAGAAGAAAAAAGGTAACAGCAGCACACTTCCTGATTTCAAACTATATTACAAAGCTACAGTAATCAAAACAGTGGTACTGGCATAAAAATAGACACATAGATTGATGGAACAGAATAGAGAGCCCAGAAATAAACCCATTCATATATGGTCAATTAATTTATAAAAAGGAGCCAAGAATATACAATAAGGAAAGAACAGTCTCTTCTATAAATGGTATTGGAAAAACTGGACAGCCACATGCAAAAGAATGGAACTACACCACTATCTTACACTATACAAAAAAATTAACTCAAAGTGGGTTACAGACTTGAATGTAAGACCTAAAACCATAAAACTCCTAGAAGAAAACTGGCAGTAAGCTCTTGACATCAGTCTTGGCAATTTTTTGGAAATCATTTTGGAAATAAAGTCAAAAAAAAAAATAAACAAGTGGGACTATAACATACTAAAAAGCTTCTTCACAGCAAAGGAAAACGCCAACAAAATGAAAAGGCAACCTACAGAATGAGAGAAAATATTTGCAAATCATGTATATGTTAAGGGGTTAATAACTCAAATATACAAAGAACTCATATACCCCAAAGGCAAAAAAAAAAAAAAAAAAAAAATCTGATTAAAAAATGGGCAGGGCTTCCCTGGTGGCGCAGTGGTTGAGAGTCCGCCTGCCGATGCAGGGGACATGGGTTCATGCCCTGGTCCAAGAAGATCCCACGTGCCGCGGGGCGGCTGGGCCCATGAGCCATGGCTGCTGGGCCTGTGCGTCCGGAGCCTGTGCTCCGCAAAGGGAGAGGCCACAACAGTGAGAGGTCCGCGTACTGCAAAATAAATAAATAAATGAGCAAAGGATCTGAATAGACATTTTTCCAAAGAATACATACAGATGGCCAACAGGTACATAAAAAGATGCTCAACATCACTAATAATCAGGGAAATTCAAATCTAAACCAAAATGAGATATCACTCCACACCTGTCAGAATGGCTATTATCAAAAAGACAAGAAATAACAAGTGTTGGCGAGAATGTGGGGAAAAAAGGAAAGTTTATGCACTGTTAGTGGGAATGTAAATCAGTGCAGCCACTATGGGAAACATTATAGAGGTTAATCAAAAAATTAAAAACGGAACTACCATTTGATCCAGCAATTCTACTTCTGGGTATTATTCCAAAGAAAACAAAAACACTAACTTGAAAAGATATATTCATCCCCATGTTCACTGCAGCATTATTTGCAATGGAAAAGAAATGGAAACAACCCAAGTGTCCATTGATGGATGGATAAAGAAAATGTAATATATACGTACACACACACACACACACACACACACACACACACACACACACACAATGGAATATTATTCAGTCTTTAAAAAAGAAGGAAATCTTGCCATTTGTGACAACATGGATGGACCCTGAGGGCATTATGCTAAGGGAAATAAGTCAGACAGAAAAAGGCAAATTCCATATAATCTCACTTCTATGTAAAATCTGAATGAATGAATGAATGAATAAATAAATAAAATACGTAGCTCATGGATACAGAGAACAGATTGGTGGTTGTCAAAGGCAAGGGGTAGGGGGTGGGCAAAATGGGTGAAGGGGGTCAAAAGGTACAAACTTTGAGCTATAAAATAAATAAGTCATCGGGATGTAATGTACATCATGGTAACTATGGTTAATAATTCTGTATTGCATATTTGAAAGTTGCTAAGAAAGTAAATCTTAAAAGTTCTCATCATAAGAAAAAAATTTTTGTGACTATGTATGGTGATGCATGTTAACTAGACTTATTGTGGTGATCATTTTGCAATGTATAAAAATATCAAATCATTATGTTGTATACTTGAAACTAACATAATGTTATATGTTAATTATATCTCAATTTTCAAAAAATTAAAATTTTTTCTGCATCAAAGGACATTATCAAGAAAGTGAAAACAAAACCCTGCTGAATGGGAGAAAATACTTGGAAGTCATATCTGATAAGGAACTGGCACCTAGAATATACTAAAAACTCCTATAACTCAATAATAAAAAGACAAATAACACAATTACAAATAAACAAAGAATCTGAATAGATATTTTCCCAAAAAAGATATACAAATGGCCAATAAGCACATGAAAAGATCATCAACATCTTTAGTCATCAGGGAAATGCAAATCAAAACCACGATAAGGAACCACCATATAATGACTAGAATGACTAGTATCAAAAAGAAGGGCAATAACAAGTGTTGGTAAGGATGTGGAGGAATTGGAATCCTCATATTGCTGGTGGGAAGTAAAAAGGTACGGTCACTTTTGAAAACAATTTGGCAGTTCCTCAAAAGATTATAAATACAGAAGTATCACCTAACCCAGAAACTCTACTTCTAGATACATACCCAAGAGAATTGAAAACACATATGCACGCAAAAACTTGTACATCAATGTTCACAGCAGCATTATTTGTAAGAGCCAAAGAAGTAGGAATAATCCAAATGTCCATCAATTGATGAATGGGTAAATAACAATATATATCCATACGATGGAGTATTACTTATTAATAAAAAAGAATTAAGCACTGATAAATGTTACAACATGCTTGAAAAAAATATGCTAAGTGAAAGAAGGCAGTCATAGAAGACTACATATTATATGATTCTGTTTATATGAAATGTCCAAAATAGGTAAATCTATAGAAAGAGAAAGCAAGGGTTGGGGGAATGTTTGGGGGAGAAATGGAGATTGACTCCTAATGGGTATGAGGTTTCTTTCTGAGATGATGAAAATGTTCAAAATTTGATGTGTTTGCAAAACTCTGTGATATATAATACTAAAAGCTGCTAAACTGTACACTTCAAATGGATGAACAGTATAGTACGTGAATCTTAATAAAGATATTTTTAAAAAGCCAAATAGAAATATATTAGAAATAAGAAAGACATGGAGTGAAAGACACAAGAAATCTACTTTAAACATAAACAGGCATACCTCATTTTATTGTACTTTACAGATATTGCTTTTTCTTTCTTTTTTAAACAAATTGAAGGCTTGTGGCAACCCTGTGTTGAGCAAGTCTATCGTTGTCATTTTTTCCAACATTTGCTCACTTTGTGCCTCTGTGTCACATTTTGAATATTCTTGCAATATTTCAAATTTTTAAATTATTATATTTGTTACAGTTATCTGTGATGAGTAATCTTTGATGTTACTATTGCAAAAAGATTACAACTTGCTGAAGACTCAATGATGGCTAGCATTTTCTAGCAATATTTTTTAAATAAGGTATGTACATTGATTTTTTAAAACATAATGCTATTGCATACTTAATAGACTACAATATAGTGTAAGCCTAAGTTCTACATGCACTGGAAACCAAAAAATTCATGTGACTCACTTTACTGCAGTGCTTGCTTTACTGAGGTGCCCTGGAATCAAACCCACAATATCTCTGAGATATGCCTGTAGAGAGTTAAAAGGAGAAGGGCAGGAAAAAAAAACAAATGCAGGGCTTCCCTGTTGGCGCAGTGGTTGACAGTCCGCCTGCCGATGCAGGGGACACGGGATCATGCCCCGGTCTGGGAAGATTCCACATGCCATGGAGCGACTAGGCCCGTGAGCCATGGCCGCTGAGCCTGCGTGTCCGGAGCCTGTGCTCCGCAATGGAAGAGACCACAACAGTGAGAGGCCCGCGTACCGCAAAAAAACACACACAAAAAAAATGCAAACACTAATCAGAAGAAAGCTACATTATTATTGAAATAGACTTCAAAGCAAAGAAAACTGTCAGGTTTAAAGAAAGGATATTACATGACAATGAAGGAATCAATTTTCCAAAAGCATGAAATAATCCTAAATATTTATGCACCAAAAAAGTGTGTTGAAATAAATGATGCAAAAGCATTGAACTAAAAAGAGAAATAGACAAATCCACAATTACAACTGGGGACTTCAACACTTCTCTCTCTGTAAGTGAAGAAACAAGCAGACAAAAATCAGTAAAGATATAGAACACCTGACTGACAGAAGCCTATCAATCAAACTGACATTTACAGAACACTCCACCCAACAAGAGCAATATATTCCCTTCAAGCACACATGGAACAGAATCTAATATAAACCATATTCTGAGCTATAAAACCAACCTTAACAAATTAAAAACAAAAGCCTAAAATTTATATAAAGTATGTTCTCTTACCACAATGAAATTAACCAGAAATCAGTAACAGAAAAACATCTGGAAAATGCCCAAATATTCAAAAATTAAGCAAAACAATTCTAAATAACCTACAGGTTAAAGAGGAAGTCACAAAGGCCATTAGAATACTTCGATTGAATGATAATGAAAACACAGCACCAAAATTTATGGAATGGAGCTAAAGATGCTCTTGGTAAATTTATATAAATAAATGCTTATATTAAGCAAAAAGAACTATCTAAACATCCATCTTAAGAAAGAAGAAAAAGAAGAGTAAATTAAACTCAAAGTAAACAAAAGGGAGGAAGCAATATCAATGTGAACAGAAATTGATGAAATTGAAAAACAGAAAAAGAGAAAACCAATAAAATCCAAAGCAGGCTCTTTGCAAAGATTAATATAATTCATAAACATATAGCCAGGCTGATCAAGATAAAAAAAGAGAGACCACAAATAATCAATTTCAGGAAAGAAAGAGGGAACAATACTAGAGATGCAACAGATATTAAAGAATAATAAGAAAAATATACTAAAAACTCTATGCCTATAAATCCAACCACTTCATTGAAATGGACAAATTTCTGGAAAGACCAGTATAAAAACTTGCTTAAGATGAAATAGATAATCTAAAAACTCCTCTACCCATTAAAGAAAAATTTAGTTATGGTTAAAAACTCTCCCAACAAATAAAACTCCAGGCCAAAATGGCTTTAGAATTGGCGAATTCTACCAAACATTTAAGAGATAATACTAAATTTACACAAATCTTTCCAGAAAATAAAATAGAAAGAAACAGTTCCCAACTCATTTGATGAGGCCCTAACATCAAGATAAGAAAAAGACAAAATTACAAACGAGTATTGGTAATGAACACATGCAAGAAAATGTAACAAAATGTTAGCAAATCAAATCAAGCAATATGTAAAAAGGTTACACATCATGATCAAGTGGGGTTTATCTAGGGACATGAAAGTCTGATTCAATATTAAAATCAATAAACATAACTCATCAAATCAATGTTCTAACGAAGAAAAACCATATGATCATCTAGGTGCAGAAATAGTTATTTGACAAAATTTAACATCTATTCATGAAATAAGTTCTCAGCAAACTATGAACTGAAACTTCCTCAACCCAGTAAAATGCATCTAAAAAGAATCTACAGCTAATATACTTAAGGATAAAAGACTGGGTATGTTCCCCATAAGATCAGGAACAGGGTAAGAATATCTGTCCTCATCACTCCTTTTCAAAAACATACTGGAGGCCCTAGGCAGTAAAATAAAGCCAAAATAGAAATAAAAGTCATACAGACTGGAAAGCAAGAAATAAAACTGTCTTCATTTTTTATCTTTTTATTTTTTTCCCCCACCGCATGGCTTGCGGGATCTTAGTTCTGTGACCATGGCAGTGAAAGTGCCAAGTCCTAACCACTGGACCACCAGGGAATTCCTATGTCTTCATTTTTTAAAAAATTCACACAGAGAAGCCACAACAGTGAGAGACCCGCGTACTGCCAAAAAAAAAAAAAAAAAAAAAAAAAAAAAAAAAAAAAATTGTCTATGTAGAAAATATCACAGAATATACAAAAAAAAGTGTTAGAAATACAATTGGGGCTCGGCTGCATGTTCATGCACTGTGCACCCTCCAGCCACTACATGCTGCTCTTCTCCATGGCAGCACCATGGACCTGGGCCAGATGTGCAGCTTCTACATCGGCCTCGGCTCACGCATCAACTGCAACATCTTCTCCTATGACTACTCGGGCCATGGCATCAGCTTGGGCAAGCCCTCTGAGAAGAACCTCTATATGACATCGATGCCGTGTGGCAGGCACTGTGCATCGGAAGTGAGAAGAACTACAATCCTGCAGCCGGTGGAACAAAAACCACATCCACAGAAAGATAGACAAGATGAAAAGGCAGAGGGCTATGTACCAGATGAAGGAACAAGATAAAACCCCAGAAAAACAACTAAATGAAGTGGAGACAGGCAACCTTCCAGAAAAGGAATTCAGAATAATGATAGTGAAGATGATCCAGGACCTAGGAAAAAGAATGGAGGCAAAGATCGAGAAGATGTAAGAAATGTTTAACAAACACCTAGAAGGATTACAGAACAAACGGAGATGAACAATACAATAACTGAAATGAAAAATACACACGAAGGAATCAATAGCAGAATAACTGAGGCAGAAGAACGGATAAGTGACCTGGAAGACAGAATGGTGGAATTCACTGCTGTGGAACAGAATAAAGAAAAAAGAATGAAAATAAATGAAGACAGCCTTTGGGACAACATTAAATGCAACAACATTCGCATTATAGCGGTCCCAGAAGAACAGAGAGAAAGGACCCGAGAAAATATTTGAAGAGATTATACACGAAAACTTCCCTAACATGGGAGAGGAAATAGCCACCCAAGTCCAGGAAGCACAGAGAGTCCCAGGCAGGATAAACCCAAGGAGAAACACGCCAAGACACATAGTAATCAAATTGGCAAAAATTAAAGACAAAGAAAAATTATTGAAAGCAGCAACAGAAAAACGACAAATAACATACAAGGGAACTACCATAAGGTTAATAGCTGATTTCTCAGCAGAAATTCTACAAGCCAGAAGGGAGTGGCATGACATATTTAAAGTGATGAAAGGGAAGAAACTAAAACCAAGATTACTCTACCCAGCAAGGATCTCATTCAGACTCAACGGAGAAATCAAAAGCTTTACAGACAAGCAAAAGCTAAAAGAATTCAGCACCACCAAACCAGCTCTACAACAAATGCTAAAGGAGCTTCTCTAAGTGGGAAACACAGGAGAAGAAAAGGACCTACAAAAACAAACCTAAATCAATTAAGAAAATGGTAATAAGAACATACATATCAATAATTACCTTAAATGTGAATGGATTAAATGCTCCAACCAAAAGACACAGGCTCGCTGAATGGATACAAAAACTAGACCCATATATATGCTGTCTACAAAAGACCCACTTCAGACCTAGGGACACATACAGACTGAAAGTGAGGGGATGGAAAAAGATATTCATGCAAATGGAAATCAAAAGAAAGCTGGAGTAGCAATACTCATATCAGATAAAATAGACTTTAAAATAAAGAATGTTATAAGAGACAAGGAAGGACACTACATAATGATCAAGGGATCAATCCAAGAAGAAACATAACAAGTATAAGTATACATGCACCCAACATAGGAGCTCCTCAATACATAAGGCAACTGCTAACTGCTATAAAAGAGGAAACTGACAGTGACACAATAATAGTGGGGGACTTTAACACCTCACACCAATGGACAGATCATCCAAACAGAAAATTAATAAGGAAACACAAGCTTTAAATGACAAAGTAGACAAGATAGAGTTAATTGATATTTATAGGACATTCCATACAAAAACAGCAGATTACACTTTCTTCTCAAGTGCGCACGGAACATTCTCCAGGATAGATCACATCTTGGGTCACAAATCAAGCCTCTGTAAATTTAAGAAAATTGAAATCATATCAAGCATCTTTTCTGACCACAATGCTATGAGATTAGAAATCAATTACAGGGGAAAAAACGTAAAAAGCACAAACACATGGAGGCTAAACAATACCTTACTCAATAACCAAGAGATCACTGAAGAAATCAAAGAAGGCATCAAAAAATACTTAGAGACAAATGACAATGAAAACACAACAATCCAAAACCTATGGGATGCAGCAAAAGCAGTTCTAAGAGGGAAGTTTATCACAATACAATCCTTCCTCAAGAAACAACAAACATCTCAAATAAACAATCTAACCTTATACCTAAAGGAACTAGAGAAAGAAGAACAAACAAAACCCAAAGTTAGTAGAGGAAAAAAATCATAAAGATCAGAGCAGAAATACATGAAACAGAAACAAAGAAAATAGCAAAGATCAATAAAACTAAAAGCTGGTTCTTTGAGAAGATAAACAAAATTGATAAACCATTTGCCAGACTCATCAAGAAAAAGAGGGAGAGGACTCAAATCAATAAAATTAGAAATGAAAAAGGAGAAGTTACAACAGACACCGTAGAAATACAAAGCACCCTAAGAGACTACTAAAAGCAACTCTATGCCAATAAAATGGACAACCTGGAAGAAATGGACAAATTCTTAGAAAGGTATAACCTTCCAAGACTGAACCAGGAAGAAACAGAAAATATGAACATACCAATCAGAAGTAATGAAATTGAAACTGTGATTAAAAATCTTCCAACAAACAAAGCCCAGGACCAGATGGCTTCACAGGTGAATTCTATCAAACATTTAGAGAATAGATAACACACATTCTTCTCAAACTCAAGAAATTGCAGAGGAAGGAACACACCCAAATTCATTCTACGAGGCCACCATCACCCTGATACCAAAAACAGACAAAGATACTACAAGAAAAGAAAATGACAGACCAATATCACTGATGAATATAGATGCAAAAATCCTCAACAAAATACTAGCAAAGAGAATCCAATAACACATTAAAAGGATCATGCACCATGATCAACTGGGATTTATCCCAGGGATGCAAGGATTCTTCAATATACGCAAATCAATCAATGTGATACACCATATTAGCAAATTGCAGAAGAGAAACCATAGGATCATCTGAATAGATGCAGAAAAAGCTTTCGACAAAATTCAACACCAATTTATGATAACAACCCTCCAGGAGGTAGGCATAGAGGGAACTTACCTCAACATAATACAGGCCATATATGACAAACCCACAGCCAACATCGTTCTCAACAGTGAAAAACTGAAACCATTTCCTCTAAGATCAGGAACAAGACAAGGTTGTCCACTCTCACCACTGTTATTCAACATAGTTTTGGAACTTTTAGCCACAGCAATCAGAGAAGAAAAAGAAATAAAAGGAATCCAAACTGGAAAAGAAGAAGTAAATCTGTCACTGTTTGCAGGTGACATGATACCATACAAAGAGAATTCTAAAGATGCTACCAGAAAACTGCTAGAGCTAATCAATGAATTTGGTAAAGTAGCAGGTTACAAAATTAATGCACAGAAATCTCTTGCATTCCTATACACTACTGATGAAAAATCTGAAAGCGAAATTAAGGAAACACTCCCATTTACCACTGCAACAAAAAGAATAAAATACCTAGGAATAAGTCTTCCTAAGGAGACAAAAGACCAGTATGCAGAAAACTATAAGACACTGGTGAAAGAAATTAAAGATGATACAAATAGATGGAGAGATATACCATGTTGTTGGATTGCAAGAATTAATATTGCGAAAATGACTATACTACCCAAAGCAATCTACAGATTCAGTGCAATCCCTATCAAATTACCAATGGCGTTTTTTATGGAACTACAACAAAAAACCTTAAAATTTGTAATGGAGACACAAAAGACCCCAAATAGCCAAAGCGGTCTTGAGGGAAAAAAACGGAACTGGGGGAATCAGAGTCCCTGACTTTAGACTATACTAGAAAGCTACAGTAATCAAGACAATATGGTACTGGCACAAAAACAGAAATAGATCAATGGAACAAGATAGAAAGCCCAGAGATAAACCCATGCACCTATGGTGAAGTAATCTATGACAAAGGAGGCAAGGATATACAATGGAGAAAAGACAGTCTCTTCAATAAGTGGTGCTGGGAAAACTGGACAACTATATGTAAAAGATTGAAATTAGTACACTCCCTAACACCATACACAAAAATAGACTCAAAATGAATTAGAGACCTAAATGTAAGACCGAACACTATAAAACTCTTACAGGAAAACATAGAAAGAACACTCTTTGACATAAATCACAGTAAGATCTTTTTTCATCCACCTCCTAGAGTAATGGAAATAAAAAATAAACAAATGGGGTCTAATGAAACTTTTTGCACAGCAAAGGAAACTACAAACAAGACAAAAAGACAACCCTCAGAATGGGAGACAATATTTGCAAACGAATCAACGGACAAAGGATTAATCTCCAAAATATATAAACAGCTCATACAGCTCAATATTAAAAAAACAAACAACCCAATCCAAAAATGGGCAGAAGACCTAAATAGACATTTCTCCAAAGAAGACATACAAATGGCCAAGACGCACATGAAAAGCTGCTCAACATCACTAATTATTAGAGAAATGCAAATCAACACTACAATGAGGTATCACCTCACACCAGTCAGAATGGGCATCATCACAAAATCTAGAAACAACAAATGCTGGAGAGGGTGTGGAGAAAAGGGAACCCTCTTGCACTGTTGGTGGGAATGTAATTTAATACAGCCACTATGGAGAACAGTAAGGAGGTTCCTTAAAAAACTAAAAATAGAATTACCATATGACCCAGCAATCCCACTACTGGGCATATACCCAGAGAAAACCGTAATTTAAAAAGACACATGCACCCCAATGTTCATCGCAGCACTATTTACAATAGCCAGGACATGGAAGCAACCTAAATGCCCACTGACAGACGAATGGATAAAGAAGGTGTGGTACATATATACAATGGAATATTACTCAGCCATAAGAAGGAATGAAATTGGGTCATTTGTAGAGACATGGATGGATCTAGAAACTGTCATACAGAGTGAAGTAAGTCAGACAGAGAAAAACAAATATCGTATATTAACGCATATATGTGGAACCTAGAAACATGCTACAGATGAACTGGTTTGCAGGGCAGAAATTGAGACACAGATGGAGACAACAAACGTATGGACACCAAGGGGGAAAAGTGGTGGTGGGGGGGGGTGGGATGAATTGGGAGACTGGGATTGAGGTATATACATTAATATGTATAAAATGGATAACTAATAAGAACCTGCTGTATAAAAAAATAAATAAATTAAAAAAAAATAAAATTGACAAGCTGATTCTAAAAGTTATAAGAAAAAGCAAAGTAAATATATTAGCCAAAACTATTTTGAAAGAAAAACAAGGTTGGAAGACTTTCTTAAGCCTGGATTTCAAGACTTATCTTAAAGCTGTAGTAATCAAGGAAGGCAGTATGGTATTGGTGAAAGATAGATACATACATCAATGGGACAGAATAGACTCTTACACATAACTCAACTGATTTTCAACACAGTACACAAAGGGAATTCAATGGAGAAAGTACAGATTTTTCAACAAATAACCATGGAACAGTTGGATATCCATAAAATTAACAGGAAATGGATCATAAACCCAATATAAAACCAAGAATTACATAACTTGTAGAGGAAAACAAAGGAAAAAATATTTGTAACCCTAGGCAAAGATTTCTTAACTACAACAAAACCATCATCAATAAATCCTGATAAATTAAACAGATCTTCACCATACATTCACACAAAACTCTGTACATGAAATATTTATGGCAGCATAGTTCACAATCACCAAAAACTAGCAAACCTAAATGTCTATCAACCAGTGAATGGATGAACAGTCGGTGATACATCCTGATTGAATACTACTCAGCAATAAAACCGACCTAACCACTGATCCACACAACAGTGCAGATGAATCTCAAATCCACTATGTTAAGTTAAAGAAGTCAGCCTCAAAAGACCATATACTGTGTGACTCCATAAATATGACATTCTGCAATAAGGTAAAAGTATGGGGAAAGAAAACAGATCAGTGTCTGCCAGGGACTGGGAGTGAGGTAGGAGGAACTACAAAGTGGCATAAAGGAATGTTTGCGGGTAATAGAACCGTCCTATATCTTAATTGTGGTGTTTGTCTCACAACTATATTCATTTGTCAAAACTTATAAAACTGTTGTTAAAAACAAAACAACTGCCCCCAAAACAGAGTCACTTAAGCTAAGGCCCAAATCACCAAATTGAGACAATTTCCGTTTTGGTTTTCCCAGAAATGGAATTTTAAACCAATCAGGACTCATCTAATCAGCACAAGCTAAGTACTCTGCCTGATAGGCCCTTGCCACCCCCTAAAGGAAAGTGACCTTGCAGTAACCAATCTGCTTTTTTGTCTAGTGTGACTTTCTTGTTCCCACACCCTTCTGCCTACAAAACTCTTCTATTTTCTACAGTTCCTCAGAGCTCCTTTCCATCTGCTAAATCGGATAAAGTCAATAAGATCTCGAAAATTCACTCAGTTGAATTTTGTTTTTCTAACACTGTACACTATAAAGGGTACATTTTACTGCATGTAAGAGACTTGATTAGGAAAAATGAATCAGAATTTTAAAAAAAAACTTCACAATCGAAGCGAAAATAATTATGAAAATTTTTTTGTTAAATAATTTGGTATGTTTTGTGTTTTGACTTTCCAAAAAGCTTTACTTAATTACTTTGCAATAAAAATTAGATTAAAATATTATGCCATTAGAATACACACAAAATTCTAATAATACAAATGGACTAGGAAAAATTTCAGTGTTTTTTGGCTTCAATTTCTTTTTTTTAAATAATTTTAAAGGAAGTCTGTTTTGGTTAGATTTCTGAGGCTTCAAAGAAATTCATTTCTATTAATACGTTGTTTTATAACAGGGACTCCTGGGGTAAACTAATCCTTAAGTATTCAAATTGCTAATTCGGGGATAAAACTGTATTTGTAGAACTGTTAATGTTAAAATTTACATGTAAAATAGGCTCAAAAATGGGATATCCTGTTTTGGAATGCAGAGTTAAAAGATACCAGATTCTACATTTTCTAGCACATCTAATCCTCAAAACAGTGACTTTTATCACTGGCTCAAACACCTGTATAGCTTATTAAAATGCAGATCTCTGGCCTCCACCCATTATTTATATAATCAGAATTTTGGGGATGGGTTCCAAGAATCTGTCTGTTAATAAACTCTTAAAGAAATTCTTAAGCACATTACCACTGGAGAACTCTTGACCAGATCAAAGTACTACTGCCTAGATAGGGGGGTCTTTCAATATCCTTCAATATGGTTGAGAAGAGAAGGAATTTTTTTGCTGAAAGCAATTATGCTCTTTTCAAATTTAAATCCACTCAGAAAAACAGGTTGTATTAGGCTAGTAGCTCTGAGTATAAATATACCTATCTTATAAGGAGATACACACACATACACATTTTTCAAATGACACGTTTCCTTTTTATAAACGTGAAATGTTTGTTAAAAGGTAAATTATATACATTTTTAGACGTTTACAACCCTCCAGTTTCTCTGTCACAGAAGTGAGATCTTTGTGCGCCTTCAATTTCAAATCTCTTAACCTAGGCTTTATGTCTTCATGGGGAATACAGTGAGAGAAGACCTGAAAGTAATTGAGTTTCAGCCTCTTTTTCTCACCTAAATACATCACATTCGTCTAGCCAAAGAATCTTGATCTTAAGCATGAAATGGTTTAGACATTATTTTAATGATAAGAGATATACATTCCAAGTTGTAATAAAACTTGTGCAGTATCTTGAAACATCTTTAAAAATAGCTGTAAATTATTTAATCACTCCTGAGTATTTTTTTCTTGCAAAATGTGTAGTAAGGAAAAACTTGAAATTCACCTAAATACAAATTTTACCTAATTTCCCCTGAAAATAGCTACATTTTGAATATTTTGTGAGTTCATTACCAAGAGAACTCCAGAGATGTTAAAATAATGGTGATTTTGCCTTCTTTTCATTGCTCCATGAAATACAATTCCCAGAAATAATCAATCTTGACCATGCATATACCACAACTAATCATTTTAGTGGAAACTGTGCTCAAAAAAAAAGCACAGGTTACTCCTGTGAACCACGTTTACTAACAAAGGAGACAGTAATACACTTTTTTAAAATGTTATTATATTTACTTTTTTTATAATGAAAAACACAAAAGTAAAGAAAAAGTAATTAAAAGCTAAACAATGTTCACTACCTATTTAAGGATAAAAATCAGAGACAAAATTTGACTTTGAGGACCACTGTAAATACTAGAAAATATTATGTATTTTGAAAATAGCACTGATTTGGGATATCCTGATATCCTTGCCACATAATCATTGAAAGTCACTTTAACTTCTTTGAGTCTCATTCTTTACAATGGGTACTAAAAGTCCGGGCAACTTAGCATGAACAAAGACAGCAGCACCAAATTGTACTAGTAATCACTGTATTTGTCACCTCCACAAATTCATAGCTAAATAACAAAAATGAAAAACCCACAGACTTTCTAATGACATTCTTGTAGTATTAACACATTTTCTATTGTATAATAAAACATAGCAACATTTGGAAGATCTGTATAATTCAATGAACTAATATTTTCCAAATGAGCAAATGCATGATGTTACAAAAGCATGCATGAGTGAAAGATCCATTCAATTGCAAGACAGACCAATGGATTTTAGTATAACAAAGTGTTCTCTGATGTGGTTTCAGATTCTATACCATAACAAACCTTTAGGAAATTACCCTTCTGAGATCTGGTATGGTATCAAAGATGAATTTCTGCAATTATCTGGAAAAGGTTATTAAAATTTACTCATACTCTTTTTGAAATGTACTGTTTCCTTTTCCTTCTACTAGTCAGACACTAATGAAATTCATAGAAATATAAAACAATGCCACTTGTCTCACTAATATTTTTGTTTCAAAAGTTATTTTTTCATAAAAAGTTATTAGTATTAACACTTAATGGGCATGTTGCTTACATTCATATTATTTATTAAATAATTATTTTAAAATGTCTCAGTTTTCATATCTAATACAATAAATATCATTATATCTAATAAATATCATTAGATATAACCCATAAAAGCCAATATAAACCAAGCTATCAGGGCTTCCCTTGTGGCACAGTGGTTAAGAATCCCGCCTGCCAATGCAGGGGACACGGGTTCGATCCCTGGTCTGGGAAGATCCCACATGTTGCGGAGCAACTAAGCCCACGCGCCACAACTACTGAGCCTGCACTCTAGAGCCTGCGAGCCACAACTACTGAAGCCCGCCCGCCTAGAGCCCGTGCTCTGCAACAAGAGAAGCCACCGCAATGAGAAGCCTGCTCACCACAACTAGAGAAAGCCCGCGCGCAGCAACAAAGACCCAACGCAGCCAAAAATAAACAAATAATTAATTTTTAAAAAACAAGCTATCTGAGCTCCTCAGTAAATTTTTTTTTTTTTTTTTTTTTTTTTTTTTTTGTGGTATGCGGGCCTCTCACTGTTGTGGCCTCTCCTGCTGCGGATCGCAGGCTCAGCGGCCATGGCTCACGGGCCTAGCCGCTCCGCGGCATGTGGGATCTTCCCGGACCGGGGCACAAACCCATGGTCCCCTGCATCGGCAGGCGGACTCTCAACCACTGTACCACCAGTGAAGCCCCTCAGTAATTTTTAACAGTATAAAGAGGTCCTGAGAACAAAAGCTCTGAGAAGTACTGATCTGGACAATAAATACCAATGGGAAAAGAACTGATCTGATATTTTCAGTAACTTCTATAAGTAAAAGACTCATTTTACTCTGCCACAACTTTTCTGGTACTGCCTTCATTTCCTGGTTATATTATTACACTTTAACCTTTATCACAGTTCAGCTCCACTTGTAATATTCTGACAGGTGACAGCTAGGTGCTTTTGTAAACAGTGAGCTGTGATACTCCACTCTTGGTGTACAAATAATAGAAACTCACATTAACAGAGTTCTATAAAGTGACATTTCCTACAGTGGCTCCAAGTAACCTGTGCTAACACAGAAAGATCCAGAATCCATACTAAGGAATTATATCATATGCTACTTAGGAAATGTTTTTAAGGAAACAATGTCCCCAAATTCCAAGAACTTTGAGTAGAAGTTCAGTTCACTTCCCTGTGTCCCTAAATGATGTATTTGAAAATACGTGGAGAGATTTTACCTCTTCTTATTGCAGTAGATTTGATTAGAATAATTCTTAAAAGATTACAAAATATTCACCTTTGACCAAGAGTAGTTTAGAAAAAAAAAAGAGAAAATGGAACCTACTGCTCAAAACTATTACTTGGAGCAGGTAATTTAAAATCAAAGCTTGCTGTATCAATCAATATTAATGTCAAAAAGTAGGCTTTATGTACAGATGCACTAGTGATGATAGTAATGAAAACTCTTCACTTTTACCTTTAAGTATTAAAGACCAAAGTTCTGGGCAAGAATAAGGTCAGGGTTTACAGTCACTGTATACTATAATATGATGCAGAGTGGCCTGTGACTAAAACTCCACTCTAGGACATTTTAATACTCCTGGAATGTGGTGATGTGACTCTCATATCACTGATTAACCATCAGAGCCTCAAAATATTCTAAGAAATTCTGGAGTTGAAGAGCTAAACCAAAGAGGCCAAACTGGCACTCACTGTCTTTCTCTCATATATAGTTTATTGTCACACACTGGTATACATGGAAGGACTGATCATACTGTAGTATATAACAATGTTTACTTTTGTTTGATAAAAGATCAAAAAAAATTAGTGATCAATACACTTTTTTTAAGGCTAGAAATCTAACCGCTAAACCAAAATTCTGTCTTGTTTTCTCTTTGTTAAATGTATACTCAAAGCAGATCTTTTTGACAAGGAACATTGATTAATGTTTATGAATCACCAAGATTATGTAACAAGAGGAAAGAAAAAATAAGAGCAAATGAATGAACAAATGACAACTTATGTAGAACCCAAAGACAATACATATAGAGACAGTTTGAGAGTACCTGCATTGTCCATCAAAGAGAACAGGGGATTCTTGCTCATTTTCCCTCCATTCCCTGGTGCCTTCCTCATAGGGTTTCCTGTAAACATTGTTTACAGCACTCTACTACCTTTTCTAGATCTGTCTTTCCTATCTTCATCTTATTATTCCTCTGCAGGCTTAACTTGTGCCCTTTGGGTCTCTGTCTCCTTTTACTTACAACTAGCACTTCTTGCGACCTGCCAACAGAGTTACCTGTGGGCCCACCTCTCCTAACAGACTGTAAATTCCTTGGTGTCACAGTCATTTTGGTATCTTCTGTAATACATAGCACAGTGTCTTGTACATTGAAGATGCTATTTAAAATAATTGCAGGGCTTCCCTGGTGGCACAGTGGTTAAGAATCCACCTGCCAAGGCAGGGGACATGGGTTCAAGCCCTGGTCCGGAAAGATCCCACATGTCGTGGAGCAACTAAGCCCATGTGCCACAACTACTGAACCTGCACTCTAGAGAGCCCACGAACCACAACTAATGAGCCCGCATGCCGCAACTACTGAAGCCCGCATGCCTGGAGCCCGTGCTCCACAAGAGAAGCCACCGCAATGAGAAGCCCGCACACCCCAATGAAGAGTAGCCCCTGCTCCCGCAACTAGAGAAAGCCCACATGCAGCAACAAAGACCCCAACACAGCCAATAATAAAAACAAATAAATAAATAAATTTATTTAAAAAAATAATTGCAAACTGAACCAAATTTTTTATCTGTTATCCCTAGCAATCCCATTTCTTTGTCAGAAAATAGCTATGTTTGGGATAATATCCTCCATCACTACCCTGGACTCTTCCTAGAGACAATTTTGTTCCTAACAAAACATGTAGATTACACTAAATTATCTTTCAAATACAGGGCAGGTTTCTTGGTTCTTGTAGGTTAAGTAAGGAAAATCTGGTTATACAAAATAAAGTTTTTTAACAGATATGTTTTCATTCTACAAGTGAAAATTTTGTGTTCGTTAATTTAAGGTATAGAAATGGTTCAAGTCATAGTGGATGACTTTGAGTCAAACCTTAGGGATCTGACATTAAAATGAAAGCCAGGAATGAGAGATTATGAAAAAACAAACAAAAAAACCTCTGCATTCTAATTTTGAATCTGCTGTTTACTAGCTGTGCCTACGGTAAGTCGCCTAATTTTTCTAAGGCCACTTTTTCATCTGCTGCTCCTACCTCCATAGGGTTCTTACTAGAAGCCAATATATATAACAAAGCTTTGAAGACATGCAAAGTTCAGTACAAATATCTTAATTATCTACTTGCTTAAGACACTATCAGAAAAATGGAAAAACGTATAGTACTAGGGTTAAAGTGAAATCTAGCTTTACGTGATCTTAGGCCAGCTCTAAGTATTTGAGATCTTTTCCTTTCCTTTTACCATGATTCCTCAAACAGTATCAAGTTCCTGATAATTCTCTGAAGAATTCCAGCAATAAATTCTCCCAAGTCTCACCAACAGAATATAATTTCTACTTTTAAGGGATTTCTTAGCTTTCTGGCTTCTACCTTCTACAATTAACATCCAAATCAGAAAGAATACATCATTTCAGTGCCCAAACAGTAAAAGTAAAATTGGGGGCTTCCCTGGTGGCGCAGTGGTTGAGAGTCTGCCTGCCGATGCAGGGGACACGGGTTCGTGCCCCGGTCTGGGAAGATCCCACATGCCGCGGAGCGGCTGGGCCCGTGAGCCATGGCCGCTGAGCCTCTGCGTCTGGAGCCTGTGCTCCGCAACGGGAGAGGCCACAACAGTGAGAGGCCCGCGTATCGCAAAAAAACAAACAAAAAAGTAAAATTGGATTTCTAAAATACCAGTAAAGGAGAAGGTTCTATAATAACAAAGCTATTTCTGCATCCCAGAGTACTAAAAGTACTTTACTTATCTAAGACGTAGTCTCTGCAATGCCACTCCCAGTTCCTATTCATGAAAGTCATGCTGTCTGAAAGGAAAAAGGCACTCAACTGCAGGGGTTTCCCCAGCTATTTACAGTACACCTTTCCCAGGTTGATGGGGGATGAAGGCAGGAAGGGAAAGGAAAAGAAAGAGTCAAACTACAGTTGAGTCTTTACTATCTTTTAATTCTGCTTGGATTCTGGCAGATAGCATACACTGTTAAACTATCTTCATCCCAATCACCTCTGCCATCACAAACTTACTTGAATTTCCAAATAAACTGCATATAGGTACACACACATCTAGAGAGAGGACCTGACTGACAATGAAGGTTTAATCATTAAATATCCTTTTCTCCTATTTTATTTTAGAACAATTTTTCTTCCTAATTTATTACATTCTTTGCAACAGTAAGTAATCAATTTTTCACTGGTCTGGAAACGTGATATTTAATAATGTATTTATTTCAATGAAATTGATTGGGATGTTGCCTAGACCTGGTGTAAAATTTAATTCACCACTTAAAAATTCCAACCCTTTGTGCTTCCCTGGTGGCGCAGTGGTTGAGAGTCCGCCTGCCGATGCAGGGGACACGGGTTCGTGCCCCGGTCCGGGAAGATCCCACATGCCGCGGAGCGGCTGGGCTCGTGCGCCATGGCCGCTGAGCCTGCGCTCTGCAACGGGAGAGGCCACAACAGTGAGAGGCCCGCGTACCGCAAAATAAAAAATAAAAAATAAATTCCAACCCTTTTTGCCAAGCCAATAAAATTTGTAAAATGTAATGAACACAACTGGTATAAACTTCACCTTCTATTTCCACCCAGTCTAATACCCTAAGTTAATAATAAAAATGATGGGGTTTGGGAGGTAAGATTAGAAAGAGCCTAAAAATCTATAAACCAGATAAACAATCCAACTGCTATGTTTATTTTAAATGGTAAAAATAAAAGAATGTATAGAAAGCCAGTCTTTATTTACCACAATAATATATATATGCTATATACAGGTATATACAATATATATAATACATGGTGCCAGCAAAAGAAAGAAAAAAAGAAAAATAGAAAGAAAGAAAAATAGAAAAACAGGAAGGAAGGAAGGGAATAAAAGCCAGTTGTCAGGCAATAAACCCATAAATTAAGCATCCAATTTTTACCAGTTTTTTTTTTTTAAGATTTTTTTTGATGTGGACCATTTTTTTTTTTTTTAACACTAAAGAGGCTATTAAGTATGTAGTATTATCTATAAGTACAAAGACTTTCCCAATCACGTCACTTAGAGATCATTTTATCCACTGCTCTGTTTGGCTGCCAGTCTCTTGTCTCTCTCCTCAGCAATGGTAAGGCAGATACCCTTTCCACAAGGAACAGAGATCCATGGTTTGTTGCCTTTGCCAATAATGAAAATGTTGGAGAGCCGGGTGGCAAAGCTATTGCCATTGGCATCTTTCACATAAACTACATCAAAAGAACCAGGATGTCTCTCCTGGTGAGTGATCATACCAATTCTTCCCAGGTTAGCACCTCCAGCCACAATTCACAGGTTACCAGTGTCAAATTTGAAGAAATCAGTAATCTTGCCAGTCTCCAAATCAATTTGAATGGTGTCATTCACCTTGATGAGGGGATCAGAGTAGCGGATGGTGCGAGCATCATGGGTTGATGTGGACCATTTTTAAAGTCTTCATTGAATTTGTTACAATATTGCTTCCATTTTATGTTTTGGTTTTTTGGCCGAGAGGCATGTGGGATCCTAGCTCCCAGACCAGGGATCCAACCTGCACCCCCTGCATTGGAAGGCCAAGTCTTAACCACTGGACGGCCAGGGAAGTCCCCAATTTTTACCAGTTTTTAAGGAATTCAACTTTGTTCGTTAATCTGTAGCCATTTCACTATATAAAATATCACCAAGTCAACAGCCTTCTCTGGCTATGAAATATAATATTTATAAAATATAAAGCTTTTGCATTTCCATCCCAATTAATTTCGTTAAGCACCAATGTTTATTAGCACTGAGACAATTTTTCTATTAGAAGAGTCTACAATAAACAAGGCATTTAATTTTCAGATGTCCTGACACAAATATTTTCTTCAAATTTAAAAAAGGAAAAATTCTTTCTCTAATAATTTATTTAAAAATCCATTTATTTTTCCTTTTCACTTGAATCTGTTTATCTTTCCCATGCATGCAATATAGCTTTAGGCCCATAATGGCTCAGGGACCCCTCAAAGGTGTATTTTAATAACAGAAGCTGTGCTTCTAGAATGCAAAGAGCTGATAAATGTGCTCAGTTTTACAATACATCAAAAGGGAGGCAAGTCAAAATGTTCAAAACATGTGGATTGTAGAATTAGCCACCTAAACAATGGGTCTTCACTCAGACGCTATAAACTCAGATTATATGGAGGAATAAGGGCTCAATTTGGACTGGTCACGGCATATTGCAAACATTATTTTTCAGGTATCTCACAGTGAAGTAAGTAGTATGCTCAGTTCCTAAGCACTGAAAGCAAGTACACCTTGGATACTTATGAATAGAATCTATCTATCTAAAATGTGATTATAACTCGTTCAAGGAGATTCACGTTACAGTGTTTGAGCAATGAACAAATACAAGTAATGAATGCCAACTCATGGACAAATAAAATAATTCAGCACCAAGGAATGAGTGCAAGGTACTATCATGATTTAACCATTAGCTGGTGGATATACCTGGTGCTTTCTGTGCATTCATTTGCTTTCTTTGAAAAGTGAGGGCAGTGGTACTCTTTATTAGGCAGAATTTTAAGAGTACAATACTTCTTCCCTTTAAAAAAAGGGAGTTAACATATTTTGGCAAGTATGTAGAGAAATTTGAACCCTTGTGCACCACTGATAGGATTATAAAATAGTGTGATCACTATAGAAAAAAGTATGGAGAAGCCTCATGAAAACAGAACTACCATATGATCCACCAATCCCTCTTCTGCGTATACATGCAAAGAACTGAAAACAGAGTCTCGAAGAGATATCTGCCCAACAATGTTCATAGCAGTATTCAAAATAGCCAAGAGGTGGGAGCCACCTAGAGGTCCATCAATGGATGAGTGGATAAACAAAATGTGATACATACACACACACACACACACACACAATTATTATTCAGGTTTAAAATGGAAGGAAATTCTGTCACATGCTGCAGCACAATGATCCTTGAAGACATCATGCTAAGTGAAATGAAAGTAAAAAAAAAGACATACACTGTATGATTGCATTTATATAAGGTATTTAAAGTAGTCAAATTCAAAACAACAGAAAGTAGAATGGTGTTTACCAAGAACTAAGGAAAGAAGAAGAGGGGAGTTGTTGTTAAATGGGTTATACAGCTTCAAACTTGCAAGATGAAAAAGCTCTGGAGATCTACTGCACATGTGATTATACATAACACTACCGAACTGTACACTTTTAAATGGCTGAGATGGCAAATTTTATGTTATGTGTTTTTCACCACCACAACAAAAATAAATAGATAGATAGATAGATAAACAACTTAAAAAAAGAACACAGTTGGTCTATAAAAGATTATCTTTAAGGATTTAGTTTGGCTAATTAAAAAAAAAAAAAGCTTTTAGTAAAGATGGAGCAAACATCTGGTTAGAGAGGTAAGCAATAGGGTAGCATGACCTGTTGAGCAACACCTCACTTTCTCCCCAATAGTACTACGTTTTGTTTTCTCCCACAGTTTAGAAGACCACCCCCATCCATTCCCCCAGCACACTACAGTAAACATACAAAAGCAAAACTTCTGGGGGGACAAAGTTCCACTTACCTGCCTGCTGCTGGAGACCCAACTCTTCCCCACAAGTGTACTTGAAACATTCATGTGAAATAAGCCTTTTTAAAAACACTATTTTATTCATCTGAGCCAAGGGAGTAGAGATGAGATAGGGGAGAATTATTTATTTAATGCAATGACGTGTGAAGAGATAAGGGTTGTACCAGGGCAGTCAGTGGAGATAAAAATTAAGAGGCAACACGTTTTAAAATTGTCAAGTAAGAAGTGCAATACCTGGGGACTTCCCTGGTGGCGCAGTGGTTAAGAATCTGCCTGCCAATGCAGGAGACATGGGTTCGATCCCTGGTCCAGGAAGATCCCATGTGCTGCAGAGCAACTAAGCCCATGCTCCACAACTACTGAGCCTGCGCTCTAGAGCCCGTAGGCCACAACTACTGAGCACACGGATCACAACTGCTGAAGCCCGCGTGCCTAGAGTCCATGCTCTGCGACAAGAAAAGTCACTGCAATGAGAAGCCCGCACACCGCAACTGAGAGTAGCCCCCGCTTGCCGCAACTAGATAAAGCCCGTGCGCAGCAATGAAGACCCAACGCAGCCAAAAATAAATAAATAAATTAAAAAAGAAGTGAATAGCTGGATGTGAGGACCAGGGGGAGTGACTTTGTTTAATGAAAAGCAAACATTGTTTTAGGCATAAAGCACCCACAAGTCATGAAACTGGCCAGACATCCCTAGAGCAATGTGGTTCCAAGGTATGGTACACCAGTTCTTCTCCTCTTCACTTGAAATATGTTTCGGATGAAATCTACTTTCAATCAACATCTTCCTTTGGCATTTAAGGTCTTCTCTCCATTCAGGGCAGCTCCATTTTGGTCTGTAGCATTCAGTGGACTCCTGGGTAACCTTTTGTTTTATTCAAAAACTCTACAGCTGCAAAGTTTGAAAACCACTGAACCAAATACGTATGACATTTCAGTGACTTGACCCTGTGGGTATCCACCTATTTTGTATGCAACACGGTTCCTCAACCACGACACTACAGCCAGGTCAGGCGGCTATAGCTTCGTTGTAAGGGCTATCCTGGGCGCTGTGGGATGTTTAGCCTACACCTGGGCCTCTACCTCCTAGATGCCAGTAGCATCCCTCCCAAATTCTCTAGTCATGACAACCAAAAAGTCTCCAGACACTGCCAAATATCCCCTGGGAGGCAAAATCCTCCCCTCCCAGACTCTAATCTGTTTGTGGTCTGTTGCTATTTTATACTAGCTTCTCCTTTCTCTTCTAATGGTTATGTTAAACATGAGCTAACACTATATTATTGGTGATTTCTTTTTAATGGGTAGGAAGAGAAAACAAACAGGCTAGAGACTCTAACAGATATGTGGGTATTTGCCTACTACATTTCAAAATTGACAGGAGAAAAAGGTTGCTTGGTTACCTGAAACACAAGGCATATGAAGTTTCTATGCCTTAGGCATTTCAGGACCTACAAGTAAAATTTGTCTAGATACAGGCATTTCAAAAAAAAAAAAAAAAAAGCAGGACTATATATACTACTCAGCAGTAGGAAACTTCCATAAACAAGACAGGTGACTTATAAAAATTAATATAGTATTAGGCTCAGGTGAAGAGGGAAAAAGGACTTTTTGAATGAATAATAAAACACAGAAATCACTGTGGGAAAGTGGAAAAACAGAGCTTTGCAATAAGACAATTTGCATCTGAATCTTAACTCCATTTGCTTTACTTTCTTATCTTGGTAAGACATTTAATCCCTCTGAGCCCAGAATAAAAAAAAAGAAAGAAAGAAAACAGCCCATTTCATTTCCTTACATTGCTTGAGGAAGGGGACAGTCTTTTAACCATCTGTATTTCTAGCACCCAGAAAATAATATAAATGTCTATAAATGAGTTTTAAGTGAAAAATATCAAGATTCCTTTCTTCTTTTAAGAGTTATACAAATCACTTTATATTTTTAAGATTTCTTGCTTTTCCAATAATTTTCAGCTCCACACCTAAAATTATTTACAGTGTTCATGAATGGCTTGTGATTGACCAGGAATGGTAATGAATGGTTTTAATTTATCTTTGGGTTTTTTTTTTTCCCCTCAAAAGTCAAAAACAAGACACTTGACAGAAACTAACACACCATTGTAGAGCAATTATACTCCAATAAAGATGTTAAAAAAAAAAAAAAAACAAGGCACTTGAAAAATGAGGGGTTTTTGGGGTTTTTTTTGGCCTCGCTGCGTGACTTGCAGGGATCTTAGTTCCCCAACCAGGGACCGAACCCCACCCTTCACAGTGAAAGCGCTGAAAGTGCAGAGTCCTAACCACTGGACCACCAGGTAATTCCCCTTGAAAAATGAGGTTTTATACAAAAAGATTTAGACTCGTCCTGAACCACAATTCAACATCTAGCAGTAATCTTAATAATGATTATACCATTCAGGGGTCAAGGGAGATGTCTGTCATAGCACCACAACAGCCCTCCACCAGGGAGTAGCGATTTCTCGCCTTCAAATAAAAAAACACGAGCCAAAATGATGGGGAAATCCTGGTACAACTACGCTGACCTCTGATTAAGTGACAGTGGAAAATAAGGATGGCAGCTCATCTTAGCACTTTTACAGAGATGAGAAGCTGTAAAAAACTAAGCATTATGTTTATGAGCCTTTCATTTTATTTCTATAAAGACCTACAGCTTTGCATACTCAATGACATTTAAATTATCTGATCATATAAAAGGGTAGTATCATACCATATCTCATTGTTCACACATCACTAATACGTGACATGCATTTTATCCCCTTCCCCTCACAGCCATCATCCCATCCCTCTCTAGCAAAAACAGTTTTCAACTCTTCTCTCTTTCAGCTAAAGTTAGGACGTCTATTCTTTTCTTAAAAGTCTCTGGGAATGGTCCATGGTTGTTTTCAGTTATTGGAAGAAATTGTCATAAAGAACATGCTTATAAAAATCCTGTAGCACATCACCTTACTGAAGGAAAAAGAGAAACATGAAAATATTTTCTGCCACTTACAAACACCGTACAATTTTTGCTTCCCATGGTTGAATGAAGAAGTTTGAAGAGTTTAGATGTCAACCTCTGTTTCTTGGATCTAACTGTTTGGTATCAGATCCCATGGACAATGGAAATTTGCTAGATGTGCGTGGTTTTTGGTGATTCACACGCCAAACAAATGGGAGAAAAGGCATTAATTTTCCCAATATTCAGAATATTATCTCATTCCAAAAGAAATGTCACTTATAACCAGTACTTCCTCCTCCATTTTATGTTCTGCTGAACTTTTCTTTATGTACATCATTTGGTTACATAATTTGTGGCATGAGACAGACAAATGAAACAATGCTCAGCGTTTTTACCAAAAGTAACATTCAGGGTGCTGGAAAATGAATCTTTACACAAAAGACACATCTAGTGTCAAAGTAAACTTCTTATACAAATCCTAACAAAGGACAAATTTAATTTATAAGTGATTAGCTTGAACAAAACATTTAAAATTTCAAAACAAGCTACGCTACTTTAAGCACTGTTCATCAATGGATTTAAAAACCTTATAGCATTGGTCAAGTTTTGATATGCAGAGACAGCAAAGTGTACATAGGTGATTTATGCTTTCTATAACACTCAATCTTGGTTTGGAGTTTGAAAGCTAGGCTTTCTAAAATGCCTAATGTAATCTAAAATTCTAACGTAGCCTGAAATTCATGATATTCTGGCCAGGCAAGTTGACCTCCTAAATAACGTGTTCAGACTTGTTTTAACTAGCAGTTTCTTAGTCTCTCATAAGCTATCATTTTTGTATTAGTTTGGGCTTCTTTATTACTAGAGATCTTCCTTTAGGCTTTAATGTCTTGTTACCTGTACTTTGATATTTGTATAATATATTTCCTTCATTTTGCATTCAGTGGGAGCTATTCTATGGCTAACCTCATCTGCTTCAGGGTGATATAGAACAGCAGCTCCTGAGGTCCTCTTCTAGCTCTCATTTCGAAGACCTCTGAGTCACATACTACCGGCTATTGGCAACATCACCATGAGCTTCCCTGACTCCAAGGACTTCAATGACTCCAAGACAGGACAGAGTTGCTGACCTTTGGGTCCATGTGTCCACATTCAACCATTCTTAGGTTGTTGTGTTATAAGTTTTCTGGAACTAAACATAAGATTTGTTACTGTTTCCTTTTGTTTTTAACAGAGTCTTTCTATCTGAATAAAATATCTGTTCTTCTAGGAATTATAGTATACAAGTTCTTCTGGAACCATAAAAATATTAAGGCCATAAGTAATACACAAAAAGAATAAAAATTCAAGAGCTGTCTAAAATAACTAAGTTCAGAAATTCTATGGCATGGGACTTCCCTGGCGGTCCAGTGGTTAAGACTTTGCCTTCCAATGTGGGGGGTGTGGGTTTGATCCCTGGTTGGGGAGCTAAGATCCCACATGCTTTGGGGCCAAAAAACCAAAACATAAAGCAGAAGCAATATTGTAACAAATTCAATAAAAACTTTTTGAAAAAAAGAAATTCTCTAGCAAATCACAGCATCTGGAAAATGTATAATAATTGATATGATCTTTTATATACTGGCACATTCAATGAAGATAAACATAAAGGAGGCAGCACAAATTAAAGATAAGAGATTAAATTGCAGATAATGGATAAGGCACAAATGTTTTTAAATTATTTCCTTTGTTATATCATGAATCTACTAAAACTCTACAGTTACATAAATACTTACTACCTATAAAAATTCTTTTAGGAACTAGCACTACCAAGAGAAAAGTGGAGACTGGTGATGAAATCTCAAAATACCTTTATAAAAAGAAAGACCTGTTGAAAATATTCAAAAAATTACAAATCTTGTATTAGGCCTATTAACTAAAACTACACAGTTTATAGTGAATCAGCATCTAATTTTTGTGGTAGGAAACAGAGTCAATCCATTCATGGAAATCCAGCACTGAACAGTACAAACAGTTGCCAAATTTCCCTACTGCTAATTTGGGCCAATGAGCATAAAACTTTAAAATTTTCTTTATCAGTGTTTTCTTTGGGGAGGAAATGCTAGAGAATACAAAGAAAAGACTGGAAGACAGGAGACAGAAACTTGTATAGCTATTTAAAAGGGGGTCAGCTGTACCTGTAATAAATACTAAAAATTTGCTCTGAAAAAGCAATACAGAAATAAAAAGCTGAAGTTAGTCTATCTTTACTTGAGGTTTTTAACCTTTCAGCACTAAAAAGAAGCATCTTGGGCTTCCCTGGTGGCGCAGTGGTTGAGAGTCCGCCTGCCGATGCAGGGGACACAGGTTCGTGCCCCAGTCCGGGAAGATCCCACATGCCGCGGAGTGGCTGGGCCCATGAGCCATGGCTGCTAGGCCTGCGCACCCGGAGCCTGTGCTCCGCAACGGGAGAGGCCACAACAGTGAGAGGCCCGCGTACCGCAAAAAAAAAAAAAAAAAAGAAGCATCTTAAGCAAACTAAAATGCCCAAACATTCAAAGCTATTAAAATTCTCAAATAAACAAATTACCCCATAGCTTGAGTTAAAGATCCACAAAAAAGCTGACATAATTTTTCAATAGAAATAAACAGCAAAGGTTATATCATATTTATTTATTACTATTATTATTTGTGTGTGTGTGTGTGGTACACGGGCCTCTCAGTGCCGTGGCCTCTCCCGTTGTGGAACACAGGCTCCAGACGCGCAGGCTCAGCGGCCATGGCTCACGGGCCCAGCAGCTCCACGGCATGTGGGATCTTCCCGGACCGGGGCACGAACCCGCGTCCCCTGCATCGGCAGGCGGACTCTCAACCACTGCGCCACCAGGGAAGCCCCATATTTATTATTTAGACTGACTTCCAAACTTTAATTAAAATTTCCTCCCAAAAAGGGAGAGGGAATACATTTAAGGAAGTTGCTACTACTGAATAGCTAAAAGTAAAATAAAGCAACAATGAACAAATGTATTCTAAATAGCTACTATATAGACTACCAAATTAAAACTCATAATTGTAAAAATAATATTGTACATATTAATGCTAATTTTTATATGTAAAATAATCAGTTTTCTCTTTTAGGCAGCAATTACCCTCCAATATGGCCCTTACTCAGCTGAGCCAAAGGATGTAAGGGAGCTGCACCAGGATGTACATAAAGCTGATAAAACAGAATGCCAAAATTACAGAGGAAGGGTAAAGGACAGAGAGGTGAGAAACAAAGTCCAGTGTCTCTTCATGTAGACCCAAAACTTCAAAGGAATGAAATTATAAATTATCAATCTAGTGATTTATTTATGATACTCAATCTAAGGCATTTCAGTAATCTTCATGGGTCAAATTAAAAGGTCAGACCCTTTTTAAGACCCCCTTTGGTAAAAAATATTATTTAATTTAGTAAATTAAATAGTAAACATTATTATCTCATCAGTGGGAGATAGAATTTTGCAAAACAAACTTTCCCTTCTCTGTCTTAAGCCTAGTCTCATTTTATGAACAAGATGCTATAAAAATGGTGCATTATTTATTTAGGGGAGAATGGGGAGAAAGGAATGGTGAATCCACCCTTTCAATCTATTTGCCTTCACAAGCTAGGATTCAGCATGTAAGATGAAATTCTATTCTGCAGGGAATGGAAATTTTTTCTCTATTCACCTTAATATTTATCTGGACACGATTTTGAAAATCAGGGAATGAAGTCATATACTATGATACTGATAGTACTGGTGAGGTAATTAAGAAACTTAACTTACCATTTTTTAGGCTTTGATAAGGGTTTGTACTTGCTGTATTTTACACGCCACTCAAGAACTTCTTTACAACGCTGACATACTCCATCATGAAGTTTTGCATTAATTTTCTTAAAAAGAAACAGAAAAACAAATTGAGAATTTCACTTGTGAGCCAGCATTACAAACCCCAAAAGGTACATGAGAAATTTAAGGTTTTTTTAATTTTAATTTTATTTATTTATTTTTATAAATTTATTTACTTTTGGCCGCGTTGGATCTTTGTTGCTACGCGACCTTTCTCTAGTTGCAGTAAGTGGGGGCTACTCCTTGTTGTGGTGCACGGGCTTCTCATTGCGGTGGCTACTCTCGTTGCAGAGCACGGACTTTAGGCGTGTGGGCTTCAGCAGCTGTGGCACGTGGGCTCAGTAGTTGCAGCTTGCGGGCTCTAGAGCACAGCCTCAGTAGTTGTGGAGCGCGGGCTTAGCTGCTTCATGGCATGTGGGATCTTCCCAGACCAAGGCTCAAACCCATGTACCCTGCATTGGCAGGCGGATTCTTAACCACTGTGCCACTAGGGAAGGCCTAAGTGTTTTTTTAAATAGCAACCTAACTTCAACCTGGGTTAACATTTTATGGTATACTATGTATTTCGATGTACATTATCAATTTGGCTCTTTACAAAGGCAAAGATCCTTAACTGGCTGTAGCTCAGAATCATCTAGGGAGCTTTTTAATTTCCTGGAAGGAGTATTTTAAGCACATTCCCATTGATTCTGATGCATATTTATTTTACAACTCAAACTGTATAGTTAAGATATATGCATTTTACTGTATGTACATTATATCTCAAAAACAGGTAGTAATAAAAAAGAAAGTCTAATTCATATTTTAAGACTACTGTTTTGACAATTCAAATCTTACCACTGAGAAATGAGAAATTAAACTGAGAAATTAGACAGTCCTGAATTGTCAGTCTGCAGGGGACAGCAGAGACTAAGAAACTTGAGAAAGGAGAGCCAGGGAGAAGCAGCTGGAAGCAAGAAGGTATTTAATTATTCAATTTAAACCTTTTGTATTCTCATGTAAAGATGTCTTAGAAAAGTTACCTTGCTAACCTGGTTTCTTCAAAACAGAAAATAAATATGTGCATGTGACTGTGGTAGAAAAGGGGCTTTATGAAGAAAATAAACATTTTTATTATAATATGAGTCTCAAAATGTGTTGCGAAATGAGGAAGGAAAATTTTTAAATGTGTCATGTGTTCTCACAACAGCTTTGTATTTTATAACACATCTATTTGACTCAGGACCTAGACTATATATTTTCACTAAGTACTCTGGGAATTCTCTAACTTACTTTGGTTGTGGAAGCCTGGTCTTTGCCTATTGTTGGAATAATGAAGAAAGGACATTTTAAGTTCGCTTCCTTTGTTTCCTTTTTTAATTTCTCAAAAGGAGAAAAAAAAGCATCCCAAAAGATGCAGATTCTTTGGAAGGTTATTTGATACTGAGTTAAAATCACAATATTTAGAAATCATCTGAAAGAAGACAAAACTTCTAAACAGCATTTGATATTCTTTAAAGTTCTAAACAAGAAGGTAAGATAATGACAAAACGTTTATTCAAAGAGATATTTCAAGGGTATTTTCAAAAACCATAAATTAAGCTGTGAATACATTATGAGTGAATTTAACGCTGTGGTGAAAAACATATTCTATTACTTATGAATTGTGTGTGGGGATTCTTTTCTTCCTGACCTAGAAGGAGAGTCCCTGGGAAGATAAATTCTGCATGCCACTATATTCCCTCTTTTCTGTGGTCCACTGACTGTTGCCAGAAAGAAGGAAGTCTGTGCCTAACACCAGACTCCTCTTCTTATCAACCTTGGCACTTAGTTATTGCATACAGGGCTTGCTAAGAAATATCCAGAACTAAGGTTCACATTTCATCTTTGATTCTCACTGCCCTCTGTTGCCTAGAATATCTTACCGAAAGCATTGCTTATATCTTCCTAACTCTAACAACAATAGAAACAAACTAATGACTTGATCTATGATTATAATATGAATGTGATATAAACTTTCAAATTAGAATGTTCTTAGAATGCACACCATTTTGTTACCTGCAATTTTATTATATACAACACACGCTACTTGTTAACTAGGAAGGATTATTTGGTTTCTTGCTTGTTTCTGTTCCAATTTCCGACCATTTCATCTTGATTTACAAAGCTGTGCATAGTTTGGAAACTGGTTTCTTTAGGGTGGATCGAGAGTAGAACAAAACAGGTCTTTGTGGGAACTTGTCCTGTATGTGATGTGTGAAGCAGTATAAATGGAGACGTTGTACAGCATCCACATGACCAGCAGGCACTACTACAAAATTAAACTTTGATTTTCATGCGTTAAGAAATGAATGAGAAAAGAAATGAATGAATGAGAATGAACAGTACTTTCACTTAAAAATAATTGCAGAAAGAAAACAGTGTACCTTGCTTTACTGTCTTTTGGCAAACTAGAAAAAGTGAATTCCAGACAACTGAGCAAAGAAAGCCAAATCCTAGTTCTAGGAATCACTCTGCCTGGAGCAAAGGAGATGGCAATCTTACCTTACACCTATGTTTACAACTAACCCTGTTTTGGCAGTTAATTTTGGCATGTCCCTCATGGTAGAAGATAATAGGTTATTTAAGGTTAAGATTTAAGCATGTTCAAATATAAAATCAAAACTTAGTTTTATAAGTACAAAACCCTTTAAAGATCATTTAGTTTAACAAGCTACTATCCAGATATCTAAAGGAAAAAAATCATCAGTGGAAGATTCCACTGGACTTAAGAATCTTAGCTAAAAAAAGAAAACCTTCTTTATCAATGAATACTTCTTTTAAAAATTAGAATAGACTTAAGATGTATCAGAAGACACTCCTACTTCACACACATAGTCTTAAAAACTGTCTAAGCCATTATTAATTCATACAACACGTTTTATAGTAAGTGCTGTTATCCCTGTTAAACGTTGTTATCCCACAATGCATCAGTGGTAAAATAACACAGCAATCCCCAAAAGAAAACTGGGTGAGGACTACAACCCCAAGAAGGCAGCAAGAGCAAATTGTAAATATAACATCTGTATCAATATGCTGATGCTGAAAAATATTTTATAAAATATAAAGTATCATTTAACAGAAGGAAGGCACTACTATGTTGGGGGGCAAGAATCTGAATAACATTCAAGAGCAACTAATATAATCTTTCGTTAGGATTTTCTGCACATCAAAATTCTTTCAGAAATGCTAAAGGTAAAACAATGGCATATTTTACTTCCCTTCATTAATGGAAAAAAAAAATCAAATTCTCAAGAAAAATGCCAATTCTAATGGCAGCTTAATTTCCATGGAATGGAATGGAATGGCCTTGTTCTCTCCCCTGCCTTACCAAAATAAGGTATTTGCTGCCAATATAGCTACAACAGTGTTATTTCAGAAAATAGGAATTTTATATTTTAACTATATTTAAAAGTATATATTTTTAAATTTTCTAGTAACACTCCTTTATTCTAAATTTGGTTAGAGGATAAAGGATCTCTGAATTTAGGAGTAAGATATTATATGACTAATAATAATAATGTGAAAATCTGTATTTTAGGTTGTGACTTTCAAATCATAAACTGTATTATTTTAAATCCTTTTAATATGGCTAGAACATTGTTGGGCATAAAGTATCTTATAAAATAAATACAACCAAAAATAGATGAGGGAGTCAGATTGAGGGAATAATGAGAGTTGGTAGCGAAAATTACAAAGCAGTCAGGAGTACAGCTGGGAAGTGCACTTGCTAGAAATCGGCCACAAGTGAGATGTGAGTTTTCTAGCAGTCAAAAAAACATGAGCTCTGCTCACCTACCTGATTCAATGTTTGTAACATGCCAAAAATCCAGTTTCTCAGAAGCAGCACAACTATTCTTGTCATTGAAATCCAAAGTTTCATTTTCCCAAAAAGGACACCATATAATACAGTAAACAATGCTCTCAAAAACATCCTTACAGGGCTTCCCTGGTGGCGCAGTGGTTGAGAGTCTGCCTGCCAATGCAGGGGACGCGGGTTCGTGCCCCGGTCCGGGAAGATCCCACATGCCGCGGAGCTGCTGGGCCCGTGAGCCATGGCCGCTGAGCCTGCGCGTCTGGAGCCTGTGCTCCGCAACGGGAGAGGCCACAGCAGTGAGAGGCCCGTGTACGGCAAAAAAAAAAAAAAAAAAAAAAAAAAAATCCTTATAATTCAAAGTATTTCACAGAGCTGTTTTCTACCCTAGTTCTCAAAGTAGGCCGGTGTTATAGCACGCCAAACACAATGTAGTAAAAAAGTTATTTTCGGGTGTGCAAAGTAGATACAGAGGCCTGATATTCATAAGATCTATAGAAATGCACTGCAAATCATAAGGCCATCTTCAATAAATACTTTCTCCCAAATGAGTTCTAAAAACATTCACCTCTATTACGAAAAATTCAAACATGCAGAAAAAAGTTAAAACAATAATACTAACGCATAGCCATATACACTATCTAGAGACAACTGTTAACATTTTATGTGTGTGTACACTTAAAATAAGTTGCAAACATCGAGACAATTCACCTGTCAATCATATATATCCTGGAAATAGACTTTCTCCTACTTAACCACAATACCATTACCACACCTCAGAAAAATGAAAAATAATTCTCTAATATCATTGAATGTAACCCGTCTACACTGAAATGTCCTCAACTGCTGCCCTGCCCCCCCAAATCAGTATTCAAGTTGTTTGTTATCTCTCTTTTGATCTAGAAGGGTTTTCCTCTTTTACCCTCTATTACACTGATTTTTTTTCAATTATTTTTAAAAAAATTTTTATTGGAGTATTGTTGATTTACAATGTTGTGTTAATTTCAGGTATACAGCAAAGTGAATCAGTTATACATGTACACTGATGTTTTTGAAAATACCAGGCAAGTTGTCTTTGAGAATATTCCACATTCTGTATGTGTAAGATTGTTTTCTCTTGGTGTAATTTAACTCATTGCTTTATGTCCTATAGTTTTGCAAGGTGGAAGTTAGGTTTAAAGACTTGATTAGACCCAGGTTTAAGATTTTTTTGACAAGAACAGTTCATTTGTGCTGCTGCTATGTACTCCATATTACTCCAAGTCAGGAGGCACAAGATGTCCAGTTCTCACCTAGTCAGTGATGAGAAATTTGACTGATCACTTGGTTAAGGTAGTGACTGTCCAGATCAAATTACAAAGATTAGCAATAATGTATAGGGGTCATGTCAATATGCTGTTCCACAATAACATTTCGCTTCATGGTTTTAGCATCCATTCAAGGTTCTTTGTCTGAATCAATCATTTTAAATGCTAACTCTATAATTCTTTCTACATTAATTTTTTTTAAAAAAAGGTTGACAGCTTAAGTCAGTTTTGAGGTATAATACATATAGAGTAAAATTCACCCAATTTAGGTGTATAGTTCCGTGAATCTGACAATCAAAATATAGAACATTTCCATCCTTCTAAAAAGTTCCCTCATGCCCCTTTGTTGTCAACCCCCAGACAACACTAATTTTCAGTCTGCTCTTACAGTGTTGCCTTTTCCATAATGTCATATAAATGAAATGATCAAGTATATAACTATTTGAGGAGCTCATTCCTTTTTATTGGTGAATGGTATTCCATTGCATAGATGTGCTATAATGTTTATTCATTCACCATTTGAAGGACTTTTTTTTTTTTTTTTTTTGCGGTACGCGGGCCTCTCACTGTTGTGGCTTCTCCCGCTGTGGAGCACAGGCTCCTGACACGCAGGCTCAGCGGCCATGGCTCACGGGCCCAGCCGCTCCGTGATATGTGGGATCTTCCCGGTCCGGGGCACGAACCCGTGTCCCCTGTATCGGCAGGCGGACTCTCAACCACTGCGCCACCAGGGAAGCCCTTGAAGGACATTTTGAGTTGCTTCTAGTTTGGGGTGCTAATGAATATTTACATACAAATTTCTGTGTGGAAATGTTTTTATTTCTCTTGATTTACTATTTAAGAATGGTATCGTTGGGTTGTATGATAATTTTATGCTTAACTTTCTAAGAAACTAACAATTTTTCAAAGTGGCTATACCATTTTGCATTTCCACTAGCCATGCATGAAGATCCAGTTTTTCCACATCCTTTCCAGTGCTTGAAATTGTAAATATTTTTTTTTATTTTAGCCATTTGAATAGGTGGATAGAGTAATCTATTTATGCTTTTAATTTGCATCTCCTTAATAACTGATAATGCTGAATATCTTTTCATGCACTTACACGCTATCATGTATTTTCTTTACTGAAGTGTCTGTTCAAATCTTTTGCCGTTTTTTTTTCTTTTAATTGTATTGTTTTGTTTGTTTTCTCATTATTTTGATGTGAGGTTCTGTATATATTCTAGATACCTGGCCTTTACTGATACATACTTTGCAAATATATACGCGCAGGCTCAGCAGCCATGGCTCACGGGCCCAGCCGCTCCATGGCATGTGGGATCTTCCCGGACCAGGGCACTAACCCGTGTCCCCTGCATCGACAGGTGGACTCTCAATCACTGCGCCACCAGGGAAGCCCCCAATCTGTGCTTTTATTTTCATTATCTTAACAGCGTTTTTCTAAGATAAAATCTTTTAAATTTCAAAGAACAATGTTTCGATTTTTTCTTTTACGGACTATGCTTTTAGTGTCAAATCTAAGAAGTCTTTGAAGAATCATGATTTTTACCTACGTTTTCTTCTGGAAGTTCAGTAATTTTAGGCCTTACATTTAGTCTATGATCTATTTTGAGCTCATTTTTGTACATGGTGCAAAATACTGGTAGGAGGTTCTTTTTAAATTATCTATGGGCGAGACTTCCTGGTGGTGCAGTGGTTAAGAATACGCCTGCCAATGCAGGGACCATAGGCTCGATCCCTGGTCCAGGAAAATCCCACATGCCGCAGAGCAACTAAGCCCGTGTGCCACAACTACTAAGCCTGTGCTCTAGAGCCCGCTAGCCACAACTACTGAAGCCCGTGCACCTAGAGCCCGTGCTCTGCAACAAGAGAAGCCACCGCAATGAGAAGCCCGCGCACCGCAAAGAGTAGCCCCCGCTCACCGCAACTAGAGAAAGCCCGTGCGCAGCAACGAAGACCCAATGCAGCCAAAAATAAGTAAATAAATAAATAAATTTATAAATTATCTATGGGCATCCAAGTTCTAGCATCACTGAATTGTGTTTCTATCTTTGTCAAAAGTTAAGTATGTGTGAGTCTATTTTGGACTCAATATTCCATCACATTAATCTGTGTCTACTCTTTCTTCAGTACCACCCTGTCTTGATTACTGGAGCTTTAAGGTCTTGAAGTCAGTACTGTGTCTCCTCCAAATTTGTTCTTTTTCAAAATTGCTTTGGCTATTCTAGTTCCTCTACTTTTCTGTATACATTTTAGGATCAATTTCTTAATTGTAACAAAAAAAGCCTGCTATGGACCTACTAGAGAATGGACTTGAGGACACGGGGAGGGGGAAGGGTAAGCTGGGACAAAGTGAGAGAGTGGCATGGACATATATACATTACGAAACATAAAATAGATAGCTAGTGGGAAGCAGCCTCATAGCACAGGGAGATCAGCTCAGTGCTTTGTGACCGCCTGGAGGGGTGGGATAGGGAGGGTGGGAGGGAAGGAGATGCAAGAGGGAAGAGATATGGGGACATATGTATATGTATAACTGATTCACTTTGTTATAAAGCAGAAACTGACATACCATTGTAAAGCAATTATACTATAATAAAGATGTTAAAAAAATTTTTTTTAAAAAGCCTGCTATGATTGCAATTAGGATTATATTGAAACCATAAATAAATTTGAGGGAGAATTGACATCTTAACAATTCTGACTATTCCAATCCATCACCATTGCATTCCTGGGATAAACCTCATTTGTCTGAGGTATATTATCCTTCTTATTGGTGAATACAATATGCTAATATTTCACTGAAGATTTTTGTGTTTATGTTCAAAGAGGGATATTGGTCCATAGTTGTTTGTTCATTTTTTGTTGTTGTTGTTGTTGTTTTTTGCGTTACGCGGGCCTCTCACTGCTGTGGCCTCCCCCATTGCTGAGCACAGGCTCCAGACGCGCAGGCTCAGCGGCCACGGCTCAAGGGCCCAGCTGCTCCGCTGCACGTGGGATCTTCCCGGACCGGGGCACGAACCCGCGTCCTCTGCATCAGCAGGCGAACTCTCAACCACTGCGCCACCAGGGAAGCCCTGTTCATTTGTTTTAATAACGTCTCTGGTTTTGGTGTTTAGTTCAGCTGCTAGAGGATTCATATAAAAGGGTTAAAAGGACTTAAAATAGAAGTAAAGATTTTATATATCTTAGAAGAACACTAGAATATTAAAAGTCTTGTAGAATAAGCTCAAGTCCTTATTTTTAAACGTTTAAAAGTACATTTATATGTTAAAAGTGTTTTTTTGGTTACAAACCAAGAAAAAGTTTATCCTAACTAGATGGAGTTCAATTTCTTATAGCTAGCCTTTGGTTTATCATATTATATAACACTTTAGGAAATCAAATTTATCACTCAATAAATATATACAGGGAAGGGGAAAAAACAGAGTTCAAGCTTCACGTAGAAATCTCTTTTGTATTCTGTCCAGTAGTCTGTAAATTTTGTTCATCTCCTACCACCTCATTTGGTTTTACAACTAGTTCTTTCCTTTTAATGCTTTTTTTCCCCACTGTGTATTAACAATGGTATACTATATTGTATAATTTTCTTATGACAAGAATTTATTACTTTTGTAAATGAAAAATAACTTTACTGATCAATTTTATAGATTTAAAACAATATGAGCACTTATATATAAATATTCACATTGTAGAAATTTTTATAAAAATACAGATAAAGAGAAAAAGACAAGTCTTATCACTCAGAGATTCTATACTTTCCAGCATTTCAAGCATATATATTTATAGAAATTTGCACTTTTTAATGTATGCATTGCTTTATAACTTATCAATTTTTTTCATAAGAGTATATATACTTTTAAAACATGTTTTCATTGGCTGTATTTTATTCTCTCAGAGTAATACTTTCATTTACTTAACCTATTCTCTTGAGAGTTTGCTTGTTTCCAACTTCTGACTGAATACGTATATTTTTAAATGTACTATGTTATAAATATCAGAAAACTTTTAATGAACATGCAAATTCTCATTTACACAAAACAAGTTCTTATCTCATTTCAACAAAAGAGTAAAAATAACAGGAATTTTATCAGAGGTAAAAACTCGTAGTAAAGAATAACTGTCCCTTTCTTAAATCAAGTACATAATTATTTGGACATTAAAGCAAATGTTTCCTAATATTGTCTATAAAAATTTGCTTTGTTTTTTTTATCCTGGCAGTTAAAAAGTTAAAAAGAATAGAAGACATTGCCACTTTCCTTTTCAAAAAGGGAATTAAAAATCATTCTTGCTGGGAATTCCCTGGCGGTCCAGTGGTTAGGACTCGGCTCTTTCACTGCCAAGGGCCCAGGTTCAATCCCTGGTCAAGGAATTAAGATCCCGCAAGCCTCTCAGGACAGCCCCCCCCCCCCAAAAAAAAGCATTCTTGCTATAATCAACAATACCACAATTACTATAGATAGGACACCACTATTACATGATCCAGAATATTAATACTGATTCTAGTCTCTTAAAACTTTAAAATGTACAAACTCTTTTTTAATGTAATAAGAAGTAATAGTCTGAATGTCTATTACTCTCAGAAATACCTTATTTGGATAAGTTACTGAGTCTTACTATTTTTATGTATTTTATTATTTCACAAAATGAGCTAGTTATATAAATAGACCAGAAATACTTTTGAAGTGAGTTCTCCTAATAAAATTGGTTTTATTGTCATTTAAGGATAAATAGAAGACCAAAGTTACTATACGCTTACTTCTTTTTAGGAAACTACATTGGTTTAATGTAGCTAATTAGAGATTAGCTCTCAACATTCGTAAGCAAAATATTACCTTAGTGTTCTAAAATACTTGACATACATATATATATACATCAAATACATAACCATTTCAGTTACCAATATTTGATTTTTCACTATATAAAATTCTAATTAAAAGATACCTACGGCATAAAATGAGGTATCTTTCTACTGTAAGTTAAAATAATTAATTTTACTCCCTGAAGTCTAGTCCATCTTCCTCTCATTCACTCTGTATTCATCTTAAGTCCTTAAAACACCAATACCAAGCAGAGGAAAGTGAAAATATATACTAGAAATACTCAAAATTCTCCTCTTGTTCAACATATTTACAATACTAGCTTTTCTAGTCACGAAATAATATTGGATTCCCTCTCCCACTTTTTTTTTTTTTACTACTGAAATGTTTAACAAATGACATCTGCAAAAATAAACAATTGCATTTTCATCCAAAGACTGAATATAAAATGAGTTCTGATCATCCTAAACAGAGGACTATTCTCTCAAAAAGTGGGTAGAGCTATTGTCAGTTGCAATTATACAGAGAGGGTCTATGTACAAACTACCTACTGATTTATTTCAGCAGCCATGCAAACTACTCAGATTTTCACTGACAAGCTGAATGCAGACAGACACTTAAAAGAAGCCACACCTGCCTACAGGCAGAAACATGCTGTTGCAATATTTTCTGGCAGTAGCAAAACCTATTAAGAAAGCAATTTTTTTTTCCAAAGTATATTTCACTCATTTACTTTTAAGGAAAAATTAAAATAAATTGGCGCTGTAAATTTTAACAAGCAAATATTTCTGAAGGATTCTAACAACCAAATCACTGCACTGATAAACCAATCACATCTTTAAAAGGTGTGGTCAGTTGGAACAAAGAGCACTCTGGTATGAAGATTTTTAATTCTCTCCATCTTGTTCTAAAAGGAACAGTTCAGGAGGACATGTTATGAATGTTAAAAAATATTTCCATAGAAGGACCCAAAATGCAATGCTAAGAACAAAGTATAAGCAGAACATAGAATAATCTCCTGAGGACAAGAGAAATTTTGCCTTACAACAATTAAAACATTGGGAATTTAGTATTTTAAGATAATGTGCTTTCAATTATATTTAAGCCATCTTCATCATTAACTATGGGACGTTTTTAGTAAACAAATAACCCAAGAATAACTTCTCTAAGAGGAAATAGCATTATTGTCAGAGCAGTTTAACAGGAAGTAAGTTTTTTCTCCCTCAAAATTTTGCTGTAAATGGTCAAAATGTCAATGATTTTATCTAGGGATAATCTGTGTCGTTCCTGAAAAAAGACCCGCCTTACAATGTAGGATTGTACCCCAAACTCCATTTGCTCCTTCTTAAGATCCTTTGCTAATACCTCTTCCTCTGATTACCCCTTAAAATTATACATTCCTCAATATTTAGTCATCAACTCACTCACTCACCTGCCCACTCTCTCTCTGTCTTTTTCTCTCCTTCAACTTAGATGTCTACCAAGGAGGTGATACACTTTTCCTTAGAAAGAAAGTTGATTACTATAGTTGAAACACCACTGGTTAGTGTGAGAAGAAATAATAACAATAATGGTAATAATAATAATGACATTTATACAGTATAATCTTAAAAATCAATATTCACAGTTAATCATATCATTTCCTCATGACTATCTTAGGGATAAATAGTATTATTCCTATTTTACAGATGAAGGAACAAATCCAGACAGGTTTAACAATCTGCCTACAATCACACAACTACAAAGTCATACAACCAGGGCTCAAGAGCATGCTGACTCCAAATTCCATATTTTGCCCCACCATTCCATACTGTCTCTCTTTTAGAAACTAAATCTCAGGGCTTCCCTGGTGGCACAGTGGTTAAGAATCCGCCTACCAATGCAGGGGACACGGGTTCAAACCCTGGTCTGGGAAGATCCCACACGCCGCAGAGCAACTAAGCCCGTGTGCCACAACTACTGAGCCTGTGCTCTAGAGCCCACGAGCCACAACTACTGCGCCCACGTGCCGCATCTACTGAAGCCCCCGCACTCTAGAGCCCGAGCTCCACAACAAGAGAAGCCACCATAATGAGAGGCCCGCGCACCGCAACAGAGTAGCCCCTGCTCGCCACAACTAGAGAAAGCCCGCGTGCAGCAATGAAGACCCAACACAGCCAAAAATAATAAATAAATAAATTTAAAAGAAAAAGAAACTAAATCTCAGTCTGATTTCTAGTTTCCCCGTTGAAAGCATCATTACTTGGGAAGATGCACTTTGATTTCCAATCGAGTAACTTAGAGAAATCTTTGAAACATACAGTGTTTGTTGAAACGTACAGTGTTGTCCAGAATAACCTCAGAACTGACAGGAAAACCTATGTTAGAGACATAGGTCAAGAGTCCAGAAGAGCTATTACTTAAGAAGCTTTTCCAAAGTTTAATATCAAAAGATATCACCCCTAAATGTAATTAATCCTAGATTTTCAGTCTGTATGTCTAAAGTCCCTTAATTCAGACATGGTTCACAGTGGTATTGCACTGTATAGAAACCATCTGTTTTCTACTCTGACTTTCTCATGGTCAGGAAAAATAGAATTTATAGAAATAGTTTATGGCCTTTATTCCTATTCCTGGAATTTAGGCCAAATCTAAACACTCTGAAAGCTGGGGAATTACTTCTTCACTCTTCCCTATGTTTTAACCCTGCCTTAGTTAAAAGGTCAAACGTCAGACCAAATCTCAATTAGCTATGGAATCTAAGATTAGGAACATGCTAGGAAATCTGGGTAATTTCCAGATCAGTGATACTCAACCTTTGTTTCTCCCTCTACTGTTCACAACCCCATGTTACTCTCATCATCAAATACAGAAAATAGTACAACTTAATTAACAGGAGAGTTAATGAGTATTTGGGGGAAGCACAGGGAAGAGAGGTCCTGATACATTCTTTTCCAACAGAGGATGTCTCTCAAAACTAGAGGAGATAGAGCTAAATACATGTATTTCTAGCTTCTCGAGAAATCTTCTACTGTACTTATCATTTAACTCCCTGCTCGGTTGTTTACAGTTCTGGTCAATGTTCTTTTGCTTATGCAAGTCCTTGAGTGATTTCATATCTATGGGACATGTCTGTACTTTGATCAGGTGTCTAGACAAAGCATGCTTAGGGAAAGGTTATTTATTTACATGGTTTATTATAAAACAGGTCTTTTTGGTTTTCACTATAAAAATAATAGCAAACTAAATAATTTTTATGTAAAAGACTGCTATCATAAATCTATAAACCACATGCCTAATCCTTTATAAAAATTCTCCCTGCTGCTATTCTTAGCCACATTCCTGTGGCTAGGGGCAGGCATAATTATCTTCATTTTGCAGATGAGAAACCTGAGGCTCAGAGAATTAAGAGATTTGCCTGAGGTCACACAATTAATCAGGACAGCAGAGGCAGAACCCATAAAAAGATGTCTTTTAGTTTAGGGCATTCTATTAAAGTTACAAGTAGAAAGTGTTCCCCTATAGCTTTCAAGGTTTTCTAAATAGTAAAGGAAAAAAGAAAAAAAGAAAAGCACAACATTTTGCAGAGTAAAATTCTGTCTATGTTTTTGTCCTATGTTTTGACTCAAATTCTAACACTGGTATGTTCATTGTTTTGCAAATAGGGCCAAACCTGCTGGCTTGTTCCTAAGGTAACCTAGCAGTATTATATGTTATTTGCTTAAAAGGCACAAAACAAAATTCGAAAGTTAGAAAAATTCATTTAAGAAAGAAAATATTACCTTTGCTAAGCAATGTTCTAAAAGAGGAGGATTTACTTTTCTACAATGTTCTTCACAGATTTTCAACACACTGACACCTAAAAAATAAAGTGTAAACTAAAGTAGTGAGCTACATAGGCCAACTATGTATAATCCAATTGGAATGCAAAAAGCCCTACTCAAGCAGCAATTGTGTAGTGTCATGAGGCAACACGTGTTTTTAAAAGCACTCATTAAAAGTTAGTCACAATTTGAGATCCTGTCCAACCAGTATGGTATGCCCCAAGTTAGTGATCTTAAGAGACAAACTATTGACCAACCATTGTTTAGCATGTATTAAACAAAAAAGAACAATGATATTCATTTCCTTCTAATAGCATATTTTAGGAATTTATGGATTTAACTCTTCCAAGCATAATAACTGGCAATGTCCACAAACCAAATGATTTTATCTTTTAAAATAAATCAGCATTGCATGTCATTTACTTGGGTACAGGTATACAAGGACAACTGCCACACTGAAGCTAGTTAATTTCTTCAAAGATAGTTGCCTTGTTCTGGTCACACTAATATATCATTAAGAATAGCCTGTATATGCTGACAATTGATTGAGGAGTCAAGTCACAAAAAATTAGGTTTGTGCCATGATTCGTTTAGTCTAGAGCGCAGTATTCACATGTGACTTACCTAACTTCAGTTGAGAGCATTTTCTCATTCTTAAAAAAGAAAGATATTTTTGATGACAAGAATATAAAAAAACTAAGGGATAAAATTAAGGTGTGTTCTGAAGTGAAGGATGCAAATCACCTGTAACAAAACGCTACTACATTTTATTTCCATAGTTTTTTTAAAATCTGAAGTAGTCCTATAGTTCTTATTTTATTCTCACATCATCCCTGTGTGGAAGGAAGAAAGTAGTATTGTTATTTATTGTTATTCTAATTTGTAGAGAATTGATATAACTTACCTATGGTTACAGAGAGTGACTCAGTAGCCATACAGGAAGGAATCTGAAGAGTCTACTCCTGCTTTGCCCTGACTCCAAGTTTAGGACTCCTTCCAACAGTCAAATTATAAAATGTATCACAGGTTAGAAGTAAGTACACCATGTACCGTGACCATCTCTCTGCTGTCTACAGGAACAATTCGAAAAAAGTACAAGCTAGTGTGTACTCAGTACTATGCTAGGCATCGCAAGGATTCAGAAGATTTACAATACACAGTTCTTTCCTCACAGTGCTTCACATCTAGTTGAGACAAAAGTAATGGGCATGAAGGAAATGTGAATAGTAAGCAATAGTATTGTTAAGAGTTAAAATAGTGTTTAAAACAATAGATTAACTGTTAGCTTCTTCAAACTGGGCTTTTGGAAGGATTTGGATTGAGGGGTAGGGGAGTCACTGGAGATTCAAGGCTGACTGGTAGCCTTGCAGATTTAAAAACTCTATTGTTTCATTCAGTCCCAACCCAATGGGACAAAGAGAGGGAGTTATCTATCTCTACTACTCAATGACAAATTTGCAAAGGTGTCACAGAATGGGGAAGACATCTTATGTTTTCAAAGACCATTGTTAATCTTGTAAAATAAGTCCTCAAAAGGTTGCAGATCAAAGCCTAACGTGACACACGGGTTTAATTTAAAACAGCAGCAATTCATCTTCTTTCATACCTTCTTTGTACTTCTACCAGTCAAGTGTTAAAACCAGAAGTGGGATTTATCCACAAGTAGAAGCAGGAGAGACTATGTACAGATGATCACACAGCCCATATTTTTCGGCCTTTCCTGAAGGTGTCAATAAAATTCCTAGTTTGCTCTTACTTCTTGTACACTGGTCTTAACTCCCCAGCTATACTACAACACCATGAAGGCCAGAACAAGGTCTTATTTTCATCTCCTTATTGCTTAGCACAGACACTAAATAATGGGCACTTAGACTTTAAAACTTTAATGATGGGGACTTCCTGGTGGCGCAGTGGTTAATAATCCACCTGCCAATGCAGGAGACACGAGTTCGAGTTCTTCTCCGCGAAGATCCCGCATGCCGCGGAGCAACTAAGCCCGTGCGCCACAACTACTGAGCCTGCGCTCTAGGGCCCGCCAGCCACAGCTACTCAGCCGGCGTGCCGCAACTACTTAAGCCCGCGCGCCTAGAGCCTGTGCTCCGCAACAATAGAAGCCAACGCAGTGAGATGCCCACGCACTGCAACAAAGCTTAGCCCCTGCTTGCTGCAACCAGAGAAAGCGTGCGCGCAGCAATGAAGACCCAACACAGCCATAAATAAATAAATTTATATTAAATAATAATAATAATTGTAGGAAATGATTTTTTTTAAAAAAGAAGAAGAAGCCTTAGTAAAATTTGACTGATTTTTTCTTACTGGGTAGCAAAAAGTAGGCATTAATAAAGGTGTCTCTAGAGAATCCCTAAGATGAGTGTTAACTACCAAGATAAACCAGGATTTTTATTTAAATATACCAGGGAACAGCCAACGAAATCATCATATGAGGGTCAAAGAACCATCCATGGTTCAATAATAAGGAGTTTAAATTAGAGCAACAGCATCACATATGTAAAAGTAACCATAATATTCTTTCATATGGATGATAAATGACAACTTATCCCATATGACTATTCTAACTTTATTAAAAATTAGATCTAGCATTATGTCCTACAAGCATTCACATTTACAGGAAACATGATATCATATTACTATAATGTCTTGTGATAAGGGCTAATGATGGTATATAGAACATTCACAAATACAAGTATATACTATGATGTCAGGTATATTATTCAATTTGATGACTTCAGGAACATGAGTAATTTCAAAACAAACAAGTCAGCCACCTGGTAAGACAGGGCTGAGCATTTAGTAATATATAAATCTTTACAGAACAACAAAGCATTTAAAATAATCCCTAGTGTAGCTTGGTATTTCATATGCGTGTTGTAAACGGCCTTCAAAACCAGGTGCAATTAATATAAAGCTACAACAGAATTCTAATGCTGATGGGCCATCACTAAAAATTATTATACATGTATACTTCTATCACCTACAAGAAGAAATACTTCTTTGTTAATAACATATAACTCTGCCAAAGCAAAAACAAAAAAGAAAATGTGTCATACAACTCCGTTCCGTAAGGACAATTTGAATAATTACATTAACTTTAGAATATAAATCTAACTATTCCAGTTAGAAATGAACTTGATAAAATATCTAAGAAAATATGCACCATAAAGTTCTAAAAATGTAATTCAACCTCATAAGTAGATAAATTGGAAGACATTTAGGACTGAGGTTGAATCAACTCCAAAGCTAAAGGAAAGTTCAAATTTACTCTTGATAGTTTTAGAAGTCAAAAATCCTAAAGAGACCAAATCAATCACTTGGAAAATCAAATCACACCAATTTCTTTCATCCCAAAGAAGGATTATATCAAGTCGTGTTGTACATTTAAGCAGTTAAGATGATCCATCAGGATGCTTGCCTACATCCACTAATACTATTTCTGTAAAGAAAGGCTGGTCATCCAGGCACCTATAACTCTCTCTCCTTTGACTCCAAAAGCCGTGACTTTAAGGTTATTTAAAAATACTTCATATTCATCAAGATAATGGTTATTAGAGGAGAGAGTTGTGGTGAATAGTAGAGGTCAGTGACATTCTCTTGATCTGAGTTGACTGGGTTCAGTTTGTGAAACTTCATTGAACTCTATTATGATTTTTGCACTTTCTATATGTTGTATGTTATACTTCAACAAAAGTTTAATAAATGAAAATGCTCCATATTTACCTTTTTTCACTTTTTAGAGTAGTTACTAGTCTGAGATTCCTGAATGAAGGATACATACCATACTCATCTTTTGCAAATGCTTGCTACATAACAATAAGACAGATGTCATGTCAATAAAGACAGATGAATTAACAAAGACCAACAATCAATTATACAATGTCAATAAGAACTACTTGATTTGCATTCCTTCATTCCAGAGCACTGAACTGCTGCTACATATTACGTAGTACACCATGAGTAGTTAAAAAAAAAAATGCTTGAGCCCCTCCCGCCAGAGGTAGATGGCATTTGTGTATGTACACGTAAGAGAGAGAAAGAAGCCAAGACATATATACTAATAACTAATAAGACATGCATTATATGTGTGGTGAGAGCAATAAATGCCACAGGGAAGGAGTGAGACATTCCAGTGGGATTAACCAGGAAGGGCATTACTGAGGGCGTAGTACAAGCATGATGAACGTCTTAGTAAGATGAAGGAATGGACCAGCATTTACAGAATACTTAACACTGCACGTCAGGTACCATGTGAGCATTTTCATAAACCTTACTTAACTTTCACAATATAGCTAAACCCACTAAGATCTTGACTAGTTAAGAAATTTATCTAAGATCACAGAGCCAGTACATACTAGAGAATTTGACCTAAATCTTTTCACTCCAAGATCAATGTCTTTCTACCACACCATGCTGCCACTGTCTTGAATAAGAGCTTGATATCTGTGGCCAAAAATCCAAATCTGAAATCTGACAAAAACTGATAAAAAAAAATTTTTCCTACCCAATGGATGCACTTCAAAATATTTTTATTCTTCAAAGTAACTGGATCAAAACCAAAACAAAACAGACCACATCTATGTATAGGAATGATGGCCTAAATTGACAGTTTTGGAATTCTAATTCACAGCTTGAGATCAACCTATTCGACTATCCTTTTTGGTAAAAAGGTCTCAGTCAACCATAGTCTTCTAACAAAAAGCCGACTACCAAAATAATGAGGTTATGAAAATTAAGATAATTTAACAGTTGACAGTCTTGCTGACAAACTGAAACACAGAATGTGAGAAAAGGCCAAGAATCAAGGGTAATTCCTACATTTTGGTTTGAGGAACTGGGTAAATAGTGGAGTTGTTTACAGAGTTGGGAAGCACAGGAGGAGGAAAAGGTTTGAAAGAGAAAAATTAAGAGTTCTTTCTTTGCCATGTTAAGCTTAAGAAACCTTTTTGATATTTAAGAATAGAGGTCAAGTAGGTAGTTAAATATACAACTTTGCAGCTTAGGAGAGAGGTTGGCCTGGAGTTCCAGATTTGGAAGGTATCAGCATAAAGATGGTAAAGTCATGGACTGAGCTGAATGAAAAAAATTATTTCAAGACAGTGCTGGAGAGGCAAATGCTGATCAACTGAGTGAGATGAGTACTGAGCATTAACAAAGATTTGGCAACACAGAGATCGATGACCTTGACAAGGGTGCTTTTAGTGGAATGGTATGTACAAAAATTATTTAAATAGGGATAGAACAAAATGGGAGGTAAAGAAATGGGAGATCCAGGAGCTTTTCTTATAAAGAAGAAAGAAGTAGGGTGGGGCCAGAAAAGAACATGGGTTTTATCTAAGGAGGATTTTTTTTTTAATTGAAATAACCCATTACAGATGGAAAGATTGATGATGCAACAGAACATGGACAAATGAGAATTCTTAAGCCTTTAAGTCCTAAGGTAGGCCAGAAGAAATGAGCTCTAGGGTGCAAGGAAAGGGACCAGTCTTATGCAGAGACAGGCACTTCATCCACTGTAACAGGAAGGAGAGTGTATGGGTGTAAGGCCAACTGGCCCGAGGCAGGGGAACACAATCAGATTCACAGGTTTCATCAGACCGAAATTCTCCGGACCACCCAGTTCCAGAAACTGCCCTGGAGACATTCCGGACCACCCAGTTCCAGGAACTGACCTGGGGACTTTGCACCCGGCCCAGCCTTCCCGCCTTTCGAGGGGCGGGACTAACGGTCCCCTAGGATACCCGAAAAGACCACCAAATAAGGAATACGCTGCGCCCTCCCAGATTCACCACACCCCTTTCCCTTCTTCCCCTATAAAATCTTGCCCAACCCTCGCCCGGGTGCGACTTCTCTGGCCCCTTTCTCTCGGACCAGTGAACCTCGCCCGGGAGCGCTCCCTAATAAAGCTCACTTGAAGCTTTCCTGTTTCGCGGTGCCGTTTGTTAAGATCCGACCTTACAATGGGTACAGATGCAGGTAGTTTGGTAGATATGATGGTGGATAGAAAGCTGGATCTAAGCAAGGTTAGGATTCTGTCAGGTAAGTACCACAGAAGGAAAGAAGGATAAGGGATTTGAAGTACATGCAAAAGAGCAGTTGTGCTGATAGAACATGGTCTCCAAGCTAGATGAGGGAAAAAAGGACATGAATGAGGTGCAGTGGAAAGTGGAAAACTTAATGTACATGAGCACCCAGTGGAGTTAAAAATTATTTGAGGAATAAGGAAACCAGGTAAGTAGACAGTGGGTTTTTTTGTTGTTCTTTTTGTTTGTTTGCTTGTTTTAAGTTTATAAGAGGAGCAGTTACCAGCAATGAGGTTTAACATTTGACCATGGGAATAGATTTCTGAGGTGGGGGGATCTAAAAGCTGTGAGATCAGATGTTTGATTATCCATGTGGCTGTAGCAATCACTAAGTCTAATGACAGGAAAACTGTGGAAAAGCAGTGAGCCGGGTAGTAACGAGGAGGTAAGGATGGATCTGGAGGGAAAAATAGTCTGATGGCATGCATTTCAGAAGAGCTGGGGTTCTGAGCAAGGAAAAAATGGACTAAAGCAACAAATGGGAGAAAGGGTTCTAAATGAGGGGTTGAAGATGTGGGGTGAAAAAAACATCATTACTTAAAGACTATAGGGAAACAAGAGTTCCCAGGAATAGTCAGGGCAAGAAAGTGAACGAAATTTTATTTTCAACACTATGTCTGTTTGATGATAGTAAACTATCAGTTCCAGGAGGCAAATTGGAAGGGTTAGGGGAAGGGGACATTGAAAAGTTCAAGGATTGTATGAAGTTAGGATCTACATAAAGCAAATGAGTATAAAATTTCCCAGCAAAAATGGCCAACTTGGGAATCCTCGACACTAAAAATGCAACCGAAACAAATTAACAAACACCTTTTCTAAGCTTCATGAGAGCAGTTCAGTATCTTTCCAATAAATTCCCTTTTTGCTTAAGTTAGCAACTAAAGAATCCTAATGATAATCACCTGCATGTAGAGGGCCTTGCATACATAGACAAGTTCAGAAGAGGAATGTTTATTCAATTCATTCAGTATATTTAAGTGCTATTTGGCCTGGAGTGATAAGGAAAATCTCAGAAAGGAATCTTAGGCATGTTAGCTATCCGTTTATCCCCTTTCTCATTTCATTTCTTCCTTTCACAAAAGTCAATGGTGAGAAAAAGTTCAATAACAATTAGGCTGGAGTGAGCGGGCAGCAGGGTTGCTCTGAGGACAAACACAATTCTCTGTACACCTGCCTGTGACCTCACAAAAACACTTGTGCAGGTGTGGAGAGTCCTATAGCTTAAAATAACAAATGCCGCAGCAGTCTGTAACTGTCATCCCTGAGGTTCCTTGTCCAACTGCGCCACTCCGTACTACACAGTGTTTCTCCAAACGGAAAATAACCCATTTGGGGAAGAGTTAATATACATTACGACTTTCTCTCTCTCAGGTGAACTAATTTACCTAGATGAAGAATTCTGAGAATACTTTATTTCTAACAGGGTAGTATTTAACTTTATGTAGAAACAAGTGTTGACAATGTAATTATAAAATTTTATAATCCAACAGTGAGTATGGTAGTATTCCTTAACACATAGACCAAATCAAGACAAATTAATTTCAGTTGTCATTCATTGTACATAAAATGAAATGTCTACAACATACGGTTGATGTAGAAAAAACCAACTGTAGCAGGCATCAAAAATAAGAAACATGCAAAATCAATTTATTGGCTTCAAGTGGAAGCACCTTGGGAATGTAGGTATAATGAAATATCCCAAAACATGGATGAGATTATTTTGTGTAAAAGACAGGGAATACTATACTTCAAAACATTCAAAGTAGTGAATATTCACTAGCACTATGACTTTTATTTAGTACAATACTCTTATGTATCATAATGCCCCGCACACCATAGATTAAATCACCTTGTCAATTGAAAAAGTATGTTGAATTTAATAAGAAGTCAATTGGGGGGAGGATACATTTAATTTCAATCCATGTAATAGACAGCCTTGGTGAAATATATCAAAGAGCACTTCCCAATCTGGAAGAAAGATCAAAGGGGGTCCCAGGTGATCTCCAGAATGCCAAAGATGGTTACCTTGAAACTACAGTGGAATCTATTTCTGCCCAGCTGCAGATTTGTTTAATGGCTACTCACTCATTTAAACCTTAATTGTTGAAATGCATTGATTAAGAAATAACACTTATTCCCATGACTGGCACTTCATAACTCATACCAAAATTACTCACATCAGAGATAACACAAACCAATCTGAGACCATTTCCTAAATTACAACATCTTTGGGCTCGAGGAGATAGGACAAAGATCCCATATGACTTGATTCCAAGCTACCTGAACAAAATGAGCCTTACCAATAGTATCTTTTCCATAGCAATGTTTTATTCATTCATCTTACAGTGTCAGGCATCATGGCCAACTAAATTATTATGACTCTATCCTGGAGTCAATCTAGGAAAAGTAAGATCCAAGCTCAGTAATCTTTTTGTTGTTGTTGTTGTTGTTGTACGTGGGCCTCTCACTGTTGTGGCCTCTCCCGTTGCGGAGCACAGGCTCCGGACGCGCGGGCTCAGCGGCCATGGCTCACGGGCCCAGCCGCTCCGCGGCACGTGGGATCTTCCCGGACCGGGGCACGAACCCGTGTCCCCTGCATCGGCAGGTAGACTCTCAACCACTGCGCCACCAGGGAAGCCCCGGGCTCAATAATCTTATGAACAAGATCCACTTTGTTTTTTCTTTGTTTTTTATTTTTTGCCACACCACATGGCTTGTGGTATCTTAGTTCCCTAACCAGGGATCGAACCCACGCCCTCAGTGGTGAAAGCACAGAGTCCTAACCGCTGGACCACCAAGGAGTTCCCAAGATCCACTTTGTAACGACCATCTGTATTTCTCTTACAGAGAGACAATATTTAACTTAAGGGTCATGACTGGAGTTTGTAGATAAAAGCTTAAAAAATGGGAAAATATTAGAAGACAACTATTAGAATTAATTTGACTTATGGTTAGCTAACATATTCAATATGACAGAATGTCAACCTGTCATTTGTTTTCTTTCTGGAGAAGTTAAAAAAATAGTTTTCTTTTTAAAACATACTGATAATAGGTAGTATTCCTACAACTTCCCCAAACAAAAAGCAAACAACAAAAACAGAACTTCATGACATCTGAGTAGTTAATCAGTCATTCTGCGGTCATATCTGTTTATAATTGAGGTAAAATTTATATCAGTGTCATGCACAGACCTTAAATGCTCAATTCAATGAGTTTCAATAAATGCTTGTGACCTTCATGTTTCCGTCACTCCAGAAAGTTGTCCTGAACCCCTTCCAGTCAATTCCCCCACCACCCAAGGCAACTACTGTTCAGATTTCTATAGATGTGAGAAACACCTGACTTCTTTCCTTCCACACGATATTTTTGAGATTTACCTACATGCTTGCATGTATCAGTAGCTTTTTTTTTAAATAGCAGAGTATTTCATTATATGATTGACACAATCTGTTTATCTATTCTCTGTTGAAGGATATTTGTGGGGGGTTTTGTTTGTTTTTTGTTTTGTTTTGTTTTTTTGGCTATTGTGAATAAAGGTACTTGTAAACACAGAATCCTGTTCTGCTGTATAAATGTAATCATATCACCTTAAACTTAAGACAGCTTTCTGCCTAAACTAGGAGCTGAGGGTCTTGAAGGAATTAGCATCGGCTTTCACACAAAATGAGTGAGGAGCCCCACCCCTGCTCCAGAGCCCTGGCTGATTAGATGGGACCTGCTCCAACCAGCCCGTATCTGTGATATGTGACACTCCAGGGGGCCACACTTTATGAGAATAGACTCTTTCCCCCGAACATTTCAAACAGGTAGTGTTTAGGGGTAGTGTCAATAAAGCTCATCTCTGTTCCAACCCTAATCTGGTATCACATTGCTTCTATTATAGACAAAAACACAGTATTCAAAAACAACAACCAACACACAGACACAAAAAGGAACTTTTAATTTACCCGTTCTTTAAGGTCTCCCAGCACAGGCTACACCTAATCAATGCATAGCCAGCCACATGCTATTAATATAACTTTGGGCACATCATTCACCTCTGAGTCCTAATTTCCCAAGATGCAAAATGGGATAACGGTAGCACTTGTCTTAGGGTTATTTTTGAAGATCAAATTAGATAATACATATCAAGTATTCACAGATGCTAACATACTTAAGTACATAGCATTAGCTATTATTAACAAAACTTTATTTCCAAAACTATTTAGAGAGTATAACCTCAGATTTTCCTTTTCCTTCTCCATTTCAAGGTAGTAACAAGAGTTGCCCAAAATGAGTGTGTTCCCCCCAAAATTAATTCACATTTAACTGGTATTATGTAAACCAAAGTCTACAGCCAGGGAAGTTTTGGCTAAATAATTTTTTTTTAAACTGCAAAACATCTAAGTGTTTTATGCTAATATACACTATGACCCCCTAAAAGTGAGATCTAGTATTGACCACGAAATTGACTTCTGCCCTAACAAAATCATGTGATCCTGTGGCTCTAACACTTTCAGACATGCTAGTAAAAACAATGCTGACTACACATATGAAACAAACAGCATCCTTAAGAAGATAATATATGCTCTTCCCATTTCATTTAGTTAAATGCTATCCATCCTTCACACCTCAGGGAAGCCTTCTTAAACCCTCCAAACTTACTCAAGACTTCCTGCTAGATACTCTCAAGGTTCCCTTAGACTTTTCCTTCCTAGCTCTTACTGCCATTTGTATTAACATACTCAAAAAGATTATTTGATTAATGCCTGTCACCTTGCCCACCAAACTATAAGCTTCAATTAAAGGCATGGCTGTATATTATGCTCAACCTTATACCCCTAGTATCTACCACAATGTCTGGTACCAAATAACTGATATGGAACAAATATGTGAATACAAGAATTCACTGCAACTTTATTTGTCATAGTGAAAAATTGAAAACAACTCAAATGTTTATTAATAGGAAAGTAATTAAATAAGCTACTCTACATATATATTATAGAATATTATACACCCATTAAAAAGAATGAGCTTAATCTCTATGTTCTGACATACTCAATTTTCTAAATGAGAAAGGGAAAATGCATTTTATTTCATATGTACTATATTGTGCATAGATGTCTAAAAACATACACATCTAACTCTTAACAGTGACTACATCTGAAGAGGAACAGGCCTGGAAAAAGGTACTTTCACTTTTACACTTTATACATTTCTCTGTTGTTTCAATATTCTTCAACAAACATGTATTTCTTTTCTAATTAATTTTTTAAGCTTTGAGCAACTGCAAGTCCACATAAATTATCATATGCTTTATGCTTCCACAAAGCAAAAAAACCCAACAGAACTGGGGCTAAAATGTGGCTTTTTCTTGGTCCAGTGTTCCTTCCACTACACATTATTGCCTTTCCAATAGGGGACACAAGCTTGATACAATCAATATTTTAGTACCAAATGACTAGAAGAGATTTAAACCTACTCCCCTCTCCACCTCACCTCTGCAAGTCATGAGAGGGCACTGCAGGCCAATGGCCATAGAGGCTTCTTTTAATAACCCCAGTGACAGGGAGGTTACAAAATTCTAGTGCATGCTCCTCACTATTAAGACAATTCCCTTATATTGAGCTGAAACCTATCTCTTTTACTTTGACCCGTTGGTTCAAGTTTGGCCATTTGGAATGCGAAGCTTCTCTCCTCTTCTGGAATATATTCAAGTATATGAAGACAGTTATCACCTGTGTCTTTTTGGGAGTGGGTGCTTTACTTAGATAAACTTTCCAATAAAACAGCTGTCATTATCCAACTTCTACTTTCAGTGCTGACAAACTGCTTGGCAGACGAGGAGACGGAGAACCATCATGTAAGACTATGTCAAAATAATGAGGTACAAGTAGTCAATTGTTACTACAATCCTTCAAGGAGAGTTACAGAGAATCATGCACATCTTACCACTCCTTTATTAGATGTTGCTGAATAAAACATCTTTCTGGTATAAAGCACAGGAATGAAGACAGGGTCAGATGCTTCTGACAAAATCTTGGCTTTAGACAGCTACACATAGATGGTTCAAGAATTTGCCATGAATGCAGCCAATTATTAGTCCTCCATCAGACAGATGAACAATCAACCTAATGATCTTCCTCAGTAAAATATTTCTTGCTGTTTTTGTTAGAACCTCCAATAACAAAGCACCTGGTGGTTCTACCAATGGACGAATGAGACTTCCTCACTATTTAAAAGAGACAAAGGAATTAATGATAACAGTGATAAACAAAATGAAACTCAGGAACTGAACTTGAGACTCATGAAAACATTTCAGACCATAATGACATGGTTGTTAGATAACACCAGAAAATACACGATGAAAAGTACAGGAAGTCTAGGACGAAGTACTAGAACAAGAAGTACAAGTTCAAGAAGTCCTGTACTTAAAAGGACAACAAGAACAGTAAGCAACACTGTACCTAAATACTTATTAAAACTGCTTTTTATCACCTGATGAAAAACAATCAGCAGTAAATGCTTGTGAAAAGACTTAGAGTAAGAATACAGGGCAAGATAGACATCTATTTGGAATAGCACAGCTTTTTTACTCTGGTTTACCTATTGATGACAGGCACAAACTTGGGAAAGTCTTCCCAAACGTTGCTCCAGGTTTTCCTTCTGAATCTGAACCTAATTAAGGGAAAGGAGAGGTCCTCTGAGCGCCCAATTGAAAATATCCCTCCTTATTCTTCTTTACTCAACTGTGATTCCCTTCATCATAATTTATAATTATATATCTCTGTGCTTATTGTCCCATGACCCAGAAAACCATAAGTTCCTTGAAGGCAGAGTCAACTCTTTTGAACACTGTATACACATGCACATGGGACCCTGTACATGAAAGATGTTCATTATATATCTGTATAGTGAAGACAGAAAGGAAAGAAAAAGGAAGTCACTGGTTACAATGAACTGTCACTTTGGGACTTCCCTGGTGATGCAGTGGTTAAGAATCCGCCTGCCAATGCAGAGGACACGGGTTCGATCGTCAGACCTGGAAGATCCCACATGCCGCGGAGCAACTAAGCCCATGCGCCACAACTACTGAGCCTGCGCTCTAGAGCCCGCAAGCCACAACTACTGAGCCCACGCGCCTACAGCCCGTGCTCCGCAATGAGAAGCCCACGCACCGCAACGAAGCGTAGCCCGGCTCGCTGCAACTAGAGAAAGCCCGCACTCAGCAACAAAGACCCAACGCAGCCAAAAAAAAAAAAAAAAGTTACTTTTCTTGCGTAGCCAATGTTGGGAAATTTATCACTTGTTGGACACTAATGATCCAGATCATTTATATATATCATTTAACCTCTCAACAATACAGGCGGGTTTCTCATTTGAGACCAAAGTAAGACTCAGAGAAATTAAATATTTAATAACTTGCTTAAGCCACACACCTAGAAAATTTGAGCTCCAGTTTACGTTAACGTCAGGTTTATCTGATATGATGGCGGCTGCCCCCAAGCTGCTCTTGTCTTCAATTATCTCCCCTCCATACAGCTAAGTGAGGAGAGAGAAATACTTAACAGCAAATTAGTAGCTGTATACAACCCAAGACCTCTGGCTATCTATACAGTCTGAATTTCCTTCCAGCTTAAATAAATCTGCTAAATAAATATAAACAGCAACACAAGCAGTTTTGCATTCATCAAATAATTTGATTCTCAAAACAATCTTACAAACGAGAGAGAAATTCCCATTATGTTGGTGTGGACACTGGGGCTAAGAGGGCTTAAGAGCTTTCACATTCTCCCTACAAACCTATGGGCCTGGGATTTTCCAAAAAGAAACAGTGACTGCATAAACCTGGTGCAACATTTGAAAAAGACACTAGCGTCATAATGCTCGTTTTCCTACTGCAAATATGTAATCCAAATGGGAGCGTTCAACGACTCAATTTTCCCTTTGCATTTTAGGTTTGATGAGGGTCCCGTTCATTCAGTACAATTAGTCAAATGTTCACCGCCAAATATATTTACAAGGAGACAACACATCCAGGTCAAAGAAAAGGCTACACTGCAGCCAAAACTAACTCTGGGCTGCGGTCCACATTTGCCCTGGCCAACTCCTCTCACTTCCTGAGAGCCAACTCCTCTCACTTCCACTGAACCATTCCTCCCTGGAGTCAGATTTAGTGTAATAGGCAGGCTCCTACCTTGGTCTGAACACTCTTATCAAACTTGTCATTTTTGAAGCTAAACGTATTCTGGTGCCTCTGAGGCCTGGAACGAGCCACGTTCCCCTTCTGGGAGCTCATCGCCGAAACCACAACCACCTCGAGCTGGGACAAGGAAGATGCACCCAAGCCTAGGGTACCAGGAACTATCTCCACGGAGTTCACGCTTCTGCCTCCGACCCGGAAGGAACTTAACCAGCATTTCTGCCTCCGCCTCCGGCATCCCACGTGACTCCTCGCGGAGGTCAAAGGACACCTTTCGGCCCTGCAGCTCCAGCAAGGGTCTTTTACTCAGCCCAATCTCTACCCCTCCCCATCCGCGAAGCCTCTTTCTCAAACCCGGCGAAAAATCCCACTTTCTTCGAAGCGAGAATTCCCCCATTGGTCCGAATGTGGCAGTCCGCCCAAGTGAAGGGGAGGGAAAACTTTGCTCCTATTGGCTCTTCTTTTCCGCAATCCCCGCCTCCTGCCGACTCAGCTCGGCCTCTCCGGGCGCCCTACTCCTCTGGGCGGCTTGTGATTGGTGGAAGTCGGGCTAAACTGGACTCCGTCCAACCCCCGGCCCGCTCGCAGGCTGGAGTCCGGGTCAGCCTTGGCGCTTTCGTTCAGTCAGTGACCAAGTCCTAGCTTAGTGAGCACTCTGCTAGCCCCTGGGTTCCCTTCCAGCCTCCTTCCCGCCACGAGAGCGAACCCCGCTGCCGGCAGGCCGAAGGGGAGCAAAGAAAGGAGGATTAAAAAGAAGAAAGACCTGACTGGGTCTGGGTGGTGTCTGCAGTGCCAGAAAGGGAGGTGGCGGCGGCTGCGGCAGCAGCGACCACGGCCGCGCGGGACGTGAGGCCCAACAGCAGCCGACGGCGGCGGCGGAGGCGGCCGCTCCAGCGCCTCGCGCCGAGGCCGTTAGTCAGCAGAACGCGAACCCGTGTGGAGGAGCAGGGCCGTCGCGAGGCGAGACTCGGGAGCGCGAGCCGGCCCCCTCGGGCGCCGCCGTTCTTGCTCGTCCCGGCGCCGGGGGCTGCCGCCCTCGTCCCCCCTCTTTGGCCGGGCCCGCCCGCAGGCCGGGAGAGTCGGGCGGCGGCGGCAGCAGCGCGGATCGCGCCTCGTAGAGGACAGCGCGGCGGCAGAGGTTCTCTCCTGGCCTTTTCTGCCTGACGCCTTGCCTGCGGCCCTCAGGTGCAGGTGCGTGGGGCCACGGGGGGCCGGGGCGCTGCGGCTGGGCTCGGGGAGGGGGCGCTAGGCCCGGAGCAGCAGCGCGGGAGGGACGAGCCCGGGCCGGGCGGGGGGAGGGGAGCTGGAGGCGTCTTTGTTGTTGGCGACTGGGATGCCTCTCGGCGCCGGCAAAGGCGGAGAAGCCACTCCCGATCGCGTCTGGGTTTTTGAGAAGATTCTCTGTTGGTTCGGTGAAGGGGAGAGGTAGGAAAGTCTTCGTAGTCGGTGAGGCTGCGGGAGTCTGGGGGCGGGAGAGGGACGGACAGACGGACTGGCAAAGGTCTTGGGTCCTTCTTGCAAAGAAGGGCCTCATTTCATTCCTTTGCTATTCTCCCTGTGGACGGAAAGATGGGTCCAGGTTCACTTTTCGCTCCCTGGCTCATTGTGAGAGTCGCGACGCCTGAAGGCTGTCTCCTGGATGTCCTCGTGTGTGCCAGCCTAGACTTTAGCTCGTTTGTGCACCGCGCTTGGTGATTTGTGTATTCTGGTCCGCCGCCGTAGGGTGGTTTTCTCTCGATGGTTGAACTCTACTTGTTTTCGAACTCTAGGGTAGGCTCATCAGGAATTGTTTTTGAATTGAAAAATTAGAAGTTTTCTTTGGAATTTTTTTTAACCCTGAAACGAAAAGTTAGATTGTACTGTTGTGAAGGGCTTTTGTAAAGAAGAGAGTTTAACCCTGGCTTCTTATTCAAAAAAAAAAAAAGAAAGAAATGTTCAGAGCTTTGATCCGTGGAGATTTCTGCCAACGCCAGGATATAACTTTTTTAAATGACTCATAGATTTAAGTCAGCGTGAAGTGGATTTGTTAAGCAGAAGGATGAGTAACGGAATACAGGGAGGGTGACCTTTAAATTTTGGCTGTTAGCTTACAAAAAGGTATTCATGTTTAAAACTTTTCTGTAATATGCAGTACTTGATCCGTAAGATAATTCATTGAATTCTTTTTAAGGCTTCAATAAATAAAAAGTTTGGAAATCTCGCGTCATTTAAAACTACTAGTCATTAGGTAATGAGTCTGAGTAAAAAGTCAGGTACATGGTGTAAGATCATTCATCTGTTTACATTAACAAAAAGACTTAAAATAAAATGAACTTTTCTCTATGAAGAGTTTGTCTCATACGTTTATAGCATAAACTCATTTGGGTGATTTATCTAATATCTAATCAGAGCCAATATTTTGATAATTATCATAATTGCCAGTGTTCTAATTTGGGTGCCCAACTCTTTGGTTGGGAGTAGGGGTGGAGGCTTACTTAAAGAAGAGCAGTGGAGATAGACATGTTTCACCTTATAAAAGAAATAAGGTCCCTGTTGTGCAATAATTGCTATATTACTTGAGATCCAGGAGGAAACCCTCACCTATATTTTGACCTCTCTTTTCTCTTGCTGTAGAATTAATAAGGTTAATTGTCAAGGATAGGATTAGAGTTTTAGCACGCCTAGGCAGTTTTAATCTTGTCACTTGCTGTGCAGTACTGTAGTTGATAAGTGGCTTGTTTCCTTGAGTATCTTTGCCCATTTTGAAACGTGCATGACATCTGACAAAGAATTTTCTATTTCCTGTGACATACAGAATTGCCATAAAGCATTATGGCAAAGTAATGTTTTTGGTAGTTTAATGAACACAGAAGAACTAGGCAGTTAGTGTCTGTTCCAAGTTTTGTCGCTGAATTGGTCTACAGCTCCAGGCAAGCTATCCCACATCTGAGTCAGTTTCTCCATCTGTAATATAGGACTAATAAAATGTGCATTTGCTCACTATGTAGAAAGGGCAGTGAGAACCAACAGTTCCTCTGGTTATGTGACATTGATTGTTTTAGTTAATAAGAGTACTTTTTAATGCAATTTTGTTTTGGTATCATGAATTTCAGTTCCTTGGTGAAGAATTACGATAAAGAAACATAGTTATAATAGGGAGACTGTCTATCCATATGCCATCACTTAGGAAGTGATAAACTCAAAATTTCTCCATTGTTAAGAAAATATAATTTGGTGTCATATCTTTAGAATCAGTGATGACAAGAAAATAGAGTGACAGATTGACTTGCTTGGTTTGTTTACTGATAGATTTTATTTCTAATATATCCAAGGTTTTGCTCTTAATTCTCAAAAATTACTCCTACCTACTCCTACCTTTCCTATCCTGTTAAAGATTTCTCACATAGCAATATGGCTCTCAAACCCAGCCTTGTGAGTTGGAGAGGAAAAATGATGCTTTATGACTTTATTACAGATGAAATAAAGCCTAGAGAAGTTTGTTATTTGAATTGCCTAAAGCTACACAATTTGTAAGAACCAGAACTGAGACTTGAATCTGGGTCTTCTGACTTCTAGTCCTGAATCTTTGCTTTGGAGCAGTGTTTTCCAAACATCTGTCTAGGCCCAACAGTTTTCGCCAACTGAGGTGAAATGAGAAATAATATAGCAATGTAAGTATTGATAATATACAATATAATGAATATTCATGCACTCATTACCCAGTTGGAAAGTTAAAACTACAAAACAAAGCTTCCTCTGTACTTGGTACCCCTCTTAAATCCTATTCCCTCTTTTCCCCACTCCCAACTGCTAACATGCATCCTTCCGTTTATACTTTACTACATTCCTTTATATCCATGAACCCTATATGGTTTTTCTTTGATTGGTTTTAAGACTATTTAAATATGAATTTTGTATCTGTAGCTTGCTTTCTTCACTGATCATGCCAAGATTTATCTATGTTTATTCAGGTAGCTCTAGTTTATTTTTACTGTCATATGGTGTGTGTTTCATTATGTGACTGTATCAGGTTTCTGTTGGTCATTTTAGTTGTTTCCAATTGTTTGCTTATTAAACAGTGCGTAGGGAATATTCCGGTGTATGTTTACTTAGGTGCATGTGCAAGGCTTCCTCTAGGGTAGTGGTTCTTGAACCTATATCCCATTTTTAAAGTAATATTTTACAACTTCCTCATTACTGTTAAAATGAAATTCATAATAATAAACTTACATTCATATTTTAAATAAAGTAATGCCCTGACTAAAATAAAGAAGTAATTTATAACAAAGTAATATATTGCACTGTGTCAATGCTCAGGCTCAACCACACTGTAATCTTGCTACCAAGTGTGATAGTAGACCAGTAACATTAGAATTCTGGGAGCTTGTTAGAAATCAGAACCTCAGGCCCTACCCTAGTGATTCAGGTGCTGAATATTAACAAGATTCCCAGGTGAGTTGAGTGCACCTTAAAGTCTAAGAAGCACTGCTAGAAGAAATAGTAGTAGTAGATACTTTGCACGGATAGGATCACCATGAATAGGACAGCTGCTAAAGCAGATTAAACAGGTGTGTTGAATTGGCCATTCAAATACCAACAGAGGCACTGATACTGATAAGGGAGTTTCTGAAATAACTAATTTCAGTAACGTTGGAACAAAAATAAAAGTGCAGTCTTCTCTCTTTACGCAAGGGTTGCATTCTTTAAAATCTTCACCTATATTAAAACAATACAAATATACTTTGTGTTAAATCCTATTTATTAATATTTGACCTTATTTTTTCCTTCTGTTCCCTTAAATGATTGTCCAGCAGAATGTTCAAAAGTCATGGGACGTGTCACAGCATTATCTTTACACACCAAGTGTGCCTTGTGTCCCTGGTATCTATACAGTAGTACCCCATTCGTTACAACAACTAAAAAGCCATTATTGAGAAAGATTGCACTGGGATACAAATCTAGTAGTAGATTGCTAGAACACAGGGTAGGAGCTGCTTCTTCAACTTGATTTGATAACTACCAGTTTTCTCTCCAGAGTGTTTGTATCAGTAATGGATTAAAGGGTCTGTTTTCTCACCTTCCAGATACTTTAGACTTGTTAAGTTTTGACATTATGAGGAGTATGAAATGTTACTTCATTGTAGGTTTCATCACACTGTTGAGAACACTTTCATTTATTTTTTGGCTATTCATGTTCCTTCTATGAATTGCCTATTCTGTTTTTCTACGGGTTTATTTTATTGATTTGTAAATGCTTTTTATGTATTCTGGATAGCAATGCTTGGTAGGCTTTACAGATATTTTCTAGTCATTTGCATGCCTTTTCACTTTAAGTATGGTATCTTTTGGTAACTAGATGTTCTTAATTTTAATGTCAAATTCTTCTATGATTATGCTTTTTCTCTTTAAAGGAAATCTTCTCTATCTTGAGATTATAAAGATTCTGTTATAGTTTGTTTTAAAAGTTTTACTTTTTCACATGTAAATCTTAAATACACATGGAGCTATTTTTATAAATGAGGTGTTTGTGAATCTAAATTTACTCAGTAAAAATGACTACCCTTTATACTGAAATTATTTTTATGTTAATGTGTGCTTATGAAATTATAGTGATAGTATATTATATTTAGTTTGTAACACCCCTTTGTGGCAAAATTAAAACTTGTTAACTCTTTTGTCATTCCAATTTTTTTTTTTTAATTTGGATCGAACACACACGCTCTGCATTGAAAGGCAAAGTCTTAATCACTGGCCCGCCAGGGAAGTCCCCAATTTGACTTTTTTAATAAAAGGTTTGGGAACCACTGCTTTTAGAGTACTCTGATTCCTTTTTTCATCTGTGTCTCACATTCGGCCTCTAAAACATCACAGAAAGTGAGCAGGTACTCTAAGGTACTAATCTTTCATCATTTGCATCTCCACATTTTACAGTTTGTTTTATGTGTCTTGTCATCACTTTTTATTCTGCCTAGAATTTTAAAAATGATACTTATTATCCTAATTTTTTAACAGAATTTCAGACTAAATTCAAGTATTTTAATGTTAATTTGGCTCAGATGTAGGTCCTGTTTTGTTTTCCCAGGAATTAAAGGTGAAAATGGTTAAACAAGTCCTTGTACAGTTAAAGATGAAAAGTGGGAAAGGAAGAATGGGCCGGTGTCTACTATCAGTTACTCTTCTAGGTTTGAGGGGTGCATCTGTAAACAAAATAAACAAAGATCCCTAACCTTCTAGAGCTTACCACCTAGCAGAGGACCATACACAATATGCACAATAAATATCTAATATGTTAGAAAGCGATAAATAACTTCTAAAGAAAAGGTAGAGAATGGTAAGGAGGAAATCAAACGAGGAAGTTTTGACCTATTAAATAGGTCTCCCTTTTGAGAAGGGGAGAATGAGCACAATGTGCAGTGAGGGCATTAACCATGTGGATAATCTTGGAAGAGTGGACAGAATATAGTCAAGTTAAACCTATGTTCCTGGCTCTCCCATTTAATAAGTTGTGTGAACTTGGACAAGTTGATTGACTTAACCTGAAGCCTTGATTTCTTCATATGTAAAGGGATGATAACCTGAGAAAAGTATTATTAAGATTAAAGGAGATAACAAGTAAAAGCCCCTACCTCCTTCCCTCCCTGCCCCAGCCCCCTGCCATGTAGTTTCATGTAGCACTCTGTACTTTATTTTTATGGCAATAGAGATAGGGGTCTTTACCCTTAAAAATACATACTGCTAAAGAAATTCTTTTCATTATGTCTGTCTTAGCATATTTAACTAAGATTTATTTTTAGAATGTAGCCACAGTGAAAGAATAGGATTAAGAGAATAAGTATATGCTTGATGTAGGTCAGGATGAAGAAGAAAGAGAGGTTGAAATAACCTCATTAACTTGGTGTAGGCAAGTCTCCATTCCAATCCCAACAAACCTGAAATAAAAGAAAACGCCTCCAGGAACAAAAGTAGAAGACATTATCAGTTTATCTAGTGCAACAAATTTGTTTGGCTTCTGAATTTACATTATTCTTAAATGTGTTTTGAAAATTAAAAGCAGTTGAAATAATTCCTGTAATAAACTAACCCCCCCCACATTCCATCAGCAAACTGTAGCCTAGATTTTTTGTTTCTGATTAGTATCCTGCTTGGTGTACTTATAATTTTTCACTCTTTAGCTTTGCCATCTCCACCCCTAAAAAGTAAAAATTATTCTCCACACATCAGCTATTAACGAGAAAATAATGCCATTCGGTAACTTGGTTTGGCAAGCTTACATTTCATTCACAGCTTTTTAACAGACCTCACTGTCACTTTTATTAATGAAGATTTAGGGCGGTTAAGTTAATGGGAGTGAGGAAGACCTTTAAAAATTATGCTTGGAAGACATTCTGATAGAATTCCCTAGGGTAGTTGCTTTCAATTTTTCATTTGTTAAAATCCATAAGAAGTTTTGCTTTCATGACCTAATACATGCATATGCACACACAAAATAATGTTGCACCTAAGATTATCTAAATGCTCAGTAGAATGAATGGAAAAGGAAGTACTCAGAAATAAGGATAGATGCCAAGAAGGGAAGAGGGTGGGGGAATCATGTATGACATGTTAAAGAGTTTAGATTAATCCAAGAGGGATATAAGACCTATTGAAAGATTTTAAACAAAAAAATGAAATCACTTGGCAACAGTGTAGAATGTGCATTAGAGGGGTATGAGATAGATACTACTGAGTGACTTTTTAATAAGTTGAAAAGTGGTTGAGCTAAGATGTGGCTGAGGGGATGGAGAGGTACCTAGGAGTTAGGCCTTGATTGAATGAGAAAACTGAAGAGAGAGGGAGGGAGGAGGAGGGAAGGAAATACAGATTTAGATATTCAGGGTCTATAGCTTAAGGGAGAGGTCTGTGCTAGAGATTTAGGTTTAGTTTTTTAGATTTAGACACCATCAGTGTATAAATGGTAGTTAAAGCCAGGGGTATGGCTGAGAACAAAAGACAGGAAGGCAAAAGACCAAAGTTGTAGCTAAAGCATAGGTTTGGGCGAGTTAAACAAAAGATAAGAGGACAATAAAGGGCAATTTGTAAATAATAATAATAATAGTATAACCTTTGAAAAGATCACCAGAAAAACCTAGATTGGAAGTTAGTTTCAAGAAGGAAAGGAGAGGATGATGGTGTTTAATTCCACAAGTGATTGTGTAAAAGGAAGACTAAGAAATACCCAATGCACTTGAAATTATGAGGTTACCGGTAATCCTAAATGGATCAACAACTTCATGATAGATGTTAGATCACAATTCATTCATGGGGAACAGTGGAAAATGAGAAGTAAAGAAGTTTGATTTTGAAAGATAGTCAGAGAAGGTAGTAGAATCTAGATATATACACTTTTTTTTTTTTAAAGAGGAGACTCTTGAATATGTTTATAAACAGCAGAGATGGATCAGAAGAGCAGGAGAGGCTGAAGATACAGGAAACATCAGAGAGGATAACTGGTTAGGCAGGGTCTCTGAAGATGCTAGAGGCATTGGAACCCTCCAGAATATGTGTGGAGGAGTCGGTCCTGAGGGAGTGACACTTCGCACAGTCAGGATTTGACTGATTTCGAGGGTCCAGAAAGGGATTATAAAATACATGCCTGCATTTTCCAAGTAAAAAGAACATCTTTTCTGCATCTAGTATGGCAGGAATTTAGATGTCTCATTTCATGTTCCCAGTAACTCTGCACAGTTTACAAATAAGATTGAGGCTCAGAGAAGTACTGTGATTTGTCTAAAGCCGACACAACTTAGAAGGTAACTGAGCTGTGATTTGATTGCATTTATATCTAGTTTCAAAGCCCAGTAGTTCTAAAATTTTTTATTTTTGAGGGGAACAGTGAAATTTCCAAAAAGGGGGAAGGATAATGAGAGGCTACCAATTGAAGTTTTGCCCAGTACAATCACTTCAAAAATAAAAACTTAGTACCTATTACCATTTCTTAGTTTCTTACAAGAGTTTCATTTTTCACAAAAAAAGATATATTTTAATGTTAGAAAACTGTTGAAAGGATATAATCTCCAAATAGAGGGCAAACCTTTAAATTTATTAACTCACTACTTTTGTCCATAACTTTTCTCATTTTGCTGAAGAATGGTAAAAACTTGATTATAGGCCAGTACCAGCCCTCAAACCACCCATGCCAACAAAGATTCATGAAATGAAACTTATATATATACAAAAATATAGTACATTGTTACCATTGTATAACAAACTTCAGTTGTTATAGCTGAATATTTTATTGTGTTCAAAAAAACTAAATATTGTATTTCCCCCATGTTAGAAACTTCTTTCATATTTTGTTTTGCTGCAAATTGATTTCTAAGTGTTCTCATTACCAAACTTGTAAGAAATTAATAAAATGATAAACAAAAGCAACTCCTAGAAATTCAAAGCATTGATTCACAAACTGTTTCCTTTTGTAAATTTCTTAGATACTTCTGGGTTTTGTGTATTATGGCTTATTTTTTAAATTGCTGAAAGCCGCTATAAATCTAAATACTTTCAGAAATAGAAAATCAAATTGCTCTAACAGATATTTTGTACCATTGCTTACTACCCTACCTTGTCCCACTTTGGGAATATTATCCTGGATACATAAACTTATTTGCTTATAGAAGTGTAAATATTGCCTAACCAACTATAACAGTACATCTTTAATCAACACATGTGTATCTTATTTTTTTAGAGTTCCTATCAAAATGAAGAACTGACTTAGTTCCATCTTCTTTAAGTTTGAAGTTCTGCTTCTGCCTGTGATGGCACTGGAAAGTAGTACTAGTAATACAGGGGGGAAAAATCACTGTTCAGGGGCTTACAGTGGGGCACTGACTGATAACTTATCACTTAGGGACAATATGCTCCACCTGAGGGCTGCAGGAGTGAATCACTCAGTTAGTTATTTTAAGTGCCCAAATCATTTAAAAGTGAATGCTTTAAGAATATAAATTCTTCCCACTAGCACACATTTCATCCCAAAAGAAACTGTCAGTAGCAGAGAATGTTCAGTTTTTGCCAATACAAAATTTAAATTAACTCTTCAAAGTAACTCATGAGTACAAGGCTCGCTAAAATGGCTCCCAAATTAATCAACTTGGAAGAATTTCAACTTTTTTTCTTTTTGCCACCATTCAAATAACTTTTAAAAAAGGATTTTCTAGCCTTGTCAGAAGATACTCGTGATATAACTTAATAAAGAAAAATATAGTATTATAGCTTTATAATCAGGAAAATGGATTTGCTATTGCAGTTAATGGGTATTAGCCAGATAAAACATCCCCAATTAGCACATTAGTAAAATGTACATGTGGTAATTATCCTTAACTTACTGGTCTGCTTATTTAACTACCTTTCTTAAGGATTTTAAGTATATCAGAAGGTGTTTTTTTTAATGCATAGAGTGCAATGTAAATAGAAGCATAATTTGTTAATTATTATGGTTTCCAGGAAGAGTCAAGCCATAAATTACACACATTAGTGTTGTGAATCCTGGTTCAGAATAACAAAACAAAACCTATTTTAATTATATTTAGCATTATCTATCTCAGTTTATGTTCTGTCAGGTCTTTAGGTATAACTGAAAGTTCTTATTTTCTTTACTCTCTTTCATTTCATTAGTAAATTATTATTGATCAGGTGCTGCCTGTATACTGCTGAAGAAAACACATGGTCACTAACGTCATAGTAAAGACAGTAGGCATTAATCAATTAAGCACACATGGCAGGGATCACAATATTCAACTGTAAATGAAAAGAACTGGGTGCTATGAGGAAGAATAACAATTTAGATTTGAGGCTTTTAAGACGTCTGGGAAAAGTGGCATTTGAGACTGGAATATTGAGAGGTCAGAGGGAGCAAATGAGGCAAGTGTGCAAATCCTGACTTGGAAACAGCTTTCAAGAAACTGAAAGAGGGTGAGTGAGGGAGTCTGCAATCATAGAGGTGAAAGTATCAAGATAAGTTTGGAGGCGTAAGCAAAGGCCAGGTCACACAAGGCCTTTAAGGACCTGTGGAGAAGTTAGATTTTATTACAGGTACAGCGGGAAGCTATCAAGGAGTTCTTGAGCAGATTACTTTGTAGGCTATGTAGAAAAGAAATTGTAAGTTAGGAGAACATATGAATGGAAGAAATTCACATTTACTCTCAAATATTTTCCATTTGTTCGTTTACTCACACATTCTACGTTGTTCCTTCTGCTGTGTTATTCTACATAACCCTGGTCACTCCTTTATTTGTAAAAGCCAGGAATTACTATAAAAGAGTGGAAAAGGTAACCTCAGTAAATCAAAGGAATTGCATGTGTTCTCACCTGTAATAAAGGATGAAAGAAATTGTTTTTCCAAATTGAACTCTCCGTTTAGTATTTATTTAGACTTTACAATATTGAGGTCGAGGTCATTGAAAACTACCTGTTTGATACTGTTTTAACTTAATTTCAATAATGTTCCCACAGGTTTCACAATTTTTGTTCTCTTTAAAATGTTATACTTCAGAGGCTATTTTTATATTCTTGGTATTTTTAATAGAATAAACAATCAAATTTCTATAGGGTCAAGGAGAGGAAGGGAATTAGATCCAGTTGTATAAAGAGCAACATTGTGAACATAGGATACAATGCCCCCCAAATCCAGGCAGATTACAGAGGAGAATTAGGATTTAGCATAATAAAATATTCTTGCTGGAAAAGCTCTAGATGTTATAATTGAATCTTCTCACATTAAAATTGAGGTAGTTGGGGGCATAAGAGCTCATTTAAATAGAGTTGTAACTAGAACCTGAGTTCCCTAACTCCTCAGCTGGTGCTGTTTCTACCATTCCTTTACTTTATAAAAATGAGGTACATATAATGTGAAACAAGACTTCTTCAAAAGGTAAAAATTGTATGCAATACCAAAAATCATTAGATGAATTTAATATTTCATGCCTAAGATGATATTTAGTAACCCAGTTGATGACAGTTGAAAGGATGAGTGGACTACCCATCTTTAATGCTTGTTTTCTTCCTCCTCCCAAACAAGTATTTACACCAGAGATACACAAGACATGTATCTAAAACTAGCTCTCAGATTCTTCTCAAATCAAGTATCAAGGATTTGCCTCAACTGTTTTTGCAATCTTCTGTTCCCCTTCCCACCATCCCACTTTTCTCCAGTTGCATCACTGGGCATACAGCATCAGAAACATCATTGTTCTGTATCAGCTTTTACTAAAATACTTTTCAGACCTATTCTAGAAATTGTCTCTAAAAGAAAACAAACAAACAAAAAAATGGCTGCAGTATTTACTTTGTTTGCTACTTGCCTCATTAAAAGGAAAATTTAAGACAATTTTTATTAACTAAAATATCCAGTAAATCAAGATTACCTTTAGTTTATTTTGTGTGGGAGAAAGTTTTATGTGTTACTAATTTGGAGAAACAATTACCTTTAAATGTAGTCATGTGTTGATATTTAATTAAAGGATGTGGTTTATACATTGTGCACCATATAGCCATTTGTTAAATCTTCTGCTTTCTAAATAATGTGTGTTTGATGTACCTCCATGTAGCAGGTTGAAGAGTATGCCTGTTTGAGGTTTGTTTTTGAAAGCTTAAGATTTAAATAAATAAAGTTCTTCAGTAGTACACAAGTTACCAAGTTACTGTGCTCTAAAATCATCAGTACTATCAGATTCTAATGTAATTCCAAGTCAGTGCAGGCTTATATGCAGTTGCCTAAATGACTGCATCATTCTTTATTCCATGTGTAAAAGAACTACAATGGTTTTCTATACATTGTTAAACAGATTTATTTTTAAATTTCTCATTTATCTAATCCTCCCCTTTCCCTGTTTTTTTTTCTTCCTTTCTACCATATACCTTTGCCTTAGTTCTTTCTCAACTGTCATACTTTTACATGTATTATTCTCCTAGCCTGGAGGGTTTTCCCTCTGCTTTTGGAAGTCGTATTTACTGACTTTTTAGTTCTAACTCCTTCATAAGGTCTTTCCTAAGTGTTATCTACTTTTGTCTGATTTCTGAAACTTAAAGTCTACCCTGTATTACATAGCATTTAATTTTTTATAAGATGAAAAGAGCCTGTAGAGCATTAATTTATTAATAATACATATTCATTCATTATAATACATTTAAAATACTGACAGCCAATTTACAAAAGAACACATGAATTTAAGAATTAAGAGAGACTTGAATGAATGTTACGCCAATTACCTTATTTTTTCAAATGAAGAAATATAAGAGTTAAATTACTTGCCCGAGGTCTTAAAGAATTAAAACTGACTTTTAGTCTGTTAAATATGTTGTTCTTATTTTCTTTAATTGGGCATTTAAACCTTTCTTCTTTGAAATAGTTATTCTAGTTCTTATCAGGCACTCCTGGAGAAAATTTGCACAAAACTTCCATGTTTGAAGAAATGATGGCAAAATGTTGATTTGTTGAGGCCAGGAAAGGTATTAAGCACAAGTTACAGTCATGAGGATTTATAACACACTTTCTAGGAGTGGTAGTATTTCTTCAGACCTTTACTTAACAGGTGAGTATAGCTAAGGAAAAGCAGCTGGCAACCAGGAGAAAAAGGAAGTGGTGGAGATGGCAGTTTATGTTGTGTTGATAGACAAACTGAAGGCCATATTAGTAAGAATTGATTGGCTTGTTACACAATCTATATAAGAGAGGCAATGATACTTGTTAAGGAATGTTGTACTTATATTAAGGCCTCATAAGTGCCAGCATTCCCCCCATATCCCTACTAAAAATATGGAGAAGGGATTGTTATGAGGAATATACTTGTATGCTGCTTATGCAGTTCTGTGGTTCTTTTGTCCCAATGCTTAATGAAAATACCTCTTTCAAAATCATATCTATAGAACACTTGAAATTGTACCCTGATCCACCCTGAAGCCGTGTGGTTTTGTGTTTTTTTGTTGCCTGCTTAAACAGATTTATATGTTTCACTTCTATGTACTGCTTTATTAAATAATGGTAGGATAAAACTGACTTAATTTAAATAACCTAAATTTCACTCCTTCACCAAATAAACATTTTTTTAAGAGGTTAAATCTCAGAGCTGGTCTAGTGGAAGAGCCTGTTATTTTGAGAATTGATGTTTAATATATATATGCAAGTTTGGACTACTTCCATTTTCAATGGGAAGAATGTGCCAAGATCTCGGCTTCTGTAATGCCATCTTGTCAGTGTTCTAATGCTTAGAATTGTTTCTTATTAACATCTTCTACCCCAAAATGGCAGTGTATCAGGATAACGTAATAATGTATTTCTCTCAAGAATTGACATTGGACAAACACTTAGCAGGATGGTTCAGAGCTAGGTACTATTTAATCAATTCCATGCAAAAGCAGTTACTGTGCTATCAGCTTGGGTGTCAAATCTGAAAATTACATTAGATACCAACAGCACTATTAAGGATATGTGTGGTTCTATGAACCCTGAAACTATATGCAAAATTTTTAGAAAAAAGGATCCAAAACATTTAATAACAGAGTGACCTGAAAACTCTCTTCTAAAATATCTGGTGGTTCTTGAGTTAGAATTTCTGTTACATAGTCATTTTATGCTTCTTAAGTCTTATTAACTAACCTACCTATACTTTGATTCTGTAAATGCTCATTTTGTCCCAAACTTCACTTCTGTATGGTTAATATTCCCAGCTCTATATTCTCCTGACTTCAATTTCCTTTTTCCCTTTTGGCAGTGCACACAATCCAGATTACAATTTTGGTGGCGACTTCCTGACCTTGGAATATGCCTTCAACCTGGGCATTAAGGAATATTCCTAGCTTGTTGTTGTATACTGTCAGTACACAAAAACATATTACATTTCTATACATTAACAAAGAATTAGAACATGGTATTTTTAAAAAGGTTAAATAGAGAATACAGGAATACAAACACTCAGAGATTTCAGTTCTTCCCAAATTGATTTCTAGATTCAGTGCCACTCATCAACATCCCAGAGAATATCAAGTATCAAAGTTAATCCAAATGACAAATCCCCATCAGGTGGTTGTATAGTTGTTACTGGAAACTGATGCCACCTTTGAGAGCAGTTTGGCAGTCCATTTTGGATACATTTTAAGAAATAGAAATTTGACAATATTAAAGCATATATCCAAAGACTTCCAGAATCCTTGCATACTTGAAGGCCACTGAAATATATCACTTTCTTCCATGTAACAAGTACAATTTGCCTGTTTTAAACAGTGACTTCATAATCCTCAGAAAAGAACATCAAAGCTGTGAATTTATAAATGCCAGTCTAGGTTTTACTTACTTTTTTGCCACCTGGTGGCCAAGACCACTTCCTTCCTCTTGCCCCAGGTACATAGTCTCATATTCTGAACACCCAGACAAACTTTTTTTTTTTCATGTAGTCTTAGATTTTTAAATTTTATTTGGTTTGGCTTTAGTTTGTTCTTGTGTATGAAATGGGAAGGTCTTTCATCCTTGTTCTTCTTTCTCCACTGGACTCGTTATATACTCTCCATATCCACACCATAGCGAAACATTTCATTCCCAATACTAATCTTAACTCAATGATTAAAAGCATGGACTCTGGGTCAAACTGCTAAGTATCAGTCCTGGCTTCACTACAGTGATCCGGGGGAAACTAAACTTCTCGGTTTTCTCATCTGTAAATTGGGCTGGTGGGGAGGATAATGGCATCTCTTTCATAGGGTTGTTATAGGGATTATTTATGAAGTTTTTTTTTTTTTTTTTTTTTTACAAGATCTAGCTATATAAGTATTTTGATAAATAAACACTAACTTGGCTTTTGTAACCTAGCAAAATATCATACCTGCAGGTTTAGATTTCTGAATGTCAAAAGTGATATTAGGGCTTCCCTGGTGGCGCAGTGGTTGAGAGTCCGCCTGCCGATGCAGGAGATGCAGGTTCATGCCCCGGTCCGGGAAGATCCCACATGCCGCGGAGCGGCTGGGCCCGTGAGCCATGGCCGCTGAGCTTGCGTGTCCAGAGCCTGTGCTCCGCAGCGGGAGAGGCCACAATAGTGAGAGGCCCGCGTACCGCAAAAAAAAAAAAAAAAAAAAAAAAAAAAGTGATACTAATGTTTGATTTATTTTGTTTTACAAACTAGCTCAGCTATCATTGGCTTTTGAGCGACTTCTGTGTGGCAGCCATTGCTAGAAGTAGGTATACTTGAATGTTGAGTATATGCAATGAAGGGTATGTGTCAGATATGATTCAAAACAATAAGGACAGAAATGTCCTTGTGGTTAGTAAATAGTTGGTAATTTACAAAGTGGTTCAGCTGATTAATTGTACAATAAAGAAAAAACATTTTTAAGCCCAAAATGTCTGGCTCCTTTTGGAACGGGACTTCGTGGGCCCCTCATATACATTTCCATGCTTTTAGAAGATACCTTTTAATAATCTATACAGACTGGAATTTAATTTTTTAGTGATAATTCACTGAGTAGTGCAGATATAAAATGTCTAAAAATTTTGAAGTTTAGGAGTTTGCAGAGTATATACTAAAATTTAAATTTCTTGAAAAATTGAAATAAGAAAGTTTTATTTTAGGAATATAAAATATTTTAAATATTTGACTGTATAATTTTCATATTCAACATATTAAAATTTAAAGTATATTTAACCCATATTTTAAAAATTAACTTTGAATTGTTAACCTAGTTTTGTTTTATTTTATTTAAATATACAGCTTGCTAGATACAGCATTTCTTTATTTTGTTTCTGATAGATGGGAAGTGAGAAATAATTCAAACAAAATAAATCTACATTAGAATGAAGCTAAAAATATTTTTATACTTTTTGAAACATTGTTTCTCCCCCAAAAGAAATGAAAGCAAGGACTTGAACAGATGTTTGTTCACCCATGTTCATAGAAGCATTATTCACAGTAGCCAAAAGTGTCCAGCAGATTGATTAATGGATAAACTAAATGTGATATGTACATAAAATGGACTATTATTCAGCCTTTAAAAGGAAGGAAAGTCTGACGCATACTGCAACATGATGAACCTTGAAGATGTGCTAAGTGAAATAAGCCAGTCACAAAAGGACGAATACTATATGATTCCACTAGAGTAGTCAAATTCATAGAGACAAAAAGTAGGATGATGATTGGGAGGGGCTGGGGGAAGGAGGGAATAAGGGAATCATTGCTTAGTAGTACAAACTTCCAGTTGGGGAAGATGAAAATGTTCTGAAGAAGACTGGTAGTGGTGATTGCCTAACAGTATAAATGTACCTAATGCTACAGAATTGTACACTTAAAAATGCTTTAAATGATCAATTTTATGTTATGTATATTTTACCACAATTTTAAAAAAGCACATTGTTTCCCCCGGAGTGGCCAGGAGACACAGAGATCACTCATTTTGAAAAGCAACTGTGTAAAATAGGAATCTTTCACCCCCCTCAGGAATACCTGCACTCCCCCTCCCCACATTGTCACTAGCCTATCCCCCTCCCCCAAATTACAACTCATTAACTATAATTTGCAAAATATAAATTAACATGCTTGTTTAGGTACTTTTTTAGTGGTGGGGGAAACTTTGAAAATCTCTGAAGTTTTTCAAATTATGTATTTCTTCACTCTTTTACATGCTAAGGAAGATTGAGTGAATTGAAGCTTTTGACCGTAAATGAAGCTTAATTGTAAAGTTTTAGAACTAGAAGAAATCTTAATATCTAGTTCAAACTTCTCATTTTATTTAAAAGGAGAATTAGATTTAAAGGGATTGACTTCCCTAAAGTCACCAACCTTATAGTTTCTGGACTATACTGTACTCGTTTGAATAATTTACTGGGTAGAATCCCTAATTGCATTACTGGACCAAATAGTTAAAGCTGTACCATGTTCTTGAATATTTGTAAGGTATCTTCTGTTCCCATTGAAAACGGTAAATAGAACACACTTTTTTTTTCCATAGGCAGAGGTGGATGGATGGATATGGGAGAGACTGATAGACTTGAGACTGACTCAAGTAAAGTACCCTATCCCCAGAAATCCTCTTTATTTTCATAGTTATAGGAGTTGTAAGACTGCAGCCAGTTAGTCCTATTCAGACTAGAAGTCTGCTGAACAGCATGCTTACACAAATATAAAGGATACTCAATTTAATTCTTTGCTCATAAATATGAACAGTCAGTGAAGAAGCAGTCTAACAGCATGAAAATCAAAGATGAACAAACAGAAGGAACAAACATCTGAAAAACACAGATGGACAGAACAACAAAAATTTGGCTCACTTGCTACTCTAAGAAAGATTTAAGAGGATATTGCACCCATAAAAGTTGGGGGTTTTTTTGTTTTGGGGTTTTTTTGGGGGGTTTTTTGGCTGTGTTGGGTCTTCGTTGCTGTGCGCAGGCTTTCTCTAGTTGCAGCGAGCAGCAACTACTCTTCGCTGTGGTGCGCGGGCTTCTCATTGCAGTGGCTTCTCGTTGCAGAGCACAGGCTCTAGGCGGGTGGGCTTCAGTAGATGTGTCTCGTGGGCTCAGTAGTTGTGGCTCTTGGGCTCTAGAGCACAGGCTCAGTAGTTGTGGCGCACGGGCTTAGTTGCTCCGCGGCATGTGGGATCTTCCTGGACCAGAGCTTGAACCTGTGTCCCCTGCATTGACAGGCAGATTCTAACCACTGCGCGACCAGGGAAGCCCAACCAAAAAGTTTTAATGTTAAAATTGATTTTATACTCTAGAATACCAAAGTAGCGATCTGTGAGATAAACTAGAAGAAATTACCTAGGAAATAGAGCAGAAAGAGAAGGGAAAAGGAAAGAAAATTTGTAAGTATAATAGTCCTAGGATTCCTAAATAGGAATTCCTGATAGAGAAAGAGGTGGAGAGGGAATTAAAAAACAGAAGAAAAATTCTTTGAGCTAAAGAAAAGTCTTGAGGCTTTAGATCAAAATGACTTGTTAAATACACAACAGAAAGAATGAAAACACATTTAGATATAGTCTCATAAAATTTCAGAGCTCAGGATAAAGAAAAATCTCAGGTTTTTTTTTTTGTGGAAGAGAGATGGGAATTACTTCAAAAAACAAATCAGATTGGTATTAGGAGTCAACATTGGATGCTAGAAGATGTGGGCCAATGATTTAAACTGGGGTGGAAATTTCTTTAAAAACTTGTAATTCTAAAGCATGCCTAGTTTGCCATTTGTGAAATCTAAGTAAGAACTTTGTTTTTAAATAAATATTTTTGGCTGCGTTGGGTCTTGGTTGCTGTGCGCGGGCTTTCTCTAGTTGAGGTGAGCGGGGGCTACTCTTCGTGGAGGTGCGCGGGCTTCTCATTGTGGTGGCTTCTCTTGTTGTGGAGCACGGGCTCTAGGCGCACGGGCCTCAGTAGTTGTGGCTCACGGGCTCCAGAGCGTAGGCTCAGTAGTTGCACTGAGGCATGTGGGATCTTAACCACTGCGCCACTAGGGAAGTCCCAAAGTAAGAACTTTTTAAAATTGTACATTCAAATATGCTTTATTTCCCCTAGGCCCTTGTGAGGGAGGGAGGGCAAATGCTTGGAGATGTATTCTAGCAAAACCAAACAAAAAATAATCCCACAGAAGAATTAAAACATGAGATTATGAAACAACAGAAGGATGATGAAAAGAAATCCTAGCTAGACAGACCCCTGGGCTTTGAACTGTCCCAGAACTTAATTGTTTCAGTTTAAAATAACTCACTGGGGACTAAGAACATCTTCAGAAACACAGATTCTGTTGCACAAATTCGAAGAATAAGAAGTTGGAATATATTATATGTGATAAAAGCTTATGAACTTTCTGAAAATTAAAAAAAGGCAGCAGCTCTAGGAAAACTAAAGGCTCTTCAGAAAGTCAAATATGAAACAAACTGAAATGTGCCTTATTTTTGAGCAGTTATCAGAGTTATAAACACCTTCACACTTGGAATTTAGTGACATAAAATATCCCACTACTTGGATGGCAGTGGATAACATTGTAAATACTTTTTGTTACCCAGTTTAAAAAAATCAACCTATAGATAAAACAAAAATTTTATAATTATAAAACAAACTGCAAATGATATAAAACTTAATGTGAAGGTAATTGTATAGCCAATTATAATGGTATTTGATTACATAGGAAGCCAGTGGAAACTTCCTAAAGTTGATGGAACAAGAAATGGAGGGCTTGCCTGGTGGCGCAGTGGTTGAGAGTCCGCCTGCCAACGCAGAGGATGCGGGTTCGTGCTCCGGTCCGGGAGGATCCCACATGCCGCGGAGCGGCTGGGCCCATGAGCCATGGCCGCTGAGCCTGCGCGTCCGAGCCTGTGCTCCGCAACGGGAGAGGCCACAACAGTGAGAGGCCCGCGTACCGCAAAAAAGAATATTGAATTCCTTTGACACCTTAAAACCATGCATTAAAATGTATGGATAGTCTGATTGATTTGCATTCCTCCTTTTAAATAAAATGGCTTTACGTTAAGGTTGGGCTTGATGTAATATTTTTGTCAAGATAGTAGTCTTCTAAAACAGTATTGTATAGGTAAACTCATTTAGTTCTGGGTGGTTACATTGTTCAACAGGACCTATAAAAATAGCTTATATGTACTATGATGGAAAGACTGGAGAGGAAGGAGCTCCAACATTTAAATCTAGTATGAAGCATGTAAGTTTTGGTTCTGCATTGCCTGGGTTTAAAAGCTTTTAGTTCAGCACTGCCCAATAAGGACTTTCTGCAGTGATGGAAATGCTGCTTCTACACTGTGCAATTTGGTAGCCACTAGTCAACATATGGCTAGTGTGGCTGAGGAACTGAATATTTAATTTTAATTACTTTAAGTAGCCGTATGTGGTTAGTGCCTCCTGTATTAGTGCAGTAAGAATTAAGAAACTAGGGGAAAACATTAGTACTGTAGAAATGGCTACATTGACCTATGTAGGAGTGCTGAGCCAAATTAGTTTGCTTGGCCTAGCGTATAGGCTCTTCAGCCTTAATTTCCATCTTCTATAATCTTGTCATAAATCCAGTTTCCTCACTTCTGATTCTTACTGTTTAACTTTCTTTTACTGAAGAAAAAATAAATAAATAACTTCATACTAACACTAGGATTGGGACTATTTTGGTACCTCTGGTAGACCTCAACTTTCTTCATGTGTCTAACCCCAACTTTTCTCACCAGCGGGAAAGGAAACTTATTTTGACATACCCATTATGTTTTGCCTGTTTGAGAAACTCCTCTAAATTTTATAAAACTCGCAATTATTAAGGCATCTGTTCAATTTACCAACAAAAGCCACGTTTCATAGGTGTTTTCAAGTGATACATTGGCCCAGTTACTAAGTATCTCTAGAATCTTATTAGTATTTAAAAATTATAACTATCTTTAAAAGTAACTGACATGACTCTTTAAAAGAAAATAGTTTTACCAAATTTCTCCTTCCAATTTGAAATACAAAAAATATAGTGCCTTTAAAAAAACTTTTCCTGAGTTATTAAGTTTCCATTCCTATGTAACACAACCCATGCGTTCTGTCTTCCAAGTTTTCCTAGCAAAATCAGCCAATCAAGTCCTTTGATCTCACAGACAGTGGAGTACTTCTGCTGCTGATTCTTATAATGATCTAAAAGAAATAAATACAACCTACCCCAAAGAGATAAGGGCTACATAAGCTGTATTTCTACATAAGACATATACAAATAAGAAAATGTGTTAAAGTGACATGTACTAAACACCTAGTTTCTAAGTAACATTTAGCAGAAATTTTGATCATTATGAGTATTTGGAATACTCTGTCTTGAGTGAAAAATAAGGCTGGTGCCAAACTTCTTTAATGGTGATTATTCAGCTTCTCTGTATACGTTGAACTCTGTAATACATATAGCTCTCTGAAAACAGTAACGCATGTGGTTTCACTTGTTGCTGTACTTTGGTAAATGCTACTACAGATTACATGCTGGATATTAGGGTGGCAGTACCTAACTCCCTTGGTGCCCTCCAAGGATACTGAACTGAGCTTAATTTGATTTAGATACACCCCTAGGCTACTGAGCTGTATGTGATTGACCCCCTTTGTATAGTAGTATTATGGTGATTTCCTTTGGATTAGTCAGCTGGGATGTGTTGGGCTCATGGCCCCCTTGTACAGAACTAACCTAAAATCTGATTTTTTTTTTCCTGCTTTTTCATAGTTGAGTATCTTCTGTGCCATCGCTTCGAACTTCATTCTGATCTTTGCTACCTCTTGCTCTTAATAATCAAACATCTACCTCGTTTATCCATTTCTGGTGTTAGGCAGGCTTTGCTATAAATCTATTTTTATTTTTATTTTTTCTGGTTTCTTCTGTCAGTTTAAAAAACATCAAGCTTTAATTTTTATAACCAAAGATAAGCATCAAAAATGGGTTGTTTTTACAGTAGCAAACAGACCAGTCTTTACATTTTGTGCAGTCTTCCCTTTTTTACTTATTTTTTGTCTTTGAATGCTCAGATATTTATTTATCTTAAAAAATTAATCTCTGGGAAGCGTTGCTGTTATTCAGAATCACTGGGACTTCTTGAAACCTGATTGCTAAATAGATAGACGTATAACTAACTGAAAGTAGTAATCGCAGATTCTCTAGGTAACAAATTCTGACATTCTACAAAACAGAATATGTAATATTACTTCCCCAGATTTCCATGCATGAAGCCAAATTCAAAGAAATTCATCTTGGATTTTAGAATGTAGTTCTTAACATGAAATCTAGTATATCAAAATTTAAGCAGTTTACTGACTACACTCTAAATTGGGTAAGACTTTAAATCAGCTCAGATACTATTTAGAGTGAAATTGTCAAAATACCACACAAAATGAAGAAAAGTTATAAGTATTGATACTTTTAAAATGTTTTCTCTAAAACCTTTTTTAAAAGACTATTGAGTACTACTACTGTTCATCAGGACAAAATCTTGAACCCTAAAAGAATCAATCAATTGTCCTTCGTAGATGGTAGTAACATGAGTCAATCTGCATTACCAAGAAATTATTACAAAAGAGTTGAAAGGGAGATTTTTTTTCAGTAAATGTTATTACATCAGGAATTAACAGAAGTCGTTTCAGTTATTTCTTCTGGAAGAGAGGAAGAAGGGGCTTCCCTGGTGGTGCAGTGGTTGAGAATCCACCTGCCAATACAGGGGACACGGGTACGATCCCCTGTAGAAGAGAGGAAGGAGGGGCTTCCCTGGTGGTGCAGTGGTTGAGAATCCACCTGCCAATACAGGGGACACGGGTACGATCCCTGGTCCGGGAAGATCCCGCATGCTGCAGAGCAACTAAACCCGTGTGCCGCAACTACTGAGCCTGCGCTCTAGAGCCCATGAGCCACAGCTACTGAGCCTGCATGCCGCAACTACTGAAGCCCATGCGCCTAGGGCCTGTGCTCCGCAACAAGAGAAGCCATCGCAATGAGAAGCCTGTGCACCAAAACAAAGAGTAGCCCCCCACCACCACCGCTCACCGCAACTAGAGAAAGCCCATGCGTAGCAACGAAGACCCAACTCAGCCAAAAATAAATAAATTTTTAAAAAAAAAAGAGAGAGAGGAGGGGCTTCCCTGGTGGCCCAGTGGTTGAGAGTCCGCCTGCCAATGCAGGGGACACAGGCTCGTGCCCCGGTCCAGGAGGTTCCCACATGCCGCGGAGCTGCTGGGCCCGTGAGCCATGGCCGCTGAGCCTGCGCGTCCGGAGCCTGTGCTCTGCAACGGGAGAGGCCACAACAGTGAGAGGCCAGCGTACCGCAAAAAAAAAAAAAAGGGAAGGAGATTATAGTATGTCATTTTATTTAAGGACATTATTTAACAGTAGTCTTCCTGTTTTGCTGAGAAAGGACTCAGGTGTTCATCTCTTTTCCTTTGTCATTGAGCAGGAAAAAATTACGAGGAGAAGCAAGTTCTTAAATTATTATTTCATGCAATTTTAGGAACTTCCTCCTGCTATATAAATGAAGTAACTCTGAGTCCCCTGCCAAAAGGAAAACCTTAATTTTCACAATGGGCCATCTGTTTAACATTGAGCTGACCTTTCATTTTGTGAATTGATTTCCAAAGGGGCAAGATTTCCTTCTCCCTGGACGACTGTTCTGTTCTGTGCTTTATAACACACTGAATGATTTCAGTAACTAGCAATGCTTTTCCTGCCTGAACCCTCCCTCATTCAGGTTCATACGTTTTTATTTGATTGCTTCTATTCTGACCCATAAAAGAAACCTAAGTAATTGTCACAAAATATGTTGAATTTCTTTCTTAACATGTGATTTGTAAACTTTTTTCCTTCTTTTGTGGGGGCTTCTGAGGTGCAGAGGGTTGAATTAATCTTAATAATTTACTAACTCATTCATCTAAAAAATAATTAGAAACCTCTTTATGTGTTAGATACTCTGCATGGCACTAGAGGTCCAGAATGACCTCTTTTTCTGTTGCATTTTGTTCTCTATTTTGTTGATATCTACCATTAATTTCTTATTTCTTTGTGTTTACACTCCTTCTTGAGTTTTAACATGCTGATAAATACTCAAGGCTAGACATTTGTAATGAAAACTATAACTACTCTTCAGGTGTATCATAGTATCATTTTTATGCTGGTTATGTCTGACTTATTAAGAGTCATAATGGGAATTCCCTGGTGACCCAGTGATTAGGACTCCATGCTTCCACTGCAGGGGGCATGGGTGCATTCCCTGGTCAGGGAACTAAGATCTCCTGTGCTGCTTGGTGCAGCCAAAATAAATAAGAGTCATATTCATGCCTTTATTCTGTGTCTTAATCTTATCAGTATTAATATTCCCAACAATTCAAGTGACCGGTGCCCTGGCACATTTTTACTTCTTAAATATTTCCTAACTCTTATTCCAGTCCCCTCCACATTGGTATTCTCCAAAGTTTTGATTCTGGATTATTAGGGATGTACTTTGCTGCTTTTTCTTTTCCTCCATTGCTTACTTACCAAAAAAGACATTATATTAACTATTATTTATTTGTCATATCTCAGATATCTCAGACTTTTCTTGCATTTCTTTTCCTCCTTGCTGGAGTTTTTCAAAGAGGGTCTTGACTTAGTAAACCTTCTCAGTTTTTGTGTGCCTGCAGATATCCTTATTTTATCCTTATATTAAATGGGTATTTTTTTTATTTTTTGTTTTTTGCGGTACGCTGGCCTCTCACTGCTGTGGCCTCTCCCGCTGTGGAGCACAGGCTCCGGACGCGCAGGCTCAGCGGCCATGGCTCATGGGCCCAGCCGCTCCGCGGTATGTGGGATCTTCCTGGACCGGGGCACGAACCCGTGTCCCCTGCATCGGCAGGCGGACGCTCAACCACTGCGCCACCAGGGAAGCCCTAAATTGGTATTTTATCTGTGTGAAATTCTAGCTTCAAAGCTTTTTCCTTACTTTAAACTTACCCCTTCAGTGTCTTCTGGTTTCTAGTGTTGCTATTCAAACGTTAGATGTTCATCTGATTCTTGTTCCTTTGTAAGTAATCTGTTCTTCCCTTTTGGAAACGTTCAGATTTTTGTTTCTGGCAGTTTTAATATTTACTGTAATTTGTCTAGCTGTGAAAGTTTTCTTAAATACCTATTTGGCATTCTGAGCTATTTCAATCTGAATTTTCTCTCTTTAATTCTGAAAAATTATTAGATTGTCTTTATTTTCTCCTCTCTTTTTTTGGAGGGGACTCCTATAGTGATATTGGTATTTCTACTGAAATCCTCCTTAAATTTTCTTCTATATTTTCCATCTCTTCATCCCCCTGAAAAATTCCATACCTGGGAATTCTTCAGCCTGATTTTCCAGCTCACTAATGTGTTCTTCAACTGTTATCAATATTTGTACCCAACCCATCAGTTTAATTCTTTATTTCAGATACTGATTTTTTTATACCAGGGATTCCAGTTGAACTTTTCTTTCTGACACTTTTTTCTGCTTCATCTTTAAGTTTTCTCTCTCTCTCACTCCCTCCTTCTCTCTTTCTCTCTCTCTCTCTCTCTCTTTTTTTTTTTTTTCTTTGGTGCGCGGGCCTCTCACTATCATGGCCTCTCCCGTTGCGGAGCACAGGCTCGGACGCGCAGGCTCAGCGGCCATGGCTCACGGGCCCAGCCGCTCCGCGGCATGTGGGATCTCCCCGGAACGGGGCACAAACCCGTGTCCCCGCATCGGCAGGCGGACTCTCAGCCACTGTGCCACCTGGGAAGCCCCTCTCTCTCTCTTTTTAAATAGGTTTATTATAACTTAGTTTAAATCCTTGTTTTGTCTTGTCCAAAAATTCAGCTACAAATTATTCAATTTGTTGTATGACCTTTGTGTACTCTCATAACTCTGTTTTCCATCTGTGATTACTCACTGCCTTGTCGCCTCAAGATTTTGTTGTCAAGAAATAACTAGTAAATAAAATGTTTATATTCAGGTGAGTTATATGAAACAAATTGGATTTAAATTATCTAAATTTAACAAGATTTCAGTGATTTATCAAGAATAAGATATTCTCCCTCAGTAATTTGCCCAGCTCTGCTCTGATCATACTAAAACATAGGTTTATTTGTTTTATTTATATTTTCTATTGTGAAAATTTTCACATTTATAGAAAAGGAGAGAATAACTTTTTTAAGCAAGTCTATGTTGCTGCCCTATATCAGACCTATCATTAGGAAAGTGATAATTTCCAAGTTTATCTTATTAAGTGGATACCAGTTGTCTAGGTTTGAGGCAGTGGAGGTGGGAATAATTTCTTCTGCCACCATTAAGAAGGTCAGATTGTCTTTCATTTGACTTGACCCTGGCATTGCAGCTTTTTCTCGTCTAATTTTTTCCTTTGGTGTTCATCTTCAGAATCGTCTCTGCAGCATTATATATGTTCGGTCAGCCAGTTTATTTCAAAATTACTTTATTATATAGTACATAAAAGTCTTCACGTTCAAGTGGTAATTTACAGGAACATAGTATAGCTATATACAGTTTACTTAATCAAGCTTTTAATATGCTCTTCAGGGTCAGCAGTTGATGGCGTGTAAGGTAATTGGGGGTAAGAAATGACCATAGGTAGATTATTAAATGGATAGCACTGATATATTGTACCTTCTACCTCATCTTCTTTTTCCAGGTTATCTCCTTCTTTGTTTTTAGGTTTTTTTGTTTGTTTGTTTTTGTTTTGGGGATCATCTCCTTCTTTGGAACTGACCTTTTGAACTCCCTTCTCTGCCATCTTCACCAGATCCTTTGTCCTCCTGACCAGGATAATAGATTTGTAGCCAAATTCTGTAGTAGACTTTGCTAATTTATCACACATTCTTTGCCTGCTAAGCCCGGGGCATGCTCTCAGAATCCTCCTCAGTACAACATGTCATGGAGCCAATTAGAGTTAGCACTAAGGATGACAGCTAGTTGTCATTTTTGTTCTATCTGACTCTTGTTCCAACCAGAGTAAGACATTAACTTATTCAGGCTATATTCATTTTGAAGGTCGAAAGGGAATAAAAATAGAATAACAAGTAAAGGTGCTTCCCATTAGCCCAGAGACATTTTTCTGCCCTTCCCTTACTCATCTTTTAAAGCCTTTCATGTCACTCCTACTCTTCTCTCTCTGCTGTTTCTGCTTCTTCTTTCTACCTAATTAGTTTACACTGGGAAATTAACACATTTGTATTAAGCAAAATAAACTAGATTTTGAATCAGTAATTAATGAAAAAGGCATTCATTTCTTTCCATATGTACTCAACACTTTAGTCACTCTTCTGAGGTGATAGTTTCTCATTTTTTGGTAGGATGAAGTTCTTTTTTTCCCTATCCTTTTATTTAGATTTTTTTGGAGAAAATTAGGTGCCACCAACCCTCTGGAAGGTGTTTGTTTTGAATGCCTTCTTCCTGGAACCTAAGCAATGGTCTACTGCTAAAAAGAGATAGGAATTTGAGAAAGGATAATTAGAAGGAAATGCTGGTAGGGCAAACAAGTAGTACTTTATTTTGTTTCTGAGTTAATATGAGCTGTGGATACTTTTAAAATATTGATGAAAAGGGCATAGGAGAAAGTGGACCATTTCTGAGTGTGTCAGCTCTATGGCCATTACTATGTTAAGTGCCTTAACGATATCATTATATTTGTTCTTCACAACCACTGTGTTCATTGTAGGCACTGGCCTCATTTACTTATGAAAACAGTGAGGGTCAAAAAGGTAAATAATTTGCCCAAGGGCACACGGCTAGTAAGTGCTACCACAACTCTCTCTGACTTCAAACCTTATGCTCATTTCCATCTAACCATTTACGAAATTTTCCTTGAGCAGATCTTTTTTCCATAATAATAATGCCTTCTTAATTTGGGCAATAATTTCATACATACATATATTCATATATACATTTTAATGTTTTACAGGTTATTTAGGCCATTGGCACTATGGCTAACATAATAGGCTTCTGAGACAAATATGGCTAAAATAATAAGCTTCTGAGACAAATAGTATTTTGAGCCCTTGAAGCAGTGTATGTAGCCCAGTGATGTAGGATGATGACTGAGCCTGGTGTCAAATCCTGGCTCCCTCACTTCCTCAACTTGTGCAGGTTTCTTTTCTCAGACTACCATACAGAGTTGCTTAGAGGATTAAACATGCTGATATGCATAGAACCCTTAGCACAATGCCTGACAAATAGTAAGTGCTATTATTATATATTTACTATATTATGTTAAATCCCTAGCTTCTCACGAGATTCTGAGAATTTTCACTGAGTTACACAGAAATTAAAAGCTAACTAAAGATATTTCATACCTACTATGTTGTTATTTGTAGAGAAATAACAAATTTATACCTCTACTCTCTGGTAAGAGTATCATTTTTCATATTTTGGTTAAGTATTATAAAATATCAACTACTGGGCTTCCCTGGTGGTGCAGTGGTTGAGAGTCCACCTGCCGATGCAGGGGAAACGGGTTTGTGCCCCGGTCCGGGAGGATCCCGCATGCCGCGGAGCGGCTGGGCCCGTGAGCCATGGCCGCTGAGCCTGCGCGTCCGGAGCCTGTGCTCTGCAACGGGAGAGGCCACAACAGTGAGAGGCCCACGTACTGCAAAAAAAAAAAAAATTCAACTACTATTTGCAACATGTCACATAGTATTTGAGTCCGTTTCCTGGTCAGGAATATTTGTCTCACCTCATGATTTCAAGTGTTTCTAGAAAGATGCCAAAAATCTATTTGGGAAAGCATACTTCATATAATAGTAGTAGACACTGTCCAGTAGTAGAATTTACTGGTGTCTTTGTTTTAACTTTTATTGTATGCAAATGCAGAATGGACATTCAGTGATTAAAACATGACTATTCTTTTCTTTTTCAGAAGATGAATAATCTTTCATTTAGTGAGCTATGTTGCCTCTTCTGCTGTCCACCTTGTCCAGGGAAAATTGCTTCAAAATTAGCATTTTTGCCACCTGATCCAACTTACACGCTGATGTGTGATGAAAGTGGAAGCCGCTGGACGTTACACCTATCAGAACGAGCAGACTGGCAATATTCTTCTAGAGAAAAAGATGCTATTGAGTGTTTCATGACTAGAACCAGTAAAGGCAACAGAATTGCCTGCATGTTTGTGCGTTGCTCACCCAATGCCAAATACACTTTACTCTTTTCACACGGAAATGCTGTTGATCTTGGTCAGATGAGCAGTTTTTACATAGGACTGGGATCACGGATTAATTGTAATATATTTTCATATGATTATTCTGGATATGGTGCAAGTTCTGGGAAACCGACAGAGAAGAACCTCTATGCAGATATAGAAGCTGCTTGGCTTGCTCTTAGGACAAGGTAAATGGTGATTGGGAATTGTTTTCCACATTTGTGATGGCTGATAAAATTGTCTTGTATAAGAATAGAATAAAATCTGTTTTTGTAACACATCTTGAAGTACTAAATAAAGATTATATTTACCAGTATAAACCTATGAAGAGTTACACTTTTAGATTGTAATTTTAAATTTTGTATAATAGCATAAAAGAGTTTGACAGCTTGTGTGTGTGTGTGTGATTTTCCTAAAAATGTAAGCCAGTGAAAAATGTTTGGTTTTAGAAACTTACTGGATTGTGGTATAAAAATGTTTATTCAAAGTTGCAACATTTCAAGGGAATGAGAGAAAACAGTGATTTAGCTAATCATTCTCTTGATCTGTCATTAACAGAGTAAGAGGCTAGATTGTTAAAATCCTAAGGCAGGGTTTGCATCATTTTATATAATTAATAATTAAAAATTAATAAATAGAAATAACATTAATCTTTGCTAGTCACAAAAATACTTATAAATTTTTCTTGAAAAAGATTGCAATTTTGTATACTTCAGTGTATTTTCTCATCAGTTAATGTACACTAAACAGAAAGATACCTCAATACAAATTATTCTTCATTGTACATTAATAAGCTGCCTGACTTCCAGAGGTGTTTTTTTGTTTGTTTGTTTGTTTGTTTTTTGCCTGCGTTGGGTCTTCGTTGCTGTGCGCGGGCTTTCTCTAGTTGCGGTGAGCAGGGGCTACTCTTCGTTGCAGTGCGCGGGCTTCTCACTGCGGTGGCTTCTCTTGTTGCGGAGCACGGGCTCTAGGCACGCAAGCTTCAGTAGTTGTGGCACGCGGGCTCAGTAGTTGTGGCTCTCCAGCTCTAGAGAGCAGGCTCGGTAGTTGTGGCGCACGGGCTTAGTTGCTCCGCAGCATGTGGGATCTTCCCGGACCAAGGCTCGAACCCGTGTCCCCTGCATTGGCAGGCGGATTCTTAACCACTGCATCACCAGGGAAATCCCTCCAGAGGATTTTAGACTGAAGCTAGAGTACATAAAGAAAATCTAACATTCCTAATTTAATTTAAATATTAATGGTTTCAGTTAGTTGGGAAGAACTTTCTCAATTTCATTAGTAGATATAATCTTTTTTAGAAAAATCTTTAGAAACATTTACCCCTCCAAGATGTGTAGTAAAACTATAGTTCCATAGCAGAATTCTGTATAAAAGGGATTCTTAAGTCAATTGAAATGATATGAAAACAAATTTCTGACAAGTAAGAAAAAAAATAGATGGTAAGTAGTAATTATGGAGTTTAGGAGTGGGAGGGAGGCACACACAGAGCGGTAAAAATTTATAAACTTAAAAGCTACCTTAAATGACCACAGTCAAAATATGCTTCGGTTATACTCCTGTCAGTCCCCTCAGGCCCGCAAACAAAACTGAGTTCCCCCTTTCAGATTCAACCAGTTGAATATAGTATATATAATACCTGTCAGGAAAATATGATAATTTTTTAATAACAGATTTATTGCAATATAATTCACATACTATAAATCAACTTCAGTGAATTAGTATAGCATCTAAAGGTGCCAAAAGCAGATAACCTTCATTATTAGTGCTTCCAAGTAGCACAAAAGTATAAATTATTCAAGCAAAACATGTTAGTATCCAGTTAAGTGTTCTTTCTATGTTTATGTAAAAGAATCCCCTCTTGTAAGTGGTCAGCTTTATTATTTTTTTTAAATCTTATCAGATATCAATTTACAGGAAACTTTCTTCAGTGATTTCTAGTCTGGGTTAATTAAGCTTTTTATACACTCGACCGGTATGAATGAAGACTAGGAGTAGAACAGATAGATTGCTACCTAGTCCCACATACTAGTTTAGCATAGAATTTCAGACTTAAAATTTCTCTTATGTTGAACTCTAAATATGGTTGGAAGAGTTAGTAAGGTTAGGAAGTCTTGGGAAATTTTATTTAATTTTTCTGAGCCTCTGTTTCTTAGTCTATTTAATGAAGCGCTTGAGTTAAATGATCTCCAAGATTCTTTCCAGTTCTTGAATTCTGTCATCTAATAAAATGTGTGTAATTAGAATTCATGCCTTTCATTTAGTTTACTTGATTAAAGTAAAAAAGAGCTTAAGTAACCAGGAAGGGAAAAAATAATGAACTTAAATAATTATTATTTGAATAACTTCCCTTTAAGGATAATTGAATATCTATAGTAACCATGTTTCTGAACTTCTGATGGATCAACAGAAAATAAAGTATGAATATTCACTATGCAGCCTTTCCCCCACAGTATTTGAGCTCATTATCTGTTTGCTGTAATAGAAAAGGCACTGGACCTGGAGTCAGGATACCTGGGTTCTAATTACAGGTCTGTCATTAACTTACTCTGACTTTGAACATCTACTCAGTAAGCAGCCAACCTAGATTAGATGGTCTCTGAAGTCCTTTCTAATGTGTACTATTCTGAAATTCTGTTACTGCTTTGAGTCCTCTGATAGTAAATTGGCAGATGCTTCAGCTACTCTGGAGCCTTGCCATTGCTAGCTTTAGCCTAAAACCCATCGTTGCTACCCACAGTTCTGCTGTTCAGCTAAACAGCATCGATGCAGCCCCAAGCGTTATGCTGATGCGATGCTGCAAATGTTCATTTTACTAATTTCTTCATTCCTATGAAGCTAGGTCTGTTGCAAAGAAAAAACCTTTTCTTTTTTTAATTAAGATTCTGTGTAGAGAATTTATTTATTTATTTATATATTTTGGCTGCGTTGGGTCTTCATTGCTGCGCGCGGGCCTTCTCTAGTTGGGGCGAGCAGGGGCTACTCTTAGTTGTTGTGCGTGGGCTTCTCATTGTGGTGGCTTCTCGTTGCGGAGCATGGGTTCTAGGCGCACGGGCTTCAGTAGTTGTGGCTCACAGGCTCTAGAGTGCAGGCTCAGTAGTTGTGGCACATGGGCTTAGTTGCTCTGCGGCATGTGGGATCTTCCCAGACCAGGGATCAAACCTATGTCCCCTGTGTTGGCAGGCGTATTCTTAAACAGTGCATCACAAGGGAAGTGCAAAAAAAGCTTTTCTGAGTTTAGTTACATTTAGAGTCAGTCTGTAGTAGATGGAACCCAATCTTTGGGACATGGTCCAAATTCTTCTGTAAGACTGATTTGAAGAAACTATGGAGAGGTAATTAGCTCCTATAGTACCTCACTTACACTTGCAGTAGTTTATAGTTAAGACAGTTATACTGTACACAAGTAACAATGCCTGGAACATAGTATATACCCAATATAATTGAGTTAGTGAGTTCATATATTTAAATCTGAATCATTTTTAAAGGAAGTATTCATAAATCACTGGCCCATGTGGCTTTTGGAATTCTCATTCATCTATTGATCTTTCCAATCATTAGTCCATTTCTATGGGTAAATAAATGCAAATCTCAAGAAAAATAAGTAATTTGCTCTTGGCTAAAACAATACATATATTTTATTCATCATTCCATACTGTAACTATATGTTGCATTTTCATCACTATGACCAACTTCAGAAAATAAAATGAACCACTTTTAATGCCTAGAGAAATAAAGAACCTTTTTTACATTGAATGGAAAATAAACACTAAATCTCCATTAAACATCAGTCCATTAAAATATTAGTGACATAGTATGTTCCAAATATAGTCAATAATATGCTACATTGAATTGCATAAATGATTTAATAAATTCATTCCTTAAGATTAAAATTTTAAGAGACCTCAGCCATTATTTTTCCAAAAGATAGACTTGAAACAGATGAAATAGTATAGATTTTATTGTGGCATTAAATATGTTAGTGATGACTAAGAAACTTAAGTTTTAAATATAAATTTATTGACATTGTCTCATTCTTTCATTCTTTTTTAAGAGTAAGTCCTTAGTAGTGATTGAACACTTCATACCAGTCTGACTCTCCAACTCTTTTTTTTTTTTTAAACTTCTGGACTCTGTAGATATGGCATTCGCCCTGAAAATGTGATTATATATGGCCAAAGTATAGGGACAGTACCATCTGTGGATCTTGCTGCTCGGTATGAGAGTGCTGCTGTTATTCTTCATTCTCCTTTGACCTCAGGAATGCGAGTCGCTTTTCCTGATACCAAGAAGACCTACTGTTTTGATGCATTCCCAAAGTAAGTATTAATATTCAAATAGTTTAATTCGAAGAAACTTTTGAGGGAATTTTTTTCCATCACTTAAGGTATTCATGATACAGTTCACTCAGCCATGAGCTCCTATTTTACATATATTTTAGAAATTGTGGAAAAATTACTTTGTGAGGAAGGTGGTGGCAGGACGTCTGTCAGAAGGCTGAAGTGTTTGAGCAATAGTAAGCCAAGTGAAAAGTGCTGAGAGCCTTATACCCCAGATGGTGGCACTAGTATTGGAGATAAGAGAGTGAATTTGAGAAAAAATTGATAGAACTGAATGTCAGACTGTATATAGGATGCTAAACAAAAGAATTTGAATATAATTCCCAGGTTTCTGACTTGAGCTGCTAATGGACGATAGTACCATCCAGTGAGGTGCATAATACTGGAGGAGAGGAACAAGTAGAGGGAAAATGAGACACATGTGCATAAAATATGAATGAACGGGGCTTCCCTGGTGGCGCAGTGGTTAAGAATCCGCCTGCCAATGCAGGGGACACGGGTTCGAGCCCTAGTCTGGGAAGATCCCACATGCCGTGCAGCAACTAAGCCTGTGTGCCACAACTACTGACCCTGTGCTCTAGAGCCTGCAAGCCACAAGTGCTGAGCCTGCGTGCCACAGCTACTGAAGCCCGTGCGCCTAGAGCCCGTGCTCCACAACAAGAAAAGCCACCGCAGTGAGAAGCCTGTACACAGCAACAAAGAGTAGTCCCCACTCGCGGCAACCAGAGAAAAGCCCACACTCAACAACGAAGACCCAACACAGCCAAAAATAAAATAAATAAAAATTTTTAAAATCTTCTGTAAAAATGAATGAATGATGTCTAATTAGTGATATCTGATTTACAAAAGAAGTGAATTGTGAAAATGTTGAGTCTTAAATGAGCCAGAAATGAATGAATGATGTCTAATTAGTGATATCTGATTTACAAAAGAAGTGAATTGTGAAAATGTTGAGTCTTAAATGAGCCAGAATAATTACTGCCCCCACAAAGTCTGCAAACGTAAGTGTTAGACAAATTTAAAAGAAGGGCTACTTTTCCTCATGCTTCTCAACACAGGATGGTAGTTCCCACTAGCTCTTCTTCATTGTTAAAAAAAAATTGACGGCCTGTTTTTCTCAAAGAAAGGAAGGGAAGAAGTGACAGGGTAGCAAATTTCAGTCGTTATTTCCTTTCCCAAATTGGTAGCAATACAAAGATTCTTTGTGAATGATAGGCCAAAGGCCAAGTCACCACGTGATTCTTTATAAGAACAGGAAGGGTCATTTCAAAAACAAATTTTTTCTTCTTTAGCCAGTAAGGGGTTACTTTCTTAGGGAAGCGTATGGGAGCATATGCTATTATCACCAGAGCAGGCTGTGGGAGGTTTTTGGTTTTTAAATCTATTGGGGGTTTGTTTTTGTTTTAGAAAATGGTAGATTGGAAGGTATGTGCATTATACTTTGTAGCTGAATGGTAGGAATGATAGGGAGACAATTGGGGTAAACTATTGCCAAGTTACATCTCTGTTTAGCTCCCTCTTTCATTTCAGCTGCACCAACAGAGTATGCAGCACTAACAGTAAACTGTTTGAAAAAGATCATACGTTTCCTTTTTTATTTAATTCCTCTACTATTGAAGAGTTGACAGCAAATAATATACCCAAGCATTTTTTCCTTACCAAATGCTGCCTTGAATTATTTCATTGATGATTTTCTTCTTTTTCAAGATTCTGTCCTCATTTTGTAGTTATGCCTTGTGCCTCTTTCTATCAGAAAATTTTTAAAACTTGTTCTTCGTAAGGTTTTTTCTTTGTATTGTCTCTTCCAAGTTGCCCTTTTTTACTGTTTATTTTGATCCTTGTCTTATATGTAAAGTGACATCTCCTCTGATGTCTGATAATTCTTATTTGTGTGCTCATATGGAAGAGTAAGGAACTAAAGAGCTGAGCTGAAGTGTGGGGAATTAAGACTTGTTGACTGTGAGTTTCACTATCCAGTGATCTGGCCAAGCCAGTTAGTTGGGGATCCCACCCCGATGTCAGTATTTATCTTTCCTCTTAAGGCAGATAGATAGTCTCCAAAGAAGACTCTGACTACAACTATCTCTTAAAAGGTGGAGGCTTGGCTGCCAGCATTCTGGGAGCCCAGTAGGGAAAATGGGTTCATAGCAGACAACATGTATATGTTTACTTGCTATTTGGTACCTCTGCCTTAAACTGTCCGGCAATCCCCTAGTCCACAAACCCTCCAGTTTTAGGTAGAGGGCATTTACCCAGCTGCAAAAGGGAGGAAAGAAAAGAACTGGGGGGGTGGGGCAGGGGTGCAGGACACTATTTCTTAAACAGACTTTGAACAAATTCTGTAGATTTGAATCACCCGCCTTTATCTGCATGTCAGTTCCTAGCCTTCTGGGGGTATTCCATGATATAAATTGGATTGGTTCTTCACTTTACCCTTCTGTCCTCTTAAAAATTATGTTTTCTCCTATACTTTTAATCTGTTATCTCACATATTCATCTGCTTTCCAGCTCCAAAATGTTATGTTTTATTTTATTCTTCCTATTTTTGTAGTAAATACCCAAAACAAAAAAAATATTTTGCTTATCATTTTAGTAGGATATTGGGAGGGAGAAAAAAATATGAATGCAGAGAGGTATGAAGTTAGCACATAGCTGAAATGGTCCTTGGTTTCTTCCTCTCCTTGCAACCTAAGTTTCTGTGCTAAAATATCAACATTGTAGAAAGGCGAAGTAGGATGACTATAATGATTGAGTGATTCCCTCAAAACAGAAGTGCATGAAGTTAACGTTCTCAGATAATCTTAAGGTAGGGAGTAATGTAAAGATGACTTTTGAATCATATTTGAAATCCAAGAGGTATCTATCTCTTCTGAATTGATTCAAAGATGGTTCTGATATTTAAATTATCTAATATAGCACAAGAAAATTTTTTTTGTTTCCTTTTCATACTTAATTTGTTGACTTCTTTCCTCCTCTTTCCCTACAGCATTGACAAAATCTCTAAGATTACCTCTCCAGTATTAATAATTCATGGGACTGAAGATGAAGTCATTGACTTCTCACACGGCCTCGCATTGTTTGAGCGTTGCCAAAGACCTGTGGAGCCTCTGTGGGTTGAAGGGGCAGGTCACAATGATGTGGAACTTTATGGACAGTATCTTGAAAGATTGAAACAGTTTGTGTCACAGGAACTGGTAAATTTGTAAAATATTCTGAAAATTTGCATACTGGGTTTTCTTTCTTGCTGAACTGCACTCTTTGGTAAATAACATAAAACCTGAAGGTTTTGTTTGCAAATCATGTCAGTTGCCTTCATAAATGTACAGGTAATGATTTGTTAACAGACTTAATGAAGGTTTTAATTACCAAACTAGAAACTGGAAATAACAATATCATGCAGTCAGGCTATGTAATTTATATTTTTTCTGTGAATTTTTTTTTTAAACATCAAGATGAGTACTGTATGAAATTTTAATTCTGTAAGATCAAACGCTATGAAAGTATTGCCAAATGCTTTTGCATATCAGAAACAAATTTATAAATATTTTTAAAACATCTCAATGTACTAAATCTTATCCTGGTATACAAATGTAATATTCTTTCAATAAAAAGCTGTATATCTTGAACAATTAAAGTACTCAGAATAAACCATATGAAAACATGCAAGTTCACTAAAGATGACCTAAACCCTGTTGTACAGGGATAGAGATTTAAAGGTTATTTTATTGTAAAATACATTGAATTTTCTGTATTCCCTGGTTATCATACATTTTCTCCTTTAAAAAAAAAGATGTAAGTCTTAATCTTTATGCCATTTGTTAATTTACCCACTAGTTACCTTGTAAATGATAAAGTCACAATAGCACTGAATTTTAACGAGTTTTGATTTATAAGTTTGGTACTGTGAGGCAACTACTTAAAATTTTCATTTTAGTAATTTAAAAGGCATTTAGAGCTTCAAGAATAATTTTGTACGCAATGTTGTTTTAAATTTTGACTAATCTCGTAGAAATGCAATACTGTCACTGTTAGAAAACCTGAAAGTCCATTAGATGTTCTTTAAGACCACAAACAGACTGGCTATTTGATCCCTTTTCACTTTGACTATTTTTAAGAATAGGACCTGTTGTTTTGGATTACTGTCTGAGAATTTCATGGATTTACTCCTGGATGCAGGAGATAAGAAAACATCATAACTTTTATATTAACGAATGTAGTGAAAAAAATAAAGCTCACACAAAAACTAAGTTGCCTTTCCTTGAATGAATCCTGCTTGAATAAAACAATGAAAGAAAAATAAAAATAAAATTAATGGTATGTAGTCTAATTTGTAAATGAATGAATATTGAAATAATACACACTGTGGATATATTTTAAGGCCTTATGTAGTTTTAATTGTTCTGCTTGTTCTGTGGTTATGTCTAAGACTATAGTGTATGACTCTCTTCAAAGTATATCAAGTATTGTGAATGCTTTGGTTCAGATGTGTCAAATTAACAGTAAAACAAAAATATGCCACTCAGCTGTGCTTGTTTTTCTTCTTCCATGCTCCTCACTCCCTACTTAGTACAAGGACTAAAAAAAAAATATACCATTCATCTTTATAGTACATAGATCTATAGTTTCCTAAATTTTATTATTCCTTCTTTCTTTTAGAGACGTTTTTCCTTCTCAAGATTGTCTTAAAGCCTATACGTTTCCTTCTTTGTACAACATACACCCTAGAGTTTAACTGTTTTCTTTGATCACCTGGGAAAATCAAAATATTGATCACACTAATTCAGTATTCACTCATTCATTCAACAGATACTTATTGAATGTTTAAATCATTCAAAACCCTATGCCAGATAAAGATAGACATCAACCTTGTCCTCACAGCCTTCACAGTATAACTGAGACAGACACCTTATTGCACAAGTATTATTACTGTTTGTATAAGGCTGAAGGAGCTTTGTAGGGTATTATAATAGGTAAAAGGTGCTCTTGAGGGAACACGGGAAGAAGGGCAAGGAGGAGTCCCACAAAGAAGTGGTATTTGAACTGAGCTTTGAAGGATGACTAAGAAAACACTGGGCCTGGGTGGTCTGAGAGGAACAGTATGTGGAAGCCTAGAGGAAGGATGGTGCGTTTGAAATTAAGAACACTGGTCAGAGGTCAAGGGGAAATGATGGCAGAGGGATGAGGGTGGTGGCTGACAAGCTAGTTAGCGGCACAATCACATATGGTATCATCATTCTAGAAATAGTAGAAAACCGTTGAAAAAAATATGAAACTACACTTGTCAAGAGCTTATAGATGAAAAATATCTGGGGACTTCCCTGGTGGTGCAGGGGTTAAGAATCCACCTGCAATGCAGGGGACACAGGTTCGATACCTGGTCCAGGAAGGTCCCACATGCCATGGAGCAACTAAGCCCATGAGCCACAACTACTGAAGTGTGTGCGCCTAGAGCCCGTTCTCTGCAACAACAGAAGCCACCGCAATGAGAATCCCGCCCAGCACAAGGAAGAGTAGACCCCGCTTGCTACAACTAGAGAAAACCTGCACGCAGCAATGAAGACCCAACACAGCCAAAAATAAGTTAATCAATTTTTTTTTAAAAAACTATGGAGCAAAAGCATAATTTAAGGAAAAAAGAAGAAAAATATCTAGAGATTTTAACTTGCTGGAAATAATATTTGAGCCAATTGTTTACAACCTGAAGTAAGATGATGGTGATGAAAAATTGATCATGGGGAAATAAATCTTATATACAAAGTGCTGGTCAAACCACATCTGCAATAATTTCAGGATGCAGTGACAGGATATTCACAAATTAGAGCAAATCCTGGGATGTTTTACCAAGTTGGGAAGAATCCCATAAACTGAAACCCAAAGAATAACTGAAGGCTTATTATCACTAAGGAATGATAGCTGTTTTCACATATTTGACAGGTATGTACAATTTACCCTTTTTGGCTTGGTGGAACTAGGTGAAAGTTGCAAAATGGCAGATTAGAGCTCAAAGAGAATTTATGGCTCTTTGTCCATCAAGGAAAGGGATCACCTCTGAAGGATAAATGAGTATGTTAACTGCTGGAGTAGAAGCTGAATGACATCTGACACGGTGCTACAGAAGAAATTTCAGATTTAAATGAGAAGTTGAGCTACATGGACCATCTTTAAAGTGCCTTTAAGATTTTATATTCCATTTGGAGTTATACCTAATCAAAGGATTGCCTGCTCTGGCATCTAGGAGAAGGACAGTATGATGTAGAACTGGCAATCGGATCTGGGCACTCTTCTCAACTGACAGTAATTAGATCTGTGACCTTGGCAATTCACTTCTTTGGACCACAACTTCCTACTAGAAATGAAAAGATGGAACTGATTAATCCCTTACATTTTTAATGTAATGTGAAAATCTCAGCCCCACTCATATGTAATGACTCATTAGTTTTTAACCTTCCTTGACTAGAGTAGCCCCAATAATATTTTTCAATATGTGGCTTTTGTGCATACCATCATTGTGCAATTTGAATAGCAATGTTAATCCTGGGATAAGGGTCAGCAGTGTACATAACTCCTACAATATCTTAAAATGAGCAGAATAAGAACTTAAATAAATTGATTTATCATCTTCACACTTTCCCCAGACTTCTAACTTAATAAAAATCACCAGTTCTATATTCCAGCTAAGAATATATTCCACAGTAGTTTTTTTCTTGGTGATTTCTATAAATATATACGTTTTGCTCACTTTAAGAAAGCTTAATAAATGAAAATGAATTTTTAATTGTAAACTGAGATCAATTGTCATGTAAATAGGATGTTCTTGGTGCAAGCAGACATTCTATATGGCAAAAACTTAACTTCAAAAACAGCTATTATGGGAAGTCAGATAAACTCTTAAATCGTAAAAACTTTAGACAATGAAGCCTAATCCCTTCATTTTACAAGTGAGGAAGCCCAAACGAGAAGTTACTTTGCCAAGGTCTACAATCTAATTGTCAAGAGTTGTACTATCTCTCATTATCTTCTCTTAACCAAATTTATCTGGACTAATATATCAATGATCATTTTGAGCTATAATACAGCATAAACTTATTTGCTCTCCAACATTAATCATAAGTATTTTTTAAATGGCTCCTAGAGTTCTCCGTATCAGCTAGTTATTCATTGAATAGCAAATTGATAGGTTGTATCTTTAACATTTCTCAAATTATTTCTATATTTAAAGTATTTAACACTAATCCATTTTACAAGACTCAGTAACAGCTATTTGGTGTGTTAAAACCTAGTGAAGATGGTAACTATAGTCACATGAATAAACAATCAAATGTTTACTTCAGCAGCACATTTACTACAAATTATAGCATGCCAAGAATAAGCAGTTATGTTGAAAAAAAGCATCAAAGCGGTTGTTACTAGTTGGTGATGGATGGGCTTTAAGTGTGTTGTTTTGGTTTAAAACAGGCAGTATGTTTAAATACATGACAGCATGTTGCGTTCTAACAATAATGTATATCCCAAATGTCCAGTAACCAAAAAAGGAATTATGCATATGATAGCTGGAACTGAGTTATAATTTGCAGAACGGAGAGGTCTCTACTGCATCTATAAATGGTTATGCCTCTGGCTGAATTGGTTGAGTAATGCTAAGGAAGGAAGCAAATACCTCTATCCTGGAAGTGACCCACTTGACAGAGTTTGGCCGGGGTGGGATGGGGGGAGAACAGGAAGTAAAGCATAGAGTCTTTTATAAATATCAGTGAGCTACAGTCTGTTAAACTGGTTATCACATTAGAAGCCAGATGGACCTTAAATTATTTTTCTCCCTCTATTTCCTCCTGTAGGCCACGTACTGAACTTGCATAATACAACTATAACACTCCTAGAAAAAAAATTTAATAGTATGCTTTAAGAAATGACATACTTATATTAGAAAAATTGGGAGAAAAGCTGTTTTAAAATAATTTGTGATATTTTGTACGTGCTGATAAAAATGCAAATGTCAACTATTGTACTACTTGATTAATTCAGAGTTGAACTTTCTTTTTCCAAAATTACTGCTTAATGCAGTATATTAGTTGAGGTAATAAAGGTAGCAGGTAGCTTTATGAATATAGGGCTATCTGAATCAAACATTTTAAATGTACTGCTCTTTTTCAGATTACCTGCAGAGTATGGTGGATTCATAGACTATAAATCAAAACTTTCAACTTCTAATAGCATTTTACATTATAAATATTAGATGAAAAAACATCTTATTCAGATAAAACTTGTATTTATATTTAAACACTTAATTTCAAATTGTGTAAGTTCAGTTTTAAAGCTTTGGTAAAGTAAGAGGCTATATTACTTCACCGAAGTTTTACATTTTGCTATATTTTCCTAGCTTGTTTGAATCTGAAAATCTTGAGCCTTCTAAGTCCTCCAATAGAAAATAGAATGGGCAGATGGGAGCGAGACATGAGAAAATAGCTTATATATCTCTGAATATATGTGATGCTATCAAAAATGATAATTAAACTTACTGAAGTATCCAGTGTAATATCAACTGAAAAAATAAAAATATAAAGGGTTATACCTACATAAAATAAAATGTAAATTCCTCTGGAATAAATACAAAGAAAAATTATTGTGTTGAAGGTAATAGGATTGTGGGTGAGTTTTTTCCTTTCCTTAGAAAGGTAACTTTTTATGTTGCTATGTTTTTGTTTGTCTGTTTGCGGTACGCGGGGCTCACGGGCCCAGCCGTTCCGCGGCGTGTGGGATCTTCCTGGACCGGGGCACGAGCCCGTGTCCCCTGCATCGGCAGGTGGACTCTGAACCACTGCGCCACCAGGGATAGTTTGATAATTTTTAGAAAGAAGTTTGGCTTTAAAAATGCCAAGATAACAGGAGAAGCAGCTCCTCCCAACCAAGAGGCAGCAAACAAGTTCCCAGATGCCATTAAGAAAATCATTGAGGAGAAAGAATACCAATATCATTGAGGAGAAAGAAAAAATGCCACAAAGGACATTTATTAGTAAGGAGGAAAAATGAGCACCAGGATTTAAGACAAGAAGGGATAGGTTACTGTTTTGTGCAAATGCAGTTGGGTTTATGTTCCAGACTGCCTTTGTCTATAAAGCTGCTAACCCCCAAGCCTTGAAGGGAAAATATAGATACCAGCTGCCAGTCCTTTGATTGCACTACAAGAAAGCCTGAACAATGAGAACTGTTTTTCTAGACTGGTTTTATTGATGCTTCGTCCCTGAATTCAGGGAGTACCTTGCCAGTAAGGAACTGCCTTTTAAAATTCTTTTGATATTGGACAATGCCCCTGGCCATCCAGAACCCAATGATTTCAACGCTTGAAGGTGTCAAAGTGGTCTACTTGCCCCCAAACACAACGTCTTATTCAGCCTTTAGATCAGAGAGTCGTAAGGACTTTTAATGCTCATTACACATGGTACTCTATGGAAAAGGATTGTCAACACTATGGAAGAGAACCCTGATAGAGAGCGCATCATGAAAGTCTGGAAAGATTACACCATTAAAGATGCCATCATTATGGAAAAAGCTGTGAAAGTCATCAAGCCCAAAACAATAAGTTCCTGCTGGAGAAAACTGTTCAGATGTTGTGCATGACTTCACAGAATTTACGACAGAAGCAGTCAAGGAAATCATGAAAGACACTGTGAATATGGCAAAAAAGTGAGGGTGAAGAATTTCAAGATATGGATATTAGAAAAATTCAAGAGCTAATAGACACCACACCCGGGGAATTAACAGAAGACAATTTGATAGGGCAGGCAGAGTGCTTCCGAACCAGTACCAGACAATGAGGAAGAAGATGTAGAGGAAGCAGTGCCAGAAAACAAACTGACACTAGACAACTGGCAGAAGGGTTCTGATTATTCATGACTGCTTTTGACTTCTTTTATGACATGGACCTTCTATGATATGGGCACTGAAACTAAAGCAAATGGTGGAGGAAGGATTGGTACCATATGGAAACATTTTTAAAGAAATGAAAAAGCAAAAATCAGAAAGAAATTACAGTGTATTTGCAGAAAGTTACACCAAGTGCGCCTCCCTTTCCTGCCTCCCCTCACACCTCCTCCACCTCTTTTGCCTCTGTCACCCCTGAAAAAACAAGACCAACCTCTCCTCTTCCTCCTCAGCCTACCCAAAATGAAGAAGATGCAGATGAAGATCTTTATGATGATTCACTTCCTCTTAGTGAATCGTAAATAATCATTACGCCATATAGTTAAAAAACTTATCTGTTGTGTATGAGTGTCTTCATGTGAAAGTCTAATAACTGTATGACAAGAACTGTATGAGACGTTTTTTTGTCATCATTATCATTGCCTGAGTATCCATCATATAGAACATCGTGTGCAAGACTTGTATTGAAGTGGATAGCCTATCCTTACATAGGCATAAGGTGAGTAATATTTAATATAAAATTAATAATGTGTTAGTTTTCTTACTGTTTTATGACTTTGCTTTCAAAGAATTACACTACTGTACAGTATGCTTCTCTCTCTCATATTTGGAGAAAATACATATCAGCTTATCATCACAGGTAAGTGGGTTTTTTTTAATATAACTGTTTCCAATACTGTATTATGAATAGGACCATAATACTGTATACCATAACAATTTTGATAACAGTTCACTCATTTGTGTATAGGCTAGTCTACCTTGAAGCAACTGTAGCGATTACACTAGGCTACCATAAAGCAAACATATTGCTGCTTCTTTGTTATCAATGCATGAATCGTTATACCTGTAAATAAATACAAATTTCTTTCTCACATTATCTTTTCAGTTTTGATATTTAGTGTTAGTAATACATATAACATCTACAGTGTTTTGTGTCATATAAGACAATACTGATATAAGTATTGGCAGAGAGATGATTCATCTTGTAAACTGACAATATAAACCTGTGGTATCAATAAAGACAGTACAGTACTGTACATGTATTTTCTCTTCCTTATGATTTTCTTAATAAGCCAGAAGTGAGCTGTTTCCTTTTAAGTGATGCAATGTTTTTCTCTAGGTTTTTTCAAGATTTTCTCCTTGTCTTTGCCTTTTAGTGTTTTGTATTATGATGTGCCTATTTGTGATCTCTTTGCATTTATACTTGGAGCTTGTTGAGTTTCCTGGATGTGTAGGTTATTGTTCTTCAATAAATTTGAGAAGTTTTTGCCATTTTTCAAAAGTTTTTTTTCTTTCTGTCCTCTCCTGGTACTCTCAGTTCCAGGGCTGCAAAGATTACAGAATTAGTCATCTGCTCTTATGTTAACGAGCCCCAGGCTGCTTTACTTTTTAGATTTTTATGTTTGCTTTCCAATTTCCTCTGTTGTCCTTTCACTGTCTTAACTGTCACTACATGCTACTGTGAGCTTGTTTTTTCTGCTCTAACTTGCTGTTTCTGTGTTTCTATTCAGATGATCTAGGATACCAGAAAACTGAACTTATTAAATTATGTCTAAATTAAGAGCAACGTGGCTCCGCTTAAGGCCCTGACTCTGCTATGACCTACAGCCAGACAGCCAAGACCAAAGCTACCCCCACCCTGAGATAAGAATTAGTTTCTGGCTGCCCAACGGATCGGATTCTATCCAGAAGATCTGGATTTCTAGGGCTGGCTGCTAGGAGCTTGCTCTCTGGTGAATGTTACTGCTGTTATCTTCTATGTTTCTTTTTTTTTTAAAGTCATGAATTTTCAAGAAACAGAGCAACATACCATTTCCAACTTTTGCCAATGTTGAAACAGTAGCTTCTAAATGACTTACTACCAACCTGAGAAACCGAAGAGAACATGTGAAGTGGTAGCATGCATCAACCAGCCTTGAGCTTAGCACTAATTAATAGCCATCATTGACTGGAATGATGGATTTGAAAGTGCTCTCTTTAGAATCCTGAAGACGAAAGGTTGAGCTATTGCAAACATCAACGAACATGGAATAGAACTGTCGTGGTCCTAACGCGAGTTGGAAAAGAATTTCCAGACACAAGGCAGAATGTAAAGAAGATAGAATTTATTAGAGGGAAAGGTCGCTGCCAGAACTGCGGGCAGATTTCCTAGTAGTCTGGGAGAGTGAGCCCAAACATGTGCTATTGATCAGTTTTTATAGCCAGAAAACAAAGGAATGGTCCGAGGTGAAAATTTCGTTTACTGATTAGTTGAGGCACATATACCTTCCTTCTATAGGGTGGGAGTGGGACTGGCCAGATGCCTTTTCTAATTTGGGACAGGTCCCATGGCCCAGGTGGGCGTCGCCCAAGTGGGCTCAGGAATTTCGTAACCAGCGCAACATGGTGGGCAGGGCGATTAAGAGTCCGGTATCCTTCCAAACAAAGCTACATAATCAGAGCAAGGCAGGGTAAGTATGAGTCCAAACACCTTGCCAATTAAGGAATATTTTGCAATTCATGAGATACTTAAAGAACAACGTTGAAAAAAAGAAAGAAAAAGACTCGGTTAATAGTTAATTTCAGCTTTTCCGGGCGGCGGGGACGGGGGAGGGCCTGGCGGGTCCGCGCGGCCTCTGGGCCGTTGCCCGTGTCCCCGCCCAACCCAGCGCCCGTCGCCGTCCGAGCCCTGCGCCCGCGTCCCCGTCCAGGGTCGCGGTGGCCAGAGGTGCGCCCGGGGCCGCGGGACAGGCGGGCGCAGAGGTCGCTTGTGTTGCGGGTGGTGGTGCGGCGAGGATCCGGCACCTCCGCGGAGCATCACGGGTCCGGGGCAGGGCCGCCGCGGCCTGCTATGCTCTCCGCACTTTCCCGGCTCTGAAGCCTCCAGAACACGGCTAGGCAGCAGTAGTTTAATGGGGAGTTTGCCTGCTGGGAACTAGGGGCCTGCTGGGGTCTCAGTTCTTGGCTGGCCCCGAACACGAGGTTGCCAGGCGTGTGACGGCAGCAGGTAGGAGTGAGCCGCTGGTGCGGTGATGAGCAGGGAAGGAAGGACGGCGGCTGTTGGCCTGTGAACCTAGGCAAGAACGACCAGCCAACACAACCCAGACCAAGGTCCGTAGGCCCAGCTCGGTCCTGTGCGGCTGGTCAGTGGAATAGACCTGCAGGTGTGGCTCTTGACACTCTAGGACTGGCTTCGGGACAGATCCTGCTGATGAGGCCAGGGCACCGTCCTCAGTTCTCCAGGAGAGTGTGCTGGAGTGGAGCCGGGGTGGCGGTGGGGGGTGGGGGGGGGGTGCGGGGTGTGTGTGCCCGACTCAGCACGGCGGCCACGCAAGTCCAGTCTGCTGGTAAGGGCAGTGGGGAGCCGGGGGAAGTCATGGCCTTGGGAATGTCCTCTGATGAAAAAGAACCTGCAGGTTTATAGAATAACTTTTGTGTGGAACGTTGGTGTGCTGAAAAGCAGTTCTGTGTGCTTTTCCCCCTTGGTGTGGATCGGCAGTTCTGAGGCAGCAGGCGTGATACAGAAGTGTGAGCAGAGACCGTCTGGAATCCCCAAACTCCAGGGAAACTAGAGGTGACAGCCAGCCTAGTGAAGAGGACAGGAGTTAGGGGGCTGGTGGCAGTGGCAGCAGCCCAGCAGGTGGCAGCCCAGCAGGTGCCCCTTGTCTCAGGGCCCTAATCCTGGCTCCAGCCGGGTGGTCAGGGGAGCTGCAAAGTCTTCTGGGTGAGCAGAGCCCACAGTCCTGAGCTGTTCTTCTCTGTGTTTGGGTCATCTCCCCCCATCCAAGGGGAGAAATCTAGATGAGGTTTAAGAATTAGTGCTTTAAGAATGTGGATCTCATAGTTGAAACCTCGGAACACATGTTTTCAGCACAAGGTGTTAAAGTGAACGGAAGGATTCAACGCCTTTTCAAGGAGGGTGTCTCCATGTGGGCAGAACTAGAAAATAAATGGGTCTTGAATTAAAAAAAAAAAAAAAGTTAATTTGAATATGAGTAAATAGTGTAGAACTGGTTTCAAGATGCTGGAAACAGGCTAAAATGGGGGGGAGTGTGATTAGGAATTCGTTTTGCCTCCTTAGCACTCATTAAGCCCTTATTTTGGTCACATTTTGTCTCTGTATTTTTGTGCTTCAGAGCCTAAGAGAAATAAGCAAAAATAATGATTAAAAGAATGTAAAAGGACTCGTAAGGAAAGCTAACAGTAGCTGTTGTGGCTGCACCATTGTTTCAGATCCTTTCCAATGTTTCCCAGAAGTCGTCTACTCGAAGCCCCTCTCCAAGAACGCTTAGAGTAAGACAGAAGAGCTATTGGACACTGTACTATCCCTTTTGATCCTACCAGTTCTAGGTAGTTCTCTAAACGGGGTGTTATGCAGAGCATTGTTTAAAAAAAAAGAAGATTGGGCTTCCCTGGTGGCGCAGTGGTTGAGGGTGTGCCTGCTGATGCAGGGGACATGGGTTCGTGCCCTCTCAGGGAAGATCCCACATGCCACAGAGCGGCTGGGCCCGTGAGCCATGGCCGCTGGGCCTGCGCGTCCGGAGCCTGTGCTCCACAACGGGAGAGGCCACAACAGTGAGAGGCCCGTGTACCGCATAAAAAAAAAAAAAGATTCCCAGAGAGACAGATGTGCCTTCCAAGAAGCTATCTGCTACCTTCTTAATCTGTTAGATTGAAAATCTCTGAAAGGCAGAGAATGTATCTTCCCCTTTTTATATATCTTTACCTTTCTTGGTAACTAAAAGCTCCCTGACACCTAAATTAATATAAAGGAAGAAAATGTTCCAAGGAGGTAAGACTTTTCCTTTTCTTCATTTGAAAGTTTTATAGAATAGCCTCATAATTCAGAGCTGTGACTTCATATTTTCTGTTTCTTTAAATTATTATATTAGAGAAGAAAATAGCAAAATTAACAGTACAAGGGGAGAAGAGAGGGTAGGTAGGTTTTGAAAACTCAGACATACTAATGAATCTCTTGGAGCCACAGTTTCATCATCAGTTAAAGGGGATATTAATAGTATTCACTCTGTTGACCTTGGAGGTTTACTGTGAAGATTAAATGATAATCCTAAGTGGGAATATTTTTAGTGCTCTAGAGGAATATAAAAGTATAAAAGGTTATGTTCTAAAAGTGGATCTCTATCTAGAAATGAAGAGGGTCAGGCCATGAACTACTTTTAGATAATTTTTAGGGAGTTTTTATTCTTGATAATATGCCAATTTACAAATGAATTTGCAGCGAGCAATCTGAGTCTGTGCAACTCTGTGATAAAAGCTGGCTCATGTCTTACTTTGGTCATATTTATATGACAGAATCTAAAGCAACCAAAATTACTGTCTGTTGCGCCTTAAAATAATGGTCCTACCAGGAAGGCAGCAACAGCTGGATGAACCATAGCAAACGGGAGCAAATGTACCTTTTGTCTCCTCCAATCCTTCCCTGCTCTTGTGACACTTTGGCTCCAAAGTGTCCTATTGTCCCCAAACATGCTGCCTTTGTGTTCTTAGTTTTGAGAGTTAAACTAGAAAGGCTGGAGGCAAGACAAATAACACTGGGTCAGCTGAAATAGAAATCTCATGATTTTGGAAAAGATTTACTCCATAATGGTAAATTCTTAGTGCTCACTTTAAAAAAAAAAAATCCTGATACATCTTTTTAATCACAGTGCTTCTCCACTGATATAAAAATTATTCAAATTTAATTTGCTAGTGGTTTGATGTTTAACTTTAAAGATTTAATAAATTACTAGCATGTTAATAAACAATAAGATTTAATCTCTTTTATGGAGGATTGAAATATAAACCCTCTAATTTCTAAACATAATATTATATTTCCCTTTATAAGGAAACAAAAATATGACTTACAAGAAACTCTGCAAGTTCTTTTTTTTTTTTAATTTATTTACTTATTTATTTTTGTCTGCATTGGGTCTTTGTTGCTGCACGCGGGCTTTCTCTAGTTGCTGCAAGCGGGGGCTACTCTTCATTGCAGTGCACGGGCTTCTCATTGCGGTGGCTTCTCTTGCTGTGGAGCACAGGCTCTAGGTGCACAGGCTTCAGTAGTTGCAGAACAGAGGCTCAGTAGTTGTGGCTCGTGGGCTCTAGAGCGCAGGCTCAGTAGTTGTGGTGCACGGGCTTAGTTACTCCGTGGCATGTGGGATCTCCCCGGACCCAGGGCTCGAACCCGTGTTCCCTGCATTGGCAGGCGGGTTCTTAACCACTGCGTCACCAGGGAAGTCCCTGCAAGTTCTTAGACACAGATCTTATAATCTGTGTCCTTTGCTTTCTCATTATAATGTGTTGGCAGCAGGGTCACTCCTTTGCATTATCCAAGAACAAGTGGATTTGAATGCAATAATTTTTTGAAAGAGCAGTTCAACCCAGAAGTGACAATCCCATTAAAAGGGTTGTCCAGGCAGAGTTACTGTTCACTTAGCTACCCTGAAACACAAGCTAATAAATACAAAATCTTCTTTCGGCTGCCCTAGAGTTCTCCCAATGCTTCTCAGTGGTGACTTCTTTGAAATAAGCTCATCTCACCAGAACTTGTAGAAGGGGGAAGGAGGAACACTTTGATTTAAACTATTTAATGAAGCAAATATTTCTTCTATTACATAATGTGACATAGCATAAATGAACAAATTTTATTTGATTTAAACTCTATACATGGCTTATCTTTTCCAATTACAATTGATATCTTTTTTTTGTTTATTTGTTTGTTTTAAATGAGGTTCTAATGTGCTGTTCTAGCTTATTTCTCAGAGGTTTTTAGACTGGGGCGTCCAAAAATGTTCTCCATCCCCCACACCTCCTGAATTTTCCTGCTTCCATGCCTGTCCCATCAAAAAAAGCTGTGCAAATTCACAAAATAAGGAAAACTGGAACTTGGAATAATCAACTCGGTATAAGAAAAGAAGCATTTTTTAAATTATGAGAAATTCTCAAGAAGGAGATAAAATGTATTCATCCTAAGGTGTTCAATAGAATTGACAAAGTTACTTTTTATACCTAGATTTTCCATCTGCACAATGCTGCTTACATCAAAGAAGTATTTGATAATATGTGAAAGAGCTTTTAAGTTTATTGTGCTATATCCATTCTGATGATGATGATTAGAGAAAAGTGAGTATGATGACTGTGTATAAAATACTCCATTGATGCTTCCAATAAGATGCTGTTGATGCCTCACCCATATGATCTCACCCTACCACTTCAGTGCACACAGGCTCAATTGCCAACTACCAGCACTTGTATTTATTTCCTTGAGGGCTTTCTCTTGCTACCTGAGCCAAGGTTGCTATCCAATTGGCTAGAAGCAGCCCTCAACCCAAAGACTAACCAGAGCTTGGGCACACTCCAGTTGCCTTGCCCTCCAGGTAGGATAACTCTGAGCTGTGTGTCCTACACAGGCTCCCAGAATTTCCACAGAGGGATTAAGGGATTAAACTCCAGTCACCACAGTCCTAGCTGGCATGATTTCATAGACTTTATTGGCTATATTTTCCCCCCTGTCTCACTTCCTTATTCCCCTCCAGGGTCTCCTTCATCCCCCAAAATAAACTACTTGCACTCAATTTTTTGTCTCAGAGTCTACTTCTACTTTTAGGTATTCCTAAAAAGATACTGCCATTGCTCAAAATATACTTGTAGCTCCTAGAGTCACTGAATCTTGGAAATCACCTACATGGAAGGAACTATAGAAAAGTTGTACGATGGAAAGGAGGAGGACTTTGGACAAAGAAATAGCCACATTAAAATGATTTTACTAGCTGTGTGACTTTGTGCAATCCTCTCTAAACCTCAATGTCCTCATCTGTAAGTGGTTGCAACATAACTGCTGACCAGCTTTCTTTACTGGGTCTTCTCAAGAATCTAATAAGATAATACACATGAAAGGATAGATAGATGGAGAGATGGATAGATAGATAGATAGATAGATATTCATACAAAGATTATTATTGTTGTAATTTTTAATTCAGGAAAACTTCAAAACACCAGTTGAAATTGGAATAAGTGAGGAAAGAAGGCAATCCAGGTCTGTGGCAGGTGGTTCCTTGTGGGATAGTGCTAACAGACCAGCTAGATTTAAAACAAAGAACTTGTTGGCAGACTGGGAAAAATAATGTACAGTACTTTATTTTTTTTTAATAAATTTATTTTATTTATTCATTTTTGGCTGCACTGGATCTTCATTGCTGCGCACGGGCTTGCTCTAGTTGCGGCGAGTGGGGGCTACTCTTTGTTGCAGTGCACAGGCTTCTCATTGCGGTGGCTTCTCTTGTTGTGTGCAGAGCACAGGCTCTAGGTGCGTGCGGAGCACGGGCTCTAGGTGTACAGGCTTCAGTAGTTGTGGCACGTGGGCTCAGTAGTTGTGGCTCACGGGCTCTAGAGCACAGGCTCAGTAGTTGTGGCGCACAGGCTTAGTTGCTCCACTGCATGTGGGATCTTCCCGGACCAGGGCTCAAACCCATGTCCCCTGCATTGGCACGTGGATTCTTAACCACTGGGCCACCAGGGAAGTCCTGGCTTCTCTTCTTTAATCTTACCAGTCTTTCACATCTCATACTTGTTCTGGCAGTGGCTAAGCATGAGGACCTTACCTTTGCAGTCAATGTTCCTTGACCGTGGTAGAGCTAGACAATATTCATCCAGTGCTCTCACTGCACAATCTGTGGAATTTCCAATGCTTGCCTCAAGGTTTCTGTGAATTCTGGGAGATTATGCTCTCTAGTGACCACCCTGGCTCTGAACTCCTCTTTCTTCAGAATTGACTCAGTTATAGATTGTCTTTCTTTGCCATGCACAGCACCTCTGTTTCACATCTTGTTGATCCAGAGATGGAAGTCAGCTTTTTTCCTTGATTTACACACACACACACACACACACACACACACACACACAGACACCCTACACACACTGAGGCTATGCTTCCCCTAAGATGCCCCCAGCCAGTGAGTGCACAGTGAGGCTATTAGAGCGAGCGATTCTTGCCTGACATGGGACTTCTCAATTCCCAAGAAATTTGCTAAGGAATGCCCCCGTTGACCTGGCCAAGACTTTCTCGGAACTGTGCTGCAGTAGGAGGCTCATCCTACAAATTATTCCTTCTGGTCTCCTCTCACAGTTATCAGATCATCACAATCTGAAGGCTCTCCTTGCCTACTCTGACCATCTCCCCCTTATACTTCATGTCTTTCTCCCCAGTAAATCTATTGCACATGTAATTTCATCTGCTTCTTGGAAGACCTGAACTAAGATACTCCTTAAAAAGAACTATGTATGGTACCAGCATTTAAGATCATCATTTTTCTCCATTCTGCTACATAGGTATAATCCTGGAATCTCTTTGCTGATGTTGGTTCATGAACCCCCTCCAGAGCTTCCTGGGTAAAATCTGAAACCACCCCCCCATATGCAGAGGGCAGGAAGAGACTGAAGAAAGAGGCCGACCACTCTTGATTGGAAGGCGGCAGTTTCAATAAGCAAGGGAACTTATTTACCAGGCCTGTCTTGGGCCACTGAAAGATGAGATCTCTGCACCCGCCCTCCAAATCTTGAAAGTTTCTGTAGAAACTTTAACTGTATTCAGTCATGGACCCAGTCCTGATGGTTTCAATACCACATCATTTTTGTCAGGCTGTGTCCTTGGGCAGCTTCTAGGACGGGGAAGGCAATCAGAGTACACGTTCCAAGGACATGGAAGGGGGTAAAGTCGACCAATCAGGTCAAACTGGCAGTCACACTTTCTTGATGACATCCTCCAACAGCTGATGATATTTGGATATTATGAATTATATGTATTTGTATATAACAGATTTCATTTGTCCATGACAACCAGATTAAACCCAGTTTAATGCCCAATCACCAAAGTCAAGTAACAGCCAATCTTCAGACCTTACTCCTCTCTCCGAAGCTAAATTAGCAGCTTCTGTCTATACTTGCTTCAGAAGTCGTTTTTCGGGCCATGCAAAGCTAGTGGTGGTTCTTGGGACTTCCCTGGTGGTCCAGTGGTTAAGACTCCACACTTCCACTGCAGGGGGCAAAGGTTCGATCCCTGATCAGGGAACTAAGATCCCACATGCCACGCGGCACGGCCAAAAGTAAACAGATAAATAATTAAAAAAAAAAAAAGAGCTAGTGGTGGTTCTAGAGGCTCATTCTGCTGGTGCCCAATTATTAGAAACTTTGCTGGAGCCCTTAGGCCAAGGTTCTTAGTGCCTAGCTCCTATGGACAACCCAGCAGTCCTTCCCATAAACAACCCATAAACTTAGTCTTCTGAACCTTACAAACCTGCAATTCTTCTCCCAGTTTTTAGGACTATATCCATCTTCTAAAATAAGATTATTTTCCTCTTCTACCTTTGAAGTACACTTCCTTCATTTTCTCCCACATTTAGTCTCCTTAATGAATTCTTTAAAAACAAAGATCCATGTAGCTGTCCTCAGGGATAAGCCCATCAATGGCACAAAGGCTTGGCTGTCCTGGAATCAGAGGGTGCTGGTGTTACGGACCCTCCTGAGTCAGTCCCCAACAAGCGGCCTCCTGCCTGGTGTCCTTCGAGACCGAATTCAGTTCAGAAGCAAAGGAAAGCGTTATTCTCTGATCAAAGAATGGAGAGGTAGGAGTTCTCACTCTAGAGCACACACTCCCCGGACAGGCTGTGGGCGGGGCTCCTTTACAGGGATCTCCTCAGTGGGGAGGGGAGGGGGCCGAGTTCTCCCTGGGCAGGCACATTTGTGCGGCTCAGGCTATCGCGATGCCAGAGGCTGCATCGGCGTGACTCCTGGCCTGCCGCCGCCATCTTGAATTGCAGTGTCGTGCCCAGCACTTCTGCGCACAGTCGGCTGAGGTGAGGTGTTGGCCGCAGCTGTTTTGCACCAGGAGCTCTGGTCTGAAGTGCCAAGTGTGAAGCCTCTGTATGCAGCACCCTGTGAGCAACTGAAACTAGACTAAGCACAAAGGAAAAGAAAAAAAGGTTAGACTTTATTACCCATATTCTATTTTTATTCCCCTGGAATTGTTAATGGGCTTTGCCAGAGACAAATCCCTCCTCTGTGTTGCTCCTCATTCTTGAAGGGCACTGAGGGGCTCAGGTCCGTCTTCTGTTACTACTTCTGTTCCATTCCACTTAGGGATGCGCTGGTCTTTCGGGCTGCCAGTTTTCCATGTTTTTAGGTTCACTCAGTCTCCTGGCCAGAAGGGGTATAGGGCCAGGTCGTGGGTGCAGGCAGCACCTGGTCACCATGTTCCGTGAGAGCTTTCAACGTTTCTCCTGCCTGGAGGGCATAGTTGAGTTGTTCCATTTCAAGTGGGTTAAGGTGTCCCTTTTCTCAGGCTTGGGGAATGGGTCTACCATACACGAGTTCAAATGCACTTAACTTTAACTTATCCCTTAGGGCTAACCGCTTGCAGAAAAGGGCAGTCAGAAGCAACTTAATCCAATGTTCTTGAGTTTCCTGACATAGCTTGGCTAAGGCCCATTTCAAGGTCTGATTGGATCTCTCCACTTTCCCCGATGGATGGTTGAGGTCTCCAGGCTGAGAGCAAGGTCCGTTTTATGCCCAGGGTACTTGTTATCCCCTTTATCACTTGAGACACAAATGCTGGACCATTAACGCTTTGTAGGATCCTGGGAGCTCAAACCTGGGGCTTATTTCTTTTAGTAATGCCTTAGCTACTTCAGCTGCTATTTCAGTTCTAGCTGGGAATGCTTCTATCCACCCAGAAAATGTGTCTACTAGTACCAAGAGATATCTGAAATTGCCCAGTACTTTCGGTAGGACAGTGAAATCAGTCTAACAGTCTTCTCCAGGATATATCTCTCTGGTCTACATGGGCCTTCTCTGGGGGCCTCTGAAGGGTCTGGTTTGGGGGTTGTTCATTGTGCAGTTGGGGCATGTCTCAACTACCTGACTGATTACACTTTTCATGCCAGGAGTTACCATGACCTCAACTAATCAATTATATAGGGCTTCTCTCCTGTAGTGAGTTCCTTAATGAGCCTCCCTGATGGGCTTAACAAGCTGCAGTTTGGGGAGAATGTTCATCAGCTAGCCACCCATGGCCTCCTAGATCTCTACTGAAGCCCCATTTTGGGGCTTTGTCTAATTCTTCCTTTGTGTATATTGGAGAATTATTAGATGGATCTGCCTTCAGGCTATGAGGAGTAGTATCCAAGTTACTTGTTCTAAGGCCGTGTCCTTTTGGCAGTTGTGTCCACCTTGTTGTTTCCCTTTATTTCCTCTGCATCCCCCTTTTGGTGACCCTTACAATGAATCACTGCCAGTCTTTTTGGAAGCTGTACTGTTCCTAAGAGCCTCAACATGTTTAAGCCATGTTTCACCTGTTTATTCTCTGCAGTCAGCATACCTCTCTCTGCGTGTAGGAGGGCATATGCATAAGGAATCTGTGCAAACATTTAAGATCTTCCCTGACCTTCAAGGCTGGGGTGAGGGCTGTCAGTTTCATCTTTGGGGAAGAAGTCCCTGGGGGTAGGCTTCTTGCTTCAGTGACTTGAGTCTGAGACCTCACTATGTATCCCACTAGCCTTTTCCCCTCTCCCATCTGTGAACCATTCCTCTTCAGCATTTGGGAGAGGCTCACTTCCTAGGTCAGGGCGACTGGAATAGATCATGTCTATGGTTTCTATACAGTCATGCTCCAGGGACGCCATTTCTGTGGGGAGCAGGGTGGTAGGATTTAGCATATGGCAGGTTTTTATGGCAGCCACTGGGTTGTCTAAAAGCATAGCCTAAACTTGAATCGACCTTCCAGGGGACAGTTATTCTGATATCTATTAGAACTTACTAAAGCCTGAACCTGGTGTGGAGTCCATATAGTGATTGGCTGACCAAATGTTGTCTGTTTGGCCTCTTTTAGCAGGACTGCAGTAGCTGCTACTGCCTGCAGGCAAGAAGCCAACTCCTTAGCAGTTTGATCTAATTGTTGAGAGAAATAAGCAATCACCTGAGTAAGTGGTCTCGGCTTTTGAGCTAATATACCAAGGGCAATTCCCCTTCTCTCCTGAATGTAAAGATCAAAGGGTTTAGCTAGATCTGGGGGGGCCAGGGCAGGGACCTGAAGTAATTGCTTTTTCAATTCTTGAAAGGCCCTTTTGCATTCTGAATTCCATTCAAAAGGATCATCATCCTTTCCTTTCAACTTTTCATATAGGGGCCTACCTATTAGACCATAGGTAGGCATCCAGAAGTGGCAAAACCCAGCCATCCCCGGGAAACCCCCTAAACTGTCTTGCAGTTTTAGGAGGGGTGAGGCTGCAAATGGCTTCTTCCCTTTCCTGGGGTAGGTTTCTCTGACTTTCTGTGAGAATGAAGCGAGTCTCTGTGGGCAGTTAGTACAGATCCCTTTGCCAACTGTTTGACATTGGAGGGCAACAGCTAGTAGGTAGGTTTGCCTCTGGGCCGTTTTATCCTCTGACTTTTCCTCTATATCTCGGTTATTAAACACCAGTAGACAACCTTGACCAGGCAAGAGATAGGTAGGGGTATCTGGTTTTATTTCCAGTTTCTGAGTTTATACCTAATGTCGGGAGCACTTTAGGAATTGAAAATGAACTCAGGACTGCATTCCCTTCCAGTGACTCAGGGTCAGGGCTAATATAGATTTGGAGGCATTCCCTGAGGCTGTAGGAATGCTGAACAGTTTTCTTTTGGCTTCTGATAGATTTCCTTTATCTTATGCCAATTGGCAGGTTTGTTTCCTGCTGCCTGGATTCCCTTTAGGATGATATTTTTATAATTGGTCAGCCTCTGTCTTCCCACCCCTTACCCATGGTCCTGGTGATCCCAGTTGGGTTTGTAATCTGGGACCACTTGATTCCTTGTTCCGAAAATAGCATGACCTGCATTGTTTCTGTTCTCTTTGTCTGCTTCCTCCCAGGCTTTTGACTTTTCCTCCCCTGTTAAGTGTACATCGAGGAGGCTCTGGATGTCAGCCCAGATGGGGTCATGGGTCTGAAATGTTCCCCTAATTCAGGAACCCCTTTGGATCTTCCCTCAACCCCTTACCATGATTTTTCCAGTTATATAGATCAGAAGTGCAAATGGGACATGTACCTGGATGAGCCCTCCTTTATCCAGGGACCTGCCTCAAAGGGAGTACTTTTCCTGGAGGGTCCTTGGATTACCACAACCATTTTGAAGGCCTTTGTTCTAATGTATTGCCACAAAAAACTGAACAGAGGGAATTTCATCCCATTTCTTTTGTCTCCAGCATAGCAGGCCCAATTGTAAAATGGTGTTTTAATTTAGAGACCCATTAACTGGCCAACTTTCCCAATGTCCCAGCTGGTGTTGGAGCTAGGCTGTATTACATAGGAAGATTAAATGTTTTAGGGTTGGAGGTGATACCTGAAAAACTTCCGGTTCTGCAGAATGTACACTAATGGGCTCGTTTGGTATGGTGAATGTTTGATTTCCCATACCTTAGATGTTCTGTTTTGGACTTGTTTCAAACTACTGAGGGGGGTGATTGGAGTGATTCATTGGCACGCAAATGCACAAGATTTTACCCAAATAAGGTTTCCCGTTCAGGAAATTTGGAACCAGCACTAAAGTGTTAATGGATTCCTCAAAAGACCAAAATAGGAGGTGTCCAAATGGCGTGGGCTCTGATATAACTGGGGGGGTCCCCTTGAATTTGTAACAGCCATGCTTGAGACAGTCTCTCCTCAGTCAGACCATCCCACAGGAGGTTGGACAGGACCACCTCCGGGCCAGAGCAGCTTAGCCACGTTAGTTCCTGACCAACTTGGTCCATTAGGGAGAGGCACAGCTCTGTGAGGTGGGAATCTTCTCTTTCCTCCTTTTGGCCAAAAAGGAGAAGTTTTTGGATTTCGTGGTGGGTGAGAGCTAAAAGCATGAGGGATCCCCATGGGATACTCACCAGTTTGCTGTGGAGAGCCCGTGGAATCTCAGTCGATGAAGACTCACCCAGGCTTCACCGCACAAGCAGAGGAAGGAGGAAGGATCAGGCAGTGGGTGTTGCGTGTTCTTGCCAACAGCTCACACATCTTCCTGCCACTCAGGTTCCTGGTCTTGTGAGTGGCTCACACGGCCCCCCGTAACACTTCAGAGCAACTAGCGCTGACTGGAAGAGGTCAGGTCACCAGTTGCGTACCTACCTTGGGATCCTTCTGCACTTGGGCTTCCCCAGTGCCTTTTCCTGAACTTGGATTGAGTATCCTCATTCCGTTTTGTCAAGGAGGTCCTTATTACCTGGGTTTTTTCCTGGTCTCGCCTCTTGGCCCACGGGGCTGGCCACTTTCCTTTACTAAACCGAAAGTGACTATGGAGAATGCTACTGTTGGTCGGGGAGGAAGGCAAAAAGCCCTGGTGCAGCTGTTACTGCCTTGTACAGGGGTCAAGAGGATGGTACTGGCTCTGTCTTGTCCACAGTACGCCACCATCCTCGGGTATCCAGTACTGCAAGAAGGCCAGCCGGAGGCAGTGGGTAGAGATGTGTTAGTTACAGCCCTCGATCCCCAATGATGTCACAGTAATTCCTTCAATGGGGTGCAGTCCAGATTACTCTGGGGGCTATGCTGCGTGTGCACCACACAGGGTCTTCAGGTTGCTTGGCAGAATTGCTTTGGATTTGGATCAAAGCTGCTGCCGTTCTACCCCATCAGAGTGTACTCAAAGGTGAGAGTCAATCATTCTCACCTAACCTTCAAACCTCCCTAACCTTCTGGTGTCCTCCCCCTGGAGCCAGAGTGAACCTGGAGCCCTGTGGGTGGGTGCAGGCAGAAGGTCCACCCTTTTGTAGTCACCAAATTTTGCTACCGACCCTCCTGAGTCGGTCCTCAACAAGGGTCCTTCTGCCTGGTGTCTTTTGAGCCAATAGAACAAGACCAAGTTCAGTTCACAAGCAAAGGAAATCTTTATTCTTTGAGCAATGAATGGAGAGGTGCAAGCTTGCGCTCTAGAGTACACACTCTGTCCTACAGGCCATTGGTGGGGCTGCTTTTTAGGGTTCTTGTCAGCAGGGAAGGGGGATGAGTGCAGCCATTTTGCACTAGGAACTCTGGTCTGAAGTGCCAGGTGCAAGGCTTCTGCACACAGTATCCCATGAGCAAGTGAAACTAGACTAAGCACAAAGGAAAAAAAAAGGTAGGACTTTATTTTATCACCCAGATTCAATATTTCCCAGGAATTGTTAATGGGCTTTGCCAGTGACACTGGCAGGTAATAATCAAAGGCTAAGAAAAACAAGACAGGTACTTTTACAGTAGGTTACTTTGCCCTACCAAATTTTTAATAAATGAACTTGCTAAACACATTTTCTTTATTACATTTCCTTGATGGTAGACATTTGAGCAAAGAAAATGTGGTAGTATCATCGCTTTAAGTCTCAGGAAGCCCCTAGTGATACAAGCGTTTTTTTTTCTTTTTCTGGCAGCCATTTGGTAGGAGTTTTTAGTGTTTCTGACACAATTGGGCAGGGGTAGAATTAGTAGACGACAGACACAATTACATCCAAAAGAGACCTTGGGTATTAATTAGGTCAATGCTCCCAACCTCACAGATGAACAAGTGGTAATCCAGAGAGGTCAGGTACTGGTCCAAGATCATAAAGTCAATTAGTGTTAAGGCAACAACTCTGTTTAAGTCTCCTGGCTCAGAGCTGTGGAGCTGTAAGCAGAGGACGTAAAGTTATGCAGAATTGGTTTTGTACTTGTTTTCTGGGAAAATTGGGACATTATTATTTATGTAACCTCAGTCTTCTTTCCATCTTTAAACTTCACATTCTAATAAATACCTTACAGAGTTGTTCCAAAGATAAGATGAAATGAAAAATGAGATTACAGTGCTGTGCTGGTAAATGCGTAACGGTTAACTCTTGGAGTTGATGGAGGAGCCAGAATTTGTAGCATTTGATGATTTCCATGGTATAAATATTCCTCCTGTTGTCAATCTCAAGATTTCAACAGTTTAAAAACTGGCTGGCAAGATTCCTGAATATTTAACAATTGCCTCTCACAAGCGCATATGAGCTGTCACAGGCTGGCTCCAGCAAACCACTGAATACGGAACACTTGGCATATAATAGACACTCAATAAGTATTAGTTGCCCTCTCATCCTCACAAGGCACAAGTTCCTTCTACTATCTGTGTAACTACGGTTTCATGAACACTATCTCTTTGAACTTCCCAAGAAATGACAGTCGTTGTAATCTGTGTAAATAAAATGAACTCTCTCATATGACGATGGCTGCATAGCCTCTCACTGCTTTTGAGGCTATATTTGAAATGGTCTTTCTAAGAATACAGAATGTGTGAAGTGCCCAGAATTCACCTTACAGGACCCTTGTGATGTCCCAAAGGGATAGGTTGACATGGTCTGGAGCAGCTAAGACTGAGGTAAATTTAAAGCCTGTGGAGGGACTTCCCTGGTGGCGCAGTGGATGAGACTCCCTGGTCCCAATGCAGGGGGCCTGAGTTCGATCCCTGGTCAGGGAACTAGATCCCACATGCATGCCGCAACTAAGAGTTCACATGCCGCAACTAAGCGTTCACATGTCACAAGTAAGGAGCCCATGTGCTACCTGGTGCAACCAAAAAAATAAATATTAAAAAAAAAAAAAAGCCTGTGGAGACCATAAAGCAGAAGAGAAATGGGAATTTCAAATAAGAATCTTGAATGAAAGGCAGATGCTCTGAATTATAATTGAGTTCTTTCTCACGTAAGCAACTCTCTGTAACATACTCCAGGATGGGTAAAAGTGACACGTTTATTTACTGTTTCTTTCTTTTTTTTTTTTTTAACATCTTTATTGGAGTATAACTGCTTTACAATGGTGTGTTAGTTTCTGCTTTATAACAAAGTGAATCAGTTATACACATACATGTCCCCATACCTCTTTCCTCTTGCGTCTCCCTCCCTCCCACCCTCCCTATCCCACCCCTCTAGGTGGTCGCAAAGCACCGAGCTGATCTCCCTGTGCTATGCGGCTGCTTCCCACTAGCTATCTATTTTACGTTTGGTAGTGTATATATGTCCATGCCACTCTCTCACTTTGTCCCAGCTTATCCTTCCCCCTCCCCATATCCTCAAGTCCATTCTCTAGTAGGTCTGCGTCTTTATTCCCGTCTTGCCCCTAGGTTCTTCATGACCATTTTTTTTTGTTATTTTGTTGTTGTTGTTTAGATTCTATTACTGTTTCTTAATGATTCCCTTGAACAATTCCAGATAGGGCAGCCGTCCTATTTGTTTGTTTGCCTGCTTGCTTAAAGATGCACTATGAGTGTCCATTTCTCGCCAAGAAGGAGTAACTGGTACAGAATGGCCCTCCCACTGTAAACAGCTAGAAAACTGGACAACATATATGAAACAACTGTTTTCAGACATTGGGACCACAGTGTACTCAAGATTGTGGTTCCAAGAGAAGAGAAACAATTGAAGTGAGCCCTCACTTCTCCTGGCTTTCTGCCTGGATGTAAGGTTGCCAGGTAAAGTATGGAATGTCTAGTTAAATTTGAATTTCAGATACATAAAGAATAATTTCTTAGTATAAATATGTATAAAAATGTAATATTGGATTTTATTTGTTAAATCCAGCAACCCTACCTGGAGGCAATTTTTTTTTTTTTTTTACATTTTGGCGCGCCACACATGGAATCTTAGTTCCTGGACCATGGATCTGACCCGCGCCCCGTGTGGTGGAAGCAAGGAGTCTTAACCACTGGACCACCAGGGAAGTCCCCTGGAGGCAATTTTTAAACCACAATAAAGAGGGAGAAAACTCAAGTGGAGCATGCTAATTTCACTAGAATGAGGAGACAGAAATCTAGTTTGGTGAGGCTGAGGTGGCTGGAATTTGCAGGGCAGAATAGTGTAGGGAGCAAACTGCACAAGGAAAGCACCCCAGACATTTTCACAAGGGTTCCCTGGGTTCCTTGGCTGAATACTACTCTTTGTACGCATAGAGCGAAATTCTACAAGGCCAGGCGAAGAACAGACTGAGGAGTTAACACAGGACTTGGGAACATTGGAATTCCAACCATCCAGGTCAGAGAGACTTTTTTATTTTTTTAATTTTTGTTGGAGTATAGTTGCTTTACAATGTTGTGTTAGTTTCTACTGTACAGCAAAGTGAATCAGGTATAGGTATACATATATCCCCTTTTTTTGGATTTCCTTCCCATTTAGGTTACCACAGAGCACTGAGTAGAGTTCCCTGTGCTATACAGTAGCACAGTAGGTTCTCCTTAGTTATCTATTTTATACATAGTATCAATAGTGTATATGTTAATCCCAATCTCCCAGTTCAGCCCACCCCCTCTTCCCCCTTGATATCCATACCTTTGTTCTCTACGTCTGTGTCTCTATTTCTGCATTGTAAATAAGATCATCTATACAAGTTTTTCCAGATTCTACATGCATGTATTAATATATGATATTCGGGGCTTCCCTGGTGGCTCAGTAGTTAAAAATCCGCCTGCCAATGCAGGGGATATGGGTTCAAGCCCTGGTCCGGGAAGATCCCACATGCTGCAGAGCAACTAAGCCCATGGGCCACAACTACTGAGCCCGCGTGCCACAACTACTGAAGCCTGCACACCTAGAGCCCATGCTCCACAACAAGAGAAGCCACCGCAATGAGAAGCCTGTGCACCACAATGAAGAGTAGACCCCACTCACCACAACTAGAGAAAGCCCATGCACAGCAATGAAGAGCCAACGCAGCCAAAAATAAATAAAATTTTAAAAATTAAAAATAAATACATAAAAATATATGATATTCATTTTTCTCTTTCTGACTTACTTCACTCTGTATGACAGTCTCTAGGTCCATCCACGTCTCTACAAATGACCCAGTTTTGTTCCTTATTATGGCTGAGTAATATTCCACTGTATATATGTGCCACATATTCTTTATCCATTCCTCTGTTGATTGACATTTACGTTGCTTCCATGTCCTGGCTATTGTAAATAGTGCTGCGGTGAACATTGTGGCGCATGTATCTTTTATTATTTTTTTTAATTTTTGAATTTTATTTTATTTTTTTATACGGTAGGTTCTTATTAGTTATCCATTTTATACACAGCAGTGTGTACATGTCAATCCCAATCTCCCAATTCATCACACCACCACCACCCCTCCGCCACTTTCCCCCGTTGGTGTCCACGCATTTGTTCTCTACATCTGTGTCTCTATTTCTGCCCTGCAAACCAGTTCATCTGTACCATGTTTCTAGGTTCCACATATATGTGTTAATATACGATATTTGTTTTTCTCTTTCTGACTTACTTCACTCTGTATGACAGTCTCTAGATCCATCCACATCTCTACAAATGACCCAATTTCGTTCCTTTTTATGGCTGAGTAATATTCCATTGTATATATGTACCACATCTTCTTTATCCATTCATCTGTGAATGGGCATTTAGGCTGCTTCCATGAACTAGCTACTGTAAATAGTGCTGCAATGAACATTAGGGTGCATGTGTCTTTTTGAATTATGGTTTTCTCTGGGTATATGCCCAGTAGTGGGATTGCTGGGTCATATGGTAATTCAATTTTTAGTTTTTTAAGGAACCTACATACTGTTCTCCATAGTGGCTGTATTATTTACATTCCCACCAACAGTGCAAGAGGGTTCCCTTTTCTCCACACCCTCTCCAGCATTTATTGTTTGTAGGTTTTGTGATGATGGCCATTCTCACCGGTGTGAAGTGATACCTCATTGTAGTTTTTATTTGCATTTCTCTAATAATTAGTGACGTTGAGCATTTTTTCATGTGTTTGTTGGACATCTGTATGTCTTCTTTGGAGAAATGTCTATTTAGGTCTTCTGCCCATTTTTTGATTGAGTTGTTTGTTTTTTTGATAGTGAGTTGCATGAGCTCTTTGTATATTTTGGAGATTAATCCTTGTCAGTTGCTTCATTTGAAAATATTTTCTCCCATTCTGAGGGTTGTCCAGAGAGACCTTTTTGAACATCTGGGGCCATCAAAGTAAAGCTGAGAAGGGTCACACTTTAGTAGTAAGGCTACAGTGGCCCCAGAATAAAGGCAGTGCTAGACCCACTGTAACAAAGCTTTAAACCAAGTCTCAATAGAATCAAGGTGAGCTGCTAGTAAATTAACTACCAGCCAGAACAAATTTATACGTTTGTTAAAAAGAACAACACAGTCTCAACAGCAACAATATAACATTTATAATGTCCAGCATCCAATCAAACATTACTAGACATGTAAAAAAAAATCTGGCCCGTTACCAGGAGAAAAATCATAAGCCAAAAATAACAGAAATGATGGAAATAGCTAACAAGGGATATAAAAGTTACTGTAAATATGTTCAAGAATTTAAAGAAAAACAAATAAAACGAGAAGAAAATTAAAACTATAAAGATATAAATTGGGCAAATGATTTACCTTCCTAATGCCACTTCACTTGAGGCTGATAGTGCACCATGAGGACATAGCATCTAATAGCACATGAAGGCAGGAAAACAATGATCTGATTTATCATCCGCTACAGGACATCCATAGAAAAAGTGGGAATAATCCAGACAAGGGTAATCTTGAGTAATTACCCCAAAGTGGGTAATTCGGAGAAGATTGAATTTCTCCTAAAGAGTTCATTCTCAAAGTTTACAAGAAAATAGTCAAATTTCTACCATAAATCATGCAGGAAAACGCAGATGCAAATCTGAAAAATAAGCTTTTGCCCCAAATCACTCCCTCTGTTTTAGAGACAGAGATAGGTGTTTACAGAACCTAGTTTACATCGTGATTGGAGAGGAAGCAGGAAGGAATGGGGCTTTTACAAATTATTTTGCAGATAGCCTTTTTAATGTTTTCACCTCTATGTTACAAGCAAGTGTGTTGATTTGTTTTGTATTTGGATTATTCAGCTATTTCAAATGCATGTTAAAAAAGATTCATTGATGCTTTTTAATCAGAAAAAAAGAGAAACATATTTTTGCTGCTAGAAACTCTAAATTTGTATCAAAAAAGTTTTGACTTAGGTACTATATTATTCTCTATAGCTGTTTTCTTTCCCCTTGAAACACATGAAAAAATATGTCTTATTTTTAATTTTACCTCTTATCTCTCCCTTTATTCCTTCACTTTCCTCTCTTTCTCTTTCATTTGAATCTCATTTAAAATCTTCTAAGTCAACAACAGAAAATTTTACCAAGTTGTTATATCATTCTAACTTGGAAAATAAAAATAAACACTAACCACCAAATAATCCATGTTTATTATCTCATGGTGAAAAGTGAAATCTCTTGTATCAGGAAATAACTAACTGATTTGTTGATTCATCGTGAGGTTAAACAGAGTCCAACCTGTTCTGACACAGCTGTGTTGGTAGGGCAGGGCTAGCCAGCTTTGTTTATTTAAATTAACTGATTAAGGGACTTCCCTGGTGGTGCAGTGGATAAGACCCTGTGCTCCCAATGCAGCAGGCCGGGGTTTGATCCCTGGTCAGGGAACTAGATCCCACATGCATGCCACAACTAAGGAGGCTGCCTGCCGCAACTGAGGAGGATGCCTGCTGCAACTAAGGAGCCCGCCTCCTGCAACTAAGACCCGGTACAACCAAATAAATAAATCAATGTTAAAAATAAATTAGTTAATTAACTGATTAAAATTTGGGCCCCTCAAAGAGTATGTTTTAAAAAGCATGTGGTAGGAACAGTACCGAGACTACATTTTCTCCTATTGCCATGCTTCAGCTCAGTTGGTGAATAAAGTAAGAGGGCATGCAAGGACATTCCCTTGTCACTATCATGTCCAATATGACATTGGATTACGTCATATTTTTAATTCAAACACAATTAGTCATGGCCAAGCCTTATCATTTTTAAACAAAACTTCAGAGAATGAAGAGATTCTGAAGAAGATGCCAAAAACCAAAATCAAATTCAAATCAAACTGTTTGCCACTGACCTTAGCAGATTCAGATCACACTGTCTTGGAAGGGACTAAAATCTCCCAGATTAACCTGTTTTGAGAACAAGATGAGAAACCAACTGAACCCTTGCTGAAAGTCTTTTGCAAATATCCTGAAGGTTGCCACAAACCTTCAATTTGTGAAAAATGTAACATGCTGAAGCACGATAAAACAAAGTATGTCTGTACTAAATAGTAAGTTAAATAAATAACAATAGGGGCTTCCCTGGTAGCACAGTTGTTAAGAATCTGCCTGCCAATGCAGGGGACACGGGTTCGAGCCCTGGTCCGGGAAGATCCCACATGCCGTGGAGCAACTAAGCCCGTGTGCCACAACTTCTGAGCCCGTGTGCCACAACTACTGAAGCCCATGCACCTAGAGCCTGTGCTCTGCAAGAAGACAAGCCACTGCAATGAGAAGCCCATGAACCGCAATGAAGAAAAGCCCCTGCTCGCCCCAACTAGAGAAAGCCTGCATGCAGCAACGAAGACCCAATGCAGCCAAAAATAAATGAATAAAATAAATAAATTTTAAAAAATGTTTTTAATAAATAAATAACAATAATGTATTTTTAAAGTTCACATCCTAAGTTTGCTCTCAACCTGTTTAGAAATTGGAAAACATTTTTAGTTGTGATAGTTGTGAAAAACGAGTCATACTGGTGGCTTATGAAACAAAGTCTCTCCTCAAAAATCATCCCCTAAAACCACTTCAGTGGCTCACCGCTTGAATGTGTTATGTTACTGTGTATTTGCTTAGCAGATGTAAACTTCTCTGAAACTAAGCTATTAATCCTCAAGTATTTTTATACCTACTAAACCTAACGCTATGACAGTGATGCTATAAAGCAATGGTCTTAACCTTTTTTTCTTTTCTTAATGTGACTCACCTGACTGTAATTGGTTTCTGTTTTTCTGTTTTAGGGCTCTTTCTAATGACAAGACTCAGTACAAGATCCTCTCCTCCTTGCTGCATGCAGGATCTTGTTCCCTTACCAGGGAATGAACCCATGCCCCCCTGCACAGGGAGAGAGGAGTCTTAACCACTGGACCACCAGGGAAGTCTCTGCACTAGGTTTCTTAAATCTGTAAGTTTATGTCTTTTGCCAGACTTGGGGAATTTCTGCAATTATTTCTTTAAGTACCTTTTCAGCCCTGCCCTTTTTCTCCACTCCTTCTGGGATTCTGATGACATGACATGAATATTGTATCCTTTGTTATAGTTCCATGGGTTCCTAAGGTTCTATTCATTTTTTTTCCTGTCTATTTTCTTTCTGTTGTTCATATTGGGTAATTTCTGTTATTCTCTCTTCAAGTTCATTGATCCTTTCCTCTGGTCTCTACATTCTACTATTGATCCCATTGATTGAGTTTTTATTTTGATTCTTGCATTTTTTCAGTTCTAAAGTTTCCATTTGGTTCTTCTTTATATTGTCTATTTCTTTGCTGAGGTTTTTTATTTTTTCATTGGTATTAAGTATGTTTCTAATTGCTTGTTAAAGCATTTCATATGATGGCTGCTTTAAAATCCTTGTCAGATAATTCCAGCATCAACATAAACTTGGTATTGGTGTGTGTTGATTATCTCGTCTCATTGAAGTTAAGATTTTCCTGGTTCCTCATGAGTGATTCTCAATTGTATCTTGGACAGTTTTGCTATTATATTATGAGATTCTGGATCATATTTAAATCTTCTCTTTTATCAGGTCTTCTATGACACCACATCAGTGGAGGAAGGATGGTGATGCCTTATAGTATTACTGTCAGGTGGCGTGGAAACTCAAATTCCCCTCTTGGCCTCCACTGAACCCTGGGAAGCGGAGGGGCATCTCATTATTGCTGGGTGGGAGTGGGAGTTCAGACTCTCCACTAGGCCTCTGCTGACACTACAGGGGGCTGGGAAGCCTAGCTTGGGATGGAATGTGGTAAAGTCCCAGGTTCCCACTCAGCCCTCTCTGATACCACCTTGGTAGGGAGGGGTGACTCAACCGCTGGGTCGGCATGGAAGTCCTGGCTCTCCACACAGTCTTTACTGACAACCTGGGGCAGAGGTTGGGGGTAGTCTCATTCCCATATGGTGGGGATAAATGTTCCACCTCCCCACTGGTGGGGGGAAGAGAAATGCCTTGTTATAGCTGGCCAAGGACATAAGTCTAGGCTCTCCACTCATACTTTTCTGTGGTGTTTGGTTGCAGTAGAGCAATTATTCTCCAAAAGTTTTTTGTTTTGTTTAACTAATTAATTTAATTTTATTTATTTTGTTTTTGGCTGCGTTGGATCTTTGTTGCTGTGCGCGGGCTTTCTCTAGTTGCGGGGATCGGGGGCTACTCTTCGTTGCGGTGCGCAGGCTTCTCCTTGCGGTGGCTTCTCATTGTGGAGCATGGGCTCTAGGCGTGTGGGCTTCAGTAGTTGTGGCACATGGGCTCAGTAGTTGTGGCTCACAGGCTCTAGAGCACAGGCTGAATAGTTGTGGCGCACGGGCTTAGTTGCTCTGCGGCATGTGGGATCTTCCCGGACCAGGGCTCAAACCTGTGCCCCCTGCATTGGCAGGTGGATTCTTAACCACTGTACCATCAGGGAAGTGCTGTCCAAAAGTTTTGTTTTGCTAGGCTGCCCCTTTCCTTTTCCAGTAGCTAGAGAGAACCAATTTTTCTTGGGGATTTTTTTGTCTACGCTTGTTGGCTTTTCCAGGATGCCTGCTTCTCCAGAACGCAGTCTGGGCTATCCCAGGCAAGAAGGAAACCCACATCCCCATGTCCTTCCATTGGTCCTGAGATCCCTGAAGGTCTACCTTCTTCCCTTTCCATGTTAGAACCTTCTTATGTTTGTTTTATATACAGTGTCAAGGGCCTTTAGCTGTTCTTAGCCAGAGGAACAAAGAGATGTGTGTTTACTCCATTTTGTCCTGGAACTGGAAACTCAGTATGGGATTCCTACTCTCATTACCATGGTATCATAAGTCAATGGTTCCAAGAAGGAAAATGAACATTTGAGCCCATATACTTTTTTTTTTTTTTTTTGCGGTACGTGGGCCTCTCCCGTTGCGGAGCACAGGCTCCGGACGCACAGGCTCAGCAGCCATGGCTCACGGGCCCAGCCGCTCCGCAGCATGTGGGATCCTCCCGGACCGGGGCACGAACCCGTGTCCCCTGCATCGGCAGGCAGACTCTCAACCACTGAGCCACCAGGGAAGCCCCGAGCCCGTATACTTTTATTGCTAATACCCACTGCCCCTAAGTTCCAGTACAACTGGGTGGATGTAAAAGGTTTTACCTCAACACCCAACCCAACAGTTTTCCCCTTCTAGTGTCAGTGCAGCGGGTGGGAAATGAGACAGTTGTGGTGTCAGAAATCTAAATTTCCCAGGTGTTGAGTTGTTTGCCTCTGGCTTGGGAAGTGTGACTCACTAGCTATGCTTCTTCAGGGAACATAGCTGCCAAGACAAGATCTCTGTTCTCTATCATGAAGGCTCCCCCTGCTTTCATGGCATTTTAGAGCTTAACTGACACTTCATCTCTGCAGATAAATTCTGTGCTGGGGCAAGAGAAGGAACCATCACTTTTATAAATTTCAAATGTACTCTGTAACAACCAACACAAGCACTTCAAGCCTTGAAATCCTTGCTACTGGCACACATTTCATGTAGCAATTGGGGCTGCCACTTAAGGATTGCAATTTGTGCATTGTACAAAAGCACCCAGCCAATGGGACAAAAGAGAGTTAAGATCCAGCCCAGGCTCCTCTTGCCAGATCATGTACCCACATGGCTACATCACTCAGAGGGGGTGCCTTTTTCAAATTTGCACAAAGGCTCCCTATAAGCAATCAGCTGGGCTCTGAATCTAACAATAACAGTATTGCAGCATCTCAAAAGAAATACTCTCTTGTATTCCATAAACTCATTACACATGAATATTCAATGGATACTCATACATAATTTATGTCATCACTTCAAAATCATTTATTTTCAGATTTTCAAGCCTATTAAAATGAGCTCCAAATCATCTGAGGTAGGGGCCCATTGCAAATTTTGGCAAAGGGTCAAATTGGCTTTTTAAATGTATTTCCATTATCTTCCTGGGATTGCAGCTTCCCATTAGTGAGGGTTGTTAATTATCAGGTGCCGGGCAGATAAGGCTTTTCTTATCTAGGCTTTTCTTTTCTTATAAGCTAGGCTTTCTGATTGGCACAATCCCCTGTCTCTTAGCTGTGAACAAAGCCCTCTGCCTTATCCCCTCTGATCATGCAACATCAGTATATGCTTCCAAGGCAATTGAATATTCCTGCCATCTTGGAGTGGCTGCAGCATTGATTAAATCTGGATACTGCAGGTTGAAACAGGAAACTAAAGAGTTGTAAGAAGAGGCCCATTATTTGTCTACTTAACCAACCAGCTAGTGGTCACTTAGTGGATATATCTCTTATTACTTGGATCAAATAAGCTTTCTAAAATATATTGGTCTTAGTCTTACTATAAACCAAATAGTGATTTAGATGTAAACAGTCAGCTCACATCAAGACAAATAACAAGAGAGCGCGAAAGCACACCTTGGTTTCTTTTTTTTTTTTTTTTGCGGTACGCGGGCCTCTCACTGCCGTGGCCTCTCCCGTTGCGGAGCACAGGCTCCGGACGTGCAGGCCCAGCGGCCATGGCTCACAGGCCCAGCCGCTCCGCGGCATGTGGAATCTTCCCAGACCAGGGCACGAACCCGTGTCCCCTGCATTGGCAGGCGGACTCTCAACCACTGCGCCACCAGGGAAGCCCACACCTTGGTTTCTTAATCCACAGCACTGACCCTTTGTTTCTTGGCTTCATCAAAATATTAATATTTTGGAAAATATTACTATTTTAGAAAATGAAAGCAATGATGAGCTGGTCACCATGCCAAAAGCACTGAACTGGGCTCCATGCTCCTCTTTGCCAAAGCCATTTGATCAGTTCCACAAATCTCCCAACACCACTGCATGCCAGGGTCCGTGTTCACTAGATGAAGAGTTTAAGCTAGCCCTCAAACACTCTAATTTTTATACATCCCAAACAAGTACAGCTTGAGTGTGCAGTGTCCTCTGAGTTGCTTTTTCTCTTTTAAACATTTGCTATAATTTTCCTAATACATTGAAAACTTTTTTCTCCTTGATGTAGAAAATGATTTCCCATCTGCTAACTCTCATTTTTCAAATGTACTCAATTCTAACAGCAAAGACAAGACTTCTATAAACAGCCACACCCCTTTTGCAAACCACCATGTCACAAGGAAGGTTCTTTTTTGAAATTGCATTGTAAATAAAAATAAAATAAAATTTGGAGACTTGCTGTAAGTTTTCTTTTAGTTGTTAAATGTGAGTAGAATAGATTCTTTATTATCTTCCCATATAATATATCCCATTGTATAAGTGTAATATATAACCTTGTACCAAAAAAAAATGGTATTTTGAAAAGCAGATTAAATCTGCTCTCTAAAATGGCTTATATGGCTCTCTAAAATGTTTGTCGTAAGTCTATATATTGTCATATGACTGGACTTCCATTATTAAAGTGTTTAGTTTTTAAGTGTTTGGTTTGGAAATATTCATTCAATGTGAAGGATTAAAACAAAACAAGGGCTTCCCTGGTGGCGCAGTGGTTGAGAGTCTGCCTGCTGATGCAGGGGACACGGGTTCGTGCCCCGGTCTGGGAAGATCCCACATGCCGCAGAGCGGCTGGGCCCGTGAGCCATGGCCGCTGGGCCTGTGAGTCCGGAGCCTGTGCTCCGTGGCAGGAGGGGCCACAGCAGTGAGAAGCCTACATACCACAAAAAAAACCATAAAACAAAACAAAACTCATTAAAAGGCCAGGATCCTGGTCCTCCTTTGCCATATGCTATGAGATCTCAGTTAAGACACTTACTTTCCCTGGTTCTTTGTTTCCACATCTAGAAAGTGAAGAAGCTAAATTAGATGCTTTATTAATGGCTTACAGTCCTATAACTGTCAGATAGTTTTTGAACAGTTCATTCAGGAGTCTCAAAGCATTAGAACAGCTAATAATTACTAATTTACAGATAAAGAAACTGGAACTCAAATAAGCTAAGTAACTTGCCCAAAATCACAAAACTAAACTGTGGAATAGCTAATCCCTTACCCAGGCCTGTCTGATGCCAAAGCTCATGCTTTTAGCTCTACCTCCAATGGAATTCTCCACTTTCAGGAGGAGAAGAAACTCTGGTTTCCATAACTTTATAAAGGATAGGACATAAAATCTATATGCTATAGAAGAGCTGCCTTGGAGAAAGTACTGGACAGTTTGAGGGTTGGCCTCTATATTTTGTCCTTTGAATAACTGAGACAGTAGCTCTCAAACTATGACCTGGACCAGAAGGATCAATAACACCTTAAAAACTGCCAGAAATGCAGGTTATCAGGCCACACCCCATGCATACTGAATTAGAAACTCGGGGAATGGGACCCAGCAATCTGTGTTTTTACAAGCCCTCCAGGTGATTCTGTTACACACCACAGCTTGAGAACCACTGCACTAAGATGTATGACCTTGAGAAATGCATGCAAGAACTCTGAGTTCCAGTTGCCAGCTCTGAAATCCTATGGTCCTTCTATGACCTAAAGTCTGAATTAGTAAGAGGAAGGTAGATCAGATTCATATCCTTAATTCTGAAAACTGATATCCAATAAAGGGAAGAAGGGGAAGGCAGATGAGGACGAAGAGGTCGACCTTTTGTATAGCCCCCAATTAGTCAAAGCAACAGTTTTATTTGTGATGATTTATGGCAGTGATGCCTGTGACATCCCAAAATAGAACATCTTTTTTGGAGTCACTCTGAATGCATCTAGCTCTTTGGGAATTTAAAAATTTATTAGGCAACTTGGAGTTCAGCTCAAAGAAAGACAGAATCTATTTAAAATATGCATTCTGTTTCTTTAGCCCTGCTTTAAGCCTTCAGGAGACAGTTTCTGGGAATGGAGTCTAATAGATCATTTTTGCAAAATGGAACAAAGTAATATCTCACTTCCCAGGAGTTAAAACCTCTCCCCACACCCACACCACCCCAGGAGGTGACATATATCTCGGAATTCATTTCAAGCAGAGATGACATAACCAGCTTTCCAGGTAGCTTCAGGAACTTACGTTTCCCCAGCTTAGGAATGACTCAGCAGATGGCCTTAAGTACCATGCTGGCGCCAAGGGTCATATTTTCATTATTTATTAAACATTTTACTTGCTCACAGCCTAAGTCCCTGTAACTCAATTCTCACATTGTGCATGCCTTGGGTCAGAAACCTCTTCATTAGGCCTAGCCCTGAGGTTAGAACAAATGCCATTTTTCACTTATGAGGCTGAAGCTACTGACCCATCATCAAAATATCTGGTGCCTAGTAACCATTCAATGAATGTCTGTCAAGTGAAATAGTGAGTTAAAGAAAGTAGTGCCCAGGCTTCAGTTTAATTTATAAATATCAGTAATGGTTGTGCACCATTTGGAACACAGCCTCTTACTTACTGCTTTCATAATGGCGGACATTAACGTGTTCTGAGCACTTATTAACGTCCTGAGTACTTTGTGAATGTCTCATTTGATCCTCACAGCAAGTCCAAGGTTGGAGTTGTATTGTCCCATTTTGTAGGCAAGAAAACTGAGGCTGAGATTCCTGAAATTGTACAGCTGATAAATGGCAGAGCCAGGACTGGAACTTCCTTTTTTTTTTTTTTTTGCGGTACGCGGGCCTCTCACTGTTGTGGCCTCTCCCGTTGCGGAGCACAGGCTCCGGACGCGCAGGCTCAGCGGCCATGGCTCACGGGCCCAGCCGCTCCGCGGCATGTGGGATCTTCCCGGACTGGGGCACGAACCCGTGTTCCCTGCATCAGCAGGCGGACTCTCAACCACTGTGCCACCAGGGAAGCCCTGGAACGTGATTCTTATCCTACTTTCCCTGCTGTCTAATACTGGACTTAGTATGGAGGCAAAATGGCTCCTCAGAACTAGGGTTCAGACTTTGGCCCTGAAACAGGTTGATAGTCAAGAATCATAGGTCTGTGCTCGGTTCGGCAGCACATATACTAAAATTGGAACGATACAGAGAAGATTAGCATGGCCCCTGCACAAGGATGACACACAAATTCGTGAAGCGTTCCATATTTAAAAAAAAAAAAAAGGAATCATAGGTCCTACCTTGAAATAACAGACAGAGACAACTGATTATGGCAGATAAATGGAGAAATGAGTAAAACCATACTTTTAAAATCAAATATTTTATACATATAAAATAATTTATGGAGATGTCATATACAAAATATGAATAAAAATAGGTAAGTTATAAAGAATATAATAAAATAAACACATGTGCCCATCACCCATGTATATAAAATTTCTTCATATATATGTAATATATATATAAAGAATCTCTTTATCCAGAAATTACCACTGTCTTAAATTTTTTATTTTCCCCTTGCTTTTCTGTATGGTTTTATTACATGTATATGCATGTACAAAATATTTTATTAACTTTGTTTTTAACTTTATATATAAGGTATTATACTTCAAGTGTTCTTCTGCAGCTTGCTTTTTTAAAATTTAACGTTATGTTCCCGGATTTATCCATTTTGTCACATAGAGCTGTGGTTCATTCATTTTTACTGATGTATAGTATTCTATTGTATGAACATACCTTAATCTATTCTTTCTGTCAATGGGCATTTGGATTGTTCCCCGTTTTTGACCATCACAAATAGTGCTATCATGAACATCCTTGTACATATCTCCTGAGCATTATGTTACTACCTAGAAGTAAATTTCTGAGTCACAGAGTATGCACATGTTCTCCTTGATAAGGCAATGACAAATTGTTTTCTAAAGAGTTTAGACCAGTTTACACTGGTATCAGCAATAGCTAAGTATTTATATATCCTCTCAACATTTGATATTGTTATACTTTTTCATGTTTGCTGGTCTGGTAGGTGGAAAGTGGTGTCTATTAGTTTTTATTTGTAGTTCCTACATAATTTATTTGGTTGAGCATCTTTTCATGTGTTTATTGGCTTTTATGATTTCCTTATCTATGAAGTACATACAGTTCATCTCTCTCTTTTTTTTTTTTTTTTGCGGTACACGGGCCTCTCACTGCTGTGGCCTCTCCCGTTGCAGAGCACAGGCTCCGGACGCGCAGGCTCAGTGGCCATGGCTCACGGACCCAGCCGGTCCGCGGCATGTGGGATCTTCCCGGACCGGGGCACGAACCCGTGTCCCCTGCATCTGCTGGCGGACTCTCAACCACTGTGCTACCAGGGAAGCCCTTTCAACCCTTTTATACTGAAATGTGGATGAGGAATTGGAGATACATGAGTAGTGCCAAGATAAATGAATGAGTGGAAGAAGAGAAGACAACATGTTTGAAAGGCCAGAAATCAACGAGAATATGGTGTGTTTGAGAAACCAACAGAAATTCCATGCAATATGTTGCTAAAATGCGAGCTTTGACTTTAAGGTAAGAGAGATCTGAAATTGAAGCAGGTTCTACAACATACCACTCTATAGTAATTTCAAATTAAACATCCAGAAACTAGTTATTTGACTCCTGAATTCCAAATGAGGGAATGATTTGTGGAGATGATTTTTTGGAGAGAGTTATTTCCTCCAACCTCTCCAAGGGGGAGGGGAATGCGGTGCTGCCTTTCATCTCGAGATTAGAGAGAAGGACTTCCCTTGGATCAGTAGGAGAATTTAATATGTACCCTGAGGAGTTTAGGGGGCGTGGTGGACTGATGTCAACTCTTGCTTTAAAAACTAGAGTCATCTGCAGTTACAGAGCCAGAAGAGAGGTCAGCAGGCAGCAGCTAGACTTCTACATTTGGTGAGGCATCTTTAGACAATATGAGCCAGGGAAGAAGCTTAACCCTTTCCTTACCGCTCCTCTCTTCCCCTGCTTCAACCCGCTGGTGGAATCAGAAACCAGGTTTAGCACACTGGATTTGGGTGGGAGAGGTGGGAGCACCATGTGGGGAAAATGAGAAGAGACTAGGACCCACCCTCTTCTTCCACTAGCAACCAGCTCACACTGGGCTCCAGCATGGGGGAGGGGCACAATTCAATTTTAAATCAACTTTGAATGTTTTCAGTGTCATATGGGACTTGATGTTTTGAAATATTGAACTGAGAATGTATTGACATTGGAAGTGACCATAATATTTTCTATCACCCAGTAGGGAACCAAAAAGTTATTGCAACTGCTGGTTTTTTCATCTAAGTGTGAGAGAAGAAACAGTCACATGAAAGGTTAAAGGGACAGTGGGAGACATATTGTTTCTTCATGATGTTCTGATTTTCAAAAATGATATAACTAGAGAGCAGCAAGAGAAGAGATTGTAAAGAAGGTGGCAAGGACCAGATCTGAAGCAGAATGAATCACAGGAGGATTTGGGACTTTCCCATAAAAGCCCTAGAAAGCCATTGAAGAGTTCTAGGTAGGGAAAATCTGTGATCAAAACAGTGCTTTTTGAAAAATCCTTCTAGTTTCAGAGTAAATGATGTCTTAAAGGGCAGCAGGGGCAGGGGTCACCCAGAGGAGGCCATGGTTTAGGAAAAAATATGTGGTGGTTTGGTCTAGATTAGTGGCAGTGAGAATAAAAGAAATGGAAGGTTGTGGGAGAGGTAATGAGCTTGAGATTAATTGGTGATGGACCTGATGTGGGAAGTCAAGAATGGCTTCTGCGTTTCTGATCTGAGCCACTAAGTTATCAGCAGCGCTATTTCCAGAAACTAGGAATTCTTTTGATCCTTTACTCTTTTGGGAGGTATACAGGGGCAGACAATAGTGTCTCCATCTCACTGATGTGACTAATATCCAAGAAAACCATGTAATTTGCTGAAGTCCACATAACTCATTACATGCTGAGAGCTGTCGCTGGCTTCTTGCAGCTTCTACTTCAGATGACAATACTTGAACTAGTTCTTTTTCTTTTTTAATATAAATTTATTTATTTATTAATATTTTATTTTTGGCTGTGTTGGGTCTTCGTTGCTGCCCACGGGCTTTCTCTAGTTGCAGCGAGCTGGGGCTACTCTTCGTTGGGGTGCGCAGGCTACTCAGTGTGGTGGCTTCTCTGGTTGCGGAGCACAGGCTCTAGGCACGCGGGCTGCAGTAGTTGTGGCACGCGGGCTCGGTAGTTGTGGCACACGGGCTTAGTTGCTCCGCGGCATGTGGGGTCGTCCCGGACCAGGGCTCGAACCCATTTCCCCTGCAAGGTGGATTCTTAACCACTGCGCCACCAGGGAAGTCCAAACTTGTTCTTTTTTTTTTTTTTAATGCGGTACGCGGGCCTCTCACTGCCGCGGCCTCTCCTGTTGCAGAGCACAGGCTCCGTACGCACAGGCCCAGCGGCCATGGCCCACGGGCCCAGCCGCTCCGCGGCAGGTGGGATCCTCCCGGACTGGGGCACGAACCCGTGTCCCCTGCATCGGCAGGCGGACTCCCAACCACTGCGCCACCAGCGAAGTCCCAAACTTGTTCTTTTTGATTGCATTTAGAAACAAACGCCCCACCATAGGTGAAGTTAAGAGTGTAATTTAAAGGAAGAGAGAAAGAAACTGAATTCTCATACAGTCCTCAAGCTTAAAAACATTTATACATTCAACAATTTCAGCAAAACATAATTATGCTTCTTAGAATCATGGAACCATTTCATGAAACCCTGGATTTTAATATAGTTGAGAAAGCTCTGAACTGGCCTTGGTAACATTTGGTTCTCTTCCAGCCACACCATTCTGCAATTTATCTTTTAGAGCATTATCTCTTAAACCTTAAGTGCATACGAATCACTTCGGCATCTTGTTACAATGCCAATTCTGCTTTAGTAGGTTTCAGGTGGGGCTCAAGATTCTGCATTTTTCACAACCTCCCAGGAGATGCCCACACCGCTGGTCTGACTTTTGAAAAGGCAAGATTTTATTTTAGATGAGCCCAGAACTTCTCAAAGCTGATGTGGACACTGAAAGAGATCAGAGGGAAAGGACTGAAAGGAATCCCAGAAATGTAATTATGTTGGGGATAAACAGATCTAACCCTTGCAAAACGGTGAAGCAGACAAACTTTGCCAGGCCTATTTCCCCACTTTTCAAATTCCTTTCCTCATTCAGCACCTGCCCAAGCCTTAGTCCATCTTTCTACAGATTAACTCACTAATCCTTGCCTAGGGGCAGACTGGAAGGTGTTTTTTCCTGTTTCCCGTCCCAGGCAGCTGTATTTTCCACTGCACTTTCAAATTTCTAGACCCAAAGGATAATTAACTTTATTATGTAGAATGAGAGGTGATACTTTGATATTTGGGGGAAGGGGTCCCTGCTCAGCCCTCCTTCAAAGCTGACGAAGACCGATCCTGGAGAAGGGAAGAGGCCACCAGTTCAAATGGCTTGTCTCATAGGGAATATTTTAGCCTGCTTAATTTCCCCTGCCTCCTAGAAATCAATCTTTAAGATATGCCAAGTATTAAAAAGGAAAGAATTTCTCTCCAAAGAATATCTGTTGGCAACTCTGCCTATGCTTTTCTTAGGCAGAAGTGATGTGGAGGGTAGGGACATTGTTGAACTCTCAGTAAGTTAAGGGATAAACAGGTGGAGATGAATTGGATTAGACTGAATTGTTCCAATTAATCATGCTGAATTTAGAGCCAAGAGATGTTAGGTTCTGCTCTGGGTTTGGCCATTTACTGTGACCTTGGACAAGCCATTTCACAGCGTTAGTTTCAGTCTCTTCACAAGTGAAATGAAACAACGGGAGAAAATGATCTCCAGGTTTCCTTCTTGTTCTAAAAACTGTGTCTGAAGCTGTTTCAAGTGAACTTGAAAAAAAAAAAGATAATTTTTACGCTGCCAGTTTTTTACACTGGCTGGTCATCCAAATCACCTCGGAGAGCTTTTTAAAAATACAGGTCTTCTCCTACCCTGTTCTGATCATAGATGCAGCCTTGGAAACTATTTCATAAAGTTCTTCAGATAAAGTCTGTCCATCTGATCAATTTGGAAATCATTAAACCAAGCCACAAGGCGGCGACTGAGAGATGCTGATTTCCATCTGAATAATTTAAAACCATTTTGAGTATTAAAATACAAATAAAATTGGTTTGCCATTTCCATATCTAATTTTACTTCATAATTTGAAATAAATTTGTGGTTGAAAGCATCTCTTACGTTTTGGTATTTTGGGTTTAATTTTCTTCCATGTGAGCTGAAGCTATATTAATATAATATATATATAATTTCCAGCATTACATACATAAAATTAATATAATCTTTAGCATTCAAGCTAAGGTTGGAGGTTTAGAGAGTGACAGCTATCTCCTGATGAATGAAGGATAAATGTTCCAATTTTCTAAGATAATCTCTTGACCCATAGTTCCCACATTTCTCTTGCTCTTTTTTTAATTGCAGTATAGTTGATTTACAATATTGTGTTAGTCTCAGGTGTACAGCAGATTGATTCCGTTATATATATATATATATACATTTTCAGATTATTTTCCATTATAGGAAAGATACTGAATATAGATGCAATAAGATTATTGCAAGATATTGAATATTGTTCCCTGTGTTATACAGTAAATCCCTGTTGCTTATCTATTTTATGTATAGTAGTTTGTATTTATTAATCCCGTATTCTAATTTATCCCTTCCCCCCTCCCCTTCCCCTTTGGAAACCATAAGTTTGTTTTCTATGTTTCTGAGTCTGTTTCTGTTTTGTACAATATATAGATTCATTTGTATTATTTTTTAGATTCCACATATAAGTGATATCATATATTTGTCTTTCTCTGTCTGACTTACCTCACTTAGTATAATATTATCTAGGTTCATCCATGTGGCTGCAAATGGGAATATTTCATTTTTTATGGCTGAGTAATATTCCATTGAGATATTAATATAGACATCTATATCTGTATATTAACATATATCTCACATCTTCATAAACCAGTCATCTGTTGATGGGCATTTGGGTTGTTTCTGCACCTTGGTTATTGTAAATAGTGCTGCAATGAACACTGGGGTACACGTATCTTTTTGTTTTAATATAAATTTATTTATTTTATTTTATTTTTGGCTGCGTTGGGTCTTTGTTGCTGCACATGGGCTTTCTCTAGTTGCAGTGCACGGGCTTCTCATTGCAGTGGCTTCTCTTATTGCGGAGCACGGGCTCTAGGTGCGCGGGCTTCAGCAGTTGCAGCATGTGGGCTCAGTAGATGTGGCACGCGGGCTCTAGAGTGCAGGCTCAGTAGTTGCGGCGCACAGGCTTAGTTGCTCGACGGCATGTGGGATCTTCCCGGCCAGGGCTCGAACCCGTGTCCCCTGCATTGGCAGGTGGATTCTTAACCACTGCGCCACCCGGGAAGTCCCCATGTATCTTTTTGAATCATGGTTTTCTCCAGATATATGCCCAAGAGTGGGATTGCTAGATCATATGGTAGCTCTATTTTTAGTTTTTTAAGGAACCTCCATTTTGTTTTCCATAGGGGCTACACCAATTTATATTCCCATCAACAGTGTACCCTTTTCTACACACCCTCTCTAGCATTTATTTGTCGACTTTTTGATGACGGCCATTCTGACCAGTGTGAGGTGATTTCTCATTGTGGTTTTGATTTGCATTTCTCTAATAATTAGAGATGTTGAGCATCTTTTCATGTGCCTCTTGGCCATCTGTACGTCTTCTTTGGAGAAATGTCTGTTTAGGTCTTCTGACCATTTTTGATTGGATTGTTTGTTTTTTTTGACATTGAGTTGTATGAGTTCTTTGTGTATTTTAGAAATTAGCCCCTTGTTGTTGCATCATTTGCAAATATTTTCTTCCATTCCATAGGTTGTCTTTTCATTTTATTGATGGTTTCTTTTGCTGTGTTTGTTTGATTAGGTCCCATTTGTTTATTTTTACTTTTATTTCTTTTGCTTTGGGATACCAATCTAACAAAATATTGATATGATTTATGTCTGAAAATGTTTTGCCTGTGTTCTCTTCTGGGAGTTTTATGGTGTCATGTCTTATAGTTAAATCTTTAAGCCATTTTGAGTTTATTTTTGTGTATGGTGTGAGGATGTGTTCTAACTTCATTGATTTACATAAGGCTGTCCAGCTTTCTCAACACCACTTGCTGAGGAGACTGTCTTTTCCTCGTTGTATATTCTTGCCTCCTTTGTCATAGATTAATTGACCGTAGGGGTGTGGGCTTATTTCTTGGCTCTCTATTCTGTTCCATTGACCTATATGTGTGCTTTTGTGCCAGTACTACACTGTTTCATTTACTGCAGCTTTGTAATAGTATTGTCTGAAGTCTGGAAGGGTTATGCCTCCAGCTTGATTCTTTTTCTCAGGATTGCTTTTGTGGTTCCATATAAATTTTAGGATTATTTTTTCTAGTTCTGTTAAAAATGTCACAGATAATCTGATAGGGATTGCATTAAATCTGTAGGTTGCTTTGGGTAGTATGGCCATTTTAACAATATTAATTCTTCTAGTCCAAGAGCACAGGATATCTTTTCATTTCTTTGCATCATGTTCAGTTTCCTTTATCAATGTTTTATAGTTTTCAGCATATAGGTCTTTCACCTCCTTGGTTAGGCTATTCCTAGGGTTTTTTTGCTTTTGTTTTTGGTGTTTTTTTGACGTAATTTTCAACAGGATTTTTTTTTTTTTAACTTTCTGATATTTCATTGTTACTGTAAGGAAATGCAACAGGTTTCTGTATATTAATCTTGTATCCTGCTACTTTGCTGAATTCATTTATTAGTCCTTATAGTTTTGTGTGGAGTCATTAGGGTTTTCTATATAGAGTATCATGTCATCTGCAATTATCATCTTCCCTTTTATTTCTTTTTCTTGTCTGATTGCTGTGACTAGAACTTCCAATACTGCGTTGAACAGAAGTGATAAGAATGGGCATCCTTGTCTTTTTCCAGAATTTAGTGGGAAGTCTTTCATCTTTTCACACTGAGTATTATATTGGCTGGGGGTTTGTCATAAATGTCTCTCACCCTTTTCTTGGAAGTTTCTAGAATGAGTAGGAGTTGCTTACTCTCTCAAAAACTGACTCCATCATCTTTCCCCTCGAAATACTATTTTTCTTATCTTTAAAAGGAAGTTAATAAGTAAACTAACCTCATAAGGTTGTTTTGACGATTAAATAAGTTAATATATCTAAAGCATTTAGAACAGTGCCTTGCATATAACTAGCATACATAATATGTAAGTTATTCATATTGTTGTGCTGTTATCATTACTGTCTGTCTTGGCAGAGCCTCCACCATTCAGTTATCCAGTCCCAAAACTTGGTTCTGCTCTTCCCTGCCCTTCAGAGAGAAAGAGAAAATGATAAAGCAGATGGGACAGAATGTTAATGGGTGAATCTGGGTAAAAGATATGCAGGTGTTCTATGTACTTTTCTTATTGTTGCAACTTTTCTATAAGTTTGAAATAATTTTCAAAACAAGGTTACACAATCAAAACAAAAACATCACTGGCTTCCTCAGAATAATGTCCAAAGCCCTTACCTACTTCTTCAGACTCATCTCCTACTCTTTCTCCCTATGGTGTTTAAGCTTTAGCCATAATATCAATACGTGATTTCAGTTCATTACCATTGCACTTGCTGTTCTCTAAGTTAGAATGCTATGGTCTTCACCTACTTTTTACCTGGAAAATTTCTATTCATACTTTGATACCCAGTATATAATCCTTCCTGTATGATGCCTATGTTATTTGACTTATCACCTGACTCCCTTGGGCTGACTGTTTTCTCATTTTGACTCCTGTGCCCTTTTCTCACATAGTGTAATTAGTCTGTTTCCTCTACTAAACTCAGAGTTCTTGGAGAACAGATCCCCCCATGTCTTATACAGTAGTGCACCCCAGAGTCTGAAATCCTGATTTCTGTCCTCTTGTGCTCAAAGATACATTTTTATTTGCTTGGCCATGCCTGTCTCTCACCTTTTGCCTTTTGAAGTGTCCATAATGGCTCTCGATTTGCTGCTGCTTCCCATTGTTCCTAGCTGAAACTTAGCTTCTGGCTGCTCTCCTTTTTTTTTTCTCCATGAGAAGGATGTGAACCTTTACTGACAAGGAACTGAAATCTAGTGGTCACCGTTGTTACCACAGAGCTCTCCCCACACCAGTGACCTCCTTCCCTTAACTCTAGTTCTGTGTTTTGGAGCCAGTCACTTTACCTCTTGGAAGTCTCAGTTTCCCCATCTATAAAAAGGGTACACTTTAGTCCAACATCCCTTATAAGAGAGTTAAGCAGAGGAGGAAGAATCATTTTCCCTCTACCCTTCTGGGTTCTTGGCTGAGACCCCTGAAGGGGAGCAGAATATGCCAGCCCAATATATGCCTCTGTGGCATAAGGATTATCTTGAGCATGTCATTTTTAAGAAACAGCAGACACTGGAGAAGCTCTGAAAACTAAATAGAAGTTACCTTTTTATAAGAGATATTTACATTTATAAGGGAAATCTTCATTTGTTAGAATGTCTCCCTCTCTGTACCCAGGAAGAGAAGGATGACTTTAATCTAGAAACTATGCATGCAGAAGGTTCTGTTTAAATCTACATAATAAGCATATTGTTTACTGTGCTTTTCCTGGTAACCTCCCATAACCAGCTTCCCCCACCCACCAACACCTTTCTTTTGTCTTTAGCTGAAGATGGCTTTTAAGGGGAGCTCTCAGTCAAGAACTTAGAAGGGTAGAGGGGAAAATTATTGTTCCTTCCCCATAGCTTTCTGTAATAAAAGACAGATTAAGAAGAGAAAAACAAATAACATGAATAACATGTATACCTCCTGTACACATGGGAGAAACCCAGGAAAACTGATTAACTCCTCAAAATGGCCTAAGCTACCACCTTAAATACCATCTTCAGCTAGTGACAAAAGAAAGATGTGTGGGGTGGGAGTGGGGGAGCCTGTAATGAAAGGTTACCAGGAAAAGCACTGTAAACAAGGGTAAGGTTGTTATGCACATTTAAATGGAATCCTCCCTATTGGTAAGGAGTTTCTAGAGATTAGAAGTCTTATCCTTCTCTTCTGGTTGCAAAGGGAAAAATCCTTACAAATGGAGATATACCTCTACACATAAATTTCCTTCACAAAAGGGCAACTTCTGCTCTGTTTTCAGAGATTCTCCTGTGTCTGCAGCTTCTCAGAAATAACCAACCTACGATAATCCTTATGCCAAAGAGGTATACTTTGGGGTGGCAAATCCTACTCCTTTTCAGTTACATGTTATTTTCTGTTCCATTTGCTTAGCCTTCCTGTTAAAATAGATCATTTCATTTAGTCCTTCATGCTAATTTGTCAAAGTTCATCAAATGTTAATAAAAAACTAAGTTATTTCTTGAGCGTTATATGAGGCAAAGACCAGTGTGCCCCTTTGGTGAATGTGTGTCCCTTTGGATTTTTATGTTTTCATTCTATGGAGATTTTAGGATAGGGCAAGCTTAGCAGAGTTTATAGAAATAAATGACTCTTCTAAAAGTTCCATGTTTTCATTGCTTGTTTTTACTACGATTTAAGACAATATGTTTTGTGGCTAACAAATGAACGGATCCCTTGAAGAAGGAAAATATGGACATTGGCAGTAAAACATATTCATTTTGAAATACGCTTGTGAGGACTAAGTAGTTTCTACACTGATGAAATAGATCACATGCTTAAAATTTGTCTTTTGAGAACATAAGCAGTTTGATTCTGGAATGAATGCCTTGTCTTTTTTATTCAGCACTCTATTCTGGTGCCTCAGACAGTGTCTGACCCTAGCAGGAGCTCCACAAATATTTGGGGAATGAATTGAGAAATGCAATATTTCCTGCCATATCAATTAACAAAGGATGTCACAGTCATCAGCGATTGCAGCCACTGCCAACGGTGAGCTGGTGAGCCCTGAAGGGACTCAGGAAGGAAAAGAATACCTGCCATCTAGCAGCCATCAGACTGCAGCCACTCCCTACGGTGAGCCCTGAGGAAACTCAGGATGTGAAAACACGGGATAATGGCCCGAAGACAGCTGAGGTGCATATCAAAGGAATGATTTCAGTGAGCCCAGACTCTTGCATCTTCCCATACACAGAAAAGCGCTAAATTCCTTAACTTGGGATATCTGGTTTTCTTTAATTAACGATAATCTTTTGATGTTCCTGACTACCTGCTCTTTGTTACAAAACTTCTATGTAACCTGGCTTCCCCCATTGCCTCCTCGGAGCTGTTCTCTCAGGGTTACTCGAGATGCTGCTTCCCGGGCTTGAAGTCCTAAAAATTCCTGCCAAATAAAACATAACTCTCAACTTTTAGGTTGTGAATAATTTTTTTAGTCGACAGAATAATGAATGAGGTCAGTAAGCTCATTTGGGGGATGTCAGAACTTAGCCTAAATATATTGAAACAAGTGAAAAAGACAACCCTGAAGAGACAGGTTCTTTGAGGTTCAAAATCTGCCGTTTGGAAACCACTTGATGCTTCTGCCTGCTCTATAATGACACCTAGTCCAGGGCTTTTCAATTGGATATTGTCCAAATGTCCCTGGAAGTGAAGGTGGTAACAATATTTTCTTTTGTCTCTTTGTGTTCCTGCTGTTCGTTACACACTGTAGATTTTTGAGTCGGAGTTTTCTGGAGTAGCTTTGTTGTAATAAAAGGCTGAGTTACTGACAGTCGTTCCCTTCTCGTCTGCTCTTTATCAACATTGTACTGTTTTCTGTACCTGTAAGTGGTGGGGAAATGATACTGCTGACATTAGTAGGTGTTGAGTAACCCAAAGTTATGTTGTATTAATCTTCCGGTTCATATACTCTAACTTTATCACATTTTAAATGATTTGCAGTTATTTTCTTATTTTCTTGTTGAGTTCCTTTTTATCTGCTGCTCTTCCAGTCTGGAGAATTGACAAATGACAATGTTGGGGCAGTGGAGGAGAGAGTACTCTATAAATCATCAAAATCAACATACTACATATTCTCAGTATACTGAAATGAAGAATAAAAAGCTGCAAATAGGATTGATTCCTTTGGACTTATATTGGATTGGCTGCAACACAGATTCTGCTGTGGGTTGAAGTCATTTTCTACTTTGGCACTACTAAGTCCATGGGGAATGGTGGAGTCGTGATATAGCAACAAGATTCTGGGAGCAGGCCAGCATCTACATCTGTTCTGAACTGTAAGTGGACTGGAAAAATGCTTTGGAAAAATGCTTTGATAAAAAGCCAGAAGAGGGAGGTGAAGGAAAACACAAAACATTTACCCTCAAAAGTCCACGAAAAATGACTCGATCAATTGCAAGGAGATTGGATTTAGAGAAAAATTTTTATAGAAATAAAATGTATACTATTCTTTCTATGTCTTTATCCATTAAGTTTCTCTCTCTTCTTATGATACAAGAATCATAATACATTATACAAGAAAATCTTATTAGGAAGGACTAAAACATCACTTGAGATGATTCTTAGTGATTGAAGTGCAATGCCTTAGTAACACCTTGTAGACATTCCACATACTTTTAGTGAATTGCATAATGGATCTCTTTTCTCCAAAAGTGTGACTACACCATCTTGTAGGAATCCTTTATTTTTATTTTTTTATTTTTTGCATTAAGAAGTACTCTTATCAGTTGAATGCTGTGAAGATCACGGGTGGGAGAGAATGTGGCTGATTTACTGGAAAGAGTTTGGAAACAGACTGGCCTGGGTTCAAATTCAGGCTCCATCATTTCCTGTCTGGGTGACTTCACACAAATTGCTTTCTGGCCCTCAGCTTTTTTACCTGCCGTGGGGATAGTAATATCTAATTCACAGGGTCATTGTCAGGATTAAGTGAATCCCTGGCTGCAGGGAAAGCATGGGAAAATGTTAGTTTGCTTTCTCTCTATTCTGTATGAGCTCCCTTTCTTTTAATCTTATTGTCCTGCAGATACTGTTGAATATCTAGAGACTTGATTTCCAGAGGAGGTGTTTTTGTCTGACTGGAGTCAATGAAACAAGCTTGGCTTATCTAAACTTGAAAGTATTTTTTTCTAACTAGCTATAAATGGCTAGAAAAACCAATAGAGAAAACAGGCTTCATGGTATATACACACAGAGAGGGAGATTCTAAGTCTACTTGGAGAAGCTCGGGCAAGGATCAGTTGAGCTATTTAGCCAAAATGCCATATTCTTTTTGGAAAGACTCTCTGAAACAGCAGTCAAATTTCAGTAAATGGCAAATAGAAGATTCAAAATAATAGAAATCATAGCAATAATATCCACATGATTTAGGACATTTTTTTTTCTCAGAAAAGCACTTTACATTACCTAATTAATTCCTGGGATGTGTAAAGAGAATAAGGGGTCCCAGAGCTCTAGTCAACGTCTTTGTATTACTATAAAACGAGAGAATCGAAATGAAATTGATTATTTCTAAGGTCCCTTTTAATCTAAAATTCTAAAAATCTGTGCCTTCAAACTGACATTAAAATTATTTTAATTTAAAAAAATTCTTAAATTAATTTTTATTGGAGTATAGTTGATTTACAGTGTTTTGTTTATTTCTGCTGTACAGAAAGGTGAATCAGTTATACATATATCCACTATTTTTTAGATTCTATTCCCGATATACAGAGTATTGAGTAGAGTTCCCTGTGCTATACAGTAGGTTCTTATTAGTTATCTATTTTATATATAGTAGTATGTATATGTCAATCCCAATCTCCCAGTTTATCCCTTCCCCCCCACCCCCACTTTCCCCCTTTGGTAACCATAAGTTTGTTTTCTACATCTGTGACTCTATGTCTATTTTGTAAATAGGTTCATTTGTACCATTTTTTTAAAAAATCTTATTTATTTATTTATGTTTATTATTTTATTTTTGGCTGCGTTGGTCTTCGTTGCTGTGCATGGGCTTTCTCTGGTTGCTGCGAGTGGAGGCTACTCTTTGCTGTGGTGCGCGGGCTTCTCATTGCGGTGGCTTCTTTTGTTGCAGAGCATGGGCTCTAGGGCATGTGGGCTTCAGTAGTTGTGGTGCACGGGCTCAGTAGTTGTGGCTCGCAGGCTCTAGAGCGCAGGCTTAGTAGTTGTGGCACAGAGGCTTAGTTGCTCCGCGGCATGTGGGATCTTCCCAGACCAGGGCTTGAACCCACGTCCCCTGAATTGGCAGGTGGATTCTTAACCACTGTGCCACTGGGGAAGCCCCCCATTTGTACCATATTTTTAGATTCCACATATAAGCGATATCATATTTGTCTTTCTCTGTCTGACTTACTTCACTCAGTATGACAATCTCTAGGTCCATCCATGTTGCTGCAAATGGCATTATTTCATTCTTTTTTACGGCTGAGTAATATTCCATTGTATATATGTATCACATCCTCTTTGTCCATTCCTCCACCAATGGACATTTAGGTTGCTTCCATGTCCTGTCTATTGTAAATAGTGCTGCAGTGAACATTGGGGTACATGTATCTTTTTGGTTTTCTCCAGATATATGCCCAAGAGTAGGATTGCTGGATCATATGGTAGCTCTATTTTTAGTTTTTTAAGGAACCTCCATACTGTTCTCCATAGTGGCTGTACCAGTTTACATTCCCACCAACAGTGTAGGCAGGTTCCCTTTTCTCCATACCCTCTCCAGCATTTATTGTTTGTAGATTTTTTGATAATGGCCTACAATTATTTTTATACTTTATATATTAACAACAAATAAGAATGACTTACTGAGAACTTACTTGGCATGCTTCAAGTCATTTTCTCTCTATAATTACCCTAGGAAGTAGGTAATATTATTAATCCTATTTTGATGAAGAAACTGAAGCTGAGAGAATTTAAGTAATTTTTCCAAGCTTCTTTAGTTAGCATAAGGTAAAGCTCAGATTTAACTGGAACTCTGATTCTATCTCATGCTTTTAACCCACATCTATATTGCCTCCCAGTATATAGTAGACACATTGCTTGTTGACAATGGGATAAGAAGCTATATTAGCAAAAGAGAAAATTCAATCTTGCTGAAAAATATTTTCTTAAATAAATGGTATAGTGAATAATTATACATATCGGAGCTGGGAAATTTGTCAGTGCTTTGGACTGTAAGTCCTAAGGGGAGGCAAAATGTTTTTTTTCACCTTAGCTCCTGCTTGCCTGGTACAGTGGGCATTGAGTAAATTTTTATTGAATGAAATGTATATTGTTTCACCTCATTGTAAATCATTATAAAGGTTTTGAAGGCTAGAAGCAACTTTATAGCTCTTTTAATCTATCTACTTCCCACCCCACTACTTTATAGAAGGAACTGAAATTCGAAGAGGGGAGTAAGGAAGACATCACTAGCACCCAGGGCTCCTAATTCGTAATCCAGAGCTCTTTCTACTTTGCTGTCATATGGAATCCTTTGCTTCCTGACAGTGTATTCACAGGGCTCAATGCCTATCTCCTCTCCAGTTGAGATGCTCAGGTCTCAAGTTTACAGCCTCTACTTTTTTGCCCATTGTTCATTCTTGAAAAAAGCTGAGGGCATTGCAGGAAATGCCAGCTGGCATGGAACAACACTCCCTTAAGAGAGCACTAGTTTTGCCTGGCCTTAGGGAACTTGCTTGCCTTTTTTTCAGCTGTGTCTGAACCAATATGGCTGGATTTACAAGAGCCAAGAGGATGTTTCACCATCTGCCTATTAGTGGGGGAACTGGCCTTTCTGCTCCTCTAACAGGGTTTTGGAAGGGTAGATGGCTTGGGGCCAGTCCACTGAGGCACTCCTCCTTGGATTGATTGTATGTTGCTAAAGGAAAGGAAGCTCTGTGCTGAGCTCCAGAGCCAAGGGTGACAAATGGCTTGCATAAATGTGCAACAGCAAGTGTAATCTGAAGACAATTGCACACTGTTGCAAACTTTCTCCTAAATACATGTCATCACATTGGAACAATCAACTGAGAAAGATCAGGCTTTAAAGAAAAGAAATATTATTTTTCTTAATTGCAAAAGTACTACATATTTATTGTAGAAAATTTAGAAAGTACAGACAAATACAAAGAAGAAACTAAATGCCAACTATTAGATTACCATCCTGGGGGACTCATCAGGAAGTTTTTGTTATATATATATATATATATATATATATATAATTTATTTATTTAGGCTGCCCCATATCTTAGTTGTGGTACGCAGGGTGTTGGTTGCGGCATGCGGGCTTCTTAGTTGCAGCGTGTGGACTTCTTAGTGGCGGTATGCATGTGGGATCTAGTTTCCTGACCAGGGATTGAACCCAGGCCCCCTGCACTGGGAGCACAGGGTCTTACCCACTGGACCACCAGGGAAGTCCCTCTTTTTTTTTTTTTTTTTTTTTAACGTTATTTATTGTTTTATTTTTGGCCACCCCGCGAGGCTTGTGGGATATTAGTTCCCTGACCAAGGATTGGGCCCTTGGCAGTGAGAGTGCGGAGCCCTAACCACTGGACCACCAGGGAATTCCTTGTTATATATATTCTTTACAGATTTTAAAACGTATGTATATGGATTCTACTTGTGTGTATTATTTTTTTTTCTTAAAATACTTCATAGACATTTTTGTATACCATTAAATCTTATTTAACACTATTTTTAGCAGCTGCATAGTATGCCATCCTATGCTTATAACCCTATTGCTGGATGTTTAAGCGCTCTTCAGCTTTTTGCTTTTTTATGTAATGTGGTGATAAACCTCTTTTTTGCTTAACCGTGATTGTATTCAAAAGCAAAGTCTTAAAAAGCACAATTTTTGAAACATAGCATTAGGTCCTACTTTTTTTTTTTTTTTTTTTTTTTGTGGTACGCGGCCTCTCACTGTTGTGGCCTCTCCCGTTGCAGAGCACAGGCTCCGGACGCGCAGGCTCAGCGGCCATGGCTCATGGGCCCAGCCGCTCCACGGCACGTGGGATCTTCCCGGACCGGGGCACGAACCCGTGTCCCCTGCATCGGCAGGCGGACTCTCAACCACTGCGCCACCAGGGAAGCCCTAGGTCCTACTTTTAAAGCTTTGATATCTACTGCCAAATTGCCTTCTAGCAAGGTTATGCCAGGTTACATTCCCACCAATGGTGTATTAGAGAGCCAGTTTCTCAGTGTCCCGACTAACACAGGGAGTTAGCATGTACAGTCTTTGCCAATGTGGTAAGTGAAAAATGTTAGCATTTCACCTTTACACTTAAATACAGGCAGTTGACCACCACACATTGCCTTAATTTAAACCAAGCTAAAGTTGCAAAGATTCGTATACAGTCAGATTTGTTCCCAGATGAAGATAATCATAATTAAGCCATTTGTGCATGTATAATTTTTTTCTTGTTACTTGCACAAAAGCTATGATGCCATCCCAGACTCAGTTTTTCAGCTTGTAGATGATAATGCTCATTCTGGAGCAGAAAACCTTTATATCTTTTTTTTTTTTTTCCTCAGGGAAGAAAAGTAGTTATCCTGCCTTTTGCAGTTATGATAAGGAATATTTCCAATAACTGTTTCATGGGTATCATGGGTTTCATGGGTATCATAAGTATGCTGCCAGGAAAATCAAGGTAAATGCTTTTGTGCAGCAATATTTTGATAAGAATGAAATGTATCATATTTTGTGTTTCATACAGTAGAGGTATTGTTGGAGCAGACTTGTTTTTCACTTTCTGGGAAGAAAAACTTGAAACATTTTTGTGAAATTATTTACAGGTTGTTAGAGAGGAGCAAGTCATTCTGGTTGGTCAGATGGTTTCAATAATCAAGAGTAAGTATGGCTAGGTTGTTGTGCTCAAGAGAATGACACACTCATCTTTGTATTTCTAGTGCCTATAGCTGTGCTGGAAAATATGTTCTACTCAGAATTTACTGCTTCTCATGAAGGTCTGTACTTGATCTGAGAACAAAACCATCGATGGTAAAGGAGAAACAAAGAAGTTCATTATGTTTCTTATCAAAGAAATGGAGATGATTAATTTTAAAAATTTCTGTAGTTGTATTTTATTTTAAGTAAGCTAATGTAATGTTACCTACCTTTGGTTTCCCAAATATTTGCAAAATCACCTTTGATTAAAATATATACACTATTTTTCTGAATTATTTATAGTGTTTCACTTGGATGAAAAATATTTGCAATTAATAAATACTTTAATATTGAATGTTTATTCTCTGTGTAAGCAGAAAAGTTTTTCTATAATTGCAGCAGGGGGAGAAAATCCTAAGAAAGGTGATTTTATTTCTGTTTTAAGATTTTGGCTTTTCTTACGTAAGATCTCACTAAAATGCAAATGCTATAGCTAAACACTTAGCTCAAGAAAGTATGCCGTAATGGGCAAAGGAGGTCGGGGTAAATGGATCTGAATTCTGATCCTACCTTTGTGACCAATGAGGGAATTATGGACAATCCAATACCCTTCTGAGTCTCAGCTTCTGATCTGTAAAATGTTGGATTTGAACTTAATGATCTCTTCCAGGTCAAGGAGTTTCTGACTCTATTTGTGATTTTGATAATGTAGTTTAGCCAGGTAGTGTCAAATTTGGCTGATGTCAAATCTAACAAAAGTAAACATCATTTTGCCAAGTATCTCTTTACAGAAGTAGTTTATTTCTCTCCTGTTCTTTCCCTTCTCTTTTTGGCCGTATGATATTCCCATCACTTTTTTTTTTGGCTGCACCGTACAGCTCATGGGGTCTTAGTACTGCAACCAGGGATTGAACCCGTGCCCCCTCCAGTGGAAGCGTGGAGTCCTAACCACTGGACTGCCAGGGAATTTCCCCCATCACTTCTTATGTTGTATAGATAGAAATGCAGTCTTTCCCTTTCCTTCACTTTCCAAGGGATATCTTTTGCTGAGAGATGAAATGGAAAAGATGCAATGCTGAAGAAACGTGAATTATACTACAGAAGGAAGGCTGGAATGGTGAGTGTTTTAAGGAGAATGATTGAAGAAGTTAGAGAAACTGATATGGGGGAAAGGAAAGGAGAGGTGGGTGTTTGCTAAGGAAGAGGTTTATAAAGTTTTGTTGTGTGTTGTGCAATGAGACCCAGAGTTAAGATCTGTATAACTCTTTATTGCTCTTCGGAGCAGGATATGTCTTTCTTTCAGACATGACAATGTGATGAACCTGCACCTGAGATAGTCCTATTGTTTTCAGGTTAGACTTATGAGCTAGAGAGAGCTACTTCAACTGCAGCCATCACTCATAAAATGTTATGAATAAACAGAAAAACAGACCATTTATTACATGCCAGCCCCTTCACATATATTTTGTCTAATATTTTGAACAATTCAACAATGTGGGTTGTTTTCCCTCCATATAAAATTCTGCCTCTGGAAACTTGGGCTTTTTTTTTTAATTGTTATTTATTTATTTGTGGCTGCTTCAGGTCTTAGTTGCAGCACCCGGGATCTTCGTTGCGGCGCGTGGCCTTCTCTCTAGTTGTGGCATGTGGGCTCCAGAGTGCGTGGGCTCTGTAATTTGCGGCACCCGGTGTCTCTCAGTGAGGTGCGCGGCCTTGGTAGTTGTGGCATGTGGGCTTAGTTGCCCCATGGCATGTGGGATCTTAGTTCCCCGACCAGGGATCAAACCCATATCCTCTGTATTGGAAGGTGGATTCTTTACCACTGGACAAACTGGAGAAGTCCCAACTTGGGCATTTTTATCTTGAGGCATTGCATGCCTATTTTTAGGAGAGTCTCAAAGAAATATTGAATCAAATATGCACAAGTTTTCAAATTTCTTCGGTACCTCAGCCATTGCTATCTGTTCTTTGCTAGATTAAAAATTAGTTAGGGAATTCTGAATTATATTAATATTACATTGTGAATGGTAACTGCAGTTAAATCTTTAAACATACTATGCATAAAAAATATGAATGTATTCTTCCATATCAAATATTTAATTAACATTTAAGTGATAGAAACACCAATTTTCATAATTATGACAGCAAAGTAAAAGAAATATGAGCCCTTATATTGAGCATGCCTAATAAAATCCAGGGCAAAGCTTCTAAATATATACAGAACTTGTTTCCCTCTCTTTGCTTGTATGAAGTTACTCAGGAATTGGTCTAGCTGAAAATAGAACCAGGTCTCCTGACCCCCAGGCCTTGTCTTATTTTTGTTGCATGACCTGCCCCAAACATAAAATCATGTCCTCAACTCTCACTCTCGGTTTTGCCAGCAGCCTCTAAAAACAAACATTCAATTATAATTATACTCTGTGTTCCCAGCAGGGATAAGGCTGAACTCAGGCTCTTCTGGGTATTGAAATGATCAGGGGCATTATAGAAAAGCTTGAATTCCCACGCAAGTGCTGTAGCAACCTACCCCCAATCATACCTATACTGGCTGGGTTATTTCTTCAAAGAGAAAGAAACCAAGAGCTAGAAGCAGATGTACTTAATAATAAGCCTTTGGCTCTCTTTGCCTGGTAGGCAATGGTGCCCTCTCCTGGCAGAGCAGAGCATTTCCAGAAAGGGGACATAGAATCTGACTGCTGATGGCTTTGGGTACTGGAATAGATCATTTTATAGCACACCCTAAGATCTTCCAGCTAGCTCTTTATTTATTATGAGCTTTGAATTAAAGGTAGAAAACAATATATTTGCAATTTAAAATGCAAATTGCTATGGCAGTCGAAAGTAGTTTACAGTAATTCCTTTTATGTATACTTCATGATATTATTCTTTTAGACATTTTTCAGTATATAAGGAATAAAATTAATCATTTATGAAGTTTAACAACAATCAGAAATTTTTCATCAAAAGAATTTCCTTAGTGTGGTATTAGTATAGAGCTCATAATAGCCAAGCTATTTATATTAAGGGCATGATCCCAAGTCATTAAATAAAAATAAAAGCACATTTCTTAAAAAGATGCTAAAGAGGGCTTCCCTGGTGGCGCAGTGGTTGAGCCTCCGCCTGCCGATGCAGGGGACACGGGTTCATGCCCCTGTCTGGGAAGATCCCACATGCCGCGGAGCGGCTGGGCCCATCAGCCATGGCCGCTGAGCCTGCGTGTGCGGAGCCTGTGCTCCGCAACGGGAGAGGCCACAGCAGTGAGAGGCCCGCGCACCACCCCCCCCCAAAAAAAAAAGGACATAAACTGTACTTTTAGGTACTGTCTTTTCTTCAGCTTTCCTTTACCAACAATATATTCTATGTCCAGATGCCGCTGTAGGCAGATGAGTAAGGCAATTATGTAGCAAAAAGTTTGTGTATAATGCAGAGGAAATATAAAGATATCATTCCAAAATTAAGGTTTGCAATGATAGTTGATACCTGAAAGGCTTGTAGTGCCTTCGTATAATTTAAAAATATACACCTATATATATTATGCCACTGGAGTTACATCCTGAATAGTACTTGATGTACAGAATTTCCACCTTTAAAGTGACTTTTAAAATTTATTACACTGGCAGATATTTCACTTCTGTGTTGTTTTATAGGCTGACTATGTATAATAATGTTTATTTGTAATTAAGGTATTTATTCATAATGAACAGCTGATCAGTCATGAAAGCTAACTAAGTCCTAGTGTAAAATAGATACATTCTAAATATGGAATGCTTAACATATAGATAATTGGACTTTTAAAAATGACAATCTTAGAAATCCCCCCTGTTTCATCATACTGCATAGCTGAAATTCATCTACATCTTATAAAAAGTATTCTGTTTATTCAAGCAAAATTTTGCTCCAATCCACTTCAAATTCTATCATAGTGTATAGTGAATCCCCAAGTTTATTGGGTACATACATTAAACCTTTAAGCAGTTCACAGTTTTAACTCTTTTTTTTTTTTTCCACAGTTTTAACTCTTAGTTCTAAAGTAGCATCTTCATCATACACAAAAATAGTTCAGGGATGCTGATGGAAAGGGGAAACCATCCACATGTGCCAGACTCCTTCCTCCATTGCCTTGTGCAGGACAAATGCCTCGTGTGTGTCTGTTAGGAGGATCATTACCTCCAAAATATAGATCTATTCCTCCAGCTTATTTATATTTTCTTTTCAAAAGCATTACATTCTGTTTGTAAATCTGCAGCATTCCCATCAAAGATATGAGTATTCTTAAGATCTATGTCAATGTGTTTAAAAAAGTTACTCCACATATAAGAATGATAGCTTTCAGGGGAATTCCCTGGCGCTCCAGTGGTTAGGACTCCATGCTTCCACTGCAGGGGGCCTGGATTTGATCCCTGGTCAGGGACCTAAGGTCCTGCATGCCACGCGGCCAAAAAAAAAAAAAGAAAGAGAAAAAGAAAGAATGGTAGCTTTCGGGATGATTGCTGGGAAATTCTATACTTTCGTGCATGTTAGATATCTTTACATATTTGAAAAAAAGGTCTCCATTCTTCTGATGTTCTATTAGATTTTTTATAAGATACTTGTAGGCATTTGCAACAGGCCTCCCCAAGATGTGCCACCTTGGCATATGGATTATTTTGAGTGAAAAGCAATGAAGACTCTGTGAACTCAGAGAAACTACTGCCCCTCCCTTAACTACCTAGATTAATTTAAATGGGGATTTTTCCCAGAAAAAGAGTCATTACCAGAGATACATTTTATCTAAGTGGCCGCATCTATATGGCAGGGTGAACAGCTAATTACCAAACATCTGCTCTTCTTATCATCCTGTGAATGACCCTCCTGTCCTTGGAAGACCCAGGCCCCTATTCCATTCCTTAGCTCAGGATGGCATATAGACCTCATTTTACTTTTCTGTCTTGAAACCTCTCATGTATGTGAGGTCTCTGACCCTCTCATGTATGTGGGATTCTCATATGTACAAAACTAAATTTTATTTTCTCCTGTTAATATGTCTCATGTCAATTTAATTAATTCTTAAACCAGCCAGAAGAAACTAGAAGGGGAGAGGAAAGTTTCCTCACCAACAATACTAATGATATATATTATTAGTACACCCAGCGGACTGACAGACTCTTCTGATGCTGGAGCAATAGGCACACCAGATAGCTCTTTCAGAGAGAAAAGTCCCCTGTTTTATCTTGAGTTATTAGTTGACCACATACACAACACTAGCTTCTGAACTTGCAATTATTCACAGAGTAGCTTGAGGGATGCTACAAATTTAGATGCAACATCCCGAACTCCATTCTATACAAAGAAATAGATGCCACTTTCCATTTTTTTTAAATTAAACTATTCTGTTCTTCTTAATCATGAGTACCTAGCTCTTTTGTGCTGGTATAGACATGTATTAGCATAATAGCCAAAGATGAGGACTCATTTGACAATGAACCAGATTTGGAGAGGCAATCTGCATGCCATTTATTACTAAAGCGCAGCAAAATAATGATACACACTTTGTATTTTCCTTTATGATGTCATTGCCAGTAGAGGCCTAACATCATCCCACAGCCTGCCTCTGAAGACTATGGCATTCTGAGACATGAAGGGTTTGCCACAAGCAGCCTGACATCACTGTGTGGTACGAATTGCTTCCATCTTATTTTTATTTCCCATACATATCATGAAACACTTCCTTGAAAAAGGGCTCTCTTTATCTATGTAAGATATTCTAATTCAAGGGCCTACCTGCCACTGGGCTTCCCAGGTGGCGCAGTGGTTGAGAGTTCACCTGCCGATGTAGGGGACACGGGTTCGTGCCCCGGTCTGGGAAGATCCCACATGCCGCGGAGCGGCTGGGCCCATAAGCCATGGCCGCTGAGCCTGCACATCCGGAGCCTGTGCTCCGCAACAGGAGAGGCCACAACAGTGAGAGGGCCTCGTACCGCAAAAAACAAAAACAAAAACAAAAATGTTGTTGTGGTTTTTGGATCCCATTGTCCTCATTTTCAGATCTCATTGCTCTCCCAGTCCTTCAACCCTCCCCCAAAGCACCTCAATAAAATGGTTTGATCCCCCAAAAAACATTTTTAATAAATAAAATGTTTCAAACCTTGTAAAATACCACATATTATAAAAAAATTGTTTTCTTTTCAATGAGAAAAACAATTTTAAAAAGATTAAAACTTAATATAGACACTAATAATTTTAGAAGTCTATGTATTAGGTTTCAATGAAGTAAAAAATATTCTACAATGATGGAAGTATGCCACACTTTATATTTTATTCATGCTCTTTACAAAGAATGTGACATCTTCAAAGATAGAACAGATAGAAAATGGAAGCATATGTTTAAAAAAATGATCTGAGGCAACTACAAACATCACATATGCTGAAATTTGGCTTGCTCTGCTCTTGTTAAAGGGCTCAGGCAAATTTAAGCCCTCACAACATTTATATATCTCACATTATATCTCACATGTCGAATAAATATTCAAAGACAAACCATTAATAATATTAATAAAAATAAAAGTCTCTCTGTCTTAATATCCTCATTTGAAAAAAATCTCAAAACTGGAGGCATGTTATTAAAAAATTGAAAGCCCAAGTACAAAAATCTTGAGCTTTGCCTGGTAACAAGTTGGAATACCTACTGCAAGGAAACTGAGGCATAGCCTGTCAAATTTTTTAAAAAAAATCAGCTTGAAAAATATTTAGTAACCTTATCCATACTTCCCTTTCATAGAGGGAAGCCTAAGTGGCTTACATATCATACCATTATTCCTACGAATCCTATTTCGAACTGTCACTAAATTTCACAGCTTGGTTCTTTCTGTTTAGGTAAGGTGTGAAGGGACTGTACTCATTTCCATCTCTATTTTTTTTTTTTTTTAATAAATAAATGACCATGCTGTGAGTAATTTTAAACATCAGGTAAACTTTTAATTTCTAGAGTTTTAATTCCGAATGTAGTGTTTCCTACTAGAAACTTTTGATAGAAGGTATATAACAGGTTTAAAAGAAATTATACTGAATGTAGTACTTTTCCATAGTTCTCATTTGAGGTACCCATTAAATTGTGGATTGCTGGGGAGTGTCACCTTCTAACTCAGTTCACTTAGCTCATTCTGGGAGGCAGGAAGCTCCTTTCTCCAAAAAGACTGCAGGAAATTTTACTCCAAGGCTATCGTTTAGATAGTGCTGTAATATTGTTATAATGTGACAGTTTATAATACGTTTCCACATTTGTTAATTCATTTGATTCTCTTAAGAACCCTAAAGTAGTGAAAATAGACATAATTGTCCTGTTTTATAAGGTTCCAGAGGTAAACTAACATATGTAAGGATACAGAGCTATTAAGAGGTAGAGGCAAACTTTGAACTCCTAATTTTGTGAATCTCAAGCTCTTTTTTTAACCTGAGAGTAAAATGTTCTAGATTCCTTTTTTTTTTTTTTTCCTTATTTTTTGGGCCGTGCTGTGCAGCCTGTGGGATCTTAGTTCCCAGACCAGGGATTGAACCTGGGCCACAGCAGTGAAATTGAGGAGTCCTAACCACTGGACTACCAGGGAACTCCCTAGATTCCTTTTTTAAATTGAGGTATAATTAACATACATTAGCTTCAGTTGTATAACATAATGATTTGATATTTGTATACATTATGAAATGATCCCCACAATAAAAAGCTAGAGTCTTTCATAAGCAAACTCTTATTGCTGCCAGTACCCTTCACCTCTTACCAAACCCTACTACTGGGCCTGAGTGGTGGCCTTCCTGGGTCACAAGGAAAAGAAGGAAAGACAGAGGCAAGTCTGGAATCTTGGCAGCTAGGTATGTGCTGTCACAGTTTTACCTCAAAGGAGTAAACTGTAGTAAAGTTTAAATAGATTAGGACCATCTGTTGTACAATTCCTTCCCATCATCCCATCACCATAGAAACTCACATGACAAATAAGCAAAAGTTTATCAGGAAAGCTTACAAGAAAGTGCCAGCAAATGGAACCTCCATTCCTAGTTCCAAAATTATTTCCAGGATCTCAGCTGGTGCTCAATCTCCTTGCTTCCTGGCATCGTGTGACATTCAGCTTTCACCCATGAGCACTGGAAAAGTCCCAGATGGATCCCCATACTCCCAACATTTGGCACCAAAGGTCTCACATGGATTTTTTTATGACTTTCTCAATATCCAGCCCCCATAGATAAGAATGATGCTAATATTGCATAAATGCTACTGGTAAAAAAAAAAAAAAAAAAAGGAAAGGAAAAGATTTCTGTCCTAATAGATTACACACAGCTCGGAAAGGATTGCTATTTTTCACTGAATGGCCCTTATGGTAATAATGAAAAACAAAATTTATTGAGCATTTTTTATATGCCAGGGAGTGTGCTAAGAGCTTAAATGCATTATATTATTTAATCCTTAGAGCCATGTCATGAGATGAGTATTACTCTTATCCCCATTTTACAGATGAAGAAACTTAAGTCCCAGAAAGTTAAAGTAGCTTGCCAAAACTCACTTCACTTGTGAATTAAGGAACTGAAATTTTCACCAAGACTTAGAGCAGGATATTGGTTATAAAAGCATCGTTTGGGGAGACAAAAGGAAGGACATACAGGCCAAGGGGTGGTTGAAATAACCACTGACTTCCTTAAACCTAAACCTGATTTCATTTATATAAAGCTTCTATGATTTGATAGGAAACAAGTGAGACTGAGATGAATCATGAATGGGCCCGAATTTTATTAGGATTGGGTAATAGATCAAATATTTGTTGTATTGTTATATAAATAATGCCCTATGAGAACATCTTTATCTGCCATGCAAATCAAATGCAAGAAGCTTTCAGGACAAACATGCAGCTTAGACTGTGCTACAAAGTAGTTTCTTTGCACTGTAAAAGCAGGTAAGAGTACATTGAGGTTTTTTTTTTTTTAGATAATATGTTTTTCCTTTTGTATTTGTCCTTTAATACCCATGAAACAGTTTTCATAGGTGGCCTTATTTTTGTGTCTAAAAGGCTCACAAATACACATTATTTCTGCATTCATTTCAACTTGAGAGCTGTGTCAGGGATTTTACCCATGTGAAGCTACTGAAGTTGAAATAGCTGTTGGTCCTGTAGACATTTAGTGGGCTGTGACTCAGAGGGAGAATCCTCCAGTCCTGGGAAGAAATTGAAAAAGGAAGAGTTGCCTCTCACACGCCAGCTTTGATGCATTATATCTCGCTCTTGTTCCTCTGCTGAAAAGTAGCAAAGACAGTTTTCTGAAAAGTAGTAAAGGATACCCAATCTGGGAACTTGCTTTTGGGTACCTCTATTTGGTGCTTTTTTTCATAGAAGAAAATAAAAACAAGTAAACAAAGAAACTAATAAACAAAACTACATAGCTGAATTTCCTTACTTTTCCTTCATATATTATTTTTAAAATTTGTTTATTGGTATAACATTTTCATTAAGTATATGTTCACTCACAGACTTTTCTTTAGAGTGTATAATAGACCTTATTTTTTATTTTTTATTTTTTTTGCGTTACGCAGGCCTCTCCCGTTGCGGAGCACAGGCTCCGGACACGCAGGCTTAGCGGCCGTGGCTCACGGGCCCAGCCGCTTCGCGGCACGTGGGATCTTCCCGGACCGGGGCACGAGCCCGCGCCCCCTGCATCGGCAGGCGGACTCTCAACCACTGCACCACCAGGGAACCCCTAATAGACCTTATTTTTTAGAGCAGTTTTAGGTTCACAACCAAACTGAGTGGAAGGTACAGGGATTTCTGATACACCCTCTGCCCCACACATTCATAGCCTCCAGCATTATCAGCATCCCCAACCAGAGTTTGTTACAATTGATGAACCTACACTGATACATCATTATCACTCAAAGTCCATGGTTTACACTAGAGTTCACTCTTGTTGCTTTACAGTCTATGAGTTTAGACAAATGTATAATGACACCCATCCACCTTTTATTATCGTACATATTAGTTTCGCTGCCATAAAAATTCTACGTGCTCTGCCTATTCATCCCTCTCTACCCCTCAACCTCTGGCAACCACTAATCTTTTTTACTATTTCCATAGTTTTGCCTTTTCCAGAATGTCATATAATTGGAGTCATACCTATGTAGCTCTTTCAGATTGGCTTCTTCCACTTAGTAATATACATTTAAGATTTCCCCATTTTTTTTATGGTTTGATAGCTCATTTCTTTTTATCACTGAATAATGTTCCATTATATGGATGTACCACAGTTTTAATTATCCAGCCACCTACTGAATGATATCTTGATTGCTTCCAAGCTTTGGCAGTTCTAAGTAAAGCTGCTCTGAACATTCAAGTGCAGGTTTTGTGTGGACATAAATTTTCATCTCTTTTGGGTAAATACCAAGTAACACAATTGCTGGACCATATGGTAAGAGTATGTTTAGTTTTGTAAGAAACCATCAAACTGTCTTCCAAAGTGTCTGTACCATTTTTCATTCCCACCAGCAATGAATGAGAGTTCCTGTTGCTCTACACCCTTCCCAGCATTTGGTGTTGTCAGTGTTCTGGATTTTGGCCATTCTAATAGGTATGTAGTGGTATCTCATTGTTGTTTTAATTTGCATTTCCCTGGTGATATATCTTTTTTTTTCTAATTTGCCATCTGTATATTTTCTTTGGTGAGGTATCTGTTAAGGTCTTTGGCTCATTTTTTAATTGGTTTATTATTTATTGTTAAGTTTTAAGAATTCTTTGTATATTTTGGATAATAGTCCTTTATCAGATATATATTTTGCAAATATTTTCTCCCGGTCTGTGGCTTGTCTCTTCATTCTCTTGATAGAATCTTTCACAGAGCAGAAGTTTTTAATTTAATGAAATCCAGTTTACCAATTATTTCTTTCATGATTCATGTCTTTGATGTGCATTAAAAAGTCATTGCCAAATCCATGGTCATCTAGATTTTCTCCTATGTTATCTTCTAGGAGTTTTATAGTTTTGTGTTTTACATTAGGTCTGTGATCCATTTTGAGTTTATTTTTGTGATGGGTATAAAGTCTGTATCTGGATTCACTTTTTTGCATGTGGATGTCTAGTTGTTTCAGCACTATTTGTTGAAAAGCCTATCTTTGCTCCATTTTACTGCTTTTGCCCCTTTGTCAAAAATCAGTGAACTATATGTGTGTGTATATATATATATATATATATATTTTAATTGAAGTATAGTTGATTTACAATGTTGTGTTAGTTTCTGGTGTACAGCAAAATGATTCAATTATACATATGTATATATATATTCTTTTTCATATTCTTTTCCATTATGCTTTATTGCAGGATATTGAATATAGTTCCCTGTGCTATACAATCGGACCTTGTTGTTTATCTATTTTATACATAGTAGTTTGTATCTGCTAATCCCTTATAGTTCCATGACTATTGGGTTGGCCAAAACATTTGTTTGATTTTAAGTAAAAATAAAAGACATTTTTCATTTTCATGAAGAACTTTATTGAGCAACGTATTCACTGAATGAATGAACTTTTTGGCCCTCCCAATAGATTAATATGGGTTTATTTCTGGGCCCTCTAGTCTGATAAAATCCCAGGAGATTAGGGTCTGGTCAAAGAGTCACTCCTGAAGGCAGACCTGTTAAGAAGAACACAGTGATCTGGTATATTTCAAAATGGGTTCCTTTCCCCTCCCCTGCCAGTGGAGACCCTGGTAGAGTTCCAGTAGGTAAAACTTATAAAAGTGTGCTGTCCTCCTGATGACTAGGTTCTCTGGAGTTTTTATCTCTCAGACTTGTCCACATTGAGCTTCCAGCAATTTGTCAATTACTGTTCAGGTTTCCCTACCCTGGCACTGGTTCCCACAGAGGTTTCTGCTCTGGTAAGTTATAATTCTTTGTATCCACCTATTGGTCTCTACAATTTGGAAAGCAGTGGTTTGCCCTGTGGCTTCACTTCTCTAATGAATCTGAGAAGAGTTGTTGATTTACAGTTTGTTTAGCTTTTTTTACTTGTTAAGATAAAGTAGCAACTTCCAGGCTTCTTACGTGCAGGATCTGAAACCAGAAGTCCCCATACATCTTTTAGAAATGAGAAATACTGATATTAAAACCTGTTTCCTTTCTTCTTTCCATCTATAAATTTGTAGCAGGCATAATTATCAGTGAAAGAATTTATTAGGGGCTTCCCTGGTGGCGCAGTGGTTGGGAGTCCGCCTGCCAGTGCAGGGGACGTGGGTTTGAGCCCTGGTCCGGGAGGATCCCGCGTGCCACGGAGCAGCTGGGCCCATGCGCCACAGGTGCTGAGCCTGAGCTCTGGAGCCCGCGAGCCACGGCTGCTGGGGCACGCGTGCCTAGAGTCCATGCTCCGCGGCGGGAGAGGCCACTGCAATGAGAAGCCCGTCCACCGCGGGGAAGGGTGGCCCCCTTTCGCCGCGACTGGAGAGGGCCCATACGCAGCAGTGAGGACCCAATGCAGCCAAAAATAAATAAATTAATTAATTAAAAAAAGAACTTATTCATAGAAGAACCTATGAAGAAGAATGTATGTAAGTTAATCTTACTATGTAAAAAGACACACAGTTTACGTGTTGGATGCTATGATTTGAGATATTACAACCTAGTGAACTGTATGGCTTTTGGAGGCAGACATACTGTGGTTTGAATATTGGCTTTGCCATATATGACCTGTACGGTCTTGAGCAAGATATTTAACCTATTTGAGTTTGTTCTGCGTTCTTTTTAAAAATGGATAATATATATAAGTATAAAAATAAAATATAAATATTTAAAATAAATATATAAGTAAAATAGCATATAAAAATATAAAGTTTGAAAATACAAAATATATTTTAAAAAGGATAATAGGGACTTCCCTGGCGGTCCAGTGGTTAGGACTCCACACTTCCACTGCAGGGGGTGGGGGTTCAATCCTTGGTTGGAACTAAGATCCCACGTGCCGTGTGGTGTGGCCAAAAAGAAAAAAAAAAAAAGAAGAAAAAGATAATAGTGCCGGTATACAGAAAAGAGTTAAAAGATGTAGTGTAGAAAGACATAGAAGTCCCAAGAAATCTATCCTTTGAAAGGCCTGCTTGCAAGGCTGGCCGTTGGTTGGTACCTGGGAAATTGGATTTGGGGAGGGTGCTTCCACCATTCTTTTCCAACAGTGGCTCACTTTGCTTTAACTGTTTGTGCAAATGATATGGTTTATGCTGGACGCCTGTTTTCCTTCCAGAGTCTGGAATTTTCGTACATGCTGGGCAGAGAGTGCCTGTATGAATAGCCCCAATAAAAATTCTGGGCACCAAGTCTCTAATGAGCTGCCCTGGTAGATACCATATTACATGTGTTGTCACAACTCATTGCGGAGTCCTGTGTGACTCTACTAGGAGAGGACTCTTGAAAGCTTGTGGTTTCCTCCAAACTTCACCCCAAGCACCTTTTCCCTTTGCTGATTTCTCCTTGTATCTCTTTACTATAATAAATCATAGCCATGAATATGACTATAAGCTGAGTTTGTGAATCCTGCTAGCAAATTGCTGAAATTGGGAGTGGCCTTGTGGACCCCTCACACATCCTCCTTTACTAGATTTTTCCAATTATTAAATGTAATTATACTTAACATTATATTATGGTAATAAATAATAATAAATAATAATAAATGATAGCTAGGAGTATTATTTATCTTGTGATAACCTGGTAGATTTGAGTCTTATGCTAAAGGACATGGGACAGAAAAATGGCACTAACTACCCTTGAACTTTCTGAACACTTTTCAAAGTGAATTCCCTTAAAATAATTAAAAATAAGTACTGAGCTTTTATTTATAATAGAACAATGCTATATACTGCTTAGGCCCTTCTACTAGACTTGAGTCAATGAAAACTTACACATAACAGCCAGGTATATTCTCAGATATCTTTTGTGTGTTGGGGCAAGGGGAGTGGGGAGGAACAAGCATTATACCATTCTGAGCCTTTGAGAAAATAATTTGTCCTAGCCACTTCCCCGTTTAAAGGATTGTAATGTATTAGTGTGTGACAAGAGCCCATTTGAGATCAAGAAATGAAGACAACAGGATGTACTTTTTTCTTGTCAAGGTAGAACTCTCACACCTGGCTAATCAAGTAGAAAGTTTGATTTTTGCATGCCTCAGGAAGAAAAGGTCCTAGGTGGCTTTGGGGTTGTATTCTATAGTTTTTACTTACTCTGGTTAGGTCCCTACATGCAAATTGAAGTTCTTCTGCTGGGTCCCCCGGCTTTCAACCACCTTCACTCTCATGTTTATCAAAAATAGATGAAAGCTTGAAGCCATATGTATGTTTTGGTTACTGCTGCAGCTCATATGCTCAGTGACATGAAAGACTGCCAGGTGTGTGTGGGGCCTTGTGCAAGAAAGCACTTTACAGCAGGTCCAGGCTGAGGTGTGAGCAACCCTGTCACTTGGGCCATATGATCCTGCAGACCCCACGGTGTTGGAGGTATCAGTGGTGAGAAAAGATGCTGTATGGTTTTTGTGGCAAGCCCCAGTGCAAGAATCATAATTCAGGGCCTTGGGAATTGGTAGCAAGGCCATGCTATCTGCGGTAGAGAATCACATCCCTTTGAAAAAGTACTCCTGCCATGCTTTAAGGCTCTAGTAGAGACAGAAAGCCTGTCAGTGGTCACCAAGTGACCAGGCAATGAAACATCCCATCATGAGCTGCGGCCGATCAACCAAGTCATAAGATAAGCAATCCATGATTTTAAAAGGTGCTACATCCAGGACTGAGCATAAGCAGGACCAGAGGGCACAACTAAGCTGAATGAACAGTACCGCAGACACATGGTACCTCCCACTGTCGCTCCAGTGCCCCTCCTCAACTCACACACGTAGCTGTGTGGGGGATTGTGCATGACCAACTGAAGGAGGAGAAAATAGTCTGGGTTTGCTTTGCAGATGGGTCCATTCTGAATGCAAATGCAAGCTGGAAATGGACAGTGGCTTCTCTACAGTCCTCTCAGAGGTGGCCTTGAAAGACAATGGAAACGGAAGATCCTCCAGTGGGTAGAGTGTTGAGTAGTGCACTTGGTCATCCATTTTGTATGGAAAGAGAAGTAACCTGAATTTAAAATATATATGAATTCATGGGCAGTGGCAAATAGCATGGCCAGTTGGCCAGTGGTCTGGATGGAAGGTTAAATAAGATTGGAAGTTTGTAGACAAGGAGGTCTGGAGTAGAGGCATGTGGATAGACACAGGAGTGGGCATGAAATGCATCAAATGTTAACATCTACCAGAGAAAAATCTACAGAAGAGACACTAAACAACCAAATAGACAAAATGACCTGGCCAGTTGACTGACAGCCAGCCCCTGTCATCAGCTACCTCAGTGCTGCCATGATGGATACATGAATCAAGTGGCTGTAGTAGTGGGGATGGAAACCATGCAGGGAACAAGCATTGTTGATTCCCATTTACCAAGACTGCCACTGCTGAATGTCCACCTGCTAGCAACAGAGACTGAAGAAGAAATTGACTATACTGGGCACCTTTTATCCTGGAAGGGCCAGCAGTTCATCCTCAGGAGTAGACATATTCTGGGTATGGGTTTGCCTTTTCCTGCATTCTGGGCCTCAGATAGAACAACTCTCTGAGGGCTTTCAAAGTGTTTAACTCACTGGTATGGGATCGCACGTAACTTTTTATCAGACCAGGGACTCACTTTACAGCAAAGGAGATGTGGGAGTGGGTCCCTGACCATCGTCCTATCACCTACCATGCCACTCAGAAGCTGCTACACTGAGGCAGTGTTGGAATAGCCTGCTGAAGGCACAGCTTGACGACCAGCTTCACAGCACTGTACTCTGTACTCTGTGAGGATAGCCTGTGCTGGGATTCTCCACTGGGACTTGCTCTAAACTCATCCCTGTATTTTTGACACCCTAGGGTCTGATGAATCACATGGCCCAGCAATAGGGCTGCTAGCACCACCGCTCAGATTTGATGCAGAGCTTTTTCCTGTTCTGGGCCTCACTTAAGGCTGGCAGCCTATTGGGTCATCCTATACATGGGCCAAAGCCATACCTCTAGGTGTGGAATGTGTTGCCTTCAGAACCCAAAGAGGCCCAGCAGGCATTGTGCTGCCTTCTTCATGGTAGGAGATAATATGCAATAATTTTTTTTTTTTTTTTTTTTTTTTGCGGTATGCGGGCCTCTCACTGTTGTGGCCTCTCGCATTGTGGAGCACAGGTTCTGGACGCGCAGGCTCAGCGGCCATGGCTCACGGGCCCGGCCGCTCCACGACATGTGGGATCTTCCCGGACCGGGGCACGAACCCGTGTCCCCTGCATCGGCAGGCGGACTCTCAACCACTGTGCCACCAGGGAAGCCCCAGTATGCAATAATTAATCTTTTTTTTTAATATTTATTTTTATTTTATTTATTTATTTTTATTTTGGCTGAGTTGGGTCTTAGTTGTGGCATGCGGGATCTTTGTTGCAGCACCATGTTTCTCTCTAGTTGTGGTGTGTGGGTTTTCTCTCTCTAGTTGAGGCACACGAGCTCAGTAGTTGTGGTGTGTGGGCTTAGTTGCCCCACGGTATGTGGGGTCTTATTTCCCCAGGGACCAGGGATCAAACCCACGTCTCCTGCATTGGGAGGCAGATTCTTTACCAGTGGACCACCAGAGAAGTCCCACAATAATTAATCTTTTACTTTGGAGGGGTATCCTAGCATACCCCTTTCTATTGGGCTCCTTTAAATTTTATAGATAAGGCAAGCCCTGAATCTTCACAGGGTTTCTCTTTCATTCCCTGGAACACATATATCTTAGCAAGTTCTCTGAAGTGCTAGCCATTTCTTACTCATCCAGTCCAATCAACACATTGCTACCAGTGTAATGGATCAATGTGATGTTCTGTGGGATACCCAGGTGGTCCAGATCTCTTTGGACTATATTGTGACAGAAGGAGAATTAATATATCCATGGGGGAAAACTGAAAATATATATTTTTGTCTACTACGTGTGAACTCAAACTGTTTCTGGTTCATCTTTTCTGATTGAGAGAAAAGAACGTATTTGCAAAATCAAAGTCAATTTTTAAATTGCCATTGTCCCAACTATTGAAAAAGTTTACAATAATTTACATAGAAATGTTTCCTAAGTGCTTAAAAATAGTGGGTTTTGGGGGGATATTTACACATATCCTATACAATGTATGTACAGGTGGTACACACTATAGCACAAGTTTGCTGGAATATGGCTTTCTAGGGAAAGTACGATACTGTCTAGAAATTTAAGGGTTACAGATACTTGGTAACCACAGCCAAATGTGAAGTAGAATGCAGACAGGAGTATTTATGAAAGTAATATAAAAATGATCAAGCATACAAGCTTGATCCATGCAAAGATATTTTGATATTCTTCCAGACTGAAGGAAGAAAGAGACTTCAGCTGCTGGCTCAGTTACTATCCCAAAGTGGGGTTTTATTGGTTTAGACCTCAAAGGTCGAGACTTGTCTCAGAAGTCAAGCTAGATCATCATTTATGCTTACAACTGATGTTGCTGGGTACATGTGTCCAACAGAAGTGTCTACCAAAATCTACTGATGGGTCCTCTTCAGTTTGTATTCCTGAGGCCATATTAATCTCCTCTATCAAAAATATCACATCTGGCCTGGCATCTGTGATTAGACTACTATCAGTAGTCTACAATCATCCTACTAGATCCATTCTGCAGGTGACAGACCAGTGAATTAATGGAGATGTGATAAGGACCACAATCCCTAAATCCTTTAGGTCCTAAGATGCAATATTGTTTGTTTCTTAATAAGGAGATATGGCCAACATCTGCAGCTTCAGAAAGTTCAAAGAAATCTAAGGAATCAAAATCTTTGGGGGTGTTTGCCCAGATGTCCCAGCCCATGTGTCAGAGTCCCTAGTTCCCCAAACAGGGCTCTGACCTTAGCATAACAGAGTTTCCTTGATTAGGCTTTTAATCATCTCTGAAGTTCAGCCATTCCATTAAGACCTAGGCTTGGACCTTGACTTTCTCTATTTTCCAGCTGCAGAAGATGAGAACTTCTCTGCAACCAAAGAGACCCTCCTCCTTTCACATCTGGCTTTCAATTCCTTGTTTCTTTTTCTTTTAAATTTTTTTTTTATTTTATTTTATTTTATTTTTTAACATCTTTATTGGGGTATAATTACTTTACAATGGTGTGTTAGTTTCTGCTTTATGGCAAAGTGAATCAGTTATACATATACATATGTTCCCATATCTCTTCCCTCTTGCGTCTCCCCAATTCCTTGTTTCTTACCTTCAGTTATTCCTTGTTTTTCTGTAGCACAACAGTGGTCCTTAGCAATAGCTATCCAATATTGTTTTCCTTATAGCTTCTATTTCCTCCATATGTCTCAAATGCCTGATTCATCACACCTGCTAGTGCATTCCCTTTCACAGATCCACCTTCTCAATTCACCACCAGTGAAAGTTTATGACAGAGATTATCTGTGCTTCACTGATGGAGTCCTTATCTCCAGTCTGGGCAGAGTGATCTGGCTGTAAACCCAATCTTATCATGTGCTCTTTCAGACTCCGTCCTGATGCAGTCCAGGTTCTCCAGAAGCAGATGCTGAGATAGAGTTTGGGTTGCAAGATATTTGTTGGAGTCAACACTTTTGTAAGGAAGGAGAAGCAGCGGGAGAAATTTATCTGTGATGTAGGCCTGACAATGTTTCCAGCAGCTCAGCTGGCAATGTTGGTGTGAATTTGCCTGTCATATTTTTCCATCAGTGGGCCAAAATGGGTAGGCCTTTATAACACTTGTCTATCAGTCACCAGATGCATGCTGCCCCAGGAACCCCTGGATGAGGTGGCTCTCTGCAGCTAAGGCAGACCCTGAGGGACTGATAATTGGATGCTGTCTGCTGATTACAAGACTTGAAGGAGGATTTGAGCAGTGCTTGTCTGCTACACAGACTCACTTTTCTTCATGCACTGCTTCCAAACCTCTCTCTCTTCCATTCACTTCTCTTTTCTCTTCTCTTTGTCCTTACTCTGCAAAATCCTAGCCTGCCCTCCAACACCTCCTCCCCGCACCCCATCCCCCATCTCCAAGAGATGAGTCCAAGAGAGTAGTGGGAGAACCATTTCTTTGTTTTGTCACTTCCTTCTTTTAGTGGCTGCTAGGTCTGAGCTGGGTTAAGATTGAATTGGAGGGGAGTAAGTTTTTTAAAATAATTCCTTATATTTGCATAGGATTCACAAAGCCCTTTCAAAAACATTTTTGAATTTTACTTCTCACAACCGCTCTGTGAAGAAGCTAGCATTATCCTCATCTTACAGATGAAGAATCTGAGGACTTACCCAATCTATACAGGTCCTATGGAGTGTTGGACCCAGGTCTTTTGATCCCAAGTCCGGGGCTTTGGCTACTATGTCTTAGCTACCATATCTACCTCCCAGTGGGAAGACTGAGGAAAAGACAAGCAATTATTTGCATAAAGAAGATAAGCGCTAATAGTATTCTGGTACCAATTCTGGAAACCAGTGTCAGGAGGTGGTTTCCCACATATCATCAAGCACTTTTCAGACGTGCTGACATGGGCGCCCTGCAATTCAACTCATGCTGACACTATCTACCTATAGATACTGTCATATCCCACAGGTTAAGGGCTCAGTCCTACAAGACTTCCCTCCACACCCCACTTCAAACTGCTGGCAACTCCAGTTTGCCACCTGGGCTTCTGACCGGCCAGCTATAGATCGAAGGTTCCCACAACCCCCATCTTAGTTTGGATTAATTTGTGAGAGGGCTTCACAGAACTCAGAGAAACATTTTACTTACTAGGTTACTAGTTTATTATAAACAAGGATATGTCAGGAACAGCCAGATGGAAGGAATGCATAGGGGAGGTGTGGGGAAAGTGTTCAGAGCTTCCATGCTCTCCCCTGAGCTCACCACTCTCTCCATATCTCCATATGTTCACCAACCTGGAAGCTCTCTGAACCCTGTCTGTTTTTATGGAGGCTTCATTACATAGACATGGTTGATTAAAGCATTGGCCATTGATGATTGATTCAAACTGCAGCCCCTCTTCCCTTCCCCAAGTCAGGGAGGGTGGGATTTAAAGTTTCAATCCTCTAATCACATGGTTGGTTCTCCAGGCTAGCAGCCCCCACCCTTAGGTTTTTCCGCCCCAAAGCCATTAACATAAAAAAAGACACTCATTCTCATCATTTATGAAATTCTAAGGGTTTTTAGGAATCCTATGCCAGGAACTGGCCAAAGACCAAATATTTATTTCTTATTATAAGTCACAATATCACAGCTATGTTAGGTAGGTGATTGCTGTCTCATTTCCAGGACCCACCAACTGGATGCTGGTGACATACTGGGTAGAATGAACTGGTATAAAGGGTGCAGTTTGATACTGATAATCTTTGTATCTATGTTTTCTTTCCAGGGCCAACAAAAACCTCTGGGTACCATGTGGGAATGGAATGAAAGCATTCTCTTTCCTCTCCTCTGCTTTCACACTCATCCTCCTACTGTCTCTTTTCCACATAGCAGCTGGAATGACCCATCATAAACTATAAGTCAGGTATGATACTGCCCTCCTGAAAACCTTCTGGTGGCTTCATAAACTATAAACTATAACTATAAGTCAGGTATGATACTGCCCTCCTGAAAACCTTCTGGTAGCTTCCCACAACTCTTAGAAGACAACTCAAGAGTCCCTCCTGTGGCCTCAGACTCCAGGATGCCTCCCGAACCTCCCACCACTCTCTCCCTTATTCACCTCCCTCCAACTACAGTGGCCTCATAGCTGTTTCTCAGACACATGGAGCACATTCCTTCTTCAGGGCCTTTGCATTTCCTGTTCTGTTTTCCTGGAAAACTCCCCAGACGCTTGCATGGCTCGCTCCTTCACTCCATTCTGGCACCTGTTCAAGTGTGTCTTTCTCAGCCTTCCCTAACTGCCCTCTGCCAAACAGCCTCCCCATTGCTAGCTTTCTTTTGCTGCATTTTTCTTTCTGGCACTTATTACAGTATGACACTATAGCATGTAATTATTTATTTGCTTGTTTATTGTCTCCCTCCCCCACCTCAACAAAAAAGCTAGTCCACGTGGCAGGCACTTTGTCTATTTTGCTATGTCTCCAGCTCCTGGAACAAGGCCTGGCATATCGTGGGAACTCAATATAGATTTGTTGAATAAATGAATGCATCCTCAGTTTTCTTTCTTTTTCTTTGTAAGGAATCATGAACTCTTGTCCTTAATTCACCACTTGGGACTATGGTGAATTATTTATTCTGAAAGGCATTGTTTGAACTCAAAATATTAATTAGAAAAATATATAAACTTCCATTTTCTTCCTTTTTAATTTTAAGTTCCAGTTGCTTCGGCTACATTTAAAGCAGCCAAGATTCCAAATAGAAACACATGGGCTTGACCCCCAAAGCTTTTACAGTCAGTTCTGCCTGTCATCATCAGGTCTAGTCATCTCCTGCTACAACTTAGTTCAGAGGTTCTTAATATGGAGTTGCTGAACCTCAGTGAAATTAATGGATGAGATTCTGGGGACTCAAGAATCTCCTGAAGTTGAGTCAGAATTGTGTGTGCATTTTTCTGGATTTTAAAGGAGACCCAACACCTCCTACAGAGATTAAGAACTCCTCAAATCATGACAGTTAGCACCGTTCACTGTGTCTTCATCCATCTTTGTTGCCAATATAGGACTATTGATTGGGCAGGGGCTTGAGGAGTAGCAGAGGCCTGAATTTCTCCCTTTTCTTCCATAAGAGAGTATAATAACACAAAAAATATATAGTTACTGTAAAAGTTGGCTGTAAATACTAAAGGATGAAAGCCTAAGATCAAATCTAGCAGTCCATCTCTCCTCTCAGCCACCTCCAGTTTTTTATGGAATGATAGGTCATGCACGTTTATACATATTGAAGTCCATCCAACCATCATCCTTCCGTTCATCCATCCATCCTTCCTTCCTTCTATCCATCCCTCCAAAAAATTCCCCACAGCATGTCATACTCAAATGAGAGAGATACATTCTGTTTTCTCTTCAGATTCTAATCCCAGTGACATAATTCCATTTTCAAATACACTGTTGGTATGGCTTTCTTCCCTGCTATCTTTACTGCAATTCTGATCTTGGACATTAAGAATAATGCCTCCAATAACAATTTCATAACATTGTTCAACACACTTTTGGGGGTGGTTAATGTTCACCGGTAAAAGCGAAAATCAAAAAAAGTTACCTGCTCTTTCCTGCAATGAAAATAACTTTATTTTTCCTGTTTAGTGAAGTAATAATTGATACAAAAATTCACGCTTTACTAAGTATGAAAATGTCAATTGAAATCAATTCTAGTCTTACCTAGAGGCTATTTCTAGTGATATTCTGGTGTATTTATTTCCAGACTTTTTCAACTCTCACACACACATACACACGTTTACTTTTACAAAAATAGATTATACTACATATGTTATTTTACAGTTTGCTTTTCCATTTCATATATGATGGCCATCTTTCATTAAATATATACTTCCATTATTATTTAATGGCTACACAGAATCTAATGTATTGCCTAAACAATTTTAAAAACCGACCTCCTATTGATGGACATTTAGATCATTTCCTTTTCCCCATTCTCCTTATTCAAAACAGTGCTGGGTGAACATCCTTGTAAAACACCCACGTGCACTTATCTGATTATTTCTGTAGGATATAGTTTGGGTTTTGGTCTCTTTTTCTGTAAAACAAGAACTTGAAGATCTCTAAGGTTCTAAGCATTCAAATTCTGAAAGATTATCTTAAGTTATAATTTGATTTCTTGCTTTTCTATAAACATTTCTTACACATCCCAGATAAGGAAATATTTATGCTATTTTTAAAAGTAAAACAATTAAAATTAATTCAATTAAAAGAAAAGAAACCCCTTTAGAGATCACTAGAGATTCACTTAGTAGTGTGTTTTAGTGCTGAATTGTTACAGTCACCAGGTATCTTTTGGCCTAGTTTAAACCTGATATTGCCATGTAAATTTATTTAACTAATCTTATTCACCAGTGGAGTCTTCTGAACCTTCTGCTGGTGAATAATGCTCATTATATATACTTTCAAGGTTTAACAGTTAAAACTTTCTCCTCTATAAATATAATTCTAGCTTTTCTTGGGGGAAGAGAGAGGTTGAATTGATAAAATACTCATTATTATAGTTAAAGAGAATTATTACTTTTTTTGCCTAAATAAAGGGAGATTATACAAAACAACTCGCCTATACTCTTCATTGTTCACATCCTGAAAGAGAGAAAAAGGCAAGGGACTGCTCCAGAATAGGAGAAACTAAAGCAACATGGCAAGCAAAGGCTATGGATGATCCTGGATTGGATCTTGGATTCCGATGGGGGGAAATATTGTATGTGACATTGTTTGACTAACTGGCAAAGTTAGAATACAGACTGTGCATGCTAAAATTTCTGAATTTGATCATTATGTTGTTGTTATGAAAAAAAAGTCTCTGTTTCCATGAGATACACAATGAAGTATATAGGAGTAAAAGGGAATGATGTTTGCCATTTCTTTTCTTTTTTTTTAGACATCTCTATTGGACTATAATTGCTTTACAATGTTGTGTTAGTTTCTGCAGTGTAACAAAGTGAATCAGCTATGTGTATACATGTATCCCCATATCCCCTCCGTCTTGTGCCTCCCACCCACCCTCCCTATCCCAGCCCTCTAGGTGGTCACAAAGTGCTGAGCTGATCTCCCTGTACTATGCAGCTGCTTCCCACTAGCTATTTTACATTTGGTAGTGTACATATGTCAATGCTACTCTCTCACTTAGTCCCAGCTTACCCTTCTCCCTCCCCGTGTCCTCAAGTCCATTCTCTACGTCTGTGTCTTTATTCCTGTCCTGCCCCTAGGTTCATCAGAACCATTTTTTTTTAGATTCCGTATATATGTGTTGGCATACAGTATTTGTTTTTCTCTTTCTGACGTACTTCACTCTGTATGACAGACTCTAGGTCCATCCACCTCACTACAAATAACTCAATTCCTTTCCATTTTTATGGCTGAGTAATATTCCATTGTATATACATGCCACACCTTCTTTATCCATTTATCTGTTGATGGACAATTAGGTTGCTTCCATGTCCTGGGTATTGTAAATAGTGCTGCAGTGAAAATTGTGGTACATGTCTCTCTCTCTCTCTTTTTATTTTTTTTTGCAGTATGCGGCACTCTCACTGTTGTGGCCTCTCCCGTTGCGGAGCACAGGCTCTGGATGCGCAGGCTCAGTGGCCATGGCTCACGGGCCTAGCCGCTCTGTGGCATGTGGGATCTTCCCAGACCGGGGCACGAACCTGTGTCCCCTGCATCGGCAGGCGGACTCTCAACCACTGCACCACCAAGGAAGCCCACATGTCTCTCTTTTTTTTTTTTTGCGGTACGTGGGCCTCTCACCACCGCGGCCTCCCCCGTTGCGGAGCACCGGCTCCGGACGCGCAGGCCCAGCCACCATGGCTCACGGGCCCAGCCACTCCACGGTACGTGGAATCCTCCCAGACCGGGGCATGAACCCGCGTCCCCTGCATCAGCAAGAGGACTCTCAGCCACTGCGCCACCAGGGAAGCCCACATGTCTCTTTTTGAATTATGGTTTTCTCAGGGTATATGCCCAGGAGTGGGATTGCTGGGTCATATGGTAGCTCTATTTTTAGTTTTTTAAGGAACTTCCATACTGTTCTCCAGAGTGGCTGTTTCAGTTTACATTCCCAGCAACACTGAAAGCGGGTCCCCTTCTCTCCACACCCTCTCCGGCATTTATTGTCTGTAGATTTTTGATGATGGCCATTCTGATAAGTGTGAGGTGATACCGCATTGTGGTTTTGCTTTGCATTTCTCTAATGATTAGTGATGTTGAGCATCCTTTTATGTGTTTGTTGGCTATCTGTATATCTTCTTTGGAGAAATGTTTATTTAGGCCTTCTGCCCATTTTTGGATTGGGTTGTTTGTTTTTTTGATATTGAGCAGCATGAGTTTCTTGTGTATTTTGGAGATTAATCCTTTGTCAGTTGCTTCATTTGCAAATACTTTCTCCCATTCTGAGGGTTGTCTTTTCATCCTGTTTATGCTTTCCTTTGCTGTGCAAAAGCTTTTAAGTTTCATTAGGTCCCATTTGTTTATTTTTGTTTCTATTTCCATTTCTCTAGGAGGTGGGTCAAAAAGGATCTTGCTGTGATTTATGTCATGGAGTGTTTTGCCTGTGTTTTCCTCTAAGAGTATTATAGTGTCTGGCCTTACATTTAGGTCTTTAATCCATTTTGAGTTTATTTTTATGTATGGTGTTAGGAAGTGTTCTAATTTCATTCTTTTCCATGTAGCTGTCCAGTTTTCCCAGCACCACTTATTGAAGAGGCTGTCTTTTCTCCACTGTATATTCTTGCATCCTTTATCAAAGATAAGGTGACCATATGTGCGTGGGTTTACCTCTGAGCTTTCTATCCTGTTCACATTGATCTATATTTCTGTTTTTGTGCCAGTACCATACTGTCTTGATTACTGTAGCTTTGTAGTATAGTCTGAAGTCAGGGAGCCTAATTCCTCCAGCTCTGTTTTCCTTTCTCAATATTGCTTTGGCTATTCAGGGTCTTTTGTGTTTCCATACAAATTGTGCGATTTTTTGTTCTAGTTCTGTGAAAAATGCCAGTGGTAGTTTGATAGGGATTGCATTGAATCTGTAGATTGCTTTGGGTAGTATAGTCATTTTCACAATGTTGATTCTTCCAATCCAAGAACATGGTATATCTCTTCATCAGTTTGTATCATCTTTTATTTCTTTCATCAGTGTCTTATAGTTTTCTGCATACAGGTCTTTTGTCTCCTTAGGTAGGTTTATTCCTACGTATTTTATTCTTTTTCCTGCAATGGTAAACGGGAGTGTTTCCTTAATTTCTCTTTCGGATATTTCATCAGTAGTGTATACGAATGCAAGAGATTTCTGTGCGTTAATTTTGTGTCCTGTGACTTTACCAAATCATTGATTAGCTCTAGTAGTTTTCTGGTAGCATCTTTAGGATTCTCTATGTATAGTATCATGTCATCTGCAAACAGTGACAGTTTTACTTCTTCTTTTCCGATTTGGAGTCCTTTTATTTCTTTTTCTTCTCTGATTGCTGAGGCTAAAACTTCCAAAACTATGTTGACTAATAGTGGTGAGAGTGGGCAGCCTTGTCTTGTTCCTGATCTTAGAGGAAATGCTTTCAGCTTTTCACCATTGAGAACGATGTTGGCTGTAGGTGTGTCATATATGGCCTTTATTATGTTGAGGTAGATTCCCTCTATGCCTACTTTCTGGAGAGTTTTTATCATAAATGGGTGTTGAATTTTATCAAAAGCTTTTTCTGCATCTATTGAAATTATCATATGGTTTTTATCCTTCAACTTGTTAATATGGTGTATCACATTGATTGATTTGCGTATATTGAAGAATCCTTGCATTCCTGGGGTAAATCCCAGTTGATCATGGTGTATGATCCTTTTAATGTGTGTTGGATCCTGTTTGCTAGTATTTTGTTGAGGATTTTTGTATCTATGTTCATCAGTGATATTGGCCTGTAGTTTTCTTTCTTTGTGACATCTTTGTCTGGCTTTGGTATCAGGGTGATGGTGGCCTCGTAGAATGAGTTTGGGAGTGTTCCTCCCTCTGCTATATTTTGGAAGAGTTTGAGAAGGATAGGTGTTAGGTCTTTTCTAAATGTTTGATAGAATTCGCCTGTGAAGCCATCTGATCCTGGGCTTTTGTTTGTTGGAAGATTTTTTCTTCTTCTTCTTCTTTTTTTTTTGTGGTACGCGGGCCTCTCACTGTTGTGGCCTCTCCCGTTGCGGAGCACAGGCACCAGGCGCACAGGCTCAGCGGCCATGGCTCACGGGCCCAGCCGCTCCGCGGCATGTGGGATCTTTCCGGACCGGGGCACGAACCTGTGTCCCCTGCATCGGCAGGCGGACTCTCAACCACTGCGCCACCAGGGAAGCCCTGTTGGAAGATTTTTAATCACAGTTTCAATTTCATTACTTGTGATTGGTCTGTTCATATTTTCTGTTTCTTCCTGGTCCAGTCTTGGAAGGTTGTACATTTCTAAGAATTTGTCCATTTCTTCCAGGTTGTTCATTTTATTGGCATATAGTTGCTTATAGTAATCTCTCATGATCCTTTGTATTTCTGCAGTGTCCGTTGTTACTTTTCCTTTTTCATTTCTAATTCTGTTGATTTGAGTCTTCTCCTTTTTTTTTTTTTTTTTTTGATGAGTCTGGCAAATGGTTTATCAATTTTGTTTATCTTCTCAGAAACCAGCTTTTAATTTTATTGATCTTTGCTATCATTTCCTTCATTTCTTTTTCACTTATTTCTGATCTGATCTTTATGATTTCTTTCCTTCTGCTAACTTTGGGGGTTTTTTGTTCTTCTTTCTCTAATTGCTTTAGGTGTAAGGTTAGGTTGTTTATTTGAGATTTTTCTTGTTTCATGAGGTAGGATTGTATTGCTGTAAACTTCCCTCTTAGAACTGCTTTTGCTGCATCCCATAGGTTTTGGGCTGTCATGTTTTCATTGTCATTTGTTTCTAGGTATTTTTTGATTTCCTCTTTGATTTCTTCAGTGACCTCTTGGTTATTTAGTAGCATATTGTTTAGCTTCCATGTGTTTGTATATTTTACAGGTTTTTTCCTGTAATTGATATCTAGTCTCATAGCATTGTGGTCAGAAAAGATACTTGATACGATTTCAATTTTCTTAAATTTACCAAAGGCTTGATTTGTGACCCACATTATGATCTATTCTGGAGAATGTTCCATGAGCACTTGAGAAGAAAGTGTATTCTGTTGTTTTTGGATGGAATGTACTTTAAATATCAATTAAGCCCATCTTGTTTAATGTATCATTTAAAGCTTGTGTTTCCTTATTTATTTTCATTTTGGATGACCTGTCCGTTGGTGAAAGTGGGGTGTTAAAGTCCCCTACTATGATTGTGTTACCGTCAATTCCCTCTTTTATGGCTGTTAGCATTTGCCTTATGTATTGAGGTGCTCCTATGTTGGGTGCATAAATATTTACAATTGTTATATCTTCTTTTTTAAAATAATTAATTAATTAATTAATTTTTAGCTGCGCTGGGTCTTCATTGCTCTGCATGGGCTTTCTCTAGTTGATCGAGTGGGGGCCACTCCTTGTTTCAGTGCACGGGCCTCTCCATGCAGTGGCTTCTCTTGTTGCAGAGCATGGGCTCTAGGGCTCACGGGCTTCAATAGTTGCAGTGCAAGAGCTCAGTAGTTGTAGCTCGTGGGCTCGAGAGTGCAGGCTCAGTAGTTGTGGTGCACAGGCCCAGTTGCTCCGTGGCATGTGGGATCTTCCTGAACCAGGGCTCAAACCTGTTTCCCCTTCATTGGCAGGCAGATTCTTAACCACTGCGCCATCAGGGAAGCCCTGTTATATCTTCCTCTTGAACTGATCCATTGATCATTATGTAGTGTCCTTGTCTCTTGTAACAGTCTTTGTTTTAAAGTCTCTTTTGTCTGATATGAATATTGCTACTCCAGCTTTCTTTTGATTTCCGTTTGCATGGAATACCTTTTTCCATCCACTCACTTTCAGTCTGTATATGTCCCTAGGTCTGATGTGGGTCTCTTGTAGGCAGCATATATACAGGTCTTGTTTTTGTATCTGTTCAGCCATTCTGTGTCTTTTGCCTGGAGCCTTTAATCCATTTACATTTAAGGTAATTATCGATATGTATGTTCCTATTACCCTTTTCTTAATTGTTTTGTGTTTGTTTTTGTAGATCTTTTCCTTCTCTTGCATTTCCTGCCTAGAAAAATTCCTTTAGCATTTGTTGTAAAGCTGGTTTTGTGGTGTTGGATTCTCTTAACTTTTGCTTGTCTGTAAAGTTTTTAATTTCTTCATCGAAACTGAATGAAATCCTTGCTGCGTAGAGTAATCTTGGTTGTAGGTTTTTCCCTTTCATCACTTTAAATATGCCCTGCCACTGCCTTCTGGCCTGCAGAGCTTCTGCTGAAAGATCAGCTGTTAACCTTATGAGGAGTCCCTTGTGTGTTATTTGTTGCTTTTCCCTTGCTGCTTTTAATATTTTTTCTTTGTATTTAATTTTTGATGGTTTGATTAATATATGTCTTGGTGTGTTTCTCCTTGGATTTATCCTGTATGGGACTCTCTGGGCTTCCTGGACTTGATTGACTATTTTCTTTCCCATGTTAGGGAAGTTTTCAACTATAATCTCTTCAAATATTTTCTCAAACCCTTTCTTTTTCTCTTCTTCTTCTGGGACCCCTATAATTTTAATGTTGGTGCGTTTAGCGTTTTCCCAGAGGTCTCTGAGACTGTCCTCAATTCTTTTCATTCTTTTTTTTTTATTCTGCTCCGCCACAGATATTTCCACTATTTTATCTTTCAGGTCACTTATCCGTTCTTCTGCCTCAGTTATTCTGCTATTGATTCCTTCTAGAGAATTTTAAATTTCATTTATTGTGTTGCTCATCATTGTTTGTTTGCTCTTTAGTTCTTCTAGGTCCTTGTTAAACATTTCTTGTATTTTCTCCATTCTATTTCCAAGATTTTGGATCATCTTTACTATCATTACTGTGAATTCTTTTTCAGGTAGACTGCCTATTTCCTCTTCATTTGTTTGGTCTGGTGGGTTTTTACCTTGGCCATTCATCTGCTGCATATTTCTCTGTGTTCTCATTTTGTTTAATTTACTGTGTTTGGGGTCTGCTTTTCACAGCCTGCATGTTCGTAGTTCCTGTTATTTTTGGTGTCTGCCCCCAGTAGGTGAGGTTGGTTCAGTGGCTTGTGTTGGCTTCCTGGTGGAGGGGACTGGTGCCTGTGTTCTAGTGGGTGGAGCTGGATCTTGTACTTTTGGTGGGCAGGGCTGCATCCGGTGGTATGTTTTGAGGTGTCTGTGAACTTAGTATGACTTTAAACAGCCTCTCTGCTAATGGGTGGGGTTGTGTTCCTGTCTTGCTAGTTGTTTGGCATGGGGCATCCAGCATTGGAGCTTACTGGCCGTTAGTTGAGCTGGGTCTTAGTGTTGAGAAGGAGATCTCTGGGAGAGCTCTTGCCTATTGATATTACGTGGGGCTGGGAGTTGTCTGGTGTACCAATGTCCTGGAATTGGTTCTCCCACATAAATGGCTCAGGCCTGACACCCAGCTGGAGCACAGAGTCCCTGCCAGCCACATGGCTTGGAAGAAAAGGAAGAAAAAAAAAAAAGAATGGATGGAACCCCAAACCAAATGGTAAAAGCAAAACTAAGCAGACAAAATCACACAAAGAAACATACACACACACACTCATAAAAAGAAAACAAACAAACAAAAAAACAAACAGAACCCTTGGACAAATGGTAAAAGCAAACCTAAACAGACAAAATCACACAAAGAAAGATACACATACACACTCACGAAAAGAGAAAAAAGGAAAAAAAATTTAAAATTAAAAATAAATAAATAATAAAATAAAAAAATAAAAAGGAAGATAGCAACCAAACCAATAAACAAATCCACCAATGATAACAAGCACTAAAAACTAAACTAAGATAAACATAAAACTCAGAAACAAATCAGATGCAGAAAGCAAACCCCAAGTCTATAGTTGCTCCCAATGGCCACTGCCTCAATTTTCGGAGCATTTGTTGGCGATTCAGGTATTCCACAGATGCAGGGTACATCAAGTTGATTGTGGGGATATAATCTGATGCTCCTGAGGCTGCATGGAGAAATTTCCCTTTCTCTTCTTTGTTTGCACAGCTCCTGGGATTCAGCTTTGGTTTTGGCTCCACCTCTGCGTGTAGGTCGCCCTCAGGTGTTTGTTCCCTGCCCAGACAGGAGGGGGTTAAAGCAGCGGCTGATTTGGGCTCTCTTGCTCATTCAGGCGGGGGGGGGGAGGGAAGGGTACGGTAGTCATAATTAGAATGTGGGGTGAGCCTGCGGTGGCAGAGGCTGATGTGACATTGCAACAGCCTGCGGCACCATGTGTTCTCCTGGGGAAGTCGTCCCTGGATATCCAGACCCTGGCAGTGACAGGCTGCACAGGCTCCTGGAGGGTGTGTGTGTGTGTGTGTGTGTGTGTGTGTGTGTGTGTGTGTGTGTGTGTGTGTATAGTGACCTGTGCTTGCACACAGGATTGTTGGTGGCAGCAGCAGCAGCGTTAACGTTTCATGCCCGTTCCTGGGGTCCAAGCTGATAGGCACGGCCTGAGCCTGTCTCTGGAGCTTGCTTAGGTGATGCTCTGCCTTCTGTGGGCACACGGGGAAGGAATCCCCTCTCCTCGCGCACCCCAAAACAGTGGTCTCTTGCCTTTTCAGCAGGTCCAGACTTTTCCTCTGACTCCCTCCCGGCTAGCCGTGGTGCACTAACCCTCTGCAGGCTGTGTTCATGCCGCCAACCCCAGTCCTCTCCCTGCGCTCTGACCGAAGCCCGAGCCTCAGCTCCCAGCCCCCGCCCGCCCTGGCGGGTGAGCAGACAAGCCTCTTGGGCTGGTGAGTGCTGGTCGGCACCAATCCTCTGTGCGGAAATCTCTCTGCTTTGCCCTCTGCACCCCTGTTGCTGTGCTCTCCCCGTGGCTCTGAAGCTTCCCTCTGGCCAACCCCACCGTCTCCACCAGTGAAGGGGCTTCCTAGTGTGTGGAAACCTTTCCTCCTTCACGGCTCCCTCCCGCTGGTGCAGGTCCCGTCCTTATTCTTTTGTCTCTGTTTATTCTTTTTTCTTTTGCCCTACGCAGGTACGTGGGGATATTCTTGCCTTTTAGGAGGTCTGAGGTCTTCTGCCAGTGTTCAGTAAGTGTTCTGTAAGAGTTGTTCCACATGTAGATGTATTTTTGATGTATTTGTGGCGAGAAAGGTGATCTCCACTTCTTACTCTTCCACCATCTTGAAGGTCTCCTTTATTTTCAAATGATTCAGAGAAAATACATTTAACTGTGTAGATAGAGAGATGAGCAAATGTGGGAAAGTGTTAACAATTGATGAATGTAAGTGAAGAATACACAGGAGTTCCTAATATTCTTGCAACTCCTGTAAGTTTGAAATGATTTCAAAATGAAAAGCAAAAAGCAAAAAAAACCCAAAAAACTTTAGAGCATCTTTTTTTTTTCTTTTCTGAGAAATCTTTTTCACAGTCTATGTATTGGGCTCCCATTTGTAATCTGGAGTGATGCAGGGTGGAATGTGACCAAAGACAGTTATAGCTGTAAAATTTCAGTCAAATGTGAGGTCAGGCCTTTTCCTCCATTGACGTGTCACAAAATTTTTTATACGCTGAAAGGAAGCCAAGGAAAAGTTAAAAATACAAAAAAAATTTAAAAAAGACAAAGATGTTTACATGTAAAAGGAAGAATGAGTCACTGTTTTCCTCAACAGTTTTTCTTTAACTTACTGTGAAAATTTAAGTCCATAGAAAAATAGAATTAGTGAGATAAACACCTATAAATCTGTAACCTAGAGTGAACAATTGTCAATATAATGTCACATATGCTTCATTATTATTTTTTGTTAACTTTTTGAAAGATGTCATGACATTTCATGCCTGATCCTTCAGTGGGAAGCTCTAAAAATAAGAAAAATGTTCTTTATAACTACAACACCATTAACACACCTAAGAAAATTAGCAATAAATGTCACCTAATTTCTAGTCCATATTCAAATTTTCCCATTTACTCCCAGATGTGTCTTTCACTGATTCGTTCAAATCAGAATCCAATCAAGGACCACACATTACACTTGCTTATTGTGTATTTTAAGTCTCTTTTAATCTATAACTGTCTCCCTCTTTGCTCTGGGTTGTAACTTTTTTCCTCTTGTGTCCAGCAAATATAATCTTTGGGGGGGGGTTGTTAAATAAGGAGTTTGAATAAGGCTGAGTCTTTGTATACAATATGGGCTAATCATACCAAAGTATTGAATTTTTAAAAACATTTATTTATTTTATTATTTAATTAATTAATCAATTTAGGCTGGGCCGGGTTGTAGTTGTGGCATGCGGATTCTCAGTTGCTGCATGCATGTGGGACCTAGTTCCCCCACCAGGGATCAAACCCGGGCCCCCTGCGCTGGGAGCATGGAGTCTTACCCACTGGACCACCAGGGAAGTCCCCAGAAATATTTAATTAAAAAAAATAGGTGATGTTTTTATTTATTTATTTAGTATTATTATTATTTTTTGGTACATGGGCCTCTCACTGTTGTGGCCTCTCCCATTGTGGAGCACAGGCTCCGGACGTGCAGGCTCAGCGGCCATGGCTCACGGGCCTAGCCACTCCACGGCATGTGGGATCTTCCTGGACTGGGGCACGAACCCGTGTCCCCTGCATTGGCAGGCGGACTCTCAACCACTGTGCCACCAGGGAAGCCCCCGATTTCTTAGAGACAAACTGAATACTGTTTTGAATAGTATTTACAGGCTCCTTGAACCTCACTTTTCTCATCTATATAATGGGGATGATAATCCTTGTCATGTCTATTCCATAGGTGTGTCATGAGGATCAAACAAGACCGAGTCTGTGAAAGCATTCTTTTTACTAGCATGCACATGTAAGTCAGCATTATTATTATCATTTTCTCCAGAAGAATGGCTTTTTAACTTGAGAGTTAGCATGAGACATAAGTCTACACACTGCCACAGGCAGAGGGGAGCAAAGGGAGAAAAGTTCTGTTACGACCAATTAATCCTCCTGTTTCCTTCAGAATCCAAACCCCAAACCTAAGTCCATGGAAATAACTTTTCAAACCATAGTTTCAAATATGCCCCCCTCCAAACAGCCTGAGCCTTGTATAAGCAGCCGGCAGACAAGGCCCGGGGCCGGAAGAAAGGCCCGAGGCCCGGAGCAGGCAGAGCTCCATGACCAGCTGAAACGTGTGGGCACAAACCACCTGCTCTCTCACCTTCTCACCTACTCCCTTTCCGCCCTGTGTGCGTCAGCGCCCCTCAGTGCAGGCCGGAACCACAGCAATGCTGACAGTGTTATTTCCTGCGTGAATGAAAGTGCAAAAGGATGCAAGGATGACTGGTCGTCCTGTCACACGGGTAGCACCTAGGGTCTGGCTTTAGGAAACATCCTTGATTCACTGTCCTGCCTTGTAAAGCCAAGTGTTTTTTAGGCTTGAGCCAGAGTGAATGAAGTGCTCTTCTGAGCTTGGGAGATAGAGGCTGCCTTTGGCCGCACCACGTGTGGGCATATATTGCTTCCCGTTTTAAATTTGTCTCTTCTGTCTATCCAGGTTGAATCCCTTTAGCTGTTCACACCGTGCTAAGATTAGGAGCTCTTGGGATCTCTGTGCTGGAAGGAACGTCAAGGTCATTGATGCCATCACCCACTCAGTTAATAGTCAAATGTCCTTCATACTATTGCTTATGTACACTGAGTGAAGTGGTTAAGAGCAAGACTCCCTGGGTTCAAACTCCTGGCACCTACTAGTTGTATCATCTCATACAAATTACTTAACTGCTCTGTCTTAGTTCCCTCATCTATAAAGTATGGATAATAATAGTATTTACCCAGCGTTCTTGTATGAAGATCAGCAGAATGTATCTATATATCTCTGTCTTCGTATCTATCTATATCTATATCTATATCTATATCTGTATCTATATCTGTCTATCTATATCCGTAAAACACACACAGCAGTTCCTGGCTCATAGGAAGCATTATATGTGTTGCAATTTTCACGTACCTGTCCAGCCTCTGCATAAACAGCTCCAGGGATGGAGAACTCCCTAGCTCATGAAGCGAGCCATTTAATCATTGGTCTATTCCAACTAGCATGTACAAGCTCCTTATATTGTGGGAGTAGGAAGAGAAAGGGAGCGCCAAAAATATACTGGGTCCTATGGTAGATTTTTTGGATATATTGTGTTGTTACCCTGTGGAATTATTTATTCTCATTTTATTGATTTACACGTGACAAAACTGAAGCACAGGGGATTTGAGAAATTTGCCCAGAGTCAAACAATGATTAAATGATCCTGTCAGAATTTGAACTTGGGCCTCTTAGGCTCCAATATCTTTAATTATTGGAAGGTAACTGCCCTTTTCCCACTGAGACTTTGGTTTTTCACAGTGGTTGGCACATAGTAAGTTCTCAAATGATAGGGATTATTATTGTTAATTTCTATTAATACTTTATATGTTTGAACCATTCTTTCCCTCTTTTTTTTTTTTTTTTTTTCCCTTGCTGAGGTAGGCTGCTTACAACATTCTTCTCTACTAGGTTTTACCTGTATAAAATATCAGTAGCATAGTCTTGCCCCTGGTCACCTGTGTTCACAAAGACAATGACTCACCAGGTAGAGAAATACTTGACAAGAATCCCTTTTCAAATTAGTTTCTCCTGTAGTACAGATAGTTTTAAGGTCAGAAGTCAGTCCCCTAGTAGCTCTGAGAAGAACTTCTCTTTCTGCATTTTCACTAGCATCGTTTTTCTTCCTGAAGACTCAGCTAGAATAATTAGGTACCAACAGGCATTTAGTCTAACTGTCCATCAGCTGCTTAGCTGTAGCCTCTTCTTACACATGGCCAGGATGGAGTGCTCCTGAGGCAGGCTGTTTCATTTTGGATAACTCTTATTATTTAATTCATTTATTTATTCAACAAATATTTATTGAGAGCTGAGAGCTGTTGCCAACCCCCTGAGCTAGGGACTAAGGATACAATGGAAAGTAAAAACAGCAATTTCTTCATAAGACTGGACCATATTCTGCATCCCTTGACTTTCTACCTATTGATGTATAACTTCTGCCCTCTGGAGTAACAGAACAAGGTTAATTTCTGGTCCTCACAATAATCCTTCATATACTTGAAGATGGTTTTCCAGTTGCCTGTGTAACTAAGATTTTTTTCTCCAAGCTTTCTTTGTAAAGATACTACTTTCTTTAATATTGGCAGGTGACCTAAAGGTGATGAAAAAAATGGGTCTTATTTACTTTCTCCTAGCCTCAGTTTCCTTATTTGTGAAATGAAGATAATATATCCACAACAGGTAACTGAAAATTTTTTTAAAGTATTTATTTATTTTTAACATCTTTATTGGAGTATAATTGCTTTACAATGGTGTGTTAGTTTCTGCTGTATAACAAAGTGAATCAGCCATACATATATATATATATCCCCATATCTCCTCCCTCTTGCGTCTCCCTCCCACCCTCCCTATCCCAGCCCTCTAGGTGGGCACAAAGCACCGAGCTGATCTCCCTGTGCTATGCGGCTGCTTCCCACTAGCTGTCTATTTTACATTTGGTAGTGTATATATGTCCATGCCACTCTCTCAGTTTGTCCCAGCTTACCCTTCCCCCTCCCTGTGTCCTCAAGTCCATTCTCTATGTCTGCATCTTTATTCCTGTCTTGCCCCTAGGTTCTTCAGAACCATTTTTTTGTTTTTTTTTTTTAGATTCCATATATATGTGTTAGCACACCGTATTTGTTTTTCTCTTTCTGACTTACTTCACTCTGTATGACAGCCTCCAGGTCCATCCACCTCATTACAAATGACCCAATTTCGTTCCTTTTTATGGCTGAGTAATATTCCATTGTATATATGTGCCACATCTTTATCCATTCATCTTTCGATGGACACTTAGGTTGTTCCATGTCCTGGGTATTGTGAAGAGGGCTGCAATGAACATTGTGGTACATGACTCTTGGTTTTTTTCAAAATTTTATTTATTTATTTATTTTTGGCTGCATTGGGTCTTTGTTGCTGCACGCGGGCTTTCTCTCTAGTTGTGGCGAGCGGGGGCTACTCTTTGTTGAAGTGCATGGGCTTCTCATTGTGGTGGCTTCTCTTGTTGCAGAGCACAGGCCGTAGGTGCACGGGCTTAAGTAGTTGTGGCACATGGGCTCAGTAGTTGTGCCTCGCGGGCTCTAGAGAACAGGCTCAGTAGTTGTGGCGCACGGGCTTAGTTGCTCCTTAGCATGTGGGATCTTCCCGGACCAGGGCTCAAACCCGTGTCACCTGCATGGGCAGGCAGATTCTTAACCACTGCGCCACCAGAGAAGCCCACATGACTCTTCGTAAATTATGGTTTTCTCGGGGTATATGCCCAGTAGTGGGATTGCTGGGTCATATGGTAGTTCTATTTTTAGTTTTGTAAGGAACCTCCATACTGTTCTCCATAGTGGCTGTATCAATTTACATTTCCACCAACAGTGCAAGAGGGTTCCCTTTTCTCCACACCCTCTCCAGCGTTTATTGTTTGTAGATTTTTTGATGATGGCCATTCTGACCATGTGAGGTGATACCTCATTGTAGTTTTGATTTGCATTTCTCTAGTGATGTTGAGCATCCTTTCATGTGTTTGTTGACAATCTGTATGTCTTCTTTGGAGAAATGCAGGTGACTGAAATTTTGAGATATTGTGTTACTTATCTGAAATAGAGTAAGTATGTGTGTGTATTAGTGCGTATTAATAGCATTAAATAACCTTAACTGTATGCCTACATGTACCAGGTACTCTTCTAAATGCCTCACATTTATTATCTCATTTACTGTCATAACAGCTCTGTGAAGGGGCTGGGGGTAGGAGATTATTCCTATTTTACAGATAAGGAAACGGGCACAGAGAGCTTAAGTAACTTGTCCAAAGTCAAACAGCAAGTAAGTGATATTGCTAAGGATCTGAAACAGTGTGACTCCAGACCCTTGTTTAAGGCTCCCTGGTTGGTAGCCGTTTTTATATCAGGAAGGACTGAGAGAGGGACAAGAGTCAAATGGTCCAGAAGGTGAAGTGGAGCTGAGACTGAACTTGGAGCCTGATTTTTGACCTGTGGTATCATCTAGTATTTTAAATAAACAGTTTGAAATGCAGTCTCTCGGGTTCACAGTCTAGCCTCAAAGGAGGCTCCCTTCTTCCCTGATTGCAGCAATCCATCCATTCAGCCCCCTACTCACGTGTGCTGGTTCCCTCTGTACCCCATTGTGTGGTTCTTGGCAGCAAATAGTACTTTTCTTTCCTCAACACATCATTTGTTAGTTTCTTTGCACTGGTTCAAATTGAAGCTTACAAACGTACTTTTTCACTTAAGTGTGTTTTTTGGTATAGCTTGGTTTTTAGCTATTTACCATTTCTAAATCAGTCTGCTAAACTGGGAAACCATAGTTTCAACTAAAAATAACAAACAAAACGATAATTTCCTTAATACTTATAGAGCTTTTACAAATTAATGAGAATAAGGAAAACAGCCCAGGAGAAAAATGAGCAAAGGTTATGAACAGACAAGTTGCAGAAAAGGAACTACAAATGGCTCTTGTATGTGTGTACTAATCCTTGGTTATTATTAGGTAAATATATGTTAAAGTTATGACATTTTTCCTATGGTAAAGATGGGTACATATTTCTATCTATGTCTGTATTTATATCTACGTATATCTGGTAATATATTTTGCTGGTGGGGTAATAGGAAAATAGGTATTCTCATACATTGCTCTTGGAAAAATACATTGGCATAGCTTCTATGAAATACTGTTTGACAATTACCTATCAAAATCATAAGTGCATGTACCCTTGTTTAGGTCATAGTTTCTCAACTTGGGCATTATTGACATGTTGGGCCAGATAATTCTTACTCTGTGCATTGCAGGATGTTTAGCAGCAGGCCTGGCCTCTACCCACTGGATGCCTGTAGTACCTCTCCCTCCAGTGTGGCAACCAAAATTGCTTCCAGACGTTGCCAAATATCTATGGGGGACAAAATTCCCCTTAGTCAAGAACCACTGGTTGAGGGTTTTCTTATTACTGCATAACAACAAACTTAATGGCTTAAAACAACAACTATTTGATTTGCTTGTGATTCTGAGATCTGGATTGCACTCAGCTGGGCAGTTCCTCTGCTGTTCTTGCCAGTGGTCGCTCATATGGCTGTATGTGTTTGGTGTGGCAGGTGGGGCTGACCTCAGCTGGGATAGTGAGGTGGCTGGCTCTTTTCTCTCTAAGATCATCTCTGGTCCTCTTTCCCTACACATGGTCTCTCGGTATAAAGAGAAGGTGAAGGTACAACACTCTCTGTGTGTGGTTTCTCCAGCGGGGTAGGCAGATTTTTACCTGGCAGCTCAGGGATACCAAGGACACAAAAGTGAAAGCTGGGGCTTCCCTGGTGGCTCAGTGGTTGAGAGTCCGGCTGCCGATGCAGGGGACACGGGTTCGTGCCCCGGTCTGGGAAGATCCCACATGCCACGGAGCGGCTGGGCCCGTGAGCCATGGCCACTGAGCCTGTGCGTCCCGAGCCTATGCTTCCAATGGGAGAGGCCACAACAGTGAGAGGCCCGCGTACAGAAAAAAAAAAAAAAGTGAAAGCTGCCAGGCCTTCTTAAAACTGTTGCTTATATTCAGCTAAGCAGTTTTCTACATTTCTATATAAAGTGAAGAATCTGTCCAGAAAATTCTTGGACCTTAATGACTACTTTTGATTTATTTCATATCTGGATAAGGCCAGTCCAAGGAGAGGTTATGCAAAGCATTTGCCATTGGCCTCTCCTGAGTCCATAATATTCCAAAGCCTAGATTCCCTGCTCCTTAAGGCTAAGCCTGTCCTGGTCCTTCCTTTTTCACCATTATAAGTAATCTTCCTTCTGAAATTTCTTTTTTTTTTTTTTTGTTGCGGTACGCGGGCCTCTCCCTGTTGTGGCCTCCCGCTATTGTGGCCTCTCGCGTTGTGGAGCACAGGCTCCGGACACGCAGGCTCAGCGGCCATGGCCCACGGGCCCACGGGCCCAGCCGCTCCACAGCATGTGGGATCTTCCCAGACCGGGGCACGAACCCGTGTCCCCTGCATCAGCAGGTGGACTCTCAACCAATGCGCCACCAGGGAAGCCCCTGAAATTTATATTTTTTAAAAATTAATTTATTTATTCATTCATTTTTTGCAGCCTTGGGTCTTCATTGCTGTGCGCGGGCTTTCTCTAGCTGCAGCGAGTAGGGGCCACTCTCTGCCGTGGTGCACGGGCCCCTCATGGCGGTGGCCTCTCCTGTTGTGGAGCATGGGATGTAGGCTCACGGGCTACAGTAGTTGTGGCCCACAGGCCCCAAAGTGCAGACTCAGTAGCTGTGGCACACGGTCTCAGCTGCTCTGTGGCATGTGGGATCTTCCCGGACCAGGGCCCAAACCCTTGTCCCCTGCCTTGGCCGGCAGACTCCCAACCACTGCGCCACCAGGGAAGTCCCCCTTCTGAAATTTCTGTTCTTAGGGTTAACATCCTTTAGATCTCAGTTTAACTATCACTTCCTGTGTTCAGTTGACCCTTGAATAATTTGGAGGTTAGGGGTGCTCACCCTATATGCAGTTGAAAATTCTGGTATAACTTTGCAGTCGACCCTCAGTATGCCAAGGTTCCACATCCGTAGATTCAACCAATCTTGGATCATGTAGTACTGCAGTATGTATTTATTGAAAAAAAATCCACCTGTAACTGGATCCATGCAGTTTAAACCTGTGTCGTTCCAAGGTTCACTGTATTCCGTGACCGTATTATCTTAAATACCTCCTACCCTACCCCACCTCCAACAACTTGTGAAGCGCTTTTGAAGCCCCTTCTGACATCACTTTTCCATTGTTGCGTTGGCCAAAGCAAGTCACGTGGCCAAGTTGAGAGTCATCATGCGAGGGGACTTCCAAGGACATGAATACTGGGAGGTGTGGTTCATTGAGGACTTCCGATGTAACTTCTATACCACTCATTATTCATAATTTTGTTTATCTCCTTTAGAGAGTTTATCACAACCTATATTATCATTTGCTTATTGATTTACTTGTCTGTTTCCTTCTATTAGTGAGAGGAATATGTACTGAAGTGCACTGGTGTCTGATACCTTGTTCTCTTCCAGAATCTCTCAGTGTTTGGCACACAGGCCAATAATAAGTATTTGTTGAATAAATAACTGAGCTCTGAGTTTTCTAAGCTATGTTCAGCTCATTTTACAAAAGACCCTGTGGTGATGTGACCAGGGAGTGGGTTGAAATTCCTTCCTCCATTTTTAAGCACCTTGTACATTTTAACAGTGGTTTTCTGAAGACAATGTCTCAGTCTTTAAACTGACACACCTTTAAGTGTGGTAAATTCTTACATCTGAATGGAACATAAAATCAGATTTTTCTACTTCTGTCATTTTTGTCATTTTTCCATTGTACTCTTAGAAACTTGGGGTATATTTGATGACTTTTGTTAGTTTATACTATCTCAAGTAATCTTTTAAAATTAATTAATTAATTAATTTTTGGCTGCATTAGGTCTTCGTTTCTGCACGTGGGCTTTTCTTTAGTTGCGTCAAGCGGGGACTACTCTTCATTGTGGTGCGCGGGCTTCTCATTGCGGGGGCTTCTCTTGTTGTGGAGCATGAGCTCTAGGCGCAGGCTTCAGTAGTTGTGGCTCGCGGGCTCTAGAGTGCAGGCTCAGTAGTTGTGGCGCACGGGCTTAGTTGCTCCTCAGCGTGTGGGATCTTCCTGGACCAGGGCTCAAGCCCGTGTCCCCTGCATTGGCAAGCGGATTCGTAACCACTGCGCCACCAGGGAAGCCCTCAAGTAATCTTGATTATCTTTCGAAATAGTCTCTCATTTCTTTAGCGAGGAATGTAGAAATGTTACAAAAGGGATTTGTGGAATTGAGCGGGACTGATGGTAACTTCTGAAAATCCAAGTTGTTAACTATGGATTTTCAAATCACTGGTGATTTCAAGTTTCCTGAAGAGGTCTTTTGTCATCCTGGTGGCCCTGAGACTACAGGGATTTTTTTGTTTTTCTTGTAGTTTACTTAGTCTTTAATAATATCTATGGAAAATGCAGAGAGCTTTTATGCAATATACTTTGGGGAATTTGGTAGCTATAAATTTATGCAGATAAGGTACTCCTGATTTTGCTTTTTCTTTTTAATTATGCTCCTTTGAAGAGTTCACAGGATTCTTAATCTTTTAAAATAGAGTGAGTTTATGCTTCTTTGCTGGTTGCCTGGAAGGAAGGAACAGGAAAGAAGGGATAAAACCCAGGAGATAATGCATGATATCAGGATACTGGCATTATTTCAAATTAAAATCTATGTACATAACCAGCTTCCTCAATTCTTATACAAATTCACTCTTTAAAATCTATCAGTACACATCTATGTGTGAATATAATTAAAAGATGCTACATTTCTCATATGTGTTTTTTCAGTTTACATATATCTTGCAATCCCCATACAGCAAACGTAAGATAGTGGTGGCAATATTGTATATATCTTAGGCATCATATAAGAAAATCTTAATCAAAACCGACGGTAGCACCTCTTGTAGTAGCAACTTCATTCTAGCTGAGTGACCTCAGGCTACTCATTTCTCTTCTTAGGAACATTAGGAACAGTGTCCTCAATTGTGAAATAAGACGACTGGGGAAATGTCCCTTCTAGTTCTTGGGTTTGGGTGCCAGCAGCAAAGCAATATAATTTATATAAAGATGCCTGTTGGGCTTCCCTGGTGGCGCAGCGGTTGAGAGTCCACCTGCTGATGCAGGGGACACAGGTTTGTGCCCCGGTCCGGGAAGATCCCACGTGCTGCGGAGCGGCTGGACCCGTGAGCCATGGCCGCTGAGCCTGCGCGTCCGGAGCCTGTGCTCCACAACGGGAGAGGCCACAACAGTGAGAGGCCCGCGTACTGCAAAAAAAAAAAAAAAAAGATGCCTATAAAGGTCCTTAAAACAGAAAAATACTAAGGGTATATAACTTAAGAGGGTTTTGTACAAAATTTGAAGGTAGAAATCAGGATGGGATATCACTTTTTTCAGAGTAAAATGTCAAGTTATTTAACAGGAAAAAGAAAAGACAATGAATTCCTAATTAATTAACAGAATTTAGAGGCTTAAAATAAAATAAATATTTTTTTCCTTTCTCTGAAATGACTGTGTCAGAATTTTAGCTATATCAGAATTGCTTACATCATACTTTAAAGCAAGTATCCAGAGAGTTGAACTGGAAATATGTACAGTCCTCATAACAAGCTGATGAAGTGTGAGAATGAGGTTAGCTGGATGGAAGGACATAAAGAAAGGAAAGATGGTTTTGTAGACACTCAGCTGTACCACAGCAGAGAAAGTTCACACTAACATTCTGTAGTGTTGTTGCACTGGGTCACTGAGGGGGAAAGTTCCTCTAAGACTTTTAATTAATGTGAGGATGGCAAACAGCATATCAACACCTTCCTAGTGAAGCATTAATCACCTGGAGAATCATTTCCACACCCTCTACCAAATGTAACTGGGAGCAAGTATGAATAGAAAAACATGATTTAAAAACGATCTGTTCAGACCCTCAGAATGAAACACCGTAGGAATTACTTTCTACAGCTTGGGGGAAAACAGAAGGGAAAGAGTGGGTGATAGTCAAGCAAGGTTCTGTCTTAAAAGGGGGAGCTGGAAAATGCAAAGCAAGCAGAGGCACTAAAATGCTGAGCATGGAGGTGCACAAATGCTTTCCAAATCATGGTATTTTGTCCTCTGCCCTCTCTCGAAGGGCTCTGTGAACTCCTTTGTCATCCAGTCAGTAAGCAGTGTCACTCAACAACAGTGCTAGGCCCTGAGGATTTAAAAATGAATGAAGTTCACTTTTAATGAGTGAATCTCTGAATCTTCAGGTCCCCAATTCACCAGCTATGAGGGAGTGGGCAGGATGGGAATAGCTGGTGGTAAGACCTGTTTAATAATCACAGTGCCGTGTGGTAATGGTTGTAGCAGATGTGTGTGCAGAGCCATTGAAGCTGAGGGGAAGCCCCAAATGGTGACCCTAGAACGTTCACAGAGAGGGTGACATTTGATACAGCTTAGGGGACAAAAAGGACAGTGGCAAGTGTGGTAAAGTGTTGGGCCAGCCAAGGTACAGAATGGGAGAACTGGCATTTCAGAGAGATTGGGAAAGGGAAGCACATACAGAACCAGAGAGGTTTGCAAGAATAAGACATGTTTGGAGTCTGGCTGTAGTTTCTCACCATTAAAAAGAAAATTCTAGTTTCCTTTAGGTAATGCTCATTCTATGTATCTCATGGCCTTCACCTCCAACCTGGATCCAAAGAGCATTCAGTTTCCTGTCCCCAGGTTGTGAGTGTAACCTGATATATTTTCCAATTTAGTGAATTAAGGAGGGCTAAAGAAGAGATGACCTGAGGCACCCGTAATGCAATTTGCTGAACACTTATGAGGTGTGCAGCTAAGGCCCTTAGAGCAGCGGTCCCCAACGTTTTTGGCACCAGGGACTGGTTTCATGGAAGGCGAGTTTTCTAGGGGAGGGCGGTGGAGTGGAGTGGGGGGTGGCAGGCGGCGGGATGGTTCACGCGGTAAGGCGAGGGGTCGGGAGCGGCGCGGAGCGGCAGGTGAAGCTTCACTCGCTAGCCCGCCACTCACCTCCTGCTGTGCGGCCCAGTTCCCACCAGGCCGTGGACCCGGGGTTGGGGACGCCTGCCTTACAGGATTACCATATTTAATTCTCATAATGACTCTGTGGGCTAGGTACTATTATTATTCCCATTTTTAAATAAAACAACTGAGGCTTAGAGGCATCTTGTTCAAAGTTATATGGCAAGTGAGCTATGCAGTCTGCTTCTAACCCAGGCAATCTGACCGAAGGGACTCGGGTCTTAGTCAGTGTGCTATCCTGCCTCAAAAGTGTGAGCACTGCCACCACCAGGAATCAAAAAATATCCTATGAGCATCCCACCCAGCCTGGGGCCTTCCCTCCTCATATGGAAAAGACAGCACAATGGTGAGGGTGAGGGTGTCACCTACGGTGTGAGTGGGTAACATGGAGTTCGCCAGCCAGATCTGCCTTCAAGGGAGGACATGCTACTCAGCTCTGAGTGCTGTTGACAGCTGGCCCTCTCAGGGACTGCCTCAGTTGCTGAGTCACCTTCCCAAAGTCGTACTACTTCCCAGAATGTACCACATCCAATGACTAATTCAGGAAGCGATATAAAGGTCCAGCCATGTAGGCCCAAAACTCTGATGAGTCAGGCTAGCTGCAGGGCCTCTAGGGGAGGTCTGCTGAGCCTGTTGTTGGGTTTACACTGAAGCTCCACTTCTCCTTCTGTCCCATCCTGCTTCCTGTCCCTCCCTCCACAGGTGTCAACCCCATGGGCATTCCTTAATGACCGTCCCACCACTCTGTCTCAGAGCCTGCTTCCCTGGGGACCCAATTGGTGACAACATTAATTCCATTCTGTGACCTCTCACTTTGTCTCCTTTGTAACTTCCTTTCATGTTAGTTTCAAAACCATGCGCCTTTCGTTTTTAAAGGACCTTTGATTTTCCATGTTCCAGATAAATATCTAAGAACAAAAGTTTTAAAATTCTCAAAGGTAGCTTACACAAAGATTCAGTCCCCCTCTTTTGGTTGTTATTGTTGTTAATAGAACTTATTTAGAGCTGTATTAGGTGCACAACAAAAAGCAGAAGGTGCAGAGAGTTCCCCTATATCCCCTGCCCTTCTCCCACATGCACAGTCTCCCCTACTAGCAACATCCATTTGCTTTGGTTTTGGCAATAGATATAGGTTATGGAAGTAAGATCTCTTTAAAACCAAAACTTTCATTAAAATAGTTTATGTGAACTTTTAATTGTTATTTTTGATGTTTGAGTTGTTGGCTGACTTTATTCCAATAGGCTCTTGCTGTGTGAACTTGGCAGGCTCCTTAAACTTTGAGTCCCAGTATCCTCATCTCTAAAATTGGAATAGTAATTATTGGGAGGATTAAATGAGATGTCCCAACTCTAAGCAAAGTGCCTGGCACATAATAAAGCTTAAGAAAATGGACCTTTCAACATAAAGTTGGCACTGCACAGGTCACAGGGTATATTTGTTTCCTGTGGCTGCTCTAACACATTACCACAGACTTGGTGGCTTAAGACAAGAGAAATTTATTCTCTCAGGCTCCTGGAGGCCAGAAGTCTGAAATCAAGGTGTGAGCAGGACTGCTGTCCCTCTGGAGGCTCTAGGGGAGAATCCTTTCTTGCCTCTTCCAGCTTCTGGTGGCTGCTGGCATTCCTTGACTGCATCACTCCAATCCCTGCCTTCCCGGACACATTGCCTTTTCCTCTCTGCCTTCCTTTTATAAGGGTACATGTGATTGCAGCTAGGGCCACCCTGAAAACCCAGGAAAATCTCCTCAACTCAAGATCCTTAATTTAATCTGCATGGGCCCTGTTTCTCTGTAAGGGGACATTTCCAGGTTCTAGTGATGAAGATCTGATATCTTAGGGGGACTATTTTTTAGCCTACCACACAGGGTCACACAGTTCCTGTCCTGTCCTTACAAGGCATGGTCCTGGACATCTCACCTTTAGATTACTAAAATAGTCCTTTGTTCCCCCCAGTTTGTGGTTCAAAACCATCTGCCTTATTTTAAGAACATTCCTCCCTCTCCCAGAGGGGACAGTGGCTCCCAGGGTTGGGTGGTTTCTTTAAGGTCTCAGCACTAGACAGTGTTGCTGTTTTAGAGGCATCTTTCCAAGGTTTAATTTAATTCTGGGATGCACTCTAGCACTGTTTCTCAAACTTGCATATTCCCAGCATCTCTAATTCCGTAGATGGTGTGAGGTTTGGCAATCTAAAATTTTCAAAGTGTCCCACAGGAATTTTATCAGCCAAGATTTAGAAACATTGATTCCAGCAAAGTCCTGAACGAAAACCCTCGAAATAGGGAATTACCCTTCCCGCCTGCTGGGTGTGTCATGGTTGCCTGACTGAGGTTTTTTTAAAAGGGTGGAGAAAAAAGAAAAGAGCAACCCTGAAAACTGAACAGTCTATCTGTACAGTATTCCCTGAAAGAGCTCCCTAGCGGGAAAACTTCCAATTCTGGATTAAGTGGCGGATGGCGACAGCCTGGATTTGGCAGTCCTGCTGCTGTCACTAGCCCGGGACCTCGTAGGTCTGAGTGATAAAGCCCCGGCCGCGCCCTCAGCGGGAGCCAAGCTTTCCCTCGGTGAGAGCAACTCCAGCTGTGGTGGCGGCCAGGCTATTCCAGCCCTAGTGTGGGTGTCCATAGAGAGGTACATCGCAGTTGGGGTGGGCGGGGGAGTGGCCTGCAGCGCCACTCCTGCAAGTGGCAGCCACTCCAGAGTGGCGCGGGCAGGGGGCGTGGGGAGACGTAGGTATATTTATTCTGGCGTGAGAGCGGGATGCTGGGACCGCTCTACGCTGCCGGAGGAGCTGTCCTGAGTCGAGAGCAGGCAGTTCTCCCGAAAAGGCTAAGAAACCAGCGCCGGTGATTGGCCAGGTGGGGGCAGCCGTAGTGCGGTGGCCGAACGCACAGAAAATTTTCGGGAGTTGTGGAAGTCCCTTCGGGGATGATGGGGCGCAGTTTGGCTCAGCCAGGAGCGATGAAGGGGCATGTCCAGCTCAGCCGTGAGATGTTGGGGCGCAAAGTCAGGCTCCCTCGGGAGGTGACAGGGGTATAATGTCCAGGTCAGCCTTGGAGTGATGGGGGGCGCAGTGTCAGGCTCAGCCGGGAAGTGATGAAGGTGCAGAGTCAAGCTCAGCTGGGAGGTTATGGGGGCTCTGGGTTAGGCTCAACCTGGGGTTGATGGGTGCCGCAGCGTGGAGGCGCTGCTTGGGGGGCCTTCTCCGGCAACCGGGCGGTCAGGTGCTGTTCCTGGGCGCCGCAGCGAGAGGCGCTGAGCGCCGATGTTCGCAGCTCGCCCTGAGCTGGGGCAGCGGGAGGAGCCCTGCGCGGTCACCGCCTCCTCCGGCCACAGGCTCCTCCTCTCCCCCCGCCTTCTTCGTCTCGCCTGCCCGAGCGCCCAATCAGCAGCCCTCGGCCCCGCAGAGCCGGGTTGCTTGTCTGGGCGGCGGAGGCTGAGCGCGACCCAAGCGAGCCGCGGCGCCCGCCGACCAGGGACAGGCGGGACTCCCGGAACCCCGCTTTGCCCCGCGCGGCCGCCCCCCACTTCACTGTCGCGCGGACGCTTCGGCCCGAGCCGCCTGGGCCACGATTCTCCTCCTCTTCCTCCCGGAGGGGAAGGAACGGAGACGGCGGAGTAGCTGCTCCGGAGAGAGCAAGCTGAGGCCCTTGCCCCTGAGGCTCGGGACTGGAGGAGGAGGAGGCGGAGGCGGAGGGAAGTGCGCGTCATTCCCGGGAGGAGAGTGTTTCACCTCCTGGCAGAGGCTGCGGCTGCCAGTTGCGTAAAAGCGGCAGCGGCGGCAGGCCGGGGCTGGAGGGGCTCCCTGACCATGGAGGGAAGATCCAGACCCTGGGACGCCAGGAGCTCGGCTCTGTGTCTTTGGACTGCTGTGTAGGCACCTGAATTAGCCGACGCTAAGCGGGGGAGGGGAAGGTAAGAAGCAACGGGGTCACCAGCCCCCGCCCCCTCCTCTCTGCCTCCCTTACTGCCCGCTGGGGGCCACTGCCAGGACGCGGACCATGGTCCTCCGCTCCTTCCCGGCTCCCGGCAGTCAGGCATTGGGGCATTTCTATTGAAACGGCAAAATCCTCCCGCCTCCCACAGCACCCTCCCCCCCTCCCACCGCGCGCCGCCTTTCTCCTCTTTGGATTAGGAGTAACAAGACTCCTCCGAGTAAGTCCTGTCCATAGGAAAGGGTCTTTGGGAACCACATCTTGATTTCTTTCTCTCCCTCGCTCTTTTCATTGCTTTTACGGGGAACCAAACAATGGACCTTTGAAAGTCGGTGTGAACAGTCTTAAACTTTCTGGAGAGGGCTGGCTTGGGGGAATAAACCCCACAGGAAGCCGACTACAGTGAAAGGTTGGTGGAATGTGCATTGCAGAGTTTCGGCTTCAGTGAGCGCGCGCGTACGCATTTGGGGGTGATCTTTGTCTCTTTATTACCCTGGGTTGGTGCCCCCCCCCGTCTCCCACCCCAGTTTCTTTTAGTTAAGGTAAGGCGACTCTTTAAGGTCTCGTGCAGCTTTCTTTAAAGCTGGGGAAAGGCTTAGCACTGGCCCCCACTTCCAGCTTTCCTCTGCAAAGTTGGGAGGTCTTGGCAAAGGAAGGGGGTCCGGCTCTGTGAGGACCCCTAAGTGCTGCGGTTAATGCTGGTTGCTACACCCCTTGTAATAAAACCAAGGTTCTGACGTCCCTGGATGCTGTCTGCTGAGGGTTGATTTGTGTCCCCAGATTTCCCGTGGAGCGGAAGCCGCTCACTTAAATTCTCCGCATTAGGTTAGGAAAACAGACTTTGATATATGTCTCCTTTCATCAGCAGTAAGGGTTAAGGATAGAGTGCTTAATAATTTTAAGAACTTTCATTCCGCACAGGGGCCACTCACTGGCTTGTGTTCACTCCCCTTGTTTCAGTGTGACTGTGATGCGATGTTGCATAATTACGCGTGTTGAGAGTGTGCAGATACTATCTTCGTGAGCTCTTCCCAGTACAAAGTGAGAAGAATTTAGAGGAAGGGGGATGGAGGGAGGTTTCACCTGAGCTGAGTGAAGACTGAGTCCTCAAAGCAGCCAGGCTTACCTGTTGGAAATGTCTCTGTTTTAAAAACAAATACATTTAGGTTCTGATGAACCTATGGGCAGGACAGGAATAAAGACGCAGACATAGAGAATGCACTTGAGGACACCGGGAGGGGGAGGGGTAAGCTGGGACGAAGTAAGAGTAGAATTGACATATATACACTACGGAATGTAAAATAGCTAGCTAGTGGGAAGCCGTTGCTTCGCACTGGGAGATCAGCTCGGTGCTTTGTGACCACCTAGAGGGTAGGGGTGGGATAGGGAGGTTGGGAGGGAGACGCAAGAGGGAGGGGATATCGGGTTTTTGTATATGCATAGCTGATTCACTTTGTTATAAAGCAGAAACTAACACAGCATTGTAAAGCAATTATACTCCAATAAAGATGTTAAAAAAATAAAATAAAAACAAATACATTTAAAATATTTAGCCTTATGGTTCTTTGGTTGTCTAGAAAGGAACTATTAATGTTTGTTTGACCCTTGAAGGAAACTTGCTGTTTTCAGAATTGGTCTGGGCATCATACTTTGGTTGTGTCTTTGATTAGCTATGCAAAGGGTTCTTTTGAGTGTGCATTTCTGGGCAAAGCAGAAGGTAGTGCACTTCCTCTGCTTAGTAAACATTGGCTAGCACCTTTTGATGCTTTATCCTTTACATTAAAACCACTCCTCTCAATTTTCTGTGTACCTGCACTACAGGATATGTGTGTGTGTGTGTGTGTGTGTGTGTGTAACTGGAAGTCTTGTGGTTTTCAGTTCAGTCCACCTGACGCTGTCTTATCTGAATGTGTTTACAGGCCCAGAAAAGTAAGGTTAGAAGTGAACTCTGAGTCATCACCTGTTTCCCTTTAACAGTCTGTGAATGAGCAAGCAAGGGGAGGACTGGGCACTGTGTGTGTGTGTGTGTGTGTGTGTGTGTGTGTGGACAGGAAAATTGAATCAGTGAATTCTTACATGGTACTTGTTTAGATTTCCTTTGTCACAGCTAATTGAGTAAAAGTCTCTTTTTTTTTAAGGATTATTGGGTTTTTTATGTTTATTTATTAATTTTGGCTGCATTGGGTCTTGGTTGCTGCACGCGGGCTTTCTCTAGTTGCGGCGAGCGGGGTCTAGGCGAATGGGGGCTATTCTTCGTTATGGTGCGCGGGCTTCTCATTGCGGTGGCTTCTCTTGCTGCGGAGCATGGGCTCTAGGCGCTGAGGCTTCAGTAGTTGCAGACCGCAAGCTTAGTAGTTGTGGCTCGTGGGCTCTAGAGCGCAGGCTCAGTAGTTGTGGCGCACGGGCTTAGTTGCTGGGCGGCATGTGGGATCTTCCTGGACCAGGGCTCGAACCCTCAGCATTGGCAGGCAGATTCTTAACCACTGCGCCACTAGGGAAGTCCCATGAGTCTCTTTCCTTGATTTGGCCTATAACGCCTCAAATTTTCAAAAGTCAGGAAACTTTCACAACAGGAAACCAGAATGGGGCAACACCTCATTCATGTTCTAATAGAAATAATCAAGCCTGTTCTCAACCAGCTATCTTGGAAATGAAGAGGAAACAAAGCAGAGAGTAAGGTAGTCTTGTGGGCCATTTCTGAATTTGAAAAGTTACTACTTACTAGCTATGTGCCTCTGGGCAAGTTTCTGAAATTGAGAATGATGAACCACATGTCAGAAAGAGAAAATTTAAAGTACCATTGTCAAGTTAACAGTTTTACTCACACGGGTTGCTGTATGTAAATGTGTACCTTGTACAGTGCTGTAAAATATTTATGAGTATTGCATCATCCACCCACCCACCATCCCTTCAGCTAACAATTATTAATCACCTATTGTGTGTCAGGCTTTCTGGAAACAATCTGATTGCCCACTCTCTTTGTGGAGTGTTCTTTTTGGTAGGGAGAGGGAGTTGGATGAATTGGTTGAAATTCCAGAGGTCACAAGGAGCAAAGATAGGGACTTCCCTGGGGGTCCAGTGGTTAAGACTCCTCGCTGCCAGTGCTGGGGGCGCCTGTTCGATCCCTGGTCAGGGAACTAAGGTCCCACATGCCTCGAGGCCAAAAAAAAAAAACCCACAAAAAACAAGGAGCAAAGATAACCTGGTGGCTTCCATCTATAAAGAAAGATAAAACAATCTCTGCTGTTGAAGAAATGAGTCTATTCAGGTACAAAAGGAAATGAACAATTAGAAAGCCCAATAAGTGTTTGGAGAATTATGCATAGAATGCTTTAAGAACCCAGAGGAGGATCAGATTGGGAATGGGAGGGGGAAGCAATTTAGTGAAAAGTAAAATTTACTAAATCAGACGTAATAGTAGGGACTGAAAACTGGTGTTAGACGTACCATTTTGAAATGTAAAGATTGGAGGACTTGAAGTCAGAATTGAGTTTAAAACAAAGCTCTGACAATTGTTAACCATTTGCTTATTGGGCAGATCCCCACATTCTTCACATATTGTTTCTTCATCTGTAAAATAACTTTATGGAATTCTTTGAGGATTAACTTTGATTTAATTTGCTGTGTATATGATAAAGTACCATACAAGCTAATGCTGTTTGGTACTTTAAAAATATGTTCTTTTTAAAAGCTGTAAATAGATACAGTTTGTAACTTAGTCTAATTGGTCTCAGTCACAGATTTCTATTTTATTGGCCCTTTCCTGAGTGTGCTGAATCCCATCTTGAGTGCAAGTCTTCAGCTGTTGTCATATGGTGAGTCTCACTTGTTCAGGCATCTTCATCTCAGCCATAGGAAATCTTTTCATCGCGTTTGGGTTGTGAACGCTAATTAGAAGGATGGGCTGTCTAGTACAGTACATCAATTGAGAGGGGCTTGTCTGGGTCTGTACTGTAATGTCCGTACTCTCCTCCCTCCCTCCCAAGTCAGGCTAGTCCTTCTGTTTGTCTTGATCCTAACAAAATGAATATAGAAAAGGAAAAAGAAAGGACAAGAAAAACTATACATCTGCGTTTTTGAGACCATGAAAATCACCCTTAATAGTTTTCTCCATTTGTATAGAGGTGTAATTTTTCAACTACACTATTAAAGAAAGGCTGTGCTCTCAATAGCAACAGCTGCTGTCTAGGTGAAACTTGAATCTGTAAGCAGTACTTGCTTTAATATACTTGCCTTAATTCTCTGCTTGAAATGGACTTCAGCTCATCTGACATTTTAATAAATTGCCTTTGATAGAAATCCATACTCAGTATTTAAAACTGCCATGTTAAATGTGACTTTTTGGGGGAAGGGTGATATGACTGTAAATCAGTTCGCAGGACAGTTACACATGCTGAATCTTAGTATGCAGTTTGAATGGGCCTCAAAAATAATATTAAAATGAGGAAGTTGAGACCCAGAGAGGCTAACTAATTAGGTAAGGTCATGTAGTAAATTAATGGCTGAGCAGGGACAAGAACCCCTTTGTCCCTAATTTCCAGCCAGTATATTTTTTTCTCCAATATACTCTAATTTGTTACTCTTTGGTTTTGTTAGCAATTTAGTTATTTTAATGTTTTAATAGTGAAATAATTTGCATTCTGGCTTAGAAATCCACTGCGCCCAAGTTTAAGGCAGACACTGTACCTTCTGTTTTGTTTGGGAGAATCTGGATGTGATATGGTGCACAGAGTGGGGTGAAGCTACTTGTAATAAGTTTGTCAGATAAGGAACTAAGTGTAAAAGTAACGTTAACTTTACTTGCATTTTCTATAAATAGTCTACTAATTTAAAATATTGTCGAAGTGCACATTTTTTAAAAGAAGCAAGTTCTTCTAAGTAAGAAACATTACTCAGATTTGTGTTGTGAAACATATGATAAAAGCATATTAGAAATAGGTTTGCATGTTCTTTTGTTTTTCCTGTACTTGTTTTGGGAAGCCTTTAATGCTGGTTGTTAGAAACTATGCCCAGCAAATATTTTGTTACATTCCCAAGATGTACAAGGCACTGTGCAAGTTGCTGTGAATGATACAAAGATGTGTGAGGCATAGGGTCTTTATTAAAATGTCTCTTTACAAAAAGTGAAACAGACTCAAAGCTGTGTATGACTTAAAACTTAGAATTGCTATCTCCCAGCAAATCAGTCCTTTGATCTAGTAGGCAAATCTGCTCTGAAATTGTTATTATTAGACTAACCAGACTTGTAACAAGATATTTATTTTCATTACATGGTGACAAGTGATAAACCTTTTGCTTTATTTACTTTATCAGGGCCTCATCTTAGTTTGGACAATAAGTAAAACTTTGGCAACGTTCGATAAAATTTTATATTATGAAAAGTTTGCCTGGGAGAGCTTGTGGCGGTCTTAGCTTTAATGTATTTTAAAGATGACTTTTTTTTTTTTTTTGCGGTACGTGGGCCTCTCACTGTTGGGGCGTCTCCCGTTGCGGTGCACAGGCTCCGGACACACAGGCTCAGCGGCCGTGGCTCACAGGCCCATGGCATGTGGAATCCGCGGCATGTGGAATCTTCCTGGACCGGGGCACGAACCCGTGCCCCTGCATTGGCAGGCAGACTCTCAACCACTACGCCACCAGGGAAGCCCTAAAAATGACTTTAACATTGCATAGAAGTGCGACTGGAACATTGTTTTTGCCTGAAAAGGTTGCAGTTTAAGACAATCCATATTGAGGAACTGAGAAAAGAATTGTCCTCATTGACTTTGAGTTTGATGTTAGTATCTTAAAACATATGCATATTCACCACAAACTAGATGTGATGTCATGTCTGATTACTAAGTCTCTCCGAAGAGTGAAATTATTATTGACTTGGGGACTCTTGCCTAATTACTGGCTTGTGCTTGGAGACTGCAAGCCTTCTCTTATCATAATGGTCTCTGCTAATGGTGACTCACTTCCCTTAAGAATGAGTGAGGTTTTTTGTTTGTTTTTTTGTTTTTCAATATACAACGAGGTTGGAAAATTCATTATTAACACTTAAGAGATTGGAAAGATTAAGTTTAGCACAAGGACAAATGCCTGATTCCGGTTACAGAATAAATTAGAAAAATGAGTTATTTTTTTAAAAATTGTGGCTAAAAAACCCCCACATACATACCATTGTTTTTAATACCACCAGTGCCACCACTATAAAGTCAACGTTGTATGAGGATTTAAAAAGTATTATACTTCATTAATGCAAAAGATATGGCTTTAATTGTTCAATAGGTGCTTGGTGATAGCCATTCCCCAGCCATCCAATGCCATATACTCAGACAGATTGAAGTGCTAGTAATGTTGAGAAGCTAGCAATTTGGTAGCAAGTGGGCTGTGTATGAAGGTATAGGTGAAAAGGCCAAATGAGAGAGAAATCATCTTATCTGCATGATTAATGACATCTTTTGATGGATATTAGTTGCTGTTTGTCCAAGTGCCTGTCCTTACCATATGGCCCCCCTTCACAATATATGGTCAGTTCATGGATAACCTTCCCCGGCTGCCTGGTTACCATGTCGTCTGAACTTGGCTTTAGCCTTAAAGTATTTCTTCTTGCTCCCTGTTTGTGCTTTAGTCCTCATCACTTGAGCTCATTACTCAGCCCCTGTTTACCTGTCCTGCTACTGTTGGCAGTATTCTATCCCTGTTCAGCCATGCAAAGTCCAGCCTCTGCTCTGGTGCTGAGTAATTGCTCGTTCACTGGGGGTCCTGCCTTTTGACTCTCTGGTACCCCTGAATTTGACAAATGTCAAGGAGACCGTGGATGGGGTGTATATGGTCCCTATGGTAGGCCTAGGTTTCACAAGCCCTAGGAGGACAGGGGCTGTGATTTTTTTGTATTTTGGCCAGGAACTCAGGAACTCATCTGCAGGTGACACCTGCCAGCCAGCCTTCTGGAGCATACGAAAGACATCCTGAGTTTGTTGTTTTCTCCCTATATTGGTTATTGTTGGACAGTGTGTTGTCATTTTTTTTTTGTGGTACGCAGGCCTCTCACTGTTGTGGCCTCTCCCGTTGCGGAGCACAGGCTCCAGACGCTCAGGCTCAGTGGCCATGGCTCACGGGCCCAGCCGCTCCACGGCATGTGGGATCTTCCTGGACCAGGGCACGAACTCATGTCCCCTGCCTCGGCAGGCGGACTCTCAACTACTGTGCCACCGGGGAAGCCCAGTGTGTTGTCATTTTAGGGGCAGAGTTCAGTGGTAGATTTTAGTTCACACATGCAAAGGAAGATATTAGTAGTAGTCTGATGGTATACATTTGGGTAAGTAAGTTTGGGATTTAATAAAATCAGGCTATCACCCCTTTAGACACACCAGCCTAGTGTCTTTGCCTCAACATATATTGTAACTACTTGTTTACCTGTGTCATCGTCTGACACCCACCCCCTCAACGCTAGGCTATGCGCTACTTGAAGGTGGAGATCATGTATATTTTTTGCATCGCTGGGTCCCAATCATCTAGCAAAATCCTTGTCTCATAAGCAATCCCCAAACCTGAACGCATTCCCTGTTTGGTAAGGCTTTTCTCTTAAATATACTGTATGAAAAATAGACTATGTGTTGTAGGTTAAAAAATATATATACATTTGGATTCTGATCCTGCACCTGCCATTAATGGAAACTTTGCTTTGATGTTGGATTGAGTAGCCTGGATCACTTCAGTCTGGGCATCTCATTATTCATCTGGAATATTTCTTAGTTTGAAAGGCATGTCAAAACATACTTGGTATATGTTTCCTACTGTCATTGCATTTTGATGTCTGTATGTCACTGGATCATAAACTTTTGGTACACCTGTACTGATTTATCAAACACATCTCTGTTGTCTTTTCTTTTTTCCCCACCTTTCAACATTCTACCAACATGACTTTCTTGAATTTTTCTTCTGGAAAAGCATCTTAAAGCTTTGTCCCTGGCGCTCGGCAGAGAATGTAGCCCACAGGCAGCTCTGCCCTTTGCTATGACCTTAATTAAATCAGCCTCCCTCAGGTCAGACTTAGGCTTTGGTTCTTTCTTTCGAAGGCCAGCTGCAAGGCTGATGACATGCCTCCGTCTGCCATTGTGTGCCTCTGCACAGCCATCCGTCACTGTCAGCAGGTTGGGAGTCTCTCTGCTGTGTCCTCCCAGCCAGTGGGGAAAAAGGGCGAAGGGGGATGGTCTAAAGACCCTTGAGAGGGAGGGGAGAAAAAAGAACAGCTTTCAGTAGAAAGAATTAAGGAGAAAAAGGAATCTGAGGAATAATAGTCGGAAGAAAGGAAACAGAAGTGAAGAGCAGAGAACCGGTAGGTAAAATGACCCTCTCCTCTCTCCAATTTTCCAAGTTGAAGAACAATCATGCTCTAGTTTTGCTTATCCTTTAGTTCTTTACTTCTACCCAGAGGCCTATGTACTTTGCTGTTTTTTAAAAATTTTATTTTTGATTGGGCGAGGAATGTGAGATATTGTTCAGTTGTTACCCTTTCTACCCGCCTTGGTCTGTAGATCTGTATTTTTGCCCCTTTTGTTTCTCTTTTGTTTCCCGGGATAATGTTCTGCAGCCTTTTCGCTCTATCAGCCATCTTGGCTTTAGGGTCAAGCATTGCTTTTCATGGACGGATCTGAAAAAAGACAGGATTAATGAGTATATTTGGTGGCAGAAAAATCAGACATCTGCCTCCTGTACCTTGCATAAGTGAGAGGAGTAAAATAATGAATTAAACTATTTCTTAAAGGTCACTTACTTTAAAGTGGGAAAGTGTTCACTGGGTTTACTTTGGGCATTAGATATTATAAATAAAGACTCTGTTTTGATGGACCATATTTTAACAGGAGATTCCAATAGAATTTGCCAAGGATATATACACTTTAGTGAAGTTGTAGCTAATTTGCTAATCTGAAATCCTTAAATACAGACCCATGAGCATATATTGTTTCGTTGTTTTCCAGGAAAGCAAACTCTTAGTATTTATAGTTAATTTTTGTTTTCCAGGGATTTACTGTTTCCTGGCTATAGTTTTCTAGCAAAGAGAGTATAGATTAAATGAAAAGTGAATTTCTAAGCAGGGAAAAAAATGTCTTCTAACTTTAAATAATAATTATTCCAACTCAAATGCTTAGTGGGAAAAAATTTTCTTTCTAGTAAATTTAGTCTTTTTAGGACTATATGTTTGAAATATTCCTTGTGATTTCTCGGTATTGTGGTTTAATAGAGTTAGTGTGTATTGAGAGAGTTATTTCCTTTTGAGGGGGGAGATAATGTGAACAATATACGGTACCAAACTGGAAGTCAGGTGCATATTGGTGTTTATATATAATACTAGGTTAACTTTTGAGTATATCATTCATCATATGTGTCTAAATTGACCAAGTGGCGAAAAGAAGGTGGAAGATTAGCATTAAAGTGTCTCAGTACCTTATCCTTTTACTTTATAGGGAGCTGTTTATGGTTCAAGGTTGGTGCATTCCCCTTCTATTTCTGAACATTGGCCTCAGTGAGATCAGCTTAGTGAAATGAGCAGGAATCAATGCAGGTAAACGAACTCTGCAAAGTGTCTTATTTCTTGGGAATGTGCCAGACAGTTGCAGGGGCTAGTGACTCATTCTGATTTGGAGAGTTGAAGGACAAAGACAGAAGGGCTATGACAAGCGCTGGGTAATAATGGAGAATGTGTGAATGTGACAGTGTGAAGGCACTGTCCTGTTTAGAAGTCTCAGAGTATTCATTTCTTTGCGAGTCTGCTTACACAAAACCAAGCAGATCTCTGAATGAAAGTGAACTTATTTTTTTCCCCACCATCTGTCTATTTTCTCTCAAATAGCTATAGGAATAGACCTAGCATTTATGCTGAATTCCTTTGCAGTCATTGTTGTAGAAAAATGTGTTTTATCTTGTTTGGTCTGGGAATAGAATATGTAATAAAGTATATTCTGCTAAACTATGTATAAGAGAATTCCCCCTCTCCGAAACTCTCTTTGTTTTATCCTTTGCATTTGAAAATCTTTATATGAGAATATTGATCACACTTAAATATTTGACAGTTTGTGAAATTGAAGATCCTAAAAGTCAACTTTAAGTTTGTTTCTTACTGCATAGTTTTGTATGATTGAGTTGTTGAGCTCATTGTTTATCAACTACAGACATAATCTGAATCTAAAACAAAACTAGATGAAACATCCTACCTCCTACTCCCCCCCACACACAAAAAAAACCCAAACCTGAAAATCACCTTGATGTTATTCTCTCTTGTCCTTCTCTTAAAAATAGGAGATTGGAAGTTAGAACCATTAATTGAAAGTTCAAGGCCATTAGGAGCTGGTTAAGAATTTTGTTAGGTCGTGATTACTAGTAATTATAAACAAAATTATCATTTGTTTTCATGATAATTCGCGAACACCTCTCTTTCCTGGCATAATTTACTTTTATTTTTGCTGTGACTGAGCATACCAGTCAGTGTGTTACAAAGACCTACTAAAGTCTTAATAAAAGGAAAAGTTTCCTTAGCCAGGTTTTGGCCAGTTGTACTGAAACACTCAGAAAGTAGACTAATTTGTAGAACTGACCTTTAGGTTGGATACTGTTTCAAGAATTATGTCCTTGATCAAAGAAAGATAAACTGGAGATCATGCCAGTTTCTTGAGTGTTCCTACAAGCCTGAATTTTCCATTCAGAAATAAGTTTTTATACCAAGTGTAGGCAGGATTTAAAAGGGCTTAAATAAGTCAAAAGTATTGCATTTTCATTAGGTGTTCAGTATGATGGGGCCAATATGCATGGCATAGCAATGGGCTGTGGGACACCCCTACATTGGGTTGGAGGGGCTGGATGATTTTGCGCTATAGGGCAAGTGTCCTCAACCACTGTGTAAGTGATAAGCACTTGTGGTAGGCAATTGACCTTCTGTATTTGTAGCTCAGCAGTAGAAAGAAAATGAAAACTCAACCCTTTTAAAGGGTTCTTAGGAGTTTTGAATTAATTGCCACTATCTCTGTATTGAGAAGACTTTACCTTTGATCATAGCATTTATTTGCTGTCAGCATAACAATATAAAGTGGAATGGAACATCTCCTTTTTCCAAAGTACCTACTGCATTTCATAGTGTGTGGTTAAAACTTACAAATATTGTGAAAAGTTGAGCTTGTCTAGATGGTTTGCTGTTCTGTATCTTTAGAATTTCTATTTGCAGTTGTTATTAATAACTTTTAGTCACCCACTAGATTGCATATTAGCATTTTGTAAAAATTAATGCGTTGACTTTTTTGCTTGAAGTAGTAAATGTTCTCCATTTTTCCCAAATTAGGGTAACTAATATAGAAATTAAACAAATTTCCCAGAGCCTCAAGGATGTTGAAAAAGGAGTAAATGGGAAATTCCAGTCTCTGTGTGTGTGTGTGGTGTGTGTGTGTGTGTGTGTGTGTGTGTGTGTGTGTGTGACAGAGAGCGAGAGAGAGAGCGAGAGAGCGAGAGAGAGAGCGAGAGAGAGAGGGAGAGAGAGAGAGAGAGAGAGAGAGGGAGAGGGAGAGAGAGAGAGAGAGAGAGAGAGGGAGAGGGAGAGAGAGAGAACTCGCGCGCGCGCGCGCGCGAGAGGAAAACAGTAAGTTCTAAGTTCAGTAAGCACTTACTGAGTTCCTACTGGGTGTAAGTTCCTGTGAGAATACCAAGAAGAGTAAGGTGTTGTCCCTGCTCTCAAGAGGCTTTTGGTCAACTGCAGGAGATGGACACGTACTTACATTAACCGAAACATAAGGCAGACAGCAAGGTGATTCAATAAGAGTTTTAAACAGAGTACAGGGAAGAACAGGCAGGGAACTTATTGTGGAATCCTGAGAAGCCTTCATGGATGAAATAGCACAGTATTTGAAAACTTTATAGGAGACTATCTCAGTTTTCTTAAAATCATGCCCCTTTTTAGTAGGTCAAAAAAACCCAACTATGATCTCCTTTAATGTTGTTGAAATTTCAAAATAAATTACTTTCTGTGATTATTGTAATTTATAATCAAATTAATTAATTGAATACTCTTACCAACTGTAAGCCCCTCCCACAGTTACTGTTTGAGTTTATACACTCTTTTTATCCAAGAGAAGAATTTTATTTAAAATAACCACAACATTTTAAAGTATTTTTTTGTGTGAGGGCAACTGAGAATTTGACAAAAGTACTAGGTTTTGAACGCTACCCCTTTTTTCAGTATTTGCATATCTTTAAGTTGATATGATTTTTTCATACTTTTAGTCATTTCTTTCATATCTACTTTAAATTTTGCCTAAATTACTGGTGAAAATTTTTAATTGCGTGATTTTATTTTCAAATTAATTATTACCAAGCCTTTTGGGCTACTAGGTTTTTAATCATCCAGGAAATAAATACTCACAAGATAATTCTTCTAAGGAACATCTAAATACCAAAAATTATGCTCCAAAAGCTTTGTAGAGTGTATTTCCAAATTTGATATGAATGACTTGGGTTATTCCTCATTTTGGATTGTTTGTGTTTAGGGGTTTAGCACAGTCCAAAATAACTCTTAAAATATATCTTAAAATACTGGTGTGTTCCTTCTGTATACTATGTGATTTCCACTAGAAATACAGCCCTTTAAAAAATGACAGGTGATATAAACAAATTAACAGTATATTAAGTAAAAACTTCCATCTGTAGTAAAAATTTTAAAATGACACCTAATGCTAGCCTTGAATAAAGCTTGAAAGCCAGGGGAAACTCTTCATCCTCTTTCCTCTATTAGGTTTCTCTGTTGTTCTTGGGAACATAAACTAATGTTCAAACTAATGCTACCAGTAGTAACAACCTTATGGACTGAACAGCCTGGGAACCTATCACAGTATTTCATGATATTTCCTTGGTCAATTTCACTCTTCCTTCAAGCAAGTGATTTAAAATTGAATTTAGGACTCTACGTATAATATTGTTTAACTTTTTATACTATTTCATTGACACAAATACTGTTAAAATAAATACTTGGAATAATTAAAAATAAATAAATAATAAAATTGAATTTAGGAATTGCATTTCTTGGGGATGCTGTATATCTTTTATCTTTATCCCCCATAGTCCCTACCACAATTCTCTAATGACAGTAAGAGCTCGCAAGTGCTTATTGAATGAGTGAAATGACAATTTTTCCCCATGAATAATTGAAATCTAGCTAGCAATCAATATATTTTAAAGTAATTGATTTATAATACTACTAAAGCAAGCTCTTAAATGTAAAGTGAAATCCTAAAGCAATGTATTTGTGTCTTATTTAAAAATTGTAATAAATTGTGAGGAAAATCTGCATATTATTATTTTCTTGTAAATTTATTCTAACATAGTTTCAATAATGTGTTACTTAGGAAAATAGTGATTGTATTTGTTGCTTATGTATTTACATGTTTTTCAGTAAAATAGAGCTAATGGACTCATAATATGTAGAAAAAAATATATACAATTTTGCAGAAGGGTCCTGGGGAAAACATACCATGATTACCATTGATTTATTGGTCATGTTAGTTTGTGGCAGACACCATCTGAATTTTCATGTTAGGATACCATTTTGTGAATGTGAAGACAAATATTTTTCCCAGTGGGATGGTGACTTCATTTAGGCTCTCACTGCCTTTTTTTCTGTTGCTTTGGGTACATCTGGAGACATTATCTCCCACAAAAGGGGCCCCCCGGCTGTTAAGTAATAACAACCTTTCTCACCCTGAAACAATAAAGTATCAAGTGATTTCAGCTTCAAACAAAAGATTTCTACTCCCTTTCAGAGGAGATTATAGTCTGATTCCCCTCTCACCCTGGTGAGCCTGGCACTCAAGAGTATCTAGTTTAGTCCTTTCTTCGTTAATAGATGATCATAAAGGGGTCTTTGTCATACTCTCTCATTTGTTCCAGCAGGATGTATCTATTATTTTGGTCGGCTGCTTGACACATACAGCAGTTTCTTCAACAGCACCTTCGATCATGTTGTTCTCCCTTTGTCATAGAGCTTAAGCTTCATCTAAATAATTACTTTTGTTCAGAAATCAAACCCCACAAAGCAAGTGTTTTTGACAGACACACTCTGAGAAAGTTCTTTGCCCCATGTAAAATCAGCATCAATTCCTGATTAGATTCCCTTTCTGTCCCCATTAATTTCCAGGTCGTTTGGGTCCTGGGAACACTTATTTGTGGCTTCCTTAATGGCCACATTTTGTGTTTAATGGATTTGCTGTAATTTAGAGTAGTTTGGAAGTACCCTTTTTTGTTGTTTTGGCAGAAGGTGAGTGGGATTAATTATAAGAGTATTGAATGAAGTCAGGTGACTCTGAGATGCTGCAGTTGTTAAGGAAGGGAAGTAATGAACATCATGTTTCTTATTTATTCACAGTTGCTGCAATAAGAACATTAAATGACAGCGCTTCTTTCCCTCCCTCCCTCCCTCCCTCCTTCCATTCTCTCTCTTTTTCTCCCTCCCTACCTTTCTTTCTTTAACTTGGCAAAGTTACAGAGTAAGGTTTCATTCAAAACTTATTCTTTTATTCGAAAACTGGTAAATGCTTACTATAAAGAATATAGAAAGTAAAAAGGACTGCCGTTTTGTGTGTATGTCAGCTTCTCTTAGATAAGAAAGAATCATGTAGAGTCTGGTAAACTTCTGCATGAAGAAGTTCTGAGAATATTAAGGTGCCCTTTCAGACTCAACACAGTTCTTGTTATACCCTTGCAGAATTGATTCTTTGAAATTATTGCCTCTCAATTGTTTTGGAAGACACATGAGTGTTAACTGTTAAGAGCCTGAATTCTAGATTCAAAATTCTTGGGTTCAAGTCCTGGTTCTCTGTAAACTAGTGAATCAACTTTTCTAGTCCTCAGTTTTCTCATATGTAAAATGGGGATAATGGCACCTACTCATAGATGTGTCGTGTTAGATGAATACGACAAATTAAACGTATTAGATGAGTTAACACACATAAGGTGTTTAGAACAGGGCCTGGCAGTAAAGTGCTCTATGAATGTTAGCTATTTTTTGAAATCATCTTAACCATAATCTTTGAATGCTACTATTTTTTAAACAAAATTTGAGGATTTAAAGGAATAATATAGAGTTTCTCATTAAATGAATTCACAGTCTGTTAAGTGATAACATGGTTAAAAATAGTTCAGTTGCTTTACAAGGAGATAAATTTTGTGGAAAAGTTAGACACCTAAACATGCATGCTTGCCTCCTGGAACTTGTTAGGGCCACCGTATGGTTCTCATATGACACATGGACTCTAACTTCAATTTGAAGAGATTTTTACAGTAATGATACTCAAGGTGTGACCACCTGCTTCAGTGTCACCAAGGTACATTTTAAAAATGTGAACTCCAGGGCACTCTTTCCACCAATTGAGCCAGAATCACTGGGGTGGAAAGCCTGGGAATCTACATTTTTAACAAGATTCCCTGGTGATTCTTATGCACAATTGAGAACAGTTGCCACAGAACAGTGGCTCTCAAACTAGATGCTCATTACTGTCACTTGGGGGGCATTTAAAAGATACAGATGCTGGGCTCCTGACTTAATTTTGGGAGTGTGGCACTGGGCATTAACGTTAGTGGCTTATTATAATGTGCAGTGTGGAAGAGCCATGGCATTAGAAGACAATTAGTGGAGGTGATTGTTGACATAGTTTATTATACCAGGATGTAAGCTGACTTGATATTTTCAAAAAGTCATTACAGTGGTTACCAGGGACTGGGGCGAAGTGGGGAATGTTATTGCTTAATGGCTATAGAGTTTCTGTTTGGGATGATGCAAATGTTGTGGAAATGGATGGTTGTAATGGTTGTACAACATTGTGAATGTGCTTAATGCCACTGATTTTACGTTTAAAAATGGTTAAAATGGTAAGCTTCATGTTATGTATATTTTACCACAATACTAAAAAAAAGCCATTACAATTCTCACATTTCTGAGCCTTAATTTTCTTTTCTTTTCACAGTGACAGTATATCATGCATGCCACTAACTCCAGGGGCCACTCCCCTGCTTTCCTGCAACCTCAGAATGGAAACAGCCATCGCTCATCTGGCTATGTTCCAGGGAAGGTTGTCCCACTGCGTCCCCCTCCTCCTCCAAAGAGCCAAGCTTCAGCCAAATTTACCTCTACCAGACCGGAAGCCCGGGCCACCTTTGCTTTCTCATCTGAGGAACAACAAGCCCAGAGAGAAAGCCGAAAGCAGAAGAGGCACAAAAATACTTTCATTTGCTTTGCTATTACTAGTTTTTCATTTTTTGTTGCACTTGCAGTCATTTTAGGAATATCCTCAAAATATGCTCCAGATGGTAAGTGCGTATGTGTGCATGTGTGCATACAGAACCCATTCTAGGAGAAGAAAGAAGGGAAGGAAAGAGTAGAATAAATTCTGAAAAGTCTTTTGTTACTTTAACTTGGCTCTAGCTTACTAGTATATGATTAGATAATATGAGGTGTATCTTCTTATGAATGAGAGCAATTGTTAAAGGAATCCACTGGAAATGACAAAATTAAAGGACTGCTCTTCCTTTCCATTTTCCCACTTTGTCCCAGGGCTCAAGACTTTCTTAGAGCATTTCTTTTCAAAATAGTAATTTTAAGAGTCTTTTTTGAAATCCTGTGGTAGCACAATTTCATCTTTTGTGGTAGGTATGATTTTCAGACTGACACAAGTTTTTAGTAATAAAAATTACTAAATGCAGTGATAAAGTATATTTAATTGAAAAATAAGTGAAAGTGATACGTTTTGTGTTCTGCCATTTGAAACCAGTTGAGGAGACAGCTCCAAAAGAGAAGCTTCCAATATTTTTGAGGAACAAGGCATATCCTTAAAGAAGAAGATCCATTAGTAGGTATAAGTTCTGATACACTTGTCTTCATAGTTAAACATCATTTAGGGAGCTTTTAATTTCTTAAATGGCCTTTGCTTTTCAAGTTGGTAATATAGCAGTACTTTGAATGATTTTGAAAAGTTTATTGTCAGTCAGCCTCAATATAGTACCAATGAAGAATGACCTCATAATATACCCTATCCGTCTCTCCGAAAATCAAAGGGCTCAGCACTGTGGAAAAAGCAGACCAGGCCACTGGATTGGTACCATACTGGTCTGCATTTTCTTTTTATAGTCTGCAACAGATTTTTGTTGAATTAGTGCCTCCTTAAATGGGTATAATGTTTGAGAAGCATTTTACCAGTTATAAGACTTAGAAATATTAGTTTATTTAGTTTTCATGGGTGATTTAGGGGTCTTATAGACTTTAAGGTTTTGGGAGGAGGTAATGTCAATACTTCTAAGAAAATAGACCTAAAGTAAGAGAGATGTTCATTCAACATCTTTGTTGGCCAAGCCAGTAGACCACATAAAGAACTTGCAACATTGCTTTCCATTGCACGTAGCATTGACTTTCTTTCCCCTTTTCTCCAGAGAAATAACCAAATTCACTGCTGTTGATTCATTCTTTCCAAGTAATCTTCAGTAAAGGGATGCTAGATTTTGGAAAATCAGAGCTGAAATCTGTGGCTTTAATTGATGTTTTCATATTCTAGCTAAGACATTGAATTGCTGATGTGGTTCCTTGAATCAACATCGTTTAGTTTCACATTTTGGCAGTGTAAGGGCAGAATATCAGTGGAAAGATGTGGTATGCTGAAATATTTCAGGATCAGCCTCACTGTGGTTATTGCTGTTATGTAACTTTGATAATGCATCCACTGCTCAACAAATGGGTAGCTGAGAAGGTGGAACTAGCTAAGCTAGTTTTTTGATGCTTTCTGCAGACTATATATTTTCTCATTAAGTGTAGTTTACTGGAAAAAAACAGACTGGAATTTTTGGTGATAAAAAATTTCTAATGAAGCATGCTTTCCTGGGGAATAATTATAAACAATTAAGAGGAATTATATAACTATTATAGTAGGCTCTAGATCTTTTGAGACTTAGATTCCTTCTGGATTTCCTTCTGTAGCTGGGTACAGTGCTTGTTACCTGGGGCCTACATTTGCTTATGATATCATGGAGCATTCCAGCTAAATGTTTTATGGGTAGAGAGGGAGGTAGAAGAAAAGCTCAAGAAATCCTCAGTATTAAGTCAGAACGAATTCAAGACGTTTTTTGTTTCTTCGATGGGAATAAAAGTTTAAGGATTATTCTTAGTATAATAGTGATGATCATTGATTTATCAGAATTAAATATCAATGATTATGAAACTCCTAGGAGAAAAACTAATTCCATGAAATAATTGCCAAGGTCTTAACTAGTGGGACTAATTTTAACTGTAGTGGTTATTATCTCCTCAAAGAGAAAGCATGAGCCAACATGAATGCTTAGAAATAGATGCTTGCATTAGTGGTGTGCAAGTTCAAAATGAGGAATCACAATTTTCTTCCTATAAAAAATTATATCTTTGTGATGTACCCAGTGTCTCTACTTTTTCTCATATTATCCCCCAACATATACCTTCCGCCTTCATATGATTTGCAAGCATATCCTGTCCATTCTTATCTTGGCTTAGTTTAAATGTAGGCTGTATCTTGCTATTCTAAATGAGCAACCAAATGGACTTGGATAGTAAGGGGTATTTGCATCACTAGTATTCTTATCTCCCCTTCATGCTCCTCTTATTTAAATACTGTCTACCCTTTGAGGATCTATGTCTAGTGTCATCTGCTCCATTGAAGCTGCCTTGGTTACTCTAGCCCCACCCCTCCTTTCTCTGAGCTCTTTTTCATCTAAAGTAACTACCACATTGTTCAGTATTATTTCATACATGGCGGCTTTTTCTCCCAAGCTAGGTTATATGCTCTGAGGGCTGTGAGCTCATTCTAAATTTTATAAATTATATACTTTATAAATTTTACACTATCTAGTCCAGAGTGGACAAATTGATCCTCAATAACTACCTGGTCATTAGTTGGTCAAAATTGGTGTGATTTTTTTCCCTCTCTTTTCTTCCAAATTATATCAGAAACTAAATGTCTCATGCATTAAACAGCTGTGGCAATGCAAAATACTTTTATGTTTTCATCATCATCTATTCAAGAGGCAAATTCTTTTTTTGTAAACACTCCATTTATTTTTTATTTTATTTTTTAAGATTAATTTATTTATTTTTGGCTGCGTTGGGTCTTTGTTGCTGCATGTGGGCTTTCTCTAGCTGCGGCGAGTGGGGGCTACTCTTCGTTGGGGTGAGCAGGCTTCTCGTTGCGGTGGTTTCTCGTTGTGGAGCACGGTCTCTAGGCGCGCGGGCTTCAGTAGTTGCAGCACACGAGCTTCAGTAGTTGTGGTGCATGGGCTCAGTAGTTGTGGCTCACAGGCTCTAGAGTGCAGGCTCAGTAGTTGTGGCACACGGGTTTAGTTGCTCCGCGGCATGTGGGATCTTCCTGGACCAGGGCTCAAACCCGTGTCCCCTACATTGGCAGGTGGATTCTTAACCACTGTGCCACCAGGGAAGTCCTTTTTTTTTTTTTTAAACATATCTTACACGTTACTAACATATTATGTACACTATACACATCTGTTTTTTTTTTTTTTTTTTTTTGCTGTGCGCGGTCCTCTCACCGCTGTGGTGGCCTCTCCCGTTGTGGAGCACAGGCTCCGGACGCACAAGCTCAACGGCCATGGCTCACGGGCCCAGCTACTCCGCAGCATGTGGGATCTTCGCGGACTGGGGCATAGAACCCGTGTCCCCTGCATCGGCAGGCGGACTCAACCACTGCGCCACCAGGGAAGCCCCACATCTGTTTTTTTAAAAAAATATTTATTTATTTATTTCGGCTGTGCCAGGTCTTAGTTGCGTGCGGACTTCTTAAGTTGTGGCATGCATGTGGGATCTAGTTTCCCTACTAGGGATCGAACCCCGTCCTCCTGCATTGGGAGCACGAAGTGTTACCCACTATACCACCAGGGAAGTCCCTCAAGAGGAAAATTATAATTCTAGTAAAGAAACGCTACAAGGAAAGTAAACCTCATTTCTTAAAGGGGAACTTCCATATCACTCAACTTGCTGAGTAATCTAGGGTTTGGCTTCTCTAATCTGCCGTTTCCTCATCTCTGAAAATGAGAAGTCATGTCTTTGGCCATTTGCCTCTTGAAGCTTTGTTGGGAAAGTGTATATGTCTGAAGATAGTGATGTTTATCAGCGGCTGCCTTTGGAATGAAAGAATTGCTATTATCACCTACTTTATGATTCACTGTGCATAGGAAGGAACCTGGGAAGACCTAATATACATATTAGTTAGCAATTTCTATTTTTTATTTATCAGTGTGTTGTGAACATAGTTTCTTTTCTAAAATGGCTTTCTACAGTGGGTCCAAGAACAATCAAGAGTTTTGCCTCTTACTGTTGATTTATTTCCAGAGTAGATAGTTCAGGCGAACTCTGTTTTCACCTTGTGGACTCTGACCCAAACTAGTGTATAGCGACTTGGTTTTGTGGTGAAACCTTTTTTTTTTTTTTTTTTTTTTCCTGCGGTACGCGGGCCTCTCACTGTTGCAGCCTCTCCCGCCACAGAGCACAGCCTCCGGACACGCAGGCCCAGCGGCCATGGCTCACGGGCCCAGCCGCTCCGCGGCATGTGGGATCTTCCCGGACCGGGACACGAGCCCGTGTCCCCTGCATCGGCAGGCGGACTCTCGACCACTGTGCCACCAGGGAAGCCCTGTGGTGAAACCTTTTTTATGCGTTGAGGAAGTAAAGGATTTGACACATCTCTGCTTGATGGGATGGATGGAACTTCCTTCCTTATGGAAGGAAATTAAAATATGTCAGCCCATTACTTGCAGGTTGCAATAAATGATGGTAGTACTTGGATTTGGCTAAAGGTATTTTTGCATATTGTTGGTTAATGGGATATCGACGTTGCATTGTTTTATAGAGAATTGCCCAGATCAAAACCCTCGTCTCAGGAACTGGGATCCAGGACAAGATTCTGCAAAACAAGTTGTTATCAAGGAGGGAGATATGTTCCGCCTGACCTCAGATGCCACGGTGAACTCTATAGTCATTAAGGATGGAGGTAAGTAGCAGTCCTTGTCTATGGGAACAGCAAGGTTGCTCTTTACTGCAGGGCAACGTTTGATGTTCTTTATGTAGAAAACTATTCTTAGCTTTTAGGATGTGGTGTCACTCTAACCATGGAGACAGGAAAAGTTCCTAAGGTAGAACAGTAGAATTCAAGAGCTGGAAGGGCTGTAGAAATCACTCAAGTCAAGACCCTTGATTTATAGAAAAGGAAATAGTTCCAGAAGGTCATCTCTCATAGCTAAATCTTCGTTACAACTATGAACAGTGATGAGAGAGTTAATGTGGGTTAACATATGTGAAAATGAGATTCAGATTTGTAGAGTCTTACATATTTTTCTAGAAATGATGTACCTTTAAAGTGAATGGATTGAAATTCATACACATGGGCATCTTTAGGGTGTTGAGATATGAACTCTCCATTTCTTCCTTTAATATGTTTTGAAAACAGGTTCAATTTTCTAAGCAGACTTCTAGTAAATTCTTTTTCCCAACTTAACTGCGGAAGTGCTTTTTTCCCCTCTTAAGATGAAATTTATTTCTCTGTACCTCAGAAAGATGTTTTAGAAGTTGGCTTACTTAGTGTGTTATTCCCTGCAGGACTGCTTGTATTTGGGGACGATAAAGATGGATCCAGAAATATTACTTTGCGGACTCGTTACATCCTGATCAAGGATGGTGGGGCGCTTCATATTGGAGCAGAAAATTGCCGCTATAAATCCAAAGCGACAATTGCCTTGTATGGCAAGTCAGATGAAGGTGAAAGTATGCCAACATTTGGCAAAAAATTTATTGGTGTGGAAGCCGGCGGGACACTGGAATTACATGGGGCACAGAAGGCATCGTGGACGCTGTTGGTGAGAACTCTGAATTCCTCAGGCTTGACCTTTGGCTCCCATGCCTTTGAAAAGGACTTTTCCAGGGGCCTCAATGTGAGGGTCATTGACCAAGACACAGCCAAAATTTTGGAAATCGAGAGGTTTGATACCCACGAATACCACAATGAAAGTAGGCGACTTCAGAAATTCCTGAGAGACCAGGATCCAGGACGGATTGTTGCCATAGCTGTTGGAGATTCAGCAGTCAAAAGCCTCTTACAAGGAACCATACAAATGATCCAGGACCGGCTGGGAAGTAAGCTGATCCAAGGACTGGGCTACAGGTGGGCACACATATCTCTCTACTTTCCTTCCTGCTATGTATTAGCGTCTGTCTGTGTGAGAGGAGAGCGGGAGAAAGAAACAAAATACTTCACAGTCTGACTTCAGGGGCCAGAATGGCCACTACCATTTGGAAGTCTCGTTGCCTCTTGCTTTGAACTGGAGGACAGAAGACGGTTTACAAAGTTCTTTTCTTGGCTTTGGTTTATGAAGCACTTTGTGAACCTTAGCGTTGGGCTTGTGAAAAATTAAGAACAGAAACGTACTGAAAGCAATCAGGCAGTTTAAGGAGATTGATTTCCTTCTTTTATTATCTTCTGAAGATCATATGAAACTCAGGCTAATTGGAGGTACCTTATGAGTTGAAAGGTTAGGGCCCAATTCCGTGCTAAGGTGGAAAAGTTGTCTGAAAAGATAGAGATGGGGTGGAACATGCACAATTTTCTTTTTCTTTTTTTTTTTTTTAATCCTTTAATTTGAGTCTGCTTGTTTGATGGGCACAGGCCTCTGGGGCCCTGGCACATGTGAGGAAGCACAAGTTGGAGGGCTACGAGGTTCATCCAGATAGTAGGATTCATCCCTACAGTTTATTCTTGTGTTCTTGTGCCATAGTCTAGTTAATCATGATTTCCTACTGCAGTTCTGGGTTCTGGGGAAGCAGCTGGCTCAACATTTAATTTAAAAAAAAAACAAGTTTTAATTCTGCTTACTGTTCACAATAAAGTCAGGGAATATCTGCAGTGAAAAGTAAGAAGACTTCAAAACTCCCATGTTGAAATGATCTAGTTATTATTATTTTCCTTTGATGGTTGGTTGGTCTAGTTATTATTTTTTCTTTGGTCAGTGTTGGAATGGAATATTATCTATAGAAATTGTAGAGAAAGTTAAGAAGACAAAAATTAGTGAAGAAAAAGCATCTGTAATGTTCTTAAAATGCTTTTTACTCACCCAGGGAATACTTAGGGGATTCTAAGCACCGGGTGCCCATAGATGCTTAGATGAAAGGACACTGTCTCAGAGTCCTCTTTTAATCTGGTGGATAAACAGAGACCTAAGTAGAAGGGGATCATACAGTGAGAAACTTAGTGCAGCTACAGGGTATGATGGGAGTGCAAATAGAAGGAGCCTTGGAGGCTCCCCAAAGGTGAGAAGCCCGAGGGAAGTTTAGGAGTATACTGTGTAGGCTGTAGAGAAGGAGGGCTTAGAGGTAGTTTCTTTTGGGGTGGTGGTGGTGGTGGTGGTTTAATTAAATATTATACATATACAGAAAAGTGCTAAAAACAAGAATATAGAGTTTAATGACTTATCACCATGTGATATCGGGGTAGCGACCACCCAGTTCAAGAAAGAGAACGTTGCCAGTGTCCTGGAAGCCCCCATCCTATCCCATCCTGTTCACTGACCACTCCCTCTGTTCACCAGAGGTAAACCACTCCCCTGGATTTGTGGAGAACAGTAAAGTTCAGGTTTGCCTGTCTTTGAACTTCATATAAATGGAAGCAGACAATATGTTATATTTTGTGTCTGGCTTCTTTGCTCAACCTCGTTATTGAGTGTCGTTTATGTTGGTGCATGCAGGGTGGCTTATTTTCATCGTTGTTTATTTTCTATTGTATGAGTATAGCACAGTGTATTTACTGCTGGACATCTGGGTGGTTGTCCAGTTCGGACCTCTCATAAAATGTGCTTCTCTGAGTGTTCTTTTATCCATCCCTTCATGCTCATGTGCACATATTTCTATAATTTATAGACCTATGAATGGAAGTGTGGTCTGTTCAAAGTCAGACACCTACTTTGTTTCACTATCCAGTAATACCGGAGATTACAACTTTATGTCATTATTGTTCTAGGTTTAGTGTGTTCATTAGCTATGAATATTTTGTTTGACTCTTTTTGGATTCCTCTCCCTACTGTTTCTAAATTCCCTTTAGAATTTAGAAATATTGCTGCTGATTTGATGGAGGAATTAGAGTTGTGATCCTTTGCCAACATTCCATTGCATTGACATTATCTCCAGGGTACATAAACATGCCCCTTTGAAGATAATGTTCTGGCACGCTGAAATTTTCCTCAAGTGGAGGAGGGAAGTAGGAGTGTTTTGGAGATAATATCAATAGAATAGAACATTGTTTTATAGTTGCTGAGGCAGTTCTGGTAAATAAAGGAAGCCTCTGATATTCTTCCTCTTCCCTCTCACACAGGAGATAATAAATGGAGACATTCTTCGTTTGATTCTTTCTGCTGTATCAAGGAATATAAATAGAGCTATAAAGCACAGTCGGCCAAAGAGTAGCTAATCCACGCAGCGGTGGGTGTAGAATTTGTAAGGTTGTAGGCATGCTCTGATTAACTTTCATCTGTGAGTATCCAGCCATCTGTCTAGCATAGATTACATTTGGCATTTTTTTTTTTCTACAGTAGGAAGTTGACATTTTTCTTTTCATGTTTGAAACCAGGAGTCTTAAGGCAAATTTTCTGACTTTTTATCTTTGTTCTTTTTTTTTTTTTTTGATTGATTTTGCCACAAGCTTGAGCAAAGTCCCTGGGATGTTTATCACAGTATCACAGAAATAAAATGGTGTTTTTCAAACATACTGCTTTCAACAAATAGATATAAAGCATGTAAAATTTTAAATCTATTGGAGAGTGATTCTACAGATTTAATTTAAGAATATTAAGAAACCAATAATCCAGTCGTGCTCAGCCTTGTTTGCATACATGAGATCTTAAAAAAATCCCACGCCCAGGGCCCACCCTACATGATTTACCTCAGGATCTCTGAAGGCTAGGACACGCGCCCCCCTGCAATTTGTGCAGTTAAGGTTGATACCTACGGCTCTAACCTCTGACCTGTGACTCAGAGGTTCTCAGTGTGGTTCCTAGACCAGCAGCATCAGCATCACTTGGGAATTTGTCATAAATGCAAATTCTATGGCCCAGCCTCAAACAGTCAGAAGATGGGGCCCAGCAATCTGATTTAACAAGCCCTCCAGATGATTCTGATGCCTACAAAGTTTGAGAACCACTGTTCTAACTCAGTGGTTCTCCAGTGTGGCTGCACAGTTGTGGCATGTGGGGAACTTTAAAAACAGACTAATGCCAGGCCCCACCTGTAGAGATGTTGTTTGCATCAGTGTGGGCTGGGTCTAAGCATGGATATATTCCTAAAGCTCCACGTGATTCTATTATGCAGCTAGATTTGAGAACATAGCAGAGAGGATAGTGGAAAAGAGACCAGGTCATAATTTAAAAAGAAATGGGTTTGTGCCCAGAATGATATAGGAATGAAATGGGTATGCATTGAGGAAGGAAGTCAGTGCTTAATTGAAGTCATAGTCATCAGTGTTTCACCTGTTACAGAGCTGGACAAACAAGGATTTAAAATTCAGGTGCATTTTCTTCTGTGATGTCAGTTATTTCAGTCAAGTTTGGACTTGCAACCACATATGGAAAAAGAGGTGGAGGGATTGACAAAAATGAAAAAATGAATTAACAGCACCTGTCATAACATCTGTGTTGGGGAATTTGGTCAGTACCATGACAAATAATCAAATGCACCTGCTTATTTTCCTTCTAGGCAAGCTTGGGCTTTGGTTGGTGTCATTGATGGTGGAAGTACTTCTTGCAATGAATCTGTGAGAAACTATGAGAATCATAGTAGTGGAGGAAAGGCTCTTGCCCAAAGAGAATTTTATACTGTGGATGGTCAGAAGTTCTCTGTGACAGCTTATAGTGAATGGATTGAAGGTAGGCGAGTACAGTTTATACTCTTGTAAGACATTGGTAAGTATTGTGACAGATTTTTTTTTAAGTGTATTCAAATGACTGTTTAGATTTCTCAACTGGTTAAAGATGAAACCTATAGTTTCCCTACTGTACGTAATCTTTTAGACTCAAGGGTTTTTTCTGGACTAGAAAATGATCTAGTTTAGGCACCCCCAATTGGACTTTTGTTCTTCATTCTTGAGTCATATGGTGTAGTTAATGGATTTGCTTCCTGGATTTGGTACCAATTGAACCAATCTGGATGTGATCGGGTGAGCTGTCTTAAGTTATGTTCTGTGACAGTGAAATGATCTTGTACTTTAGATTTTCTTGTTATATAGACGTGTCGGCAAATATTACCTTTGAACACATGCTGTATAAACAAATTACTCATTTTCTTAGCAATTTTTCCTTGATAATCCAGCTACTACATTTATCTTATGGACAAATTGGAAAACACAGAAAAGTACAGTTAAAATTAATGTTTAACCCTATCATTCAGAGTTAATTAGCACTCTTCAATCTATGTTGCCTCCCCTAGTGTTCATTTTATTTTAACCTGCTTTCCTCTCCTTAAATAATGTATTGTAAAGTTACCTTAGGTCTTTACTTTTTCTTCAGCACATTTTAAAAATTATAATCCACCTTTCAGAAGAACTATCATGTCTAGCACTGATGCTCTGATTTTTTCTCTTAAGGATGTTCGCTGCAGAATTTCTGTACTTACCGACTTTGCTGCTAGATTTTTTTGGCTCCAGGTAGATAGGCAGCCTTCTGTCTGTGCTTGCCCACCAGCTTTCTTTTCCAACCCAATATTATACCAAAATTAATGTGAAATGAGTCATTAAAAAGTGCTTTATTACATCTGTAATTAGCCAGAAAGGTTTAGTTTAGATTGAGCTTATAACTCTGTTTTGAGCAGCATTGTAGCAAAGTATTCACTGAAATGGATTTTTTGAGACAGAATGCCTGGGTTCATATCCCAGCTCTTTTACTTACTATATGATGATGGGCATGTGACTTTAACTTCCTAACCCTCAGTTTCCTCATCTGAAAAATGGGGATAATAATGGGAACTACCACATAGAGCTGCTGTGAGTATCAAATGTGAAGAATATGAAGTTTTTTAGCACAGTGTATATAGTAAGCACTAAATAAAGGTTAGCTATTTTAACAATAATGCAAACATGACCTGGGTGTATTTTGTGTCCTTGTAATTAAAGAGAGAAAGTCTTTTGCTTTAAAACAGAGTTCCTGGTATGTAACAGGGACTTTCACATGTTCCATCTAAGCAGCCGTCTGAATCTGAGGTGAGGAGATGGTTTCTATTATGGATAAGGAAGCTGGAATCATGCCTCAGCTTTCTGCCTGCAAGACTACTGCTCTTTTGACCACGTCCTGGTTGCCTCTGGCAAAAAGCATAGGTAGATGAGGAGTATTTCTAAGCAGGAATTTGGACCTGCATGAAGAGTTTAGTGGAACTGCTTCCAGGAAGACTCCAGGCAGAGGATAACACTGACAAACCTTGAGTCAACATTTCCTTTGTGGGAAATTTTGCTTTCATTTCCACATTGCCAATGACTCCTCTCTTCTGGAAGAGGGTACATTCTAGCTATCTACTATAGGATATTGTTTGTGTTCTATGTTCTCAGTGGCTCCTATTTTCTGGAAGAGGTAGAAATTCTCTCCAGGAAGCAAGGAGGATAAAACTTACATCCTTTCATACTTCCTATCAGTAGTGCTAATAGGAGATATCTCAGGTAGGATTTTCTTCTACAGCCAGAAAAAAGTGAGGAATAATCGAACAATACAGATTTTTTCCATGTAACCTAGCTTTTTTTTTTTTAAACAGAAACAAATTCTGATGGTCTTTTAAGCCAAAACTTATTGATCTAGAAATCTTTTTTTTTTTTTTTTTTTTTTTTTTTTTGCGGTACGCGGGCCTCTCACTGTTGTGGCCTCTCCCGTTGCGGAGCACAGTCTCCGGACGCACAGGCTCAGCGGCCATGGCTCATGGGCCCAGCCGCTCCACGGCATGTGGGATCTTCCCGGACTGGGGCACGAACCTGTGTCCCCTGCATCAGCAGGCGGACTCTCAAGCACTGTGCCACCAGGGAAGCCCTAGAAATCTTTTTTTAAAAGCATTATTGAAATTTTATATGAAAAAATTAATGTTTCTTAGTTGCTCTTTTTTTAGATAATTCTTTTTGGTAAAATCTGAAATTTTGGGTAGTGATTGTCATTGCTACTATGAGTTTTTTGTTTACCTTTGCTTTTAACTTGCCTGTTTTGATTCTTGGGAAGGCAGAATGATATAGACTTTAGGAAATTGGACTCTGGAATTAAATTAGCATTCATTTGTGGGCTCTATCATTTTTCAGCTGTCAGTCAGACTCCTTGACCTTTGCTTTCTTTATCTTTAATGCATATAATAGTTCCTATATCTCAAAGTTGTTTTGATGAAAAGTTATTATGTATGTGAAATTGCACAGTTGTTAGCTATCATTATTGTTAGAGTTATTATTATTATTTAGACAAAATTCCATTATAGGCTTTAGTATTTATATGCAAGAAACATATAAAAAAACACTTTACATTTATTAGGTTCTTTTTTTTTTTTTTGGTGCTTTGTAGAAACAGGAAAACATGGTGGATCAGAGTCTAAAGGAGCAGAATTCAAGACTTGCTCAGGTTAGGTTTTATCAGGGTATCCTCAAGACTGTAAGGATATTTGTGTTACTCTTTGTGCCTTGCCTAAATTTCCCTCTTTTTTATTCCCCTAACTTGAGTAAATGAGTTTTTTTTACTCCTCTCATCGACTCTTAGAGACAGTGTCTTAAAGTAGCCCCAGAGTAGTTTGCCAGTTAATTAGAAGGATGATAGTGAAGTACAGTTAGTAAACAGATATCTTTGAAATGTGGTGTTTTCCCACATTTCCATATTTTTCATAGCTTCTATCTATTCCATATTCATTTGCATTAAATCAGTTTTTAAACCATGACAGATTATATCATGGACAGTTTAGAAGTAGGAAACACTTCTACACTTGGTTGCATGTTAAAGAGTATAAGTTATGGAGATGCTGGATCAACTTTTCAGTTTTCATCTGCCTAGTTGGGAACCAACTCTGAATTTCAAAAGGAAGTATTAGGAGAGATCAGTAATTAGTAGTCCCTGGATTGCAAGCCTGACGTTATCCCAGGAAAGGAGCTGAGTTGGACTGGGGCACTATCATGTGGCCTTTAGGTCACATTGCAGATAATAGTGGGAATACTCATCCCTTCAGTAGACATTTATGAGTCTGCACTATGAGACAGAGCAGTGAATACACAGATGCATGTACTTTGCTGCCTTTACTGATGTAGCTTCCAAGGAGGTGAGCTGTCTTCCCATTGGAATGATACGAATCATACCAGAGAGAATATCAGAATGAGAATACCGGACATAAAGGTTACTTCCAGCAAGGATGTTTGGGAAGTACTTAAAGGTTCGCCTGAACTTTATCAGATGAATAGTATCTTGGTTGATGAATTAAGAGTGGAAGGACACTGTAGATAAAGACTAAAGGATGAGCAAAGGCACAGAAATGAGAGATTGCCTAAGGCAAGCTTTTATTCTTACTATTAAGATTACATATGTGCTAATGTCCTGTTTCATCCTGTGCATGGATCAAATTGAAGCATTGCTGACTTGTGTTTATTTTAACTTTTGATTTGTGAATCAGTGAGGGGGTTGATTTTAGAAAAAAAAAATCACTTTCTTTCTTGCTTTTTGGTTTAGGTGTTTCTCTTTCAGGTTTCCGGGTAGAGGTCGTGGATGGAGTGAAACTTCATCTGCTGGATGACGTTAGTAGCTGGAAACCCGGAGATCAGATTGTGATCGCAAGCACGGACTATTCCATGTACCAAGCAGAGGAGTTCACTCTTCTCCCCTGTCCCAAGTGCAACCGCTTCCAGGTCAAAGTCAAAGGTATCAGACTGCTCAGAAGGCTTCTTGGGAAACACTCTTTTTGAGATATGACTCCTGGAATTCTTTGTTTTTCCTTCAGTCGTCATCATCATCATCATCTTCATCAATATTGAAGTTCTTAGTAGTGGGGTGCTTTGAACACAAGAGTCCCAGAGGATGTTAGATAAAAGTAGTCATTGAGCAATAATGTTACTGTTAATGATGTGTTATAGGCAAATCAGTGTTTTTGTGCCAGTTTCTATGTTAAAAAAAAAAAAAAGATGCAGAATAGATGGATTGATTTTTTTTTTCAAGATCCTTTCCAACTTCTTTCTTATTAATTTTCCACTATTAAATAATAGTAAACCAGATTCATTTTTTAATAGAAGTCTTTCTTTTTTTAATTAAAAAAAATGAAACTCATGGTTTTTGAGTGTCTACTTTCTTGGCAAAAAGTAGATCTCACTAATATATTTAAAATGGAACCAAAAAGGTATTTTCAGGGCTTCCCTGGTGGCGCAGTGGTTGAGAGTCCGCCTGCCGATGCAGGGGACATGGGTTTGTGCCCCGGTCCGGGAAGATCCCACATGCTGCGGAGCGACTAGGCTCGTGAGCCATGGCCGCTAAGCCTGCGCATCCCGCAATGGGAGAGGCCACAACAGTGAAAGGCCCGCGTACCGCAAAAAAAAAAAAAAAAAAAAAAAGGTATTTTCATAAAACTACATTTCCTGTCATAATCTTGAATAATATATTTTTTGAGAAAGAGCAATGTACAATAAGATTCTTACTGTAAGCAGTGTTTATAAAGGATGACTGACATTTACCAGGTACTTATTTTGAGCCTGGTAATAGGCAAAGCTTCTTCCTTCATTGCCTCAATTATGGGATTCATTGTGCATTTCACTCATTATATTTCCTTGCTTCTGTAATAAAAATTATACATTTATGATACAAAACAAAATAAAAACAAAACAAAATAATTTATAGTAACTATTTAATAAGTACTCAGTGGGTAATTTAGAGCTTTGAACGTTAAAGGAAAATTTTTTGCTTTAGAAAAAAATGGGATTGGCCCACTTAGCAATTTTTTCTTGTTTCATTCAGTGTTATACTTTTCTTTCCTGACAATACAGGGCATAAGCAGAAAACAAAAAGCTGAAAAACCATGATACGATCTGGCATTAATTTCATTTGGAAATTCCCACTCTTGTTAACAAGTCTACGTGATAATGAGTCTCCATAATCTCAACTCCTTGATTTATTTGTATTTTTCCTTCCTGAGTTTTTATAGTAAAGATCAGATAAAAACTCATTATTAAAGTGTTTCTAAGCTTCCAATAAATGTGGGAATTTAAAAGTGCATAATAATATTACAATAAGAAGTGGGAAGGGAAAGATGGTTATTTCTGTACTGTTAATGTCCAAATGCAGATTACTTTAGCTTTGAAGTAGAAGCAAAAACAACTTGACACTCTGTTATCAACATGTACAGAACCATTCGTTTTCCTAGATCCAACATGCATCTGGGTCTTCATGTGTTGTCCTCAAGGGAGTAGAACAAGAGCACATGGACAGGAAGCAGAGAGAGAGAGACAGCATGGATTCTTAGTTAGATTCTGGATTATTGGTGCTGTTCAAGAGAGGACTGAACTACTTCAGGGAGGAGTAAGGTCTCTGTGTGTGGATTTGATAGTTGGTAGTGAGGGTTAAGGCATTGAGTGGGGGATTAGACTATATAATCCTTAAAATCTTTACTTCCTGGGATTCTGTGGTTCTGAGGTATTGAAGAATGGAAGAAAACAATAAATTTTAATAATGTCTTGGAGTTACAGAAAAAAGAGGACTATCTTTTTGACATGTTTTATGTTTTCATTGTTCTAATGTTATTTTTGCTTTGCTCTCATCAACCAGAAACGCCTCAGTTCCTGCACATGGGTGAGATTATAGATGGTGTAGACATGAGAGCTGAGGTTGGAATTCTTACCCAGAATATTGTAATCCGAGGAGAAATGGAAGACTCATGCTACGCTGAAAACCAGTGCCAATTCTTTGATTATGATACCTTTGGGGGACATGTCATGGTAGGCAAAAGCATTTAATGAACTCTTTGAAACCCTGGCTGCTAAGTGCATGTTGAAAAAACTTCAAGTTTTGGAATGAGATCTTTATGGCTATTGAAATCATATTTTATTTCTTTATCCAATAACAATGAGATTTTAGATGATTAAAAGATAAGGTTATATCTTTATTTAGTTGATCTGGACCTATAGTTAAACCATTTAATTGTCCTGTGAAGGATTAAATCAATTTACATTGGGAAGAACCAATTATACAGACAAAGAAACAATCTCAGTATCATGCATGCAATCTCTGAAAGAATCAGTTTTTTTTAAAAAAAACATATTATGAAACGGTAAGCAGTACACATTCAAAATATGTTTCTGTAAAGATATTTTTTGTATGCAGATTTTTACTCTGTAAAAGTACTAAACACTTACTGTGTGCTAAGCATTGCTCTATGTACTAATGTATTGGATTCCTGGGCTGCATTTTGGCTACATGTGTCTTAAAATCAGTTTTTGTGCATTGAGTAGGCTATTATTGTTGGCTACGTTTCTATTGCACTGATTTCTAAAATGTTGGTCAGTGTCATTTCTTTGTTTTTAGTAGTGTGATAAAAAATCCAGTGTTTGTAAATATTGAGATCGCTCCAGTGGTGGAACAACAGAGGCGTTTTTAAAAAGGACTCAAGTAAACAACAGTATGTGCTAGCTAAAACATTGAGGGAGGATTTAGAAATAATTATTTATCAAACTCTGGTGGAGATTATAGAAATGAAAGAATAAGACAAGACTGGAAATGGCCAAAATATTTGAACAAACCCAAACATATATACAGAAAACATTTCTGTAGTTTTCCTTGTTACATCTCCTTTATTCCTAATGAGAGGCTATTTTTATTGCTCTTCAAAGCATTCACTTATGTAAAGAAGCATTTGCTAAATTATGATCCAGGAAAACAGTCTAGTCTAGTCTCCTTCAGATATTTTCTGTTAAAACAATATTTTTTGCTGCTTTGCTATTCTGAGCTCCTTTGCTGAAGCTACTTTGCTTACGTATTAGCTTGATTTTGGTTATCTTACAGATAAAGAAAAATTTTACTTCAGTCCATCTTTCTCATGTGGAATTGAAACACATGGGTCAGCAGCACCTGGGGCGGTATCCTGTTCATTTTCACCTGTGTGGAGACGTGGATTATAAAGGAGGGTACAGACATGCAACGTTTGTGGACGGCCTATCTATTCATCACAGCTTCTCAAGGTGCATCACTGTGCATGGGACAAATGGCTTGCTGGTAAGTAGCCTCACATTATGTTGATGCATATTATGGAAACAGTTAACTCTCCTTCATTCTCATGACTTCTCAATTTTATATAAGTAAGCTGTTATACTACATGTCTTACTCTATCCTGCTTTACTGAGAGTTCTGCTGTTTTTCTCTGTTCTTTTAAGAGATCAATGAACCCTGACATTTGACTTTGCCCCATCAGCTAAGATCAAAACTTGTTTTTGCTTTTGTACTGAGCATGCCTCATGAATAGCACTTGTCGCTTAAACCGCAGTCAATCTTGTTACCAGTGACATCATACACTTGTATTTCTGCAGATAAAAGACACCATCGGATTTGACACACTAGGTCATTGTTTCTTTTTGGAAGATGGTATTGAACAGAGAAACACTTTGTTCCACAATCTGGGACTCCTCACCAAACCAGGCACCCTACTTCCCACTGATAGGAATAACTCCATGTGTACCACCATGCGGGAAAAAGTGTTTGGAAATTACATCCCCGTGCCTGCCACTGACTGTATGTGAGTAATTGGCGGAGTGAAAAACTCACTTGTGATGGTCAAGGGCTGTTGGCTTTTGGGGAAGATGTTTTGGGGGAGGTTTTTAATAGGTGGGATTTTTCCTGATGAATGTTTAAATAACCTTAAAAAATGCCTTTCAGGGCTGTTTCAACTTTCTGGATTGCTCATCCCAACAATAATCTGATTAATAATGCAGCTGCAGGCTCACAGGTAAATAATAAAGTGCTTAAGTTTTTTTGTATTTAAGTTTGTAAGTATTCTGGTTTATATATATGCAAGGTAGTTTGTGGTAATCTAACTCAAGCACCTTGCTTTCTGGTACAGCTTATTTCATTGAGAGCAGGCTATAGTTGAGATGGTTCTTCTATTTTTTCTAAATCATTTGTGCCAGTTAGTGTTTATGAGTGTAGTAAGACAGGCGCTAAATGCCAGAAAAGAGGTGGGCTCATATCTAGGGTTATCATGCCATCTCCAGAGTGTATTTTTAGTGTATTATGTACGATCTTTCTGGCTTCCCTATTTCAGTCATATATTAATGAGCAAAGAAAGCCTTATGAGAGTGGATTATTCTGTAGAATATTATGACAATGGTCATTCTGGTCAAAGGGGCACATCCTTTTGTTAAATACAGGGATTGTATACACTTAGGGATTTCATCTCTTTGGTAAAGCAAGGACTCAATTGTGTGCCTTAAATTGTTTCACATACACATACACAGGGATAACTTAAGAGAATAAATGAACTGTTTTTGGATGACAGAAATGTCTCCTGGATAAGCTTGGAGAAATTTACATTTGTAATTGTGTGTTTTTAGAGCTGCTAATTTATAACATAAAAATGAATCTTTAAGACATGATACTATTATGAGTATATCTGTGCTGAAAACTATAGCACAGAAATATGAGCTTTGTAGCAAAACCTGAATATTCATATATATACATCATGGCTATTAACATTTAAAAAGGAAAGAAATACCTAGCATTGTTTTCCAGGATGAAATAAAAAATAGATGAAGGGAGTATTTCTTCAAGATAACCAGAAAACAGGTATCACTGGGTGATGGTAGAATTCACATCTGTGATTTTTCTTAAAAACATAAAACATAAAATTCTTATTTGACAGAGCAGAGACCTGGACATTCAATCATTTCAGGCTTCTATTCATTCATTTTTCATCAAATATTTGTTGAGCCCATACGGGATTTGTGTTGAGAGTTTCTGATTGGAAGATGAGATTTTGGGTAAAGGTGACCAAGGGTTTGATGTGCAGTCTTACCCCTGATCATCTTGTGATCTGTTACATTACAAATCAACAGTCAGAGCAGAGCTTCCTTTCAGCTGTTTTCAGAAGTCATGGGTAGAAGATCAAAGCAAATTGCAAATAGTCCATGAAAAATGTAAGGTGAGGTTGCCAGACATCCTTATTAGGCCTCATGTGAGAAAAGCAGAAAGCAGGTCTCTATCTTTTCCATCTCCTGTGTGTTCTTCGTCCTTTGCATTCTGTGAGTTCTTTTTTTCTCTCTAGAAAAATTGTTCCAGTAAAGCTCATGTTTTGGCAAGGGTTTTCCTCCCAAAGTAAATCAAACCCTTTCTTCTTGGTACCTTTCCACTGCGTTTTACAAAGCTCCCTTTGCCTGTTTTGACACCACAGAGTTTTAACAGGAAACAGCTGCTACCTCCTTATCCCGCTTTTTCTATCCCCCAACCTGAAACTCCATTGCGTCTTGGGAGGGTTTACTCTGCCCTCAGTTTATAGGGCTATGGTATGGAGCCTTCTTCACAGCCCTCCAAGTCTGTTTTGTGCCCAAAAGAATAGAGGTGTCAAACACATTTTTCAGAGTAGTTTGTTTTACTAAGACCCATCTGTAAAGTTTTATCATGGAAAAATGCCACATATTGCATTCGTTTTGGTGATATGTTTTCCACAATTCATATCTCTATGCTCCTAAAGGACTTCGTTACAACTAATATAGTACTTATTACATATATTATATTTTAGTTCTCTCTGTATTTCCCATTAGAGTATGAATTCTTTGAGACCTGGCACTAAATAAATGTTTGCTAAATTTGAATTGATACCATACTTTTGGACTATATATTTGAGTTTTAACAATCTGTTTAATCAGAGTTCCTTCATGTGAAGTTGTCCTTCACATTGGGCTGATTTTTAATTAAATTGTAAAATAAAAAATTATCACAGAGATTAAGAACATTTCATTTCGATTTTTATATCTCATTTTGAGTGTCAGAAATTTTCAAACTGTTCTGCTGCTTTGGTTAAGGTAAGTAACACTGAAGTTGAACAGACAGGACCTAGCCTGAGACAGCATCCTGATTCATGTGTGTGGTGGTTTTTTTCTGTTTGGCAAAAATTTGCCTCGGGACAAGAAGGGCACTGGAGTTGTTTGAAAGAAGTCAGTGATGGATAGTTGTTTAATAGGTATGACTCATCTATTGATCAGGTTTGGAGGTAAACAGAAAAAAACCCATATTGCTAAAAGGCTGTGCTGTCCTGGTCACATGGAAGGGAAGGGAGGATTTGGTTCTAGTTCTGTATGACTTTTTTTTTTTTTTCCCCAGCTGTTATTTAATACTTTGATTTTAAAAATTTTTTTATTAGAGTATAGTTGATTTACAATGTTGTATTAATTTCAGGTGAATCAGTTATACATGTACATATAACCGCTCTTTTTTTTTTTAGATTCTTTTCCCATATAGGCCATTACAGAGAACTGAGTAGAGTTCCCTGTGCTATACAGCAGGTTCTTATTAGTTATCTATTTTATATATAGTAGTGTGTATATATCAGTCCCAATCTCCCAGTTTATCCCTGTCCCCCCACCCCCCACCCGTTATCCCCTGGTAACCAAAAGTTTCTTTTCCATTGGATTGGCCAAATGAACTTTTTGGCCAACCAAATACATCCGTGACTCTACTTCAGTTTTGTAAATAACTTCATTTGTACCCTTTTTTTTAGGTTCCACGTATAAGTGATATCATATGATATTTGTCTTTCTGTGTCTGACTTACTTCACTCAGTATAACAATCTCTAGGTCCAGCCATGTTGCTACAAATGGCATTATTTTGTTCTTTTTCATTGCTGAGTAATATTCCATTGTGTGTGTATGTGTGTGTGTGTGTGTGTGTGTGTGTGTGTGTGTGTGTGTGTGTATGTACATACCACATCTTCTTTATCCATTCCTCTAGTGATGGACATTTAGGTTGCTTCCATGTCCTGGCTGCATGAGTTTTTATAGTAGATAATGATGGGAAAGTTACTTCGAAAATAAATTTTGGTATCAGCCAATTCTATCTTTTGTCCCATCTTACAAGCAAAGTTAAATATGCCTTTTTTTTTTTTAAGCCTGATATACTGCTTTGAGTGTACTAGATGAGTGCACAACTCTTAGAGTCAATTCTGAACCTGAACCAATGAATAATTAGTGTTAAAAAGATGAAACTTGTTTGTGAAATGCTTAGGTTATGTGAGAGTGTTTCATAGAGTGGCTTTATAAAAGGAGGCTTTTTAATAATCTTGCCCTTTTAATTATAGGATGCTGGAATATGGTATTTATTCCACAAGGAACCTACGGGGGAATCCAGTGGATTGCAGCTCTTAGCAAAACCAGAACTCACTCCATTGGGAATATTTTATAACAACAGGGTCCATTCAAGTTTTAAGGTAGGTTCCTAAATTTTAACCATCAGTATATAACGATTTGCAGGGTAAAGGATGGACTACTGTGATTACAACTGAGAAATGTTAATATTAGGTAGAACTTGTCATCAGAGAAAGTAATTTGTGATTAAATAAGCAGACTCCTAATCTTGCCACATTCAGGATGTATAGACAGCTTTCTGTTTATACACACATAGGAATATATGCTACGGCACACATGTACATGCAATCTGAATAATTATAATAATGGACTTGACCTATGAATCCTCATCCTCTTCCTTCCCTCCCCTTGTCTTCTTTCCAATCTTTAATATCATTACATGTTTCTAAGGATGTACACATTAGTGTATTATATGCTTCTGGAGCTTAAAAAGCATATTTTCTCTCTTCTCTCAGTGCTAATAGGGTGTCCTATTGGACACTTAATACTAGTTATGTAAATAGTGAAATATTGTTTAAGAATATTTGACCCAATTTAAAATGATATATAGGTCAAGGAGACGAAAGGCCATTTAAGAATTCTAACTTTCATGATATTTGGCACTTGTCCCCACCTCCCTGGTGATAAATGCATCTGGTTCATTTTATGCTCCCAAGGCATCTTGATATTTTCATCATGTGATACAATGCCCAGATTCTTTATTCTGATGTGCCCATCAAAGTTGAATTAATACTTTCCATTTATGATACTCAGAGGATCCTTTAAAAACCTAAGTGTGATGTACTTTGAAGAGCTTAGAATCACTTGATGAAGACTTGAGGGGAAAAAACTTAGAAAGAATTGTGGTTTTTATGAACTGAATAGTTGATTAAGGCTAGTAACTGTTGAAAGCAGCACTTCAAAGCAGAAATCCTCAAAATTTTCTAATTATAAGTGGTATTACAAAAAACACCTTATTCTAATTAATTTTTTAAATGTCATATACCATGAGGACATGTAGTAATCTACTGTATCAATTTAAAATAAAAGGTATTAGATCTAAATAATGAGTGGATTATTAGGTTTTAACTTATTAAATTTGGGACTGACTATCCAGAGTGATATCAGACATCCAGCCTGCTGGGTGTCTCAGGGACACATAAGTAAAATGTGTTCAACAAGAAAATCCTTATTTTTGTCCCCAGACCCATTTCTGTGTCTTCGTTTCAGTGAATGGAACCATTAGCCACTTAATTGCCCAGACTAGAAATATATGAACCTTTATTGTTTGTTTCCTTTCCCTTATCCTTAGACATTTTATTAATTACAAATGGTATCAATTCTACCTAGTAAAGAATTCTCACTCTATTTTACCTGTTACTACTGTCACGAGTCTAGATCACCTTTATTTCTCTTCTGGATTACTGTAGTCAGCTCCTATTTTTTCTCTTATCTCTCTTTTTGCCCCTTTCTAATTCATTATCCATCTTGTAGCCACAGTATTCTTTCTTAAAATGCACTTGATTCCATTGCCTTTATTAAACGTCCCATTGTCTTGACTCTTTAGCATATCAACTCTGCACCATCTGGCATTTGCTTCTCTTTAGTCTTCTTCCTTACCTTTCCTCCCTCTATACATTTCCTGTTAGTCCAGCTAAGATTTTTTTCCCTCAGATGTGCCATGCTTTCTCTCATCCCCAGATGTTTTGTACAAATGATTCCCTTGAGTACTTTCCGCTGGGTTCTTCAACTGTTTCCCACCCACTCCCTGCCCTTCATCCCTGACCTGTTCTGTGTGGTTAGTTCCTTTAAGTTTCAGCTTTAGGATGTCACTTCTTTTTGGAGACATTCCCTGAATTCTCTCTCTCTTACCTTCACAAAAGGTCTTGTCTTGGTGCTTTTCTTATGTGCTGCCAAAGCATCATCTACTTCCTTTGTTATATGCTTATCATATTGGATGGTAATTGTTTATTTCATTGCATGTCTTCCTGCTAGTTTATGTGTCAGTAACAGCAAAGACCATAGTTTTCTGGTTGACGTATAATGCTTCGTGCCTACCCTAAGGTGGGCACTAAATAAATGTTTGCTGAATGACCGAATGAGTAAAAGTATTAAAAAAATACAGTAAAGTAGCTCTTTTTGTAATACCTTTGCTTGGCTGTTTATTCCCTTCTCCCTCCTTTTTTGGTAGATGTGATAAGCTAAAACTTATTTCATGAATCATTATATATATAGTTATAACTTGGGATTCATATTCATTTCAGTCCATTATTATATTTTCCAGGCTGGCTTATTTATTGACAAAGGTGTCAAAACAACCAATGCTAGTGCTGCTGACCCAAGGGAGTACCTCTGTTTGGATAACAGTGCAAGGTAGAACTGGTCCTTTTAAATCACGCTCAAGCCATATCTTGCCAAAGTAAAACTTTCTGAGTTAAGCTGTTGCGCTCTTTCTCCAGTAACATGTTTAAACTGAAGTTTTCAGGGTTTGTAGGAGGGTTTTGGAAAAACATTTATTTTGCTGTTCTAGGTCCTGTGGCTGGGCTTTTCATCTTATTGAGATGCCAAAGAAATTGATGCTTTTTCTCTTTTTGACAGTTGTAAATTGATGTTAGAGAGAGTTGTAGAAAGAGAAAGAAAAAGAAGAGAGATATGTTGAAAAAGGGTTCAGAATTTGGCCAAAAGTAGAACATGATTCATTGAAAAACAAGTTAAGCTAAGATGTTTTAATATAATCCCTGAAAACCAAGGCATATATAATTTATTGTTAGCGGTCAAAGTGGAATGTCGCGTTAAATCTATTTCAAAGGGAAAAGTCTCAAACTTGATGATTAAGCTAGTTCTGGTTCAGTTCTTCGTAGTCTCAGATTCATATCATAGCTGGGCTATGTGTTACTCTCCTTTATAACCACAAAATGTGGTTAGGATATGGATCAGCATTTCAACAAAGTTTTTTTTTTACATGCTGTGTATGAGCCAAAATAAATAAAATATCTCCAATGGAAACAAAATTTTCTGGAAAAGATGGCAACTTAAGGTCATATTCAGTAGAAGCTGTGTACATGTTATTTTTCTATACTTCAAGTTGATTGACCAACTAAAGGATCTGAAAGGGTTCTAGATTTAATAGGCTCTGTTGACAGTTACTTACGAAAAGGATGACAGGCGCTATTGTTCACAAGGGAATAAAGTAGGAGTCACAATGGAGGTTAGTAAAGCAGAATCCTTGTGACACAGTAATAAAGGTCAGGAGAAAACTGGGCAAATAAGTAAGTAAAATTAGTCATTGTTAAAGGGCAAGTTGAGCCTGAAATATAGTAAAGCAATGATCAGAAAACATTTGACAAGTGGAGAAATCGTGGGCATTGTTTAAATAAAACACAAGGAAGGTACTGGACACCTAATAGCTGGGCAAGGTATGACATGGAAAAAGAGGAGATAAACTTGAGATGAAAAAGGAGCATACAGATGACAACAAATTATGAACCAAAAAGAGAATATTAACTGACAAAACAAATCTTTGCTAGAAGATTGCTGCTGCTTTTTAAAAGAGTTTGTTATAACTGGTAGAACTAATAATGTGTACTTTGCTAAGTTAGTATTAACAGAAAAATCTTTATACACAGCACAATTGACTCTCTTATCTGCCTTAAAAAATTACATGTGTGTGTATAAATGGATGGATGAGAAAATATATTTCAGAATCTATTGATATTTTCATTATACTTGACAATAAAACAACTTGTTCATAGTGGCCTAAGAAGTTCTTTACCGTGTGTGAGTGTATGATATTATGATAATGGTATTCTTTCCTCTGCTCTCTGTTACTTTTGTTACTAGTTTATAAATACATACATATTGGTAAGGAATTAGACTCCATTTGGAAGTTGTTATTGAAAAGAACTGATTATAGGAGAGGAGTAACAAGACATTTGACAGCTAGTATATACATTTAATTTTGTATGAACTAATGTATAAGATATGCCCTCATGCATTCATGCAGTTCAGACATGAGTAAAAATGATAAAACTCAAACACAAATGAGTAATAAGCCAGCCCATGAATTAAACATCAGACTCATGGGATCCAGAAGATATTTAGTCTGTTCAACAAAGGGGAAGTTGACCTAATAGTTAATCAGATGAGCCTTTCCTTGTGTCTTCAAGATATGAAACTACAGGAATCCAAAGATGGGATATTTTAAATCCAGAAAGCTCCCAGTTTAAGATTGGGAAATTTCATCTAAAAGGGTAAAAGAGCATGAGAACCAACAAGTGCAGAGGACAATTAAGGGAGAGTTGGGAAGTGTGCTGAAGGCTTATACATGAAGGTGATAGAAAATTAACTGCATTTTCTACATACCAAGTGGGAAAGAGGATGAAAAATAAAGGTTATCTGAGCAAGTGGTCAGTGATTTATATGGATAGAAATTTCAGAAAAAATGAGACGGCTACAGCAGAAAATCAGACGTTGCTTTACTGTACTTTTTTTTTTTTTCTTTTTGGCTTTCTTTTAGAACATTGTGTAGTTTCCTTACCAGAACTCTTCCATCTGCTTGATATTATGTGATGACTGCAAAGCTGTTTGGCAGCAACTACAATGCCAGAAGAGTGGGTGATGGCTCAGAGTCAGACTTTTTACCCCTTAGGTCAGAGCCATTTAGTGTAAGGGCTTATGTACACAATCTAAGGGTGGATGTAGCGCTTTCTAGATTGGTCTCCTTACCATTCGTTCTCCATTATCCTTTCACCAAGTAGCAGCTAGTGACCAGTTAAAAAGTGAAATCCGGTTATATCACTGCCCTGACTCCATGTTTCTGATGACTTTCCATCACACTTATTTATTTATCCACCTGCTTTATTGAGGTATGATTGACATGTAAAAAGCTGTGCATATATAATGTATAGAACTCGGTAAGTTTGGAGATAAGTACACACCCATGAACTCTCAAGGGCATAGACTTATCCATCACCTGCCAAAGTTTCCTTCTACCTCCTTTATGGTCATTATTTTTTTAATTAAAAAAAATTAAATTTTTTGTGGAAAGATCACTTACCTGAAGATCTACTCTCAGCAAATTTTAAGTATACAATACAGTATTTTTAGCTATAGGCACTATGCTGTAGAGTAGATCTCTAGACTTTATTTATCTTACATAACTAAACCTTTTGTGCCCCTTTGACTATCACTTCGCCATTTCCTCCTCCCTCCAGCCCCTGGCAACCACCATTCTACTTTTACCTTTGCATTTAGAATAAAGAACCACACCCTTGCCTGGCACATGCCTTCCTGTCTATCCTCTCCCTCTTGGTTCGTACTTACCAGCCAATCTGCTTATTGTCCTTTGAATATGCCAAGCTCACTCATGCCTAAGGACCTTTGCACTTGCTGTCTTCTGGGCATAGCTGCTTCTCAAACCATACATATTTGATGAGCACCTACCATGTGCCAGCAACTTTCATAGTGATGTTTGTGCAAATGATGTTTCTTTGACGTATGATTGAAAATCTCAACTGGCTGAAATGGTTTTTGTAAAGCTGTGTAGTTTTTTCTCTCCCCACCTGCCCAGCTCTGTAAGATTATGATAGAAATGATCTTTTTAAAAATTAGGTGGCCTTATGGAATTATTTGAGTTGTTACAGTTGACAGAGGTTTTTTTGTTGTTTTTTTGGTGGGCGGGGTGCCATGCTGCATAGCATGTGGGATCTTACTTCCCTGACCAGGGATTGAACCCGTGCCCGCTGCAGTGGAAGTGCGGAGTGCTAACCACTGAACTGCCAGGGAATTTCCGGTAAACAGGGTTTTCTGGGTTTTTTTTAAGAAAAAAGTTTTGAATTTTATTTTATTTTTTTATACAGCAGGTTCTTATTAGTTATCCATTTTATATACATCAGTGTATACATGTCAATCCCAATCTCCCAATTCATCACACACACACCCCCCCACCGCTTTCCCCCCTTGGTGTCCATACGTTTGTTCTCTACATCTGTGTATCAGTTTCTACCCTGCAAACCGGTTCATCTGCACCATTTTTCTAGGTTCCACATGAATGCGTTAATATACAATATTTGTTTTTCTCTTTCTGACTTACTTCACTCTGTATGACAGTCTCTAGATGCATCCACCTCTCTACAAATGACCCACTTTCGTTCCTTTTTATGGCTGAGTAATATTCCATTGTATATATGTACCACAACTTCTTTATCCATTTGTCTGTTGATGGCTTTTAGGTTGCTTCCATGACCTGGCTATTGTAAATAGTGCTGTGATGAACATTGGGGTGCATGTGTCTTTTTGAATTATGGTTTTCTCTGGGTGTATGTCCAGTAGCGGGATTGCTGGGTCATATGGTAATTCTATTTTTAGTTTTTTAAGGAACCTCCGTACTGTTCTCCATAGTGGCTGTATCAATTTACACTGCCACCAACAGTGCAAGAGTGTTCCCTTTTCTCCGCACCATCTCCAGCATTTGTTGTTTGTAGATTTTCTGATGATGCCCATTCTAAATGGTGTGAGGTGATACCTCATTGTAGTTTTGATTTCCATTTCTCTAATAGTGATGTTGAACAGTTTTTCATGTGCTTCTTGGCCATCTGTGTGTCTTCTTTGGAGAAATGTCTATTTACATCTTCTGCCCATTTTTTTGATTGGGTTGTTTGTTTTTTTAATATTGAGCTGTATGAGCTGTTTATATATTTTGGAGATTAATCCTTTGGTGATTCGTTTGCAGATATTTCTCCCATTCTAAGGGTTGTCTTTTCATCTTGTTTGTAGTTTCCTTTGCTTTGCAAAAGCTTTTCAGTTTGATTAGGTCCCATTTGTTTATTTTTGTTTTTATTTCCATTACTCTAGGAGGTGGATCAAAAAAGATCTTGCTGTGATTTATGTCAGAGTGTTCTTCCTATGTTTTTCTCTACGAGTTTTACAGTGTCTAGTCTTACATTTAGGTCTCTAATCCATTTTGAGTTTATTTTTGTGTATGGTGTTAGGGAGTATTCTAATTTCATTCTTTTACATGTAGCTATCCAATTTTCCCAGCACCACTTATTGAAGAGACTGTCTTTTTTCCATTGTATATCCTTGACTCCTTTGTCATAGATTAGTTGACCATAGGTGCATGGGTTTATCTCTGGGCTTTCTATTCTGTTCCATTGATCTGTATTTCTGTTTTTGTGCCAGTACCATATTGTCTTGATTACTGTAGCTTTGTAGTATAGTATGAAATAAGGGAGTCTGATTCCTCCAGCTCCATTTTTTTTCCTCAAAACTGCTTTGGCTATTCAGGGTCTTTTGTGTCTCCATACAAATTTTAAGATTTTTTGTTCTAGTTCTATAAAAAATGCCATTGATAATTTGATGGGGATTGCATTGAATCTGTAGATTGCTTTGGGTAGTATAGTCATTTTCACAATGTTGATTCTTCCAATCCAAGAACATGGTATATCTCTTCATCAGTTTGTATCGTCTTTAATTTTTTTCATCAGTGTCTTATAGTTTTCTGCATACACATCTTTTGTCTCCCTAGGTAGGTTTACTCCTCAGTATTTTATTCTTTTTGTTGCAATGGTAAATGGGAGTGTTTCCTTAATTTCTCTTTCAGATTTTTCATCATTAGTGTGTAGGAATGCAAGAGATTTCTGCATTAAATTTGTATCCTGCTACTTTACCAAATTCATTGATTAGCTCTAGTAGTTTCTGGTAGCATCTTTAGGATTCTCTATGTCATCTGCAAACAGTGACAGTTTTACTTCTTTTCCAACTTATAATCCTTTTATTTCTTTTTCTTCTCTGATTACTGTGCTATGTTGAATAATAGTGGTGAGAGTGGACATCCTTGTCTTGTTCCTGATCTCAGAGGAGATGCTTTCAGTTTTTCACCATTGAGAATGATGTTTGTCGTGGCTTTGTCTTATATGGCCTTTATTATGTTGAGGTAGATTCCCTCTGTGCCCACTTTCTGGAGAGTTTTTATCATAAATGGGTGTTGAATTTTGTCAAAAGCTTTTTCTGTATCTATTGAGATGATCATATGATTTTTCTTCTTCAATTTGTTAATATGGTGTATCACATTGATTGATTTGCGTATATTGAAGAATCCTTGCATCCCTGGGATAAATCTCAGTTGATCATGGTGCATGATCCTTTTAATGTGTTATTGGATTCTCTTTGCTAGTATTTTGTTGAGGATTTTTGCATCTATATTCATCAGTGATATTGGTCTGTCATTTTGTTTTCTTGTAGTATCTTTGTCTGTTTTTGGAATCAGGGTGATGGTGGCCTCATAGAATGAGTTTGGGAGGGTTCCTTCCTCTACAATTTCTTGAAAGAGTTTGAGAAGAATTGGTGTTATCTATTCTCTAAATGTTTGATAGAATTCACCTGTGAAGCCATCTGGTCCTGGACTTTTGTTTGTTGGAAGTTTTTTTTTTTTTTTTTGGAAGATTTTTAATCACAGTTTCAATTTCATTACTTGTGATTGGTCTGTTCATATTTTCTGTTTCTTCCTGGTTCAGTCTTGGAAGGTTATGCTTTTCTAAGAATTTGTCCATTTCTTTGAGGTTGTCCATTTTATTGGCATAGAGTTGCTTATAGTAGTCTCTTAGGATGCTTTGTATTTCTGTGACGTCTTGTAACTTCTCCTTTTTCATTTCTAATTTTTTTGACTTGAGCCCTCTCCCTCTTGATGAATCTGGCTAATGGTTTATCAAGTTTGTTTATCTTCTCAAAGAACCACGTTCTAGTTTTATTGATCCTTGCTATTGTTTTCTTTTTTTCTACTTCGTTTATTTCTGCTCTGATCTTTATGATTTCTTTCCTTCTACAAACTTTGGGTTTTGTTTGTTCATCTCTCTCTAGTTCCTTTAGGTGTAAGGTTAGGTTGTTTATTTGAGATTTTTCTTGTTTCTTGAGGTAGGCTTGTATTGCTATAAACTTCCCTCTTAGAACTGCTGTATCCCATAAGTTTTGGATCATCATGTTTTCATTGTAGTTTGTCTCTAGGTATTTTTTGATTTCCTCTTTGATTTCTTCAGTGATGTCTTGGTTATATAGTAACATACTGTTTATCCTCCATGTGTTTGTGTTTTTTACATTTTTTTCCCCCTGTAATTGATTTCTAATTTCATAGTGTTGTGGTCAGAAAAGGTGCTTGATATGATTTCAATTTTCTTAAATTTACTGAGGCTTGATTTGTGACCCAAGGTGTGATCTGTCCTGGAGAATGTTCCATGTGCACTTGAGAAGAAAGTGTAATCTGCTGTTTTTGGATGGAATATCCTATAAATATCAATTAAATCTGTCTGGTCTGTTGTGTCACTTAAAGCTTCTATCTCCTTATTAATTTTCTGTTTGGATGATCCATCCATTGGTGTAAGTGAGGTGTTAATGTCCCCACTATTATTGTGTTACTGTCCATTTCCTCTTTTATAGCTGTTAGCAGTTGCCTTATGTATTGAGGTGCTCCTATGTTGGGTGCATATATATTTATAATTGTTATATCTTCTTCTTGGATTGATCCCTTGATCATTATGTAGTGTCCTTCCTTGTCTCTTGTAACATTCTTTATTTTAAAGTCTATTTTATCTGATATGAGTATTGCTACTCCAGCTTTCTTTTGATTTCCATTTGCATGGATTTCTTTTTCCATCTCCTCACTTTCAGTTGTATGTGTCCCTAGGTCTGAAGTGGGTCTCTTGTAGACAGCATATATATGGATCTTGTTTTTGTATCTATTCAGCGAGCCTGTGTCTTTTGGTTGGAACGTTTAATCCATTCACGTTTAAGGTAATTATCGATATGTATGTTCCTATTAGCATTTTCTTAATTGTTTTGGGTTTGTTTTTGTAGGTTCTTTTCTTCTCTTGTGTTTCCCACTTAGAGAAGTTCCTTTAGCATTTGTTGTAGAGCTGGTTTGGTGTTGCTGAATTCTCTTAGCTTTTGCTTGTCTGTAAAGCTTTTGATTTCTCCTTCAAATCTGAATGAGATCCTCACCAGGTTGAGTAATCTTGGTTGTAGTTTCTTCCCTTTCATCACTTTAAATATATCATGCCACTCCCTTCTGGCTTGTAGAGTTTCTGCTGAGAAATCAGCTGTTAACCTTATGGGAGTTCCCTTGTATGTTATTTGTTGTTTCTCCCTTGTTGCTTTCAGTAATTTTTCTTTTTCTTTAATTTTTGTGAATTTGATTACTGTGTGTCTCATTGTGTTTCTCCTTGGGTTTGTCCTGCATGGGGTTCTCTGCGCTTCCTGGACTTGGGTGGCTATTTCCTTTCCCATGTTATGGAAGTTTTCAACTATAATCTCTTCAAATATTTTCTCACGTCCTTTCTCTCTGTCTTCCCGTGTTGGAACCCGTATTATGTGAATGTTGTTGCGTTTAATATTGTCCCAGAGGTCTCTTAGGCTGTCTTCATTTCTTTTCATTCTTTTTTCTTTATTCTGTTCCATGGCAGTGAATTCCACCATTCTGTCTTCCAGGTCACTTATGCGTTCTTCTGCCTCAGTTATTCTGCTACTGATTCCTTCCAGTGTATTTTCCATTTCAGTTGTTGTATTGTTCATCTCTGTTTGTTTGTTCTTTAATTCTTCTAGTTGTTTGTTCTTTAATTCTTCTAGGTCTTTGTTAAACATTTCTTGCATCTTCTATATCTTTGCCTCCATTCTTTTTCTGAGGTCCTGGATCATCTTCACTATCATTATTCTGAATTCTTTTTCTAGAAGGTTGCATATCTCCACTTCATTTAGTTGTTTTCTGGGGTTTTATCTTGTTCCTTCATCTGTTACACAGTCCTCTGCCTTTTCATTTTGTCCCTGTTTCTGTGAATGTGGTTTTCGTTCCACAGGCTGCAGAATTGTAGTTCTTCTTGCTTCTGCTGTCTGCCCTCTGGTGGATGAGGCTATCTAAGAGGCTTGTGCAACTTTCCTGATGCGAGGGACTGGTGGTGGGTAGAGCTGGGTGTTGCTCTGGTGGGTACAGTTCAGTAAAACTTTAATCTGCTTGTCTGCTGATGGGTGGAGCTGGGTTCCCTCCCTGTTCGTTGTTTGGCCGGAGGCAACCCAACACTAAACCCTACCCGGGCTAATGGCAGACTCTGGGAGGGCTCACGCCAAGGAGTACTTCCCAGAACTTTTGCTGCCAGTGTCCTTGTCCCCACGGTGAGCCACAGCCACCCCCTGCCTCTGCAGGAGACCCTCCAACCCTAGCAGGTAGGTCTGGTTCAGTCTCCTATGGGGTCACTGCTCCTTCCCCTGGGTCCTGGTGCGCACACTACTTTGTGTGTGCCCGCCAAGAGTGGAGTCACTGTTTCTCCCAGTCCTGTCAAAGTCCTGCAGTCAAATCCCGCTAGGCTTCAAAGTCTGATTATCTAGGAATTCCTCCTCCCGTTGCCAGCCCTCCAGCTTGGGAAGCATGACGTGGGACTCAGAACCTTCACTCCAGTGGGTGGACTTCTGTGGTATAAGTGTACTCCAGTTTTTGAGTCAACCACCCAGCAGTTATAGGATTTGATTTTCTTGAGATTGAGCCCTTCCTGCCGTATCATTGTGGCCTCTCGTTTGTCTTTGGATGTGGGGTATCTTTTTTGGTAAGTTCCATTGTCTTCCTGTCATTGATTGTTCAGCAGTTAGTTGTGATTCCGTTGCTCTCGCAGGAGGGAGTGAGCGCACGTCCTTCTACTCTGCCATCTTGAACCAATCTCCCTGGTTAACAGTTTGTTTTGTTTTGTTTTGTTTTTTGTGGTACGCGGGCCTCCCACTGTTGTGGCCTCTCCCGTTGTGGAGCACAGGCTCCGGACTCACAGGCTCAGCGGCCATGGCTCACGGGCCCATCTGCTCCGTGGCATGTGGGATCTTCCCGTACTGGGGCACAAACCCGTGTTCCCTGCATCAGCAGGGGGACTCTCAACAACTGTGCCACCAGGGAAGCCCCTGGTTAACAGTTTTTGATACCAATTTTTTTTTGCCTTTTCAATAAGGTCCTTGTAAATATTTTACAAGGACAAGAAAGAAAAAGTAACATTCAGTCTTTATAATTAATAAGTCAATGAAATACAATCTTTTTTTAAGTGCTGATACATTTTTTCTTTATATTTTTTATTATAGTAGATTTACAATATTAGTTTCAGGTGTACAACATAGTGATTCAATATTTTTATAGATTATACTCCATTTAAAGTTATATAAAAGAATAGCTAGATTTCCCTGTGCTTTACAATATATCCTTGTTGCTTATTTATTTCATACATAGTAGTTTGTATGTCTTAATCCCATACCCTTATGTTGCCCCCCCATCTACTCTCTCCTCACTGGTAACTAGTAGTTTGTTCTCTGTGTCTGTGAGTCTGTTTCTGTTTTGTTATATTCATTTGTTTGTTTTATTTTTTAGGTTACACTTATAAGTGATAATATAGAGTATTTGTCTTTCTCTGTCTGACTTATTTCATTAAATAGAATACCCTTTAGGACCATCCACGTTGCAAATGGCAGAATTTCATTCTTGTTTATGGCTGAGTAATATTCCATAAGTATAATCTATTTAAAATTTAGGCTTTTTAAAGATATTGAATCCAGTTTTCTCTCTATCTAAAGCATGTCACCAGCACACAACTCAAATAATACTCTGCTTCACATATATGTATGTTGAAATATATGATTAATTTACTTAGTAAGTTTATATTAATATCATGTAGCTTGAGAATTTGTGAAAACATGCTGTATTTCCTGGTCTGAGGTTTTTCTGTTTATTTTTGAAATGGTTTCAGTGCTTAGAGTGTTCTGTAATGTCCCTTTTATAATATAAATTGATTAAAAATAAACTGAAATATGAAAGCAGTTCTCTGCAAATTTGTATTTTTTTCAATATTTGAAATGTAAATAATTAAGTTGTGTCTTAAGGAGTTTTTTTTTTTTAGTTTTGTTCAAAGTTAAATTCTGCTTTTTGACACTTAAGTTTATAATCGTAAGTAGCTTATTTACATTGCCTTTTCATTACTCTTTTTAAAAGTCCTTTTTTTTTTTTTTTCCTCCTAACCCCAAGGTTTCGGCCTCATCAGGATGCAGACCCTGAAAAGCCACGTGTTGCTGCTTTAATTGACAGGCTCATTGCTTTTAAAAATAATGATAACGGAGCTTGGGTCAGAGGAGGAGACATTGTCGTTCAGAATTCAGCGTGGGTATTGTCTATGAAATTATTATCTGATGACACTGATGTATTTACTTTTTAAGGCTTTTTAAAAAACCCAGTAGACTGAAAGTACAGTGGGGTTTCTGGAATCATAGTATCATTACTAATAGAAAAGCTCTGAGGAAATATGCCAGCATTAACTGACTGCAAATGTTTGGAATCGTCTCATTCTGCTGCTTTTATTGGAACTGAACTTGTCTGGTGACATGAGAGCTTTTTGATGAGATTAAACAGAAACTGGGACTTTAACTTTATGTAACAAACATGGTCTATGTCAGAGTGCTAAATAAAGATTTTGAAACTACCTGCATTTTTTTCCTTCCTTTTGGAAACTCAGTTTCCTGATGCTCTTCCACTGCCATTCAAAACAAAAGTTTTGAATTCTCCCTTAATAAGTCTGTTGACTTATGTTAACATGACTTGAGGCAGTAAGCATCTCACTTCTTTTCCATTTGTATGATTTTAGGAGAAGTCTGATGTATGTTGAGGTAAGATTTGGTGTTCAGGAGTCTAGAAAAATGTTTTTTTCTGGCTGGTACTGACATTAGCTGCTTGGCATTTTACCATCATCTCTGACTTTTATCATAAAAAAAATGGATATTGTATAAAATCTGTAGAAATAGCTTGGGTATTAATGTTGAAAAGTTTTGAAGAGAATACCATGATCTAACTATTAAAAATTAGTCGTTCCTTGGTATCCGTGGGGGATTGGTTCCGGGACTCCCCATGGGTACCAAAATCCTGATGCTCAAGTTCCTTATGTAAAATGGCATAGTATTTGCATATAACCTACACACATCCTCCTGTATACTTTAAATCATCTCTATTACTTATTATATCCAAGACAATGTAAATGCTATCTAAATAGTTGTAAATGCAATGTAAACGCTATGTAAATAGTTGCCAGCACTGGACAAATGTAAGTTTTGCTTTTTGGAATTTTCCAGAATTTTTTGTTTAATATTTCTGATCCACAGTTGGTTGAATCTGTGGGTGCAGAACCCAAAGATATGGGGGCCAAGTATAATGATAAAAATTATAATTATAGCTAACACTTACCTGCTGCTTACTCTGTGCCAGACACTGTTCTAAATGGTTGACACTAATTAGCATTTTAATGCTTTCAAGTATCCTATGAGGAAGCTTATATTATTATTTCAACCTTTAGGTGAGAAAACTGAGGGGCAAACAGGTTGAATAACTTGCCCAAGGTCACACAGCTAGTAATAGGCAAAGCTGAGATTGGAACCAGGTGCCTTCACTGTGGAGCCTATGCTTTTCATTATTGGAAAGTGAAATTTTTGTGTAGTCTTGGACAGTAAACATTACTGGAACTTCCTGGATTTTATGACAATTAAATATTTTGAGCGAATTACCTCTTCTTATATGATGTGATAAATTAAAATGTTCCCTCATTCTCTTTTTTCTTATAGATTTGCAGATAATGGAATAGGACTGACCTTTGCCAGGTTTGTAATTACTTTTAAAAATACCTGATTATTTTAAAGCTGTAAGGTAGAAAAATATATGATATATATTTTTTGATAACACAAGAATGTTATATCATTTATTAACATTAAAAAAATTAGCACTCACTTCCTGATGCCACTTGAGGGCCAAAAATACATTTTTATTGATTAATTGAATTTATACCAAAGTAGGAGATGAATCTAGCTGGAATTACACAGAAGGGTAGGCCCACCATGTTTTTTGCTTAAAAGAAAACACTTGATCTTTAGATTAAAGATCTTAAAAAACAGGGGAATAAAGAGGAAGGGAGTAAAAGTTGGGAGCAGATTAAATATTTTCTTTCTTAGAAGTTGGTCTAATTTCACAGTGGTCTTTAAGAATGAAACTTTTTATGTTATATATTTTTCTCCAGATAACAGTTATTCTCATTGCCGTCTTAAACATGCTTGTCCTCTAATTATTGTCCAGGGCAAGTTTATTCTCCTCATTTGCAGTATTGTTGCTTGGGACTGAAAAAATTAGTTGTTCCTGTAAATTAAATCTCATTTGTTTAAATCTAATTTGCCAAGCACATATTAATTTATAAGAGGTATGTTCAATTTTGAGGCACCTTTTGGTGACTCACTAATATGTATAAGAAAAAGCTACTGGCTACTTTGAAAATTTTTAGGTTTTTAAAGTTATAGCTTGCCTTCATTTGAGGGTCAATTTAAATTTCCTAGAGATGTGTGGTTAATGATTATTCTCATTTTAACAGTGACGGAAGCTTCCCAAGTGATGAAGGTTCCAGCCAAGAGGTATCTGAATCTCTCTTTATTGGGGAGAGCAGGAATTACGGATTTCAGGGTGGTCAGAACAAGTATGTAGGCACTGGAGGAATAGACCAGAAGCCTCGGACGTTACCCAGGAACAGGTGAGCATTGCTTTATCAGAGGAGTGTTAAATTTAAACAATAAATGAAAACCTAACCCCTTTACAAAAGTTTCTGTAATAATCCTGTATCGATTGGTTCCCACTGTGACACTTTTCCGACCTTATTATTATTAAAACTATTATTCTTGTTGTTATTATTGCTATTACTATTGTATGTATTCTCTGGAATTCTGGAGCGTTAACTATTAAACACTTTATAGATTTCATTATCAATTTTATAATGAAGGAACCTATCTTGTTTATCCTTCCTGTATAAGGCCTTATATAAGCTGGTAATCTTTTTTTTTTTTCTTTCTTGAGAGAACTGCCAAACCATAAACTATGGACATTGAGTCAGTTTTCCCTCAATATGTGATGTTAGTTTTCAGAAATAGCCACTGGAAAAAGGAAATTACCTATTGAAAAGAGTCCTAGAAAATGAGATGATAGATGCCAAAGCTGACTCAAAACCTAACCACAGGTGTATAATTAACAGTGTTTCAGATGTTGAAAGGGTATGGGGGTAGACTTTTGGCATGTTTTCTTCCAAAATAATCACAGGCATTAAAATAGTACTTAGTACTAGAAAGATTCTTCAGAACTTTTAGGGAACTATTACCTAATTAATCTGTACCTCAGTTCTGAGACACAGTTTGGAGGTGTCATTTTACTCACAGGAAAACCAGGTAGAGAAAAACTAGTGTTCTAAAGGCCTTACATTGGAGCTAATGTCAGAATTTATCAAACATCAATTCCCTTAAAGCTATACCCTGTGTCTGGATATTGGGCTAGGACAGGTCAGGGGGATGGGGCAAACATAGTTGGCTTTGGGGGACAGGTAATGAGTGTTGGCCAAAGGGCTTAACTAGCTTCTGGCAAAGGGCAGCCTATGCTTGGCTCCTCTCGCCTGTGTTTGTTGTTGGGAAATATTGAACGTCTTTACTATATGCTATGCTATGTGTAGAACTCCTGTTAGACCGTGGAAGCCACTAGGAAAGGAACTTCATGGATTTTTAATGGCAAACATTTATTAAATGCTTATGATGTATCAGGCCCTGTTCTAAAATACTTTATTATTCAGTTAATCCTTGCAAAGCCCAGTGAGGTAGGTGCTGTCATCATCCTGCTTTATAAGTGAGTAACTTACTAAGGTGGGACTCGAACCCTGTTAGTTTGGCTTCAGTGCTCTGCTCTTTACAATTAGGCTAAAGCTGCCTCTTCTAATATGTAAATTAAAGAAAAAAGGCTGTATTAGTTGGGTATGGGCTGCAGTAAAAGTGGTGGCCAATTCAATTCCATTATTTTTATTTTACACTGGCCTTTAGTTTTATTTCAAAATGCTGTTGCTTCTTTGCCAAGGAGGAATTTTTGAAATGAAGATTCCTAGTTGGTCAATGGATCCAGTTTTTATTTTACTGTATCTTTACAACCTTTTCTATGGCAGAGGACCGTTTTGTGATGTATCCTTGGAAAAACATCAGGAGGCATAGATTTTTTTTTTTTTTACATCTTTATTGGAGTATTATTGCTTTACAATGGTGTGTTAGTTTCTGCTTTATAACAAAGTGAATCAGTTATACATATACATATGTTCCCATATCTCTTCCCTCTTGCATCTCCCTCCCTCCCACCCTCCCTATCCCACCCCTCTAGGTGGTCACAGAGCACCGAGCTGATCTCCCTGTGCTATGCGGCTGCTTCCCACTAGCTATCTATTTTACGTTTGGTAGTGTATATATGTCTAGAGGCATAGATTTTTAAGTAGGCTATTTGATTTGCTTGCTAGCATCTATGTTTTTATTGTAAAACACCACCAAGCTGTAAACTAATTAGTTGCTATAGAAGTCCTCTGCAATGCCATTAAGAGTGTAATAGGGGAAAAACCTAAGGGATCCAGAATATTATGGGTTTTGTACATTAATTACGGTTAATAATATATGATTAGTAGGTTAAGGAGTTTGTGTTGGAACAGAAAGGAGTAAAATGAATAAAACGAATTTCTCAATCTAGCCATCCCCTTTGACATAGTAAGCCTTGCAGACTTACACTTTTGTACTTTTAAGCATATCATTTCTCCTTACTATCATTTAGTGGCTTGAAAGGAGGTTCTCTCTGTTTAAGCACAGATTTGTCTTTTGTTCTCATGCTAGAAATTTTGGAACTAAAGCTAAAGTGTATGAGTTATCAAAGAAAAGATCTTAACCGAGTTGATTCAAGGAAGCCAAGTCACCTTTTTAGACAAGCCTCCATTCTATCCAAAATAGCATCTCTCTTCTACCCAGTCTATTGTATTACTATGTCTTTACTTTCTTCAAGCACTTATTATCTGAAATTGTCCATTGTTTTTCTGTTTGCCTTTCTCACTGCAGTGTAGGTTTCATTTGATTGGAGATCTTGCTCGGTTACCACTGTATCCTAGGATTGTGCTTGGTGTATATGGGATATTCAACAGTATTTATAAAACAAGTACGCAAGTGAAGTGCTGTTAAAGGGATGGGCCCATATGCATTAAACAAAATCTTGTATCTCAACAGGACATTCCCAATTAGAGGCTTTCAGATCTATGATGGACCCATTCATGTCACCAGGTGCACTTTCAAACAATATGTGCCAACTCCAGATAGGCATACCAGTGCTATTGGCTTCCTCATGAAGAATTCTTGGCAGATAACCCCCAGGAATAACATCTCCCTTGTGAAGTTTGGTCCACATGTAAGTATGTTCTCATGGTTCCTACACAGTGAGTATGGTGGGTAGAGGAGGGATGGCACATTTCCAAAGACGAAAACACAAACGAAGGGTTCGCACTGAGTTTTTACGATTGGGAGGAGAAATCTATGCAAGAGCAACTCCTAATTCCAGGTACTCTGTCCTGCTGAGTTCAAGGTGAGAACAGAAGTCCCATGTGACCTGGGGTATTTCTGATATTCTGGTGATATCTTCAAAGGGAAAATGACTTAAAGTGATGACACAGGGATGGGAATTGTAGAATTTCATAGGAACAAGAGGACATATAATTTGTTGAAATTCAGTATAATAATCCATGAAGAGATTTGGGTTTTACCTGGTATTTTACTTTCCTGGGGTCTATTCTTCTGGGGAACTAGAGGATAAAAGATTGGGAAAGAAGAGGAATAGTGGGGTGATATGAAACAAATGAGGTTATTTCTTATATGAACTATTGGAAGGGTTTTATGAAGATTGCAAAGAAGACTTAGAGATAATTGTTTACAGTGCCGTAGGCCACAGAAATAGTTTTCTTAGTAGTTTCGTCAGTACCCTCTTTACCATTAAAACACAGGACAATCTGATTATATACTCCCAGCCTCCCCCCATCTTTCCACTTCTAAGATGACAGTGGTGTAGAGATTGAGCCTCAGACCGTATTGCTTTCTGCTCCCACAGACACAGCCACAATTGGAAAGTGGCTCGTAGTTCTCTCATTCACATCCACAGGCAAACTCTGTGGTTGCCCAGTTTAAAGAGAACTTAAGATAGTTTACCAAAGTCTATATGTGGTTTTCATGAATAGCTGAGGCATGGAACAGAGGCCCACGTGCAAGCTGGGTTGTCAGCTTGGTTGACTGGTTCTCTTCTAGGCCACATAACTCCAGGGGAAGAGGAAGAGCTACACTGTGGATAGGGTCCCACGTAAATAAATAGGGTGGTTCTTGGATTACCTCTCCAGTGTAGAGGTTAGATGTTCGCTTACTGCCCACGTGGGTCTCCCCATGCACAGAGTTTGGTGATCACTGACATGGTCATACTGAAAAAAAAAGTTTTTAGATGTTTCGTTTGTTGCAGAGTTCTAGAGTTCTAACAGCCTAAGAGAATCCATGCTGTTTAAGTTTAGTGTTTCATCCGCCTAGAATTCTCTAATGTGGCAATGCTCTGAAACCATTCATAAAGGGAATGGTCTGTCATATTTGTTATTCCTAAAGAGGTGGACAGTATGCCCTATACTTCTTTTAGATTTAACCATAAGAGGTATAAGGAAAAAGAGAAAAGAGCCTAGAACTAAGAATTTAGAGCCACTTGTCCCACACATCACTGATTTTCCATTGAGCTGCTTATCATTTAGATGTTCAGCTGATTTTAAAACTTCCCAATAAAAGCATTATAGAGGTGTATCTGCATGGCTTGAATAACATTAATAACTTACCACTAATAAGAAGCAGCTAAAGATAATAAAGCATGTAACCTGCAGCCTGCTTTGCAGCTGTGTACTATGTGTTCGATAAGGGCATTGAATTAACATTACCCGACATGAAAATTACTGAGCTGGACTTGGTCTACGTTGAGGAGAGAGAAGATAACACACACTTTTCAACAAGTTGTAGTGAGTCATGCAACCATACCAAGGCAACACTTAGATTGTGTTTTAGTTTGGAACTGTACTTACTTTTTGGTGGGAGGAGTCATTAACAAGTTAACTAAAGCATTTGGAGTGAAATAAAATGATTAGCTCAGGAGATAGAACTTATAATAGATTTTTATTTAATTGAGGTATAGTTTGCATACAGGGAAACGCAGAGATCTTAAGTATAAAGTTTATAAGTTTTAACAAATACATATGACTGCATAGTTCCCCTTCCCACAACTATTCTAGTTTCTCTTGCCATGGATTAGTTTTATCTGGGGAATAGGTAATAGTTTTTAAGTTAAAAAAAGGGAAAACACTGAAGATGAAATTGAACGCTTGCTGCTTGAACTCTACAAGGCTTTGGGAAATTTTTTTCCCCGTGCATGTCATAATTAATCAAAAATGTTGGTTGACAATTATGCTGTGACTCAGAACTGCTTTAACCTTAAAGTAATTGTAATGGATATGAAGTTGGGTCCTTGCAGGGAATGCTGGCTAACATGTCAGGAGCCCTCATTTTATGATGTCCCTGTTTTTCATTGTTTTCAGGTGTCTCTCAATGTCTTCTTTGGAAAGCCTGGGCCCTGGTTTGAAGATTGTGAGCTAGATGGTGATAAGAACTCCATATTCCATGACATTGATGGCTCTGTGACAGGATACAAGGATGTTTACGTGGGAAGAATTGACAACTACCTGATCCGCCATCCAAGCTGTGTAAATGTTACCAAATGGAATGCAGTGGTGTGCAGTGGGAACTATGCCCAGGTAGGCCAGAGCACATCGTGATGCCTGATTCCTTACCAGCTCCTGACAGCACTGCTTCTGTGAGGAGTACTCTTCAGCTCTTCGGGATGATTGATACTTTCCAAAGCATGGGTTTTTGGGGGGGTTCTTTAGGGGAAAAAAAAGAAAAAAATTCATTAGGAATCACAGACTCACAGAATTTTATTTAAAGTTCCCCCACTCCAAACCAATTTAAAAGTGAAAAAGTAAGCCCAAGAGAAGTAAGATAACTTGCTCTTGGTTAAATATGGTTGGATTGTAGTTGGGGTGAGAACCCATATTTCCTGAGTTCCTAGACCAGGTTTTTTTGCTGTGCTACAGCTGTGTCCCCTGAGAGAGTGTTTCACTCTTTGCTTTCAGGGTTATTATCTCTATTTTATCTCTAAATTAGGGACTCTGACTTGTGAGGCAGAATATCAATAGATCACACGGAAAGTGAGATGTTCTCAGAAACAGAGCTAGGAATTGGAATGAGTGGACAAGGAAGGAATCCAAGGAAATTCTGCAAATTATATTATGATATAATGTCTATGAAAATATGAAGGGGATGATATAGATTGGGAAACACTTCTTTGAAAACATTAAGCTAGTGTGCAATTTATTAACTGGATGCCCAGTATAAGAGGATGGAATAATTAGGGAGGTAGTATGTTAAGAGCACAGATGCCAGAACCAGATTGCATGGGTTTGAATTCTGGCTTTGTTACTTCCTTAAATATGAGGTGGGTAAGTTAATTAATTGCTCTGTGCCTCTGCTCAGTGAGGGTAATATTAGATCCTCTCGTACGTGGCTGTTGTGAGGATAGAATGCACGAGTATTGGTAAAGCATTTCACCCGTGGCCTAGCACATAGTGAAGTGCTTGCTGCAATTAGTATTATTTGAAGAGCAGGGCTCTAAGTTGCAAAGATGATTTTAATAGTGGTATTTGATGGATGACAGATTGCAGAATGGAGGTACCAGTTGCCCAGAATTTTGAAGAGAGCAGAATTTTATTTCCATATTTTAGACAATTACATGGTCATATTTAATAATAGATGTTAAGAGAGATAAAAGAATAGAGGGGGGCTTCCCTGGTGGCTCAGTGGTATAGACAAGACAAAGGGCTTAAGAGGGGTAAAGATTAGAGAGCTTTTTCTGGTTTATTTTAATGGCGTATTAGCTTCTTTGTTGTGGGATTTCTCATCCCCATGGGAGCGAGAGGAGTCATACTTGCCTAAGTTCTGGGAAGGACAAGAAAAGGATGGAGAAATAATTATAGTAAAATAAAGAAGAATGTGGTTGAAAATGTGATTTCTTCTTCCATTCGTTTTATTCTTAACCAGAATTGCCCTCTAAAATTAAGTTGACTCATTAATGCCTAAGAAGATATAGAAATTCTAGAATTAGAAGATAAAAAGCTTTTAATTCTTTAGTAGCTACAGTTTTAGTTAAATTGCTAGCCATGTGTATTCAAAGGTACATGTATCTGTCTTAAAGTGGTATGTGCTCACTCATGAAAACTTTATATTTTATTATAAATGTCTCTATATAGTCTTTGGATTTTCTAAGGTATTTGAGAATGTGAACCTGATAACTTCTAACTTAAAAAGCAAAGTAGTAATTCTATTTTTATTTGAAGATGAAGAAAGAAAAAAGTGTCTAATACTGCCCAGGCGGCTCTGGGAATGGTAGGACAGAAATTTTCTCCTGAGAATTTGGGCTGGGAGCCCAGATATGTAGCCATTTGTTATTTCTTGGATGATGTATAATACTGTATTTTTTTAACAAAAGATAGAAGCAACTGGATCTCAAGATAGAATAATCATTCTTTAGCTATTTGTAAATATATTTTAATGGGATGTCTGCTCTTTGCTGACCCAAGGGTAAAGGTGCTCAGGGAGAAAGGTGGTAACATAAGGAGAATGTGCCACCTCAAATCCTTCTTGGATTTGGAAGAAGGCAGGATATATATATATGTATGTGTTTGGTGCAGGGGTGTATTCTATTATATTTTAACCTATTATATAATGAAATACAGATCAAATATAAACATTTAAATAAAGAATAAATAAATATAATATATTAAGCATATATATTTAAATGTAGTCTCAAAATATGTATTTCCTGGGCTTCCCTGGTGGCGCAGGGGTTGAGAGTCCACCTGCCGATGTAGGGGACACGGGTTCGTGCCCCGGTCCAGGAAGATCCCACGTGCCGCGGAGCAGCTGGGCCCGTGAGCCATGGCCCCTGAGCCTGCATGTCCGGAGCCTGTGCTCTGCAATGGGAGAGGCCACAACAGTGAGAGGCCCACGTACCAATCAATCAATCAAACAATCAATAAATTCCTATCTCTATTTTAATCTTTAAGTGGTGTCAGTAGAGAAGAGTACTATAGTCAAACATGAATGAGAGTTAAGAAGACTTTCTGGCTCAAAGAATTTATAATTGAGGAATCAATATGGATAAAACTGCAGAAATCAGAGAAACAGAAAACATAGAGAAGTAGCGTGGATTAAATGCAACATTCTGCAAATGTTTTAATACTTCTGGGGGATTCTGTTACAGGATACTGATTTGTTTTAGGAAATTGTTCTGAGGTTTGTTCTTTGGAGGATGCATTTGGGGAAGATTTTGTTTTGGCACAGTATGGGGCTCAAATGCCACTGGAATAAATTCAGGGCTTTCAAATTTGCCTCAGTTTAATATGTTTTTCCAGTTTTTGCAGAACACTTTATAACTTTTTTTTTTTTTTTAATGGGTGGAAAATGACTTCTTGGGCTGATGTAGGTCATGGAAAATTGAAAGCCAAAGCTCTGAGATATTTTAAATTTCCATCTCTTATTTCAGAGGAAAGTCTTTCAGATTTGACTAGAGGGTATCAGTTTTCACATTAATGTACTAATTTTTTGTATGTGTGTACTTCAGATTGAGGGATTTCTTTGACAGGCTATGTAAACCCACAAAGGTTTTATATTCTAACGAATAAGCTGGCCTGTTGTGGAAGAGATGATGAAGATCTTGGCTACCAGAACACATGGTCTGTTCTTACTATTTCAGCTTAAGCAGGCTTCATTGTAAGTGGAGCTTAGGATGAAGTTGGCTACTACTCAGTCAGTCTGGCACGGATCATAGAATCTCTCTTTTGAAAGTAGAGACGTTTGACTTTGTGCTAGATATGTTTTCTTTAGCTATTTAAATTTTCATTCTCTTCCCTTTAATCCTTAATTATGTTTTGAAGGTCTATGTGCAGACATGGAGCACTCAGAATCTGACTATGACCATCACACGAGATGAGTATCCAGCCTACCCTATGGTGCTCCGGGGAATTAACCAGAAGGCAACCTTTCCACAGTACCAGCCTGTGATCATGCTGGAGAAGGGCTACACCATCCATTGGAATGGGCCAGCACCGAAGACTGCTTTTCTATACCTCATAAACTTCAACAAGTATGCTTCTATTACTGTTATTTCAAATAGTTGGGCAATTAATAATTTAGTGGAGAAAAACAACCTATCTCCTTTGTAGCAAGTAAAGAACTTCAACTTTATGTACTTTGTTCCTCCTGTGGGGAGGCTATATATGTTATATTGATGGAATTAAGAGATTGTATAAATTGAATTCTGTCCTATTAAAAGCATGTCTTTTTCTCTATGGTCAAGGAATTGTGGGCAGAAAGCCATTTAACGGTAGGTTTTAATACCGTCTGCTGAATACTTTAATTCTCTGTAGCTGGGATGGGAATAAATTTTATCTGGTGTTCCAACTGAGCACTCGGTTACCTAGAAAGTAAAAAGATTTTTGAGGCCAAGTTTAGACTTGACAGAGGAGAGTAGTATGACTGATTATTCATGTCAGCAATGGGCAAGAAGTGGAAGAACTGTGGCATGGATAATGCCAGGTATTTGCCATCCCTGCCAGAATGTGAAAGCACCTTTCTATCCCTTCTTGATTTCTCAGTTGTCTGCTCTAATAATATTACTTTCAATCAAGGGCTCTATTTTTACATTAATTTATTTAAGCGTTTACTGTGTGCCAGTTGATATAAAGATGACTGAGAGAAGTACTTGCCCTTCAGGAGCTCACAGTATACAGGTAGAACAAAATTTAAGTAAATAAACCAGTACTATTTTTTAAAGGACAAAAGATAAGAGCAGCTATTCTGCCTAAGGGAGTTGGGCCAGGCTGCACTGAGAAGTGATAACAAGCGATCAGTTTTGTTACAAAAGCAGCAGAGTTGGGAAAGGGCTAGTTCTGCTCAGGGACTGATAGATTGAGTGTGATGGGAGCGTAGGTGGGGGAAGTTACAGAAGATGAGACTAGAAACAAGAGCTGGGACTATCTAGACGTGTGATGGTTAACCCATGGGACTCCATGAAACTGCTCAGATATGTACCTGAAAAATTGGTTTGTTCACCTGACGGTTCATAAAGGCTGACTCGTCAGAACTCTCTTAAAATACCCAATTGGAATGAACAGAGATGGACATAGAACGTATAGGAATTCCCCTCCAAGGATGGCTGAACATCATGGTAGATGCTTTTATTCTGAGATGATAGGCCTCTGGCACATGCTCTAAACTGAACCATTACTATTTTCCTGTAACACTGGCTGCTGCTTCTCTATGCCCTTGCTGGACAATTGCACCTTCACTTACTGAGTCAACCAAGCCAAAAAAATCTCAGGACTCATCCTTTCCTCTTTCTTTTCTCTCATTTCTCCATCCTATCAGTGGCCAAGCCCTGTTGATCCTATGTGCTTAATGTTTTCAAATCTCTCCACTTCTTTCCACCGTCACTGCTTGTGACTGCGTTTAGGTCATTAGCCTCTCTCGCCTGGATCCCTGCAGCAGCCTCCTATTCGGTCTCCCCACCTCCCTCCACCTTCAATCCTTGGTCCACATTGTGTCCAGGGTGTGGGTTCTAAAAGCCAATCTGATATCGTCACCCCCATCAGTGAGCTGCCTAGAAGTCAATGAAGGAACAAACGATTGTCAGAGAGGGTGGAGGAGATATATGAAAGAGTGATCCGCAATACAAAAAGTTATATCTGGCAGGTTATGAATCTGAGGTGAGGTATTATAATCAAATGGTATGCAGAGTTCTGCACATACAAGGCATAACTTTTGAATAAATACTAAGAAAGTAAAAAGATTTTAAAGTGAAAAAAAGGATGAGCTCAGAAGTTTCAAAACTCTATATGGGCTTGAAATTCAGTCCAACTTTCCTTGTTTAATTATCTAAAAGTTTGTAAAAGTTACATCATGGGCAGAGGCAAGAGGAGGAGATGGATAATTTTTTTCCAAATTTAATATAATTATAGAGAGGTCATGGATTTTGTCATAGTGGCACTTATGAAAATAACAGTTTAAAAGTTATAAAAGCTGTACTTATGCATTAAACAAAATAAGGAAATACAGAAAAACATTAAAAAATTACAATAACCTGTAATTCTTCTAATCAAATTGAGGCATTATAAACATTTATAGGGTTCTCGTGTCTCTCCACCCTCAGGTATTCTCTGAGCATATAAATATGCCAAAATTTATTTAACTACTCCATTCCCCTATGAACATTTAGATTATTTTTCTCCTGCCCCTCTCCCCGTTTTGGTATTACAAATGATACTGGATAGAGCATCTTTTCTTATACATTTTTGGTCTGTATTTCTAATTTCTTAGTGGGATTACTGGATGAAATCTGTGTGAACAATTTTAAGGCATTGTTACATATTGTTTTAAAATTGTTTTGAATGATTAAGAAGTTCTGGAAATGGATAGTGGTGATGGTTGTACAACCTTGTGAATGTACTTAATGTCACTAAACTGTAAAGTGAAAAAAGGTCTAAAATGGTAAATTTTATATGTTACCACATGTATATTTTGCCATAACTTAAAGAATGCCAAAAAAAGAAATGATAAAAAAGGGGAAAATATTCTTAATGGTTTTCAAAAAGTATTAATTTTATATCTTAGAACATTAGGTAAGAAACAACACTATGGCAATTTGGTAATATTCATCAAAGACTTTAAAAATGCATACACCTTTATCTCTAGCAAATTTACCACTAACAATTTATCCTAATGTAATTATAAAAGATAAAAATATATTTATGAATTAAAAAATTCTTTGGAAAGATTTTACCAGTGTACGCTTCCACTATCAGGCTATTAGTGTTTCTTCCATCTTAGTATACCCATACCCAACTGTCTCAATTTTATTATCTGCTTGCAGTATCTAAGTACATTTTATCCAGCTTCTCTTCACATTCCCTGAAGTCCTGTTGAAACCAAGAATTTTTTATAAGCCATATCATTGTTGTACATATATTGAGGAGCGGAATTTGGGTAACATGTAAAAGTCGATGATTCATTAGTGTGTTAGGATTCAGGACTTGCATTGTTAGTGGCTCCATACACAGCAGCAATTTAAGGAGAAGACCATGGCTAAAATTTACATATGCTGTAATACTCAAAATGTACTGGCTCAAATGTGAATTCATGTTTTTATTGTCTCTCCTTTATAGGAATGACTGGATTCGAGTTGGGCTCTGCTATCCGTCAAACACAAGTTTTCAGGTTACCTTTGGCTTTCTACAGCGGCATAATGGCTCATTATCCAAAATGGAAGAGTATGAGCCCTTGCATTCGCTGGAGGAATTGCAGAGGAAACAGTCTGAGAGGAAATTCTATTTTGACTCCAGCACGGGGTAATTCAGGGCAACCAGTGAATGAGAATTATTGCTGTTTTTCTTTAGTGGTGAAATTACTAGTTCTTCAGTGTAACTAAGAATAGATTGTGATGTGACGGCTGCTTAGAAAAGCAGCTGATGTGGGTAATTCTCTGCTCATCACCATTAGAGGTTTAGAAGAGAACTAGAATGACTCGTAATTACAGTTGGCAGTAGGAATCGAGTGAGATGTTTGCTGTTTACCTATTAAGGCGATTTAGAAAGAGAAATTATCCTTGTCAATAAAGAACCAGTAGGCCCAATTGAAAATTAAAATAGTGTTTTCCATAACGACTCTAAAGATGATTATTTCCATATGATATAGTTCATATTTTAGTGAAAGCTCATTTTTCTCTTCCTTTAAGACTATCTCTCAAGTTGACCTTGGGTTTTAAAAAAATCACTGTGTAACCATGGCATATTTGCTTTCAACTTTCTCTAGCCTGCATCTTTCCACTTTTTAGTTCTAATCCTGTTCACCTGGGGTCCTGTTGGCTTTGTCTGCTTTTATCCAGTTACAGTCTCTCAGCCTTTGGGTTATGGTAGGCTCTCTCTCCTGTACTCTTCCAGAAAGTAGCATGCTCCTTCATTATCCATCCCTTAACCTGGCATTTCTACTCTATGTCATTGTCTAGGTACTATAAAGATACTAATGTAAATAAGGCACATTTCTTCTGCAAATTCACTGTCCATTGAAGGATGTGGACATGTAAAGCAAGTAGTCAGAGCGTGAAAGGTTTAAATGCTGCAAGTCCTATAGTGTGCCTTTTGAGGTAACCCAGAGGTTCAGCCTTGGGTGGCCAGTGACAACCCAAGAAGATAACACTGGGGCTGACTCTTGAGGAGTGACTAGGAGGAAGGTGTTCCAAGGACAGTGTGGATAAATGCATGGAGGCATGAAGAACATGGCACGGCATGTTTGGGGAAAGACAAAATTTCCTACTGGAGAGAAGGGTGGCAAGATTGACTGTGGGGGAATGAGGTTAGGGTTCAGTCAAGTGTCTTGTTAACCTTTGAAGAAGATGCAACTCATTTGCCCTTCAGGGCTGGTGCTGCAGCCAGTGTTATCAGCTTAAGTCTTTTTTTTTATCATCATTATCTCTGATTTCAACTTCAGCAACCTAGTTGGGCTTTTATTCTATAGATGATAGAACTGCCACATTCTCAGTTGATTTTCCACAAAAATAAATGGAACGCCCAAATTTGTAAGGACAGTCTGGTGATCACAAATTAATGATTGATATGTAAAAGGATGGGAAGTATTTCTTCATCTGGATATTTCTAGAGTCCTTCAGCCTTTGAGGTTCAAATTCTTTTTTAATTCTATTCATTTTGATGATTTAAATTATATATCAAAAGTCCCATGCCTAATCAAGTCCCTGTCATTCCTTATATATATGTTAAAATTACTGGATGTTGGAACAGTGGCTGATTTTCACCTCATCACAACTTTGTGTTGTTCACTGACCTCATATTAAAATGTGAACTCTTTAAGAGTGATGTCTCCAAAGAAAGGACTGCTATGGGCTGTCATGTAAGGGTTCAGTAAACCAGGCACTTTAGATGTTGCATTGCCTTCCTCAATTCTGAAAGTTGAGCTAGTGTGGGTCCCCCTCTGGGAAAGCAATTATTACCAGGAAATTCTACTGATCCAGGGTGATCTTCTATTTTGTTGGTTCTTACTTTGCCAAGCAGAGCTGAGTTTATAAATAGAAGGTTCTTCATGACTGCAATTGGAGAATTGCAGTTGATTGCCTGACTTTATATAATATTCTGCCTTACTTAATTGTGTGATCTTGGGCAATTTAGTGAATATTTCTGTGCCCCAGTTTCCTTATCTGTTATTTGGGAATAATAAAAACGCTATATCATATGGTTGTTGTGAGGTTGAAGAGTACACAGTTCATGCAAATCATTCAGCATAGGGCCTGGGATGTTGTACGTCCTCAATAAAAGTTTACTGTTATAAATAAATAAATAAACAAACAAACAAATAAATAAATAAAATGTGAACTCTTGAACTCCAGTAATCAATCGCATTTGATCAAGTCCTTTTTAGAATCTTGACTTCCTTTGGTTTAGAAGGCCTAGGTTTGCTGACAGACATTGGACTACTGCCTGGAACTTGCTTTTCCATTCATCTTGGCAGTAGGAGGAGAATTCAGAATGGGTAGGACTGTTCATTTCGCTTGATTTTGGCCAAAGTACAGACAGAAGGACCCCAGGCCCATCTGCTCTTAGTAAATATCACAGGAATTGATTTGATACCATATCTTGGCCTTAACCAAACAAGTCTCACAGTTGGTGTTTTAATTATTCCAGTTTTGTGCCTTAAACCAAAACAATTTGTAAACCAAAAGAAAAAAAAAAAGAATAAACCACACTAATTTACCAAATCCTAAACTCAAGTGTAAAGTTTTCCAAGGAATTCTTGAGCCAAGCCAAATTCCATCCTCCTAAATTACCAATTGAACTAATTCAAACCAGAAATCGACTTTGATACTGCCCATAACGACTGAATCAGGTTATCAAAATATTTTCTAAAGTGGTATTGCATTTGACTTAGAACCCTAGGAGGGTAGAAAGGAAAGAGAAACAACTTTATTGGTTTTGTAGTTTATTTTTCTTTAAAAAAAATTTTAATTTATTGGAGGAATATCCCTTCTGGCCATGAGCTTATTTGAGGAATTTTTGTAAGTTTTTGAGAGTTAATCTAACATCTGTTGGACTGGTTTCTGTTTTGTGCAGGTTGCTGTTTTTGTATCTAAAAGCCAAAAGCCACAGGGATGGTCACAGTTACTGTTCATCTCAGGGATGCGAAAGAGTCAAGATCCAGGCAGCAACGGACTCCAAAGACATCAGTAACTGCATGGCCAAAGCGTATCCCCAGTATTACAGAAAGCCATCAGCACTCAAGCCGATGCCATCCATGCTCAAGGGACTCTGTCAGGGCTGCGGAACCCATCAGGTAAACAGGGAATAAAAGTGGTCTGTGGTCCAGGAGAAAAAGTCAAAAGGTTCTGTGCAATCAGCACATTTTTTTTTTGAAACATCTGTGCTGCCAATTTATAAATATTGCATGGTTTCCCCTGAATTTTGGCCCATTCTAGAATGTGATGCTCATAAGAAGCAACCAGTCCAAATTTATAATAAAACCACCTTCCCCCTGTGATATATCAGTTTGCCCTGGATGATTGTGGATTTATTGGTTGTCATCTTTTCTTTCTCAGATGTGATTCCATTACAGTATCGCTATTTCGTTTGCATGTCAGTGATATCAAAAAATAATTTGTTTTCTTGGAAGTGTGAAATTTATCTTCAGAAAAGGCACTTGTAGGAAAATTGTTTCCTTCAAGATGAAAAGCCATTAATTTGAAGCATGTGCTATTATGTTTACCTGTAATTAAAAGTACAAACTGACTTTGGCTAGAAGTGAAATGCTTCTTGTGACATATTCTTAATGAGATGGTCTCCTTCTAGATCTTGAGAAAACATGGCAATGAAAGTAAATCCAAAGTATGAGCTAAAATCAGGCATGGGGTTTCCGAAGGAAGTCAGACTAATTCCAGGTGAAAAAGAAATACAGAATTAATATTGCCCTAATTGATCTTTAACCTCTATATAAACAAACATGGGTCAAGAAGAATGGTTCTCAACTTGTGGTCCCCAGACTAGCAGCATCAGCATCACCTGGGAACTTATGAAAAATTCTAAATCTTGAGTCCTACCCAGTTCTACTGTATCAGAAACTTCAGGGATGGGGCTTAGCAGTCTGTGCTTTAACAAGCCCTGGAGATCATTCTGATACATGTTCACATTTTAGTTTCACTGGCCTAGAGGAGTTTTTAAAAAGTCCTTATTGCCACAGAAATGCTTGCTATTAATATGGAGAAAACCTCTAAATCTTTATTTCTTATCATTATAAGTGATTTGAGAAAACAAAAATTCTTCCATTGCACAGGTTCTTTATTTCTAATTTTTCTTGTTTCTGTCCATTGGAGGCAGTAAGAACAGGGAAAGGAAGGGGGTTTTAGGCTTCCTATCGTGATATATGATAAGTATTTTTCTGATGACAACTCACTGTCATAGTCTTGGTTGCTCATACCCTTGAGCCACCTCTATTCTCCAATTCAACTAAACCAACCAACCAACGAACAGACCAAAAAATAAACCAGGTACATGAAGAAGTTTACGTGAATCCTTGCCTGTCATATGTAATGTTTTGACTGTTAAAGTGAAATTTTCAGATAGTCTTTGTGGGGAAGTAAATTTTCCAGCCTAATTCTTAAGTTGAATTTGTTAAGAAAGTCCTTCATTACTGAAAAGACTTCAAATAATTTATAATTATTATAAGAATTACTACAGTTTATAAAATAATTTAATCATCTTCAGAACTATTCTGGGCCTATCTTGTTAAATGGTTCCATGCATTGACGTTTAGTGTTCTTTATTCTTTGGGCTTAAAACATTGATCAGGATTCATTTCTTAAAGCTGTATCGACTAGTGACCTGGCAGTTGAGAAGTATTTGAAGCATCTGGGGACATCACTTTTACTTGGAAATTTGAGGGGAATTTTTGTTTTGAATGTCAAAAACCCATGTATATTAGAAATAAGTAGGAAAATTCACATGAATTTTTTGACTTCAGACCTGAGACTTCAAAGCAGTGTCCAGCTTCTGAGTGCTTAATATCATGATTATCTGCTCTTGCCATGATTATTTGCTCTTGTTGACATCGCTTTATAAGGACATACACTTTTTTTTTTTTGGTCATGCTGCGTGACCTGCGGGATCTTAGTTCCCTGACCAGGGATTGAAACTGGGCCATGGTAGTGAAAACGCTGGACCTAACCACTGGACCACCAAGGAATTCCCCAGGGCATATGCTTTTAAGTGCTAAATTGTGTGAAGAGTTAAGAGTGCTTTTGAATGAAAAGACAGCCTTTAGGGAGGAGGTGGGTGTTGGGGTTTGGAGACTGGCAGTGATTTGGAGTAGAAGGAAAAAGGGAAGGGTGTTCTTGGGAAGGGAACAGCATTGGAAAAGGCAGGGTAGCAGAAGAGGAGGTAAAGTGCTTGTGGGAAAGTGAGGGAACTGCCCTGCATGTTGAATGTGATAGAATAGTGGGAAATAGGGTCCTGAGTGTATAAGACTTGACTCTATTTGTGGAACATTTTGCAGGTCTGGTGGAGGAATTTAGACCTGGTGATGTACAGACCCCTGAAAGTTTTTAAACAGGGTAGTCCTTGTCATCTACACTTCTTTCCTCAGTCCTGGAGTGACTGAGTCCCAATTCAGAATAACTAGTCTGAAAAGGACCTTTGAAAAGATTTGTGACTGTTTTTGCATGAAATGTTTACAAAGATTTAGATATAAAGCATATTTATGTAGTCATTTCTAGAACTGATTTTATTAACAAGATTACAATGATTTGAAACTGAGATTGCTCCAGAAAGTTAGGAACATACACTTCTCGTATAAAGCCTGTATCAAAAGATAGAATTCCAGGTCATGAAATACGTACAGAAAGTTCAGAGAAAACAGAAATAAAAACAAAAACCCACTCACTGGCTTTGGTATAGTTGAGTTTATTTTGAAGGATCTTTTTGGAGGAAGATGCAGTTGACATAGATATGGAACTTCTTCCCTGTTTAGGTGGTGTTTACAAGTGATCCTCATAAAAGCTACCTCCCTGTGCAATTCCAGTCACCCAGTCAAGCAGAGACTCAGCGTGGAGACCTGTCTGTTATTTCTGTGAGTACCATCTGGTGTGTACATTGCCTCAGCTTCTCAGTTTTACATTTTATCCTGGTAACATGAATTCTCTCTGGCAACATTCACTTGTTTATAATCACATTTTGATTATTAGTGGTGAGCAATACAGTAGAGGTGTAAATACCTCCTAAACATTTGCGTTTTAAATAAATAAGATAAATTTATTAAATTTTTTTCTCAGTCAATTATGTTTATTGATTACTTTTAGGCGAATGTTAAAATTATTCAGGTAATTATTCAGATTTCTTTTCTGTAGGAGACAAGGCGTTTTTGGTTTAAAAAAATTGTCATAGGGGCTTCCCTGGTGGTGCAGTGGTTGGGAGTCCACCTGCCAATGCAGGGGACGCGGGTTCGTGCCCCGGTCCAGGAGGGTCCCGCATGCCACGGAGCGGCTGGACCCGTGAGCCATGGCCACTGAGCCTGCGCGTCTGGAGCCTGTGCTCCGCGGCGGGAGAGGCCGCGGCAGTGAGAGGCCTGCGTACCGCAAAAAAAAAAAAAAAAAAAAAAAAAAATTGTCATAGATAATCAATATGCAGAAATTTTAACCTTGGATTTTGAATCTTAAAAGAAGTTCCGCAGTTATTTGTTTAAAATATGGGAAGTGAAGGTTTTAAAATTTCCTCGGCATTTTATTTTGAAGTTGCCTGGTTCCCATTTTTTTCAGATGAAGAAAGTGAAGATGCAAAGTGTTAGTTGTCTTTTTTAAGTAGGTTAATGGGAGTTAAAAGCCTTAGCCTCATATCAATACTGGAATTTGGGCTAAGAGCCAAGCTAGCCCGCAAGGTAAACAGCTCTAGGCATGTGGCCTGTCCAAAATCGAGTGCATCTATATAAAGAGCTCTTTGGGTAGGAGGTATCTAGCCATCCAGCTGATACCCAGCTAGGGTCTGGGCTCAGTCTCATGTGGTCTCCTTAGGAGATCGGTTTTTTTTAAGTGGTGGACAACACATTCACAAATCCCCATATATGTGAGCAAAATTAAATCTTACTCTTTTTTTTCTTTCCCAATCTCTTTTATTGTGTTAAAATACACATAACATAAAATTCACCATCCTAACCATTTGTAAGTTTATATAGTTCAGTGGTATGAAATACATTCATATTGTTGTGCAACCATTATCCATCCATCTCTAGAACTTAACTCTGAATTAAGAACTTTTTAACAACCCTGAATTAAAAATACTGCTACTTAAGGGGGGGGCGTGAAATGGGGAGTTATTAATCAAAAGGCATAAAGTTTCAGTTGAGTAAAATGCATAAACTCTCAAAATCTGCTGTACAACATTGTCCCTGTAGTCAATAGTAATATATTGTTCACTTAAAATGTTTGACGATGGATCTCATGTTAGTGTTCTTACCACAATTAGGAAGAGAGAAAGAGTGAAAGATCCCTATGTAACTCAAAGATTTCTCAAGTATATATACCTATTGCCCTGCATTAGCATTTCTTCATTTTGTAGTATGTTCATGATGTAATTTTATTGGTATGAAGTTTGTTAGCTCAACATCTCAATGCAGTCAGCTGTATGAGGAACCCATCCCAGCCTACTTGCGTGGAATCTGATGGGTGTCAGTTGCAAAGGTAAGCAAGTTGGTGCCGAGTCTCTCTGCTCTGCTAGCTCACTAGATAATTAAAGAAGATATTGTTTTGCCCAGACTGTCTCAGGTAGGGTATTCCTCTGGGTCTGTAGACATTGTTTGACTCCATTGCTGCACACTGGGTGCCTGGGACCCTAAAAGAGATCACAGAGGACTGTGTTTTGTCACATTTACCTCCAATACTTTTCACATGCATTATCTGAAGAGTCTTTGCTGGACATGGCCTTGCTTTAGTTTTTACGGAAAATTTTGTGTTTCCTTTAAGTAACAGGTTTTGGGGGGGGGTACTTTTCAAGGGGACAGTTTGGGTGTGTTAGGGATCATTATGTATATGTTTTATCAAATGTGTCTCAGTTCTAAGTATCCAGATTTTTAAAAATAAGTGAGTCACTTTCAGTCTTTCTAAATATAAAATGGCACTTTATGTCAAGCACTTCTGGAATTATTCTCTAGACTAGGGCTATTTAAATATAGGCAAAAAGCCATTTTGTATTCCTATGAGATCATTAGTGATTAGAAATAAAATTTAAGTATAACTTCTCCAAGGAAGGACAGGTGTAGTGAAGAGAGCATCTCTCCTTTGTTAGCTTTTTTTTTTGCAGTACGGGGGCCTCTCACTGTTGTGGCCTCTCCCGTTGCGGAGCACAGGCTCTGGACGCGCAGGCTCAGCGGCCATGGCTCACAGGCCCAGCCGCTCCAGGGCACGAACCCGTGTCCCCTGCATCGGCAGGCGGATTCTCAACCACTGCGTCACCAGGGAAGCCCTTCTCCTTTGTTAGCTTTTAACATAGTTTATAATTTCACACATTTTAAAGAGAAAGAGTGCCTATGACTTAAATTAATGTTAAATCATTTTTCAGTCTAATAAGTTTTTTTCCCTTCCTTTTTGGTTGAGGAATTAATGAGATTTGGATGTATCTGGAATTCCTTTTTCTTGAAAAGGTCTCAAACCATTAATTTAAAGAGGACAACTGGAAATTTCAGTTCACAGTAATGGTGAACAAGATATAGTAATACCCTGTGGCTTAAATCCTGGTAAAATTACCATTTTTCCATTTTGATTTTAAAGGAGAGCTATATATGGAACAAAGGAGATGAAGCAATCTGGCTCCTCTGTTGTTCTAAATCTAAGCTATAATGGGGGGGTTTATGTGGGTTAAAGCATGCTATCTATTTATCTATCTATCTGACTAGATATCTATTTCATATAGATACACGTATTTTTCCTGAACCAATGTGACAGTATCTGAGCTGCAGTATAGAGGCTGCCACCTGATCACTGAGTTGGAAAGCTCTGACCCCATTGAGAGACTACGTGTGTAAGAATGAAGGCCGTGAGCCTGCAGAGAGAGTCACCCTGCTCAGCTGAGTGTGGGCTGCCATGCCTTGCTTGTAGCAACTTAGCCAGTCAGAAAAGACCAGTGAAGGCAAAAGTCTGTGAGAACACAGGCTCAATCTCAAATGTTGGCAGAGGAAGAATAATGGAATATACAGTTTGAGTTTGGGAATTATTATTTGATTCATGGGTTTAGAAGACAGAGGGAAAGGGGCTGGAAAGACGAGTCATCCTGGAAATGCCGAAATGGTGATGACCGCAGATGTTTTTGTATTCTCAGATCAACGGCACTGACTTTACCTTCCGAAGTGAGGGCGTCTTCCTCCTGGTTGTGGATGCCTGCAGTGTTCCCTTCCGGTTGATGGAGAAAAAGGTTTTCTCTTTTGCTGATGTCAGTCTCATGGAAGAGTATTTAAAAACAAGCATCCCTCCAAGGTAGGTGAAGCTTGCTCTGTATGAGGGATAAGGTACCTTAAAGATGACATCCGGTTAACTCTGAGCTTTGGTTTGTCTACCTGCCCTTTTACCCTTTTAGGGTATTTAGGATTCCTAAAACAATTTTATAGATAGTTTTATAGACAATTTTACCTTTGCAGCCATCTTTCCCACTGATGAACCCTCAGACAGCATTGTGCTATGACTGTGGTATAGGAGGTTGTCACCTGGGTCACTTGGAAGTGACTGGAAAGGAGTAAATTGATTTTTTTTTTTTTTTTTTTTTTAATTTGGCTGCGCCATGTGGCTTGCGGAATCTTATTTCCCTGACCAGGGATCGAACCCTCGCCTTCAGCAGTGAAAGTGTGGAGTCCTAACCACTGGACTGCCAGGGAATTCCCCAGGAGTAAATTGATTTTTAAGTGAATGAGTGTGTGGTCTCTCTTTTAAGAGCCCTGGTCTGATTCATTTTTCTTTGTTAGTCTCTGAACAAAGGTTCACAGGAGAGAAATCTTCCTTTTTTTCTGTTGGGCAGACACAAAAGGTATTAAAATAAGCCGTAAAGCCATAGTAAATAAGCCGGTGTAGTAGTGGCAGAGGATAGAGAGATCAGAAGAGAGAATCCACAAAAAGATCTGAATGTGTATGTTGATATACTCACAATAAAAGTAGCAATTTAAACCAAACCATGGAGAACAGATTTTATTTCATTTTTTTTTAGAATTGGCATTTATCCATTTACTTAGTAAGTAGATAATAGAACTTAAGTAGGTATATAGAGCATCTGAAACTAACAAAACTAACCTCCTCTGTTAAAATAGTTTGTTCCATGACAGAGCTGTGTCCCAAGCCATCCACTAGGTCCACTGACCTAAATGACTTTTGCTTTCCCTACATTTATAGACCCCTTGTAATAGCAACATAAGCTCTAGGTGGGGCATTGAAGGGGACACTTGTAATAGCAGGGATGAAAAGGAATGTGGGGTTTTTTTTGTGTGTGTGGTACGAGGGCCTCTCACTGTTGTGGCCTCTCCCGCTGTGGAGCACAGACTCTGGAAACGCAGGGTCAGCAGCCATGGCTCACGGGCCCAGCCGCTCCGTGGCATGTGGGATCCTCCCTGACCGGGGCATGAACCCATGTCCCCTGCATCGGCAGGCAGACTCTCAACCACTGTGCCACCAGGGAAGCCCTTGTTTGTTTTTTTGAGTTCTGCTTTTATCTAGTATTTCTATACTGTATTTAGTTCAGAACGGTACTCAGTAAATACATGCTGAATTACTGAAATTTGCTCTGATTTTCTAACTTTCACAGGTCAATTGTCCTGTTGAGCACAAGAGGAGAGATAAAGCAGTTGAATATTTCAGATTCGTTAGTATCTCTGGGATTAGCCAAACCAGCCAATCTTTATAACAAAGGTTTGTATTTGTATTCTTCTGTGAAGTTCTTAGGAGGCCAGCAACATATGCATTTTTACGGTGGAGTATAGCTACCAGACTGTTTTCATGAGCTTGTTTGGCTGGGGTGGGTATCATGAAAATAATTTCTAAATCAGGAGACAGTTGTAGAGGAAGTGTGTTGGGACGTGGCTTGTTATTTGGGGCAAGAGGTGGGTGGTGAGAGTTCATTCTCTGACGTAAGGAAGTACAGTTCTTTTTGTTTTTGTTTCACAGCCATCTTTGTTTTGCTCACCTCCGCTTCACCTCCCACATTATCTTGCATGGAACTAGTAGAGGTACAAATTGAACTTTTTCTTTTTCTTTTTTTTAAGGGAGTACCATATTTTTGGGATTCAGTGGAAACTTCAAACCATCATGGACTAAGCTGTTTACTAGTCCTGCTAGAGAGGGCCTTGGGCTGCTTGAACAATTCGTACCTTTGCAGCTGGACGGATATGGTTGTCCCAGAGCTGGCACGGTCCGCCGAAGAGACTTGGAGCTGTTGAAGCAAACTTCAAAAGCACATTAGAGACTAACTGTAACTTAGCTGGGGGAAAAAATGTGAACTAACTTATTTAATTTATGGCATTTTAAAATGACACTGTTAACCCAACGGAACTATTTTCCTGTTTGATACAGAAAGGGGAGAAAAGAAAGAATTTAAAGTGATTGCTTGAATATGGGCTCACGCACCTTCTAGTTGTACAAAATGTTAAAGAATTTATTTGTATTTGTTAGGCTGGTATATTTCAGAGATCAGTTCTCTTATTCCTCACCTCCCACTCCTGTGTTTTGTAGTGACCATAAGCAGTGCTTCACCTTTTGTACAATGGGATGTCTTGGGGGAGGGAGGGGGCTTCTGAGAGTCAGCCTGAGTCCTTGAGAGGACCAGCTCTTGTAGCACCTTGGATACTTGAAGTCTAATGCTCAGTTGTGTTGTTGACTTTGGGTCAGCATTTGACCTGCGTGGCTGGCATGTTCAGGAATGCCTTGGGCCCTGGTTCCAGGCAGCCTTTGAGGATTTGGTATGATACTGAATGGTAGAGTTTTAAGTGGCAACTCAGGCCCAGCTCATGCCCTTTTTTGCCTGGACATGTGCTATTTTTATTCATTTGTATATTGATTCCTTCTAAGGGTTCAACTTTCAAACAAGAAGTATGGAATATATTGGGACAAAGGGCTTTTAGGAGTTAGACATCCCTTTAATCTGTGACCATTGGGAAAAAATTTGACCTGCACCATGGTCTGATGTTGGTGGGGCCATTTTTGCAGCTTTAATCTTTAGCCTGTTTTGACTGTATATTTGTATTTAAAATGCAGAGCTGAGCTAAGTATTTACATTTTTTTAAAAAAGAAGCAGGCCATTTTCCTGAACTATAAACTTGGGTCGTTTCAACTTGCACAAAGGAAGTCTGTTCTTGGAGTTTCTCCTGCACCCAGTTTTTTTTTGTTGTTGTTTTTGTGTGTGGATTTTTTTTTAAGCCTTACTGCTCACCAACCTGGCAGGACAATTGCAGAAAGCTTAATGATACCCACAAAATATTGTACTCAGGGGGAGAAAAAAAGGAGAGCCTTTTAAGGGCCAGAATCATGGAGGGAATATTCAGAAACGTTTTTTTAGCCTTAGAGGAATCCGTTACTCTTAACTAAATTGTTAGAGCCAATTAAAAAAAGACACTGTGATGCCATATTTTTCTTCCCCCTAGGTGCATGCATCTCCTGCCAGTGAGCACTGCATGTGGCAAAAAGATTGCTGCCACAGCCTGGGATGTCACCACACCAAGAGGAAAGAAGCATTGTAATGCCTTTACCTTTTCCTAAACCCACAATGCATGAAGTGTAGTGGAGGGATGGCCATGGCAAGACGGGAGGGAGTATGTTCAGGTTGACTTTGGCAGTGAGTACAGACAAATTCACTTTTCTCTACCAAGAGCAATGGCTGATGGCCTGTCCTTTTCTGTCCAAGAGAAACTGCAGAGCAGCTCTGTGACTTCTATTACTTTATAAAATATGCTACCTCAAAGTGCTACCGATAAACCTTTCTAACTGTAAGTGCTCTTGCTAAGGGCACATGTCTTAAAGTTTAGGTTTTGGGGTGTTTTTTTTTTTTTGTATATCAATGAATGAAATCTTACCTATTAAATATATTATTGGATCATCGTTCCTCAAGGTGATTAAAGTGTGTGTGTGTGTGTGTGTGTGTGTGTGTGTGTGTGTGTGTGTGTTTTATGACCAATATCTTTTATGTGTGATTTTTAGAGTTTGGCTCTTTAAAGATTTGGAGAGGATATGTACGTTCTAAGGCACTCAGTTTTTCTGCTTTATATGCTAATGATCAGGGCCTAAGTAAAATAAATAAAAATATGCGTGCATGTATATTTTTTTATATGTGTGTGTGACTCTATTTATCTAGCAAGCAGTCAATCAGTTAATCTGTCATTTTTTATTCCCTATCCCAGCTGTAAAGAACCTATGGGCAGACATAAGGAAGGGAAATGGTCCTCCACTAAGTAGATTTTGTAAAACTAATAAGTAATCTTCATAAGGCCAATGGAGAGGTTCTCAATGTTGGCTGCACATTGGAGTCACCTGAGGAGCTTTAAAAACTGTGAAGTCCTGGGCCCCACCCCCCAGCTCCTACATTCATATTTAATTGGTGTGGGGTACAGCTTGGGCATTGCAGTTTTTTTTAAAGCTCTGGGTGATGCTAATAACATGTAGCCAGGTTTAAGAACCACTGCACTCATATAATAGGCCCACTGTTTAACTTCAGTCTATAATTTTTTTGTGAGGAAAACAAAATTAAGATTATCTATTCTTTTTATTTGCGGTTCCTATATTACTTACAGAATTCCCAGCCCTAAACAAAGCACTTCACTATGTCTCCTTTTAATCGAACTTTCAAATAGAATTTTTAGTCCTTAATTGTTTCAAATTGTTAAATTGGTTATCGAAGCTGATAGCCACGTTTCAGCACTTGGGAGCTAGCAATCTGTTTTATTTTTACTGAGAAAATGTGTTCAAAGATGATTTATAAGTTCGTAAGCATTTTCCATCAGGGGAGGCAATTGGTTGAGCTCCAGAAATGTGGCCGTGCACAAATCAGCCAGCTGATGAGAAACGCAGGGCCTTCTCATATGTCGACAGACCTGGGTTTTAAGTCTTTCCTGTGAGATTTCTGCCTCTCCACCTGAATCAGTGTGCCGTATATTATCTTCAGAGGCTGGAAGAGAGTGCTTGTGAGAAGATGAAAGGCAGGCTCATGGTCTTGTAGAATATGACTCCAAAGCAGCCGCTAAACTGATGTTTAGACCTGGGTGTGGGGAGGAGGTATTTATGACTTCTCTGTTCTCTGGCTCGATCAGAAGAGAACATACCCTCATGCTATTAAATGGAGTACTTGGTTTGGGAGGAGGGCTGGGCAATGAAGTGATGGATAGAGACTTGAACGCTTCACGTAACTAAGTTTTCATTCCTTAAGGGATGCAGTAATGTTTCAATAAGTCCAGTTGAAAGGCATTTCAATAAGCAGGAATGTGCTTGATTCGTGTTTGTTTGTTTTTTCATTTGGTCCTAAGAGGTAAGTACTTAGATTCCATTGTGACAATGTTTGTTGATTTCATGATGCAGAGTTGGAGTTTACCCTCCAGAATTCTTGTTTGGCTTTCAGATACTTATGAATTCATGTTTAATAACTTGAGAAATTCCCCTAGAAGTGAAGACCATGAATGGGAGTAACTGGGTAACAGATTGTATCACTGTAGTTGGTCTTAACTTGGTAATAACCCAGTCTTTTAGAAATATGAGCACACACTCTGGATTGGAGCTCATTTTCAACAAAAATTCAGGGAGGAAAAAAAAGAAAAGGCATCTCCAGTCCCTTGTTCACAAATAGCAAAATGCTGTTCACATCTTGCTGGACTCTTGGCATCATTTGGAAGATTGAAGGTCTTTTACTCATATTTATCTTCAGTATGAGAGAGAAGCTGAAAAAAGGATGCTAATTAGGCACTGGTGTTGTAGGGAAGGGCACACACCACTTTATTTTTATGTGATAAAATTAGAGATGACTGATTGAACTATGATGATTTCTAAATGAGGAACTGTGTCCCACAGGGCATCCAAAAATGTTAGCCACAGCAAGATGTGAAAATGTTATACCTGAAAATCCAATAGTGGGTCAGAAGGCAACTTCACAGATACATTTTTAAAAATTTTCTAAGATGGATATTGTGATTATTCTGGATATGAAAAGCAATAACAGATTTAAAATTCATCCTCAGAAAAGCTTAGACTTTATAATCAAAATTGATAAGTCAGGAATTGGCAAACTGACCTGTAGGACAAACCTGTCCCCCAGACTGGTTATATACTAATTTTGAGCTAAGAGTGGTTTCGCATCTTCAAATATAACACATTGGAAAAAGTCAAAAGAAGAGTAATGTGTTATGATGAGAAAATTATGTAAAATTTAAATTTCAGTGTCTATTAATAAAGTCTAGTTGGAGGACAGTCATGCTCATTTGCTTACATACTGACTATGGCTCGCATATGGCAATGGCAGGTTTAAGTAGTTGCCACAGAGACTGTATGGCCTACAAAGCTGAAAATATTTCCAGGTGTATCTTGTTTTATTGTGCTTCACTTTATTGCGTTTCCCAGATATGGTGTTTTTTACAAATGGAAGGTTTGGGGCAGTGCTGCGTGGAGCAAGTCTATCGGTGCCATTTTTCTAGTAGCATTTACTCACTTTGTGTCTCACTTTTTGGTAATTCTTGCAATATTTCTAACTTTTTCATTTTTATTATATTTGTTATCATGATCTGTGATCAATGATGTTTGATGTTAACCACTGCAAAAGGATTACTCACCGAAGGCTCAGATGTTGATTAGCATTTTTTAGCAATAAAGTTTTTAAATTAAGGAATGTACATTGTTGTTTTAGACAATGCTATTGCACACTTAATAGACTACAGTATAGTGTAAACATAACATGTACTGGGAAACCAAAAATTTGTGTGACTTGCTTCATTGTGATATTTGCTTTATGACAGTGGTCTGGAACCAGACCTGAAGTATCTCTTATGTATGCCTGAACAGTGTTCCTTTACTGAAAGAGTTTGCTGACCCTTGATCTTGGTGAAGGGTATATTGGTGTTCATTGTACTGTTCTTGGAACCTTCCTAAGGCTTGAGAATTTTTAAAATAATAAGTTAAGGGAAAAACCTCCATCAGAATCACCTGAGGTACTTGATGAAAATGCAGAATCCCAAGCCCCAACTCAGACCGGAGAATTGGCATCTCTGGGAATTGCAGCTGGAAATATAATGGTATAACAAGCTCCCCAGGTGTTTCTTATGAGCAGTAACATTTGAGAATCCCATAGCATGCAGTAAGCCCCTGTTATCTCTCTCCTTCTTTAACAGAATACATCTGAACAAATGCGAATGTTGTTTTTTTTAACTTGAACAGCTCCATCTACACTGTCTTCCCCACAACTTTTGGTCACTAATGCAGGGCGGATCTGGTGCACAACACAGTACCTGGCTGTTTCTGGGGCAGAAGTTTGGAGCCCATGAAATCTCTCCACTGTCTGAAATTCTGTTTGAATTATTCCTTTGGCTACAATTGTTCCTACAATGAAATCCCATCCATCCTTGTGAGTTCTTTTTATTATTTTAAGGAGTTTAAAGGAAAATGTACAATAAGCCACAATCAGGCTGCACAGACTAACAACATAAGTTTCTTTGCTTTTGGATGGAACTGCATTCACCCTAGTTATTTCACATTTATCGAAGTATTGATTGACAATTGCAGGTCTACTTTTTTTTAAGGTAGAATGAATTATTTTATATAAGCAATTTGCTTTGTACACAAAAGCCTTTTAATACATGAGCTTCTTGGAGGGGGTGGGAGGGGCTGGGTGGATTTTAGGGGGATAATGAAATTGGTCCTTGCCAGGAAAGAGGGTAGTACACTCTGGGAGGGCATGGGAGGTTTATCTTTTTCCACTTTCTCCCACCAGCTTGCACTGATCAGAACACCTAGTTCCTGTGGGAGGAAGGCTTTGGCCAGATAGGTTTCTTTTCTTTCTTTTTTTTTTTTTTCCAGATAGGTTTCTATGTGGGGGAATGTCGGCTTTGCAAACTCAGGAGGCAAGGAACATCATTAGCTCCATATGGGTCGGAGGAGGAGGGAGTTCTCACAGGGAAAGACCATGCCAGAACTTGTTGCTTCCTTCAAAAATGTGCATGTGAACAGTCTTCTTCTAAGGAAAATGGCTCAGTGAGTAGTTAGTAGATTCCAGACAGAGTGAAGTGTCTAATGCAGTTCGTTGCTGAAGGTATGGTGGGTGTTTTGTCTGATGCCACCTAAGGCTCTTTACTAGCAGTGTTACTTCAAGTAGTTTCCTACTTCTGGTCCTCAGCTTTCTCATATATAAAATGGGACTACTAATACTTTTGTAAAATTACAAAAGGGATCAAATGAGAGTAGCCAACAAACCTGGGTGCTTTGTTTACAAAGAAAATCGGATTTCCAGGCAATTTGTTACCCGAAGACTGGGTTTGCCTCTTGCCGGGTGTTGAGCTAAAAGACACAACCAAGCTAAAGATGGGAGAAGGAAGCTTTATTACTTGAGTCAAGTAAGGAGAACACCGGGGATCTTTTCCAAAGCAGTGTCTCCTCCAACAGCAAAATTGGGGAAGTTTTAAGCTAAGGGTACATGTATATTCATGAAGAGGCTTGGGCGGCTGACAAGAGTCCCCAGCTTTAATTGAAGTCACAAAGGTCAGAGAAGGTCAACATCATGGTCCTGTAGGTTCCAGTTGACCTAGGTTGAGTGCCTGAGAGGGGTTTAATGTCTGCAAAACAACTCAAGAAAGTGCTTCAGGCTAGTCTTCACCATTGAAACAAATCTGGGAGTTTTTACAACTGATTTGTTAGCTTTGCTGTTGTTACTTCTCTTGCCTGATAACAGTTCTTTTGTTCCCTTAAGTTCATTATTTTTGAGACCTGTTCAAGGCCAAGCTTTGTGGACAGGCTCAGATCACAAAATGACAGGCCCAAAATGGCTTCTCTTATGTCAAGAAAGCCATGCTTGGTTCTCTTTCTCCCAGGACCCCCTACCTTATCTGCTTATACCATGTATTCTAATTTAGTCTTTTTTTTTTGAGGGCTAAGGATTAGGGAATTTATTTTTTAAATTAATTTTTATTGGAGTATAGTTAATTTACAATGTTGTGTTAGTTTCTGCTATAGGGAATCTGTATCTTTTAAACAAACTTCAGAGATAGTGCGAGATTTGGGAACCACTGAGAATGCCCTATGAAAGCCCCTGCCCTAGTTTTCCTAGTTTTAACAGACTTCCCTTACTAAGTTGTTTGTATCTAGAGAAGAGGCCCTCAGGCCAGGCAGTGCTTGTTTAGTGAATTGGTTTGAGCATCCAGAATGAGGTTTGCATTTAGGCCCTTCCTTGCACTAGCACCGTAACTCAGCAAACAGCTGTGTACGGACTCAAGCTATGAAATGTGGAAAGACAACTATGAAGTGAAAACATGTGGCTGCACCCTGTTCTGCAGCTGGTGTGTGCAGTTTTCTGCTCTCCATTCTCGTGAGGGAAAACTGCAGTTCATGGTTTGCCTCTTCCAATTCCTTTTGGCGAAAACTAACATGGAATGCAAACAACTCATTTCTGGTTTTCTCTCGGTACTTTACCCACATTTCATTCTTCCTTCTTACCAAGTAGGAAAAATGCTAACAATGCAATGAAATGGTTCAGAGTGAAGGTTTATATGATGAGCTGAAGCTGAGTTAGAGGACTTGGAAAATGAGTGCCTTTGGCAACAAATCTTCCTATGTTTCTGCACCCCATTTCTTTCTAGTCACACCCCCACCTCCTCATCACTGCCCAGGGTCCACTGCTGCAGCCTTGTCACACTGGGCAAGACCATGTTCCCAGCCCTCTTTGTACCTTTCATTCCCCATCATCGCTCACGTGTTCCATGTCCAATCCTCAGCATCCTTAGCTAGCCCTTTGTAAACTAATTCAAAGTCAGATTGGTCCTCTTGTCTGAAACATATTCCCTCTCAGGCAGCAAGGCCATTTTAATATCTGCCCACAGTGCCCATATGCTAAAAGTAATATGTTGCTGGAAATTTTGTTTATCTGATTTGGTTAGTTTTTAAGGCAATTTTGCCCTCCTACATACTTCACCTACATATGAGGCTGATTCCATTGAAGCCTGGAGGAAGTTACAAATCTGGAAAATTAACAAACTGGATAATCATTCCCTGGGTAATGGAGTCACTACCATCTACAGGATATGAGCACTTGTATTTGAATAGAGTCCCTTTTGACCATCTTCAGGAAGGTTATGAATAATACTGTGATTTTCCTCCTGCTTAAGCAATGTTCTCAACATGGAGACTAGATGAGTAACTCTACCTGGCTCTGAAACATAATCCATTTGGATTCCAGGCCCAGGGGCTTGGCCGCAAAAAAGTGTGTTTGTTCCAGCATCTTCCTGGAAGCTGTGCTCTGTGAGCACTGGAAAATCCCTTTTGTTTATGGTGTCCTGCATTTCTGTAAATCACCTTATTTCAATAGCTGAAAGGAAGAGATTTGGTAATTATAGCTTTCCTTTGTTGCAGCTTTATATTGAAAGCATATGCCAGCAAGGTTAAGTAAGAATACAAGTGGATAGATGATACATAAACAAGATTAGGAATCATGAGGATTGGGGGCTTCCTGTGCAGTTTTATCCAGAGGAAAAAGGTCAATTACAAACCCCCAATTATTTTTTTTTTGCTGGTGGGAGTATGATTTTATTATACTGATGATGTATACTTACTGTGTCTTATTTCCAATTCCTTGCAATGAGTTAATTTGATTTCAGTTATAAATTTTTAATGTGATATCTAAAATATATTTAAAATCTACTGACAAGTATAATTGTTGGGTATTTTGGACAGTCAACTTCTAATTTATCAACTTAATACCTATATGGTTGCTACCTATTTGATTGAAATAACCTGAGAGTTCCTTTAAATTTTATTTGGTCCTTTATCTGTTTACAGAAGGTAAATGATGAATATGAAGCATGAGGGTAACCAATGAAAGACTTAAAGATTAGTAACTTTGGAAGTAAAGGATGATGAGGGAGAAGAATGACTCCACCCTGGCTTTCTTTAACTTTTTCCATTAACTATTTCCATACTTAAGTTAGCAAGTCAGAGCCAGTAAAATCTATCTAGTCATTGAATTTCTGAGTTTGCTTAGTGAGATAATACTATTTTAAAAAAATCCTGCCCTCCTTGTTAGAGTGTGTGTGTGTGTGTGTGTGTGTGTGTGTGTGTGTGTGTGTGTTGCTCTCATATGTCTGAAAGTTTATTCATTGTACCAATATCATTATTTTGGTGAGGGCTAGCTACAAAGAGAATATTACACTTGTGAGTGTGGTGTTAAAGAAGAAATATTCAGGACACTTGTTAAAGATGGTAAGGTAGACTTTATTCAAGGGGGCTATTATAATGGAGTTTTGTAGTAGGGGAGTGAGATGGAGTGCAACTCCAAATACACCAAGGAAAAGTGAGGAGTTATACCCAAGGAGCAGGGTGGGGATTGGTGGATGTAAAATGACTAAGAAAACAGCAGGGGTAGGGGGATGCTGGCTTGAAGGGAGTTTTGCAGCAGGTGGCCCAGGGTAATAAGATACCTGAGAACAGGGAGGGGGGATGAGAAATTTGATTAGATATCAAGGATGGGGAGTTTTCACTAAACTGGAGTTTTGTGAAAACTGAATTAAAAAGACCAAGGACAGAGCCCAAGGTCAGGGGCCTCATCAGAAAAAGGACCTAAAGGAGCCTGATTCAAGCTTGGTCAAGGACACAGCCTTTGTCAGTGGTTCAAGGGTGAAGGTAAGTCTACGGTTAATTACCATGGGGAAGTTAGCTATTTAGATATACTCACCTGCTTGGTATTAAGTTTAGAACTAGGGAAAGAGGGTTTAACCTTTCCCTCTGATTAGACTTCTGTGAGTCAAATTGCTTTGAAATGGGCTGTTGAATTATGAAAAGGTTTCAGATACCACATAGAAAAAGAACAGGTTTTAAAGAGGAAGGAATCAGGACTTCCCTGGTGGCACAGTGGTTAAGAACCTGCCTGCCAGTGCAGGGGACACAGGTTCGAGCCCTGGTCCGGGAAGATACCACATGCCGCGGAGCAACTAAGCCCGTGCGCCACAACTACTGAGCCTGTGGAGCCCGTGAGCCACGACTACTGAGCCTGTGTGGTGCAGTACTGAAGCCCGCGTGGTAGAGACCATGCTCCGCAACAAGAGAAGCAACTGCGCTGAGTAGCCTGCACATCCCAATGAAGAGTAGTCCCCGCTCGCCGCAACTAGAGAAAGCCCGTGGGCAGCAATGAAGACCCAACACAACCAAAAATAAAATATAAATAAATTAATTTAAAAATAAATAAAGAGGAAGGAATCCCTGTCCTGGATTCTGCCATTCTCTATTGTTCCCCAAAGTACAGGATTATCCTTCTTTTTTTTTTTTTTCTTTTCTTTTTTTTGTGGTACTCGGGCCTCTCACTGTTGTGGCCTCTCCCGTTGCGGAGCACAGGCTCCGGACGCGCAGGCTCAGCGGCCATGGCTCACGGGCCTAGCTGCTCCGCGGCATGTGGGATCTTCCCAGACCGGGGCACGAACCCATGTCCCCTGCATCGGCAGGCGGACTCTCAACCACTACGCCACCAGGGAAGCCCTATCCTTCTTAAAATGCATTTTGTGGGCCGTTTCCATCAGAACCATGGGGTTTACTGTTAAAACTGGATTCATGAGTTCCGTTCTGGATGGGTTAAATTAGAATCTTTGCTTAAAACCCAGAAGTCTGCATTTAAATAAGCGACATAACCAGTGGAATGTATCACAGAACCCAGAAACAAATTTGTAACAAAGATGGCATTACAATCAATGAGTAAAGAATAAACTATTCAATAAATAATGTGAGAAAAGTTGATTTTCCACATAGAAAAAAATGCAGTTAGATCCCTACCTTATACCATGAAGAAAAATAAGAGTCCACGTAGATTGAATATTTAAATGTGGAAAATAGTAGTGTTAAAACTTTTAGAGAGTGGAAATTCCCTGGCGGTCCAGTGGTTGAGACAGCGCTTTCACTGTCATGGGCCCGGGTTTGATACTGCAAGTCGTATGGCATGGCCAAAGAATAAATAAATAAATAAAACATTTAGATAAAATATAGAAGAATATAATTTTGACGTTGGAATGACCTTAAATACATGAAAAATGCAAATCATTAAAAAACAAAAGAATTCTACTAGATTACAATTTACTAATATTGTGTGACAAAAATTACCATAAGCAGTCAAGAGACACGCCACATAAAATAGCATAAGCAGTAAACAGATAGGATATTTCTAACAAGTATAACCAGAACCTAAGAACTTCTCTAAATCATTTAAGAAAAATAAAAGCAAACCAAGGGAAAAATGGGCAGGTTTTAATCATATCCAACTCATAGAACAGGAAATCTGAGGCAAATACATGTATGAAAAGATGTCTAACTGTATTATTATTTAAGGGGAATTCAATTAAAATGAAATACTATTCAAAGCGTTCATGAATATGCAGATAAATGAAGCTTTTGGACACGTTGGCTGGATATAAACAGGTACAAACACTCTGGAGAGCAAATTGGCAGTATCTAATAGCTTTGTGTGTATGCTATCCTAATTATATATGTGCCTATGAATCTCTTGTTCATATGTGCAAGGAGGCGTGCAGAGATATTTATTGCTGTGCTTATATGGGTGAAAAATTGGGAAGAACGTGAATGCTCATCATTGAGGGACTGCATCAATACATTATAGTATACTCATACATGGGACTACCATACTCCAGTCAAAATGAATGAATTGTGTCTTAGTGTATCAGTATAGGTACATCTAGTGCTGGGTAGACAAGGTACAAATTGATACATATGAAACAATAGCAATATTTATGGATACAAACATTGTTGAAGTTGCACCATCCAATTTCCTATCTCTAACAAGAGGTTTTCTTTCTATTCTTGCTAACCTTGGAGATTTTTTATTTTATATTTTGATATCAATATTCAGGCTAAAATTGCTTTATCATTCATACTTTATTATTTCATCCAATCTTTTCCTTTTTTATTGGTTTTAAAAAATCTTTTAAAATGAACTTTTAATTTTAGAATAGTTTTAGATTTATAGAAAATTTGTGAAGAGAGTTCCCATATACCCCACATCTAGTTTCCCCTATTATTAACATCTTACACTATGAGTATGGTATATCTGCTATAATTAATGAACTAATATGTTAAATAAAGTTCATATTTTATTCAGATTATCTTAGTTTTTAACTAATTCCTTTATCTGTTCTAGAATCCCATCTAGGATACTACGTTAAATTTATTAGTCATGTCTCCTTAGGCTCCTCCAGGTTGTAGCAGTTTCTCAGACTTTTTGTTTTTTTATGACTTTGATAGTTTTGAGTTGCTGGTCAGGTATTTTGTAGAATGTCCCTCATTGGAGTCTGATATTTTTCTCATGATTAGATTCGGTTTTGGAGAAGAAGACCATAGAGGTAAAGTACCATTCTCATCATGTTGTATCAAGAGTGCCTATTATTAACATTAGTTATCACCTTTGATGGTAACCTTGATCACCTGGTAGAAATAGTGTTTGTCAGGTTTTTCAGCTGTAAAGTTATCCCTTTGTCCCCTCTTTCCATGCTGTACTCTTTGGAAGGAAGTCATGATGTGCAGCTCATACCAATCTCCTTTTTGAAAAGAGAAACCGAAGCTGAGAATGATAAAGTAATTTGCCCTAAGTCATACAGTTAATCATACGTAGTCCAAGGTATGATTTGGGCCACAGTAAGAGGATTACTTAATGTATAGCAATTTAATTTAATTTTTAAATTAATCAATGTGCTTCAATTAATTTTACTTCACTTAAATTTTACACTTAATTTACATGTTAAAATTAAGGTTAAGGAAGTGCACTTAGCACTTGCAAAGTCCAGTGTCCCCTTGCCCTCCACAATCCTTCTACTCAGAACATATAGATTTATTAAGTAACATATTTTTCATACACCCCCCCCCCCCACATACACACACAGCTGAGCTCAAAATGAATACTGGAAAACTTATACATATTGGAAACTGGAAAGGAACTAGTAACAAAGAGCAGGAGCTAAAGTTCCATGGGGACCAGAAGTCTGCCCCTAACATTTGCCACCCAGGCAGGCAAGAAATTCCAGGGTCCTGAATCTTTGGAAAATGGTCCAGAAGAAAACAAGAGGTACATGTGCCCAGATGGGTATATCTTCTTCGGCTCCTGGATTCCTTAGTTCTTAAAGATGGGCACACTGGATGGAGGGCCAGAGGGACCCTTTAAAGTGCTAGGTCAGACATCAGGGCCATATACCTAGGTCTGAGGGTGGTACTCTAAATAGCCATGCGGACTATACTTCAGGAAAAAGAAAAATGATTGTAGAGTGAAGCTATGGGGTAAAAGAAGTGATGATAAACAAAGGAAGCAGTAAAACATAGAATATAATTATAAAAAATACTTTCCATAAAGTAACAAGCATAACCGTATTTGTGTTTGTGTTTGAAAACAGACTAGAAATAAAATACCACATAATAACTTGGAAGTTATGAGGCAGAGGAAGTTATTATGTGCTAAGGTCTTTGTTTTTTTCAGTAGAGAAAAGAGATACTGATTGGCTTTGTCATCATATTATAAATGCTTGCTAAAAAAAATAAGCACAGGGGCTTCCCTGGTGGCGCAGTGGTTGAAAGTCCGCCTGCAGATAGAAGGGACACGGGTTCGTGCCCCGGTCCGGGAGGATCCGCATGCCGCGGAGCGGTTGGGCTTGTGAGCCATGGCCGCTGGGCCTGCGCGTCCGGAGCCTGTGCTCCGCAACGGGAGAGGCCACAACAGTGAGAGGCCCGTGTACCGCAAAAAAAAAAAAAAAGCACAAAATGCATAACTTCCAAACTGGAAAGCAAAAAGAAAGAAGTTTGAGAAATCTATTTAATGAAAGATAGCAAAAAAGTAGAAATAAATAGCAAAAAATAAGACATAGGGACTTCTCTGGTGGTCCAGTGGCTAAGACTCCATGCTCCCAATGCAGGGGGCCTGGGTTCGATCCCTGGTCAGGGAACTAGATCACACATGCCGCAACTAAGAGTTCACATGTCTCAACTAAAGATACCACATGCAGCAACAAAGATCCCACGTGCCGCAACTAAGGCCTGGTGCAGCCAAATTAAAAAATATATACATATAGAGTAAGATGGTAGAAATCCAAATATATCAATAATTACAGTAAATAGCCTCAGATTAAACTCACTTTTCTAATACTGGATTAAAAAATCTGGTTAAAAAAATAAAATATAAGCTATTTATAGGTATGCCTTACACAAAATGATATGGAATGATTAAAAATGAAAAGAGAATTATATACAAAAAAGTTGATGTAACAATATTAATATTGAATAATATTAATAGAATACTACTAAAATACTAAGCAAGAAAATGCAAAGTGAAAAAAGAAGGAAACATAATGATAGGAGGTAGCATTAAGGGACAAAGAGAAATATCTCTTTTAGAAAAATTGATAAGTTAAGGAAGCTAAATTAAGGAAACAATCCCCATGTTGAATCACAAAAGTAGGAAATAGGCACTGACTTGTTCTCCAATTCAGGAACTGTGGTTCAGTCTTCAATTTGCTTTACAGCGTATGCCACATATTTCCCCTGTATTTTTTAAGTACATATTTTCAGTTCTCCAAACTCACCGTGTGTTCTCTCTTCTTGAGCTTCATACAGGCTTTTCTCTCTACCCAGATCTTTCTCCTCCCCACTCCTTTTCTTGGCTAACTATAATACCTCTGATCTCATTTCAACCATCCTATCCTCTGGGAAACTGCCACTGTGCCAGGGGTTCCCATAGCACCTCATACTTCTCCTAGAGTGGCATGTACAAATTTGAGTTGTAATTGCCTGTTACTTTTCTTTCTCCCCCACTACATGATAACTGTTCCAGGACTGGAGCTATGTACTTTTCTCTTATTGCAGCACAGTGCCTGGCACATGATTTACTTCTTGAGTAAATAAATCAGTGAAGGAATGAGATAAGTAAAAATGAAATGTGTTCGCAGATGGAGGGATTAATTCTACCTAAGGAGACAGCTTCAAAGAGAAAGACACCTTTAAGAAAAAACTTGGAGAATGAATTAAGGCAAAGGTTGTTCCAGGTAAAGGGAACAGTGTGAACAAATGCCTGGAGACTAGAGAGAGCATGGCATGGCAGGGAATTGTGAGTAGTCAAATTTAGTGTAGCTGGAGCATATATATGTGGCAGTGAAGGAGGGAGAAATGAGGCTGAAAATCGAGATTGGGATCCCTCTACAGAGCCTGGAATGCCACACTAAAGAGTGTAAACTTGAGCTGGTAGGTGAGATAAATCCATTAAAAATATTTAAACGGTAGCATGATTATGGTAGTTATTTGAGCTATTCACCAAATATTTTCAGTTCTTCCCAATTCTAAGCCTATATTAGGATTGTACTTCCCCATCTGCCTTTGAATCTAGGCATGGCCACATAACTTACTGTGACCAATACTAATGTATGCCACATCTGCACGGAAACTTTAAGAGACACTATCTGATTTGCCATTGAGTCTTTTCCTGCCTTAGGTCTTATGGAAGCATGAACCTTGGTCCTTGAGTGAGAATGACATAAAGAAAACCCTCAGCTATTTGTCACAGACATGAATAAGATACAAATCTTTGTTGTTATAAGACACTGAGATACAGTGGTTATTGTAGCAAAATCTTGCCTGTTTCTGCTATTATAGGGTTTCTTTGTCTTGCTTCATTTTGTTTCAGATCTGACAGATCAGTTAGACTTGAGGCTGGGAGAAAAATTAGGAGACCATTCTAATAGACCATTGGCAGTAGGGAATTTATGGATCTCTGGTACCTGGCACAGTTCCTGGAATAAAAGAGAGGTAGGGGGAGAATCCTGTTCTCATGCTTCCATAAGGATTGTTTAGTATGCCCCCCAAAGATCTGTCCAAGTCTTTGTGACTTGTGAATGTGATCTTATTTTGAAATAGGATCTTTGCAGATGTAATTAAATTAAAGATCTTGGGATGCGATTATCTAAGATTTAGGATAGGCTATGAATCCAATGACTGGTATCCTTGTAGGAGAAAGGGGAGGGAGGTTTGACACAGGGTTACAGGGGGAAGCCATGTGAAGATGCCGGCAGGGACTAGAGTTATGTAATTACAAGTTGAGGAATGCCAAGGATTGCTATCAACCATGAAAAAAGTAGTAAAAAGGTAAGGAATGGATTCTCTTTCAGAGCCTCCAGAAGGTACCAATGCTGCTGACACCTTGATTTTGGACTTCTGGACTCTAGAACTTTCAAAGTACATTTCTGTTTGTTGTTTTGTTTGTTTTAGGTAAAACTTGTAAGTTTATTTGGTGGAGGACTCAGAGTCAGGACTCCTGGTTGTGGAGTCGTCTTCATCCTGCCGTTAGCAGCCTTGGACCTGGCCTCGGCCTCGCGGTCCTCGCAGCATGGGGGCGGGCGTAAGAGCTCAAAGCCTCCTCCTGCGACTGCGCGTGCGCGTGCGCGTGCGCCTTGGTCTTCACGCCCCGCTCACCGCCGGCGTGACAGAGACTTTCGTGCCGCCGCGCTCCGCGTCCATCTTGGTCATAGGATTTGCTTCGGGATGATTCAGCCTCTGTGCTCCGGCTCCTTGCCTTTGCTCTCTTTCCACTTCCTGCACATCATGACAGCTGGTGAGGAGGTGTCGGGTTGTTGAGGAGGGAGGTGACGCGCAGGAGGGTGGTCTTGAGGCTCAGGTGCGGTTCCGGTGTTTTGAGGGCAGCTGCCCGCCCGGGGCTCCTCACCCGACACGGTGTGTGGAGCCTGGAGACGCGCATGTCACCGTCTTGTAGACGTCATTGTAGATGTCACCTTGGTCAGGAAACGAAAGTCCGGCGGTGGTTGCGGGAGTTAGGTAGTAGTCGGGAAACTTGAGGCGCGCCTTGAAGTAGCTGCCCTCGTGGTAGGTGTTGGGCCCGAAAATGGCCACCTCCCAGTTGTACACGTCGCCCTGTCCACTAGGGTCACCCAGCAGCCCTCCCCTGTCCCCTCTTGCGACCCTTTGAGCTGGGCACTGGTGGCCGGGCCTTGGTGTGATGCAAGGGCCCTGGGTCTGGGCGCGCGGGAGACCTGATCCAGAGCTGGACGTGGCTTCCTCCTTCTCGCGGCCCTCCGGGCCTGAGCGCTCCACTTGCTCTGGCGCTGCGCCAATTGCTTGCCTCTTTCCGCCCACGCTGCCAGATTACTGTTGTTTTAAGACACTAAACTGGTGGTAATTTCTAATAGTAGTCCTAGAAAATTAATAGCAGACTTGTGCTCCACTTCTCAAGGGGGAACAGTATTAGAATAATATTTCCAGTTACGCCACTCTCTGCACAGGAGTAAGAGTGATTAATCTGATTTGTGAGGTTGGGGAATTCACTTGTAGCACCTAATGCTCTTCCAGGCTGACTTTTAGGCTATGCTATGGGGTGGATATGTTCTACTCATCTCTTGCATTAAGTAAGTAAACCTGGTTGATGACTTGAACCTGTTTTCTAGAAACTCGCTAGGCCTGAGGCATGAAAGGCAACACACAATTCCCCATGTAGCTGGCTAGGCATAGGTATGCTTTGCACACTGTCCCTTCAGATGGTTTGCAAGATTGGACGTGTGTATTATGGCTCTGAGGGTTTGTAGGCCTGGAGATCTTGAAGAAGAGGAAGAGATTCTGTGCGTGAGTCCTAAGTACAGTACAACATATTACTTCAAACTCTTATCAAGGTTTACTTGATACTCAGCCATGATGAAGATATAGTTCATCAACTTTAGGATTCCATAATTGCAAGACTCACCATTATTTTAGGTACTACTAAAAAAGAAAGGAACAACTCCATATGAATTGGTTCAGAAGCCAATTATTGCTTTGAAATGTCTCAGCTTTTCTGAGTGTGGCAATTTCTCCTTCTTCCATTGGTATTCACTGACTTGTGACAGCTAGTCCTTTGCACACATTTAAGTAATGAAATACGACGTTATCTACTTGTAAACATCTTTTTTCTTAGTTCCTATAAAGCACTCAGTTATTCCTTTATAAGAAAATATGGAAGCGTGGTCATTCTTCCTACAAGGAATATTTTCTGCTTAGTTTCCATGTCTTTCTGCATACACAATAGACTGTTTGTTTCACTCATGTCAAATTTATATTCCTCTGCTGTGTTTCTGTGCCTTTCTGCATTCTCCAAACATTTTGTTTAAATGCAGAATCGTAGTGAAAGATTTTTGAAAACGTTTAGACAGCAGTTAAATTCAGTACTGTAGTGCCAGATTGCATATAACTCAACAGAGGTGATGACATTCATATGAACAACTGTGACCAATGGGGCATATGCCAGCAATGACAGCTCAGTTGTGACGCTGCCTGGCTGGCAGGGATTGTGAATGCAACTCCTTGGATTGTAAGAAAATCCAAGTTCAATGTATTAAATTTGAAAAAAAAGAAGTGTACCTTAGAATTGCTGAAATATGCAAATTAAAATTTTTACAGAAATAGGTAATCAAAATTTTCAAATAAACCTCAAACTTAATTATAACCACTCTTTTTTCTGTAATAGGGAGCCAGAAGTAGATAAACCTATATTGATTAATCAATGTTTCAGTATTTTTATCTTATTTGAAAATGACCTAGACAGTCAGTGAATTTCCATCACTTAACTTGGTGAAACGCTAAGCTTCCAAGTTACCAAAAGACTTTAGAAACTATTTTTAAGTAGACATATTTTATAAAATCTCATCACTGTTGAAAAGTTTTATAAACTTTTACTCCACTTACATCTATTTGATTTACACGTTCGTAGCAATCATGTTTACATTAGTCAAGAAAATTCTACCAGATGTTAAAGAGCTAACTATCATCTTTTTAAAAGTTATTTTCTTGCTGGCAAATTTTGTAACAGATAACTTATTTGACTAATAAATCCAGGGAGAATAAAAGTTGCATGTCTGCATTAAATTTAATGCTGGTAATTCTGAAGACATGCTTGTTTTAATTAAAGCAACAAACTGAAACTAGCTTTTATTTACTGAAGATTATCCTAGATCACATGCACTTGAAAAACGTTTGGGTTACTGTTTATAGTTCTGAGAGCATACTTAATTTACGTAGCATTTGTTTGACTTTAAGCCAATTAAATAAGTTGCAGGAAGGGGGACCCCTTCCATGGCCCGAGAGTAGGCACTTGTCTAACACTTGGAAATGAATTGTCCGAGGAGACATACGTACTGACAAAGCAAAAGGCTTTATCGGGAAGGGGTGCCCGGGCAGAGAGCAGTAGGGTAAGGGAACCCAGGAGAACTGCTCTGCCACATGGCTCGCAGTCTCAGGTTTTATGGTAATGGGGTTAGTTTCTGGGTTGTCTCTGGCCAGTCATCTTGCCTTTGTTTGATTTGACTCAAGGGTCATTCCTGGTGGCACGCGCATCTCTCAGCCAAGATGGATTCTAGTGTGAGGGTTTCTAGAAGGTTGGCAGGACATATTATGGGCTGGGGTCTCCTGCCTCCTTTTGGTCCCTCATGATTTCTCCTGGTTAGTTGTCAGTGGCAGCCCTGTGTTCCTTATTGGGACCTCCTTTGTGAGACAACTCTTGCCAGTGGTTATTGTCATACCTGGCTGAGACAGGTGGTTTCATTCGATGGTTCCCTAACAAATAGAGCTCTTTAAAAATTAACAGAAACAGACTCACAGACTTAGAGAATGAACTTATGGTTACCAGTGGGGAAGGGTTGCAGGGAGGGATAGATTGGGAGTTTGGAATTGACATGTACACACTGCTATATTTAAAATAGATAACCAACAAGGACCTACTGTATAGCACAGGGAACTCTGCTCAATATTCTGTAATAACCTAGATGGGAAAAGAACTTGAAAAAGAATAGATACATGTATAGCTGAATAACTTTGCTATACACCTGAAACTAATACAACATTGTTAATCAGCTATACTCCAATATAAAACAAAAATTAAAAGAACAAAAACAGTAAATTAGTTTTGGCAATACCATCCAGAGGTAGAAAAATATAACACATCCATAACATGTGTACACAGACACAAATATATAGACAGATGAAAACAGAGATCTTTCAGCTTTCGTTAAGATTTTTCATTTGTCTAGTTTTCAAATAGTCTTTCCCCATTTTTTCTTTTTCTTCCCTTCTGATAAGGATTACCTCTTGAAATTTGCATATCAAAAAGATGTTCCACAGCTCCTAGAGAAGACTGGATAGAACATTTACATCTCAAAGGCACAGGGAAAGAATGCAGGTTCCTCCAAGAAGGACTTTTGTTTCCTAAATCCAGAATTTTGAAATACCTACAAGAATTCTGAAGTGAATAGGGGAGATTTTGGGATTAGTAGAAAGGTTAGGTGGGCAACTTATGTTCTTGTAAAGACTAGATTTGTAAGGCAAGTACAGTTGTTTTTAATTCCTCGAAGAATTGAATTGCAACCTGAATGGTAGCAAGGCTGACTGATTCATTCAACTACATCATTTTTAATTTGCTTTTTTTATATAAGGGAGAGCTTCAACTAAGATGGAAATCAAAAGATTCCTATGTTCTAGATTTAGAGCTGTTTGTCTTCGGAATGTTTTTCTTTCTCTCTGGGTACATAGTTTCATTTAGTTTAGGGGAGAAGGCCTGAAAAAGAACTTCCTCTCAGGTTCTGAATATCAGTTTCCAATTTGGCTAACTTTTGCTATAGAGCTACTTAAAAAAAAGTCTTTTTGAATATCTTGTCAGACTTAAGCCAGGACAAACAATTAATATACCTGGAGTGTTGAACAACCTCATGAATGAAACAGGCATTTCCCAAAGAAGTACTGAAGATACTATCCTCGAAATGTTGCAGGAAGGGGGACCCCTTCCAGGGCCCGAGAGTGGGCTCATGTCTAACATTCAGAATGAATTGTCCGAGGAGACACACGTACTGACAAAGCAAGAGACTTTATTGGGAAGGGGCGCCCGGGTGGAGAGCACGAGGGTAAGGGAACCCAGGAGGACTGCTCTGCCACATGGCTTGCAGTCTCGGGTTTTATGGTGATGGGATTAGTTTTCGGGTTGTCTCTGGCCAATCATTCTGACTCAGGGTCCTTTCTGGTGGTGCGTGCAACCACTAAGCCAAGATGGATTCCAGTGAGGAGGATTCTTCGTGGTTGCTAGGACATGTGGACCGGCGTCTTGTCTCTCTTTTTGACCTTTCCTGTATTCTTCTGGTTGGTGGTGGCTTGTTAGTTCTCTGTTCCTTCCAGGAGCTCCTGTTGTAAAGTAACTCATGCAAATTGTTACTGTCTTTGCCTGGCCAGGGTGGGCAGTTTCAGTCAATGTTTCCCCTAACACCAAGACCAAGAGCCACTGCCGTTACTGAACTGAACTTGGGTCTGTTCATTGGATGTGCAACAAAGTCAATCTACTGACACTGGGTTATAGTGAAGGAAGGTACAACATTTATTGCAGGTTGCCAAGCAAGGGGAATGGGCATCTCATGCTCAAAAGACCCGAACTCCCTGATGACTTTCAGGCAAGGGTTTTTAAAGATAACATTAGGGGTAAGGGTTGCAGGGTGTGTGATCAGCTCATGGACATTCTTCTGGTTGCTTGTTGGTGAGGTAACAGGTGATGTTTCAGGAATCTTAATCATCAACCTTCTGGTTCCAACTAGTCTGGGGTCTGTGTGCTTGTGGTCAGCATGTAGTCACCATCCTCCACCTGGATGGGGATCTTAGTTTCTGCAGAACTACTCAAAGATACGGGTCAGACGGTTATGTATATCCCTTGAGGATGAACTAGGTGTCCTGTGACTCTGTTTTACTGCTGAACTGTTGTTTAAGCTATCATTACTTTTCTTGCTCGACTCCTTTTCCTTTGTTTCTGTGTTCCCTCGCTTCTTGGGAAGGGCAAATAAGAAGCTGGGGACATGGAGGGACTTGTCCTTGGGAGGGCCCTGCAGAGTCCTGCTAGGTTTCAGTCTGACCCCAGACTCAGCCTGATTTCTCAGTCAGACCCAGTTCAGAAAAGGAAACGGTCAAATAAAGTTCGAAAGCTCATAATGCAAAAAGCGTGGTGTTAGGATCCGAAAGGGACTTACCCACCACCTCCAGAGGCAGCGAGAAAGCAGCAAGCTGAAGGGACTCAGCAGGTATCTCCGCCTCATTGCCCATTGCCCCGTAGACACTGTGGGGTTGGGGAGCTTCTTTAGTCCCCTCTTCTGACATCAGAACTGTTATAAGATAAACTGAGGCATATTAAAAATTTTAAGAGTTTATTTGAGCAAATAATTATTTAAATCAAGCAGTGCCAAACCAGAAGTGGTTAGAAGTGCTCCACTGACAGGAACTGGGAGAGGCTTTCGTAGAGAAAACGTGGAAGCAAAGTAAGGAAATTACCGATTGGCTATAGCTTAAAGCCTAGTTGGCCATTTGTGATTGGTTGTCCTTAGCATTTTGATTTTGTAACCTTGAGGCAAATGTAGGCTTAGATTTGGTTTGCTTCTATAGGCCACCAGAGCATTAGAACCATCTTGGCCTAATGGTCTCCTTGTTCAATGGCTTTAAAAGAAGGCATGGTTCTAAAAGCTGGTCAGGCATTCGTTACTGTCTATTACACATTTCCAAGAACAAACCCCCTCCCTTGTCTCTGTATTCTGCCTTCCATTAGTCACACCTGTCTCTTGTCATTTCGTTTTGCTTTGCTTTGTTTTTTTCCCTTGTTGGGTCAAGGTAGGTTTGTTTTATGGAAATAATTAATGCCTGATTTCCCACTCTTCAGAGCTCTAGTGTGAGTTAAATCTACAGATGTTTATGAGTGGTGACAATCCCTGTAGGCAGATGTAGTAGCAGTACATTTATTTGGGAACCAGCTATACTGAATGATGGCAGCTGAAAGGGAATCCCAGAAATTTGCTTTCATGTAGATCAGACATTTGAACCCAGTGAAGAATGGCCCCCACTTTTTCTAGCTTTTATAAGTCCTGTAAGGCCCAAATTTCACTTGTGCAATCTGAGAACACTTTTTGCTTTCATCTGGTGTGACTAGGGGTGGGGGAATGGGAGTCAATTGTTCAAAAGGAGGTTCTTTGTTCATCCTGTCTCTCAAGTCTGTTTCATAGGAAAATTTCCATAGGGAACCTAGGAAAAGAAACAAATGGCTTAGGCAGAGAGCAACATTTGCTCTATTAAACATTCCAGTGGCTGGGTCTGTGGCCAGCAGGGCAGCCAAACCTAAGGAATTTCAAGGAGCATAGCTCTTTTTAAAATTGGAGTCCTATGTCTGGACATAATGCTAATTGTGTCACATCAGCAACTTGATATATAGTGCTGTGGGGACATCAGTGTTTTCTTTTGTCAAATACAGGCTAGCATTTATTAAAAAAGGTTACAATTAGAAAAGATTGTGGAACAGAGCTTGAGAAAGTGATCATGGGCGCCAAACTCTCTTTTCACTATAAACTGCTTCCTTTTCCTTGCTTCTGTAGTTGTCAGATGCTAAATGCTTGAATATTCTTGGGTTCTCTTTTCTTAGGAAGGGCAGAGTGTAACGGGGGGAAGCAGATATTTGAATGCTGTAGTCCAAACAGCTGGCATGGGAAACAGGCATGGACGTGGAGGCTGCTGGTGATTTGAACAAAGCCCAAACACGCCTGAAGTTAACTTGATTTACAGGAGTCAACAGAACCTGGAAAAGAACCAAGCTGTGAAGCCTTTGTTTGGAAAGTTTGCAGGCTAGCCATATCTAAATAAAGCTTTTCTATCAGGATTTCAAAACAAAACATTGAAAAAAGCAGAGGGTGCCTCTATCTTTCCTTGCTTCTGGCCAGGTTTTGAATTCAGTTAGAGGAGTAGTGAGTTGGATGTGGAAAAAGATGCAATCAGTTTCTTTGAGCAGTTCAAGAATCTATCCCATCCTGGAACATAAAACACTGCAGGTTTGGATTGATTTCTACTGCCTAAGGAAAAAGCTAATATTTCATGTTTTTATTGTGGTTCAGTAGTTCAGGACTTACACTATAAGTTGGGGGCAATGTCAAGTTGACACAGGAAGCATAAGTGACTTAGAAATGCCATACTGAGGGTATGCCTATGCACCTACCATTCCTAGATGCCATCTCTGGCTCAGCCACCAAAAGAAGTTCTCAGTGTCCTCCTCTGTGCAATGGTGATACTAAAAATACTGATTAAAAAAAAAAGTCAAGTGAAAAACCACATGTAAATGTAAACTATGAAGGTTCCAGGACTCTGTAGTCTCTGTGCCCTAAACACTATGGCATCCAACAATATTTATGGACCTAGAACACACATGGTAGGCACTCAGTTAGTATTTGTTGAATGAAGGAATGTTTTGTGGCAAAGCATCTTCATTTTCCTCTATAGTAGGGGTTGGCAAACTATAGCCAAAGGCCTCTTTTTCGAAATGAAGTTTTATTGGAATACGGGTACAGTCAGTGTTGAGCATGGCTTCTTTTTTGCTACTACAGCAGAGGTGAGTGGTTGTGACAGAGACCATCTGGCCTGCGAAGTCCCAAATATTTACTATCTGGCATTTTACAGAGAAAATTTGCCGATCCCTTCTCTACCGCTAAACTTTTCTACCTTCCCCTAAACAGTATGTCCATGAATATTCCTGGAGCCCTATTTCTCAAAGTATGTTTCAGGGAACACTAATTCTGTGAGCTGTTCCTGGTTTAGGAAGTTCAGAAAATAGAAATTTATAATGTATAGTGTTAAGTTAAGTCTGAGAAAAAAAAACTTGTATAATTTTGATTCAGTATTTTAAAATTCACTTGACCTTATTATTCTCACCAATTAATGTTTTATAGAAGGAAGTTGCCCATAAACACCTTAAGAAATGTTGGTGAACAGAATTCATTTTGCATGCTAACTCCAGGAAATTGGAAGTGACTGCCCAGTGCATTGCATTGAGAGTGGTCATGAGGTACTGCCGAGGCACAGTGGGGAAGAGTACAGCAATTAATTACCTAGATCAGCCATGGTGTGTATGCTGAACGTTTGCCGACACTTGTTTACACCTTATGAAAACTACTTTACACTTACGGTCTTTACAGTTTCTATATTGGTCCCTGCTGCATGAGATGTGACTTCAAGGATGCTTTTCTTGGATGGCTTATAACTTAGTTATGAAGAAATTTCACAAAGAATTACAGTGAGAGTACTTGTCTTTTATCTTCCTAGAGAACTGCTTAGAAGATGAAATTTGATTGGTCATATAAATGCAAACTTGATTATTATACATTATTCTGCTTCTGGTATTCCCATTCCACTTGTGTTACTTTTTGTAGTTGTTCTGCAGTCCTTGGATATTATTATTGTTTTTTCTGGTCTTTATTCTCTTTGCTTCAGATTTTGAAGTTCCTATTGACATATGCTCAAGCTCAGAGATTGTTTTTCCTCAACCATGTCCAGTCAACTGATGAGCTAATTGGAGGCATTCTCCATTTCTGTTACAGTGTTTATGATTGCTAGCATTTATTTTTGATTCTTTCTTAGAATCAACTCTCTCTGCTTATGTTACTCATCTGTTCTTTTTTTTTTTTTTTTTTAATGCGGTACGCGGGCCTCTCACTGTTGTGGCCTCTCCCGTTGCCGAGCACAGGCTCCGGATGCGCAGGCTCAGCGGCCATGGCTCACGGGCCCAGCTGCTCCACGGCATGTGGGATCTTCCCAGACCGGGGCACGAACCCGTGTCCCCCGCATCAGCAGGCGGACTCTCAACCACTGCACCACCAGTGAAGCCCAAGTCTCAGTCTTTTAGTGAGCTTGTGCCTCTGGACTGTGAACTTCATAAGGGCTTCTCAGTTCCCCAACTCTACCCCATAGGTGGGACAGGACAGCCAGAGTAGGCTGGAGTTGGATATTTCCCTTCTCCCAATTTGTTAGGCTCTGGTCAAATAGTTTCTCTTGAGGGCAGCCTTGTTAAGAAAAGAATAGAGTATTTCAGAATGGCTCCCTTTCCCCTCCCTAGAAGCATGAGAGAATTTTTCTCCAATATTCACTGTGAGAACCTGGTAGGTAGAACTCACAGAAGTGTCAGGCCCTCCTGATGACTGGGTCCCCTTGGAGGTTTAACTCTCAGACTTGTCCAGACTGAGCCTCCAGCAATTTTTCAATTACAGGTTAGGTTTTCCTACCCTGGTATTGGTTCCTGTGGGGTTTCTGCTCTGGTTAAGTTGTGATTTCTTTGTATCTACCTGTCTGTCTCTCCAGTTTGGGGGCAGTGGTTTGCCCTGTGACCTCACTTCTCTGATAAATATAAGAAGAATTGTCAATTTTTATTTTACTTTAGCATTTTACTTGTTAGGATGGTATGGCAACTTTCAAACTCTTTACACGCTGGACCAGAGACTTTAAGTCCACATCATTCTGTATACTTTACTGGGTCTTAAAAAGATAACAAAGCAGATTCCTTGTCGGATCTTGTGTGTCAAGGAGGCATTATAAATTTACTTTTTGAAGTTCCACCTTTGATTGAAACATATAGCAGTTTAAAAAGAGAAAATGAAAGTAATAGATATACTAATAAAAAAGAATAACATTTCCCTGTACCAGAAGCACAACAGAACAACAAAGCTATCATTGGGGGTTAGTGCTGGACCATGCTGAGAGGTATGTCTGAAAGCAGGCAGAAGCTTCTTCAAACTAGGACCTTGAGTGGGGTTCTCCTGGTTAAGAAAGGAGGCTGGAGAGCTCCTTAGGGCTGTCACTTCTGTGAACTTAGTGCCCAGGAAAGAAAGATACTTTGTACACATTCACAACCTGAAAATGAGGCAAGCCCCACACAATGGCAAATCTTTAATATCTGCAATACCATCAGGGACATAGGGGAAGAGAAGCAGTTGCTGTTTGCCACTATACCTGGGAGTGGCTGGAAAGGAAGGAAAAAAAAGACATTTTACCAAAATGAGCTTGAACTACAAACTCTAAAACATATGAAGAAATCTAGTCTTAGAAGGACAGCCAACAATTTGAGACATTCATTTTAGGTACAATTAAAATAATAGATTAATATGAAAAAGTCTTTTGATACATGTGTTTAGGATCATGAGAGTAGTAAATGAAAGAAAAACTTTCATACAGGCAGAAATGAAACAAAAAGATGCATATGAAATAAAAATCTTGTACATGACAAATGTAGGCAGTGGAATAAGAGACACAATATATTCTAGGCTGACACAGTTGGAGAAAATATAGTGCTCTGGACAGTTGTATTAGCAATTCCACAAGAATGCAGCACAAAGAGAATAAGAGAAAAAATAGGAAAAGCAGGGAAGAGACCTGGAAGATGTAGATTGAGAGGTGTCAGCATACATCCAATAGGAAGTTCAAAAGAAAAAAGGGATGGTGAAAAAATATTCAAAGGAGAGTGAAGACATTTCAGAGTTTAAAGAAATTCACAAATCTTCACATTTTAAAGAGCACAAAGAATAATGAAAAGGAAAAATAGAAATAAGTTCACATGTAGATCCAAGATGGTAATATTGCAGAACTCTAAGCATAAAGAGAAAGGTCTTAAAAGCCACAAGAGAGAAAAACAGAATTCCTGTTAATGAATACCCATAGATGAACAACAGACTCTTCATCTGCAACAGATGCCAGATTACAGCAGATGTTTTCAAGGTGCTGATAGCAAATAACTGCAAACATTGAATTCTAAATCCAGTTAAGCTATGACTCAAAAATAAGGACCTTATAAAGACAGTTTCAGACATCATTAGAAAAATTTACCACTTAAGATCCTCAATGAAAGAACCATGAACACATATGCAAGGATCAAGATGCAAAAAATAAGAGAAACTTATTCTTAAAGTGCTGTTATCTTTAATTAACCATTGACATTGTTCACACACACACTCACTCCCTCTCTCTCTCTCTCTCTCTCTCTCTCTCTCTGTCCGTCAAAATTCTAGATAAGAATACCAAGAAAGAGGGTGGAGGCAGAAGTGGGAGTCAAGGTCTTTTCATTGGGTAGAAAAAGAAGACTTTGGTTGTTTAGGAGGTGGATAGAGATGTTAAATAATTCTAGGCCAGTGTTTCTCAAACTGTGGCATCTATCAGAATCGCTTGGTGCACACAGGTTGTAGGTCCCATCCCCAGAGTTTCTGATTCATTAGGTCTGTGAGACCTGAGAATTTGCATTTCTAATAATTACCAGAGGATGCCTGTACTGCTGGCCTGGAGTCCACACTTTTAGAACCTGTCCTCCAGACTTGATTAGAAAAATAATGTAGCTGACTCTGTAGATCAAAAAATTAAGGGTGACCGATAATAGAATAGAAACTATGTATAACTTTAAAATCATAGGTTAAAAAATTACAGTACAACAGAAGGCAGGCTAGGAGAAAACATAAGAGAATAAGGAGGAAAAAGAAATTGGTAAGCAAAAGTTAAAATGGTAGAACTAAACCCATAGACAGAAAGACAGTCTTTACAACACATAGAATTGAAAAAGAGTTTATGTCCAGACTATATTAAGAACTTTTGCAAACAAAAAGACAAAACCTGAGAACATTTGCAACGGATATGAAGGCAATTCACAAAAAAGTAAAGCAGTTTGCCCAAGTAAGCGTGTGAAAAGTGCTTAGTCTCACGACTAACCAGGGGAATACAAAATTAAGACATGGATTCATACCCAACAGATAGGTGAAAACTTAAAAGTCTCATAATTCTAAATGTGAGTGGGGAAAGTGAAGAAACAAGACAGAAGTCTCACACATAAGGTGGTGAGAGAGTGCATTGATAACAATCCTTAGAGAACAATTTGACTATATTTAGTAAGGATATAATCCTCATGTTATATCAAAGTAAAGATGCACATTCTCTGTGACCCAGCAGTTTTGCTTACGAGGAACCCAGAGGAACTCTTGCATGTATGTGTGTACAGAGGTGTGTGCATAAATGTTCTGGAAGCATTGCTTGTGATAATGAAAAGCTGGAAATAACCTAATTCTTTCACTAGGGAGTGATAAAAATGTAGGATTTTCATAAAATGGAGTACTCCAAAGAATTAGAATTAATTGGTACTATGCAGAGATAAATTCTACCTACAGATTCTTTAATGTTTTATATTATACAACATTATTAACCCCAAATACCTTGAATCAGCATCAGTTAATACTACAGTAGAAACTATAATGTTTCAGTGATAAATAAGAAACTTCAGTGAAATGTATTGATGTAAGTGATTTTGAGAATCCAAAGCACTGGGTTAGCCATTATTCTTTGTGAAGATTAGAATGATAACACAGAAGGCTGAATAATATTTACATTCCAGTAATCATATTTTAAAATTAATCTACTCTTTTTTTGTATTTTGTTATCATAGAATTGTCTCTACATAAGTCTGTTTACTTAAAAGGGCAAAGAACTTTCCTATAATATGTAAAAGTTTATTTAATAGTTATTGTCCAAAGACTGTTGACTTGTAAACTTGAGACAATGTCTGTTTAAGAAACTACATTTGTTCAAATATTTGTAATAGAGAATTACGTTTATTACTGAAAGAAATAAACTATGTTAGTCGCTCTGTTCTTGTTTTAATTAATACAACCAGTATATAAAAACTGCTCAGTTAAATTAGGAAAGTGTAATTAAAACCTTCCTCCCTGCAAAAAGATTTTTTTTTTTTTTTTTTTTTTTTTTTGCGGTACGCGGGCCTCTCACTGTTGTGGCCTTTCCCGTTGCGGAGCACAGGCTCCGGACGCGCAGGCTCAGCGGCCATGGTTCACGGGCCTCGCCGCTCCGTGGCATGTGGGATCTTCCCGGACCGGGGCACAAACCCGTGTCCCCTGCATCGGCTGGCGGACTCTCAACCACTGCGCCACCAGGGGAGCCCAACAAGATTTTTTTCAAGTAGGATAAATTAGTGCTTCTAACATTAACTTAAAACTGTAATGCTGAATCTAATTTTCCAGTTACATGTATTAACATGGTAAATCTCAAAAACAAAAAGTAAAGTGAAAAAAGCAAATTGGTGAATATGTACAGTAAGATGACAGTTATTTAAACAAAACTTTCAAAACAATGCCATATGTATTCCATATGTTTTTTTTACCAGAAACTGTGGTATCAAGTAAATATCAGTATTACTTATAGATAATGTGCCATGGTGATAAATTATGAAAACATGGAGAGTAGTCAAAGAATCTGGTGATTTCTGGGGAGAGAGGAAGTGAGAGGTAACAAGAGTCTTCAATGATATCTGTCATATTTCTTACTTTCGTTTTTAGCTTTATTGAGATATAGTTGACATATAACATTGTGTAAGTTTAAGGTGTACATGTGTATGTTGATTTGACTTATATTTTGCAAAATGATTACCACCTTAGCATTAGCTAACACCTGCATCCTATCACATAATTACCTTTTTTTGTGTGTGTGGTGGAACAATTTAAGATCTCTAAGCAAGTTTCAAGTGTATAATACAGTATTATTAGCTATAATCACCATGCTGTATATTAGATCCCCAGAACTTGTTAATCTTATAACTGGAAGTTTTTACCTTTTGATCAGTATCTCCCCATTTCCCCCACTCCCCAGCCCCTGGTAACCACCACGTCATGTTTCTTTCTTAAAACAAATGGTGAAAATATGGCAAAAATAACTTTTGTTCAATATAGGTGGTAAGTACTTGGATATTTGGATACTTGGATTTTAAAAAGATAATCTGTCATGTATTTTTATTTAGGTTATAGAACATGGGTAAAAAATATGTGGAAAAAATGTGTTCTTTCCCTCATATACATAATTATTATAAACCAGTTACACACAGAAGATTCTTCCCCATTCCCCCCATCCCCCCAAATCAACTATTTTATTCATATAGATGCTGTGAAAACATGAAGAACTCCAGCAACAGGAGCCCATAGGTAGTAGTCAGCTGTTAGCAGCTTCAAGCCGGCAGTATCTTTTACATACAAATGTCCAGTAATGTTTCTGCACATTTCCAATTAGCAGCCTCTGGCTTGTCCACAGTAACTACCCAAACCTTCCCCAGTATCCAGCCTTCCTCAGCAGCACCCAAACTCTCAGCAGATGATACCTTCCAGCATTTAATCAGGGAAAAAGAGGTCAGTAGGCATTCCTCCCTGAGCTTCTCCCTGTCTTTCTCCTGACCCACAGATCTGAATCTGGAGCCTTTATTCTCTCTATTCCTCTTAGTTTCTGTGAGTACAACGGCCTTTCTTCTACTTTAATTCGTCCATCCGTGTTCTGGACCTCCTTTCCTTTTACTTTCTCAGAATATCACTTTATCATAGGTGCCTCTGGCTCCTGTGTCTTTATTCTCTCCTATGTGTATTTGTTTCCTTTTGGTATGTAATTATGCTTAACTATCTTCTAACTTAAAAAAAAAATCCCCCTTGATCCTTTCATTTCCACTACGTGTACTCCTCCCTCAACAACTTCAATTCATTTTTGAAAACTTTATTGCTAAGTGAAGAGCCATTATGGTGAAAATCCTTTCCTGACCATCTATTACATGAGGTAACATAATGCTTCACTGTCAAACTTCTTGAAGGAGAGATCTACTTTTCCTTTTGCTACTGTCTCAATCCACTTCCATGGTGGTTTGGTTGCTGCCCCTCTTAGTCCACTAAGTTCTCTTGCCAAGAATTTGCCAACTGATGTCTTGTTTGTAAGTATAATGTTTTGAGTTGGCTTCTTGGAAGTAGTTCATAGAGTTGATTATTTCCTCTTATTTGAACGTCTTTCTGCCCTTGACTTCAATTGTGTTGAACATGCATTTATTGATGGACCAGATACAATGTGCCAGAAGCCACCCTGGTTGCTAGAGGTCGCTGAGCCTCTCCACAATGGGAGAGGCCACAACAGTGAGAGGCCCGCGTACTGCAAAGAAACCAACCAACCAAACAAAAAACTGACATGTAAAGGAAAGACAGAAAAATTCCTATCAGGCAAAATGACATAAAGGATCATGGAATATTTTTTTGGATAAATTAAAAAGTAGCAATATAGTGAAACAAGTCCTGAAACAGCAAGTTTGAAATTTACTTAAGGGCACATGTTTTAAGAAAGTTATAGGCAGAACTTCTCAAAGACTGGAAAGATATCCTTAATAATAAGAAGCTACACTTAATCATAATAATTTTAGCGAACATTTATGAGTATTAGGGGCGCCCAGTATTATACTGAGTATTTTACATTCATGCTCTCAATTAATGTTTATATAACACTATGAAGTCTGTATAATTATTATGCCCAGGTTACTGATGAGAAAAACCAAGCCCTTTTTAAAAGCCAGATCTGCTGGATCCAAACCTAGTGCTTTCTCTCTTCCAGGAAGGAGGTTTATTGCCTCGAGGGACAGAGCTTGGCTCTCTAGGTAATGCACAGACAGGGCTTGTCCTCCATTGGGCCACAACAGCCAAGACGCATTTCCCTCCTGTCCTCTTGGTTGCCTTTTGCAGATTTCCCTATTAGGGAGTTTTTGAGGAAGAGGATTCACAGGGTCACATATAATAATGGACCAGAGGCTATGGAGGGAGGTAAACCTTTTTATTTAATACCACATACCATGGAAAGTTTCTGTGTGAGTCTGTGGGTATGAGTGCTGAGAATGAGCTTCCCCTTACACGTGGGGAAGTGGTAGGGCCAAGAGCCAGAATAACTTGTCCAAAGTCCCCAAGGAAGTCAGCACTAAAAGCTGAGTTTCTACCACTGGACATTCAGGAGGCTTAAACTAGATATTTATGTGTATGAGAAAGAGGGCCCAAGAGAAGGGAATGCACCCTCGCCACTGAGTTATATAGAGACTGAGTGCAGAAACTTGTCTTCAGTTGTTATGAGGCTTCTCAAAATGTCTGGTTCAGAGCTCAGCTCACAGTAGACCCCCAATGTATGTGCTTGATGAATTAGGAAGATTTTATGGACTAAACATTATCTGATTTAACCTTCACAAATTCCCATCAGTTAAAAATCATTGATCCTTTAATAAAGATGAAAGTATGGACACTTTGAACAAGACTAAATAACTTGTTCAAGGCCACTGGGAAAATAAGGACTGGAGCTTGGGTTGGGGAGCAGCAGCCCTCGTGGTCACAAGTTGAAAGATTTGCCTTTTCCTGTTTTGTATTGGCTCTCAAGAGCCCATTGTTAAATATTCAGGACTTTCCAAGCTGATTATTAAGTTGTTAGTAGTTTGAAATTGCATGGTGTTAAGTACTTTTATCACGGGAATCTGCAAACACTGTAAGTGAGGGCTCCCTCCACCTGTGGAGAGCCAGTTTACAGAACTGGTTTAGTGTGTCTGACCTGTCATTGCTCCCATTGATTATCCCAAATAACAAAGTTTCAATTAAATGTTACATCACAACTCACTTAAGAGCAGCCTCACTTAAAGCTTCAGTGCATCCAGCCAAAGGAACTGCCTTTAATGTGCTCTTTGTAGGGCTAGATCCCTATGAAGTATAGATCCAGGGAGTAACAGAGGTTAAAATTAGTGAGAGGATTCTAAAGAGTGCTATTTTCTCTGCATTTTATTTCTGTTGAAATATTTGGAAACTTTCCTGTTTACGTATTTATTTAATGTCTGTCTCCCTCCACTAGAATGTGAGCTCCATGAAGACAGACACTTCATTTTTGGTGCTCCCTGGTTAGACCGTAGTGTGAAAGAGGATCACAAAAATCTGTCTCTCAAACAGCAAATATAGTTGAAACCAGCAATAAGTTCACCACCAGCAGTCAAACAAGGAAATAGTTACAGTCTCACTCTCTAACTGTGAAAACCTGGTAGCCAAAGAAAATCAGAAGATTCTAGCATGTAGGCAGCTAGCAGTAGGCTAGCAAAGGTAGTAGCAAAGCTGCAGTAGGCAGCTTTGGAAAAAGTCAAGAGAAACCCTTAACTATCATTACAGGGTTTCAGTAGAGAAAAGAAGGGCTCTGAGAACTTTACATTTTCCAGGGCTTCAAATAAATTGAGCAATAATCTGAAGACTCTGGGCACCCTTGACCCATGGGAATATTTTTAGAGGAATAGCACCCACAACTATGTGATGTGAATTCTCAGATAAGATATTAAGAGAATCTCTGAAGAAATAGAACTCACTCAATAGCCCGTGAGTTCTGGGCTATTGCCCAGAGCCCCAGCAGAGCTTCCCCCTTCCCCTTGCACCACAGACTATAGAAAACGAATCTAATACAATAATCACTCTTTAACCTGTAGCTCAGAGGAGAAGACCATGCAGGTTCAGATGAGCTGCAAATAGTGTCACCAAGAATTGACTTGTGTTCTGTCAGAGCAAAGAGAGCTTTGGTTAGAGTTGTCTACCTTAAGCTTGTGTAAAAAAAAAAAAAAAAATCCGCGGTGTTAGATAGATTGATAATAGGGAAAGAAAGAAGGAAAGGGGAAGAAAGGAAGAGAGGAGGGAGGGAAGGAAGGGGAAGGAGGAAGAGCAGGAAAGAGCAAGGGAGGGGGGACGGAAGGAAAAGGCAGACTAGAAGAAAAGGAAGGAAAGAAGAGGGTGAAGGAGGGAAGGAAGTGGGAACATACTGGGCAAAACAGATGAATAGTTCAGTCCATATTTCTGTGAGTGGTATGGGTCATAAAAGAATTAAGAACAGGAATTCCTTATTAAGAACAGGGTTATAAGAAATAAGAATTCAAGGATAGAATGGTACAAAACAACAGCCTGAAGTGCGGAAGATTTCAGAGCTAAGGGAACAAATTAAGAACCGAAACAACGTCATTACCAAACTTATACATAAATTAAAGACAACAAAGAACAGAGTACACACAGCTGAAAATCAAATTATTTACACAGAGAAAAAGCTGGAGGAAGTCATAGTGAGCATAGAGGAAAAATGCAAGAGTTGAAAGCAATTAGAACAAAGAGTCTCACTGCCACTGGTCCTCTCCTCATGCTCATGTTCACACTCTACGAATTCTACCCCATTGGGATCCCCAGTCCATTGATCCTACCACTTTTCATTATTCGTCAAGCTCTCTAGCCTTATTTCCTCTTTATCCAGATTAGATTTACTTAAAAACACATTCCTTGAAAATCTGAATAATGCTTTTTATTTTGTTTTTTGGCATATTCCCACTGGAATGACAGCCCTTCTGTTATGGATGGTGCTTGGTTTAGAGCAAAAGATTTCACATATTGAAAGCTTTGATTTTATGGTCTGTTGCTGCAGTCAACCCCTGGGAAACCAGGAGTTTCACTCCCTTTCCCCTCTTCTCCCTTCATTATATTCATTTGGCAAAACGAATAAACAAACAAAAATTAAAACTCAAAACAAAAGCCCTGCATGATTAAACCCAGCTATCTTCTACTTTGAGCACTTGAATGGTGTTGGAATTACTAATACAAATGGAATGACTAGTCTCACTATAAATTTGTGCTCATAATTTTCAAAAGAGCACTTGATACTTCCTGGCTTTTCTTGTGTGTTCTTTTTACTCTCTGATTCTTCAAAATAACCTTTACACACTTCCTCTCCTCCAACCTTCAGTATCCCTCTCTTTCTGCACTCTCTTAGCTGATGTTTTCTCTTTACATGACCGATAAAAGCAAGCAGATGGTGACTTGACTTCCTCCTTCATATTTGCACAGTCCTTATCTTTCTCAGTGTCTCAGCAGCAGAGTGGCCTCTCCATCCTTTGTGAAACACTTTCTGTTCTAGGGCTTTGCTAGTTCTCCTCATCCCTCCCTGCTACTCTCTCTCAGTCTTCTTTACTGGATTCTCCTCCTTCCACTTCAGATGTGAGTGTATTCAAAGGCTTGGTCCTGGGTCCACTTCTCTACCTACACTGATGCCACATCCCATCCTCACATGTGCTGATTTATTTGGGGGTAGGGAACTGGGCACAAGTATTTCTTAAAGCATCTCAGGTGGTTTTGTTGCAGAGTGAGGACTAAGGACCACTCTCTACCCAAGGTGATTTCCCCCTTGGTATTAATTCCATCCATATGTTGACTATTCCTAAATTTCTTTCTCCGCTGAACTGTAGATATCGATAGCTCTGTCTACTGGATTTCTAATAGATATCTCAAATGAGACATTCCTAAACTCCTGTTCCCAATCCAACCTATTACTTCTCCAGCCTTTCCCCTCTCTCAATAAGTGGCACTATTGACATATAGACACTACCAAATGTAAATAGATGGCTAGTGGGAAGCAGCCGCATAGCACAGGGAGATCAGCTCGGTGATTTGTGACCACCTAGAGGGGTGGGATAGGGAGGGTGGGAGGGAGGGAGACGCAATAGGGAAGAGATATGGGGACATATGTATATGTATAACTGATTCACTTTGTTATAAAGCAGAAACTAACACACCATTGTAAAGCAATTATACTCCAATAAAGATGCTAAAAAAAAAAGGGGCACTAATTTTAACTTGTTGCTCAAGTAAAACAAAACCAACCAACCAACAAAACACACACTAGAATTTGTCCTTGGTTCCAGTTTTCTCATTCCTCCACCTCGAATTCCATCTCACTAGGAAGTCCCTTCTTCTCTGCTTGTAACATGTATCTCAAATCTGCTACTCTTCTTTGTCTTCGCTGTTATTGCTCTAGTCCAAGCCATCATCATCTCTTGCCTGGATTACTACAGTAATCTCCTAACTGGACTTCCTACTTCTACTTCTTCACTCCACCATCTCTTTCAATTCATTCTGTACACAGGAATCAAAATTTGGTCTTCTAAAAATGTAAACTAAACTAGTTCATGTCCTTCTCTCCTCCTCTTGCTTATACCTTCTAAAGTCTTTGCATTATATTTTGAATGAAGTCTCAGTCTCATATGTTGGCCTCAAATTCCCTGTGTGAAATGACTCTGTCTACCTCTCTAGCCATATACTGTCCTCTCCTAATCTCCAGTAAACTCTAGCAACATTGGCCTTCTTTCTGGTACTCAAACATGCTACATATATTTTTGCCTGAGGCATCTTCTGTTCCTTCTATGCAGAATGTTACCCCTTAAAGAAGTTTTCTGACTTTTTTTAATCATTCAAGGACTCAGCTCACATGTCACATCTAAAGAGAGGTCTTTCTTGGCTAAAATAGCCTTTTCCCCACTTATTTACCGTGTGTCCTTATGTACATAGCACCAATCACACACAATCTGAAAACTATCTTGGGCTTTTTTCTTACGTATTTTATTTTTTCTCTCCTCCTTTAGAAGGTAAGCTCCATGAGTGTAAGAATCTTACCTGTTTTTCAGTCTTATCTCCCCAGTGTCTAGATGCCTCAAATATATTTGTTGAATATACTCAGGAATGGAAAACCTATGGTAAAAATGATCAGTGTTGAGGATCAAGTACATTTAAATAGAAAACTAAGGGTAAACACTTGGAGGATTATAATTACAAAAGAAATTTTAAGTATTAAAAATCTTGACAACATTAAAACCACAATATAACTCATAAAACTAAGAATGTGAAGGGAATTATAAAAAGCTAATAACTTCCTTATTGTTCAAAGTATAGAGTCAGTCTTTTAAGTTCATTCAGTCTAAACATTTCTTCTGTTAAATTCAAGAACAATTAAATTTTACTTAAAAAACAGCATTTAGAATACAATTCTATTTTACATTCTTTTCCCCCTATGTATCCACCCTCTTGTTGGTATATAGTAATAGAAAAAATGTTATAAAGAGAAAAGAGATGATTATTTTGGGGTTGTGAGAGTTCTGGTGATTTTTTCTTTATTCTTTTCCCCTGTTGCTCACATAAAAAAAAAATCATGGAAAATGAAGTCATTCTGAAAAATAATAAATGGGAGATGAAAAAGTGCATACTACACGTGTAGAGAACATGCTCTCCCAAGAAGCTAACTATGAAGGTGAGAATTGAAATATAATGAAACCAGGGAGGTTTTCTCTAAAACTTTGCTAGTTTGCTTATTGTTTAACAAGAGAGGTACTAGAATATACCTGAATGTAGATGAAATGGATTTAGAAGCAAGGATGTGTGCATGTGGCATATGTAGGGAGATGATCTATGGATCAAGGTCCCTTCCAGAGAAGAGGAAAGTTAAGGAGTTTCACAGCCCATTTGGAACTAGCCTTTATTAGGAGGTAGGTGATTTATTGTAAAAGGGGGAAAAAGGAGAAGGTGGGTGCAGGTAGATGCAGGATGGTATGTATATTTAGAATCAGTGATAGGAAGTTGAGGGGTTTGATAGCTAATTACTTTTATTATCTCAGGGAAGTTGGAGACAAGTCATCACTTGAGAATGGGTGTGGGAGTTTGAGGAAATTGAAAAGGTATAAAATAGAAAAGCTACTACTAGAGAAAAATAATAAGATTAATGGGCACTGTTGAGGGCTCAGTTGATGTTGCTGATTATAAATGTAAAGTGATAGCAATCTATAAAGCTGAATGATTTTTCTCTAGCTTTGCTCAGCTCTTTGGGTGCAGGAATGGGGCAAGTGGGTGATTGAACTCACTCAGGGTGGGTACTTTGAGACAAGGGTCCTAGGGAGGTCTAGGAGTTTACAGGAGAAGGATTGTAGTGGAATCTGAGATGGATGAGGAGAGAAGTGAGGAGGCTCTGATGGGTAAGGAGAAATTGGTTTGGCCTGTGGGTTGAAAGATGATGACCAGTTTGAAGGAATGTTATCCCTGGGCATTTGATCTGCATGTCGTCTTTTCATAAACAATGAAAATAGACTAGACAGAACATTCATATTAAGGTTTTAGTCCTAGCCACTCTGATGTACATTTGTGTGGTTTGGCACAAGCTGCTTACTTGAGACTCAGTTTCTTTATCTGTAAATAAAAAGGTTGAACTAGATCAATGCATCTCAAACTTTAGCGTGCACATGAATTACTTGAGTATCTTGTTAAAAGGCAGGTTCTGGTTTAGCAGGTCTTCGGTGGGGTCTGAGGTTTTGCATTTGTAATAAGCAGCCATGTGATTCTGATGTTGCTGGTCCATGGATCATATTTGAGTAGCAAGGAAGAGATAAATTCTATAGGCTTAAAAATTCTGATTATAAAATCTCGAACCTTGAAATATATTTCCTCCTCCTTCTCACCTTCCTTTTCTGAGCTTTGTCAATTCATTTTGAAACCAAGTTTTGGACACTTCTATAGTTTTCCCTTAACTGAGCAGGAAGTAAATAGAGAAAGATGCAAACCCTGCAGAATAACCCACGCCCAGCAACGGAAACAGAGAGGGTTGATGACGTCTTACAGCTTGTGCTTGCTGGGTGGGGGTAAGTGATACTGCCTTTTCCCAGGCATGGTGTGTCAAACAGGAATGTACTATCACTCAGGAAATGGCTCCAATACAAACAGGGACACCAGAGATCAGGGTTGGATGAGAGACTGATCACAGCAAATGGCACGTTACAGACAAGACACTCAGATCGATTTCCTTCCTTTGTCATGTGAAAAGGTTTCACCGTGTCAGGGTTCTTTTCCTTAAAAACATATGTTCCCAATCTAATATATATACAAAACCCACCACCACAAGTCCTCCTTTACTCAGCCAAGGACTGAGTAAAGGTTTCATTTTGTGTTAAAGCTAAAGACTACAGGAAGCTCATCTGGTACCGACTTAGAGAAATGTTCCCATATTGTATATTTCCCATATGACTTTCCATTTCAAAAGGTTCCAATTACAGGGTTGTGTTTTTCTGGATTGAACATGTTTTTCACAGGCAATTAATTCATGTTTCAATTATTTAAAAAATAATAAGAGCTTTCGCAGATTGAATCTGATATTTTAGCTCTAAAGAGAAAATTTGTTATAAGGAGAAATAGATGAAAGAATGGAACATAAAATTTTTGTAACAGCCGTAACTGAGGACAGTTCCCATTTAATGAGATGGGTGTTAGTGATGGTAGGAAATGAAATGCTGAATATGAATAATTGAGGGAAGAGTCAGAGTTAACGTTTCCTTTTGGGATCTGTTTCAATGGAGGAGGAAATCATCCTGAGAAGTACTTTTTGGCTTATATTGCAAATGAAACTGCCCATAGGCCAAGTTTAGAAAGGATTGGGAAAGACACAATCAGGATCTAAATGTCAGCTTCTAGCCTTTCATCCTGTAGGGCAACCTGTCACCCTTGAGATTGAAGAAGAGGCTGACGTTATGTCAAGGCTCCTTCTTGATTTCTGGAGGTGTGTTTGCCCTGCATTTGAGGATGGCAAAAAATAAAAGAGGAAGAGCCATCTTATCTAAGGTCTGTCTGTTAGGTTTTCTTTAAATATCCTGACTCCATTCAAGAAATGTCTTGGAATATGTTTTACATTGTGCTGAAATCTAAGCCATCTTTATCTCCGGAAATGGTGGTTGGGTCTCATAAATGAAAGTAAGGGTGTTTATTGGTAGCAGTCATTTGCAGTGGAGCAAGCAGTCTAATGAACTATATGAAAAGAACAGTCACAAAACCCCCTTTCCACAGGAAGAAGAACATTGTATGCAGTAAACACAAATAAACTCCCTGCTGCCTTTCTTCCCCACACCTCTTAACACGTCGTCATACGTATTGTTGAATCCACAGGCTATGGAATAGATGACAGCATCGACTAATGAAGCTGAAGTGTTGTAAGGGATCACTTTAATTATAAAGCCAGAGCTCATCAATGGATTGAAGTGAGGGAGAAAGAACTGGAATAACCTTGCTTGAACTGCATTAAGTTACCATTTTGCAAAGCCAAGAAATTCCTAGGGTTTTCAACAACAGGCATTGTGGAGACTTTTTTTTTCCAAGGTGCTGGGTTGGGGGTGTGAGTGGATTTTAAGAGATTGCAAATTACTTTGAATAAAGAAGAGTTTTTTTTTGTTTGTTTGATTTGTTTTGTTTTTTTTCACGGAAGGAGTTTCTATTACATGTAGCAAATTGAATTCTAGATTTTCAGCACTACAGAATCTCAACCAGATATCCAAACTGGCTGGAGATGTTTATTGCAAGTAAGGTATTCAACACCTGTCCAAAGAGACCTCCCCACCCCCTTACCTTTTCATGTGCTCTAGCATGTTAATCATGCAGGAGAGACGAAATATTTAGTCTCACAACATAATTAAAGAGGCTACGAAAATTTCTAAAACTGTTAATTACTCTAAATGCCAGTTAAGTAAATGACTATAGAGCTCCTCCTGGGATATTTTTGAAGAGTTATTAATCACACTGTTTCAAAATATGAGATCCACTTTAGCAAGTTAATTTAGAGTAGAAAAAGGACTTCAGACCAAATAATCCAACCCAAAGGAAAGATATTGACATTTAGTAGCCCCTGTTGCTGCTATAAGGTAACTCATTTGCTGAAGAGTCACTTATTGTAGATCTTCTACTTTTATGAAGCACAGGATTGCCCCTTCTTTTCTGTTACATGGATGTTGTATACTTAGCACATGCCAATCACTGGGGCCTCCCAGGCACTCCCAGGTTGTTGGAGGTGGGTTCTTAAACAAGTCTCTTTTCTTTTGGTGTCACATTTTAATCTGAATGTTCGTTTGAGTTCTACAGTTTGAGATGTATGTTAAAAATGAAAGTTAAGATTATAATCCTTGTGACTTTGGAGCGAATGCTTCCATTTCTACTAAATGAGTTGGAATTTAAACCACATGTAATGATGGTCATTATCTCTGGGACTTGCTGCTTTGTAGGGAGGTTGGGCAAGAGGAAAGAGGTAAGGTGGCTTGCTTCGAAGCTCATACTACCATACATTCCATCACACACACACATCCTCTCTCCCTGTCTACAGCCCCTTTATACGGCAAGACAGATTACCTCTTTTGCCTTCTGAGACCTGCCTTTAGAATGAATTTAGCCAGAATTAATTTTTTAATAGATTTTCTTTTAGAGCAATATTCACAACAAAATTTAGCAGAAAGCACAGAGTTCCCATGTACATACCCCTAGGCCCACTGCCACGTAGCCTCCTCCCTGACTATCAACATCCTGCACTGGAGTGGTACATTTGTTACAGTCAGTGAACCTACATTGACACATCATTATCACCCAGAGTCTGTAGTTTACACTAGGGTTCACTATTGGTGTTGTACATTCTATGGGTTTGGACAAATGTATCCATCATTATAATGTCACACAAAGTAGTGTTCACTGCCCTAAAATTTCTCTGTGTTCCACCTATTCATCTCTCCCTCTCCCCCAATCCCTGGCAACCACTGACCTTTTTACTGTCTCCATGATTTTACCTTTTTCAGAATGTAAAATGGTATGTAGCCTTTTCACATTGGCTTCTATCACTTAGTAATTTGAAGTTAATTTTCCTTCATGTCTTTCCTGGCTGAATTTCTTTTTATTCATGTAAACATTTCTTTTTGTTTGTGTTGGGGTGGGGAGAATGAAAACACATGGTAGCTTTCCAGGAGTTGGGCCTCCAGTGTTGTGGTCATTCTGTGAAAACACCTTAGGCTAACACACCTTGGATTTTGATAACCCACCAGTCAACCTGGAAAGTTTTTGTATTCCTGTTTGCCTGTCTGTTTTTGCCATTGGGATGTTCAGAACTGTTTGATGTTGTGTGGTTCTCTTTTATTGCCTCCCAACTCAATAAACATAAGAATCCAACAAGGCTCAAGATGGATTACTGTTAGGAGAGGAAGGTATTTATTCATTTCTTCAAATAAAATGGTATGGAGAGTGTTTTTACATAGACCAACTCAGAATAGTTTGTCTTCTAATTCCAGCTTTCTGTTTCAGCAGAGGGCACTCTGACCTTACCTAGAGCCCAGTGTTTTTTTCATTTGCCCAGTTTTGGAAAAGAGCTAGCTTATCATGTACATTCTTCAGTTTAACAGTCAGCAGTGAGTATATTGTCAAAGTAGAAACCAGATGCATCAAACTAGGGCTTAGTCCTATCCTGTGTGATCCCGAAGTCCTTTGTTCATCTCTCACCTAAAGCTCCTACTGTTCTGTAGTGAAATCCATGCATTTGCCTGTAGCTTTTCTGACCAGTCTGTGAAGTTCTTGGGGCTGGGACCCATATATTTCATCGTTGGGGTGTAACACAATGCCTAGAACAGACTACACATTCAATAAATATCTATTGAGTAATTGAAAAAAAAAAAAAAAAAAAAGGTAGAGTCTGACCAGACTGTAACAAACAAAGGGACAATTGTGCATGTATTTGATGTTTCTCTAGAAGACATCATTTTGCTTTGTGGATTCAATAGTGTTCCTTCTTGAGGTCATACTCATGCTCCATGTTGCTGTGTGTCAAGAGGCAAAAAGTAGCATCTGCCTTAGATCCAGACTGGAAGATCCCATTGTGTCACCCCATTCAGCATGGCATTATTTGATACCCATAATGGCCTGGTCCTGGCAAGTCATGTAGGTAAATAAAATAAATACTAGTTCTTTCAGCACATTTTGAGATGGCAAAAGCCCAAGACAAATCCAACTTGCTAATTTGAATGTACCCTTCCTTGGTACTAAAATGCCCTCCTCTTCATCTCTGAATATCGAAATCCTACCAAATATCTAACGACCAGTTCAGATTCTGCCTTTTTCATAAATTTCTATTTCAGGCCATCAGGAACTTCTCCATCTGGCCTCCTATAGATGTTGAACCTTTGAACAACCCTCATGGCTCTTACGCATTTTTCTCTTATAATTTTTCATATATATATATATATATATATATATATCTTCTAGAGGTTTAGCTCTTGTTGTAAGGAACTTGATGTTTTCTGAGTGCTAGCTGCGTGTGCTATTTCATTTAATCCTTAAAACGTTTCCATGATAAATATGAACATTGTCATCTTGCTGATGAAGAGACTGGAGCTCAGAGAAGTGAACTATCTTAACTGTTATCTCCCAGGTAGCAAATGATGGAGACAGATTTTAAAACCAGTTTGGTCTGATGCTAAAGTCCATGTTCTTTCTGTTAACATTGTGCAGCTTAAGAACAGGAACAGGAACTACTCATTATGCCCCGTAGAGGGTTGAGCTGTAACAAGTTGGGGGAGGTTGTGCCTCTTTACTTCACCCTGTTTGAAGGCCTCAAAAGTTGCTGTGGTTTAACTTTAACTACTTTAACTACTCATGACAACCTGCTCGTAGAAGAGAATCTGTGGACCCCTCATTCATATTATCTGTATTTTTAAATTAAGAAAATTGATACATAATCTACATGCAGTAAAACGCCAAAATCTTAAATGTACAGCTTGACGTTTTTTTCCTACATATTGTGCAGTAAAGAGTTAACATAGTAGGCCTGAATTCTATCCTTAGAAAGCCCTGCTTGTAAGGTTGGCCCTCATCTGGCATCTAGGAACTTCAATTTCAGGAAGGTTTGTGTTGTTTCCCTGATGAGAATGGTTCACTGTGTGTGTATGTTCAGATTTGTGCTGAACACTTGACTTTTTTTCTGGGAGTCTGAAGTTTTGGTACATGCTCTGCAGAAGCTGCCTCTCTGACTAGCTCCCAGTAAAAACCCTGGCACTGAATCTCTAATGGGTTTTCCTGGGCGACAACATAGCCTATGAAATGAATTTCATAGTTCATTGCTGCAGGAATGAACATCCTGTGTGACATTACTGGGAGAGGACTCTTAGAAGCTTGCTCCTGGTTTACTCTGAACTTTGCTTCATGTACTTTTTCTCTGCTTTTACTTTTCATCTTTTTTTTCTGTGATAAGTGACAGGCATGAGTCTAACTTTATGCTGAGTCCTCCGAGTCCTCCTGGCAAATCATTGAACTGAGAGTGGTCTTGTGGTCCCCTGACTCACATATGTTTACACCTGTGTAACTATCAATCAGATCAAGATATAGAACATTCCTATCATTCCAAAAAGTTTCCTCATGCTTCTTTGCAGTAAAAACCCTTACTTCCAAAAAGAGCTAACCATTATTACTTCCAAAAAGAGCTAACCATTTTTCTGACTTCTATTGCCATAGATTGCTTTTGCCTGTTCTTGAATTTCAAATCAATGGAACCATAATAGTATGATTCTCATGTTTGACTTCTTTCATTCAAGGTAATGTTTTTTGAAATGCATTAAAAAATCCAATATATCCAAAATATCCAATAGAATATCTATTGTAGTGTACATCAGCAGTTCATATATATATGTACCATAATTTATTCTTTCTTCTGTTGATAGACATTGTGTTGTTTCCAGATTTTGCCTGTTATAAATTATAGCTGTGATGAACATTCTTATATCAACCTTTGAGAGAACATATGCATTCATTTATCTTGGAAAATGTCTAGGATCCAAATTGTTGGATCATAGGGCAGATGCATTTTTACCTGTATTAGAAATTGTCAAAACAGTTTTCTAAAGCAGCTGTAACAGTTTATATTCCCACCAGCAGTGTATAAGAGTTCCAGTTGCTCTGCATCCTTGCTAGAACTTGGTATTATCAGTCTTTTCAATTTTAAGCATTCTAATGGGTATGTAGGGATAGTTCGTGGTTTAAATTTGCCTCTCTGATGACGAGTGACACTGAGCTTTTTTTCATATTATTATTGGCCATTTGGATATCTTTTGTGATGTGATTCATGTTATATTTTGAAATGATTTTTTAAAAAAATTTCTTATTTTGTCCTTAGTTCTATCACTGAATTTCTGAGTTTTTCTAATTCTGATTTTTGCTGTTATTTCATATAATTTATCATTAAAAAATTTCCATTAGTTAATTTGAAAAATATTAAGTTACAGCTTTCATCTGTTCTGTGGTCACTTTTCTGGAGTGCTTTAATCATCTATAGGGATGTTTTCTTGCACCTCATTTTCTATTTCTTATAAAAATATTGTATAGAATTCAACTATGATTCTTTTCTGTTGCTTATTTTTTACATGAGATTAGTTTGCCTCAACTTTTAGGAAGAAGGGATGAGTTAGGATAACTTTTCTAGCTCCGTTGCTGTGGAGTTCTGTCTTTCTGTTAATTATTGTTTTTGTTCAAAAACATGGTCGCATACTTTTGGATACCTCCTGGTTTTGTTCCTCATCTCCACTTTCTTTGGACCTGCTCTTTTCTTCCCTCTCTTGGTCAATTTACGTTCTATTCCCAGTAGTTTCTTCCTCGTGTAGAGCTTTGCTCTGGAAGAACACTTTGGCAAATTCAGTTCCACAGTTTTTAAGTCTCGGATTAATCCAGCCTCTTAAACTCTTACTGCCATCCCAGCGCACTTACCTGCAAACACCCCTTCCAATTCAGCTGCAGTCCTCAAATTGGCTACCCATGCTTTCCAGTCAATATATGTTGGCAATTTTGGAGTTATTTTGTTCTCAGATCTGTTAGATGCCTTCTTACTTTCCTTGGCTTCCTCCGGTATAGATGCTGATACTGTATGGGTCTGTGACTTGTCGCACTTATTCCTATTTTGCATTCATGAGAATAGATGCCTCCTTACTTTCCCTGGCTTCTTCCTGTATAGATGCTGATACTATATGGGTCTGTGATTTGTTCGCACTTATTCCTATTTTGGGTTCATGAGAATAATTTATTCCTTAACTTATAGGTATTGTCTGTGGCTTTTTGGTTTGGCTCTATTTTTATGGGGTGATTCAGGGAGATTAAAAAACTATACTCTCTCACCACTATCTTCCTATATTCTATTTTGAATTTAAGCCAGTGTATTATTTTTCAGGATATTTATGTTTTAGGTATTATCTCAAATTACAGAACAGGAAAACACATCTCCAGAGCTCTCAGGGAGCAGGTATCGAGTTTTCAACCCCTTGAAATCATACCATGGTAAATTGGTATTTATTGGGCCTGTGCATCAGACTCTTTTGAGAAAGGGGGCTTGGGAAGAATATATATAATTCTATGTTTAGTTTTTTTTCTTTTCTTTCTTTTTTTTTAAACAATTCCCCTACTTCCTCCACTTGTTTTCCTTCCTTGATTTGAATTTGTGGGAGTATATTTCACTGTTTTTTTTTTTTTTATGTAAGAAGTGGCTTAGCAAAAGAAACTTCTTAAACTCTTTTCCCACTTCCCAAAGCAACTGTTGACAAAGGTATGGATTTCAATCCAAACATACAGTGGAACTCATGGGACTGTTTGGAATCTTTGCATAATGAAGTTTCTCTGTGGGATTTTTGCTTTCTTCCCTATCCCATTAGGACTCCTCCTATGCTGAATTTAGATAATGAACTTTCTGGTTAGGGATGTGTTTTCCTTATTTCATGGTTAGTGACCAATATTAGAGTGCTACAAGTTAGGGTAACCACATAATCCATTGGTTCTCTAACTTTGTCTACATAAGAATCACCCGGGATTTTAGATCCCACAAACTGGAGATTCAGATACAGTATTATAGGGTGGGTCTAGTAATCTGCACAGGATATACATCCCATATGCTGATGCAGCTGGTCAGTCCAGGAACCTCAGTTTGAAAAACAGTAGCATAATCCAAAACTATTTGCAGCCACCAAACCAAAACTGAGTTTGGCGGCTGTGTTTTCCAAAATAGGCAGTGAAGTTTCAGAAAGAAATGCTTCATGAGGACATTCATCCATTCACTGTTTGAATTAATGTCTTAAATGTTATATATGTGTCAGGGCCTGTGCATATTCATTCTGAAGTGAATGAGAGATGGATCTAGACTTTATGGCTGAAATGAGACAAATGTGCAAAGGAATAATCCCAATATACAAATGTGCAAAGGAATAATCCCAGTATAATGTCAAAAGGGCAAAAGTGTTGCCCCTTGGAATTCTCAAGAGAGGTGTCTGTGGCTTTCCAAATTTTCCATATATTCCCCCCACCCCCGAAATATGTTTGTAATCGAGAGTGAAGAGCAACAATTTCAGCGAGACGTAGAGCCTGGGCTTTTATAGATTCCTTTTCACTAAATGACCTCCACAGGCTTCTGTTCCAGTTTTGTTCAGTAAAATGATAATTCTATGTCACGGACCTTCTTCTGGTTGATCAAGAATATTAAATCCACAATTGCCAAAGTTTATCTGAGATTAAACTACTGTAGAATAGTGCTTCTTAAATTTAAGCAAGCTTGTCGAAACCCAGATTCCCAGCACCCAGCTCTAGATATAATGATTCAGTAGGTCAGAAGTGGGGCCTATGAAGGCTTGGTTTTAATAATCTCCCAAGTGATGCTATTCCCACTGGTCTAAGGACCACATTTTGAATAGCACAGTTTTAGAAGAGCTGTTGGTAGCACCCAGGAACTGAAATTGAGCAGGACCCTATGCGGCTCCTGGGCACAGAAGCCTTTCTGTGTCCTTCGTTTCTTATTTGTAGGGAATAGATTCCAGCCTCCATGACCTTCCCTGAGTCCCAAAAGGGCAGGTTCAAACAGTTGCTAATCAGGGAAGGGAGGGGATGCAGAGACAAGAGAGGAGCAGCCAAGAAACAAGAGTGCAGCCTTGGGGCAGGTCCTGGTTCTGCTTCAAGGGATACACATAACAATATCTTTGAACTCTTTACAGAACTAAAACCCCCCCAAAATGGAAGATGTTAGCATTCTTAATTTCAGATTAAAGGAATCAGGGAAGCTCTTCAAGAGACTGCCTGAAGCCAGATTAAAGGAGTGCAAGCCCTTCACACACCCTAATCCTTCGTAGCAATTCCGGCCTTGAACCACTGCTATAAAATTCCTCACCAAATCCTCCCGGGTTGGGGACACACAGTTTTTGAGGGCAGGAGCCTGCTGTGTCCCCCTTTGCCTGGCAAAGCAATAAAAGCTGTTCTTTCCTACGTCACCCAAAACTCTGTCTCTGAGATTCGATTCAGCACTGGTGCACAGAGGCCAAGTTTTCAGCATCAGAACTAGTAATTAATATCCTAGACTGGGTAGTGGCATAACATGCATACGAGGAGGCTCTTCACAAAGGACCTGGGTCTTGCAAGTTCAATAGGAGCGCTTAATGTGGGAGAGGGTGAATCGTAAGTAAAGAGAGGATTTCCAGGCAGATGGCACAGTATATACAAAGACACAGAGACATAAAACAGCACAAAGTGTACAAGGAACCTGTCTATAGACAGCTCTCTCAACAGTCTAAAAGCCCACAGTGACTCTGGAGGCGATGAAAAAAACAAAGCTTCTACTTGAGCAGAAGAGGAAATGAAAGCAGTGGAAAAGATAAGCTCCTACTTGAGCTATAGAGGAAATGAAGACAATGGTATTTGAGCCTCAAGGAAGCAAATTGTGCCAAGAGATAGCAGGATGCACCAGTGTATGATGTCCCTTTGAGATATTCCTGAGGAAAGGGTGGGTGGTTTGCTTCCATTGATGAGTTAAGTAGAGTTTTGCGTGTGGGGGGCAGATAAAGTTTAGAGCTCCTATTCCAAATCTCTGATTCTGTGATATTAAAAATGCATTTAAAAATTGGAGGTACAAAAAGGAAAAATACTGTATATGTATTTCTACTTGATTTGACTTGAAACATGCAAAAAACTCTAAACGTTTCCTTGTAATACTTCTGAATGTATGCATTTGTGGCTGCAAGTTCAACTTAGACTGTAACTTCCCAACTGTATTCCTGGGTAAAGAATCCTGCAATAACCCAGTTTCTCATTAGAATGAGCTGCCAGAGAAGGTTGTATTATTGGGCAGCAAAGAGTACTGCCCCTGGTCAATAGATGTAATAATTGGGTGAAAAGGATGAAAAGGAACATTTCTAATAGCGGTCCCAGTGACTTTCACATTGCTAGATCTTCATTTCTTTCCCCAGGAGGACTGGTAAGTCTTTTGCAAGAGGAAATAGAGTAACCAAGCCAGTTTCTGCATGTGTTCTTAAGAGAAAAATAATACCCACTTTGACCACAAATTTTTCTGATGAAAGATGAATTTTCTCTCTGCCCCCCACTGCCAACAACTGCTTTGTAATTCTGGAGCTTGAAGTGCTTCTGTTCTAATAAAAATTGCACCTTATCTCTCAGCAGCAACTAATAGTAGACGCTCGGCATATGTGAATAGCCTAACACACTCTTTCTTCAGTTTTAACTGTCAAGATCCACAGGCAAAGAAGCATTGCAAGCTCAGCTGCAGAACAAAAGCCTGGGGCTCTTTATTTGATACTGATTGGCTTGGTAAATGGATTTGTCACAGAAATCCTCCCTGAAAGGAAGTGACCCAAGTCTGTTGGCTTTTATTTATTTATTTAATGCTGCTAAGAATTGGGCTTGACTCTAGTTTTTTAAGAGAGAACCCTTACAGATCATTCATTTATTCATTTATTCATTTATGAACATATACTGAACACCTGCTACATGTCAGCCAATGTGCCAGGCACAGGGTTACTAAGAACAGTAAAACTCGGCTTTAGAACTTTCTTTCTAGAAGGGGAATTAGATAAGTAACTTTTTCCGTTATCTTGAGGTACAAGGAACCTTTTTAAGTCTACCTGGGGAAGCTCCCCAGACAGGGCAAAATGTAGTCTGGCTCCTTTTTAGGAGGAGGAGTTTGCATTGAAGATAAGGGGTTGACTGGGGTCCGGTGATGCCCCTTGCGAAGCTGAGGAAGGCTTACAGGACAGCAGTAAGAGCAAATGCAAATTCAAAGGAATGCTGCAGTCTTTGGAAAACTGTAGGTAATTTGGATTGGATTTGGTTTGAGATGGTTGGTGCCAGCAGTTGAAGACAGAGATCCAGGAGGGGCCACCCAGTGACAGACTCAATACACAGGCATGAGGAAAATCCCTGGGTTCTCTGAAGGGTCTGGATACGTGCGTGTGTTATCTCTATACCCACCCTTCATCTGTATAATGGGATAACAGTTGTGCTTACTTCATAGGATTGCTGTGAAGATAAAGTGAGATAATGTGTCAAGGTCTTAGACTGATTATTGCCAATTATTTGCTTTCCATAAATTGTAGTAATTGCAGTGACAACAGTGATAGTGGCTATTTTTGTTGGTTATGCCGATTATAGTATTTCTGCAATGTTTTCGCTCTGGGCCTGTGAGCAACTGCATGGAATCTGAAAAAGAATCCTGGTGAATTTGTTACATCCCCTGGGGTGGAATGGTAAGATACTACTTGGAGACAGCCAGAGAGTTCTGGGTTCCCTCCCTGAGCTGAGGATGAATAAAACCTTGATCAGGACAGTGAGAATAAAGAGGCAAATTTAATAACAAGTCTCTCCCCAAATCTCCACCCCAAACTAGACTGCCGAACTTGACACTGCTTCACTGGTGCTCTCTAGTGGCCAGTAGGAAAAGAACATTTCTTATCAATAGGAGTGGGACTGAATACATTATACAATATATGCAGACCGTGGAATACGATGCAGCCATTTAATTTTATTTTTCTATTATTATTTTTTAAACATCTTTATTGGAGTATAACTGCTTTACAGTGTTGTGTTAGTTGCTTCTGTATAACAAAGTGAATCAGCTGTATGCATACATATATCCCCATATCCCCTCCTTCTTGCATCTCCCTCCCACCCTCCCTATCCCACCCCTCTAGGTGGTCACAGAGAACTGAGCTGATCTCCCTGTGCTATGCGGCTGCTTCCCACTAGCTATCTATTTTACATTTGGTAGTGTATATATGTCAGTGCCACTCTCTCTTCCCCTTCCCCTCCCTGTGTCCTCAAGTCCATTCTGTACGTCTGCATCTTTATTCCATCCTGCCTCTAGGTTCTTCAGAGCCATTTTTTTTTTTTTTTAGATTTCGTATATATGTGTTAGCATATGGTATTTGTTTTTCTCTTTCTGACTTACTTCACTATGTACAAATGAATTAGAGCAATCCCAGTCGACTTGGAGGGATTTCCATGAGGAGCTGAGGGAGAAAAGCAGCTTGCAAAAAAGCATAAATAATGTGCACTCCCTCTTGTAAAACAATGCCCCCCAAACTTGTCATTATGATGTATAGATGTGTATGTATAAATATATATATGATTAAGTAGAATTATGTGAGCATAAATAATATATGAAAGGATATGGACTAAGTTTTAAAAGTGAATTCCCTTGGGGTGGGAACAAGGGCTGGTATGTATAGAGGGAAGATAAAAGCTTGAAAAAGTCAAACAACAACAAAAACATCCTACATTTATGCATTTACATAAAATCCTGTCTGAATATATACGTATTCATAAATAAAAGTTAATTTACAAGTAAGTAATCCAGATGATGGAATTTGTGAAGATAATTTCCCAGAAAAGCAAAACTCTATGGAAAACACTCATCTATTTATAGCTTTTTATTTAGTGACTTTTTTTTTTTTTTTGCAAAAGCGTAAAATGACCACTCTTTTAAATTATGGTGTTATAGAAGTTCAGTGTATACAGTAGGATTTATTGAGCTATTTCTAAAGTTCAAACAGTGCAAAGTTTGTTTTCTGCAATACCCAGATTTTGCCTCCTATCATAAAAGTGTGAAAACAGTCTCAAGTCTGACCTGATACTGTGTTTTTATCCATCTGTAGCAGCCTTCACATGTGATAAAATGATGTTTGTGATTGTTTGCTTTTCTTAAAGTGCCTATTCTTCACTTTCATGTGAAGGGTAATAAAAATCTATCTGAAGATGCTAATTGAAATACATAGTAATAGCAATATGGTGAAGTGGAAAGTTACCAGACTTTGATCTCAGCTGTGTCACTCACTATGTATGTAAACCTTGGCAAGTTATTATATTTCTGCTCTTCAGCTTCCTTATTTGCAAAATGGGGATTAAAAATAGGGACATAACTCATAGGTTTGTTGTGAGGATTGAATGAGATAATTAAGGTAAAGTGTTTAGCAATATTCCTGGCACAGGGTAGTCATTCATGCATCTATCCATTCATTCATTCAAGAAATAGTTACTGAGGGCCTACTGTGTATCAGGCTCTGTGCTGTTGTGTGGATATCCACTGCTACCTCTAGAGATCTGTTTTGTTTGTGAAAGGTGGAGTTTTAACCTAACAAAATCTGTGCCTTCCACTTTTGAGCCTTATTTCAAAAGTTTTTGTGTCATTAGTGTCCCTTGCCAAAGTCCCAGAAGTTGGTTGATATGGGGAGAAGAAAGTTGGCATACCACTACAGTGTTCTTCAGCCCTACATGCTTCAGGCAAGAATCCCTTCTATTTAGGATAATAATGAGGCACTAGGGCTTCCCTGGTGGCGCAGTGGTTGGGAGTCCGCCTGCCGATGCAGGGGACGTGGGTTTGTGCCCCGGTCCGGGAAGATCCCACATGCCACGGAGTGGCTGGGCCTGTGAGCCATGGCCGCTGAGTCTGCGCGTCCCGAGCCTGTGCTCCGCAACGGGAGAGGCCACAACAGTGAGAGGCCTGCGTACTGCAAAAAAATAAAAAGTAAAAAATGAGGCACTAATTTCAATTCACTACAATTTAATATATGCCAACTATGTGTTAGTCATTATACAAATTTCTGGGAAATAAAAACTTATTAAAACAGAGTTCTGATTCAGAAGAGGAGAGATTCATATAATAACTATTATTTTTTAGTATTCTTCTTTCCTGGAAGGCAGTAAAGTAACCTTGGATGCTAACAGTTGGAAAGAATGCAGTCTAAAGAAACCTCAGATCCTGCCAAAAACTATTCTAGTAGAGTTTTCCTCCATTGCTGCTTTCTGCTCAACTCCAGTGATTCTGGGACCACACAGTAAAATCTTCACCATTTTAGCCCTAAGAGAACCAAACAGTCCTGCTGCTGTGCTTGTCTGAATATCTAATCTTCTTGAGTACTGTGTACTTACTTTACTCATTTCTACTCCAGATCTTGAATGAATGTGTCTTCTTGGTAGAACTTAGGTCACATGTAAAGCCCCAGGTGAAAGGGATTCATAGAAATGAAGTGTTAGCTTTCCACCCTGTGTTATACAGAAAAGCATGATAAAGGGGTTGGCATTAGGAATTTAGTGAGCAAGTTTGTAATACCTTCCACAGTCTACCTCTTTGGCTAGGTCCACAAAGACCTATAATTAAACTTCAAAACAATAAAGGCAACAAGAACACTTTCTTGAAAAACATAATGCAACTATTTCTTACCCTCCTCCCAAAGGGGGGAATCAAAGTCTCACCAGTTTAATGCAAATATCTTTTTTAATACCTTTTTAAAAATTAATTAACTAATTAATCTTTTGGCTGCGTTTGGTCTTTGTTGCTGCGTGCGGGCTTTCTCTAGTTGTGGTGAGCGGGGGCTACTGTTCGTTGCGGTGCATGGGCTTCTCATTGCAGTGGCTTCTCTTGTTGTGGAGCACGGGCTCTAGGTGCATGAGCTTCAGTAGTTGTGGCACGCAGGCTCAGTAGTTGTGGCTCGTGGGCTCTAGAGTGCAGGCTCATTAATTGTGGCACATGGGCTTAGTTGCTCTGCAGCATGCGGGATCTTCCCTGACCAGGGATCAAAACTGTCACCCCCGCGTTGGCAGGCGGATTCTTAACCACTGCACCACTAGGGAAGTCCCTAATGCAAATATTTTGATGTACATTTATCCTTTAGTTCAGGATTTGGCAAACTACAGCTTCCAGGTTAAATTCAGCCACCACTCATTTTTTTTTGTAAATAAAATTTTATTGGAACACAGCCATACTCATTTGTTTAAATATTGTCTGTGGCTGCTTTTGTGCTCCAATAGCCGAGTTGAGTAATTGCTGTTGATATAGTATGACTTGCAGAGCCTGAAATATTCACTGTTGGAGTCTTTACAGAAAAAGTTTGCTGACCCCTATTCTAGCTAATTGTAATCCTGTCTTGATATCCCATAACTAAATTGTTAAAGTAATTACCATGAATGCACCACATATGAAATAAAAGGGGAAAGGGAAATTTTTTGAAAAAGAAAAGCTTACTTAACATATTTGAGCAATATGAGTGTATGCTATGGTCATCATTTCTACAACACATTAACAATTTCTTTTTCTCACTTCCCGTTCTTTTACCCTCAGTGAGGGTATAATACCCCTGGCAGAATAACCCATGCTTTCATTTTTAAGGGTCTGCACGTCAGTGGTCCTGTCTCTATGCAGTTGTTGTAGTTGCTCATTGACTATTACTACTGAACGTGGCAGTACTAGGAGGATCCAAAGGAATCATTGGCTTCTAGACATGTGCTTCTTTGTTTACATTGTAGAGAAACAACCTTCTTCCCTTTTGATTATTAGGGTCTGTTACCTCAACCAACAAAGTATTCCCCCAGCCCTTTCTCCAACACATTGTGGAGACTGAGGAGCTCAAAATGATCAGGTAGCATTCTTACCTTCTTGGTCAGTGGAACGATTTGCCAGCAAAAGTTGTCCTTCCCTTAGGTGCTAAGATGGCTACACAAACTGAGCCCAAAGACACAAGAATGGAAAACAAAAATTTTGTCAGTTTATTAGAGGTAATGTTGAGAAATTCCATTCAAACATTTACCCCTCTAACCCTTGTTATGGGCTGAATTGTGTCCCCTCAAACATTTATATGTTGAAATCCTAACCCCTAGTACCTCAGAATGTGACTGTATTTGGAAAGAGGATCTTTACAGAGGAAATCAAGTTAAAATGAATTCATTAAGGTGTGCATTAATCCAAGATGATGGGTGTCCTTATAAGAAGAGGAAATTTGGACACAGTCACATATAGAAGGAAGATGATGTGATGACACGGGGATAAAACAGCCATCTACAAGTCAGTGATAGAGATCTGGAACAGATCCTTTTCTCATGGCCCTCAGAAGGAACCAACCCTGCCAACACCTTGATCTCAGACTTCTAACCTCCAGCACTACAAGAAAATAAATTTCTGTTGTTTAAGCCACCCAGTCTATGTTACATTATGATAGCAGCCCATATATTTTGGCTATGGGTGAAACAGTGCCATATATTATTTACTTGTTCAGAACAAACTGTAGAAGAGCAACCCAAACTCCCAGCTAATGTTATGACTCTTTAGTAGGCAGTTCCACTACTTAATAAAATCAGTTGCTTTTGAGTGATGGAGGACATCATAAGATCAGTGACTCCTGTGAGTGGCACCCATTGCTTTAGTTCTTTTGCTATAAGATTGAATTCATTAGTCAGAAGCAATATTTTGTGGTCTCCTTTAATGAGAGAGTCCAAGGGTGGTGATGTTGGCATAAGCATGGGTGGCAGGGAAGGCAAATCCATATCCAGGATAAATGTCTATTTCAGAGAAGACAAATTACTTCCTCCACTCCACCAGGTGCCTGGCTGATCTCCCAGAGGTATGGTGCTAGCAGCTGGTTTCTGTGATTGGAATTTTGGATAGTCATCAATGGTATTAGCCAGATAAACCTTGGTGTTGTTATACCAGTGCATGCTTTCCATTCTTGCCACTATTGTTACTTGATAGATGAGCCTATTGAAAAGTGTCTGGATAAAGATGCCAACTGACATCCACAGAGTAAGTCATCTTGTCCACGTAATTATTGTTCAATGCTATAAGGAGGGGATTTTGGATGAGTATTGCTATATATATATGTAATAATACTTGGTTCATTCTGAAAATATCATATATATACTTATTTCCTGATACCTAGTCATTAATTTAAGTCCATGACCATCCAGACAAACCATTAGCCACAACCTTCTGTGAATTATTGTAGATCTGAGTCCCCAGGCATTTGTCCTCTAGGCATTTTCCATCTGCTGTCCTTAGGGCCAGGCCTGATTAAGGCTGTGATTATGCGGTAGTCCATTTATGGCTGATGCCAGTATATTGAACAAGACCATTTGTGAGTCAAGCTAATATATTTTTTTCCCCCTCCTTGATAAACTTCTGAAAGGCAGCTTCCCACCAGGTCATATATGTGGCAGTATAGGAGAAGTAGGCATATAAGAAGTATTTATATAAAAATATATGTTCATGCAACTTATTTGTGCTTTCATGACATACTTGAGCCTGATATTAAATATAAAACTTCATTGATTATGAGGTGATGCTGGGCACGCTCAAGTTTATAGCTTGGTGGATCAATAACCCCAATTCATCATATGTATTTCAGATCTCATGGTTACTTTGTGTTTCATTATCCATGTTCTCAGTGTCCAGGACCAAGTCAGAAATTTTATTTTAGAAGGAAAATAGTAATTTGCTAAAAAGTTCATGTTTTTTTTCCAAATTCCAAAAAGCTTATACAGTGATCCTTCTTTTTAAACTTGCTTCAATTACCACAAAACATGCTGGTTTATGATAGATGTTTTAAGCATCTTTGCATTTGTTGGTTCATACAGGCCAATTGGCAGAATTCTTTGCTTGTGGTTTTTTTTTTTTGGCTCTTTTTTTTTTTAACATCTTTATTAGAGTATAATTGCTTTACAGTGTTGTGTTATTTCTGCTGTATGACAAAGTGAATCAGCTATATGTATACATATATCCCCATATCCCCTCCCTCTGCGTCTCCCTCCCACCCTCCCTATCTCACCCCTCTAGGTGGTCATAGAGCACTGAGCTGATCTCCCTGTGCGATGTAGCTGCTTCCCACTAGCTAGCTATTTTACATTTGGTAGTGTATATATGTCCATGCCACTCTCTCACTTTGTCCCAGCTTATCCTTCCCCCTCCCTGTGTCTTCAGGTCCATTCTCTACATCTGTGTCTTTTTTTTTTTTTTTGGTGGTACGTGGGCCTCCCACTGCCGCGGACTCCCCGTGGCGGAGCACAGGCTCCAGACGTGCAGCCCCGGCGGCCATGGCTCACGGGCCCAGCCGCTCCGCAGCACGCGGAATCCCCCTGGACCGGGGCACGAACCCGCGTCCCCTGCATCGGCAGGCAGACTCTCAACCACTGCGCCACCAGGGACGTCCTACCTGTGCGTCTTTATTCCTATCCTGCCCCTAGCTGCCCCTAGGTTCATCAAAACCATTTTTTTTTCGATTCCATATTTATGTGTTAGCGTATGGTATTTGTTTTTCTCTTTCTGACTTACTTCACTCTGTATGACAGACTCTAGGTCCATCCACCTCAGTACAAATAACTCAGTTTCATTTCTTTTTATGCTTGAGTAATATTCCATTGTATATGTACCACATCTTCTTTATCCATTCATCTGTTGATAGACACTTAGGTTGCTTCCATGTCCTGGCTGTTGTAAATAGTGCTGCAATGAACATTGTGGTACATGACTCTTTTTGAATTATGGTTTTCTCCGGGTATATGCCCAGTAGTGGGATTGCTGGGTCATATGGTAATTCTATTTTTAGTTTTTTTAAGGAACTGCCATACGGTTCTCCATAGTGGCTATATCAATTTACATTCCCACCAACAGTGCAAGAGGGTTCCCTTTTCTCCACACCCTCTCCAGCATTTATTGTTTGTAGATTTTTTGATGATGGCCATTCTGACTGGTATGAGGTGATACCTCACTGTAGTTTTGATTTGCATTTCTCTAATGATTAGTGATGTTGAGCATCCTTTCATGTTTGTTGGCAGTCTGTATGTCTTCTTTGGAGAAATGTGTGTTAGGTCTTCTGCCCATTTCTGGATTGGGTTGTTTGTTTTTTTCATACTGAGCTGCATGAGCTGCTTGTATATTTTGGAGATTAATTCTTTGTTGATTACTTCGTTTGCAAATATTTTCTCCCATTCTGAGGGTTGTCCTTTCGTCTTGTTTATGGTTTCCTTTGCTGTGCAAAAGCTTTTAAGTTTCATTAGGTTCCATTTGTTTATTTTTGTTTTTATTGCCATTTCTCTAGGAGGTGGGTCAAAAAGGATCTTGCTGTGATTTATGTCATAGAGTGTTCTGCCTACATTTTCCTGTAAGAGTTTTATAGTGTCTGGCCTTACATTTAGGTCTTTAATCCGTTTTGAGTTTATTTTTGTGTATGGTGTTAGGGAGTGTTCTAATTTCATTCTTATACATATATCTGCCCAGTTTTCCTAGCACCACTTATTGAAGAGGCTGTCTTTTCTCCATTGTATATTCTTGCCTCCTTTATCAAAGATAAGGTGACCATATGTGTGTGGGTTTATCTCTGGGCTTTCTATCCTGTTCCACTGATCTATATTTCTGTTTTGTGTCAGTACCATACTGTCTTGATTAATGTAGCTTTATAGTATAGTCTGAAGTTAGGCAGCCTGATTCCTCCAGCTCTTTTTCTTTCCCAAGATTGCTTGGGCTATTCAGGGTCTTTTGTGTTTCCATACAATTGTGAAATTTTTTGTACTAGTTCTGTGAAAAATGCCAAGTGATAGTTTGATAGAGATTGCATTGAATCTCTAGATTGCTTTGGGTAGTATAGTCATTTTCACAGTGTTGATTCTTCCAATCTGAGACATGGTATACCTCTCCATCTGTTTGTGTCGTCTTTAATTTCTTTCATCAGTGTCTTATAGTTTTCTGCATACAGGTCTTTTGTCTCCCTAGGTAGGTTTATTCCTAGGTATTTTACTCTTTTTGTTGCAGTGGTAAATGGGAGTGTTTCCTTAATTTCTCTTTCAGATTTTTGTCTTTAGTGTATAGGAATGCAAGAGATTTCTGTGCATTAATTTTGTATCCTGCTACTTTACCAAATTCATTGATTAGCTCTAGTAGTTTTCTGGTAGCATATTTAGGATTCTCTGTGTATAGTAACATGTCATCTGCAAACAGTGACAGTTTTACTTCTTTTCTTCCAATTTGGAATCCTTTTATTTCTTTTTCTTCTCTGACTGCTGTGGCTAAAACTTCCAAAACTGTTTTGAATAATAACAGTGAGAGTGGGCAACCTTGTCTTGTTCCTGATCTTAGAGGAAATGGTTTCAGTTTTTCACCATTGAGAATGATGTTGGCTGTGGTTTTGTCATATATGGTCTTTATTATGTTGAGGTAGTTTCCCTCTATGCTTACTTTCTGGAGAGTTTTTATCATAATTGGGTGTTGAATTTTGTCGGAAGCATTTTCTGCATCTATTGAGATTATCATATGGCTTTTGTCCTTCAATTTGTGAATATGGTATATCACATTGATTGATTTACATATATTGAAGAATCATTGCATTCCTGGGATAAACCCCACTTGATCATGGTGTATGATCCTTTTAACGTGCTGTTGGATTCTGTTTGCTAGTATTTTGTTGAGGATTTTTGCGTCTTTGTTCATCAATGATATTGGCCTGTAGTTTTCTCTTTTTGTGACATCTTTGTCTGGCTTTGGTATCAGGGTGATGGTGGCCTCGTAGAATGAGTTTGGGAGTGTTCCTCCCTCTGCTATATTTTGGAAGAGTTTGAGAAGGATAGGTGTTAGCTCTTCTCTAAATGTTTGATAGAATTCTCCTGTGAAGCCACCTGGTCTTGGGCTTTTGTTTGTTGGAAGATTTTTATTCACAGTTTCAGTTTCAGTGCCTGTGATTGTATATTTTCTATTTCTTCCTGGTTCAGTCTCAGAAGGTTGTGCTTTTCTAAGAATTTGTCCATTTCTTCCAGGTTGTCCATTTTATTGGCATATAGTTGCTTGTAGTAAGCTCTCATGATCATTTGTATTTCTGCAGTGTCAGTTGTTAGTTCTCCTTTTTCATTTCTTATTTTGTTGATTTGAGTCTTCTCCCTTTGTTTCTTGATGAGTCTGGCTAATGGTTTATCAATTTTGTTTATCTTCTCAAAGAAGCAGCTTTTAGTTTTATTGATCTTTGCTATTGTTTCCTTTATTTCTTTTTCATTTATTTCTGATCTTCATGATTTCTTTCCTTCTGCTAACTTTGTTTTTTTTTTTATTCTTCCTTTTCTTGTTGCTATAGGTGTAAGATTAGGTTGTTTATTTGAGATTTTTCTTGTTTCTTGAGGTAGGATTGTATTGCTATAAACTTTCATCTTAGAACTGCTTTTGTTGCATCCCATAGGTTTTGGCTTGTTGTGTTTTCATTATCATTTGTTTCTACATATTTTTTGATTTCCTCTTTGATTTCTTCAGTGATCTCTTGGTTATTTAGTAGCATATTATTTAGCTTCCAAGTGTTTGTATTTTTTACAGTTCTATCCTGTAATTGATATCTAGTCTTATAGCCTTGTGGTTGGAAAGGATACTTGATATGATTTCAATTATCTTAATTTACCAAGGCTTGATTTGTGACCCAAGATATGATCTGTCCTGGAGAATGTTCCATGAGCACTCGAGAAGAGAGTGTATTCTGTTGTTTTTGGATGGAATGTCCTATAAATATCAATCAAGTCCATGTTGTTTAATGTGTCATTTAAAGCTTGTGTTTCCTTATTTATTTTCATTTTGTATGATCTGTCTGTTGGTGAAAGTGGGGTGTTAAAGTTCCCTACTATTATTGTGTTACTGTCAATTTCCCCTTTTATGGCTGTTAGCATTTGCCTCAAGTATTGAGGTGCTCCTATGCTCGGTGCATAAATATTTACAATTGTTATATCTTCTTCTAGGATTGATCCCTTGATCGTTATGTAGTGTCCTTCTTTGTCTCTTGTAATAGTCTTTATTTTAAAGTCTCTTTTGTCTGATATGAGAATTGCTACTCCAGCTTTCTTTTGATTTCCATTTGCCTGGAATATCTTTTTCCATCCCTTCACTTTCAGTCTGTATGTGTCCCTAGGTTTGAAGTGGGTCTCTTGTAGACAGCATATATAGGGGTCCTGTTTTTGTATCCATTCAGCCAGTCTGTGTCTTTTGGTTGGAGCATTTAATCCATTTACATTTAAGGTAATTATCGATATGTGTGTTCCTATTCCCATTTTCTTAATTGTTTTGGGTTTGTTTTTGCAGGTCTTTTCCTTCTCTTGTGTTTCCTGCCTAGAGAAGTTCCTTTAGCATTTGTTGTAAAGCTGGTTTGGTGGTGCTGAGTTCTAACTTTTTCTTGTCTGTAAAGGTTTTAATTCCGCAGTTGAATCTGAATGAGATCCTTGCTGGGTAGAGTAAACTTCATTGTAGGTTTTTCCCTTTCATCACTTTAAATATGTCCTGCCACTCCCTTCTGGCTTGCAGAGTTTCTGCTTAAAGATCAGCTGTTAACCTATGAGGAGTCCCTTGTGTGTTATTTGTTGCTTTTCCCTTGCTGCTTTTAATATTTGTTCTTTGTATCTAATTTTTATAGCTTGATTAATATATGTCTTGGCATGTTTCTCCTTGGATTTATCCTATATGGGACTCTCTGCGCTTCCTGGACTTGATTGACTATTTCCTTTCCCATATTAGGGAATTTTTAAACTATAATCTCTTAAAATATTTTCTCAGACCCTTTCTTTTTCTCTTCTTCTTCTGGGTCCCCTATAATTGTAATGTTGGTGCATTTAATGTTATCCTAGAGGTCTCTGAGACTGTCCTCAGTTTTTTTCATTCTTTTTTCTTTTTTCTGCTCTGTAGTCATTATTTCCACTATTTTATCTTCCAGGTCACTTATCCGTTCTTCTGTCTCAGTTATTCTGCTATTGATTCCTTCTAGAGAACTTTTAATTTCATTTATTGTGGTGTTCATCATTGTTTGTTTGCTGTTTAGTTCTTCTAAGTCCTTGTTAAACATTTCTTCTATTTTCTCCTATTTACAAGATTTTGGATCATCTTTACTATCATTACTCTGAAATCTTTTTCAGGTAGACAGCCTATTTCTTCTTCATTTGTTTGGTCTGGTAGGTTTTTACCTTGCTCCTTCATCTGCTGCATATTTCTCTGTCTTCTCATTTTGTTTAACTTACTGTTTTTGGAGGTCTCTTTTTCGCAGGCTGCAGGTTCATAGTTCGCATTGGTTTTGTTGTCTTCCCGGGTGGTGAGGTTGGTTCAGTGGCTTGTGTAGGCTTCATGGTGGAGGGGACTGGTGTCTGTGTTCTGGTGGGTGGGGCCGGATCTTGTGTCTCTGGTGGGCAGGGCTGCGGCCGGTGGTGTGTTTTGGGGTGTCTGTGAGCTTATTATGATTTTAGGCAGCCTGTCTGCTGATGGGTGGGGTTGTGTTCCTGTCTTGCTAGTTGTTTGGCATGGGGCGTCCAGCACTGGAGCTTGCTGGCCATTGGGTGGAGCTGGGTCTTAGTGTTGAGATGGAGATCTCTGGGAGAGCTCTTGCTGATTAATATTAGATGGGGCTGGGAGGGCTCTGGTGGTCCAATGTCCTGAACTTGGCTCTCCCACCTCAGAGCCTCAGGCCTGACACTAGGCTGGAGCACGAAGATTATGTCATACACATGTCTGCTAGTGTTAGAGGGTCTCCTGTGGCTCACCGTGGGACAAGGATACTGGCAGCAGAAGTTCTGGGAAGTACTCCTTGGCATGAGCCCTCCAAGAGTCAGTTGGCAGAATTCTTTGTCCTACAACTATAGTTGACCCTTGAATGACATGGGTTTGAACTTTAGGTCTTTAATCCATTTTGAGTTTATTTTTGTACATGGTGTTAGAGAATTCTAATTTCATTCTTTTTTTTCCTGTCAATTCCTTTTTTTTTTATATCTTTATTGGAGTATAATTGGTTTACAATGGTGTGTTAGTTTCTGCTTTATAACAAAGTGAATCAGTTATACATATGTTCCCATATCTCTTCCCTCTTGCGTCTCCCTCCCTCCCACCCTCCCTATCCCACCCCTTTAGGTGGTCACAAAGCACCGAGCTGATCTCCCTGTGCCATGCGGCTGCTTCCCACTAGCTATCTGTTTTACGTTTGGTAGTGTATATATGTCCATGCCACTCTCTTGCTTTGTCACAGCTTACCCTTCCCCCTCCCCATATCCTGAAGTCCATTCTCTAGTAGGTCTGTGTCTTTATTCCTGTCTTACCCCTAGGTTCTTCATGACATTTTTTGTTCTTAAATTCCATGTATATGTGTTAGCATATGGTATTTGTCTTTCTTTTATGTGTAGCTGTCCAGTTTTCCCAGCACCACTTATTTGAAAGACTGTCTTTTCTCCATTGTATATTCTTGCCTCCTTTGTTGTTGATTAACTGTAGATTGATCATAAGTGTGTGGGTTTATTTCTGGGTTTTCTCTTCTGTTTCATTGATCTATATGTCTGTTTCTGTGGCAGTACCATATTGTTTTGATTACTGTAGCTTTGTAGTACAGAGAACAAAATTCTAAAATTTGTTTGGAAACACAAAAGACCCTGAATAGCCAAAACAGTCTTGAAAAAGAAGACGGAGCTGAAGGAATCATGCTCCCTGACTTCAGACAACTCCTTTTAAAGTAACATGATAAAGTCTTCAAGTGAGGCAGCAGAAGTCTTATGCAGTAAAGGCTACTTTTGCTGATAAGAGAGACTCAGTGGGGTTTAAGAGAATGGGTAACTTGAAGTCTTCCAAATTCCCCCCATTTCCCTCTTTCTATTTTTGAGGTCTTACTCTTTGCAAATTAGTGCCCTAACTCTCATATAAGACTTTTGAGTGAGGTTGGAATTGACCTTATATTATAATTTAGTAATCAATAGGATCAGACCTTGCAGTTTCTGGGCTACATCTGCCCAGCAGCTGCAAGAGGTAATGTCCGTATTAGGGAAGTCATGTTTCTCTGACTGTGCCTTTGGCCAAGAATTTAAAAGCCCAAGCATGTCATTTTCTTTGTTAAAGCTCTCCAGCACAGTTAGAAATAGCTAGCCTACTTCCAACATGATCATTGTATGCACGATGTTCTTCAGAATAGCTTTTCATAGCACTAACCTGGCCTATGAAAGCCTTTAGTAGTTTCTTCATTCATGGGGACCACAGTGACAATTTGACCCTGAATTCCATGGAAACTCATTAGATAATTAGTGCTCCAACCTCTAATGCTAACCAGCACTGACTGACTTCACACCTAATTAGAATAGATAACTGATATGGACTGAATGTTTATATTCCCTCCCTTCCTCCCTCTCAAACAAACAAACAAACAAACAAACTCATGTGTTGAAGCCCTAATCCCAGTGTGGATGTTATTTGGAGGTGGGGTTTTTGGACCGTAATTAGTTTTAGGTGAGGTCATGAGGGTGGAGTTGCCATGATGGGATTAGTGTTCTTATAAGAAGAGGGACCAGATCTTTCTCTCTCGCTGTCTCTCTCTCTCTCTGCCATGTGAGGACACAGTGAGACAGAAGCTCTCTGCAAGCCAGGAAGAGGGCCTTCACCAAGGAACCAAATTGGCTGGCACCTTGATCTTGGACCCTCCAAATTCTAGAACTTGGAGAACATAAATCTGTTGTTTAAACACCCAGTTTTTGTTATTTTATTATGGCAATCGAAGCAGGCTAACACAATAACCAACATTAAATTCCCATTTCCTTAAAGGATGCACTTTTTGTAAGCATTTCCAGTACAAATTCCCATATGGACCAGTATTATTAGTTGCAGACAACAGAATCTACTTTAAGTTGTTTATGCAGAAAGTGATTAATTTTAGAGCATTATGTAACATGCCAAATTTGTAGGAGGGCCAGGGAGCTAAGTTTGGATATACTGTACAATCAGGAAAAACATAAGTGTAGAGAAACTCTAAACCACCTTGGGATTGTTTTAATGGAAACTTTCCTGTTGCTGTTGCATGCTCCTTGACATTTATGATATTAGTGGCATGAGAGTAGAACCTCAGCCACAGTTACTGCAGGAAAGCCAAATGCCTCTTCTTGTCAAAAGTTCTGATCTCCCTTTGGGGCTGCCACCTACCATTGGTTATGCATTACAAGTCTCTAAAAGGTATTTCTACAAGAGAATGTTGTAACATTTTCTTCTACAAGAAGCAGGACAAGGTATCTTCCAAGAATTTACTTGAATCCTATGTATTCAACATGAAAAGAACTGTTGAAAGTGAAAAACTTCAAGGCAAGATCAACAATAAGGACAAATAGAAGATTCTTGACAAGTGTGAAATCATCAGCTGGCTTGATAAGAACTAGACTGCAGAGAAGGAGGAATTTGAACATCAGCAGAAAGAGCTGGAAAAAGTCTGCAACCCCATCATTACCAAGCTGTACCAGAGTGCAGGAGGCATGCTAGGAGGAATGCCTGGGTTTTCCCTGGTGGTGGAGCTTCTCCATCTGGTGATGCCTCCTCTAGGCCCACCATTGAAGAGGTTGAATAAGCCAACCTGAGCATAGATTTAGCATTGTTCCACACAGAACATTGCAGGACCCAAATTTGTAGCAAATTCCATGGCAGTTTTAAATTTCAGCTGCTATAGTAAATAACGGGGCATTCTTGATACTTGAATATGGAAAATGTGCACCGGGAAAGGAAATAACATTGCACTTCATAAGCACTGTTTTATAAGTGGAAAATGCAATGCCTTAAATAAAACTGTATTTAAAATTGGTACCAAAAAATTTGTTATATATTTTAAGTCTTTGAAATATATTTCTATAAGAGAACCTTGTAAATTTCTACAAGAGAACCTGGCTGATGTAGATATTAGCTTTTTAGCACATGAAGGCGCATACTAGAAAGTACCTGAGGTGGGTGTTGAGTATACCAATCTGTAGTATCTTCTGCAGCTTCCATGAAGTCTAATGAAAAATAACTGAAGACTTAAATATGTAAGATTGTCAGTCTGGTCTTTTGTTACCCAGTTTAAATACTCGGAAAGACCCTCTATTTGGGGAATATAATCTAGAGTTATTAACTGAGTCTCTGTGGGGAAACAATTCATTATTCTAACTTCATTCTATGAGAGACACACGAAAGTATCATCCTTCTATTTTAAGGAGCTGCCCATTAGAAGTATGTTATTGGACCTGAATGCCTCATTTGCTGACTATAAGGATAAGCCATCCTTTGTAAGGCTCCTTAAGGGAAAACTGGCTATGGGAGAGGAAAACTAGGTTGAAACTCTAGCTCTTTTTCTTTTTTCAAGCCTATGTATGTTTCTCAGTTCTCTAAGATCTAGTTGAATAGCTCAGGGCTTTGTTATTGCTTTCACAGCAAGGAGAAAATCATAGCACAGGTTGACAGGCTGTAGCCACTTGTCTCCCTCTGTGGTCCTTCTGGAATTTGTTTTTCCAATGGTATGCCAATTCCTTTGTAACCATCCTAACATTGAAGTGTGTTTAGCAGTGAATGCTGTTTTCTGGTAATCTTTCATCTTCTGTGAAAAAGCAATTTGTCTTCTCAAATAAACTGCAAGGGGCTCTTGTCCTCCCACATGCCATTTTTTCACATTCTTCTTAGGTCTGAGCGTTGAAAAAAGATCTACAGTATTTCTGCAAAAATAGTATTAGAATGCATCTCTGCGAGCTTCAGTGTCTCTAATAGGAGCGACGTGGTATTTGGCTAAGGCCAAGAGCTAAGGGGTGACTATATGTTTCAATGCCTGAAAAAGAAACATGAAAAAACCCACACCTACTCAGGAACATTGTTCAGGCAGTGAGGAGGAACTGTGGACCATATTTTAATGAGAAATGTATTCTGCCTAGGAGAGAAATGTTCCGGCAAAAAACTGCTCAGGGGGTAATGATGGTCTGGCTCACTTTGATAAGAAATAGTAAATATTCTTTTTGGAAGGAAAAGAAATGACCTTTAGAAAGAGGAATTTAGAACAGAGGTTTTTGAATGGAGTCTGACTTGAGTCCAAATTCTGACTATTCCGTTTACTGCCTATCTAAGTTTGGGCAAGTTATTATCTTTTTGAAACATGGGTTTCCACATCAGTATAATGGGTATATATATGAATAGCTGTCTATAAAAATATTGTCAAGATTAAATGTAATAATGTATAAAAATATTTTAGTGCCTGGACATACCCAGTAGCTATTATTATTGTCACTGGTGATTTTACAAGTATCCTGAACAATGTAAGACTGCATAGGAACATTCAACTGGAGAGCTTTTTCAGGTGTATATAATTGATCTCTTAGTTTTGTGTGTTTGTAAATAAAATAATTAACATATATTGAACCTTTATATGACAGAGAATGCTGGTTATCAACACAATATCTTTTTTTTTTCTTTTTTGGCTGCATTGGGTCTTTGCTGCTGCATGCAGGCTTTCTCTACTTGTGGTGAGCAGGGGCTACTCTTCATTGTGGTGCACAGGCTTTTCATTGTGGTGGCTTCTCTTGTTGCGGAGCACGGGCTCTAGGCGCGCGGGCTTCAGTAGTTGCAGCATGTGGGCTCAGTAGTTGTGGCTCGCGGGCTCTAGAGCGCAGGCTCAGTAGTTGTGGCACACGGGCTTAGTTGCTCCGCGGCATGTGGGATCTTCCTGGACCAGGGATCAAACCCATGTCCTCTGCATTGACAGGCGGATTCTTAACCACTGCGCCACCAGGGAAGTCCCTCGACACAATATCTTTTCTCCCATTTTCCTGACAAAGTCCTAATGTGCCCTGCTAAAAACTAGCATTCTTGCAGCTAGAAGTGGTGATGTGACACAGCTCTGACCAAGGAAAAGAAAGTAGATGTCTTGGGTGATTTCTGGAAAAGCAATAATAGTGCTGCTTCCTCTTTCTTCTTGTCACTTCCTTGTTCTGCGTTTTGATCAGAAGGTTCAGATGAGGATAGAGGTAGAGTTACATCTTGAGGCCACAGGGAGACAATGAGGTTGAGGGCCCCACTCACTGAGGCTGACAGAGCAGAGAAAAAGAACTAACTTGGGACAACCAATGACACTGTGGAGATGTTGCCTTGGACCACCTCAAGTTGATGTTTTTTGAGGGACAGTAAATTCTTATTTGGTAATTCCTGCATAGAGTTTTTGTTAAGTGCAGCTGACATGTGCTACTTGCTTTTCATGAATGATCTGATATAACTCCAAAAACAGCCCTATCCTATGAAGTACAAATATTACTCCCATTTAAGAGATTATGAAAGCTCAGAATCATTAAGTGATTCATCTATGGTCACATGGCCAGTACATGGAAGAGCAAAGATTTAAACCAAGGCAGTCAAACTTCAGAACCAGTTTATCTATTTATACCTTCATTTCACTATATAATGGATTTCAGATTGTTTTCAAGAAATATGTACAATAAAAGAAACAAATATCAATAAAATTTCGATATTAAAAAAACCCCAGAATGTTGGTGTCCAGAAAACAGTAAGTTTCAATAGGAGGTAAAAAGCAAAGGGGCAGTGAGTAATAAGGGGGAATAGAATAGAGGTGTGTAGACCATACGGTTACCTTAGGAAAGATCCACAAGCTTAGTGTCTGAGCTTTCTGGTAGCTAAGTAAATTCTAAAGCAACTACTAACATACAGTTTCACATAGGACATAAATATGAATAAGAGACTATGTTAAGACACAGATTCCTGGACCCCATTCTCAGAGATTGGTCTGTAGTAAGGCTTGAGAGCCTTACTAAGTAAGGCTTAAGCCATCCTTTGTAAGGATCCTTAAGGGAAAACTGGCTATGGGAGAGGAAAACTAGGTTGAAACTCTAGCTCTTTTTCTTTTTTCAAAGTAGGTCTGTAGTAAGGCTTGAGACATTTATCCCATACTTCTAGGTATCACTGCTTCTGCTTGTCTGTGGACTTTACTTTGAGTAGCATAGATGTAGGACATAGGTCACAAACTTACCTGCCCAGAGGTACCAGCCAAGTCATGTAAATGATAGAAGTGGGCCACGTGTAAGACAATAGGAAGGGGTTGCAGCTGTGGCACATTAGCATTTTAAAGGGGTAGCTGCTTCTCAACACCAGCCAGTTGTTGCCTTGTGAAAACAGGCAAATATTGCTAGATTTTCAAGTCTTTCAAGAGAAACCCAATGTTATCAAGAGAAAATTATGTGAAATTTCTATTTCTAAAAATACTATTCAGGCCAAATACATCTATCTCTTAATTAAGGGGCTGTAGGGAATGAACTATATATAGACTAAACTATATATAGACCCCACAAAAATTATTAATATTATGTTACACAGTTAGTATTCTATATGAATGGAGTGAGTAGAATCATAGATCCCTGACAGAACTTCGTAACTGTATTTTAAAATCACCATGCTTCAGTAGCACAAAGGATTGAAGTACAATGAATAAATATCTAGCCAGTTGAACTGACTTCAGATGTAGGCAGAGGCTTTGCCTGATTTTGACTTCCTTTTATATCAACAACCTGAGAAATGTTAGCTATCTGTCCTAGGCATTCAACCTAGTGTTTGTTGAATGAAAGACAAAATTAATAAACACATCATCTATAACTTATTAGATAGTTATCTTCGATACTATACTATTACTACTATTATAATAAAATTAAGAAGGGAATGTCTTTTACTATATACCTGAAATGCAGTGTGCATTCAATAAATATTTGCAGAATTGGTGGATGAATAATAACAAGCCGCAAACAAACACCTACCCTCATCAGTGTAATCTTCTCTAAAACTGGGAGTATTCCTGTTTTATCTCAAAAAGGCTATTTATTATTCAGGCTTCAGCTTCTTCTAGAAAGTCTTTCCTGACTTTCTAAGCTCCTGTTAGGTGCCCATTTGTGCTCCCACACCATCCCTGTCTTCTTCTTGCATGACACATATAACAGTGCTTTGTAATAGCTTGTTTAATTAGTCATTTCCACTATTCTGTGTGCCCTGTGAAGTCAAGGATTATGGCTCTCTTGTCCTGTCGTATATGCTAAATACATTTAACTTGAATATAGGAATCACACATTCACAAAGGCACGTGCTAAATCTCATTTGCCTATTTTTACTTTGCAAGGTAGGCATGGTACTACATTGCTCCATGTTTCTCAATTAATACTTCTTTTTAAGATTGCCTCCCCATTAGACCATGTGCTCAGAAAAAAGAAACTGCATTTAATATTAACTTGGACAAAACATAGAAGACCAAGCTTGGCTTAAACAGCCACACAATGATATTTGAAGTATTTTCTGTTTTAGCATTCCAACTTTTGTTCCTTTCCAACAATATTGGTGACTAAGCTCTTTTGGCCTTTCCAAAAAAAGGGGAAAATATATAGTAACAGGACATATTAATTAAAGCATTTCCAAACATTTATGTGGTATTGGATGGTGATGTTTAGCAAAACTTGGCAGGAGTGAATCAAATATGATACCAGAATTAATTTATGAGTCTTGACTCCCAGCTTCATGGTTCTGTAGCTTTGTTCCATTTGCTCAGCAGGCAGAATGCCTTGAAAGCTCTTTGTTGTGCCCCATATAGTGCCTTGGTCCATGTCATACCCAAGAAGTCAGAATCTATGTTTTTCCATCTAGTCATCGTTCTTCCACAAGCCTCGGGCTCCATGGAACAATTGCTTTAACTAGAATAACAATTTTCCCTTTGTCTTGCCATTGTCAAAGCATACTGTGAAAGTTTAGAGACCAGAATCATGTATTTGGCACTACACAAAGTTTATGGAACTCCCTGGACATGGCCTTCGGCTCAGAACCAGTTGGCAACTCTGATTGGTTGGATCAATTACATTTGTAAAGATTTTAGTTCCTAGAAAATCATACTCTAGGAATAATGAGAGGGGAAAGACAAAACCTCTCTAACTTGGCTGGGATGAGGCTAGTCATGTCATCTGTCCTAAATTTAAATTTGTTGAGAATGGAGAAGACATAATCTCTGTTTTTAATGATTACAGGTCATGCTTTCCATAGCCTGACTGCTTTTGGCAATGTTATTGTATTAAATGGCACATAGACAGTTTTGAAACCCAAACCATGAGATTTTCCTCCTCCTTTTTTTTTTTGCTAATCACAGCCTGCTTTGCCTAGAACTTCTCTTTGGCTGTGCTGTTAGAAAATCCTATTCAGAATTTCCTTAGGGAAGATTCTTCTTTGGGTCAGTCACTGAACATACTCTTTCTACTTAACAGTGCATTTTTAATGAGTAATTGAAAGCAGTAGTTGGTTTATTGTCTAGTTTGGAGAACTGTTCAGTTTCTAGTGGCCCAAAGTGGCCTGGGCTTGAAAGCAGGATAGAGCTTGCACTTATGAGGGAGAAAGGTTTGCTGCCAGATCAGGATGGAAGAATGCCTGCTCTAAGTCACATGCCACATTATTTACCTACCTCCTACTTCTGTCATCTTACTAGGCAAGAGATATCATTCCCGCCCCCCCCCCCCGGGCCCCCTTCCCCAACCTCACACACAATTGTGTTTATTTTTGTGTGAATGATATGGGGATACAATGGGGACTATATATCTTTTTTTTTTTTTTGCGGTATGTGGGTCTCTCACTGTTGTGGCCTATCCCATTGTGGAACATAGGGACGCATATACCTTTTCAAATTAGTGTTTTTTGTTTTTTGAAAAAATACCTGGAAGTGGAATTACTGGATCACATACTAATTTCATTTTTAATTTTTTGAGAAACCTCCATATAATTTTCCATAGTGGCTGTACCAACTTACATTCCCACTAACATGCACAAGGGTTCCCTTTTCTCCACATGCTCACCAACACTTGTAATTTGTTGTCTTTTTGATAATAATTATTCTGAGAGGTGTGAGGTAATATCTCATTGTGGTTTTGATTTGCATTTCATTGATGATTAGCAGTGTTGAGCATCATTTCATGTGCCTGTTGGCCATCTGTATGTCTTCTTTGGAAAAGTGCTCATTCAGGTCTTCTACCCATTTTTAATTGGGTTGTTTGTTTTTTGATGTTGAGTTGTCTGAGTTTTTCATGTGTTTTGGATATTACCCTCTTATCAGATATGTCATTTGCAAGTATCTTCTCCCATTCAGTAGGTTGCCTTTTCATTTTGTTGATAGTTTCCTTTGCTGTGCAAAACCTTTTTAGTTTGATCTAGTCCCATTTGTTTATTTTTGTTTTTGTTTCCCTTGCCTGAGGAGACATTCCAAAAAAATATTATGAAGATGCATGTCAAAGAGCGTACTACCTACATTTTCTTCTAGGAGTTTTATGGTTTCAGATCTTACATTTAAGTCTTTAGTCAATTTTGAATTTACTTTTGTATATGTTGTGAGAAAGTAGTCCAATGTGATTCTTTTGCATGTAGCTGTCCGGTTTTCCCAACACCACTTATTGAAGAGGCTGTCTTTTACCCATTGTATGTTCTTGCCTCCTTTGTTGTAGATTAATTGTCCATATAAGTGTGGGTTCATTTCTGGGCTCTCTATTCAGTCCCATTGATCTATGTGTCTGGTTTTATGTCAGTTTCATACCATTTTTGTTTGTTTGTTTGTTTAGATTTTTTTTTTTGATGTGGATCATTTTTTTAAAGTCTTTATTGAATTTGTTACAATACTGCTTCTGTTTTATGTTTTGGTTTATTGGCTGTGAGGCATGTGGGATCTTAACTCCCCAACCAGGGATCAAACCCACGCCCCCAACACTGAAAGGTGAATTCTCAACCACTGGACCACCAGGGAAATCCCCATACTATTTTGATAACTGTAGCTTTTTAGTATAGTCTGAAATCAGGCATCATGATACCTCCGTTTTTTTTTTTTTGTTTGTTTGTTTTTTGGGTTATTTTTTTACTGCACCATGTGGCATGTGGGATCTTAGTTCCCTGACCAGCGATTGAATCTATGCCCCCCCACTTCATTGGAAGTGTGTAGTCTTAACCACTGGACCACCAGGGAAGTCCCGATACCTCCAGTTTTTCTCTTCTTTCTCAAGATTGTTTTGGCTATTTGTGGTCTTTTGTGTTTCCATACAGATTTTAGAGTTATTTGTTCTAGTTCTGTGAAAAATACCATTGGTATTTTGATAGTGGTTGCATTGGATCTGTACGTTGCCTTGGGTAGTATGGTCATTTTAACAATATTAATTCTTCCAGTGCATAAGCACAGTGTATCTTTCCATTTGTTTGTGTCATCTTCAGTTATTTTTATCAGTGTCTTATAGTTTTCAGTATAAAGATCTTTTACCTACGTGGTTAGATTTATTATTAGGAATTTTATTCTTTTGGATGGAGTTGTAAACTCCATTCCTCTTTCAGATAGTTTATTGTTAGTGTATGGAAATGCAACATTTTCTGTATTTTAATTTTGTATCCTGCAACTTTACTGAATTAATTTATTAATTCTAATAGTTTTTGGTGGTATCTTTAGGATAGTCTATGTATATAGTATCATGTCATCTGCAAACAGTGACAGTTTTACTTCTTCCTTTCCAATTTGGATTCCTTTTATTTCTTTTTCTTTTCTGATTGCTATTGGCTAGGAACTCCAATATTATGCTGAATAAAAGTGGTGAGAGTGGGCATCCTTATCTTGTTCCTGATCTTAGAGGAAATGCTTTTAGCTTTTTAACATTGAGTATGATGTTGAATGTAGGTTTGTCTTGTATGGTCTTTATTGTGTTGAGTTATATTCCCTCTATACCCACTTTGTTGAGAGGTTTTTTATCATAAATGGATGTTGAATTTTGTCAGAAGCATTTTCTGCTTCTTTTGAGATTATCATGTGATTTTTATTCCTTAATTTGTTAATGTGGTATATCATATTGATTGATTTGTGGATATTGAAAAATCCTTGCATCTGTGGGATAAATCCCAGTTGATCATGGTATGATCCTTTTAAGGTATTGCTAAATTCAGTTTGCTAATATTTTGTTAAGGATTTTTGCTTCTGTGTTCATCAGTGATATAGGCCTGTAGTTTTCTTTTTTGTGTGGTGTCTTTGTCTTGTTTTGGTGTCAGGGTGATGCTGGCCTCATAGAATGAGTTCAGAAACATTCCTTTCTCTTCAATTTTTTGGAATAGTTTGAGAAGGATGGGTGTTAACTGTTCTTTAAATGTTTGGTAGAATTCACCTGTGCAGCTCTCTGGTTCTGGACTGTTGTTTCTTGGGAAGTTTTTTCTTTTTTAATTACTGATTCAATTTCATTACTAGTAATTCATCTGTTTATATTTTCTATTTCATCCTGATTTAGTTTAGGGGTATTTTACATTTCTAAAAACATATCCATTTCTTCTAGGTTGTCCACTGTATTGACATATAATTGTTCATAATAATCTCTCATGATCTTTTTTTATTTCTGTGGTGTCAGTTGTAACTTCTCTTTTTTGTATTTCTGATATTATTTTTTGTTTTTGTTTTAAATTTATTTATTTATTTTTGCTGTGTTGGGTCTTCGTTTCTGTGCAAGGGCTTTCTCCAGTTGTGGCAAGCGGGGGCCACTCTTCATCGCGGTGCACGGGCCTCTCACTGTAGCTGCCTCTCTTGTTGTGGAGCACAGGCTCCAGACGCGCAGGCTTAGTAGTTGTGGCTCACGGGCCTAGTTGCTCCATGGCATGTGGGATCCTTCCAGACCAGGGCTCGAACCTGTGTCCCCTGCATTAGAAGGCAGATTCTCAACCACTGCGCCACCAGGGAAGCCCTGGTATTATTTTTTGGATCCTCTCTTTTTGTAATGAGTTTGGCTGTATGTTTATCAGTTTTATTTATCTCTTTAAGGAACCAGCTTTTAGTTTCACTGATCATTTCTATTTTTTTTAGTCTCTATTTTATTTCTGCTATTTTCTGTATTATTTCTTTCCTCTACTAATTTTGTGTTTTGTTTGTTCTTCTTTCTCTAGTTCCTTTAGGTGTAAGGTTTGTTTGTTTATTTGGTATTTTTCTTGTTTCCTGAGATAGGCTCGTATTGCTATAAACTTCCCTCTTAGAGCTGCTTTTGCTGCTCACTATAGATTTTGGATCTATAGTGAGATTTTGGATCATTGTGTTTCCATTTTCATTTGCCTCCAGGTATTTTTTTTTTAACAACTTTATTAGAGTATAATTGCTTTACATTGTTGTGTTAGTTGCTGCTGTATGACAAAGTGAATCAGCTATACATGTACGTATATCCCCATATCCCCTCCCTCTTGCCTCTCCCTCCCAGCCTCCCTACCCCATCCCTCTAGGTGATCACAAAGCACAAGCTGATCTCCCTGTGCTATGCGGATGCTTCCCACTAGCTATCTACTTTACATTTGGTAGTGTATATTTGTCCATGCCACTCTCTCACTTCGTCCCAGCTTACCCGCCCCCCTCCCCGTGTCCTCAAGTCCATTCTCTACATCTGTGTCTTTATTCCTGTCCTGCCCCTAGGTTCTTCAGAAACATTTTTTTTTTTTTTAGATTCCATATATATGTGTTAGCATATGGTGTTTCTTTTTCTCTTTCTGACTTACTTCACTCTGTATGACAGACTCTAGGTCCATCCACCTCACTACAAATAACTCAATTTTGTTTCTTTTTATGGCTGAGTAATATTCCATTATATATATGTGCCACATCTTCTTTAACCATTCATCTTTCGATGGACACTTAGGTTGCTTCCATCTCCTGGCTATTGTAAATAGTGCTGCAGTGAACATTGTGGTACATGACTCTTTTTGAATTATGGTTTTCTCAGGGTATATGCCCAGTAGTGGGATTGCTGGGTCGTATGGTAATTCTATTTTTAGTTTTTTAAGGAACCTGCATACTGTCCTCCATAGTGCCTGTATCAATTTACATTCCACCAACAGTGTAAGAGGGTTCCTTTTTCTCCACACCCTCTCCAGCATTTATTGTTTGTATATTTTTTGGTGATGGCCATTCTGACTGGTGTGAGGTGATACCTCATTGTAGTTTTGATTTGCATTTCTCTAATGATTTGTGTGGTTGAGCATCCTTTCACGTGTGTGTTGGCAGTCTGTATATCTTCTTTGGAGAAATGTCTGTTTAGGTCTTCTGCCCATTTTTTTTTTTTTTGCGGTACGCGGGCCTCTCACTGTTGCGGCCTCTCCCGTTGCAGAGCAAAGGCTCCGGGCGCGCAGGCTCAGCGGCCATGGCTCACGGGCCCAGCTGCTCCGCGGCATATGGGATCCTCCCGGACTGGAGCACGAACCTGTGTCCCCTGCATCGGCAGGCAGGCTCTCAACCACCGCGCCACCAGGGAAGCCCCTTCTGCCCATTTTTGGATTGGGTTGTTTGTTTTATTTGATATTGAGCTGCATGAGCTGCTTGTATATTTTGGAGATTAATCCTTTATCAGTTGCTTTGTTTGCAAATATTTTCTCCCATTCTGAGGGTTGTCTTTTCGTCTTGTTTATGGTTTCCTTTGCTGTGCAAAAGCTTTTAAGTTTCATTAGGTCCCATTCATTTATTTTTGTTTTTTTTTCCATTTCTCTAGGAGGTGGGTCAAAAAGGATCTTGCTGTGATCTATGTCATGGAGTGTTCTGCCTATGTTTTCCTCTAAGAGTTTGATAGTGTCTGGCCTTACAGTTAGGTCTTTAATACATTTTGAGTTTATTTTTGTGTATGGTGTTAGGAAGTGTTCTAATTTCATTCTTTTACATGTAGCTGTCCAGTTTTCCCAGCACCACTTATTGAAGAGGCTGTCTCTTCTCCATTGTATACTCTTGCCTCCTTTATCAAAGATAGGCTGACCATGACCATATGTGCGTGGGTTTATCCCTGGGCTTTCTATCCTGTTCCATTGATCTATATTTCTGTTTTTGTGCCAGTACCATACTGTCTTGATTACTGTAGCTTTGTAGTATAGTCTGAAGTCAGGGAGCCTGATTACTCCAACTCCATTTTTCTTTCTCAAGATTGCTTTGGCTATTTGGGGTCTTTCCTATTTCCATACAAATTATGAAATTTTTTGTTCTAGTTCTGTGAAAAATGCCATTGGTAGTTTGATAGGGATTGCATTGAATCTGCAGATTGCTTTGGGTAGTATAGTCATTTTCACAATGTTGATTCTTCCAATCTAAGAACACGGTACATCTCTCCATCTGTTTGTATCATCTTTAATTTCTTTCATCAGTGTCTTATAGTTTTCTGCACACAGGTCTTTTGTCTCCCTAGGTCGATTTATTCCTAGGTATTTTATTCTTTTTGTTGCAGTGGTAAATGGTAGTGTTTCCATAATTTCTCTTTCAGATTTCTCATCATTAGTGTATAGGAATGCAACAGATTTCTGTGCATTAATTTTGTATCCTGCTACTTTACCAAATTCATTGATAACCTCTAGTTTTTCTGGTAGCATCTCTAAGATTCTCTATGTATAGTATCATGTCATCTGCAAACAGTGACAGTTTTGCTTCTTCTTTTCCGATTTATATTCCTTTTATTTCTTTTTTGTCTCTGATTGCTGTGGCTAAAACTTTCAAAACTGTGTTGAATAATAGTGGTGAGAGTGGGCAACCTTGTCTTGTTCCTGATCTTAGTGGAAGTGGTTTCAGTTTTTCACCATTGAGAATGATGTTGGCTGTGGGTTTGTTATATATAGCCTTTATTATGCTGAGGTAGGTTCCCTCTATGCCTACATTCTGGAGGGTTTTTATCATAAATGGGTGTTGAATTTTGACAAAAGCTTTTCCTGCATCTATTGAGATTATCATATGGTTTTTATCCTTCAGTTTGTTAATATGGTGTGTCACATTGATTGATTTGCATATGTTGAAGAATCCTTGCTTTCCTGGGATAAACCCCACTTGATCATGATGTATGATCCTTTTAATGTGCTGTTGGATTCTGTTTACTAGTATTTTGTTGAGGATTTTTGCATTTATATTCATCAGTGATATTGAGCTGTAGTTTTCTTTCTTTGTGACATCTCTGTCTGGTTTTGGTATCAGGGTGATGGTGGCCTCATAGAATGACTTTGGGAATGTTCCTCCCTCTGCTATATTTTGGAAGAGTTTGAGAAGGATAGGTGTTAGCTCTTCTCTAAATGTTTGATAGAATTCTCCTGTGAAGCCACCTGGCCCTGGGCTTATGTTTGTTGGAAGATTTTTAATCATAATCCCAATTTCAATGCTTGTGATTGACCTGATTAGATTTTCTACTTCTTCCTGGTTCAGTCTCGGAAGGTTGTGCTTTTCTAAAAAATTGTCCATTTCTTCCAGGTTGTGGTTGTCTATTTTATTGGCATATAGTTACTTGTAGTAAGCTCTCATGATCCTTTGTATTTCTGTAGTGTCAGTTGTTAGTTCTTCTTTTTCATTTCTTACTCCGTAGACTTGAGTCTTCTCCCTTTTTTTCTTGATGAGTCTGGCTAATGGTTTATCAATTTTATCTTCTCAAAGAACCAGCTTTTAGTTTTATTGATCTTTGCTGTTGTTTCCTTCATTTCTTTTTCATTTATTTCTGATCTGATGTTTATGATTTCTTTCCTTCTGCTAACTTTGGGTTTTTTTGTTGTTGTTTTGTTGTTGTTCTTCTTTCTCTAATTGCTTTAGCTGTAAGGTTAAGTTGTTTATTTGAGATTTTTCTTGTTTCCTGAGGTAAGATTGTATTGTTATATACTTCCCTCTTAGAACTGCTTTTGCTGTGTCCCATAGGTTTTGGGCCATCGTGTTTTCATTGTCTTTTTTTTTTTTTTTTGCGGTACGTGAGCCTCTCACTGTTGTGGCCTCTCCCGTTGCGGAGCACAGGCTCTGGACGTGCAGGCTCAGTGGCCATGGCTCACGGGCCCAGCCGCTCTGCGGCATGTGGGATCTTCCCGGACTGGGGCACGAACCTGTGTCCCCTGCATCGGCAGGTGGACTCTCAACCACTGCACCACCAGGGAAGCCCCATTGTCATTTGTTTCTACATATTTTTTGATTTCCTCTTTGATTCCTTCAGGGATCTCTTGGTTATTTAGTAGCATACTGTTTTGCCTCCATGTGTTTGTATTTTTAAAGTTTTTTCCTGTAATTGCTATCTAGTCTCATAGTGTTGTGGTCAGAAAAGATACTTAATATGATTTCAATTGTCTTAAATTTACCAAGGCTTGATTTCTGACCCAAGATACCATCTGTCCTGGAGAATGTTCCATGAGCCCTTGAGAAGGAAGTGTAGTCTGTTGTTTTTGGATGGAATGTCGTATAAATATCAATTAAGTCCATCTTGTTTAGTGTATCATTTAAAACTTGTGTTTCCTTATTTATTTTCATTTTGGTTGATCTGGCCACTGGTGAAAGTGGGGTGTCAATGTCCCCTACTATTGTTGTGTTACTGTTGATTTCCCTTTTTATGGCTGTTAACATTTGCTTTATGTATTGAGGTGCTCTTATGTTGGGTGCATAAATATTTATAGTTGTTATGTCTTCTTCTTGGATTGATCCGCTGATCATTATGTAGTGTCCTTTGTCTCTTGTAATAGTCTTTATTTTAAAGTCTCTTTTGTCTGATATGAGAATTGCTACTCCAGCTTTCTTTTGATTTCTATTTGCATGGAATTTCTTTTTCCATCCCCTGGCTTTCAGTCTGTATGTGTCCCTAGGTCTGAAATGGGTCTCTTGTAGACAGCATATATAGGGGTCCTGTTTTTGTATCCATTAAGCCAGTCTGTGTCTTTTGGGTGGAGCGTTTAATCCATTTACATTTAAGGTAATTATCGATGTGTATGTTCCTTTTACCATTTTCTTAATTGTTTTGGGTTTGTTTTTTTAGGTGTTTTCCTTTTCTTGTGTTTCCTGCCTAGAGAAGTTCCTTTAACATTTGTTGTAAAGCTGGTTTGGTGGTGCTGAATTCTCTTAACTTTTGCTTGTCTGTAAAGGTTTTAATTTGTCTGTCCAATCTGAATGAGGTCCTTGCTAGGTAGAGTAATCTTCATTTTAGTTTTTTTCCCTTTCATTGCTTTAAATATATCCTGCCACTTCCTTCTGGCTTGCAGAGTTTCTGCTGAACGATCAGTTGTTAATCTTATGGGGATTCCCTTGTATGTTATTTGTTGCTTTTCCCTTGCTGGTTTTAATTGTTTTTCTTTGTATTTAATTTTTGATAGCTTGATTAATATGTGTCTTGGCATGTTTCTCCTTGGATTTATCCTGTGTGAGATTGTCTACACTTCTTGGACTTGAGTATTTCCTTTCCCATATTAGGGAAGTTTTCAAATATAATCTCTTCAAATATTTTCTCAGTCCTTTTCTTTTTCTTTTCTTCTTCTGGGACCCCTATAATTCGAATGTTGGGATGTTTAATGTTGTCCCAGAGGTCCCTGAGACTGTCCTCAAGTCTTTTTATTCTTTTTTCTTTATTCTGCTCTGTGGTAGTTATTTCCACTATTTTATCTTCCAGATCACTTATCCGTTCTTCTGCCTCAGTTATTCTGCTATTGATTCCTTCTAGAGAATTTTAAATTTCATTTACTGCGTTGTTCATTATTGTTTGTTTTCTCTTTAGTTCTTCTAGGTCCTTGTTAAACGTTTCTTGTATTTTCTCCATTCTATTTCTATGACTTTGGATCATCTTTACTGTCATTACTCTGAATCCTTTTTCAGATAGACTGCCTATTTCCTCTTCATTTGTTTGTTCTTGTGGGTTTTTACCTTGCTCCTTCATCTGCTGCATATTTCTGTGTCCTCTCATTTTGTTTAACTTACCATGTTTGGGGTCTCTTTTTCACAGGCTGCAGGTTCGTAGTTCCTGTTGTTTTTTGTGTCTGCCCCCAGTGGGTAAGGTTGGTTCAGTGGGCTGTGTAGGCTTCCTGGTTGAGGGGACTGGTGCCTGTGTCCTGGTGGGCGGAGCTGGATCCGTTCTTTCTGGTGGGCTGGACCGCATCCTGTGGTGTGTTTTGGGGTGTCTGTGAAGTTATGATTTTAGGCAGCCTCTCCGCTGATGGGTGTGGTTTTGTACCCTTCTTGCTAGTTGTTTGGCATCGGGTTTCCAGCACTGGAGCTTGCTGGTTGTTGAGTGGAGTTGGTCTTAGCGTTGAGATGGAGATCTCTGGGAATACTCTCGCGGATTGATATTCCGTGGAGCCAGGAGGTCTCTGGGGGTCCAATGTCCTGAACTTAGCTCTCCCACCTCAGAGGCTTAGGCCTGACATCGCGCGGGAGCACCAAGGCCCCGTCAGCCACACAGCTGGAGTGCCTTCAGAGTTGGAGAAGCTGGCCTGCAGTGGCTGTCCTTCTGCACTGCACATTAGAGCCATCTGCTTCTTCCTTGTTTTGCCCCAAAGGCAGTATTCCACAGAGAAAAACAGTAGCCTTGAAAATAGTCACAGCTTGAGATGGCTTTTTTCTTTTTTGTTCCTTTTGCTTAGTTGGGTTTCACTTGCTCACAGAGGGCCATGTGCAGAGGCCTCACATCCGGCTCCTCCGACTGGAGTTCCTAGTGCGGAGTGGCTGCTGCCAACACCTCAGCTCAGGTGGGCTGTGTACATAAGTGGGGTGAATGACACTGCAGTCCCTCCAGTTATTTTTTCATTTCCTCTTGAATTTTTCAGTGACCCACTGTTTGTTTAGTAGCACATTGTTTAGCCTCCACGTGTGTGTGTGTTTTGCTGTTTTTCTTGTAGTTGATTTCTAGTTTCATAGCCTTGTGGTTAGAAAAGGTGCTTGATATGACTTAAATTTTCTTAAATTTACTGAGGCTTGTTTTGTGTCCAAGCATATTCTGGAGAATGTCCTGTGTGTACTTGAAAAGAACGTGTATTCTGCTGCTTGTGGCTGGAATGTATGTACACATTCCATACGTATACATATTCATACATATATATATTTCCATCTCATCTAATGCGTTATTTAAGGCCAGTGTTTCTTTATTGAATTTCTGTGTTGATTATCTGTTCATTGATGTCAGTGAGGTGTTAAAGTCCTTTACTATTATTGTGTTACTGTCAATTTCTCACTTATTCCTGTTAATATTTGCTTTATGTATTTAGATGCCCCTATGTTGGATGCATATGTATTTATAATTGTTATGACTTCTTATTGGATTGATCCCTTGATCATTATGTAGTGTATTTCTTTGTCTCTTGTTACAGTCTTTGTTTTAAAGTCTATTTTGTCTGATATAAATATTGGTGCCCCAGCCTTCATTTCCATTTGCATGGAATATTTTTTTCCAGCCTCTCACTTTCAGTCTGTGCCTGTCTTTAGATCTGAAGTGACACTCTTGTAGGCATTACACATATGGGCCTTGTTTTTTTATCCATTCAGCCACTCTGTGTCTTTTGATTGGAGCATTTAGTCCATTTACATTTAAAGTAATTATTGATAAGTATGTACTTATTGCTGTTTTGTTAATTGTTTTCAGGTTGTTTTGGTAGTTCTTTGTTCCTTTCTTCTTCTTTTGCTCTCTTGTAATTTGATGATGATGTTTTAGTGTTATTTTTGGATTCCTGTCTCTGTTGTGTGTCTGTATCTATCATAGGTTTTTGGTTTGTGATTACCATGAGGTTCATATATAAGAACATATATATTTATGAATGTATGTGGATATTATGGATATAGATGAGTTTACTACTTTTGTCTTTTAACCTCCCTACTAGCTTTATTAGTGGTTGATCTACTGTCTTTACTATATATTTGCCTTTACCATTGAGATTTTTTTCTTTCGTAATTTTCATAATTGTAGTTGTGGTCATTTCTTTTCTGCTTAGAGAAGTCCCTTTAACATTTCTTGTAAAGCCAGTTTAGTGGTGCTGAATTCTTTTAGCTTTTGCTTGTCTGTAAGATTATTTCTCCTTCAAATCTGAATGATAGCCTTGCTGGGTGGAGTATTCTTGGCTGTAGGTTTGTTTTCCTTTCATTACTTTGAGTATATTGTGCCACTACCTTCTGGCCTGCAAAATTTCTGCTAAAAAGTCAGCTGATGGCCTTATGGTAGTTCCCTTGTGAAGAACTTGTTACTTTTTTCTTGCTGCTTTTAAGATTCTTTTATCTTTAATTTTCACCATTTTAATTATAATATGTCTTGGTGTGGGCTTCTTTGGATTGATCTTGTTTGGGACTCTCTGTGTTTCCTGGACCTGGATGTCTGTTTCTTTTTCCAGGTCAGGGAAGTTTTTATCTATCATCTTTAAATTAGTTCTCTGCCCATTTCTGTCTCTCTTTTCTTCTGGGACCACTATAATGTAAATATTAGTATGTTTGATATTGTCCCAGAAAAAAAAATCTTTTTTGTAGATCTTAAAATCTTAAACTATCCTCATTTAGAAAGATTCTGTTTTTCTTCTTTGTGCTCAGCTTGGGTGATTTCTACTACTAATGTCTTCTAGTTCACTGATCTGTTTATCTGTATCATTTAGTCTTTTTTTTTTTTTTTTTTTTTGCCACACGGCTTGCAGGATCTTAGTTCCCTTACTAGCGAGTGAACCCGGGCCCCCTGCAGTGGAAGCATGGAGTCGTAACCACTGGACTGCCAGGGAATTCCCTCATTTAGACTATTGTTGATTCCTTCTAGTGTATTTTTCATTTCAGTTATTGTATTCTTCATCACTGTTCAGTTGTTCTTTATATTTTGTAATTCTTTGTTAAATTTCTCACTGTGTTCGTCCATTCTTGTGAGTTCATTGAGCATATTTATGATCATCACCTTGAACTCTTTATTAGGTAGATTGCTTATTTCCATTTCACTTACTTAGTTCTTTTGCGATTTTATCTTGTTTCATCTTTTGAGACACATATCTCTGTCTCCTCATTTTGCCTAATTCTCTGTTTATTTCTTTTATTTATTTTTTTGGTTATTATAAAATATTGGCTATATTCCCTGTGCTGTACAGTATATCCTTATAGCTTGTTTATTTTATACATAATAATAGTTTGTACCTCTTAATCCCTACCCCTCTCCCCTTCTCTCTCACCACTGATAACCATCACTTTGTTCTTTATGTCTCTCTATTTTATTTCTATGTGTTAGGTAGATCAGTTACATTTTCTGATTGTTGGAGAGGTGACACTGTGTACAAAACATCCTATGGGGCCCAGCAACACACTCCCCTCTAGTCAACAGAGCTTTATGCTTTAGGGGTGTCCCCTTTGTGGGCTTCATGAACCCTTTTGTTGTGGCAGGGCTGAATACTCTGGGTGCACTGGTAGGCAGGGCTAACCCCCAGCCCAGTTGGCTGCCAGGCCCTGCCTCATGTTGTGGCTGCCAGCCCACTGGTGGGTTGGGCATTCTCCAGCATGGCTGGCTGCATGGCCTGAGGGGTCCTAGACCTGGTGCTGGCCTAGTGGTGGATGGGTAATCCTCCAGCATGAATAAGCTAGAGGAAAGAATCCAAATTGGCCCTTGTCAGCACCAGTGTCCTCATGGTAGAATAAGCTCCCTCAAATGGCTGCTGCAAGTGTCTATGTCCCCAGAGGAGTCACAGTTGCCTTCTGCCTCTCTGGGAGGCTCTCCAAGATCAGCAAGTGGATCCGAACCAGGCTCCTTTCAAAGTCCCAGTCTTTGTGCTGGGACTCAGAGCATGTGAGATTTTGCATGTGCCTTTTAAGAGCTGAGTCTGTGTTTCTTGTGGTTCTCATGTATGCAGGGCCAGCCATTCTGGAAGCTTATCTTCCTGGTGCAGGACCTCTGGGTTGGGGACCCCAGCGTGGGGCTCAAACCCCTCGTTCCTTGGGGAGAACATTTTCAATCGTGATTATCTTCCCATTTGTGTGTCACTTACCTAGGGGTACGAGTCTTGACTATACTGCATCTCTGCCCCTCCTGCCAGTCTTACTGTGGTTCCTTCTTTATATGTAGAAAATTTTCCGGCAAATTGTAGAAATTTTAGTTGTAGAAAAATTTCCTGCTAATCTTCAGGTTGTTATCATAGATAGTTGCTCTGAAATAGTTGTAATTTTGGTGTGCTTGTGGGAGGAGGTGAGCTCAGGGTCTTCCTACTCCACCATCTTGGCCACCTGGCATATTCTTTTCTAAGCCTCTAAAAAAATTCTAAGTCTCTTAAGGCTTTCCAGAATATTCTAGGCAAACATAATGGTCATATCAGCCTTAACAGTCAAACAATTGCTAGTGAGGTTTAAGGTCCCACATAGAAGTTTATAATGTATTTCAGAAAAATTTCCTAACCTTCAGGACATACTGATAAACAGTATTCAGGTACCTGTATCTGGTTAAATCTGGGCCCAGGTGCTCTGGACATATGTTAATCAGCACCACCATTATTATTATTATTATTATTTTTAACATCTTTACTGGAGTATAATTGCTTTACAATGGTGTGTTAGTTCCTGCTTTATTACAAAGTGAATCAGCTATACATATACATATGTCCCCATATCTCCTCCCTCTTGCATCTCCCTCTTACCCTCCCTATCTCAGCCCTCTAGGTGGTCACAAAGCACTGAGCTGGTCTCCCTGTGCTATGCGGCGGCTTCCCACTAGCTATCTATTTTACATTTGGTAGTGTATATATGTCCATGCCACTCTCTCACTTCGTCCCAGCTTACCCTTCCCCCTCCCTGTGTCCTCAAGTCCATTCTCTATGTCTGCGTCTTTATTCCTGTCGGCACCACCATTATTAATGTGATGTCAGAAAATAGCTTCTTGCCTTAATATTTTTCCAATATTTGAATACTGTGAAATCCTACTTAAAGTGACCTTATTATTTTACCTTTTGATTCCATGATTATGAAATGCTATAGTTGTTAGCATCATTTATCCTATGGCGAATGAGTTTCAGAAGGCTTGTGAATTTTTTTCTCTGATTCTTTCTTAAAAAATGTTGTTTGAGGGAAAGAGGATAATGATGTTGGGTACCTAATATAGGAAGGTGGCCTGACAAGTGTGATGGGGGAGGTTGGGGGGTTGGTACGGTGGCAGGGGTGGGAGGGTGAAGGGAGTGAGGGAATGTGGGGGCAGGGGTAGAGGTTTTATGAATTTGGGGTCTGGGATCACTACAGGGCAGTTCGCCCAATCATAGTTTTGTGCATCACAATTTCTGATGTGGTCATAGATAAGTATGTAAAATTTGGGCCTTATGGGGAGAAGGGGCAATTCTTACATTCCATGGACAGGTCTGATAAGGAGCTTGAAAAGAAAAAGACTAATGTCACAAACTTACAGTGAGGAGAGCGAGTCTCTTTAATAGTCAACAGATGGCAAGCAGTCTCTTTTATGTAATTTATTGCAGTAGGCGAAGGAATCATAGGCAAAAGGGCCTGAAAATGCTGTGCAGGTACTAATTTACTGACAGTTGAGCAGCCCCTAGGGGGTGGCCAGTGGGGAAGATGGTTCCAGGATCCAGAATTTTGGCCCCCTTTCCACTTTTCGACAGTCTGTGGGGCAATGCCTGATGCCACTTGGGGATAAAAAGTGTCGCAAGGCTCCTAACTGTTCATAATGGAGTAGCGGTAGTTTCAGCTATCTTTACGTCCAGCAGTTGTGAGAATTAAGATAAGTGGCAGTAGTTTGCAATCCATGAGGTACTACATGGATGTCAGTAGTCATTACTGCTATGACCACTCCCTGTAAGACTGTCTGACATCTTCTTTAGAAGAGAATGTAATTTCATTCTCATAACAATCCTGAGAAGAAGGGAAGAAACTACAGTTGACCCTTGAACAGCTTGGGTTTGAGATGCTCGGGTTCACTTATATGTGGATGTTTTTCAGTAAGTGTGTACTACAGTACTACACAATCTGTGGTTGGTTGAATGCATGGATAAGAAACTGTGGATACAGAGGGCTGACTGTAAAGTTAAACATGGATTTTCGACTGTGTTGGGGTCAGTGCCCCTAACCCCTGCATTGTTCAAAGGTCAACTGTATTTTAATTTTACAAAATGAAAATAGCTTCTTTTTTGGGTCTGATTGTGGAAATAATACCTATATAGCATATCCCAAAAAAAAAAACAAAAACAAAGAATAGTCCTTTAAATTTTGATACATATCACCAAAGAGCTCTTCAAAAAGATTCAATCAACATACTTACCAGACATGTATGAGAGAAGCCTACTGCCTAAACACAAACACTGGGTTTTGACCATCTTTTAAATTATAGCCAATCTGTTGTTTTATTTGCCTTTCTTTGATTACCAGTGAGGCTGAACATCTGTTCATATGTTTATTGGCCCTGTTTTTTTTTGATGCCTATTCATATTCTTTACCCATTTTTCTTTCTGTTTTGTGCTGATTTATAAGAACTTGATGCATTATGCATATTTACCCTTTTCCTGGTACATATGTTGCAAACATTTTTCTCTAGGTGTTTTCTTATAGCCTTGATTGAAATCTTTTTGTTATTAAAAAATCTTTGTTTTATGAAAATAAAACATAATTATTTTCATAATTAATATTTACATTAATAATATGAACTAATAAAATTTCAGTGTTTTCATTCATAGTTTCTGACTTTGCACTAAGCATGGAAAGGCATTCCTCATTTGAAGATGTAAAATTATTCATTTGTATTTTCTTTGAAAATAACATTTATTGGATGTCTACATGTGCTCGGAGCTGTGTTTGCCTCATTACATTTATAATTTTATTAAATTTTCACCAAAATTTTATGAGGTAGATATTATCATCATCTCTATTTTGCAACTGAAAAAATTGCAGGTCAGAAAACAGGATTTACTCAAGGTCACCCAGCTGAGAAGTGGTAGATTCACAACTGGAAGACAGATCTCTAACTCCATAGAATATGAACTTTTCAAGCATTTCATATTCCAGAGATGACCCTGCCTGCCTATATTTAATTTGAATAAATTCATAAGTTAAAAAGAAGTCATTACAAATACTTTCTTCAGAAAAAATACCCAATCCTAAAAAGAATTACTTTAATAGTTTTATGTAGGGCCAGATAATAAAAAAAGAGGGATAATGCCTGAAAATGCCAAGAACTAGTTTACAGAGTAAAAATTATTAATTTCCATAATGTAGATAGATGGAATATTTTTGGTTATTCAGATATTCTAGTTAAAATAAAATGCAGGGCAGTATTGCTGTGAGCCAGTGGAGGAATATTCTGAGGTCCTTCCTGGGCAGAAATCGTATTCTTCTCTAATAATCGAGAAGAAATACATGAATGTTATGTCCCCTTCTACAATAGTCTTATAGTAGGGCCAACATTTTGTTTCTACATTCTGTACACATTTCATTTGTTAATTTATTTTTACAGTCAGGCCTTGGTTTCATACCTGTTTTCTTTCAGTTCAAGCACTGTTTGATACCATACCTATGTTTTATTTGAATTCCTTGTCATGCTATACATTTGTGAGCCACTTCTAGCAAAATCAGACCAGTGAACTATAAGATGTTCTGTAAATAGTTATCCAGACTCTTGCTAAGATGAGCACTGGTTGGCAAATTAAAAAATATGTATATAAAGTACGATGAAGATATTGGTGTTGATATGGGTCTTTCATGTTGATACTTTGAGTTTTGGCTATTTTCAGAGGACTTGTAGAGGAAATGAGATGTTTTTATATTGTATAAAAAAGAGTTATTAACATTCCTTTTAAAGTTTCATATCACAGAGAAAATAGTGCTTTTTTTTGATTGATAATTCAGTAGTTAATGATGATTTCCAATATTTTAAAGCCAAGAAAAAGTACGTGGAATAATAAGGCAATGGGAGATGATCTTAACCAGTTTAATACTAGAAACAGTTGCAGAGTAATTTCAGTTTGCTTAAGAAATGCAGTGTATGTAAGAAACAACATCTAAGGAGGTTTTCTTTTTTGGCTGGGGTCTTCATAAAAAAGATAATTTTATATACTTGAATTAAATATCTGACAAAGGTAATTCATAAGATATGAAGAGGAAAGTTTGCAGGCAAATTACCCGTAAAGTAAGGGAATACAGTGAAGGCAATAAAAAGGGAGCTCAACCTTTGTTGTCTTCAAGGAATGTTTCTTGGACACCAAAAGTATAGATAAATTCCTTTGAATAAGCCAAATTTCTTTTTGCCTGCTTGTCCTTAGAAACATGAAAGAGACAGTGAGAGAGAGAGACTGACTACTAGATAGTATTCTCTCTCTAGAGAGAGGAAAAGGGAGTGGGGACGAGAGAGAGAGAGAGAGAGAGAGAGAGAGAGAGAGGGAGCGAGAGCGCATACGACTAACTACTGGGTAATAAAATTAATTTCTTTTTCAGGTGATCCATGCTTAATGGAGAGAGAGAGTTATGCAGAGTTGAAAGATGATGACTTGAATAATGGTTCCATTTATTAAGATGGGATGGCTATAGGCCATATGGCTATATGTAGGTCTGGAGTTCATGACAGGGATCTGGACTGGAGATGCAGATGCAGATGCAGGAGTCATTTATTTATTTAGTCAACAAATATCTATGGAGTATTTACTATGTGCCAGGTGCATTTTGGGAAGCACTGTTCTCTGTTTACTGTAGCTGTAGCCCATAGATAATTGGACTATTTGAGGAAGTACTAGGGAGGGTGCTTTGTCTCTTCTTACATCCCTTTGTTTACTCCTCACTAAGGGAGGGAGAAAAGGTTCATCAGTAGCTCAGAATTTGAAGGTAATGGACTGCATTTTAACTGTGGGCTGAGCCACTGTATTAGTGGTGAATGTTATTAATGGCATGTTCTCTTCTTTCATTTGCTTTCGGCATCCTTGCTGCTGGCAGGTTAGATTGTCAAGGACTTTCCCCTTGTGTGAAGTATGGTTATTCCCTTTCTCTGATCTTCCCCCATGGGTCAGACTGGTTGTCAGATGGGGGACTGCAAACTCAGATAAGCTCAGAAAAAAGCTTTCAAGTTGAGCTTGCTCTGTCTGTGGCTGTCTCTCTGTTCATCTGTGTTGGGGCTGATGAGGCAGGCCTCTCTCTGATTCTCATCCATGTGAGTAGATATGTAAGTGGATGTGGGGTTGCTGTGCAGTGCTGGCCTTTATTGCTTACTAACTCCAGGCATAGCTGAGTCTTAGGTCTCAAGGCTGGGAAGCAGTGGGTCTCACTATGACCTTGAGCCTGAGCTGTATTTCCCATTCTAGCTTTCACTAGAGCTCTGCTTTGCTAATGCCGTAGTAAACAGCAAGTTTTATTTGGCCAGTGATCTCTGTGTGCATACTCCATTGGCTAGGTCTTAAAGAGAAGGAGGGGAGAGTGGCAATTCAATTCAGTTCAGTTCAACTCAACTCTGAGTGCGTTTAAATAACAAGTAGGGTACCTGAAGCCTTGGTAGTAAATAGAGAAGACAGGGACAGTATGTAAAATGAGAAAAGAGGGAAAAGATGACAGAATCCTAGGAAAAACCCACAATATTTAAGGGACAGGTATTACATTATATAACTACCGCGAAAGAACAGAGTAAAAAGTCAGAGGGAAACATGCTAATAGTGCCCGTGTGGACATTGGCACCAGGGGAAGTTTCAGTATTCTTCTTGTTTTCACTTTTTGTATCTTTTTTCTTCTAACAATGAGCAGTAGCTACTTTTATATCATAAAATAAAACTTAGAAAAAGTCATATGGAGAAGGAATTTAGCAGTGTGATTTAGGCAGAGGAAAAAGTCCTTGGAACAATAATGTTTTAAGATGTTAGCTGATTCTAAAATATTGCTGTTTCTCTATGGTCTCAAGGACAGAGGAATCTTCCTTCCACCCAGGCTGTGATGAACAAACCCACTCTTCTATTGCACGTGCATTGCAAGTGTGCTTCTTTTGCAGTTAATGCATGTATGAAGCAAATGCGGATTTTGACAAAATTCATTTGTGAGGTACCAACTGGGGACAATAAAGTCTGAGGCCAGGAAGCACACACCAAGGCTGGGGAAAGTGTGCAAAAGGAAAGAAGAAATCTAATGTAAGAGTAGAAGGAATTTATTTTCCATTCAACAAATCCTCATGGAGGGTCTGTTATATGTCAGGTTCTGTGAGAGGTGTTGGGAATACAGTGGTCAGCAATATTAATGTGACTTCTGTCTTCACTGACCTTCCATATTAGCAAGGGTAGTGGCAAGTAAAGAGGGAGTTACAACAGAGTGAAAATACTATGATAGGCCATTGTTACAGGAGCACCCGAAAGCATCTAAAACAGACCTTGGTGAGAGGTGAAGGGGGTGGTGGTAGTGATGTGATGGTGGTGGTGGAGAGAAGCATATAACTGCTGAGGACCTACGCTTTTCCTAGCTGTATATCTGGAGATTCCTCCCCAGACGAGAAAGTATCATTTCCCCCCAAAGCTGTATATACAAAGTTGTGATCCTTCAGTATAGATATGCTGATGTTTCTATGACTGATAAAGAAATGACTGTTATATTAACCAACAAAATAGCTAAATATAATGAGTACTCAACCCAGCATCTGCTTTTTAGTTTTCCTTAAGAAGCCTCTTTCACTTCAAAAGCTGTCAGGTTTCCATACCTAAATCCCCCTGAATAGTTAATTCATGAACAGGGGATGTCAAAAGCCAAGAGAGACAGGCTGTTCTATAGCAGCTGTAGCAGATTACAGCCTGTTTAGTTTGTAATGACACATGTCACAGTGCCACTCTGCTTCAGGAAAGCCGTATGTTCTATTGTTAAATGTTTTGGGTCTAAGTTCCCTCAAGGTTTCACCTCTGTGCTGGTGTGTCTCATAGATGTGTAGGGAGCCAGGGACATCAAAGCTATATCTTCTGGCTTAAAAAATTGCATGAGCAGGAGATTGCAAAAAAGATTGGGATTAAAATGCGTAGCCCTATGGTTTTATTCTCATTGCCATATGGCTCTGAGCCTATGATCTGGCAAAAATTTCAGCCTAATTTCTGGTAAGCTTTTCATTAATTAAATGTGGGAATTGGTGTGTGCAAAATGACCAGGCTAGCTATATGGGGGGCTTACCTCTGCCTTTTGGGTTTAGAGATGCAGGGAACTTTATGGGGAAGCATGGCGTTAGACTCTAACCTTTCTGGGCCGGGAGGTGCAGGCTGGGGGGATGCTCAGAGAAGACTGTGGACCCATAAGGTTGTGAGGATTTAATGACAGAATGGTCATGAAAACACTTAGAACATATAATAAGCATGTAATAAACACTCAATAAACGTTCTCCTCTTTTCCTTTGCTAAAATTATTTCCCTCCTCATCCTGGCCCTCAGATTTTACCAACTCTTCTGCCATCTTGTTTGGGGACATAGAGCAGGTTTTGTGGAAGCAGAACTGTGGTAGCAGGGCCACTATTTCTACTTCAGCTTTCAGGGCAAGGACATAGTTTTCTCAAATTATAATAATTCTGGGGCATCCTTGACCTTGAACAGAAGTATCTCTCAGTTTGGCTCAGTGCCCACATCACATCTAGTCTCCCAGTCAGGGCCTGACGACAGGTGATCAGAATGTTGGGTGCAAAAGAGCAAGATTCTCACTTATAACAGTGTTCCCTTCTTTCCTCCCTTCCTTTCTTCTTCACTCTCTCCCTCCCTCCCTCCCTCCCTCTTTCCTTCTATCCTTTCCCACCAGAAAAAGGAAATAAAGCAGAAACAATTTAAAAGGAGTAGAAAAATACCTGAATTAGGAACCCTAGTTTGGCCATTTACTATAGCAATGTACCAATACTGTAGCTCTAAACTTCCTAGAAGCAAAGCAAAACTACTCAAGCGTCCAGGAGCCAAAAATAGGCTGTCTTAGCAGCTTGGAAATAATACTTCTGTGAATAATCCTAACCTTGGCTTGCTCAGTAGACTCAGTTTCAGTTCTCATCATCTTTATTGCTCAGTTCCTTTTTTGCATCTACAACTATTTGTAATCATATAAAATTGCATCTTTTCTGGTTTCTTATCTTCTATCTTGATTAGACTAATCTTCTTTTTTTTTTTTTTTTTTTGTGGTGGCCTCTCACTGTTGTGGCCTCTCCCGTTGCGGAGCACAGGCTCCAGACGCGCAGGCTCATCGGCCATGGCTCACGGGCCCAGCCTCTCCGTGGCATGTGGGATCTTCCCGGACGGGGGCACGAACCCATGTCCCTGCATCGGCAGGCAGACTCTCAACCACTGCGCCACCAGGGAAGCCCTAGACTAATCTTGAGGGCAGGGACTGTGCCTGCAGTTTTTACTATTGGATACCCATTGCCTAGCGCAGTGACTTTTGCACAGTAAATGCTCGTAAATTTTTGTGAACATGAGTGAATGAAAGATTTTGAAAGGTATATTTTCTGATAATGTATACAGGTAAGTAAATGAAATCAAAAGGACTCCACCAAAAATCAGACCAAGGATGCAATTACCTCCGTTGTTAAAATTTAGGGATCAAAGACCAAGAGTAACTTAGTAGCCTATAGTTTTGCATAGCAATTTGTTTCCAGTGGACCCAAGATATTGAAGAGTAAATAATTAAGAAGGAATCGTCAATATCTCTCCTGCATACCTAACTTATGGAACTGAGTATCATATCTGTGTTGTCTTTCTGCTAGAGTATTTTACAGACAAGGCACATGGAATTTTTTCCTCTGAGTTGGGAAAACAGGAATAACCATATCCTACAAATGAAGAAAGAAAGGGATGGCTTGTCCAAATCCAAATGGTGAGCCAGAGGCAGAGATCCCAGAAGTGACTAATGAGGTATGGGAGCCTCTCTAAGTCACTAATTCCTCTGCCTCATCTGGCAGGAGGTATAGTAATAGATGTCCTGTTACTTGTCTTACAGGGTTATTGAGAGAATTAAATCTCCTACTAGATGTGAAAGCCTTTCAGAGACACTTTATATGAATGTAAGATAAGAAAGTGTTATGTTTTCTTTTACCTGCAGCATGTAGGTCTGTATTACTAGGGGAAAGCTAAACTGCTAAAACAATAGACCTAAAAGTAACGGCTCAAAAAAAGAGAAGTTTTTTTCCTTCCCACATAACAGTCCAGAGTGGTTTTAATGGTGATAGTGGTAGTGATCAGGTGGTGGAGGTAGATTCTCTCCATGCAGTCATTCAAGGACTTAGGCTGACTGTGGCTCTGCCATCCTCAACACGTGACTTGTGGTTGCTCTGGGTCATGCTTTTGTCACTTGTAGGAATGACAATGAGTTTAATGGCCCAGGCCTGAAAGTGGCACCAATTGACTTGTACTCATTGGAGGACTTTGTCACATTGCCACCCCTAACGGTGAAAAAAAGCTGGGGAATGCAGTGCAGTTGGATAGCCCTGTGCCTTCTTCTGTGATAGAAATTGAGAGTGGATTTTGGTGGGCAGCCAGCAATCGATGTCCCTGCTCTTTTATCTGGATGAGGTAAAGTCCTCCTTTTATAGGATCTCATAGCACTATATACCTCACATTTTTCACACTGGTCAAACACACAATTTCACATTTTATGTTTATTTGATTAATTTTTCCCCACTAGACAAGGGCAAGGATCATACATCTCTCGTTCATCATGGATCTCCAGCACTTGACACAGTGCCAAGCTCATAATAGCCCTTCAATAAGTATTCGTTCCATGAGAAGGAATACATGAATGTTTCAAAGACATGGTTGATCTTAAGAATCTCAAATGAGACTGTCTGGATGTATCTGGTGAGTTGCTGGGGCCTTGCTCTCATCCAGCATCTCTTTGCAACTTCTGATATACTTGGGGAAAGGAGGTGTGGTGGGCAGAATCCTAAGATGAACCCCACTGACCCTCACCCTCGTATAACCTCCTTTCCCTGAGAGTGGGTGAAACCTTTAAATATGATGAGATATTACTCCATGATTGAGTTATATGTTATATGAGTTATATGTCTCACTTGACTTTGAGAAAGGGAAATCCTGGGTGGACCCCACTTATTCACATGAGCCCTTGGAAGGGACTAGGTTCTCCATGAAGAGATTGGAAGTGTGAGGGATTTGATGCAAGGGAGATTCCTGTTGGGGGCTTTTAATATGGACGGGGCCACATGGCAAGGAATACAGGTGGCTTCTAGGAGCTGAGAGTGGCTCTCAACCGACAACCAGCAAGGAAATGGAGACCTCAGTCCTGTAACCACAAAGAACTGAATTTTGCTAACAACCTGAATGAGCTTACAAGTGGATTTTCCCCCAGAGCCTTCAGATGAGAACTCAGGCTGGCTGATGCCTTGATTTCCACTACAGAAGACCCTGAGCAGAGATCCCAAGGGAGACACTCAGATTCCTGATCTACAGAAACAATGAGATAATGAATGCGTATTGTTTTATACCACTAAGCTCATGGCAATTTGTTAGGCATTAATAGGAAACTAATACTGGTTTATGTTTGTTTATTAGGAGCAAACATAGATGGGATGGAGCTGGGGCAGGAGGAGGTTGGAGAAGAGAGAATGGTGTCTGTTTCCTTGAGGGCTTCATGGGTCTGATGTCTGAAACTTACGATGACTGATGGTTCCAGTTTGCCTGGAACTGAGGATTTCCAGGGGATGTGGGGTTTTCAAAGCCAATCCTAGGATAGTCCTGAGAAAACAAGGGCAGTTGGTGTCCCTGCAAACTGTAGGAGTTGCTTTGTGAAGAAGGGGTACAATGAAACTGGTGATAGGATGGCCTTCTTTTGCTCAGTAGGCAGTAGGAATACAGTGCTTACTTTAGCCCATGATGGCTTGTTGTTTCAGGAGCACTGATACCAATATAATTCCGGTGGAATCTACAATAGAGGCTGTGGGGAGGTCCAGCCCTTAAGGGACTCTGCAAGTAGCAGGCTTAAGTGAGGAATCCCTGATGGAAATTATATGAATGCTAAATGTAATCACAGGGACGCCTCCAGGATTTCCCACAATTAACCACACACATCTCTGAAATGGATCTGCAGCTCCTGCATGACACAGATGTGGCATGTGCCAGGGAAATTTGCATTCTCATTGGCAATGTGACCTCATCGTAATCACAGGCTCATGACGCTAAGGTACATACACATTCACTGTGCCAGGCATTGTACTAAATGTTCTCACCATGTGCCAGGTCACAAAACCTCACAAAATCTTACAGGGTGGATATTGTACCCATTTTGATTATGAGCAATCTGAGGCTTGGTGAATTTACATGATTTGCTTAGGGATGGCCACCTGGGGCTATTTTACATGCATGCTGGATCTCCAGAAAATACTAAAAACAGCTTTAAGAATCAGTACATACAGCATCTGCAAAACACTGGAAGGACTGTGGGAGAGCACAGTGGTAATTTATCCTCTCTATTTGTCTCTGCTGACTTAGCTTAGGAGCTAGAAGCTCTGTGGAGAGAGGTAAGGGATACGTTGAGTCTGAATGCCATCTGCATAGGGTTTCTGTGGCCAAAACATCTGCATTTATCAAGAACAACTAAACCCAGTATCTGGCCAGGAATTGATGTTAATTAAAAGACATTTGCAGATGGATTAATTGAATTAAAAAAAATTAGCACGTTCTACTATGATGCTACTTCATAAAAGAAAGACGGTATGACAAAAAGGCAGAAAAACATATCATGTTTCTTCCACATTTGCTCCTTATTTGTAGTGCCAGGGCTAATACAACCAGCTCCTTCTAGCTCTTGTTTGTGAAGAAAATAGATTAAATATCTCACTTTCCAACCACTGTGTACAGTTGGGCAGGTTGTTTACTGCACAAGAGTACCTGGCATAGCAGGCATCTTTTTTCTAATTTGCAAAGAAAAAGTGCTTAGTGGGCTAGAAGCAGCCCTCCTAAGCCCACTTTGTGCCATGTCTCTCTCTCTCTCTTTAGGCAGAGCCTGGCCTCTAAAGAGGTACAGTGTATGCTGGCAGGGCCTTTCAAATAGTACTGCTAGTCTGTCTGTTTGGTGGCATGGGTGTGAGTCAGAGGGAAAGAACTTAGCCTTGTATGTTGGGAGTTCATGTACTATTTCTGGTATAGTACCAGAAATACTGGTGTATATATATAAATATATATATATCAGAGAACATAATATGGGGATAACAGGAAGATATCCTTGTACCACACAGACCTAGACCCACCCCCAAAACTTATGAGGGAGTTTGAATCTTTAACTAGGTGTGCAAATAACTGTTCAGTTTTTCTGTAACACGTCTTGTCTTTATTAAAAGATGTGTCTGCCTAATGACAGAACACTTAATCTCCGTCATTTTTTGCTAATTTCAGTTATTTCAGGTTTCAATCCAGACAATTCTGGTCTTCTGACTTCTCCCTGACCCCCAACACCACAAAGTCGAGTTTATTTTCTCTCTTCTTTTCTCAGTTCCAGGGGCTTAAATCCAGGGGCTTACTGTGGTGGGGTCGGGGGGAGTCCTGTCCCCTGGCATTGGCAGCTGTCCCTTTGATTGATAGGAGATTTAACTCATCCCATTTGGACTTCTGTCTTTCACATCTGTGCCCACTGACCTTCAGTGTCATTCAGTGAATGTCAGTGTCAGGACATTCAGGGTACACTTGTTCCTGTTTGCAAGGAGCCGCTCAGTCTGCAAGCCTTTTTTAACCACTTTGACATCCTTTTGGGAATACAGGAAAATTTTAGTTCTCTCATACCACCACAGACTTGTATAAGAGTCTTGGGGTACAGCTTTAGGGTCTTTTCTGCTTTTGAAGCCCCACTGTATTCTGGGAGTTTACTGTCCCTCTCCTGAGATCTGTCCCAAGAGAGGTGGGCACTTGTAGGGGACACTTAGCAGGGCTTAACTTTCTTACTTTTACTTTGTTCTTTTAATCAAACTTGAGCCTGAGAACTGGCTTTTATTTATAAGATAAACTTTGCTTCTTGGTCCTTAAAACCCAGTTTTTGAGACTCAGAAGCATCCCTGTCAATGTATTTCCTGTGCTGAGAGCTTTAGATCTCCTTACGGAGAGAGCTGAGACAGGACTCTTCTTTGTTGTTCTCCTGTAGTTGTCCTACCCCAAGACATAAACCTGGAGGGCCTGACTGCAGCCTGAAAAGGGAAACTAAAAAGCCCAGAGCAGATAATACCAAATATTGCTCCTTTATGCTTGCTAGAGTGAAATCAGGGACTGGACTGAGGCTGGGCAGGAGTGGCTAGAGAGCAGGACCATGAATCATTGTGTGCAGCCTCCCCGCTGACAATACCAAGCCCAGGCAGACCATCCCTGGACTATGGTTGAGTAGAGATAATTCACATACACAAGGTCTAGGAAGAAGCCTTGCAGAATAAGGGAGAGGCAGTTGCAGCCGGCAGACTCAGAGGAAGGGCGGAGCTTTGAAGAATCACCTGGAGTAGCATCCAAAGAAGAAATCTCATCATCCTCAAAATGTGTATGGAGAGGACTTCCCTGGTGGCACAGTGGTTAAGAATCCACCTGCCAATGCAGGGTACACGGGTTCGAGCCCTGGTCTGGGAAGATCTCATATGCCATGGAGCAACTAAGCCTGTGTGCCACAACTACTGAGCCTACGTTCCACAACTACTGAAGCCTGCGCGCCTGGAGCCTGTGCTCCGCAACAAGAGAAGCCACCGCAATGAGAAGCCCGTGCACCGCAACGAAGAGCATCCCCTGCTCGCTGCAAATAGAGGAAGCCTGCGCACAGCAATGAGGACCCAAGGCAGCCAAAAATAAATAAATGAATTTATTTAAAAAAAAAAAGAGTATGGGGTCTGGGTTCAAATTCTTTTTTTTCTAATTGGGGTATAGTTGTTTTACAGTGTTGTATTAGTTTCTACTCTACAGCGAACTGGAGATCTCTATGCTATACAGCAGGTTCTTATTAGAAGAATAATAAGAATAAAGATAAAGAAACTAGGATAAGCAATGATGTAAAAACTAAATGGATTAGTTTTGAAAAGTCTAAGATATCTTTTCCCAGTTTAACATGTAACTTGCTTAAAAGTATGTACAAAACCCTGTACTATGAGCTCTGGGGACAAAGAACTATTAGATAAAGCCGGGATTCCTTCAAATCCATGGATACCCATGCTTTAAATCCTGAATGCCAAAAGCTTGACTTTTACTCAGGCAGAAGAATATAGACAGTCCTTACGGAGTGATCCTACTGAGCATTTTGTAGTGCATCAAATTTAGATGACTTCACGATGATAGAAAGGACATTCCCTTTATTGTGTTCATTTTAACAATATTTTTTCTGGATGTTTGTTTCATGATTGTGTTAGTCTGCTTGGGCTGCCATGTCGCAATACCACAGGCTGGATGGCTTAAACAACAGAAATGTATTTTCCCAAACTTATGGAGGCTTAAAGTCCAAGATCAAGGTGCTAGCAATATTTGTTTCTTGGGAAGCCTTTCTTCCTGGCTTGTAGATGGCTGACTTATAGCTGTAGCCTCACATGACCTGTCCTCTGCAAGTACACAGAGAGAAAGAAAGAAAAAGAGAAAGAGAGAAAAGGAGAGAAGGGGAGAGAGAGAGAGATATCTGGTGTTTCTTCCTCTTCTTATAAGGACACTAGCCTTATTGGATTACGGCCCCACCCTTATGACCTCATTTAACTTTAATTACCTTCTTAAAGGCCTTATCTCAAATATAGTCACATGGGGGTTCAGGATTCAATGTACGAATTTTAAAGCGACACAATCCAGTCCCTATCAGCAGTCCTCTACCTTCAGTTGTGTATCATCTCCTGGAGGGGACAGACATGCTCAACTTCTTGCAATGCAAGGAGAGTGGAATCAGCACTGGGATAGGAATACAAGAAAGTGCTGAGGGAGTTAAGAGGTTACCATTAGTAACTGCCACAGCCTTCTCCAAGTTAACCTTTTCCTTATCTCTTTAGTTACTTGTTTCTTTGTAAACATCGATCAAATTTGTGTCAGTGGTGTTTTCAAACTGTGTTCTACAGAGCCCTAGTGTTCCATGGCTGTGTTTTAGTGATTTCTTAAATGTGTGCTCCAGATTTCATTTAAAAATACAGTTCAACTATTAAAACTGTAATAAAATAACACGTAAACAAGCCACATGAAATAACTCATGTGTGTTATATACCAAATTTTAATACATTAAGGACCACTTAAAAAAACAACTTAGAGTGCCAGGTTATCTTGATGCCCTGTAGGCCTTGGAATGAAACCATTGCCATTTCTGTCAAATTGAAGAATAGCTTTAGAACACAAAGCAAACTATCAGAAATAGTTTATCTATGCAAAGAAGCAAAAAAATTATGCAGATAAATTGAATGTTGAGGTTAATGTATAATTTAATTCTCATTTAAGCCCCGATTTCTGCTTTTTTTCTTTTCATTAAAATAAACTTACTGACTTAATAAAATTGTTATGTATATGATGTTATACATCAAATTTATGCTAATGAATTTATGTTAATAAATAATGCCTTTATACTTATTTAATGTAAGATTTCATCTGAAAGTAGGGTTGCTGCTAAAGCAAGTTTGAAACCACTGTTCTATTTGCTTACATGTATCCTATGCTGCGTGTACTATTAAACAACTGACAACTGCTGAAGGCTATCATATGATGTATATCAAACAGTGAGGTGTGATATGGACCCAAACAGTTAAGATGAGGCACATGGAAGTCTAGGTGGTTAGACACACATGTCATTTACGTGCCCTTGAGTCATTGGTTTTACAGCCTGACAGTGAGCAGTCATTCATTATAAATCATTAGAATTTTAATTTTAAAAATTAGTGTAGGGAGCTGAGTTGGGGAGGGACATTAATATGAGTATTTGGTATTAAGATGAGAACAGCTCAGTAGGAAACTTCCTAATGGAAATGTCACTGATAGTAATTACCCCTTTCCAGTCAAGCAGCTCTTTGATTTTCCTCCAGTGTTAGGGGACCAGGCAGCCTGACAGAGACAGCGAAGCAAGAAGGGTGGTTTAGAAAGCTAGAGAATCTGGAAATCTGGCTAAGGAATTTGGAGACAGCATGTAATTCGATATTTGTATCATCTGAAGAGTGCATTGGGTCATGCTTTTTAATCGCTAAGTGGAAATTCATCAGGGGCAAACTGGTGTGGGATGAGAATGGAGACGAGGAGCAAGAATCCCAGGACCCACAGATGTGTACTGGTGGGCAGGAGGTGGGCAGGAGAACCAGCCAAGGTCAGGGGAACACTAACAGCCGCTCTCACCATTCTCCCATGAGATCTTTCTAGCTCTCTGAGGGCCCGAGGGTGGTGTGCCAGTGACCCTTGGAGCTTTAGGAAGATGTATAGCATCATCTTTCTTGTAGGCAGCATGTGAGATATTTATCATCACTCAAAGCTTATGAAATCTTAACATTAATTAAACTGAATGTACAAAAAGCTCTAAATAGAGTTCCCGAACCGAAGTAGCTTCTTTTAGCTTAAAAAAAAAAAATTCTTGGAATCCTTAAACCTAGTATCAGCAACATCCTACTTCCAGAGAATATGCTTACAAGTTGAAGGGTGAAATTTCTGTTGATTACACAGCTTCTTGCCAGTGGATAAATATGTTTGCCTTCCATTCTTTAGTTTTCCAGTGTTATTATCTTTTATCATTTTCTCCCTCATAGAAACAGCTTTGTGATCTACTCAAAATGAAGAGATTGAATGAGAATTCTCGTCCTGTATTTTTCTTTTCTTCTTCAATGATGAAAACTTTCTTTATAAAGAACATTAAGGGAAACATGTCAGAAGGCTTAAATTATCTGTCTTTTCATGTGACAAGTTAATAATAAGATTGAGTTCTATCTCTCTCTGGGGTGAGTCTCATTTCTCTGAGAATACATAATACACAGAGAAATACACATTGAGATAACAGTGTATAAATATGGCAAAATGCTTAAGATTTCCATGGTGACGTTAGATGAATACTTTCAATATCTGAATTTTTTTTTGTCAAGAAAGGAAATACTACAGCTATCCTTCTGTAAAGCTAACCTGACTCTGTATTAACTGGCTGATGTAATGTTCAGGGTATTTTTTGGTTGATTTCCTAGAGTCAGAGATAATATGACGCTTCACTGTGTCTGATTTTTGTGGGTTGGTAATGGTTCAGACACATGGGAGTAATTCAAAGCTTTGCTTTTGCGAGTTCAATAATTCCATCTCCACTTAGAAATGAAATGATAGATTTTTTTTAAAGCAACTAAATAATGCATGGTGTGATGGGATAAGGAGAGTATTGCTAAAATTCACATCAAAAAGCATCCTCTGTCATACCTCTCGATTCTCAGAGCTGTTCCATTAGTGCCTCTTTAACGTAATATTTCCCAATTAAATGTGTTGGTAAGAATTATTCATTTTAATAATTAAAGAGCTTCCCCAGCTCCCTGAAGAGCGTTACCATGGAGGCCCAGGTCCACTGCTGGGAATAATCACAGCATGCTAATATAAGGAGAGGGTGACAGTTGAATGCTAGTATTGCCATCAGGCGAAACTAACTTTGGACTTGTTTCAGTGGCTGGGCCCTGGGACACCCATGAAGTGACCTTTTGCTGTAGCAGGCTGTGATATGGGTTAGTTTTGTGGCTATGATGGAGTATAAAATTTATCACTTGTTATGTATGTAGACTGTGCTTTGAGACTTTCTAGGATGACATGAGAAAGCTTTTTGACTGTCTTCAATATTACTTAATTATTAGGCAGTGATTCCCCCAATTGGGTTTAGTGATGCCTTAGAGCTGCCGTGAAATTCTGCAAAAATTCTCTTTCATTTTAATTTAAAAGAAATATATGACCTTGGGGCTGTTAGGAGAGGCTGATGTAAAATTAACTTTGAGAAGGGGTCTTAACTAAATGTAACAGTAGTCATTGGTCTGCTGGCAGCAGCTGTGTTGAATCTGGGTCTCAAGGTGGTAGTGAGACAGTGCCCTCTTGGGTATAAAATGCCAGTAAAGGTAATCACAGCTGACAGCATTAGGGGATTGATAATTCCCAAACACTTGAGTTACTATTATAAGAAAGTTATATAGTACCATAAAGCCAAAGACTCCATCCCATTACTTCATTATTTTCAAATAATGATAAGAATTAAGGTAACCATCACCACTACTACTCCTGGTAATCATCATCCTAATAAAAGAGTGCATGCTTAGAGAGTACTTACCATGGAACACTGGTTCTAAGTGCATTACGTAAATGGAAGCATTTAATTATGATCTACAAAGATCAGGTCCTAGATTCTGATAATTTGATAAAGATATCAATAGTGGTAACTATGTCTACAAATATTAGCACTAGCCCTGTAATGATAATGCTTTGTGACTGTTTAGTACTACACATCTTTGAAACCACTCTCACACTTAATTCATTTGATTCTTGCAACAAACCATTGAGGTAAACAGAGCTATTTTTATGTTAGTTGTACAGAGACATTATGAGATTTTCCAAAGTTTCAACAGTTAATCTTGGATTCCCAGAATCTCCAAATTGGAAGTATTTTACAGATTTTTACCAGTGAGAACTGACTTATAGAGATCTGTGGTTTGCTCAGGCTTTAGGTCTTGTCACTGTCATTCTTATGAATTTCCCACAACATTGGTATTTTTGCTTTGATTTTCAAAACTGGAATGATCATTCTTTAGCTTTCCTTGATAGGAGGCAACTTTGCTTAAAGTCCCTTAGGAACACTCTGAGAACAAGAGCAACGTGGCTTCTCTAGAGGGTTTTCATCATTTCCGAAGTTAGTTAACCTGGAAAATGAATAAAAGATCAGAAGGCAGAAAAGGGCAGATGGTAGAGGGGGAGAGCAGATTACCTGTCTTTGGTTTCTGACACCCTCCCTGGGATAGGACAGAATTGAGCACTTTCTGGTTCAGGCAGTGAGTGGACTGTGGTATTGTCTCCCATAGGATTCTAAGCTGCAGTCAGCCCATCTTGGGTGGCTTTCTCAAAGTTTTTGTTCATGTTTGGGAGTAGTCATAATGTAGTCGTGATGTGTGAGGGATGGCCAGAAGCCTGGGCTATAAGAGCCAGCTCTCCACATTCCTCCCAGGGTGGATCTGATTCTCCATCTGTCAGCAGGCCTTGCCACAATCTTCTCTGTAATTCAGGCCCTATCTTGACAGATGGTTCTTACGTGATGTTATAATTGTTTTTGTTTTAGGAGAAGCTTTCTCAGCCCTCAATTTATAGTTAACATTTTAGTTAAATCTTTCTCTGTTATTTTGGGCAGTATATAGCTATGACCTAGTGATTTTCATGTATACTGAGTAGTATAAAAACCTGCTAATTCATAAGTTTGAGTACAATAATACATGCACATGATGTTTGCAGCACCCCTGAATTGAAGGTAGAGTCATCAATAACTACTGTGAGTAGAAAGGGAGAGAGATTCCTCTTATGGTTTGTCCCCTAAGTACCTCCATGTCCCAGTTGTGCTATTTTCCATATTCCTAGATAGTTACAATCTACTACTTATCTGGCTAACTCAATCAGGGTACATTTGGTTGTAAGGAATAAAACTGAGTAAAATGAATCAGCTTAAAAAAAAATGGATTCATTTTAAGGATACAACAGGGGATTTCAAGGCAGTCCACAGGTAGGAAATGAAGTGTGGCCTGTTCTTATGGGACGGGGATTTGGAAATATTGTCAGGGTGCAAACTCTCTTTCTCTTTCTGTACTTTTCTTTCTGGAATGTCATTGTATTTGCTGTCTGCTTTTCTTGGAACATCTGTAGACTGTCTTGTGCTGCTGGCATAGCCTATCATGGCCATCTCCAAACGGTAGCTTCAGTTCTAAAATTTCCCTATTTTATAGTCTCATGTTGGCAGCCAGCTGACCTGGACTCTGTATATCAGTCACTCTTCTTAATTGTAAGCATCAGAAACCACCATGGCTAATTTAAGCAGAAAACGAATTTACTGGGGGATACTGGGGAGCTCACAGAATTGTTGGAAACTGTTGGCAAATGGGCAGGAAACAGGGGACGTCATAGCCAGAACCAGAGCCACAGAGCAGGCCCTGTGAGGACACTACTGCTGCCAAGTACTAGACCTGACTAGTGCTTAGACCACTGACCCTGGGGGCACTGGATTAAATACAGTAAGTCCCCTGCATATGAGCGAGTTCCATTCCGAGAGTGTGTTCGTTAAGTCCAACAAAGTTAGCCTAGGTACCCAACTAACACAATAGGCTCTATGGTGCTGTACTGTAATAGGTTTATAATACTTTTCACACAAATACATAAAAAACAAACACAAAAAATAAAACATTTTTAATCTTGCAGTACAGTACCTTGAAAAGTACAGTAGTACAGTACAGCAGCTGGCATACAGGGGCAGGTTTGCATCTTTGAAAGTTGCAACTTGAATGTTTGTATGTAGGGGACTTAACTGTATTGCTACTTCTACTGCTGCCCATCCTGGCCCCCTTGAAGTAAGATTCTCTAGTGTCCCTACAACTGTGCATCACTAGCTTCCAATTCAAAATCCAGGGCAGGTACTTCTCATTGGTCAAGCCTAGGTCATATGCCAATTCCTTGGCTGCACAGGAGGCTGGGAAAGCAAGTATCAGGAACTTTCAGGCTCTATAGTAAAAAGAAGGCTGTCCCTTCCACCATGTCTCATAAGGTGGGAAATTCCTCAAACCCAAGAAGGGTATTTAGATTCTGGGCAGCCCAAAAAGCCAAAACCAAATGGTCACAATACTCCGTGTCCCAGTTCCTCATGTTTGAATGAATATGAACAATCCATTTTGAGTCAGATATCCATCCCTAAACCAATCGTCTGTGGCCAGTGAAACAAGATGCCTTTATACATAGGGCTGCACTTTCCAGGGATTTAGGTGGCAGATTCTTCTCTAAGGAGGGGGGTGATGTGTGTGAAATCAGGGGTAGGTATCATGGCTATCTCTATTCCTGACACCGGCTCAAGATTAATTACTGAGGTGAATTGTTATATTACTTGCTAACTTGCCATCTGTTGCATTAATATGTTTATTTAGTTTCCCTAGAATAAAAATGGTACTTCGGGGCATTTAGTAGCTTCATGGACCCAGACCTCTTCCAGAAGGTCCAGTTCCTTTTCCTTCTTAGGTAATTGACACATTCGAGCCTACTCTTTTGCCAGACACTTGAAATTGTAGCTTCTAATATTCACCAGACTGTGTCTAATGAAACAGCCCTATGGGGCTTTGACAGAGGTCTGGCAGGTATATTTTTTGAGGTGTCTACCTGTGTAATCTTTGAGAAAACCTACCTGTGTATCTCTCAGGGATAGGTAAAGTGTGAAAATGGAAAAATGCTTTGGAGAGATAAAAAACTACTAAATAATAATTTATTACAATTACTTTTGCTCATTGAAAAAATATATATCGTGTGCCTATTATATGCTAGGAACTGTGCCAAATTTAGTTCCATTAAATTTCGTTTTCTTATTTTAAGAAGAAATGCTCATGGTAAATTGAAATAAAAGAAATCTCTCTCAACTGTAGCCAAGTAAATAACCAGTAAGAGCCATATATAGCCATACATAGTAAAAACCATATATAGCTTTTCGTTTCTATAATTTGATAGTTTGGATATTTGGGATTCAAGTATAAGGAGACTGGGTATCTTGTTCAATATTATAGTCCCCCAGGAGCATTTGAAATTTTTTTCATTAATGAAGAATTCTGAAACTCTTTCAGTAGTTTTTGTTTGGGGGCCTGAATTTTAAAAGTACAACTGGGTATTTGTTTTGAATTAGGCAAATGGTGCCAGGAGCAACAATTATCATTTTATGATAATTTATCGTTTACTGTTTATCGTTTATCGTTACATTTATCGTTTACTGTTATTTGAGCTTTAGAGGAAGAAAAAGAAAGCTTGTGGGAAATACCAAAGTTGATTGGTAATAAAAGGAGTCTGTAAGAAGAAAACACAAGTAAGAATGAATATTATATGAAAACTTCATCATATTGAGGGGCAAGAATAGTAGAAAGATTTTCTTAATTTATACAGTCAGATTTTTAAAGTACGAGACTGTCATATTAAATGCGGTGAAAATATTTGGTTTTTGGAAGGAAGATGTGGAAGCTTAAACATGGGTGTATATTTAAAAATATTAATGATTTACTGTACCTTTTTTACTAATTCACCTTGTGATCTACATCCACATCTGTCTTTGTTCTGAAGGTCTGTTGTGTCCCAGAAAGATGTTGTAGTTGTATTTCAAAAGCAATGACACAATTATGTTACAAAAATGATCAGTGGGGCAGTTTTGTTTGATAACATGATTGTACGTGAGATATATCAAAATAAGCCAATGTCTTTTATACCATTTTAAAAAAGAAGAAAACATGACGACAGGCGAAATAGTAATTTGTATACTCAGTAGATTTAAGACAAATCACTGTAAAATAAACTTTTTAGCTCTTAGGGGGACTGAGTTTTTGTTCAAGGTGCAAATACACATATAATGGCAGGCATGGCTGTAACTTGGAACCACATGTCTACTGGAATGAGTTCCTCCTGCAACTACTCCTGTTCAACCAAAGTATGGATGGGTAAAACCCTCATAATGTAAAGATTAAAATCAAGCAAACTTACTATCTAACTGAATTCTCTAAAATAAGATTTGGCCAACTTTCTATAAAGGGCCAGATAGTGAATGTTTTTGGCTTTGTGGGTACTATGGTATCTATCACAACTACTCAACTCTGCCGTTAGAGCGTAAAAGCATCCATAGACAGTATGTAAATGAATAAGTGTGGCTGTGTTCCCATAGGATTTTATTTATGGGCACTGAAATGTGAAATTCACATAATTTCATGTGTCGCAAAACATTCTTCTTCTTACTTTTTTTTTAGACATTTAAAAATGTAAAGACTGTACTTAGGTGTGAGGGCCATATAAAAACAGGTTATGGCCAAATTTGGCCCATAGGCTGTAATTTACCCTGCTTTAAAGTGTACTGGCCTGGGACTTCCCTGGTGGCGCAGTGGTTAAGAATCTGCCTGCCAATGCAGGGGACACAGGTTTGATCCTGTTCTGGGAAGATCCCACATGCTGCAGAGCAACTAAGCCAGTGCACCACAACTACTGAGCCTGTGCTCTAGAGCCCGCGAGCCACAACTACTGAGCTTATGCACCACAACTACTGAAGCTTGCGTGCTGCAACTACTGAAGCCCACATGCCTAGAGCCCATGCTCCACAACAAGAGAAGCCACCACAATGAGAAGCCCACGCACCGCAACGAGGAGTAGCCCCCACTCACCGCAGCTAGAGAAAGCCCGCATGCAGCAACAAAGGCCCAACACAGCCAGAAATAAATAAAATTAAACAAACAAACAAAAAACCAAATTTACCTCTTCTTATATAAAATCACCAAACCGGATTAGGACCCACTCTAATCCAGTATGACTTTAACTTAACTTGATTACATCTGCAAAGACCCTATTCCCAAATAAGGTCACGTTCAGAGGTACCAGGGGTTAATATTTAAACATATCTTTTGGGGGTACAGCATTCAATTTACATTATCTGGTTTCTCATCCTTGCTTGTCACATCAATCCTGTTCTTTTTTTCTTCTCACTTTCCTTAAAGTGACTTTTTTGCTTACTCAGAGTTTTGTCATTCTTCTTTTTTTTTTTTTTTTAAACATCTTTATTGGAGTATAATTACTTTACAATGGTATGTTAGTTTCAGCTTCACAACAAAATGAATCAGTTATATATATACATATGTTCCCATATCTCTTCCCGCTTGCGTCTCCCTCCCTCCCACCCTCCCTATCCCACCCCTCTAGGTGGTCAGAAAGCACCGAGCTGATCTCCCTGTGATATGCGGCTGCTTCCCACTAGCTATCTACCTTACGTTTGGTAGTGTATATATGTCCATGCCTCTTTATCGCTTTGTCACCGTTTACCCTTCCCCCTCCCCATAGCCTCAAGTCCATTCTCTAGTAAGTCTGTGTCTTTATTCCTGTTTCACCCCTAGGTTTTTCATGACATTTTTTTTTCTTATATTCCATATATATGTGTTAGCATATGGTATTTGTCTCTTTCTGACTTACTTCACTCTGTATGACAGACTCTAGGTCTATCCACCTCATTACAAATAGCTCAATTTCGTCTCTTTTTATGGCTGAGTAATATTCCATTGTATATATGTGCCACATCTTCTTTATCCATTCATCCGATGATGGACACTTAGGTTGTTTCCATCTCTGGGCTATTGTAAATAGAGCTGCAATGAACATTTTGGTACATGACTCTTTTTGAATTATGGTTTTCTCAGGGTATATGCCCAGTAGTGGGATTGCTGGGTCATATGGTAGTTCTATTTGTAGCTTTTTAAGGAATCTCCATACTGTTCTCCACAGTGGCTGTATCAATTTACATTCCCACCAACAGTGTAAGAGGGTTCCCTTTTCTCCACACCCTCTCCAGCATTTATTGTTTCTAGATTTTTTGATGATGGCCATTCTGACTGGTGTGAGATGATATCTCATTGTAGTTTTGATTTGCATTTCTCTAATGATTAGTGATGTTGAGCATTCTTTCATGTGTTTGTTGGCACTCTGTATATCTTCTTTGGAGAAATGTCTATTTAGGTCTTCTGCCCATTTTTGGATTGGGTTGTTTGTTTTTTTGTTATTAAGCTGCATGAGCTGCTTATAAATTTTGGAGATTAATCCTTTGTCAGTTGCTTCATTTGCAAATATTTTCTCCCATTCTGAGGGTTGTCTTTTGGTCTTCTTTATGGTTTCCTTTGCTGCGCAAAAGCTTTTAAGTTTCATTAGGTCCCATTTGTTTACTTTTGTTTTTATTTCCATTTCTCTAGGAGGTGGGTCAAAAAGGACCTTGCTGTGATTTATGTCATAGAGTGTTCTGCCTATGTTTTCCTCTAAGAGTTTGATAGTTTCTGGCCTTACATTTAGGTCTTTAATCCATTTTGAGCTTATTTTTGTGTATGGTGTTAGGGAGTGATCTAATCTCATACTTTTACATGTAGCTGTCCAGTTTTCCCAGCACCACTTATTGAATAGGCTGTCCTTTCTCCACTGTATATTTCTGCCTCCTTTGTCAAAGATAAGGTGACCATATGTGCGTGGGTTTATCTCTGGGCTTTCTATCCTGTTCCATTGATCTATAGTTCTGTTTTTGTGCCAGTACCATACTGTCTTGATTACTGTAGCTTTGTAGTATAGTCTGAAGTCAGGAAGCCTGATTCCTCCAGCTCCATTTTTCGTTCTCAAGATTGCTTTGGCTATTCGGGGTCTTTTGTGTTTCCATACAAATTGTGAAATTTTTTGTTCTAGTTCTGTGAAAAATGCCAGTGGTAGTTTCATAGGGATTGCATTGAATCTGTAGATTGCTTTGGGTAGTATGTCATTCTTCTTTACCATAAGATTGTCTTGTCCATGGTTTTGGCTTGCAGCATGCCAACTCCATCTCACACTGCCCTTCATTTGTTTTCTCTTCAACTTCTGCAGCTGACCACAGCATTTTTATTTCCTAATTCAAATACCAAGAAGATGATCCCAATTGGCCAGATTTTCGCTTTTTGTTCTAGGCTTTAAGTTACAGTCAGTCAATATAGGGTTTACCTCTGAGTCAGGTGTTCACTCCAGATTTCAAACAGTTGGGTATGGGGTCACATAGGCATGACTATTTAGGCAGAAGGAGCCCTTGATGAATCCTATATGCACTTAATGAACTGTATTAACTGTACAAGGGACTGTATTCTAGCCCCTAGAACTGTATTAACTGGCAAGGTATTTTATAGAAATAGACAAGATCATTCTAAGTTTTATATGGAGAGGCAAAGGAACTAAAATAGATAAAAAAGTTTTGGAAAATAAGAACAAAGTGGGGGGAATCATCCTACTTTATTTCAAGACATTATAAAACTATGGTAATCACGACTGTGTGGTTGGCAGAGGGATAGATACTTAGACCAATGGAATGGAACAGAGAACCCAGAAATACACCCAAACAAAAGTATGCTCAACTGATTTTTAACAAGTGTACAAAAGCACTTAGATGGAGGAATGATAGTTTTTTGTATTGTTAGAACAACTGGATGTCAATAGTCAAAAAAAAATCAACCTAAATCTTATATGTTATACAAAAATTAACTCAAAATAGATCATAAACTTAAATGTACACAGCACATGGTATTTCATACCTGCTTCTCACAGCATTCCCATTCCACTTTCTTAACATTTCTCTTAACAGGGTCTTTCACAAAGCAACATTTAAAAATTTTGGTGAAAATTTATTGATTTTTTTCTTTTATTAATGATGCTTAAAAAAATTTTTTTTAACATCTTTATTAGAGTATAACTGCTTTACAATGGTGTGTTAGTTTCTGCTGTATAACAAAGTGAATCAGCTATACATATACATACATCCCCATATCTCCTCCCTATCCCACCCCTCTAGGTGGTCACAAAGCAAATGGTGCTTTTTGGTATGTCCAAGAGCTCTTGATCAATCCCTAGGTTCCAAAGATTTTCTCTCATGTTTTCTTCCAAAAGTTTTATATTTTACATTTAAATATTTGCAAACTACATATCTGATAAAGGAGTCATATCTAGAATTTGTAATGGACTCTCAAAATTCAGCAGTAATAGAAAACAAGAAATTTGATTAGAATGTGGGCAAAAACCATGAAGAGTCATTTCACCTAAGAGGATAAACAAATGGCAAATCAGCACATGAAAAGATGTAAAACATCCTTTGCCATTAAGGAAATGAACATTAAGACCACAGTGAGATATTACTCCATACCCATTAGAACAGCTGAAATAAAAAATTGTAAGAACACCAAATGCTGGCAAGGATACTAACAAACTGGACTCTAAATCACTGTTGAGAATGTAATATGGTATAGCCATTCTGGAAATAGTTCGGTAGTTTCTTTTTTTTTTTTTTGTTTTTGTTTTTTTTTGGTAGTTTCTTGAAAAAATGAAATATACCCTTACTATATAATCTAGTAATCACATTTGTGCATATTTTTCCAGTTAAATGAAAATTTTTGTCCTTAGAAAAAAATTGTATACAGTGGTTCATAGTAGATTTATTTGTAATAGCCCCAAACTGGAAACAAAATGTCTTACAATACATGAATCATTAAACAAACTCTGATATATCTATACCATGAATATTACTCAATGAAAAAGGAACAAGCTAGTGATACAACAACTTGGAAGAATCTCATGCTGAATAAAAGAAAGCCAGTCTCAAAATTTCTCACACTGTATGATTTTATTCATATAAAATTCTTAAAGTGACAAAATTATAAAGGTGGAGAACCAGTTGATGGTTGTTAGGGGTTAGGGTTGGTGGGGAGAAGGGAGTAGGTATGGCCTTAAGGGGTAGCATGAGGGGGATACTTGTGGTGATGGAATAGTCTTTTATTTTGATTGTGGCAGTGGTTACACAGTTCTAGTCATGTGATGAAATGACATAGAATTATAAACACACGTTATACCTATATCAATTTCCTGGTTTTGATATTGTACTATAATTGCGTAAGATCTAACCTATGGGGGAACTAGGTGAAGAGTACACAAGATGTCTCTGTACTATCTGTGTAACTCCCTGTGAATTTATATTTCAAAACTGTATTAATTTAGTCCCTGAACTCAGAGAGCAGAAAATGTAAGGAATCAGTAAGTGAGGCTACCTTGAAATTTCTATACTTGTTTCTTTCTTTCATTACTATGTGTTTTTAGGTGTGTATACATTTGTATCTTCTTGATGTATTGACTCTTTTATCATTATTAAATGTTCCTCTTTAGCTTTACTAATATTTATTGTTTTAATGTCTAGTTTGTCTGATATTCATATAGTCACTCCAGCTCTTCTAAAGTTACTACTTGTATGGTGTATCTTTTTTTCATCCTTTTATTTTCAACCTGCTTGTGGATTTGAATGTAAAGTTTGTCTCCTGTAGACAGCATCTCATTGGATCTTGGTTTTTGTCCTGACAATCTGTCTTTTGATTAAAGTATTTAGTTTATTCACATTTAATGTAATTACCAATATATTTGGATTTACATCTTCCATTTTGCTATTTGTTTTGCATATGTCTCATGTTGTTTTGTTTTTTTGTTTCTCTTTAATGTCTTCTTTTGTGTTAAACAAAGCTTTTTGTGTACCATTGCAACTTCTCTGTTAGTTAAATTTTTTTTTGAGTTATAGTCTTAGTTGTTACTCTAGGGATTACAACATGCGTCTGAACTTATCACAGTATACTCAGGTTAATACTGACTCAGTACTGGTAAAATGTAGAAACTTTGTTCCAACAAAGCCATTGTACTAATATTGTCATATATGTTGTGCATTAATCCCTATAATGCAGTGCTGTTATTACTGCTTTATATAATCTTATGTTTTTAAAATAAATTGAGAGGAAAATAAAAAATATATTTAGCCTTTTCTTTTTCTTTTTTTGGCTGCACCATGCAGCTTGTGGGATCTTAGTTCCCCGACCAGGGATTGAACCCATGACCGCTGCAGTGGAAACGTGGAGTCCTAAGCACTGGACTGCCAGGGAATTCCTCATATAGCCTTTTGTTCTTATCATACATATTTATCAATTCTAGTACTCTTTATTTATTCCAGTGTATTTCAGTTATCTCTGGTGTCATTTGCTTTCAGTGTAAAAGATTACCTTTAGGATTAAAAAATTTTTGTTTTAAAGTTTTATTATTTTATTTTAATTTTTATACAATTTTTAAAGGTTACACTCCATTTACAGTTATTACAAAATATTGGCTATATTCCCTGTGTTGTACAATAGATCCTTGTAGCCTGTCTTACACCCAGTAGTTTGAACCTCCATTCCCCACCCCTATATTGCACCTCCTCTCCCTCTTCCCACTGTTAACCACTAGTTTGTGAGTCTGATTCTTTTCGTTTATTTTCACTAGTTTGCTGTACTTTTTAGATTCCACATATAAGTGATATCATACAGTATTTGCCTTTCTCTGTCTGACTTATTTCACTTAGCATAATACCCTCCAGGTTCATCCATGTTGCTGCAAATGGCAACTTGGCAACATTTAGCATTTCTTATAAGGCAGGTTTACTAGCAACAGTTTTTCTGAATTTTTATTTATCTTGGAACGTCTTTATTTCCTTGGAATGTCTTTATTCATTTTTGAAGGATAGTTTTGCTAGATACAGATTTCTTGGTTGACAGTTTTTTTATTTCAGTATATTATGTCATTCCATTGCCCTGTGGGCTATCTTATTTCTGATCAGAAGTCAGCCATTAGTTGTATTGTTCTTCTCTGTACGTGATGAGTCATTTTTTTCCTACTGTTTTGGATATTTTTATGTTTGTCTTTGACTTTCAGCGTTTTGACTGTGACATGTCAAGATGTAGATCTCTGTGTTAATAGTACTTGGTGTTCATTGAGCTTCTTGGATTGTTAGATTAATGTTATTTTTAAAAATCAAATTAAGGAAGTTTCACTCATTTCTTCAAATAATTTTTTTATTCCATCTCTCTCTCTCTTCTTCTTCTGTGACTTATCTTATACATATGTTGGTACACTTGGTGTTGTCCCACAAGTTTCTGAGATTTTAATCATTTTTCCTCTTTTGTTTTTTATTCCTCAGATTGGATAATTTCCATTGACTTTTCTTTAAATTCACTGATTTTTAAATTCTGTCATCTCAAATATGCTGTTGAGCCTGTCTACTGAATGTTTCATTTCAGTCATTCATTTCAACTTTAAAATTTCCATTTGGTTCTTTTTATTGTTTCTACTTCTCTACTGAGATTACTTGTTTGTTGAGTCATTCTCATCATATTCTCCTTTAATTCTTTAAACATGGTTTCCTTAATACTTTGAAATATTTATATTAGCTGCTTCAAAGTTCTAGTCTGCTAACCTAAATGACCATCAATAGATGAATGGACAAAGATGTAATATATACATATATATGTATACACACACACACACACACACACCACACATATACACACATATACATATATTTATATATAATGGAATATTAATCAGCCATAAAAAATAGTGAAATCTGGGCTTCCCTGGTGGCGCAGTGGTTGAGAGTCCGCCTGCCGATGCAGGGGACACGGATTCGTGCCCTGGTCTGGGAAGATCCCACATGCCGCGGAGTGGCTGGGTCCGTGAGCCATGGCCGCTGAGCCTGCACGTCCGGAGCCTGTGCTCAGCAATGGGAGAGGCCACAATGGTGAGAGGCCCACGTACCGGAAAAAAAAAAAAAAAAAGAAATCTTGCTATTTGAGACAACATGTGTGGACCCAGAGTGTATTATGGTAAACAAAATCAATCAGACAGAGAAAGACAAATACCATATGACTTCACTTTTATGTGAAATCTAAAAAATAAAACAAATGACAATAGGAACAGAGTCATAGATACAGAAAACAAACAGGTGGTTACCAGAGGGGAGGAGAGAAACAGGTTTAAGAGGTACAAATTTCTAGTGGCAAAATAAATGAGTCATGGATATGAAATGTGCAGTATGGGGAATATAGTCTATAGTCAATAATTATGTAATATCTTTCTGTGATGTCAAATGGTAGCTAGACTTATTGCAGTGATAATTTTGAGATGCATAGAAATATTGAATCAATATGTTGTGTACCAGGAACTAACATAGTATTGTAGGTCAATTATACTTCAAAAACAAACAAACAAATAAACTCATAGAAAAAGAGATCAGATTTGTGGTTACCAAAAGTGCAGAGTGGGGTGCAGGACCTGGATGAAGACAGTCAAAAGGTACAAATTTCCAGTTACAAGGTAAATAAGTACTAGGGATGTACAGTACAACATGATAAATATGATTAATGCTGTTGTATGTTATATAGGAAAGTTGTTAAGAGAGTAAATCCTGAGTTCTCATGACAAGGACAAATTTAGACAGTTTATTTATAGACAAATATAGACTTAGTTTATTTTTTTTTTCACTGTTCTTTTTCTAACCTGAGTATATAAACCTTTCCTGTTTATTTGCATGTCTTGTAATTTTTTGTTGAAAATTGGACATTTTGGATAATATTTTGAAGCACCTCTGTATTTTCATTTTTTCCATTGACAAAAAGCTTTATTTTTTATTTTGTAACTTGGACTTGATCTGCAGAATCTTTCCTGTGGTATGTGGCAGTTTTTAAGTTCTTATTTTTATTTCTAGTCTAGCTTCCTAATGGCTGTCCCTGTGTCTTCATGTCTCAGTTGATAGCCAATGATTTGGGCTGAGGTTGTACTCAAACACCTTAACCCCATTATCTTCCACCCTCTGCTGATGGATCAGTATGTATGTTTGGTAGCATGTTCAAAGTTCAGGTAATTATTATCTGCCTTAACTTTTATTTACCACGAGACTATCTCAAATTTCCCTTGCACACGTTTAGTTTCGTAGTCACCCAGAGATGTGTGGAGAGCTTATCTAGCTCTTGTATGGCTCTCTCATTTTCAGATTTTCCCTATTAACTTTCTGGTTGGTCTACTGCTTCCCCCAACTGTACTTCAATCTCAAGCTAGCAGAGCTGTAGATTTGCCCTATTCTTTTTCTACTGCATTTGCCTCTTTTACTAACAGCCTTTCTGGGTGTGGGTTTTTACCTTCTGTCCCAAATCAGGTCTTCCTGCACTGGCAGAAAATTGCTGGTTTTCAAGGTCAGCCTTGCTTTTGTAATCCTACTGCATTGACAAACTGGGGGATTCAGAAATGGAATGGGAGCAGCCCTAGGCAAAAAGGCTGCATAATTCCACTCCTCTTACCCAAAGTTCAGCTGATTTTCATGAATAAATGCTTCCTAATTTGTTGTCTGCCGTTAGTTAATTTCCAGAGGCCAGAGGTGATTGTTTTGGATTTTTTTCCCCCAGTTTTATACTTGTTTTATGGGTTGAGTGGGAGGCTTTTGACCTCTTTTCTTTTTTTTTTTTTTTAATTATTTATTTTTGGCTGTGGTTGGGTCTTCATTGCTGCATGCAGGCTTTATCTAGTTGCAGTGAGCGGGGGCTACTCTTCATTGCGGTGTGTGGGCTTCTCATTGCGGTGGCTTCTCTTGTTGCAGAGCATGGGCTCTAGGCATGCAGACTTCAGTAGTTGTGGCATGCGGGCTCAGTGGTTGTGGCTCACGGGCTGTAGAGTACAGGCTCAGTAGTTGTGGTGCACGGGCTTAGTTGCTCCATGGCATGTGGGATCTTCCCGGACCAGGGCTCAAACCTGTGTCCCCTACATTGGCAGGCGGATTCTTAACCACTGTGCCACCAGGGAAGCCCTTGACCTCTTTTTGATTTTTTAGCCAATTATATGTTTTTAAAGCATCAGAGTGCAGATGTCTTATTTTACTTATGAATCTAGTTTATGGGCAGAAGGAGAAGGACCTGCTTCCTCAGGCCAGTATTTCCCTCTTTTCAGAAGTATCACATCAGAAGTGATACTTTGATGTTGCAAAATACAATCTATTTAAAGATGGCAGTAATTTATAGATTTAATTTGATTTTTTTTCTCATCACACGTGGATGACCTGTGGCATGCTAACTGTGAGATTATTTGTGTAGGTGGTATGACTTGGTTACTATATACATTAAAATATTGATGAGTGGGATGCATATCATTAAGTTCCTTATTTCAAAGAGGATTTAAAGGTCATGCATTTTTGCAACTTTTAAACTGTAAATGTAACTTCTAATTATCAGTGTTAATGGAGATGAGCAAAAGTGTGATAATATCCAAATATTGGGCAATATGAAAATCATATACGCTGCTGAATGTTTTATTTTTGTATTTCTATTGGAAAATAGTTTTATTTATTATACAAACAACAGTTTTTAGCTTCCAGGGTTAAACGCTGTATGTGTAGTCTTTAATGTAGTCTTGAGATTTCCATGGGAGGATTATTACATTATCATCATTTTACAGATGTGGAAACTGTGGCTGGGAGAAGTTAAGTAACTTGCTCAAGGACAGACATAAAAATTCATGTAATGCACATTAGAAACCCAGTTGGTCTAACTCCCACAACCTTGCTTGTATAATGTGTGGTCATGTGATGTGGAAATTCGCAGTATTATTTCCAACTGGGGGTAATATGAATTTTAGAGGCGAGGCTTTTTCATTTCCTTATCCTCTCTTTCTGCTGAGCTTTCAGCATTGCTTCTGAGACTGATTAAAAAGTGTCCACTTATAGCAATTCTGGACTCTTCTACCTTGCTGACCTATGACTTCCTTAGGGCAGAGTGGTAATTGCTTTTATATACCTTATAGCTCTTGCTTTACTTGAGGCAACAAAATCCATAAGCACAATTGTTTTTAACCATCATTTAAATACAGGTAATCTTCTCTTTGCCTTCAAAGTATTGGAAAAACTTAGGTAAACAACTAAGATCTTAAAATTAATGTCTTTAAAATTCACAACTTTTAACCCTGATGCATTAAACAGAGTGGTGCTCCAAATTCATTATTTTTTCTATTGCCTTTATTATATGCAGATTACATGATGATGGCATAAAGAATATGAAAGCAATGATAATTTTTGCCACTAGTTAAAAGCTTTGGGATAAACAAAAATATTATACACTACCCTTGAGTTTCATTTATTTATTTCCAACATACTTTTCTCCCTTAAGGATATCATGGTTGTGCTCTTTCCTTGCAAAACACATGTTAAATTTGAGTGATACTTCATATATGTGAGAGGCTACTTATTTGTTAAAATTCACTATTTTCTTGTCTGTTTGTTTGAGAGTACCTGTAAAGAGTGACCAAAGTGTTCCTGTCTTTCTGGGAGCCAGCCTGGAATGGACACATAGCTGAATGGACTAACTATGCTAATGTTTACCTTTTGAAAATGAATTAGCCGAAATCATTTCAATCTCTTTGATGCCTACAAAAGAGGTAGAAAAAAAATCTCCTGAACAAGCAATATAAACTAGTCAGTCCTTACCTCTGCTGAGATGCTGCTGCTAGCTGTGGGCTTTCTAAAATGTTGAGGGAGATTCTGAATCCCAAGTGGCTAAAGGCACACAAATAGTACCAGAAGCCATTCTTAGTGAAAAACGAGCAATAATAGAGGTATAGGAGCAGCTCATTTTTCCTCACTGATTTTTCTGAGGTTCGAATCACATTCCTCTTTTTATTAAAAAAATTTTTTTTTACATCTTTATTGGAGTATAATTGCTTTACAATGTTGTGTTAGTTTCTGCTGTATAACAAAGTGAATCAGCTATATGTATACGTATATCCCCATATCCCCTCCCTCTTGCGCCTCCCTCCCACCCTCCCTATCCCACCCCTCTAGGTGGTCAGAAAGCACCGAGCTGATCTCCCTGTGCTATGCAGCTGCTTCCCACTAGCTATCTGTTTTACATTTGGTAGTGTATATATATCAGTGCCACTCTCTCACTTCATCCCAGCTTAGCCTTCCCCCTCCCCATGTCCTCAAGTCCATTCTCTACGTCTGCGTCTTTATTCCTGTCCTGCCCCTAGGTTCATCAGAACCATTTTTTTTAGATTCCATATATATGTGTTAGCATACGGTGTTTGTTTTTCTCTTTTCTGACTTACTTCACTCGTATGACAGACTCTAGGTCCATCCACCTCACTACAAATAACTCAATTTCGTTTCCTTTTATGGCTGAGTAATATTCCACTGTGTATATGTGCCACATCTTCTTTATCCATTCATCTGTTGATGGACACTTAGGTTGCTTCCATGTCCTGGCTATTGTAAATAGCGAATCACGTTCCTCTTATCACTGGAGGCTATTGTGCCCACAGCTTATTTCATTCTTAGGTAGCTCATCATTTGAACATATCAGAGCATCACATTGCACTCATTGTGGCTCAGTGAGAAGGCATAATTTTTATGTAAAGCAGGAATAGCTAGTAGAGGGTTCTTTGCTCCCAAGGTTTGCCCACAAATACCCCACACCTGCAGATATTTTCAAGGCCCTCAGATGTATAAATTGTCCTAAAAAATCACCACCACAACCATCACCTACTCTTCAGAATCCTCCACTTCTGTCTACCCTCCCCAAACACAAAGTTTCAACCAACTATTATATATATATATATATAGGCCCATAGAACCAAGAATGTAGTCTGGTGGCTTCTATGATAAAATGCAAACAGATAATTAATTATAATTGAGAAAACTTTCTAATTGTGACCCCTGCATGTGTAATGCAATATTCTGATTTGTAGTCAGACTCCCCAGGAATTGAAGCACACAGATTGGGAGTCTGAGAAAATGAACAAGAGTGATCATAGGCAGATGCATAGCCCACAGAAATATTTCAGAAAGCAATACAGTTTGCAGAGTCCCCATGCAAGCTCTTAGACATAAGGATTTTGAAGAAGAGATAAATGTCCCTCAATACCTTTTTAGATGAATAATACAGACAAAACAAAATCTTTTTCTTCTTTATTTCAAATTGTTGGGAAACCTGCTAAATAGAAACTGCTGCTCTAGAAATTAAGGGAATCGGAGTTGGCGTTAAGTTGTGAGTTTTCTATTAAGCTCTTTGGAATTCAGAATTGACATGTGGAATGTCAGCTATTGTTTATGACTACATAGCTGTGACAGTACATAAATAATAAATGTTTACTTCCTCTATGTCCAAGAGCCTGGGATGACCTTAGAAATGCTGCCTCTTTCTCACTGACAGTTATTTCAAGACGTTTTTGATGAATCAAGGTAGAAATTAACATTCTTTACAATGAAACACTACCTTCAGGCCATTGGCTACAAGAAAAAGAGCAGGGGCTGTTGTGTTCTGATTTATTGGAATGTTCATTAAAATTCTCAGATGAAGCTTACCTTTGTCTGTATAAAACAAATATGGATACTGTTTAGCAGCTATATTATTTCTGTACCTTAGAATGTGTGATATTGTGTATAAGTATCAGCCAGGCTCCAAATAGAAACTACTCTGAGTTTAAAACAGGAGATTTAGTACCAGATTGGCTAAACAGGTGATAGAAAAGCTGAGAAACCAAATGGGGGACACTTAGGTAATCTAGGAATTAACAGCAGGAAGTCATTACCATCCTATATTAATTATCTGTTGCTGTGTAACAAATTATCCATAAAGTTACCACAAAATTATTATCTCATACAGTTTTGAGGGTTGGGAATATTAGTGTGGTTTAGATGTTTACCTCTGGCTCAGATTCCCTCATGAACTTACAGTCAAGTTATTAGCTGGGGTTGCTGTCTTACCTATGGGTGCTTGACTAAGATGAGGCATCCACTTCCACGTTCACTTAGGTGAAGGTTGGTAGGCTCCAGTCTCTTGCCATGTGAGTCTCTCCACCGGGTTCCCTTATGTCACGGCAGCTGGCTTCCCCTAAAGCAAGTGGTCTATGAGAGGGAAAGAGTGCACTCAAGATAGAGTCCCAGTCTTTTAAAAAATATATTTATTGAAGTATAATTGACCTACAACAGTATGTTAGTTCCAGGCACACAACATAGTGTTTTGATATTTCTGTACATTACAAAATCATCACCATGGTAAATCTAGTTACCATCTTTTGCCATATAAAGACATTACAATGTTATTGACTGTATTCCCCATGCTGTACACTTCATTCCCCTGACTAATTTATTTTGTAACTGGAAGTTGGTACCTTTTAATCTCCCTCACCTATTTCACTCATGCCCCAGTCTTTTTATATCTGAAATGATATCCCATCACTTCTGCTGTTTTCTATTTATTAAAAGTGAGTCACAAAGTCCAGCCCACACTCAAAGCGGGGGAGGATTATACAAGTGTGAGAATACTAGAAGTATGTATATTAGTTTGCTAGGGCTGCGGTAACAAAGTACAATACTACAAACTGGGTGGTTTAACAGAAGCTTATTGTCTCTCATTTCTGGAGTGTAGAAGTCTGAGATCAAGGTGTCAGCAGGGTTGTTTCCTTCTGGGGGCGGTGAGGGAGAATCAGTTCCATGCTACTCTCCTAGCTTTTGGTGATTTGCTGGCAATCTTTAGCACTCCTTGTCTTGTAGATGCATCACGCCAATTTCTGCCTTCATCTTCACATGATGTTCTCCCTGTGTTTGTGTTTGTCTTTCTCTATATTTTTGCTTTTGTATAAGGATGGCAGCTGTATTGGATTAGGGTCCACCCTGATGATCTCAACTTGACTATATCTGCAAACCCTTATCTTCAAATAAGGTCACATTCACAGGCTCTGAGGGTTAGGAGTTGAATACATCTTTTTTGTGGGGGACACAAGTCAACCCATAGCAGTGAATATCATTGGAGGCTGTTTTAGAAGCTACCTACCACATACTGCTAGTCTGGAAGACAGAGGGAGGGGGCAAGTCTCACAAGAGCCTGGTGGACCAGCTTTCACCTGACAGGAGCTAGGACCACAGTAAGCTGTCTGGTCAGAGGTGGGGTTGTGGAGAAGACTCTTGCTACCAAACTCTCTGCTACATGAGCATAGAGAGAATGGGAGAATAACCTGCTTCTTCCCCACTCTGCCCCACTCCAAAGTAGACAGTCCAATCTCCGTTGCTGTAAGTCAGTTGATAAGGGCACCTAAAGAAGTCAGCTCTTCTGAAAGACTGAGCAGAGCTGGAGAAAGGCAAGCTGTGGATCTGAGGCACATATGTGTTGTGTTAGATCTGCAGCAAGGTATCGCACAGTGCTGCAGCAAACTCACAGAGACCTTGCAGGATATTTTAAATTTTTTGAGGTTAACACAGCAATACTTGATATCTGTTGGACACCACATGCAATACTAGCTCAAGGTAGTTCACAGATTCAACATTAGATTGTGCTACATTCCTTTTTGATATCTTGGCAGTTTTTGTGTCCTAACTACTTTAGTAAGTGGAATTTTTAGATATGTCTCTGCCTAGAGGAGCCATGAAAAAATTCTGAAGACACTAAGGACTCCATGAATTGAGAACATTTTTGAACCTCTGACAATAGGCATTATTTATATTATTATTCACCATGGCCATATTTATAGAGCATACCTGGGGAGGTCGATTCTTTAATGTCTTGACAGCTAACTTCCTGCCCTCCATTATCCCATTTTGATCTTAGAATGACTGAACTCAAGGTTGGGCTATGAGGACTGTGCAGTTGGAATAATGTCAAGAGAATAGGAGAAGCCTTGCCTAAGAAACTCAAGGTAACATTTATGGATCCTGGAGAGTGGAGCTTTAAGATTTTAGTGATTCATCTGCAAAGATGCCATTTAAAAGAAAGAAAAATCTGGACACATAGATATGTTCTAGCCAAACTGAGTATCACATGTTCGCATATAGTTCCAGCCCTTGTACCTGCTGTTTTTACTGCCAGAGCAGTCCCCCCACCCACACCCCCATATCACCTCCTATCAGGGACTGATTTTCCCTCTAGGGCTCAGCCAAGAGCTCCCTTACTGCCTTATACCTATCCTGTGCTCAAACTGGCCTGTTTATGCTTTTTCATAGCTGCTGGTGCCCTCCCATTGTAACAGTTACCACACTGGACCACTAAGCATCTTTATGTATTTCTTCCTGCTGGTTTGTAAGCTCCATGAGGGAAACAATCATTTCTGTCTTGTCACCACTGTATCTTCAGTATGACTACAGAGCCTGGCACATAGGCACTCTATATATTTAAGGAATGATTAACTGTTTTGGAATTAGATTGCAAAAGAGAGGTTACAGCTTTCATTACAGTGAGCCAAAGGTGGATGCTTCCATTGGTGACAGAGTATCTTCTGTTATAGTCCTCAAAGACACAACAACAGGAAATGGTTATTTAATAGGAAATGTAGTTTAGTCAGATCTGAATATTCACATTGTGACTCAAATATCAAGTGATACTGAGTGATATAAATCAAGTGACACTTGATGTACAGTGGACTGTTGTGCCCTTACTTGGCTTTTAAAGGTCACTCAGCAATTTTCCGTTTACGACTTAGTCTCTTCCATGTTAACTCAGTCTCTTGGAGGAAAGAAAGCTTTTCTTTTTCATGGAGAGGGTGGTCTATATTTGGGTGGTTTGAGTGCTGTTTCTTACAAGGAGGGGAGCATCTGCTTTGCCGCCATCTTCTGACCCCTGGATCCCACTGCGGTCCTGCCTGGCCATGGTTATCCTGTTTGGCACCTGCGTGGGTTGCTGAGCATCACCTGGAAGCCTTGATGATGTCCAGGTTCTGCCATGCTTGTGATCTTGAGGATCTTACATTTTGTAGCTTCCTTATCTCAAACTTGGGTCTTTTCTGGTTCACAAGAAATCCTGGCCTCTACAAAGCCCAGAAAACTTTGGCTGCCTTCTCTGCACCACCTCAGAATGTGTGCATCCCTCAGGCTCCCCTGGGCCAATCCACAGGTGCTATTTTTATCACCTAAGCACCATGTCCTTGCATTGGCAGGCTGAATGCCAAGCTCCCTTGAGGCAGCTTATACTCTTTCCAGGTATTCCCTGGAAAGCCGGGCCCAGCTGACTTTCTTTGTTATTCTGCCAAGCCTCCTTGGGTGTCCTATTATTTCACACTCCCTGCAGCTAAGGCTCAGAGAATAGGGTGTTGGAAACTTGTCTCAGTGACCCACCCCGGTCTCACATCAGTTAAATCCTTCTCTTCCTTCTCTACTTTATGACCTAATTTTGCAAACTCTTTGAGCTCAGTGCTCTAAACTTGGTCTTTTTTGCAATTCAAAATATAACCTCCTTTCACTTTAGTGCCTAGCTCTGACTAATCAAAAGCATTTTAGCTTTTGGAGGATTATTTTTCCTCTGGGTATAAAAACATTTTATTTGAAACTCAAAGCCAAGCAATGACTTCTTTGTTATAGGAGGTATCTGTCTTCCCTTTATCCAGGGAAGTTAGCCTTGTGTTCATGGCTCAGCTTTACTGGTGGAAAGGATAACAAGTTCAAAGAAGAGAGGTGGATAAGGGCAGGTAGGGAAGGAAATTCAATATAAAAAATATCCTACTACATTTGTAGTTAAAAGTTATATTGCATTTGTGTTACATTTATATAAAGCTTTATAGTTTACAAAATGCTTTTATTTATGTCATCGTGAAGCAATAGAGAAAAATGGTTAAAAGTCCACACTTTAAATCTGGGTTTTGACTATAATTCAGCCACGCACCAGCAATGCGATATTGGATGAACTAATATAAATTTCTTCATCTGGAGAAGAACAGTACCATACTCACAGGGTTATCACCTTTAAAGAAGACTTCATTTATGTAAAGAACTTGGCATACCTCAAGAAATTAAAAAGTATAAATAAGGGCCACAGTATTGTTTTTTAAGCTGGTATTAATCTCTTTGGAGCTTTCTTCTTCGGTCAGATTTGTTCAAACTCCAACCTTAGTCATGGATTTCCTTCTGTTTGCCTAGGGTAAAGAAAGGGTTAGGGTTGGAGGCCCTTAATTGCTAAAATATTTGGAAGTTCATGCCACTCTCAAATGGCCATTTCACATGACTCTGTGCTGCGTCTAGGCTTGGGGACTTTGTTGACTGACACTAGAACTTGGGAGCTTCCAGCCCAGATTCCCTACGGGGGAGGCAGCGGGTAGGGTCCAGTCTCACTAAACGCGCAGCCCGGCAGATGACTCTGTGTCTCCCCTTCCTCACCCAGTGATGCTCCTTCTCCTCCACCCCCCATCCTGCTCTGGGACAACCCAACATAATCTCAGGAAGTTCACATTTTAAGAATAAAAGCCAGGAAGGGAGACTGATATCACAATATTTCTACTTTCTGTGGGGCACCTCTTGTGTTCTGCTGCAGCAGAAACAAAGCCCATTTTAATATCTCAATACATTATCCTTCTGTGCAGTGAATAAATGAAAGCAGTTATTATATTTATGCCATGATATGGTGGAAAGAAAAATTTTGAATTACACTTTAATCACTTAAAACCAATGAAAGAGTTTTAGAAATGACTGTTTTGAATATATTGAAAATGAAGGTAAAACATCAGACAATCAGAATTGTAAGATTTCTGTCAGGCTTGTAGAAAGGAGAAAAATGAATCAGTCCAACACTGAATGTTTGGTTTTAGGAATTTGTCCTAGTAATCAGAATGAATTTAGAAATCAGAAGCTAGGTCTCTATGATGATTAAAGATGGGAATGCAAATATTCATACAAACAAACAAAGTCCCCTCAATAAGTGGTGCTGGGAAAACTAGACAACTACATGTAAAAGAGTGAAATTAGAACACTCCCTAACACCGTACACAAAAATAAACTCCAAATGGATTAAAGACCTAAATGTAAGGCCAGACACTATAAAACTCTTAGAGGAAAACATAGGCAGAACACTTTTTGACATAAATTGCAGCAAGTTGTTTTTCGATCCACCTCCTAGAATAATGAAAATAAAAACAAAAATAAACAAATGGGATCTAATTATACTTAAAAGTTTTGCATAGCAAAGGAACCATAAATAAAAAGACAACCCTCAGAATGGGGGAAAATATTTGCAAACGAAGCAACTGACAAGAAATTAATCTCCAAAATATACAAACAGCTCATGTAGCTCAATATCATAAAAACAAGCAACCCAAATCAAAAAATGGGCAGAAGGTCTAAATAGACATTTCTGCAAAGAAGACATACAGATGGCTAAAAAGCACATGAAAAGATGCTCAGCATCACTAATTATTAGAGAAATGCAAATCAGAACTACAATGAGGTATCACCTCATACTGGTTAAAGTGGCCATCATCAAAAAATCTACAAACAATAAATGCTGGAGCGGGTGTGGAGAAAAGGGAACCCTCTTGCACTGTTGGTGGGAATGTAAATTGACACAGGCACTACGGAGAACAATATGGAGGTTCCTTAAAAAACTGAAAATAGAACTACCATACGACCCAGCAATCCCACTCCTGAGCATATATCCGGAGAAAACCATAATTCGAAAAGATACATGTACCACAATGTTCATTGCAGCACTGTTTACAATAGCCAGGGCATGGAAGTAACCTAAATGTCCATCGACAGAGGAATGGATAAAGAAGCTGTGGTACATATATACAATGGAATATTACTCAGCCATAAAAAAGAACAAAATAATGCCATTGGCAGCAACATGGATGAACCTAGAGATTGTCATTGAGTGAACTAAGTCAGACAGAGAAAGACAAATATCATATGATGTTGCTTATGTGTGGAATCTAAAACGGTACAAATGAGCTTATTTACAAAACAAACAGTCACAGATGTAGAAAACAGACATATGGTTACTGGGGGTAAGTGGGGGGAGGGATAAACTGGGAGATTAGGATTGACATATACACACTACTATATGTGAAATAGATAACTAATATTCAATACTCTGTAATGGCCTATAGGGAAAAGAATCTAAAAAAAGTGGATGTATGTATAGTATAACTGTTTCACTTTGCTTACACCCGAAACTAACACAACATTGTGAATCAACTATACTCCAATAAAAATATAAAAAATAAAATAAAAAGCCTTGGGGGCTTCCCTGGTGACGCAGTGGTTGAGAGTCTGCCTGCCGTTGCAGGGGACGTGGGTTTGTGCCCCGGTCCGGGAAGATCCCACATGCCGCGGAGTGGCTGGGCCCGTGAGCCATGGCCGCTGAGCCTGCGCGTCCGGAGCCTGTGCTCAGCAACGGGAGAGGCCACAACAGTGAGAGGCCTGTGTACCGCAAAAAACAAAAAACAAAAAAACCTTGGGAAAGTATAAATCTATTTGAAAAAAATATTCTATTGAGATATTTTGGGCCACAGTTAATTACTTTAACTTCTCTTGAAAAAAATATTCCAAATTTGATCTAAAAAGTAGTTCCCCTGATAACTGTAAACATTGGAGGCCAACCTATGTGTCTTGAAAAAAAAATTTTTGCAAGAAAACCTAGACTACATAGAGCAGTGGGAGAGAAATGCATAATCAAGACTGGAAACTCAGACCTATAAAAGAAAAATGTAGTTATATTTATTCAAAGTTAAAAACAGTTATGATATGTGGGCTTCCCTGGTGGTGTAGTGATTAAGAATCTGCCTGCCAGTGCAGGGGACATGGGTCCGAGCCCTGGTCTGGGAAGATCCCACATGCCACGGAGCAACTAAGTCTGTGTGCCACAACTACTGAGCCTGCACTGTAGAGCCTGTGAGCCAAAGTTGCTGAAGCCCACGTGCCTAGAGCCCGTGCTCCGCAACAAGAGAAGCCACCGCAGTGAGAAAGCCCGCGCACCGCAACAAAGAGTAGCCCCTGCTTGCTGCAACAAAGAACGCCAGCACCCAGCAACGAAGACCCGAAGCAGCCAAAAATAAATAAATAAATTAAAAAAAAAAACTTAACAGTTATGATATGTGATAGCATAATCAAAGTAATAAATGATACATTTAGAAAAAGTAAATCAAAAGACAAAGGGTTTATATCCATAATTATACACACATCACTTAAAACTTGGTTAAGACAAACTAGTAGAAATATGGAAAAAGTATGTGCTCAGTAAATGCATGAAAAGTTGATATATCAATTTACTGACCTTAGACTGATAAAATTAAACAAACATGGAAATGTAAAGTCCTGTCTTGGGGGACACACACATGAAAGAGTACATTCATATGCTGATGATAGGATTTGTGACATCCTTTTGGAAAGAGACGTGGCAAGGCCTACTAAAATTAAAGAAAAATATACATATCTGTTGTCTTATCAATTCCTCTTATAGAAATGTATTCCATGGAGATAAAATGTCAACTACAAAAGGAAATATAAATAATAGTATTTATTGTCATATCGTTCATAATAGTTAAGTAAATTATGACAAACCCACAGCATGGAAAGTTATTCATCTATTAAAAGGAATGAACTAGACCTGTATCAGTCATCTTGGATGGATGGATTTCTAGGAAATACTGTTGACTAAGCAAACAAAAATTTGGAGAAGTATGTATAATACAATCTAATTCTTATAAAACAGTAACGACTCTCCCATATAAGTGACTGGGTGTATGTGTGTATATATGATTAGAGAGATACACAGTAAATTTTAACATGGGTTACCTGGAGGGGTGGTGATAGGTTTGGGGGCAAAGGAAAGATGATAGATGGAAAGCAAGGATAAAAATATCTAGACTAAAAAGTAGATGTGCGATATCCAAATAAACACACACACATTCACATACAGAAATTAGGGGGAAAGAGAATAAATGTAGTTTTATGTATACTGCCTTATATGAATGGCCCATGATACTCTGTCAAGTTTTAATTTACAGAGTGCTTTGTATAATAGGATTCTGTTTTTGTTAAAACAAGTAAATAATCACTTATATTTGTGTGTGTATGTTTCTACACATATATGTATATATTTATACACAAACATGGGCAAGGGAATAGGCATGGAAAAGTACATACTAGTCTTAATATTGCATATTTTAGGAGGCGGGAATGGAACAAGGATGGGATTACATCTTTATCCTTTTATCATGCGTTGTTTTAATTCTTATACTAAGCTTGAATGAATTTTGCAATTTATAACACACCAAATAAATTTAAATAGTATGTAATACCTTACATATGTATAACTTTTAGATTCTACAAATCTGACTCAATCAAATAACATATCAACCCTGGCCTGTGGCCAACATAACCTAAACCAAATTCTGATCTTATCCCAAAGTGAATTTATTCTCCTTATGCTAAAGTGATTGCTAAGATGCTGTTTTCTCATTCATATTCTCATCTGCTTCTCATCAGTAACCTGAAAAGATATTATTATCCCTGTATTTATATACAGTATGTGGAAGAAGGAATCAGAGGTCTTCATTGACTTGCCAAAAGTCATAGAGCTAGTTGTGACACTTAATCCAGACCTTAATCTCAAATTCCATTTTTTTTCCTTTCTATTATATCACAAATGCTGCTAAGCAAGTGTTTTCCTAGCTTCTTCCAAAAACTCAACACTCATCCAAGTCCTAGCCATGGATGTCTGTAAAGCTGCTCATACCAAATGGTGAAAATTTCTCCTCTGGTTGTCAACATACCATTTATTTTTTCCCAGTCTCTGCTTGGCTAAATGCTATCCATTTGTGAAATCATTTGGGTACCTCCCAAATGCATGGCATCAAAAGAAGACTCAGCCCTATTAGATGCTTCCTGTTTCAAGTAAAATAGGCTGATCCTTAAGATAGTCCACGATCAAGAATTTTCTCAGCCTGTGAGCTAAAGAAATAAGACAACTGACAAAAATAAAAAGACCTCACAGCTTCAGGCTACTACGGTGAAAGAAACAGAAAAAGAACCAAACTGTAAGGTTGATATAGGCTGAGTGTTTGTGTCCTCCCAAAATTCATATGTTGAATCCCTAACCTCCAATGTGATAGGATTTGGAGGTGGGTTTTTTGAGAGGTAATTAGAGTTAGATTAGGTCATGAGAGTGGGGCCCTCATGATGTAATTAATGCTCTTATAAAAAGAGGAAGAGACAGAAGCATTCTCTCTCTGCCATGTGAGAGTACAGCTAGAAGCCAGGAAAAGGGCCCTCGCCAGACACTGAATCTGCTGGCACCTTGATCTTGGACTTCCCAGCCTCCAGAACTGTGAGAAATAAACCGTTGTTTAACTCGCCCAGTCTGTGGTATTTTGTTACAGCAGCCTGAGCAGACTAAGGTGAAGGCGCAAACAATGAACAGAAATCCTTGATGCAACTAGTCTTGTAACAGTAGCTAATAGGAAGTGGCAGGACTGTTGCACATATATGTCGGTGCTTTTACTTTTTTTTTTTTTAAAGTTCTGAGACCATGTTTTTAAACAAAGTCTTTTTTTATTAATTAATTAATTTTATTATTTTTGCTGTGTTGGGTCTTCGCTTCTGTGAGAGGGCTTTCTCCAGTTGTGGCAAGCGGGGGCCACTCTTCATCGCGGTGCGTGGGCCTCTCACCGTCGCGGCCTCTCTTGTTGTGGAGCACAGGCTCCAGACGCGCAGGCTCAGTACTTGTGGCTCACGGGCCCAGTTGCTCCGCGGCATGTGGGATCCTCCCGGACCAGGGCTCGAACCCGTGTCCCCTGCATCAGCAGGCAGACTCTCAACCACTGTGCCACCAGGGAAGCCCCGGTGCTTTTAGTTCTTAAATTATGCTTGTGGTAGGCAAGATTCTAAGATGACCCCCTATGAGTCATGGCCTTGCATAATCCTATCCCCTTGAATGGAGGCAAAACTTGGGACTTGCTTCTAGCCAATAGATTATGGCAAAGGTGATGGGATAGTCAGTCGCATGATTGCATTACATTACATAAGACTGTCTTAGTGGACTGGGGAGAGATTCTCTTGCTGGTCCATATGGAGGAGTAAGTTGCCAAGTTGTGAGAGGGCCACAGCTGTGGGTGGCCTCTAGTTGCTAAGAGTGGTCCCCAGCTCACAGTTATCAAGAAAAATAGGGCCTTCAGTTCTGCAACCACAAGGAGATAAATTCTGCCAACAACCACATGCACTTGGAAGAAAAACCTGAGCTCCAAAAAGAAATGCAGGCTGGCTGACACCTTTGAGACTCTGGACAGAGGATCCAGCTAGGCATTGCGTGGACTCCAGACCCATAGAAACTTGTATGAGATAAGAAATGTCTGTTGTTTTAAGCCATTACCTTTGTGGTAACTTCTTATGCAACAAAAGAAAATGAATACAATACTTAACAAGTACAAACCACGATGTTATGGAAAGAGCGCAGCTCTGGAACATAGGATACCTGGGTTCATTCCTCATGAACAAGTGAACTTGCTATGGGGCATCAAGCAAGTCATACAACCTTTGGGGGCTTCAGTGACCTCATATGTGACGTGATGGCCTGTTCAAGATCTCTTTAAGGTCTTGATACTAACACCTCCTGGCTAATGTTGATGTTAATTTGCTATAGGATTTTTACCCCTATCAAATATACTGCATATTATCATCATATATTTTAATCTGGCCCACTTACTTCATTTATTTAGCTTTGGTATTATCATCCTCCCCCCCTCGCCTCCAAAAAAGTCCATTAAAATCAGCACCCTCGGATTTTAATTTAAGAAGGCAAGAAGAGGTCTAATTTGAGAAAGGCGCTTAAAAAATTGTATGAGGATCATCATTGCTTTTCAGAAATTTCATTGTGAAATTGAGAAGCAAAACATAGCTAAAGTCACAAAAAAGGAAATGAGAATTTTATTTTCAGAAACATTTCAGGAATGTGAAAGTTGGATTAGATGTGAGCCCTGTCTCTATTTCTGGAGCATTGCACAATATAGGAAAACAAACTTTAGCACCTCTGGAGAGAACTGTGTACATTCCCCAAGTGCGACTCTTACGTCAGAAGGTAGCACCTCATCAGCATCAGGATGCTGGTGGTTCATCAGGTTCATCTTAATCTGTGCACTCACTCATGCATAAAAGAGAAAAGTGAACAAGGATGCAGCCACTATTCGTTTTATTGCACTTTGTTACTAATATGAAGCATCATGGTTCATATTTATATTTAGTTTAAGAGATGAGCCTTCCGGAGGCAAAGCCCCAGCTCTGCAGGGTAAATGGTATATTCCCTCCTGATCCCACAAGGCGCTGTAAACAAAGGAGACTTCTGCTATAAATAGGACCTGGGTCAGAAAACATTTTGTGGAGTATTAATAATCAATGCACTACACAGACAGTGTAAGGTGAGGGCCGGAGTCATTATCATCCCGTTAGGAAACGAAGAAATGATTTCCTTTGTTGTAGGTGGCCTTTGGTGTGACTGCATGAAGGAATGTTTGATTAATCCAGCTTTTCCTCTTTGCATTGATTCAGCTCCACAGTGGACACAGGAGTACTGGGGCTTTCACTAGGAGTCAGCCCTCGGAGCACAGGAGTTAGCCGTCATTTGCTAACTCACCACGCCACTGGAGGCAAAGCTAGAAGACAGAGCCGCCCAAAGCCAATCGCTGCCCCAACCTGTGGCAGGCTCCTGCCTGGGCTTTCCCCCCTGCCCCGCCCCGGCGGCTCCCGACCCCTCAGTCCTGCTCCGCACGCCGGCTGCGCTCGCCTGCACCTGTCACACCTCCTGGATTTGGCAGAAGGATATGAGGAGACAGCTGGAGTCACTGTAGTTTCCTCTGTTTGAAGGTTGCCCAAATGAAAAACAAACAAACAAATCTGGTGAGTTTCGTGTTTCTTTTAAGTGTACAGAAATGCAGCTGCTAAGTGGTGTAGGAGATCAAAGGAGCCTTTTAAATTTAGGACACCAAAGTGTTCTTCCTGGCTTGATCCTTGATGGAGATTTGTTAGAAAACTTTAGAAGGAAGTTGCAGAAGAGGATTAGGTCTATTAAACTCGTTTGAACTGTGAAAAGTTCATTAAGTGTCCTCATTGATGATCCTGTGGAGAATGTGTTAGTGCAGTGAGCCCTGAGGTTGTATTTCTGTTTCGGGTGGTAGGAGTCAAGGGCATGGTTGAAAATATTTATTTAGTAGAATGATACGGTGATATGATTGATTGCCTATTAATTGTCAATTTTGTAGCGAGAAACAAAGATATGTTACAAAGCATTCAGTAATTTCAGTACTTGGTGTGAGATGAAGATTGATCACAGTTTCCAAATTTGAAGTTATGTCTTAAAATATAAAGACATTGCGAAGGGAAAATAACTGGCATATTCTTTTCAATGTATGTTGCAGTATTTTAAATAGCTTAGATTCCAGTGATTGGGGCAAAAAAATGGTTAATTATTTCTATCAGTACCTTAGCAGTTGTTAATTTTCTTAAAATTTCTATTTATTTGTAAAAGAATGTAAAATTACTTATTGTAGATTGCAATAGAAAAAGTAAGTGATAGTATTTGAATATTCCAATTTTCTGAACACAAAAATCATAAACATTATATTTTTTAAGTTGCAGTTTTAATTTTATTTTGACCAGAATTGGGAAATGGCTGGTTTGTAAATGGTTTGTACTTTAAAGTTATTTTTCTTTAATTTGACATGCTTTAAATGACTTCTTGATCCCTCTCACTTCTCTATTTTGCATCAGAAAAATTTTAAATATGCTAAAGGGATAGAACTAACATGGCAAATGTGTTCTATGGTACATTTCGATTGTTGTTGATGATGTTTGTAAGCATGAAAAAAATCTATCTTGATTATTCTGAGTTTTTTTTTTCTATTCTCTAAACTGATTAGTTGCTTTCAGTTAACTTTGTTTTCTTGTTAAAATAATATATCTGAAAATTAATTTCCACCTGAAATCATTTTAATCCACAAATTTAATTGAGAACTATTTAATAATTTGTCATTTTGGTCAAGTTTGAATCTTCCTTTGACAGCTTTAAGGGGCTTGCTGAGGAGGGGGAAGGAGGAATTGAGTGTGGAAGAAGCTCTTGAATTAAATAATGTATAAAGGTTAAACATCAAACACTGCTGTCATCATCATAATTCTAAATCACAGTTGACCATGGATATTGATGTCTTCCTCCAATAAGTCCTAAGTCCTAACCTCCTTGATGTATTTTTTTCTTCCGTTGACCTGATTTTCATTTTCTTAGCCTCTAAGACGTTAGCTCCATAAAAGGTAGGTTTGAGGACAGGATCCCCCAAAGGTAGGTTTTTCATTTCATCTTCATACCAGGCAGCTTACGAGGGGAATTACAAATGAGGTCCTCATTCAGGTATACTTTCAAGTTCTTGTAAAAGTGCTGAGCTATAGCATTGGTTGGTTCTCCAACAGAAGGCAAGTGAATACGTGTACACATCTAATTGCAAGAGAAACTCTAGTTTTTAAACTATGTGTATAGAATTTCTGGAAATGAAACTTTAAAAACAGTTTATACCTATTCATCAAAAAGCCATTTTATTTGTTTCTCCTCAAATTTGAGGAGTAATTCACAAACATTTTAATTTGGTAATTGGAATATGATTTGACTGTTGGAAAGAAACTGTGATTGTCCATCTTTGGCCTTCTATGTAAAATGCTACCCTTTTTCTTATTTCAGTACCCAATGGTATATGTTTAAGTTTTCGTCTTTTAATTTACATTTATAAAGTAAAGCCATCCAATTTGTAAAATAAAGCCTCTAGTTAATTTCATTAGACATTGACTGGGGTATGTATTTCACAAGGTACTTTGGAGTTGGAAACTTCATCAAGATGTCTTTTAATTCAAAGTAAAATACATGTTACTTTTGGAAAAAATTTTTAAACATGGTACATGTTCATTGTAGTTAAATTAGAAGATGTAGAAGAGTACAAAAACAGTTATAAAAACCAGTCAGTCTCAATAGGCAGAGAGAACTATTAAATATTATGGTGTATTAATTATTATAAAGCATGTATAATTTAAAAAGTGGAGTCATAATGTGTACAAACTGTATTTTGATTTTTCCCATAAAACATTAATTATTTTAAAGCACTCTTGGCTATTTTTAAGTTAATATATGATAGTCTGTTAAATGGATAAGCCATAATTCTTTAAAATATTCATTTGTTGACATTTAAAGGTTCATTTTATAGTAAGTGGATACAACAGGATTTCCTTGGTACAATGCAGTATTGAAAACACTGGCTCTTCCCTATTCTACAAATGTGTTTTCACTTCTCAAAATGGAATGTTTCATTTGGAAATGGATAAAAGAGGCTCTTTGAGTGATTTCAACACCTTCATTTTAATTTTAGTGATAAGCATTGGAAACACCTATTATTATAGCTAATATATTGATTGAGTTCTACAAAGATTCATTTAAAAGACTTAATATGCCATTAATACATCAACAGAGCACCTTGCAAAGAGTCTCCTTTACAAATCATTTAGAACACTTTTCCTCCCACTTGTATATTTGCAAGCAAGAGGGATATTTGTCTTTATTAAAATTCTCAAGGTACTTCTGATACTACTACCTCTAATATAGCAATAGTAGTGTCAGCTGAGGTCTATGGTTTTAGGTGGGTTATAAAATTAGCAGGGGATGATGGATTTTTAAATATTAATTATTAGCTACTAGCTTAAATTAACATTTGGCTAGCAGTCCCTGATGCAACAGTTTCCTAGCTCACACTAAAATTCTTAGGAAGGCACTTTAAAGGATGAATTCATTATACTTCCAAAGACCACTGCTGACAGTCAACCTATTGCTAGGATCTGGAAGAAATTTCACTGAGCTAGAAAATATCTGTAACACAAGGTTCAGTGTGACCAGAAAATAGGAAGAAATCCACTTTATACTTTTTCTTGTATTTGACTCTTAATTTACAACCTCACTGTCTATACTAAACAGGGAACTGGGTTTCCATCTCTTTACTGGGTGCTGCTTTTGAGGAAGCCAAAGTACTCTGTCTTTGCCTCTTCCAAATATTAGTATTTCTCTTTCTAAAATTGTCAGAGGTGGTAGACCACATAAACAGCTGTGGAGAAAGAGGATGGAACATTGACGATGTTGGTGGTGGCCTGCATCACTCAGTAAAGCTTTGCAGGCAGGCTGAGAGACTGGGAGAAGCCCAGGAGCAGTACTTATGGAGTTGAGGGTGTTACTCTATCTCTTCGGCCAGGGCTACCTGAGCTGGGCAGTGCAGTTTGTGCCCCAAATGAACAGGGCAGATGGAGGCTGTCTCAAAAAGGAACAGTGCCTTTTTGAAATTGTGTAGTTGTGCTTGTGTGTGTGTGTTTGTGTTTCATACAAAGACCTTGCATGTCCTAGTGGTGGCCTTATCTTTAGAGCATCAGAAACCCAGGCTGTGTAGGTAGGAGAAATACCAAGGCCAGCAGAACCATGGTGCAAGTGTGACTAGACCCTGGAAATTGGGATGGGAGCTGTGCGAATCAGTCTACGTCCCAGCAGCAAAACTGAGAAAGGAATGTGACCAGAGCCCAGCTGACCAAGAGTGAGGTCAAGGGAGTCTCCTTGCCTCCTTGTCTGTCGGCAAACACCTGGCTGAATTCTTTTTTTTATTGAAATTGAGTGCAATTCTGTTAGATAACAGATATATTTTAAAAATACCAGAAGGAAGATAATCTGGCTATCCTCTGGATGCTGAGATCATGGGATTGTGAGTGATTTTTGTTTGACTTAAAAATAATCTGTATATAATATTTATTGATAATAATGAAAAAAAAGAAAATTATCCTTAACTAAGAAGAGAAAAACAACTAAAAAAGTTTTGTATTCATTTGTGTGCCAGCAATATAATTGGGGTCTTTCGTGCCTCTCCTTTTATTTGCTTTTTCTTACTTAGTGAAGGTATCTAATGAGAAGATGTCGATAGTTCTATTTTCCTTTTGAATTGAAGTCTCAGTGACAGTCACCTTTTAGTTTATCACACACAGGTTGGTTAGGTATTGTGGTAAAGAGACAAGGATTGCTTAGTCACCGAGAATTTCTTCCTTCCTGGAATAGCCATACCAAAAACCACACCTGAAACAACTCTTATAATCTCAACAATTTTCCCCCTTGCTCTAGTTAGAGAATGTCAGAGAGTGCTGGGCAACCAAGGTTATGTGATCTGGTGGGCCAGATCTGATTAATGTTTTTAATTGTGTTTTCAAGATGTAACACACCCAGGGAGATTTGTTCCAGATGGATGCAGTACAAAATGAAAAATAAAATAAAACCCCCTCCAAGCACAATATTGTTCTGAATATTTCTTTGAGGCATCAGCAGTTTTTAAATCATTGGAAGATGAGCTGAAGGCATTCTCTACATTATTGTGCCTGTCCCGGTAATTTAAAATAATTTTTAGTCTTAAAGGCTTTTCCGTGTAGCCCTTTTCTCTACCTGTCATTGGTGATCTCACTCATTACATACTTTTTAAAAAAGTATATGACAGGTCATAATGTGAGTAATTATGACTCTTAAGAGTATTTTATATGACATACCCAATATTTTGTCTTAGTGCATAAAAATTTCTGCATGTGTTCGTGTGTATATGTGCATACTTTAAAAGGTCAAAGACAATACAAAAGCTTTGTCTTCAGAGAATATTAAGTTAAATGTGAAATGTATACATAATAGAGCAAACCATTACAGAAAAACTAATGAAACAAGTAGATTTGACACTTTTTTTTGTATAAATACACAAGTTGTTGGGATATTTAAAAATATCAAATCAGAATTCATTTTGTGCTAATTTCTGACAGTTATATTTTTTATTTGATACATACCCTATAAATTAGAATTTAATAATATTTTAAATGGCTCTTAGAATCTGCAAACAAAAGCAACTTTGGGGGGAGGATATTTTTGAAAGTAACTTAATTTGGATTTGGGTAAAGGTCTCACACACACACATTAGGCTTACAAGCTGACTAGTTTTATCTTGGTGCTCTTAGATTAATAACTACTTCTTACAACTGACAACTAAGGAAATATCTTTGCACATTAAGGTGGTATTCCATATCTAATGCCATTTCGGCTTGTTGTCATTGGGGACTCTCAAGATTTATCTCCATGGTATTTTAATTGTGAAAACACAATAAAAAACCTAGGACTTTACTTCTCTTTGGTTTTGCAATAAGTTTGCCTTTTCTCTTTGGATTTAAGTAGTCTTAGAAAAGTAAAATCATCCTTAAACTCTCTCTCTTACAATTTAGAGGAAAAAGGAATGCAACGTAATCAGGGGCATTAGATGTTTAAGGAACAAAACTCTGTTTAGGAAATTGACTTCATGTTAAATCAGCCACCCCGAATATAGAAAATTGTGTTGAGTGCGGAATAGGAGATGTGATGTTTGTCCTGGATCAGATGATGGGGAAAATTTGCACACCGGTAGGAGATGAAAACTTAAGTAAGTTATTAAATGATATGTTTAAACTATGCACACTCGTAAACCTCAGACAATTTATAACAGGCCTCTGCATTGCAACCTTAAGTTTCATTTTTAGGTAAATCAATGAAGCAGTTTGCCATGAAATTTTTCCTACTAGAGATTCCATAATTTCTAAAACAAAAGAAATAGTATAAACCCATTTCGAATGTTTAGGCCATGGTCACTACCATTGAGGCTTTGTTCTCAATTTAGGTTTCTATGTGAAGTTAAAATCACATAAACATAACAAATAACTTGAGCATCTTCGGCTAAATACTGTAACTGTTTGAGCCTAATGGGAGTAGTTGCCTTATTTTTTTTTAAAGCATTAGGAGGATAAGTTTTTTTAAAAAATTATTTTATTAATTTATAGTTGATTTACAGTATTGTGTTAATTTCCGCTATACAGCAAAGTGATTAGGTTATACATATATATACATTCTTTTTAATATTCTTTTCCATTAAGTTTATTACAGGATGTTGACTATAGTTCTCTGTGCTATACAGTAGGACCTTGTTGTTTGCCCATTCTCTATACATTAGCTTGGATCCGCTAACCCCAAACTCCCAGTCCATTCTTCCTCCACTTCCCCTCCCCCCGGGCAACCACAAGTCTGTTCTCTATGTCTTTGAGTCTGTTTCTGTTTCGTAGATGAGTTTGTTTGTGTCATATTTTAGATTCTACATATAAGAGATATCATATGGTATTTGTCCTTCTCTTACTGACTTCACTTAGTATGATAATCTCTAGGTCCATCCATATTGTTGCAAATGGCATTATTTCATTATTTTCTATGGCTGAGTAGTATTCCAGTGTGTATATATATATATATATATATATATATATATATATATATATATACCACATTTTCTTTATCCATTGATCTGTTGATGGACATTTAGGTTGTTTCCATGTCTTGGCTATTGTGAATAGAGATGCTGTGATCATAGGGGTGCATGTATCTTTTTGAATTATAGTTTTGTCCAGATAAATGCCCAGGAGTAGGATTGCTGAATCATATGCAACTCTATTCTTAGTTTTTTGAGGAACCTCCATACTGTTCTCCATAGCGGTTGACCAATTTACACTCCCACCAACAATGTAGGAGGGTTCCTTTTTCTCCACACCCTCTCCATCATTTGTTATTTGTAGACTTTTTGATGATGGCCATTCTGACCAGGGTTAGGTGGTATCTCATTGTAGTTTTGAGAGAATAGGTTGTTGACAGTGGCCTGGAGTAGGTGTGGAAAGATAGGAATCTGTGCAACCTGAGCACTAGCACACAATTGTTTTCATAGCATATTCACTCCTTGTAGACACGAGTGTCTGGGTGTGCTGCTGCTTTACCTCAGAGTTCCTAAGCGTCTCCTTGAAAGCAAAATTTTCAGATACGTAGCTATCCAAAGAACAGATATTTGGAAGTGATGATGATTCAGGAAGCGAATAGAATAGGAACTGATTTAGGTTGTTCTTTCAGTCACAGTTGCTAAAATAACAATGTAGGTTTGTTTTAGTACACAGAAAATAAAACATACACCAAGGATATCTTTTTCTTTTAATAAGTTTCCAAAGAACTGGAGAAAAGTTCCTGACTTGCATAATTAAAAGGATATGAATTGTGTAGAACCCTGGATTATGTATAGATTTGAGTTGGGAATTTTGTGGGAAAATGTCCAAATTATTTTCTCATTCCTGTATTCTTTGTAGGTCAATTCCATTTCTGTTAGTTTCTTTGGATGCAGTTGATGTGTGCTAAAATTCATTAATAAAACCTTTTTTGTAAACTTTGGGAGACCTTGCCAGTTTTAAATTGACAGTTTGGCAAATGTGGAAATCAGTATTGTTGCAGAGAGGCTAAAATTTCACAGGCAAACTATTTTCTGAGTGCCATTTGATCTGGTGGCATTTGAAGAGAAAATCCCTTTGAGATTATTGATTTACAGCAAGCCCTGTTGGGTGGTGTTGCATCATCTGCTAAACCATGGCTACTGTTTTATCCAGACCAGATTTTCATTTCTTGTCATTTGTCTGTCATGACCTTACCTTTTATAGAATTTATACCAAATAGGAAAGTTAAAATTGAGTGTGGGATTGAGCCATCCTTTCACTTTTTCTTTCTTTTTTTTTTTTTTGATTCTCAGGCAGCTTCCCAGTTAGGACGTTGTTTATTTTATTTATTTATTTTTAACATCTTTATTGGAGTATAATTGCTTTACAATGGTGTGTTAGTTTCTGCTTTATAACAACGTGAATCAGCTATACATATACATATATCCCCATATCTCCTCCCTCTTGTGTCTCTCTCTCACCCTCCCTATCCCACCCCTCTAGGTAGTCACAAAGCACCAAGCTGATCTCCCTGTGCTATGTGGCTGCTTCCCACTAGCTATCTATTTTACATTTGGTAGTGTATATGTAAGTCCATGTCACTCTCTCACTTCGTCCCAGCTTACCCTTCCCCTCCCTGTGTCCTCAAGTCCATTCTCTACATGTGTGCCTTTATTCCTGTCCTGCCCCTAGGTTCTTCAGAACCATTTTTTTTTTTAGATTCCATATATATGTGTTAGCATATGGTATTTTTTTTTCTCTTTCTGACTTACTTTATTTTGTATGACAGACTCTAGGTCCATCCACCTCACTATAAATAACTCAATTTCGTTTCTTTTTATGGCTGAGTAATATTCCATTGTGTATATGTGCCACATCTTTATCCATTCATCTGTCGATGGACACTTTTTTTAAGGTGGCTGATTTAGTTTGTAACTTATGTAGATTCCCTCCTGCTCCAATCTCATTTTGCAGCTTGTCTCTATCAGTGTTTATCAAAGTGGGAGCAAAATAATAATTGTTGGAGGTAAGGCCCTAGGATGCCCTTGCAACAGGCATCTCCAGGTAAACTTTGAGAATCATTGCTTTAGGTGTTTCAGGAGTCATCACGTTGTGCTTCAGATACTTTGAAAGGAGATGAAATACACCTTCCTCCCACTCCTCACCTTCATGCAGTAGATTTTTTTTACTTGGTATTTTACAAAGAGTTTCATGTGGAAGAAATTAACCTGGATGGCTAAGATTCGACTGTCTAGTTTAGTTTATCCAGTGTACCCAGGTTAATGCAGAACTGATATGTAATATGACTGGTCTAATAATACTAAATGATGAATGTAGGTATAATAGCTATGGAGGAAAATTTTTAGGACATTTCCTGAGTTTTGAAAATAAGAGGTCATCAGTTCTTCAGTATCATTGTTGGTCATTGTCATTATTGTCATCATTAACAAAGGCAATTCAAAGCATTGTGCTTTTTTTTTTTTAAATTTATTTTTATTTTTTTTGCGGTATGCAGGCCTCTCACTGTTGTGGCCTCTCCCGTTGCGGAGCACAGGCTCCGGATGCGCAGGCTCAGTAGTTGTGGCGCACGGCCTGAGTTGCTCCACGGCATGTGGGATCCTCCCGGACTGGGGCATGAACCTGCGTCCCCTGCATCGGCAGGCAGACTCTCAACCACTGCGCCACCAGGGAAGCCCAAAGCATTGTGCTTTTAAAGTTGAGCTAAGAGGTATAAATGGTTTCCAGATTGTGGGGAAGATCTTGACCTAGAGCTGATAATTTATAGCAAAGAAATATTTGTATGTAAATAAGTCAGTGATAAAATCTAATAATATAAAATTCAATCATTTGTACCTATGTTTATGTTTTTCAACTAAAATTTTGTTCACAAGGCAAAAGAATGGTTAAATATATTGACACTCACAAGTAAACATATCACATGTCATCTTGGTATGCTACTGAAAACAATAAACTAAGATAAATAATAGCTAGGAGAAGAGTCATAAGCTATTAAATTCTGCTGATTTGAGACTTAAAAATATGTATATTTATGGATAAAATAAACTGTGTGAATTAAGTCATATGTATGTAGAGAAGTGAGTGATTTGCAAAGGAAACAGTATTTAATAGTGTTCCGGGAGGGCAGAGAAAGCAAATTGTTATGATTTTAGGGTTCCTAACATCAAGTAGCTCACAACTGTTAGTAACCCCACAATAACAGTATGATATGATAAATACCATTTGGCACACACATGTTAGGAGAGAAGGTAGGCAGAGTTCTAAACTTGACCTGGGGAGGTTCTGGAAAGTATGCCAGAACAGATAACCCTAGAGCTGCTTATAGATACTATGTGTTCAAGAAAGGTTTGTATAACATGATTATTGTTAATCCTCTTGACAACTGACCTTGGAAAAAGGTATTTTTTAGGTGATTTTTTCTCTGGGTTTAGTTTGACTTTAGTCTGTGGCTTTGGATATATTGATTTTCTTACTTTCTTCCTGTCTGTAAATACTATAGAAGTAGCAGTGAAACCATTTGGGGCTTTGATAAAAAGCCTGTAACAATGCTGTTTAACATGCATATAAGCCTTTAAGCAAAAACTCTGGAAATTATGTTGAAGGGTGTCGAGTTGCAGCTTTTGCAAATGGGAAACGATGTCACAGAAGTACAGCTATTATAAAAGATAGTTTGAGATTTTTGAAAAGTCGAATAGATGGTGGATGTGGCTGCTAACAATATTATGTGTCCTTTTCAGGAAAGCTGGTGATATTGAGTGGGTTGGTTGGGTTCTCTTTAATTATTTATCTCATGGCCATTTTTTCTTCAATACCTAGAAAGGAAATAAATAAAAAACAGAATTCACAAACAGGGGAAAGGTAAGTAAGGTTTTACATTTTAAGTATGTAACCTAGGTGAAGCGCTTAGACTTTTAACTGCTCATTGAAGAGAAACTTGGCTGAGAGTGAGAGGCAGCTTGAGGTCAACTGATTTAAACCTCACTGAAAGTTTAGGACCAACTTCCTGGAAGAGCATTTCACTACAAGCTAAGAAAAGCTCAGAGTGTGTGTGGTTAAAGGAAACCTTATGTACCAATGAGAAGCATATTAAACTTCTTTATTTAAAAAACTATATTTCATTTTATTTTTGTATTGAAGTACAGTTGATGTACAATATTATATTAGTTTCAGGTGTACAACATAGTGATTCAATATTTTTATAGATTATACTCCATTTAAAGTTATTATAATATATTGCCAATATTCCCTGTGCTGTACAATATATCCTTGTAGCTTATTTATTTTATGTATAGTAGTTTGTACCTTTTAATCCTGTACCCCTGTCTTGCCCCTCCCTCTTCCTTCTCCCCACTGGTGACCACTAGTTTGCTCTTTATATCTGTAAGTCTGTTTCAGTTTTGCTATATTCATTCATTTGTTTTATTTTTTTAATTCCGCATATAAGTGATAACATACATTATTTGCCTTTCCTTGTTTGACTTATTTCACTAACTCTAGGTTCATCCATGTTGTTGCAAAGGCAGAATTTCATTTTTTTTATGGCTGAGTAATATTCCACTGTATTTATATACCATGTCTTCTTTATCCATTCATCTGTTGATGGACAGTTAGGTTGCTTCCATATCTTGGGTATTGTAAATAATGCTGCTATGAACATTGGGGTGCATGTATCTTTTCAAGTTAGTGGTTTCTTTTTCTTTGGATATATACCCAGGAGTAGAATTGTTGAATCATATGGTAGTTCTATTTTTAGTTTTTTGAGGAATCTCCATTCTGTTTTCCATAGTGGCTGCACCAATTTACATTCCCACCAACAGTGTACTAGGGTTCCCTTTTCTCCACATCCTTGCCAACATTTATTATTTGTAGACTTTTTGATGATAGCCATTCTGACAGGTGTGGGGTGATAGCTCATTGTGGTTTTGATTTACATTTTTCTGATGGTTAAACTTCTTTAAAAATTGCTTTCTAATACCGATTTTAAAATGATGCTCATTTAATAAAATTTTTTTTTAATTTGCCAAATTTTATATTTTTAACAAGTAAAAAAACCTATCCTTTTATGAGGGAGATCTGACTAGAGTCTTCCATATTTGTGGTAGGCCACTTTACCATGTGATTTGAATTATATGATGGAGGCAGCCTTGCCTAATGGAGGTATATTAAAATTGCAAGTTTAATTTCTGTTCAAGTTGAGGTAGGGACTTTTATAAAATGGTAAATGCTAAACAGCACAATAGGGAAGTGATGGGAAATATCATCTTACTTTTTCTCAAAAGATACTGTATGAAGCATGTGGTTAAAAAGACCATAGAGATCTCTGGTAGTGGAAGCTAGAAAACAGTTCTTTAATTGGCAGAATCTCCTTCACTTATGAAACCTTTCTTATTAATGTAGAGCACAGAATACTGAGAAATATCTTTCTTGAAAGATAAGTAAGTATACAAAGCATTGCATGTGACATTTATCAAGCTTCAGAGGAAAGAAAAAAACAAGAAATGTCAGTTCCCTGTCAGTCATTGGGCGAATACTTTCTATATTTATTAAGTCAATGATATGAAGCACACAGAACCACAAAAGCAGGCTGATGTTGTAAAGGCAAAAAGAAAAATGTGTAATATTTTAGCAAGAAACGAATAACTCTGTGGTTTCTCTCCTTATTTCTTTCCTTAGCCTTTGTGGCTGTTACTACTTTTAGTGCCCTTTCCCATCTACATTATTTTTAGCATTGAGAATGAAGCTTCTAATCAGTCAGACGTACCGTCAGAATCTACAGATAAAATTATTGCTTTGGCATATGCTTACAGAAACTGAGTTTCCTAGAATTGACGTAAAGGTAGTATGAGCAGAAGCAAAATATATCCTTTTAAGTGTGGGTCTTTGCATCAATCTTTAGCCATCGAGCCATAAAATCACACAATTCTATTCTCTTTTTCATTCACCTCATTATGAGAATTCCCTTACGAAAGACCTGACAACTCTTGGTGAATTGAGTGGTGCCATTTAGGCATTTTGTGGAAAAGTCTCTTTTGAGAGGTGAGCAACCAAATGGCACTCTGAACTTCTGATATTCATAGTGATTCCCTGAGAGTTGTAAGGTGTACTAGTTCAGTTTTGTATCCTTCTCTTTTGTCTTTTGTGTACAGACCATCCCCCCACCATTTCCACAATTTAGCCTCCTCATAGCCTCCTCCTACCTGCAAGGTGCTGCAGTACTGGCTCCCAAACTTATTCAGGTGGCTGAGGACCTGAACACTGGAGAGTTCTTTGTGGCACAGCATAATAACAATAAAACAAACTTAGAATTATTAAACGTATCTTTGGAGCTCAATCACACATAATCTCATATGAGATTATATTATAAACAAGTGGTAGCAGCAACCAAAGGGTGAAGAAAACTCATGAGAGATTGACTTAGTAATGTTTTACTCATTATCCCATTGCTTCCCTTTGAAAATTGGGTTGAAAGCTATCCTTTCCCTTCTTTTGAACACCAGTGTTTTGAACCATAGTTTAAAAACGTTATGCTGAGGTCAGTGTGTCTCAACCTTGGATGTGTATCAGAATCACCTGAACAATTTTTAAAAATCAAATCAATACCTGGGATTCACCTCAGCTGGATTTATTGAGAATTCTTGGGTGTTTTGTTCAGGCATTTATAGTTTTAAAAAGTTTTCCTTTCCAGGTGATTCCAAGTGTACAGCCAAGGCTGTGGATATCATGCCCAGCAGGGCTGTGAATAGACATTGAGAGAGTGTGTGAAGACTGTGATAAGCAGGGCAGCTGTAAGTGTTACCCAGTGCCCTCTGCTTGATTGCAGTAACAGCTCCTGCCAATCAGCTGCGGCAGCCTACCTCCCCCAAACTTCTGTATCACATAAACCAATTTGTCTGTTCTTCTGCCTTCTGTGGGCTCTGCCTGTGCATTAATTCCTTTAATACCTGGTTACAATTCACTCATGTTTAGGGTAGGTAGTATTGTCTAGTGGACAGAGCATAAGCAGTGAAGTCAGGCAGACTTGGTTAAAATTTTAACAGCCATTTACATATTGATACTTGGCTTTCTGAGCTTTTGTTTCCTCAACTATACATTGTGAGTTAAGATTGTCAGTTACCACATGTAAACAGTGCCTGCTGCTTCCTGTTGTTGCTGTTTACACCTTAGAGCCACACCTCTCTTCTGTATGACATTAATGAATACTAGTAGTTATGATTGTACTGCAGATGTGCTGCTTCATGACTCGGTGGTCTGGGTCTATAGCTAGATTTCACATATATTTGTCAGGGATTCTGTCTTCTGTTTCTTGGTCATTCCCAATCTTCTTTTCATTGCTCCCAACCCTGATCTTAAATATATCCCAGGCTTCACAGCTCTCTCTCTAGTAGTTGTGTTCTAAATACTGATGACAGACTGTCATTTTCTGATTTCAAAATTCCATGGACTTCCTAATGTAGATATTGAAAACAATGACATAGAATCAGGTCTTTGGTAGTTCAATTAATAAACTGTGTAGAGTTAGATTAAAGACGTTTTGAAATATTTGTTCACCCCTAAATAGAATCACCATTTTAAACTAACAGGAAGGCATAATGATATTTTCATGTAAAACAAATTTTTTCATTAATAATCAGAGGCTGTATAATTGTATAAATGCATGCACAAAATCAGAGTCTGCCAAGAATTATCAGCAGACAATTTTCATTTAAGACTTCTTTCTAATGTAAAATCAGTTACTGTGGCCTTTTTTTCTTTGAGCTCAAATTTAGCTTTGATTATATCTAGGGGCTCTGCCTTGTGGTTATGTAGGCTTTCACACTGTGGTGCTAAGAGCAGATGGGAAAATGTGCTATAATACTACAATATAGTCTTGCAAATAGCTATGAAGAATCAACCTACTAAAATTTCATAGGCTTCTGCTTCTGATGGCTATGCCTGTGTGGTTGTTGCAGTTTTATAATGTAACTAGTATTCCTTCTTTGGAGTTTATCTTTATTTCTTTTAGGTTTCAAGTGGTTCCATAATGCTTTATTTGGGGTCCTGCCTTTGAAACTGGAATAGACAGGAAGGCTGTCCATAAAGCTGAAAGTAGGAAGGGAGGCTTAAGGGTTCAAGTAAAGGCTGAAGGTACTCTGTGCATGCTTCTGGCCAAGGACGAGGAGCTGCAGTGCATCAGAGAGGAAAGCCAGGAACACAAAATACATGCTCACAAACCAGTTTATTGAGAACATAAACACTTGAATGAGTGGATGGAGCCCCCACTATGTGCCAGGCACCACCAACGATTCTTACATCTGTAGTTTTCCTGTCTGGTCAACATCTAGACACCTTTCTCCAACCAATGCTGTCTTCAACTAGGTAACTCAGATTCTAAATTTCCTTTTAGTTCACTCTTCAAGTAAAGCAGGTACATTGTTTAAGAATTTTTTTCAATTTTATTTCCTTCTATTATTGATATCCCGTAGCTTTGAAGTATCAGTTTGAAAGCAAATTTACAAATTAAAAAATGATATTTTAAATATTCTACGTAAAAATTAGTGCAAAATAAGCGTGACACTTTTGTCTTCAGGTTCTAGAAATGTGTGGGTTTCATGGTACTCTCCCACTTCATGCAGGGTTACTAAGTAGGCTTGTACAAATTTTGCACCATGTAACTCTAGGGATTGTATGAAGGATTTCATTCTACCATTATCAAAGTGAATGGCAACCCTTAAATTGTGCAGTGTATAACTTGAACAGCTGTATCTGTTGGCCTAGTATATGTTACCTCCTCTTCTCAAGCAACATTTGGAGCTCATGAAATATGGTTATGATGAATATTTGTTTGAAGTTTTTTTTTTTTTATTCAATACCACACCAGAGTGATCCATGCAGTTGCTGTTAGAGGAAGCATTAACTGGACAGCCATGCCTGATGCTTCTCTATCTCATTCCTAGTTAACTATGATAGATGGTCTCAGACCTTTCATTGAGGACCACCAGTTGGTGACTTGACTTTTCTCTTTCATGTTTTGCTATTTTACATTAGCCAAATTTAGTCACCCATCTAAAGTCACCCACCACAGGTTTCAGTGTGACTATTTTAATTTGCCATTCCCTAGGGCAATATATGTCCAATTTGCCTGTTGTTAGGAATAACAGTGTCTGTAAATACACTGTAAATACAGATTACTACTCTCCTTTTTATGTTTTTAGAATCAGAAGCTCTAAGGTAGGGCCTGGGGATTTTTGTATCTGTTCTGGGGTATTATATTTATTATGATGCAGAATTTCCTTATAGTAAAACATTGTTCTAGCAGAGTATCTCCCACAAAATGTCTCCAATACAAAAGCCCATAACTAAAGTCAAAAGTAATAGGTCAGGGGTATCCCAGGAACTTCTTACAGGGTCCTCAAATCTGTACATTCAGTGAAGAGCCTCATGGTGGCTTTTGCAAATTAGTCCATTGCATAATGTTCTTAAGTCCATCCTATTTGAGTTAGAGCTTTTCCAAAACATATTTCAGCGAACAAAGAGGTCACTAACCAACCAGTGACTGTCCACCACTCATCAAAGGCAGGAGGCATGCTCTGATGGAGCCAGAAGGAGTCACGTGCATGATTAAGAAAACTCTGGAATTATGCCGTCTTGCTCAGACTGCAGAGTACTTGCCTACAAACCACTTCATGGACATGACACAACACCCTCCAAAATGGGCATGACTACACCTCTGCCACTGATGGGGGAACTGATAGTCTGAGAGGCTAACTCAGTCTCCCAAAGACAGCCAGCCAGCCAGGGGCACGGCCAGAGCACATTTCTGCTTCTCTGGGATTCCAGCTTGATGGTGTTTTTTGATAATACCACAGCAACCCCTCTATAACAATGTGTGCTTGTATTTTTGTGTGTTGGGAGGAGGTGTGTGTTCTGACTTGTTGATCACTCTTTGGTCACGGGCAGAATGGATGTGCTGGGGTGAGCGCGTGGCCTGTGGCAATGTATATGTAAGTTGTGATGGCTTGTAGGGTCATGGAAGACCATTCTGGATAGGAAATTGCTTTTCTAGTATCATCATCTCATCTAGGGGGCCCATTTTCTCTGTGGCAAAGATGAAGAAACTCCAAACCAAGATACGCTGACATTGGTTTGGACTCCTCGTCAGCGTTTCTTTTCTGCCTGCCTCCATTTTGACACCAGTGCTTACAGATGCTGAATGTTCTCTCTGCACACAGAATACTTATGCTCCTGCAGTGTGTGCCTGTGAGGAGCCTTGATCTCTGGGGAGGTGGATCCATGTGGATTTTGGCAGTGGACTCTGCCTAGAAACAGTTTAAAAACAAATGTGCAGGGAGTGCCTACTTAGTCATTATGGATAGCATTATTGAGTAGGAGGTGTTTGGGTCTTGAGTGACTCTGTCATCCGTGGGTTCTGGCAAAAGACTTTGGGTGTTATTTCATCTCAGGGATAGCAACAGAGTGACTTCCAAGTGATTCTCAATAAATAATGGGCCTTGGCATTGGCTTGGGTTACAGTTGTACTTTGTTTATAATTTTAGGTCTGGTGTAGAAAAATTTCAGAGCAAAAGTTCTGGTCAGGTAGAACAGTGTTCCAAGGTAGCTGTCTTCACATGGGGGTTCACACACACTGGGGGAGCATGAAGACATCCCAGACTCTTAACATTCATATGTACTTTCCCCTAATACCGGTGGGCCTGAGGTTTGTTGGATTTCTACAATCCTGCCCTCCACGATTGCCCTTTCTTGGGTTACCATGTAATTATCATTCAAACTGGAACACTTTTGAGAGTGAATGAGGGAACTATTTTAATAATTATGGTGAGGCAGCAAGTGTGAACTGGGGTTATTTTGGATAAAACTGCATTGTATGGTCACATTACACTTCTCTCATTTTATGAAAGGAAGGCACACCTCTTCTCCATGCTGATTCTTACTGTGGTGAATGACCCTAAGTTGGGTAGATTTCTGGATGCCAAACAAAGGGACAGTTGAGAATCCATAACTCCATAGGGAATAAATAGTTAGAGTAAGGCAAAGACGTTTTCAGTAAGAAATAGGTGGTGAGGCAGTGGCACCTTATGTCATTCATGCAGTAAACTCATGGCGAGTCCCTGTGGCTTCTCTCTCTCACTCTCTATCTTAGAATAGAAATTCAGAAGTGACCTGCTTGTCACAGGCATGTGTAGTAATACACTTATTTAAAATGAAAATGAAACCTGGCTTTTTAGGATGAAAAATAAATCTGATTTGGCTGATGGATTTGACAATGAGGACCGACGTTACCTATCAGGTTAATATGACATATTTTCTCTAAATCAAATGAGCTAAATATTCAGTTCTGAGGTTTTGAAAAAACAAATATTTAAGTCATATGCATTTTAATATATGCCATGAATTACACCTGAGGCGACTATTAAACATATAACGATGTTTAAATATTAACTTAAAAGTATAGATGGTACATAGTTTTTATGATTTTTTTTTTTTTAGCAATAATCTTTGAAGACCATTTGAAATGTTTGCATTGAAGCTTCATGATGTTCACTGTCCTGGCCTCCTGCCTCACAGTTGCTGTGTCATCCACAGTGGCTGTCATGTATTTTCAAATGCAGCCTTCCTGTTCCACACATGTGGACCCACTGTGGGCCCAGTGTCTCTTCAAATGAAGAAATCCCATGCTAGAGAAGGTACCTGAAAGGAAGACCCCACCTTCTTGTCCAGTCAGGCAACTCAAATGTCCTGGTCCAGACACTTCATTTGTGCTTGGGTTTGTCAGGGCTCGAGTATACTTATTTCTGGGAAACTTGGTAAGGGCAATTTATTCCAAAGCATATACACTTTCCCCCCTTTATTTTCTATTTGGTAACTATGAAGTACATTTCTTTCCTTTCTCTTTTTAAAAAAAAAAATTTTTTTTGTGACGGCATTTTTTCTTAACAGTAGGAAAGTAAATTGCTTTAATATTTGGTGCAACATGAAGGCTTTGGATGAGGCCATGAGATAAGTTTCTATTCATAGGATATTAGAATTTATACCCAAGCCATGGTTGTCAATCTAATTAGATCTTTATTAGATTGGCAAATTTTTCCTTGTACCTAAAAGATTACTGTTTTGTCTTATTTTGTTCTTCAGTGAATCTTAATACAATGCTAGAGATGAACAAAAAGGAAGGTGATTGAAAAATTTCTTGAGGAAATTGGACATCAGTCTTACTGGTCAATGCACAGAAGAATAAAATCAGGTTTACACAGGAAAGAAAATTATGATGGGAATGATCCATTTAGTCTTCTTTGCAATTCTTAAACTCAAACTAGAAAAAATGAAACTGGTAAGTTTTGTCCAGTTCTGGGAACTTGAAGATAAGGAAACATAAAAGAATAGGTTCAAGAAAAGGGCCTGCTGCTTTGGAACAAGAAAGGGTACGGAGGGCCAGGTGGGGCTGCTTTTTGTGGTGGCTTGCTCACCTGTACAAAGGGGTTATCACAGACATGAACACTGTAATTACATAAACATAGAGGCAAGCTTATTTTTGGGCAAATACGAATTCTTAACCCAATTCTTAGTCTATATCTCTGGATGCTTCTGAAAAAGTCAGTTCTCTCTGATCAGGTCAGCAATGCTAATGTACCTTTGGTATTTGACAATAAAATCTACAAAAAGTGGCTTATATTTTTGTGGATTCTTAGTTGGAAATGGCACCTTCCCATATATTATTCTGTTTGACTTTGACAAGAGTAGTTCACCACATGTGGAAATAGTGTTCATGCTGAAGAAGGCAACACTCAAGAGCATTTCTGCAAGGCTGGAAGGTTTATAAAAAGCATCTTCCAGGGTTGCACTCTGCTTCTTGTATAAACTCTACTCATATCAGCAAATTAGCCTGTGAAACAGTTAGTTGACTCATGCCTAATTAAAGAATGTCTCTATATGCAAGATGAAAACAAGTTAAATGAGTAATTTACAAAAATTATTTTTGAACATTTGACAGAGCTAATTATGATGACACTGCTACCGTAGGTAACCTAAAACTGCATTATAATTAAAATGTACTCTGGCACAGATTTAACCCACTGGCACAGATTTAACCCACGGTGTCAGGCTTCAAAAATTTTTCTTCAGCTCCCAAACTAGTAATTTTTCACAAAAGTCCATAAAACCTTCTAAAATAATACATACACCATTAGAAGGTAAACAACTGTCACAATTTTGCATGCTATCAAAAGGTGAAGGATTGGGTACAAGTAGTGTAATTTGACTGAAATAGATGAGTCTACAAATGGAAAAGGTGGATTGGCACATTAGATATTAATATTTGTATAGGATTTCGCCACCTATCTTTTTTTGGGCTATCAACTTAGCACTTAATATTATTGGTTACAATGAGTTTTTAACATATATTTCTCATAGAAGTCCTAACTTAATAAACTAGAATGTTAGTTCAATACACAACAGGGGAAATTACATAAAATTGTTTTAACAATGAGTTTTGTTCCAGTTTTTCTTTCTATTTCTGCTGCCACTGACTAGATTCAGACACTTATTTCATTGGACTCTTGTAATAACACATTAAGCAGTCTCTGTTCCCATGTGTCCCCCCTCCACTTCATTCTGCCTCTTCAGATTAATCTCTTTTGAGTGTCTGCTTCATCATTTACACCCCTTCAGTGGCTCAGTGACTCATTTTACCAATAGTTGATAGGTAAACTACTTAGCTTACCAATCAAAAGTAGCTACCATTTATTCAGTATTTACCAGATACTAAGGGCTGTGTATGTACATTGTTCTGTTTATTCCTCACAATAATCCTATATGGTAGATACCATTGTCCCTTTTATAGAGAAGGAAAGAGAAACTCAGAGAGTTTGAGTAATAGTCTGAAGATCACACAGCGCATAAATGGTAGAGCTGCGATTTGAAGCTGATCTACCTGATTCCAGAGACTATGAATGTAACTGCTAGGCTAGATTTCCTTCAAAGAGATTCTAAAATATGACCCTAATTTAACCTTTTGCCTTCATGCCAACTACTTCCCTGCATCTAGTATTATTCATTCATTCATTCTAAAATATTTAGTAGGCATCTATCATGTGCCATGGACTGGTAAGGAATGGTTGGTCGCTGCCCTCCCATTGCTTGTGATCTTGTGATGCTGTTGCTCCAGGCAACCTGGTCAAATCACTGTTCTCTAAGCATGCAATGCACTTTTCCTTCCCCGTGGCATTTTCTAATGCCTTCTTGCCATATCCTGTTTATCCTTTGAGGACTGTCTCATGTTTTTCCCCTCCATTATGTCTCTTAAACTACTCAGACCTATGGAGATTTCTCCCTTTCCAAAGTTTCAGTTTACATTCTTAGCCTAGTTTCAAACACTAGCTCTGACACCAATTATCTGTGTGACCTTGGGAAAGTTATTTAACTTCTCTGTACCTTAGTTTCCTCATCTGTGAATGAGAATAACAAAAATACCTATCCCATAGAGCTATTGTGAGGATAAAATGAATTTATTTATGTAAAGTTCTCAAAACAGTGCCTGACATATATTAATAATATGTGTTAGCTAACACTATTGCTACATTATTATTGTATGGTTTATTTGTAAAGGATCATGTGACATTCCTGGTATTATGTATCTAGTATTACAATTCTCTTGTATTATTATTTTAAAACTGTTTATAGATTCTTTTTCTTTCTGTGGCACTTACCAGAGTTCTTTGTCCTGCTCTAATTTTGCTCTGATTTTTTTTCTTTATAAGAGAATTTCCTGTCAGAAGAAATATTATCCTTATTTATAAAAGGGTCGTATTTTAAGAAGTAAAAGACCATGTGGTAGTGACTTCCCAAATATTGGGTTAGTATTGTGATTTAGCTTATTCTATTTATAGTCTTACATTTTACTTAGCAATATAAACAAATCCAGCTTTTCTAGTGGCTATATATTTACTTGTATATAGTAAACTTATCTTAAAAATGAAGACTAGACTATGGAATACATTAATAAAAATCTTTTCCACCTGAGTCTATTAATTGTTACTAAACCTTGGATCCTGAAGATGTGATTACATTTTAGAGTTCTTATCTTAACTCATCTGCTTCAGACAGCAACCCCCAAAATAATCTGAACAAGAAAATTATCCCTTTTTCGGTGAAACAAATACCTGAAACATTTGAAAGGTTAAAGGAGAATGTATGCCTAGTATTGATAAAAATGTTGAAGGAACATTTTGTTCCAGGAGAATAATCAGTTTCTTATCTTTTCCTCATGAAATCTAGATGCCTGGGATAAACTCTGACTATGGAGATCTTCATCATCTAAGAAAATACAAATTCCTTGAGAGAGCTGAGAATTCTTTTCTAAAAATATTTCTGTTTTTCATGTACAAGAGAGTTCTGAACACAGATATATTGTTGATAAAAGGATACCCTAAGCTGAAGGAAGAAAAGTGGGCATGAGGATTTTGTGAATGGGGGAAAGGGAACTAATATGAGGGCTATTCTGGGCCAGACACTCTGCTAGATGTTTTGCATGTTATTTTATTGGAGAAAGTTCAATAAGTGTTTTTGTTTTTGTTTTCTGGTAGCAGGTAACAAGAACTCAAAACAGCTTATTTTAAGCAAAAATAAAGTATTTTATTATTTAAGTAAATATAGTAATCCAAGACTGAGGCACAACTGGATGCTGGCGTACAATTGATGCCAATGAGAATTGGTCTGTCTCAACTCTGGTTTTCTCTGTGTTAGCTTCATGTTTAAGAAGACTCTTTCCATGAAGAGGCAAAGATGGCTGGCCACTGACTGATCTAGGCTTACATTATTCTTTCTGCTAGGAATTTCAGCAAAATCTAGTAGAGGAACTCTGATCAGCTTTACCTGGATTTGGTGCCCATCTTTGAATAACCACTTTGCCTAGAGGGATGATGTAATCTGATTGCCCAGTCTGGGTCACATGTTCACCTTCATTCTGGGGGAAGCAAGGCTCTTTGAGGTAGAGGAAGAGCCGTTTCCAAAATGGGATTATGATGATGAATATCCACTAGAAAAGAAATAAAAGGACTAATAGTATTCTGGGCTAATAGGGATGGGTATGGCAGATATTTATAAAATAAACAATGATAAAAGCGTTAATGCCCTCTTCACTCTCTGTCCTTTTAAATCCCTCAGTCCTAGGAGGTTGAGTGTGGTTGGTGCACATTTCTGACTGCAGTTCCACTTCAGGCTCTAGAGGGCAGCCCTCCTTTTAATCTTAGAAAGGTGAGGGTCACATAGGGAGCCCACCGTGCATAATTTACCAGTACAGCATCAAGTCAGTCTTGCTCTTGGTCTCACTCCAAACTTGGTAGCCTAATTCTCCATTTATTGAGTTCCTGCTATGACTGCTTATTATTGGGTTCACTATGACTGACTCCTTGTCCTGTTCTGTAGGGTGACAACAGCCTGACCACTTCTAACTTTATGATCAACTTCTTTTTACTCTCCTTCTCTGGTTACTGAGGACTCCAGTTTCTGCCATGTCATTTTTTGACTGAAGCCCTGCTTAATGCCCCAGCTCTGCCAGGAACTAGGTTATCTTCCTGCAAACTCCTTATATATAATTAAATCCAATACTAGTTTCCTGAACCCACTTCTCTGCATTGCAGCCCAACTTGCTGTAAAAACATCTTCCATTATTTTGTCCTTTGGATTCAGCTATTTACTTAAACATTCATTCTTACATCTGTTAAATAGTTACACTGTTTTTCCTCAATAAATATTATTTCAGGTCTCTTAGGTGCTTAGTTGTGGGTTATGGCTGGAAAGAAAAAAATGAATGCTTCCTACCATCAAGATTTTAAGTTTGGTGAGAAAAGACACTTAATACTCTCCAAATTACTAGAGAGCACTAGGGATACATGTTCAAAGGCCAGGCCTGAAAAGAAAAGAAGGTCAGGAAGGTTTCCCTGTGAATGTGCTCCTTGGTCCTTGAATGACTGGCAGTTAGCTGGAAGTGGGAGCTGCCCAAAGAAGAGGAACAGAATCTGCAAAGATTCAGAGTCCTGAGAGAACAGAACCACTAGAATCCTGTGTGTGATGTATAAGGAAGAGTGTTGGCAGATAGGGAGATCAAGGTAGAGAGTGACAAGATCATGAGGGATTTTTAAGTCATAGAAAGTTGTTTGATCTTTTTCTAAAAAAACCATCTCCTGCCTTTCCCTACTTGAATAGACCCCTTTTACATTTATCTCATTAGAGGATTTTGGTGAATAGTAATTGAATTCTGCCTGTCTTCCTTTCAGTGTGACATATATGCAGCATCAGTTTTCCAGAGCATTTAGATTTCTGTCTGAATGGCTGTCCTTAAAAAAAAACAGTACTGGGTCACATTTTTTGAGATCCTTTTTGAATTTCCTGACTCTGCTGAGGCTCACTGTCTTCCACTGTAAAGTTCTGAAGATATTTAACGATGGGCTGATCTCAGAGATGGTGGAGAAAACACCTTCCTTTTGGAGTAATCTGATATTACAGAAGGACCTACTTAACCAAAAATACTTTCTCAATCCCTGAGCCTGAGACCATGATTAGAATTATTCTTAAGGATCTTCTAGGATAAGGGTGGGTGTACATTTTCAAAGTAACAGGAAAGAAAACATCCTAGCTCTCTGACACGTTGGAAAGGCTTTGTCTTATCAGTTTCCATGTAAGTTTTTATGAAGTTTAAGAGAAAAAGGATCAAGAAAGAGGAACATGGGGTGCTTCTCAATTCTGTTAACCTTCCCTACCCTAAGCTTTGGAAGGCGATCTCTAGCCTATAAGAAATCTGATGGTCTTCAGATATCCAATAGAATGGATGAAGGATACCAGAGTAATTTTAGCCTGACTCTCATTTTTTATTAGAGACAACATAATATAGAAGGAGAGAAATACTGATTATGGGATATGGAGGAGAGGAAAGTTTAGCCATAGAACCTGAAAGAAGAGCTGGATATGTATTAAGAGGTTAAAAATAGTCCTTAGCCAGAAGAAAAACTTGCAGCTACTGAGAGAGATTGGCTGGAACATCTTCTAGACTATCTAGAATATTCTAACACATACTAGAAGTGAGCCAAGGCCATTTAAAGTTTACAACAGGCAGCGAATCCACATTTCCACTTGTCTTTGTAAATGCTTTGTTTACAGGGAATAGGGGATGGAGGGGAGGTGGAGGAAGTAGGAAGGCCCCCTCCCTTCTGAAAGCACTGCACAGTTCTGAGGCAAACTGGCTGTTCCTTGGTTCTGAGTCCATTTACTTCTAAACTCATGGCAATGATTTGGTCTGACTCTATCTTTGTTTTATTAGAGAGGCCCCATTTACAAAGGGCATAGTCATCTCACCTTTAAAAATACTTTTATATAAAGAGAAGTGCTGTTTTATGTATCCATGTTTTTATTGGCACTAGACTATATCTTGTACTCCAAACCTTACATGCCTTTATGCATATGTAAGGTCAACACGGCTGTCTTCTACCACATTACAATGCTGCCTAGACTGTTGTTGGTTTCCTTTCAGGCCACCATTAGCGGAAGAGAACTATTATTTAAAACAAACATATAAGAAGTGTGCCTTTTATACTTCCTTTTTTTAAAAAAAATAAATTTATTTATTTTATTTATTTTATTTTTGCCTGCATTGGGTCTTCGTTGCCGGGCGCAGGCTTTCTCTAGTTGAGGTGAGTGGGGGCTAGTCTTCATTGCGGTGTGCGGGCTTCTCATTGAGGTGGCTTCTCTTGTTGCGGAGCATAGGCTCTAGGCCTGTGGGCTTCAGTAGTTGTGGCACACAGGCTCAGTAGTTGTGGCTTGTGGGCTCTAGAGCGCAGGCTCAGTAGTTGTGGTGCACGGGCTTAGTTGCTCCATGGCATGTGGGATCTTCCCGGACCAGGGCTCAAACCTGTGTCCCCTGCATTGGCAGGTGGATTCTTAACCACTGTGTCACCAGGGAAGCCCTATACTTCCTTGTTTCTTAACTCATTGCAGTTGCTTTCTATGTAAGGTGAACTGAGAAGTTCTGCAAAGTTGAGTCCACCCCATATATTCTCCTCCATCAAGTAGCTACAGGACTGAGCTCTCTGCTTTCAGAATTATGCTTTTGGATAAAGAACTTGTCTGGTGAAACTGTGTTAAAAGAAAGTTATAGAATTGTAGCATCTGGGAGGAGTAACATTTGCATAAGGATGACAAATGCATGGCATATATGGTAACCATCCTCTACTCCTGCAAATCAGCTGTGGTATTCTTTGCCACTGAATCTCGATTGGGCCTTAGAATCTTTGCCATTACATGCTACAGGAGGCATTACCAATTAATTAGAATAGGACCTTGGGACAAAGTCAATTTGCTGTCAGTGCATGGATTGAGTTGGGTTAAGTAGTTTATAAAGTTGATATAGCAGAAAGCCATCAGTAGGGGGTCATTAGAGCACTTACCTTTTGGTAAATATAGGGAGTTGGGGAAAGAGGATGTCTTTCTGACTATAGAAGAGTGGAGTGTTAAAGAAAAATTATATACAACAAAAATAAGTGTTGGGACAGTGACAATTCACAGTTTGTCTCTAAACTACCTCTGCACAGGTGCCTTGTATCTCTCTGTGTTCTAATTCCAATAGAAAGGAGAGCTGAGGGGCTGTAAAAAAAATTATGTAATTAAAAATATTCACCCCATTAGTTTCCACCATTTCATAGCACTTTTAGGTTCCAGGGAAGGTCTCTGCTGGGTAGAACACTGACATAAAAAATCACATTGGAACCTTGTTAGGATCATAATTTCTAAAGTTAGTTATTGATTAGGAAAACTTCTCTTTTCTGACCCTCTCAAATCACTGTTATTTATAATCATTTCTAAGGTATTTTAAAGGACGTCACTTCCTGTTTTCACCTCGATCAGAGCTTCCAAATGGATGAGCTCATTTCATCCAAAGAAAGGTTCTGTTAAGTAGAATCTGTTTGCAGTTTCCTCTCTTGTGTGAATTGTGACATACAAAGATAACAAAATACATCTTGTTAAATTTAAAAGGTCCTCTCTGTCATCTGTGTACAGATATGTTTCTAGGTAGTTTAATAGGACAACTCATTAGAGAGCTTAACTTCAGAAAACTGTATTTAGGAGCAAATAATAAATGTTGCCTGAGTGTTGAATAGGTATTGAGGAGATATTCCAAAAGGAAGGTCCTGTAATCTAACCCACACAATGTTTCCATATTGGCCTCTTCTCTTTGGGCAGACTTGATGATTGGGAACTGTGGTCTTGGACAATTTTTGAATTGCTTTTTGTTTTGTTTTGCAACTGTTGGAACTTTTTTTAAAGCTGTGTACAGTGAAGTTCATTTATATAGTTCTGAGTAATTTTTTCCTGTGCTATCGTTCATGTCTGTGGCCCTGCCAAAAAGAACATAGGCTTCAAATTAATTTTTCCTACAGATACTATTTTGTACATGTTCTGTCTTTATTTTGGGTTGTGTGAGGTCACCAATTTTGTTTTCCCTTTGGTATCCAATATTCTTGGATAATTTTCTGTGGCCTCAGAGAGACTCAGAGGGAACAGATGTTGTATAAACCATATCCCCCGCATGTTTTCCCACTTATATTCTTTTGAAAGAAAAAACAGATGACAGCTCTTGTGTACAAAACCTTTTCTTTTAAATGCCCAAAGACTATGTATGAAATCTGTCCTACCTCTATTGTGGGAGAGAATGCTCCTTTTCAAATTGAATGATTGATAAAGTCTCTTGCTGCTCAGAGGTTGATAAAGGACATTTTCTAGATACCCATCACTCTGAACAGCATATATAAGCCACTAGTTTACTTATTTTTTAATCCCCTTATGTGGAGACCTTTTGAAACACATATTAAGTTCCAGCAATGGTCAACTAGTCCAGGACCATATGTCAAAAATCTCAGCAGTGATTAATCACCCTACTTGGTTGAAAGAGACAAATTCAGTGTCCATGAACTTTAATATCTGGGTATTATATCCATGGGCCTGTTCCAATTTGCCAAGTCAAGCCAGAAGTCGACGTCACAGCTTTCGTCTTTTTTCTCTGTGTAAATGTTGTGCCCCCTCCCCTGCAAATGTTTGAAATAAGCTGAATAAACAGAACACAGTAGGTAACCTGGGGAGTGTTCTAATCAGAAATATTTTCACTCATGGGGTAAGGCTTTATATAACCTACGAGGAGCTGTGATTTGAACCACCCTTTGCAAGCATAAAGCATTGAAATGAGGATGTATTTTTATCAGATCTCCAGCTCCATATTTGTTTCTTTTTTCTCAGCTGCTCTTGTAGAACTTTATTGTGAATTGTGCAGATGCATAATTCTACCTGCCTATTGGGCAATATGTTTAAATGTTAACTTTTCCTCCCAGATAATTTTTTCCATTATGTTTTTTCTTCTTCTGTCTTCTGAGTGTCAGAAGATAATATAAAAACACAAATGCATTGAAGAGACAAATGCAGACTAAAATCTATCCTTGTTTGTTGCACATTTCAATATTGGGTAGCTGATTTCAAACACACCCTGTAGTCCAGTGTCTTTTAAATAGTAATATGGTCCTACAGCGTCAGCACAGTGAGACATGTGAAAAAGAATTCTCTTTATTTAGCTTTCTAAGAACACATTTTGCTATAAACTGTATCCTAAAAGGTCGTATAATGTATATGTGTAACGTTTATGTACCATTTAGACTAATAATAAATTGAACACCTGTGTAATCACCAACTAGCTTAAGAAATAGATCAGTACCTTCTAAGTCCTTTGCATGTCCTTTCTTAAAACCCCTACCATCCATCTACTCAGAGATAGCTTCTATTCTGAAAGCTATTACCATCTCTTGCTTTTCTTTAAAGCTTTATTTATAACACTTTTATTAGAGTCTAATTGCTTTACAATGGTGTGTTAGTTTCTGCTTTATAACAGAGTGAATCAGCTATACATATACATATATCCCCATATCGCCTCCCTCTTGCGTCTCCCTCCCACCCTCCCTATCCCACGCCTCTAGGTGGTCACAAAGCACCGAGCTGATCTCCCTGTGCTATGTGGCTGCTTCCCACTAGCTATCTATTTTACATTTGGTAGTGTATATATGTCCATGCCACTCTCTCACTTTGTCCCAGCTTATCCTTCCCCCTCCCCGTGTCCTCAAGTCCATTCTCTATGTCTGCGTCTTTATTCCTGTCCTGCCCGTAGTTTCTTCAGAACCATTTTTTTGTTTTTTTAGATTCCATATATATGTGCTGGCATATGGTATTTGTTTTTCTCTTTCTGACTTTCTTTACTCTGTATGACAGACTCTAGGTCCATCCACCTCACTACAAATAACTCAATTTCATTTCTTTTTATAACTGAGTAATATTCCATTGTATATATGTACCACATCTTCTTTATCCATCTGTCGATGGACACTTAGGTTGCTTCCATGTCTTGGCTATTGTAGATAGATCTACAATGAGCATTGTGGCATATGACTCTTTTTGAATTATGGTTTTCTCAGGGTATATGCCCAGTAGTGGGATTTAAAGCTTTACTTTATATCTGCGTGTTTCCATAAACGATTTTTGAGCATGCAGGATTTGAACTTTATATAAATAAATATGTATTCTGTTTATTTTGCTCAACATTATGCTTCATGTAAATGTGGGTAGCTTGTAGTTCGTTTATTTTCACTACTACATAGTATTCCATTGTATGAAAAAAAACTCTCCACTATTCATTTAACCATTCTGTCAAGAGACATTTTGAGTTGATTTCATGTTTTCTTATTGCAAGTAACATTGCTAGAGAGATTCCTGGATCATGTTATCTGGTAATTATGGGTAAGAGTTTTTCTAAGATATATATTTAGGAGTGGAATTACTGAGTTGTAGAGTTAGGATATCTTCAGCTTTTCTTAATATTGCTATCCTGCATTTGGTTTTTATTCAGTTTTTTAAAAGTGTATTTTAAAGAAGTCAAACTTGTGAATGCAATTGGAACTTATGTTAAATTCTTTTCCCCCCAACCCCCGCATGCCAGAAGAATGGTCCCTGGCTTATAGTTATAAGCTGTAGATCTCTATGAAGCTGTTGTTGGTAGCTTTGCTGCATTTTTCTTTCCTGTCCATTCTGGTTGTGTGTGATTATTCTAGACAAGATTCTTTTCATTCCTTAGGGTAACACCATGGTTCCTTTGCTCACTCATCCCTGCAATCTTTCCCATTACTGCTAGGATAAACAGTCTTCCTCCCCACCTCTAACTGCAGTGGCCTAGGTTGTTTCATCTGACTGTCACCCTGTCCTTCTGGGAATAGTACTTCCTCTTCTTTTTAAACATTTTTTTTAACATACTTAAACTACCACTAAACTGTACTCTTTAAAATGGTTAAGATGGTAAATTTTATATTAAGTATGTTTTATCAGTTAAAAAAATAAATTTAAAAATTGTTTAAAATTTACCATCTTAACCATTTTAAAGAATATAGTGGTAGTTTAAGTATGTTCATATTATTGTCAGAGCTCTTTTTATCTTGCAAACTGAAACTCCATATCCATTAAACAACAACTTCCCATCCCCTTGTCCTCCCCGTCCCTGGCAGTCACCATTCCTGTTGCTCTCTCTATGAATCTGACCACTCTAGGTACTTCATGTAAGTGGAACCACACAGTATTTATATTTTTGTGACTGACATTTCACTTAGCAAAATGTCCTCAAGATTCATCTGTGTTGTACCATGTGTCAGAATTTCCTTCCTTTTTAAGGTTGAATAATATTCCATTGTATGCCTAGACCACATTCTATTTTTCTATTCATTCATCAATGGGCACTTACATTGCTTCTGCCTTTTGGCTATTGTTGATAATACTGCTATGAACAGGGGTGTACAACTATCACTTCAAGACCCTGCTTTCAGTTCTTTTGGGTCCATACCCAGAAGTGGAATTGCTGGCATACTTCCTCTTCTTTGAGGAGTACTGCCCCTATCCCTATTCCAACCATGTGGTTCTGATGGAAGCCGCCAATCCAGTCAGCACCGTGCCTTTCCTTGTCACAGTTGGCTGACAGGTGAATACCTGATCCAAACGAAGCCAATAAGAGTTCTTCCCTGGGAGTTTTCCAAGTGCAGAAAATAATTCAGCCTTCTGCATAGGGGAAACTGTGAAGCTTAGATGCTCTCAGTGGCTAGGTGCTTTGTCATGTGGAGAAGACCCTTCTGTGAGAGGAGAAAATGAAAACATCAGGCAGAAAAATAGTAGAGATTAAAAATGAAAAAATCCTTCTAGGGACTTCCCTGGTGGTCCAGTGGTTAAGACTTTGCCTTCTAATGCAGCGGGTGCAGGTTTAATCCCAGGTTGGGGAGCTAAGATACCACATGCCTCACGGCCAAAAAACCAAAACATAAAACAGAAGCAATATTGTAACACATTCAGTAAAGACTTAAAAAAATGGTCCACATCAAAAAAAAAAATTAAAAAAAAATGAAGAAGTCCTACTGGCACTTTGTTTACTGTCTTTTCCATAGTCATGTGAACCAATAAGTTCCTCCCTTTCCTTAATCAATTTGAGTAGGACTTCTATTTTTGGTAGCAAAAAATAGTGACTAATATAGTGTCATAGTTATACCTGCCCTATGTACTAGGGAAGTTCTACTTTATATTGGCCAAAAGTCAATGTTGATTTTGACAATTTTGAAGGCTGTTTAATGAAATAAGAAGAAATATAATGATATGAGACAGAGTAAATGGTGCCCCATATCCCCTACAGAAATTGGCGGTAGGAAAGAATGAAAGAATTAAACTGGTAAAGTTTAAAATTAAGAAGGGAAAAAGCTATTGGAATAAAAGATTTGGGTTCATCACAAATGTTTGATGAGGAGGCTGACCTAGGCTGTAAACCTAGGAAGTATGAATAATAGATTTCTGGGATTATAGAATGTAGAGCAACAAAATTTGGAGGGGGGCAGAATTTTCGGGGAGGGCAGATTTATCTTAAACCAAAGAGTGGGTATGGACTCTACTTACAAATGGCCTTGGTCTTCCCTAAAGTTTGGAACCTGAGAATGAAAGAAAGTATTCTAGCCTTGCTGGTCTGGAAAACAGGCATTTATAGATAGCCTTAACTATTTCTTAGTTACAAGAAACAGACATCTACTTCAACTGAATGAAGTTATAAAAAGGAGGAGGAGGAGAAGGAGAAGAAGAAAAGGAAATTTACTGGAAGGATACAGGAGTGTCTCAAAGGACAAGACATACTGTTTGGACTCACAGAGGACTAGTGCCTCATATGGGAATGTACAGCGAGTGAAACATTTATTTATTTTTTGCTATTTTTTTCTCTCTCTGGACCCTCTCCTCTCTTTTTGTGTGTGTTTCTATTTTATCCTTCTCTGTTTCTCTTTATAGTCTGATTTTCTGTTTGCTCATCATCATTCATATCTTAAGCATGGCCACTTCAGCCCTGACTTTACATGTCTTACATATCCAACAGTCAGATTTCAGAGAATGAGAATCTGATTGGCCTAGCTTGGGTCCCGTTTCTACTCTGGTCCAGCTAGCAGTGCTCAGAGAAGCTTGCTATCTCTGCAGCAGGAATGGGCTAAGTGATGACCTGAGAGGAGGATGTGGGCATTCTCTAACATTGAAGGGGGCAAAAGAGAGGAAATGATTGACTTGTTTTGTAGATGTATTAATCTGGATGAAGTTGGGCACCATACATATGCTCTAGACCTAGTTTATACAGCATGGAGACAACTATCAAATTCCTCAGAGTTCTGTTCTCCACTTTCTCTGATGTCAGTGTTTCAGTTGTAGTTATTCATGCTTGTAAAGCCCTCACTATGTATTTTTTTGTTACCTGGAAGATATATATGGCTAACTCTCACATTAGTATAAGAGCATGTCATCTGGAGCCACAAGAACTTACAAGAGAATTAGCTACTGTCTAGTTGAGTGACTTGAACCACAATTTCCTTATCAATAAAATGGGGCTAATAATGCATGCCCCACTTATCTTACAAGATGTTTATAAAAGTTGAATGAGATGTTGGGAGTAAAACTGATTTTAACCTATAAAGCAGTTTTTTTTTTTTTTTTTTTTTTTTTTTTGCAGTACATGGGCCTCTCCCATTGTGGAGCACAGGCTCCAGACGCGCAGGCTCAGCGGCCATGGGTCACAGGCCCAGCCGCTCCGCGGCATGTGGGATCTTCCCAGACCGGGGCATGAACCGGCGTACCCCGCATCGGCAGGCAGACTCCCAACCACTGCACCACCAGGGAAGCCCTAAAGTAGTTTTAAAGAAGTAGTAACTAGAGCTGTGGTTCTCAAGCCCAATGTAGATACCCTGGAATCCCATCATAATTTGTGAGGGGTTAATTATTTGTTGCCAGTAATTCATTATTAATCATAAAGATCCAATGTTTATGAAGCCCTTTTAAAATTTAAGAGTACATTCAAAGTTATGTTTATAAAGATGTCACTCTTATTCATTTGAATTTCAACATTTTCCTTAGTGGGAAGAAAATAGGTGGAGTTTGGGATAGCACAGTGAGAATTGCCTATAATTTTGAATTCAACTCTGGCAGTGTGTGACACGTGTGCTTCATCTATCGTATTTTCACAGTAGAATGTGGTTGAGGGATTGGGAAATCATTAGACTATAAGCTGTGTGAGGCAGGATCCGTGTTTTCTCATTCACTATTTGTATGTCCAGCAATAAGCACAGTTCTGCCATGTAGGTTCTCAGTAAATATTGAAACAACCGGAAGCTGACATTCTAAGGGACTACAGGTAGTTTTTCTCATGCTGTAGGTACTAGAATTTCATTCTTATGCCAAGTGGGAAGGCATATGTCTTCTCTTCTCCTCCGTACAGGAGAAAAATATGGTGTTCAGAGTATTTGTGGTTGATTTAAGGTATTAGTCACAGTTGCTAAGTTGTTCCTTTGAGGTTCTAGAAGGAGTTGTGAACAGAGAGGCATTTATTTACTACACAACATCTTATTATGAGGCACTTCCTGATGTGTGCATCCTAAGCCATGAGGGATTTGTTGATGTATTAATGAAAATAATTGATTGAAATGATATAAAACCTTAGAATAGAAGGTGGTTCTGAGGAACAGAAGTTTAAATGGGTGCTCCCTTGTTTTGAAGGAAAATAATATTAAATAAAATCTTTATCCTGGATGGGGGAAGACTCTAGATAAGGAAGAAATTTGAATTTCTTTAAGAAAAAGTTATAGAAGATGCTGATTACCAAGAGGTTGAGAAATGAGATAAAAGGCTGTAATTGACTACTTTGGTCTTTAATATTATTTCATTTTTTAGAAAGTTGGTAACAAGTTGTAAAGTGATTTCCTATGGTGTTGGCAGAGTGGGTGTTGGAGAATAGAACAATTGCTCCTTTGAGGGAGCTTGTTGGGTGTTTGCCTCCTGCAGTTAGATTTTTCTATTTAAGAGAGCCATCTGCTTCATTAAACTTTCCAAGATCAGGCACTGTCTACAGGGAGTTCCACAATGTCTTAAAACTGAGAGCTGCAGCAAAGTTCTAAGTTGCTGCCAGAAAACCAGATGTTAACCAGATTGTCAAGTTCTTTTTTCTTTCCAGAACCAGAGATTTCAAGTGAGGCTGAGTGAATGCAAATGTTGGACAATCCTTATGGTTAGAATTTGGAGCCAACACTGGCCTCCTATGGCCTCTGTTCTTGAAGCCCCTCTAAACTCAGTCAAAGAGAACTCTGTTTATGGTTTAAAAAAAGAGGGAGTATAGAGGGAGAAATTCTGGCCTTCCATATTCCCTAATGCACATTCCTTACTGAAAAATTACACATGCTAAATGCTGGAGAATTCAGTAGATATTCCCTGTGCTGTTTCCTTGGTCCAACATGCATTTCTCCATGTTCTGGATGGGTTTTCATTTCTGATTGTACCCTGCAGACTGCCTACTGATCTCAAAAAGGTTGAGTGGAGGACAAATGTGCAGTGGAAACTGAAAATGAAAACAGTTCCTTTCACGTCCCCCAAGAGCTGACATTTGAATATCTGAATTATTTGGACTGGGTCTCTCAGTAGAGATTTGCAGACATGAAAATAGGTATATCATTTCTAGAAACAAGTGCTGAGGGAGGCTGTGTGGTCAAATACTCTGGGGGTAGGAAGGCCTTCATTTTTGTTTTGACAAGTGCTAATTTATTTCTTGGGATTAGGGGCATCAGAGGTTCTCCCTATACCAACCAAACAAGGCAACATTCATATGTTTTTAGGGATCCAAAACTCACTTATATTTTCTCCTCTTAACCGCTTTTCAAATTAAACTAAATCAAAACACTAAGCAACTGAACAACAGCAACAAAACAAAAACAATCCTTCCTTGTCTCTTATTGTGAGTCTAATAATTTAAAAATGAAGAGAATATGTTTTAGGTGAATCCTTTCTGTCATTAACTATTGTCCTCACATTTTATGAGACAAAAGCAAGAAAGAAAACCACAATTCTGTTTACAGGTTTAATGTATCTAACATGGCTTTTAATAAAAAAAATTTTTTTACAGTTTAAATAGGTCTTTATTTTATTATTATTTTTATTGAAGTGTATAGTTGCTGTACAATATTTTTTTTTTAACATCTTTATTGGAGTATAATTGCTTTACAATGGTATGTCAGTTTCAGCTTCACAACAAAATGAATCAGTTATATATATACATACATTCCCATATCTCTTCCCGCTTGCGTCTCCCTCCCTCCCACCCTCCCTATCCCACCCACTGTACAATATTATATGTTACAGATGTAGAATATAGTGATTCACAATTTTTTAAGATTATACTTAATTTATAGTTATTATTAAATATTGACTATATTCCCATGTTGTACAATATATCCTTATAACTTACTTTATAATACCTAATAGTTCGTACCTCTTAATCCCCTACCCCTATCTTGCCCCTCCTCCTTCCCCTCTCTCCATTGGTAACCACTAATTTGTTCTCTATATCTGTGAGTCTGCTTCTTTTTTGTTATATTCACTAGTTTATTGTATTTTTTTTAGATTCTGCATATAAGTGATAACATACAGTATTTGTCTTTCTCTGTCTGACTTATTCCACTTAGTGTAATGCCTTCCAAGTCCATCCATGTTGCTGCAAATGGCAAAATTTCATTCTAAAAATTTTATCTTACTAAATAAAATAATTTATTTTAATTATTACTTATTTTAACTGAAGTTGGCTGTAATGTTTGAGCTTTAGCTGTTAATGCTTATGAAAACCTGCATTTTTAACAGCCTTAGGAGAATCAAAATAGATCGAATTCTTGGTATGCCAGATGTAAAGGTCTTCCACAAGTATACCTAAATGTCCTGGTTTTGTTTTTGACCCACAGATGGGTCCTGTTGTCATTGCAAACAAGAAGGCCTGATTCCTTCTCTGTGATAAGGGCGTGGCTTTCTGTCATAATGTGCTATCATATGATGAAAACGTCCTTTAGACACACATGCTCTTATGCTTCTATTGTTTAAAGGTATTTCAATTAAATTGCTCATTTCCATCACTGGAGTCTACAAATATTTGGATTCAAATAGTACTGTCATAGTTAGTTTCAAGAATAAAAGGAAAAACTGGCTTAACACATCCTAGCAGATGTGTAGGGTCAGGGATATTCCATTTTTCAGTGTCCTTCATTCTTCACCTACATCACAGTCCTACCTCTGCTCAGCTTCCTTGAGGACCCGCAGGGAGAGTTGTATAAAACAGACTTCTTCCATTGCTAAGGAAAGAAAAGCCTACATTTCCTACTGTTCTACCTTTATAGATATTTTTTTTCACAGAAAGAAGACTCTTATTTACCAACTTCAAAAGATGTAAACTGCTATGTCAACATCACCTCTCAACTCTGTAGGATTCTCCATAGCTGTTTTTGTCATCATTTATGATATTTCACATCTTTCTATTTTTAGCAGTTATTATCCAGTCAAAGCAATGTAGCCTTCTGAAGCATTAGTTTGCAGCTGCAGGAGAAGCATCCTGTCCCCTATAATAACAACAGTTTAAGGGTGCTGGCATCTAATTTTTCACTCACCACTGGCAAGCAGAAAGCTCACTGTCATGGCTGCACTGCTCTTTCTCCAACTGTATTTCCTTCTCTCCAAGTAATCAATGTATTATCCTGTCACTCCTTAGAAACCCTTGGGTTTCTGCTACTCAAAGACAGAGCTGCTACAGATGGAACAGCTTTCTTATCAAATGAGCCGTGGATTTTAAAGCTGCCAATTCCATATGAATTAACATGAAGTTTCACTTGAAAAATGAGGATATCACTCAAAGAACATTTTTTAAACCAGAAAGCAGTCATATCTTTAAAAAAAACATTAATCATCATAATCCCTTTTCAAGAATTCTCTTTGCTCCTAGGATCTGCAAATAATATGCCCCAGATTTTCTTTACAGATCTGAGTAGTCTGCCTTTCAGTTTTGCAAATATGAGAGACTTCTTGGCTATTTGCCTGGGTTCTACAGCTTCTACACTACCAAACTGAGTTTGAATCAATTTTAGACCAATGCTGATATAAAAGAGGAGAAAGCCCTGCAGAGATCTCAGCAATACAAACAACTAAATATAGCCTTGGACCATTCTAAGGCTAGAACTAAATTGTGAGTTCCTTTTTGGCAGGAGCCACACCTCTTACTTTCTTTGTCTTCCCAATTCTGCCTGTCACCGAACTGAGCATGTAGTAGGTGCTCAGTAATACTCTGAACAATTATGACTTTTTTTCTCCAGTTCAAAAAGCACATGCATTAAACAAGTTTAAAAAAATGTAGGAAGAGGAAAAAATTCACTCAAGGCCTCACAAGCCAAATTTCAGCACAAGTGGTTTAGTAAATGCATAGTTTGAAGTAAGGTCTCTGTTGAATATACTGGTGCCCAACTGTCAGGTCATTATCCCAGCCCACTCTTTCTCATTCCCTATAACCCCCAAAATAGTTCTTAAATACCCTTGCATCTGAAAAATTCCCATAAGCCACAATCACAGCTGGCAGAATAAGAGATCACATTCCTTCTAGTACGCCCCTATTGTTGGGCTTAAGGGAATTCAGAAATTTGCATACAGAAAATGACATCAGAGCCCTTTTATCCATCCATTCTCTTAATTCAACAAATATGAGATCAGTGCTCACTTTGAACTAGGTCACTCTGTTATATTCTGAGAAAACAGTGCTGAACAAAATAGACCTATCTCTTTCTTCCTAGAGCATAAAATCTGGTGGGAGAGAAAGGATATAAATAAGTAAGCAAGGAAGTGAGTAAACATAGAATTCTGAGAAAATCAGGAAGCCAAGAGGCATAGGAAAGTAGATCAGATGGAGTTGCTTTTTTTTTTATATTTTATTGTGGACCATTTTTAAAGTGTTTGTTGAATTTGTTACAATATTGCTTCTGTTTTATGTTTTGGTTTTTTGGCCCTGAGGCATGTGGGCTCTTAGCTCCCTGACCAGGGATTGGACCACTGGGGAAGTCCCCAGATGGAGTTGCTTTTGATTTCTTATTTGGCTAAGTGCTTGTCTCAATTGGATTTTTTGACTGTTAGCTCCACTATTCAGTGGGCATATGAAGAAAACCATACATGGTACAAGGGCGGTTTGGGTCAAAGTACTTGCAGTAGGAGTCCTGTATTCTAGTTAGACTAGCAAGATGTGCAAACCAAAAACCAAAAAAGAAACAAACAGGACAAGCTGTATTAAATTGTTAGACAGCATGTAACAGACAAGTCATAAGAATAATAGATGTGATATGGTGCCTATTGTGTTTTAGAGACAGAGTGAGGCAGATAAATAAAGGGGAGTTTAATGCAGGCCCTGAGTGTACTCTGTACTTCTGGACAGTTAGAACTTTGGAGTGTTCTGGACCTTTCCTCTCTTTACTGCTGCAAATATTCATATTTCCCAACACCAATCCCAATTTCAACATTAATTGAACACCAATCCCAATTTCAACATTAATCTTTTCCCCACTGAGTATTATCGGATCCCTAGTCAAATATTAGTTGACTGTATATGAATGGATTTATTTCTGGGCTCTTGATTCCGTTCTATTGATCTATGGACTGTCTGTTTTTATGACGGTATGATAATGTTTTGATAACTATAGCTTTGTAGTTTAGTTTGAAGTCAGGAAGTGGGATGCCTCTAACTTTGTTCTTCTTTCTTAGGATTGCTTTGGCTATTCAGGGCCTTTTGTTGTTCCATACAAATTTTAGGATTGTCATTTCTGTTTCTGTGAAAAATGCTCTTAAAAATTTGATAGGGATTGCATTGAACCTAAGGATGCCTTTGGATAATATGGATATTTTAACATTCTTTCAATCCATGAACTTGGGATATCTTTCCATTTATTTGAATCTTCAGTTTCTTTCATCAGTGTCATAGTTTTCACTATACAGATCTTTCACCTCTTTGGTTAAATTTATTCTTAAGTATTTTATTATTTTTGATGATATTGTGAATAGAATTTTCTTTATTTCTATTTCAGATAGTTTGTTATTTTTATATAGAAACACTACTGATTATTGTATGTTAATGTTGTATCCTGCAACTTTACAGAATTGATTAGTTCTAACAGTTTTTTGGTGAGGTCTTTAGGGTTTTTTATATATAAGATCATGCCTTCTGCAAACAGAGACCATTTTAGTTCTTCCTTTATGATTTGGATGCCTTTATTTCCTTTTCTTGCCTGATTGCTGTGGCTAGGACTTCCAGTACTATGTCGAATAAGAGTGGTGAAAGTGGCATTCTTGTCTTATTCATAATCTTACAGGAAAATTTTACAGAGTTTCACCATTGAGTATGATGTTAGCTGTGGGCTTGTTGTATATGGTCTTTATTATGTTGGGGATGTTCTTTCTATAATCAATTTGTTGAGAGCTTTTATCATGAAAGGGTGTTGAATTTGGTCAAACACTTTTTCTGCTTCTATTGAGATGATCATGTGATTTTTATCTTTCATTTTGTTAATGTGATGTATCATTTATTTTTCCTTATTTATTTTATTGAAATATAGTTGATGTACAATATTATATGTTACAGATGTACAATATAATGATTTACAATTTTTAAAGGTTATATTCCACTTATAGTTATTATAAAATATTGGCTGTATTTCCTGTGCTGTATAATATATCCTTGTAGCTTATTTTATTTTTTAATTTTCCTTTTATATTGGAGTATAGTTGATTAACAATGTTGTCTTAGTTTCAGGTGTACAGCAGAGTGATTCAGTTATACATATACTGATACATGTATCTATTCTTTTTCAAATTCTTTTCCCATTTAGGTTATTATAGAATATTGAGCAGAGTTCCCTGTACTATATAGTAGGTCCTTGTTGGTTATCTATTTTAAATATAGCAGTGTGTACATGTCAATCCCAAACTCCCAATCTATCCTTCTTCCTCACCCTTCCCCCCCAGTAACCATAAGTTTGTTCTCTACATCTGTGAGTCTGTTTTGTAAATAAGTTCATTTGTATCATTTTTTTAAGATTCCGCATATAAATGATATCATATATTTATCTTTCTCTGTCTGACTTACTTCACTTAGTATGATAATCTTCAGGTTCATCCATGTTGCTGCAAATGCCATTATTTCATTCTTTTTAATGGCTGAGTAATATTCCATTGTATATATGTATCACATCTTCTTTATCCATTTGTCTATAGATGGGCATTTAGGTTGCTTCAATGCCTTGGCTATTGTAAACAGCACGGTAATGAACATTGGGGTGCATGTATACTTTTGAACCATGGTTTTCTCCAGATATATGCCCAGGAGTGGAATTGCTGGATTATATGGTAGTTCTATTTTTAGTTTTTTAAGGAACCTCCATACTGTTCTCCATAGTGGCTGTACCAATTTACATTCCCACCAACAGTATAGGAGGGTTCCCTTTTATCCACACCCTCTCCAGCATTTGTTGTTCATTTTGTTGAGAAAATTTGCATCTGTATTTATCAGGGATATTGGCTTGTTTTCTTTTCTTGTACTGTCCTTATCTAGCTTTCGTATCAGAGTAATTCTGGCCTTCTAAATGAGTTTGGGAGTGTTCCCTTCTCTTCAGTTTTTTGGAAGTGTTTGAGAAGAATTGGTGTTAAGTTTTTTTCAAGTATTTAGTAGAATTCACCAGTGAAACCATCTGGTTCTGGGCTTTTTTTGTTGTTGGGAGTTTTTTTGATACTGATTTGATCTCCTTGCTTGTTATTGATCTGTTCAGATTTTCTTTTTCTTCATGATTCAGTCTTGGTAGCTTGTAGGTTTCTAAGAAAGTATCCATTTCTTCTAGGTTGTCTAATTTATTGCTGCATAATTGTTCATAGTAGTCTCTTATGATCATTTGTATTTGTGTGGAATCAATTGTAATGTCTCCTCTTTTGGGCTCTCTCTCTTTTTCTCTTGGTTAGTCTACCTAAGATTTGTTAATTTTGTTTTTATTTTCAAAGAACCAATTTTTAATTTTGTTAATCTTTTCTATTTTTTTCCTATTCTTTATTCCACTAATTTCTGCTCTAATCTTTTTTATTTCCTTATTTCTGCTGATTTTGGACTTTGTTCTTTTTTTAATTCCTTGAGGTATAATGTCAGGTTGTTTATTTGAGGTCTTTCTTTTTTCTTGATGTATGTGTTTATAGCTATAAACTTTCCTCTTGTAACTGCTTTTGCTGTATCCCATAAGTTTTGTTATGCTCTGTTCCATTTTTGTTTGTTGTTAAGATTTTTTAAATTTCCCTTTTGATTTCTTCTTTGATCATTGGTTGTTCAGGAATGTTGTTTAATTTCCATGCCTTTGTGCATTTTCCAGCTTTTTTGTGTGTGTGTGTGTGTGTGTGGTACGTGGGCCTGTCACTGTTGTGGTCTCTCCCGTTGCAGAGCACAGGCTCTGGACACGCAGGCCCAGCGGCCATGGCCCATGGGCCCAGCTGCTCTGCGGCATGTGGGATCCTCCTGGACCAGGGCACGAACCCGTGTCCCCTGCATCGGCAGGCGGACTCTCAACCACTGCGCCACCAGGGAAGCCCCCAGCTTTCTTTTTGTTATAGATTTTTACTTTCATACCATGTGGTCAAAACAGATACTTGATATAATTTTTATCTTCTTGAATTTGTTGATACTTGTTTTGTGGCCTAACATATGATCTATCCTAGAACATGTTTCATGCACTCACCAGAAGGGTATGTATTCTGCTGCTGTTGGATGTTCTTTGTATGTCTGTTAAGCCCATTTGGTATAGTGTTGTTCAGATCTGCTGTTCCCTTATTGATTCTGTCCAGATGATCTGTCCATTGTTGAGAGTGGGGTATCAAAGTCTCCAATTACTATGGTATTGCTATTTATTTCTCCTCTTAGTTGTTAGTATTTGCTTTATATATGTAGATGTACTGATGTTGAATGCATATATATTTACAATTATTGTATCTTCTTGCTGAATTGATCCCTTTATCATTATATTATGACTTTTTTGACTCTTGTGACCACTTTTAGCTTAAAGTCTATTTTTTTCTGATATAAGCATGGCCACCCCTGCTGTCTTTTGGTTACCACTTGCTTGGAATATCATTTTCCATCCCTTCACTCTCAGCCTATGTGTATCCTTAAAGCTAAAGTCTCTTGTAGGCAGCAAATCATTGGATCTTGTTTTTTAATTTTTAAATTAAAAAAACCTGCTCAGCCATTTTGTGTCTTTTGATTAGAGAATTTAATTGATTTACATTTAAGGTAATTATTGATAGGTAAGAACTTGCTATTGCCATTTTCATTGTTTTCTGATCCTTTGTTCCTTGCTTCTTCTCTTGCTGTCTTCCTTTGTGATTTGATGACTTTGGGGGTAGTATGCTTTGATTTCTTTATCATAATCTTTTATGTATTTACTACAGATTTTTCCTTTGTGGTTATCATGAAACTTACGTAAAATATTTTATAGTTATAACTTGCTGTTTTAAGTTGATAATAACTTAACTTTGATAGCATACAGAAACAATATTTTTTCTTCTCTCCCCCCTCACATTTAAGGTTTGATGTTACAATATTTTTTTAATTTATATTGTGTATCCAATAAATAATTAATATATAGTTTTTAACATGTTTGTTTTTTAACTTTTAAACTAGAATTGTGATTCATTCACCATTATTACAATATTAGAGAATGTAACTTTTACTACGTATTTACCTTTACTGGTGAGTTTTACACATGCATATGTTTTTACCATGTTAATTATCTTTTCATTTCAGCTTGAAGATCTCCCTTTAGCATTTCTTGTAAGGCTTGTTTAGTGGTGATTAATTCCCTCAGTTTTTGTTTGTTTGAGAAAGTGTTTATTTCTCCATACTTGAAGGACAGCTTTTCCAGGTATAGTATTCTCTGTTGAGTATTCTTGAGTATTTTTAGAACTTGCAGGCTCACTTCATCAGGGAAAGACCTTCACCAGTCAGCTCAGTTTGGTGTACTGGATGGGTCAGCTTATAGTGTTCATGGGTAGGCAGGGCTTGCTATCAGGGTTTCTAGTTGGGTAAGGTCACTGCTCATGCTTGGAGGTCAGTGGGGGTTGCCACTGGCTCTGCTCTGTGGTTGGTTGGGCCTATTCAAGTAGATGCTGATGGATTCCCTAGTTTGATGGGGCTGCTGATGGTGTTCTATGGTCAGGTGGAGCCACTAGCTGGGCTCTGCAGTCACTTCTGGTCAGGCAGTGATTCCTAGCAGGGCGGTGCCACTCTTTGGATTCTGCAGTTTGGCAGGACTGCAGGATATGCTCCATAATTACTCACGGTCAACTGGGTCATCAGGCTGTGCTCCTCAACTAGATGGTGCTGCTGACTGGATTCCGTGTTCAGGCAGGGTCACAGGCCAAGCTTCTCAGTCAGACAGGGCCTTAGGCTGTACTCTGTGTGATCAGGCAGGGCCACAGGCTGTGCTCCACTGTTGGGAAATGTTGCTGGCTGGGCTCTGTGGTTGGGTAGGGCCTCTGACTGTACCCTCCAGTTGGGTAGGGCTCGAGACTGCTCTGTGGTCAGGCTGGGTCAGTGTCTGCACTCCCTGGTTGAGTGGGACTTCAGGCTATGCTCTGCAACTGGGTGGGTTCACTCTCTGGCTTACCTGCCTGGCAAAGCCACAGGCTGTGCACAGCAATCAGGCATGGCCATAGGCTGGGTTCTGCTGCTGGATCGGGTTTGTAGGCTGGGTTCCAAGGCTAGTCAGCACCACTGTTCAGGCTTGCTGATTGTGTGAGACCAGAGGTTACCCTCAACAGTTGGGCAGGGCTGCTGGCTGCTGGGTGGCTCCATAGCTGGTACAGCTCATTGGCTGGGGATCCAAGTCAGGCAGAACTGCCAACTGAGCTACCTGACCAGAGAGGGCCACCAGCTCAACTCTGCAGATGGGCAGAATCACTGGCTGGGAAGTCTGCTTTGGCACCGCTGCAAGCGGGAAGGTTGTCCATCATAGTCTGAGCGCTAGTTGCTGTAAGCTTTGGCCCCTTCTCTGTCTCTGTCTGATCACCAGTGTTGAGCTCCATAGATTCCCCTAGTGTTCCCTGTGAGGTGAGTCCTGAATGGGCCTCCTGGGAAGCACCCCAGGAGGGGAACCTGGTTGTCCACTTTGGACTCTCTTTCCCCACTAGAGAGACCTTAGGCCAGGGTTGAGGTGGGGTTTCCCTCATATGGCACTGTGCTAGTCTGGGACAGAGGTGGTGCAGTCAAAGTGCACTCCTCTTACCTTTCTAATGCAGTCCTTCTCTGACTCTGTGGTCCTGGGGGCCCCAGGTTCTGGGATTTTCACACTGGTGTCTATCTATCTATCTATCTAATCTATTTATTTACGTCTTAGTTGAGGCAGGTGGGCTCCTTAGTTGCGGCTCGTGGGCTCCTTAGTTGTGGCATGCATGTGGGATCTAGTTCTTAGACCAGGGATCAGATCTGGGCCCCCTGTATTGGGAGTGCGGAGTCTTAACCACTGCGCCACCAGGGAAGTCCCCACAGTGGTGCGCCACCAGGGAAGTCCCCACAGTGGCGCCTTGCCTGTGAAGAGTTGCTAGTTGACCTTCTGTGAGAGAGATCGAAGTCAGGAACAAACTGTGTCACCATTTTGATGACATTACTTCTCTTTTCATGATTGCTGATTTCTGAAGATTGTCTTTGGACCTTATCCATGTGCACATAGGAAATAATAGAGTTATGCTGTGCATTTAAAGGTAATTAATATCTTCACGTAATGTATAAAAGGAAATTATTTACTCATGCTCTGTGAACTTGAGAGCATGACCTGAAAGGATCTGAAAACAGAATAGCTTTACTTTCCTTAAATTGTGTGTATGATAAAGGGCATTTCTAAAAACAGGTAGCAATTTTCAAATGACTTGAATCAAAAATCATGGAGGCTGCTTGATTTGAATCTCAATATGCCTACTTATTAACAGTGGGACCATGGGTATGTTAAACCTCTCTGAACCTCAGTTTGCTTATCTGTAAGATGGGGAAAATTCCTGTTTCATTTATTAAGGACATTAAATGAAATACTCTATCTAGAGGTTTATGCCCAAAGCCTGGCATTTAATAGACATTCAGTGGATGTAAGCTTTCTCATTCATTATGGATGATTGCAAGAACTTGTGCATTATTCATTATCTGGTAGCTAAGAAGAATTTGAAAGGCTCACTTTCAGTTCAAATACCACAGTAGTTCTTAAATTTAAAAAAGATGTTATATAGGTCTTATAAATTAACAGCTTATACTTTAAAACCATTCAGATATGTAATTTGTACAAATCTGTGGAAATACAATAATAAATTATAATAGCAATAACCATGAGAAAAACAAAAACAATGATAGTAGCCAAAATTAACTGAAAGTTTATTTTGTGCACAGAGAACATGATCTTATTTAATATTTGCAAAGCACTTGGGTGTTTATTATTCCTGTTTTTTGGATGTGGAGTTGTAGAGATTAAATTAATTGCTCAAGGTCATGTAACTAGCAAGTAGAAGATCCAGAGCTGGAAACTTCTGTCTTAATCCAAATCCCAAAGTCTTCTATGACCAGTACCACTTTTCCGCCTGGGCCCATGGGCCCTTGCCCTTCATCTTACCCTTAAAAGGATCTCTTCTGACCCTCCTTTGGCTGTGTCCTTTCCTAAGAGGCAAGAGCCTGAGGAGCAAAGGGGAGATGCTCACCCAGAGCCTGTAACCTCTTCTACACTACAGACTGGGTACTCAGGGCCTTGGAATTCTCTGCATTCAGAGTCCCCAGCCAGCTTCCCAAACTTGCTTAGATTTATCCCCAGTGTATCCTCCTGAGCATGGACTATCCGTGGTGTGCAAACCCCAAGTGGACTCGTAAGCTGCTGTGTACACACTAGGGAGATGGGGCACCTTGAGGTGTGGGATGAAACTGAGGGTGATAAGAAGGAGGCTGCATGAATGCAGCCAGGGTGTTGCCATGCTCTCCAGGGGTTGGCTGTTGCATTCTGGACTAAAACTTCAAGGAGTTCAAGAATTCTAAACCTGAATCTGGTCTTTCAGATCATAGCAAAGTTATTTTTCTCAAGAGAGGAGATAAACAAATTTTATTTGATAGTTTATTGTCTTGATTGATAGATTTTAATTTTTGAGGATAGTTAGAAGAGCTGTTTTCAAAACCCTTTCTGCTAATTCAAATATCTGGATTATTTGGAGATCTGTCTTTAGTGATTACCTTTTCCCTTGAATATGGGCCATATTTTTTGGATTCTTCATAAATCTAGTGATTATGGATTGTATCCAGCAAATTGTGGTTGTATGTTACAGAGACTCTACATTTTATTATGTTTCTCTGCAGTGTTTTTTGTTTGTTTATTCTTTTTCCATTTTGTTCTAGCAGACATTTAAATGGACTGAACTCATATTTTCAACTCAGCTTCCCCTGTGTGGGCAGAAGCTAAGTCTCAGGTTAGTTTTATTAGCTTTAGCTGAGCTGCTTGGAGTCTTCCCAGATTATTAGAATTTTATAGGTCAGTGAGAGATTTGGGCAGAGTTTTTATACCAAATTTGGGGCTATCTCTTTTCTGGTTCTCTTCTTTCTGGAACGTCTCTCCTCACTTTCCAACTGTGGTTGCCCTGAAATCTCTCTCTTTATCAAGCCAGTAAAACTGCAGGTTTCTGTCAGCATGATGATGGAAGGGACCTGCCCTTAAACTAAAGCCTTTAAAAATCAGGAAGCTCATTTCTGTTTTCTTCCTTCAAGTGTCCACTCCTACCCTATGCCTTCTTTTAGTCACATTTAAACATGACTAATGAGTTCTTTACTAGTATATTTCCTTGGACATGAATATCACTCGTTTTCAGATAACCAAATAGAATTTCATTTTAATAAAATTTTCAATACCAAGAGGAAAAATAATAATCAAGCCTTGGCTCTTGGGTTGATTTATTTTTTCCCTTGTGCTTATCTACAAAATGATTATTTGATCACCTATAAAATTATCTATCTTTGGACATTCCAAATATATATCTTAATGATAGTGAGTGAGTCAAAGTTATTGTCAATGTGTATATTATTTAAAGAAAAAAAATACGATTTTCATGAAAGCACGTATCTATTTGTTGAAAGCAAGACTGCATTGCCTATTTTCCCATTTTGGCCTATAACAGTGTTTACATATTGGCACTTGATGTTAATTGACTCCCAGGCCCTATTTGACTTACTATTTTAATCCATTGAAAAATATGGTAGCAATATTATTTCCATGTTATAGAACTTCTGTGGTCTAGTTTATCAGTTGTTTTTTTTGTTTGTTTTTTTTTGTGGTATGCGGGCCTCTCACCGCTGTGGCCTCTCCCGTTGCGGAGCACAGGCTCCGGACACACAGGCTCAGCAGCCATGGCTCACGGGCCCAGCCGCTCTGCGGCATGTGGGATCTTCCCTGACCAGGGCACGAACCCGTGTCCCCTGCATCGGCAGGCAGACTCTCAACCACTGTGCCACCAGGGAAGCCCGAGGATGTGCTTTTTGAGTTAAGTAGTTGGAACAGAGTATACTAAAGACCAGTAACAAATTCAGCATCCAAGGATCTTCCTAACAAAACATAATCCAAAGAGAAAAAAAATCTTAAAAATACTATTTTTCATTTACAAAAGTTACTTTTAAATCTCTTAAGAAGGGCACACATTTGAATAGATGGCTGAACACTAGTAAAAACTCTGGGTATTTTTCATTTCAAAGAGAGGTTTCAAATGCCTATGATTCTTTATACCAAAATATACCAATACTGAATAATGAATCAAAGGGATTCAACTCTGGAGCCATTACTGCTGGTTTCTAATGAGCCCATAAGTCAGGGCAGATGACGTCTCTGCAGCGTAGTTAGAGATAGTAAATGTTCCAGAGAATATGCTGAAATAGAGGAGTTTTTAACATCATCATATGTCTAAGTCAGTTTGCTTCCTATAACAAGGGTGATGATTCAGGACAACAAAAAAAAAGACATTTTGTAAATATGAGGTATTTTTTATTTGTCAGTACTACTATTCATCTGATTTTTCTGCCCCCAAGTATATTTTGTTCATTACTACAAAATTCTGTATATAGCAATTTCTCTGTAATAGCCATGGTTAGAAAGTAAGATGCTCTGAGAAAAAATATCTTGATTAGTGGAACATATGTTTGGCCCTTCTTCGATTATTTGGAAGATAACATAATATCTCGTACTTTGGAGCCATTACAGTTATGGACATCATTTTTTTACTAATATATTGACTCATATTAATTTTTCTAATAACCATTTGTTGAATGTTTTCAATGTGTAAAATACCATGTTATACATATGACCAGAAATTATGTTTAAAGTATCATTTAATCAAATTATGTAAAATTAATAATTTGTTATACTTTGTATAAGCTTCTGCGAACCCCAGATTATTTTGCTCCCATATCACAATGCAGTCCTGATGAAACTGAGGAATACATGAATTATTAACTGTCAGAAATCTGATAGAAGCTGAAACATGAATATTGCTACCTAAATTTGGAAGCATAAGTCGCGTTCTTTTTTTTTTTAAACAATGTTTTTTGTTTGTTCTTTTGACAAGATGGAAAACCAAAACAAAGATAAGCAATGAGCATTCTCTCCTAGAGAAATTTGTTGCTGTCACATAAGAGTTGGCATGTACAATCTTGATGCCTTTATCTCTGATGGAAGGGTGTTTTTTTTTTTTTGTGGTACACGGGCCTCTCACTGCTGTGGCCTCTTCCATTGCGGAGCACAGGCTCTGGACGCGCAGGCTCAGCAGCCATGGCTCATGGGCCCAGCCGCTCCGTGGCATGTGGGATCCTCCCGGACTGGGGCACGAACCTACGTCCCCTGCATCGGCAGGCAGACTCTCAACCACTGCGCCACCAGGGAAGCCCCCTGGAAGGGTGTTTTGATCCCCCTCCTCTTAAATTGGGAAAGACCCCCTCACTCCCCCTCCCCTCCTTCCTCATTCATTTTTCTAGCCTTTAATCTGTGAGTCAGAGACCTAGCAAGAAACATGTGGAGTAACTGAAGAGCATTTAATAAAAGGAAAAAGGGCTTAGGGAAACCAAAAAGTGTCTTACCTTCCTTTGACTGAAGGAGCAATGGGAGGAAGCATTTACCTGTTACCCAAAGTTGCTGTATAGAGGCAGCCTTCTGACAGGAGCTGTGACCTCGTGGAGAGGGACACATCCAACCTGTGACAACTTGACAGGGAGGGATCCTGGGCAAGACATTCCCTGGCTTCGCTGTCTTCCTACTTTTTCTGGTACTTCCAATTAGCCAAGTCCAACCAGTAGCCAGAGACAAGGGAGCCTCCAAGGGCTTAGGGTAAGTAGGTAAGCGTGGACATTGGATCTGAGGACACAGATGGAAAATATTCAGCATGTGCTGCATTATATGTTATCAAGTCAGTATCCCCACCACTTCTAAATGCAAGGAACCATGTTTCCCAGAATCCCCTTTGTCATAGGGATCTTAGTTAGGGTCTGCCAATGAAAGCCACTTGTGGGAGGTTAGAAGGAAGAGGAGAAGGAGAGACCATTCTTTTCCCTATGCAGCAGTGGACAGATGTGTGCCCCAACAAGCAGTTCCAAGCAGCTTCTAGGTAATTCCTTGAGAACCACTCACTTCATGGCAAAGGCTGAGAAAGCTGGTGGGAGCATTTCAGAAGTTTTGGAGATTCACAGCCACTTTCCAACAAAAGGGCCATAGGTTGAGCTCATTGGTGGCAGCTTTCCTACCCCTTTGTTCTCTCAACACTTCCGATGGCTATGTATGTCTCTATTTCCAAATTTGGAAAATGTGGAGTGGCTGCAGTTTTTCTGACTGAATTCTGATTGATACACAGAACAATTCCTGTCAGCTGAAGTGCTAGAAATGTTCATTTTATTTGAAGAGGGAATATTGGGATAAATGATCAGCTTGGCACTGATACGAGGCCACAACAGGGAGCCCTAAGGATGGTGAGACAACAGGAGGCTCTGGGAGTAAAGGGGAAGAAAGAGGAAGGAAAACAGAGTCATGCTGTGCTATGGAGTTCCCTGGGGTAGCTATGAAGAAAAATTCCTTTGTAACCACGGAGTTGGGTGGCATTATAGGAATACCTAATAGATATTAGCCAGATTTGGTTTTGTAAACAATAGTCTTGTTTCAAGCATACTGTTATTATAATTATCAGGGCTATTAACCTCTGAGGAAAGTGACATGTGCCTCTTTTGCACACAGTTTAGCTCATGGAGATGCCATCTGTATAGCTTCAATCACAGCCTAAGCCAGTGGTTTTTTACTTCAGCTGCATATTAGAATTACCTGGGAAGCTTTTGAAACAATACCAATTCCCTGGAATCACCCCAAATCAGTTAAATCAGAATCTTCAGGCATCAGTGATTTTTTTTTTTGAAACTCCATAGGTGAATATAATAGACAACCACATTGAGAAGTGGTTCTAGAGCCTTGCTACTCCAGCTTGGATCCCCCGATAGCAGCATGGGCATCCATCCATCTGTCCACTCACCCACCTTGATAGCAGTGTGGGCAGCCCCACCCCAGGTCTACTGAATCAGAATCTGCATTTTAAGAAGATACCCAAGTGACTTGTGTGCACTGTTAAAGACTGAGAAGCACTAGTCCTGGCCATTCTAAGTAGGCAAAATTTACCATTGTTCCATCACATTTTCCTGTTAGCACTTAAGTTTCCTCCTGCCCTTTTGTAATACCTTTTTCACACTCCTCCCCTCAGCCCTTCCCCCAACCCTATCCCCATGCAACCATTGATCTGCTTTCTGTCACTATGATTAGTGCATTTTCTAGAGCTTTATATACATGCAATCATACAATATGTACTTTGTCAGTCTGGCTTTTTTCACCTAGCATAATTACTTTGAGATTTATCTGTGTTGTTGTATGTCATTCTTTTTCATTGCTAAGTAATATTCTATTGTATGGTGTAATACAATTTCTTTATTCATCTGTTGATGGGCACTTGGGTTGCTTCCAGTTTTTGGCTTTTACAAAGAAAGTTGCTATGAACTTTCGTGTACAAATCTTTGTATGGATATATATTTTTATTTTTCTTGGATAAATACCTAAAAGTGGAATGACTAGGTTATATAGTAGTTGTATGTTTAACTTCATGAAATGTGTTTCATAACAATCCTCTAAGGTAGGTATTATTGTTGATCTCATTTTGAAGTTGAAAAAAAGTGACCCAGAGAGGTTAAGTGATTACACTGCCTATTGTGAGATATTTTCCTATCTTTATAGTGATAGCTCAGTGATGACAAAATTTTCACATGTTCTTGGATATTTAATTATAGCCATTATTACAGTTTGGGGACCATTGCTTGCGTCTCAGCCAGATGTGACTCAAACCATTTGGTCCAGGGAGGGTCCTTACATGTTCAGCAAACTCCTTTTCCCTCTGGCCATCATATATTGTGGATTAACAGATGATGCTGGTTGAAGCCAAATGCCATCATGTCTATTGGGAAGTCTACTGTTACGCAAATTGCCATACTTCATAGAAGATCCCTGTATCAGTCAGCTATTGCTGTGTAATAAACCTGAATGCTAAAACCTAAAAGCTTTCATTAATTCTCACGTCTGTGAGTTGGCTGGGAGTCATATGATCAAGGCTGAACTTGGCTGGGTAACTGTTTCAAGCAGTAGGTCTGATTGAGCTTGGCTTTTCACTGTGTGTTGGGCTCAGATTAGCTGCATTTGTCTTCATTTGGAGGCCCAAATATTAGTTATTAGTGCAATTATTCTTCGTTAGGCCAACCTGTATGCTGAATTTTCTGAAGCCAAATTGCCAAGAAAGTGAGTAAAATTAATAGAGTGGAAGAATAGAAATTGCACAAGTAGGAGTGGAGAGGGACAGAACACAGAAATTTATTTTCCAAGTAGGATACCTTTAGCAGACATTGCAGTTATTTCTCACCATTCAGTCTGTGAAGAGGCTGATAAGTTCACATAAGGACTCTTGGATAAATTAAGGGTCCAATGAATTCCATTTAGCACATCAAATTTTACCCAGTTACCACATTCTACTCTGCTGCTTGAGGAAAGCCTGAAAATGACCTTGATAGCTTATAGAGGAGACTCATGAAGTAATAAACTCTAGTCTGCCATTTCACTTAAGGTTTGACTTTTAACAGACTGATGATCCAGCAGTATGAATAAGTTTAGCATACTGGATTACAATGAATTTTCTGGCATAATGTGCAAGACACAGATTCAGCTGGCTTTGAATGGGATCATCAAGTTGGTGATAACAGAGTACAAATGAATGAATGATCGGCAGATAAGAGCATTAAATGATTTTAAAGTAATAGCATTCTCAGTCTGAGATATTTCCATTGGCTACAAATGCCCTAAATGTTATTAGACTAAATCATCCTTTGACTGAAATAACATTTCACCTTTTCCTCTTTAATTAGTGTTTGTGTCTCTATTTGGGAGCAAATAAACATTTTCTCACTCATGTTACCTAAACACCAAATGAAAATAAAGACATAATTAGTATAAATATTCAGTTCTTGGTAGGGTGTCCCAGTCTGTTAATTCTAATTTCAGAAATTCATTGTCTTTTTAAAACAGGTAAGCAAAAACCACTTGGTTTGCAAATAATGGTACCAGACCATCGCCACCATTGGAACTAATTTGATCCAAATTATGGCATCATGCAAATGAAGCATGGGCATGGTTCCCTAGGGAGAAATGCTTTTGGAGATAGGAAGAACATTGGCAGATGATCTATACCTGCCAACAGTGGAAAGGGTTATACTCTGGCCAGGAACATTGTGATCTCTTGAATTTTTTGTAAACATACAGGTACTCTTCACTGACAGGTTACAAAATGAGTCATTTCAATTTTATAAGTTGTTGAAACATTCAACTAACCCTTGCATCCTTATGAATATCTTAATGCTAGTTGGGATACAGAATTTGTAGAAGCTGGAGATCTATAAACTTATATTAAGGAATCCCATGATACTTGGATGGTAAAGCAATGTAAGGCACAACCAGTCCTCCAAATTTCAATTCATGTCCCTAATACTAACGTTCTTTAACTTTTGTCTGTGACATACTATGCATGCAGGAGAGAAAGATATTTTTCCCTCGTATCATTGGTTCTCTAACTTGAATTGATAATAAGTATATTCAAGGTTGCTTATTAAAACTTTAGATCCCCAGGACCCACCTTAGAGTTTCTGATTCAGTATATCTTGAACGAGACTGAAAATCAGCATTTAAAGTAAATCCCACAGGGGATTCTTTTTAAGGTGGTCATGAGCTCACGCTTTGATATAGACGTCGTTGGACCTTTGTGATAAAGAGCAGAACTGTCTCACATAGATACAGGGTGACATGTCTTACCAACTTGGTGTCGGGATGTATCCCCTGGTTTATTACACAAAAGACCTGAAGTAGAAATAGCTTAAGATAAAGATAGATTTAAAAATAACATATTATAAACAAGCAAACAATAAAAAGTAAGGAAGATTTAAAAACAATTTGAGTAAGAAGTCAAGATTGAGAGAAAATAGTACAAATAAAAAATGTATAAAATCTTGGTTACTTGCTATGATTAAACTAACAACTTGGTTTAAATTCTCTGTTCAGCCAAAACAATAGGAAGATACAGTAAGTTCTACAGTCAGTTTTCTGTTACCAAAATGAGGAAGAAATACCTGACTTAGCAAAACTTGCCCTGGCATTGCCCTGGCATAGAAGGACACTGAGTGCTGGGGCAGGCCATGTCCTCAGTGGCTTTCTTCATTGGCAGGAAGGAATGGTCCAGTCCCCCACTCCATTATTGTCTCCCTGCTCTTGAAAGATGAGGTATGTGTTAGTGTAATCTGGGTGTAGAAGGCATCCAGCTGGCCTGAAATGCCCAGATCTTCTACTGTTTGAAAGCTGAAGATTGGCATAAAAGGTGTTTTCCCCTAACTCTCACACCTTTCCTCACTCATCCCATCATTGGTAACAGTTACAGCCATCTTCTCTCCTGCCACGGAATCATGTTCTTCCAGCTAGTAGAGTCCTGCACACATGCTATCTTCTCCAGGAGGCCCTTTAGTCATATGATGGTTGTTCCCAGGATTGTCCAAGTCTATCTAAGGGGGACTGCAGTATGGAGTTCTTGCAGTTGAAAACATGATACGAGCCAGAATTATATCACCCTTCCCATCATTCTCAGATCCCACTCAGCTTTTAGGTCTGGACAGGGAGGAATGAGACTGACATAGGCTCCTGACTGTTTCTGGCTACTGAATTTAGTAGGATGAGAAGAAATCTTGAAAGCTGCCTTAGATCCTCTTTGGGAAGCCTGCCTGCATCTTAAAACCATTGCTACACTTATGTGGAGGTGCAGTCTAGATGGTGAAATCTAAATCTCCTCAAGTAATATGTAGTTTAGAGTTGAAATTCCACCATTACCAATTCATTCCTTTGTATTGAAAACTTTCAACTGTGGTTGAATCCTCAAATATACAGGATGATTCAATATGAGTACATTAATCAGCTTCTTTGTAGCAGAAGGACCAGGATTAACTGAGAACCCTGAGATGCTAAAGGCAGGAATCACTTACAAAAGGAACATAGGTGTGGAAGGGTAGCAGGAATTAAAGATATTTATCTATCTCATAATTTTGCCTAGTGCTATTCTTGCCTATCACACTGCAGTGGAATGAAATGAAATTGTCTTTATTTTCTTTGTGAGGTGCCATATGATCTGCTTATATTAGCATAAGAGACATAATCTAGAAACAAGGGAAACCCTTTAATGTTAGGGATGCTTTTGCTAAAATTCACACATGTAGTGCTGATATATTTAAAGAGGCCAGAGGAGATCATAATTAACAACTGAAGCACGAAGAGGAGAGTGCAGGACTGCAGGTCACAGCAGATGCCAGTGAGAACCTAGAATGAATTTTTTCCCCCAGGTGACCCTTATATTATTTGTGAGTAGTAAGGCTTGATTCCACTGAGAGGAGTCACAGGTCTGGAGTAGATTTTTTCCAGAACATCAGGGAGGGGACATCGTTAGAGGGCCTTCCAGTCACTGGTCCCTACCTAATATGGCAAAGTTTGTGGTAATGATTCATGGTAGACACAATGCCTAATAATCTGGTAAAACCTGGGCAAAATGGAATTGTTATTCCATTTGAAAATGGACATTCACTATGGCCTCTTTGCTTCATAAAGTACATCTCAAAAGCACAGTAAGGTGTAATTGTCATTGCACATGAAAATAAGCCAAGTTTTCTCAAGATTAATCTGAGGGAATGGTCTTAACTGTAAAAGGAAACTGTCCAATGAAGTAACTGGTCTTGAGAACATTTCAATTACACTTTAGAAAGGAAAATAACATTAGCTTTTCATGGAGGGGAAATGGGAGGAATGCATTTTCTTTTTCTTGTTTTTTTTAATATATACCAGTGGTATATTTTTAGGAGCTATTTTGAAAGTAGAAGATCTTTATGCTTACACAAAGATCTTCCAAACTTATTTGTAGGTTAAAGCCCAATTTTTCTTTATGGATTAAAAAATGTAAATCCTATTATTATTTGATCAATTCCATTCTTATTTAAATCTTCATAGATTTTTAAAATTCTAATATCAGTAGGTAGTTTAGAACTTTGAATAACTATACTCATAGACAAAATGATGTAAATAGAAGTTAGGTTCTTAAGTCCCTTCATCAGACATGATGGAACCTACAATGTAGCCCAGACCAAATCAACCCTAATCGCCCTGTCACATGTCCTTGGATCTCTGTATTATCCAGAGCCCAGGACTCTCAATCCTAACTCACCACAGGTTCCTTGGGCTGGAGGTTTATCACTCCATGGCCTTCTGATTCTTACTGGGGTAGTGTTCCTGCAGAGAATGGGGCTGTGGCAATGAGGGACAAGCTTAGAGAAGGGAAAGAAGGACGGAGACCCCATTAACAGCAGATTCTGAGGTCAAACTGGAGAAGGGTTTTATTGTCATTGAAGTAGGATCATTGTGGGAGATTCACTGTGGGTAATTCATAAAGTCTTAGTACTTTAAGGTGGGGACTACGTGTCTCTCATTTTTGAGCATTATCTTTGAGTGGGAAAAAAAATGTTAGACCTTTTTCGTATTGCCCCTGAAGTCAACCAGCAAAGTTGTTTGTTTATTTTGGTATTTTCTTTTGGAGAAAAGAATTGGTTCAAAGTGATGCAGAATATAATCTTTTCTTTAGAAGTTTGACTCACAGCTAGCAACAAATGGATGTTTTAGATAAAAGGAAGCACAATTAATAACCAGACAAGAAGTATATAGTTACCTAGGAGATCACTCTCCTTCCAGGTCTACTTATGTGGGTTCCTTCTCTTTTCTTAGAAATGCAGTGGATTAGATGAGGTGCCAGCTGTAGGAACTGTGGAACACAAACATGGAATTGTGGAAACATAATTATGCCAGCCAAATAAAAAGCCTTTATGAAGTGTACATTAATAACATTGAAGCTGTCCTTCTTGTAACATAAAAGACATAAAGTCTCAGTTTCTTGAAAAGACAAATCTATTCATGGAGAAAATCAGTAAATGAATACACAAAAGCTATAGAACATTGGAGCTGGGAGGTCTCTTAAAGGTTATCTGTCCAACTGCTTCATGCAGATGTGGAAACATGCTCAGAAAAGTTAGTAAATTGCTCAAGCTTGCAGAGCCAGAGGCAGGGCTGGGGTTGGGTTAGAATCCAGGATTCCTAAATCCTCTTCAAATCTTTTCCCCTCCTTTCTCTACATACTCTGCTTCCACAGCTGTGGTTCTCAAACAGGGGCAGTGTTGCTTCCCAGGTGTGCCCTTTGGCGATGTCTGGAGATGTTTTCAGTTGTCACAACTGAATGTGTGTGTGTGTGTGTGTGTGTGTGTGTGCACAGGAGGGGTTGCTACTGGCATCTCCTGGGTAGAAGCCAGGGATGCTGTTGAACATTGTACAATGCACAGGACAGTCCCTACAACAAAGAATGATCTAGCCCAAAATGTCAGTAGTGCTGAGGTTGAGGAAACCTGCTTTAATAATAAATCTTAGATTACCCTGCATTAAGCAGACTGTGAGAAAAACTAGATTTAAAACCAAGCAAATGCTTTATAAAGGATTTACCAAAGGGTTTGATTAATTGATCATATATTCTAATGTGAGGATCTTAAATAAGGTTTAACCAACAACAAAAGACATACGTCAAAGAGACACAAGTACTATAAAAAATCCTGACACTCTTACGTGAACAAAACATGAACACAAGTGAGAAGTAAGCATAGTAATACTGTAATTTCTATACATTCTATAGGGTATGAAGTGATTTCACAGGTTATTCCTCACTATTAGAGCCTTGTGACAACCAAGCCAAGTGGGAATGGAAAGCATTCCTATAAATCTGAAAACTAAAGCTCAGAGAAGTCAAAGATTCACTCCCATCATACGGCGCTGGAGCTGGTACCCAGACCCAGTATTTCGGTCTCCAACAACAATGTTCTCCACGCATTTCCATGTTGTCTACATAATATATAGGTATTTATAAGTATGTATTTTAAGAATTCATAGTCTAGAACATGTGAAAGTTCTTACGTCTTGCATGTTTTGGAAGAATGTGCAGAGAAAACCAGTCTTGCGTTATTTTTCACTGGGAACCAGAAATGAAAACAGTAATAATATTTTATAGGAACTTCTCTGCCTGAAAGCGGATTAATTTAAAAGTGACAACTTGCCTAGAGCCTCTCTTCTTAGGATCATTAGACCTGTGTTAAGATTAGGTGGAGAAAGCCATGACCAAAATCCCTGGAGGGGTCCAGATAAACGTCACAGCTGATGCTCTCAGCTTATTTCTCATGCACTTTTTACATGATTTCTTTGCTCACTGACTTGAGCAGAGTTATGGAGATGGGGTAAAGATGATAGGACTTTATTATGATCTGTTGAAGTCAAAAGACCACCATCATCAAGAGTGTCAACTCTGCTACTTTGGAACAAAAATCTTTATTTTCAGTTTCTCTCTAAGTCTGGGTTTCTGTCCTTTTCTCATCTGAAAGATTTTAAAAGGAACAGCATCTCCAGGTGAATATCCGGTAACATGACATTTGATATTAATAAGGTATTTCTGGTGGGTTCTAGATTTTACTGTATTACTTTAAACTTGAAAGGAAATTGTTCTTCTGTTTCAAGGAATTGATAATTCAGAACCTCTTAATTTTTTTTTTTTTTTTTTTTTTTTTTTTGCGGTACGCGGGCCTCTCACTGTTGTGGCCTCTCCCGTTGCGGAGCACAGGCTCCGGATGCGCAGGCTCAACGGCCATGGCTCACGGGCCCAGCCACTCCGCGGCATGTGGGATCTTCCCAGACCGGGGCACGAACCCGTGTCCCCTGCATTGGCAGGCAGGCTCTCAACCACTGCGCCACCAGGGAAGCCCAGAACCTCTTAATTTTGAACCTTTTAATACACGTGTTCTTATAACATGTAAATACTGGTTTATACACCAAGAACAAAAATGAAATCAAAAGATTTTTATGGGAATCTATTTTAATATTGTTTTATTTGGTTTTCTGTAGCCAAATTCTAAGTACCTTTCTGGTAGGCTATTTGTCTTTGGCCTCCAAGGTAACGTAATTCATTCTCACACTTTTCTCCCCATCATTTTAGTCTTTTAATCTCTCCCATGGCAGAATGAAGACATTTTTATTCCCTGCCTTCACTTCCTCTCAGTTGTTTCCATTTTGTACCCATCAACTAAGGTGAAGGGAATTTCTTCTTTGAAAGTAACTTTCTCCTCAATGTCCTGGGAAGGAAGATATTCTTTCATACCTGGCTGATCCTTGGCATCCTATGGCTCAGAGGCAGGAGTCAGGCTTGGTCTGGATTAGGTGTCATAGAATGTCTTGAACTTTATACATTACTTTACGCTTGTGTTTACTCTAAGGAAGGCTGCCCATGGAAAGACACTGCAGCGGAAGGGGGCGGGGGTTTAGGAGAGAGCGAGAGTTCTGAGCAGCCAACCCTGGGAGCGCTGTGAGTAGGTATTATGAAGCAGGACAGCACTGTTAGAAATGCAAGAAAATACTCAAACTATTTCAAGATACTGTCCTGGGAGGCCTCTGCCCATAGCAACAAATTCAGCTGCCAGTATTCCATTTATTCATCACTTCATTCAAATATTCTTAATTCATTTAGGCATTAGTTTAATCAAACGTTTTGATTATAGATGATTCCCAGCACCACAATCTCAGAAAATGAGCTGCCCAGTTTTCTCAGGAAAGAGTCCTCTTGTACCTGAATGTGCCGATGACATGAATTCTTCAAGAGTAGAAGAGTAGGGCTATGTTGTTATTACTTTTAGCCCTTGTTGAAAAGTGCTTGAATTGGGACATCATAGGGCTGCCTGTTTGGGGAATTATCCTCATAAACACACACACACTCCATAGAAACTAATGGAAACATGATTTACTTGGAGAATATTGCTATACAAAGACATAGATATGTGTACATAGGAGTTACGACTCTGAAATACTGAGGCTGATTTTACAGTCAAGCATGAAACTTATTTTTATCATTTTAGAGTTATGACTTTGCATTGAAATATGCTGCAAAGGCAGGAAGGGTCAGAATCTAAGAGTAAAAATATTGGAAAAAAGAGGTATGTCTGAAAATGCCAGAGGTGGATGAAATCAATGCATATTTGAGGACCAAGGGTAATATTTTATGGAATTAATATTTTTACAGGTTATCCCCACAATGGTATGTTGATAATATTTTTACTTCTGCATGTTATGGTTAAAAGTAGAGAAATAGATATAAAGAAGTAAAAAGCCTGTATCCATATTTTGCCAATCCTCTATCTTATTGAAGAAATAAAGTAAATATCAGTCTCTTCTTCAGCAAGAATGAGTTCTTTATCATAACATAAATAAAACAGATTAGAAAGAATTAATATCTGGGAGAAGTATCTAAATAAATAAATGGAAAAGAACTTGAGAGAGATTTATTTTTGTGAGTTTTGTGGGCTGTGATATTAGATCTGGGCAGCTCAGTGTTGGACAGATATCGAGTGGTGTGGTGTTTGTAGCTTCAGATCCTTCCAACAGAGCCATCTTTGTATTTATTAAGAATGTAGAATGCAGGGTGGGAAAATAAAACTCCAAATTAATCACAGCAAGGCTCAACAGGGGAAAAATACATGGGTAAGAAGCATCAGGAGAAGTCCATTTAGCAACAGGAAGCTAATTGCTTCATTTTTATTCCATGGCAAAATCAAAACCAGGTGGCTGGCAGTCAGCCCACACGTGAAAATGTTTCTTAGAGTTCCTCAGTCCTGGGTCATGGATGTTGTCAGATGAAGTTGGAAGGCTGAAACAGCCATCTGGTGGCCGGTCATATTGTTGAACTTAATGGCCTTGGCTCCATCACAGAGCTTTCTAGCTAGATCACCTCCTGGTCTGTACATCCTTTATTAAGAATCAACAGAGCTGCTAACACTAGCCAGACAGATAAAGCCGCACACACCTAATTAACTCACATTAAGGTTGATTGATACTTCATTCTTTATAAAAGTAGAACTCGTTAAGCAGTGCTTCTTAAACTTTAGGATGAATCAGGATGGCTCGGAGGGTTTGGTAAAACACAGAGTGCTGAGTCTCCTCCTCCCCAGAGTTTCTGATCTGGTAGGTATGAGGTGGGCTCTAAGAATCTGCGTTTCTAACAAGTTCCCCAGTGATGCTGTTGCTCTGGTTCACCATCCTCAGGGGAGCCATTTATTGTGTTAGGTGTAAATAAAACAAGAAGTGAGTTACATTATAATGCAATTTTCTCCATTCACATGTGACACAAAGTTCCTGAATTTTTATTTCTGACAAAGTTATAAGGCAGGATTGCCTGTATTAACTTTTTCATAGAAGTTCCTCCTGATCATTACTTTTAGGTGATACACCTGTCCCCATCCTCCCACCCTGATAAGTGCAAATAAATTAATGTTCCTATTTAGAGTGACTCATTACTTGGTTAGAAAACAAATTCACATCCAGTGTAGGCTGACCTTACCTCTGTTTTATTAAAAAACAAAACAAAACCAAAGAACTCAACAAATCTATTGTGCTTTCACACTAACAAGCATTTAACAAGAAGTAAGGTTTCTTTTTTTTTGCTTCTCTTCCTGGAGAACTACATTGACCTATACCTAGTATTCTATGTAATGAACATTTTTCAGGGATTGCAATGGTAGAAAAGTAGAGAGCAGTGGTAGGCTGCTGAGAGATGGCAAGGATAAAAGACGTGCTTTACAAGGTATCCAGAGATGAATAGTATCTATTTTTTGTTAAAAGTGATGAAGACAGGCTCTGAATATACAACTTTAATCTAATTGACTGAAATAGAAGTTGGTTAGGTGTATTAGAGGAAAGAAAACCTTTACTATAGTATAAATCTTGAAAAGGAGAGACATAATCAGCATAGGCAAAAAGGAGACAGGATGGCTTAGAAGAGGCAGTGTTGTGTTTTCTTTTGTTTACATTTTTATTGAAGTATAATTGACATATAACATTGCATTAGTTTCATGTATGCAACATAATGATTTGATATCTGTATACATTGTGAAATGATCACCACAATAAGTCTAGTTACCATCTATCATGATACCAAGTTACAATATTTTTGTCTTGTGATGAGAACTTTTAAGATTCACTCTCAGCAACTTTCAAATGTGCAATATCATCTTACTGATTATAGTCGCCATGCTGTACATTACATCCCCATGTGTATTTATTTTATAACTGGAAGTTTGTACCTCTTGACCCTCTTCACCCATTTTTCCCACCCTCCCTACCCCTCTCCCCTCTGGCAACCACCAATCTGCTGTCTGTATCTATGAGTTTCATTTCATTTGTTTTGTTTTTCAGATTTCATATATAGTGAAATCATACAGTATTTGTCTTTCACTGTCTGACTTATATCACTTATCATAATGCCCTTGAGATCCATCCATGTTGTCACAAATGGCAAGATTTCCTTCTTCTCTATGACTAATGTTCCATTATATATATACATATATATGTATATATATATTCATATATATATGTATATATATATAAATATTTATACAGCTCTATCTTGACTTATGATAGGGTTACGTCTGATAAACCCATGGTAAGGTGAAAATATTCTAAGTTGAAAATGCATTTGATACACCTAACCTACTGATCATCATACCTTAGCCTAGCCTAGCCTACCTTAAATGTGCTCAGAACACTTACATTAGCCTATAGTTGGGTAAAATCATCTAACACAAAGCCTGTTTTATAATAGTGTTGAATATCTCATGTAAATTATTGAATACTGTACTGAATGTAAAAAGCAGAATGATTGCATGCATTCACAATGGTTGTAACTGTATCAGTTGTTTACCCTTGTGATTGCATGGCTAACTGGGAGCTGCAGCTTGCTTTCTCTGCCCAGCATCATGAGATAATATCATACCACATATTGCTAGCTTGGGAAAAGATAAAAATTCAAAATTCGAAGTATGGTTTCTACTGAATGCATATTGCTTTCACACCATCATAAAAATGAAAAATTGTAAGTTGAGCCATCGTAAGTTGGGGACCAGCTATATATTTTGGGTATTAGCCCCTTATCAGATATATGATTTGCAAATATTTTCTCCCATTGAGTAGGTTGACTTTTCATTTTTTTGAAGAGTTCCTTTGCTATGCAGGAGCTTTTCAGTTTGATGTAGTCTCACTTATTTATTTTTGCACTTGTTGCTTTTTCTTTTAGAGTCAGATTCAAAAGATCACTGCCAAGACCTGTGTCAAGGAGTTTACTGCCTATGCTTTCTTCTAGGAATCTTATGGTTTCAGATCTTACATACAAGCCCTTAATCCACTTTGAGTTAATTTTTGTGAATGGTGTAAGATAGTGGTCTAGTTTCATTCTCTCCTGCATTTGGCTGTTCAGTTTTCCCAAAGCCATTTATTGAAGAGACTTTCCTTTTCCTGTTGTATATTCCTGGCTCCTTTGTTGTAACTTAGGTGACCATATATGCATGGGTTTATTTCTGAGCTCCTATTCTGTTCCATTGAGCTACGTGTCTGTTTTTATGCCAGTGCCATACTGTTTTAATTATAATAGCTTTATAATATAGTTTGAAATCAGGGAGCATGATACCACCAGCTTTGTTCTTCTTTCACAAGATTGCTTTGGCTGTTCAGGGTCTTTTGTGGTTCCATACAAATCTTAGGATTGTTTGCTCTGTTTCTCTGAAAAATGCATGTGAAATTTTGATAGGGATTGCACTGAATCTGTAGATCACTTTGGGTAGTATGGACACTTTAACAATATAAATTCTTCCAGTTCATGAATACAGAATATCTCTCCATTTATTTGTATTATCTTCAGTTTCCTTCTTCATTTTCTTATAGTTTTCAGAGTACAAGTCTTTTAACTCCTTGATTAAATTTATTCCTAGGTATTTTATTCTTTTTGATGCACTTGTAAATGGAATTAAAAAATTTTCCCTCTCAGGTAGTTTGTTATTAGTTGTACAGAAATATGACAAATTTTTGTATATTGATTTTGTGTTGTGAAACTTTACCAAAATTGTTTATTAGTTCAAAAGTTTTTTGGTGGAGTCTTTTTAGTTTTTTGTATGTAAAATCATGTCATCTGCAAATAGTGATAGTTTTACTTCTTCCTTTCCAATTTGAATGATTTTTATTTCTTTTTCTTGTCTTATTCCTCTGGCTAGGACTTCCAATACTATGTTGAATAAAAGTGGGCATCACTGTCTTATTCCTGATCTTAGAAGAAAAGCTTTCAGATTTTCATCATTGAGTATAATTTTAGCTGTGGTCTTGTCCTATAGGGCCTATATTGTGTTGAGGCATGTTCCTTCTATATCCACTTTTTGAGAATTTTTATCATAAATGGCTGTTGAATTTTGTTAAATACTTTTTCTGCATCTATTGAGATGACCACATGATTTTATCCTTTGTTTTGTTAATGTGATGTATCACATTGATTGATTTACAGATTTTGAAACATCTTTACATCTCTGGAATAAATCCCACTTGATCGTAGTGTATGATCAATCTTTTTAATGTATTGTTGAATTTGGTTTGCTAATATTTTGTTACAGATTTTTGAAACTATGTTCATTAGGGATATTGGCCTGTAATTTTCTTTTTTTGTGGTGTCCTTACCTGGTTTTGGTGTCAAGGTAATTTTGGAGAAGAAGTGTGTTTTTTACTTCGGTGATTTAATGAAAACCTTGCCAATGGCTACAACAATATCCTTTCTGTCTTCCATTTTCTTTTTTTCCTTTCTTTTTTTTCTTCTCTTTCCTTCCCTTCCCTTTCATTTTCTTCCCTTACCTTCTTCACTCACTAGATTTTTACTTGTCCCTAATATGTGCAAACATAATTCAAGATTGTAGAGGGAGAGGTGACTCAAACACAGATTCTGTCCTCAAAAAAGTACAAGTTGACAATTTCACCATATTTAAATCTACTTGGGCTTAAACTATAATAATTTCATCTCAGATCCTTAATATACACTTTGATTATGATAGACTCCTTTGAAGAATAACATGGTTGCCTCTCCCTCTCCATCATGTTTTGCTTGACCTGGAGATTCCCTCCTCTCCTCCTGGGTGCCTCCCTAGCAGCCTCTGTCCTTTAATTTGCTATTATATTTTGGTAGGTTTAAATACATGTAGCTTACAATGGATAGGGCTGTGTGTTCAACACTCAAAGGAACTGGGCAGTCAAGATGAGGAATGTCTACGCTTCCAGCTGCTGAACTATAGCATGTACCTCAAAGACAGGCAGTATGCCAGAGGTCTGTCAATGGAGCAGTTACTACATTCATACAGATGTGGCTAATATTAAGTTATATTGGTTCATTCAGTGGTTTAATGTGTGGTAACTAAATTAAATAATTTGCATTCTGGGCATGTTTATTGATTATTTTGTTGCTGTGGAAATCCTGAAGAACAGAGCATGGTCATAACTTGGGTGAGTCTGTCTTTGAGGCATGTTGAGACCTTGACAGCACTGATGGTTGAGGAGGGGAGGAACTGGTGAGTGAGCAGGATTGGGGGGCTTGCCTTGGCTCCTGACTGTAGCATTGACCAGCAGAGAGTAGCAGAAGTACAACATATAGGGAAATACATGTAGTTGTTACCAAAAAAGTGACATCTGAGGAGTCAGGACCAAACTCCACCATCTACTGTGTATATGAACTTGCTAAGCCAAAATTCCCAAGTAATATGGGAACATTAATATTGTATTATTAATAACAACAATACTCAATTTATAGGGTGGTGTGAGGTAAGTGAAAAGTGTCAAGTATTTAACACAATACCCTTAATAAATATTAACTTTATTAATTATCTATCTATGCCCTCAAACACAAGCTACCCATAGGCTTCTTTCCAGATTTAAGTGATCTAGTTCTCTATGCAGATGTTCTCAAAGTGTGTCCTCAGACTGAAATCACTGGCATCTTGCTCAAAACGCAGCCCCTCTAGCTCTTCTCATACCTACTAAGTCAGAAACGCTGGGGGTGGGGCCTAGTAACCTGTGTTTTCTCAAGCATTTCAGGTGATTCTGATATACCCCCAAGTTTAGAACTGTTGCTTTAGTGGGACATAATAGAGTCATTTTCAGCAAGGGAGTGATGATCAAAGCTGATGAGTGAAACACTGTGGTTCCAGGGGATTGGCAAATACAGCAGAGGCTTCTAGCCATCAGCCAGAGATATTGAGGACGAGGTCTAATCTTCCAGGAGAGAAGGCTGGGACAAAAGATAGGCAGCATGGCAGGCTTGGCTCTATCCTTCCTTTCCCTATCCCATCCATACCAACTGACTTTGGAGACAGGGTTCTTGCCCTTTGAGGGAATGGGGATGCTAATTATACCAGAATCCCATCATAAATTGGGGCAAAGTAAAAAGAGGGTAAGGGAAACTTGCAATTTTGTGGACCTGTAGGTAACCAGGGTTCACTTCCTGGAGGAGCAAAACTTATTCCTGATCAGATATGAATTAGGTTGGAACTAACGCTGAAGATAAAAAGTTTTCACTCTTCGAGCTGAATAGAGCTTGGCAAGGTAGGGACTGAGATGCTGGTTGCATTAACACAAACTCTTTGGTAAAGCATAACCAACTTCAGTTCAAAATACCTCTGATCCTCTACTCTCTTGTTCTGTCCTCCTGGCTCACATATTCACAGGTTTCTTGGAAAAATACTTAGCATTTTCTTTGAAGGGCCAGCAACAGGCTGTGGCCAGGCTATTTGTGTCTGGTGGTGGCTGCATGAAGCCCCTGGGATTGCCCACTTAGCTACAGACTGTGTCTGAATGCCCTGGGCTGGAAATTGAAAATGTGTGCTTGTGTGAGCGATCACCCTTGGCTGTAGGCGATGATTTCCACAGTGCTCCTTGTAGAAACCTCAGGGGAGGAAATCATGGAATGATATAACTGGGAGGACCTCTGAGAAATCATTTGGCCTTGCCTCCCATGGAGAGCCCAGGACAAAGAAAACAAGGAAAAGAAAAACAAAAAACCGAACCCTGATTCTCTTCCCTCTTGCTGGCACACTGTATAATGCCGGTGTTCTCTCCCCATGCTAGCAGAGGAAGTTAGGATCAGGGAACCACTTGGGTTTTTTCCCTGCCATCCATCATTTGAGCTTTCACAGTGTGATACTCAACAGCTTGGAAATATTAGCACTAATATGTAAGATATGGATTGAAATTCAGCCTCACAATTATGATTAGAAATGAAATCACATTGAACTGATGAGTGTCACATTGTCATTAAATAGAAATTAAAACCTAAAAATGTGAATGAGTTCAATAAATATTTAAGGTCCCATTAGGGTAGTTCTCAAATAACACATGGAAGTATCACCTGAAAGGCTTATGTAAAGTGTTCTCAGGATCCACCCTCAGAATTTCTAATTCATTGGATTAGGAATGAGGCCCAGAAATCTATATTTTTAACAGTGTCCCCAGGGAGTGCTAATGCTAATGCTCTACAAAGCATACACTGAGGAGCACTGTTTGCGGAAAAGGACAGATACTCTGTGAGTAGTTACTATGTTCCGTCTCTAGACTATAAGCTTCCCACCTGCAGAAGCTTTTCATTTGCCACCATATCATTCCTGTGGCTTGTGGCTTTAAATACCATTATATGCCCACAATTCTAAATCTGTATTTTCAGCCCAGACAACAGTTCCTAACTTCAGACTCATATAGCCACTCAGCACCTCCATACAGATGTCTAAAAGACATCTCAAACTTAACATGTTGAAATTGAACTTTTAATCTCCCCTAACCTACTCTACTTTCAGTATTCCCATCTCAACTAATGCTGAACAAATCCTTCCAGACGTTCAAGTAAAAAAATAGTGGGTCATCTTTGACTTCTTTCTTTCTCCCATACCCCTCATCCAATCTGTTAGAAATGCTGTTACCTGTGTCTTTAACCTATATCCAGACTCTGGCCACTTTCACTCCTACCACCCTGATTCAACATACTCTGTCTAACCTCTCTTGAGTTATGGCCAATTGTCTCATATCCATGCTTCCACTCCTGTCCCCTACTGTCTGTTTTCGACATAGTAGCCAAAGGGATCCTGCGAAAATATAAATCAGGCCATGTGACTCTTTGGTTCAACACTATTTTGAGTAAAAGCCAAAGTTCTTACAGTGGACTGCAAAACCCTGTAAGAGGTGACTTCTTGTTGCCTCTCTGGCCTCATGTCTTGTTCCTCTCCTCCTTGCTTTGCCATGTCCACACAATCACTGGCTCTTGCTGCAATATACTCATCATGTTTGCACGTAGGCCTTTATATTGGCTGTTCGTTCACTTTGCCTGGAACACTATTTCTCCATATATCCACATAGATCACTCTCTCACTCACCTTCTTCACGTCTTTGAGTCTTTGCTCAAATTTGTCTCTATTACCTTCTCAGTAAGGTCTATCTGGGCTGCCCTATTTATTGTTATAATGACTCCCACCCATCCCTAGCATTTCTGAACTCCTTCTCCCCTCCTCTGTGCTATTTGTTCTATGGCATTTATCACCATTTAATATACCAGGAAATTTACTGATTTATTATGTTTATTGTCTTTTCTCCCATTAGAATGTAAGCTTCACAAGTGTGGAGATCTTTGTCTCTTTTGTTCAATGATGCCGCTCAAGCACCCACAGCAGTGCCTGCCACGTGGTAGGTGCTTTATTAATATTTGTTGAACAAATTAATGATGCATAATAAATTCTTAATATTTATTAAACGATAAAGCATTTAGAAATATTACTTCATTTAACTCACAGCAGCCCTTTAATCCCCATTTTACAAATGAGAAAACCAAGGTTGACATATATTAAGTAACATGATCAATATCAAATATCCAAATATGTCTGACTCTGAAATGCCTCCACTTTCTACTCTCCCACTACCTGTACAATGCCCCAGGCACTATACTAGCTATAGGATATGAATGAAAGAGGCATCGTTCCTTCTCTAAGGATCTCATTTGTTAGAGAAGACAGATGTACAGAAAAAAAAAATGCTACAGGGAACTTACAGTTTATTTCTATAGCAAATGTACAGACAGTTAACTACAGTGCAAAGCAGAATGTGGCATATATTATCAAAAATGTACTAAGTGTTATAGCAGAGAGAGTTAGTCTTGCATGGAGTGACAAGAGATTGAACTTGTAGGAGGAGGAAATAATAATAATTGAAAATGTGAATAGTCCTTGGTTAGCTGCTGAATGATGGATAGGATTTAATAGCTAGAGATGCTCAGGACTAGTATTTCAGCATGAAAAAAGGAAATAAGCAGAAAAGTGAAGATTAGGTGTGGGGAACATAGAATTTTCTAGAAACACAGTATATGAGGTGGCTCAAAGGCAATAGCCTAGGTAAATCTATTGGATCTTTCTTCTGAATCTGCTAAAATGCTTTTGTTGAAGGGAAAGCTGTACTCTGGGAGAGCTATTCTGGCAGGCATGTGTTCATTTATGTAACATTATTAAGTGCCTGGCTATGTGTTCGATGAAGGGGTTAAAATAGAAAGAGAGATGGAAGATGCCTCTGCTCTTCAAAGCTTGTAACCTGGCAAAGATGGCAGCTGATTAAACAAGGAAATACAACTCAATGAAATATGTACAGTGGAAGGAGACACAGAACCCATGACAAGGGAGAACAACGTTCTCTGAGGTCAGGGAAAATATCAGAGACTTACTAGAGGACTTACATTTCAGCTGAGACTTGAGGGATGTATAGGCATTACCAGGGCAAATAAGAGGGCAGAGAGTGTTGTAGGCAAGGGAATGACATGTACAGACAACCAGAAGTGACCAATACCATTCACTGAGCCCGCCAGGACCCAGAAAACATTCAATATAGCTGGAGTATAGAATGAAAAAGGAGAGAGTGGAAAGTAGTAATCTGGAGGAGTAGGCAGAAACACATTATAGGCATGTTAAAAATTTTAACTTTATCAAAAGGCGAAAAGGGCGTCATCATGGGTTTCAAGCAGAGAAACTGTATGATCAGATTTTCATTTTAGAAGCTTTAATCTTGCTTTAGTGAGCAGAATGGGTTGGAAGGGACTAAAAATGGAAGTAAGGAGATCTATTCAGAGGCTGTGGTAATAATCCAGTCAGGCGGGGATAGATTAAAGCAGATGGATGAGATTGTCAGGATTTGGGGATTGATAGGATATATGGGATGGAGAAAAGGGAGGCCTCAAAGATGACTTGCAAGTTTCTAAATTGTGCAAATGGGTCATGGTATAGTCAGTTACTGAAATATGACTGAACAGAAAGTATGCATGTGTGTGGGTGTATATATGTAGATGTAATCAGGGAGTTATTACAGTAGACCAGACAAGAGACTTAACAATGGTAATGATAGAAGTCAAGTAAATAATATTTAACCAAATTTATAAATATTTTAAGGTTATTAGTAAGAAATCATGTAGACTTATAAAGTGATGATGGCACAATTTTTATAATCCATTTGTAGTTTTCTAGATCATTGTTTGATAGTCTGTCTGCGTACTGAGTTGTTGAGTCAATGCCTCATTTATTTAGTCAGTACTTACTTAGGGAGAGGATTTTAAACCATCTTATAAGACCAAAATTTATTATTAAAAATATTAAAAATATCCATCATTTTCATTTTATCATTTCATATCTCTGATATAAAGAATGAGTGCACTATTTAAACAGAGCCCTAATTTATTAGCTTAAGTACAACATGAGCTGCTCCCTAGACCTGACCATTCTTTTTTAAGAAACACACTAATTTGGGAATTGTTCAGTTGTATAGGCTTAAAAAGTAAATAGGGGCAAGGAAAAGCTACATACGGCTCATCTACATGAAGGATGGCTGGAAGATCAACTTAGCTTGATTCTTCAGGGAGTGATTTTCTTTGAACACTTAGCTGAATTCACATATAATATTCATCCAAGTGGCTCATTGCATCTTCAGAAAAAGCCTCATCTGGGCTTGCAAATATTCTTCTTTTAAAATGGTAAACTTAAACATTACTTTTGAAAGCACCAGTATAGAAAATGAGCCTTCAGAATATTCATTCAGGGCAGTCATCAATAAGATGGCAATCCTCTCTGGGCTAAGAATGATGGGTGGCCAGTGCTCAGAGACTACCTCTGCACACTCTGATGGAGATAGGGGTAGCAGGAAAAGATACAGCTTATAGGAAAATTAGCCTCGTCAACCAAATGGACTTGGTAAGATTCTCCTCTTTCTACCATTTTGAATAAAATGATGGGCTGTGTAGTTCTCAGGAGTGTGGTCTGCCTTTATTACATACCTCCTTCTTTTCAGAAAATATATAAAGAATTCCAACCCTCCACCAGGCACTGTGCTAGGTCCTGGGGATACAATATACAAATTCTGGTTTCAAGAATCTTATAGGCTGGCAGTGGAGACATTCTCTTCATGCCATTCCTAGTAATTAAGCAACTAGCATGTTGACCTGCTTATGGTAGGTATTCAATACATGAATAAATGAAATGACAAATAATTCATAATATATAATCCACACTGCCTGACTTGACTTCCCTGATTCCCTGTAGAGACCCCTGCGCTTGAGTGGTTCATTTCTCATGCAAAAGCAAATATTTTGGATAGGAAATTTTTAATGAATACTTACGGCAGAGCCTTTAAATTGCAAAAATAGATTTTTCTCTATAACTATTGCTCTATAACACTGAACTTCTAAAACCAAAATTATTCCTTGCTAAATTATTTGCTACAAAGTAATAACACGTTTCTGACCTAACAACCAAAAACTCAAAAATCGGAGACACAGAGCTGAATGGAAGACAGTTTACTCACTTAGCAACACATGATGGAGGAGAACTATCAGCAGGTATATGGTGGCTTGAAGGGCCTTCAGTTTATCTTTTCTTCTAGTAACTCTCTTCACACTGTGTTGTCTTCTTTGGATCTCTAATGCCATTCAGTTTTCAAAATCTGCTCTCAGGAAAGCACCTTATAACTTTGTAGAAGACAAAATTTATTCTCCCAGATGGAGGGTCACGGGAGGAAGGATAGGGGATCCTTCTCAATATCCCTGTTACCAGACCACACAAGCACTGCCTTTGGTGTTCATAAGAGCGGGGTGCTCTAAATAAACATACATAATAAATTAATTTATTCATTCATTCCTTCAATAATTGAATGGTTAATAAGACAAAGTTTTTGGTGCTTATGAGACAAGATGGAGTTATGAAGTGACAGAAATTATGATTCAGAAGTAATAGGCATACAGTAAGTAAAATGGAAACAATGAAGTCAGTAGATGAGAGAGCTGAGTGGAGTAGACTTAGGAAAACATAGACACTGCTAAAAAGAGTAACTGGCCTCAAATGTCTTAAAAGGACTGAGATGAGGGCCACACTTGACCCACATGCCTTTGGAAAACCATATTGGAAAGTATTTTAAAACTTTAAATAGAATGGAGATGAGAAGTTAGGAACCAAGAAGATAAGCCCAAACTCTTTCCTTCTATCTCATGGTGCCTTTATCCCTCATAATTCCAACTCTACTTCTCCCCTTCATGACATTAAAAAAAAAAATTGGCCTATCTTCAAACTACTTAATTTGTTCACCATTTCCAGAATACAAATTGCCTGAGAATAAGATTGGCCCAGCTCATCTGTGTACAGTGGACTTGTTGTGTTTATGTCAAGTGCCTTTATCCTTGTCTAATCCATCATCCATCGATGGCTTCCCAGTGCTGGGGCTGTGGGTAAGTAGGGCTGTGCCCTTTAGAAGGAATTTGTGACACCACAGGCATGAAGACTAAAAAAATCTAGAGCAAAAACGAGTTATTAGAATATAAAAAGAGCTAACTTCTTTGAGTATCTGCCATATGCTACATACTGCTTTATATACTTTAAATTTAACCTTAATAACAATCCTTTCATTATACTTACTTTTTATATGAGGAAACTGAGATACTGAGATATTCAGTAACTTATCAAGTGGCAGAGTTGAGGATTGAACTCAGGCAGCCTGATTCCTGAACCTATGTACACAACAATTACATTCTACTGAGTAGTTTAAAATTGTTTTCTCACTTACTGTTAGGTATGTGCTTCTAGGCAAGGGATACAACTCCTTTAAACTCTAGTTTTTCCATCCATCCAATGAAGGTAATACCTGCCCACATACCACATAAGATTGTTCTCAGGATTAAGTAAAAATGTATTTGAGAATTCTTTTTAAACTGTAGAGCAAGGTATTACAATTTAAAGCAACAACATTATCAGTAGCAATAGGAATAATAAAAGTACGGAGACGTTTCGTTAAGTAGTTAACTTTCTGAGAGCTCCTTAAAAAATTCATATGTTCTTTGCCCTCAAGTTCCCATTATAAAATAGCTGTCGTCATCTTTTACACTTCAGCATGACAGTCTTTTGGGGGATTTTTTTTCTTGAGGTTGATCAGATTACTGCTGTGTCATCCAAGAAATGATAATATAATGGGAAAAGGGCAAAAGTCCTGGATCTGCATCTATTTTTCTCATTTCTCTTTCTACCCATGATTATTTATGGGATAGATAAATTTGTAACATGCTTTGAAAGCTTCAGATGAAAGGTGTTATAGGCAATTTAAAATCAGTATGTTCTGTTCATTTTTTTTTTCTTGAGACTTTCAGCAACAAATTGCACAATGGAAAGTTCTCTTACTACATATCTCTTTAGTTATATGTCTGTTTTATTTTAGCACACTCAGATTTGCATGGCATACATCTAAATAAATGCTATAAAAAAGAAATCATGGGATTTTCCTGGTGGTGCAGTGGTTAAGAAACCGCCTGCCAATGCAGGGCACATGGGTTCGATCCTTGATCCGGGAAGATCCCACATGCCATGGAGCAACTAAGCCCATGCACCACAACTACTGAGCCTGCGCTCTAGGGCTGGTGAGCTACAACTACTGAGCCCACGTGCCACAACTACTGAAGCCCATGCGTCTAGAGCCCGTGCTCCGCAACAAGAGAAGCCACCACAATGAGAAGCCCGTGCTCGTCGCAACTAGAGAAAGCCCATGCACAGCAACGAAGACCTGATGCAGCCAAACATAAATAAATAAAATAAAATAAAATAAAATTATGATTAAAACTGTTAGAACTAATAAACGAATTCAGCAAAGTTGCAGAATACAAAATCAATACACAAGAATTTATTGCATTTCTATATGCTAATAACAAACTATCTGAAAAAATAAGAAAGCAGTCCCATTTACAATTGCATTAAAAAGAATAAAATACCTAGGAATAAATTTAACCAAAGAGGTGAAAGACCTGTATATTGAAAACTACAAGACATTAATGAAAGAAATTGAAGAAGACACAAATAAATGGAAAGATATTCCATGCTCATGAATTGGAAGATTTGGGCTTCCCTGGTGGTGCAGTGGTTGAGAATCTGCCTGCTAATGCAGGAGACACGGGTTCGAGCCCTGGTCTGGGAAGATCCCACATGCCATGGAGCAACTAGGCCCGTGAGCCACAACTACTGAGCCTGCGCGTCTGGAGCCTGTGCTCCGCAACAAGAGAGGCTGTGATAGTGAGAGGCCCACGCACTGCGATGAAGAGTGACCCCTGCTTGCCACAACTAGAGGAAGCCCTCGCACAGAAACGAAGACCCAACACAGCCAAAAATAAATAAATAAATAAATTAATTAAAACAAAAAGAATTGCAAGAATTAATATTGTTAAAATGTCCATACTACCCAAATAAATCTACAGATTCAATGAAATCCTCACCAAAATTCCAACAACATTTTTTCACAGAAATAGAACAAACAATCCTAACATTTGTATGGAACCATAAAGACCCTGAATAGCCAAAACAATCTTGAGAAAGAAGAACAAAGCTGGAGGCATCATGTGCCCTGATTTCAAACTATATTACAAAACTGTTGTAATTAAAACAGTACGGTATTGGTATAAAAACAGACACATAGATCAATGGAACAGAACAGAGAGTCCAGAAGTAAGCCCACTCATTTATGGTCAATTAATTTGCCACAAAGGAGCCAAGAATATACTATGAGGAAAAGATATTCTCTTCAGTAAATAGTGTTGGGAAAATTGGACAGCCACATGTAGAAGAATGAAACTGGACTGCTGTGTTACACCATACATGAATATTAAATCAAAATGGATTAGAGGCTGAACATAAGACCTGAAACCGTAAAACTCCTAGAAGAAAACACAGGTGGTAAGCTCTTTGACATAGGTCTTGGTGATGATTTTTTGAATCTGATACCAAAAGCAAAGGCAACAAAAGCAAAAATAAACAAGTGGGACTACATTAAACTAAAAACCTTCTGCACAGCAAAGGAATGCAATGAAAATGCAGCCTACTTTATGGGAGAAAATATTTACAAATCATATATCTGATAACGGACTAATATCCAAAATATTAAAAGAACTCATACAACTCAATACCAAAACATAAACTCTCTGATTTAAAAAGTGGACAGAAGATCTAATTAGACATTTTCCCAAAGAGGACATACATATGGCCAAAAAGTATATGAAAATATGCTTTATATCATTAATCATCAGGGAAATGCAGACCAAAACCACAATGAACTATCCCCTCACACCTATTAGAATAGCTGTTATCAAAGACTAGAAATAACAAATGTTGACAAGGAGGTAGAGAAAAGGAAGCCCTTGTACACTGTTGGTAGGAGTGTAAGTTCATGCAGCCACTATGGAAAACAGTATGGAGGTTCCTCAAAAAATTAAAAATTACCATATGATCCAGCAATTCCAACCCTGGGTATTTATCCAAAGAAAACAAAAACACTAACTCAAAAAGGTACATGCACCCCCAACATTCATTGCAGCATTATTTACAATAGCCAAGATATGGAAACAACGTAAGTGTCCATCAATGGTTAAATGGATAAAGAAGATGTGGCATGTATATATAATGGAATATTATTCGGCCATATAAAAGAACGATATCTGGCCATTTGTGAGAACATGAATGGACCTTGAGGGCATTATGCGGCGGTGGTGGTGTGATGAATTGGGAGATTGGGAATGACATGTATACACTAATACGTATAAAATGGAGAATTAATAAGAACCTGCTGTATAAAAAAATAAACAAAATTGAAAAATTCAAACAAAAAAATAACAATAGTAAACAACTAATATTTATGGAGTATTTCCTATGTAACCAGGCACCGTGCAAAGCACAGCGGAGCACACACTTAATCTCATCCTCTCATCTGTATTAAAGAGTAAGAAACTGCAGTTTGGAGAGCCTCAGCAACTTTCTGAGGACACACAGGGAAGTTTTTAACTATACTCTCTTCAGATATTTTTTCGTGTCCTTTCTCTCTTCTCCTTCTGGTACCCCTATAATGCAAATGTTGGTGCATTTAATGTTGTCCCAGAGGTCTCTTAGGCTGTCTTCATTTCTTTCCATTCTTTTTCTTTATTCTGTTCCATGGCAATGAATTCCACCATTCTGTCTTTCAGGTCACTTATCTGTTCTTCTGCTACTGATTCCTGCTAGTGTATTTTTCATTTTAGTTATTGTGTTGTTCATCTCTGTTTGTTCTTTAATTCTTCTAGGTCTTTGTTCAACATTTCTTGCATCTTCTCAGTCTTTACCTGCATTCTTTTTCCGAGGTCCTGGATCATCTTCCCTATTATTATTCTGAACTCTTTTTCTGGAAGATTGCCTATCTCTGCTTCATTTTATTGTTTTTCTGGGGTTTTATCTTGTTCCTTCATCTGTTACACAGTCCTCTGCTCTTTCATTTTTTGTATCTTTCTGTGAATGTGGTTTTCATTCCACAGGCTGCAGGATTTTAGTTCTTATTGCTTCTGCTTTCTGCCCTCTGGTGGATGAGGTTATCTAAGAGGCTTGTGCACATTTCCTGATGGGAGGGACTGGTGGTGGGTAGAGCTGGGTGTTGCTAAGAAGAAGGTAGAGCTCAGTAAAACTTTAATCTGCTTGCTCGCTCATGGGTGGGGCTGAGTTCCCTCCTGGTTGGCTGTTTGGCTGAGGCGACCCAGCAATGGAAGCTACAGTCTCTTTGGTGGGGCTAATGGCAGACTCCGGGAGGGCTCACGGCAAAGAGTACTTCCCAGAACTTCTGCTGCCAGTGTCCTTGTCCTCACGGTGAGACACAGCCACCCCCCACCTCCACAGGAGACCCTCCAACACTAGCAGGTAGGTCTAGTTTTGTCTCCTGTGGGGTCACTGCTCCTTCCACCTGGGTCCCGATGTGCACACTACTTTGTGTGTGCCCTCCAAGAGTGGAGTCTCTATTTCCCTCAGTGCTGTTGAAGTCCTGCAATCAAATCCCACTAGCCTTCAAAATCTGATTCTCTGGGAATTCCTCCTTCCGTTGCCGGACCCCCAGGTTGGGAAGCCTGATGTGGGGCTCAGAACCTTCACTCCCGGGGGTGAACTTCTGTGGTATAGTTCTTCTCCATTTTGTGAGTCACCCACCCAGTGGTTATGAGATTTGATTTTATTGTGATTGCGCCCCTCCTACTGTCTCATTGTGCTTCTACTTTGTCTTTGGATGTGGGGTATCTTTTTTGGTGAGTTCCAGTGTCTTACTGTTGATGACTGTTCAGCAGCTAGTTGTGATTCGGGTGCCCTTGCAAGAGGGAGTGAGCACATGTCCTTTTACTCTCCAGTCTTGAACCAATCTCCACATTTTAAAATAATGTCTGGCACCTGTATATTGTTTCCCTTTTCGCTTACATAATCAATTTAAAATTTTCCCAATAGCCCTGTGAGAGTATGGCGGAAAATAGTTGCAACAGATATAAATATACATATTGAAACTGCTGTAAGGCAAATGCTGGCAATTTATTTAATGGAGAAAAGCCACCCAGTTCTTGATTTCTCATTTCCAGTACAACAGCAGTGATGGTGCTAGGGGTTATGAATGATAATGATGATGATATGCTTTATTTGTATAAGTTTCTACTATTTTATCTGCTGTTTGATTTTGGCCTAATCCAGGATGACATTATCAGGCATTTCAGTGCTTCGGGAAACACTTCTCACCAGCTGGATTGCTAGCCAAACTTGTAAGCTAACAACTGAATACTACATAAGGTCTATCACCCAGCCACCCCCATACTTGCTCCCCAGGGCTGATGGGGAATGGGCCATGAGTCATGGAGGCAGTTGGTGGGGAGGTGGCAGCTCTACCCACCGATGATTATTTTTTAAAATAACTGAGGGCTCTTACTGTACCTCAACCCACAATTTCCTTGCCTCCACCACAACCAAGCCAATGTGGTGGGGTAAACATCATCAGTTTTTTACTTCTTTTCATGTTTTAAATTTGTTTTAGCTGGATTTTTTTCAGCATTCTGATATCAAAATAGAGGAGAAGGGAGAATGTGCAGGATAATTTGCCCAAGTTCCTTATCTCTCTAGCAAATACCAAGACTCCTGAATTGTACTATTTTCTGTGCCTCATAATTTTTTTTGAATTTTATTTATTTATTTATACAGCAGGTTCTTATTAGTCATCCATCTTATACACATCAGTGTACACATGTCAATCCCAATCTCCCAATTCATCACACCACCAACCCCACCACCACCCCCCACTGCTTTCCCCACTTGGTGTCCATACGTTTGTTCTCTACATCTGGGTCTCTATTTTTGCCCTGCAAACTCGCTCATCTGTACCATTTATCTAGGCTCCACATATATGTGTTAATGTGCAATATTTGTTTTTCTCTTTCTAACATACTTCACTCTGTCTGACAGTCTGTACATTCATGCACGTCTCTACAAATGACCCAATTTCGTTCCTTTTTATGGCTGAGTAATATTCCATTGCATATATGTACCACATCTTCTTTATCCATTCGTCTGTCAATGGGCATTTAGGCTGCTTCCATGACCTGGCTATTGTAAATAGTGCTGCGATGAACATTGGGGTGCATGTGTCTTTTTGAATTATGGTTTTCTCTAGGTATATGCCCAGTAGTGGGATTGCTGGGTCATATGGTAATTCTGTTTTTAGTTTTATAAGGAGCCTCCATACTGTTCTCCATAGTGACTGTATCAATTTACATTGTCACCAACAGTGCAAGAGGGTTCCCTTTCCCCACACCCTCTCCAGCATTTGTGTTTGTAGATTTTCTGATGATGCCCATTCTAACTGGTATGAGGTGATACCTCATTGTAGTTTTGATTTCCATTTCTCTAATAGTTAGTGATGTTGAGCAGCTTTTTGTGTGCTTCTTGGCCATCTGTATGTCCTCTTTGGAGAAATGTCTATTTAGGTCTTCTGCCCATTTTTTGATTGGGTTGTTTTTTTAATATTGAGCTGTATGAGCTGTTTGTATATTTTGGAGATTAATCCTTTGTCCGATGATTCATTTGCAAATATTTTTTCCCATTCTGAGGGTTGTCTTTTTGTCTTGTTTGTAGTTTCCTTTGCTTTCAAAAAGCTTTTAAGCTTCGTTAGGTCCCATTTGTTTATTTTTGTTTTTATTTCCATTACTCTAGGAGATGGATCAAAGATCTTGCTGTGATTTATGTCAAAGACTGTTCTTCCTATGTTTTCCTCTAAGAGTTTTATGGTGTCCAGTCTTACATTTAGGTCTCTAATCCACTTTGAGTTTATTTTTGTTTATGGTGTTAGGGAGTGTTCTAATTTCATTCTTTTACATGTAGCTGTCCAGTTTTCCCAGCACCACTTATTGAAGAGACTGTCTTTTCTCCACTGTATATCCCTGTCTCCTTTGTCATAGATTAGTCGACCATAGGTGCGTGGGTTTATTTCTGGGTTTTCTATCCTGTTCCATTCATCTGTATTTCTGTTTTTGTGCCAGTACCATATTGTCTTGATTACTGTAGCTTTGTAGTATAGTCTGAAGTCAGGGAGTCTGATTCCTCCAGCTCCATTTTTTCCCCTTAAGACTGCTTTGGCTATTCGGAGTCTTTTGTGTCTACATAGAAATTTTAAGATTTTTTTGTTTTAGTTCTGTAAAAAATGCTATTGGTAATTTGATAGGGATTGCATTGAATCTGTAGATTGCTTCAGGTAGTATAGTCATTTTCACAATATTGATTCTTCCAATCCAAGAACATGGTATATCTCTCCATCTGTTGGTATCATCTTTAATTTCTTTCAACAGTGTCTTATAGTTTTCTGCATACAGGTGCTTTGTCTCCCTAGATAGGTTTATTCCTAGGTATTTTATTCTTTTTGTTTCAGTGGTAAATGGGAGCATTTCCTTAATTTCTCTTTCAGATTTTTCATCATGAGTGTATAAGAATGCAAGAGATTTCTGTGCATTAATTTTGTATTCTGCAACTTCACCAAATTCTTTGATTAGCTCTAGTAGTTTTCTGTTGGCATCTTTAGGATTATCTATGTATAGTATCATGTCATCTGCAAACAGTGACAGTTTTACTTCCTTTTTTCCAATTTGGATTCCTTTTATTTCTTTTTATTCTCTGATTGCCATGGCTAGAACTTCTGAAACTATGTTGAATAATAGTGGTGAGAGTGGACATCCTTGTCTTGTTCTTGATCTTAGAGGAAATGCTTTCAGTTTTTCAGCATTGAGAATGATGTTTGCTGTGGGTTTGTCATATATGGCCTTTATTATGTTGAGGTAGGTTTGCTCTGTGCCCACTTTCTGGAGAGTTTTTATCATAAATGGGTGTTGAATTTTGTCAGTAGCTTTTTCCTCATCTGTTGAGATGATCATATGGTTTTTATTCTTCAGTTTGTTAATATGGTGTATCAAATTAATTGATTTGCATATATTGAAGAATCCTTGCATCCCTCGGATAAATCCCACTTGATCATGGTGTATGATCCTTTTAATGTGTTGTTGGATTCTGTTTGCTAGTATTTTGTTGAGGATTTTTGCATCTATGTTCGTCAGTGATATTGGTCTGTCATTTTCTTTTGTTGTAGTATCTTTGTCTGGCTTTGGTATCAGGGTGATGTTGGCCTCATCGAATGAGGTTGGGAGCGTTCATTCCTCTGCAATTTTTTGGAAGAGTTTGAGAAGGATGGGTGTTAGCTCTTCTCTCAATGTTTGATAGAATTCACCTGTGAAGCCATCTGGTCCTTGACTTTTGTTTGTTGGGAGATGTTTAAACACAGTTTCAATTTTATTACTTGTGATTGGTCTGTTCATATTTTCTATTTCTTCCTGGTTCCGTCTGGGAAGGTTATAGCTTTCTAAGAATTTGTCCATTTTTTCCAGGTTGTCCATTTTACTGGCATAGAGTTGCTTGTAGTAGTCTCTTAGGGTGCTTTGTATTTCTGCGGTGTCCGTTGTAACTTCTCCTTTTTTATTTCTCATTTTATTGATTTGAGTCCTCTCCCTCTTTTTCTTGATGAGTCTGGCTAAAGGTTTATCAATTTTGTTTATCTTTTGAAAGAACTAGATTTTAGTTTTATTGATCTTTGCTATTGCCTTCTTTGTTTCTATTTCATTTATTTCTGCTCTGATCTTTATGATTTCTTTCCTTCTGTTAACTTTGGGTTTTGTTTGTTCTTTCTCTGCTTTCTTTAGGTGTAAGGTTAGATTGTTTATTTGAGATTTTTCTTGTTTCTTGTAGGCTTGGTTGGCTTGTATTGCTATAAACTTCCCTCTTATGCTGCATCCCATAGGTTTTGGATCGTCATGTTTTTGTTGTAATTTGTCTCTAGCTATTTTTTGATTTCCTCTTTGATTTCTTCAGTGATCTCTTGGTTATTTAGTAATGTATTGTTTAGCTTCCATGTGTTTGTGCTTTTTACGTTTCTTTTCCCTGTAATTGATTTCTAATCTCATAGTGTTGTGGTCAGAAAAGGTGCTTGATATGATTTCAATTTTCTTAAATTTACCGAGGCTTGATTTGTGACCCACAATGTGATATATCCTGGAGAATGTTCTGTGTGCACTTGAAAGTTTTACCTGCTGTTTTTGGATGGAATGTGCTATAAATATCAATTAAATCTATCTGGTCTATTGTGTCATTTAAAGCTTGTGTTTCCTTAATTAATTTTCTGTTTGGATGATCTGTCTATTGGTGTAAGTGAGATGTTAAAGTCCCTGTCCCTAAAAGCCTGGCACATAGTAAGTGCTTAATAAATGTTAACCATTTTAATATGATTGTTATTAATGTTTTAGTTTCTCGTATCCTACTTGGACTTTTAGGGACACTTTTGAATACTACATGAATAAATTGTTGACACTTGAAACTAAAATTACTGCCATGATCTTAATCAGTGTGTTTACTTTACTTCATAAAGTAATTTGGAAAGAATGTGGTCATGACAGATACATAGATTTCTATACATGCATAGAAAAGCTGGCTAGAAACTTTCAACCATCTTGCAAAGTTGTTCACACAGGTGAACAGTTTGTAGCATCCATCTGTATTAGTGGGTATGATGGAAGTAATGAACAGGAGTGCTTCATGTGTTTGCCTTGACTCCACGTTAGGTCTGGTTGAAAAATACTGGTAGAAAGTAAGAAGTGAAGCTAACTAACCAGTGAACAAATACTGAGGCATCTTGTTGTTAGAGATCTTAAAAATCACTTAAATGTTCACCTTTAGGTAGAAGAAACATTTGTCAATAAAGCCTTAACAGAAAAGAAGTGTTTAGAGCACTATGACTTTCCCATTTGCATTCTCATTTTGGTTAAGTTTTTATTTTAACCAGTTTGGCAGTGCTTTACATCTTATTGTAGTTTCAACAGTGATGAATTTTGTTTTCAAGCCACCAAACTGGACATGTAAGTTCTTTCATTGTTGCAACATAATTCATACCTTTCAGACAATCAGACCAACTTTCTTTTCAGCTAAATGGCATAACTCTACATTATTTGGTACATATATTTCTTTTAACCCAATTTAATACAAACCATCTTTTAGTCTCAAGTGTTATAGTAGGCATTGGAGTATCTACTGAACCTCTTAAGAGCCCATTCACCAGGCAAAGGTAATTTGTAATGGAATACATTGTGTCAATGACAATAGCTTGTCTCATTTTTAGCATCTTGTTGGCTTTGTTTCTTTTGTGGAAGTCAAAGGAGAAATGTGAAGCACTTGAGAGTTTTAGTTCGTTCATTGAGCCTCTGCCTTCAGACTCTTCTCAAGCCCCCATAATGATTTTGCATGAGTTGGAGGAAATTAACTTTGAAATACATCAAAGATGAAAAGGTTACTAAGCTGCTGTTTCTTGTTTAACTAATTGCTTTCACTTCATTCACCTTTATACTTTGGGGGGAAAATGCACAAATTTGTTCTGTTTTGAGTAGTGAAAAATGCTTAATAGGATTCTAATTAATATGCTCAAATTCAAAAATCACATTTGAATAATTCTTTTCCAGTGTGAATAGAAATTGTGTCTTTAAGAAATATGGGAGTTTTGCATGGTCACTTACATGTTCCCTTTTCACTCTGTTTTGTATTGGAGTAGATGACACTACTTGTCCTTTTGCAGAAAAGGACAAAATTGCACAAAATTATTCAAGTGGGCAGTTTAAAATTTTAGTTTCATAAAGCCATTTAATACACTTACATTTAGGAAACTAAACGTGTTTAAGTGCTGGACCTAACTGTGTAGGACATTACTGAATAGTTTTATTGACCTGTGTGGTGCTTTTAGATATTCATACTTTCTTAAAAATTCAAAAGGAGAAAAAGTAAAGTCTTCCTCTAGTGATTAGACCCTGTGTTCATTTTGAAGCTGACCTTTGATGTTTTCTTGCTCTTTATACTGGACAAACAGAAATAACTGGACTTTAGAAGAAATGATTGCCTTCTGTTTTAGTGGTCTAACTCAGGAGGAGGAAGGAAACAATAGTTTCCCTTTAGAAACCTGCAGGTGCTGCATTCTGTACCTCACCTTACCACATCTGTGTATCCTCTCCCAGTCTCCTGGAGTTCTTGCTACACACCTAAAAAAATCTTGACTTTAGAAAGGTGCTAATGAGTGATAAAATTTAAAGGATTACTCATTGAAGAAGGAGTGGCATTTTTAAAGAAGAAAAGTAGTGGAATTACAAAAGTTCAGGTATCCATGGTGTCAGAAAAGCAGTTTGAGAAAACATGTGTCCCTTCTAGATGGGTAGCTACCAATTTCTTTGACTGTCAGCAAGACCAGTTCCTCCTGGGGATAGCTGAATCCTATATCAGTTGAAAAGTCAGTTAAGCTTAAATAACGTATTTTAACTTAAAACATTATATTTATTTACTGTTTTTGATATAAGGATAAAGTCTTTTCTTTGACAATGGTACTAGTCATTGAACCTCTGATTTACCTCTTTACATAAACCACATCCATCATGTAGCATCTAATTTCCAGTTTCATTTCTTTAAAATAGAGATATTAATGATAACTGTAGAGCAATTTGGTGGAAGTGAACTTTTGTATTTTTTCTACTTTATTATTCTTATTTTTACATTTGTCTACACTACATTATTCTTATTACTTCATCCATGGTTTTGCATGTAACAGTGATTCATTCATTCTTGTTACTGTATACTATTCCAAAACTTATATATCCATATTTATGCTGATGGGCATTTGTGTAGTTTCTAGTTTGGGACTTTTACAAATAGTGCTGCTGTGACTGTTTTTTCCGTATTTTATTGATCGTGTGCATGCATTTCTGTTGGGTATATACCTTGGAGTAGAATTGCAGGGTCATAGTATGTATATCATCAGCTTTAGTAGACAGTGCAAAATAGTTCTCTAAAATAGTTGTACCAGTATACTCCCACTAGCAGTGTGAGGGTTCCAGTTGCTCCACATCCTTGGCAACACTTGGTATTTTTTTGTCTGCTTAAATTTTCTATCTATAGAATTTTAGCCATTCTGTTGCTAGTATTATATTAATATTTAAAAATCTTAGACATTATTTTATAATAGATAAGAATTTAGTTCACTTACGCTTTCCTTTTTTTGTTCTCTCTCCCTTTTTCCCCAGTTTTAATCATTAAATTATTTTCAATTCTATTAATTTATTTTTATAATTCTTACACAACTTACTTTAGTCATGATCTTTTAATTTTGAAATAAAATTTTAAAAAACTATGTAGATTGAGAAAGAGGGAAAAGTGTTTTTATGCAAATACATCAATGAAAGATAAAGAGGGTTTATACTAAAAATTTCTACAAATCATAATGTGTTTAGTGGGCAATTGGAGGATTTTGTTTTATGTTGAGGGAATGGTCTACAGAAAAATTAAGAATAGGAAAGAAGGAAGGGGGAAAGGAGAGTGGAAGAGAGAGAGAGAGAGGAGAAAGAAGAAAGGAAGGAAGGGAGGGAGGGAGGAAGGAAGGAAAGAAACAGTGCAGATATGCAGCTAGATTCTCTGACCTGCAATGACTCCTGCAGGGAGGACTTGGGTGTGTACCAGCTGTAGCAGCTGGTATTTCAGGAAAGATATGACATTGTTTTCAGGAGGGGATCCCCAGAGAATTTCATCCACATAGATGGCAAACTTATATAACCAGGATAACCCTACTGCTCCTTTTCTTCATTAACAGTCGTGGGCTTTGGGAGATCTTTTTGCTCGAATTACAGGAGTAATTGTTTCAGCTCTCACTACAGGAGTAATTGTTTCAGCTCTCACATTTGTTTGGCTTGTGTGAGAATCAGCCTCATATCTACTGAAGGGAATCTAATCATAACTAAACACATCCTATCTCCTGCTTCATGGGTATTGACTAATCCCACTTCACTGTGAGTCTAGTCATAGTGATTAAGCTTTTAGTGAATTCACAAAGCAGTTGGCTCCAAATTCATTTCACACTCACCATTTTCAAATTTCTTAGTATGCTAGAATGCCAGTTCTGACTTTGCTCCTCCATGTGTGTGAGGATGTGACAAAAGGAACCAGATATTGTTTAACTTAAGAGAAGATAAAAGTTAGGAAGCTTGTAAAGGCCATCTTCAAGGACCTGATGACTATGAGGAAAAGAACATATGTTAAATTAGGGTGACTCTACAAGTTGAAATAAGGGTAGAAGGCACGGGTTTCAGCTTAGTCTATAAGGATGAGCTTCTAATGCTTAAAATTGTTTAGTAAGGAAATGTCCTGCTTATGAGAAAGAAGATATCTAATGCTGCAGACTGAATGTTTAGGCAGAGGATGAATGATAGCTTGTTGGGTTTCTACGGACAGACCTCTAAGTGTCTATCTCACTGTAAATCTCTATGATTCAGTAAAACGTATTAGTCTGAATTTGAGATACCATCTATTATAAAAAGCATCCCGATTTCAGGGAGGTTAAAATGTAAAAAATTGAGAGTGTTAAAATTGATGAAACGTGGTTCATATTCTCTTATTTTGTGAGGAGAAATTGTGGACCAAACATGGCTTTGTAGTTTTCGTCACTTTCTCTATGTTTACTCTCCCCTCTCACACTTTGCTTGATCTAGTTAGTCCCAGGGCATGCCTAGAACTAACCAAAGGAAAATAACCAAAGGAAATAACTAGAAATAACCAAAGGAAAATATATTTACTGTTAACTCTCCTGCAATACAGTGCATGGCCATGTGACCCAGAGCAAATGGGATTTGGAGAGAGTTTCTTCTGATTATAGACTCATAATAGACTCAACAGGCTAGTAGGACCATGTGTGTTCATAGAGTACCTAGGGCTAACAGATGACCTTTGGCATCTAATATTTTCTTGAAAAAAATTTTTTTGAGTCCTACTTGAAGTTCACTTTCCAGAACACTTCACAATATTATATTTTGATTGATTCATGCATAAAATTTTTAAAATTTTATGTAGAAAATCTATTATTTAACAATATAAGTAATTTTGCCTTAATCTTTATTTATATTCACATCCTTTAATGCCAAGAAACAATGGAGAAAAAAAGGTTTATGTCATACTTCCCGTTTACCTTTTTAATGTATTAACATCCACCTTTGTAATTGTGGTGACTCTTCTGGGAAAGTTAAGGTGCTCTGGAAATGGCTTCTAAGCCTGCTCCCAGAATTTCAATGCTGGTGATTTTAAACGTGTTCTTAGTTTTGATGCTGCTATGCTCTGCTAAGTTTGTGAGAAATATGATAGACATTTAACATAGTTTTCCAGTTCCTGGCTATTAGGGAACTTGAAAAAAGACAAATGAACATCAGAAGAGGAAGGGGTCGATTTTCTGCTTGCTTATAATCATGTCTAATTTAGCCTCTTGTACAGTTCCCAGACATTTTTGGTCCTTGTCAAGTGCAAAAAGAAATGCAGAGATGGTCTTCAAACAAGGCTTTAAAAATATTGCTCTAAGAGTCCACCTGCCGATGCATGGGACACGGGTTCGTGCCCTGGTCCGGGAAGATCCCACATGCCGCGGAGCGGCTGGGCCCATGAGCCATGGCCACTGAGCCTGCACGTCCGGAGCCTGTGCTCCGCAATGGGAGAGGCCACAACAGTGAGAGGCCCGCGTACCGCAAAAAAAAAAAAAAAAAAAAAAAAAAAAAAATTGCTCTAAGATAAGGGCAATTGAAAGCTCATTTTCAGACCAAACAGCTAAAAAAAATGACATATGCAATCAAAACTCATCATTAAATTTTTCTAAGTGTGTTTAAAAAACTCATCAGTTGCTCTGAATGCTCATGGATGTGCTGGTACCATCGTTCATGACAGATACCATTGATTGATAGCAGGGTTATTTTCCCCTTAATAGGCAGATGCAGGTGAGCCAGGGTCTTGTGGCTCTGTGAGGTGAGCATTCTTGGATTTTATGTGCCTTGATATATCTGTGAAGGCCCCTCGTAGCTCCTTTTCAAGGATTTTATCATTACACCTAAAGAATGAACTTTCAAGTCATCCAAGTTGGCACACAGGCTTTTCATCTTCTAGGGTGTTCTCACCTATATTTCCCTTCATTGACAACTAAAGGAAAAGGTAAATATTTACTTTATCATAATTTATTGACTTTTATTCTACTCCCTAATTGGTATTTAGTTCTCATACTTGTCTAATTTGTAAACTATGCATAATCATTTTGATTTATTTTTGTCAGGGGGAGGAATCTGGGCTGAATTATTATATTTCCATGAAATGTCACTAATAATTTCAAATCCATGAACCTAGATAGGAAGTGTGAAAACGCAGAATGGAGCCTGTGGTTTTCTCATTAAATGGCATTGTGTGTTGCAAACATTGTTTAGAGTCTCATTTTATTTAATATGGGTGTGTGATTTCTGGACACAGAGGATTGTTTAAAAAGGTAGAAAGTATGCTCTGTGAGTCGCTTTGCTTAAAATGACAAGATTAATATTAATGTAACACTACATACAGGTGCACAGCTGTGGGATATTAGGGCTCTGTATTCCATTCCTGTGAACTAGCCAATTCCAAAACCTCTGCTTAATCGGACTGACCACTGACAAATCAAATTATGCTTTTCATAACTGGCACCACAACACCAATTTTCCCACAGCATTTCTCACTCTCTCTCCTTCCCTCTTATTCCCTTTTCACCTTTTCCTCCTGGGAAGACCTGGAATTACTCAAATAGGAGGGAGAATGCTTGATTTCAGAAAGAAATGAAAATACATCTGTTGCTGTTGCAACAGTTAAGCAACCAGACAGCCCTTTTCAACTAGGAGCGAGTTTAGGTCTCCTTCCCTTTAGTAATGAGTAAGGTCATTGTTTCAGTTTTTGTAAATTTATGATGCCCCCTACGACCTTCTCTCATCTGATCAAGGACATTTCTGAATATGAGGACAGCTCAATCTGGTAAAATAACTAACACAAAACTGATGAGAGATTGCTGGCTTTCCTTCTGATGAGCAGAGGCAGATGCATGAACACAGGCGGAGGTGGAGGTGTCAAAGAATGTACAACAAACAGAAGCTCAAACATCATCATCCTCACTGCTTAACGGCTGTACCACCCTTGCCCCAGGAGTGAAAGGGTAAACTGAATACCCATTCCTACCTCGGAGAGAGAAGTGTGTTGATTTAAGAAGTATCAACCCTCTATCCCTTCCAAGGATCCTCCTCTGCCCTGTCCCTATAGTTCAGGTCCTTGAAGGCTTTTAATTGCGGTTAGAACAGCAAGAATCACCCGGGGAGCTTTTAACTATCCTGATTCCCAGGCTACAGCCAGGCCAATTAAATTAGAGTCTGAGGAATATCAGCATTAAAAAATTTTTTTTCCTTAGGTAAACTCCAGTGTGCAGCCAAGTTTGAGAACAAGTAGGTTAGTCTAACCAGGCGTGAGAAGGAATTAGCGTGGCGTCTGACAAGGAGACGAAGCTTTACTTTCCCCAGGGATACTTGGGAGACAGTTGTTGCTGCACAGGGGAGAAGGGGAAGAAAGAGAAAAGGAAGAACAAAGTTATACGTTTCCAGTCTTTCTCCAAGCCAACTGGAGTCTCCACCCACCCAGTGTGGGTAACCCAGGCTTGCACCTGCAGCTCGTGGTGGGGTGAGGTTGATCTCCAGGCCTGGGGGACTGGGCGGGGCGGGGTGACCGGAGGTAGCTACCCAGCGGCGCATCAATAGCCCCAGGTGTGGGCCGTGCCCCCCCGCCCCCCAGGGAAGGCGGCGGCCGCGGGTGGAGAGCAGTTTGGGGGGCGCAAAAGGAAGCTGTCTCGGGCGCAGGTGGCGCTCGCAGCCCCAGCCCCCAGTTTGGCCAATCGCGGGCTCAAGCGCAGCCTGGTGGCAGCGGCGGCGGTAACGGAGTGCAGCAGGGCTGTGGCCGGAGCCGGCGGAGGCAAAAAGGCGGCGCCAACAGTGAGCTACGTGCATGCGGGAGTGCGACCCGGCGGCTTGAGGAGCGAGCGAGAGCGCTCGACGCCGGGGTGTTGCCCGGCCGAGCGAGGCGAACTTAGCATGGGGAAGAAGTGGAGAGACGCGGCCGAAATGGAGCGGGGCTGCGAGGACCGCGAGGACAGCGCGGAGAGCCGCAGGCGCAGCCGGAGCGCCAGTCGGGGCAGGTTTGCCGAGTCGTGGAAAAGGTTAAGTTCCAAGCAGGGATCCACCAAGCGCTCGGGACTCCCGTCGCAGCAGACGCTGGTGAGTGGCTGGGGGAGAGCCCCTGGTGTCTTCTCCCTCTGCACGCGACTCGAGCCCTTTCCATGGTGCTGAACTTGCCTCCTTAGAGGCTCAAGCCAGGAACTTGTGGAGCCGCTTCTAATGAAAGTGTTGGGGTCTGTGAGGAGGGGCAAGAAGGAACGACTTTCCTTTCCTCAGCTAGGGGAGGGTCTCCTGACATCTCTGGTGTCTCTGCAAAAAATGGAAAACATGTTCGAGAGGCGAGGGCTCACTGTGAGATCATTAGAGTTTTGCAATTAATGGGACGTGGGAGATGTTGTCGAGTGTGTTGTTGTGACTCGCATACGTCCCGAGGGTCTGCCTGTGCAGAGTGTTCAAAGGTACTAGGCATTCGCTGAATGAGGGCGGAATAAGAAGGGCATGCCATATTTTTACTCTTAACACTTGCTCTTTTCCATCACACACCCCCACTATGTTAATAGGTGCGTTTAGTTGTTTGCAGAGTCATTTACACGCAGAGAATAGCAAGAATATCCCAGGTGTTTATAATCTGACTGTTAACATATACAGCGTTCAGAAAAGTTTTCCCATGTGCCAGCTCCTTTTCAGTGTCTAATTAGTGCAATAAAAGCACTCAAGCGAAATTAATATAGGCATCGTATGTGTGTAGAGAAGTACAGTTGATAAAAACTTCAGCCGCATTTGCATTTTTAGTATTTAAATATTATGTTTTCCTTCAGCCTAGAGGGAGAGAACTCTGTTCTAGAAGAGAGTGCAGAGCCCTCCTGTTGCTCCTAGGGAAGAAGGGTACACCACTTTAACTTCCAAGACATCACTGAGAACATCAGGGTGTGTGTATTTATGTTTTACATCCAGAGGAGTTGACAGCAGAGATTGTATAGTGAAGAGAAATTGAATTCGTTTTTTTAAAAAAGGATGGTACATAAACATTGTATAGCACGAATAATGTTACCCTGTTCTGTTTTTGAAAGGTCATCATTGCAGGACAAAAATTAATCCCTAAAAAGCAGGATGTCTAAAATATTCCTTCAAAAGAGTAAAATATAAATGCATACCATTTTTTGGTATTTGTGTTTATGTTGTTTGCTTGTTCACAAAAACTACTAGCAGAAAATGTTATTAGATATTTATTTGAACTATTTTAATATTTAGTGTGTTGAATGGGTAGGTTTTTAATAAAAATATGGATATAGAACACTTAAAATGCAATTAATTTTATTTCAGCCATTAAAATATTATTTTTCTAGAAATGTAGACTTGAAAATATTTTAAAAAGGAAAATATTCTGAAGATAGGTTTTTTCTGAAATAAATTATGTAGAACATATAAAATTAATTGATTTTGGTTTCTATCAATTATGTGAACTACGAATTAATTTTATCCCCTTTTTAACAGAAAGTGTAAATATCAATTTAAGTAACTTCTTTGATTTTGTTCAACAGATACATTCAGAGTCTATATCAGGAACATATAAAATCTTCATAAAACTGTAAGTTAGATTAAATAGCTTGCAGGTCTGTTAGCTAGAATAAAAATGTGAGAGAAAGAGGACATAATAGATACCATGACAACCAGAAGACATCTGGAAAAGTAACCATGTCTACTAAGGGTGATGATGATGCTATATTTCTCTGTAGTACTTGTTAATTGCAACATTAGTAATTCAGCTAAAAACCAGTAATGGCAAAAGCCTGTGCTTATTCTCACATTGCATGGCAAGTTTGATATTGATTTTGTTTTAAAAAAGTCTAATAAGTGCTCCTAGCTGTGATTTTAATTATCAGAATTTTTAAAACAAATATAATGAGGTTTTGTAAATGTTGGAGCTGGGATGATGGTTTTTAACCAAGGTTTGATTCCATTAATTCATAACAAAGACTTTCTACTTCATTTGTAAGTAAGACATCCAACTTATTTATGCAAACAGGAGGGAAGCAATAATAATGTTTGCAACAGATATGCTTATAAAAGTTTTTAATCTTTAAGGTAAGATGTTTGACTCCCTCTTAAAGTGAGCTGGTGCTATTTTCAACTTTCACTGTATTTCATGTAAAAAATAGCTCAAATTATAGATATTAGGAAGAGATTAAAGTAGTTAATTTGATTAATACTGCTTTTTATTTATTCTTATGAATAAATAAGATATTCTGTGATGTGGCTTTGGATCTTATTCATTTTGTGTTGTACGCAGAAATATTGTGGCATCCATCCTGATAAAAATCGTATAAGGATTTTACTCTTTCCTTTGAAGACAAAATAGATAAATGTGGAAAAAATTAGTTAATAAAACATGGAAGCTTTCTAACATCTTTCTGTCTTCTTTCTTTTGAGAATGTAAAATGATTATATAGTTGTTTTAATAATGTGGCCTTTGTTACTCTCTTCTCTGCTTTAGTTAGAGTCTTGAAATTACTTCCAGTTAAAGTTGTTCCCAGGGAAAGATACAACCTGTGACTCTGTCCCCAATGGGAATGATTACATTATTTTCCATTTTCACTAACAACAAAGCAGGCATACATCATGGATAATGGGGGAGATTTTCTTCAGCAAAGAGAGGTCTGCTATATTCTTGGTTATCCAGAAGTACTTTTCTTCTGTGATCTGAGTCATGGTGATTTTGTGTGTGAAGTATAGAGGAGGTGTGTTTGAATCAACCTTGGCAGTTAGATTTCCTACCTATCACTAAATATGTTGGGGTTTTCTTAGAAATATCTTAGAGGCTGGGCTGGTCCCATGATTTTAATGCTGCTATTAGAAATCAAAAAGTCACATTCCTGGCAATCCCTTTGGTACGCAGAAAATGGTCTCCTGATAGTCTTTACAGATTACGGCAGGCCCACATTAGGACAGTGTGTGCCACCCCTGCCCCAGCTCTCTGAGGTCTGCTTCTATTCTGCAGAAGCAGCACTACCCTGTGCAATAGCTGGAGGACAGGCAGCCGTTCTGAGTCCTAACAGTGGCATTTAAAGGGCATGTTTTCAATTTCTGGACCACAGTCCTGGGTGTGTCAGACAAATCAATCCTTGCTGATTTGAAAAGTTTTTTTTTTTTTCATTTTTCTAATTCAAGAAACACTCTCCTCTCCACTTATTTTTAGACTTCATGGTTGACAATGAAAGCTTTAATCCAGTAAGCTACAATACTCAAAATATACCCCAAATCATAAAATTCTGATAGAGTGAAGCAGGATTTAATCATATTCATTCCTTAGAATTTGTTCCTCTCTGAAAGTGCATCATGGATTATTTTTTAAAATCTAAAAATACTGGGTTTTTTTTTTTTTTAGTAAATGTAAAGAATTTTATATCAAGTTTACAGTTAAATTAATATGAAAGTTATATATTTGAATTTTGGATATGAAATGAAGTTTCTGGATATTAATGTTTTATGTAATGTCTCTGTTGAATTGGTTAATAAGCATAAAAGTAATTTAAAACTTCTTTGCCTCCATTCTATAAGATCTGGATTTCATATTTCTCCTTGAAGTATTGTTCTTGTTATTCCTATTATTTGTTTTAATTCCACCCACACAGAAATACATGGAAATCTATTGAAAGTTGAGTCAGCAAGTGCTGTCTGGTGTTACAATATCAAATGTTCACCTGCGCATATAACAGTACTTTTAATTTTGAAAGGCGATTTCCTCCTCTAGTCCATTTATACAACTATTTAAAGGCTTGTTTTCAAATAGAGGCAGATTTAATTTAATCTCTGAGTAATCTCTTGCAAAAGAAAAAGAAGCAGTTCTGAGGGAGTCAAATGATGGTTGTTTTTCAATCTTAGATGTCATGCTTGCTTCCACTAATGCTATAATTACCCTCATCAGCAGGTGCCCACCACAGAACATCACACCTTGTGCAGACAAGAGGGCAGCTAAGAGCGTATAGAAGCAGCAGTGAGTCTATGAAACAGCAGTCCTGAGAAGTAGACGAGAACCGTTCAGCTGGTACCACATTCACTACTCCCACAGCTGTTTGAGATGCTGTGTGCGCAGGGGGGATTCCATGAACAAACCTGGTTCCGTTTCTGAGGCTGACTTGTCTCTTTTGGAGCAAGTGACTTCCAGTTGTTCCTGCCAAAAGCTGGGTTCTACAAGATCTTAAATGAGAGAAAGCTGAGTCAAAGGCAGGGCTAAAGTCAGAAAAACTCATTTCCCAATCGATTGCCCATTTGAGGGTTGTGTGAGTGGTAGATCCCATGGTGGCCGTAGAAACAACAGCAACTTGGTGAAAAGAATCCTCATTTCCTTTTTCAGTGTCTAATATGCTATTGCAGTGTCATTAAACCCTTAATAGTTTGTTCTTGTTACACAAAGGGCTCGCTGGTGAAAGCAGAACAAATCCCCAGTAGTGAGTCCATTACTGAATAAACCATTTCTTGACAGGTTGATTTTTGTCTACTGCCTTTTACTCCCTGTGTTGAAAAAATAAAAAAAGGGACAATGTTGTATCACTTAGGAATATGGCTGTATGTTCTTGTTATTGTGATTTTTTTGTTGGGGAAAAAAAGCCATTTTCTGATAATCGTCTATTTTGTTTAAGCATTTCTGAATTCTTTTTCTAGTAATTAATATAACTAACAAGCTTTTTCTCATCAATCACAGTGAATTAAAAATTTAATTTAATTTAGTTTCATCTTTAATTTGAGGGCCATGGTATTAGGTGGCAGGTAATTCAATATTTTAAGTTTTGAGGAGGAAAAATATCCTTGTATGGGGATGGTTTTAAACATGTTTTCAGTTATTCCCAAATATATTACAGCAGTTTCTTCTGCCATCATTTATTGAGATCTTGAAAAAGAATTGAATCATTAAAAATCATTTATAAATAGTAGCAAAACATATTCATTTGTTCTGACCAGCTGTGCTGGTCTGTGCATTGGCTTTACTTTTTGTTTCTTTCATTTGCAAAGCCAAATGGGGGGCTGTTAGAGCAAATATGAAAGGATTATAGAGAACAATATTTAAAGAAACTTTTATTCCTCTAACATTCATTGAGTACTTAGGAAGTGTTAGGCACCATGGTAGGTACTGAACAACTTCCTCAATAGAACTAATGGTTTAACACAAGACAGAGATGTGCAAAGCAACAAGACAGGGTTATACATAGACTAGCTTCATGGTCAGAATACAGTGGAGCAAAGATTAAAGTAGTCAGTGCCTCTTAATGGATGGTGATGGAAAATTTAGATAAGAAGCATCCTAGACTTGGTGCCTGATTCTCAAAAGATGAGGAAGAAAAAGAGTTGCTTGGCTTTGGCAGTTTGGAAAGAGGGCAATAATTCCTTTCTCAGTCATTTTAACAGACTCATGAGGGTCGATGCCTGACTGCACAGCAGATGAGACAGAGAAGTAACAGCGATGACACAGCAACAACACAAAGCACATAGGTAGTACTCAGTATGTGCCAGGCATCACAGAATTTATTATCTATTGCCTGACTTCAGCTAGACTGTAATCAAAAGTGGGGATCTTTGTTTTGTTCACTGACTTATCCAGATGCCTTGAATAGTGCCTGGTGTGTACTAAGCACTCAAATATTTGTTCAATGAATAAAGTGACCAATTAATTGTAAAATGGTGCTTTTTGATTAATATGAGGTAGACTTTAGGTTCTTAGCTATGAGGGAAAAAAGAAATACAGGCAATTTTTCTTTTTTTTTCAAGATGGGAGAAATTTGAGCTTTCTGTTTGCTGGGTGAAGAACCTATTAGAGAAGGAGGGTTTAAACAAGTAGGAAGGGAGAAAAGCGATGAAACTAGTTTATACATTTGGAGGAGTTGGGATTTGCTTAATGGGAGGGTTAAAGATCTGTTTTCCCTCATGTTCAATTCTGGCTCTACCCTCTTTGTCTTAGGGACTTGGCTGGTGGAAATTGGACCCGATCGTTGATTATTTTGCAGGTTTTACTTAGTACATATTTAGTCTATAGTGTTAGTGAATAATTCAAAATTATCACGCAAATATATGTATTTCTGGGAAACTATTGTTTGTTAATAATTAATAGATTGCTGAAATGCTACTTTGTATCTTTGACCTCTCTAAGTACCTGAATTCTTTGATCTCACCAAATACCTCAAGAGATGTGGGAAATTCCTCAGATCTCAACAAGGTGGGAATCAGTACATCAGTTTTCCTGAGGATGGTTATCTTAGTTGAGTTGACATGGCAAGCTGCCAGTCCCTGCATACAATGTCATGGGACTGTATATTTATTTAAAATGCCTCTGTAGAATACCAGAACTTCAACCACAAAATAGTCACACAAAACGGAACACATTCACAGTGATAATCAGTAGGTTTTGTCCTCCACAAGCATTGATTTTTCTAGGACTTCCTTGGGAATGAACTTTATAATGGTGAGATTAGGAGGGACAACTCTTTTGGGTAAGTGTTCCCAACAGGCTCAATTTGAATGCAGTTCATCTCTACTTGGAAAGTTCTATGGACAATCTGAATTGATTTTAGAGAACAGTATTGTGGCTTTGGAAGCAAGCAGATCTAGATTGGAACCCTGGCCTCTCTCAGTTTTCTCCCCAGTTCTATCAGGAGGATTCCTTCTTCCTTTCCCACTGTTTAAGACTCACTTGTGTTCTTTTTTTTTCCTAATAAAGAAAAAGTAATTATTGTATTTATTTTTATTTAAAATTTAAATTGGCCCAAATAGGCAAAAATAGAAAATACTATGAAAAGAACTCACATACTCATAATACACATTAAACCAAGGTTAACAATTTGCCGTATATTCTTTATATCTTTTTAAGAGTAAACTGCTACAGACACAGCTAAAATATCTGCTTACCGTTCTCTTGATTCCTTTCCCAAAGGTAAGAATTATTCTGAACTTGAGGTGCATTCTTCTCGTATAGGTTTATTTTAAAAAATCTCTACTACATATTTATTCATAACTATGTGTAAATAGTATGGTTCTGTATGTTTAAAAACTTTTACGTGAATGTATAGTATACTTTTGCAATTTGCTTTTTTTCATTCAACATTGTATTTTTTGAGGTATATCAAGGAGTTAGAAATAGATGTTGCATATTATTTCAGTCTGTTTGTACCACAGGTAATTTAGTCATTTCTCTACTGGCAAAATTTTAGTTTATTTCCTTATTTTTTCGGCTATTACAAACAATATTCAATGAAAATCTTTGTACTTGTCTCTTTGGTCCTTAACTTGCAAAAACAGGATATAAACTCAGGAACTGACCTTGCTCTTTGGAAGATATAAGGACCAGGGCTTCTTCCCTAGAGAAAGGTCAAGCTTGTCCAGCTCCTTATCTCTGAACAGATCCAGAATTTGCAAGGAGTTGAAGGGGAATGGTGCTGGCCTTCTTTAATACTGGACTGACATTCAGATCAGACAGACTTGATTTCCAGTCTGGCTCAGGTCATTAACTGGTTTTGCAGCTTTATCTTTCTGTGTCTCAGTCCTTTATCGTAAAATGAGGATGGGAATACCTGTCTCCAGGATGAATTGTGAATGTTAAGTGTATTGATGTGTGTAGCTATTTCAGTGTCTGCAAGAGCTACTTGTTAAATGGATGTTACCTAACGCTCGGTATTAATCAGAGGTCTTACAACAAATAAGACTTTGTTTGATGGGGAAGTGTTTATAATCTTTAATTCTCTTGAAATTAAAATGTTGTTTACAGACAAGAGATAATATAAGGCTAATGATCATTTGTATTGGGCTGCTGGTTTTGAAAGTGCTTCGGAAAATAAAGTCAGCTTGTCTTCTCCAAGATGATTGTTTTCCACAGTTGATTCTCGTCCTTGAAATGTCCATTATTCTGTGTTTTTACTGAAGGTAAATTTATTGACATTTTTAGAAAAAAAATGTGAAATCTGTACCATATTGAAATACAGGATACTCTTTGCTTTTGGTATTTTTACCATTGGGTTCTTTGTGTTTTGAAACAAATTATGATTATAAAATTGTTATCGTCATGAACCTCAAGATTTTTGGAAAAGAATGCTTTTTAAAATACCTTTATTAAGGAAAATCCAAACATATACAACACTAGAGGGAATAGTGTAATAACCACATTTACCCATAATCCAGCTTCAACAATTATCAAAACATGACAAATCGTATTTCATTTATATACCCCTATTTCCTGTTTTTTCCGTCTTCACTAGATTATTTGCAAATTCCAGATATCATATTACTTTTTTTTTTTTTTTTTTTTTTTTTTTTTTTTTTTTTTTTTTTGGCGGTACGTGGGCCTCTCACTGTTGTGGCCTCTCCCGTTTCGGAGCACAGGCTCCGGACGCGCAGGCTCAGCGGCCATGGCTCACGGGCCCAGCCGCTCCGCAGCATGTGGGATCCTCCCAGACCGGGGCACGAACCCGCGTCCCCTGCATTGGCAGGCGGACTCTCAACCACTGCGCCACCAGGGAAGCCCATCATATTACTTTTAATAAATATCTGAAAAATAAGGACCCCTTATCAAAACAAAACTGCAATACCATTATGAAGTTTAAACAAATTAATAATTTCCTAATACCCACATATATTAAATTGGGATCACGTTTCCTTAATGATCTCATAATTCTGTTTTCTACTCACGGTTTGTTTGAATCAGAATACAGCTGTAATTTACACATTACAGTTATTTGTGTTTTTCAGTCTATAAGTTTCCTGTCCAGGTCTCCTGTTTTTCTGTTGAAAATTATTTTTCAAAGAAATTTATTTGTCCTGTAGAGTTTCCTCCATTATATATTTTTCAGAATACATCCCAGTGGTGTTAATCTTACATTTTCCTCTGTCCATTGTATTTCCTGTGAACTGGTAGTTTGATCAGGAGCCTTGATCGGTTTTGACTTTTTTGGCGAGGATCCTGCATAGATATTCTGGTTGCCTCTCATTTTAGGTATTAGCTACCATTGATGATCACTGTCTAGAGCAGGTGTTGGCAGACATTTTATGTAAAATCCAAATAGTGAACATTTTAGGTTTTGTGCACCATAAGGTCTCTTAGAACTACTCAACCCTGCTATTATAGCCCCAAAGGAGCCATAGACATTATATAAATAAGTGGACATGGCTGTGTTCCCATGCAACTTTATAAATAAACACTGAAATTTGAATTTCATATAATTTTTTATATGTCATGAAATACTATTCTTCTTTTAGTTTTTTTTAACCATTTAAGAATGTAAAAATCATTCTTAGCTCACAGGCCAAGAAAAAAACAAGCCACAGACTGGATCTGGCCCTTAGCTGGAGTTTGACTAAGATCCTGACTAAGATCCATTGCTTTATTAGGGCATTGCAAAATGATAATATACAATTCTATCTTTCCTTTTTCATTTATTAGCTGAAATTTTATAGATAGGAACCACTGCATCAACGATTTGCTTACTTTGAGTTATAATTCATACCATAAAGTCAAGATAAATATTTGGGAGAGACAGTTTTTAAAAAGCTGAGCTAATAATAATAATAGGAGCTATGTGGTGGCACTGATCTCTTAGTTTACTGTCAAGCCTTAGATTTTAATTGGGTCACTGTGTTTGGTTAACCATCAGAAAATACTTGGCCGTTTATTATGGAGGCCAATTAAACTGTCATTAAGAAATGGAATATGTAAAAACATTGTCAAACTGATTCTGTATTAAGGCTTTTGCTCTCAGTATTTAAAAAAACCCTGGGAATTGTGTTAGGTTTCTGCTGCCACCATAAAAAATTACTACAAACTTAGTGGCTTAAAGCGACGTGAATTTATATTATCTTACAGTTATGTAGTTCGGAAGTCTGATATGGGTTTCTCTAGACAAAAATCAAGGTATTGACAGGGCTGTGTTCCTTTCTGTAATCTCAAGGGGAGAGTCCATTTCCTTGCCCTTTCCAGCTTCTAGCAGATGACAACATTCCTTGGCTCCCGGCTCCTTTCTCTTTCACATCAAAGGCAGCAAAGTTGTCTGTCATTGACCCCTGCTTCTATCATCACAATGCTTTCTCTGACCCTCTCTTTTGACAAACATTATATATATTTAAAGTATATAACATGATGTTTTGATATAGTATACATTGTGAAATGATTACCACAATCAAGCTAGTTAACATATCCGTCACTTCACATAGTTACCTTTCTGTTTTTATGGTGCGAACATTTAAGATCTACTCTCTTAGCAAATTTCAAGTACGTAGTACAGTATTGTTAACCATAGGCACCATGCTGCACATTAGATTTCCAGAGCTTATTCATCCTGCATAACTGAAACTTATACTCTTTTGTTTTCTGAATGTTGAATTCACAGTGAAAACTATAGAAGTGAAAATTACCTTTCCTACCAGTGGATATTCAGTAGATTTGGGGATATGAATGTTTTGTTTTGACATACATTTTAATGAGCACCCACTCTGTACAAGATAAAGCCTCAAATGCTACAGGAGAAAGAAATGTGAAAAAGACTTACTTGTGATTGGTGGGAGGGATGAAACTATAAGTTGGCATATAACATGATATATTTACTGTAACATATTAGGTATATAGTTAGCAATTATACATAAATGATATATTATGACTGTTACTCATGAGTATATTAAAATTGCCTTAATTATATTATTAGTCTTCTAAAAAGCTTGGTAAGACTTGTCAAATGGTTGAGAAAATCAGTTGATTGGACCCATGGTGGAACTTTCAGTTTTTGATCCACAGACTTGAAGCTGTACAGGTAAAATGATTTTGGGGATATCTTTAATTAGTATTTTCTTTAAAAAATTTTTTTAAACTTTTATACAATTTTTAAAGGTTACTTTCCACTTACAGTTATTACAGAATATTGGCTATATTCCCCGTGTTGTACAATACATTCTTGAGCCTGTCTAATACCCAGTAGTTTGTACCTCCCATTCCCCTACCTCTGTATTCCGCCCCCCCAGCCCCCCCATAACCACTAGTTTGTTCTCTAGATCTGTGAGTCTGCTCCTTTTATGTTATATTTACTAGTTTGTTGTATTTTTTAGATTCCACATATAAGCGATATCATACAGTATTTATCTTTATGTCTGACATTTCACTTAGCATAATACCCTCCAAGTCCATCCAGGTTGCTGAAAATGGCAAAACTTTTTCTATGTAGATGTTTCAAAAAGCAGTTTTTACTAGTTTGTAAATATTTTATTGATTTTTTTAAATGAATGAAAATAACCCTTAACTTGAAATTTTGAGTTACAACTACTTTTTAAATAGGGCTCTTAATGTTTTTTCCCGTTATTTGAGTACATCTGATTATTCATGTAAGTGCTTGTCTCCTTTATTCAATAATCATTGTAACAATAGATAATTTTTATAAATCACTGTTAATAGAAAAGAAAGAAGGATGAATAATTAGCACCAAGTGAGGACATAGTAATAGGTAGAGTCTTCAAAATGCTAAGGTCAAATAGGGTGAGAAATTGAGTCTCTCTTTCTAAAAATGTTCCTATTTCTATTTTTATTGAAATATATTTGACTGTAACCTTGGGTACATTTAAGGTATACAACATGTTAATTTGATACATTTATATATTGTTATATGATCACTATAAAAGGCAAAAGGACCAAGATGAAGACAAAAGATCTGGACCTTGACTCAAGATAAAGACATTTCCTTCTATCATTCCTAACTAAGGGTTTTCCTGTGGTTATAGCTACGTATTATTGTTACTATTAATGATTACAACTTATATGTGTGATTAAGTTTAAGGTAATATTGGTGAGTAAACTCCGTTTTATTCCCTTTTCCTTGACTTTATAAAGTCTGTCATAAAATAAAACCTTCAGGAATTATTGAGGGGAAGTAGCAGAATTGGACCTGACAGACATTTGTCACCAGCCCATTGTCCAATGTGGGTGCCAGTTTCAGAATAAGATCTATTTCCATTTGTTTGGACTTTATATCACAAAGTTGACCCCGCATGTAAAGACACATTTTTAACAAAAAGATAAAGTTTAAAATTGCTTTCCTTTTTTCGGAGTTATTGGCAGCCATTTTGTGGGAATGTGGGTTTTTAAGTATTTAAAAGTATTAGATACCCTAGCACTAAATGAAATTAGTTTTCTTTAAAAGATAAACAATAATGATTCAAATTACTAGAGCCTAGGACAAAGTGGGAATGATTTGGATTACAGATACAAAAAGAGCTCATTGTTTGAAAGGTGCATCACGTTATCGGATGTAACTATAGAATGCAGTGGTAACAGTAACTAAAAGAAGAGCTTAAATCATGTTATGAAAATCACATACTCCAGGTGAATAGACTTTGAAAAATGAATGCAGAAGGAACCAGTGATAAATAATGGCTAAGTCCTACTTTTGTCTCATTACCCATTAAGTACACTTAGGGGAAGAGAGGGAAAAAAATGTGTGACTATACTGTACCTTGTATAACTGGTGCCTTTGGGTCCACTGATGGAGATAGACGACTAAGCTGGTATGATAACATCACCGTCCTGCATTGATCTGGGCAGTGAGGTAATTCACAGGATATTGTATTACTGCATAGTTTGTGAATCCTACACATTGTAAAACCTTTGGATAGCTGGGAATTATTTCTTCTTCCTGGGGAAAATGTCTGATTGTCAAATATAACCTTAAATGTGCCTAGAGTATAATTTAGTCCTTTTGTTTAGGATCTCCTTTAGGATGAGGTTTGTATTTTATTTACCAGTGTAGCCCCACATTTTGCACAGTGCCTGGCATGTTGTAGAAACTCAGTACTTGTATGTGGAGTAAATGAGAGAACATAGTGAAAATGCTCTAGACTTAGGTGTTTCATACCTTGGACAGAAAAAGGGTGAAGAAAGGAAGAAAAATAAACATTATTTTGGTATTTTTAAATACCAGGCACTTTCAGTGATCTCTTATGTAATCTTCTGTACATTATTCTGATGTAGGATTGATTTGGATGCCCAAAGCACAGATGAAGAAACAGAATTTCAAAGAAGTCAAGTCAGTTCTTACCAGGGTAACTGGGAAATGGTAGACATAGAATTCAAATGCAACCATCCATTAATTTTTTTTCAATACTCTGCTGACTTGTGAGTTAGGGATAAGATGATTTAAAAAGCATAAACAAAGTTTATGTATGTCGCTTCCCTCACAAGGGTGATTTGTTCTTGGAGGTGGCTTAAAGGTCACTATGGGTAGTGAGACTAAGTCAGAGCAGCACTGAGTAATGAAAGCAATTAAACTGTATTGTTAACAGTCCTGCCAACAAGCTTAGTCCCAGGTATAAACTATTGAATGGAAAAGCAAAAACATGGTAACTTGTTATTGTTGCTACTTCTCTTACTGTTGTTGGGTGAGAATAGGGCAATATAGTTGCATTTACATGATTGTGATACTTTATTTCCTTTATTTTCCAAAATATGTTGAATCATTTACTTATTCTTTCAAGTTTTAAATAAACTCTGGTTATTTCATTTTTGTGATGTCAAACAGAACCAGATTTAGAAAACTATAATTTCAAGTGAAACTTGAGTACAGAACCCTTGTTAAATACGTTCTGTGTGTGTGTGTGTGTGTGTGTGTGTGTGTGTGTGTGTTAGAAAAATGTGACAAATAAGAGATAAATAAGAACCTTTCCTGGGAGTTTAATTTGAGAAAGTAATTACCTTGGTTTGTCTTGAGGTCAGAGTAGAGTCAGGCCAATGTACCGAATCGTTAATATCTTAAATCAAATGGAATTGGAGTCCATAATAATGACCCTGAGCCAAGGTGTTGTACTCAGACATAAGAGAAAGATGGGTTTGTGTTCCGTGCTTCCTACTTACTAAGGCAATAAGCCGCGTTAAGATCAGGAAGAGAGATGTTCAATAAAAATGGGTGACAGAAAATGAGTTGTTGATTAACTAGGGAAAAAAACAATCAAAAGAACCCTTTTCACAAGCATTCTTATTTAATCTTACTCTGTGTGTGTGTAAGAAGTATATGCCTATATTTTCACAACCAAGGGTGTTTAAAATCTAATTAGGATATGCTGACATTTGTTGTAAATCTAAATAATGACCATAAAATTGAAGTTTCCATCCATTCTTCTCAGATATCTGGGATACTAATTGTGGGGGATGATGGTGGTGGTCGAGATACAAGAGAGGCAATGTGCCCACCCTCTTTGCTTGTTATCGTGAAGAAAGGGAGAAAATGAACATTTGCTATATGTTCAGCACTTTGTTAGGCTTTTTTAAAAATATTTATGAAGGCTTTATACTTTATACATGCTATCTCATTCAGTTCACACAACAACCTGATTAGGTAAGCATCCCTCCTGGAGCTTATATTCTAGTGAGGGCTGACAGAAGATACACAAACAAGCATGTAAATATGTAATAAAATGTCTAGTGATTATAAGTACTATGAGGAAAAAATAAAACAAGGCCAGGAGGTAAAGAATGAGTGAGGGTACTATTTTAGCTAGAGGGGAAGCCTCTCTGATTGGTGCTCTTAGGCAGATGTCAAGATGAAGTGAGGAAACAAGCCATGGAGATACCTGGGGAAGAACATTCCAGGCAGAGGGAACAGCAGGTACAAGTGTCCTGAGGCAGAGGAATGTCTGATGTGTTCAACCAAAGACGCTGGAGCAGAATGAGCCAGGACGAAAGGGGAAGGAGATAAAATCTGATTTGAACCCAAGTCTGTCTGACTCCAAACTGATGTCCACAACATTCCTGTCACACCATGAATTGGGAAGATGTGTAGCACTAGAGAATGACACAGGAAATTGAAAACAATTTGAGACTTTATAGTATGGACTGTAACTATTGTAGAAAATCAAGAATAGGACAGAAAGATGTTTTGTTGGAGGCAGGATGACATGGACTTGGGCTCTAGGATACACATAAATGTGGGCTTGCAGATTCAAACTACAAAGAGCAGATTAAAATGAAAAGACCATTGACATGGGAATGTTAATAACAGTTACACGTGTTGAACTTCATGTGCCAGGAACTGTTCTGTGAGACTTACATGTATTGAATAATTTCCTCCATATAACAACCTCATTGTACCCATTTTATGGGAGAGGAAACCAAGGCACAGAGATATACAGTAACTTGCCCAATGCCATGGAATTTAGGTTTGAAATCAGGATGCCTGGCTCTGTATTCTGTACTCTTAAAGAATGGTGAGATTGAAAGAAAACGTGGAGCAATTTAAAAAATTCTTTTTAAAATCTTCTCCCATCACTTTCCTGAAGTATGGAACAAAGATTGACAGATGACCTATCAGAAACAAAGTTTACTTTTATCCTTCTGAAGAATATAAAAGGAAGTTTGGGCAGAATCAGTTGGGGAGGATGGTGAAGATACACATTAGTCAAAGTATTTTCTCATCTCAGTTTTCCTGTGGCTTTTGGCTAGGGTGAAAAGGTGATTAGCCAGTGAGGTACAGTACTGTGCACATAGTTGTCCTCAATAAAGAGCTCATTAAATCTGCTTCAAAATATTCTTTATATTATTTTTTCTTTTTTAAAAAATAATCTTTATATTAAATGAAGAAGCCAATTATTGAAACCGGGGGCAATTGGATGATTATAATGTATTAAATATGTGCTCAAGGGTTAAAAGAAACCATGAGACAGTATAAATTTGTTTTCATTATTGCTTTTGTTTTTTGTGTGTGTGTCTCTGTTTTGTGTTTTTCACTGAGCAAGACTTTTAGGCTTGTTTCTCTTGTAAATTGGCTGCTGAAACATGCCAGAAGCATCAGAACAAGTAGTTTTAGATTAAATTTGTTGAAAGCTCTGTAGAGATACATCAGTGAGATTTAAAACAAACAAAAAATCTATCCAGGAATTCTGAAGGAACTTAACTGTGAAATAGGAAAGCAGTTCATTGAAATGTGTAACTGATTGTAAATACCACAGCATTGGAGAAGTGTTCCCAAATCTGCTGGCCATTAGGATCACCTGCGAACTGTTTGAAACTGTAGACTGCTAGACTGGCCACACCTTGCCTGCGGGCTTTCCGTCTCTGTGACAAGGCTGGAAAAACAATAATTTGATGAGATCCTCACGTGATTTAGATGATAACCCATATTTGGATACTACTATTTTTATAAGTATTATCTGTGATGGTGGGTCTCAATGTTAGCACATATCAGAATCACCTGGAGGGCTTGTTAAACCACCTTACGGTGGGCTGTAACTTCCAGCGGACCTTAACTTCCGGTGTTTCTAAATAAATAGACCTGAGGCGTGGTCTGAGAACTTGCATTTTGAACAAGCTCCCAGATGTAATGGCAGCTGCTGGTCTGGGCATTGCGCTTTTGGAGCCATAACTTATAAGAACTTCAGAGTAGGATGTGGGTGACAGCCGGACAGGTAAGCAATATGATTTTCATTAATGGAATCTGGAAGACTTCATGGTATGGGATAGAATCAGTGACCTTAAAAATAAAAAAAATATGGTGAGTAAGGCAACGTTATTGCTCTAAGGTATATTCAACCAATTCAGTTGTTTGTGGTTTTAGTAAGTTTGTGAATAATGGCTTAACAAGGAAAATATAATTTATAGGCCAAAGACTAAGAACTTCTAAAACAATCTAGTTTCATGGAATTGGAAAAAGTGGATGTGCGAAGGAAATCTTTTTTTCAAGGATGAGATCAGATTTAATGACAGACGTGAAAAGGAGATTAGCAAGCATTTTTAAAGACACAGAAAACAAAACAGTGAATTACCTTTGGCAGTAGGTCTGGGAATTTCTTTTCTTTAATGCTAGTAAATGTCTTACAACTGTGAATACCATGGTAAATCACTCAGTGTACTTAGATTCTAAATTCTTCCCAGTAAGAAAATGCCAAGCTAGTAGAAATAAATTTAGGAATCTCTTCACAACAAAATCTGTGGTACAGGCAGGAGCAGCTGCATAATTTGTGGAGCCCAGTGCAAAACGAAAATGTGAGGCCCATGTTCAGAAATTACTAAGATTTCAAGACTGCAACAGGAAAGTATTAAACGAAGTGTGGGACCCTGTGAGACTAACCCGATCTCACATCCATGAAGCCAGCTCTGGGTATAGAGGCAAAGGGGCTTCAAGAGATTTGGAGTTAGAGCTAGATTTGAATTCCATCCCTGACACTGTGTCATTTTGAGGGATATACTTTTGCTCCCCAGTTTCTTGATATGTACAGTTTGTTGAATAATCCCTACTTTGAAAATCCATTGAGAAAAACAAGTTAGGGAACAGATGAAACTCTCTATGGCAGCACATGGCATAGGGTAGACAATTTTTAAAAATTCTAAATAAAAAAAAGAGTTGGTAGGGCTGGGGAGATTATTGATCTTACCAGTATGAGTGTGTCATTTCTCATATTCGTATAAAACTGACAAATTCATTAAAGATTTGTGGACTGCTTATAAAGTGCTAGGCAGCGTCCTAGGTGCTGGTGTTTGTGCAGGTCACAGTCTAGTGGGAGACACAGCCAGTAAAGTAGATGAAAACATAATTGTGAAATGTGAAGTGTGATGGAAGAAAATAACTGGCACAAGAGGTATGGCCTTGGAGGGAGGCCAGGGAAAGCCTCTCTGAAGAGATGGCATTGCAACGCTACGATCTACAGGTGAGGAAAATCTAGTTAGGGGAAGAGAAGTCAAGTTGGAGAGAGCAACACGTGCAAAGCTTCTTAAGCAGGAAAGACTTCGGTGTGTTTCAGGAACTGAAAGAAGACCAGTAAGACTACTAGAGAATGAGGTAGAGAGTGGTAGGAGATGAAATTGGGGAGGAACATAGGACCGGAACGTAGCCCTTTGTGGGTGAGAGTCAGAAGTCTGGATTTTATTCTAAGTGTAATGGGAAACCATTGAAGACTTTTAAGTACAGAAATGATGTGTGCTGATGGATATTGCTAAAATATCTCCAGATGCTTTGCATACAATAGTTGGAAGAGGGACAGAAGAGGAAGTGCGAGGCCACTGTGCAAAACCCAGTGAGAAATGATAATGGCATGGACTAGGTTTGTGACAGTGGAGGTAGGAAGAAATTGATTTTCTAATGTATTCTGGTGGTAGGAGCAATTGAATTTGCAATTGGGATTTGTGTGAGTGTGAAGAGAGACAGATGAATCAAGAATGGATCCCAGGTTTTGGGCTTGGGCAACTGGGTGGATGGTAATATTCCAGAAATCATGAAGACCTGGAGGAAAACAGGCTTTGGAGGAGAGTGAGAAGTCCAGTTTTGAACATGCTGATTTTGAGATGAGGGTATCAAGTTGGTTAGTTGAATATATGTGACTGGAGTTTAGAGGAGAGGTCAGAATGAGAGATAATCCAGGTGTTATCTGTTTATAGATGGTATCAATATTAAAGCCCTGGGAATGAATGATGAGTAGCATGACAGTACATAGATAAGGGAGTCCAGAAAAGACCCCTGTGGATCTATTTAGTAGAGGGACCATCCAAGGAAACAGAACAACCAGAGAGATGTATATAACCTCTTATGTTACAGAGGCCAAGAGAAGATCTTTCAGGAAGGGAGAAGTGACCAAGAGGGTTGAATGCTGCAGAGATTGGTCAAGGAAGATGAGGATACCAAAGAGCCCATTGTATTTGGCTTGGCAATTTAGATTGTTGTGAATTTGCTAAGAGCAGTTTTGTTACAGTAATGGGGACAGGAGCCAGAGTGGAGTAGGCTGAGGAATTAGGTGTGAAGTAGTGGAGACAGGGTGTATACTCAATATTTTGAGAAGTTTAATGTACAAAGGAGTGGGAAAAAAAGGGGATGGGCATTTAAGAGGGCATGTGCAGTCAAGGTACTTTTCTTTTTTCTTTTAGGATGAATAATACCAGGGCATGTTTGTGTGTTGATAGGAATGATACCACATAGAGGGAAAGAATAATGATGGAGAGAAGGGATGCTTGTTAAACACAAAGTCATAGAGAAGGCTGAGGGGATCTATAAAATTATGCAGAAAAGCAGAGTGACTCACTGAGATAAGTGGCCAGCAGGGTAAACCTAACATTTGAACTATGTCCTCCCTTATGATATTGCTTGTATTTGGATTATTTAACCTGTTTTGTATATTTTTTTCTCTCCTTGGCTTGTCAGCTCCCAGAGAAAGAGAACATGCCTAATTTACCTGACCCCTTACACAGTATCTTGGCTTAAGTGTCATCCAGATGAGTTTTCTAAAATGTTGTAGTAGGAAAAAAATGGAAATTTGAACCAGCTATCTTAAGAATTGGTAGATGGTTTGCCATAAGGCACAAAATGACTGTTTCTGAACAGTATAGGAAGGAGCGCAAATGCATATCAGGGATAAAAAAGAGTAAAGAAATAAGATTTCTTCACGGAAGAGTGTGTATTGAATTATCTATAAGAAACCGTATGATGTTGTAAAGTTGATGGTGGTCTATAAGGCCTCATTAAGAATGCAAATGATATGAGCTCTGGGTGGAAACCAAAAGGCAGACCCTGGAAAGCTGGAAAACTGTTGAGGTGTACTTACTCTCACTGGGAGCACTCAAGGTCCAGAAGCTCAGCCAGCCCGATTTCATGCAGCCCTTTCTGTCACCTTGTCCCAGACAAGGTGGAAACATTACTGGATTTGGAAGAAAGGCCGATGAAGGAAGTAGGTTAATTACATGAAGCCTTGGTTGTCATTTTAATAATTTTAGCCTCATCAGAAAAAAAAACATTGTTTCTCTGGGTTAAGAAATTGGGAGCTGAGGCTAAGATTTAGGAAGAAAAACTGTCAGAAATAGCAGAAAAATATTATTCAATGGCTTAGGCAAGGCTGTCATTGCTCTATAATGTTAACATCCTGAATTATCCTTTGAGATTTTTTCAAATATATACTTCTTAAATTCCATAGCCAAAATATAAAAAACAAAACATTAAAAGCAAAAACATTGTTTTTATTTCTAGAAGAACATGATACTGTTTTCTATTCACAAAAGCTCAGTAATGAGCATAAAATATTGAGAGAAAACAGACTTAAACTACTTTTATGGTGCCAGGCTTTAGTTCTGGAAGACTGTTTTGTAGAGAATGGTGACAATGAATAACTCCTAGAGAACAAAGGAATGGTTACTCAAAAATGCCAGGTTTATTTATTGTTTAGGTGCAGTGTTTGCTTCTCCTGTATTCTGGTCACATTCCCAAATAGTCTGAAAGGATGAATCTTGAAAACAAAATGGCAAATTCCGATTGGTTTTTAAAGGGTAGTTTGTAAAAAAAAAAAAAAAAAAAAAAAAAAAAATTATAATAATAAATAGAATATTTTAAAAATCCTATTGAAAGAGTTTTATGGCCATCCTTACTGGATGTTTCCTGTTTATTTCGTATAATTTCGTCTGTCAAGGAGTGAAAATCTTCTATGAACAGGAGAAGTAAGTTTAATGGTAATGAAAGCGACTTGCTCACAGCAGGGAATGGAGTTTTGCTCCAGGTTTTCTGCTTTGGTGAGCAAGTGATGAGAGACTGAAATGAAAGTGCTAGGAACTGAATGAAACTCTTAATCAGCTATATAGAGGATTGTCATAGAATTGATTTGTTCCGTTTACTGGGATAGGAATTAGAGCAGTTTTTGCTTTGTAGATATTGCATATTGATGTGGTAATGAATGTGGGGGGCACTTCAAAGATTACCCATATCACTGGGTATGTGGGGTGAGCTGATAAAACCAAAGGTTTAAAAATTATTCTTAAATCTCCACTGAACAAAAACTTATGAGTTGCTATAATATGTAGTTGTCTCAAAGATTCGGAGATACTGGAAAATTAATGTATTTTATCAGCTGAATAATCTTCAGAAGCTAACTGTAAGAAGCCAAGCATAGCAATATGACATGGGTTCAGCCAAATGTGTCTCATTTGGACTCCCTTTTTAATTTCAGTGATCATGGAAATGTTTTTAGCTCCCTTGAAGCCTTTGGAGATATGCTACTAGAAAAATCTTCAAATTATGTTACCTAAAGTATAAGGAAACAGTGATTTTTTTTTTTCAAACTACTTGGTGAAATCCCAGGTTTTCATAAAATGTCTGTTGGGATTCCTTGGAACTAGGCGTGTGGTCAAGTGGTCGTAACTTTTGCTACTGGGTCCAGTAGTGAACGCAGATTGAGGGGTCTCATAGGCAGAAGGTGACCCAAGTCAAAAGGATGGAAAACCGTTGCCTTAAATAATATATACAGATGGCATTGCTTGCTGTGAGTGTCTATTTATAAGTGTAGAGATAATCTGCCACATTTTCCTTCAGCATCTGAGATACTGATTCCTTTTTTTCATATTCTCCTTTTAGTATGATGTCAGAATGGTCATGGTTCCTTCCTAAGTTAGTAGTCGTATTATCATACCTCTGTGATATTTGCTCCAGTATTCCCTTCAGAGTCTGTGCTTGACATATTTGCTCTAAACATCATCCTGAAAGAAAAAGGGGTTTATATAAGACACATTTGTTCAGTTAATTAGGTGGCCCTTTACGGGAGGAAGTGGGCAACAGAGCAAGTCTGTGTAGCATTCCTGTCCTTGGTTTTCCTTCATTTACCTCTCTAATTCTCTGCTTTTCCAGTCCCCTCCTTACCAGACTTCCCACCCACACCACCCACCTGGTGATGTCTCAGATTCCTGCAGGTTCTCTCCTCGTTATGAAGAGTAATGTAAGACAAAGATGGTAGCTAAAGATTTTAAACATGGAAACTATGAAAACTTATTTAAAATGACATGCAGCAGAACCCTTTATTTTATTCTTTTTAATTTAATTTTTATTTTATATTAGAGTATAGTTAATTTACAATGTTGTGTTAGTTTCAGGTGTACAGCAAAGTGATTCAGTTATACATATACATATATCCGTTCTTTTTCACATTCTTTTCCCATAGAGGTTATTACAGAATATTGAGTAGAGTTCCCTGTGCTATACAGTAGGTCCTTGTTGGTTATCTATTTTTTAAAAAATAAATTTATTTTATTTTATTTTTGGCTGCGTTGGGTCTTCATTGCTGTGTGTGGGCTTTCTCTAGTTGCGGTGAGCGGGGGCTGCTTTTTATTGTGGTGCGTGGGCTTCTCATTGCAGTGGCTTCTCTTGTTGCGTGCGGAGCATGGGCTCTAGGCACACAGGCTTCAGTAGTTGTGGTGCGGGGGCTTAGTTGCTCTGCAGCTTGTGGGATCTTCCCAGACCAGGGCTCAAACCTGTGTCCCCTGTGTTGGCAGGTGGATTTTTAACCACTGCACCACCAGGGAAGTCCTACTTTTAAAAAAATTTTTATTGAAGTATAGTTGATTTACAATGTTGTGTTAGTCTCTGCTGTACAGCCAAATGAATCGGTTATATCGGGTTGGCCAGAAAGTTCATTCGTGTTTTGCTGTAGGCTGTTACAGAAAAACCTGAACGAAGTTTTTGGCCAACCCAATACTTATATCCAATCTTTTTTAGATTCTATTCCCATAAAGTTCATTACAGAGTACTGAGTAGGGTTCCCTATGCTATACAGTAGGTCCTCATTAGTTATCTGTTTTATACATAGTACTGTGTATATGTCAATCCCAGTCTCCCAATTTATCCCTCCCCCCTCTTTACCCCAGGTAACCATAAGTTTGTTTTCTACATCTGTGACTCTATATTTCTGTTTCGTAAATAGGTTCATTTTGTACCATCTTTTTAGATTCCACATATAAGTGATATCATGATATTTGTCTTTCTCTGTCTTTACTTAGTATGGTAATCTCTAGGCCCATCCATGTTACTGCAAATGGCATTATTTCATTCTTTTTAACTGCTGAGTAATATTCCATTCTATATATGTACCACATCTTTATCCATTCCTCTATCAATGGACATTTAGGTTGCTTCCATGTCTTGGCTATTGTAAATAGTGCTGTAATGAACATTGGGGTGCACGTATCTTTTTGAATTATGGTTTTCTTTGTATATACGCCCAGGAGTGGGATTGCTGGTTCATATGGTAGTTCTATTTTTAGTTTGAGGAACCTCCATGCTGTTCTCCATAGTGGTTGTACCAATTTACATCCTCACCAACAGTGTAGGAGGGTTCCCTTTTCTCCACATCCTCTCCAGCATTTACTGTTTGTAGACTTTTGGATGATGGCCATTCTTACTGTTATGAGGTGATACCTCATTGTAGTTTTGATTTGCATTTCTAATAATTAGTGTTGTTGAGCATCTTTCCATGTAGCAGAACATTTTAAATGTAAGAATGTATGACCAATTGGACTGTGATTGGTTGACTATTTTTTTTTTAATTTTATTTTTTGGCTGTGCCACATGGCATGTGGGATCTTAGTTCCCCTACCAGGGATTGAACCCATGCCCCCTGCATTGGAAGCGTGGAGTACCTGTGGGAAGTCCCAGTGATTGGTTGACTATTAATAACAATTCATAATTTGATTTAAAAGAATAGTTTTGTTGGATTTCATTGAAACTTAGGAGGTTTAATGTTTGGTGAGTATCAGAATTATATCTTAAATATGTATCTGAACCAAGATACGAGCATTTGTTACCCTTATTCTGACCTTCATTATAGAACAGAAACCATTGGTCTCACATATTATGGAAAGGAAATAAGCCAAAATGAGATTTTTTTATATCAACTTTTTAATGTATTTTTACTTTTTTATTGTGGTAAAATATAAAATTTATCATTTTGTCACTTTTAAGTATACAGTTCAATGACATTAACTACCTTAACATTGTTATATTAGAACTTTTAAGGAAACACGTTTTGTGACATGTATTTCTGGTTATAAATTTTTATTGCAAATGTTTTGATCTCTTTTGCTATTATCCAATTATGAAAATTAAGAGAATTCAAGATTTATGGCCAAAATAAATTAACTGACTTGATACCTGACTGATTTTTTCAACATGCTCAGAAATAAATTATTCCTCAGGCGAAGAGAAGCCTACCAACATACAAACAAAAACACCGCTGGTGTATACATTGGACATTTCTCAATCTTATCTAAACTGTCATTGGATTTCTTGGTCCTTTGGGAAAAATTTTTAAATTCAAAGTCTTTTTATAATACAAATATCCACACATTACTACTACCATAAATAATGATTGTACTGCATTAAATCCTGTCAATAAGGCCTTTTCTATTATGAGTTCTATAAATTACTTTGGAAGAGAAATTGCCCTAGGAAGTAGATGCTATATTAAGATGAGCAAAACCCATAATAGCTCTGAGGTTTTACATTTTATGATAGCTTTTTAGTTTTATTTACCTTAGGTTTACATTCACTGTTATGTGTTTTCATATGTCCTCTTTAAGTTCATATCAGTGTAACGAAATGTTAACATTTGCTAGGTGCCTATGGTTTTCAAAGTACTTATGTACATATATTGTATTATTAGAGCCTTTTAGAAACCTTTCAGTTGGGGAGGAGGGGCCATTCTCAGAGTTTTATAGATTAAGATATTTAACTTGCCTGAGGTCATTAGGGGAGATTGATTAGTTCCTGAATTTTCAGGGCCTTTTTCTATTTCCTAACAACACATGAATACCCTTTCCCCCTAGATACAGTCACCTAGGGCTGTAGTGAGGGGCCCACCAATACCTGGTCGTGGGGGCAGGTATGAGACCTAAAGCACAGGCGGTTAGAGGCTCCCTTTTTGCAGCATGAACAATGAGATTGCTAGTGGCTGAGGTTACTCCATCTCAGCAGAGGCATGTCTTGATTTGACTGTTCCTGCTGAGAGCACTGCAGAACTTCCAGCTTCCTCAATCTGAAGTGGCCTTGCTTCCTCTTTTCCAGGTTCTGAAGCCTCCTGGAGACTCTGGGAGTCCCTGATATCCTTTCAATAAATTCCCTTTAGTTTGAGTTTGCTGGAATCTCTTTCTGTTGCTTGCCACCCCAAAACCAACACAAGATCATTCCCAGTGTCAGTGTGGTAGAAATCATTGCTTGGACCCAAATATTCCCTCATGATGTTCCATCAAATATTGGTTCTTTTAAAGCATATTATTAAAGCTAATTAAAACAATTGCTTATCCTTTTAAAAAAAGATTTCCAATTAATTGTTATATTTTTAATATTTAATTCCCATTCCTTTTCCCCCTTTCCATATGCCCTTCTCACCAAAGAAAAGTTTTTAGTCTTTTTAGAAACTTAAAATTTTTTTTTTCTTCAGGCCCTCTGCTGACAGTAACAGAGCATGATAAAGAGAAATGGTTCATCTAGTGCAGGCAACTAATGTGTTTTGAAGTGAAAATTAAAAAAATCTTACCTCAAAGTTGAGGTAAGTCAATGGTTAGATAGAGATGGGTGTGAAATTGTTTGATATTTGGATTTCAAAGTAATCATGTCTCCTCCTAAACTATGAAGTCATTTTCTTAGAGTACTTCTTGTTTACATGTCCATGTGAGATAAAAGAACCCAGCATGCTGTGTTCTTTAATATTTCCATTTTGTTGGCACTTTACTTCTTTTATGCCCTCTCGCATGTGTTTCTAATACCTGTTTCCTGTAGATTCTTTATCCACTAACTTAGATTAGGACATTAATGTCATAGGATTATGAGGTAATACTTTGGAATACCAAGTCATTTATTCAGTCACTATTGAGTGTTTATGGGGTGGGAATTGTGTTAGTGTGGGTAGATATCTTTCAACAAATGGACTATTCACTGAAAGATTTGAACAGGGACTTCACAAAGGAACATATAGAAATGGCTAATAAACACACGAAAAGATGCTCATTATCACTAGTTTATCTGGAAAATGTAAATTAAAACCGCAATGAGATACAACTACACACCAAACAGAATGACTAAATTAAGATTGACAGTACCCAATTTTGGTAAGGACATAAAGCAAGTGAAACTCCCATATTTGTTACTGAGAATATAAACAGATACAGCACTTCAGAAAACAGTTTGACAGTTTCTCATAAAATTAAACATACACTTACCATATTTTGCTGTCTTCCCTACAAAAATATCACCCCCCAAAGACTATCACTTGAATGTTCATAGCAGCTTTATTTGTAAGAGCCTTAAACTGGAAACACCCCCAAATGTCCACTAATAGGTGAATTAATAAACAAATTGTGGTATATCCATATAATAGAATATTTAGCAATAAAAAGAAATGAACTGATATATAAAATTGCATGGTTAAATCCTAAAAATATGTTGAGTGAAAGAAGGAAAGAACAGAAGAGTACATATCGTATGCTCTCACTTATATGAGATTCCAGAAAAAAAAAATCGATAGCAGAGCAGGGGTTGCCTAGGGATGGGAGTTAAGGTGTTTGGGAAGGGGGCACAAGGAAGCTTGTGGGGGTGGTAGAAATGTTTTGTATCTCACAGTGGTAGTTTCCCAGGTGTATAATTTTGTTAAAACTCATTGACATGTACTTTTAAAATGCGTGCATTTTATTGTATGTAAGTTATACCTCAATAACGCTGGCAAAATGTAGGTGGATACTGTCTTTTTGTTTTACAAGCCAATTTGAAATATGACTAATTAAAATGGAAACATCACAAGGCACTTAATTGTTATATTTTTAAAAGTATAGTGCTTTTTTGAGAATTTTAAATCAAAATTCCCTCTATTTACGGTAATACAGGATGGGGAAGTTATCCAAGAAACCAAATATATTTTCCACTATTAAATAATCTTTTATTATGGAACAAGAGTTAGACAAGTCCTCATATCTTTAAGTAGCTTGTGCTACTAGTTTGGGGAAAAAATGTTAAAACAGCAACAGCAAAAAAATTTATGCTAGGTGGTAATAAATTGTCAACCAATCCAAACTCATTTATCAAATATAAAATGATAATTTTAACATACTTAACTCAATATTTTATTATGTTTTATTAAAATGGTAAGAAACCATGTGTTAATTTCTCCCCTGCTTTCTTAAACACCTGCTTTAAGTTATGTGTTGTGAAATCGTCTCCATGGACTTGTATCTTTTAACAGGTGCCAAACAAATCCCAAGCAATACTTTGATTCTGTAGGTAAAATGACTAGGTTCTTTCTTTGTGAAATAAAAGCATATTAAAAACGCATTTATTGGTATGGTGATACTCAGCCTTCCTGTCAGCTAATAGAAAGTAATACCTTAGCAAAAAAAAAATCATTGGGATATTATAACAGGATTATTAAATGTTTTCCTGAGGCCTCAGGTAATAATAGAAATTCAGTGTTCTACCATCTGTTCTTTTAATGCAATTTCAAAGTAAGTTTTTCAGGAAACAGTCTCCTCACAATTCCTTTAAATTTTTACTTTTCTAACATGATTTCATTTTTAGTGCTTATATTTTTAAAAATCCATTCACTATAAATCTAGAGAGGCTATTATAGGTGAGAACCTCACAAAGAGTCTCTTGGATACCCATTTGGGAGAGGCAGGGTATAGAAAACTCTCCCAGTGAGGCAGCAGTAGAAAGTAGGTGAAGCATTTTGTAAGCTGGAGTCAATGAACTTCCACATTAAGAGTTTAATGGCCATACGTAGCAGTGGAGGTTTATAATTTAAGTCTGTTTGCATTTTTTTTAATAGTTCTGAAACTTGAATGTTTACCTCCTTAAAAGCATATTTTGGTAGCACCCTTAATACTTCTATTTATAATTTAGGAAAAAGTTTTTCTTATTAGGTTGTCTTTAACAGGTCTAGATAAGTAGAAAAATATTTTTTATATGTTTGAAGAATAATAATTAGATAATTATATCATATTGAAACTTAATTATGACTGTATCAGTTTCTTGTGGCTAATATAACAACCACAAAGACAACAGAAATTAATTTTCTTGTAGTTCTGGCGACCAGAAATCTGAAATTAGTATCACTAGCTGAAATCAAGGTGTCAACAGGGCCGTACTTCCTGCAAAGTCTTTAGAGGAGCATCTGTTCCTTGTCTTTTCCAGGTTCTGGTGGCTCTAGGCATTCCTTGGCTTGTGGCCACATCACTCCAATCCTTGCTTCCATGGCCATGTTCTCTTCTGTCTAGGTCAGATTTCTCTCTGACCTAGACAGACTTGTGACTTCATTTAGGGCCCACTCAGATAATCCAGAATCACATCTGCAACGACCCTTTTTTCAAATGAGGTAACATGTACAGATTCCAGAGATTAATTAGGACCTCATATCTTTGAATGTCATTATTCAGGCTACTGCAAAGACCTAAAAAATGAAGCTTGCTATGCCAATTATATTGCTCTTTTTCCTGTCATTTCAAAGCACATATGGTCTTTCCTACACATTTAGTAGTTTAAATATATTACTTATTTACCCCAAAAAAGACTATTTCTGTTGTATAACACACTGTCTGTTGTCATTTACAATAATCAGAAGAATCTTAGGTTTTCTCTGCCTTATGAGTTAGTGTCCTGTGTCTCCATTACAGTAGTAAAGATTTTGAGCACAAGACCTATGTGATACTATGCCGTGTATTGTGAACCTGAGAATTTCACTGATAGTATTAATTTAAAATATTCAGTCCTGTTGTTAACCAATGTGTTTATTGCATGCTAAATTTTTGATTCAGAAAATGTGATTGCTGTATACAGACCATCTGATAGAGTAGAACTTTTAAAAATATCTGTTCAAGAGAATAACGGCATTTCAGTTTTTTAAAGCTAGTTCACCATATCCCACGTCTATTTTTTTTCATTTTGGGAAAGGAAGTAAAAAGGTAATCAATGAATAAGCTGTTAAGAGTGGCAATATCAACTCTGTTTCACAACATAAAATGATAACAGCCTATTGTTATGATGAAATGATTCTTGTAATAAGGCATTGATGTAGGAAAAAAAATCCATCATATTAAAATTTCATTTCCATGGTTTCACTTAGATGCTGACATCTTCCCTCAAATGGTATAATATTTTTTTTCATTTTAACAATGTCTTTTAGCCTTGTAGGCCACAGAACATGCTGCTTCTGTGTGAGAGGTCAGAGCTACCCTATACATCATAAAGAATGGAGCTACAACAATTGCAGTACAATAGGACAAATTAAATTTTATTTTTACACAGCAAAATTAGAAGGTTATATTTCAGTTTAGCCTTATGAATATTACAAAGCAAAGGGTCATTCTTGGGAAGCCATTTTTAGAATAGTGTCCATCGATGAGGTGTGGTGAAGTACCGAAGAGTGAAAAGTGAGCAGACAGTATACAAGCCAGTGAAGAGTATGCACTATTCATTCATCCATTGAGCAAATATAAAGAGCCCTGTACAAGGTTGAGAGGCTTGTTAAGGGTGTAGTTTGGGGGGCCTGCCCGTATGCATACAAATCACATTGTGACTACTTACTAATTTTATGACCTTGAGAAAATTATTTAATCTCAGCTACCAAAGTCTATTTTCTTCTCATCTATAAAAAAGAAATAGAAATTATCTCATACTTTTAAAAGTTAAGTTAGATGAACTGTAAGAAGCACTTAGGACTGGCACATACTAAATGTTTAACAATATGAATTACTGATTTTCAGGGTCTGAACTAGATATAAACCATATAGGAGATAATAGCCAGTTTGATGAATTTAAGCCATGACCACACTCATACAAATTAATAAGTAGGCCATATTCAATGCATATGACCAACAAAAGTTTTTCCTTCACTGTGGATCAGAGTTTCTTTGCAACTTCCAAACTGGCCCTCAAATTCCTCACATCAAACCTAATCATTTCTCTAAACCTGCAGCCCTAAAGTCTGAGTTCTAAAACTCCAGACCACTTTATTGTCTTTGAGTTCAGTCCTTGATCCCTCAATCAATACCATTATTTCCGTTTTTAAAGAGGACTAAATACCTCGAAACAAAGTCCCCTAATCCAATGGAAACTGTTTGTTATGGTTCATAAAGGTAGTGACACAAATGACGTGACTGTAACAAAAACGGTGGAACAAAACAAACACATTTGGGTTGTGTTGATTTCAGGTCACTCTAAATATCTGGAGAAGTTTCAGCTACATTTTTTCCATGGACAGAATTTCCATTTTCTTTCTGTCAAAACAAAACTAATTTTTGCTTCCTGTGTATGTGTATTTATGTGTGGTGTGTGTTATATTTTTTCTCTTGGTAAATTGATGTAAATGGTTTTCTTATTTAGGAAGGCAGGCTCTAGCTAAATGCTGATGTTGGAAATGTTTAAGTTAATTCTCTGATGTTTTCTTCCCTTGGAGTTACCCCTTTCTAATATATCTGAATGTTCTCTTATTCCTTGAGGAAAATTTTGGTCTACTTTTACTTACATTTTTCTTTTCTACAAACTATATCTCTGTAGACAGAGGCCATATTGTGTGCCTTCTTCCATGCTCTACATTCATCTCTTTAATTCAACAAATAGTAAGCACTGCCTATATCCGAGGCATTGTGCTCGGTGCTAGGAATACTACAGTAAACAAAATAGACAAGGTTGGATCTTTTTTTTATAAGGGGAGCTATTTACCAACTTCTTACTGTGTTAAAATAATGACACTGTATTCAGTAATGGAAGGCTTTATTTTTCTTGTTTTCCTCTGTTACCTTTTGAGTATTTATGCACTTAGGTGTGAGGCAATGAAGAATAGGTACAGAGATTTTTTCTTAGCCTTTGGCATCCTTTAAAATATATTTTCGTCTTGAATATGTATTAGTTGTCATCTGCCAACTATTAATTACTGTTCTTTGAAGCATGCCTGGTACAGAGAATAAAGACAAATAGAGTTGATAATTTTGCATAGCACTGTGAAAAAAGGAATCATCAGAAGGAGATGAAATGCATAAAAGGACATTTTTGTTATAAAGCAATTATAATTAGATCTCAGTATGTACAAAGCAAACAAAATTTTTCCAACAGAGCTCTCTGAACTTATGGTGGTTAGAGTGGTTTAAGCTTACTTTTGTCCTCCTCTCATTTTCCAAAAGGAAAAGACACAAATCTATTTGTATAACATTGACAAGCAGGAAAAAAAATCCATGTTTATGGTTGAAGTTTCAGGATAAGATCTTGTTTACATGGAAAGAAAACCTACCAATTATCTACTACTGTTGAACTACCTCTGGGAATTGGGAGGATGTGAGCAGCTGGTTTGTGTCTCCACCTATTCTAAACCCAACGTCTAATGATTATTTGTGCCCTTTCCTAAATTCCTAGAATTTAGCACAGGAGGAAAGATCCTATTTCTTTTTGACTTTGTATATTCCACTGGGCACAGGACAGGGCCATACATATGGTAAGGAAGTGCTAATTTCTAGTAGACTCAGAATGAAGTTGTTTTTATATGATGGTAGAATCTATGTTGACAGTAAGACAAGGAGTAATTATCACTACATTTGCCAGTCGACAGATATTTACTAGTAATTAGATAAATATACCAAGTGTGGAGGATATGAAGTCAAATGAAAAGAAACCTCCAATTTAGAGGTTCCCACAGTTTAGGTGTGACCCATGCATGTTAATTATAGTACAATACAGGAATACCAACATGTAGATATGTACAAAGTACTGCAAGAGCTGGAAGGGTCACGTACCAATGCTGCCTGGATAAGTTGGAGGGCCTTACAAAGCACAGAGATATTTGGTTTAGGCCTAGAAAGATTTTCTAGGTGTCGAACACGACAAGGGCCGATGAATCTATTTTGTGGGGAGGTGGCAGAAATTGAGGCAGGGTAGTTAGATAGGATGTGTCTTGGGGGTTGTGTGAAAAAGTTCAGAATTCAGTCTCCATACAACGAGGAGCCATTGGAGGTTCTAAGACGACCAGTGGCATCATTTTAAGACACCCATTGGTCAGTTTCGAGAACAGGCTGGAGGAGAGGAAGAGACTGATACAGCTAAAGCCTTCAGAAGGTGATAGCACCAGTCCAGTCAAGAGATGACCAGGATCTACCTGACATAAGGACAAGAAAGGGAGGAGAGATTTAAGATTTCATAAGGTAGCTTTGAAAGAAATTGGTGAGTAATTGAATTGTAGGAAAGGGAGTGATGAAAGATGGGTAAGAGAAAGGCAACTGGAATAATTTCAAAGTCAGAATATTCCCATGTTATGCTACGTTGCTCAAGTGGAATGCATCTGATTAAGGTTGATATTAGCTAAATTTATTTCCTAATGAAAGTCTATTAATGTAACAAACAATCACTGAACACCTGTTTATTTCTTATGTGTTGGACACTCTTTTATCCTTAAAAATCCAATAAGAAAAGCTAGCATTGAGCTACTACTTTGTGTTAGGCATGGTGCTGCACACTTAGATGTTTCTATCTAGATATCTTAGATATCAGATGTTTCTATCATTCTCACAGTCACCCTGGGTTGTGTGTATTATGGTCCTAATTTTATATATAAGGATGCTGAAACTCTGATATCTAGTTTTCTGTGTAATTGAACTTATAAGAGGTTTACTAGTTGAACAAAAACTGGACATTTCTGATTCTAAAACTGTTCTTTTCATTAGCTTACTCTGCTTCTCTGTCAGAATTTCATATACCCTGCATTTTCAGGATTTTGAAAGGAGAAATATTCCCAGTTGGTCATTAGGAAGCACCAACTTGCTGACATGCTCTAAATTCCTTTAAGTCTTATTCCTGTGGGTTCCTAATTCTTATTAGGAAAATGCACGTGTCCTTTATCCTATAGGAGTCTGTGGGGTTCCATAAGTCCTACCTCTTTGGATCGCATCTCCCGAAGACTTTGTGGTGATAACTGCTTCATACTTGCCTTACTAGTGGTATAGAGCTATAGGAGTTATACCGCCTGGGTTCAGACCTCTCCTCTGTCATTCATGAGCTATGTAACCTCAGTTCCGTTCTCTCTGCATCCATTTACTCACTTATCAAATGAAGGTTATAGTTTTACTTCACAGGACTGTTGTGAAACTTAAATGAGGTAATGAATGTGAAAGGATTAGTAGAGTAGTACCTGGCAAAAAGCAAACACTAAAAAATGGTAGTCATTATTAACATTTTTTCAACTACCTACGCATGAAGTGCTTTGTAATCTGGTCCATGGTTATCCCTCTAGCCACATTCCTCCCCACTCCCCAAGCACACTCTGTGTTCTAGCTACTCTGAGCCACAAACAGTTTCCTTTGAAACAACCAATTTTTTTGTCACTCTGCTATCTTTGCACGTGGTTCCCTTCCAGGATGGCCAAATCCTATCTCCAAATCCTCCATAGCCTCTTTCTCTAGAACAAGAGTTGGCAAGTTTTTTTTGTTTTTGTTTCTTGCAAAGGGCCAGACAGGGCCTATTTTAGGGTGTGGTATGTGGTATCCATAGCAATTACTTAATGCTGCCATTGTACCATGAAAGCAGACATGACAGTAATCGAAGGAATAATTGAGGCTATATTCCAATAAAGCTTTCTCACAAAACAAGTGAGCTGGTTTTACTTGTAGGCATATTTTGCCAACCCCCTTTCTGGAAAGTTCTCTGGAAGCTCCCAGTCTGAGGTGGGTGCTCTTCTAGATGAGCCTTTACCCACTCATGCTACCTGTAACCAAGCATTCTTTACCCTCAGGAAATTATTTGTCTCTCTGTCTCTCATAAGACTGAGAAATGTGAGAGCAGGGATTACATCTTGTCTTTTCTGGCTTTTTATACCTTTCCAAGGGCAGAGAAGTCTCATTAATGTTTCTTGTGGAAATGGATGAATCTCATTAACAAGATGCTGTGCACTGACTTTGTGATTCATTTGCTCTTTACAAAATCTGGCCTAACCTGATAAGATTACTGTAAGGTTCAAATTGAGGCCAAATCAGCATGGCTCATACTTTCAGAAGGCGTGGCCTCTGTCTTATAGATAACATGAAATTGGCATATACCACTCCTTTCTGTTTGCTGTAAAGTATTTTCCCTATAAAAGAGTACAACTTTCAGAGGCCATTGAAGTGAAACAATTTAATAAAAACTGTTTGTTCATTTCTTAGTAATGGGGTGATTCAGTTAAGTGCAATTTTAAATTTAATGATGTGGGGAAAAATTTGGAAAGTGAGTGTTGATTGTATGCTTTGGAAGTACCTGTCCTATAAGATTATTGAAGTAGGTAGAAGAAATACCATGGACCTTTGATACATCCATACAAGCCCTTAGGGCATCTTCAACATAGCTGACTGAGTAGGGAGGAGGTTAAAGATAGGGGTTACCAAAATTATCAAAGAATTATCTGGAGAAGATGGCAAACCAGATATCTTAAATTTGATAATTTTCTATCATTTCCAATTTCAGGAGATTGTGTACATTTCTTATTGTTGACTACTGAAGCAGCAAGGTTTTGTGGCATCTTTTCAAATTTTCATTAAGTTATCTTGACACATAAAAATGAATCCAATATCTAAAATAGCTTTGGATTTAAATTTATTTTGGCATATGTAAGCAGCAAAGTGACAGACTATGTAGACTTGCATGCTGATTCTAATTTGTGATAAGCAGTTGATGACAATTTGTTTGAGTGTTCATTTCTCCATTTCAACCTTGCTGGTTAAAAGGTGGCTGAAACAATTCTGGTATGTAGGCTAGCCATAACTTTATTGCTTACATATTGATCATGAAGGGTGTGCCCTTTTAGAACTCTTTCTCCTAGTAACCCATGAGAGTGATCTGAGGAGATAATATTAACTCGAAATTTCGATTTTTGCCTCTTCCTCCTAACGGCTGTTCAGCTGGTTAAGTCATTTACTTGAAATAATTCTTCAGTTATTCAATTGTCTGTGGTCAGATTTGAGTCTAAGCTTTATTTTGACTTAGCCTAAGGAATCTTAGGCTGTGTCAATCTTTTCAAAGACTGTTTTGAAATGACAAACAGGGGCTTTGCCTTCCTCCCCATTATAGCTGTCATCACTCAAGTTCATCTCTTTAGCACTTCAGCCTTACAGCTCATTTCCCATTCTCTGATTACTCTCTAACCACCCTGTGTATTACTTCTGCTTTCAGGATATCATTACCTGTTCCAGAATATTCAATGAATCCTTGCTATGCACATCATCAAGAGCAAACTCTTCAACTCTTTTTTTTTTTTTTTAATTAATTAATTAATTTTTTGTGGTACGCTGGCCTCTCACTATCGTGGCCTCTCCCGTTGCAGAGCACAGGCTCCGGACGCGCAGGCTCAGCGGCCATGGCTCATGGGCCCAGCCGCTCCGTGGCATGTGGGATCTTCCCGGACCGGGGCATGAACCCGTGTCCCCTGCATCGGCAGGCAGACTCTCAACCACTGTGCCACCAGGGAAGCCCTCAACTCTGCTTTTAAGACTGCTAAAATCTAGCTCCATCCTGTCTGTCCAACCCTCAATTTTCTTTCACCTAACTTAAAGCACTATTTTTATATCTCAGCTATTGGGAAATAATGCTGCAGTGAACATGGAGTGCAGATATCTCTTGTCTAACTCATAGAAGTAGAGGGTAGAATGGTAGTTGCCAGGACTGGCGGGGAAAAGAGAAAATAAGGTACAAAATTATACAAGAGGAATGAGTTCTGGAGATCTAGCATACAGCACGGTGAAAATAGTTAACAGTACTGTATTGTATACTGGAAAACACACACACACACACACAATTGTAACTATGTAGAGGTAATAAGTTATTTAGCTTGATTGTGATCTTTGCACAATGTATGCATATATCAAAACATTGTTATATACCTTAAATAATATAGTATTTATACATAGAAGATATAATAAATAAAGTTGTTTTTTTAAAAAAAACCACTATTCCCAACAGATGAATTATTTACTGCCCCTTAGGCCTGCCAAAACCATGTCCCCCATCTGCTTGCCTTTTCTCTGTCTGCTCATATGAATCCTGGGTGCCCTCTGAACCCCTCCAGTTCCCCACATCCCCTAACTACCCCAGCCTACTCTGATATCCTTTTCTCATCTTTATCCTACTCTATGTCCATTTGTTTCAATTAAATGGAACTCTAAGTTCCTTGAAAGCAGAGGTTAGTGGCTATATCATTGATTCTTAATGAATATGTGATCTTTTTTTTTAATGAAAATTAGAAACCCCTTCTTTGAATTTTTTTTTTTTTTTTTTTTTTTTTTTTTTTTTTTTGCTGTACACGGGCCTCTCACTGCTGTGGCCTCTCCCGTTGCGGAGCACAGGCTCTGGACGCGCAGGCTCAGCTGCCATGGCTCATGGGCCCAGCTGCTCCGCGGCATGTGGGATCCTCCCAGACCGGGGCACGAACCCGTATCCCTGCATTGGCAGGTGGACTCCCAACCACTGCGCCACCAGGTTATAAAGTTTGTCTTTTTCCTTGTTAAGAGCTCTGGCAAATAAAGTATAGGAGTAAAATTAACACCTGTTTTCTAATTATCTGAAGATAACATTGTTCTCACTTTAGATTTCCTTGTATTCTTTATTTGAATACATATAATACATAACATAACTACAATCACTGTGACCATATGAAATCTACAATTTATCTAGTTGTTTCCACTTCGACTCTAAGCTCCTTGAAGCAGCGAGTTTGTCTGTTTACTCTCCACTCAGCTCCCAGTGCTTTGAAAATTCTCAGCTGTATGCTGGGTGTTGACAAGGACAATCCCCTCTGCTTATTTCCACATTAAATAGTCTTCGAAGTCCTGATGGTTAATGGCTTCATTATATTCCTGCTTACAATTATACTATATTATTTTAACATCCCCTGTTTTTGTGCATTTAGGTTGTTGCCATATTTTTCCTTATAAAATTGCTGCTATGAAGCTTCTTGAACACAGATGTTTCTGTACATATTTGGGTGTTCTTAAATGGTAAATATTATTGTTTTAGAATTGAGGCAAAGCTTATGGCCAAAATTCTTCTATTTAAAGGCAAATTATGGGTATTGTTAATGCCCTTGATAAATATTATCACTTTTGAGATTGTTCTCTTTCTGTTTAATGAATAAAAGGAGAATTTTAAAGCCTTCATTTCTTATTTATGAAATTGAACAGTTTCCTAACATTTATGGATTATATTATCAGTTGCCTGTTCATGCCATGTGGCCTTTGTTTTATGAGGACGTTCCTCACATTTCTCACTTTACATTTGTGTAGTGATTTACAGACTCAAAGTACAGATGGTCCCTGGCTTACGATGGTTTGACTTACAGTTTTTTGACTTTACTGTAGTGAGAAAGTGATGCGCATTGAGTAGAAACCGTACTTCAGATTTTGGATTTCGATCTTTTTTTCAGGCTAGCAATCTGAGGTACAATGCAGCTTCCAGTTAACCAATGCTATCATGGGGTCAACAACTGATATTTAGAACCATTCAGGGACTTCCCTGGTGGCCCAGTGGTTAAGAATCCACCTGTCAGTGCAGGGACACGGGTTCGATCCCTGGTCCTGGAAGATCCCACATACCACGGAGCAACTAAACCCGTGTGCCACAACTACTGAGCCTGTGCGCCACAACTACTGAAGCCTGCACGCCTAGAGCCCGTGCTCCACAACAAGAGAAGCCACTGCAGTGAGAAGCCTGTGCGCAGCAATGAAGACCCAACGCAGCCAAAAATAAAATAAAGATTCATTACTATAAAAAAAAATTCAGTTTTTCCCTTTCAGTATAGTATTCGCTAGATTACTTTCGATAATCAACAGTTTATTATAAAATGAGCTTTGTGTTGGATGATTTTTGCCCAACTGTAGCCTAATTTAAGTGTTCTGAGTGCCTTTAAGGTAGGCCAGGCTGAGGTGTGATGTTCAGTAGGTAAGTGTATTAAATGCTTTTTTGACTTTATTTTCAATTTATGATGAGTTTATTGGGATGTAACCCCATCTTAAGTCAAAGATCTGTACACATAGCACCTTATTTACTCATTGTAACAACCTTCTTGGAGAATAGGGCCATGTATGAGCCTTATTTTATATACGAAGAGAGACTCAAAAAGCTAAACTGCTTGCTCAGGGTAATGGGCTAACAGATGCAGCTGGGACCAGAACGTGCCTTTTTACTGTTATCCTAAAGCTTTTCCCTCAACAGTATCTGGCCTAAAGAAAACCTTTTCAAAGGAGAGATCCTTGAACTTGTAAAGAAAAATTAATACTATGTGAGAGTATCAAGTGTAATTAAATGTATCATGAAGCTTATCACGACACAGACCAGTGTTGGTCAACTCAACAGTCTTATGCCAGTGCCTGACACAGGTGATGCACTTCATACATGGTTGCTGAGTAAATAAATGGGCAGAGTCTATGTTGGATAAACTGGATAAAGTTGCTGGGAGCATGCATGTTTTGATTGAAAATCTAACCTGTTTGGATGGGAGTTTGTCTTAGTAAAGAATCCATTCTATTTATCAGGCAATGTTCAGACCTACATTTGAAAGCAATTTTTGCCAATTTAAAGAATCTGTAATGTGGAGTTGATGAGGTTTGATGGACTCAGTATTCTGGAGTATATCTTATAGGTTCTCCATCTTTTTCAGTCTTTTTCTTTATGATGTAAAAATGAGTTCTAAAAATGCATTGTAATATTAGACTCATGAGTTCAGGTCACTGCATTTCAAATTGCATAATCCTCTTCCACAATTTCATTTCAAACTCCTCTAATTTAGGTGGGCGGATTTTTTTTTAAATTTATTTAATTTTGGCTTGTTGGGTCTTCGTTGCTGTGCGTGGGCTTTAGCTAGTTGCGGCGAGCGGGGGCTATTCTTTCGTTGCAGTGCGCAAGCTTCTCATTGCGGTGGCTTCTCTTGTTGCGGAGCACGGGCTCTAGGTGCGCCGGCTTCAGTAGTTGTGGCACGTGGGCTCAGTAGTTGTGGCTTACGGGCTCTAGGGCGCAGGCTCCGTAGTTGTGTTGCACGGCCTTAGTTGCTCCACTGCATGTGGGATCTTCCTGGACCAGGGCTTGAACCTGTGTCCCCTGCATTGGCAGGTGGATTCTTAACCACTGCGCCACCAGGGAAGGCCCTGGGCAGATGTTTAATGCCAGGGATTTAACTCTTTTGTCATTCCTTGTGCTTCTGAAAAAAGGTATCAGAGAACTATGGGGGACAGAGGGTTTTTTTTTTTTTTTTTTAGGTTTAATCTAACAAACATTCATTGTGATGTTTTATGTAATAATCAACAGACCTTAGGGTATCAGAAATCAGTTATTAAGGTATGGTTTATAAGATTATTTGATTCAGAAATACTATAGAGTAAAAAGGAGAAGCAAAAATCGAAGAGTGGTTATACCTAAAGGTCTTAAAAAACAGACAGTAGAATAGTATTAGAAAATATATGCCTTATAAACAAAACCTATTATCCCTGGCCAGTACCCTCCAGATAAAGGCTGTACTCTTCTGGCTGTAAAGGAAATAATAGTAGCTTGAAAAGTGGTCCTTCTCTAAATTGAGACACATTTCATCGTTGGACGAGCATGGTTTTATCCTGGTTACCAACTGTACTATTTTATTTAGAAATATCTTATTGTACTACATGAATGTTATTGAATTTTCTACATTGGAGACACAGCTTCTATTTTATTTGTGATATGAAACTATTTTTCCTGCCTAATTAACATAAATTAGATGTGAACATTGGCAAAACAGAGCTTGTGTATGTTTTTATTCAACTGTATATGTTGAATTCTTTTTCTTACAGAAGGATTTTGTTCCAAAGATTGATTTTAATTTCCTAGACATGGTTCTTAAACATCTATCTTCTGAGCTCATACTCCTATGATTGGAATTTCCCAAGTGTAAGGGTATAATAGGATGACTCACATATAAAACTGGCCCTCTGACTTTAAAATATTCTGTCCCATAGCAACAAACCTATTGCTTTAAATGAAAACGAAATCAAAGTTTCTGTAAATTATGATTGTTTTACAGCTGTTTAAGACCAAACTGTATCACTCTCTGGACTCTTAAAAGTGGTTAAATAAAACTGTGCTTTGATGACCATAATCATTACTGATGTATAAACGTGTACCCCAAGAGTATCTTTTTAAACAATAGTTCTTAAAAACAATGTATAAAGTTAAATATAGGAAAAGTATATCTGCTAAACAGTCTGTGATTAATTCTAAATATCATGAGCCAGAGCAGAAAACAATTTGCAAAGTTATTTCTGTTACCAGCCTGCTTGAATCCATTTTATGGCTCTAGGAGTTGTTTTCCACTGGTCATGGAATTAAGACCAAATTACCAAACTCTTCTTCAACGTAATCCTCTTACTTTTGTTAACTTTTCCTATTTTCATTTTTTTTCCCATTTTTGCTTTTCTAGGTGGTCTTCCTGAACATTTTCTTCACTTGATTTTTTTTTTTTTTGGTTCCCACTCTTACCCTTGTTCATTCCCCAAATTCACACCCAGTGGAAATTGTTCCCCCTGCTTTCAGACTGTGAGCTTCTAAAAATTTACATTAATTCTGTAATTCCATTTCTCCCACTAAATCTTTACCAGTTAAAGAAGGGCATTACTTTTCCCTCCAGCTGTGTCTTTTCCAAAGCATGCAATTTCTTCTTTGTTCCCATCTTTTGCTTCAAGGCTCTCTCTCCTTGACCCCCTACTAAAAAACCTTAGGTCAATTTTAATTGGTATGAAGCTTGCCCAGCACATGAACCTAATAAGTTCTTCTGATCATAATGATAAAGAATGAACTAACCTAGAGTTTAAGACCTTAATCAAGATGTCTAATCCAAATGTTGAAGTAAGCTTTCATTAATTTTCTAGCAGCTAGAAAAATCAGAAAGGGAAATAGTTAATGTTTGATCATCTACTGTGGTACCAGTATTACCTCAGCACAGTACTGCTATTGTCAGTTATACCAAGTTAAGGTTAACAGTTCAGCTCAACATGTGCTTGTTTCTTTAAAAATAACTCTTCCTAGAAAGTCTGAAGTTTTTGCAGTATTTGACCTTTTTCTATATAACGTATTCTGATTTGTTGACATAGAGTTTAGCATTTCCTAGATGATAGTACTCAGAATTTTCCTAGGTGACCACACACTCAGGACCTCAAGGTTCTGTTTAGGAATGCAAAGCATTTATATATGAAGTTGTTAATCCTTATATAAAAAACATAAGTACCAAACTGAGTACAAGAGATGGAGATACAGAGAAGGGATGCGAATGAAGTGTTTGGGGGAAGTTTCATAGAGAAGATGGATTTGGACTTGAGCCCCATAGGAGAATAAGAGTGTATGGGAAGAACACAGACAAAGGCTTAGTGTTTCTCAGTAGAAGTGCTGTTGGCATTTTGGCAGTACGGCTCTTCATCATGAGAGACCGCTCTGGTCATTGCAGGATATTTAGCATCCCTGGTCCTTGGGTACTAAATGACAGCAGTATTCCAGTTACAGTGTAATCAAAGCACCCTACACAGGTCCAAAACACTTGCATGGGTGCTGTGCTGCCCTTGGTTGGGAACCACTGTGGAACATGCCATCCTCTTATGGATGGTCCTGATTTTGGCTTTCCCAGGCAGAGTTTATGATGCCAAGTAACAGGAAGTAGAGGTTTATTTATTCACACTGTAACATATTTTAGAAGGTGTAGACTTGAGTATTTTTAAAGGATAGGTTGGATTTTTCTCTTGAAGTTATTTCGAAATGAGTTTTTCAGTCACCCAGGAGAAACCTTTTTTTAGGTTAGAGAAAATCATGTGTGAGATAGGTAGATCATACATAATTTAAAAGACTGGGATGTGTGAGGACAACATCGACACCAATAAAATATAATTTTCTGAAATTGGTGAGTTTTGGGACTAATCATTTTTGGCTGATATATCTACACAGGGAAAATATCTTCACTTTTAATTCTGGAAGCCTGTACTCTCCATGTATCTTTATAAATTATGTACACATGTACAGATTAAGTCTAAAAAGGCTAAAGCAATACATGCTTACTTAAGAAAATTTAGAGAACACCAAACATTGTGGGGAAGAAAAAACTAAAAATTATAACCTCAATAATGAGGGATATTTTCTCAATGTTTTCTATGGTTCATACATACAATGTAGTTTCCTGCTTTTTTCCCACTTAAAGTTCTGATGAAAGTATTTTACATATATATTGAACTCTTCATAAGCATATTTGTCATGCATCAATAGAATATTTAATATGAATGATTGAGTCAGTTGTAGTACATTTTGTCTATTATCAGTTCTATGAAACCTCTCATGTTAAATGAATCCTGGCAAGTAGGTGTCATTGATTTTTTTTTTCTTTTAGCAATGGTTCTTAATTTCTTGCATCCTACATCTCTTTGAGGGCCTAAGGAAGTCAGTGGATCTCCCCTCAAAAAAAGGCATATATGTATATGCTCAGAAAATTTCTAGACCACCTGAAGACTCTCTGTGGGTCCTTTAAGGAAATATAAATATTGGATTACAAACTCCTATTTTTCAGCATAAACTTTCTCTCAAATGTGGGAGATGTCAGGGGAAGAATGAATGCCACTGTTGAGATGTCTGTCACTTGGTGGTCTCAGTGGAACTTAATGACATGAGTGTGCTGTGTGGTGTGCTATTGCCAACTGTTCTGAACCCTGAGGCCATCTAGAGTTCGCTTTTTCCAGGCCATTGTACCAGAACCTGTTTATTGATGGAACTGGCTGTGTAGTGTTGGAAGGGATATGAAGAGTCTCTAAGTTATTAACGTAGGAAGAACTGAAGTCCACATTTCCAAAGAGTCTAGAGATAAGGCTTTTTCTCTGAGCACTGCTTATTCGCTGCAGAATTGGGTAGTATCCAGATTTTTGTTGGTGACTTCCCACTTTTCCTTCAGGTGTTTTTGTTCCTTCTGTTTGACATTGCATCCTTAAGTTAAGCTCTATTGCAACTCTCCCCCCCAAACACCCTTAAGTAGCACTTACCAGCATCTCCTTTTTCATTTCTTGCCCCATCACAATCTCATCTGTTTTATTCTTTTCAACCTAGGCCAAATTCTGGAACACAAGAATGAAAATGGATACTATTTTCTCAATACGTGGAGCATTTCACCCCATATTATGCTATTCAGTATCTATAGAAATACCTAGAAAGTGGTGTTCTCAAACTTAACTCTGTGCTTCCCCTTGGCTGTTTTATTGCCATAGAAACTTTAACAGATTTAAAAGTTAATTCATTTATCTCACTCCCTTGGCTTGAATCTGTCTCTCCTTTTCTTACTGCTACATTATTTCAGTCCCCCCAGGCTCAACTGCCCGGTCATCTTTGACACCTTCCTCTCACTGGCCGTTTAGAACTATGGTATCCTAATTCCTCCTAGAAAACAAATCACTTCCTCCTTTTAATTCTGACTACTACTGGCCTAATTCAGGACAATAATTTATGTCCTAGATTGGTTTCCTTTCTGTATTCTATATTCCTACCAAATCATGTTCTACAATATTACTTTGACCACATTACACATGTACTCTAAAACGCTTAATGGCTTTCCCATTTCCTAGAGGGTAAAGTGCTTTCAAGTGAATAATTATTCAACTAACATGTCTTAAATGCCTTTCTCCATGCTATATAGCGTACAAATGTGATATAGATATAGTCACTCAAGAAATTGTTCAGTAGGAAAACCAAGATGTGCATAGTTAACTATAATGCTAGATAGAAGATGCTCTAAATTTTGAGAGGTAGAAAGTTATAGTGAATTTGAGAGGAGAGTGCTGATGTTTCCCTCTGACTGAGAGAAGTAAGGAAGGCTTGTTAAAGCCAGAACTGAAAGAATGAATGGGATATAGATGAGGGAGAAATGGGGCAATATGCTTTGAAAACAGGGAGAATAAGAATAAAGACTGACACTGAGCCAAGGCACATTTGGGGAAATTCAAGTTGTAGTTTAAACTTAGTCTTGGATTGAGGGCCTTCCAGACCTTGGCTCAACCGTCTTTCTGGTTAACTTAACTCCTTTCATGTCCTTAAATGCACTCTTTGTTCTAACGAAATTGGCCTATACTTTATCCTATGACAAATGCCTTGATTTCCCTGTCTTCATGTCTTTGCCTTTGTGTTTCTGTTAGTAGGCTCTTTCCCATTTTCTCCATAACCAAAGTTCAGACTATCAGTTACAGGTCCTGACTCACTTCTGAAGATATGTCTTGTTTAGCAGGTACAATGTTTGTTTTTAAATTAAACTTGAATGCCTGAATGTGGGGCACATATGCTCTCATTCACTGCAGTTCCCCTAAATTCTCTCGTCATATTTTTTTAAAAAGGCTTTTCCTTTTAGTTCCCACCCAGGCCCTTGTCAGCATTTGAGTTTGCAATCCCTATGAACTTGTTCAAATCCCACTGATTTTTTTCTTTAATGATTTTCCAAATTACTCTAGCCCATGGAAATGACTTATATCTTTAAATTCTCTTCCTTCTCTGAACTTACTGTTTTATCTCCTTCAGTTGGAAATTAGGTACTGCTTTAAAATGTCTATGGATTTAATGATTAAATTTGCAAAGATGTTTAACTATTATACCCAGTATCTTCAGCACTGGGTATGTAGGAGCTAGAAATGTTTTACAAGTTCTTCATGCCACATGAGTGGCATTCAGCATGAGTGCAACAAATATTAGGTTGAACCATATGAAATTGTTATTTGTGTTGGTCCAAATGGTTGAATATTAACAATTTCAAACAGTTCAACATAAGAAAAATCAAATTTGATTTTTAAATTTGCAAACTTATGAAACTTCCTAAAATGAATTTTTTAATTGTATAGGTTGATTTATTTATCATCCTTCATGTGGAAAAATTCCAGTAACACTTAATAAAGCTTGACCATTATATTCATGAATTAGAATTTTAAAAAGTCATTTTAATCTAAGTATATGCATAATAACCATTATTAACCTATACTTATAATAGGAAAAGTTTTGAGGAAAGGTAATATCATAGGAGAATCACTTTATATATTTTACCTATGTATAAATTTTTTTTCTTCAAGAAATAAAGAGGTAGATAGATGTAGTTGCTTTTGTATTATTGTAGAATCAGTTATCTGAACTTGATTTTGGGTTCTGAACAAGTCACTTCATTTTTTTAACCTCAGTTTTCTACTGTATGAAATAGAAATAATGGTAATAATACCCCTCACAGGTTTGTTGGGAGGATCAAATAAGAGAATATACATCAAGAGACCAAGGATGGTGCCTAGCGTGTAATAGATGCTCATGTTGGTTTCCTTCCTTTTGATCTTCAGGCAGGGATGGTCTTAGGGAGTATGTTGATGATAAATGAGGGTAATTTGTAGTCATCAAGGCTATGGGGAATGTTTGCTTTTTTATTTATTCATATGTTATTCATTTGGATCTGCCGAATCTCTCTGGCCTTGTGTTCAACACCTTTTACCTCTTCATTATACTGCTGTTCCCTCTGTTCTAGCCAACTCGAGGTTATCTTTTAATCTTTGCTCGAACTATAGTCTTCCCCATACTCAATGAGGACAGTTCTCCCAGGACTCTGCTTTCTCCCTCGTAGCATGTAACCACAACTGCAGTGAAAAGCAACCATGTACTTCAGTGTTTATTATCTCCTCCTTCACTAGATTTAAATCTCCAGTACCGTGACCATGTCAGTTTAATTTACCACCATCACTACAGGGCCAAGCATGGTACCTGGTCCATAGTAGGGTAGGGTTCAGTGTATGTTTGCAGAATCTATGACTGACTGACATCTAATTAGTGAATGTCTAGATCTAAAGTGGTGCATGTACAATCAGGATGGAGGAAGAGTCTGTTAGGTGGTCACCTCAAGGTAATTTGCCAGCTTAAACTGTGTCTAAAAGAGGACTACTGATTCTTATTTATGGAGCTGGTAGAAAGGAGAGTCCTGTCTTTAGCCAAACCAATGATTGTGTTCTGCATTTCAAATGGTCAGAATTTAAAGATATGCAAGTGACTGAAGCTGAAATTTAGACAACTCCTAGAAATATAACTGCTGCTCAGATGACAACAGCCAAGTTCAATTGTTGATTGAGATGAAGAAAGTTATTTAGTTGTTTGTTATGCACATAAACAAGGGAAACTTAATACTCTCGACATAGTACACTCATTCCTTTCTCCAGGACACTCATTCCTTTCTCCCTCTCATTTCCTTTCTTCCTTTAAATAAATGGGCTCCTAATAGTTTTACCTCTTGTTCTCTTCTGTGTGCCAGTGAGATCTATTTATCCATCTCATATGGAGAATGTAGATGAATGTATGTATGTGTGTATACATGTCTATCTGTGTGTGTGTATATATAGTCAATGCTGTCTTGTCTAAAATATTAAGTCTTCTAGATGGGTTGTTTGAATTTTATATAGGGTTGAGATTATCTCTTATTTTTATCACATAACATTTTGTTCTCCTTTTTTGCTCTAAGAAGCTGTTGCTTTGCTATAGTTCTTACAGCACGATAAGACTTTTCAAGTGGCCAAATCTATTCACAGCAGTTCAAGTCCCCAGAATCCTCATTTTGATTTCTCTGAAAAACAGTAGACTGTTGATCCCTGGGCTCTGGACTGCAAATGTGCATTTCCTCAAACTGTTAAGAGTAATCTCTCCTGGGGAGCTGAAGCCACATTAGGGAAATTAAAGACACAAATTCTTTTTTTGTTCTTGAGTTTTAAATGACTTTGCTCTGAAGATAAAGTCTCCCTTGACTGGTATATGTGGAGAATTTAGAGGCTAGTAAAATGTGCCTGTAGACCCTAATATACTGTGTCAGCTATTCTCTAGGCTGAAATAGGTGGATGGGGCAGGAGCATGGATTAATTTCTGCTTCAGCGGCAAATGACTTACATGTTCCTTAAGGGATTTTTCATACTGCCATTGGCTTTCCTACACATATCCCATATTATGAGGCCAAGATAATATACCAAGTGCCATGTATGTACTCTAAGGTTTTATCTCAGAAATTTTGTGGGGAGGGATTTGTGGCAAGCTTTCCTTCTCATTTGTTCAATTTTTATTTTAAGTCTTTCTCATAGCCCAGACTTAATTTGATTCTCTCAGACAGACATAATTAAATAGCCAGACTTTATACTTTTCTTGAAAAAAGATGATGCACTTTGACTTTTTTTATTCCTCTAAATTTTGTATACCTATCTGTGTTTCTGTTACCTCTGCCCCTCTGAATGTATCCTCTTCCTGTATTCTCTATTTTAGGTAGTAGTGTACCACTCTTCCCCACCAACCCAGAAATCTCAGTCATTCTTAGTTCCCCTCTTTCCCTTGTAAGTTCCAAGTGGTGGTAGTCCAATCAGCCACCATTTCTTACTGATTTATATGCCTATATATTCTAAGAATTACTTAAAAATAACAGATAATCTGTGAATGTCAGTGTAGTGACGAGTATGTTTTTATTGTAGATAGGGCTAGTCATTTAACTTGAGCATCACAGTTTGGTTGTAAAGTGATTGGGAATGGCAGGGATTGTGGCAAACTGAATAGTAGCCATGCAGAAGTGCAGACTCCGAGTTTTCAGATATTCCAGTATTTTAAGAGAAGCTGGAAATCTGAATCTTTGTGTCAACTCCTGATTTTTAAATGTAAGCTTCTAGTTTAAATAAAGAATATGCCAGGCTAGTTAATAAACTCTGTAAATCCAGTTTATCCTCTGGGTTGCCACCTTTAGATCTATGCATATAGATCATGTTGGGTACTATGTTTCATATACATTCAAATTGGGTTTTTTCCTAAATAGTTATTAAAGAAATAACTTCTTTTTCAGAAAAATTGATTTTTCTAGATTGATATTTTGAGAATACTGCAGAGACAAATGTGGAGATAATATTCTACCTCCTTATATTCTGGAACCATTCTCTGGGACTTCAAGGACAAACTTCCATAATCCAAATTTAGGGCTCTCCGTGTGCTGCTCAAAGTTTTTAGATATTTTCTTTGTCTTTCCTTTTATCAAAGGAAGAGTTTAGTTTCACTCTCGAAATGGAATGGGCGATAACTGTGTCCCCATTATCTCAAGAGATTCAAAATTTTATAATTCCTTGGTTACATTTTGCCAAAGGGGTTAGACTTCAAATTCTATTATATCAACTTTTCTTCTCCATTATTCAAGAGATTTTTATTAACTGAAGAATTAATACCTTTTATAACTGTTGATTCTTCTTAAATGACATTATAAATCTTCTATTTAACAATATTGAGAGCTCCTGAGCAGTTTTAAGGCTCACCTGGGATTGTATTAAAATGAATTCTTGCTCATACTGTGTTCATTGCACAGCATTCAATGACTAAAATTGTTACATTTAGGTACAAGATACCAACAGTGTTTTTTCTTTGTTTTCTTTTTATTTATTTTTTCTTTCTGGCATTGCCAGAAAGCCCTAAGACTGCTAAAGCCTAAGAAAATCAGAGCGGAAAATTCAGTGGTATCTATGGGAGAGTCAAGGAATAGAAAGGCTAGTGACTGGCAGTTTCCATGGCAACAACGGAATTTTCGGGCTAAAAAGATGTGTACGCTACACCATCAAATGTGCCAGAGATTGGTCTCCATGACGACAGCACTGTGAATGGGGAAATGTACGCTCATGAGATTTTGTTTTAAAAGCCTGTTGGGTTATTTTAGAAGAAAATCCTTGCCAAATCAATATATTTTTCTATTATTATTTCCCTAAAAAATACATAGTCAAAATAAGGAATTCCATTTGTTCCAATATTTGAGAAAGTAACATTCTTGAATATTGGTATTACAAAAGGGGTTACTGACGTACAAATAACTCCTTTGGCAGCATGTCTGAGATAAAGAACCCGAAGAGTACAGATTTTTCGAATGTATTTACTTTTAAATTTCAACATTTATTTCAGAGAGCAGTGCCTCCAAATGTGAAAATAACTACAGTTATTTAACTTGTTTCTGAACATAAATCAACAGCCAGAATGCATGATGTATTAAAGCTTTCCTCCTGTTGTATCAGAGAGACAGGATTTATTACAGCAGTCATAGAATAAAAGAATGCTCAAGACTAATTACTACTCAAGTTCTTATGCTTCGATTTCTAAGAGCTCTTGGCGAATTTTCCTTGTTGCTGCATTTTGTAATCTCTAATGTAAGCACTAGGGAAACAGACCATGCGGTTAGTGTGTTGTGTGCATAATTAAGGACTCATATACATAGTGTTAGTTAAGGATCGATTCAACCATAGAAAAAAACACTGGCTTTCTGCCTAAGGTTTAAAACACTTGGTGAACACATTTTGTTTTCATTTCATGGGCAGATGCTTATGTAACCATTTTTTGAGACCTGCTTGGTAAGATTGATTTGTTTGTATTAGTGAGGAAATGTAAAATTTATGAAACTGTAAACAGGGTTGAGGAAAAAGGGATAGTATTCTCTGGGCTGGTACTAGCTGGAAGCATTTAGGCTAACCAGGACAAGAAGGCAATCCCAGAACTTGGAGAGAGGAGCTGCTGCACTTTTGTAGAGGGACACAGATAACTAACTTGGAGCAGCCTAACAGAGCAGGAGCTGAGAGTAAACACCCCGAACGCATTTTCCACCCTTCTCAATCTCTCATTCGTGTTTCCCATCGGCTGATCCCAACAGAGGTCAGAAGGCAAAAGTAGCAAATAGTCTCTGAAGGTCAATTGCCAACGGCACAGAACAGGGAAAAGAAGGGTGGAAAATGAATCTGGAGGGGCAAATACAAGATATCCAGCACTACCAGAAGTGAGACATTTAAAAGTGTCAAGAATAAAAATTAGCTTGATTTAAAAATATCACAACATACATGTATGTATAGTAGTTTGGGTTAATAGTGTTGTAAATATTGATGTAAAATGTTAGAGAAATCTTTTTATGCTCTGTATTTTTAAAAAAGCAAAACTGAATAGTAATACAGAATATTGATGAATGTCTTTTTAAAATGAGTTCTATTTCATCATTGTTGATAGTCATTTATCTAGTATCCATATATAATATACAATATTATTTGGGGTTTATACAAAGTAAGCTAAAAAAGTCCCCTTTTTTAAAGATCAGTACTGTAGAACTGAAAAGGATTATCAGACACTATTTTCATGTTTGTTCTCTACTTTGAGACAATATGTAATATCAACTCTCAGTGAATTGATAAATAAAATGCATATGGTCATTTCTGAGTAAAGGTGAAAAAGGAAGTATGAAACATTGCTTTGTCCTTTAAAGAGCTAAAGATTTAATTGAGAAAGAAAAATGTGTATTCGAGAGACTAAAGGACATTAAAAGCAATATGGGATAAACTGCAAAAACTATGGCTTTACAGACATAAAAGTTCCATAACTGTTTTGAGGTGGTTTTTTTTTTAAGATTTTCAAACAAGAAAAATCAGGATATCACTCATTTCAGGGTTCATCTGGTGCTTTTGCTGGGTCTACGCAAGGCAAGCATTTTCTGTTAGTTCTCCCTTATATAGTCTTATGTGTGGATTTTTTTCCCCCCTCTTACTGTTTAAATTCAATTCTAAATACCACGGTACTTAGAGTAAAAAGAACAAAAACACAAATTCACATCTTGGTTTTACCATTTTCTTGTAGAGTGGTTTGGATTTTTAACATTAGCGCCTCAGTTTCCTTATCTGTAAAATGTGAACTTAGAAGAAAATAATAAATGGAAAGGTTTTTCACATGCAGCTGTTGCACAGTAAACCCTATAAATGAAGTGGAGCCTGTCCTTTTATTTATCAGTTAAGCACTCAGTCAGGTTTTTATGGAGGGTTAGAGAAGCAACCATTTCAAAAGTTTAATTAACTAAAATTCTCATTGACTTTTCTAGTCCATGACTCATTTCCCCCTAGGTGTGAAGCAAGTAGTTCCTTTCAAGGACTCAGTTTAATAACTGAATCTTTAGATTGGCTCCATGAGTTATACATACTTAGCTTCTTGTAAACTTACACAAGTATTTCGAGTTCCAAGTCTATAGAAACTATGAATTGGTTTTCTTGAATTCACTGACCAGTGTGGTAATTGTGTACATTCATGAACAGTGAGAAAGGTGGACATTTGTTCATGTTCAAACTTGTTAGTGCTTGTGCCTAGTGGCACGGAAACGCAGGTCTGTCTAGACTTTAGACCACAGGACACCACCACTTCTAACACCAGAATGACAGCAATTTATTGAGTGCTTACTCAATGTCAGATACAGCACTGAGTGCTTTACATACATGACTTCACTTAACCTGAATAGGGACCCTGTAACTCCTAGGCTTTTTGATCCTCATTTTATGGATGAATAAACTGGAGTTTTGAGAAATTACTTACACAAGGCTGCGTAGGTAATAAGTGACAGAAGTGGGATTCAAAATAAAGTCAGACACTAAAGCAATGTTCTTAACCAAAACCAGTTTCAAATACTTAATTGTGTTAAAGGGCACACATTTATTTATCCATCTATTCATTTATTCAATCAACCGTGGCATGCGTCACAGAATACTGTGATTGTTTATTTTCTCCTCTCTCCTGTGGGATCTGTCAGCACTGTGAGGTCAGGTCTAAGTAGAGAGGAGGTGCTCAGAAACTGTAGAATCACTCAGCATTTACTGAACCCAGCCTCTTCTCTAGTTGTTGGGGACAAACAGGAAGGATGAGGAACTTAGAATATTTAATAATCCCTCTGTCCAAGAACTAAAGCCATCCCAATATTAGAGAAAACCGTGTTAACATAATGAATTGCGTGGGCTCTGAAATAGACATACCTACTTTCACATTTTAATTTGCTTGTTAGAGTGAATTTGCTTGTTTCTGTGAGCCTCAGTTTCCTTACCTGTAAGTTGTGGTTAATAGCGCCTACATCATTATGTTGTCCTGAGCACTTGTATGCTGACAAATATGAAGCATTCAATAATAATAATACTTCAGTGCCATATATTTTTCAATTCAGCCACAAATATTTTTTCAGCTTTGAACTTGGTAGTTGCCTAGAGTCCCACTTAATCACTGAGAGTACTAAATGACACATGGGGCCTTACCCGGCCCCATGAAATGGCCAGGTTCTGACTTGACCATACTTACAGGACTCCGGACTCCTATTTCTTCCTACTCTGTTTTCTTCGGGGATGTACTCACCTGCTCTCTTCTACCTCTGTGGTTTTGATAATATTCATCCTTATGTCTGGGATGATCATCTTCTCTGTTCCCCCATCTGACTGTTACTAGCTCTTTAAGATTTAATTCCAACTTTCATTCTTCTAAGAATTTTTTTCTATGCTCTAGTGTTTATTGATGGCTGAGTGTTCTAGTCTCTACCACATAATGCAACACTATTTTATGCTGTCTGAGGTCATCTGGTATCATTCCATATGCATGAGGCTTAAGGGCAGTGATTATGTCTTACATTTCTTTAGTCATGGTTGGTCCTTATTTCAACCTGGGGACTGACCTGACTCTACTTATCTAAACCTGTGTGTGTAACATCTTTCCAGTGGGTTACAAGATAGTTCCAGCTTTTCATTCTTCAATCTTCTATTCCCTCGTACCTAGGGGCAAGATGCATAATAACTTCTTCCCTTGTAAGTTTTAAGCAGTTCTGAGTTGAGATGTTGAGTGCTTCAGAGTCGTCTTGGCCAAAGATCAGGGGAGTGCATTCTCCCTGTCAGGCCCTAAGTTACTAAGTAGGTTTTATTTATGATGTAGTGAGTGAAAGATTTAGAAATCCAAGAGACAAAACTCAGGAAAAATGGATTTTTTTTTTTTTAGTAAAGTCACTTATTTTTTATGTAATAGAATGTTCAATAATAATAACCAGATATTGGCCATACAGTACTGGTTTCTCAGCTCTTTGCTGATGAAGGTTCTTTCCCTGGGAAGAATTGTCTTTCTTAGAAGGGGGTGCTTTAGGGAGGTTGATCCATGGTTCAGCCCTGTGAACTGAAGTTGGTTACTGCTTCTCCAGGGTCAAAATGACCTGCCTCCCTCCTTAGGCAATGAAATGATTGACAAAGATGAAATAAAGTTTGAACTTTTCCATTCTTAATTGTGGTGCTGAGAGTTGGGATTCTTTGTCTTCTAGTTGATAATATTACAAAATCACAAGCATGCATAATTTCTCATAACATAGGACAAGATTTAAAGTGTTTACGTGCTATTTCATATATTCTTCTTCTGCCTTGTATGTATTATCCTTTGGGATTGGAATGGCCAAGGACTTACTGTGTGAAGCACAAAGAACATCAATGACATTTTAGAACCCTGTCTTTTCCTGGAAAGAAGAATTTCCCTAGGCAAATAACCAAGAAGACCACTGCACATTGAGGAAAAATGACAGTCCCTTCTAATTTTGGGAGTGTCGGACACTAACCTTTTAAATCAAGATTTGTACTTCTTGGGCTTCCCTGGTGGCGCAGTGGTTGAGAGTCTGCCTGCTGATGCAGGGGACAGGGGTTCGTGCCCCAGTCCGGGAAGATCCCACATGCCGCGGAGCGGCTGGGCCCATGAGCCATGGCCACTGAGCCTGCGCGTCCGGAGTCTGTGCTCCGCAACGGGAGAGGCCACAAGAGTGAGAGGCCCGCGTACCGCAAAAAAAAAAAAAAAAAGATTTGTACTTCTTGAATCTACACATATTAATAAATTGACTATGTTGAAGGATTGTGAAAGCAGTGAAAATTAATGCATTGCTTTTACAAACCTGGGCAATCATTATCTTGTCTTAGAAAAATTGATAATATTTAAAATATTATTCCAAATAATGCTCTTTATATTGGCATAAGACCTGCTTGAATAATGAAGATCTGTTCTGTCATGTCATAAAGATATGATTAAGCATTTATATCATTTATATTCTCATAAATATGCCACTTGATATTTTACATTTATCTTAATTGATACAGCCACTATGGAGAACAGTATGGAGGTTCCTTAAACTAAAAATAGAACTACCATATGACCCAGCAGTCCCACTGCTGGGCATATGCATATGCATATGGCAAAACCATAATTCAAAAAGACATGTACCCCAACGTTCATTGCAGCACTATTTACAATAGCCAGGACATGGAAACAACCTAAATGTCCAATGATAGATGAATGGATCAAGAAGATGTGGTGCATATATACAATGTAATATTATTCAGCCATAATAAGGAACAAAATTGTGTCATTTGTAAAGATGTGGATGGACCTAGAGTCTGTCATACAGAGTGAAGTAAGCCAGAAAGAGAAAACCGAATATCATATATTAACACATATATATGGAATCTAGAAAAATGGTACAGATGAACCTATTTGCTGGGCAGGAATAGGGATGTAGACATAGAGAATGGGCATGTGGACAAGGTGGGGATGTGGAGGGTGGGATGAATCAGGAGATTAAGTTTGACATAAACACTACCATGTGTAAAATAACTAGTGGGAACCTGCAGTATAGCACAGGGAGCTCAGCTTGGTGCTCTGATGACCTAGATGTGTGGGGTGGGAGGGAGGGAGGTCCAAGAGGGAGGGGATATAGGTATACATATAGCTGATTCACTTCATTGTACAGCAGAAACATAATATTGTAAAGCAATTTTACTCCAATAAAAAAAAAAGAAAAGAAAAAATAAACAATGTGCTTAGTGATTAAAAAACAAAACAAATCTCCAACATTTTGGAAAAAATTAAAAAGTCAAAATATTATTTAAGTATTATATGATAAAGAAAGAGAAACATGGTCTTATTTCCATGTCCTTTAAGTCACCCCAAGTAGTTGTAAATTTCTGTGATGCAATACTGTACCTAAAATGGAATTTAAAAAATAAGACAATTATTTTTGCTACTTAAAATTTATGCTCCTTTAATATTAATATCTTCACATTCATATCACATAGCAGTTCTAATTTTACTATCATTAGACTTTTAAGAACAAAGATATATCTAAATTACACCATTGACTTTCAGCGATAGTTGTACACACTGTATATTATTATTCAGTAATATCTAATGCTGTAATAGTATCTAAAGCAAAGATGGACATGCGTAGGTTCTAGCAAAGGGAATTTTTTAACAAACAACTTGTTAAAATTTTACATAGATGGTATTTGAAGATATTCACTCAAAAGGGCATCGTTAAAGTTATAGTCTAATGTTTTGATAATTTGAATAGTGACAACATAGAAACATCGCCCAAAGTTTCCAAAGGGCAGCAAGAGGAAGCATCTCAGCATGAAAATATGAGGGAAGAACTAAGTTGGAGTCTTATATCCTCAGAACCTGGTACAATGTCTACGACTTATTAGGTATTCAGTGTTTGACTGAATAGCATTTCCATTTTGCCCAAATCAAGAAAATTATGGCAAAGGTTTTCAGTGCCTTGGATGGCTCTAACTATAGCATTATTAAATAAGGAATATTACAGATGGTGCAACTATGAACACTTTTGCTAAATAGTTTTTTAAAGTAGTTACACCAATTTACAAAGTGGTTGTATCAGCAGTGTGCCTAAATTCTAATTGTTCCATTTTCTTGCCAGTACTTGGTATTTTCAGTTTTTTTCCACTTTAGCCATTTCAGTCTGTGTATAGTAATATCTTATTATGTTTTAATTTGTATCACCCTGATGCTTAGTGAAACTGTAAGTCCTTTTGACATGTTTATTGACTATTTGCATATTTTTTGAAGTACCTGTTTTAAATCTTTTGTTCCTATTTCTATAAGGTTATCTTTTTTTTTTTTTTTTTTTGCGGTACGCGGGCCTCTCACTGTTGTGGCCTCTCCCGTTGCGGAGCACAGGCTCTGGACGCGCAGGCTCAGCGGCCATGGCTCACGGGCCCAGCCGCTCTGCGGCATGTGGGATCTTCCCGGACTGGGGCATGAACCCGTGTCCCCTGCATCGCCAGGCAGACTCTCAACCACTGTGCCACCAGGGAAGCCCTATCTTTTTATTTTTGATTTGAGTTATTCATATATTCTGGATATGAGTCATTTAGACCTGTGTATGGCAAATATGTTCGCCCACTGTGAAACTTGCTTTTTATTTTTTGAATAATGTCACTTGACAATCCAAATATCCATTAATAATAGAATGGATAAATATATTGTGGTAATTTCATACAGTTGAATATTATATAGCAATGAAAAAAAAGGGCTGCAGCTACATGGACAACATATTGGGTTGGCCAAAAGGTTCATTCGGTTTTTTTCCATAAGATGGCTCTAGTAGCACTTACTTGTCTTTAATTTCATTCGAAATAATTTTGTTAGATTGTATGCGACAGCTGTCATATCAGCGTGCATTTAAAAAAAGACATTGAAATTGGTGAATTTTTGTGTAGCCATTTTGATATTGAAGATGGAAGAAGAAAAGCAACATTTTCAGCATATTATGCTTTATTATTTCAAGAAAGGTAAAAATGCAACTGAAACACAAGAAAAGATCATGCAGTGTATGAAGAAGGTGCTGTGACTGATCGAACAAGTCAAAAGTGGTTTGTGAAGTTTCGTACTGGAGATTTCTCACTGGACAATGTTCCACGGTCGGATAGACCATTTTAAGTTGATAGCCATCAAATTGAGAACAATCAACATTATACCCTGGGAGATACCTGACATACTCAAAATATCCAAATCAAGTGTTGAAAATCATTTGCACCAGCTTGGTTATGTTAATTGCTTTGATGTTTGGGTTCCATGTAAGTTCAGCGAAAAAACCTTCTTGACCGTATTTTTGCATGCAGTTCTCTACTAAAATGTAATGAAAACGTTCCGTTTTTAAAATTGTGACGGGCGTTGAAAAGTGAATACTGTACAGTAATGTGGAATGGAAGAGATCGTGGGGCAAGCAAAATGAAGCACCACCGCCAAGGCCGGTCTTCATCCAAAGAAGGTGATATTGTGTATGTGGTGGGATTGGAAGGGAGTCCTGTATTATGAGGTCTTTCCAGAAAACCAAATGATTAATTTCAACAAGTACTGCTCCCAATTAGACCAACTAAAAGCAGCACTCGACAAAAAATGTCCAGAATTAGTCAACAGAAAATGCATAATCTTCCATCAGGATAACGCAAGACCGCATGTTTCTTTGACGACCAGGCAAAAACTGTTACAGCTTGGATGGGAAGTTCTGATTCATCCGCCATACTCACCAGACATTGCACCTTTGGATTTCCATTTATTTCGGTCTTTACAAAATTTTCTTAATGGAAAAAAATTCAATTCCCTGGAAGACTGTAAAAGGCACCTGGAACAGTTCTTTGCTCAAAAAGGTAAAAAGTTTTGGGAAGATGGAGTTATGCAGTTGCCTGAAAAATGGCAGAAGGTAGTGGAGCAAAAGGGTGAATACGTTGTTTGATAAAGTTCTTGGTGAAATTGAAAAATGTGTCTTTTATTTTTACTTAAAAACTGAAGGCACTTTTTGGCCAACCCAGTAGCTGTGTCTCACAAACAAAATGTTGAGTGAAGGAAGCCAGATACAAAATAGTATGTGAATGTTATATAAATGGTCTGATACAATGCAAACAGGCAAAAGTAATCAATGGGAGACTAGTAATGTTCTGTTTTTATATCTAGGTGTTGTTCACATAAATATTGGTCATATTGGTGTGTTTACTTAGTTAAAAATAAACCTTATACTCTAATGATTTGTATACTTTTCTGTATATATGTATGCTTTTCTATATGTATGTTATAGTTCAATAAAAACTTTACATAAAAGAGGTACACACTAACCCCACTTATAGAAGGATAATATATCAAAAATAGAAACTCTTTAACAGATGAAGAGTAATGGGCGTGGTGATTTATTATAGATCTACCTTACGATGAGCTGGTTCTGGTCAGGGTCACATCAAAATTTTGGCTACTGAATACAAGCAATTCAATGGAACCAATATTTCATATTAAGCTTAAACTTGAGATTTGGTCTAAAGAAACTTAGATGAGAACCTCCATATGATTATTTCCTTCTTGTCAAATGACTCAAATGATTATCTTTGGATAGTGGTTAATACTCCATCTCTCAGGTTAAAGAATAATTAGAATGTTTTAATGCCCATATATCTCAGGTTTATTATAATAATCTGTTACCAAAATATCTTTGGTTAATAGGAATTTCTAATAAATGGCTATTATATTTAAATATTTTATCAGTACGAGGCAGTATAGCAGGGTGGAAATAAAAAAATGACTTGGCATCTCCAAAAAGTGGTTTGAAACTCATTTCTGTCATGTATCAGTTGTTCGCATTTGTGTAATTTGCATAATTATTTGAGCCATTTTTCAGTTGTGTAGTACTCAGAGAAACACCTTCATAGCAAATAGTAGATACATGATAATTGGTAGCTATTATGCAATTTTTATAGACTTTTGAATTTAAATTCCATTCTTTGAGAGAATCTTAATTGCAGTGATATAGATGAAGATTACATTTCATAAATAGCATTGAAAATAGAAAACACTTTCAAATTTAACTTAAATATTAAAGATATATAAATTTTCAATCCATGATTCACTGTGCCTTTGTGAATAGAAACACAGAATTTCAAAATTTTCGGTTTTCTTAGCATGTCATTAAATTCAAATAGCACTGAATGTAAATCATATTACCTATTTTTGATGACTAGAACCTGGATGTATGCATTTAAATATGGAAAAAAGGAGTTGTGATTCTAATGATAAAGGTGATAATGATGATAAAATAGCAAGCAATTATTGAGCCCTTACTATGTGGCAGGCACTGTTTTATTAATTCTATATGCATTTTCCTATTTAATCCTAACAACTTGGGTAAAATAGAACATTTATATTCCTACTGTACTGACAAGAAATGAGTAAAGTTAAGACATCATTTAAAACATGCTATAAATATAGAACTCTTGGAAAATTGCTTGTGTAGCCATTTACTGATAATTATGAAACAGTGTTGTAGATTTTAAATCTTACTCTATTAAGGAGTTTCATGTAAATCACTTGGAGGGGAAAGTTGTTTTCTCGAAGTTGCAAGAGTTGGCCTTAGAATTCTGTTATATTTTGTCTGATCTCCCATAATCCTAAATGAAAATGAAATATAAAAGTTTATTTTTTCCAGATTTCATTTAGTTTAATTCAGATTTTTTTACTATATCTCCCACCCACTCACCACTCAGTGTTAGAAATTACTATCTGTGAGTTTGGGGAAAGAGATTGCACTCTTGTCAGGAAGTATCTAGTTATATAATTTTTTAAAGAAATGTTTTATTGCAGTGTAATATATGTGAACAAACAACAAATTATAGGTGTAGAGACTGATTGAATATTCACAAAGAACACATTTGTGTAACCATAACCCCAATCAAGACCATTATCAGCAAGTCAGAAATCCCCCACTAGCCTACTCTAGATGTAGCACTAGTATATCCCCCTAGATGTAGCACTAGTATATTGTCTGTCTTCATTTAATTTCTCTAAGTTTTGATTTTTTTAAACAAATGTGTCCTTTTATTTATATTTTCAAATATATTGGCATAAAGATCATAATAGCCTCTTATTTTTTAAATATATAGAGTATTATCCCTTTTTAAATTCCTGGTATTAGACTTAGTATTTTCCCTCTTTGTCTTTTGATTAGCATTACTAGAAATTTTATTAGATCTTTCAGAAAAACAAAGTTAATTTCTCTTTTTATGTTTATCCTCATTTCATTCATCTGTGTTCTCTGCTTTCATTTTCATTATTTTTTTCCTTTTACCTTTTTAAAGGATTTAATTTGTATTTCTTTTTCTAAGTTAAGATGGATAGTTTATTGATTTTTAGCTATTTTGGTAATATACATATTTTTAAGACTATATCCCCAGTAAGCATGGTTTTTTCTATATCCTACATGTTTTGGTATGTCCTATTTTTATTATTCAGTTTACCACTTTTTAAAATTCTGTTGTGATTTCTTTATTGACCTGTTTTTTTGGGTGGGAATTTCTGCTTGTCATACATTTTATTTTCACTTAATATTTTATTCTGAAAAATTGAGTGGATTCAACAGAAGTCCATTATTACAAATTGTCTAGCTTGCTTGTTTTAGTATTTATCTGGTTGTTTTGTTATGGATCATATAGGAAATATTTGATTCTTTTCATGAACCAGAGCCAAAGCATTTTGTTTATTGCCTAAACTTAGGTGTGAAAGAACATTTCAGAACAGTAAATCACTAAAATTATTCGAAGCAATTACATTAAAGCTAGAGACAATTATACAACAAAGGTATTATAAATAATACCACATATTAAGCATTACCTATTTTGATTTGTTGTTTTAGAACCTTAATACTAATATAGAATAATGGAAGATTAAGCTCATTTTAGCCTGATATTGAAATTGGTGGGTATTTGGAGCTCTGCTTAGGGTACTAATGAAATTTAATTTATAAGGGACCAGAAAGAAACTTTATTTCAATGCTATGACATCTAGAAAAACATAGATTAAAATTAATATGTCATCTTTAAAGTGCTATTTAAATTTTACTAATTAAGTGAAACTTTTGGCCCCAAAAGACAGAGTGTTGAAAGTTATATTAAATGCTTTAGAGGAGCAATAATAACAGTAATTGGTGAGTCATGATCTTATATTTCTACATATCAAAGGATAGTTTAACAATTTTTATGAGGCAGTAGCATTTCAATAGTAAGAAAAATCTTAAAGGTAACCTAAAATCTTGACTCAAAATCTAGTATCATATTATATATTTTGACCTAAAGTATACAATGCCTACAATGAAGAATAACATCATTGTTAGGAAGAAAAATCAGAGGATCCCTACAACAGGGTAAAGTGATAAGACTCTAAAAACAGGTATATGGATATTCCTATAACAGCTGCATGTAGTGCATTTTCCAGTTCCTGGTGAGGAATTTGTGAATGTTCCCAAAGCAATGCTCTAGGTATATGAGATAATAAAGTATACGGGAATTTTAAAAGTTGCTATTTGAGTAAATGAAAATCCTTTTTATTTTAAAAAATGTGATGTTTATTTGTACTGTATTACCAAACCGAACGTCTTTAGAATTTGATAATTATGCCTTCTTTTCTCTTAGCTTGAAATTATTGGAACTTTTTGTTATACGTTGTTAAAGGGACTTACTGATATGTCTATGCAGGTTGTACTGTAGGCTCAGTGGGTGTTTTTTTTTGCGGGGGAGGAGGAAATTTCTTAAAATTAGAGATTCCATTAAAATAAGAGAAGGCTTCCATGAAATAAAACACTTTAGCTTGTATTTAGCATGTATGAAAGTGGGAGGTGGGACCTTATAATCCTCATACTGTGTTACTTTTTCCAAAGCACTTCTTGGGGTGACCAACTATGATTTTACTTTGTTGTGTTGTAGTGAGTTGGTTTCTTCATGATGAAATGGCTTCGGTTAGTTGAACTTGTGATTCTTAAACCTCTTTTAACTTTAAATTTTCTTCTAGCTTTAAGATCCTAGTAATTAATGGGTAAAAAAAATTTTTGTCTGACCTTATTTCCCTTTTTTAAAGGACAGTGGATTAGTAAATACTACCTGAAGTCTACAAATATGAAATTTTAAAACCTTTATTTACATGAGAATATGGTTATAAATATGGTTATATAGGTTTTTATTCTCTGGCTGCCATTAGATTGTATTCCTGTGACTACTGCAAGCAGGCATTATCTAGATAGCCAATGAACTAGCAAGGTAACCAACCAGCAAATTTAGCTACTGAAATTCTTTTCAAAGAGAAAATGAAAGTGAAAGTGAAAAAAAGAAGAAAAAATAAGTGAGTCAGTTAAACCAACAGTGTGGTTTAAAGTACACAGGGCCACATATGTGTATATTTTGTGGCACCTCTTGCTAAAGATGCATGTCATGTCTGCGATATGCAGTGTAAATACTCATGCTTCCCATTGTAGTAGGTTACAAAATTATGTGATTTGATTAATGCTATTAAGCAGGAAACTCCAGGACACACAGAACTTACGACAATTGAGAGGTGTAGGAATTCCTATGATTTGTGTCTCTAAACTTTATTGGAAAAAGTCATGGCATAGATAATAAAAATATTCATGTATTATTTATGAATTACCCTAGAGTACATATGGGACTCCAGCTAGCTATAATATTTCTTTGCCTTCTTTCCTCTTTTTTCCTTTTTTTCTTTTTAGACTCAACTTATGTACTTTCAGGAGCTCTGTATAGTATAGATGCAAAGGACCCTTCCCCTAGATATACATACACATTTTATTGCAGGTCTATTCATTTATTAATTTAATAAACATTTTCCAGACCACATCACTAAATGTAGGCCTTCTGCTCCACACTGGGCAAACACAATTAAACAAGATAGACGGGGTCCTTGTTGTCAGGGCTTTCCATCTACTGGTTGGGGGCACTGCTTTACTCCTTAGGTATCAAAAAAAAAAATCCAATCATGGAACTTTTTTCCTATAGGCTTTGGGATAAAAATTTCCTTGTTGTCACTAGGGTTCACATGGGAGTTCAGGCCTGGAGTTTGGCCAGGTGACTGAGGATTATTCTAATCCTCAGTTTGTCAGTAAAAGTTTCAAGGTAGCAGTAGCTCCCCTGAGCTAATGGATAAACTCTGTAGCTGTCAAACAAGTAATCAGAAGGTCTAAATCAGCTTCTACAGTTGTACTCACAATCAGAGAGAATAGCGCTGTTGGGAGTCTTCATCACATTTTACCAAAGAAAATTATTTTAAGGTCAGAGTGGCACATCTAAAATCTTGGTTCTCTCTTTAATGGTTGCAGATCCATCCCTGGTTACGGATAGTTCTTTAGTCAGTTAACCTAATGATGACTGCATGTGTCTCATATCTTTGAGTGCTCAGGTTTCCTTAAGTGATTAAGGAATTAGTTTTCAATATTGTTTTTGGAATTGATGTATTCTAATAGTGGTGAACAGAAATATTAAGGCTGCCCCAGGAATGGACGATGTTCTCTTTGTATATGGGAGCCCAATACTTTATTTTTTCTTGGTCATATTCCATGTGCTCTGCTTCTTATTTATTTATTTTTTGCATAAAGATGTCTTACTATCCTACTACGAGATAGCACTAAATCTTTTTTCCAGTCCTATTATTTTTCCTGGTTGGCATTAACAAATAAACAGCTTTCAGGATTCAAATGAACTTCAGTACCACAAGGTTAGCATATTATTTCATCCATTTATTTCATAAATATTTTTGTACATTATTGTACGTGCTAGGCCTGGGCACACAGTGGGGTCTAAGCCGTGTTCAGGGTCTACTCTCACAGAGAGTAGCAGTTAATTCTGGTGTGATGTATTCTGGTAGTGCATGGGAGCTATGGGAACATGTGTCGGGGTCCTGTTCAGGGATCAGGAAAGAATTCCCAGAGGAGGTATGTTGTAGGCTGAGAAGTGATGGGTGAGAATAAGTTAGCTTAGAAAAAGAGATTGTTACAAAAATACATTTTTACTTTTTATGCTTATGAGCTTCTAGTTCCGACAAGTATATTTTATGAAGATGGCTAGGGACAGAAGAGTTGTTTCAAACGAAAAGCAACTCGAGTTGAAAAAATAAAACATAATGAAACCACATGGGGCAGTGTGGTGACATGAAAATGGAATGACATTAAAATGATGGGGGCTTGGGTTCAAATCGCACCTCTGCTGTTTATTAATTGTGTGTCCCTGGACACATTAGTTAACTATGGCAACCCTCAGTTTTCTCTTCTCTACCTAGGGTTTGTTTGGATATAATAATGAGGTATAAAGTATCAGCATACAGTAGCTCTTGTCTACATGGTATCATTTTTGTTACTGATTCAGGACTCAAAGCAATCTATCACATTAAACATTTGCAAATAGGGTGAGCAAATTAGTCAACTGAAAGGCATTTGATTTGAGTGACCATTTTTGCTCTCTTATTCATGACATGGCATGGGCACCTTTTTTTAAGGATAAAATTACCCAAGCCAGGAAAGATGGTGATGATCATTGAAATTTTCTTCAGTTAGTAGTGAATACAAATGAAGTTAGCTTTACAAACACAGTGAATTTTATATGTTCTTATTGGACTTAAGAACCTATGCCAACATTTTGGAGTTGTCATTGCTATGTGGTTTTCTGGAGCACAGCTTTGGAGTTCTGTGTTTTATTCCTTTAATTTAAAAATAGATGAACTTGATGGAATCAAGAGTATTTATTTAACAAGCTCTTAATCTAAATTCTGTGGAGAGCATTTTCATGGCACATTACATTTAAGCAATATGTATGGGCATCTGCATGAGAAGCAGTCACTATAGTGCTGGGGACCAAGATTTCAGAGTTACCCTGACTGTTCTAGTTCTGGCCCTGCTACATATTTACTTGTACAAGTAAATATCACCAACCCTCTCTTTCCCCATCTCTACAGTAATAATTATAATAATAATAATAGCCATCTGATAGTAATTTCTGGGTCAATTAAGATAATGTAAGCATATACTACATGCTTAGCATAGAGCAAGGGCTCAATTAATGGTAACTATAATCTCTCAATTTGGTTTGTAACATAAAAATAAAAAGCACAACCCCAGGTCTATTGGCTGGTGGACTGCTTATATATCTCGTATAGACAGGACTTAAGACAAAATTAGTTATTCCATGATCATACCAGTAAAGGATGGTAGAATGGTGTTATTAACCTGGAAGTGATGGCAGGTATCCTCTTATTTAGCTGAGTGTTTCCCTTGATATAACTTTCCAGTAGTTATTTAAGTTCTAGCAGAACCCACATGCAGAAATTTTGGCATATGAAAATTTTATCAGAATGATCCCTCAGGAGTAAGTAGTACAGGTAGTAAAATGAATAAAATCAACATTTCTGGTTTCTTAATCATAGTACTGGCAAGGCTTCTTGTTTTCAAAGTATTGTTCTAAAGAAGATTTTGCTTTTTTAGCTTGCTTGTTTTAAATGAAAGAATTGCTCTTTATGATCTTAAGCAATTCCAATGAAATGCCAGTGTGTTTTCCCAAACCCATGCTTACTAAGCTTAATTCCTAAGATGGTTATTATTATTATCTTTATAAATTCTGGCCTAAATTTTATGCAGTTGTTAACTAGAGCCATAATCTGTGTTCCCAAGTCACTCAGCTTTAGTAGATACAGGTACTGTTTAATTTGAAACTTTAGATCTAATTTATTATGTTAAAGAAAATGTGTTTAATTAAGTTTCAAGAATTGTTATCCATTATGTTCAGGAGGTTTATCTGTAGTCATAGAGACAGGCAGTAATATTAAAGAGAGAGGATCATTCTGGATGTTGGTAGTTTGAAACTTTAATTTCAACTCGTATTTTTAGAATGTGTGAGTACAAGGGCTACCCTTGCTGAAATTTGCTTTAAATAGATAAGAGTAAAGTCCTTCAGGGCCAGCCGCAGGGGAAATAGTCAAGTTGACAGTTTTTCTTGGATCCAGTCACAGCTTCCTGTTCTACAACTCTTCTTGCTGTTCTGAAGAAAGCCCTGAAGTGAGCACTTTTGACTTCCTATTCACTGGACCCTGCCCTTCCCAAGGTCAGTATCCTTTGTTCTGGGCTGGCTTAATGGCTACGGGCACACCTCCTCCCAGGGGAACTGGGTTTGTAATTCTTTATTCCTGAACAAGGCAACCTTTAAGAAGCCTTCTCTGAAATGAAAGATGTTCAGGCTGTGAACAGGCCTAGACGGGGGATGGAGGAACCTTGTCTGAAGTTTCTCCAGCCATCCATATATACGTGTGTGGCCTTATCCATGGGCATCATTCATGCGGTGAAGAGCACTAGGGGAGTTTGTCCAAGACCCCATCCCAATGTGGCTTTAAGTAAGGTGTGATGATCTTGAAGCAAATCGCCTCCTAGCTGAACCTTGGATCTTTTGCCGGCAAAATGAAAAAGCTTCAACTTGAACATCCTGTGATTCTGTAATCTCTTTCATGTCTTTTTGCACACTTGCTTCCATTGGACTGCAGGAAAAAAAAACAATGAAAATGTTTTATTTTTCAAATATATTTGAAACTGATTAGGGAGAAATGACTAGTCTTTCAACTCAACAATAAATCCAGTTTAATTAGTGTCACCTTTTGGGTAGAAGTTGTAGAGTAGTGTAGACTTTGAAAAAAATTGGAAGAATTTCATAAAGAATAATTCATAGTCACTAGAAACAAAGAAAGCCATTTTTACATACCAGAATTTCTCCATTGCTGTGGCAGTGCCATAGGAATAACCACCAATAAGTAAGCAATCTGGTCAAAAGAGTGAGCTTGGGTGCAACACATATGTAAAAGAAAAACTTGCTCTCTTTTCCAGCTAGCTTGCTATACCTGAGCCCCTTGTACGTAAAACTTCTATAGCTACCACTGTCTAATCAACAATTTTGGTATGGTCAACCACAAGGACTGCACATGAACCAGTTCCTGCCATAAGTATTTCCACCTCAGGGAGGTAGTGTTTTTGGATAAATTTTTCCCGTCCCTTTTGTTTCCTCTGTCTCTAACTTGTCCCTTTCATTTTGCTGAAGATCTTTGATTGAGAGTTAAATTTATTATTCTGTGATCTTTCAAAACATCATAGGGACATTTTCATATATTTATCAGTTTTTGGAAATGCAAGGCTCATTTCAAAGTTACATTAGAGTTAAGATTTGTCAATGTCTAATTTTAAAAAAATTATTATGAAAAATTTCTAATATACCCAAAAGAAGATAGTATAATTACTCCTCACATATCTATCCTCTAGCTTCCACAATTTTAAACATGTTGGCAATTTGCTTTCTTCCTGACTATTTTTCTGGAGCATTTTTCTACAAACTCCACTGCTACAGTTAAAAGTGTTGTGATATAAAATGATGTTGTGCTGGGCTCTGGCTATTGAATCTCCTAAATTAGAAATTCTTCTAAATTAGAAAAACTCTGAATGTACAGAAAACTACAACTAGGCTGTGTTGTCTGATTCCAAAGAGATGATGTTATGATGACGCTATGCAATCATACAGTCTCTCAGAGTTGGTATATGAAACTATCCTGTTAGTGAATCATCTACTAGAATGCAAGTTTGTGAGAGCAGCTTTCTTTTTTTTTTTTAAAGTGAGTTCACAGTATTTCGATTGTGGTTTTCAATTTAGATTAAATTTAGAAATTGAATGAGCTTTTGTTACCCTTTTACATCCAACTATAATACCTAATCCAACAATTTATGGGGAAATTCTAATTTATTTTAAAGCTGATTTCAGTGAAATTAAGATACCATTTTGAAATTCATAACATTTTTATTCATTGTTTTAGCTCTTGTGATCTTTGTACCCAGAAATGTTAATAGCAAAACTGTGATATTTATCATACCATTCTATCAGTTCATTGATTACCAAAATGGTAGAGACTTGTCCAAGGTTAAATAATTGTGTGTGGTTGAGTTAGAACTGGACTCCTGATCCCTGACTCTTAGGCCAGGACATTTACCACTATCTCATAGTGCTTTCTAAAATCCAGCGGGAAATTAGAGGTTAAATAACTACCTTATGGTTACACAGCTAGAAAGTTAAGATTAGGACAAATATGATGATAAGAACAATACTGATGAAAATAACAACCAACAATTATTCTAGCTATGTGTCAGCTACTTTTCCACCAACATTGTTCATTCTTTCTCCTTTATTTAATAAATGTGTATTGAATTCCTACTAAGTGCCAGGTACTGTTCTAGCTGCTGGAATGTAGCAATAAGTAAAGCCCCAAATCCCTGCTCTCAGGCATCTTATCTTGTAGTAGTATTCTATATAGATCATTCTATTTGAATTTATACAGCAACTTTACAGATAGCTACTCGTTATTTTTCCCATTTTATTGTTAGGGAAATTGAGTCACAGAGAGTTGAAGTATCTTAAACTCCAGGTCACACAGGTAGGATGTAACACGCAGAATCTGAATACAGATGGTTTGGTTTCAGAAACCATTATTATAAGCATCATGCCCTATCGTCTCCATATTGAGCTCCAAAGCCTTTATTTGTGATCCCTCTGCTATGCCGCACCTCTAGTTCTGCATTTCTTACTGAAGTTCTTAACTTTTTCTAAAAAGTGAAACATGGATGGCAAACAGATTTTATGTCCCTGTGATTCAACCTGTTTCCAGGGAACTTCTTTTGGAGGCAAGGGGACAGTTGTATCTCCGTACTTGTTCAGTCTTTGGTATGTTATGTAAGATCCTCAATTATGATTTTTCTGATGGTAACACAGAGTGCTGGCTTCTTTCAAAATCTGAGCAGCTTTATTCCTTGGGATCAGTCTTTGAGCTGCCCAGCTGAGATGCCCTAAGTCAGTCAATATAAAATTGGATTTAGAGGGAAGGAAAATGGACTTCTTAAAATATCATTACCACATTTTAAGTACTTTTTTTTAATTTCTAAAAGATAGCTCTCCTATGGGAGAAGAAAGTAGGAAATAAGAAGAAATTTAGCATATTTCTAGTACTCACTCATAAAGAATATATCAGAATGCGAGAGACTTAGTAACCAGCCAAAGAAATGAATTAAAGCAGCCAGATATTGACAACATGGAAATTAAGAATTTGCTTTTAACAACAAAAGCATTTTCTTATAGTGTGCCTAGAAAATACGCCAACTGATGAGATGTTTGAACTTAAAAAGTAAAACAAAGGCCTTCAGAATCGAAAGTTAGGTTTGTTTCCCTATTAAAGGCTTCATACAGAGTAAGGGTAGTTTCCCTCCTTAGTGTGAGCTATTAAATATAAGTGTTAAGGACATTAAGTTGGGTCTCCAAGGCCCTAAATTGCAAAGGCTTCTATGGAAGAATCCATGGGTAGAAATAGCCATGAAGAGTTCTGAAGTGGATTAAAACCATTAAGACATCGAAGGCATTTGTGTTGTGACCAAAATCGAGGGTGGTGCCTAATTTAAAATTTTAACATCTTTCATGAGCCATCTTTTTTTTTTTTTTTGCGGTACGCGGGCCTCTCACTGTTGTGGCCTCTCCCACCGTGGAGTACAGGCTCCGGACGCGCAGGCCCAGCTGCCATGACTCACGGGCCCTGCCGCTCCGCAGCATGTGGGATTCTCCCGGACCAGGGCACGAACCCGTGTGCCCTGCATCGGCAGGTGGACTCTCAACCACTGCGCCACCAGGGAATCCCCTCATAAGCCATCTTGACACTCTTGCTTAGGAACCAAGAAATACTCCCTGTGTGCCCCTTCTATTAGCCTGAGTCCTGAAAATAATGAAATTTTCTTCTTAATGTGAAACTCTAGGATGGAAATATGCACCGAAAGAGAAAATTATTAAGAATATACAAGTTAAAATTTTAAATATTGGCATAATAAGAACTATGGGAGGTTAACCATAAAATTTGTCTCCAGCAATTAAATTGACAAGTTAATGCAGTGGGTTTAAAATTATTTATATCTTAGAATAAAAGCATTTACTTAGGTGCATTTCAGAATTTTCTGTCAAGGTTTCAGTGACTTCTGTTCAAGATTTCCTTTCTTCATGGGTGCAGCTATACTTGATCACAGATATAGCTCACAAAACAGGCATGTTTCCCTTTTTCCTTACTAACCATTTCTTGACTCTTCACCAAATGGATTGGTTAAATTCTAACAGATTTATTGCTTCACATTCAAGCACTAAGCCTCCTCTTTCTTCTGCATATTGATTGTTATCCCCTAATTCTCTTTCTTTGGGTAGAATAGGATAATTGATATAATTACTCCTCCCCTAACCCCAGTTCTTAACATTTAGATAAATGACACCTAGCCTTCGTTTCAAGGCTCAATGAGGCACCATATCATCAAAAGAAATATGACTGTATTCTTAAACAAATGGTCAATAGAGTGATTTAAATTTATTTTGATGTATAAAAGTCATAAATTATTTTTAGAAAAATTTAAAAGGCCTGAGGTATAACTGCTGCTGGCAGAAAGTTTGGGAATTACAGGCTATATCTGTACATTCCTTTAGCAGTAGCATCTGTGTGTTACAAGCCATGATAATTCCCAAAGGTATGCAATTTCCATAAAACATAGCCTATAAATGTTCTTCTTAATGACTTGTGCATTACAAGTCTGCTTGAAGAAGTCTTTGTGACACCAAAGTCACAAATATATTCTCCTACATTTTCTTCTAGTAGTTTTTATGATTTTTTCCCCCTTCCACATTTATATCTTTGGTCTATTTGGATTTAACTTTTGAATTTGATATGTAGTATTAATCTAATTTTATGTTCTTCTGTATATAGAACTAATTTTCCCAACACTATTTACTAAATAGTTCATTCTTTCCAGATTGACACATTCTAAGTTCCCGTGTAAATGCTTCTGTTTCTGTATTCTATACTATATTTCCTTGTTCTATTTATCTGTTACTGTTCCAGAACTGTGCTCTTGTAAATTCTGTGTATTTGTTATATGACTTCACATATGATAGGGAAAGTCTTCTGCGTTTACTCCTCTTTGAAAAATTGTTTTATCTCTATATTAAAAACTTTGTTCTTCCATAAAAAAAAATTCTAGATCTGTCAGTTTTATTTCCTTCCCCTATGATCAGATACTTGGTAAAAGAGAGATGTCACATCCCAGTTTTAAAGCTTCTGCTGACTTCCCCATTCACCTTGCTTTGTTATCTGTTCTTTCTGGTCTTCTGACCACACCCTATTTTCTATTTTCAGTACCTTTACATTTAGGATCTGAAATTTGAAATATCTTGTAATTAGAGGGATTGTCAGTAGATTGTAAAACATTTCTGTTTATGGTCCATTTAATCTGAAGAGAACAGAAAGCTTGAGCAAATAGGGATGATTGGAGCCCTTCATTTTGGAGTATATTCTAACCCACAATCTCTAGGGTAGACTCCTTTAGTTTATTTTAATCAATTTTTATTGGAATATAGTTGACTTACAATGTTATGTTAGTTTCTACTGTACAGCAAAATGAATCAGCTATATGTATACATATATCCCTTCTTTTTTGGATTTCCTTCCCATTTAGGTCACCACAGAGCATTGAGCAGAGTTCCCTGTGCTATACAGTAGGTTCTCATTAGTTACCTATTTTATACATAGTATCAATAGTGTATATGTCTCCTTTAGTTGTTTTGCCTTACTGGTGGTGGGTTGTGTTCATCTACCTGTGCATCTCACTTGGCCCTGCGGGACAGATAATGCACATTTTCTAAAAGATTGTTTTAGGCTTAAGTGTCTGTGCTCTTGAAAGTGATGTAGAGTTAACAGAACCATGTGGGGATTGAGCCTATAACCTTGGCCTCATTAATCCCTACCAATGAGTGAATTGTTTAGATAAAGAAAAGAAGAAAAAGAGAAAACAACAATAACAACAAACACTGTTGGGAATTATAATGTTTAATAACAAATTAAATGGATGTTCTGGTAATTACTGAACTTTCAGACTGTTTTGCCAAAAGTGAGATTTGAGCCCAAATTTATCTAGTTTATTGAAGATAAAATGCCTGCTACCTTCTTGTCAGTAATTAGGTTCTGTTGAGGAAGTATTGTATTCTCTTAAAATACAACAAATATTTTACCTCCACTGTATTCATTTGTTTCGACACTTTTTCCTACTCCCCAAGGCCCTTGTTGCATTAGGATATGGGACAGAAATGTGGAGTGAGTAATCTAGCCCATTTTGATAAACTGAAATTTGTTTGCAACAGAGTATTATCTTTCAAATTGCTTTCCAAATGCTTTTGGAATCACTTTCCTTCATCACAGGTTCATGGGAAAAGCTTTAGAACTGAATAGTTATTTGACTCTGGATCTCTTTATAATGATTAAAAAAATTTTTTTTCTTTCAAAGATAGCATATCACTTGAGTATGAAGCAGTTAAGCCTGCTTTGAGCCTAGTTCCAGTGAACTGAGGGCATGATTTGTATTTCAGAGAAGGTCAGTCAGTTTTGGTGTGTGACATCACAATACAGACAGTGTTTCCAGTTCCAACAAAACAGCTGGCAAGTGCATGCTGTTGTTAGAGACTAGGCCAGAAAATGCTGATGGATGCAAATTCAAGCCAAAGTGAGCGCACAGTAGTGCTGTCTTTGTGAGTGACAGAGTTGTTATGAATGTCAGCACAATAAAACGTGTCTGCTTAGCTTTGCATTTGGAACTCCTGAGCTTGGTTCATTGTCATGTTACACATCTCTCACTGTTTGAGCAAGTGGCACTTGAAGAACGTGAACATGCTTTTTAGGAAATACTACATTTTGGTTTGAAGATAAATGACATGAAATTGTATCTTTACATGTACCATTTGCTTCTTTAGAAATAACAGACTACACAGAAAATATTGGTAATGCAGCAAGAAGTAAAGCTTGTGATGTTTGAAAATGAGTCAAAGAAATCAATTTTAACTGAGTAGTGTGTTCTTTTTTTTTTTTTTTTGCGGTACGCGGGCCTCTCGCTGCTGTGGCCTCTCCCGCCGCGGAGCACAGGCTCCTGGGCTTCCCTGGTGGCACGGTGGTTGAGAGTCCGCCTGCCGATGCAGGGGACACGGGTTCGTGCCCCAGTCCGGGGGGATCCCACGTGCCGCGGAGCGGCTGGGCCCGTGGGCCCTGGCCACTGGGCCTGCACGTCCGGAGCCTGTGCTCCGCGGCGGGAGAGGCCACAGCAGTGAGAGGCCCGCGTACCGCAAAAAAACAAACAATTTCCTTCCATAGCAAACCTAGCATTGTGGTAATCCTAAATGCAGTGGTATGCTGGAGGGTGGGCTCTCTGTTCATATACATCCTGTTGTCCCTGTTCACTATTTTGTTTTTCACGGGTGCCATCAACAACATGGTTTGCCAGCTGCTCTGGAAGAATTTTCTTGTCTCCATTTGGTCCAATCATGTGGTTCCTGCCCTTCCACTAGCTTCTCTCCTTGGGGCTCAGGGTTGGGATACGGAAGGAGTAAGAAAGATTAAGAAATAAATATGCATGATAAACAAAGTGGTAGAAAGTCGCTGGGTTTTGTGCTATGTCAAAAAGTTACATTGTTCATAAGTAACAATTGAGCATCTCAAGCATCGACTGAGAATCTACTATGTGCTGGACACTGACTCAAGCAGTTCCCATGGATTATCTCATTTAATTCCCATAGCAACCTAATGAAATTGTTATCCCCATTCTATAGCTGTGAAAACTGAGGTCTAGCCAAGTGAAGTAACATGCCCATAAAGGTGGAAAGAACCTGAGATTTGAATTCAAGTACATCTTCCTAATCACTTCTCTATGCTACTATCCTATAGTATAGACACATTAACCTCTGAATTTCCTGGGTCACAGACCTCCCATGAAAAGAGTTCAGTTAAAAGTACATGATCTTCTGGGCCAGTGTAGCTGTTTTCATTGGCTGAATGGGTAGTCACTTACTTGGCATGATTTCATGTGTGGCAGAGAGACCCACTTGCTGGTTATTGCCTGAAATTTCACAATTAGGGGTTTTCTCCAGGAGTGAGAACACATTGATGCCTAATGAGCTACTAACTGGCAGATTTTGTTTTTCCTAAAGTGTGCTTTTTCTAAGTGCCGTAGTTTAGATCATTTGGACTTTAATGTGTTAGCTCTCCATTAAAAATCTTAATTTTTTTTCAGTGTATTCTCTCCTTTCAAAGGCTTATAGTAAGTGTAGCCCCTAGGAAAACCAGGATAGCCTGCATTATGCTGTGATAAAAATATCCTAACTATAAGTGGTTTGCAGAGACAAAGGTTTTGTTCAGCTCATGCTGTGTGTCCATGTCCATTGTAGGATTTTAGGGACCCATTGTATGAGGGAATGAGAGATTCTGGAGCGTCTCACATCAGCAGTAAATTGCTTTTCCTGTAAGTAATACATGCACTTCTCCTTACAGCTTATTGAAGAAAAATAGTCACATAGCCCCAAATAGCCATAAAAGGGCCATATTAGTTTCCTACAGCTGCCATAACAATTACTACAAACTAGGTGGTTTAAAGAAAGAGCAGTTTACTCTCACAGATTTCGGCTAGAAGTCTGAAATCCAGGTGTTGGTAGGATTCGTTTCTTCTGAAGGTCTGAGTAAGAATCTGCTCCATGCCTCTCTCCTAGCTTTTGGTGGTCACCAACAATCTTCTTCGCTTGTAGAAACATCACTCTAATCTCTGCCTCTGTCTTCACATGGGATTCTTCCCTGTGTGGGTCCAGAATCTGTGTCTAAATTTCCCTTTTCTTATAAGAACAGTAGTCAGTGGATTAGTGCCCACCTTAATCCAGTATTACTTCTGCAAAGATGCTTTTTCCAAATAGTCACATTCACAGGTACTAGGGATTGGATTTGGACATATCTTTTGGGAGGATAAATTCAACCCTCAACAAGGGCCATGAAGTACAATTAGACCATGAGGTTAGAAAGGAAGAGACATGGAAATATATGGCAAAGGGCACTAGCGATGGCTGCACTGCTCTTTGAAATTTGAAGAGGAGACACTTCTTTTCAGAAATAGCTAGGAGTTTAAGAAAGGTTAGCAGCTCAAAGAACTAAGACTTGACTATGGATGTTAACCATACTGACCTGCTAAGAATGTATGAATAGCAGAGGGATACTATTTGGGAAAAGAACACAAAGATATTATTTATAGTCTCAGTAGTTTGATGCCTCTGCATTTCTACCTATGTCTGCCACCTCATGGAAGGAAGTGAATCAGGGCTTTTGTGAGCATAGGGGCAGAAATAAAAACGACGTCTTTTACCTAACTGGAGCGTTTTGTGTAGGATATGTGTGTTCTCTTGGTGGTGATTATAACAGAAGATAAATTAGAAATAAGTAAGATAAGACATTTTGGTGCCAGGGATGTCTCAAGATTGAGGATTTAGTACAAAGAACACAGTTTAATTACAAACAATGACTGTATAAACTAATGATAAAAAAAATTCAGGATTAATTGAAAAGTTGACAAGCTGTATCTTTTGGTTAATTAATACTCAGGTATCTTTTAAAATAAAATTGCTTTGTGATTAAATTCTGCAGTTTAAAAATAAATTATATTTGGATAAATAAGCTGTGGGAAATGCATAGAAATAAATGCCTTTGGGGTTAAGAAGGACGCCCCATCAGAAGCTTGTTTAAAGTATCTATGAGTCAGTTCCATGGGGTTTGGATCATGAGTTTAGTGTAAAGGATGACACTGAATCCATAAATCAAAGTGGTAGCAACATCACAAGAATACTGCGTACCTAACCAGTATGTGGGTGGTTGGGATGCAGGGAGTACGCTTAGGATCTGCCAAGTGGCATGATACAGTCATTGAGATGGGGGCATCTGAAAACAACCTTTATCTAGGGCCATCTCTTATTATAGGATGAATCTTCCTGAACCCTCCTCTATGGCCTTCTACAGCTTGACTGTGTATTTCCCGATTGCCAATCTCCCAGTTTTGGGGGCTAGGAATTGGTGGCGATGAGAACTTTCATGCATGAAAATCTCAAATGTCAGCAAAAAATGACACAGTATTTCAGAAGTAGAGAGGGTGAAGCATGTGGAAATAACAGAAGGGCTATAGCTATGGCCTATGGTGAGTGGCCTAGATCTTAAGGAAGTCAGCAGTTAATCAAAATGAGAGGCCAGGAGATGGAGTGGAAAGACTGGGAGAGAGAAGAGCTGGGTTCTAGGCCAAGCTTTGTCACCAATCATTTATGGCTTAGGCAAATCACTCATTTTCTTTAAAATTGAAACAGGTATTTCCTAAATTCCTTTCTAGCTGTGAAGTACTATGATTAAGGGCATTTTCATCTTTCTGTTCATCAATATACGTGGTCAGTGATTCACGGCAAAGAGGCAGTCCTCAACATTGGGGGAAAGCTTTCTTTCCTAAAACTGCCAAATGTTTGTAAAGGAGGGGTATCTCAGGTTTGGTATCAGAACTGCCATACAGCAAACATAGGAAAAAATAATATATTTACTGAGTGTAAAAATAAATACTTATTAACAGACACTGTTCTGTTTTCTCTGCAATTAATCTGCATACAGTCCTAGAAAAGGAAATGGAACTACAGAAGTTGCCCGAAATGACACAGCTAGTGATAAGGTGGCCTGACTGTTGAGGCTTTGTACCTTGCTCCTTTATCATAATTCCTGCCATGGATAAATACATAGACATTAGGTCAGGGGAAAAAGCCAGGGTTTCATAATGCCCTTGGACTTCACTTAAATATATGCATTCGCTTATTTACTAAACATTCATCTACTGTGCACTTGCTGAGTGCCAGTCACTGTTCTAGACACTAAAGATATAATTGTGACCAAGAGGAGCCCAGTTCCTGCCGTCACAGTATTTTCAGTGTAGTAGAGGAACACACAGAGTTAGACAGCACTTAGAATACAGTGCAAGAAGTGCTGATATGGGACCAGGTACAGTTAAGAACGTGTGTTTGTGTGTGTGTGTGTGTGTGTAGGGAGATCATCCCAGAAGTAACATTCAAGTTGTACATTGAAGGATGCACACCAGTGAAGGGAGAAGAAAGAAGGTAAAGAGAGAAAAGTGTTTGTAGCAGAGAGAACAAGTGAGAAGAATCTAGAGCTAGCCCTTAAACTTTGGACAGGTGCTGACGTAGCAGCTTAAGTTTCACTTGAGATTCTGATTTGGCAGGTGTGGGCCTGGGCATTCATAGTGTGAACAGAGTGGTTTGAATGTCAGGCTGGTTTGTGAACCCTTTTAGGTTTTTGGCTTCAGGAACCCCACATATTCTAAGGTCCTTCCTGGAGGTTCTGAATCATTTTGGAAAAGCGCAGGTAAAGAACCTGGTTGGATGCCAGAGATTACAACCTCCAAGGTAGCTTCCTGCTCTGGGTGGATTTGGGTCGTGTTTGAGACAGACAAAGGCTGGACCTTCTGAGGGCATTCTGGGAGTGGCTTGGACCAGCCAGAGGGCATAAGTTCAAGGAGTTGCTGAAGCAACATGAGAGGACCTTTTTTCTTCTTGTTTGAAAAACTGTATTTGGGGAAGTATTTCATTCTCAAAGACTTGTGGCAGAGTTAAGTCACATGATGAGTGGTGTTCATTTAGGTGCCCTCTCTCACATGCGAACCATGTGGCAAGTGTCTGTTAGTTTTGTTACAACATTTGTAGATATTTTGCTTTAATGTCATAGGCCAAATGCTGTGATAGCTTATCCCATTCTTATCAACAAAAAACCGTAAAGGAATATAAATTGGGACCATCAGTTTTGGTTGTCTCAGTTACATCTTTATGCTATTCTTTCTAGGAAAAAGGTTCATTATGTAATCTAGTGAAAAAAATCTCTGAAGTTATACTGTATTTGAGTCACTTTCAAAGTATTCACGGGAGAAGTTCTTAAGTCACTTTTCTTTAAAAAACTTACTGATTTTTTTCTTTCATATTATGGAACTTTTCTAATATATAAAAGGGTAAAAATAATATAATGAACACCTATATGTATCCTATTAACTTTAAAAATCTTCCTGATTTCACTTCCTTCTCCCTTCTTTTTATCACCCAACCCCTCCCATAACACTTCTTACTGAACTTGGTGTTCAGTTTCAGTTGGTGTTCAATTTAAATAACGTTTTAAAATGTCCAAATTACTACATATTTTATAGTTATACCCTTACATAGTAAATGATAACATCTAGGGCATTTAAAAATATTTTTCTATGTAAGTGTATGACCCTAAAAATATATAGTAATTTGGACATTTTAAAACATTTTTAAAATCATAGCTTCCTGTACGTATCTTTCCACAACTTTTTTTTTAGCCCAACATTACACTTTGAAGATCTATCACTATTGGTGTGTATCACTACTTCATTCATTTTCGTTGCTTTATAGTATTTCACAATCTAAAAAGACAATGATTTATTTATTCTCCTATTGATAGGCATTTAAATTAGAAACAACCTATCAAGTTCATGACTAATTATACCTATAACTTAAATTATTCAATCTTTGCCATTTATAGCTGCCTCCTTCCTCCATGTTTTCAATGATCATCTAATGTATACAGCCATTTTTCAGGAAGATTAAAGAAAAACAGACAACATTGCAATAACTAAATTTGTGTGAATCTAATTACAACTTGAACCTTGTGTGCCTAAGCTTACAATTGGAACTAATGATGACTTTCTAAATGGAGAGGAGCCAGTGAGCCATAATAAAGCTGAAGCTCTGGTCATACTCCCTAACTTAATATTTTCTAGGTCCAGTGAATTTGTTAGAGGCCAGTAAATTGGTAGGTATCTATAGGAAAATATTTTCATATCAGCTTCTTCAGGATTGCCCAGCAGATTCACCTTCATAGAATTATTTATTGTAAGAAATGGTCACCCAATCAGATCCTGTCACACTCTGGGTCTTTTCAGTCTTGAATTCTAAATTTTAAAAAGCCTGTTTTTAGCCATTCCTAATTCAGAAAATTTTAGAAATATTTGTTTCATGAGCATGGAGATAGCTCCATATGGTGATTAGGCCATATTGATATCTATCATCCTCTCCCCAAAATATCTTCAATATCAGTTATCATTGATGTTTCAAATGGTCTCACCAGAAGACACATCCTTTCTGCTGTATGACTAAAGATAGCACGTGTTAAATTTGAGTGATATAAATGTTTGTTAAATTTGGGTGACATAAATTTTGGCAAATGATTTGTAGGTTAGATGACAGAGGTGGTAACTTCATGCACTTGAAGGAGAAACCCAAGTCAACAAAATAAAATCCCATTTTAAAAATTGCCTTGTTTCTTTTTCTTCCAGTCTGTCGGCAGCCTTTTTCATTCTCTTAATATGGTATTTTTTGCCATGTAAATCATTTTATTTGTATATAGTAGTCAAGGTTATCAATCTATAATTTTATTGAATATAGATTTTTGAGTTATAGTTTGAGAACTTTTCTTACACTTAGGTTACAGAGGAATTCACTCATTTTTCCCCTTCTAATATTGGCAGTTTTATTTTTAAAGTTTAGATCACTTATGTTTGGAGTTTATTCTAGTATGTGGTATGAGGAATTGATTCGGTAGACCCAATGTTACCTTTTTCTACATGGCTATACAATAATCCCAATACTATTTACTTGAGTATGTTTTGCCCCAGTGGTTTGAGATGCAACCTTTATAATATGCTAAATTTCCATAAGTTGTTAGGTCTATTTCAAGGCTTTCTGTTCTGTTTTATTGGTTTGTCTGTTCGTGCACCAGTACACACACTGCTTTAATTTTGGAGGCTTTGTAGTATGCCTAAATATCAGGTAGAGCTAGATTTTCCTCAGAGCTCTTTTTTTTCACTGTTTTCCCAGTTTTTATTGCATATCTATTTTTTCCACTTAAACTGTAGTGTCAACTTGTCTAGCTCCAGGAAAAAAAGATTTTTATTGTGATCAAATTAAGTTTATGAGTTGACTTTGAGAAAACTTACATCCTGATGCTATTAAGACTTTAAAACCAATAAAAGGGATGTTTTCCATTTACACAAGTCTCTGTTTATATGTTTTTTGGGTGTTTTTATAATTTACTTCATAAAGGTTTTGAAGTTAACTGGCTAAGTTCATTTCCGAGTATTTATCTTTATTGTTGCTACTGTGAATTGTTTTCTCTTCCATTTTATCTTCTTAGTTATTATTGGTTGTATAAAGGATATTGATTTTTGCTTGCTAATTTTGTATCTGCTACCTTGTCTAATTCTTTTATAATTTGAGCTAGTCTTAACATTGATTCTCTAGGTGTTTCTTGGTGTAGTGGTATGTTACTTACAAATAAAGATAGTTTTATCTCTTCTTTTCTCTTGTCTAATTGCATTAGTTAATACATCTAGTACAATGTTAAATAGTTTTGGAGATAGTGGGTATTAGAATCCTTGCTCTGTTATTGATCTTAATGGGAATGTTTATGCTGTTTCCTCATCAAGTAAAATGCTGACTCCAAGACTGAGGTAGGGATGGGTGTGTGTGTGTGTGTGTGTGTGTGTGTGTGTGTGTGTGTGTGTGTGTGTGTGTGTGTGTGTGTGTAAGAAAGTATCCATCCATTCTTCATCAAGGGTTTTATTAGAAATAACTGTTGAATATTTTCAAAGGCTTTTTGGCTACCAATTAAATATTTTATTTCAGACAGTGCTTTTTTTTTTCAGTTCTAGGATTTCCATTGGTTTCTTTTATAGTTTTCATCTCTCTCCTGAAATCCCCATCTCTTTACTCATAAATTCATCTTTTCTTGGAGTTTAACATTGATCAAATGTTCTTTTTTGTTTTCTAATTCTTGTATGTTAATTCCAAAGTCTGCCTTGTCAGTGGATCTGTTTATATTGACCTTCTTTCTTTTGACCAGGAGTCATATTTTTTTCTCTGATAATATACAGGGCATTACATATGACACACTGAAGAGATTTGGGTTCTGTCATATCCCTCTGAAGAGTGTTGAGGGTTGTTCTCGCAAGCCCTTACATTACTGGCAGATCACCTTTATTTTCTGGAGGCTTGGTTTTAGGTTTTGTTGGAGTGGCCCTATATCAGTTTTTCCCTTAATCTAAGGAACGTCTTAGTCATGGAATATGATTTATACTCCTCAGGTAAACTGAGACCTTCAGTGGAATGGCTGAGGTGTTTACTAAGCCCCTCTGACTTAGTATAGTAGTTCTCTCAGTATTCTGTGTTTTTTTTTTTTCCCTTGGGCTGTTTGGGGTCTTGCCTTTAATCATGTACAGTGCAGTTAGAAGTCACCCAAACATCTTGAGAGAAAATTTCTTTTTTTTTGAGAAAATTTTATGCAGATTTTGGGACTCTCTACATTTTAGCTCCCTCCTCTCAGGGAGTTTCCTCCTTGATTTATAGTTTTTCTGGCAACCCCAAACTCTGACATTGGACTCTTCACTTCATTAAGATTACCGTTTTCTGCTTGAGTTCTGCCCTTGCTCTGGAAAGAATGGACTGTGTTTGCAGAGGAAAAGCTGTATTCATGTGGATCTCATTCAGTGTCATTTCTTTTTTCAAGGGATGGATTCTGTCCAGTTCCTATCTATTTTTCAGCCACTTTCCAGTACCTCCAAACACGTTAAAAATATTTTACTTAGTTTTTTTATCGTTATCGGCAGGATACAATATAGTCTGATACAATGACTCTGCCATTACTTGAATCCAGAAGTACAGAACCAAGATTAATCCCAGTGGAATTAACTCCACAGTGTGTGCTTGTTCCATTTTACCACACTTCACTACCTATTTTATTGGTACTTCCTAGGTGTGAGAAATGACTTTTATTATTTTCTGGTCATTTTTCAAAGCTAGATTGCCAGAAGTAGTCTTCTTGGAGTTTGGTAATAAGCCAACAGTTTGGCTGTTTTTTTGTTTTGTTTTTTTTTTAATTATTTACTTATCTACATTTTGGCTGTGCCGGGTCTTAGTTGAGGCCTGTGGTCCCTGGTCGGGGAACTAGATCCCGCATGCATGCCACAACTAAGAGTTTGCATGCTGCAACTAAGAAGCCCACATGTTGCAACTAAGAAGTCCGCATGCTGCAACTAAATTTGGCTGTTTTTAATGAATTGATTGGTAGTTGTTTTTTTTTTTTTTTGCAGTACGCGGGCCTCTCACTGTTGTGGCCTCTCCCGTTGCGGAGCACAGGCTCCGGAGGCACAGGCTCAGCGGCCATGGCTCACGGGCCTAGCCGCTCTGCGGCATGTGGGATCTTCCCAGCCCGGGGCACGAACCCGTGTCCCCTGCATCGGCAGGTGGACTCTCAACCACTGTGCCACCAGGGAAGCCCTGATTGGTGGTTTTGAGGAGTAACTACCTTGACTGTTTTCTCCTGTACTGATCAGTCTCACTGAACCCATGGTAATTTGCCTGACTTTGGTAAACCCCTCTCTTGATTTTATGTTGTTTATATGCAGAATCTGAAGTCAAAGAGTACCATATCTTGCCACTTCTAAAAGGGTTAAAGATATTTTGTACTGCAACCCCAAACTAGTTTACGAATGTTGTATTTGTTAGCATCTACTTGATAATAGACCTTTCCAAGATGTTCCTCATGTTTATAAATTTAATGTGAAGACTTGGAAAGTATATGGTATGTCTGTAAGAGAGAAACTCATTTAAAAAATGGTTATTTGCTTGTTCTTTCAAGTAACCCAGTTTATTGGTCCTAGAGCATAATACAGACTAACTTATGATTTCCTTCTCATTATTTCAAATGGAAAAGTGGTGAATTTAATTTTGGCAGTTGTCTTCAGAATTGTTTCATGTCAGTGGTGAGGAGATACTTTCATATGCAGCTTCATCAAGTTATAAAGTGTTGGTATGAGTCATATAATGGGAAGATTATAAAAGGTGTGTTCTGGGCTTCCCTGGTGGCGCAGTGGTTGAGAGTCCGCCTGCCGATGCAGGGGACACGGTTTCGTGCCCCGGTCCGGGAAGATCCCACATGCCGCAGAGTGGCTGGGCCCGTGAGCCATGGCCACTGAGCCTGCGCGTTCGGAGCCTGTGCTCCGCAATGGGAGAGGCCACAGCAGTGAGAGGCCCGCGTACAGCGCCCCCGCAAAAAAAGAAAAAGAAATTGATTTGCCAAACTTCTACCCAGGGTTTTAGGGGAGAGTTTAGGTTCAATGAAATCTGTGATAATCTATGCTAAATAGCAAACCTTGCCAAAAAGCAGAGCTAACTACAAGTCCCCAGTGAGCCATGACTGTGACTCATGTCTGCAAACTTATTAATATGCTTTCATGTCACTAAAATTGATTATAGTTGCTGTTATCCATAATTTTTGGTTATCCATAATCTCCTTCCTAATATCTTATAGTTCATTTCATCCTGTTATGGTGGTTAAAAATTCAGTTGTGATTGCATTTTGTAATATGGGGCAAAATTCAATTATATTATCATCAACAATTGATATTCAGTGACATTTTAAAGAGTTCGATATTGGTATGTATGTATGTATAGTATAAATTAATAAAAGGGTGAACAGTTGGAAAGAAAAAGATGAATAGAAGAAAATGACATAGTAATTAGGGTGTTAGTTGGTGAGGGTTTGAACCCGCTGTCATTCTTGTAGAAATATAAAGGCAGTAATGTTTAAGATAATTAGATTAAAGAAATAAAATGAAGAATAATTTGACTTGGTAAGTGGATGAAAATGGCTATGGTGGAGTAGTGCAATGGGGAGGCAATTTGAGGAGAAAAATGAGTGTTGAATAAGAAATAGAATAGCTAAGAGAAAATACAATTCGAGATAAAGGATTGTAGTTTAAGGATCTGGCCAGGGATGAAATGCATATTTGAGATTCATGCTCATCGAAGTGATAGATGAAATGTTGAAAGTGAGTAAAATGGGATTAACCATCATCCATATGAAAGCAGATGATGCTATGGTAATTCTGTGGCACAAATTTATAGAAACATTCTGTCTTAAAATATTTTAGTATGACTTATATCCCTGAGTACATTTTTATATTAGAAATTGGCCTCTTTTTCCTAGCAGTTAGGAACTCATGTATATTAACCATAGTATAGGTTTTTAAATTTAAAAAGGAAAAAATAATCCCTTGGGTTTACTTTGCTGCTTGCTTATTACCATTCGGTAGAAACACATGAGCCAAATTTTAAGCAGCTTTAATATTAGAGCTTTGACTGATTTAAGGTCTTATCAATGCGTGTTCACTTTTGGTCATCATCTCTGGCATTTCCCTTGTTAGCGTATCAGAAACTGGAAATTTGTAATCCCCTCTAGCATTCAGATGTGGCTACATATTTATCTATTAAATGAATTGGTTTTCAAGTTTTAAAAGTTAGGAGATTTCACACACATGAATCTGAATTTCCAGCTACTTTGGAAAAATTGGAAAATCTGGTGACACTCTGCATTAGCTGTTTAACGCAACAATGTTTGTTATGTCAGTTTCTGTGGGTCAGGAATCCAGGTGCAGCTTGACTGGCCCCTCTGGCTCAGTGCCTCTCACGAAGCTGTACTCAAGGTGTGTACTCGGATTGCAGCCATTGTTAAGATTCCACTGGGAGGATCATCCAGGCTCACTGCCAAGGTGGTTGGAAGCATTGAGCTCCTCAGGGGATGTAGGTTTAAGGCCTCCGTCGGTTCCTTTTCATGTGGGCATCTCCATAGGGCAGCTCATCACACGGCAGTTTGCTTCGTCAGAACAAAAATGAGAAGAGACAGAGTACCAGCAGGACTAAAGTCACCATCTTTTGTAACCTAATCTTGGAAATGCCATCCAGACACTTTTTTTTTTTTTTTTTTTTGCGGTACGCGGGCCTCTCACTGTTGTGGCCTCTCCCGTTGCGGAGCACAGGCTCCAGACGTGCAGGCTCAGCGGCCATGGCTCACGCGCCCAGGCGCCCCGCGGCATGTGGGATCTTCCCGGACCGGGGCACGAACCCGTGTCCCCTACATCGGCAGGCGGACTCTCAACCACTGCGCCACCAGGGAAGCCCCATCCAGACACTTTTGCTCTTTTTTTTTTCCCACTGGACACAAGTCACTATGTCCAGCCCACGCTCAAAGGGAGGGCATTACCCAAGGGAATGAATGCTGTCATGAGCTGTTTTAAAAGTCATCCATTGCTTCCTGTTCATGAGTTTTCACAATACAAGCATGTGTTAGAGCTGAGTCGCGACGGACTCCTTATGAGTGGGTCATGAACTCTCTGGTCCAGAGCTGACCTCGTCCAGTCCCCTTAACCTTTTTATGTTCCCTACTGGGATTCTACATGCAGTTGAGTTAGTGACAATGACATTAAACAGGAATCACAATCTTTTTTGTAGAGATGTTTTCCACAGTTCCAAATTCTTCCCTTCTCTGCTCTGTGGAGACAAAATAACCACATGAAGTCAGAATAGTAGATTTGAAAAGGACCAGATTTAATATAGACTAGCTGTTTAAAATATACCACTTAGTTTTTCAGAAGTTCTTTAGGTATTCTCCAAATTTTGAATTAAACTTTATTAATACAGATACTTCAATAATTTAAAAACTGTTTAAGTAAACCTACTAGAGGTATGCAGTAAAAGTTGTCACACTTAGAAACCAGTAAAGCTTCATTTGCACATACATTTTAAAGTATTCTAAATGTGTTATTAATTAGAAGCTTGTGACACTGCACTGATTTTTTTTTAAAAAGTTCTGTGAAATTCTGCATGAATGCTCAGTGGTATGAAGCATTTAGGTAGAATGGTATGAAGCAAGCTCTTCATGAAATTGTGCAACTAAAATATATTAATAAATTGATGATGAAGTTGATATAACACTAACTTTAATACTCTGATTTCACATTTTGGGTTTATCAGATCAATGTATCAATGTATTCTCATTGACTTTATAAGTAAATTTTTAAAAACATGAACTTATGTTAATAAAATGCCACTTTTAGCTCAATTACAGTACTGTGTAAGAATTCACTTGAGCAAAGAGTTTCACTCCTAAAAAGCATAAACAAATAACATTCAAAGCTACTGATGTGGAATAATTTTCTTTTAGGTTAAAGAAACTTTAGCAAGAGATATTTCCAGTAAAAGCTGTATTATTCCTAAACAAAATCATAAAATAGCCATTTAGAATAAAAGATATAGTGGAGCGGCATATTTAAAATACAAACTCGGAGGTGCAGCAAGCTTCTGAAGTGTCTTTTTTAATCTCCAAGATTTAATATTCATAGTATAGTTTATACCTTGAAGAGATTATCAGTTACCCAGATGTATTATTATGTTACCTGACTACCATATTCAATTAACCAGAATTTGCTATTCCCTGACCTGTAGAGTTTATTTTATAAACACTTTGTCTACACAGTAACTTATCTAAATACTTATTTTATTTACCATGTTTATTTATTACTATTTTTAGGATATTACTTTAATGATAAACATAAAAAATATGCTTAGATCTCCTGAGATTCCTCTTAGGTATTTATCCCCCCTCCGGGTAGAATTTAGTAGAGAATTGTGGCAGCTATATGTAGTAACAATGTTAGCAAATCAAATGTTAGTTAATCATATTTATTATAAGTCTGTATTCTTCAAGGGTATTTATTACTTATGCATCAAAATAAATATGTGGCTAGTTTATCCGAACATTAATGAAAAGTTTATTGTGCTTTTAAACATAGATATTTTAAGAGTTCACAGTATAACTTTTTTTGATACATTTCTGTTGCATAGTATTTGTTTTTATTTCACTCCATTTACCACTCCAATATGGAAATGGCTTTATTGTATTATCTATAGATGTGCCATGTGGTTAAGGAACCTGGTACCCAAAAGAATTTGCCTCATCCCGTCTTTCATGCTAACCCCCCTGACACTCATAAAAAGCCCCTCAGGAGGAGGCCACCACTAGAACTGGGTGTATTAGCAGCCTCCTGGTTGAAACTCTCGAGTTCTATCTGAAATGGCAGATAATTAGTGACAGGCATTTGTACATGGATATGGGAATCCAACTGCCATTTATAATCCTTTGCTACAGTAAAGTATGTTCTAAATGCTAGCTCAGAGTTGAAATTTTAGAAGCCCACCTATTAAAAGTTGAAAACTTGCTGGTACTCTGGTGTTCAAATAGGTGTGTTATTATCTCGTCAATCAATACTTCTAATACAGGCGGAATCCTATTCTCAGATTTCCCTTTTCCAATTTGAATATATTTGTTTTTATAAGAAGTTTTATAAATTCGCCTATTTGGATGGACAGTTGGGATGGTTTTCTTTCTTCTCACACTTCCCCTCCACATCCTTGTATCCACTGCAGCCTTTAGCACATGCCTCAGTGTTAGCTTTCGAGATACCCATCACCTTTGTTCCTGCTTCTATGAGATGGAGAAATCAGAAATGTATTCTGGGCTCTTTCTGTTACACCATATTGAGAATTTCCCAGTATTACAAAAATATTGGCAAGAATAAATTCTAAGATTTCAGGGATGTTGTGATCATTAGTAATATAATACTTGTAAGTGACTGGTATTCAGTAAATAATGCTCATTATCCTTCTATTAGTGCAACTAATTAGTATAAGATTCTGAATTTTGGGAATGCCATTTATGTATGAATTAATACAATGACTATAAAAAACACTTTTCTCTCATTAAAGCAGGTCCCACACTGAACTAAAAACCTTTTGTTAGACTAATTGAGTTACTGTGTGTCCTTAAGTAATTAAACTACATAACATAAAAAAATACTGCAATTTAGTTTTTCAGAAATCCAGACTACAATTATTGCTCTGATTAGGCAACATTAGTGAGATGTTCCTGTTTGTGGTCTGACAGATGTGAGTTGCCTGCATGAAGGATGCACTAGGACTGTGCATAAAGAATGTATTTTTGGGTGCTATGTTGGGAACTGTGCTACAGCTGCTACCAGGCTATGATTTGTGAGGGGTTAGCTTTCTTCTATTGTCTTTCTAAATATGGGTCTTTTTTTCTCACTATTTTTTCCTGGTGTGCCAGCTTACCTCCAACAACTCCTTTAAATTAAAACTCGGAATATGATGCTTCCAAAAAGTTTTCTATATGTGTATAAAGGTTTATGAATACTTGTGTTTGAGGTATTGGATGATCAGCACATAGTAGGTGCTCAGGAATGCTCGTTTAAAAAATTCAGGACTATAAAACACATTTTTACCTTTTTATATAGGGAGACAGTATCCCCCAAATTCTGGGGTCGTGCATATATCTCTTTTTTTTTTTTTCCTTGTGGTACGCGGGCATCTCACCGCCGTAGCCTCTCCCGCCGCGGAGCACAGGCTCCGGACGCGCAGGCCCAGCGGCCATGGCCCACGGGCCCAGCCACTCCACGGCATGCGGGATCCTCCCGGACCGGGGCACGAACCCGCGCCCCCTGCATCGGCAGGCGGACTCTCAGTCACTGCGCCACCAGGGAAGCCCCGTGCATATATCTCTTTTCCTCAGAATGCAGGAAGAGTATAGATGAAGATCACTCTAGTATTTAGAGATAAGTGGTTTGATGCAAGATATCTAAGGTGTGTATTGATTTGTCTTTAAGGTGGCATATCATTTTGATTACCCATGGCAATGGTTTTCAACTCCTCTTTAATTCTTCCCCTTTTACCCAATTTCAATTTCATTCAGATCTCCACATTATAAAGCATATAAAATAAAGCTTCTGGAGTTGAATCTCCTTGGCCACTTTGAGCCCTTTGCTGTATCCCCAAGGCTCAGCTCAGCTATATGGCTTTGGGAGACTATGTACCCAACTCTTCTTGACCAATTGACGTATTGAAGAATCATCAGATAATTAAAACTTTTTTATTCTGACTACTGTATGTTTTAACTCATATTAGATGCTGTACAAAATATAGAAAATAAGACCCAGTCATGTTTCTCCAGATGCTAACTTAAGAGATGAGATAAACATACATGAAATAAGGGTGAAAAATCAAGGCAGTAGAAATTAAGAATAACTTTATCACAGTTCTGGGGGTTCTTGCTGTTGATACTCTTCATGGATGCTGCAAAACCCAAGATAACAAATAGTGGCTAACTTCTATTCAGTAGTGTCAGGTACTTTTCTTGCCTTAACCTGTTTTATCCTCATAACAGCTCTGTTGTCACCTCTCTTTTACATATGAGGAAACTGAGGATCAGAGAGGTTAATGCCTTGCCCATATGCACCAGAGCTGAGTTTTAAAACCTGCTGTGTTCAAACTATTGATAGTTACACTTTGCTGGCATTTAGAGTTGTCCATATGTGAGTATGGAAGGTCTTGGCCTCTGGGGCATGGCGATAGGGATGCATTTCTTAGCCTGACAGCATTCAAGGTAGCGTTAAAATATAAATGAGATCTGTGCTATAATGCAATGCATGAGACATAATAAAAATAACAAATCAGCTGAATAATCTTTTGAATTTTGAAAGCAGCTTTATATACATTATCATAGATATGAATTTTTCATGATAAGCTAATGTTGTAACAGGTATTGCTATGCACATTGGAAAGATGAGGAAGTATACCAAAAGATCTTAAATGACTTGTCCTAGGTTACAGGACTAGGAATAGATCTAGCAATAGAAATCAGTATCCTGGACTCCTATCCACCAAGGTTTTCTTCAGAATTGGGAGACAGAGTAAAAAATGGATATTTTTGTGGACTGCCTGAATATTTTTACTAATAGCAATTTTCAGTCTGTAACAATGATTCATGTTTGTCAAAGAAGTACTGGGTGGGAATTTAACATTAATTGCTTGGACATGGATATTTGATTCATACCTATTTATCATTTTTTTTTTAGTAATCTTTCAAATTCTCCTGGAATTAAACTTGAACCTCTTAATATTTGATCATATTCTTCCCCAATAGCAATTGTAGAGGAATTCAAAACCTGCTTGCATGAAACCTAATTGCAGTCACCCAGCCAGTAGTAGTTACTGGCAATCTTTAGACTCTTGTGGTCAATCAGTTCTTGAATATTAGTAAATTAGTTAAAAAGATTTTTCCCCTTGGCTCAGAATTTCAGAGATGCTCCATCTCAGTCACATGTTGAGCTCTTGATCATTTGATACCCCATGGCCTGATAGAGGTGAGGAGAAGATCAGGGTGAAATATGAGGTGTCCTAGTTAGACACCCTACTCACAAACCTGACAAGTTGGGCTTCCAGAGAGATAACAAAGATGAAAGAGAAGCCAGAATATAGATAGGGGATTGAGGACCCTTTGGCCTCTTCATTCTGGTCACTTAGGTAGTTTTTACTCAGCAAAGCATATCTTTTCCTTGGCTAATGCATCTGTAGTCATTCCCACTCTTTCTGATATTCAGAGACTCATCATCACTCCCAAATAAATCCACCTCAGTAGTGCTGTAGAGCAGCCAGCACAGCTTCAGACAGGAGGACTGCTCCTTGAAGGGCTGCATTCCCATTGTGCTACTTAATGTTAAATACCACACGTAGCTGACACTCATGAACTGATTCCCCTTACATCCTTTTTGGAAGCAGGGAAGAGATAATGATTAATACATTACAGCATTTTTAAAACATTGGTAGAACCTCTTAGGAAGATGTTAGTAGGTGCAGATTGTTTCCAAAGCAAAGCTAACTCCTGATGGGAATTTAGAGGTTGTTGGAGAGATAAAAGAAGAGTCGAGGGAACCTAGGAACAGTGTGTGTTTTCTTTAAGATACACAGAATTAAAAACCAGGCTACATTATTTAAACCTTTTGAAACACTGATTTATAGCTTTTGGTTTGGAAACCAGTGGGTGACTTGTTCTGCACTCTTCCATTTGGTTATAGTGTTAATATCATATTTCATATTTATCTGGTGAATTTTGTCTCAGAAGCTGTAAGTGTGACTCTTATTGCGGATAAAAATCCTTCTGTATCCCTGGAAAGCCAATACATCTCTGCTGGAGGCAACATTAGCTGGGGAGGCAGAGTGTATGGTGTGGCTGATCAGTTAGCTTGTTCTAGCATGCTAGGTGCTTAGACATCCCCAGAAGTACCACCATTGGATGGTTGTCCATTGCTCTCCACACTCACCTTTTTTTCAATGATCTTTTGACCCCTGTAACATTTAAACAAAATCCCAACTTTGATGTCAATTCTTCGGCATTTCCTTAGTAAAAGCTGAGACCTCCAGCCTCAGTACCACAAGAAAGCAAATGTTGTGGTCCAAGGAAGATGAAGTAGTAACATAACTACAAACAGCAGGTCCTAGTCTCAGTGTAAAATCTTGGATCTGTAACTGAGGAGAGTTTTCCATAGTAGTAGATGCTCTGCCAATAGCACACACAATTGGTCTGGCCATGCAGCCTTATCTAGAGAGGCAGTCCTGATGTCATTATGCCAGGTGAATTCATCATCAGTGTGTTGGGCACCTGGAGTGAGAGAGTTGTAGATAGCTTGTTTTCCTACTGTGTGCCCTCGGGAGGACCAGGACTTGGGAGCTACACCAGGGACACTAGCCCTGTTTCTTGTCTGCTGGGTCAGAGGAGGTCATGAGAGGGGACCCTCATCCATTACCAGGGCTCAGAGTTACTAAGGATGTGAAGATATTTCTGGGTTTGGGAAAGCTCCAGTTGTCTATTTCTCCTGTTGATCTTCCCTGTCACAAAAGAGTGTTCTTGGGCTGCTTTGCCAGCCAATCAGGAACACACCATGACAGCATCAACCATGGTAAAAAATTGCATTAAAACAACAATCATCTCCTTATTTGCCTTTGCTATAACTCATGCTTGAGGAGTTTGAGTTGCATTTTACAGATTCTTGACTCATTCAAACAATACTCAATAGCACACTCATGCTGAGTCAAGTAAGTTGTTGGGTGCTTTGGATACAAAATGAGTGAAATGCATAGTCCCAAGCTCATAGCCAGCTAAAGAAATAATTGCAATGTAAAGAGCACCCGGTAAGCATTACCAACCTGCCAGTCACCTGGGAAAGCTTTAGTTTCCTCATCTAAAATGGAAACGTTGTATAAAATGGTTTCTTGGTTCTTCTCTAGTTGGATGTTCCCTGATTCCTTCCGACCTGTTATCAATAAATGTCATTTTTAGGAATGCAGAATATTTTGTTTGATAGCCTCAATTTGTTGGTTCAATTACTACATGTGCTCTTGCCCACAGTTACCAAATACTTGAACAACAATATTATGGTAATAAAATACAATGACTATATTTTAACACTTTAAAACCTGAGAAGTAAAGATATTTTCTCACATGGGCAAGTACTATTGAATTGAAGGAAATATATAAGTACCATGCAATATTTATCATATGGCTGGAATCTGATCTTTAGAATGGACTTCTGCTATAGTAGAAATATCTTCTGAAATGATAGTCTTAGATTCTGCCCAAGCTGGCCACAAATGTTTAAAATCCCTAAGTGAATTTGGTTATGGTTAGCAATTAAAAATATAAGCAGAGTGAGAGAGATAAAATCCCCAAGGAAAATCATCAAGTTACCATGCCCATTTTTAATGAAGTATGTGGCAGCATCTGGATCACTGTGTGCATGTGTGTGTGCATGCGTGTGTGTGTGTGAGAGAGAGAGAATATGAGAATATGGCTGGCGTCTTTGAGAACAAAGAAGGGAGAAGTTGCAGCTTTGTTGACTTGGTTATTGCCGTGACCTTTCTGCCTAAGCGATTCTTTCATTCATTAACAAACTTAATTACCTGTTATGTGAAAGGCAGTTCTTCAAAAATGTGTCTTGTCCTCTCTCACATACGGGCAAAGATGTATTTGAAGTTATGTGATGTTTCTTCAATTCTTAGTTTTATAACTTAAAATTTCTGTGATTCTAGACTTGACATTTGCTCTCTCTGAGCCTTAATTTCCTCACCTATGAAATGGGGGGACACTTTCCTCCCAAGATTTTTGTGAGGACTTAACAAGCATATATGTGGGAAAAAAAGGTCACACATATGCCAGTAGCCTTCAAAGATGACATGTGATAATAAACTGGTGCTCGAAGACACGTCAACACCTTTTCTTACCATATCAGCTCTGTCGATGAAAAATTAATCCGTCGATCTAAGAAAAAAATAGAAAATTTTATTTGAGCCAAATTGAGGATTATAACCCGGTAACAGCCTCTCAGAAAGCTCCAAGAACTATTCTACCCGTTAGAAGTCAAAGCACAGTTATATAAGTTTTTCGAGATGGAGGACTGTGCGTTAAATGACGTGTTATTGACAGTTCACACAATCCAGATCTGCAAGTACAAAGTGGTAGGTCATGTGACCACTTACAAGATCAAGAAGGAACATTATCTTTAAAGGAGTTGTCTTGTTGGTGCTAGGAGAATGTTGCTCTTTATGGTTGAGCAGGTATTTCTGCTGATGGGTAAGTTTGTTTGATGCATACCACAGATATGCGACGCACAGTGAAGGGGAGAGAGGAGCCCAAAGGGCAGAGAAAATTTTTTGTTTAAATTTTTCTTGTCTTAGCATAAACTATGAATTTTTATTTCACAGCTCTAAATGTAGACATTGGCTTCTGTTGATATTAGTCCTGTTTCACAGTCATGTGGAAGCCTGTTTTAAAATTTTGTGCTAGGGAAGGTCTGCATTTATGGTTTGGGTTGCAGAAAATTGCATGAGTTTGGATCACATATTCAAGAGACCTGTGTTTTCCAAGACTCTTTTCATTTACATATTTTCCCTAATTATTTTCCGATTATTATTTTCCTAATTATTTATATATATAATAATTCTATTATATTAATAAATAAAACAACAATAAATCTATATATCTCTATATAGAAATTGAATAGAAAGTTATACCAGTGAGCACATTCTGACACTATTTAAGGCTATCAAAGAAATAGATTCCATAAGGAAGAGCAGATTCACAATTTTGTGCATGACAAAGAGCTGTGGGAATAAAATCCAGAGCATGATGGTTCCAGTTAGGTCTCTGTTTTTTAGTCAAGGCAGTTTGGATTGTGACAGAGCCCACTCTAGCTAGCTTAAGCAAAGGCATTCATTGTCTCTAGTAGTCAATTTCATTGTCATCCAAGATCAGGAAGTAAAGTACAGCCAGACCTCATGGGAATCAGAATTGGAAAGCCAGGTACAAGATTCTTTATCTCTTCTAGGTTGCATGGTTCCTTTCATGTTTTCTCTCTGATATCAGTGTGTCAACTTCATTTTATTTTCTTAACCATTTTCTTTGGCTTGCTCATATTTGATATGGCTTAACAAAGTCATTTTTTCATCCTTCAGACTACAGTGTGGACTTTGATTTTTGATGCCTCATCCAACTGACAACAGTCTCTTTGTATCTTGGTTCAGATTCTCAAGACAATCTCATGGGTTGTTTGGGATCAAATATCCATGCCTGATCAGTTTAGTAGTTTTTGTTGGGAAGGGTACAGACAGCAAACCATATCTAGTAAAACCCTTACTAGTTTAGTAAACTTGGATAAGATTCAGATAAATTTTGTCATCTGAAAAAATGTGGATAACACTACTTCCTTCAAAGTATAATGTGAGAATCAAAATCAAATATTGATAGGTAAAGTGTAAAGACTTCTGTTTAGGGGTTAATGGATATTGGGTAAGTTGAAGTGTTTGGCAGCTAGTATTCGTGAATCTACAGCTGTTCCCCTTTACATCCACTCCAACTCATTTCAAGGACTTAGGTCCCAATCGTGCTATAAGACATGAAGGCTGATGAAATGGTATCTCTGAAGAATGAATAGAGACCACAGTGTGTTTAAATTACTGGGGTGTGAAAACAGGACAAATTAGCTTGAACTGCAGAGGAGAAAAAATAACTGTGTTCCCAAATGTTGAAGTATATTTAATATACATCCAATCTTGACATTTAGAATGTATCACCTTTTTTTATTATAAAAGGCAAAAAAGAGTTAGAAATATTGCAAAAAATGTGAATGGAGTGGCAGATCTTTCTGTCAGCAAACACACTTTTTTAGATGAACTATTACCTTTAACTTGAACTACTTCTTTTTATCAAGTCAATGTACTTAATTTGTGGTTTGCCTTAAGAAAATTTTTTTTGTTGTTTTTTGGCTTTTTTTGTTTGTTTTTTGTTTACTTTGGAAATGATGGAATCTAGGAAGAATTGCTTAACTGTGCAACTCATCATTTAGAAAATATATCAGAACTTAGAGGTCAGCCAAAAAAAAAAATAATTAACTGGTTGATATGGTGCTTTTACATGAAATCCTGGGCTAAATGTCTATCTAGTGTAGTTTATTTTTTAATCATCTCCATTGACCTCATAAAATATAAATTGGAAAAAACTAACTGCTTTTTTTATGGCTTCTTCCTAAAATGTTCATGAGAGAGGACTTGACATTTTCATTGTAACCACCTCACTCACATAGAACATGCTGGCATAGTCTAACTCTGCTGTAACCTGAGGTAATATGACTGGCTGAGATGTCATTTGTAGTGTAATGTATCAGGTTGACTAGCTAGTTATATATGAAGATGCTTAACAAATTTACTGCCATCTTACAAGAAATATTTTGAATAATAATATTTCATCCCAACAACTATGACATGATCATCTGATTGTGTGAATCATTTGAATGATTTCTCCAGATGTGAAATATCTGGACAAATTCACAGGCCAACATTCATTTAACATATCAGTGGGTCGCAACCTTAGTGGTTGCATCGTTTGCAAATATTTTCTCCCATTCTGTGGGTTGTCTTTTCGTTTTGTTTATGGTTTCCTTTGCTGTGCAAAAGCTTTTGAGTTTGTATCAGTTTTCTGTTGCTGCCATAACAAACTCCCACTACCTTAGTGGCTTAAAACAATAAAAACTTACTACCTTAGGGTTCTGTAGGTCAGAAGTCTGATGCAGGTTTTGCTGGGCTAAAACCAAGGTGTTAGCAATGCTGTGTTTCCTTCTGGAGGCTCTAGGGGAGTATCCATTTCCTTGCCCTTTTCAGCTTCTAGAGAGCTGCCCTGTATTCCTTGGCTCATGTCCTCCTCCCTCCATCTTCAAAAATAGCAAGATAGATTCTCTCTGTAACCTCTGACTCTTATCTCAGCCAGAAGTGTTCTTTTAAGGAGTCATGTGATTAGGCTTGAGCCCACCTGCATAATTTAGGATAATCTCCCTTTCTCAAGGTCCTCAACCTTAGTTGCATCTGCAGAGTCACCTTTGCAACTAAAAGTAGCATAGTCACAGGTTTCAAGGATCAGGGCATAGACATCTTTGGGAGGCCATTATTCTGCCTCCCATAGGGTGAAATTCTAGAACAGTTAAGGACTAAAACAAGGGCAGGGAGAGATTGAATTAATGGATATGTTTTTGGAGAGTATCTATTGGTGTGGTCTTCAACAGAAGAGTCAACAAACGAAAAAAATTATCAACAGATAGAAAATCAGGCATCAGGATAGCACTTTGAGTTAGGAGTTGCCACACTTTGCACGTAAAAAGCAATCCTCTTTGTTCAGTCAATATTTAAATAAGCTAATTACACGAATGGGCCTGTTCTGTCGTCTGTTTTTTAATCTGGTAGCAGATACAACTCCATCACTTAGGTACTTGAAGTTCTGTAGCAAACATTTATGAGAATGAGTTGACAATTACTAGTGTAAAAGCAAAGCTAGGTTAATACCATTTTTAAACCTAGAGTTTCTTGCTTAGGATGTATTAAAGATAAAGAAGATTAAACATTTAGAAGATGTTTTTTACTTAAATAGATAAAACTGATATGTGAACATCAATAGGAGTGCAAGATTAGTTCTAGCTTTTAAATTAGCAAAACAAAAAAATTCCAGTTTTCACAAAACTCAGTTGATAAGGAAAGGCAGATTATACTTCAGGAATCTTTTAAAAACACTGCTGGATAATCTTTTAAAAACACTTCTTTTTGGGTTAGTTGATTAAATACCTTTAATTCCTTACAGAATCCTTTCAAACTGTATTTTTCTTTTTTAAAATTGATTTTAATAAATGGGCTGGATAAAATTAGTATTCAATTGAATCTAATAGATAGCTGTAAATATAGCTAGATTTGATGGTCTTAAAATTAATTGTAGTTTGAAATTTAGAGCTCAGGCTATAAAATCAGTGACAGGTGAGTAAAGCAGAGATCCAGACAGAGTGGAAAGATAATTTTGTGTGTCATGGGAAATTCCTCAGCTTTAAATATGTAGAACGTTTAAAAAATGCTCTCTGATCTTTATAAGGAAAAACTGGTTTTACATATAACAAATAGCTGAACTGTGCAGTAGAACTATTTGGTCTGTTTTTTAAAGTTAACTCTATGTAGTTGTAAATCAACACCATATTTACTTGTATAACTCTCTTATTCCACCTCCTGGAGTGGGCTAGACACCTAGAAAGAATCCAGACTTTGCTTGATTTCACTCTTCCTTGAGCCTTGGAGGAGAAATGGGAAAGATTGAGTGAAGTCGAGGCCACTGGAGGCAGGGAAGGGAATGAATGCTTCTTACCACCAACTGTGTACTAGGTACACTGCTTCATGCTTTACATGTATTGCCACAACTTTAGTTATTATCCAAGAAAGAGAAATGAAACTTACAGTGGCCAAGAATTTTGTCAAACATACCCTAGGCAATAAAGCCTGACTTGAACTCACGTACACTTGACTCCAAAGGTTTGTTCTTCTCATTGTCTCTATGCTTCCTTCCTGAACCTTGAGACCCATTTTTCTGATTCCTCTCCTTAAATAGAAGGCACTGTGTACCGAAAAGAAAGGCAGCTCCCTCAAAACCGGTGACACTGACAGGTTTACAGGATTCCCCAAAGTATCCCAGGGCCCCAAATCAGAAAAGCCTTCAAGTCAAGGAGCCATTCTTGTTATAGTTGTGTGAGCCATCTACTCCTTTAACCGAAGGCCTCACTTCCAAGTTATGAATCTTCTCCAGGAACAGATGGACTTTGAAGTCAGCCATGCTCTCTGCATGGTGACAGGGCATGGTTATACTTCAGCTCGGATCTTCCTGTCTTATTGACTCCCATGCAATTTCTCGGAGGACTCCTGCTTCCCTATCTGTTGCTCCCTTCGTTATAATCATCAGGGGTTAACAGGATAGAATGTGGGGCCCAAATCATTTTTCCTTATTTTAAAAGAACTTCAATAATGTGGACTGAAGTTGAAACTAGAGAATAAAAGGAATTATCACACAGGCTACTGAAAGGGGATAAAAACCTCTTACGTGTTGTGGAGTAAGGAAGGCAGGAATATGTGGAAAATATGTTTGATGAAAAGGATGCAGATCTATGTGATCTTTGTATGTGATAAAAAATAATATAATTGTGTTCGTGGTGTATTTATCACAGATATATTTTATCTTTAAGGCCAGTATGGTATCATTTAGAAAATCACCTATGGGGGAACTTAAAATATAGGCAGGCTTTACTGTGAAAAGGTATTGATTACATCATAATGCCTAGCAACAAGAAAATGATTGTACCTCAATGTGATATCCTTAGTCTTTAACACTGATGTTTATAAAGAGTTAATAGTGATACAACAAAAAACCTTTACTTTAATATTTTAAAAACAAGATGGAAAGTTGGGGATATGATTTTTCTTAATTATGAAATTGCATAAAATTCTAAACATAACTGCTTAAATGTTAACAGTGTTTGCCTGGGGAATTCTGGTTTATTGCTGTTTTTTTTTTCTTCTTCATTGTATTTTTTCCAACACTTACAAGCAGAAAAACAAATAAGTTTCCATGATGAGAAAAAAAAAAAGCAGAAGATTTTATGAGTATTCTCAAGTGACCAGTGAGGAAACAAAAGATCTTCCTGGCCAGATGAGACTTAATATTACTACAAGTTAATTGATTCAGTGATCCTTCTGTTTAGATTAAAGCTAGTAGAAATCAGATGGTGACTGTACACCTAATTATCATGTTATTTTAACAATAGGAAAAAATAATAAGCAAAGTTGTGCAACAGTTTTTCAACTATAATGAATCAAGAAAAGGCATGTCAAGAATCATATAAGGCACATGTTTTAGACATTAAAATGTTTGTAGAAACAATCATAAGTCAATTATGTAATTTTGAAGTAAAATATGAATAGTATGTAAATGCATTTGCTATGTTCTACTTTTTGTAATTTCCTTTGATATAATATTAGCTCTGTCTAAAGAACCACACAGGTCATGTAGAAATTTGGAAACCAGCTATCAGGTGTCAGTTCATCCTTTTTAAAGCTATTAAAGTACTATATTTAGGGATTAACATCAGTAAGCAATGAGTTAGATTATGTAAATTCATAAATATATTACTTTTTAAATTCTTAGTGTTTTATTTCTTTTAAATAGACTTTGTCAGAGCAGTTTTAGGCTCACAACAAAATTGAACAGGAAGTATGGAGAGTTCCCATATTTCTTTACACCCCTTTCCCCCACATAAATACAACCTCCCTCTCCCCACCATCATCATCCCACACCAGAGTGGTACATTTGTTACAATCGATAAAGCTACATTGACACAACATTATTACCCAGAGTCCATAGTTTACATTAGGGTTCTATCTGGGTGTTATACATATATATAATGATATGTATCTACCATTATTGTATGCAGAGAAGAGTTTCACTGCCCTAAACATCCTCTGTGCTCTGCCTATTCATTGCTCCCTTTCTTTAACCCCTGGCAAACACTGACCTTCTTACTGTCTCCATAGCTTTGCCTTTTACAGAATGTTATATAATTGAAATCATACAGCATGTAGCCTTTTCACATTAATTCTTCCACTTAGTGATGTGCACTTAAGTTTGTTCCATGTCTTTTCATCTTTGATAGCTTGTTTCTTCTTGGCGCTGAATAATATTCCATTGTCTGAATGGAGCACAGTTTTTTTGTTTGTTCACCTACTGAAAGTCATCTTGGTTGCTTCTGAGGTTTGGTAATTTAAAAAAAAGCTGCTATAAATGTGTGCAGGTTTTTGTGTAGATGTAAGTTTTCAAATCTTCTAGGTAAATTCCATGGAGCATGATCACTGGATCATATAGTAAGACTATATTTGGTTTTATAAGAAACCGACAAACTGTCTTCCTAAGTGACTGTATCATCTTGCATTCTCACCGACAGTGAATGAGGGTTCTTGTTGCTCCACATCCTCATCAGCGTTTGGTGTCGTCCATGTGTTGGATTTTGGCCATTCTGTTAAGTGCGTTTTAACTTGAAGTTCTTTATTGACATATGACTTGGTGCATCTTTTCAATAAGCTTTTTGTCATCGCTATATCTTCTTTGATGAGGTGTCCAGACCTTTGGCCCATTTTTAATTGGATTGTTTGTTTTCTTATTGTTGACTTTTAAGAGTTTTTTGTGTATTTTGGATAATGGCCTTTGATCAGATATGTCTTTTGCAAATATTTTCTCCCAGTTTGTAGCTTGTCTTCTCATTCTCTTAGCAGTGTCTTTCACATAACAGAAGTTTTTATGAAGCCCAGCTTATCAATTATTTCTTTCATGGGTCGTGCCTTTGATGTTGTATCTAAAAGATCATCGCTGTACTTAAGGTCATCTAGATTCTCTCCTATGTTATTTTCTAGGTGCCTTATGGTTTTGCATTTTACATTTAGTCTATGATTCACATTGAATTAATTTTTGTGTAAGGTATAAGGTCTGTGTCTAGATACATTTTATTGCATGTGGATGTCCAATTGTTCCAGCACCATTTTCTGAAGAGACTATCTTTTCTCCACTGTATTGCCTTTCCTCTTGTCAAAGACCAGTTGACTATATTTATGCAAATTTGACTATATTTATGCAAATTTGACTATATTTATGCATATTTATGGGCTCTCTGTTCTCTTCCACGGGTCAATCTGTCTATTCTTTCACTAATACCACAGTGTCTTGAAGAGATACTACTTTGAAACTAAAAGAAGGTATTAGAGTTTTTTTTTACTTGACTGTGATACATATTTTCTAAAACATAATTGTTCTTAAGAACATGTTTCTCTAATGCTGAAATTAGTTCTCATATCCTAAAGAGCTTAAATTGTGTTGAAAAAATGAATTTACAGAAAAATACACTTTCCTAGTGACAATTTGGTTTCACTGTACATATTTGTATACAAGTTTTAAACTACTCATTTGTGCAAGGATAGACATGAAATAATTATCAGAATGACATTATATTTTCTTTTGTGTGTGTGTGTGTTTTCTTTAAAGTCACTCTCCAAAAAGTATGTAAGGAAAAATAGATGAAGAAAGAAAAAGTATAACATTGTGGTTTCTGTTCACCACAGTTCCAGAGTAATTTTTCTAATAATTTTTAGTAGAAATTTATATTGAAGAATAAAACTCAATTGAGGAACAGATTGAGAAGTTAAATCAATATCAGATTAGAAACTGTTTCAATGGTTTATTATAATTTCTTAAAATTTTGAAAATTGTATCTCTTATTTCACCTCTTATTTGACTGGCTCTGTGATAAAGATAAACACATCAAGCTGTTTCAGGTTTTGCCTTCCTTGGTGCCAACATTTTGGTAAAGAAAGTTATTCAAAATATTGTTCTATGCTTGAAATCTCAGAGCATGTCTGTTCAGCTAGAGGTGATACAGCCTGAAAGATTGATTTGTATTAGCCAAAGTCACAAGAGACTGATTTATAAGTCTTAATGCCCACTCATTAATTTACAGTGGGAGCTACATTTAGTACAATAACTGGATCAGTTATACAAGACACTCCCTTTGGGTGAGTAGATGTACTCTAGTGGCCAAACTATAGATAGGAAACTTTCTTGGAGGCTATGAAATTAGGCCAATGGGAATTGAATATTAATAGATATTTCTTTCCAGTTAGAGGAGGCTGATAATTTGCCCTTTGCCCCTCTAGGAATTTTTCTATTATAATAAGAGATGTTGCTCAGATCTTTCCTTAAATTTTTTTTTGACCTACCTCTCCTTTCTCTAGATTGTGTAAGGTTACTGAAACATACTGTCATGAAATCATCCTTCATGAAATGTTGGTTTCTATTTCCAAGATTATAGTATGTTTCGCATTTGTTTAATTTTACTATGAGTTAGTTCTGCTGACTCCTGGAGACAGATCTTCCTCTAAAAAATAAACTATCTGAAAATAATGGTATAGTTTGCAATGAATTCCAGCTATTGTATGTTGATTCTTACCTCCATTAATTTCAGAGATTGCCATACTTTGATTTAGGGTTCTGCCTTACTCTTTTGGCTTTTTCTTGTTTCCCTGTAGCATATTGAATGATAGATTATACCTATGATCTGAATTTTAATTTTATATTTTATTTTTATAGTTAAAAATATCAGTAGTATAGCATTTTTGCTATCTACCTTAATAATATGTTATACTCTTTCTTTTATGAAAGAAATTCTTTTTAAAGTTTTGTTCTCCATTATAAAGTTCTTTCATAATTTGGTTTATGGGCAGAATGATAGAAATCCTTCATTCAATTTTAAATTCCGTAAATCACCTTCAGAAAGTAAAAAAGTATGCTGAGGGAATTTTTTGCTGTAATATTTGTCAACTCTGCCATGATATTTTCATGATATTTTGATGAAAATGAATGTATATTTTAGTTGCAAATTAACATGTCAGTATAAAGGTTGTAGGAAGAATGTCATTCTAAGAAAATCGAAACAATGAATTAAATATTCAAGTTGTGTTTTCCCCTGAAGTATTATTAAATACAGTGTGTTTGTTATTCCTTTGTACATTATTTCAGAATTACAGAGTTGTAAAATCAAGAAAATAATGACAGATCCAGCATTTGAAAAATGAAGTTTGGTGGATCTTGCCAAGCATACTTTATTTTTGAGTGATACGTGTTTACAGTGATGGCTGGAATACTTTGTGTCTACTAAGTAATTAAAATGAATTTGTCTTTAACCATTTGTGCTGGGAAATGTCTATTTTGCATTCATTGAAAATGAAAGTATTACATTGGTATCTTTATGGAAAAAATATGAAAAATGTTTATTATTACTTTGAGCCTGTTTGTATTAAGACTGTTCATGAAACAAATAGAAATTTTGCCACGAATATAACACAAAAGTGGAATATTTATTAAACTCACCTCAGAAAGTTTAGATGTCCTAAAATTATAGCTGTAAGGAAATGGGCAATAGCCTAGAGTGTTTGTTGTGAGTCCTTTTGAAAAGGATACATAATCTGAGGAAGCTATGTTATTCAATGCCCATTAAAAAATTAAAAGTGAGTTTCAGATGTTGATGTTTCTATCTCTCACACTAAGTTCTGTTTCATAAGGTGACTCCTGTGATGCTTTGGAACATGTAGCAGGATCTTCAAATATTGACCAGACAAGAGTGCCAGTCAATCTTATAGTACGATGTCGCTTGATGCTAGAACAAAATAGTCTCTGGTAAACTTGAAAGAGAAATATTTAGGGAAGTATATAATTTAATACCAGTACAAGATCTCAGTTCATTAGAATGGGCTTCATAATCTTATGTTCCTAAAGACTGGGAAAATCGGTCTGAAGCCCATTGGTCTGTATACCTTTTCATTGAAAGTTTACCTTGGTTTTCTGCTTCTGTGGTTTCATGGTCTGTCTTTGAGCTTCAGTTACAGAGCACAGAAGTACTGTTTATGTCAAAGCCCCCCATTACTTTGCTGAAGTGTAAAATAATTTTTATTCTGAGCCAGAACAAGTCCTACCTAATCTCCAACTGGCCTCAGAAAATAAAATGACTAGGTTCTTTAATTTAAGGGTGTTAAGTACTACCTTTAGGAGAGGAATTTTAATGAAATAACTGATCATTAAATAGTTTTGACAACTATACATTCTGACTGAATGTGCTAATAAGACCAGATAAATGTAGTAATCACAAATCGGTGTTTAAATTATATGTCTAAACAACCTTATTAATCTTCCCCTCGGTTCTACTGGATTCATGCTGAGAAAATCTCAAATAATTCTCTATGCTCAGATGGTGACAATGTGTAAAAACAAGTAATCTTTTTTTTTTCTGAGATAAATATTTCTCAGTTATCGTACTTTCATATAGACTAAGTATAAATTATTTTTATTGATTTTGAGAGGCAAGGATGTTAAAGTATATTGAGGCTTACATAAACCTTAAGCATTTAATTATTAAAATATGAGTAAAAGTTTTAGATAAAAACAGTTTTATATAAATGGTGGTCAGTTTGGGTGACAAATTTAGTTAGATGCACATTTTGTACAATTTACTACAATAATTTCCAAAGAATTAAATTAAAATAAATACATAAATAAGAAAAAATAATAAAATTGAGTGTTAGCTCTTAGTTGAAAAAATAATCTGAATTTAAAAGTTCCAGAAGAAGTTTAAAAGGAAAAAAATTAACAAATTTAATTAAATAACTTTTTAAAAAAGGTAGGCACCCTAAGGAACCAAAATAATTAGGTAACTAAGTACAATACATGAGAAATGTTAAGAGCAAATAGAATTTTTCAAAAGACAATATATTTATATTAGTAATATATAAATATATAATGTATTTATAAAATAAATGTATTATGTAAATATCTAATTTGGTAAGAAAAGTATTTAATCAAGTAGATAAAGGACCAAGTCTAACATAAGATTCATAAAAGAGGGGCTATATTGAAAAATAAACATGAAAACAGAAAGATCAAAGCATTATTATATTAGGAAAAATTAAAAGAACAAAGCTAAAAGAAATTTTTTAAAAAATAAGAAAATGGTTTCTCCTGATGAGGTTGCCATGAAACCACTAGTCCCATGTACTGCTGCAACCAGTCCACATAAAACTAACTTCAACAATTATCAATATTCACTGAAGTGTGCATAGCCTTTGGCCCAGTAATCCCACTCTGGCATCCCAGATTAATCTAAATGATGATAAAGCCAAAATCATTAGACTTAAAGATGCATGAAATGTTTAGCACAGCAACATTTATTCTAGTAAGAATATTGGTAGCAAACTAGTGAACAATAAATGAATTGTTAAATTATGTTTCATTGTAATGTCAAGGGAGTCTTTTATGGACAGTGACAGTGATACAATATAGAGAATATCAAAATATCCTTGAATAGATACTTGAAGTTTTTTTAACTATCTCTATATTTGAAAAAAAATATAGAGAAAACTTAATAGATAGTAGAATAGTGCTTATATATATATCCCACTCTGTTTGCCAGATTGGATTTTGTAACATAAAAAGAATAAACTTTAAATTGAGAGAAAAAGGGAAACTTTCCAAATTGACTATGTCTGTTTATTACTTATAAAAATATGAAACTAAGCAAAAAATGAAAAAAAGTGTTCATATGGATGTTCCTCATTCAATTCAGGTAGGGTTTTCACTGCTGAGTGGTGCCAGTTACAAATGTAGGCCCTGGAGGCCAACAGAAGTCATGGCTGTTGAGTCTAGCAAGAACTTGTAAGAAAGGAGAGATAGATGGTCCAGTCATGTAACTGGAAAGTTAACAGATCTGCATGGATTTCCTGTTCAGTCCAGAATTTAGACTGCAGGATTATGATAAGATCTCAGTAACCAGAATGTTTCTTTCCACCTTCTAAACTATAACGGACCAAATATGTTTATGGTAATAACAAGTAGCAAAGCAAGGCTCCTGTGCATTTTTGCTTAAGAGACTATGCACTTAAAACAATTATGTATATGCATGACAATCAAACATCCTTTTTATTAATGGCAACCATAAAGCCCTACAAGAGGATTAAACTATCAATTTGAAATGCAGAATGGGAATATCTAGTATACATGAGGCACTTTTCTTGGATGTTCTCCTTACAGTTAGAGAAAATTGCAAAGAGACAGTCTGATCAGGAATAAGCCATGATTGCATAAAGAAATTTCCAAAAGAAATAATACTGGCATACATAAATAAGGTAAATCCTCGTAATAAGATGATACAGCTGTGAAGAATAGTCACCATGATCTGAAGAAAGAGAGAAAGCAGGACCACACTAGCTCTTTGGAATTTCTAAAACCTAGTCTGAGAGCTCATATTCTATGTCCTCACGTATTCTGTAGAATGAGTCTCAAGCCTGACTGCACATGAGCGTCACCTTAGAGTGCTTAAGAATTCCTGACACCCAGGCCATGACAGAGCAATTAAAATGGAATCTCTGGAGGTGGACCCAGGCATCATTATTTTTAAATATCCACAAGGGATATCAATATGCAGCCAAGGCTGCGAACCAGTGCCTTAATGAAGTGTCAATGGTTTAAGACAGTTATGTTTATTTGCAACCCCTACTTTATGAAATATCTATGGGGTCCTGAAAGGTAGTGCAAATGAGTAAAGCTGACCAGGTTTTTTTTTCATAATTGTGTCTTCAGTAGTATTTTTTCAAAGCCAACAATTTGCTTACATATTAAATGTATAGGAATGCTTTGTTCTTCTACCCAGCCCCCTGCCAAAAAAAAAAATGTTTTCCTGTGTTTTTATTAAAATACATTTGGGTCTGTTTTTGGCTTGGGCCTATCTTTGGTTTGGCCAATTTTGATAGAGCTCAGAACAAGAAATATTTCACTTTTTACTTTATTGTATGAAAACCTAGCACTAGGGTGATAATAAAAGACAATCAACATTTGTAGACTATACCATGGCAGCTGCTCTTCAACCTTGGCCTTTGGTTACCATGCAGGAATGTAGATCCAATCATTGCCATATTTTTCGGATATTTCAGAAGACAGAGATTCAGATTTGCGTATGAAGTCACTCAGTATTTATATATTGGCAATTCAGTTTAAAAAAAAGACTCAGTGTACATCAACATTGCAAGCCAAAGAACACATCTGTGAGCTTTTTCTGCTCACAGACTAAACCTGGCCAGCAGGGTGGCAGTTCATATGTTTTGGTCTAAGGCAAATCTATTGAGGCTGCATAAGCAGTTGACCGTATTGCATCATTTCAGAAAGAATCTGTTATTGGCTATAAAATAAGCAGGGTCCGGATTCAGTTACAAAAGATGCCTTGTCTCAAAAATAAGGTCAAGGCGCTAGACTTAAGGCACGTGGTCAGATTTAGACTACTGGCCAAAGAGATTTGATAATGAGTGACTCTATAGTAACATTAAATCAGCTCTTACCAGGGGCAGGCATATTCTATAGACTCTGGCAGGGCTTAGTGGGGAAGATGAGAACTGTAGGAACTAACATCAGTCAGGTCTGAGGCGTTGGGACAGATCTTTGCACTGTTGACTCATCCTGTGGCTTGTTGATATGGAAATCTTGTCTTCCTCTTGTTACCACCATGATCTAAACAGCTCACATAATCTGCCATATGGCCTTTTCACCAAGTTGGTTCTTGGAGAGAATTTGGGGAGAAAAATATGTTCTCCTTTGGCTGGCTAGACAAAGATTGATGTTATATCTGGAGAGCAGTGGTTCTCAAACTTCAGTGCACATCAGAATCATCTGGGATGATTTGTTAAAACACAGATTGCCAGGCCCACCCCCAGAGCTTTTGATCAGTAGGTGTGGAATGGGACATGAGAATTAGCATTTCAAACAAGTTCCCTGCTGGTGTTGATTGCTGCTGGTCTGGGAACTACATTTTGGATCCTTAGGTCTAGGATCTTTAATTCTCATTTTCCCACTAACCTGTTTTTGTACCTTTGTCTCTGATAGTGGGAAATGATGTTCTTTTGGTGTGTGTGTTAGTGTTCTCCTTTGAATAAAATAAAATACAAATGTTGAATAAATATTATAAAGTATTTTTTCATAGGGCCAGCACTGATCTTCAGGTTCTATTAATTGACAGTTGTAGGAGCCACTTGAGATCCTTATCCTTTAAGTTTTCTGTGGCAATCAATGGAAGCCGTTTCTGCACTTCCAAACTTCCTGGCATGTTGACGGGGATGGTGACTGGGGAACCCCAGAGCCTGTACCTCATATAGTCCAAATACGGGTTCTTGGATTGTCTGGTTGAAAGTGTGGTGTCTGTCTTTTCCTTGTCTTTGTGTATCTGGTGTTATCTTCTAAGACAGTTGAATCATGAGGCCCATCCTGGAAGCTGCTTATGATTTCCTTGTTATTATGATGTTACTTACTGGAGCTGCCATTTGTCAGGCATGGACCTAGTAATTGAACTCTCTGGAGGTCAGAATTACTGAGAGAGGGAAAGCATAAGTGTATTCAGTTCAGCCAGATATTTTTTCTGTATTATTTTCTGGGAAGGCTACCATTTGGAACAAATCTTAAAAGAAACAGGCCAGTGATTCTTAGCTGTGGCTGAGACATCAAAAAATCCTAGGCAACTTCGAGGTGAGAGGCTGAATGCTTGGACCCCCAACTCCCACCCCAGACTAATTAAATCTGATGCTCCACGGGTGGAACCTGGTCTTGTTATATTTTCAAATCTCCCTAGGTTAGTGGTTCTCAAATTTTGGCCTGCATCAACATCACCTGCAAAGCCTGTTGGAGATTGCTGGGTCCCACTGTTAGAATTTATGATTGAGTAAGCCTGGGTTGGGGGCCTAAGAATTTACATTTCCAACAGGTTCCCAGGGGATGCTGATGCTACTGGTTTTGGAACCATACTTTGAAGACCACTGCTTTGATGATTACAGTGTACGACTCTAGATAGCATGGCTGCTCTGGGCAGAGGTTGCCTTTTCTCTGAGCTCAGCTGTTAGCTACTTCATTAACCTCGGCTTCCCTAGCAGGCTAAATAATAACTCTCAAATCCACTGTGAACCTTCTTTTTTTTACAGACTGAAGTATTTTTGGGGGGTTGTGCTCTTAGTTACATTGGAGCCCATTAAATTATATGGCAATTTAATTTTGTTAAACAAAAACTATATTTGTATCAAATATGTCACTTTAGTTGCTCCTAGCTGTATCAGTGAGCTTCAAAGAGCTCCATCTTTGCTGATATTTTTCATTATATTTTCCTGTAATTTTATTTACCAGACCCTTAAATTGAAGAAAAATAGCAACCACAGCATAAGCAGGCCTAAAATAAATTAGATCTTTATGGGCAGTTCTCTGCATTATACTCCCCTGGTATGATAAATTCAGTCATCATTTTATGAGGCTCGCCATTCCTGGAAAGGTTATTTTTTACCAAAAATGTCTAAAGAGCATCTTCAAACCCAGTGAACCTTAGGAGTTCCCAAATCTTGGTTCTTGACCTGATCCTGCAGAATTCTGAATGTATTTTAATCATAATTATACCTTTTAAAACAGGTATGTACATTGGCTTTCTCACTGTACCAAATGTTCATGCCTCTCTTGCTAGTGTGATAAGAAGAGCAAGGCCTTCACAGACATATCTGTATTACTGTTACTAGCAGAGTAGGTTGGGCAAATTGCTTGGTCACTCCCAGCCTTAGTTTTCTTATCTGTAAAATGGTTAGGAATAATCCCTGTCTCACAAGGATATTGCAAGATCAGATATGAGGAGGCCCAAGTCCCCAGCATAGTGCCTGCTAAAAAGTGCTCTATAAGTGGGAGCTGTTTTTTGTGGTGTTGATGGGGTCTAAGAAGCTCTTGGAATCCTCTGTGTGGGGAGAGGATGCCATGATCAAAACTGGATATTCACCCAAGCCACAGAACCAAATCAAACAAATCATATGTAACTCCATTGTGTCTACACATGAATTCACCACATGTCTACATTACTTTTGTACTTTATTCTAAAGTATTAAAATGTGTCAGTGGAGAACATTGCAGGTCAGAGTCCTGCTCTAAAAAAAATAACTTGTGCAAATATGATTGTTGACCTAGTTTTTAGTACTGTCTTTCATTTTTACGTGGTGGCGTGATATGTCTATTAGGCACTATTTTTAATGTGGATTCTTGGCAATAATTCATTTAGGCTTAATTAAAAATGGAACTTGATTTAATTAAAGGATTACCTTCACAATAAAAGCTAGGGCGGATTTCTTTGAAGTTTGTAAATCTTCATTCTAATGATCATATGGCTGATGCCTTGTGAGACTGTGCTTATTTACAGCTTAAACCAGTCCTTGCAATACAGACTTCTCATTTCCGTGAACAAAAAGGGTTTTGGAACTTTACCCTCCATTGAATGAAGTGGGTGCACCAAGCAGGCTACTGTAGTTTTTCAAAGTCAGTGCTAGTTTGGAAGAAATAAAGTCCATGTGAAAAAACAAAACCAAAATCAAAACCACACCTGGAGAACTCTAATTATTCTTATCTTGATATGTTAATTTAACAAGGTTATGATATGATTATATAACTATATAATATCATTATGTAAATGTATAGTTTAGTTTAAGTCCATTAGGCTCAACTTGTTGCATCAATTATGTGTTCAGTTTCTTCAAGTTAGGAATTTTCTATAGTGGTTCCCAAAATGTGTGTGTCTCAGTCTTTACAGGTGTTTTGATGTGTGTGTTTTTGTATAGATCTGTGAGCATTTTGTTTGGTTGTTTTTATAATGCACAAAAACAACCCTTGAATAATCATTGTAGTATAATGACCATAAAGCATAATTTTGCTTTCCTTCAGTATTTCTGTTAAAAACCCATTTAAACTAATATAAAAATCGTTATATTCTACCTTTTCTCTTGGTCTTGATAATAAAAATTTCTGTCTCTTTTTATTTTAATAAGCTAGTGAAACAAGTTAGGCTCTTAGATTTAATTTTGCCCAACTCTAGGTGAGGGTTGAGCTTTCTTCTATAGGGTGACCATTCCTCTCCTCTCTTCCTCAAGGAGCTCATCTCTTCTTCTCACTGCTGAGCTAAAAACTTAATAGTGATATGCCAAAAAACACATGGGATTAAGACCCCTGGATGAGGATAGTCCCCACATCTTTTATATGTATCCACTGGGCTTCTTGCCAACCTTCTACTTCTCTAGAGATTCTTATTGAACATTTCTGCTACTCTCTTCCGCCAGTGTTCAAAAGTTAACCCCTAGGAAAGCACTGTCATCTATTGGGATTTACACTGTAGGATGTACATGTACAGAAACTTGACTTTGTTTTCTGTAATTGAACTCGATTTGATCATGAGCTCCCATTTCTGCTGATGGTGGGGGAAAATAAACTTTTACTTTTTCAAAATAATTTGTTTTCTTCCTTTATACAATTTTGTCTTTAGATAAGGCAGTGGGTCCTGGATTGTTTCCTACCATCCCCTTTCTCTTTCCTTGTTTTGAGAAAGAGGGGAAAGCTTATCGAACCTTATAGTAGTGAGATGGAATGGGTGGAGTGTTCAGGATGTCTTGAGTCTCCTTCTGGCCACTGTGGGTGAGGTAACCAGATTTATTCACCTCTGAGTAGTGGTCAGCACCACTGCTAGTGTCCCTGGAGTCTGTGATAGAATCAGGCCTCAAAGTTCAGCAACTCTGTAAGCGTCTACTTTAACTTCACTGTGGCCACCAGGTATTCTCCTCTCAGGGCCCCAGATAGGAGCCAGGGCACAATCCCTCTCTAACTTCCCCTTCAATCTATCTGTAGTTTATACAATTTCCCCTTGGACCGTCATCTTCACCCCAGCCAGGGTTTCTCAGGGACACAGGCGGTATCTTAATGCTAGACTTCTCATTTTACACTCTCTTCATTCTGCAATACAGCTTGTAAACAGCTTTAAAAATACCTTTTTTTGGTTAAAAAAAAATTTTTTTTTTCCCCCGTATTCTGCAGTTGACCTTATTTATCTCTGTGTTGAATAGTCCAGCTTTGACTCATTGGTCCTCTGAATGCATCCTTGCAACAATGCCTGGCTGTTACAAAATAAAAGCTTTTGCTCTCAAAAGTGTCATCTTTAAAATGGACATTAAGAGCCTTTTTTGGAATTCAAAAGTAGAGTATAATTTTATTTTCTCTGCTGGATTCTGCCTTTCTCCTGAACCAACCGATACCTCAGCTTTAGGGAGCACAGACTGAGGGTTAGCAATAATTAAATAAATGAAATTATATCAAATAACATTTCAGAATTATTTGATATTACTACTTCAAATAAGCTTATGTGCTGCAGATCTTACATAATGATTTTGTCCAGTATTGTTTCAGAGACTATTTTGGTGGGTTTTGGACTTTCATATCAATTAGATAGCCCTATTTACTCAAATAGTCTGTTGGCTTTTCAATTTGATCATAAAATAGTATGTAATGAGGATGCATAAAATATTTACTAATATTTATTGGCAAATTTCTATGATCCCAGACATATTAAGGAGTATCTGCAATGACCCTTATTCTCACTGTGTGATTTAAACAACTATGGTTTATTTTTTAACTGTGTAGGTTTTTAAAACTACAGTTACATAGAAAGCAATTAAAAAACCTACTATGTAGGAGTTCATTGTGACACTAAATTATATATATAAAACAAAAATAAATGTGTATTTGGAATTTGCTCTATTATTCCAAAGCTATGGCAATTATCTCTAATGGTTCATAGTAAAGAAGGGCAGAAACACACAAGCCCCTAGGGGTAAGGCAGGAATAAAGACGCAGACCTCCTAGAGAATGGACTTGAGGTTATGGGGAAGGGGAAGGGTGAGCTGTGACGGGGCGAGAGAGAGTCATGGACATATACACACTAACAAACGTAGTAAGGTAGATAGCTAGTGGGAAGCAGCCGCATGGCACAGGGATATTGGCTCGGTGCTTTGTGACAGCCTGGAGGGGTGGGATAGGGAGGGTGGGAGGGAGGGAGACGCAAGAGGGAAGAGATATGGGAACATATGTATATGTATAACTGATTCACTTTGTTATAAAGCAGAAACTAACACACCATTGTAAAGCAATTATACCCCAATAAAGATGTTAAAAAAAAAAAAAAAGAAACACACAAGCCATTTCTTTTTTATAAATTTATTTATTTTATTTATTTATTCTCTGGCTGGGTCTTCGTTGCTGTGCACGGGCTTTCTCCAGTTGTGGCGAGCAGGGACTGCTCTTCCTTGTGGTGCGTGGGCTTCTCACGACAGTGGCTTCTCTTGTTGCGGAGCACGGGTTCCAGACACGCGGGCCTCAGTAGTTGTGGCACACAGGCCTAGCTGCTCCGCGGCATGTGGGATCTTCCTGTACCAGGGCTCGAACCCATGTCCCCTGCACTGGCAGGTGGATTCTTAACCACTGCATCACCAGGGAAGCCCAAAAATGCATGTTTCACAAGGATACAGTGAAATAACCTCAGCCCACATCCTCTTTCCTTTCCCTCTACCACTTATCCTTATTTACACTCTGATAGTGAATTTTTATGAATGATTTTTAAAAAATCTTCTCTAATATAATAATCCCATTAAAGAGGCTGTTTCAGAGATTTTCTGTGGTTTAATATCACCCAGAATTTACTCCTGGAATACTGAAGCCATATGTGAACTATCCCTTTGTCTCCAGTTTTGGCATCTCCATCCTTTCTCCAGCCAGCTGCCAGGGTGATCTTTTTAGAGAGTACATCGGAATCATGTCATTCTCCTGCTTCACATCTTTCCATGGTTCCTCATTGACTATAGCCGTGGTTCCCAAACTGTGTGCTAAGGCACCCCAGGCATGGCAGTTAACTCACATCAGTACCATGGGATATTTTAAATATTTGTGGGAAACAAAGCAATCTATCCCTTAAACACCCTCTGTAATAGCTCGAGGTAGTTCAGTTTCAACATTAGATTGGCTCCATTCCTTTTGATGATGTCATATTTTACAAAGCTGAGTTTTCAGTGGTTGCTGTGATGTAAAACAAGCATTGTGTAAAAAAACAATGTAAAACAAAAAAGGTGGCAGTGTTCAATCTGATTCCAAAATCTGTGAAGATGTGCAGTGCCCAAGCAAGAATGTCCCATTGGTAAGTAATGTGGCTACTTAAGGATGAAATAAAAATGTTAATTTTCTTTTAAATTTATGTGTATTATGTTTTCAAATGGCTACTAAGTTTTAGGACATAACTATTTATTGGGTGTTTTTAGACATAACTACTTAAAGAGAACTGTTATTTATCTCTTTTGGCCTAGAGTCTCAATGAAAAAAAGTACTGACACTAAGAGTGCTGCAAACCAAAAAACTTTTCACATATCTGGTCAAAAATTAAAATTCAAACTCCATGGCAAGGTATGGCAGGCACAGTCCTTCAAAATCATTTTTCTGACCTTAAAATGAAGAAGTAGTACCATTCATGCTTATTACATTTCTAGGTTTCAAATTCCTTATCTATAAGGTTGGGATAATATTAGTACCTAATATATATTAAGAGAGTTGTTGAAATTAAATTAACATGTACTGGCACTTAGCACAGTGCCTGGCACATGGTAAGTATGCAGTGAAGTTTTGGTGATTAAATTAAGCACAATGATATTTGTTCTTAAAATTAACATCATCTCAGTCAAAACAGATACAGATTTAGAATCTGAGAGCCCTAATAGTCTTAAGAGTCCTAGTGTTGGTTAACTTGCTTAAGGTAGTTCAGCTAGTTAGTGGCAATGTGAAAACTTGAAGTCAGATATTTTGAGTCTGTCTCATCAGCCTTTCCTCTACTCTGCAAGCAAAATCAGTGGTTTTCATCCTTCAGAAGGTGTGCATTATGAAGTACCAGTCATGAGTAGAAATAAGTTTTCTAAGTTCAAGGAGGACATTAAGAAATCAAATCCAATAGTATCTTTTTATTTTTTACTTATCTTTGGACAAAGATTTATCTGGTATTACATTTGTGAAAATGGGAAGAATAAAATACTGAGTTGTTTGCCTTACCTAGAAAAGTAGGACAATGTGGGCTATAATTTGAATTGATTCTTATTCCCATATTGCTTTTTGCTTCTGTGTCTTTTTTTCCTTAAAAGGGAGGGTTCTATAAAAATACTCATATTTATTCTGCAGGTGGAAACACCTTGCTTTAGTGACGCAAATACCCTGAAGGTGGCCTGTTTTGAGCTAGAGGGAAGTGTAGAAAGATCGTAGAGGTGACATTGGAAGGTCTTTCCTGTGTTGCTACCTGCAGTTTGGTCTTGGGCCCTGGCCAAGCAGAGATAGGGCATCTGTTTAGGCTTTGAATGCCTAATATTGAGAGAAACAAAACTAAAACAAAAAGGAGTAGATGGTGGTGTCAGGATTAGTGAAGTACCATACTAAGCATTACTGCTGCTGAACAAACTTAAAACTGTGAACCCTGATTTCCTCATCTAAGTAAGAAAAAAATATATGATCAGATTATTTCTAAAGTCCTTTCTTGTTCCATGATAATTTGGAGGATCAAATTTATTGTCCACAGGGCCATAAACTCATATTCTACCCCTGGGGCTTAGAAAGGTCACTTAGCTCAGTGCATGAGTTTCCTGATCTGTTGGATTGATCCAGCTGGGTCTACGGATTATATTTCCTGATATCATGCAAAACAAACAAGCAACAAAACCAAACAAATCCTTTATTCTAGATCAAATAAGTTCAGCATATAATACATCCTATATTCCTCTTAGAGATTCATAATACACATTATTATATTAAAGACTCAAAATATCCTTCAGTAAAGATAGGTTTATTTTACTCACTGTCTTAAAAGAACTTTTTTGGTGACACAGTTCATTGACATACCATGGACTGACCACTCTGGACTAGAGTATTTCTAAATCCCAACTGTAAACATTTCGATGCTATGTTTCCAAAAAATAATTCGAGATCAGATGAGTTGGTAGCCAGCTCTGTAAGTCTGCTGAGCTATGCCTTTCACCTTTTATTATATGTGAGGGTCAATTACATTCTAGGTGTGCTAAGTAAACCATGAAATTATTGCAGTCAAGTGGTCCAGAATAAAGATAATGGAACCAGACTGCTTGGATTCAAAATTCAAGCCCTGCCTCTGCCACTTACTAGCCTTGAGAACTGGGACAAGTTAAGAAGCTCAGTGCTTCATTTTCTGTCATCAGTTAAATGGACATGATGATAGTACCTACATTGTAGGGCTCAGACCAGGAGCAGGGGCTGGTACATAATAAGTTTTCAACAAACGTTACTACTACTATGATGATAGTGATGATTGCTAAGGGAACCTGCAGACTTCTCTCCTGGAGATATTGAGAAGGAATGGAAAGAGTTTCATCTCAGGTTCACGCATTGTTAAATTTTTATCTCCTTAAAATTTCTCCTCTCCATAGTGTTTGCCATCTCAATAAATGGCATTAGCCTTCAGTCAGTAGTGCAGGCCCCAAACTTAGGAGGCCAATTAGTAAGTTCTTTGTCCTCTAGCTTCAAAATATCCTTCAAATTATATCTCAAAACCTGTTCTTTTGAGATATTTATTAATATTATCACAGTGCAAGCCACCACCATCTCTTCCCTGGAATCCTGCGATAACCATCTAATGATTTGTGATCCCCCATAGTCCCTTTATCAGTAGCAACTAGAGTGCTTATTTAAAACTTACATCAAATAATTTGCCTAGGGCCCCATTGCATTAGAATAAAATCCAGACATCTAACCATGATCTTCAGAGTCCCTAGCTGCCTCCCTAATCTCATCCCCTTCATTCCCAGTGCTTTGGACATCCTGGCGAAACACAGAAAGTTTGTTCTTACCTTGGTCTTTTGTATTTGATGTTCTTTTTGCCTACAGTATTCATTCCACAGATTTTTATACGCCTGGTTCCTTCTCTCTATTCTGGTCTGAGTCCAGTGTTACCTTCTCAGAAAGACAATCTGCCATCACTGTAGTAGCCCCCAACACACTATCTGAATTTTTAAATTTGTTTATGTGTTTATTTTTCCATCCTTCAACCAGAAAGTAAAGCTGCACGGGGGTAGAGATCTTGCAAGTCTTGTTCATGGGCATTTAGAATAAATTTTATTATTTCCATTTAAGTATATATTTAATGACTGAATGAAGTTTTGTTTGAGGGTCTAATGGTACCCATCTCACAAGCTTGTTTTGAAGGTTAAAAGAGAAACTACACATAAAGCAGCTGAATTCAGTACTTAGCAGATGGAAGCTGCTTAGTATCTGCCCTTAGTATTCCTTAGTATTTTTATGCCACTTCCTCATTTTCCTGTTCTGTCCCCTCAGAGGTACTGAGAAAGAGGCTCAAGAGACTCCCCTTCCCCCTAATATCTGGAGGGTGCAAAGAAGCAGAGTCAGGTCCAGGATGTCTCTCACTATGTCACCAACTTCTATGGTAAAATTTATTCAGCATTTAAGTTTTAAGAGACATTATATATATTTCATACTCCATACAAATAATTCTTTTTAAAGAGGAAGGAAACCACAAGAACAGATTTGAACCTATGATGGAATTAATTCATTATCCTGTAATCATTTAAAATGTTTAAGATATAGCTAATCATCTATATTTTTTCACCTCTTCTACGATCCAACATTTGGATTGATTTCTCATTCTATAGTGTTATACTCAGTCTACTTTAAATCCTAATGTAATTAAAATTTTTTATTTCCAAGCTGAAAGTGCTGACCATAACTATGTATCATTCCATACCTAATCCGTATTCTACCCTTCTGAGCTTCATGTTATTTGCATACTGAATTAGCAAGATTCATATTCAGGTACCTATGTTACTGATTAAATTGTACACAATGAAAAGTGTTGAGATATATCATATGTACAAACGTGTGTAACATGAGCATTTATATACATATATATACACATATGTACATATATGTATATATATATAGTTTAAACAATAACAAATAAGCATCTTTATTCACCATGCAGGTTATAAAAATAGAACATGATCAGTACCATTGACATTCCCTGTGTGCCCCCCTCTATTTACAGAATTTGGTAATAATCATTTCTTTGCTTTCCTTTATATCCCTAAACAATATAAGTTTAGTTCTGCCTATTTTTGTTCACTTCATACAAATGGAATCATACTGTATATATTGTTTGGTGACTTGCTTTTTCACTTTATATTATGTGTTTGAAATTCATCCATGTTGATGAATACAACTGTGATTCAGTCAGGCTCACTTTAGTACAGAATTCCATTGTGTGAATAAATCAGAATTTATTTCTCCCCCCATCTTGTTGATTTGAACTGTTTACAGTTATTTGCCATTATGAACAGGGTTGCTGTGGACAATTTCTTATGCTTGTTAGTACATGTGTGCAAGGGTTTTTCTAAGGTTTATACCTAGAATTGGATGACTCTGTCATAGGATATTCTCATATTCAGCTCTCCTGTGTTAATACCAACTTGCTTTCCAAAGTGATTATATCAAGTTACATTTCCCTCCAGTGGTACACAAAAATTCACGGGGCTTTCTGTCTTCCTGAACATTGTCAGGAAGACTGTCAGGCTTTCAAGTTTTGCCAGTTTGGCAGGTGTGAAATGGTATCTCCTTGAGACTTTAATTTGCATTTCTTTGCTTACTAAAGTCACTGATCATCTTTACATATATTTATTTGACATTCCCATTTTCTCTTCTAAGAAATGTTTATTTGTGGGTTTTTTTTTTTGTATTTGTCTTATTGATTTCTGAGTTCTTTTTACATATTCTAGGTACTACTTTGTCATATGTACAACAAACACCTTTTCCCAATTATTTGGATTGTCATTTCATGATTCCTTTTGATAAACAGAATTTTAAATTTTAATATCGTTGAATTTACCAGTATTTTCCTTTTCTAAAAATTGGCACATACAACATTCTCCATATTGATGTAATAAAGATATTCTCCTACCTTTTCCAAAAACCCTTAATGTTTAACTCTTCACATTAAAGTCCTTGAATAGATTTTTGTATGAATTCCAAGGAAGGAATCTTGTATTTTCATGTGAATTTGTAATTATTCAGGCATAATTTATTGAATACTGTGTACATTTCCCACAGATGTGCATTACCACTTCTATCATATATCAAGTCTCCAATTATGCATGAGTTTGTTTCTGAGCTCTCATTCTCATTTTGTTGGCCTATTTGTCTATCCCTGGGATAATGCTATAGTTTTAAAATTGCTCTAGCTTTATAATAAGTTTTAATAACTGGTAGGGCTAACCTTTTTTATCATTTTCTTGACTCCTACATGAAGATATTTAGAATCATTCTGTCAAGTCCTATAAAATGTCCCATTGGGATTTTTATTTAAATTGCATTGAAAGTGTAGATCAATTTGGGGAAGGGGGTTGATACCTTTACAACATTGGGTATTTCTATCCATAAAAATAGCATCTCTCTCCATTTATTTAACTCTCCCTTAGGGTTTTTCAATAAAGGTTTGTACTTCCTACATAAAGAATTTGCACATCTTTATATGAAAATTTTTTCTAGGTACCTCATCTTTTGGATTTGTAAATGATGTGTTTTCAAATTGTATTTTCTAATTTCTTCTATTAAAAAGCAATGTACTTTTATTAATTTTGATAATTAGGAAATGCTTAAGTTTTCTATACATACAATGATGTTATCCTGAAATAATAGAAGTTTTATTTCTTAATTTACAAACCATTTGTATTTTTTTTTTTTTTTTTTTACTTATTCCACTGATTCAAAAATCAAAGGTACTGTTGAATAGAAGTGATAGTGGGCATTTTTTTAATGTAAATTCAAAAGGAATGATTTTGATATTTAACCACTGAATAAGATGTTTGCTCGAATTTTTTTGTAGGTATACTTTTCAAGATAAGAAAGTTCTTTGATTGCTAGTTTTTAAATAATTTATTATGAAGGGATGCTGAATTTTATAGAGTGCTTTTACCCGTTAATCAAGATGAATATGTAGATTTTTTCCCTTTGAACTGTTAATGTGAAGTATGTTTCTGATTTCTAATGTTCAACCAACTTTACGTTCTTGAGATAAACACAATCTGGTCATAAAAATTTAGGGTTTTTCTGTGCATTGCTGTGTTTGTCATACTATTTTAAATACTTTTATTATTTATTTAGTTACTGAAGTATAGTTGATTTACAATGATTAAGGTTTACAACAAAGTGATTCAGTTTTATATATATATATATATGTTTGTGTGTATATATATATGTGTGTATATATTCTTTTCCATTGTAGATTATTACAAGATATTGAATATGATTCCCTGTGCTATACAGTAGGTCCTTGTTTATCTATTTTATGTAGTAGTGTGTATCTGTTAATCTCAAATTCCCAATTTATCCCTCTTTGCCCTTTCCGCTTTGGTAACCATGTTTTCTATGTCTGTGAGTCTACTTTTGTCTTGTAAATAAGTTCATTTGTATCATCCTTTTTTAGATTCCATATATAAGTGATATCACATGATATTTATCTTTTTCTGTCTGACTTCACTTAGTATGATAATCTCTAGAATACTTTTATTTCTACAATTAGCATTGGTCTGATATTTTTCTTTCTTATCTGCTTGTTTGGTTTCAGTGTCAAAAGTTACTCATAAAATTATTTGGAGATTGTTTCTTTGCTTTCTATTACCTAAAATTAATAAATACGAGATTATTGATTCCTTGAGGATTTGTAGAACTTGCTTTTAAAATGCTCTGGGTATAATGTTTTCTTGAAAAGAAGATTTTTTTTTATAGCTGTCTTTTTTTTTTTTAAAGTGTTATTAGCATTCAAATTTTCTCTCTTCTTGACTCAGGACTAATAATTTGTACAGTTCTAAGACTTTATCCTTTCTACTTTCTTTTCATATTTAATTGTATTTTGTTGTTTATAATGTCCTCTTATCTTTTAAATTGTTTCTTTTAGTCCTAAAATTGTTTATTTGTGCCTTTCTTTCTTAAAAAAATCTGTCTTTTTCTGGAGATTACTCAGTTTTATTAGCCATTAAAAACTAAAAAATTTGACTTCTCTAATCCTTTCTACTGTATCTTTTTTTTCTATTTTCCATTCTTTATTTTCTATTTCTGCTTTTAATTATGTTGTTTTTTTACTGCCAGCTTTAAAAAAATGACTTCCCTTTTTTACAACTTCTTAAATTCCTTAGCCTATTTTAACCATGTATATGTGTACATATATGCATTCTATACTTTTCCTTCTAAGTGTACTTTATAAGTTTTGATACATTGTATTTTTATCATCTTTGAGTTTTAAGGATTTCTTTATTTTCATTATGCTTTATTTTATACATGTGCTATTTAGAAGTGTGTTTCTTTAATTTCTATTTTTCTTTCTCCTCCTTATTCTATTTGCTCTTTTTGTCTTCCACCTCTTTTTATCCCTTCTATTATTTGTTTCTACCTTGTTTATAGTAAGAGAACATGATCTATATGACACTGATCCTCTGAAATATGGTGAGATTTTCTTTGTCCTACATTGTGATCAGTTTTCCTTAAATGCCTCATGTGAACTCGAGAATACATACCCTTCAATTAATGATTGTCCATCAGATCAGGGTTCTAATTATGTTATTCAAGGCTTTACTGTTTTCACCAATTTTGTTAATATTCCTTTATAGTATCAGTTATACTTCATAAGTGAAGTATATCAGAACTTCCCACTATCATGGCAGATTTGTCATTTTCATGTTTCTATATTTTTCCTTTTGTGTTTTTGAGGTTCATAGAAATTTGAAATTGTTACATATTCTTGGTAAGTTAAACAACTTACCAATAGATAGTGACAAACTTTTACCTCTGCTAAGATTTTACCTTAGTCTATTATGATTAGTAATAATAAATTGCATTAGCTTGGTTCAAGTAGTATTTTACTAATATAACTTTTGTTGCCTTTTTTCTTTTAACTTTTTATGTCTTTGTAAACACATATGTAAATTTTATCTTTTTTGAATCATCTGATATTTTTTATTAATTGGAGATTTAGTTCATTTATGTTGAATATTTCAGGTGTATTTGTCTTCATTTCTAACATATTACTTGTGTTTGTATATATTTTTTCACTTGTCTTTTTTTTTCCAGAATTATTTTCTCATTCCATTATTCTCTTCCTTGAGTTTAGAATTTATGTATGCTTTGTCTATTCTTTTAGGTCAGTACACTTTAAATGCATATTTATCAGAGTCTAATGTTAATCCATATTTTATTATCCACCCAAATAATAAAAGGATTTTAGAATGATTTAGTTAGTATTTTCTTTCTGACTTGTATAATTGTCCTAGCTTATCTATATTTTGATTCTTTTAACACCAGAAATAAGGCATGCATTTTTTTTCACTAGCTTAATTAATTTATTTTTTAAAGGGATCAGTATTTTGATTCTTCCTTTTTTTTTAAGGCGTGTATTATTATTATTATTATTATATACAGTGTCACACATATGTTTGCAAATTTCCTTTCTTCATCATTTCTTGAATCTTATATATTCCTTTTGAGATCATTTTCTTTTTTCTAACATATAAGCTTTAGAAGGGCCTATAGAGAGAGTTTCTTGATTCTAAACACTGTTTCTATCGATTAGTCTGTAAATCTTTATTCCACCCTCATTACACTGGACGTTCTTGGTTGACTTTTTCTCTCTCAGTATTTTGAAAGTATTATTCCAACTACTGGTTTCCACTATTGCATGTAAAAATAATCATTCAATGTAGATTTTTATTTTAAATCTATTTTCTTTGTTTATGGTATTCTGAAATTTCACTATGACATATTTAAGTATGTATCTCTTGTTTTTTCATGGGATATCTTGAACTTCTTAAATATATAAATCACTATCTTAGAAATACTAAGTTATTATCTCTTCAAATATTTCCTCTGTCCCATTTCGTCTTTCTTCTTTTTTGTGAACTTTGAATAGATCTGTGTTGCTGTTTCTCATTCTATTCTCTAGCCTTTTAGCCTCTTTTATATTTTGCCCCTCAGTGCTACCTTAGAGTAATTTCTTTAGATTTATCTTTTAGTTTCACAAATTTTTTGTCAGCTTTGCTCAACCTCCTGTTAAACTCATTTATTAAGGTTTTGATTTCTATTATAGGTTTTTATCTCTAGGAGTTTTATTGCTTTCTTTTGCAAAACTCTGTGGTTAATTGTTTTTTTAAAAAAATAAATTTATTTATTTATTTGGCTGTGTTGGGTCTTTGTTGCTGTGCGTGGGCTTTCTCCAGTTGCAACGAGTGGGGGCTATTCTTCATTGTGGTGCGCGGGCTTCTCCTTGCAGTGGCTTCTCCTGTTGTGGAGCACGGGCTCTAGGTGCGTGGGCTTCAGTAGTTGCGGCACACGGGCTCTAGAGTGCAGACTCAGTAGTTGTGGCACACAGGCTTAGTTGCTCTGCGGCATGTGGGATCTTCCCTGACCATGGCTTGAACCCGTGTCCCTTGCATTGGCAGGCGGATTCTTAACCACTGCGCTGCAAGGGAAGCCCTCTGTGGTTCATTTTTGAAGGTCTCTTTTTCCTTTGAGATATTCTCAGTGTCATCTTCTATTTGTTGCACTGAAAGCATTTATAGATGCTAAATATTTCTGGGTTTTACAGGACTGCCCCTGCAGTTTGTGTTTTTTGCTGACTATTTGAGTCTACTGCTGCCTTACATGTTTTGTTAACTTTTTTCTTATGAGCTTCCTGTTCCTTGGAACTTCACCTGTGGAAATTCTCTCAGGCCTGGTTTTACAGTGTGTTCCTCTAGAGAGGATTTGAGTTTGCTTTGTGTGTGGTGTTAGAGACACTACTCATCCGTCCCTCTTTAAAGTAAATGTATACATTAGGGATTCTTGAGCGAATCAGGTTGTACAACAGGATGTGGGATTAGAAAGTCTCAGGGAAAAGTTTTTCTCTCATTCCCATCTATAGTTAAGAGCATGAAGGGATGATACCCACTGTTGCCCTCTGCAGGAGGTTTTATTTTTCTCTCAAACACTTAAGAGATTCCAGCTATGTGTACACTGGTCTTCTGTCTGACCTCCCATCTACTTAGGCCTTAAGCTTTTCCCCTGTATTTTCTGGTCATGCAGTCTTCAAAAAACCAGGCTCTGGGGAGCTATGGTTTGGCTGATACTCCCAGAGTAAACACTGGCTTCAGTGCTATCTTACCTCTCTGAATTCATCCTTTCTTGTCATTTCTCTCCTTCAATGAATTCTCTTCATTTCTCCATCAACTCAGCCCTGCACTGAAATTAATTTTTAAAAATCTATCATTTTTAGTTCTGTATTATAAAGATGTCTGTGTGTGTGTTTAAAACTAGCCTGCCATACTACTGGAAGGTAAATGTGCATAGTTTTCACTAGAGAACTTCTTTTTATATTCAGATGAGCTTTATTTTTATTGTCTGTGTGTTTGTGTCTCTCTGCATATACATGTGTTTAACATATACAAATATATGTTAAACAATTTAAAGCTATGGATAAATAGCATCATAAATTTTTATTTTGCTAATAATCAAACAATTTTAGCTCTACATACAGAAAATAACATATACTATGGATGGCATTGTAGATTTAGAAGTTGTTCCTGTGCTAACATGTCTTCTCCTATCCCCAAGGTATCTCTCTTTTTGATTTCATAATTTAGATAAAATTTCAGGCATTTAGAATGAGGAATGATGGGGGGAAAAACCCTTCATTTTCAGGAAATAGCAAATCTTATAAAGTTTCCATCCAGCCAACAAAGGATAAGCCAATTTAACAAATACTTAGGATTGGACTTGGTCACAGAAAACAGACAGTTAACATAGGCCTTCTATCTGTTAGAAAGTTTAAGTTCAGGGCCATAGGTACCCATCCTTGGCAGTACCTGTAAATAAGCAAATTGGCAGAGGACTTCTCAGCAATGTGACCTTGCCTGCAGAGCTGGCTTCTAGAGTTAAAATGCCAGTTCTTATTATACAGGTGACATTGGATGCCTTTCTTAACCTCTCTAACCACCATTTCCTCATTTATTAAATGAATTTAATGAAAATAATAAATGTGTCTGTCTCATATAGCTGCTGTGAGAAATCAAATAGTTTATTCAGTTGGATATACATTTGTGATTAATGTAAAGTATTAATAGGCCAGTCTAATTTTTCTGAGTCAGTGACAACATGTTCTATGATTCTGAAATTTTAGCCTTTTTATGCACTGAAATCCAGCAACTGAATTTTGAAGGCCTTCCTGCCTATCCCCCAAATTGAGAAACTACACTTGTCATGTTCCCACTTTTCTGAGGTTGATCAGCATTCAAAAACATCTTGTCTATTACCAGGAGCACATGTAGATTTTTGTACCCAGGTTAGTGTTTTTTCTATACTCCACATAAGGTGGAGTTTGTGTGCCAACCCTATAGTGACTTCCAGTTTTAAAATCTGTTTGATATGCAGCCACGAAAGCACAATGGTGCATATTCCAAGATTTCTGAGACTCAGGAAGGAAAAGCAAGTCATCGTCTCTTCCCTGAATGCCTATAATTCTTCCTCTTGACATTTGTACAATGCATCCAGGTATTGTTTTTCTCAGTACTGTATTTCTCAAATTAGGTGGTAAATCTCTAGAGGGTGGGTATCCTGAAATGGTTTTCTTATGTTAATTATTCAATATATATTAAGTTTTTGAGAATAATCATATCCCTAATTCATTCATTTAACAAGTATTCATTAAGCACCTAAAAAAAAAAAAAGCACCTAAAAGAAAAGTTCTAGGTCCTAGGGTATGCATGTCAGTGAACAAGAGATACAAGGCCCTGTTCTCATGGAATTTACATCTGCTTAAGAGAGACTGGAAAATAAACAAGTAAATTACAATGGATTATAAATAGTGGTAAGTGCTATGCAGTCATTAATGGATGTGGGATGGGAAGGATCACTTTGGCTAAGGTGGAGGGAAGGCCTTGGTAAGAGGTGATATTCGAGCTTTGAGTTAAACAATGAGGAGAAGCCAAGCATGTGAGGATATGAGAGAAGAACAATCAGGCAGGGGAAAGAGGTTGGCATTTTGAAAAACAAGAAGAAGGCCATTGTAGCTGGAACATAACAAACAAGGCACATAGACTGGTACTATATGAAATCTGAGAAGCTGACCAGGGCTGGATCATTTAATACGTGATTTTTACTAACAGTATTCCAGGTGCAATTGAATAGGATTTACCATATTGACTTCTGTTTCATTTTGTTTCTTCTCCCTGTAAACTTGCTGCTATTCCCTTTGCTTAAGCTATCTATGCCAGTGAAAGTCTCTTTTCCTGTCTCAGCCTTCCACACATAACTCAAATGGCCACAAAAGCTAGTTTGATTAGTAAGGGATTAAGGATTAAATGTATTAAGGTCTGGATTCTCTGGGAAGAGATTTTCCCTCTGAAAAGTGAGCTTTGCACATGAAGGGCAGATCACAGCAAGATTCTGGCTTCTTGCAATAAACAGATCACAAATCTGAATAAATTACATGTCCTCCCTTGGCTTAGCTTAATTTGAATTACTATTGTCTAATATGAGTTTCCTGAACTGTTAATCATGATTTATCAACAAGTTGATTGTGAAGCTATTAAACTATCTCTAATCTGATGACACAGCATTTCAGTGGTTACCACACCTTCCTACCCATAGGAAGAGCTTATGAAAGGGGATTCTTAGGAGCTTAGGGGACATCGTTAAACCTTCTCATAACCTTCTCATAGATGCAGGGCCCTTGGTCTTGTGGCTTATAGGTCTCTAGAAGTGTTGACATAGGGCCATTCTTTTCTGACAGTCGCATGGCTTTTTGCATTGGAAGAAATAAGTATTTGAAGGAAAATTGCAAGCAAATATGAATAATTTTGTCTGTGGCATTATCAATCTTCTGCTTTTGTAAAATGGATATGATTACAATTTTGAAATTATGGGCATAATGGTAATTTGCACCTGCAGGGTGACTGTCAAAGGGCGTCTAGTTGGCTTTGCTCCGTGAGACTTGATTTTGAAATTTGGTACAAACCCCAGCTGGGAAGTTAGGCTACAGAAAGCAGCAGGAGCAAGCTAAATGTGCATAGAAACTGGTGGTGTTGGCGCTTGTTCTCAGCAGAGAGAGCCTCGTATGATGTCTGAGCACTTGAGAGATTTGGACCAAACAGCACTGGCATTATTTGATTTTGACTAAGTAGCCCTGGGATGAAATGGCCTTTCATTCAACTTTGTTAAACTTAAGGGCATGCTGGGCCTTGCTTCACTCTGAGTTTGCCAAGGACAGGGTTGGCAGCTGCAGAACAGAGCAAGACATTTCTGCCACATCAATCTCTTGATGGCAGCTGTATGCAGTACGGTCTAATAGGCACCTTTTCAACTCTGAGAGACTGCTCAGTGTTTCCTTGCTTGTCTGGGTACACAAAAAAAGAATAGAAAGACAAGAGGCACGGAGCCTCTTTTTACATAATGTAGCTGGCGCCCTCTAGTGGGTGATGGTAAGTATGCAGGTAATTTGAACTGCAAGTCTGGAAAAATAGGATTATTTCTAGCCTTCAGATAAATGATGCATACCCAGGCAGGATTGGGTTTGGGTTAGTGGGGCCTAAAGCTTATACAACTTAGGGGCCCCTTTTAGAAGAAAATGCAAAATATCTTGTTTAAGTTTTACAAAAACCGGCAAACATGTAAACACAACTAGGATTCCTCCCTTATCACCTAAACCTCATGAAATTCATGGTAGATCCACCTCTGTATTTACTGGATTCTGTTTTTGCTGATTTTAAATAAAATATAAATTATGGAGAATATATTTTTTTAAATGTTTGGGAATTACAGCTTTTTAGTCTATAAAAGTTTGGACAATATTATAATATAGTTTTTAAGTACAATACAAAATTCAGACTTAATCCTTTCTTTCTTAGAATTAGTTAATCCAGGCTTTATAGCATTTCTCAGAATGACTATTCTTCTATTCCCTAGCTGAGTTCAGAACTATATGTGCTAAGTAATATATAACACATTAGTCTTTAACCTATAAAATCTTACTTGAGTATGGTAAAGTACAAAGTTAGTAAAGGTTAGTAAATAACTTTGCCTTCATTAACCTGAGGGGAGAGTATTTTAGTGAACAGCATATTCAACTTTGCTTATCCATTGGTAACTCTAGAAATAGATGAATCTCATAAGCAGAAATGTTGGAATTTGCAAATTGGCTTGAAGATCCGAAAAGTGGGAGCCAGAACCTGCCAAGTACAATGGAATAAGATTGATTCAGTCTTGAAGTGCAAAAACATTAACGAAAGACATTTCCCACTCAAACTAGGGCCTTAAAAAGTCCATTTTCTGAAACAAAATAAGCAATCCAGTTTTGACTGTTTCCTTGAATTAAAGGGGATATAGATTTGTGGTTTTGTGCTCAATTGCAAGCTCTTTCTTAAAAATTAAAGTGCCAAGTAAAGTTACTAAGTCACAGAGTTTTCTATACTAAAAAGTTCCTAGATAATGATTTATAGATAAATTTCCTTTTTCAAATAGTTGAATTTGTGAATGGGTTTTAAGCATATAATGTGCTTCTTTATCGCCCGAAATATGCAGTCTCACCACTCAAAAGGACCGTAGACTAATAAAACAGTAAAGAGTTTTTTGGAATCAGATTCAGAGAGACAAGAGCCGAAAAAGAACTTGTAAGGCCGTCTCGTCCAGTCTCCTTTTCCATTAGACAGGTCAGGAGTTGTGTTCTTCATGTTTTCTTCACATGTAAGGATGGCTGATTTTAAAGAAAAACTTAAATTGAACTTCTCTGTCTTCATAAACATTGAGGCAAGCTACCTGAAGTATTAAAAACCCTGGACTTTTAACCAGAATCACTAGCTATTTTTATATAGAAATATAAGTTGGTTTTATTTTCTCAAAGATAATGTATTCCAATTTAAAATCTAAGGTAATAATGGCTAGCCTTTTTGTTTGGTTTTTAATATATCAGGCACTGGTCTGTGTATTACTATAGTGCTTAAGCTTCTCGTGTATTATTTCCCTTTTATCCTTACGACAACCCATTGAGGCTGGTGTACTGCAGATGAGAAAACTAAGGGCCGTAAAGGTTAAAGAAATTGCTTAGGGTAATTTAGCTAGCAAGTGGCAGACCAGGGCTCATACCCAAGCAGTCTGGCTTCCTGATATATTATCTCCCTGTCAGAAGACTTTGAGGAACCCACTGGAGCATGTGACAGATTAATGCATTAAAAAAGAAGGAATACAGATTGGATTATAAAACACAAACTTCGGAAGACAATAACTGTACTCACATAGATGTTGGTGTATTAGAAAGTGCACTCAGCTTGGAATCTTAAACTTCTGAATAGTGGTGGTAGTTAAAAATGGAGTAGACAGCCATAAAAAAAAGATGAAACCTTGCCATCTGTGACAACATGGATGGACCTTGAGGGTATTACGCCAGGGTGAAGTAAGTCAGACGGAGAAAGACAAATACTGTATGATTTCACTCGTATGTGGAATGTAAAAAAACAAACATAACTTCCAAATAAATGAACAAACCAAACAAAAACAAACACATAGATACAGAGAACAGAGTAGTGGTTACCAGAAGGAAAGGGGTGGGGTGGGAGAGGGCAAAATGGGTAAAGGGGATCAGCTGTATGGTGACAAATGAAAACTAAATTTTTGGTGATGAGCACTCTGTAATGTATACAGAAGTAGAGACATAATGTTATGCACATGAAACTTAGATAATGTCATAAACCAGTGATACTTCAATAAAAATTAAATTTTAAAAATATAGGAGTATGAGAAAACCATAATTCAAAAAGAGTCATGTACCAAAATGTTCATTGCAACTCTATTTACAATAGCCAGGACATGGAAGCAACCTAAGTGTCCATCAACAGATGAATGGATAAAGATGTGGCACATATATACAATGGAATATTACTCAGCCATAAAAAGAAACGAAATTGAGCTATTTGTAATGAGGTGGATAGACCTAGAGTCTGTCATACAGAGTGAAGTAAGTCAGAAAGAGAAAAACAAATACCATATGCTAAAACATATATATGGAATCTAAGGAAAAAAAAAAAAAGGTTATGAAGTACCTAGGGGTAAGATGGGAATAAAGACACAGACATACTAGATCATGGACTTGAGGACACAGGGAGGGGGAAGGGTAAGCTGGGATGAAGTGAGAGAGTGGCATGGACATATATACACTACCAAACGTAAAATAGATAGCTAGTGGGAAGCAGCCGCATAGCACAGGGAGATCAGCTCGGTGCTTTGTGACCAACTAGAGGGGTGGGATAGGGAGGGTGGGAGGGAGGGAGACGCAAGAGGGAGGAGATATGGAGATGTATGTATATGTATAGCTGATTTGCTTTGTTATAAAGCAGAAACTAACACACCATTGTAAAGCAATTATACTCCAATAAAGATGTTAAAAGTCTATATATAGGAGTAGATACAATTTCTAAGACAGGAATTCTTGCTAAAAGTGGAAGGGTCAGAATGTGGAAGCTTAGGGAACACCAGAGAAGAGGAAAGGTGGCCTGAAAGTGACACTACAAAGGAATGGTCAGTGGGTTGGGAGGGCTGCTGTCTGGCAGTGCCCCGGGGGAGGGAACAGACACTCTCAGCAGCTGAGGGCAGATGGCAGTGCTGGCCGTCCAACACACCACACACTGCCTCCTTGAATAAGAACACCTGATGCCTCCTTGAATAAGAACACCTGAAAGTGACCTAAAGGTGTCTGGTCACATCAGCCACATTTAGAGTCTGATTATACCCTATAATCAGACGGAGTCTTAGGCTCAGTCTGAAGTACCTGAGTTACTTCACAGGGGGTGGGGGCAGGGTGTTAGTATTCCTTAGATAAGAACACTGATACAACAGGTTATAAGTTATCCTGTTGGTGAGCCTCAAACAAGAAAGAGCGGGCTGCTACTTTTGATGTTGAATTCCTATACAGATGGTGCTAACAGATGTTTCCAAGCAACAGACTTCTAAAAATCACAACTCTACTTGAGGCTTCAAACACAAATACACACAGACTTTGTAGTGCTTTGGCATACCTCTTGTTTTAAAAATAGTACCACACTCTCAACCCCTTGGGGTGAGCGGAACTCTATAATTACCCTTTTCACATTTAGATGTACCTTACTATGGTTGAGAATTTTCATGTACACTTAAACGTGGTTTTCCTGTCTTTTTAATGGCTTTAACGGGATATGAACAATATAATGGCTCATAGATCCAGCAAATTCTAGAATAATATGAAAAGCACACTTCCCCAGCTTAGAAAACTACAATCAAAGAGATGTAGATAACAAAAGTGACAATTAAAAAAGACTTTTTTTAAAACCTCCAGCAGGAGAATTCATGCAATCATTAAATATTTGAGTACATACCAGTTATCTATGTGGGGAGACAGCAATGAAGAAATGCATTCCCCTGGAGCTTTATTCTAGAAAATAAAATAGGTAAATAATGAATAGTATGCTAGGTGGAGGTGAGTGTTTTGGAGATAAGGGGACCCAAGTTTGTTCCTGATCCTTTAAGAGTCTCAGGGTGCTTTTTATTTTTTTAATTTATTTTTATTTTATCTGTGGTTGCATCAGCTTTTTTATTTTATTTATTTATTTATTTATTTATTATTTTTGGCTGTGTTGGGTCTTCGTTTCTGTGCGAGGGCTTTCTTCATTTGCGGTGAGTGGGGCCACTCTTCATTGTGGTGTGCGGGCCTCTCACTGTCGCGGCCTCTCATTGTGGAGTACAGGCTCCAGACGCGCAGGCTCAGTAGTTGTGGCTCACGGGCCCAGTTGCTCCGCGGCATGTGGGATCCTCCCAGACCAGGGCTCGAACCCGTGTCCCCTGCATTGGCAGGCAGACTCTTAACCACTGCGCCACCAGGGAAGCCCCTCAGGGTGCTTTTGTACTCGTTTTTAAAGGTCATTCTGGTTCTATCACTGTCCCTGCTGAAGTTTGCCTCTCCTCTGTCCCCTGTGTCCTGAGTTGCTGCTGCCTTCGTGGCTTCGTCTATGGTGTAGGTTAACCTGGTAAGGTTACAACAAGCCAGGATAGGTCTTTATCATATTGATATACCTCTCAATTTCTCTTTTGGGGTCCTGATTTTGTCTGTAGTGGTGCTTCCTCCCCCAGTGTATTCACTGATCATTTCAGCAGATCTATATTGAGAACACATTATATGTCAGGCACTGTGCCAGGTGCTTGGGGGCACAGTGGTAAGACATACATGGTCCTTGCCTGCATGGAGCTTATTGTCTGGATAGGGGGAAGAGAAACAAACAACATAAACATGTAACCACTCAAGTGAATCGGATAAGTTCTATGAAGGAAGCAAAGAGACTTCTGAAATAGAGAATAATAAGACATGGTGGTCAGGGGACTCCTCCTAGAAAGTGTACCATTTATCCTGAGATTGGAAGAAGGAAAGGAATCAGCCTTTTAATTTATGTGTTTGTGTATTTGTGTGAGGGGAAGATGGAGGGTTGCTTTTCAGGCCGTGAGAACACCACGTACAAAGTCCCTTAGCCAAGGGGAGTAAAATCCGGCGCCTTCACGGATCTGCACGAAAGCTTTGGCAGGACTGAGTTGGAATTGGAATACTGAGTGTCCTGAATCTGTCTCTTAAAGCAAACCTGATGGTAAAGCCTTATTTGACTCCATTATTTACTTTTTCCTACACACCCCTCTTTCAGGAACTTGGGGGTTATTTCCATCCATGCTGGGTATTGGTGCATTTGACAAAGTATGAATCAGCACTGCTCCCAGAACCACCTCTCCCTGTCTAGCTTGAGTCCCACCACCTAGACTCTGTTCTCAGAGATTTGTTTTCTGAGCATCGGGGCGACCAATACTTCCAAATGTTCCCACCGCTGTTCTTCCTAGGAAGTCACTGAGTCCCCATCAGTCTCCCGTGTCATACCAGACCTCCTCAGAGGCTTGACGCCCTTCTGAGACACTGGTCACCAACACACATGTTTGGTAAAAAGAGACAATTTTAATTTTTTTCAGTTAGATAAAGTTTTCCTTTTAAGTCTAGATTTTGGTTTTCCTTTAAAAATACTGCATTTTTCTAAAGTTCCAGGTAGACAAATATTTAACTACACTCTGAATTGCCTTGGTAAATCTCAATTAGCCAACATACCTTGGAGCTCTGTTGTGTAACTGTCCATATTTGGGGTTTTCTTTTTTTTTTTCCATAGTATATTTTTTACCCAGTGGGTAACACTCCAGCTGTTGATACTTTCACAGGAAGGAGTTACCCTCTTCTGCCTGTGTGAACATTTTGAGCTTAGTAGCTGGGGCAAAGGAAATACTTGTGGTAAAGGACAATCTGTTAAAGAAACTAAGTTACTTCCTTTCATTTCCACTATGGGGTATTCAGCAATTTGGAGAAACTGGAAGAAAATAATACACAGAAATGGTCATCGGGTGTTTTTTGTGCTGAAGCGGGATAAGTTTAGTGAGAAGAAAAATCGAGAAATAAGTGTAATCTTTGCCAATCTGATGTCCAAAAAGTAGCATCTTACTGTTTTAACTTGCATTTCTTTGGTTACTATTGAGATGAACTATCTCTAGGTTTACTTGTTGTGCATAGCTTCTTCTTGTCTCTTAGCCGTTTTTCTTTTGAGGCTTTACTTTTCTTATTCATAAGTAAGATTTCTATATATGTCACATATGGATATGTTAGTATGTAATCATTAACGCTCTTGTCATATATGTTTCCATGTTCTTATTTCTGGTCAGATCTATTTCTTTATATCAAGTTGAACCATATGCTGTTGCTGTTTCTGTACTTCAATCATGGTTAAAAAATAATGTAGAAATTACAAATGGTTCAACCTAAATAGTTTATGACTTAGAGTTTGTACTCACCCCAGATTATATTGTTTCATATGTACTTTTTTTCTCATGCCTAATAACCTATATAATCCTTTAAAAATTGTGTTTTTTTGAAAATAAGTACTTTATTACTCCTTAGTGTATTAAAAACTCTCTCTTCTAACATGGACTGCTTTTATCTGATTTGGTGCCTTTTGCTTTTGTTCTAATACAGTGGTGTTCATACCCTTCCTTAACTCTGTTTAGCTTCAGCTTAGGAGTTGCCCCCTCTGGGAAGCCTCCTCTGACCCCCTTAGCTTGGTTTGGTGCTAATGTTCTGTGCTTTGGTGGGACTATGTATATCCTTCTCCCCTGAAATTTACGACATTTACTGGGATTGTTGATTTCTCCACCTCCAATCTGTGACCACATTTTGTTTACTTCTAAGTCCTAGGATCCAAGATACTGGCTGCCTCATAATAAATTTCCAATTAATGTTCCTTTTACCTGAATTAAACTACTTGAGCATGAGTTTCCCACGGATCAAGGAATAGAGTCCTTATTTTTATAGCTGACGTGATATAAACGCAAGTAGCCTTTTCAGCGCAGCACTGATACACATAATAGGACCATGAGAACAAAATGTGCTGAATTGCATTGTGATCCTACACTCTTTCTAATTAGATCTCTCTTCCTTTTTCTTTCCTTCTAATTTATTTTCCTTTTTATATTTTCAAAATAACCTCCTTCCTTACATTGCTAGTCTCTGATCTTGTCTCTACATCCTTTTCCTGAAACCCATCTGTTGAGTGCAATGTTTAACTATTTCATGTGCATGTGTATTACACCATGATGAAGTGTTTTCCTATTTGAATATTTTACTCTTCATTTTACTTAAATATAGGCTAGATGTTTGTTGAAAAAAATGTAATTAGAAGAGTCATATCATTATATTCAGGCTGGACTGTAGGCATTTTCTATTTGGGGAGATGCTCTGCATTTTACCTGATCATAAACATATTGTAGGCCATTAACCTCATTCATAGACTTCAGAATTTCCCACTTTGTACTGTTCTTTGCCGACCACATCTTTCTTTTTCAAGCCTGTGTGAAAAAAAAAATCACCAAATCCAGTCATGCTACTTTGATTTATCACACTAACTTTTCCAAAACTTTCCTCTCATAAATGTTGTCTTTTACATCAAGTATAAATAGTTAATCATAAACTCTTTTTATTTATTTATTTATTTTAATTTTATTTTAATTAATTAATTTTTTCACATCTTTATTGCAGTATAATTGCTTTACAAATAAACTCTTTTTAGAAGGCAAAAATTTTAAAAGTTTGTTATTGAGGAATAATGACTACATATGAAAAGGCACAGGAAAACATGAAGTTTAAATCAATAAAGAAATGCATATCTCTATATACTTTACTCAAAGCAAGAAATTTATTTACCATTTCCATCTTACTCTCATCTTTTATCTGTGCAGGCCTTTGTGGGGAGGGTCATTATCCTGAATACTATTGTGTTAATTATTCCCTTATTTTTCTTGATAACTTTTAGAAAACAACCTTTCTAGGAATTCTGACATATTATATTGTTTAGTTATCTGTTTTTGTAATTTAGGTAATTACAATAAAATCATACCACATGAAGTTTTAGGTGATTTGATTCTATCATTCAACGTTATATTTTTGAAATGTATCTATTTGATGAATGCAACTTACATTCTTTCTTTTTCATGGCAACATAGTATTTCATAGTATGGATAGATCACAACTATTTTTCCATTTTCTTTTGAGGAACACATAGGGGTTTTCCAGTTTTATTGCTATTTCAAGCAGCATAATTGTAAATATACGTATTTCCTGGTGCACATGTGTGAGAATTTTTTCCAGGGTAAATACCTAATAATGAATTTTCTGAATCATAGGCTAGGCAACAAGTTCAACTTTCCTACATGATTTTCCAAAGTAGTTTTACCCATTATCATACCTAGTTTCAATGGATGAGAATCCTCTGTGTATATTCATGACGACACTTAGTATTACCCTGCATTTACATTTTTGCCAACCTTGTGGGCATGAATTGTATCTCATTGTGCTTTTAATTTACACTCCCTTGATTACTGAAAAGGTTAATATCTTTCAATACGCTTTGGGGCCATTTGTTTCTTCTATTTTGAATTCATGTTCATTCCTCTTTCCCATTTTTCAATAGTGTTGTTTGACTTTGTCTTATTAATTCATAGAGTTCTTTATATACACTGCATAGTAACCCTTTGATTACGTGTTTTAAAACACATAATCAAAGCAAATTTATAGCTTGTATATTTATTTACATTATTCTTATATTTATATATTTATATATATTTTATATTAATTAAATTTTGTATTTCTTTTAAAAATATAATTGTATTTACCAATTTTTTCCCTTCATAATTTGCCCATTCTGTGCCTTGTTTAAGGAATAATTTTCTATCTCCTAAGGTAAAGAAAAAATAAATCTTTCCTAAATTGCTTCTAAAATCTTGTCTTTTACATTTAAGTGCTTAATTCATCAGGAATTGATTTATCTGTATGGCCTAGAAGGGGATTTTTTTTCTTCCCACATATGTAGTCAGTTGTCCCAGTACAATTTATTTTAAAAAGTTCATTCTTTCTCCACTGATCTGTGTTATAATCTCAGTCATATATTTTGACTGTGCAGTCATCATTGTATTTCCAGGCTCTCTATTTTGGTTGGTTGCTCTATTTGTTAATCCCTGTTCCAATACTTGACTACCTTTATTAATATGGCTTTATAATAAAGTTTAGTATCTGGTAGTCAAGTCCCATGATATTATTCCTCTTCTTCATTAGTGTATTAGCAATTATTGGAACCTTGAAATTCCTTATATATTTTAGAATCAGTTTTTCAAGTGTCACATATAAAACACACACACACAAACACACACACACACACACAGAGTTGAGATTTTGATTGGAATTGAATTTATAGATAAATTTTTGATCAAATAATATTTTTGCAATACTGAGTATTCCAGTCTGTTAATATAATATTTCTACTTTTTAAATTATTCTTTCATGTCTTTCAATAAAATACTATAATTTCACCATAGAGATTTTGCATGTGATTTTTTATGCTACTCTAAGTGGTGACTTATTTTTAAGTTGTCATTTTCTAAATTTTGTTGTCAGTGAATAGAAATTCAAGTTTGTTTGTGTGCACTGATTTTTATATCCAGTAATTTTGCTAAGTGTGTTAAAAGTCAGTAATTTGTTGTTTGAATCTTTTTTTTATTGTCTACAACCATTATCATATCATGGTGAATAAAGATAATTTTGTTTTTCCTTTTCTAATTCTTATGCCTTTATTTTTTCCTTGCCTTACTGCTAAGAACTTAAGAACAAGGGCAAACAAAAATAATTTTGTTTTTCCTTTTCTAATTCTTATGCCTTTATTTTTTCCTTGCCTTACTGCTAAGAACTTAAGAACAAGGGCAAACAGAAGGGGTGATAACATGCATCTTTGCCTTTCTTTGCAAACTCAAGAGATACTTTCAGTATTTCAACATTGAGAATCAGATGGGCTCTCTCTGTCTGCACTAGATCTTAATATTGTGTAGGCCCCTAAGTTGAGATAAATCACTGGAGGCAAAGGAGAGAATACCAGCTTAAATTTATATTTCTGCCACAAAGCATATTAGGACCTTAAAGTAAAAATTAATTTCTACCAGAGAAAAATAAAATGATGTTATTTCTTGTACATCTAAGTTTGTAGACTAAGGTACATTCCCACTACATAGTGAATAGATTCAAGAAAATGATACTTTTTCCAGTGAGGAAAATACCGTCAGAGCATTTTCCAGCTCTCTCAGTGGACAATTTCTTAAGGAATTCCTTTGCAAAAATTCTCCCTATTAGAGAGCAACACAGTGGGTGACAGATTAACTAGTCATTGCAGCATTTCCTGGAGGAAGGAAGGTGACAGGGTGCTTGCAGTTCCATTTAACTGTCCCAATAAGTATATGAGGGACCCGGTTGCTCTTTAACCAGTACTTTACTAGGTAAGTGTAAGTGATAGAAAAAAAAACAGGACAATTGTACTACACAAATGTCTCATTCTAAAAAAAAGAAAAAAAACCCAGAGCCTCTGAAGTCTCACTCAGTAAAACCACTCAGTTCCATCCCAAATAAAAACAGAATACGTGATGCTGGTCCTGACATAAAGAAGGCTTTCTGTGTAGTAGACATTCATCCTCCTGAAATCCACTTGGAGGCTTTAGAAGTCAACCCCAGGCATAGCAAATCTAGGAGCACCTCTGGTTGACACACCCCTGTCTCAGTGAAAGTGCCCTGAGTCACAGGAGCAGCCTGTTGCTTGGGTGAATATGGACAAGGGAGATAGTTTATTCACAGCTCCAGGGAAGGAGAGGATGAACATTATACAGAAACCATTGGTTACAGATGAAGAAATATGTTGGTTGTAGCCATGGGCATATGTTATTCTTACACAATTGCTCAGAGATAAGAGATGGCATATCCAATATTGTCAGGAACTAGAGTTGAGACACACAGGTTAACTCGGGAGAGCATCTCGTGGAACAATGTGTAGGCTATAACTGGGATGTTGGTTGGCCTAGAAAACATGTTTCATCATGGCTAGTGGACGTGCCTCTTGGGCAGAGTAAGCCAGGCTTTGCTCCGGGCACAAACATGAAAAAGATGCAGAAACTTGAAATGTTTTTTTAGAGATTCATCATCTCTCCCAAGAGTTCCAAACCCATTATGGGCACAACATGCTTAATTGGCACTTTAGAGAGTAGATTAATAGTAAACATTGTAAAGTTCCCAGAATTACATAAAGTCTTCCTTTTGATATTGTAAACTTTTAATGTATAACTTTACTGACATCCTAATGACAATGCTAACAGGGAAAAATGCAAGGCATAGTGATACTTTATCAAGTTATCATTTATTGATATCAACTTGGCTTGCCAATGCTATCTCCCTGTTCCTGTGATAAGAGATGAAAGGGAATAGAAGACAGGAAAACAGGATTGGTGGTGAGAAGTCAGATGGCAGGGCCATCCTTCCTTTCTTCTGATAACGTGTTGTCATGTTTGTTGTCAATACCACAATGCAGTGATTGTGGCTTTGCTCTAGTAACCACTGTTGAAGGACTGTATAGATGGAACTGAACATGTCTCTGATGGTGAAGGGGGACATAGAACAAGTCAGATTTGATTTTTCCCTTTTAACTTTAAGATTGTGGTCATGTAAAATTATTGTTAGGGAATTAAACATGCTTCAATATCATTTCTATCTTATAAATTCATGTAAATTTTTTAGATCCTGGCTCTTTGCTTTCCTAGAAATGTACATCTGAGCTCTCTCTACATAGAGCATAATTATGAATAAATACTATGACTCTATAATAGATGATCACATAAAATGATAAAATATATAATATGAAATTTTAAATTTGTGTGATTCCTATTACAAATGGGCTAATTGCACAGCGTTAGACTTGAGGAATAAAGTCTAACCAAGTAGACCAAGCATGTGAGCTTGGTCTGCTGGATACAGGTGCATTTAATCTTTTCATTAGATTATACACTTCTGAGTCTGTTTCATCTTTGTACTTCCCAAGCTCCTTAAGTACTTATTGAATGAATAAATACATGGATGAGTTAGTAAATTAATAAATGAGCTAATACATAAGTACATAAATACATAAATACTTGGTATTTCTCTAGGAAAAGTGGTTAGTACATATTGGCTTATTTGGGCTTTGTGCACTATATTGCCAAATAGACTTTCATTATTTTTATACCCCTTACATCAATGTACAAGGTTTTGTATTTTTAACTTAAAAATTTTTTGTTATTGTTTAGAATCTAGCTATGTGAAGTTGTAATCACCTTTTAGAAATGTCAGTTTCTTTCTATGCCACTTCTACTTTCTTGATGTCTTCATCACTGAAAATTTAAAAAGAGAGAGAGAAAAATCAAACACTTCTCTTCCATACCCAGGCACTGTTTGAATAGGATGCTCTCTCATTCAGTTTACTACCTGCAGGGTTCATTTGCCAAGATTCCTTTGAAGCACAGCTCTTAGCTTTCTAAGTTGTGAATTAAAAGGTATTCCCTCTGTTACCCAAAATTATGTCTCAGATGATCCAGCTGGCAAAACAAGGCTGGGATAAGTGGTACAGGTCTGCTCTTCATAAGACAATGGATGAGAGCCACTAGTTTGGCCCCCCAGGGATAGAGAATGAATAGATCTTTATCCTTTTCCTCCTCCCATCACACTTCTGTTCACCCCTTTCTCTCATGTCTTTTGATAGAAGGAGACAACTTCTGTTACTGTTCATCAAGTGGAAAAATGGCTCAGTGTGTTTGGGACTTCGTTTCTAGGGCTCCGGGAGACAATAGTGACACCTCCCATTGAGAGGTGTGTTTGCCTGTTTAGTCATTTTCCGAATCAAACCAGGTCCCTCTGTGAGCCCCTTCTGATTCTTTTATTTTATTTTTGACTTTTGCTTTTGTTTTTTCCACAACCAGACACTCTTCTTCTGCCTCTTAAGTGGAACTTGTATTCCTCACTTATCATGGTCTCTCAGAAGCCCACTCTCCTTTTCCTTGTTGTAAGAATGACCTACATTTCCTTTACCCATGACCATGATAAGCTGGTGCTAAGTTGCATCCATGGTGGAGAAATCCAGAAAATATATTAAGTCAAAAGATAAGAGACCCTTTCCAACTGTGATTCTCTTAATTCAGTAGTTAAGTTTTGGAACTAAAATAGGCTTAATAATTTTGAATATAGGGAAATTCTTTGTCAACTTTGTTCTTAGGTAGGAAAAAGGGAAAAATACTCATACTTTTTTATACTTGTCAACTGGGACTCATTTTATTACTAGCACTTATTGTAAATTATAGGGTTAATATGTTTATTCAGAACTCCAATAGCTCCACTCCCTGCAAAATTTCTCTCTTAACTACATGGAAAATACTCTGCACATCAAATTTAGGAGAACTGTATTTTATTTCCTCTTAAAATTTTGATTGGAATTAGACACACTGGATGGTTTGTGTCTTTGTAGGTACACGAATGCCATTATACTTCCCACTGCAGCACGATTGGGAAGTCACACACACAGGAATGCATTGCAAGTATGTGAGGGTGTGAGGGGGTATAATGTTGCTTCATTTTTGAGAGCTCTGATTAAACAGACACGTTCTGTGGCTGTGACTTTGTACAGATGGCAGGACTAAACCAGAGAGGCTGAAAGCGCTTTCTAAAATGAAGCCAAGAAACAGATCTAGTTTTCTCCAGTGAAAGTTTGGGGAAAACCACATGAAAGTACATGCTATTTGCATGTGCATGCATGCTGGATGTGTGTAGATCTTTTACCCCTATTTTTGGTCATGGAATTGTATATGCCACACCTACTACCTACTGGTGAAGTTTTAAACCATATACATATTATGTAGAAGTTTAAAAAAGGATGTTTTATTTAACAGAGAAAGTGGCTGGATATAGAGCAGTTTTCCCTGCCTTGGCTCTTTGAAACTGCTTTGGACAACTTGGGTACAAATCTTTTAGAAGGTCTAAAGACAGCCAAAAGATTACCTCTATTACATTTGTTTGAATTGTTTTCCACCTCATCATATTTTTCTTTTTCCTTTTTTCTTTTTTTTTCTGATGATCATCTCTTCTACCTTAGCTCTGGTCCTCTAATATTTTCCCCAGTTGGTTCTTGCTTAAAAAAAACCTTCTTGTCTACATCATGTACATTTCTACTAGATCTCCATATTCTCTGCCCTAAAATCTTCGCTAAATAGTGGCTATCACACAAAATAAAACAAAACAAAAAATTTTACCCTTTCTGCAGTTCAGAATGTGCAGTTTTGCTCGAGGGATAACCGAGCCCCTGGTTCCTCTTCTTGGCTGGGTTCAAATACTTCTCACTCTTGGATGGAATCTGAGCCACCACATAGGTTGGGAGAAGGATTCAACTCACCAACCTCTTATATGCCTTTGGAGAAAAAAGTGAAATCAAATTTTCACAGAGGGCTAAGTTATTCTCTCCACAGGTATCTATGGAGCATCTACTCTAGTTGACCCAATTCTTGGCATAAACATTGGTAAATCGGGCAGATAAAGTTTCTGTCTTCAAGAAGCTTACATTCCAGGACTTCCCTGGTGGTCCAGTGGTTAAGACTCCCGCTTCCAGTGCAGGGGGCGTGGGTTCGATCCCTAGTCGGGGAACTAAGATCCCTCATGCTGCGTGGCGTGCCCCCACCCACCCCAAAAAAAAACCCTAAAAAAAACCCTTACATTCTAGTGATGGGGAGACAAGCACTAAACAAAATAAAAATGAACAAGACAATAAGCTATGGATAAGTGGAAGAAAGAAAATAAAATGGAGTAATTTCATAAAATGTGACAGGGTCTTATAATGTGTAGAGTCTTGGATTATATGTCAGGGGAGACCTATATGAGAAGACATAATAGTTATTATTGCTGTGTAACATATCACCCCACATCTAACAGCTTAAAAACATTTATTGTATCACATGATTTTTGTTAGACAGGAATTCAGTGATGACTAAAATGGGTAGTTCTATCTCAGGGTCTCTTAGGAGATTGCAACCATCTGAAAACTTGACTGGGGCTAGAGAATCTGCTTCCAAGATAGCTCACTCCCACTACTGTTGGCAGGAGGCCTCAGTTCCTTCCCCTGTGGATCCTTCCATAAGAGCACATGAGTGTTCTTGTGACATGTTGACTGATTTTCCCCAAACAAATGATCCAAGAGGGCAAAGCAGAGTAGCGATATATTTCTTAGCCTTGGAAGTCGCCTGATACCACTTTCTGTGCTGTTGGTCACACAGTTTAATGCTGGAGGACACTACTATAAAGGTGTGAATACCAGGATGTGAGGATCATTTGTGGGGTGGGGGGACATTTTGGATGCTGGTTACCACAGGAAGCGATAGCTGAACTCAGGCCAGAATAATTAGAAAAAATCTGTTAGACGAATGCTCAGGGGGAGGGCATCCCAGCTGGCAGGAGCAACAGTTCGTATGACACTGAGGCAGAGAATACTTGGTATTTTCAAGGAATAGATACAAGGCTAGATTGAGTAAATGGGAGAGTTGCGTAAGATGAGTCCAAAGAACAAGGGCCAGATTACATAGGACCTTACAGGGGTTTGGAATATATTCTGAATGTGGGGAGAAATTGTTGGCAGGTTTTAAGCAGAGGAATAACCAAATCACATGAGTATGTGTTGAACAAAAGTACACTTTGAAGAACTGAATTGGCCCTGAAAAATTGTAATACTGAAGAGAATGAGTTTGACTAAGACTTTCGACTTTGACTCTTGATGGTCATACTGTGCAAATGCATCAAAGATGTGACGTGTATTTATTCAACTCTGTTGAGTAATAGAACAGAATTGATCCAGAGATTTAAGCATAAAGTGTGAGCGTCTCTGAATTAGCCCAAACTCTCTATTCTGTCATCAAAAGGAGGCTGTACTTTTGACCCCAACCATTTATAGGAACCAAAACCCACAGGGAATTTCAGGCAGGAATATACCTATTGAGGTATTTTATAAATGTTTCAAAGGCCAGGTTGAATTCCTGCTGAAGCAGTTGGGTGTTTTCCCCTTTGTTTGCCAGATAGAATGTCATTCACTCCGATTTCTCCAGTTCTTTTTTGTGCTGTTAAAAAGCAGGAAACTTTTCTAAAAATGTTATCATTTTTAGAAAATTCACTTCAGACATAAAAGAATAGCTCTTTCTTCTCTTGACACCATGCCCCACCCTCTCAGCTCACTGGCCAGTGATGTCTTGCCCTTTAGAAGGTGATTCTAACCTACAGAGAAAACACAGCATTTTATTTTAAATGAGATTATTCTGCTCTGTTGCTCTGTGCGGGTGCTGAGATTCTGGCCATGGTTCACTGACTTGGAGGAGGGATGTATACAGTTTTTCTTAACTACCTGCCATGCCCCTCAAGACATTTCAACAGTAATAGAATGTATTTTATGCACATGAAAATGTTCATAGTCGGGGCGTCCCTGGCGGTGCAGTGGTTGAGAGTCCGCCTGCCGATGCAGGGGACACGGTTTCGTGCCCTGATCTGGGAAGATCCCACATGCCGCGGAGCGGCTGGGCCCGTGAGCCATGGCCGCTGAGCCTGCGCGTCCGGAGCCTGTGCTCCACAACGGGAGAGGCCACAGCAGGGAGAGGCCATAGCAGTGAGTGGCCCGCGTACTGCAAAAAAAAAAAAAAAAAAAAAAAAGTTCATAGTCTCTGATTCTGATTATGTACACAAAATTAACCTTTGCTCCAGGTCTAATGGTTTGATGTGACATTCTTATCTTTTCACTGCTTACATTTCCTTCTTTTTACTTAAGAACAGGAACTTTTGACTTGCATATAATGTACCAGCTCCTCAAATACAAATCTACTAAATTTTGCGTGTCTTTATTAAATATTTCTAACAGTTGGAATGTACCTGCATTGTGGAACTGAAAACCCATATCTTGGTTCACTCTCCACCTGTGCCCACACCCTACACCCTATGCTGTTAGTCACCGATAAGTATGCCATGTACCTGGCTGTCTTCACTCCTTGTTCCTGTGGTTTGCTCTGCCTGAAATGTCCTCTAACCTTACTTCTGTCATGAATTTATATTTCTCTTTCAAAGTTCAATACAAATATCACTTCCCCTGAGAAGCCTTCTCTGATCCCTATAAGCAGATCTATCTCCAATTCCCACCATAAACCCATGCTAGGACATTCAGGTCTCTGCAAAGAGCATTTAGTTCTAAGTACCATAATTGCTTAATGACGTAATTCAATTCATAGTCTCTGATGTATCATAGGCTCATAAATATTTATCTTAACCAGTCAGCCCAAAATCATTTTAAGTAATCAATATAAAGTATTTCAGTGTTATCAAGCAAATATGCTTCTGTGTCCTTTGCTCATCAGAATCTTGTAACAGCTTCAAGAAAAGGAACAACTTCAGGGTGACTGATCTCAAGGGATTTTAAATCCACTGAGATGGAAAGTAATTCCTGACTTTTCTTATATACCCTACAAGCTTTGGTAGCAACAGTCAGGAAGATCAGAGGCTCATATTATTTGTGTGATGATTGTTCTCATATCATCATTTATCACCCACTGGGAACATTATCAAACATGATACTCGCAAGTTCATCTTCTGTCATGTCCATTTATTTAGATTATGTGGCAGGAAACAAATGCCGACTCACATCTCTGGGCATTCTAAAAAGTAAGTATAATTAATCACACAGAAAGAGTGAGCCTTGGCATTTAAAGTGGGATACGGGCTGTGGAGTTTTAGGTCCTCTGAGGGGAGGAATGGCAGAGATGATGAATAGAGTCTGAGTGAGGCGTCTCCCTGGGACTTTTGAATTTCTCTGTGCCTGGGGGAGTGACAGGAAGCAGCTGCAGTACAGAGTCCTTAGGGAAATTATCATGTGTTTACTTATCTGTGTATGTGTTTATTCATGAATTCAGCAATCATCTATGGAGCTCTCTCTATGTGAAGTCACTGTGCTGGGTACAGTGATAAATGAGACAGAAGCATATTACCCTCATGTTGCTTCCAGTCTAGAAGGGAAGACAAACATGATTACATGAATAATTTGTCTACTATCCTTTTGATAAATACCATAAAGTAATACTCTGGGTTGTTAGAACGTGTAGTAGTGGTTAGGGTCTTAACTTCTTGCGGTACGCGGGCCTCTCACTGCTGTGGCCTCTCCTGTTGCAGAGCACAGGCTCCGGACCCAGCCGCTCCGCGGCATGTGGGATCTTCCCGGACCGGGGTATGAACCTGTGTCCCCTGCATCGGCAGGCAGACTCTCTACCACTGCGCCACCAGGGAAGCCCAGGGTGTTAACCTAGTGGGGGCCCTTAGGAGGCCTTCCTAAGGAGGTGACAGTTAAGTTGAATTTTAAAGGATAAGGTAGTCAGGCAAAGAGAATGGGACATGGGGAGAAGGACAAGTAGGCCAGGATGGGGGAGAGAGATCAAGCTCCAGGTGGGTAGAACCGCCTCTCGGGCACTCTCCGTGGATTAATTTGCCATAAAAGATGGACAGAGTTAGGTTTCTTGCTTTTTTCTAAAGTTTGAGTTATGTGGAAGTAAAATTTACTTTTGACATGACTTTGCTTGGGGAGGGAGAAAGATATGATATTCAAAGGATTCAAATTTTGTTCGTTAATAAAAATACAGAACACACTAAAACAATTTTTGTTTATGCTTCTGTGCTCATTCTGCGATTTATGGAGAGAGTTAGGAAGGGAGAGAAAGAGAGAAAAAAGGAAGGAGAGGACTCCTAGAAGGAATTACTGGAGAGACAAAGGCAGAGAAAGAGAAAATAGCAGGATAAAATACGAATAGAGTGATGCATTGTTTGTATCAGCGATTAAAAAATGATTTTGTCCTTTCTTGCTGGAACATCAAGGTTTAGATCACTATTTTTTCTCATTCCTTCATGATATAAAAGTTACAAGGTTAGTCTGTGTTTACAGCCCTCAACTTTATTTTCACATCTTCAGATAAATTATTCTCCAGGTTTCAGTGCCCAGATCGCATAATTTTGAGAGCAGGACAAAATGGAGGCAGGGCTCTAGATGGGCTTCAGGTCACTAGTCCTGTCAGTGGAATTCAAAGGGGTGAGCTAGGATATGAAAATGTCCAGGAAATAGCAAATATCTTAGGATTCTGTCTTTGGCTGCAGTAGAGTCCCTAGGTTTGAGAGGCCTGATAGGCCTCAAGCACTCACAGTGTTGGCACTATTGAGAGACAACCATTCCCTTTTCTCTAGCCTGAGAGGGGACAAGCACAGCACGTTGGTTGACACTGAATGGTATGATAAGTTACTTATATTCAAAGAGAAATCACGGTGCAACATAAGTTGATAATAACTGCAACAGTTTTGAATTTTAATTGAGTGGGTCACTTGAATTTAGCATATGGGGAAAAAATGGTGAGAGAGGAAGAGAATAGTCACTGGTTAGGAGAGGTGACCGTGTAAAGGAAGAACTACAGCAGTAAATAGCCAATTAACTCAGCCAACTGTTGGGCATTAGAAAGAAAAATGTGAATACACAAAAGATGTTGTTTTTTAATACCAAGAGGATTTGTCCTTGATGCTTGAGCACTTGTAATAAACTTATGAATACCCCTAGGCTACATATCATGGAGGAGTGAAATCAGTTAAAGAGCTTTGAGCATCTTTTAAAAACATATGAGGTAGGTGAGGAGGGATTAGAAAATTAGTGAAACTGAAATCAAAGGTGTCTTGAACTCAGTTAACTTGATGTATGTACTCAGACAGGACAATAAAGCAATAGCTATTTAGCACACACATTCACTTACACCTCCCCAAATGTCACTCATTTCAAAGAAGGCTTTTAAAAATCAGTCTTACTAATTTTTAGTTCCATCTCTTATCCAAATGATTCTCTCTTCTAAAGGATGTGAGAGAAAACAAGTTTAATAAGCTGCATGAGGAAGTTAATGTCAGAAAGATAACCCAGGATGATAGTCTGTGTGACTACCATAGGACATCTCGGTATCATTATGCTCAAAGAAAATTTAAAATTACAAAATAATTTTTTATATTTTAAAAAGACATTTTATAAGTAGCATATGAGAATGGCTTTATTAACCTTTTTCTTTGTGTCAGAGAAGTTCTAATTCATGTTTTCCCTTAATTCATATTGAAATAATAAAGATCCCACACTTGGACTTAAGAGAGCCGAGTGGGTGTGAGTGTTGCATATTATAAAAATATCTTTCTTTGCTATCATCCAAATTAAATGTATTTCTTTGTTAAAACACCTTGTGGTAAGGTTTAAACATTCTTTTCTCTAGTATTAATGGAAATGATATGCCCACACACAACCAACATACTTCTAAGAATTTTTTTTTTAATTTGGAATTAAGTGGATTTTCAAAATATACCTTACCATAGAAATCTCTGCTTTGGGACACAAAGGCTAGAAGATGGAACACTTCTATAATGTGGGAAGAAAGGAAGACAGAAATGAAGCTTAAGGAAAGGCAGAGAGGCACGATGGATATATGTGCAGGTCTGAAGTACACTTGTCTGGATTCTTACTGAGGCTCCATTCAAGGGCAACCTTGAACAAGTCACCCAAACTTTCCTAGCCTCAGTTTCCACATCTGCAAAATGGGCGATAGTGGTTCTCCCCTCATAGGGGTTTTGTAAGGATCAAATAAGTGAATGCAAAGCTCACATAGAGACTGCACATGGTACAGCCTCATTACTGTAAGCCTCATCTATTATTTTCTTCTAAGAGGAGGGCTATTCCTATGCTGATTTGGGGACTTTCCTTTGGATCACTTAATGTGACTGTGGAAACAGCATTCACTTTGTTGTTTCCTGGGGATAGCAGGCAGTAGAGAAGGTAAGGGAGGTCAAGCCCACTTGTAGCAATATGAGTTCTCCTCTCTACCCTCTAGACCGACATACCATCCCACACTGTTTTTCCTTATTCAGCTCTTTACCCTTTTCTTTCTCACTTTTGTTTCCTTTACCTTCTCCTGTTACTTCAGAATCTTAACAGTTGGGTCAAAGGTAACAGCATTAATTGTGTGAGCCAGAACAAGGAGTTAGGGATTAGTTCAAATCTGAACAGGGGGAGAGGGTTGCATGTTTGAGATCTGGAGTGGTTATTCCCTTGGCTGGTTCTGTCACCCTTGTACATATTCATGGGCACAGTATTTCTGGACTCACTGTGATTATGCCAGAATTAACACACAGCTTTACTTATCTCTTCTATGCAGAATAATCTAAGTGCTAAGAGTATTAGAGAAGATAAATAAGACAAGATCACGTAGCCTATGGAATGTGTCATCACAGGCATACATGTTAACTGACAGTGCCATGGAGATCTGTGATAAGGGCCATGAGAATTATGGCTCAAAGAATTGAAAGATGAAATAGATAGTTGTAGGCCCAGAAGTCATCTTATCTTTTGGGACTTTTTTTTCTCATGCTCTTGGAAGTAAATTTCAAGCAAAATATGCAGTCTTTTGACTGCATCATCTCCTGCTCATTTTTAAAGTTTAATTTTATAGAATTAACCCCAAAGAAGAAAAAAATATGCATAGATTTAGTTACTGTAACTTTTATTTTTTATTAAAAAAATTTTTTAAACATCTTTATTGGAGTATAATTGCTTTACATTGTTGTGTTAGTTTCTGCTGTATAACAAAGTGAATCAGCTATATGTATACATATATCCCCATATCCCCTCGCTCTTGCATCTCCCTCCCACCCCCTAAGCGACACCTCTAGGTGGTCACAAAGCACCGACTCATCTCCCTGTGCTATGCAGCTGCTTCCTACTAGCTATCTATTTTACATTTGATAGTGTGTATATGTCCATGCCACTCTCTCACTTTGTCCCAGCTTACCCTTCCCCCTCCCCATATGTTCAAGTCCATTGTCTAGGTCTGCGTCTTTATTCCTGTCCTGCCCCTAGGTTCATCAGAACCTTTTTTTTTTTTTTTTAGATTCCATATATATGTGTTAGCATATGGTATTTGTTTTTCTCTTTCTGACTTACTTCACTCTGTATGACAGACTCTAGGTCCATCCACCTCACTACAAATAACAATTTTGTTTCTTTTTATAGCTGAGTAATATTCCATTGTATATATGTGCCACATCTTCTTTATCCATTCATCTGTCGATGGACACTTAGGTTGCTTCCATATCCTGGCTACTGTAAATAGTGCTGCAATGAACATTTTGGTACATGACTCTTTTTGAATTATGGTTTTCTCAGGGTATATGCCCAGCAGTGGGATTGCTGGGTCATATGGTAGTTCCATTTTTAGTTTTTAAGGAATCTCCATACTGTTCTCCATAGTGGCTGTACCAATTTACATTCCCACCAACAGTGCAAGAGGGTTCCCTTTTCTCCACACCCTCTCCAGCATTTATTGTTTCTAGATTTTTTGATGATGGCCATTCTGACTGGTGTGAGATGATACCTCATTGTAGTTTTGATTTGCATTTCTCTAATGGTTAGTGATGTTGAGCATCCTTTCATGTGTTTATTGGCAATCTGTATATCTTCTTTGGAGAAATGTCTATTTAGGTCTTCTGCCCATTTTTGGAATGGGTTGTTTTTTTGATATTGAGCTGTATGAGCTGCTTGTATATTTTGGAGATTAATCCTTTGTTAGTTGCTTCATTTGCAAATACTTTCTCCCATTCTGAGGGTTGTCTTTTCATCTTGTTTATGGTTTCCTTTGCTGTGCTCTTAAGTTTCATTAGGTTCCATTTGTTTATTTTTGTTTCTATTTCCCTTTCTTTAGGAGGTGGGTCAAAAAGGACCTTACTGTGATTTATGTCATACAGTGTTCTACCGATGTTTTCGTCTAAGAGTTTTATAGTGTCTGGCCTTACATTTAGGTCTTTAATCCATTTTGAGTTTATTTTTGTGTATGGTGTTAGGGAGTGTTCTAGTTTCATTCTTTTACATGTAGCTGTCCAGTTTTCCCAGCACCACTTATTGAAGAGGCTGTCTTTTCTCCATTGTATACTCTGGTCTCCTTTATCAAAGATAACGTGACCATGTGTGTGTGGCTTTATCTCTGGGCTTTCTATCCTGTTCCATTGATCTATATTTCTGTTTTTGTGCCAGTACCTTGTTGTCTTGATTACTGTAGCTTTGTAGTATAGTCTGAAGTCCGGGAGCCTGATTCCGCCAGCTCCGTTTTTCTTTTTCAAGATTGCTTTGGCTATTCAGGGTCTTTTGTGTTTCCATACAAATGGTACAATTTTTTGTTGTAGTTCTGTGGAAAATGCCATTGGTAGTTTGATAGGGATTGCATTGAATCTGTAGATTGCTTTGGGTAGTATAGTCATTTTCACAATGTTGATTCTTCCAATCCAAGACCATGGTATATCTCTCCATCTATTTGTATCATCTTTAATTTCTTTCATCAGTTTCTTATAGTTTTCTGCCTATAGGTCTTTTGTCTCCTTAGGTAGGTTTATTCCTAGGTATTTTATTCTTTTTGTTGCAGTGGTAAATGGAAATATTTCCTTAATTTCTCTTCCAGATTTTTCACCATTAGTGTATAGGAATGCAAGAGATTTCTGTGCATTAATTTTGTATCCTGCTACTTAACAAAATTCATTGATTAGCTCTAGTAGTTTTCTGGTAGCATCTTTAGGATTCTGTATGTATAGTGTCATGTCATCTGCAAACAGTGACAGTTTTATTTCTTCTTTTCTGATTTGGATTCCTTTTATTTCTTTTTCATCTCTGATTGCTATGGCTAAAACTTCCAAAACTATGTTGAATAATAGTGGTGAGAGTGGACAACCTTGTCTTGTTCCTGATCTTAGTGGAAATGGTTTCAATGTTGCTCCATTGATAACGATGTTGGCTGTGAGTTTGTCATATATGACCTTTATTATGTTGAGGTAGCTTCCCTCTACGCCTACTTTCTGGAGCGTTTTTATCATAAATGTGTGTTGAATTTTGTCAAAAGCTTTTTCTGCGTCTATTGAGATGATCATATGGTTTTTCTCCTTCAATTTGTTAATATGGTGTATCACATTGATTGATTTGCATATATTGAAGAATCCTTGCATTCCTGGGATAGACCCCACTTAATCATGGTTTATGATCCTTTTAATGTGCTGCTGAATTCTATT